>NC_133386.1:45762500-50562500 GCF_047511655.1 Castor canadensis | reverse complement strand
CTGTATTGTACAGAATGGCTTACTGTTCTAGTCTGCCAGAGACTTGTACTAATGCAGCTGTTAATATTATGGGATTTCTCCAACTTACCAGTTCTCATGGAGTCATAAATATAGACATTTCACCCCATTTAGGTAAACACAAGGTCTCTAGTTTTCATAAAACACAACATAAAATCTAAGAAAGTCCTGGAAGTTAAGAGGGTCACTTTGCATTTTATTTAAAGTATATCCTTCTGCCTCTTCCCTAGGTTTTTTTTTTTTTTTTTTTTTTTTTTAAGAATCCATTTCTTTATGTGCTTTTTCTTTATGCAGAGGATTTGAGTTTGAATATGGACGTGTTTCCCACCACCAGTCAGCCTCGGAATGTTTCCTGCAAGTTTCTCAGGATAAAAAGACTCAGAGGCAAACTGCTGGCAGCTGAATTTCATTAAGACTTTGATGGGAACTGAAGTTGGAATTACAAACATCTGTGGTTAAACTTCCCTTTAGTCAACCATTTCCCAGAACTTAACTTTACCACACCAGGAGCAAAGAAGAAAAACAGTTGAAAAGAGAATACTGCTCTTTTGCGAATATAGGCATACATATTTAAATATTTGGCTCCAGGCTCACTATGTCTCAATGAATCCACAGATCTACTTATTTTAGAAAATAAATAATTGTTTGGAAATGCTAAATTTTGGAACTCAATGCATGTACTGGAAATCGGAGTTTAATGGTTTCTAACCAATTGAATGCCTCAAAATTGTGCCTGGCCATCGTTATAGTTATATGGTAACTGTAAGCAAAATTTGCTTTTGGCATTATTCTCAAAACTATGACAAGTCAGAATTGAGAATTTGTGAAGGAAAAAAAGTCGTTCTCTCATAATAAGGGTTTGGGATTTTTTGTTTACCTTTTCTGGAGAATTAGAGAAACCCAATCATTTCTCATAACTGCTCCAGTTATCCTATTGCTGGGGAAAGGCTATTTAAAGAATCATTAAAGAGAAGAATTATAAAAGCTAAACCCAAAGTCTCCTTCTCCAGTGTTGCACAAGCAGTGAATTTGTAAGCAAAAGTTGAAAGTAATCAAGCTCACTGAATAAGTAAAGATTTAGATAACCAAATACTTTTAACAAGACACTAACTACATAGCTTTACCTGCATATAGACAGAAATAGGTGGAAGAAAGGTGGGGAGGAGGAGTGACAGAATGAGACTCCCGAGGGCTCTTAGATACAACACTTCTCTTAAATTTCACACTAATCTTGCAGTGCAAATACAGTTCTATTTTTCTTATGGCCAAAGAACTGAACCTCTAAAAGATGAACTCATTTGTCCAAAATCAAATGGCTAGTCAATCCAGGGACTGGATTCATACTACATCCAACTGGCTACAAGTTCATATTCTGTCCTTGACAAAAGTGGAATTGCAAATATTAGACTGCCAATAAATAGCCCCAGGGCTGAATCTGGCCTTCAGTAGACTTGGCCTCCAGGGCATTAAGAAACTGAATCAGCAATTTCACTTAAGAATCCAGATTCTGTCTTCTCTCAGAAAAATAAACAGACAAAACCCCAGAAGACCTGGAAACATTAAGAGGTAGCTGCTATCTGGAGGAGGCATCCCTTGGTCTCCTATGACTTAGGGCCCATCACAGGCTGTGTTCTCCTCATTGAGGGGGCTTGACCCAGTCAGTGTTTGCATGACCTCTGTAAGAATCTGAATTTTAAAGATGCCTTTGTACCATAGGATGCAGCACTTCCACCTCTGGATATATCCTCAAAAGAACTGAAAGCAGGAGCTCAAACAGATACTTGCACACCAACATCATAGTAGCATTGTTCACAATAGTCAAAAGACCAAAACAACACAAATGTCTATCAGTGTGTGAAAAAAATATATGTTACATATACACCACACTTTATATTTGTATTTACATAGATAGGTAGTTGTATAGCTAGACAGACAAAATTTAGGCTTTAAAAATGATATTCTGACACATATCCAATAGAGATGAACTTTGAAGACATGCTAAATGAAATAAATCAGATACAAAAGGACAAATATATGATTTCACTTACATGAAGTACCCACAGTAGTCAAATTCATAGAGGCAGGAAGCAGAACAGCGGTTGCCAGAGGCTAAGGGAGGGGTTATTATTCAATGGGTTTCAGTTGGGGAAAATGAAAATTTGTGGAGATGGGTGGTGGCGACAGGTGTATAGCAATATGAGTGTACACAGTGTCACCGGATGGTACACTTAAAAATTGTCAAAATCGAAAGCTATTAAAATCGAGCCAGTGATTCACACCTATAATACTGGCCACGTGGAAGGCTGAGATCAGAAGGGTTGGAGTTCAAGAACAGCTGGAGCAAACTGAATCTCCATCTCCAAAATAACCAGAGCAAAATGGATGGAGGTGTGGTTCAAGCAGTAGAGCACCTACTTTGCAAGGGTGAAGCCCTGAGTTCAAACCCCAGTCCCACCAAATAAAAATTGCTAAAATTATAAAATTTATGTTATAAATATTTTGTCACAATAAAACTTCCTCTGGTTAAATCAGAGAACTCTGGATCTATACGGAATGGAAGTTTTCATTGCCTAGTACTTTTAAGAAATAGACCATGTATTCCCATAGGAATTGCTGTTTTGAATTCTTTATCTACTAGTACAAACCAAAAGCTTCTAATGGAGACCATAGCAACATGTGGAGGAAAGACACTAGAACATACTAATAAAGGGAAATGGATGCACAGCAAACAAGAAAGAAGTCCATCAGAGAGACCTGGTGATGTACTGAGAAAACAAAGCTGCTCTCATTTCCAAACACCAATTCACTCATCTGCAGAACTTGTATAATTTCACTATTGAGTATTAAGTAAGATAATACATATAGGCTCATGGGACATAACAGAAGTCAACAAGCATTAGCTTTTTGTTTGTTTGTTTTCTTTTTTTACATGAGCTGCTTAAAAAATAGTTAAGGACTAGAGTAGAGTTAATTGATAGAATGATTGCTTAATGTGTATGAGGCCCTGGGTTCAATCCCCAGTACTACAAAAACAAATAAAAAATGTAAAGATCATTCATTATTAAACAAGTCAGGGAAGGGGAGTTACCTCAAGTCTTTGACAGTCCTAACAGTTTGTGTGACTTATGCTAGTCTTCTAGCAAGCATTGCATAAATGGTCTGGAGTGGCATTTTATATTTCTTCATTTTAAGAAATTCCACAAACCTGGATAAAAATGGTTCCTACTGGTAATTCTATTTACCTCACCACTTCTACATATTCCTGGACAGTCAGACTGCTTTTATAAACTCTTTCCTAGTGGTGCCTTTTACCAGATAGACGACCTGGGCATCTGCTCTGTGTGTGCTTCTGTTTGTAAAGTGAGTGTACAACAGTACAGTCCCAATGATTTGTCATGAAGGTGAAAGGAAAGTGTTTGGATGAGTGTCTGGCATTGTGGTAAGACCTCAACAAGTTAGCTATACCAATAGTACTATATTCTAGTCCCTATAAGCTAAGTTTTATAAAACCAACTTTGTTGTTTGGTTATCGGTCACTGTGCCCTCCTGGTCTAGCTCCTGAGCACATCTCTGTGGCACTTAGCTTGTAGCCACTCTTATAGAATGTTCGTTCATTCTGCATCATGCAGTGAGTATATGAATTGTTTCTCTCTCTTACATTGTTTACCCCTTGTGGGTAAGGATGAGACTGCCTTCTTTCTATCCCTCCTAGTGCCTATTTTATTGTTCTGTACATGATAGATCTCCAAATCTGCTGTTGTATGAATAATTAAGTGACTGGAATAATGACCACGCGCAGGGGGCTCAAATTACCAAATCTAATGGTTGGAATTAGCAGTCTAGGATGAAGCCTCAGGCCAGTGACTGGTTGTGTTATTGTGCTCCTATGGAATCCTTTTCAAAGTAAGGGGTCAAGATAAGGAAAAGGAACACAGATAATGAAAGAGATATAAACTGTCTTTTAGTAAACATTCTGCAATCCTTCAGTGGCAGGGAGCCTAACAATGTGTGTGTGTGTGTGTGGGGTGGGATCACAGATCAACAAGAATCCAGAGGGAAAGTACCTTAGAACTAGTCTCCTGCATCTTCAGTTGTGGGTCAGGGTGGGACACACATACGGCTCCTGGAGCACTGAGTTTTTTGGAGGGAAGTTAATACGATAATAACAACAGTAAAACCCAGTTAGGTTACTAGGAGGTAAAGTCCTGTTTTTCTCTCTCTGGGATTTTGCTCACTGTTGTCACTTAATTCCCTTATATTCTTATGTATGGATCAAAACCAGTAATAGCTACCTCTAGTCACTCCCAGTTGACCCTTCCAGCACAGCCTTGTCCCTTCATTTCTCAATGTCTCCTTGTGGCTTGTCTTCAGCCACAGTGTCAGCTTCTAACCTAATGTTGTTCTTGATGGTGTTTAACTCAGGTTTCTTTTCCATAGACAAGAATCTCACTCTCTCCAAGGCTCAAGGCTACTCTGATATCAGCTCCTTCTGGGGTGTTCTCTTCTCCACTCCTGCATTTTCTTTGGTTCTTCTGCATTTCAATATTGGCCAGGAAGACTTTTTGCTTAGGTTTACTTGTTATACTGTAGTTGACAATGAGGGATTTAAAAAAATGTGAAGTATTGGAATACTGACTGTGTCTTTTGGAACTGCTAGCCTGACCCTTTCCTTCCCTCACTGACTGATACTGCTGCTGTCACCATACACTCAGCAATAACAAACGTGGTTAATCACTTGTCAAGAAGTAGAGTGAGGAAATCCTCCTCACAAGGAGCACAGACTCACCTATGGGTGTTTTGCTTTTCACATTCTTTCTATCCTTGGGGGAAGCTTGGACCTGTTTTACAAAACAAGGAGCAACCTTCCTTCTTGGCAGCCAGTACTCTCCATTCTCTCATTCAGTGCATTTTCATGTGTTTGCTCCCAGATCACACTGAGCACCACAGTGGGTCAAGCACCCAGGGGTGGACGGAATGCATGCTATGGCAGGGGTTGGGGAGAACTGAGGGGCCTGCAGCCAAGCACCTCCCACTAGCCTGCCTCCCAAGCCTTAGTATTTTTCTTCCTTTCCTTTGAAGGGGATTTAAGGAATACCATTCATATAAATCTAATTCAAACAAAGTGAGTGTAATTTTAGAATACCCTCCCATCCACATCTTGAACTTGTCCCATGAATAACATATCCATGTTCTCCCTCTCTCTCTAAATACAATCTTCGATCCCATCCAGTAAAGTGGTTGTCCATGTTATTAAGTCTCCAGAGCGTATTTGGTTTAAGATCTGCTTCTTGGCTATAAACAGCATGGGGAGCCTGGTGATGAGGCGTTGGCATCATCCGGGGACCGCAGGCTAACTGGAGGCATTATGGGAAACTATGCTCTGGGAACATAATTAGCCCAATCCCACCCTGTGTACACCACACTCTTTGACCTTCCTGGAATGACTAATATCTTCTTTCTGTTTCCCAAAGCCCTCAACTGACATTTTGAACCTATTAGACTCCAACAACATTGCACATTTAAATGACTAAGGGGCCATTCTTCTTGATTGGAAAGATGTGGACAGACATATAACAATGTTAACAAATAATATTAAGTACAATAGTACCATAAAAGTACAGTTCTGAGAAATATTGCCAAATGTAGGATTTCTTTTAATCTAATCATCCACTTGTAATAACAACTCTTAGTGCGTATAAAAACGTATTCTATGTCAGACACTGTGCTAAGCACTCTGGGTATGTTATTTAAATTCATCACCCTAACTCTCTGAGGTATAAGGTGGGAATCAGTAACTTTTGTAAACCTCAGTTTCTTTATCTGCAATTTGGGCAACTATAATTTGTCCAGGGTCAAGAAGCTTGCAATTTGAATGTGGCTCCATTGGTTTGAATGCATGTCATTTAAACATTTGGCTGTGTCACTTTCCTATTGTTTCATAATATGTGAGAATATAAGAAGTTGTTCAGGGTTGTGGTATTAATTTTTGGTTCTCTAGCACTGACACAATTACTTTCTTAAATTTTTATGGGATGAGACTATAAAAATAAAAAAGTTGTGTGAGCTTGACTGTTTAGACTGAACAGACAAAAATGCCTAGATAACTTTGAATTTAAGATGAATAATGAAAAATTTTAGCATAAATATGTCTTTTGCAATATTTGGGACATAGCCAAAAATTTATTCATTATTCATCTGTAATTCAAATTTCATTGGGTGTCCTATATCCTATCTGCCAATCCCATTTTTTTTTGTGGTACTGGGGGGGTTGAACTGAGGACCTCATGCTTGCTAGACAGGTGCTCTAATACTTAAGTCATGCCCCCCCAGTCCTCAATCCTACTCTTAAGTCAAGCATTTCACTCAGGGACTTCCCATGCTCAAAAGCAACAGGTGGAGATATGCTTCCCTGGGATTAATTCCAAGACAGCAGAGAAGGAGGCCTTCCCATTGTGTGGAATCTGTCCTGGTCTGGCCTGTCCACCATGTCTGGATGTGTAGTTGACCAGAAGCCATGCCCCCTCTTTCTAATGGAAATTATATTTTGCACCACAGTGGGACATGGTTACTCTCTGGCTCTACTCACCTCTCCTTCTTGGGGAAAGAGTGGGTAGAGCTCACTCTGAAGGATGACCATTTACATCAATAATTACTAACCACAGTTATACTCCAATTAGTAAAATCCATAGCAACAATCCAGACTTCAGTGGTGTTAGAAATAGTGTCAATTCACTTAACTTTTAGTTGTATGGTTGCTGTAAGCGTAACTATAGACTCTCTCTCTCTCTCTCTCTCTCTCTCTGTGTACACACAGAGAGTGTGTGTGTATTTTGTTAGGCCAGTTGCTCTTTCCTTTCCCATGAACTTAGGTGACTTCATTTTCCTTCTACTTATCATCTCCCACGCACTGGACATGCTATTGTCTGTCTGGGCTCAGGGGGCTCTTAAATCACTTATTCTGAATTCATTCTCCTTTGGCAAATATCTACACTTTGACTATGTTTTCAACTAAAAGCTTTGGAAGGTATTAAACATATGCTCAATGGCATATCCTGATCATTTTTACTTTGGGGACAGGGTTTGATTTAATCTTGCTTCTGGTATATAATGGCTCGTGTCTATTTAAGGTATCTGCTCTGCTGTTTCCTCACAGCTTCTTTCATGGTTCATCACCCTTACTCAGCCTGTCACCTCCTCCTGAAGATCCTTTGTTCAGTATGAGACAAAGGTTATGTCCTGTAGTATTCCCATCGTCCAAACAGCAAAGAGGAACAGGAAGGCAGTGATAGGTGCACACACTAAGCGCCAGGCTTGACAACATGACTGTTGGGGGCACACAAATTGCAGAATGTCGACTGACATGCTTCTGCAGTTCCAGGTTCCAGGGTAAAAGACTCACTCAGTGCATGAAGGGTGCATGCACTTCTGCCAGCTTGAATAGACACTGTTCCAAAGCTTCCACCTTCAACTTCCAACATCCAAACTCAACTTACAAAGCAAAACTACTTCAAGTTTCTGCACTTAGTTCAGGTGAAACTCTCAATGCAGTGAGAGCAGGAGAGGGAGAGAGGGAAGGAGAAAGAAAGGCAGGGAGAGAGAGAGAGAGACAGGGAGAGAGGGAGGGAGGGAGGAAGGGGTAGACAGAGAAAGAGAGAGCGCTATGGCACAGCCGAGGGCGCAGACACCCAGCAGGGTGGCCACACAGTGTACCTGGGCAGCAGGAGGCAGGGGTTCGGGAGTCAAGCGTGGCTTGCTGGTTTCAGGCAGGTCTTGCCTGCCGACAGCTGAGCTCCCTTCAATGTCAAAGAGAAACGCGGTGTCGTCCCCGGACACCGCAATGGAGCAGGCGGCGCCCCAGAGGAGCCACAGAGGCAGGGCAGTGCACCAGGCTGAGCTCAAAGCCATCTCTGCGCTGGCATCCAGCTGGGCTCTTCGCGGGGTTCAGGAGCTGCTTGTTGTCTTGTCGGTCCCCCGAGGTGCGGTGGTGCCTGGTATCTTTTCTGGGTCTGCACTATCCAGATGTGGGAACGCCAGGCAGCCCAATCAGCAACTTTGTTTAAAAAAATAAAGGAGAGTCAGCGTAGTGTCTCTCTCTCTCTCCACCCTCCTCCGTCTTCTCACCCTCCTTCACTTTGTCCTCCTTCCCCCGCCCTCGCTAGGCTTTGGGTCTGGAACCTACGGATGGATGGAGCTCAGGACCCAGCGAGCATCAAAAGGCGGACAGTACCGGGGGAGCCCCTCCCGCCGCCACCTCCTTTTCCTGGCTGCCGGGACTGAGGACGGCGCTCCGCTGGCTTCCTTCCCACTCATTCTCACCACTCCCTTTTCCACCTTCCACTTCCAGGCCCTCCCTCTTCTAGTTGGCTTTTCCGACCAGAGAAGGTCGGGACCTCCCCCTCCTCCCCCCTCCTCCCCCCTCCTCCCCCCCAGTTTGGAACCCCTCCAAGGACTCCAGATGAATATTCAGCTTTGCAATTGCTTCTTCACATCTCTAATTTGTTTAGCAAAGTTGCTGAGTGTCTTATCTATTTATGTAGATTTTTATGGGGCCCCCACTAGTTCGCAGCAAAGTGGGTGGAAAGGGATTCCAGGGGCGGGAGGGAGCCGGAGGTCGGTGATCTCAGGAACCAAGGGACAGGGTGCCCACTCTTTTTGAGCAAGGCTTTTCGGGTTTTCTAGAGAGGGACTGCTGTACTCTTGGTGCTGATGTCTTCTCTTGAGTCTCACTGGCCGCCCCTCTTCCTCTTGACAGTCCTCACCCAGAAGGCTTGGGAGAAGAATATCTTTCACTGCAGGGCTGGAAAATGACTTCATTACTCAAATGCGTGAACTTTTATTTACAAAGAACATCTTGTTTTCACCCTAAAGAGGTGCTTTATAAGGGACCCGGAACAAGGCTTGCAGTGTATGAGCCTGTCAAATATACTGCCCACAGCCGGACCTCTTCCTCTTGGCCTGTAATCTCATGCCTACTACATCTGTCTGAGTCATGTAACTTGGTTGGAAGTTGGGCTACAGTTATGCCACCGGTGCCCCTGCGGATGGGCGAATGGCCACTGTCGCTGATCTGTCCCTTTGTAAACCTGGGCTTTATGACTGAGTTTTAAATAGGAGACTCACCCAGAAGTGGCTTAAAAATGCCCAGATGAGACAACCATGAAGGGACATCTAAGTGAGTTCCTGGGTGTTTGAAATCACAACCATGCAGTAAAACATCTTCACAGAACTTAATAATTAGCTCCATTCCATAGAACAAGTTGTTTGATCCAAGGCTACACAAAACAACAGCCATCCTGTGCCAGATATTTGGCATATGTTATTTGTAAACTTCACTGTATTCCCGCACAGTAGGGCTATTATTTCCTTTTTATGCAAGAAAAATGGGAGGTTCCGAGAGAGCAGTACATTTGCCCAGGACCACCCATCTGGTAGGAAGATGAGTTGGGGTTTGAATCCAGGTCTTATAGGTCCAATGCTCCTGTTTACACCTACAAGGTCCTGAAATTCACAAAATAAAGACCCTAACTTCAGAGGCAGTAGAGATGGCACCAACATTTTTTGAGTGCTTCCCATGTGTAAAAAATTTGCAGCAACTCTCTTATTTAATTTCATCTTGATGATAAGCCCAAGAATTAGGTGTTGTTATACACCTTTGGCAATGGGTGAGTGCTACTACAGCTCTGGCAAATCTAATGGTAACAAAACCGAGCTGTAAAACGTCAACTTTTCTGCTCCTAAAAACTGTCGAGGCTGTTTTTCAGGATGCAGATGCAGAACCTAGGACCTGGTCTAAAATAACCTTGAGAGCCTGATGGAGCCAAAAGTCTCCAGGAAGTGGGATTTCAGGAACAAGAGCTGGGCGTGGACCTAGATAAGAAATGGAGTGCCGTCAACAGTTTCAGGACCTACCAGAATGATTCCTACTGACCCCAGGCTGCTTAAATTCCTTTATTACAGCTAGTCAGGGAGACAGACTTGAATGTGTCTTCTGTCTCCTTGTCAGGTAACCTTCAGTAAAGCTCTTTTAGCAAAAAATCAGTGCTGTGGTATTGACTTCTATTTCAACTGGGCACCAAACCCTTGCTTGGTAACAGTAAAGTCCTTGATTTAAAATAAGAAAAAGCTATCATACAAATGAGCCAAATCCAGAAGAAACAAAGAGAGTTCTCATAGATTTCCAAGTATAATGTTTTCATTTAAAGATTTAAAAATAGTTTTGTAAGGAACTGCTAAGAAAAACTGCGATCATCTTCTGCCATGTAAACTAGTTAACCAACTAAATTCAATGACAGAGCTTAGACATAGGTTTGGTTTGGTTTGGTTTGGTTAGTGCTTGAGATTTCCTTTGGGAAACAAGATGCCAGACTCTGAGGAAGAACAATAATGCCCAGTTATCCTGTCCCAGCCTCCTTTTGAAAGAACTTTAACTAACAATATTATCAATGAACTATTCATATATATGCACTTATGTATTCTGACTTCTGCTCCTGGACCCTTCTCTGTGCTAGTCATTGAATGAAGCTATGATGGATCATAGAGTGAAAGGCAGATACATATGGGTTGATTCAGCACACCAAGGCTGTTCATAACTTGTTTTCTGAAGGATTACATCCTATGCTTTGATATCTATCAGTTAATCACACACTTTTTCTTTAATCTGAGACCTCTTCTCCCTGCCCAGCAGGCAGTGTGCAGGTTTTAGAATCAGGCTTGAATGGTGGGGTTAGTTGTGTACTTGCTCAAGACCCACTATTTGATTAAATATATATTCTCCAATTTTTTCCTTATCTTTCTGCACTATAATTATTTTCAGGCAAATTCACAATATGGTTTTTTAATGAAATAAAATCCTGGATCTATTTACAATAGTTCTGAGCTTGACATAAAAGCTAAATGTCGGTTTCTTCATTTGTAAAATGGGGGTAAAGATGGTTCTTTCATTCAGATATTATGAGTAGTAAATGAAATAATTTAAATGAAGTTTTAACCTAGTATGGCATGTATAGCCAATACTCAGTAAATACTATTTAATTATACAATAGTTTCAAGTCTTAAAGAAGAACAGAATGAGTATTTCTGAAGAAGAAAAATAGCCATGGTTATTTATCCTAAGGCTTGGGTGACCTCCCAATTGCACAGAATAGCCATTCTCATTTCTGGCTTCTACTGGACTCTTCCCTGTGCTAGCCATTGAACGAGGCTGTGGTGGATGGTAGAGGGATAGGGTAGGCAGGCAAGAAGAGACCATGGTGAATGTTTCACAGCAAGCTAGAAGGCAGTAGAGCAAAGGGAATTACCTCTCACCAAATGGCCACTCCCAGCCCCCAAAGGCCTAAGCATAGGAGGATTATATTCCTGTTACAGGTACAACAGGGGAGCATTTCCAGTGTGGCTGTTTTCTAACTATGACTGTCCCTCTCTCCCTTTCCTGAGATTGGGGATGAGGGACCATTATCTCCTTTGGGACTCCTACCTTCCCCATTATCACCCCTAGGCACAGAAGAAAGCATGGACATTCAGAGGCTAAGAGATTAAATGATTTGCTCCAGGAAACGGAAACAGTTAGTGCAAAATGAGGGTCAGCACCTTCCAACTTACAGACCAATTGCTTTCCCGTGTAGACCAAGCTATCTTTAGTTCTGGCAGCAGTGGATCTGGTGGTTTTGAGGCTTTATCAAAAGACAGTTCTGGAATTCCCTTATGAGTCCCACCAGTACAGTTATCAGCAGATAAACATCAGGGCTGCCTGTCCCTTCAACACTTGGCTATTGGGGCTGTCTTCAGCATCCAAGGATCTAGCAAGGGTGTTATTAACACATCCCATGTGCTGTTCTGGAAACAGAAAGTTGCGTCAGATGCTATTTTGGATTTGTAGGTGCTAATCTTGACATAAGCAGACAGAGGATTGTTGTGGGAACTGTGTACTAGTGACAATAATTTCATGATCCCATTGGTCAGAGAAACAAGTATGAGTTGAGCTATACCTCCTGCTGTGAAGTCTCTAACTGATAATCCTGTGGAAAGTATAAGGTGGTGTCTCTTCTCAGATGGAAATTCTCGTTCTTGAGAAACCCTGATGGAACTCCAGACCATATGAGGAGCAGCATGAAGAAAGCTAAGAGATGGAAGAGGGATTTAAAAAAGTATTCTTCCTCCCCTGGGTTTTCTCAGGCTTTTGTTCAGGATAGTATATGCTTTATAATATGCTGCTTTTTCTGACAAGGCCTTGTTTGGCATTGAGCACACATTACCTCCATTCTTTGTATCCATCCCTTTATTCATTTCTTTTAATCAGCATTTACTGAATACCTCAGTATTCCAGGTTTAGATGCTGAAGATAAATGGTCAAAACATGATCCTTATCACCAAGCAGTCAAGAGACAGTAGTCAAGGAATAGGTATAAGCAGACCCTGGAAAGAATGCAAAGTGGTTAACAGTTCAGAGAAGTCCAGACAGGTGGCTAATAAAATAAATAGAACAAACCATTTCACAGATGCAGCTGCATGAAAGTCAGGGAAGGTTCTGGAGGGAGGCAGCTGTGCTGAATCTTAACTGATGGGGGAGAGGAAGAATGGTGCAAAGGTACAGATGCAGTGATGCCAAGGGAAGGCTGATGAAGCCAGGTGATTTCCATGCACTCTCTGAGCCCTCTTCCCCCTTCACAGCCTGCAGGCCATACCACCTACTTGAGAAGAAAGGGCTTTCCTGGTCCCTACTGGCCTCTCTGCCCCCTCCAGCAGAAGTCCTATGTCGTTGTCACATCTTTTAAGTGAAGAAATTTAAGCCTAGGAATGACATGGTCATATTTGCATTTAAAATGGATCAGATAAGATAACTGCACTAAAATTAGTAATTAGTGCAATAAGATAATTGCACTAAAAGTAGTATATTTCCTAATAAGGAAAGGAGGAAATAAGTTATTAGGAAATATACTACTTTGTGACAATAACTTAAGAATACTGAAAATGTTTTGGTTAAAATACCTTCATGTTGTTTTGTTATATCTATGTTAGTATACTTCATGTATTTTTGTTTTATATACCCCACTATATATTTTACATATATGTTTTATATAGGTCCATTTTGTATATCGCATCTATTTTACCAAAATTAATCAAACTATACCTAATATTTTAAACTTTTTCTCCATGTCAGTGTGACTCCAGTGTGTTACTGTGAATAGCTCTCATGTTTGGATTTGCACTTAGGGAGGGTAATCTTGTGAGGATGGGGCCTCCACTGGAGGGCAAGACTAAGAGACCATTTAGAAGGCTGAGAAGACTTTTCTTCTTATACAGGCTCTGTATGGACTGAGGGCAAGGACTGTACTCATGAACAGGGAACTTAGAAAGCTTTTGAGAAGGAAAATAGGAATGGGGACATCCTGATGCAAGTAGTTCCACTTAATGGATGAAACACAGACTGTAAACAGTGGTCCTAACAAGAGTTATTGACCTTTTTTCTGCTGTGGCCTCCCTTCTGGTCTAGTGGGATAATTAGTTCCTCAGTGCTAAAGGAAAGTGATTAATGCTCCTAGTAATGTACTTAATGGAGAATAGCAGGTGTCAAGGTCAAATAGCTCAGTGATGAGATCAATACAAAATAGAAGCTCCTGGGACTTGATAATGAAATGATTGAATTAACACTTGGGCAACATTCAAAAGAGAAGGCCTGAGAGACTGGCTTTTGTCTCCACACGTACCTCACTCTCTGTAACACACCATGGCCGTTAAGAGAAGGATTGCTGTCACCAAAGTGGGTGTATAAGCAGGGTTAAAATCTGTTCTAATCTGCCTTGAGTGAGAAGATACAGAAACCAGTCTGTAAGATTTGAACTCAAAAGCTCTGTAACCCAGCTCTGTATCTCTTGCTTTATCCTCTAGAAAATCTATGCAAGATATGCATTTTAGAAAAGATTTCAGAAGCAGGGAGGGCATGACCCTCATGATGCATTGAATTTTCACAGTGCTTTAGTTTGGAAGTGGAGTACAGTTCTTGCTCTCCACAGGCAAGGCACTGATCCATCTCTGAAAGGCCCAAAGTACAAGTTCAGACCTTCAGGAGAAGAATTTTTCAAGTCATTGTATACTGCATCCCTTATCCCTGAATATTTAACATTGTAAATAAAATCAATTATTCACCGTCTACCCAGTCAACAAATATTTTTCAAATGTCTACTTTGCAAGCTGCATTTTTCTAGGCTCTACATCAAAGAAGAAATTGAAAAAAAAAAAAAGGAATAGAGTTCACATTCTAATTGAAGCAAGGGTAGGAGAGCCATAAAGAATAAGTAATCCCTGAAAGTAAAGAGAGAAGTGGGGGAGGAATAAACAATCAGGTAAATGTATAGTATGTCAAATGGTATGTGCTTTGGAGAAGAATAAGGGAGGGTGAGGGGATACAGTATGCAAGCTGGGGAAGGTGGGTAAAACCATTTTAAACTGAGTTATCAGGGAGGCCTACTGACAAGACTTGGGCAGAGTCTGGAAGGAGGCAATCAGCAAGCCAGTCCCCTATCAATATAGAGGAGCAGGTTAGAGAAGAAGAACAGAAGTTAGGCAACAGAAAGTCATAGAGTGCTTGCCTTTTGAGGGAGAGGCTAGAATGAAGTGATGGAGGTGAAGGGTAGTTGGAAGTCAAGTCAGAAAGATAGGGAATGGGTGAGGCCAATTATACATGGCCTTTGAGATAATCCTAAAAACTTTGGTTTCTGCCTTAGTGAGCTGGAAAGGATGTGGAGGGTTTTGCAGAGATTCGACATGATCTTACTTATTCTGCGTGCTGGATGGAAAGTAGATTGTAGGGAAGAGGTGAGGGAGAATGCAGGGATTCCACTTGGAAGCTCTTGTAGCAGTACAGGTGAAAGAGGATAGAGGCTAGGCTCAAATGCAGTAAAGATGAAAAGCAGAAACATTTAGATGTATTCTGAATGTAGAATCATCCTCAGCTAGGGGGAATGATTGTAAGAAAGCACCCAAGGCTGATGTACGTGCTTTGGCCTGAGCAGGCTTGAATGGTGGAATTGCCATTATTGAAATGGGAAGATGGAAAGTTTGGACTTTTTTTCTTTTTTAGACAAGGTGTCACTCTGTAGCCCAGACTGTACTCAAACAAGATTCTCTTGCCTACACCACCTTTGGAGTGCTGGGATTATAGGTGTGCACCATACACCTAGCATGAATAGGAGATGCTTCTTATATTCTTGCGCTATATTCCTTACCTTAAAAATTCTTGTTGGTAAAATATCAGATGTCTGTAATATATAATACACAATGTATAACTTTAAAAAAAAACCTGGGATCTGCTATGTGAAAGGCACTGTAGATAATACTATAGGTCATCATTCTAGTCTAGTGAGGGAAACTTAAAAAATGTACCCTACTATCTACAATTCAAGTCACAAGGTGCCCAAGAGGAGCACAATCCATCACTCTTGCAGGTTACAGCAGGAAGGGATCTCTGAACTCAATAAGAAGAGAAGGCATTTGACATTTGAGCTGGATTTCCACATATGTACAGGAATTAGGTGTGGGAAGTTGGGGGAGGTGCATGGAGAAAGGAATTTCAGGGAAATGGAGCAGCATTAGCTTGTGCTTACGAGGGGAAACTATCTTCACATTCAGACAGAGGCAAGTGGAAAGATTGGCTAAGCATTGCACAAAGATGGCTTGGGTGAATAATGGGAGTTAATGCAGACTAGGTAGGTAGGGTCTGCCTATTTTATAGTTTTCTGATTAGAGAGAAAGAGAGGATCACAGGTGAGTTAAGAAGGATTCAAATCCAGAAGGAGAGAGGCTCCAGGCTGGGGCCAGATAGGAGACTGCCGCAGTCATGGTCTAGGCCTCAGGGAGAAGGGCAGAAAAGCACTTACAAACTGTCACTGTGTCCTTTGAACACAGCTCCCACTCCCTGCATTAATCCAGATGAAACATGGAGATCTCATCACTATTCTTAAAACTAATGTCAATTTTAACCTGAAGGGGGTCAGGAGAGAAAGCCAAGTTAGATGTTTATCTTCCCCAACCAGCACACACTGTGGAGTTAACCAAGCCACAACACACTGCCTCTCGGCTGGCAGAAGGTGTTTCCTGATGGTAATTCCTAGGAGACAGTAATAGTAATTCTATCCATTACACAATCATCCTTTGGTACAGTTCATTAATTATTTCTTGGGTCTGCTTTGATTATTTTGACTACTTCTGAATACCCCAGTAATAGTTATCTCTCTTGTTCTTTTTTCTTTTTTATCTTTTTCTCCTTTTTTGTCCTCATTTGTTTTCTCAAAAGTCTCACAACTCTTAAAAAGAGTTAAATTCAGGGAAAAGAAAAAAAAAACTCCTATACTGACTTTAATTACATTTATCTCAAGGTAAATGCATAATATATTTCTTTTATTAAATAAATCTTTCCCATTAAATCATCTCCTAAGGTCACTTTGCTTTTGGATAGTTAAAAATAATGTGTATATAAAAAAATGGATCATTCTGATGATGTTTGGGATTGTAATCAATACAGTTTCTTACTAGTAAAGCAACCCATGGAAAACATAGGTTTTCACTTTTAAATACAGTCATGATTCTATATGGCACTTCCTAGACTTGCTCTCACATTGACATGGCTGGGACTCTGGTGATGCTGATGGGAACTCAAGTGGACACTTAGCAGTGAGCTTTTGGTAACTACTTTTGTTTCCCATGGACCAGTCAGACCTCCTCTACATAGTTCCTATTCTAGTGACTCATTGCTCTGGTGTGGGACACCTGGATCAGGCCTAAACCAATCAGTGAATTCCCATCCTATCCTGGAGCACAGTTATTCATTCAGAGCTGGTCATATGACCAGCATTTTGACATTTGAAGAATCAGATAGAAGAGTTTTGCTAAGGTCTTCTGGAAAAAGTTCCTTCTTTTCTTCTTCTTCTTCTTCTTCTTCTTCTTCTTCTTCTTCTTCTTCTTCTTCTTCTTCTTCTTCTTCTTCCTCTTCTTCCTCCTCCTCTTCCTCCTTCTTCTCTTCCTCCTCTTCCTCCTTCCTTCCTTCTCATCCTCCTTCTTCTTCCTTTCTTCTTCTTCTTTCTCTTCCTTCTTCTTGTTTATTGTTGGTACTAGTGTTTAAATTCAGGGCCTTGTACTTGCTTGCCAGTACTCTACCACCTGAGCCATGCTCCCAGCTCTTTTTTACTTTTTTAGTTATTTTTTAGGTGTGGTCTTGCATTTTTGCTAAAGGCCGGCCTCAGACCATAATCCTCCTACAATGGACTCCTTCATAGCTAGGTTGACAGGCACTATAATGCCCAGGACTTTTGTTGAGATGAAATTTCACTAACTTATTACCTGGGGTTGCCTGGAATTGTGATCCTCCCAATCTCCACCTCCCAAGCATCTGGGATTATAGGCATGAGCCTCTTTAACCTGGCCTAAAGTTCTCATTCTTTGGAGAGAGCTCTCAGAGGTAGATAACTTTTTTCTCTTGCATATGGAAGATGGATTTTGTCATCCTGGAAATCACCTACAGTTCTAAGGGAAGCCACCATTAGGAGAAACTGACTATAGAGTGCAAGGAGAGGAAGAAAATGGGTCCTAGAAGATGTTATTTATCTGTAGAATCTGAATTTGCCAATTTCATGGGCCAAGAAATAACCCTTTATCACCAAGTTCAGTTAGATTTTCGATTCCTGACAACCAGAAGGATTCTAACTAATATAAGAACAGTAGGAATTTAAGAAATGATTTTAAAAGAATTATGATGAGCGAATCAGTGAGAAATCAAAGTATAGATGCTGTCTGTAGGAAGTCATCCAGAAAGCAAAACTAATAGAAAATATTGACTTTTCTAAAATTCCATTAGTCTTTAGACATTTATTGAAAGAGAAATTAGATGAAGCTGTTAAAAACCCAATCTATGGATTCACATCGTCTGTTTATAGCACTTAATTCTTCTACCTAACAGCCATGTGATCTTGGGAAGTTGTTTTAATCTCAAAGCTTTAGCTGCCTCTTCTTAGTAAAGACTTTTGACCATTACTAAAGGTCTGCATGGATTATCCTCTCCAAAAATTGTAGTTTACCGGTCTCATAGAATTTTTGTGAGAGTGAAAAATGATCACATATGTATTTATAAATTGATGAGAATAATTCCTGGTGCATAGTAAGTATTCCGTAAACTTTAGCCACTATTATTGTTACTGATAATATTAACATTATTACTGTTGTTGGATGCCTAATGTATTCTGGAGAAAACTAGAAGACAGACAGGTAAGCTTGATGATTATAAAATTAATAGAATATACTGTTATCTATAGTATAATGCAGTAAATATTCTTTAATTTTTCAGTCATTTTAATATTCAGAGTCTATAACTTAATAATTACAGATGCCTTTAATCATGTGTTATTTAATATTTGCTAACATTTCTCATAGAGGATGCGAATCAGGTTATCACATGATTATGGGCTCCTTAGGAACCTAAGACAACATTGAGCCCTTGTTTACAGGCCTGGTCTTAAATCTTACACCATCTAGATAATTCAAAGGCCTAAGCACTCTGTCTTAATTACTTGGTTCTTTCCATCCAAGGTGATTGAAGTGTGAATCTTGTCCTTAATTGACTCAGTCTTTAATTTTAACTTTTAATTTTAACATTTGTAGACTCAGACTCATGTAGTAAAATTTCGTACAAATGAACGCCTAGAAGTGAATAGACTTTTCTAGGGAAATAGACCATATTTTAGGGAACAATTTCCTGTCCAGTATTCTCAAGGATTCAGATTGAGACTCTATATCTAACTAAAAGTTTTTAGAATTATGGCTCTTTTGACTTTGATTCTAAACTTTCATCATTTTGAGTATGTAGAAGGTTGTCACCTACATGGTCCCAAATAACTCTCCTGACAACTCTGGGGTGAGCATGACGATTGTTCTTGAAGCTGAGACAGACTGAACCATTAGTGAACAGTAGGACATGATCCAGTGGCTGCTATTCAAGTTTGCAGCCTGTTCTGATTTCTTCACATTTTTCCTGGCTCCTGAAGTCTTCAACCTTTGACATCTTTATTTTTACAACCCAAATTAAGTAACAACTGAGCAGCAAGGATACAAAGAAGGAACAACATTCAAGCTTCCCCTCTATCAGATTTTGCCAAATTATTCCTTATCACTCTTAAATGAATATGTACTAGAAAACAAAAATGCTAATGACAAGAATTGATTATGAGATAGAAGAAAAAAATCATATGATTGGAAGGGGACCCATTTTATCCCTAAATAACTGAAAATGAAAGCTTATTCAATTTCTCTCTTTATTAACCAGGATATCTGAGCACAGAGAATTTAAGGATCATCCGGACTTGCCATGGCTCAGTCTTGTAGGAAAGAGATGTTTTGGTTGACTATGCTTATGTACCAAAGACCTTGAAATAAGAATTTCTTCCATACAGCTACTAAAAATGGACGTGTGGTATTTCTGTGTTTAACTCAGCTAGATAGCATCTGGGAAAGTTCTCCTGTGATTTCTAATCTAATGTTAAAATGAGTGATGATGAAACTGCTCTATGGAGGACCTGGGACAGACATAGGTCAGGTAGTCTCATCTCAGGACTTCTTTGTAGTCTCTTAGACAACCTGGCCTTCACTTTCACCCCTTATAAAATGAAAAGTGAGACAAGACAAGCTTAGGGTTCCACTCAGCTTGAAAACTCTCATGTTCTAGGAAAAGACCTGTCCCTAGACACAGATTATTCTGGCTATTCCAAGAGCAGATGGATAGTTTAGAACCTTGTCCGCTGGAATAATTAAGCCCAGGGTCTGGTGTTTTTTCCTGATACTATATTTTAGGTGCCCAAAGAAAGCCTGTGGACAGTTTATGCAACAAATCAAATCCAACGAAAGGAAGAGAAATATGAGTTATAACTTTAAACTCTGCATGAGTCAGAACTGTGGGCCAGAAAGAAAAAGAAAAAAACCAAAAAAACCAAAAACAAAAAAATGCTTCATGAGACCAAAAAAGGAAAAGAGTTTGTGAATGTCTCCTGTCCTTAATTCACCCTGATATTATACAGCCCATTCATTAGTTTCTGTTGTGCTTTCTGGAGCAATAGGTCATCAAATCTTGTAGGTGTCAGAGATGGAAAAAGAGCAGACAAACTACACAGGACACTACAACGGGAAGTTATGACTACTACCAGAACAGGGTGGTTGTTCTTAGCCATCAATGCACCTTCAGGATTATTCAAAAGACATTGAGTATTTGAGTGAAGTTGAATTCCACCCTTTATCGAGCCTCTGTTTTTCTTAGCTGTGAATCATCTTATTGCTGCTATTTGTGAAGTCCCTGAACATATGATTACAAATGGTAAAAAGCTAAAGGGTGAATTTGGGAAAAATGTACACGCAGTCCCCAAGCCCAATGACAAGTAGTCACAAGCCTGGCTGAGCTGTGTAGAACAGGAGCACAATGAAAGATGCTTAGGAACATGGCAGATCAGTATTACACAATTTTCACTGCAGACTCAGTATTTAGTCACAAACTTTATATAATCTACTATTTAGACTAAGTAGAACTCTTTCATAGAAAATGTTCTTAGTCTTAAGAAGTAGCTATGAAGCCCAGATCATTAACCAGTTTTGAGTAGTTCACATGGTCAAAGTAGGACATAGGTGAACTCAACCCTTCTGGTCTATGTGTGAAAGTCACAAGAACAAATTACAAAAAGAAAAGAAATTTAAAAAATAAACATCCCTCCAAAGCCAGGAGCATTAAAACACAAAGCAATCACACTGAGATCAGAACATTGACTGCCTTCTGTCTCCTCACTCCAACCCCTTTTAATAACTTAAACATTTGCCTCTGATCCTTTCTTGGACCGGTGGACAATACCATACGCTGTGGTTCACCCTCCACCCTGGCAATTCCGTTACTGCCTCATGGCTGGATGTCAGCAACAGCTTGGACCTGGGCAGAAGGCACAATACCAACTGGCTGCTAGAATGTGGCTGGTTGAGTGACCAAGACTATTCCAGAAACAACTACCAATATGTTGAGCCTTTATCAACCACTTCCTTTATGAAGGGCTGAGCCGCTAGCCAACTCTGCTCAAAATGGTAGGTCAGAATTCAATCCAAGAGCTGTGGAAACCAGCAGACATTTTGATTTCATTTCATTATGCTAATGGGTACTGCTTTTGCAAATGGAGCAGTAACTCACTCCATCCAGTTACCTAATTGCAACATTAGCATAGCCAGGATTCTTTGGAAAAAAGTGAAGCAGTTCAGTGGCTTACAGCTCATTTGAGCCAATCAACCCATCTAAGTCAATCTGTCAGTTATTGATATGATAGCCAAACCTCTCATTTTGTTGCTATTTTCATAAGCTCAGAATTTTTCTCATTAACCAACAAGTTCCAGCTTACCATTCTGTCACTTTTATTGCTCTGGAACATTTTTTACTGCTCAGGACTCATCACTATTTCTTCCCCATTTTGTCTTGCTTTCTGCTCTATCTCACAGGCTATCTGGTATTGCCACAGAAGTCATAGAATAGTATGGATACCACATACCACTATCTCTTGGTTTTAACCCTCCCAGCATTCTCATAAATGCCTGGCAGTCTTTTCATCTGTTTTGAATTGTTTCTGCATGATTTTAGAGGGTGCTGTCCTGGACTGTCACTGTCACTCATAAAACTGTATTGTTTGGCTTTAATATTACCTAGTGTTAAGAGGGGTTGGATGGTGTCCAAGGTCTTCCCAACTCTAACATGGAGTCCATGTCCTTTTCAGCCTTGTTGATATGCCAGTCCTTCTCCATTGTCCTTACCCTCATGGGTAATGACACTGACTACTGCTTTATTGAGACACATGCTGGGGTTCCCTTACTTTATTTTTCCTTTCTACAACTTCTCCATCATTCATTACTATCTTTCAAAGAGAGGGGCATGACCCTTATCAAAGCTAAGCCATCTGACTGCACTCTCTTTCCTTTTTTCCAGTGATTTTATATCTTTTATTGATGTATTAAAATTATGAAAGTAATCCATACTTGTTAAAATTTAAAATTTAATAACATAGAAGTAACTAAAATTAAAATGAACGTACTTCTCTTCTTCTATCTCCCACGCAATCCTATTCCAAAAGACATCTACTATTCTTCCAGAATAACTATTATATAACAAATAACATTTTGCATGTTATTCTTCAATTTGTTTTTAAAACTCAACGTTCCATTCAACAAATTTTATCCAATAAGTAAAAATAAGTATTTGTGGAGCACAATGTCTAAACGAATAAGTATTTATTGTCATTCAACGTCTATACTAGGGCACAAGTATATCCTGCCTCAGTGGAACTTACTGTGTTAGTCAATTTTCTGTCACTGTGACAAAATACTTGAGATAAGGAAGAAAGTTTTATTTTGGCTCATGGACCTATAGGTTTCAGTCCATGGATGACTGATTCTATTGCTCTTGGCAAGGCACTGGTTGTGTTGAGGCAGAACATGGCATAGAGTGTGTGGTACAGCAAAGCTGATTGCCTCATGACACATGGGGGAGGGAGGGAGGGAGAGAAAGAGAGAGAGACAAGGGGCCAAGGGTCCCAATAGTCCTTTCAAGGACCTACCTCCAATGACCTAAATTTCTTCCACTAGAATAATTTCCCTTCACTAGAGCATTGTCACTATCTCCTCACTATCTCCTCAGTCTGTAGACCAATTTCAACACATGAGTCTTCGGGAAACAGTCAAGATCCAAACACAGCATTTGTAATGCATTGAAAAAAATATTTTGAACTTCATTCTATTTCAGTACATACATTAGATTGCTCCTTGTTTCTAAAAACTGCATGGTATTCTATAGAAGAGGTCCACTATGGTGTATTTAATTATGCATTTAGAAGGACATTTAAGTTCATTTTTTTGCTATTACAACTAGTATTATAATGAATATCCTTTCATACTTGCCTGAGTTATTATGTGGGACAGAATCATATGAGTAAAATTGCCAGATCAAAGGGTACATTTATTAATTTTTTATGGATATTGTCATATTATTCTCTAAAAGATCCATACCAATGTAGCTCTTATTGACTTCATTCCTCCCATCCTCTTTGAAACCTTATCAACTATCCCATCTTTCATTTGCATCTGTAATAACTCCCTTTGTCAACACAAAAAGCTGTGGTCATCCTCTTGCCTCTTAAAAATATGACGAGTCCCTCTATTTTGATGTTTTCTGAGTTTTTCTTTCTCCTCCCCTTTACTACTCCACTGACTTGCTAAGTTATTCAGTGTTTCTTGCCGTTACTTCCTCTGCACTCTCTCAGTCATGAAACCTCTCCATAGGGTTCAGTTTCTTCGTGATGGCACAATGCTCTCTAGAAGGTTCTCAGGCTTCTCAAATACTACATTAAATGAACTTGTCTAAGGTCTTTGTCTACTTAACCTCTGGATGGCCTTTCTTCTCAAAATTCTCTTCATCAGGTTCAACAAAAACATATTCCTCTTCTTAACTTTCTGATGATAATATAGGAAGATATTCAGCCTCTGACATTCTTTCTTCTCTTCCTCATTTCCTTCCTGCTTTAACCTACTGCTTTGCTTTCATTATTGAAAGCAGGCCATTCTAGGAAACTGTGTACATGAATTTCTACTTGCTGGACTTATACCCTCCTCCCAAAAGGCTCTTTGTATCAATATCAATATACCAACAATGGAGCTTATCACTTCCCCCATCTAAAGCTTCTTTATGCTTCCTTTCTTGATTGATTCTTCTAGTTATTCAGGCTCAACATATCAGGATAATTTGTATTTCTTTTTCTTGAAACTCATTTCTCATTCATTGCCAAGTCAATAGATTCTACTAAAGCAGCATTTCACAAACCAACATCTTCCAGGATAATGGGTTAAACAAAGTAAAAAAAAAAATTAAACTGGAATACATCTCAGAGCTTTGTATTATGAATCTCTAAAAAGGAAAGTTCTTATGCATGTCTCCACTTATTAGACTAAACAACACTTTTCTTTATATAAGAAACCTATTGAGATTTCTCAGGAAGTATGGAATATATTTTGGCAAGTGCACGCATAGAAAAAAAAGTCATTCGGTAATAAAAGTAGTTTGATGTATCATTTCCTGAATTAATTCAGAAGTGAGCCATAAGAGATGGCTAAATCTGGAGAGATCCATCCAGAATACATGTAGGCTTCATGTCTGACACTGTCCCTGATAACAGAAAGCAAACATCTGTGCAGTTTATTGCAGGCAATTTCTATCACCAGTTTGAAAATAATCACAGTGTCACAGACATTAAAAACTAAACTAAAGCAATCCTATGCCTACTCAGTATTACCCTTTCTCAAAATTCTTTGAAGTCAGCATCAGGAATGTCACCTTGTCTCTGATTTGGTCCTGCTTGAGTTTGTGAAAGAGTTGTCTTTTAAATGACATCTATTAATTTCCACTGGCAGTTACTATTTCTATATATCATCAAGTAGAAAAAGTATGCTGCAAGGTGACTTGAATATATTGATAAATTTGGCTAAACAAATACTTCACAATTTTTTTTTTAGTGCTGGGGATCAAAACCAGGACCTCTCATGTACTAGGCAAGCACTCTACCACTGAACTACATCTCCAACCCTTCATAGTTTCTTTCAAGGTTTAGCAATAACTTCGATTTTATCCACCCTGGCCTATATGTAGCTCTAAAATTAGAGCATTTTCTATTTTTACTGCTACTACGGCATTATGTTTGTTTCATTTCATTTCAAAGAACATTTCCAAAATGTAAGAATGTCACAATATATGGAAAGATGGAAAATACATATTTTATTTGTTTGTATTTTTCAAAAAACTAAAGATACACAAATTGCTTATTGCTGGTGACAATTCTAGTAGCTACTTGGCATATTCTGATATTTAAGGAGTAACTGATCAAGAAATGGAAAAGTATCACTAGAATGGATAGAAGTGAAAACTTAATAGTTTCATTAAGAAGTCCATGAAATCATGACATTCACTTTCCTTGGAATAGTCTTTTTGGACTCTCAGAGCCCATTCATTCTTTTGTTACACACAATTACAACAGGTCTGGGTAGGGGTTTCTAAGCCCAGTATGGATTATAAAGGTATTTCAAAAGGGAAAGGTAGGCATAATTTCAAGAGAAAATGAAGTGGCATTAATAATTCAGTGGGAATGATAACAGAAGATTTATCACTAAGCTCAGGGATTAAAAAAGACAGAATTTGGATCTTCTCTCGAAAATGGAAACAGCTCTCTATTTAACTGGCACAGAACTGGTGCACACATATGTGGTCCATAACACATCCATATGAGTCTGTAAAGTATCTGTAAGCAGTAGAATGTGCCTGATCACCCACTTCAGAGACTAGAATTTTGCTAAATATGTTATTGTCCTCCACATCATTTCCTCAGTTCAAGGATTTTCTAAAGGAATCCTTGGAGTAGCTTGTTAATTTAGAGATTTATAAAGCAATAAGAATTTATTGAGAATGACTGAGCCGGCATTTTATGAAAATAACTTTACACAGCTTACTGAACTAACATAATCAGAAAATATATACTGCAAAACACAAATCTTTCCCAGCATAGTTCTGATCTTAACTTTGAGCCCTTTCATCCAGAATTACCAAAGCCCTGAGTGGTATGTAATCTAGGTCTCATTCCATGCTTATTCCACAGTTTAGAGTCACACAGCCCATTCACACATCTCTGGAAGAGCTACTTTCTTGTAGGATGGAATTTGAATCTGGACTAGGAGTTACACTTGCCTGAGAATATTTGATGTTATATTACTTTGTAAAAATTTTTTATTATCATATGTACTGGGGGTATACTGTGACATTTACAAAAATTCTTATATTATAGTTGAACTCACCCCTTCCATCATTTGCCTTTATCCCCCCTTCTCCAATTCCCGGAATAGTTTCAACAGGTCTCATTTTTCCATTTTCATACATGAATACATAATATTTCCATTATATTCATCCTCCTACACCCTTTCCTTATATCCTCCATCCTCCCACTGGTACCAACCCCCAGGCAAAGCCTGTTTTATCTTCCTAGTCTGTGTTTTTTGAAAAAAAGGCATTTTTGTTTGTTTAAGATAGCTATACAGGGTGTTTCTTTGTGACATTTCCATGTATATATGTATTATAGCCTGAATTAGTTCATTCCCTCTATTTTTCTCCATTTTACCTTTGTCCCTTTCTTATGGTGATTTCAACAGGCTTAAAAACTCTATATTCATTCTTGTAGAGAAAGTATATCACCCATATTTACCTTCTTAACTTCCTTCTTTTACTCTCCCTTTCCTGTTAGTGATCTCACCTTAGTGTGGCTTGTTTTTCATAATATTGCTTGTATTTGTATTGGAATATTTGATATTATATTGTAACTTAACATTCTTTTGACCTGTGGGTCAAATATTCCACTCCTACGAGTATTGCCAGGGGACACACCTGCTTCTGTACAACAGGGCACATGCATAAGTGCATTGTGCTGCTCACAACAAAGATCACACAAAAACAGTCCAAATGCCCCACCCATGAGCGATGGTAAATAAACTGTAATACTTCCACAAAGGAAGAATATTGGGTTAATTTGAACTATACGCAATTAAGTTCAAAATATTACATCCTAAAACGATACCTACAGCATGATATTGTTTTTCTAAAGTTAAGGACAAGGAAGACAAAAATTATGTTTTAGAATTTGTATAGATGTAATAAGACAATTAAAAAAGAAAAAAGCAAGGGAGTATTAGCAATAGATTTCACCATCCTGTTACTTTGGGGTGGTTAGGTGGCTAGAGAATGAAGTACAGCCACAAGGATTGGTTTAGGTTTTCTCCAAAGTTCCAGCTCTTCTGAGATGGGGAGGTTTCATAGGTGATTAGAAAGTGTCTTAAAATGCATAGCTTATTTATCTAGTTAAACAGCAAGGTATACATCTACCAATGATGGGAGTATGTTAGAAAACAGGATTAGGACTAATCTAATTCTTTGTACCTGAAGACACATGTAGCATTCTGGAAGAAACATTGGTAAATCAGAAGCTAGGGTGTCTGGGAGTCCATTTGTAAGAGGCTTATTCCCCCACCTACTGAAGAGAGCAGAGAGGCGGGCTTGCAAGGATGCCTTCATGGAGAGAAGAAAGGAGAGGACATGGTGGTGTGAAGCAGTACATTACAGCCATTTCCAAATCTGAGCTCCCCACAAGGTTGGCCTACTGAGCCCAGAGGTGAACTCTACCTTCCCCCTGCACATCAGAAGCCCACCATCCATTCAGTGTGTGGTCGTGGTCCCAAATCCCAGCCCATTTCAGTGTCCTTTCATGACCTCACCTGTGCAGCACACTGGAGATAAAGCATGATATAATGACTAAGAGTAGGTGTCATTAGCACACGTCTAGTGACAGTTTTCTCTTCTGATGATTAGCTGCACCATTGGGACTTTTGGATAGTATCTTAAATACGAGTTTTTAAAAGGGTCTTGTTTTAAAAATATTATTCTAGATGATTTTTCAGAATTAGCACATTAATCGAGAGTCTAAAGTACATTTTACAAAATGCATGGTAGAGAATGTTGGTTGTCTTTTTACCTTTCTCTAGTGTATGAGAGCGGTTAGGGCAGCCAGGGTGGCACTCCAATCCTTTGAGAAGAGATGGTCCTGCTAAAATAAAAGGGGAATGGACTTCAGGGTGGAGACAATTAGAACATGCAACCAAAATGGGGTCTTGGAAGCATCTCTTCCCTGTTGCCACCCCTTCCTACTCTGTTCCTTAGGGAGGTCTTACCACTTACTGAGACTGAGCCAGCTGTTTTTCTTATGTCGCACATTTGACTTGCAGTATTTGGGCTGACGGTTGTATCTTTTCCCTTCCCCACCCAGATGAAATCATTTCCTTTCACCATCCTGCAACTTCACTTTAATGGAAGAGAGGAGCTGGAGCTGTAAAGGGGACAAGGAGGAAAAGGCAAGGAAGGAAGAGCCATATTAATGCCAGGGGTTAACATGTCAGCTGGAAAAGAAAGCTCACCACTTGCAGAAAGATGGGGTTCTTAAAGGGCTGACCTTACCATAGTTTTGAGAATCAATCACTTTTCTCATCTTTGCCAAGCCAGACTTTGGAAATGTATCCTATTGTCCCCTGAAAGGAATCCTTGCTAGTTAGGTATTTTGTCTTTTCATTTTAGAAATTACTAGGGCTTTTCAACATCAAAATCTTGCCGGGAGTTAACAGGGAATTTTCAAAGTCATATCAAATCACAGGATGGGGAAAATACTCCCTAATCCTTATAAACTTGCAAAAAATGGAAAATGGCAAACTTTGCCTTTTATTCACAGCATATGAAATTTGAAAAGTAGCATAAAGACCACATCCAAACACTCTCTTTGCTCTAAAAATGACATTGCAATCTAGGGAATGAATACATGCATCACATATGCTGTCATCTCTTTATAAATAAAATGTTTCCACAATAAGATGTGATTTCTTCAAGTCACATTCAATATTCTTAGCTGCCAGATGACAAGGAGATAAAAAACAAGCCACTTTTAGGACAAAGGGCAAAGACTCAAGCACTGGGGATGGGCTATACAAAGGAAAAAGATGGTTTGAAATTCACTGTTCCACTAGCCTGTCCTAATTAGTTTTTGAGATAAGTAAGGAAGAGACACAGTACAGGACATTTGGGGAAGACCAGTTGAGCCAGCATTGGTAGTATTCAGAGGACATTTTTATTTGTTTGATGTCAAATGTGCCATTAAACAGAGGGCCAAAGTTGGGTGAATATGATCTGTTAGCAGGAGGAAAAAACCCTGCTACTCCCAAGCTGTCCTCAGGAAAGTGTCAGGGTACTGATAATACAAGGGCTGGTCTCTCCAGAATTACCTTCCAAATATGGCAGTCACAAATGGAAAAAATTACTGTCTCAAGACACTTAATAAGGATATAGTAGAATTTCTGTTGTTGATTCCAACTCTGATGAGAGAGAGAATATTTGGTTTTAATTCTGTTCCAGAAACTGGCAAAGGCGAGTGGCTTGAGAAGCTAACCCATGGAGCTTTTTAAATATCCCCTTCTATTAAAGAACTCATACCCTTCAAAGAATTTACAAACTAAAAAAAAAAATCACTGTTTGAAAATATAAATTCTTAACCACATTTATTCATGTTCAAGGATGTCTTTCCTTTGGCTTCATCTTCTTCCACGTAAAGTCAGTTAGGGTAGGTCCAATGAACATACATTCTAAATTTTCTAAGATAGTCCTGATTTTACATGTCCTTTCTGTGGGTTCCTGAAATATCCAAATTAGTTAGAAGATCTGCCCCATAGCTAGTCTGTGTGCATACTTCATGTTCAGAAAGGATCTTAATTAAAGCTCTGTGGTGATAGTAGAGGAACAATTTGCTTAAATGCGAGGTCCTAATTCACAGCTGGTTGGTAGTGACACCCAGCCAGGGGCTCCTTGTGGTAGTGTGGCTCCCATGAGTGGATGCCTTGGTTTGATTGCTCTGAGTTGTGAAGGGGAGGAAGGAAAGTCCCTCATTAGCACCCGAGATCATATTTTTAAGAATTATGATCAGAAGAGTTGTGCTTGACAAAGTGAAATGTACTCCAGCATTGACAAGAACTGTACAAATGTCTTATTGTCAGGAAATGCTCTTTAGTTTATAAATTTCACCAGAACATGAATATAACTGAAAGATTCCTAAATGAATTTAGAATCAGTCTGGAGCAGCAAAGATCCCCAGTGAGATGAGTGCCTTTCTCTTTTAGTTAATCTTTGAAAAGTAAATATTATTTATTTTTTTTCCACTTCAGCTTTCTTGATAACTTTTCCAGCAGTTTGACAGAAGAGTTAATCCTGTTTTTGTCCCAGTGAAATACTACAGCACTTTTAGCAATTTAAGTGCTTTAGTTTAGACCCATGCTTTAATCACTGCCAAGCCCTCCACCCTCTCGCGCACACACACTCCCTGGGAGGGAAGCCTCTCAGGGTGACTGCCTCAAGGAACAGAATGACATCTGCTGTGGATGCTGAGAAGCACAGCTGACATGAGTTTGAAAAGTGAACCTTTAGTCATGTGGGGAGCGGAGCAATTTCTTCCATCAGAGATGAACACTTGGATTAACAGAGAGTATTTAGTTCCCATAAAAGTTATAGTCTCAAGTAAGTGCCTGAAGCAAATCTCTTGACCCTGAAGTTGAGGCTAACCACTCCTGGGCAGGATCAGAGGCTTAAAAAAAAAAAAAAAGGCTGATAATAGAGTTTAATGGGGTGAGGGCTATTTCTTGAGTCTTCAAAAGCCCTTCAAGAAGCAATTAGCATTTCCGTCTGCTTAAGACACCCATGCATGGTCATTGATCCTTATTTATTGACATTATTACAGACATTAAAGCAATTTAATTAAAACATTTGAGGTATCTCTTTACCTTTTCCCTTCCTGTTCCAGTCACACTAAAGTTCTTAAAGTGTTTTGAACAAGACATGTCATTTTCCTGCTAGCATTTAACACATTCTTTTTTCTCTTAGGAAATTTACATAGTTTCCCCTGCCTGTCTTTGACTGGCTAATTCCTACTCATCTTTCATATCTTGAGTTCCTAGTGATGGGGTCCCACTCCTGTGTCCTTACCCACCCATTTGTCACACTTTTGCTTGTCTATCAGGACCTTTCTGCACCAGTGGTCCTACAAGACCACTGCACCATGGTTATTCTCCCAGTGTTTGGAACATACTAGTTCCTTAACCAATAGTTGTTGAATGAATGAATAAATGAGGAATAGAAGAGTGAAGAAGTAAGCTAATCACTTTCCACTTGGTGGAAGTAGAATGTTTTTTAAATGTTATTGTGCTTCAACTTCTCTTAAGGACTTGGATAAAAATATACAATCTCAGTTTTTAATTTAGCACAGAACACAAATAATTGGTTACTAGAGAGGGTAAAATGTGAGACAGAGTGAGGGTGATGAGAATGAAGTGATAAGCAAGGAGCAAGATGTGGAGGAGGCTGCCAGTTGAGCTTGGGTTTTAGCTGCAGTATGGGTTATGGGAAGTCAGTCATATAGCAGCTTCTTGTAAAACTGACCTTGCAACTATCATATAACTCAGCATTTGCACCCCTGGGTATTTATGCCAGAGAAATGAAAATGCAGGTTGTTGAAAATCTAGTCCATAAGTGTTTATAACAGCTTTAATTCTAACAGATCCAAAGTGGAATCAACACAAACATCTTTTAATGGACGGATGGTTAAACAAAACCTGATATGCCTATATTATGGAGTATTGCTTGGCAATAAAAATTGAAAAATTATTGCCACATGCAACAACTTGGGTGGATCTCAAGAATAATATGCTTAGTGAAAAAAATCTCAAAGGGTTACATACTATATGATAGCATTTATATAACATTTTTGAAAAGACAAAACTATTGAAATGAAGAACAGATTAGTGGTTAGCAGAGGGGGGGTGAGTGTGACAATAAAAGGGTAATCCAAGGGAGTTCCTTTGTGGTGATCGAATAGTTCTGACTTCTGATAGTGGTGGTGGTTATAGGAATGTATACCAGGGGATTAAACTGCATAGAGTTACATACAGCCACCCCTAACCATTTTTATCCCCAACCATATATTGACACTGTCCCCCTGTCTCAGCAGGTAAGAACTGCTGAGACCTGAACAAAGTCTGTAGTCCAGTTAACAGTATTTTACCAGTGTCAATTTCCTGATTTTGATATTGCATGTGAAATATAAAATGGCACCCCAGAAACTGGGTTAAGGGCTCACAGGACTTTATGTACCATTTTTGCAACTACCTGTAAGTCTACAATTATTTCAAAATAAAACTGCAGTTGTGTATTGCTATTCATTAGTTTTATTTTAAAAAATTTCATGCATATTAAATTCCTAGCTTGATTGCAGATTAAGAGTATTTACAATGTTTCATAGTTGTCCTAATTCAAGTCAACTTAGTTGTTTAATTCATTTCAGTAAACTTTTGAGGGCCTATTAGGTATAAGTAGAATTAAATTTGTCCTTTCACCTTTAATCTTACATTGTCCATCCAGCCTAACAGAGTGGTACAGGTACATAGTAAGACGTCAAAAATGGTATCATTTGACTGGAATGTTTTCTCTTTAATTTTATGGTGATTTATGATAGGTTCCTTATTATATTGTACATATTTAACACTTCATTTTACTTCATTGTTTTCTTTCTCTGAAAAGATCAAATGTTTGTAAAGAAAATACATTTTCCAAACTAATTCTTGCTATCTAGAGTTTTAAGCCATAAGGACTATTAAAAATATGTGCTCCACAAATTTATTTCAGGTTTTATAGTGCAGGTATGCTTCCGTATATTTATTTACATTAAAAGACAACATATATTGCTAAGCTTATCTTGAGATCAGAATAAAATAGTTTAGGCTACCAAATGATATCTGTGACTTTTTAAAAAATAATCACCAAACTTAAATTTGTGGGGAGGAGGAAAGCAATTTCCTTAATGTTTTCTTCTTGGTTCAACACTCCCAGACAGCAATTACAAGCTAAATATCATTTCAGTAAATGAGAAATTCCTGTTTTCATGTACTGATTGGCTTTATTACATACTAAGGTTAATTGGGAGGTTTCTCGGGTCTATCTGGGTAATGATGAACAGCTGCAATAGATTGTACTCCGGCTTATTCCACATCATTTTGACACAGCAGCACCTAAACAAAGCCTCTTGCAACATGAGTGTCATTAAATTGCACTGCAAACCCTGGTGGCAATTGTACCCAAGATAGTGTCACAGGAAGCCAGAGGGAAACAAAAAGCCTAAGGGGATACATTTAGATGATCAGACCACTGTGTTTGTAGGATTTGCTCCAGTGTCCTGTACTTATCTAGACAGTTCATTTCATATAAATAAGTGGTGCTACCCATAGCAAAAATGCACTTGCCTAATCCAAGTGCCTTAAATGACAGATTTGTGTTTCACCTAATGTTAAAATCAGATTGCTGATTGCAGTAGCTATGTGAGGAAGATCCTTCTGACTACTTTGAAGAGCTAATAAATTACTTTACTTGTCTTATAATGTCTTTAATAGCAACAGCTAATCTGTTTGAGCACTTGTGATGGACCAAGCACTGTCTGAGTGTTTCTTGAGTATCATCTCAGTTGATCCTCTCCATAAAACTAGGATAGAATTAGTATGCATACATTACAAATGATTCTTGGAACACTTAGAAAGCTTATCCAAGGCCACAGAGTGAGTAGATGTTCGAGCTTGGATTCCAGTCCAGGCTTATCTTTCCCCAAAGACTCACTCTCAACAGATCATACTTGACAGGGACCTTGAGAGAAAGTTGCCTGGTAGAGCAGCTGTTGGTCAGCAGACATTTTCCCAGTTCAGTTACCAACTGGCCAGGTCACCAGGTGAATAACCAGTGCCTTCTTTGGTTACCTACATGCATTATTTGGGATCGCCTGCCTTCTCCTGTGTGGTATTGCCATACTGTGATGTTTGATAGGGAGTTAAAAGTGTGTAGGTCAAAGCAGCTTGCTTAGGGGATAAAGGAAGAGCTGATGAGTAATACCTTAGATGGAAGATGGATGTGCTCTGGATGCTCCCCTGACTGGCTTCTCATCTAGTAGCTCGTCTTTCCCACCACTACCTCTTGGTTTTATCCACACAGTTTAGAAGTGTAATGATTTTCATTTTCTATTTTAAGGAGTTTAGTAAATATTCATTCATCCTACTGTATATTTTTCAAATAGTTCCTTTCATCCTTTTTAGAATATGGCAGCAAAAAAACAGAATCATTGCTTAAGAAGACAAATTTAGAGTCAGACCAACCCTGGTTCAAATCCCACAATAGGGCTGGTGGAGTGGCTCAAGTAGTAGAGTACCTGCCCAGCAAGAGTGAGGCCCTGAGTTCAAACCCCAGTCCTGCCAAATAAATAAATAAATAAATAAAATAAAATAACAAATCCCACAATAGGCACTTGCTGATTCCTACGCAGCAATTTTGGTCAGGTTACTTAATTTCTCCAAGCTTAGTATTTTCATCTATAAAATGTAATAATAACACAAACTTATGGGGTTTTGTAAGAATTAAATGAGATAATTCTTCCAAAGCCAAATTTTTGACACAGTGAAATTATTCAAGTATTTATTTTCAGTAACAGTTCAGCACCACTCATTTCTAATTCATTATTTCTGATCTTTCTATAATTTGGAATTTCTTTTTTCTTCACTAATCTCTGAGCTTCCTTAGTCTCCACATTGCTTAGCACCAATGAGGCCTTTTAAAATTTCCACTGCTCTGTATTCTAGTTGCCAAACTCTGTAAGAACTCCTACTTTCTTAATTTTTCTCTCCTTGGTATGTTATTTTGCACCTGTGTAAACCTATGCAGCTGTGCTCAGCTATGTATAAATGTTTGCTATGTGCTTCTGTCATATTTATTTATGTGATTCTGTGTACAGCCAATTGCTCTATTAAATTATAAATGCCTCAGGGCCAAGGACTGTACTTTTTACTTCTGCAACAAATCCCGATGGCCTTCCAAGGACAGATTTTTAGAATGCTAAAATTTAAACATGCAATATTCCTTTAATAAGATGTTAATATCAAGTTTTTAAACATTGTGCTCTTATCTTGGACATAATTTCTTAAAGCAATTTCAGTAATAGCAAGCATTTCATAGAAATATGCTACTTGAGGGCTTTATTTGTTGATTTTTCAAATTTAAAAAAATTAAAAGAACAGGTTTACAATGGGAGAAACAAGTCAATAATAAAGAAAAAGAAAAAAGGGTTTAGTAATTGCTACATTCAAGAATCGGTTAAGTGACTGACACATTGGGTTAAGAGAATATTAGGTCATGCAAAATGGACATAATGATAGCTGTATTTTTAGAGCACTTGGTAGGTGCTAGGTGCCTTGCAGAGCTTGACTTGTATTATCTCTTTTCAATCTTCTCAGTGCTCCAGTGAGGAGGTACCATTTCTCCCCATTTTACTACAAGGAAACTGAGGTGATGAAATGTTTACCCTTCTATCCAGAATGGAGCTGGAAAGTGATGGAGCCTGACTCAGCACCCACATCCATGTAAATTACTAAGCTATGTGACCTCTACAGACTTTTACAGATGAGCTATAAAGATAATTCTAATATTCCTCTTTTCCTTCTTCTACAACATAATCCTCCTCTTCCCTTCAAAGAAAGGAGAATTCCATTAGTGTATAAATATAGACAACTGCAGGGATATTGGATAGGGTGCAAGAAAAACTGAAAAAAAAAATAAAAAGAAGAAAAAGAAAATTTTCTCACTGGTTGCCTTTATTTGCTCCTGCTTTCTAAGGGCCTGGGTCTTCTTTCACCTCCTAATCAGTGAAGTCCTCAAGAGGATGTTCCCCTGTCAGAGGAAAGCCATCAGGGACAAAGGCTTATTGCCTTTCAAGAGTATAGACAGGAAAACACTTGTGCTTTCTTTCCTTTTTTCTCCCTCTTCTCTGCTTTCTTTCCTCAGCTGTATTCTTTTGGAATGAATAGCAGTCTAACTTCTCCAGGGCCTGGTAACTTGAGCCCTCCCAGAGCACTGTCTGAGAAGGTCTGTTCTCAGCACACACACACCACAGGCAGCTGCATGGGGACCCCGCTCTTTGGCAGGCTCACAACTCCCGCCTGCTCCTTCTGGATCTCAGGACCCAGCAATTATGGAGCTGGCCTCTGCCTGCATGTAAAGCATGCTTTAATAATAAAAACATCGAGTTGGTCTCTTCCAATTTCGAACATTCTGTGAATCTCTCAGCTCTGAGTTGTAGGGGATCCAAGAACCTCTTAGTGGAGTCCAGATATATGTAGCTAATTTGTGCAGAATTTCTTACATTTGTTCTGTTTTATAGCAAGGGTACTGAGAGAGCTTTCAGGTCACAGTGACTTGCTACATTTTGTAATGTGCTGGGGATGTTGGGGTGGGAGGAGGATGACATCTAGAAAGACACTAAGGATGCTTAAACTTCAGGCTCCTCAGATGCCTGGGTTCGGCCAGGCAGGGGCTCTGTTGCACATATAATTTATAATTCTGTGTTCTGTTTCTTAAAAACAGACTACCAAGTCTTACGATCTTTAGGCTGATTAAAACCTGGATCTGCCCTTGGTCAAGTGACTTTTTGAGCAGTAAGCCAATCTACACCATGTTTGACTCATTCACATTCCTATTTGTAAGAAATTCAAACCTTTGAAGGTTAAATGTAAGAAAAGTAACATAAATAATATGGAAAACTAATATTGTTTTAAGTCTTTACATGTAGGAAACATTTTCTTCTATTATTCATTCTTATAACTCTGAGCACTTATATCTATTGTTAGCCCATTTTTAGGATGGGGATAGTGAGGTTAAATAAGTCATTTCAGGTTTCCAACTAGTAAGTGACAAAGACTGGATTTGAACTCAGGCAGGCTGACTCCAAGGCTTCTTACCTTAACCACTGTACTATGCTGTTTTCCCTCATGTCTCTCTCTCTCATTTAATTTTCAGTTTTTTTAACCTCATCTCTTTTGATGCATTTGCTCTTTGTATTCATCAAGTCAACGAATTTCTTTTTGCCTTAATCTCCCCATCAAAAGATTTTATCTCTCTGCTTCCCAGAGATGAGAGTAGATTTATATGTGTTTAAATGTAGGAGATTGGAACAAAAGAATCTGTAAAATGTATTCCAACCAAAATCCAGAGGAGGGAAAGGCTTGCTGTTTGGCAGCACAGCTGGGGTTGGGACTGAAGGCTCTATCTCTCACTGCTTACCATGGAGACTCCTCTTCAGAACATACTAACATTACAATAAGCATAGAATACAGTGTATTATAGTATAGTAGATTAAGAGTATAAAATAGAATTTCTGTCTATACTCAGCTAAGGTTTGATTTAAACCACTGTTCTGAATTGTTTTTAAAAGAATTAGATTTCTTTTTGTGTTACTTATAATTATGTCTTATTCACATCAAAAGAAATTCCAGGTTGTATTATAAGAGAGAATAGCAAACTTTTGTGACTCACGTTATTATTTTTTAAAGATCTACTAAATAAATAAACAGGCTACATTTCAGTTCAGTATTGTTTATGTTTTCAATACATTCTTCTATATAATGTAGCATAAATAAGTTGAAGTTGTTTGTTCAGACGAGTCTAAAATATTTCTTCCCACGTAAAGAATGAAATGTGGTTTCTCTTTTGATGTTTAGATGTTGTTCACAGTATTATAGTGGAGTTCTAGCCATACTCAAGGTCACTACACATCTTCAACCCTCAGGAAACACATTGTATTATTGTTCTCAAACCACTTAAGCAATATAAATTTACTGACTTCAAAAACTGTATCTTGGGTAAAAAGCACAAAGTTGTGTTATTATGTTTTTTTTCCCCTAAATAATCCCAGATTTAAAAAAATTTAGGTTTAAATCTGTGTAAGATTTTTTTCTTTTTTTTTTTGGTGATACTGGGGTTTGAACTCAGGGTTTTGCACTTGCAAAATAGGCAATCTACCTCTTGAGCCATGCCTCCAGTCCATGTTTAAATATACATGACAGTAATTCTGCTAAACACCAAATGTTTTACGTAAGTGAACTTCCTTATAATTTCTTTTTTGCATTCCCTATGTGTAATTTGTGAAGGCTTTCAATATTTGCTTTCAACTCTGTTTGTCTCACCCACACTAAGAATTTCCACTTTCTTTACTTTCTGCAGTAAATTCTTTTGTGCTTTGGGCTATAAAGTTAACTTAAGGGGTAAGAGATCTAACTTGTCCTGTTAGACTTCTGTGAGCCTTCCCACCTCCAACCCTTTGACTCAGTCTCCCTGACCTTAACAAGGACAGAAAAGAAGGAAACATTGCCTCCTTTCTATTGTAACATCTCCTTAAGATACCATACTATGTTTCTGGGTTTTGTTTACTTTTACATCTGGGAGCAAAGATGACCTAAGTGTCCTCATCTCTTTCCATCCTTGGGAATCTCTTCACCTTTTATGATTGAACAAGGACATATCCATTCTATGAGCTCTACTATTTTTACTTTCTAGATACTACTCATATCTGGTTCTCCTCTTGGCTCTTAGAATACTTATTCCTCTCCTCTGTCTCCTTTATTAGTTCCTCTTTCTACAGTCATCTCATAAATGTTATCTAAATTTCTACCTGCATTTGTTGTTCTTTTCTTCAGTTTTGCAAATCACCCTGAGTGATCTCACCCAATTTCTTTTTACTATAGTTTCCTCCCTCAGTTTGTTCTTCTTATCTGAACATTAGGCACAAACTTCCAACAGTTGTTAAATTGCTGCAGCTGGAAGACTTGAAGCACCTCCAATTGGACACATTCAAGAATTAAGTCATTCTCTTGTTCCTAAAGCCTGGTCTTTGATCACTGTTGACATATGTACTCCATCTTAAGTCATCAGATTTCTTTAACTTTTCCCTCCATCTCACTGCAATATCCAGTCATTTAGGTTATTCCTCATGCCCTCAAATCATGAGAAAATAATGACAAATTGAAATTGAGGGATGATCTACAACTTACCTGATCCATACTCTTTGAAAGTGTCAAGGTCAGAAAAAAAATAAGACTAAGAAACTGTCATAGGTTGGAAGAATCTGAGAGCATATGGTGACTAAATGTGGGGTGGTGCTGGATTGGATTCTAGAAAGAAAAAATGACATTAGTGGAAAAAGTGCTGAAATCCAAGTGAAAACTCTAATAAATTAATTAATGTATTAAACAGTAAAAAGTAATGTAAGATCTTAAGATAAGGGGAAGTTGGTTGAAAGGTATATGGGACTCTTACCTTAGCAACTATCTTAGCAACTTTTCCATAAATTAAATATTATTCCAAACTAAAAACTAAAAGCATATCTTCCCACTGCCTATGCAATGCTTCTTAACTTGTCTCGAAAACTCATCTGGAAATTTTTGAAATATACATGCCTGGGTACCGCCTGTGAGACCTGGATTCAGTAGGCTTGTGGTTGACCCAGGGAAGATGCATAATTGTCAATTGGCAACTAGCAATGTGACTCTTACACTTCCGGTGTTGTAAAAGCTCCTATTTGTAGGAAAAATAAAACCTGCCTATGACTTCCCCCTATACAGACTTTTAAGTTTTTTATGGGAGATAATTGCTCAGAGACTATAGACAGGGAAAATTGTCATTTATATTTATAATTAAGAATATTCTACTTAATAAGATAGAAATGATTCTGAGTATAAGGAATATAATTGGTATGTTGAATAGCTTTTCACATAAAAAATTGCATGACACCTATATATTTTATATCTAAATATAGTACATTATAACTTTGCTGCTTGACAACAATGAGTTCAAAAGCTTATTAAATATTTTTGGATCAGAGAATTATTTCCACATCATCATTTTCCATTCCATTTGCTTTGAAGTGAAAATTTACATATGATATGTAGCCAGAGGATTTTCACATTGCTGTCCTATACTTGTAATCATCCTTTGAAACCAAAACCTTCTAAAGTTATTGCAATAAATAGTAAAACAAGAACAATAATAAAACTAACAATTTGTTAAGAGTGAGGATAAAACTTTTAAAAAAATATGCTGGTTACAAAGATCTAAATTAGGGAGGCCATATGTATATGTGTATGTTTCTGTCAGTATATGTGTGCATAAAATTGCTTATTGGGGTCAATGATTATCTAGCGATTCATGTATGGGCCAGGGGTTCCTTGGATCATCTGAAATTGAAGATATATATATATATATATACACACATATATATGTATATATATGTATATGTATATGTATATGTATATGTATATGTATATGTATATGTATATATGTACTTATTCTTGGAAGTTCTCAACAAGGACTGTGAATCAAAAAGCATTAAGAAATACTGACTATGGGAATCTTTGGAGCAGTGGTAGCATGGTTTTATATGACCTAAATTGCATTTTACATCAGATAATTAAAATATGGATGGATTGTGATCTGGTGTCTTATTTCTAAATAAGTAATAAGCTCACTTATTTTTTCCCAATAGAAGATTGGGAAAAGCCTTAGAATGCAACAAACATTCCCTGAAAGGATAGCCCAAAGCCTCACTTTCAAGGTAAATTATTTATTCTTTAAATGTTTACAAAGTCCTTGTTGTGTGTCAGGTGAAGTTCTAGGGTTCTGGAATATGTTAGTGCTTGAAACAAACAATCTGAAATTGAGGTTATATTCAATTAGGACCATAAAAAAACCCAAAATGAGTAAATTGTATATCATGTTAGAGTATGTGATACAAATGCTTTGGAAAAGAGAAAAAATAGAGTAGAGTAATGGAGGAGTAGAGGAGAGGGGCCTCTTAAATAGCGTGAGAGAGCAGCCCTCATTGAAGAGGGGTGTTTGAGCAAAGATTCTATGGAGGTGAGGGAGTCAGCCAAGAGGATCCTGGTAGAGATCATTTCAAGCAGGGGAAAAAGAGCAAAGGTCATGTGTAGGCAGGATGGGGAGAAGGGTGGAAAGGAAGCCAGAGGGGAAACTGAAGTATTGAGGGCCTTGTAGCCACTGCAAGCACTTGAGCTTTCTCTTGTCTGTGATGGGAGCTACTCTTGGTGTCTTTGTTTTGTTTCATTTTGTTCTCACAGATTCACAAGCATAAACTTTAGTATGCTTTAGTCAGAACTGACAAGTCGAGTCAACACAAAATCTGTAAGACCAGAAGGTGTTTGCTAAACAAAATTAACATATGAACCAGCTGTAAAAGAGAAGAATGCATTTGCTTTTCAAACAACATTGTCTATATAGTCAATGTCAAAGAAAATCTCAAAAAGTTCAAGAAGGAAGAAACCATACAATAACATATTGTCTTACAACGGAACAACAAATGCAGACATCATTAAAATAGATATATTTTAAAATAGAAAAATTTAAAATATATATACATTTGGAAATTTTCAAACAACTCTTGGTTTAACAAAGATATCAAAGTTACAACTATGGAACAATTATTGACAAGGAAACCACTATATTTAAACCTAATTGCTATAATCAACGTGGAATCTCTCGGGATTGTTTATGTTGAAGTTATTGGTTAGGAAGGATTGGACCCTGGAAATTGGAATGAGAACGTGCTACTCTAATACAGCTGAAGAAACTGAGGCTCTAAATTTGACTGATTTTGCCAGTAGAAGCAATTTTCCTCTTTGACTGGGAAGCTAGCCTCCCTTAGCCAGAAGGACCCACAATGGCTTCCCCTGAGGCAATTGTCTTGCAGGGAATTTGAAAGACTGCAGAATTTTAAGTAAAGAAGTGACAGACATAACATTTCCTATGGATTGTTCTTGCTATTGTGTTGCAAAAGACATTAGGGGCAACACTGGATGCTGGGAGACTAGAAGGCTGTTGCTGTAGGAATTTGGGTGAGAGAGGACAGTGACTGGAATCATCCTGGGAGCAAAGAGGTAGTGAGGATTTGTCAGTCTTGATTTATACCGAAAGTGAAGCTAGCATGTTCTCCTGAATGGGTAATGAGGAGGAAAGAGAAGAGTCAAGGATGACTTGGAGGTTTTTGGCTTGAGAGGGAGAGAATGAATGTAGAACAGGATTGGGGGAAGATGAGATCAGTTTTGGACCTATTACTATAACAGGCAGTTAAACTGCTTTTACTGAAAAGCACTGACTCCTTATTTGAATTAATTAAAAGGAGGAGAAAGATATGTGGCATTCCTGCCTCCATTTGTATTCTTTGGTCTAAGTCATTCTCTCTGCAGTCACTTTGCAATCACCTTGGATTCCAGGAAGGACAGGAGTGATAGATAACATCTTTTTGACAAGGGACTGAAACTACCACTAAGAAACAGCAGAGTCTTGCAGGACAGATTACCCACTAGGACACAATGACTTGTTTATCTTGACTAATGATGACAATGATAACAACTTCTCTAGAACCCTATCTAAAACAAGGACTGAGATAATGATCCACCAGAACACAACTATGACCAGGATTGCCCAATAATTATGCACACCTCTCAACTCCCTGGCCCCAATTCTTCGTCTATTAAAACCTTAAGAATATGTCTGTACCGTGAAGATGGTTAAAGTGCTTATTTTGCCTCTTCCCCTGGCTGCCAGTACCATGCAACAAATCTCCTTTTTTTGCCTGTCACCATTACCTTCTCTTTATTTGGCATGTGGGGGAGAGTGGCTAGATCTGACATGTAGGATCCCAGAAGTTTGGGCCTGGTCCAATAAGACTCTAAAACTTCGGTCTTATTGAGACGTTAGGCATCCAAGTGAAGGAGACAGTTGGCCATATGAGCCTAGAACTTGGGAGAGGTCTGCACTGGAAATATACATCTAGGAGTCATTGACAAATAATGATGTAAGGTCATGGGATTTGACAAGATCACCAAGAAAGTGAGAAGAGTTGGAGAAAAGAAGTGGGTGAAGACCGAACCTTGGGGTCTCCAACACAAAGTCATCATGGAGAAGCAGAAGAATCAAACTAAGAAGGCTGAGAGAGAATGATTTAGGAGTAGGAAGGAAAAGTGAAGTGTGTTGTCCTGGAAAGCGTAGAAAAAAAAGGGATTAAGAAAGAGTGAGTGATTAACCTTGTCATATGCTGAGCTGGCAGATCAAGTGAGATAATGAATGAGAATTGACCATTGGCTTCAGTAACATGGAAATGACTGGTGATTTTGTCAAGAACAGTTCAGTGGAGTCTGGGGTGGTGGGGCAAAGGCCTGATTCAAGACAGAACTAGCAGGAAATGGAAATTTCTTCTATGGAAGGATTGGGAACATGGGTATATGCTTTGGTAGAAGTCTGTGAAAGTTTTCTTCTAGTTGCTTCTATTCCCTCAATGAAGTGAGAATTAAGGTCTGCATCTAAGAGCACAGATAATCCAAAAATTCTATGAAGATATAAATATGTGAGAAACTCATAGTTTTTGAACTTCCTCTATTAGGTGGTATTTATTTGCTAGAATTTCACTTGAGCAGAATCAATGGGAGAAAGGTTTCAATTTGAGAACTACCATGATAACATGGTTTAAAGAACATCTACACTTGCTACTCATACCTAGCTGTTTGATATATAATTAAATGATATGGTAGGACTCAGCAGACACAGGGAAATTTTCGGGCCTTGCCCCCTTGGAGAGTTCTTAAAAGGAGGGTAACACATAGCAACTGCACAAGCTGCTTCCAGATGACTCACCACAGAGCCTCTGACTGGAAATAGTACAGACAGATTCATCTTGACCCCAGAGGTCTTACTCTACTGGGGATTTAAGTTTCTTTTCTTTTCCCTACCCTGTGAGATTCCTGAAGCCATATTCATGTTCAGCTCTCATGTCTTCCCATTTAGCTGTCAGGTCCATTTAAATCTTCAGAGCCACCATATTCTCACTGCTTTTAAAATTTGATGCTTCCCTGCTGGCTTTCTCCTGAGATTCTTTGCACCACAGAGCACGTCTTTATAGAGAAGTTGCTCAATACCTGGGCTTTGGGGGAGACACAGCAGCACTTTTAAACAAAGAAATAATGCATTAGGAAAGTAATTTTGTTCAGCCAGTTAGGTAACTGTTCTCTCTTCTATTTAGAACTTTAGGATACACCAAATGTCTCACTCATGAAGTCTTTTTAAAGAAAAGATGGAAATACTAAAATTAGTTTTTAAAAAAAAGGAAATAATAGCTCTGCAATTTTTATCTTAAGACAGCTAACCTATAGAGAAAATTAATGTTACTACATTGTACTTGTGCATATATGTGAAAATATGGGCAGATCTCCTGAACTTTCACTCATTCTTGTACAATAGGAGATTCTACATCCTCTTAATTAAAAAAGATGGAGGCTATACTCTGTCTCATCCAAGGTTTGAGGCAGTCTCGTCTTACTTCCTTCCCCACAGAAGACCTATGCTTGAAGAGTCAGGCTTCTGCTCTCTGTTTTCATTCCTCCAGCTGTCTGATTTTTTCAGGGTGAAAAAAGGAAGGCAGAGGAAGCAGAAGTAGCAGTGGTGTGTTGAGCATTATCTCCTAAGATCCAATTGCTAAATACCAGGAATGCCAATGAGCTGCTCGTTAAAACTTTGGTAGTTTTAAATTAGTCGTGGTAGGTGTAAATACACCACAGAGATTGCCAAGTGCTGCCAAGCAGGGCTTTATCCATCTCTGAGAGATGTTTTGCCAAAACACCACTGGAGTAGGGAATAGAAAATTCTCCCTGGGCTTTGGTGGCTCTGAGCTGTCTATGCCAGAAAGATAGCTCTCTTGACTCTTCTACCAGTTGAGATTTTTGGAGTGAGTTCTCCTACCATCAGGTACCTCTGCGATATCATGGGCTGTGAATGTGGTCCTTTCCACTCTGTAATCAGCTTCTAAGATTCTGATTGAATATGACCAACGCCACGGGTCCCATTTTTGGAGATCCCCTTATGCTCTGGGCAGCATTCCTGCTTATATTACTACAGAAAACTATCCCATTACTTTACTTCTCTATTGCTGCATGAAACTTGCTATAACTTTAGTGTCTTAAAACAACACACATTTACCTCAGCTTCTGCAGGTCAGGATTATGGTCATGGATTAGCAGGTTCTCGTGCTCAGGTTATCACAATCCTGCAAATGTGGTGTTGGATGAGCTTTGTTCCTTTTTGGATCTTGAGATCTTCTTCCAAACTCATGTAGTTGTTGGTGGAATTCAGTTCTGAGCATTTGTAAAGCTGAGGTCCATATTTTCTTGTTGACTGTTAGCTGGGGGCTGCTCTCAGCACTAGAAGTCACATATAGTTCTTTGCTATGTGTCCCTCTCAAAGGACCCTTAACCTTATATGACACTTAATCTTTTGAAGACGGGAGAATATACAGTTTACCAACATGGAATCTTACAGAATGTAATGTATTGCAATGCAATGTGAGGAATGACTATCCTATCACTTTTATCTAATCAAGAGAGTGATATCCAGTGGCCTTTTCCATATTCTAGTGACTAGAAGTAAGTCACAGGTTCTGTCCACATTCAATAGGAAGGGAATATACAGGACTGTGAGTCATTGGAGGTCACCTTCATACTTACCATAGGTGCTACTTCTGGTCCTTGAGTTTCGCAGACCTTTAAACCAGAGTTAGAGGAATACAAAGTTTCTTCCTACCATGCCTCAGCTTTCTATCTGTCCCACCACCAAAGTAACCTGCTGACTTCAATCTTTCTGGTTTTCTTGGGTAGGAGTTCAGCACATGCCTGCTGTGTTCTCACTATAGGGACCATGTGCAAATCCCTCTAATGGTCACTTTGAAACCTACTATCCTTAGATCTGAGGCAAAGGAAGTTGACAGTGCATCCTTATCCTCGGGATGAAATAAAGGATTGGTAGCCACAGCATCAGTTTTTCCAAAGAATTTCCCTCAGATTTTTCCTTCCACATATTCTGACTTCATATATAAATTGATATTGTCAGTAGACTCAAGAAAGAGTAGAATCTTCAACTTCTAATATACAGGGACCATTCCTGCTTGTGACTCTTGACCTAATACTCATGATCACTGAATCTGACCGCTTCATGCTATACTGGCCAGGAGGTTCCCAACTCCTTTTATAGACCAGTAGATTACTATGTAAACTTCATAAACAAAGGATACCAACACATATGTAATGTTTAAAAATGTGGAGGTGACTAGTATGAGAAATAATTAAAAGAATGAAAAGTAGTGCCTTTGGAGAATAGGGCATGGGTAATGATGGGACGGGTCACTGATATTTCTCTTTATAATCCTTTTAGCACTATCTAATCTTTTAAAACATATTTACTTGTATTCTCTAGATTTAAAAGGATGTGGTTAAGACAGGCTGTGGCACGTGCCTATAACTCCAGCACTCAGGAATCTGATGTAGGAGGACTTTGAGTTAGGATCTGAGTTACATGGTGAGATCCTGCTGTGAAACAAAATAAAAAATACATTTAAAGAGTCATTATTTTCACTTAGTCTTTGTCCTTTTCATATCCTTTTATACGAATAGACTCTCTGCTAAGTGAACACAGCAATGCTATAAAAATGAAGCTAAAAAACTCTTGGTAAAATGTTTGAGACCTCTCAGAAAATAGGCTTTAACATATTAATTGTGATGAGTCAATTTTACCATCATACCACCTTTTAAGCAGTGAGTCAAATACTCAGATAATCTTTGTCTAAGTTATTTTTCTTACAAAGTTACGATACAGACTCAGTTGAAAATGTATTTGCTGAACACAAGCTGCATTGATGACTTCTGTTCAACATGGCTTAATGTTGAATTGTGATTGCATGCTTGGCATTCCTGGAAGTCAGTGCTCTCTAAGGAGGAATCCTTTCTTAAATATACTCTAATCTTTCTCATTATACTAATCTTCTATACTAATACTCTACACATATTGATACATGACAATTTATGGGCATATAAACCATGAAAGACAAGAAACGAAAGTAAATGTCAAAATGCTCAAGCCAGCAGCCACTAGCAGGAATAGACCTAGCCATCAGCAGCTAGAGTTGTCATTTAGTGTCTAGGCTGGAGTGGGCTTGTGCCTAAGAAATACTCTTTTGAGCTTCACTTTTCAACACTTGAAAGGCAAATTAGAAAGCAGCAGCATTCTACCTATCAAACTTGCTTACTTATGTATTGTGAACTGATCTAGACCAATTTGGGAAGGCAGAAATCTTGAGTTATTTTTGGTAAGAATAGGAAATTCTAACTAATTTAATTATGGATAAGTTAGTGTCTCTTTTACTATCTTAATATCAGGTGCTAGTGAAAGAAAGTCTCAAAATTCTGAGTCATATACAGATATTTGTCACCTCGCCCACAATAGTTCATACCACCTACACTTTTAAAAAATTATTGTGTATATTTGGGGTTTATAACATGATGTTATGGGATATGAATACATAGCAAAATGGTTATTATACTGAAGCAAATGAACATATTTATCATCTCACATAGTTTTTTTTTGTGTAAACAGAGCATCTATTTAACAAAATTTCTTAATACAATCCAGTTTTATTAACCATAGTCATGCTGTACATTAAATCTTTAGGTTGGTTTATCCTATATATCTGTCACTTATCACCTACTCTTTAGGCCTGAGGGAGTTCTAGCTCTCTGAAGTTCTGAGGATCTTCAGTTCAGGGCCTTGCAGATGCTAGGCAAGTGTTCTACCTCTGAGCTGCATCTGCAGCCCCTGGCTTTTCATCTTTAGGTGCTTCGACTGCTCTTGCATGGAGGCTTTGTTTATTGGAGGCAGATACACTGATTTCCTAGACAGAATCTGGTTACCCTGAGAGTTGATATCAGATGATCAGAAGTCTCTGATTTTCTAAACTGTTTGTAGTTTCATGGCACAGGACCCAGGCCTCCTTACATTCATTTTTTTGGAGTTAGGAGTGTCCTGAGACGACTTTACAAACTCATCTATATACCTAGGATATCGTTAATTTTATCAGTGAGTACCCATTTTTAATATTGTTCATGTTAATTTCTTAGCCTAATTTCTTTCCTATACATCTGTATACCTGAAGACTTGTGCTAGATTTCCAATTAGCTACTAACTAACTAGCTAACTAATCACCCCTATTATGGGAATTTCTGCTTAGGATGACAGATAATTACAAGGCTTTACCTACACTAGCACATACTATTTATGCCAAAATATTTTAAAGCAAAACACAGACATCAAAACAATGCCCACTGGTTGAAGTTACATTGCAGTCACATTTTCTACTAAATATCAGTTCTCCTGGAGCAGGCAAGCACACATTTGAAAACAAAACACTTCAGGGAATGCTATTCCATTAATCTCTCACACCAGAGCTTGTTTTAGCTGTGGACCAAGGGGGAACATAAATTTTATTGTTGCACTTCATTCTTTTTCCATTTCTGAAATAAACTTGGCAAGAAGACTGCAGGATCCTAGTCATCACTATGCTGCTTCAAACTGCTGGACATTTTTCATCTTTTCTTAGCGGTATTAGCAGAAAATTGATGTTACATATGTGGCATTAGTTTGAGCCTAATGCCATCTTTCAAGCAGAGGCCTGATCTTTATTTCATGACAGAAACTCCAAGTTGATTCTAAGGTAAGAAATCTCTCTCTCTCTCATTTCTGTATCATTCTTTCCTCCTTCTCCTCTCCTTCTTTCTCATCTCTCTCTCTACTGACTGCCTTCTCTCTCTTATTTCCTGATTGTTGTTTTAAAAATTCTAATATGACAATTCATTGCTTGATTTCTTTGTAAAATAGCACTCAGCTATTTCTACAAAGGAAATTGTTTAAATTTCCATTATTCTTTGTCATAAAAAAAGACCTTCCAGATATAGCAGCTTCTGCTGTTTCTGCTTCATGTTTTAAATGCTTCAAATCTCCCAGGTTATCCCTTGGCCATAGGGTTGTGTCTGTGTTAGGCTCCCTTCAACCCCCCAGCGTCCTAGATCTTTTCTTTGGGCCTTTGTTTCCTCCTACCAGGTATCATGGGTCATTAGTTCCCATGGGAAGGAACCAAAGCACTCAGGTTGCCTTCATCCATTTATCCTTTCATTCATCCATTAAATATTTACTGATCATCTCTCCTCAGGAGGAATAGAATACACATAAAAATGAGGGGAATGCATCATCTAAACTATAATGTGATACTTAATAATTGCCTTCTAACAGTAATGTTTGAGTATCTCTATGGAGCTCCTTCCCCAACAAAAATGGGTACATGGAGAACAGCGTGTTAATTCCACATCAAGAAACTATGGGTTAAAATTATATACCTAGGGGCTGGAATTAACCTTAGCTTTTTTCTTCCCTCCCTCCTTCCTTTCGTTGTTTTTTTTTTTTTTTTTTAAATCTGGCTTCAGAACTAGGCTGACAACTCTCTTAAGTGAATCAAGCAAGGATTTCCCTGGTGGTACCCACTCAACATGAATTGCATCAAGAAAGAAAAACAGACTTCTCATTTGGAAAGCAATGGAGATCCTGGACCTAGGCAGATGGTGAAAGATCAGGGAGGGACATGACAGTGAGATTTGGCCAGGTCACAGTATCTCTCTGTTGTGCCTTTAGACAAAATGGAAAGAAAATGTCTCTTTGGCTCACAGAGAAGATATATTGAGTAAGGAAGTATAACTCCTCACAGTGGTCAGCACAGAATAGGTGCTTGGTAAATAAATACTTGTTTGCTGAAGCAATGTTTGACTTGAATTGCCTCTAAAAGTGTCATTGTATGATCCTGTGGTATTTATGGACATTCTGGGCACAGCTCTGTACCAGTTTTCTCAGAGTGGATTCTCCATCCATGGAAGACTTCAATCTCAGTAGAAGGAAGGATGGCATGAACATTCAGTATCTTGAAGATATAAGCAAATATTCAGTGTCCTGTCTTGAACAAGTATTTGAAATGATCTTGCTTTGTTCCTTGGAGATGAACCAAATACTTTAGTAAATGGTAAATATCCTCTCCTTTTGCTTGTATAGACCTGGCTAAACTGAAAAATAAATGTTTAGTTCAGATGATCTCCAGTTTGAACTTTCTGAAGGCACAGGAAGCTAGCTTAAGTATAGTTGTTCAGGGCTATAGATTGGAATGTCTTGGTGTAGGTGGAGTAGTGTTCTCAAAGGGAAATCCTCCTTTGTTCACTAAATGCCTCTTAACATTTGCCCTGCTTTCAGTAACTCAAAATCTGTGACATAATAGATATATTAGCTAATGGAGAATGGATTTCATTTTTTTCTTTAGCCTATGTAACACATGGAGATGGATGCTTGTAAATGATGGCTAAGTTTGGCTCAGCATTCAGCACCAAGATTGATCATATCAAGTTGTAAACATCATGTGAGGTATTCGTGGGGATAGACTAAAGATACAATATGGCTGTTTCCCTTCCTTTTTCGGCAGTCATTTAGTTCCAAAGCATTCAGGTTTTAGATAGGTTATAGACTTATCCATAACCAATGAGAGAATGATGTTGGTATTTAAATTACATTTCTTATTTAATATGTAAATTTGGGTAACCATCTTCCTTTTTCTAAGAATTAACTTCTTGATTTTGTGACAGTGTCACATCAAGAACTGAGGGGAGGGGATTCCAAGATGGCGACTAGAGGTAGGAAGCAGAAAGCGACCCTCCTATAGTAAAATCTTGGAGAGATGCTGGAGACACACTTTGCAGGCATAATCACTGAGAAAAGGCATAACTTTGACCCCTCCACACCTCCAGCCGGTGCAGAGAATCTCCACGTTAAACGGAGAAACGAGGAGGGCCCCCAGGGCCACCAGTGGCTGGCGCCCATACGGCTTGGGAAGACACGAACCAGGTGAGCTTCGCGGTACTGCAGTTCCCCCACAGACAAGCCTGGGCCAGAGCAGTATAGCCCCCTGGACAGACTGACCTCCACCTGGGAAAAAAAGAGAAACTGAGTACTAAGCAATAAGAACAGTTAAGACACGCTGGAAAGAGGGTGGGGCGCCCTGAGTGCTGAAGATTGGGGGAAGGGAATCCTTCCCAGGACTGTAAATAAACAAGCCGGGCAGGCCGGAGAGCCTCTGGTGGGAGCAGGGCAACCAGGACTGGAAAAGCTTGTGAGAGGAGGGAAGACCCACTTCCCACGTGAACTGTAAACAAACATGGCGGCCAGCAGGAGCAGCAGCACTGCCCAGTAAGCAGGAGCAGGAAAGCTTCTGAAAGTGGCAGTGGGAGGAAAACTTCAGAGGAGAGGGGGGAAGACCCACCTCCCACATGAACTGTAAATAAACACGCAGGCCTGACAACGCGGGGGCAGGGTCACCTTTCCCAGTGCTTGGAAAGGGGAAAGCTTGTAGCAGAGGCTCCCGCACAGGAGAACTCTGAGCAAACAAAGCCTGTGGGACCAGGTGAGTGCTAGCTCACCTCAGAGATCTGCATAAATAACGCCGCCAGCTACAGGCTGAGAGCAGCAGGCAGGCAAGCCACAATTGCAGATACCACTCTCAGAACTGTCTCCAGATGGTTTTTTTTCTTTTTCTCCCTACCTTTGATGAGAGAACAACTGAATTACACCTGCAAGCCGAAAAACTTACTGAAACTGTATTGCATTTGAACTGGGGACACTTGGTGGGGCTTTTGTGTGTGTGTGTGTGTGTGAGTGTGTGGTTTTGTTCTACTTTATGCATCCCCTTTGATGAGACAACTACAGAACAACATCTGAGGCACCAACTCCAGGACTGGAGATTGAGACAGACACCCAAATTATTAAGACTGAAACTGCATTGCATATAAACTTGGAAGTTTTTTTGTTTTTTTTTAATTTTCTATTTTCCATTTTATTTTAATTCATTTTTATATATAGATATTACTTTCATTTAATTATTTTTTATTTTTTTATCTTTGATTTTTCAATCCTCTCTCTGTCTCTCTAATGTCTGTTCAGCTTACTGTTGATTAGTACACTGACACTCCCTGTTTATACCTTTGAAACTCTCTTGTCTGATACCTTGTTCTGCTTTCTCCCTCTTGTGTGTATATTTGTTTTCCCCTTTTCTTTAACTTCTTGCTTTCCATCTCCTCTCACCTTTCCATTCTAAATATTACCATTGTTATTATTACAAGCTAGAAAATACTTAATTACACACAGTACAGGGACAGTAACAACACCAAGGACAATGATGGGAAGACAGAAAAAACAGGGAAACCAGTTTCCCCACAGCAAAAAATTAGTACAGGAACCAGAGGGGAATGAAGAGAACAGAAACTCAGATCCAGACTCCAACAAAATGAAGATAAACTATGCCAAAGGACCCAATGAAGCCCACAAGAATAATTTAAAAGAAGACATACTACAAGTACTCAATGAGAATTTTATAGAGATGATACTGGATAGGGTCAACCAAAATGTACAGGAGACACTCAAGAAATTCCAAGACAATAAAAATAGAGAATTTGAAAAAGCAAAAGAAGAAATAAAGGAAACCATAGAAGCACTGTATAAACACCAAAGTGAAAGAGAGAACACAATGAATAAATGGATAAATGAACTCAGGACAAAAATAGACAACAATAAAGAAGAAAACTGCCAGGATATGGAAAACCTCAGAAAAAAGAACGAAACAGAACTGCAAAACAAAACGGAAGGCCAATCCAGCAGAATAGAACAAACAGAAGACAGAATCTCAGAACTTGAAGATGAAATGGTAATTAAAGGAAAAACCGAAGAACTATTAATTAAACAACTCAAGACCTGTGAAAAGAAAATGCAAGAACTCACTGACTCCATCAAAAGACCAAACATGAGAATCATGGGCATCGAAGAAGGAGAAGAGGTGCAAGCGAAGGGAATGCGTAATATATTCAACAAAATAATAACAGAAAATTTCCCAAATCTAGAGAAAGATATTCCCATACAAATGCAAGAGGCCTCCAGGACACCAAGCAGACCAGATCAAAATAGAACTTCTCCACGACATATCATCATTAAAACAAGAAGTTCAGAAACTAAGGAAAGAATATTGAAGGCTGTAAGAGAGAAAAAACAAGTAACATACAAAGGTAAACCCATCAAAATCACAGCAGACTTCTCAACAGAAACATTAAAAGCAAGGAGAGCGTGGGGTGAGAACTTCCGGGCACTGAATGAAAATAACTTCAACCCCAGGATACTCTACCCAGCAAAGCTATCATTCAAAATAGATGGAGCAATAAAAGTCTTCCATGATAAGCAGAAACTAAAACAATATGTGACCACAAAGCCACCATTACAAAAGATTCTGCAAGGGATCCTGCACACAGAAAGTGACACCCAACTTAACCATGAAAAGGCAGGCAGCACCAAACCACAGGATAAGAAAAAGCAAGACAGTAGAGAGTAACATCAAGTTAGGTACACACAATCAAACCTTCAAACAACTAAGACAACTAAATGGCAGGAATCACCACATACCTATCAGTACTAACGCTTAATGTTAATGGACTTAATTCACCCATCAAAAGACACCGTTTGGCAAAATGGATTAAAAAAGAAGATCCAACAATTTGTTTCTTACAGGAGACTCATCTCACTGACAGAAATAAGCATATGCTTAGGATGAAAGGCTGGAAGAAGATTTACCAAGCCAATAGCCCCGAAAACAAGCAGGAGTAGCAATACTTATCTCTGACAAAGTAGACTTCAAACCTCCATTGATCAAACGAGATAAAGAAGGACATTCCATACTAATAAAAGGGGAAATAGACCAAAAGGAAATAATAATCATCAATCTGTACGCACCCAATGTCAACGCACCCAATTTCATCAAACATACCCTGAAAGACCTAAAAGCATATATAAACGCCAACACAGTGGTTGTGGGAGACTTTAACACTCCATTATCATCAATAGATAGGTCATCCAAACAAAAACTCAATAAAGAAATCCAAGATCTAAAATATGCAATAGATCAAGTGGACCTAGTTGATGTCTACAGAACATTTCATCCAACCTCTACACAATATACATTCTTCTCAGCAGCCCATGGAACCTTCTCCAAAATAGATCATATCCTAGGGCACAAAACAAGCCTCAGCAAATATAAGAAAATAGAAATAATACCATGCAAACTATCTGACCACAATGCAGTAAAAGTAGAACTCAACAACAAAAGTAAAGACAAAAAACATGCAAACAGCTGGAAACTAAATAACTCATTACTTAATGAAGAGTGGATCATCGATGCAATAAAAGAGGAAATTAAAAAGTTCCTGGAAGTCAATGAAAATGAAAACACAACCTACCGGAACCTATGGGACACAGCTAAGGCAGTCTTGAGAGGAAAGTTTATAGCCATGAGTGCATATATTAAAAAGATTGAAAGATCCCAAATCAATGACCTAATGATACATCTCAAACTCCTAGAAAAACAAGAACAAGCAAATCCCAAAACAAATAGAAGGAGAGAAATCATAAAAATAAGAGCTGAAATCAACGAAATAGAAACCAAAAAAACCATACAAAGAATTAATGAAACAAAAAGTTGGTTCTTTGAAAAAATAAACAAGATCGATAGACCCCTGGCAAACCTGACTAAAATGAGGAGAGAAAAAACCCAAATTAGTAGAATTAGGAATGCAAAAGGGGAGATAACAACAAATACCATGGAAGTCCAGGAAATCATCAGAGACTACTTTGAGAACCTATATTCAAATAAATTTGAAAATCTAAAAGAAATGGACAGATTTCTAGATACATATGATCATCCAAAACTGAACCAAGAGGAAATTAATCACCTGAATAGACCTATAACACAAAATGAAATTGAAGCAGCAATCAAGAGTCTCCCCAAAAAGAAAAGTCCAGGACTTGATGGATTCTCTGCTGAATTCTATCAGACCTTTAAAGAAGAACTGATACCAACCCTCCTTAAACTGTTCCATGAAGGAAAACTGCCAAACACATTTTATGAAGCCAGTATTACACTTATCCCAAAACCAGGCAAAGACACCTCCAAAAAGGAGAACTATAGGCCAATCTCCTTAATGAACATTGATGCAAAAATCCTCAACAAAATAATGGCAAACCGAATTCAGCAACACATCAAAAAGATTATTCACCAACCCCAGGTAGGCTTCATCCCAGGGATGCAGGGGTGGTTCAACATACGAAAATCAATAAATGTAATAAACCACATTAACAGAAGCAAAGACAAAAACCACTTGATCATCTCAATAGATGCAGAAAAAGCCTTTGATAAGATCCAACATCATTTCATGATAAAAGCTCTAAGAAAACTAGGAATAGAAGGAAAGTTCCTCAACATTATAAAAGCTATATATGACAAACCTACAGCCAGCATTATACTTAATGGAGAAAAATTAAAACCATTCCCTCTAAAATCAGGAACCAGACAAGGATGCCCACTATCTCCACTCCTATTCAACATAGTACTGGAATTCCTAGCCAGAGCAATTAGGCAAGAAGAAGGAATAAAAGGAATACAAATAGGTAAAGAAACTGTCAAAATATCCCTATTTGCAGACGACATGATCCTATACCTTAAAGACCCAAAAAACTCTACTCAGAAGCTTCTAGACATCATCAATAGCTATAGCAAGGTAACAGGATATAAAATGAACATAGAAAAATCATAAGCATTTCTATACACTAACAATGAGCAAACGGAAAAAGAATGTATGAAAACAATTCCATTTACAATAGCCTCAAACAAAATCAAATACCTAGGTGTAAACCTAACAAAAGATGTGAAAGACCTCTACAAGGAAAACTATAAACTTCTGAAGAAAGAGATTGAGGAAGACTATAGAAAGTGGAGAGATCTCCCATGCTCATGGATTGGTAGAATCAACATAGTAAAAATGTTGATACTCCCCAAAGTAATCTACATGTTTAATGCAATTCCCATCAAAATTCCAATGACATTCATTAAAGAGATTGAAAAATCTACTGTTAAATTTATATGGAAACACAAGAGGCCACAAATAGCCAAGGCAATACTCAGTCAAAAGAACAATGCAGGAGGTATCACAATACCTGACTTCAAACTATATTACAAAGCAATAACAATAAAAACAGCATGGTACTGGCACAAAAACAGACATGAAGACCAGTAGAACAGAATAGAGGATCCAGATATGAAGCCACACAACTATAAGCAACTTATCTTTGACAAAGGAGCTAAAAATATACGATGGAGAAAAGACAGCCTCTTCAACAAAAACTGCTGGGAAAACTGGTTAGCAGTCTGCAAAAAACAAACTAGATCCATGTATATCACCCTATATCAAGATTAACTCAAAATGGATCAAGGATCTTAATATCAGACCCCAAACTCTTAAGTTGATACAAGAAAGAGTAGGAAATACTCTGGAGTTAGTAGGTATAGGTAAGAACTTTCTCAATGAAACCCCAGCAGCACAGCAACTAAGAGATAGCATAGATAAATGGGACCTCATAAAACTAAAAAGCTTCTGTTCATCAAAAGAAATGGTCTCTAAACTGAAGAGAACACCCACAGAGTGGGAGAAAATATTTGCCAACTATACATCAGATAAAGGACTGATAACCAGAATATACAGGGAACTTAAAAAACTAAATTCTCCCAAAACTAATGAACCAATAAAGAAATGGGCACGTGAACTAAACAGAACTTTCTCAAAAGAAGAAATTCAAATGGTCAGAAAACACATGAAAAAATGCTCACCATCTCTAGCAATAAAGGAAATGCAAATTATAACCACGCTAAGATTCCACCTCACCCGTTAGAATAGCCATCATCAGCAACACCACCAACAACAGGTGTTGGCGAGGATGCGGGGAAAAAGGAACCCTCTTACACTGTTGGTGGGAATGTAGACTAGTCCAACCACTCTGGAAAAAAATTTGGAGGCTACTTAAAAAGCTGGACATCGATCTACCATTTGATCCAGCAATACCACTCTTGGGGATATACCCAAAAGACTGTTACTCCAGAGGCACCTGCACACCCATGTTTATTGCGGCACTATTCACAATAGCCAAGTTATGGAAACAGCCAAGATGCCCCAGCACTGACGAATGGATTAAGAAAATGTGGTATCTATACACAATGGAATTTTATGCAGCCATGAAGAAGAACGAAATGTTATCATTTGCTGGTAAATGGATGGAATTGGAGAACATCATTCTGAGTGAGGTTAGCCTGGCTCAAAAGACCAAAAATCGTATGTTCTCCCTCATATGTGGACATTAGATCAAGGGCAAACACAACAAGGGGATTGGACTATGAGCACATGATAAAAGCGAGAGCACACAAGGAAGGGGTGAGGATAGGTGAGACACCTAAAAAACTAGCTAGCATTTGTTGCCCTTAATGCAGAGAATCTAAAGCAGATACCTTAAAGCAACTGAGGCCAATAGGAAAAGGGGACCAGGAACTAGAGAAAAGGTTAGATCAAAAAGAATTAACCTAGAAGGTAACACCCACGCACAGGAAATCAATGTGAGTCAATGCCCTGTATAGCTATCCTTATCTCAACCAGCAACACCCCTTGTTCCTTCCTATTATTGCTTATACTCTCTCTACAACAAAATTAGAAATAAGGGCAAAATAGTTTTTGCTGGGTATTGGGGGGGGAGAGGGAGGGGGTGGAGTGGGTGGTAAGGGAGGGGGTGGGGGCAGGGGGGAGAAATGAACCAAGCCTTGTATGCACATATGAATAATAAAAGAAAAATGAAAAAAAAAAAAAAAAAGAGCTGAGGGGAATTTTCCCTGGTGTCTCAGAGCTGGAGTTAGACCTCAAGTGGAGTATGCAGCCCGGATTCTAAATTCTGAAAGCTGCAGCTACTGGGGTTCCCTATCTCCAGGCTGGGCATTCTGAAGAAGCATTATTCCAGCAGACATGGTCTTACCACTGCATTGTCCCTCATCGCTGCTGATGTAAGAGAACTGAGAAGTCATTTGGAGGAGTAGTATGTTCATTTCCTCTTTCCATTTCTTCTGTTAGAGGCAAGAGAGGGCGGGTGAAGAAATTTATTCATAAACTGAAAGTAGCTAGAGAAGAACAGACAGACACTTCATTCCTTGTTTGAATGTCTGCTTAGCAGAGCTGAGGAAATGCCTCTGAGCTGCTAGGTGTGTGTGTGTGTGTGTGTGTGTGTGTGTGTGTGTGTGTGTGTGTGTGTGTGTGTGTGTTCACATGGTTATGCTTGTGTACTTGCATGTTGGGGAGATGTGGAGAGGTTACTAGGATTTCCCACTGTCCCTCTCCTTCACACTGACATGTTTCCCTCTTCACTGACATGGCCCCCACATGTACTTCTTGATGACTTGGGTATTAGACTGAAGAGAGGCATGGAAGGATAGACAGGAGATGGCTCAACATCGGCACAGGCTTTATTTGAGAGAGCCTATGGAGAGGTCCCCAGCAAGAGAGCTAGAGCCCACTGCTGCATATAGACTTGGGGTAGATAGAGGGGGCTAGTGGAAAAGTACCAGGAAGGTCACTAAAGAATACTGTTGCTGGGCAACCAAGGAAGGTAAGTTGTAATTAGGTCACTGTCTGTTCAACTGTCCTTGGCACCCACGCGGAGATAAAGGTTAACAACTGTCCCTTTATCAGTTTTTGGAGTTGGTGGGGAGTTTCCAGCAAGCCACCTGTGAAGGGGAGGGGATCTGCTCATAACAGGCTGCTGTTTCTGTCAACCCTACATTAAGAGATAGCTTTAGAGGCTGGGTGAGGTTGGGAGTGTTTAAATAATTAAATGAAAAGCCATTAGACTGAAGTGACTCTATTGTCTCTGTAGGACATAAGCAAATCTAAACTGAACTTGGATTTTTAAAAGAAATAATAAGCTCAACCAATCACAGGTAGACAAATGGGCATAAGTTACATTGTCTTGAACTTCCCACTGTGTTAGTCCAAATAAAGCAGTTGCTTAAACTGGAGCCAATGAAATAATTTCTTTGCTTGGCTTCCACATTCACCCTATAAAAACTTTCCCCTTTATGTCTCTTCATCAGAGATACAAACTACTTCTGATATGGAGGTACCCAATTCATGAATTGCTGTCTGCTCAAATGAATTTAAAATTTTAATATGCTGAAGTTTTAAGAGGCAATGGTCTCTAGAGGAACATACTCATAAGAGACCAAAGAATGTGACAGAATAATACCAGCTGGGTCAGCACAAGGTACAGCCGCATTTTACAAGGAACTGCCAGTACCTAGAGTTGCTGTTTGGAGGGAGAATGGTGGGGCTGCTGAAGCACTGTAAAGTCATAGACAAGCAGAGATTGCAGGTTTTGGGGTCTCCAGCCTTACTCTGTCCTGCACAACACTAGAGGCAACTGCTCAGGAAAGAGGGAAGAGTAGAAAGCATCAGATAAAGACCACATCCCTAGCTGTAGGAGGGCAAAGATTGTTTTGAATTATTTTTAACATTAAATCTTTAAAATAAATATTGACTAAGAAAACATGGTATAGGGCTCAGCTTTTGTTAAGGAGGGCTTGATATAGTATAGTTGATTATATGATTTGGATCTGGAGTGTGCCTCCAAGTCTTATGTGTTACCTGTGGCACTAGTGAGAGGTAGTAGAAACATTGGGAGGTGGACCTAATGGAAGTTATGCCATTTGGGGCATACCCTTGAAGAGTACACTGGAAACCTAGCCCCTTTCTCCATCTTTTTAGTCCCAGGATGCTATGAAGTGAGCAGTTTGTTCCATCATGGGCTCCCTGACATGATATTCTGCCTTCCACAGGCCCAAAGTGATGGAACCAAGAGAGCAAGGACTGAAACCTCTGGAACTGTCAGCCAAAATAAAGATTCCTTCTTTTTAAGTTGTTCACTTCAGGTATTTTGGTACAGTGATAGAAAGCTGAGTAACAGTATGAGGACAGTTAATGAACGAAAATAAATTGTTCATATTAATGAAACACTAGTGAATTGAGTCTCTTCAATGGCCCCTCCCACTATATATCCACATTTTTTTTTTTTTTTGCCAAATAGTGTTTCTCTCTCATAAGCCAATACCGTTCATGACATTTTAAACATTGGTTGAGTATCCCTTACTTAAAATGCTTGGAACCAGAAGTGTTTCAGATTTTGGAATATTTGCATACACACACACACATACACACACAAACACACACACTGAAATATCTCTTGGGGATGGGATTCAAATCTAAATAAAAAATTCCTGTATGTTTTGTATACACATAGCCTGAAGGTAATTTACACAATACTTTTAGTATATCTGCTTTTTTTATTGCATTCTGTTACAGGAGGTCAGGTATGGAATTTTCCACTTACGGTATCATGTCAGCACTTAAAAAGTTTCAGATTTTGAAGCATTTCTGATTTTGATGTTCAGATTAAGGAAGTTCAACCTGTACTTGGCTCTACTTCACCTCTGTACTTCAATTTTGTTAAACTTTGGGATTTGAGTCAAATCCTATCTCACCCCAGAAATCGTCCCTAACAAGCCCAGGCCCACTTTCAACTCTATCTTTTCCCCCTTACCTTCCACCATTTTTGCCATTTTCTGGAATCTATCCTTGATTTTCATTCCAATTGACCATACCCTAATTCTTACCTTTTCATGTTGCCACACAGCACCCAAAGACAACTGACTGAGGCCCTGTTGCATTTGGCAAACCATATGGTCTAATCAGGCAACATCTGCCCAGAGGGGCACCTCTTTCTAAACTGCATAAGGACTCGTTTAGCTCACAAGGTGTGTACCTGCTGGACCTTGTCTACTCAAAGGGAGTAATTTTTCTTTTCTTATTGTACTGGGAGCACACTGTGACATTTACAAAAGTTCTTACAATATATCATAGTTGAATTTATCCCTTACATCATTCTTCTTTGTCTACCCACCCCCCCATACTTTTTTCTAAGTTGCATGAAGGTGACTCTGTGTCTCTTAATCCTTGCTCATTTTCCAGTCTTTCTTGGTTTTAAATTATCCTATTTATGTAGATAATAGATCAATTCTTAAAAAGTAAGAAAATCTCTTTTTGTACCTAAAAGCCACCCTCCAGGTCATAGCCAACATCATGCAAGTTGGGCATTGTAGAAGGGCTAAGAAAAGACTACCTGATGTGGAGTGAAATGAAAAGCTTACTAGCACCATACTTTTCAAGCTGTAATGTGCACACAAATCACTATGGGATGTCTTTACAATGCAGATGCTGATTCAGAGGTTTAGGTGAGAAATGAGATTCTGAATATTCAACAGACATGGATGATGCTAGTCTCAGGGCCAAACTTTAAGTAAAAAAAGGAAATGCTATGTAATCTTCACAAAGAATCCTAAGAGGTAAATATTTTTTAATACTATTTTATGAATGAAGACATAGATGGTCAAAGTGATCAAATAATTTGCTCCAAGACATTCATCTTGCTAGTTGAGGCACTGGGACTCAAATTTAGGTCTGTCTGATTCAAGACCCCTTTTCAATCACTGTAGTATTGCAGGGAATACAATGGATTTGAGGAAGGAATGTCACTACAGAAGTAAAATAGGCAAACTTGGTAATTGATTGGTCATGATTGTCTCATTTGAGTTGGTGAGGAGGACACTTGCTGCTAGAAATGGGGTGATAGAATGAAAAACTTCATGTGAATGGGAAAATTGGGGGTAGTTGGAGGGACCCATTTGCTGGGGCATCTGCAGGAGGAACAAAGGGCTGCAAGAGCTCAAATAAAGTTGGGGAGATTGTTTGCCAAAGCACTGAATTAGGTGTCCCAAGCTTCACACTAGAAGCGCTGGGGAATCTTTAGAAATTTTGAGGCTCAGATTATACCTTAGACCAATTAAGTCACAAATCCTGGGGCCAAGATGTAAATATCAAGTTTTTGAAACTACCTAGGTAATTCCAAAATATAAATTATACTGGCAACAAATGTCAGAGACTATTGGCTTTCAATGCTAAAGAGGCAAAGTGTTTCATTATTTGTAAAAATCCCAGGAATGAAAAAGAATGGTACTCAGGTATGGCATAGTTTAGGTTTTGGCAATTTTTTTTCTGTCTAGAAGCAGATAGCAGATAAAATATTTTAGGCTTCATGGGGCAAGAAGTAACATTGAGGGTATCAGGTAAATGCTTATGCCATAAAGAAAACAAATTTCCAACAAATTTTTTGATGAGATTCAAAACCTTATGGACACTGAACTCTGCATTTCATATAATTTTTACATGTCATTTCTTTTGATTTTTTTCAACCTTTTAAAAATGTAAAAATTATTCTTAGTTTGTGAATCATACAAAAGTAGGCAACAGGCTAGATAAGGCTCTCAGGGTTGAGACTTGCTGATTCCTGATGTAATGATCCAAAGAAATCATTAGAAATCTACATCTAAATAAAAATAAGTGAGTGTTCATTCAGAGGAGTGCCTTGGGGGTAGGAGAGGTTGCCCAAACAATGTATACACATGTGAGTAAATGTAAAAATGATTAAAAAAAAAAAAAACCCAAAGAAGTGCCTTACTTGTCCAGCAGTAAACCTGGTCTTTGAGAAAAACAATCACTGCAGTTTCCAAGGACAACATGCAAATTGAAAGAATTTTGAGACAAGGCTTACTTTTATACCCATATTTTTCATAATAAATTAAAAACAGCTGACTGATGACCTATACAGTCTACTGAAGAGAGTAGTAGTGTTCTGAAAATGATTCAAAATATTTAAAAATATCTTTAAAAGAACAAATAAGATTTTCATTAGATATTAAAACATGTTGATGTTTAACCAAATGTCTGAGGTCTCAATTTGTCAGATTCCTGGCTGCAGAGTGCAGGCAGTCCTCTTGTGCTTGTAATTTCTGCATTCGGATATAGGATTATAGGTCAAAAATTGCAATTTTTATGGAATTGCTGTGTGTATCTTCAGGTGATGATAGTCTGAAATACTTTAGCGATTAAAGAAATTAATCTACTGTCTTAAGAGATCGTACACCTATATCATCCTCAATGATTGCATTATAACTTCAAATAAAATTTCTCATTAGCAGAAAGCTCAGTGCAGAAAAATTAAAGAAAGAGAGGAATCTTAGGACTGGAAGATCTAAATATTGCATTTATAATTTATTTATAAAATGAATACTTGCTTTATTTATTATACATGAACATTTTCAATTGTAACCAAAAGTTACCAGAAGATAAAAGCTCCCTCATTTAGAGTTTGTCTGCCTTCAGAATTTGCCAGGCATTGAAGGGAGCCCTCTGCTGTTAGTTTTATTCATTACACTAGAATTTGATTTGTATTGTTTTATGCCTTTCCTTAAACCTATTCAGGTTTTTAATGTTATTATGTATTTCACATAGCAAAGAAAACATAAATTCTATGATGCCAGCTGGCATGGCTAACAAACCTTCAATTCCGCCCTTTGTGAACTACACCATAACATTGGAGCATCTGGTGCTTTCCAATTTCCATGTAGAGTGGGGTTTTGACCTCTATTTCACTTTCAAATAGGTCTCCCTGGCAGAATAACTCTGCTTTCTCGACTAATTTTACCGTTTACACCCTTGACAGTGAATGTGAGTCTTTAAACCTAATGCTTTGGAAGTGCTCTGAATGCACTTTTCAGAGGAAATTCTGACTCTCCCCTGTTCCTTAATTGCCTTCCTTGGATTCTCCCATGAATGCTCCATTAGCCTTACTCCTTACCCTCCATCGTTTTTATTTCTGCATTTGTTACACTGAAGGGCTCATCTATTCTCAGAGTCCTAGTTATCATATATAAACTAACACTCTTTTAAGCTGTGTCATTTCCAGGGCCCTGCAGGTGGGGTAAGGTTGGGTGCCTGTACATGAACTGTGTGTGTGTATAAATATAAATATGTGTGTATATATATATAAATGCACAAATGCACTCCATTTGGCCCTCCATTGAACAGTCATTTCCATTCTTAAATTACTCTCTCTCTCTCTTTGTCTATCTTCCATCACTGGTATCAGAGAGGTTCCACTCCCTGCAGCTCATACCTGGGAAGAACGTTTTTCAGCATCTGTGATTCTGAGTTTACCTCTCTTGTTTTCTACCTTTTCAATCCCCACTACCATCATATAGGCCTCACTGCATCATTTCTTGATGGACAATTTGTCATTTTAACTATTTTTTTCTAGCTACCACATCTTTTCCTGCTATTTGGTTAACATGGGTACATCACACCACTCTTCTAGAGAACACTTCTTTAATTACTTCTTTCCCCCTTTGAAAATACTTGCAAGGCTTCTCCAGTTAAAGAAATTTCACTCTGATATTCCAGGCCCTTCAAAATCTGGCTTGAACTCTCCAACTTAATCCCCAACTCTCAACAAGGGTTATTTCAAGCAGGTCAGCCTCCTTGTTGCCATCTCTCCTTCCCCACACCAGGTACCTAGACCTATCACAATACTTGCTCATCTGTTCCTATCTGAAATGCTTTCTTTCCCTCTACTTACCAAAATTGAATTCCCATTTAAACACTAATGTTTCATCAAACTTCTCTAATAATCTAGCTAATAATGAGATTTTTTTCAGGTATCTGTTCAGCATTTATTAGTAGTACCATGCATTATATTTTATTGTATTTAATTTGTATGGACTTGATTTGTATTTAATTTGTGCACATTCTTTTAGTATTCTTAATTATTCCTTCACTATATCTTGCCTTACTCATCAGAGTACATGTTTCTGATAATAAGAATATACTTTATAGTCTACACTGAACTCCCATTGCAGAGGAAATTCATTTTCCTCCTCTGTAAAGTGGAGATAATGGTACCTCTCTACTTATCTCATTTGACATGAGATTAAGAGGAAATAATGTGGAGAAATGTTTTAAAGTTTTCAGATTTATTTGTTACCATTATGATGATGATGACACACACTTTCCCTTTTTCCTGAGATATCATGGAGCATAAGGCCATCGAATTCCATGTGAAGATATGGTTAATCACTGAAGTGGGTCACTAGTGCAAAGAGGAAGGAACGCCGCCTCTCTGAAGGAGTATCAGGTTAGCCAGCTGAGAGACTGAAGTCAGTGTCCTCTGCTCAGCTCTTCACTCTTCAGACAGACTTTGATAATGCTCATTTCCCTTTGCATAAGGGCTCTGAGATATTAGTCTGCACTTAACTATTTATATCCTTGTCTTGCAATTTGGAGTCAAAGCTTGTAAGTATACAGACATTGCTCTTTAAAAAGTGAGCAAACAATCTAATGGTTTAATCAAATCACTACCATCTTTATCTTCCCAGACTTGGCTGCATGCCGGTAGTGGAGTTGGAAGACAAGGTTTAAAGAAAGACATGTTTCAATGACATGGCTCAAATGAAAAGACAGATTCAACTGTATTACATTTCCAAAAACTTAGAAATTATTCGCTATATATTTGATAATTATATTGTCATTCTTAACATTAAAAACTCTGAATACCATGAAAAAGATAACACCATAATAGAAAAGTGGGCATGTGTAGTGAGCATACAAAAAAAGAAAACATATATAAAACAGACAGTCTCTGCCTTAGGATGGTTCAAGTTATGCTTTTTTTTATTTTATAATGGTGCAAAAGTGATAGGAATTCTATGAAAACCATACTTCATAAGGTGAACTTTGGTTTCTCACTAGGTTAGGGATTTGTAGTAAGACACTGGCATGATGCTGGGCTGTAGAAGTGGGCTGCAGCTCCCAGTCAGCCCTGTGATCATGAGGGAGCACAGTGGTACTCTGAGCTATGATGCTTGGTAGTTGAGGTGTAGTTAACACATTTTCGACTCAGGACATTTTCAACTTAATGATGACTTTATCAGGTTGTAACCCCATTGTAACATGAGGAGCATCTGTTAATGTCCAACTTTCCTGATAACTATTGGAAGTCTGCAGCAAGTTTTAGGTCTCATCTTTTTCTTTTTGAAATGTTCTGCAAGTATATTAAACTTCTTTTGGACAAATTCCATATGAAATTCTCTTTAACTTGCCTAGAGTTCTTTGTGTTGAGTTCATTTTTCACGATGCTTGCTGAAGGGGGTCAAGTGGGCACAAGTTTTCTTTCTTTCCAGGTGTGTAGGAGAGCAGGCTCACCTTAATAACAATCCTGAAGGCAGCATTAGTCTGCAAAGGTATGTTTATGTCAAGTTATGCCATGAATAAAGTAATCTGCCATCCATCATCCCATATAAAACAGAATGTAGGAAACAAAGAGAAAATCATGTTAGGTCTTGTTGAAAGAACAAGTGATGTGTTATTTAGGAAGGCAAAGAACAAAACAGAATTAATTACCATCCAATCACTGCTTTGGATCAGTATTACACATTTATATCCTTAGTTCAAGGCTACACATCTTCTTTGCCATAAAGTCATATACATATTGCCAACAGCCTTCTTACCATCTTGACCAATCTCACCCCCAGCCCCCATGTGCCCCATGGGACATAAGCCTAGAAAAATATTACTACTTTTAGAACTAATCATCTCAAAGGTGCTAACATTGCAAAGATCTTACCAATGTTCTCTTCTGCCATCACATTAAATATTCTAAGCATTTTACATGCATTGTGATGCCTCTGCAGGATAGAATAGGAATTTTTTTCTACATTTGAAAGTACCTCTGATAAAATAAGTTTACACAGTTACTAAAAAGGCTACTTGCAATTGAACTCAGGTCTACCTAACCCTACAACTCATGCATTTTTCCACCTTACTCCTTTTATTATATGTGCTTCCTTCCAGTGCTGTAACTTATGTCATGTGCACAATAACATTAAAACAAGGCTTACCACACTCCAGTGGCATGGATTTGTATTCCAAGTAAGGTGCTTTGAAGCTGTATGGATTGTGGACACCATTAGGTCAATGGAAACCAACAGAGTGATCTGTCTATTGCATCTGGAATCATCTGGAAGTTCTTATCGGTCATAAGCAAATAGAAGAACTCCCATTTTGAAATGAAGAAGAAAGCAGGACAGTTATTGGACCTCAGAATACAGAGAGATATTAGAATTATTGATAGTCATACCAATATAGATAATTAGATAAACAGAAAATTTACATTGTATTTTGACTTACCAGGAGACTTGGTGTCAAAGCCTATAAAGAACTCTTTTTAAAATGTATTTTTATTTTTTATTGTCATATTATTGTTGTACTGGGGATGCATTGTGGCATTTACAAAAGTGCTTATAATAAATCTTAAATTACCCCCTCCATCATTTTCCCTTATCTCCTCTCCTCCCATTCTTAGAATAGTTTCAACAGGCCTTATTTTTCCATTTTCATACATGAGTACATAAAATGTCCACCACATTTACCCTCCTACACCCTTTCCTTATACTCTCTTACCTTTCACTAGTACCAACCCTCAGACTGGACCTGTTTTACCTTCCTGCCCTCCATTTTTGAAAAAAGATAGGTTTATTTTTTTAAGATAGCTGTATAAGGAGTTTCATTATGACATTTCCACGTCATAATGTATTATAACCTGAACTGGTTCATCCCATTAGTTTTTCTCATTTCTACCTTAGTCCCCTTCTTATGATGATTTAAATAGGCTTAAAAACTCTCCATTTATTCTTGTATAAAATACATCAACCACATTCAACTTCTTCACTTCCTTCTTTTACCTTCCATCTCTGGTTAGTGACCTCCCGTTAGTGTGACCTGTTTTTCATTTTTGCCCTTCATTGTTTAGGTGTCTGTTTGTTGTTCACTGAGATTTTTTGCCTTGCTATTATACCTGTACATGTATTGTGCTTAAGTCAGTGTAACTCCTCCACCCGACACTGTGCTTCTTCACCCTTTTCCCCATCCTGTGTTGCTTAACAGTTTTCAGTGTGTTTCCTTATGTCTTGTTCCTACACAGATATGATGTATATTGTTATAATTCACTATCTTTTCTTTCCTTTTTTTCCTCCTCCCTTGGTCTCCTCTACCAGTCCCACTTCTAGATACATATTCTGGTACATATTTCTATGTATATATAATATTGCATTTGCATGTGTTTGTATTGGGCCTATAGTCCACATATGAATCTGGTTAACTTCACTTCCATCTGAATCTGGCTAACTCCAGTTCCATCTGTTTACCAGCAAATGACAAAATTTCATTCTTCTTTATGACTGAATAAAATTATATATAAATACCATATATTCTTAATCCATTCACTAGTTGTGGGCCATCTTGGCTGTTTCCATAGCTTGGCTATTGTGAATAATGCTATAATAAACATGGGTGTGCAGGTGTCTTTACTGTAATCTGACTTACATTCCTTTGGGTATATCCCTAGTAATGGTATTGCAGTACTGATGTTAATGGTAGAAAATGTCTCCCAGAAGATCTCATTCCTTGTGTTCCAGCATGGAAGAATCCAAGCAGGACACATGGGTATAGTGAAAAAGGAGAGGTTTATTGTAGGAAAGGGGAAAGGGATTATCTGCTTTACTGGGAGAAAGGAAGCTCTGCATCAGCAGAAAGAGAGAGAGGAAAAAAAAGGGGGTTTATTTTAGGTAGTTTTTTATACCACGTTTTAAACTTGGAGGCAGGGAGAAATTGCATATCATTACCTGGTTCAAATGACCTTAGAGCCAGGGGGAGGACCTGGGCATGTCATTACCTGGATCTATTGACCTTTGTGCCAGGGGAAGGAGGTGGGCAGACGCCTGTATGCACCTATGTTAATGCTCAGGTGCCCCACCCACGAGGGAAGAAGTTCCCATTCTTTCTAACTTATTGTAAGTACAGTGGAGCTCTTAAGGCAGGTCAGGGAGGAATCTCAGTCCCAAACTTTCCCTAATTCTAACCCGCTTCACTGGAGTATGGATTCAGACCTCATACTTGCTAGGCAGGGCTCTACCACTTTGAGCGGCCATACCAGCCCTTATAAAGAACACTTGATCTGGAATATTCCTGAATGTCCACCTTCATAATTCATATTGAATGCTTTAGATTGACTTTTTTTCTGGTATTATGGTTTGGATCTGAAAAGTTCCCCAAAAGCTCATGTGTTGAAGGCTTTGTCCCCAGTGAAGCAATGTTGAGAGTGATTGGATCATGAGGGCTCTGACACCCAATCCATAGATTAACCTATTGATGGCTTCATAATTTGATGAAAATTTACAAGGTGGAACCTAATTGAAGGGAGTGGGGTCCTTGAGGGCATGCCATTCGGGCCTATATCTTATTCCCAGCCCCTTCCCCTCACCATCCCTCTCTTTTAGTAGCCACCATGAAGTAAAAAGCTTTGGCTAACCACATGCTCCCTGCCATCATGTTTTGCTTCACTACAGCCCCAAAACAATGGAGCCATGTGACCATGGACTGAAGCCTCAGAAACTGTGAGCCAAAATAAATCTTTCTTTCTTTAAATTGATCTTCTCTCAGGTATTTTGTCATGACAACTGAGTACTGACCAACACCTAGGGAGCTGTCATTAATGTAGAGTGTCCAGTGTTGCTGGAATTAAAGACCCTCCAGTGCTGAAAACATACATATGAGAGACAGAGAAATCTTGACAAGGCAATTTCTTTTGATCCAAAGGGTGCAAGCATGTATTCACTCCAGCTGAGCAGACATGCGAGAACAAAATGGTTGACAGTGGCTCCTTCTTATATTCCTGACGCAGTTGTACCTGCCCCTCACCTGGGATTTGTGCAAGTCAAAGGTTCACAGTCTTTCTCGATTGGCCAAAAGGCTTGGGGGATGGGTTAGGGCATGTAATTTGGTGGGCAATTTTCACAGGCAATGGGGCTGAACAAGAGCCAGGAAGAAGAAACACTAACCCTTTAAACAATGCAAGTCACCTAAGATGGGGACCTGAGGAATTTTAAGTAATCTAAGAGGGTGACATATACTTTGATAGAAAAGATTATTTTTCTTACAGTGTCATTTAGACATTTTAAATTTATATCTGTGTCCTCACCAACCCCCAGGTTGCCCAATCACGACCAGATAGTTGTTAAGTTAAATAAACAGGAGCCATTAGCCTGAGTTTTTACATAATAAACCACAAACTGAGCACATAAACAAACCAAGACCTAATTTAGAAATTAGGCTTCAGCCAATCACAAGAAGACAACATCTACCAATCCCAAATAAAACCAGTTCCTAACTGTAGCCAATCAGGAGATTTCTCTACTTTGCTGTGTCTGGCCTATAAAAGCTCACTGCTCACACTGTCGGGTGGAGCTCTCTGAACTGCTTATGTTTCTGAGTACCGCCCCATTCACGAATTGTTCTTTGCTCAGTTAAACATTGCTAAATTTAACTTGTCTAAAAGTTCTATTGTTTACTTTAAAAACACTTCCTAGCATATATTTTTTTGTTGGAGGGGGATTCATTGTCATGTTAGCATATATTCTTGCAATGTATAAAGGTTTTATTTTAACATAGGATACGAGAAAGATTTTTCCCTTCTTTCTTTCCCAGTGCTCTTAGTTATGGCAGGAAAATTTCTTCTACTAGGTTTTATTACCAGAAAGTCAGTCCCTTGGTCTCAATGCCAACTCACAAATAATAAGAGCAGGGTTTTGAGGAAATGGAAATAAAGTTTATTATTTGGCAGATGAAGAGGAGGAAAGGTAGAGTCAATCACTCAAAGCTCTGTTGTCCCACTTCTGTGACAAAAGGTCTGCTTTTCAAAGACGAGTTCAGGAGCTCAGTTTCAGTATGTGATGGAATGCATGTCTCAGAATAGGTGCTGGCCTTGGTTCTCCAGGTGCTCTGGCGCCACATCTCAGAAGCTGTACGTCTTGGCTGACAGGTTTATTTCTCTGGTGATCAGAGAGAGATAACGGGTAGGAGACTGCCTGGTTTAATTGAAGAGCAAAGGAGTGTTAACACTATGCTCTCCAGCATGTAGACAAAGAGAGAACAAATGTCAATTTGATTAACAAAGAGCATGCAAGCTGACTACACTAAAGATTTTCCCTTTCATAGTCCCAGTTACATTTTCTCCACTGTCAATTTATTATTTTCATTTCTACTGAAGAGAGGTGTTGCAATCATCTGTTACCTGCCCTTAGTTAATTCATGGGTCCAAGGAAGGAGTCAGTGTGCCTCCCAAAGGCATCTTTTAAGCACCAGTTACAGTTTAAGTTTTGACTTTGTTGCTTGTAATAGGATGGTTAGCTTACAATTATTGTCATCTTATGGGATTTTTTTTCCATCAGTAGTTAATGGCACTAAAGTGAACCCTTCCCAATTTGCAATTCTCTAAAATGATTTACTGTGATTCCTAAGGGAATAAATCTGCTTTATGTTTAGGAGTTTGCCCTTAGAATCTATTTTGTTTGCTGGTCGCTAACTTTAAAAAGTTGTTCTCCAAAACAACAAAACAAAACAATTTTGTCTCATAGCAATTTGTTCAATGAATTATAATAAAATTTTATTTATCTTCCCTCAGTATGTTGCATAGGCTTCAAGGATAAGGAGTTGTGTTTTATTAAAATTTGTGTCGTGAAGGCTTGGCACATAGTCAGGGGTCAGCAAGGGTTTTATTGAATGGTAAATAAATAAGTGAATGCAGAACACAAGGTGAGCAGAAATACTAACATTTACCCAATAAGCTGGGCCACCAAGATGGCCACTCCCAGTTTAGGGGAATATTATTCAGGGCCTCAGCAGGCTGAACAATGAAGTTTTCAGCATTCACAAGTTATGTGAAGGCCTGTGGCAAGTAGAAATTTGTTCTCAATAAATTACCTGGAAAAGTAGCTATGAGAGTAAACAGGTCCCCTCTACCTTAACAACCTGCAGTGTGTGTTAGGGACCTCAGTCCAGGTCACTCCTAGTCAAGAGTTCTATCTGCTTGGGGTTATCAAGCTATATGGCCATTGTCCATTTGCCATTTCCAGTTATTCACCCCTACCACCTGGGAGGATATGGGTGAAACTTCGTCAACAGAAAATCATTGAAAAGAGCTGACCCCCGCCAAAGGAACCCACTTCTAACCATGTATGGAGTATTGGGTTGGTTGTGAGCCAACACAGATCATAGCCTGTCAACCCCTACCTCTCTCTTGTTTTTCACACTTTTAACCACAGGAAGATGTGCAAGATAAAATATTATGTTCTCTTTAGTTTCCTTTCTCCAGAAATAGGAAAAGTTTAGTTTTCATCCTCTATGATCTGGCTAGCTCTTTACAAGTAAAGCTAGTGAACCTTTATGACACTTGCAAATCACAACTTTGACAGGCCTTTGCAGGTCTTCCTTCTTAAGTGTACATACAAGAGAGGAAAAACTGTTTTGTTTTCAGAAGCTCACTTATCCTAATAGTAGTGTATGCCAAGGAACTTATTTTCCTTTGGACATATTGAGAAATGTGAGTTTCTTTGACACTAATTCTATTCCACTCCATTCCACTCCACCCCATTCCATTCTATTCTTCCATTCCATTCTGTTCTCTCCTAAATTTTATGGGAATATGCCTTAGGCAGCCTAGTTCTTTTATTAGTCTGCTTTTGTTCAAAATTTCTTTTTATTGTGAGACCATTGGAGATGATTCCAAAGGGCAACAGAACACTTGATGCAGGGAAGAGGCCCTTCGGGAATCATACCTGTTTTGTACTTTCATAGCAAAACCAAACAAAGACATAAATGGGGACCCAGGGCTTTAGAATTAAAAATGTAACAGCTACAAACACACAAATGCTAGCACAGATGCAAGCAAAGGTTAGCCCCCTGAAAACCCGCCTTGCTCTAATAGTCAAAGCCTAGCAATGAGCTGCCTACATCTGATCTGAGACACTGACTGGTTAGGACCGATGCTCTTTGGAAGCTCAAATTCCTTTTTGCATGGAGAATACGACATTGACTGTTAACTCATTCTCTACGAGTCTGAATCCTTATCTTCATGAAGGATCTGGATGGGAGCCTATGGCGGGAACTCTCCATATTTTAGCTGTCTCTTTTCCTTTGTTGAAGAGCCACCTGCCTGACTTGCTGTGTCTCTGCCTTGCTCCAGCAGATGTCCCAATAAAAGCCCTGAGTATTACTCTGGATTTGATCTCCTTTCTACCATTTCTGGATCCAAGAACCTAGCTTTCATAGCAATAGGACAAGGCATTAGTTAGAAATCAGGACATGCTGGACAGAATAGAAGTGAAGAGGGCAATCACTTGTTTTGTAGCGGGATCCTTGAACAGAGACATAGACACTAAGAAAATTTAGCAGGAAACAAAGTTTTATGGTGCTAGCACAAACTCAGCAGACTCCAGTCCAAAGGCTGAGCCCTGAGAACAAAGGGGGCTTACCTTATATACCCTTGCAAGCAGGTTACAGAAACAAAAAGCAAAGTTTAACTCATATATGGTTGCATGCAACTCTATTGGCTACTTCACCATCCCCCCCCCCACACACAGGGCTAGGTGACCTTCTTTACATATATTCTTTAAGTTTTATCTCTCTGCTGTGCCATCTCTTCCCCCCTGCTACATTATCAGAACACACACTTGACTGCTTCTTTTCTGGTCCTCCTCCCTGCTACCTTATTCCCCTCTTTGATGCTTGGACCCACCTAGGATCAAAAAGAATCATCTTAATTTAAGGGTTTATATTTCCACAGCATCATTATATGGGTGGCCATTTTTCTTTCTATAGTGGCCTCATAATAATGGTCCTGATTGACTGCAATACCAGGGGGACCAAGCAGAGTAATATTAAACATGCTTCCAGGACAAGGTCCTCTGCCCCTGTCAGGGTTTTGAATCTGCCTAAGGTAGAGAACCATCCTCCAAACAGGTCATTGGGATCCCATCCTCTCCAAGTCTGGATGGGGACATGGCAATCTTCTTCATTTTGTTTGTGATTTCTTCTATGACTTTCCCTTCATCACCAGTCTGTAAGCAGCAGCTGCCTATGTTAAATTTTCCATTAACTCCTCCCTCAGAAGCAAGCAAGTAGTCTAGAGCTAGTGGTTTTGATAGATAGCATTGCACATTTTCGTGCTTTGTTTTGCTAGCAAATTGAGAACTCTTGCAGTTTCATTAGTTGTAATTTTAATAACAGCCTGTAGCCTGATGATGCAGTTAAGCATATAAATTGGGGTGCGATAGCCCCAGGATCCATCTTCTGCCTAAGTGGCAGGACCATAACACTGGATGATTCACTCAGGAGGCCATTTGTTATCTTTCCAATTGCCAATTTGTAAGGCACCCCACTTTTGTCTATTTAACTTCTCTTCATGTATGGGAACTATCAGCTTTTCATGTTGTCTGAGGGGGAGCAAGAAGAAGGATGGCTTGATTGTGCCCAACATGCAAGACCCAACCCCGCTGCTGGGTAGCACCCTATAAGCTTGCTTCCCACAGATCCAATATAGCCTACCAGATGCCTGCCAATTTATGTTTGTGGTAAGATTGTTACAAGCTTTTTGGAGAGCAGAGAAGTTGGCCAATGAGTAGGGCTATGGTTCTGTGTGGTTTGGAGTCCCTACCATTGGGTCTCTTGGGCGGCGTCATTGTAAAACTTCTGTCCTAAACAAATTAAATCCCCTACCGGGGTGGAGAACTGGCCTTTTGGGCAGGAGATATAGTAATTCCCAATGATAGAAGTTTTTAGGAGCCAGACACTTTTCCTGTGATTGGTGAAGGCAGTCTCATTAAAGGGCACCCGTGGGTCTAGCTCCCTTGCTTCCTATGGCCAGTGGTCTACCATGTTGATTCCTCCACAAACATAGCATGAAGTGACATTCAGTGTCTGGCCTATAGACGTCAGCCATTGAGAGGAACAAGTTTTTGGTCTTGTCAGATATAGGGAACTCATTCTGAATTTCCTCATAAAAAGAACGAAAGACTTGGTATGAGGAACTCTCATGAGTGATTGTGATGAGCTTGAAGTGTGCCAAGGTCATACCCCTTTCCATTTATCTTTATACTGACCATAAGTCCCCATTCCCAATCTGAGGGCTTTAAGTATAGTAAAATTTAAGGGGTTACAGGTGCTGACAGTACAGTCAAGGGTAGTTGTTCCTTTGAGAAGGAGGCTGAGAATTCTGCCATAGGCTGGCTTTGTGGGGCCAAGCAGATGCTGAAAAATGCATCCTTAAGATTGAGGCAGTTGAAAAACTTTGCCTCAGCTAGGACAAGGCCTAAAAATGTGTATGGATTTGGGATTATGGGGTGCAAAGTGACAGTTGCTAAATTTATTGCTCAGAGGTCCTGAACTGGCCTGAAATCCTCTGTTCCCGGTTTCTGGACTGGTAATAAGGGGTGTTCCAGGATGACTGGCAAGGTCAGAGGATCCCTTATTTTGGGAGTCTGTCAAAAATGTTTTTGAATTCCAACCTGGGCCTTGAGGGGGATGAAGTACTGTTTTTGGCTCCTGGCTTTAGTTCCACCACTACTGGGGGCACATTTTGGGCCAGACCTGGGGGGTTATCTTCAGCCCATACACCTGGAATCTTGAAGGGAAGCTCAGGAATCTCAGGAATCTCAGGAGGCCTTCCCTCAGGGGCATAGAGGCACCATTCCTTTTCTTGTGTAATCATGAGGATTGGAGTCTTTGCCCCAGGTCCTCTCAACTTTAACGCTGCTGTACCATGCAAATCAAAAGTTATCTGTGCCCTCAGTTTGCATAATAAGTCCCTGCCCATCAGGCCCACAGGGCAATCAGGGAGATAAAGGAATTCATGCCTTACTTCATGCCTCTCAAGATTGTAATCCCGGGCTGGTCCCCTGTAGCCTCAATAATAGTTGTATGCTTTTTGGAAAGAAGGGACACTGGTTGGGTCACAACATGCACCCGTGTCTACCATGAGATCAGTGGGATGGCCCCCTATTTTCATTCCTACCATAGGCTCCTGGGAGCCCAATAGAATGGAGCCTGGTCTGTCCTATTTCTCCTCATAGCCTTCCAGGCCTGCCAGTTCAACAGTGTTTTCCTCCTAGGGACCAGCCTCCCTGTGGGTGGGCTAATATTTTCCCTTGACAACCTGGCATCTACCTGTAGTTTAGGGGGGCCACTGGGGTCAGTCATTCTTCCAGTGCCCTTCTTAATGACAGTAGGCACATTGATTTTGCCTTAGTTCCTCCCTAGGGTGGGGAGGAACTCCTGCCAGCAGTCAATATAGGGAAACTGATCTGGGTGCTCAAGTTTCCTTACAATTACCCCATAAACTTCATTAACCACAGTTTTATCTAGTGACCCTTCCGGGGGCCACCCTATACCAAAAGCAGGCCAATCTACTTCACAAAGGGTCTTATGCTTGTTAGGAGTTACCTTAACTCCATAGTCACCATTAAATCCCTTTTAAAAGTTTTTAACCATACACTCCAAGGAAGTGTTTTTACTCTGATTTCCACCCATTTCCTCCTATTACCAGATGTCAAGACAGACACGGAGGGGTAGGGGTTTTGGAGGAGAGGTAAAAAGGTGGTCCTCTTTTCCAACACACAAGGGAGAACGATATGCACTCCTTATCGGTGACCTGGACATGGTCCCCAGGCCAGGAACTGCACCTAAACAGCGTCCTCGCTTGCTTCGTCTGTCTCCGCCCACTCCCCTCACAGGGATTTAGGCGTCTCTTAGCCCAAGTAAGTCTGTAGAAATCCCAGACTGGAGGCCCTGTTAGGGTTTACCCTAGACCACATGAGTTTGCCATGGACCTGTGGGTAGGGACTCCGCACTGCTTCGTAGCCAAGCTACATCTCATTCACACATGTTCACGAGCAGGCATCTAATGTTTCCACTCTGCCCCCAGCACCTAGGATTCATGGTTTTGCTTTTGTTCAAAGTTATCTGAGTGACCCGGGAGATGATCAGGCTCCCCTTCTGCCACTTAAGGGAAGGCCTAATATTTGAATCCGGGTTCTTACCAGTCTGACAGGCAGCACTCCCTTTGCTGGCTCCTACGCCACACCAGGTCTGTTGTGCATCCTAGGCCCTCACCTTGACTTGCCGTGAGGACAAGTCCCTCCTCTGGATCAAACCATCCATTGGCTTCTGGCAGGATCACTTCTCCCAGTGGTCTGGGGGATGCACCCCTGCGACAAGGGAGGTGAAGAACCACCATCTCCGAAATCCTGGACATGAGCCCCCAGAGATGTAGTGGGATCCTCAAACAGAGACATGGGACACTGAAGCAATTCATCAGGAAGCAACATTTTATTGTGCCAGCACAGACTCAGCAGACTCAAGTCCAAAGGCTGAGCCCAGAGAACAAAGGGGGCTTACCTTATATATCCTTGCAAGCAGATTACAGAACCAAAAAGCAAAGTTTAACTCATATATGGTTGCATACAACTCTATTGGCTACTTCACCCCCCAACTGCTACATGACCTTCTTCACGTTTAGATTCTTTAAGTTTTATCTCTCTGCTATGCCATTTCTTCCTCCCTGCTATGTTATCAGAACACAGACTTGCCTGCTTCTTTTCTGGCCCTCTTCCCTGCTATAGTTTCATTCTCTATGATATTGTGGAGACCAGTCTGTGCCCTCCCTTAAGTTACTCCATATTGTCTGGAAAAGTAGCTTTCAGGCTGTGCTTTGCTACAAGTGACTTCATTTTATAAATGTTTGCTTTATTTTGAGTGCAAATACATTTTGTTTGGGCAAGTAAACAATAGCTATCTGTCTACCACAAACCATGGGACAGACTGATAAATAACTTATTTATGCAAATGAAGATTGCCACCTATGAACTTATAAAACTAAATCAGGAATGCGTGGATTTGTGGGCATATCAAACTCAAATGAGAAAAACCAGGCCCATGAACTTATCAAAAAAATAAGACTAAGGAATGATGCACCCCCCCTCACCTGGGTCATATAAAGGAGGAGCACCTAACGTTGGGGTATTGTGGCACACACTGACCCATCATCAGACCATATGGTGCATGAATCACAGATTGACAAGCAATGAACTCCCTACTCTGTCCCTAGGGCCTCAGCTCAGCTCTACCCCCTGCGTGACTTGACCCACTCAAATTGCCATCTGTCTGGATTCAGTAAGCTTGGAAACAGCTTTGCCCTGAATCAGCATTGCCCCTTATACCCACTCTGCATTTTGATACCAGGGAGTCTCATAGCACTTGTGACTGGGTTCCTTAGGTTAATATCTTATCTAACCACCTTCAGTTACTCTCTTTGCATCTGTAGTAATTCTCTGCTTTTGCTCTCAGCAAGACCTCTTTAAATCCTGGGACCTGCCCCTGGTAGCTTTAAACTTTTCTTAGATTTTTGTAGTCTTTATATTATTGTGAAGTGTAATGTGCGATCTGAATGTTAATATTAGTATTGAAGATAGGAATAAAAGAATATGCCAATTGGCTCACAGCTATCAAGCAAACTCAATGGTATTTGGGAAACTAATACCAACAAAATTGATGTAGCTTGTGATTCAATAAATTCTGACATTGTGGAAAAACACAAGCATGTCTGTTTATGTTTCTGACTTAGCTTGTTCATGACAGATATAAATGAAGACACCTAGCTCAATCAGGGAAAGTGCCCATTAGCTAGTAAAGAATTCAAACTGAGTGTTTCTGAGTTGAAGTTCACAACAAGGCAGGGTAGGGACCTATCTTGTTTGCTCATCACTCAACAAATATTTGTTATCTGTCTAATGACCAACTACTGGAAGGAGTGAGATAAATTTTTTGCCCTTGAGGTATTTGTGATGTGTTGAGAAAGGTAGACAAAAATAAAAAATGCTAGGTGCTATGAGCTATGGGCTCAGGGTAGACTGGGGGACCCTTTACATCCCGATCTTAGAGACTGAGAGAGGAGAGGAAGGTAAATGTAGGGAGTCTCATTAACATCTGTTGGTTAAAAACCTAAGCGTTGGCATTTGGAGATGCTGGAGACTTGATGCTCTTGAGTCCCAATGTAAAGAATATGTGCTCAGAGGTGAGTTTTCCTGTCAATTACCGAATCAGCTTCAACTCTCAGCTCCACAAAGTCTTTTGAACTGGAAAATAATTGCTACTTGTTTTCTCTGTAATCATAGAAAATTTAAGGAAATCTTTTTTGTATGAATAGCTGTTCTTTTAATACCCTTATATTTCATATTATCATGAGTACTTTGCAAATAATTTTTATGAAAACCTTGTATTATTCTACCTATTGTGTGGAAACAAAAATAGATAAAGAAAATAAATTAATAATTTATTCAATTGGGTAATAAGTTTTAAACTAAGAGTTTTAGTTCATGCTATGCTGCTTCTTTTTAAGTTTCTGTTTTAGCTATATTAAATCTGCAAAAATTGCAATCTTTTACTTAGCTCAATTTATCAGTACCTGCAAATACTCCCTGAATGGTGTCTCTGGGTGACTTTAAAATACTCATTTTTAAGTGTTCAAGAATAAGACCTACCCAAACATTTTTTTAATTATCATATTATTATTGTGCTGGAGGTACACGGTGACATTTACAAAAGTTCTTACAATATATCATAATTGAATTCACCCCCTCTATCATTCTCCTAAAACATTTTAAAAGAAGAAACAAAAAAATTTCTACCTCCAGATAGCTGGAATCACATTCTTATACTGTGCTTTGCTACAATAGCTTTACCTACTTGGATTGAAGCTTCCTTTTCTGGTGATATAAATAATCTTGGCTCTCTTTTTCAACCCTAATACACTTTTATTTTAGGTAAGGACATGGTGGTATTTCTGTCACTGATTTGCGAGTTAAAGACTTTGCTAGAATTGTCAAAAGTGGCCACACTCTTGACTATGATAAGGGAGAAAAATCCTTCTGAAGGCCTCATCACAAATACTGTTTTGAATTCAGAGGCATACCCATGCATTTTCTCCATGGGATGTGTAGCAGTTAGTGTGCATTGCTTGGTTTCTGATTTAAAAGTTCATTTCCTTATGCACCAGGAGCAGTGTTTATAGGTCAAGTTCCCGCACGGTGAAACACCTGAACTCTCTAGGAAATATTCTGGGCAAGTGATTTAACTTCTGGCTGTGTTGGTCTTAAATGGAAGCACTGGAAAGTGTGGAATAGGAAGAAGGGACCTGACTAAAAACTGGTGCAAAGGCCTCAGTTTATTTCTGGTCTAAAATGACTGACAGTCAACATACATCTTAATTGCTACATCCTTCTACTTTCTTTCCATAGCAAAACTGAGTCCTGGTTTTGTCTACTCATTCTCTGATGTGCAGAGGGTGAAAGTCCACCTCCTGGCAGATCAGGGAAATGAAGCAATTGGGTCCCAGCTTCTGCCTTTGCTGAGTTCTCAGGACTTCTTTTAGTTATTCAGAGTTGTCAACTCTCCGTTTCCCTTAAAAATTTCCACACATTCACTCTATTTCTTCTGATTCCCTTTTAGAGCCCTCTTCTGTCTCAGCAGATGATCTTGCTGTTTCTTCATTGATTAGTCAGGTCCCACGTAAGACCTCCATTAGCCACCATCTGATGATACCTATCTGTTCCCCTCTGTCTATATCCATACTGGTCCTATGACCTGTCTTCCTGTCTCAGAATGTAGCTTGCTTCTTTCCAAAATCCATTCACTTAAATCCTTAACTCCCAGGCCACTCTGAACTCAGGCATCTCATTGTCCTTCTCTCCTGTGTCTTACTTTCTCCCTCGCACAGGTTCCTAATAAAAGGAACTGCTTTTGATGTTATTTCATTCTATAGTCACCACCAAGTTTCCCTCTTCAATTTTGAGAATTCAAAATTTTCAAAGAATTTGGATATACCACTAACTGCCGTTTTTCCTCATACAAAGATCTGGCTTTGCTGGGCACCTGTGGCTCACACCTGTAATCCTAGCTACTCAGGAGGCAAAGATCAGGAGGATCGTGGTTGGAAGCCAGCTTGGGCAAATAGTCCATGAGACCCTATCTCGAAAAACCCATCACACACACAAAAAGGGGGCTGGTGGAATGGCTAAGGTGTAGGCCCTGAATTCAAGCCCCAGAACTGCCAAAAAAAAAATCCGGCTTTTGTCTCCACCATTCTTTAACTGTTCTAAGGTTTCCAAAAATGCCTTGATGTCCAAGATATAACTGGCCATTTTCAATCTGTATTGTACTGGTCTGTGTGTTGCACTTGGTAAAGTTGACCATTCTTTCTTCCCAGAAACACGATGCATTTTCTTGGTTTCTCTAATTGTATGTCCTGTTTCTTTCCATCCTGACCTGCTTGTGTTTCTCTCCCACCTGGGTTCCCCTTCCTCCCAATCACTGGAAGTTTGTCGAAGGCAGGTTGGGTGGTAATTATGAGTAAGGTAATTTTGAGTCATATTGTCTCTTACTATTTGTGCTTCCATAGATTTTTAACTCCTCTGTGCCCCATTTCCTCATCTGGGCTGGTAATATGTCATACTATTATGGGGATTAAGTCACAGAATGCATGAAAAGCACTTAATATGTACTTTTCATTTCAAAAAGAAAATTTAATCATTATGAGATAATTACATAAAGAAGCAATTCCAAATGAAATACTAAGTTTCTAATTTGCAGTTTTCTAAGAACAACACACTAATATTCTATCGTGCTTTAGATTTTTCCTACTGCAAATTTCATAGGAACTACTTAAGAAGTGAAAGAAAGGTGCTTTTCTGAATTTGTCATAATAGAGACAATTAAAAATTTTGGTTTATTGTGAGAACTTTTATAAATGTCACAATGTACCCCCAGTACAACAATAATATGATAATAAAAAAAAAGAAAAAGAGAAGAAAACAAAAAAATATTGGTTACTGAGGGATACTTAGAGCATGTAAGACTTTAAAAATATTTTATTAACATATATTAGTTGTATAAGGGAATTTATTATTTCATTTCCATACATGCATACAACGTATCCCAGTCAAGTTCATTCCCTTTGTACTCGCTCTTGCCTCTTCCTCCCTTCTTAAAACAATTTCAACAGGTTTCATTGTTCTATTTTCATACATTTGTACGAAGTACTTTGACCATATTAACTCCCCGCTTCGCCTTCTTCTTTCCCCCTCCTTCTCCTTCCTCTGCTGTCCACCCCAAGGAATCTGTTCAACATTTTTCCCTCATTCATTTTTTTAAGGACCAGATTCTGCATATGAGGGAGAACATGTGATATTTGTCTTTCTTAGTCTGGTTTATTTTCTAAGTCAGATAATGATCTCTAGTTTCATTCATTTTCCTGCAAATGACATAACTTTATTCTTCTCTATGGCTGAATAATACTTCATTGTGTATAGATACATTTTCTTTACCCATGCATTGGTTAATGGGCACCTAGGCCAATTCCATATTTTGGCAATTGTGAATAGTGCAGCAATAAACATATGGTAATTTTATTTTTAGTTTCTTGAGGAAACTTCCTACTGATTTCCATAGTGGCTGGTCTAATTTACATTCCTACTAACAGTGTATAAGTCTCCCCTCCCCATCCTCACCAACATTTGTCCTTGTTTGTTTTCTTTTGTAAAATAAACACTTTATATTGTTTGAAGTATACATGAAATTTCATTTTGTTCCGTGCTCTTTACTTTCCATTGTGAAAAGTTATTTCTGAGGAATTGAAACCCTTGAAGATAACAACCACAAAAAAAAAGGTTGAATTTTTAGAAAAATGATGATTCAAAGGCAGTCTTGAAGAGAATAGTTAGGAGATAGAAGGCAACAAATGCAGCCTCTGGAGGGAATTGTTCTAATTATTACCTAAAAAAGTAAAGTTATACAACTACATCCACTATCATAAGATAAAGCACTACTTTAGGGAGCAGCAACTGAAGGCGACCTCCTCAGTGAGGCCGCTGGTCGCGGGCTGCAGTTCTGCCAATGGCACTTCAGGATCAGGGGCCACGGTACCCAGAGGCTGAGTGGCCATGGACAGCTGCCCCCCAATCCTGTGCAGCCCTTCCTGTTTGTGTTCTTGATGATGGCCATTCTGACTGTGGTGAGATAGAATCTCAATGATACTTTGATTTGCATTTCCTTTATAGCTGAGGATGTTGAACATTTCTTCATGTCATGATTAGCTATTTTTACTTCTTTGGAGATCTTTCCACTCAATTCTTTGTCCATGTATTAAGTGGATTATTTCTTCTTTTGGCAAGACTGTTTCAAAGTAACTGGACATCTAGTTTTGATGATCACCACAGACTTTTAAAATAGCACTCTTTTTTTTTTTCTTAATTGGTGGGACTGGGGTTTGAACTCAGGAACTCTACTACTTGAGCCACACATCCAGTTTGCTGTTTAGTAACATTGTTAAAGCTCAAATAAACATTCACAACCACATAAAATCTCAAAAGTACTTGACCGATTGGATCACATGACTTTTGTTTAACTTGTCTTTATAATTAAAGCAAGCCAATGTTTGATTAGAAAAACAGGTAAACTCATTTTTTTTCTGGATGAATTAATACAAATATCTGAGCTTTATTGGCTTCTACATACAAATATGATAATATTTACCTGAGCTAAATGAGGTTGATTCAAACTTTTATCTGAAGCTCATCACAGATTAGCCAGTACTACTAACATTAGCTCATAAAAGTTTGATTAGCAGGAAACTATTATAGTTTTGGTTTGATATTTCTCCTATTTATTATTTGGCTATTCTAGAAAATTAAAACAAACTATGCCAATATTTCAGATTTCTGGTGTATACATTATTCCCCAAATCCCAACTTAATTATTTTTGATCAGAAGAAATTTTCAGACTTTTGTAAAGGTTCACTAATGCTTCAGAATGTTAAGTTGTTATTTAGTGATTTTTTTTTTAGTTCCCTAAATGAGAGTATTTTGGGTCTATAAAATATTTTGATATGACCATCAATGATTTCATGTATCATTGTGAAATGAAAGATTCAAGTTCATATGAACCACTTTCACTATTAAATGACATTTCTTCTTAATGACACACTACTAAGGAAATGTACATTTATCTGTTTATATGTGCCATATTTGTATATATGTATACATGTATGCACATGTAATGCTATTTATATACTACCAAATTTCATGATTAAATTGATTAGACTTAAATAAGTTCATCAAAGCAATACTGTATACAAAAGCCAACAGAGCACTGAGTTGTCTATCAGTTATTTCCGGTCTCAGTTTAAACCTCTGGTCTCATACTCAAAGATTTTTTTTTATTTTCTAATTTTTTACTAGCATATAATAGTTGTACAGGGGGATACATTGTGATATTTACATATGTGCTTAAAATATAGCTTAGTTAGATTTACCCCCTCCACCATTCTCCCTCCTTCCCCCCTCTTAGAATAATTTCAGCAGATTACATTGTTCTGTTTTCATATATGAATGCAAAATACATCTATCATATTCACCCTCATTGCCCCTTTCCTTATGCCTGCCCCTCCCTCTGGTACCCACTTCCAGAAAAGACTTGTTTAATATTCTTAACCTTTATAGAGTGGTTACTATTTGAAAATCACTGATCTTCACATGAGTCAGTGAAATTGATGCTGTTCTTATCTTTACTTTATACCAGAGGAAATGGAGGCAGAGAGGGCATATAATCTTCCCAACATCACATAACTAGACTGCGATGGAATCAGAACTTAACTCAAAGACGTATGGCTCCAAAGACTTTTTTTTAATCCCTAGGTGAACTGATTCAACTGATTCTTATCTGAATTAATCCTTATAACAGCCTTATGAGGTGGGTGCCCATTAGGTTGAAACATATGAAATTGGTGATATTCATCTATTTTAACTTATATAAACAGCATTTCATATCTAATATTCCCATTTTAACAAGTGGAAGCAGAGACTTAGGTCATTAAACAACTCTCCCAAGTTCAAGCTGCTTGGAATGGAGGTAGACACCGAATTCAGGACCCCTGGATGCAACACCCCATCCTTCCCCTCTCTGCATGACAGTGGCATCTCTTCTCATTATCCTCACAGTCTTTGTCTCCATCCTTGCAAATAGGCCACTAGGCACCTGATATTCTGGTTCTCTCCAGATTCAAATTGTTCTTAGGTAAATACCTGCTGCTCTGCTACCACTAACAATCAGGGTAAGCCTCAAATTTTGTTGTCTATTCTCATTTCCTTTTCCATCATCTCTTGAGCCTTGATGACTCAGCTAATAAATTTTGGCTCTCCAACTGTTTATCAATCAAATTAATGAATTTTCTCTACAAGGAAAGTACCACACATGTGGGCTCTTAATGAATGTTTATTGAGGTACTTATTTATAATTTTTGCAGTAAGCTAAACCTCTATGTGAACCTCCTATGGAAAACACACAGAGTTGGGCATGGTGGCACATACCACACCTATAATCTTAGCTACACACAAAACAGAGATTGCATTTCAAGACCATCCTGGGCAGAACGTTAATGTGACCTATCTCAAAGAATAAGCTTGGCATGGTTGTCCATACTTGTAATCTCAGTCATTTGGGAAGCAGAAGTCTGAGGCCAACCTGGGCAAAAGTGTGAGACCCTATCTGAAAAACAAATTAAAAGCAAAGGACTTGGGGATGTGGATCAAGTGGTATAGTGGTTGCTTAGCAAGCACAAGGCCCTGAGTTTGAACCCCAGAACTGCAAATGGACAAAAAAAAAAAAGCATAGTACATTCCCATCAACATGCTGGAAATGTTTTTTCTTTGAGTTTTAAAAGGAATTACTTACTTGTCTCATAAATTATCGGCCATTTGTTAATATTTCCAATTCTTGTTGAACATTGTGTTCAGAGCCCTAACTTCCCCAATGGTAACTAAGCTATGACTGAAGTGCAGATTTTTACTTATTTATCTTAGTGACGTATATATTTTGTGCCCCAGTTCTTTACTATGGATATAGCTAGCAAAAGTCTTCATGGAATTCAAGGACTAAGGAATCAATATTTTACTGTGTCACCAGAGGAGAGCTCCTGTCTGTGTCTCCTGGTTTCTTTGTGGGTATTCATTAGAAAGCCTGGATTAATGAATTTACAGCCTTTGGAATGGCTACTGCTCTCAGTTCAAGGGAAAGATTCAAAAGGGAACAAATTTGTTTTAAATGTTCTTAGAAGCAATCATCACAAAACAGCTCTTGAAAAGGACATGAGTATTGGCCTTTTATGAATAATTCAAGCACATCACTTTAGCTCCTAAGTCATCTGTGCTCATAGACATTCATATTTCTGTAGACTTTTCTGCAATTTAAGTCCAATAGTAATGCAACTCTTCCATTTCACTAATTCTGAGAAAAGTTTAAAATGATGACAGTTGAACTTGGCAAAGCTTCTTGTGTTTTAGACTTGCTAAGATGACTAATTGTCCCACTCTTTCTGGGTATGCCCTGGTTTTTCTTGTCTTGGAAAACTTCTTGGTCCCAGGAAAACCAGGACAGTTGGCCACCATAGGCTTGGCCAAATCCACTGTGTGGCTTCACCAAAACTTTCACTCTTTGTTTCAAATGAAAACCAAACAAAACAAAAAAGCAAGCAAGCAAACCTTGTGGTTTCAACTCATGTGTCTTTAATTAGGAACAAAGAAACGATTTCATGTTGCAAGGAGCCCAGCTAGATTTATTTATGGGCTTCATTTCATGTTTCATTTTTCTTATAACCCAAAGCTGAATGGCAAAAGTAAATACTCTTCGATCAAAATGGATAAAATTGGGCCTACCTTTTGAGCATCAATTCAGATGTCTGAGTAGATATCATGTCAATTTTCCCATCCCTTCAGTAATTGCAAATAGGATTTATGATTACACTTCAAGCATGTTTGCTTTTGGAAATATAGGAACATATAACGTGAGAGTAGGTCAAACTCTTGGCTTTTATGGGAAGATTAGTCTTATTTTGGTTTGTTTCATTTAGTTTGTTGACTCACTGAGAGGTGCATTTTCTATTTTGAGACAGGGTCTGCTATGCTGCCCAGGTTGGTTCAAACTCATTCATGATCTTGATCCTCCTGCCTCAGCCTCAGGAGTAGCTAGGATTACAGGGATGCACCATCAGTCACAGCCTGAGATTACATCTTTTCTCCCCTTGTGGGAAAAAACAGAAAACTACAGTAGTTTCCAGGACATCCCATATTGAGGAGAATGAAAACTGGCAGTAAGTTACAGTGCCATTTAGTGATTTCCCCTTCAACTACCTCTGCTTCATGGTGGTGCATTTAAGATGGATGAATGTTTTACTCTGGGCTCCAGGCCAACCAACTGGCCCTGGGGAAAATCATTCTCACACCCAGGCTTGATACATACACCCTTTAAACTCTCTTTCCTGTCCTGTAACCCCCCCCCAGTGAAATCCTTATACACTAGGAAGCAACAGGGCCTTTCATTGCTGTCTCTGGGCTACAAGAATCAAAGAGCAAAATGGATGTTTTCCTCTGAGAACTGGCACTGAACAGAAGGAAGGAAATGCTTACTCCAATTCAAGCATGTTTTAATCTCTGGAGAAGTGGGTACGAGGGAGGGGCAAAATTGGCGAAGGAATCAGTGGGAAAGTCATAAATTTTGTCTCTTACCCCAGCAACTAAGATTCTTCCTTCAGAGTGCCGCCCACCCTTTTTATTTCTCTCTTAAAAAGATTTGGATAATGAACAATCACTTTCTAAATTCAAAGTTCAAAAATCTCTTTGGGCAGGAAGAAAAGGGAGTTTCTGAGTAAATCTCTAAAGGCTGACTGAATCGTTTAAAATGCTCAGAAATTTCAAGATTCACACATACCTCATGAATACTCCATCTGAACCTAATCTAAAGAATCTGGCACTCAAACAAATCACCAATTCTTTACCTCTTTTCTTTGATATTTTTAATATCGAAAAGGGCTAACATATTTTTTGATATCTTATCAAGAGTTGTCTATGATTCAAAGATACAAATGAGTAGCAAATGCTACTGTGATCCTTGTCAAAAAACTGTTGACAAGTTTGACCTGATTCTAATCATGAAGCCATGGATATTGGGAGTGGATAGTGACAAGTTGGATGACATGGATTTATCACAATTGTCAGTTAGTCAAAACAGTTTATCACAGTTTTGTCAGTCAAAAACAAAATATCAGTTTGTTTTTCAATGTCCTAAAAAACAAACAAACAAACAAGGTTATTGTGGTTTATATTATATACAACCTTGTACTTTGATTCTTGATTGTGATAATGTGGTTATGAAGAGTGCCTTTGATTATATGACAAAATATAAGATAAAATATGATAAAATGTCTTGATGCAGCCAACTTATTTATTTTATTTTATATTATTATTATTATTATTTGTGGCTCTGAGCATTGAATCCAGGGCCTCACACATACTAGGCAAGCATTTTATCACTGAGCTAAACCATCAGCTCATCCATCCAATTTATTATTATTTTTTTAATGAGAGAGGGAGAGAGAAGCAAATGGCAAATAGTCTCTGGCCTAAATGGCTGATTAGGAGCCCACACTGGAGCAATTCCTTGTTGCTTGCTCAAGGACAGGCAAGTTTATAAGAACACCAGCTGGCTTCAGAGTATAAATTGGGCTAGTAGTCTGACATATTCTAAAAATCTTTAGTCTGCCTTCCACTCAAGTTTTAGCTCACAGGAAGAGCCTCACTCTCTGAAGATGTGTGCTAGAGCAAAATTTCTTACAGATGTCCCTTATAGAAAATTCCAAACTTGTTTCTCTCAATTAATTTTTCAATTGATTTCTACACCTACTTCATTATACTTTTAATTTAATTTGCAATTAAAATAGCATTTGCATTTTCTTGAGTAACTTTGTTCCTCCTATGCCCTCCCATTTCCCTTTGTAGAATCTCAATTATATGTTCTGCAGTAATTGCACTGTAAAATGTCATGAACCATGATAATGGGGAGGCTATTCATAAAAAAAGAAATCCCTCACTGTCTATTAACATTAAGGGTTTGCTTCATAAATCTGAAAGAAAAATTCCATAATTATATGATCTAGTGGAGAATCTTCATGCTTTAAGAAGTCAATTAGCCCAGGGTACTTGGCAGGTTCAACTATAGGAATTCTTGAATGTGATTTTAAAGCAAGTTTTTTGGGGGCTTCTTCCTCTAAAAATATCAAAAACAGTTTGATATTGACTTTTTTTTTTAAAGAATGTTCAGTCACAAATTTGACCATTCTACTCTTTTGTTAGTTCATGATTGTGAATAGTTGGCAGTCAGAAATGAGTCCATGAAGACTGATTTCTAGCAGTTCAATGGCAAGTCAATAACCTCAAAATTTTGCCTCAATTGTTTGATATATTTGAAATACTCACCTATTGGTCTATGACTCACTCTTTTGATCCACTTATACTTATGGGTCAATATTTTTTTCTTGAATGCATTCAGTAATTGAAGTTATTGGAATTATAACCTTAATAAGGATATGCTGGGCACCATGCAGTACAGGGGCGAGATGAAGGAGTAAAACATGGTTTGTAAGGAGAATATGATCCAGTAGAGAAGACAAGATACGTGTACAAATTACTCTTATGTTAGATAAAGTAAGGGCTATTCCACAAGAGTTGTAAATAAAAAGTTATCTTAGCTCCCTTATCCATTACTGTAGTAGAATTAGAGGCTCTTTGCTCATGATTCAACTGTTTTCCTCTCCCCATCGAGAGTAGGGCAATTATATGCTCTACTGTGGTTATTGGAATCACCAGCCTAGAGTGTGAGTTTCTTGAGCCAAAGTCAATGACAGTTATTTTATACCATTAGCACTTATTGAAGTTTGTGGTATATATTGGGGCTTGAAAATTATTGTACATCAAATGAATGGATGATTGAATGGATAATGCGTAGCATCACAGAAGCCTGGATGTCTCTAAATGTTTCCATGATAAAACTGTCAAAAGCTTCAGGGTATGGAGACCTCGGGTTTTAATCTCTTACCAATATTGCTTTATAAACCCAGGGATTAAATTAGCATGATAAAGGCAATGAAAAAAAATGATTTGCCAATTTATACCTTTTACTGCTACTTTTCCTTGGTAACAAACTGAAAAAAAATACCAGAGCATGTCTTCATTTCTTATCACTGTAATCTTAAAAATTAGCTTCTGTGTTTTACTCAGTCAATTTCTGGGCCACAACTTCACCCACCTAGGACTAGCTTTATCCTAAGTCAATAATTGAATTTTGGAATAACAGAATTCCTAATTTATCTTTGCAAGTTAAATAGGAGATTTTAACCCAGTTACTTTTCAGTAAATATAAATAAAATCTGGGTTCAGTGGACACACTATTTCCAGTGCTGAAAAGGAATCATGGAAGTGTTTTTAAAAGATAAAGATCTTTAGGTCCATCTGGTGGCCTGGACAACATGGGAAAGGATGAATTTACTTTCTAATTATTTGGGTTAATAGTAACATTATTTATGTAATATACTTAAATTAATCATCAAGAGGTTAAAGCTATTAAGTGACATAAATTTTGGTACTCAGTACCACAAGTAAGTGGTAAAGAATGTAAGGAAAATGTACTTTTTCTTAATTGAGTAAATGTTAAGTCAATGACAGTTAATGGAAGAACGCTAGGTGACTTCTTCATATTATTAGTATAACCACGGAGATGGTTAGACAGGTAACTATGTGCCAGAATGATAGGTACTTTACACACACTACTCCTTTCAAAGCTCATAGCACTTTTTTTCCCCTTAGTTTACTGTTAAGGAAACTTAGTCTCAGACATGTTAAATAACTTGTCTTAAGTTACAAGGCAAGGAAGAGACTCCAACAAATTATACTCACCTACAAGAATTTAATGAATTAATAAAATGAATGTCTGACCTTGACTTCATCAAGGAATTTAGTGGTAAAATGTGCTGAACAAATGGTTGGGGTAGCTTCTATGTAAAACTAGAGGTAGGTGAGATCTGACTTCAGTACTTTCCACCTTTTGATGGCGTGCAATAGGACATTAGGCCATTGTTCTCTCTATTTTTCTTCTACAAGTGAAGTCTTAATGAAAATTATAATATTAGATCTGTGCACCTCAATGGACTTGAGTTTTGTTACCTCTCTTAAAAACTTTTAGCTTTCCTCCAATTGTTAAGAAAATGCTCAAGATATAGCAGTGAGCAGAAACAGCTCTGGCCTCATGGAAGTCATAATGAAAGAGACATATTATAAATCAACAACCACATTAAATCATTTGATTGTTTGATAAAAATAAAGACACACTACTAAGGGTAATTATAAGCTAAGATCAATATTTCAAAGGAGAAGAACAAGGCTCTATGAGATGGTTTATCAAAGAAAAGAGACAGGGGTTTGGGCTTAGAGAACGCTTTCTTTGTCTTTTGGACAATGGGAATCCCCTAACAAGTTTTATCTAAGGGACAGGAACTGGTAGATCTGAATAACAAAAAGTCTGCAAGGGGCAGAAAGGATGCAGGGCCTTGATGAAGTAGAAGTTGGGACTAGAGACAGTGGTGGTCTAGCTGAGGATCACGGCAAGGTGGTTGGAGTTATGGATGGCTGTGAGAGATGAGCTGTTTGTGCAAGCAGGTGCAGACAGGAAAGGAAAGAAGGAGAAGGTGTGGAAATTTCTAGTTGAATTTGTATGAGTATGACACTGGCAAATTTAAAATAAGGGGCCTATATGACATTTTGCTTGGCTTTGTCCTTCCTAGCAACCTTTCAGGAAGATGAGCTAAAAACGTGCTTGAAGTATGAGAAAGGGTGCAAATCTTCTCTTTTCTACAAACCTATCTCACCTTGGGGGAGAATGAAATCAGCAATTTTGTTTAGTCACTTGGGTAGGGAGGGCAGTGGGTGGTCACATTAGAGGTTTGATGCCTCCTCTAACTCTACAGGAGCTAAGCTGTAGTGAAAGGTCAGATCAGTTGGAGGGGAAGTGAATGGCTAAAACAGCTGAGGCCTGGAAGTTGTGTGTTGTTCTCTCTCTTTCTCCCCTGAGGGCCAGCCCTGCCTTTGCAACTGTTGGCCTGTTAACTTTCTTTGGAAATGGAGCTGAGGCCTCCTCTGGCAGATCCCTGAAGACCTGATGGCTTCAGAGCAGGTCATTCTTGCAGAAGTTCTTTAAGTAAACTGACTGCCAAAACCCCAAACTCAACAACCTTTTCTCTTGACATAATTAACTTACACAATCATAGCAAAGCCCCCTCAGTCTTTTGGATTGAAGGACAAGATAGTAGAAACATCCTCCTTCTGTGCTCCTAAGGCTCCTTCCTGAATTGTTCCTTACCTGCTCAAGGGATCATCTTAAGGTGTTATTCTTCCCTGAACAATTTTTTTCAAGACCATGCCTATCACATGAGAAATGAGTGTGCTTGAGATTGTGGCATATTCAAGCTGTTGATGCACAGTGTGTCAAGCAGCCAGGAAGCTTCTAGCAAAGTCAGCCCTACAATGGTTAATTAGTATTGTGTACTTATTGTGTGCCACCTGTATATCCAAGGCACAGCTTATAAATATCTATTAACTTGAAAACCACCCAGGATTCAGTTAGGAAGTATTGTGATTTGGTGAATTAAATCTATCATGAAACCCTATGAAAATCTCTTTCCCTCACTGACCTGTCAGAATTGCTTACAAGCTCAGCTAATAAGCTTTTGTGAGACAGTTCATTACTATGCATTATCTCCTTTTATTTGGCTTTACAATTGCAGAGAAATGGACAGAAGTTAGGTACTAACATTAAAAAGTAGAACACAATGAACCAAATGTAACCTTTTGACCTTCAAGTAATTGATGTCTGGCAATACTAGAAGGATTACACCTATATTTCTTTTATAAATAAAACAGACCTGCATGAATATTTTCTTTTCTTCTACATATACATAATTCTCTCATCTTAGAGTTGGATGCTTCAGGATTTGATTTAAAAAAGCAGAACGTTTCTTTGTTCTCTGTGTAAGAAACACGCCAAGAAAACTGACTACAAATTTTATAAACTGATTTCCCCTCAGTGAGGAAACTTCTTGTCTAATTAACTCCATGTTAAAATCTTCTTCCTATGGCTCTAGACGCATACATGGCCTTCTTTCATCTGCATCTTTTTATGATACTCATAAAACCTCCCATAAGCGAAAGGAAAGTGATGTTCATTGATTGGTCTTCTGCTCACCTTAGGGTTAGGATCATTATCAAAATCGTGGGCTGCAGTTCTTCAGCCACACGGTAGATGGCAGTGTGCAACACAGATTCCTGAGCATTTCGGCCTGCTCAGCAATGACTAGGAAGAGATTGCATCTCTGGACGTGGATGCTGTTCTTTCCAGCCCAGTTGGAGGAAGAAGTTGTCCTAGGAAATACTTTTTCCACATCAACTTGGCTTTGCTGAATCAGTAAAGATTACTGATTACAGTACTGTTACTGATTACTGAGTATAGTTACTCAACTACTTTGATGCAGAACAACGTTGAGTTTCAAGCCTGAAAAAAATAGGTTCTTTAAAGTTCTTCTTCAATGCCTGGCATAGTCTTTCAGGTCTATGATGTGTGTCATACTTTATTTTATAGGACAAAGCCACCTCTGGCAACCTAAAGGTAAGCATTTTGGACATTTCATAAGAATATGCTGCATATACCAGGACTTCATTGTTTGTCTTTTTAGCATTATGAGTAGATTAATTTAGCACTGATATACATGCTCAGAAACCATATTTAATTATTTTAAAGTATGTACACATTTTTATTATTTTAAAACATTTTTATATTTCTGCATAATATTTTACCCTAAATTAAATGATAATTTTCTAGAAGCCTTGACATAGCAAAATCTTTTATTACAGAGGAGTTAGGCATCTGGGGTACTTTTGCTGAAGATTTTTAAACTCTGATTACTTTCTTAATTAGCAATGAAATCACCTCTAATATGATGCTCATTATTAAACATTAGGCAAAGAGGCCCGACACAGCAGTAACAGATATTTGTAAAAATAATTTCCCTAAAATAAGAGAGGGGAAGAGAGATGTCTATGAATCCTGTGAAGCACTTAATTACACTAAGATTCAATAATTTAAATAAACACACAGCCATAGTCACACTTTCCCAAACCTTCTTTCCTGTCTGGATTTGTGTCCTCAGATTGAGGGCTTTGCTCTGACCCTTGTTTTACAGTGTATGTGGCCTGCCTAGTCTTTCCTACTTGGACTAATATGCTACATCATATTTATTTTTCCACATCTAAAGTCCATTTAGGCTTTAGATCTCTGTCCAAGTCCCCAGGATCTTGGAACTCCCAGCTTTGGCTTTTCCTGGACTGACTCTGTTGGCACCCAAGCCTGGGCCAGTTAGGCTCACGGGCATTATCAGAATTGCCTCCAGTCCATCAGAGCTCTCAGAATTCCAAAACTGTGAGGTTGATGGTAGAAATTTCTTTCCTCAGTGTCTGACACACAGGCTCATAGAGGATTTCTTTTCCCCTTCTGTTAAATACTATTATTTTCAGGGTTCTACTCTAGGCCGTACTTTCTCATTCTGCATAGTTTTCATGGGCAATCTCAACCACTTGTCTGGCTCAAAGTTGTTGTTTGTAATTACATGTCAGTCACTTCCAAGTTCATGTCCACAGCCTAGCTCTTTCTCCTGACCTTCAGAACTATGAAAACCTGTAAACTTATAGAGGCACTTCAGTGTCTCACCGACACTACTGTAAGGCCAACATATCATGCTTAATTTTCCTCCCTGATTTGTTCTTCCTGCTCATCACAGTTAGTGCCTGATACCTGCGTGCATGTCCATGTCTAGGTCAGAAATCCCATATTCATTCTTGATCTGTTTTCTTCCTCCAAATAACAATCCAATTTTCTTGATTCTGGCTTCTACCTATCTTGGAAAACCCTTATTTTTTTCACCATATGCTATTATCTTAAATCTAGCCATCATTATCTCTTACTTGGATTTCTGCAGCAACCTTCTAACTGATCTTGTCTTCAGTTTCACTCCTTTGCTGTCTATTTCTTATGCTGCACTTGGATGATAATCCCTTGAATGCTAGTTTTATCAGAGTTTTTTTTTTTCACCGCTTAAAACTATTCTATGGCTTACCTCCCTATCTTTGGACTCTTTCTTATCCATTGGGTCTCTACCTAGATTCTACTTTCTCTGAACACCTATACTGACCCTTTCAACTTTGCATGAAGTATTCTTTCATGTGCTCTGTTGAACCATGCACTTTTCCTATCATAGAATTTACAAAATAGATTTTTGGCCAGTTTACTTGTCTTTATCCCCACTAGATTGAGATGCTGTAGAGGCAGGGACTATGCCTACCTTATTCATTTATTTTTATCTTTATTACGTAGGACCTTGCCACCCATAGAATAGGTACATAGGACACAGGGGTATTTGTACATTATTTGTGATAGGAATACACGAGTGAATTAATTTATTGCAAATTATCAATCCAGAATACTTGTTGGACACTTTCTATGAGATGGTCATGATAATGGGTAACTAGAATTGTGTTAAGGTGGTTAGAGAAGTGAAGCTACACCAATTATCTTCATTCCATTCATGTGGGACAGGTTAATTGACATTGCTTTTAAACAATGTTTTTTTAAGAAATGAACATTACATGCATGAGCATTCTGGAAAGAAATATCTTCATATAAGCCAAAATACATTATTCTTTGTTGTCTATATGTAGAGGTGGTTAAAAAGATGTTTGCAACTAGCAGTCGATTTCATTTCACAGTCTTGTCTACTTCACAGCATTATTTAACTTCTCATTTATTTCTTATCTCCCTTTATTATGCTGTAATTTAAAGAGCATCAGGTATGTCATTATTTTTCTGAGCATTCCCTGTATTTAATAGAGAGGCTCAAAAATAGTAGACAATATATGTTCTTGTGCAACACGGAAAGTAGAGATTAGGTTATTGGGGGCATGCCCTTGAAGGGGCTATGGAGACTTTTCCTCTCTCTCTTTTGCTTCCCCAGCCACCCTGAGGTAGACAAATCTCTTCTGCCATGTACTTCCTCTATTGATGTACTGCCTCACCACAAACCAAAGAGCAACAGGGTCAACTGACCATGGATATTGCTGATTTTTCTGGAAACTTCTGAAGGAAAATGGTTATTGGTTTGGTTTAATTTTACTTATCTCATGATAATAATCAGCATTCTGTTAAGACAGTGTGCTGTGTTTAGATTACAGTTAATTGAAATATTTGACTGCACAAGTATTCTCTGTTGAGTTCACAGAACTGTGCTGACTTTGCTAATTACTCATTATCTTTTTTTTTGTTTTGCAATGCTGCCATGCTAAGGAACTACTAAGAGAGTTTGTAAAATCCAAAGAGCAGACAGACATTGACAAGGACACTTGAAAGAGTAACAGATCCAATGAGCCATACATGCCTTTTCAGTTAGAACATACACTATCAGTAAAGTAAAAAAAAGGGAGGTAGAAAGTAAAGATAGGATGCTGCATTTTGAGATCCTAGGGGGTAGTCTGATGAATTACCATGACTGTAAAAATACCGTGGATGCCTAGTTCCAACAAGCTAAAATAATTAGCTTAGCCCCTGTTTTAATTGGATTGAATTGCATGCATGAATCAGAAAAATTATAAACATGCTGGTTTAAAAAGGATAGACATTTCTTTTTGTCTCAAGTGGCTAGAAGCTACAATCCAGTGATCTTAGGAACACATCAAGATCACACATCTTGGTGGTTGGAAGAGCCTTAAATTCCTTATCTGAGAGATTTAGATGATAGCAGTTATCTTGTAACACCTACCTCATAGAGCCAATAGGATTCAATGAGAGGAAATGTGTGGAGTATTTGGGAAAATGACTGGCTCATAGGAAATGCTCAGTAGATGCTGTAGTTTGGATCTGGAGTGGTCCTCAAAGGCCCAATAGTAAAAGCTTGGTGACCAGCCTGTGATATTACTGGGATATGAAAGAACTTTTGGGAGGTAAGGCCTAGTGGGAGGAAATTAGGTCACGGGAGGTGTGCCCTTGACAGGGCTATGGAGAGACCAGTATCTTCCTCTCTCTTTCTTTTGCTTCCAGGTCACCATGAGGTTAACAGACCTCTGCTGTCACACACTCTCACCATGATGTACTGCTTCACCACAGGCCCAAAAGCAACTAGGCCAACTGGCCATGGAATAAACCCTCTGAAACTGGGAGCCAAAATAAAACTTTCCTCCTTTATAAGTTTACTATCTCTTGCAATTTGTCATAGTCACAGAAAACTGACTAACATTATTTTCTAATGTGAGAGAACCACAGTGATTAAGTGATCACATTAATAAATGTTTAATGAACATTCCAGTAATTTACATGAAGGAAGGATGGAGGATGCTATGAGAGGATAGTAGGTGTTTCTGACCTAGTCTGGGGAGCTCTGGGAACACTCTCCTGAGGAATTGGTCCCAGCTGCATCTGAAAGCTAAGTAGGAATTACCTGGGCAGCTGGGTGGGGCTGGTTTCAGTCAGAGAATCAATTTGTCCTGAATTAGGAGGGAGTACCTCAAAGTAGGGAAAGGAGGCTTTATGTCTGGACAAAGGGAGATGTGGCTGCAGAGGGCAGGGACAGGAAGACATGGTGGGGCTTTTGGTTTTTCTGAAGAGCGATGGTCAGGCACAAAGGAGGATGAGTTGGGGGAGAAGGCTTTGCCCTGGCTGGATATCTGCTGGTCCTGGAACAAGTTTGGTAGTTTCTAACCCCTCTGCAGTTGATGAGCTCCACATAGGACTGTCTATTGGCAGCTGGCCTAGATGTGCCTTGAGTCCCTGTTCTGGTTCATTTTTTGTTTCTAATTACTGAATAGATTCTGTGGTTGAGGAGCTGCATCTGTCACTGACTCCTTGCCTGTGGAGTCCTGAGGTGGTACAGAATATCACATGGCAACAGAGAGTGTACATGTGTCTGTTCTCTGTTCTCTCTTACTTTCTTGTAAAGCCAGACAGGATTCAATCAAGGGTGGGGGGAGGGCTCCATCCTAATGACTTAATCTAATCCTAATTGCTTTCCAAAGGCCCCCACCTTGAACACCATGGTTGTATTAAGTTTCATTCCTCTTAATATCACACAATGGGGATATAATTTCAACACATGAAGACTTGGGGGACCCCTAAGTAGGGGTGGGGCTGTAGCTGCTTGAACAGACTTATAGCATGCATTGAATAGTTGTATTGAATATCAGATAATTAGGTGGAAAGTAAATTAATTTTGACCCAGACTACCTCACCCATACAAAATTATTCTGAAGGCCCTAAACCAGAGTAGATAACATATGGATAATCTAAAAACACTTATACTTGGCTTTACAAACCACAAAGATAAACAGATCAAGGGGCAGGGCCACCCGTGTGTCTTTACTGCACATCTGACATTCACTGGAATTCATTCTGAAACCCTGGGCTCTGCTCAATGGATGGTGGCCCACCTGGGGAGGCTAAGCAGTACTTAGGCCATTGATGATGGCCTAAGGTCATTGACCTTTAGGTGAGGACTCAACTTAGAGCTGGTTATTTTCACAGATAATATGCTAAAGGTAAGGAAATCCATTGCCAATTCCTGAACATGAGTAAGCACTTCTTGTGCATAGGGCACATCAACATGTTTGTTTTTTTCAGTACTTTGACAAGAAATAATTTTAGAGAAATGAAAAGTAATGCAAGAGGTTCATTAACAGGATTGCAGTAGGCACTATACATTATGAACTGTGTGTGGAATCTAATTATCCCTGACATTTTTTATGGTCTGTCCTCTAAAATTAGTGTAGAAGTGGAACACTCTATACATCCTAAGTGCCAAAACCATTCTCCGTGTGAAGCTCAGCAGACCTGCAAAAGATAGCTCTATTTGAAGAAGACAGCGAGGGAACTCCATTAGCAGGCTTTGTTGGCATTAATAATTCAGAGGCGCCCTCTGTCTTCTCTCAGATAGACAGAAGGGTCCACTTTAATGACTAGCTGGGCAATGGAGAGGAGGAGAGGACAGGGACTGTAAACCAGCGGCTGCTCCTCACCAGGGACTGGAAGCTAACGGTGCAAAGCTGCCTCACTAGAGCTGCTGCCTGCTGAAAAATGCAAACTGTGCTTTGAGCCAAAGCACAGTTCTTGTAGGCATCTGAGGTGCCCGAGCCAACTGACATTTCTTCTTCTCCCCAAGTGGCTGCTTCTTATCCAATGAGCCTGTGTGAAAGCTCATTTCTTTTTAAAATCAGAAATCTATGGAAATACGTTTAATTTGCAATTTAGTCTTAATTCATAGAAGCACTGATGGTAATTAAAAATCATTGTAAAAGTTAGAAAAAATCCTTCATGCACAATTTTGATATGTTGTCATAAAGGTATTAAGATGTCACAGATAAATGGTCCCAAATATTTCTGGCCTTTGGCAATTATAAAAGACATGTCTCCCTGAATTTATCATTACTGTGGTAATGAAGAATTTGAGAATTAAACCGGGTATTTTTGGGAAGGAAATATTTGCTGGAAAACCAAGGCCCAATAGCAGCAAGTCAGTGTATGTTTAAGCAGCCATCAGAGTCAGATGGAAAACATGGAAAGCAGTGGGAAATGACGCTTTTATTGGTGGTAGATGTCTGCCGAGGGCCTCCTGTGTGATGCACAACACAAGAGAGCAATGTGTTTGGCACTGTAACCACAGCTAAATAAACTAGATGGAAAAGTGAAAAGACCCTCATAATTATTGTGAAAAGGAAGGAAAATGTTCCATATTTAGTCTCATCACCTGAATTCATTTTGAAATAGCAGAAGTCATACAAAGAGATGGGTGGGTGTATCCTTTGGGTCTTTGCTGTCATGGTTTGTCCCTGTCATTTAGAGCTACAGAATTTGTTGCAAAACAGTGTCCTCGGTGAGTGTTAGAGGATCCTGGGTGTCCCTGAGATCTGCTTAGGGGATCTCAAGTTCGCCTATTTCCAACTGAATATATGAAAGAAGCCCGATTTTTCTTACATACTTAAACCAAAGAACACAATGCTTCCAAATGAACTTTAGGGTTGCTTTTTCAATCTCTGTGATGAATGCCATTGGAATTTTGATGAGGATTGCATTCACAGAGATTGAATCATCAACCCTGAAGTTCATTTGGAAGTACAAAAGACCACGAGTAGGCAGAGCTATACTAAGCAAAGAGAGCAATGCTGGAGGTGTCACAATACCCAACTTCAAACTATACTATAAAGCCATAGCAGTAAAAACAGCACGGTACTGGCACAAAAACACACATAAAGGCCAGTGGAACAGAATACAAGACCCAGATATGAATCCATGGAGCTATGCCCACCTGAGTTTTGACAAAGGTGCCCAAAACATACAATGGAGAACAGACAGCCTCTTCAACAAATGATGCTGGGAAAACTGGATATCTGCCTGCAGAAAACTGAAACTAGATTCATGTGTTTCATCCTGTGGAAGTATATAAACTCAAAGTGGAATAAGAACCTTAATATAAAACCTGAAACTTAGAAGCTATGCGGAAAAGAGCAGGGCACACACTGGAATTAGTAGGTATAGGCAGTGACTTCCTAAATGGAACTCAAAAGGCTCAGCAACTAAAAGAGAGGATTGACAAATGGGACTACATGAAAAAGCTGCACAATGAAAGAAATGGTTACCAAATTGAAGAGGCAGCCCACAGAATGGGACAAAATCTTTGCAAGCTATACATCTGATAAGGGATTAATAACCAGATATACAGGGAGCTCAAAAAACTAAACTCCCACAAAATCAATGACCCAATGAGGAAATGGGCAAATGAACTGAACAGAGATTTTTCAAAGGAAGAAGTCCAAATGGCTAAAAAGCACATGAAGAAATGCTCAACATCCCTGGCCATGAAGGAAATGCAAATCAAAACCACATTGAAATTCCACCTCACTCATATTAGAATGGTTACCATCAAGAACACAAACAACAACAAATGTTGGCTAGCCTGTGGGGAAAAAAGAACCCTCATACACTGCTGGTGGGAATGTAAATTAGTGCAATCACTATGGAAAACAGTAAACGCTAAACACAGAACTGCAATAACACTCCTAGGATATGCAAGAAGAACTATATAGAGACACCTGCACACCAATGTTTATCACAGCACTGTTCACAATAGCCAAGCTATGGAAACAACCCAGATACCCTACAACTGATGAATGAATTAAGAAAATGTGATATATATATAAAATGGAGTTTTATTCAGCCATAAGGAAGAATGAAACCATGTGGTTTGAAGGTAAATGGATGCAATTGGAGGACATCATGTTAAATGAAGTAAACCAGGCTCAGAAAGACAAAGACCATGTTTTCTCTCATATGTGGGAGATAGACAAAATACAAATACAAGTAATATAATGAAAAATGGGCTATGCTAAGAGAAGGTCACTAATGGGAGAGGGAGGGTAAAAGAAGGAAGTTAAGAAAATGAATATGGTTGATGTACTTTCTATACAAGAATAAATATAGAATTTTAAAAACTGTTGAAATCACCATAAGAAGGGGAGGGGACTAAGGAGAAAAGTAGAGAGGATGAAGCAATTCAGGTTAAAATATCTATACACATGGAAGTGCCACAATGAAATTTCCTGTAAAGCTATCTTAAACAAAAATGCTTTTTATCAAAAACAGAAAATAGGAAGGTTAGTCAGGTCTTGTCTAGGGGTTGGTACCAGTGGGAGGGGGGAAGATATAAGAAAAAGATGAAGGAGGGTGAATGTAGTGAAAATATTAGTGGAAAAATGAGACCTGCTGAAACTATTCCAGGTATGGGTGAAAGGAGAATAAAGGAGAATGATGGAAGGGGTGAGTTCAACTATGACATATTGTAAGAATTTTTGTGAATGTCACAATACACCCCAGTACAACAATAATGTAATTAAAAATCAATTAAAAAAATCCTACCTCCCCCCCAAGATATTGCATCAGATTGAGCAGAAGCAGTTGTGAGAATCTAGCTCACAACTAAGGAAGAATTATGTGCAAACATATAAACATGTAGAACACTGGCATCCTTCTCACCAATTGTCTATTGTTTTAGAGAATTAAAAAAAAACTGTTATGTTAACTTGTAATGCTTTTGTTATTTTAAATGAATTAAATACATTTAAAAATTTTTTTCTTAGTTTTACTGGGCAAGGTGGTACACATCTGTAATCCCAGCACTCAGGAGGCTGAGTTAGGGGGATAGAAAGTTTAAGGCCAGCCTGGGCTGCATAGCAAGACTGTGTCTCAAAAAAACAAAAGTCATCTCAGTTTTAATTTCTAGTACTGTAAATGTGGAGAAATATAATTCATATAAATAAAAAGCTTTTTGATATTCTCATTCTACCTCGCACCTATAAAATGATCTTTTATTGAAAAAGAAAACGTCAAACGTTGGTAAGGATGTAGAGAAACGAAGAGATTTGTGCACTGTTGGTGGGAATGTAAGTGGGTACAGTCACTATTGCCTGATCTTACTCATCTGGAATCTAAAAACACATGGAAGTGGAGAACGGGAGGTGGTGGAGTGGCTCAAGTGGTAGAGCGCCTGCCTTGCAAGCGTGAGGCTCTGAGTTCAAACCCCAGTACCGTCAAAAAAGAAAGAGAAAACAGAAGTGGAGAATGGAATTGTGAAAGGCCAGAGAATGGGAAGCTAAGGGTAAAAATTTTCAGTTAAACAGAAGGAATAAATTCCGGAGATCTATGGTATATCATGGTGACTATCATTAATAATAATGGATTATATACTTGAAAATTGCCAAGAGAGTAGACTTCACATTTTTTTCTTGGGTGGAGGTGGAGTTTGAACTTAGGTCTTCAAACTGCAATCCTTCCTATCTCAGATCTCAGCTTTCCAAGTAGCTAGGATTACAGGCATTAGCTACCTGTGCCTTGCTTAGACTAAATGTTATTATCACAAAATTGGTAAGTATTTTAAGTGATGAATATATTAATTAGCATTGTTCAACAATGCATACCTATATCAAAACTCTCATTTGAAAGAACTGAAACTCTAAGAAATGTGAGGTTATGCCAGGTGTGGTAGTGAGTGCCTGTGAGCCTAGCACTTGGAAGGCAGAGGCAGGAGGAAAGAGACAATCTTACATGTTATCTTGCTTTTCCTGTGCAGGAACTGCCACCAAAAGTAGAATTGCTTAGGTAAAGGACACAAAAGTCGTTTCAGATCCTGTTCACGCACGATGGTGTCAGAGATATTAACACCCATGAAATTAGCCAATATTTGATTTGGTTTCAACAAGGTCTTCGTGTATTTGATCTCTGACACATGTTGCTTTTAAAACTGAAGGCTGTGTTGAGACTCTTCTAGGAATGAGGTGTTCGGGATAAAGGAAGGTGATGGAGGAGGTGAATTCAACTATGATATATTGTAACAATTTTTGCAAATGTCACAGTGTACCCCCAGCACAAAAACAACAAAAAAACCTGAAAGGCTGGAGGTGTGACTCAAGCAGTAGAGCGCCTGCCTAACAACCTCAAAGCCCTGAGTTCAAACTCTAGTACTGTCAAAAAAAAAATTGAAAAAAATAACTGACTTCTGAAATTAGAAAATTTCATTTAGATGGTAGTGAGTTTGCTAGTTTAACTCAGAGTTAGGAAATCTTGAATTTTGTATCAAGTTTTAATGGCATCTGGCAGTGCTGAGAGTAGGATTGAGTCCACCTGACTGGATTAAAAGCATAATCTTTAGGGTGGAGCCTATGACTCAGATTGTGGGTGGAGTCTGTGTCCCAGGCACTGTATAAAGCTGGAAGGTCTGAGCTCAAGCTCACTTGAGAGAGGGGTGAGTGTAGGAGAAGTCCAGGAGAAGTGGAGGTGCAGATGGTCAGAACATCGAGACCTCTGCTGAAAATCTCCAAGTCTGGTAGGTTGTCCTTTCTGACTGGGCTCTTTCCACAGGCCCACTTCACTCTCTGTGACTATAACTTGGTTTTTAGTGCCTTTGCTTTCAGATTTTAGAAGAGCAAAGGGTCAGGCATGTCCTATGTCTAAGAACTTTCTTCACTTTTGTCTCTAGTTTTTGGGTTACTTTTCATAGTGAAAATGTGGGGTTTTGTTTCGTTTGCCTTTTGGTTTTTGTTTTAGTAACAAGTTCTGACTATGTTATTCAGCTGACTGGGCTCAAGCAATCCTCCCACCTCAGCCTCCCAAATAGCTGGGACACCATGAGTATTTTTATGCTTTTAACTACAATGTATGTGTAATTTTAGAAGCACTTCTTTTTATTTTCTAACATTATTTCTTAAAGACCTTTCTAGGTTTTCCCTAAAATATGCTAAACTTTTTTTGTTATGGTGGTGGTATTGGGATTTGAACTCAGGGCCTTAGTCTTGGTAGGCAGGCATTCTACTACTTGAGCCACTCTACCAGCTCAACATTTGTAATAGTTGTACTATAGTCAACGGAATCCTTTCATTATTAGTACATTATTAGGTTGTTTCTGATCATTTGGGAATCATAATTAACACCGAAAAAAAAGTTGTTCGAAATGTTGCAGGTTTTTCTTTTTTTAGTGGTAGGGAGGTTTGAATTCAGGGCCAGGCATGTGCTCTACCACTTGAACCATGCCTCCAGCCCTTTTGTCTCTTGTTCTAGCTTGTTGTTGAAGACAGAGCCTTGCTTTTCTCTGGGCTGGCCTGGAATTTTAATCTTCCTGATCTTAGCCTCCTGAGTAACCAGGGTTGCTAGTACCTGGCAGCATTTTTATCTTTTGTAAAATCATTAGGAACATTTCAAGGTAGACTGGGAAAGCTCTTGTAGATTGGGCACCATGTTAAACCTGCTTTAAAAAGCAGGGTGTTGTAGCCAGGCGTGATGGCCTATCCCGATAAATTCCAGCACTTGGGAAGCTGAAGCAGGATTGTGAGTTCAAGGGTAGTCTGGGTTACATAATGAGTCTGACGTCAGCCTGGGTTACAGGGAGACCTTGTCTCAAAAACAAAACAAAACAAACAAATAAAAAAGACGGAGAGAGAGAGAGAGCTGGGCATAGGGCTCACTCTAGTGACCCTAGCTACTTGGGAGGTAGAAATTAGGAGGATCAAAGTTTGAGGGCAAAAAGTTATGGAGACTCTATCTCAACAAAACAGCTGTGTGTGGTGGTGCATGTTTGTGGGCCCAGATACACGAGAGGCATAGGTGATAGGATCGCAGTACAAGGCTGGCCCTAGGCAAAATGAGAGAACCTATCCAAAGGAGGACTAAAGCTTGGCTCAAGCAGGCCTCTTGTTTGCCCCTGAGTAAGGTTTTGTGAAAAGAACAGCATGAGATTTAAGGAAGTAGTTTATCTCTCCCTCAGGCCAGGCGTGCTCAGAACGGGAATGCCTCTCAGGAACTAGAAGACTTCCAGAGACGGAAGTTCTGTGTGGGCAGATGTCGCGTCCATTATTGCGCATTTGTATTTCCAAGGTCTAGTTGAGACCAGGAGCACGGAAAGCTCTTAACGGGTATTTGATGGATATTAAGAAAATGAGCTCTGGGATGCAGGATGGACCTAGTGACATAGATCGTCAGGCTGGCCTCAGCAGTGTCTGTTGTGTCCTCCTCTGTCTCTGGTACTGTAGTGCTACTCTCTGGCTCTCTCATTCTCTTCCTTCGACCACAAAGTGAGGTTTGTCAGTTTTCCTCCTTATTCAGTATATACCCCTTTGTGGGGAATCCTTGGTTCACACCATCTCACAGGCATTGTCCAGCCTGAACAGATGGTCTTTAGTCCAACTAGCTATGCCCACCATGTCAGAGTTAGCTCTCCAAAGAATAGCATCTGTGATGGAAGGGCCCAGACAGAGCCTGTGGGGCAAGGCTTTGGGAGCAGCTGGGTGTCTTCCTTGACAGGAACATCTTTTGGGTTTGTGTTCAGGCATGATTATTTAAGAGGAGTTGATGCCAGAGATTATAATATATTTTTATTTATATTCATTCTTCATCAAGCCCTGATTAGTTTTCTAAGAGTGATTTTAAACATCTCACTTCACGATACTTTGTCCTTAAAATTGTTTCTTTTGTGGGATCTCCCTAATTTTGCTAGTTTTAGTCAAATTGTCTTTGTCTTTGAAATTCTCAGGGTTCCTTAGTTATTTTTCTGTGATTACTACATGAGGATCATTTATTTTTGTGATGGGATTTAGATAGGGAAATTCTTTCTTTCTTTTCTTAAACTGCAGGTGACTCCCAGTCAGTATTCCCGGATCCCATTAAGGACCTAGGTGGACTCAACTCCCACAAGGAGAAGCTCTGGTCAGAGCAGACAACATTGCACCTGGAAGCCAGCAGACAAGTAAGCTATCCAGTCTGAACAGACCAATTCCATTGCCCTGTTCCTCTTTTGTGAGCACCTGTATTTTGGTTAGCTTTTATTATACATGATAATGTTACTATTGTTCTCTGATGACCTAGTGTCACTTCTACACATACACTACAGAAATATTTATATTATTTAATTTTTGTATTGGGTTTAGACACATCCTGATTACTGAAGACTCCCAATTGCTTCCGGAAGAGAACAAAGGATATATTTTTTTTCTGAATTCACTACTAGGAGTGATCTGGGAACCATGTCCCAAACTTTGAAAATGGAAACAACCTGTCCAGTTTGCCTGGAAGTCCTCTCCAATCCCATCTTTCTCTCCTGTGCACATATTTTCTGTTTTGATTGCATGCAAAACTGGATGACAGAAAAGGATGCTTCATCATTGATCTGCCCTGTATGTCGAGAAGAAAACAAGGGGCATGTCATAGAGGAATGGTACATTAGAACAGTGACAGTTCTTCTCAAGCAGCATGGCTCCTTCCTAGAGCAGTGTCTTCCCTGGAGTGCAAAGTACCTGAGGTTGTTCTGGGAAGATGTGACCCTGGATCCTGCCACTGCTGGCTCCTGTCTCATACTCTCCAGTGATCTCAGGAGTGTTCAGTGTGGAAAGGTATGTCATAGCCTGGTGGAAGATCTTAGGAGACTCACCCACCTGAACTATGTCCTGGGCAACTGCTACTTCTTCTCAGGCCGCCACTATTGGGAGGTTGAGGTGATAAAAGGGAAGGAATGGGCTTTGGGTGTTTGTAAGGAGTCTGCGGGCAGAAGGAGGAACACGAACTTATCCTGTGAACATGGGTTCTGGATCATCGGCCTGAAGGCAGGAATAATCCATGGCAACTCCATCCCACAAAGAATTCCTGCAAGCCCTGGCCTTTGCCATGTGGGGATTTACCTGGATGTGGACTTGGAAGAAATTAAGTTTTTTGATGTTAAGAATGAGACCCTCATCTATAAATACAGCCATCTTTCCCTCTCCTTTTCAGACCCATTGCAACCTTTCTTTTGTCCTGAGCTACCAGCAGGAGGTAACTGGGGCACCCCTTTGAACATCTGCCCATGAGAAATTCCTCCCATGATTAGAGACAATATTGCACATTTGTTTTGCAGAAATAAAACATGGAGAATATCAGGTTGTAAGAGTTTCTGTGGCTAAAACTACCTTTTTCATGCTCTTTTCTGATAATAACAATTGTCTGGGAGAAGAATCAAACAGCCAGTGTGAGATGTTTTGATACTTGAAATTTCACAGAGAGACAAAATTGGGAAAACCCTGAGTTTCCCATTTTTATATTCTCCCAAATGCAGTGGTAAGTTGCCTAAGTTTTCTTGAAAGAGATTTTTTTTTTTTCCCATGATACTGGGGTTTGAACTCAAGGCTTTGAGCTTGCTAGGCAGATACTCTACCACTCCAGCCATGCCCCCAGCCCATTTTTGCTTTAGTTATTTTTCAGGTAGGGTCTCATGTTTTTGTGGAGGACATGCTACTAACTGCCATTCTCCTGCCTATGGACTCCCCCAGTAACTGGGATCACAAGCATGTGCCATGACAACCAGTTTATTGATTGAGTTGGGGGGGTGGTATCTCAATAACTTTTTGCCCAGGCTGGCCTTAAATCTCCATCTTCCATTACAGGTGTGAGCCACCACACCTAGCCCCAAAGGAGTTTTTTTTTTTTTATTCATTTAATCATACGTGCATACATTGTTTGGGCCATTTCTCCCCCCTGCCTCCCACCCTCTCCCTCTCCCACCTCGCTTCCAGACAGAACCTGTTCTGCCCTTTTCTCCAATTTTGTTGAAGAGTAGACATGAGCAATAATAAGAAAAACAAAGCATTTTTGCTAGTTTGAGATAAGGGTAGATATACAGAGAGATTCCTAGCATTGCTTCCACGCACAAGTGTATTTACAACCCGAATTGATTCATCTCTACCAGACCTGCGAATGATAAGATTTCATTCTGAAGAGCTTTTTGACCGAGATAAATTCTTAATGATTTATATTTATTTTAGTGGGAGTTTCCCTTTGCCCATTTCAATAATTGGTCTATTGTCAAATTTGTACTGTACATATGACAGGTAAAAAAGGTGCCCATAGGCTCAATCACCATGTAAGTTTATAAAATGGCGGAAGTTTCTGAACCTTCTGGAGTCAATTATAGAACTATGGGAATGATTGTTCTGAAGTTTGGATTTGTGATCTGGAGTCCTTTGAAGAAGCCACACTGATATCCCAGAGTTTACAGACTACTCAATTTTTGCTAACTGGAGCATCGTGATGGTAGAGCTATGGACTGTTGCAGACTAACTATCTTTTGTCCCTTTTAGTAGTCATTTATCACTAGCCTCTGTATCTGACCTTGCATTTTTGTGACTGTTAGATGAAACTCTTGAAGTGTATAACAAGTGTGGCAGAGCTGGATACCAGTGGCTCGTGCCTGTAATCCTAGTTACTCAGGAGGCAGAGATCAGGAGATCATGTTTGAAGACAGACCTTTGCAAAAAGTTCTAGAGACCTTATCTCAAAAATACCCAACACAACACAGGGCTTGTGTAGTGGGTCAAGTGATAGAGTATCTGCCTAATAAGCACGAGGCCCTGAGTTCAAACCCCCGGTACTGCCAAGAAACCCAAAACAAGAAACTTCACAGATCTGGCCTGTACCAACCCTGAAGTTAAGAATGTAATAATGTCTGAATCTTGAAAGATTGCATCTGAATACTGTGGAGATTTTACCCACCTCTTTGTAGTCCACCTACTTGGTGACTCCACCAACTTAATTTGTGACTATAAAGGCTTTTGTAACTTTTTCACTGAAGAGCCATGTTGGTCTGGGTAACTTGAATTTGTGTATCCATGGCTTGCTTACTCATATTTGGCTTAGAATAAACTATTTTCTTATTTTAGAATTGTTATTTTCTGTCTGAAAGATCCCTGACCTGCTGCTCACTAGGCACAGTTCCGTTTGCAAAAATTCTCTGCACCTTCTGTGAGATGAAAGAACACTCCCAGCCTGCCCTAGTGCCTCCCTGCATTGCAGTCTTTTGATTTGCAAGCATTCTTATCAACATTGTTAATATTAACTTAAATTCCTCAAAAATTGTTTGAAATTGCTTTTGGACTTACTTTCTTGCAATAATATCTATAAAACATCACTTTTTATGCTCATGCTATTTGGTCTATCTTTCACATCTAGTCTGAATCTAGGTCCCCTTTCCCCACCATACCTGCCTTGCTTCAGACTCTGGTTTCCCCCATGACAATCTTTACTCTTACAGTGACTCAACAACTCAGGTCCTTTAGGATTGCATTTTTCTGATTTACTGAGTCAGATGTCGGGAAATGGATGGCAAGTCCTTGGTGTTGCTGAAGAAAGATGTCAGGGGCAGACACACGGGGCAGGTTTATTTAAGCAAAGTTAGATTTTTAAAAAGCAGAAGTGATTATAAAGAAATAGCACAACCCCAAAGAAAACTGAGGGCAGGGAGCTTCACAAAGCGGTCAAGTGCCTGGGGCCCCCGAGTTGTAGGCAGTTTTATGGATAGTGCTTAATGACTGTGCTAATGATTAATGGGGGGGATATGTATGTAGTTGTGATTTCTGAAAAAGGGGGGGCATTTCCAAGAACCAGGAAATGGGGAGTGGTTTACCTAATAAGGTGTCCTCAGAGCCAAGATGGCAATATGAGGGGAGGCGAATGAAACCACAACTATAATGAGATGTAGATGAGGCCTCTGGCTAACCCTAAGAGTGGGAAAATCTCTGTTGGGGTTCTTGCTGCTGACTGTTGGTTACTGTAGCAAGAAGCACCTCAATCATAGTCAAGCTTTGCTCAGATCAATGTACTTAGCAAAATGTACTTGGACATGGTGCTGCACCTGTTCCCTGACTTTCCCTTTGTACTTGCCTGTCCCGTGTCACAGTCACTTGAGCCACTTTGACCTCTGCCTCAAAGGGCGGGGTTGGAGCATGTTCTAGAATATGATTTTGACTCCCCAAATAGACCCAAAATTGCTATCTCCCTTGTCTTCCTTGTCTTTCCAACTTCACTGGGCTGGGGAGATCGCCTGCCTTTTTTTTGTTTTTTTTTTTTCTTCTTCTTAGTCTCTTTTGGTTCCTATGGCTGGTGCTGCCTGAGTTTGGGGTGGGGTCCACTGTGATCCACCTCAATAGGTCTCTAATGTGGAAACAAAACTTTTCTGAAACAACACTCACAGTGGTGCACTATAATTTTTTAAAATTATATTTAATTAGGAAAAAAATTGCTGTGTCATACACTAATCAGATTTCACAACACATTAGTAGGTTGAGACCTGAAGTGTGAAAAGCTGGCAAGGGCCTTGGGCTTCCAGATCTGTATTTGTAAATACTACAGAGAGGCAAGCTCAGTTTCCCTAAGAACCAGAGGTAACAGCTACTGTGATATTAACTTCAAGGGACTTACTATCTCTTCCTCTTGAATGTTCCAGCTTCCCTTTATTCCAGTTGAAGGACTTGAGTGATTTCTTTCATCCTCATACATTGGGGAAAAAATGCTAGTGGCCAGTGATTGACCTGGTTCATGTCTCCCATCTGATTGAATCACTAACGGCTGATGAGAAAGGAACTGATGGGGGCTGTGTCATGTGTTCCTGCTGCTATCATCCAGTGTTTAGCAAAAAATTACACATCAAACTCTACTAACTAACCTTGCTACAAACCTAATCTAAGCCATGCATATTTCCTGACAGCCTACTAACTCTGCCTCTTTCATAATAGGATTCTATCAACAATTAGAATGCCCCCACCTTTCTTTAACTGCCTTCCTGAAATTTCAGCTTTCCAGGCCTCCTCAATCTACCTTATTCCAACTTGAGATTCCTTAATAAAATATCACCCCTTGGTGAAACTTTGTTCATGTCATACCCTCTACTGCTATTCATTTATCTTGGCCTCTTCTACAATACCCTTTCCACAAATACTATCCACTGTTCCTTCTGCCACAGAATTCTTAGATTAAACCCTACTTTGATTGACATGATTGACCCAAACTTAAGACTGAGGAGTAGAAAGAGGGGTAGAGAATAGCATGGAGATGCCAGGAAAGAAAGATGGGAGCTTTGCTCAGCTCCAAATTATGCAAGTGATGTGCTATGAATCAAGTTGTAGGAGGAGCCCAAACTCCTCCACCTTAGACATTAAAAGGGTGCCTGGAGGGACCAAAAAAGACTTAAGCCTGAATCTCTACAGATTTTGGGTGGGGAACTAGTTTGGCATCACACTTGGGATGTAGTTGTTTTGTGTATTTTTATTTGGTCATAAAGGCCAAGATAAACTAAGCAGGCTAGAGTAGTGGTTCTTAATCTTGGCTTTGAAGTAGAATCACCTGGAAGAGCTTCAAAAAATTTCCATGTCCAAACCAAATCAAGTCAGAATCCCTGGAGCTGAGGCCCAGGTAGTGGTAGGTTTCTATGCTTTTTAGGTGATTCCATGATGCATCCAGGGTTGAGAACAACTGGATGAAAGCATCATTCCAAGCCTACGTTCCAACAGTATCATCCGGATGAGTTCTGAGAGGGGCTCAAGAATTTGCCCTTGTAACAGATTTCCAAGTGATGCTGATGGGAGCCATAACAGAGGACGCAGCACTCTGATGCTGATGACTGGATTTGTATTTTACGAAAATATTATAGAAAACCAAATCTTGTTATGCATTTGAAACCAGTGTTTCCTTCTTTTTTTCCCTCTCTTTTCTTTCCTTCTTTCTTTCTTTCTCTTTCTTCTTTCCTCCCTCCATTTCCTTTTCTTTCCTTCCTTTTCTTTCCTTGCTCCCTTCCTTCCTTCCCTCCTTCCTTGTTTTTCGGTGGAGCTGGGGTTTGAACTCAAAGCTTTGCACTTGGACATCAGGTGCTTGCAAAGCAGGCAGTGTACTGCTTGGGCTTTACCTCCAAGGCCATGTTGCTCCAATCATTTTGGAGATGGGGGTCTTGCCCAGGCTGGCCTCAAACTGAAATCCCCCCAATCTCAGCCTCTCTAGTAGTTAGGATTATAGGCATGAGCCACCAGCACCAGGGAAATCAACATTTTACAAAATATGAACAACTTTTCCTTGACAAACTTATACCATGTCTTTTTTTCCTAATGATACTAACTTGGCAACTCTTTATTTTTCTTGCTCTTGGTTAATTTTTGGTCCAGATTTTGCCTTTCAAAAATTGGAACAATTGAGAAGAAAGGAGAGAAGTATGAGGGACATTGGGTTGATCTAGTCCCTCAGCGAGGCAACAAAACCTGCCCAACATTATGGGCATTCTTGCCTACTGTCCACAATCTCTCCCCAGCACAATAAGTCACATGATTTCCATTATTAATCCTTATCACCTGATAATACCCAAAAGTTATATAAAATGGCTGGCTACTATGATCACCCAAATACTTGTTCTCCTTAATATTGGATATTAGATCTTTCTTGGGAAAAAATCTCTTGTGCAGTCCCTTCTGGGGACAGTTTTTAAAATTTTTTTTTTTCCATAGGAAGCAGTGAGGAATAAATGGTGAAATTTTCTGCTTCTTAAGCAGTTCTAACTCTGACTTAAGAGTTTGGTGAAATGCTTTTTACTAAAATGTCACAGATATCACTTGTGGCCTTGTCTCCCCTTAGCATGGTAGCTTCTGAAAAACCTTCTGAAGAGACACCTGGATCTTCTTCGTTGCTCACCTTTTGGTCTCTTTTTTTGTGGCTGCTGCCTGGGACTACATAGATGAAGTGCTCCTAGAGGGTCTGGGAGAACAGAGAAAGAAGCATGGATATTGGGGGGCTCAGAGCCCCTCTGAAGTCCCAGAGCACTCTCTTCCAACTTCATTGATGTGGTAAAGCAATAAATGACTTTCTATTTTAAGTCATGGTTATGTGTTTGTGTTCAACTCGAACTTATTCCTCCCTCATGTTCTGGCACACAAAGATTTCTGTGACATGGTAATTGATTCTTGGGCATTCGGGCATTCTCTGTAGGATTATCTGCTTATAGAGCAACAGTGAACACGTTTGTTTGTTTGTCTTCCTTGGCTCTGACCATGTGAACTTTGGTGGGTCTTCCAGAGTTTTGTATTCTCACAGCCTGCCCTCAACTTCCTACCTCTTTCCTTTTATGAGTATCTTCAATAAATGAAAAAGTGTAAGTAAAGCATGCCTCTATTTTCCTTTTTAATGGAAAATTTCAAACACATATAAAAGTAGAGGAATGCACGATGAATCTCATACATTCCACTCAGCTTCAATGATTATAAGGGAAGGGCCACCCTCTGACCACCCCCACCTTTCTGCACTGGATTTGTAAGAATAAATCTCACATAGCCCATCATTTAATTTATAAATGCCTAGTAAATAGTTCTAAATGAGAAGTACTTAGGAAAATGTATTTATGATACTATTATCATACATAAAAATGAACGATTCCTTCATATCATCAAATCTCCAGTCAACGTTCACAATTCTTTTCAATTCAATTTTGAGAGCTTTACTTCAAGTGTCTCCAGCTGTGCTGAGCTTGTCTAAGGGATATTTGCTTACATTTGAGTTCCTGTAGTTTCTGTATCAAGGCAGACTGGAGAGTTTAATGGACTGGGCAGGAAAGGGGAGCAACCACGGTGTCCACCCTCCATCCCCGGCTAATTAATTCCACCTGGGCACAGGAGTGCAGCATGGTTAGATGTTTCAGTCTCAGTCTCCCGCAGGGTTTTCCACTGGGTAGCATTTGTAGTCAGTGATCAGGGTATGTCCTAGGAGGCTGGCTTCTGCCTCCAGGTCATTTAGCATGAGTTCCACGCAAACACTTTTGTCCTCTCCTCCACGTCTACCTCTACGGTCTTCACCTGTTCATGGATTCACTCTGTGCATGGATTTGGCGTGGACCCAGGCATGCTGGATTGGGAGCACAACATCCAAAGTGCTGCCTTCCATGGAACATTCTAGTGCAGACACTTTTGGTTGAACTTCTGTATTTCTTTTTTTTTTTAGAGAGATACTCATTTAGGTCTATTGCCCATTTTTAAATCAGGCTATTTGACTTTTTTGCTATTGAGGTTTTAGAGTTTCTCAGATATTCTGAGTATTAACCCTTCGTGAGGAGCATAGTTTGCAAATATTTTTCCCTTCTTTACATTGTCCCTTCGCTCTGTTGATCGTTTCTTGTGCTAACCAGAAACTTTTTAGTTTGATGGAAACCCGTTTGTCTATTTTTGCTTTTGTTCCTGTTTTCAGGGTCTTGCGCAAAAAAAGTCCTTATCCATATCCATTCCCCAATGTCCAGAAGCATTTCTCCTGCTCTTTCTCCTAAAAAAATCTCATTCTCCCTCCAAGCAATTCTCATTACCAATGCTTGCGGTATATGTGTATACTTTACCCACATGTTAATTCAGTATATGATTTTTTTTGCATCTTTTGTCATTTGAGAATATTTAAGGAAATTCACTTTAATTTTCCCAGGATTCAGATAATAAAGTCTCCCTGTATTGTGTTTACCAACTTCATCAGTCAATTTTGAGAAAACAATTCTCAATCAGATTTTTAAGTGTAAAATTTCCCTGAAGTTTACCAGGAAGTCATTAGCACCTCTTACTTCAAAATGCATCATACCAATGTTGTCATCAAAGAGCTCTGGAAGATCTAATTACTATAAAATATCATGAAGATTGAGTGACCTTGGACCCCAGATGTTTCAGATAAGAAACAATTTTATTTTTCAAGCATGGTTGTTAGGTGTAATAGAAATGATGCTTCGGTAAAGCCTTTAAAGGCAGACATGCCAGGTTTGTTAAGGACATTGTGTGTGATCTCAGGCTGCTCTCTGGATATTTTAATGAGTAGTGGGAAGGTAAGCAGGAAGCTACTAATAGTTTTGTAGAGAAACAGATGCTTATACTCTGCTTTAATTGGCACAACTTGAAAATTCAATTTGAGTTTCAAAAATCAGTTGACTTGTTTCATTTGGATTATTGTTCAAATTCCTGTATTCTCAAACTGGGCCAAATAAGGAAGTCCGGGGGGTGGGGTGGGGGGGTGAGGGGGTGGGGGGGACAGAGGGGGTAGGTAAGGCCAATGATCACAGCTAGTCTTGTAAGCAAAATGGGGTGCACAATTTATTATATGAGATGTTGATGTTTCAAAAACTTGGCTGGAGTATGGGGGATCTGTAAAGAAGGGAGCCAAGGGGCGTCCTTTGGCTTATGAGTAATTAGCCCATGCCCAGATTTGCCAGAGAGCTCAAGAAAAGGGATTTTTAAATTACTCTGTGAAGATGGTAGTAAAGGTGAGTCTACCCATTTTGTGAGCAATGATCTAATCAAGTTAGTAAACAAAAGGAATACAACCTGGATCATTCTTCTCCTGATTAAAATGGACCACAGCCCTCAAAAGTTGATTATTATGACCACTTCTGGAAGATCTTTACAGTTTATTAGTAAAACAATTTATCTAGACATTTTATTATGCTCAAAACTTGGAATTTTGTCTTGCTATTTACAATACTTGGTGACTTTTGTCAAACATTTATTCTGCTCAGAAACATAAATGGTTCTTATCAACAGTTACTAAATTTAAAATAGGGTATGTTCCCCTAATGTTCAAAGTTGTGGAAGATTAAGTAAATAAACTTCACAATGCCTTTGCTTTTCATAATCACTGAAGCACATTTGAGCTTATTCCCCCACCTCACTTCCTCTCTCTCCAGCCTGTCCCTATGTATTCCAGGCTGACCTCCAAGTCACAATCCTTCTACTTCTGCCACCAGAGTGCTGGGATTATAGGCATGTGCCACCATGCCTATCTCTCCTTTTCTCTTTTCCATTCCCTCCCCTCCTCTCTTCGTATTTTCTCTTCTGTTCATTTTATCTTTCTTGTTTTTGTTATTTATTCTTCCCCTTCCTTTCCTCAACCTTCTATCACACCAGGGACAGCTGACATTCACAAACTGTGAGAGTTTCAAAATTAAGGTTTTATCTAGATTATTTTTCAATTGCCTTATTCTCTCCTGCTGGCACAATTTGCTTCAGAGAGTAGATGAGAAAGCAGAAAGAGATTGGATTCCCTACTTAGTGAGTCAGGCAGAAATCCAGATGTTAATGTGGACTAATTCAGGGCTGAAAACGGTAGCATTTCTCATCAAACTGACACTGCTGGAGGAAAGTCTGAACATGTGTGAACTATTGCAGAGATTTGGAATGATGTGATACTCAATGTGGTTTTTGCTAATTCCCCATTCTCTCCAATGGCCTGAAGAGCCTGCAGTGGTCACCATACCTAACTGATGACCCCAAGATATTCACCAGTATGTCTTATGTACAGTGCATCTCTCCTTCACCTTTGGCCATCATCTGGTGGGAGAGGAGTGGACTTTCAGGGTCTGCTGGGAATGGAAAAGATGGCACTCCACGACGGACACAAGAACCATCCAGGGGCCAGGCTTTCAGACAGCCCTTTCCAATCCTGTTGTAGTTGATTTTAGGTGGCAGCTTGACTAGGTTAAGGGTAGATAGCTGGTAAAGCATTATTGGTGAGTGTTCCTATGGGAGGGTTTCTACAGGACATTGGTGTGAGTCAGTGGTCTGAATTGGGAACTGTACCCTCAATGTTTTTAGTACCTTTGTCAAAAATCTGTTGCTTTTCATGTGGGTTCTCTATTCTATTCTATTGGTCTATGTCTCTGATTTTATGCCATTGCCATGATGTTTTGATTATTACAATTGTGGGGTATTTTGAAGTCAGGTAGTATAATTCCTCCTGCTTTGTTTTTTTCATCAAGATAGCTTTGACTACTCAGTTTTTTTTTTTCATCATTCCACACAAAGGCTCTAGCTTTACCCCAGTAGGTATCATGTTAGCTGTTGGCTTATTCTATTTGAACTTTATTATGTTCCTTCTATACCTAAAGTGTTCAGTATTTTTACCAAGAAGGGATGTTGTATTTTTATCAAGTGCCCTTTTTTGCACATGGAATGATCATATGCTTTTTTTCTCCATTCTGTTGACATGCTATATCATGTTTATTGATTTTCATATGCAGGACCATTTTGCATCCCTGGGATGAATCCCCATTGATCATAGGAAATAGTCTTTTTTTTTTCTTTTCTTTTTAAAATTGGGGATTGATTGAACTCAGGGCCTTGAGCTCTTTAGGCAAGCACTCCACCACTTGAACCATGATATTAATTTGGTTTTTGGATATGCTTTAGCCTGAGCTGGCTCTGATCTTCCTACCTCCATCTTCCAAGTAACTGGAATTATAGAAATGTGCCACCATACCCAGTATGAATAGTCTTTTTAATGAGCTATTGGATTTGGTTTATTAGTATTTTGATGATGATTTGTACATCTATGTTCATTAAGGATATTGGCCTATAGTTTTATTTTATATTATTTTGTTTTATCTTTGTCTGCTTTTGACATTAGGGTCACACTAGCCCCCTAAAGTGAGTTTGGAAAAGTTCTCACCTCTTGACTTTTTGGAATAATTTATGAGAAATTGGTATTAGTTCTCCTTCAGATGTTTGGTAGGCTGTGTGTGGTGGCTCACAGCTCTAATCCCAGCTACTTGGGAGGACTTACTTCTTTTTTTTATGTAGTTACTGTATGTCTTTTAATTAGAAATCTGAAGCTATTTACATTTAGGGTAATTATCCATAGGGAGGGTCTTACTAATGCCAATTTTTAGCTTGTTTTCCAGTGTTACTACATTTCCTTTTTTTCTTCCTCTTTTACAGACTTGTTTGTGGTTAAGTGATTTACTCTAGTACTATGCTTTTATTGCCTACTTATTATTTTTGGTTTTTCTCTTACAGATTTTTGCTTTATGGTTACTATGAAGCTTTCAAAAATATTTTTATTATAGCATGCTATTTTGAAATGATAGCACATAATATGATTGTAAAAAAAAAAAAGAAAAGAGACAAAAAAGAGAAAATATCCTCATAAAACTGTACAGTTCCACACTATTTCTTCCCACATTTTGAATTTTTTTTCTGGTGGTGGGGTTGAATGCAATCTTGAAGAAACTAGACAAGCACTCTACCATTGAATTCACTGCTTCCCCAGCCCCAGATCTTGACATTTTGGTACCTGATTTTGCATCCTGTATATTGCCTGTCTCTTAGCATGTTAATGCATTTATTATTTTCAATATTTTATTCTTCACATTAACTACACCAACACTCATGCACTACATGTTTACAGTATTGGAATATTTTGAATTTGTCTATATAGTTACTCTTTCCTGTGGGGATAGGATTAAAGCCTATGAGAACTGGACACAAGCAAGGCAAGACACAGTTAATTGCTTTTACCTGTAGGCCGAGATAGGCACAGCCCTTGGCCATGAAGCAGGGAAAGGCAGAACAGCTGTGTCTCTTAAATTGTTTGGAGAAGCAGGAATGCAAGTTTCTCCCGTTACAATGTCACACCCCTCCCTGTGGTTCCACCCTATTTGCTGTCATAAAAGACCTCTGAAGGAGGAAGAGGGGCTTTACTTTGGGCTTTTGGACTTTTTGCTTTGGAAGGTCTTTTGCCTTTGGATATTGGGAAGAAGCTTTTACTTTGGGCTTTTTGGTGTGGGAAGCTTTTGGAAGGAAAAGAATTATTGAAGGGAAAAATTGTTGAGAGGAAAATGCTAAATAGGGGTTGATAGAAACTTTAACATAGGCTTCAGAAAGCAAAGCTGAGAAAGAACTTCATACATAGGCCTTAGGAAAGCTAAAAGCTAAAGAAAAGCCAAAGAGAACATGGGACAGTGCACAGTGCAAGTCTAAGGACCAAGACCTTAAGAATTATGCATTTGCAGGTTGTAGGTGCTGTTGGCAAGTTTGAGCACTGAGGCTTAAAGAAAGCTAAAGGGAGATGAGACGGTGCAAGCCTGGGGGCAAAAGACTTTAAGAGTGATTAAGCTAAAGATAAACTAAGAGCAAACATGGGACAGTGCGAGCCTAAGGAAAGAGGTCTGAAGCAAGGTTTTAAAGAACTGCAAGGAGCAAGGCCTTAAAGAATCAAGATAGAAAAAAGAAGCAATGAGGGTTGTGTGTCTCCAGCCGAGTGTACAACATACCTGACTCCAACCTTCTGTCTATCCTATATCTTTTCTAAAATCTCAGTTGCCCCTGGTTAAACCCATTCAGGTCTAGTAATAACCGAGGAGCAAGAAAGAAAATCTTGCTCCAGCAAGGGAGGGAGCACGAGAAAACAGTGCTCCATTCACTTTCCAGTGAGTATTATTCCTTCTGATATTTTCTTCTCACTCACTAATGTTTGAAAAACTCCCTTCAACATTTCTTGTGGGACAGGTACAGTAGACATACATTCAGTTTTTGTTCTTCTGAAATATCTTTATCTCTCCTTCATTTTTAAAGGATTGCTTTGTTGGGCACAATATTCTTGGTTGGCAAACATTTTTCTTTTAGTACTGTGAAAATCTCATGCCACTCTTGGTCTTCAAGTTTTCTGCTGAGAAGTCTTCAGTTAGACAAATTGCAATACTCTTGTGTTATCTTTCTCTTTTCTCTGGTAGCCCTGGGAACCTGCTCTTTATCTTTTGCCTTTGAAAGATGAATTATAAGATGTCTTGGGCAGACTTGATTGAGATCTTGTACCTGGATATTAATATTCTTTGAGAAGTTTTCTGTTAAGATTTATTTGAATAAGCTTTCTATGCTTTTAGAATTCTCACATCCCTCTTGATCCTCAAAAAACTAAATATTAACTCTTATGCTTTCCCAAATTTCCTATAAGTTTTCTTCAATCAGCTTTATTCTTTTATCTCCTTATTGTGTATTATTTTTTATTGTTGTACTGGGGATGCATTGTGACATTTACCAATGTTCTTACAATGTATCATAGTCGAATTCATCCCCTCCATCATTCTCCTTTATTGTGTATTTTTAATTAGCCTGTCTTCATGCTCATTAATTCTTCTGTTTGATCTACTCTGCTGTTGACACCTTCTATTTTATTTTTAATTTTGGTTAGGGTACTTTTTGGGTCAAGGATTATATTTGAGTTCTAATTGCTTCCATCTCTCTGTTATATTTCTTGTTAGAGTATTTGAATAATTTCTCTGTGTCCTCTTGAAACTTGCAAAGCTTCCTTAAAAAAGCTGTTTAATCCCTCTATCCAATATTTGCCCACACTGGTTATTTTCATGTTTATTTTTAGCACTTTTTTGGACCATTAAATGAGGTTGTAGCTCCCTAAAATTTCTTGATGCTTGTTCAAGTGCAACATCATTTGTTCATTGAAGAATTACATATCGATTCCCCTTTATAATCAGACATTGTGCCTAAATTTCTAAAAATTCAAGGAGGCTGCTTATACTCTGAACCTATAATTACTTCCACTATTTCAACACTAAATGGCACCTTAGGTCCAGGTTTGCTAGGAGTCTGCAGTTGGCGTGTTGTGACTGTTTCAGCATTAGAGGGTAATCTGAGCCCAGGTTTGTCCCAAATAAGCAGTTGGTGTGTTATTCAGCATGAATTAGGGGAGATACCTAGAAAAGAATAGTTCATCCCTACAATCTCATCCCTGTGGCCCAGGTAGTCCCAAATACCATATCTACAGTGTCTGACCTATGTTTGGATACTGTAGAATTCTACCCAGTTCTGTGTGAATATCCATTGAGGGACTCCACACTCAAACTTCTATGCTCACCTGTGGTCATAAACACTACAATTTTTTGTCATATCATGAGTCCAGAGCCTTCTAATACCAGTGCAGCATAGGGTAGAACCACACCCCATCCCGTTATGGGCTGTACCTACTTTGGAGAAGGATCTGTGGCCCAAAACCATTGCAACCAGCCACACTTGATGCTGACAGGTATAAAAGTTCAATAGACTGGAAGTATTTGTCTTTTCTTGGCACTGGGTCTGTTCCAGAGGCTCTTTATGTGGGTACTGGACTTGGATGTTGGGTTTCACAAAGTCCTATGCTTACTGCCCTCCCTTCACCCCCAGCGAATGGGTTCTTGCTCCACACTACACTGCCTGAGCTGAAAGCAGTCCCTTGTCCACCTAGGTTGATGGCTAAGCTGAGTTGCAAATGAGTCTCATTGCCACAAGGACCTGCACACACAGTCTCAGGGATGTGCCCAGGCCCATGCAGCAGCCAGCAGGGATGTGGCCTAAAACATGATTCCATTCCTCCAGGGTATAGGTCTCTCTCTGGTGCAGGGGCAGGTCTAAAGCCCTGTCTGTGAGCATTGGCTGGTGACAACAGTTCTGTTCAAGGTTGGGGGAGGGGTGGTGGAGACAATTGTTTGGCTACCAGGGCTGATGCTAAGCTGGATAACACTTGAGTCTCATAGTCAGAGAGCCCTCCACAGTCTGGGTTTGGTGTATGCCTCAGGCCCACTTCAAGGCTGGAAATGACATAGGCCAAAACTTGAGACTGTCCCACCAGCACACAGGTCACTGCCTGCTGTTGGGCATGTCTAGAGGCACTGTCTGTGCGCACTGGCCTCTTTGATCTCCCTGGCACTGGGTTTTTACCAATGAAAGCCTGGCACTGACCTCCAAGGTCAGACCTTGTGCTAGCTTTGGTGCCCTACATTCCAGGAAGTGAAATCTAACTTCTCTTTCTGCTACCCAAGGTTGGAAAAGGATGACAGAAGGAGTCCCTTGGTTGCCTGGCTAACACAGGTTTAGCAGCTTAGTCCATGGCTACAGGTCTTGGGCAGGGGTTGTAGGGTTCTGTACCACATTGGGTTTTTATTGTGGGTGCTGTGTTTCAAGTCTAAGCCTGGGCTTAATTCCCGTTCTCTCCCCAAGTGAGGAGGCATCTCTTTCCATACTTCTTGCATTTGGGGGAGGGGTGATGGGACAATTCTCCCCTTTCTGCCTTTTTTTCATTATTATACCCAGACAAGGCATTATGATCTCTCGCCTAGCTTTCTTAGCTCTCGTGAAGGTTGTTTGCTATGAACAGCTGTTCAACTTGGCATCTGTGGGGAGAGAATTGCAGGAGAAGCTTACTTAGCTGCCATCTTCCTTGGCTTTCTAGTCAGGCTGCTTTGATCTAGGGACTTTGTGTCAGCTGAAAGGGTGCCACAGAGAAGGGTCAGTGGGAACACCAGCCCTTAATTTCAGAATATATCTGACGTACATACTCTAACACCTTCATTTGAATAATTAGAAAATTGAGGCAAAGAGAGGTTAAATTAGTTGCCTAATTATTAAATTCCTTTTGGCATATAGCCAAAAATGATAAGCATAGGTTCTGGATTTAAATAGTTTGGTTCAGAGACCATGGTATTAATTTACAGATGTGGGGCACTGAAGAGACCAGCCATTTCTTCTTCCATAGCCCTTGGCCAAAACCCCTAAGTAACAAGTTCAGATACAGGGTTCAAGGGCCCACTAACACCTAATCAAATGTAGCACACTGGATGTGAGTTATTTGCAGTGGATACTAAGGCATCAGGATGAAGAAAGGGCAGCTGCTGCCATCATTGCTTTAACACTGTCATCCAACTAGAAGCCATATAAAGGAAGCTGTACTGGATCTGCCTGGAGGGCCTTAAGAGAGCCACCTGCACACATCTTCCCAACTCTGTGTCCCATGATGCCATGTTGTGGCTTCAAATCAGCTATGTTGGAGGTTGTGTTGGCCAGTATTCCACCACTGTAACAAATATCTGAGATCATCAACTTATAAATAAAGGTTTATTTTTGCTCAAAGTTTTGGATATCACAGTCTGCTATAAGGCAGATCCTTTGTTTTTAGGCCTCTGGGGGTTACCAAATAGCAATGATGAGGAACATAAGGCAGAACAAAACTGCTCACCTCATGACCAGGAAACAATGGAGAGTGAGGAAGAGACTGAGGTCCCACAATTCCCTTTTAGGCCATGCCCCAATGATTTGAAGACTTCCCATTAGGCCCCTTCTCCTAAATTTACAATTTTTCCCAATAGTACCATGTGGACTTTTGGGGGACCCTTGAGTTCCAAATGATAGAGGAGGTGTTTATGCTGGCAAAGTGTTACAATTAAGGCCTTTTGTCTTTTACTTTCTTTTCCTTTTTTTTTTTTTGAGAACTAGTTGTAAAGACTTACTAATTTATAAGCTAGTAATAAAGCCAACTATTAAAGAGAGATATGAATATAATTATTTAGGGAGGATTTGATTTCATATACTGAAAACCTTAGGGAGGAAAATTTTTCTCCAAATTAATGAGAGTTTTGTAAAATTCAGGCCAGATTGCCAAGTCATTCCTTGGAGACAGGTCATGCCTCCTTCTGTGTCAGGTGAACTTGCAAATTGTAAAGCTTGGGACAGACAGCACCTGAGATTTCCATCACAGTGGTAGCAAGGGAGACAAAACCCAGCATTTTTTGAGTAGGTGGTATAGACAAACTGCAATGCTCTCCAAAGGACCTGAGTTTCTATGTCTCCGGGCTTGACTGGCTCCTGGGCTCTGCTGTAAAACTCAAGCGTCCTTCAAAACTCCACCTTCTGCTAAAGCCAGTTCAATGTGGGGTTTCTTTCATTTCCAAAACAGCTCAATTAATAAACTCACCTGTTTTTTGTTACTGAATCTGTAAAGCAAAAACCTTGACTTATTTCCTGATCTCTGAAAAACCTTAGTGCTTTCCCTGAGGACCAATGAGTCTGTTCTTTAACATCCTCCATGCAACTACTTATTGTCTCAAGTCTTCCAGAATTGTGTATCTCAATGTTGTATGCAGAGACTTACTGATTTGTGGTGATAAATGCAATCAATGAATTGGGAAACAACCTTCTGGTATTAAAAATAGAGAACTGATTTTTTAAAAAATACTGACCTCTGTAGTGATTATTTCTCTTCAACTGCATTGTGACATCAAAGACTTCCAGACTCAAGTTTGGCTTCCTAATACTTTATCCAAATATATCTACAAGCATGAACAAAGGGTTCTGATTCAAATTTGCAGGCCTAAAGTACATGTCACTTTCTTTTGGAATGATGAGAAAGAAGCATCAGAAAATTGCATTGGGAATATTTCGTGAACAGGAGGCTGGAGACACATTCTATGTGGATTTCTGTAACTGAGAAAAACATTTGAGTTCGTTTTGATACATAAAGTACAGCAGAGAAATCCTCATCCTAGAAAACACGGAAAAGTGTGCCTTGGAGGTGGGACTTAGTTTCTAACAGTTTCTAACAGAGCTTCTAAAATGCCCTATGTTGGAAAAGTCAGTAGTGAAAATAGGAATGGGGTTGGGGCAAATAGTAGCATATTTAATTAAAGGCGTGTTTGCATGATGACTATGAAGATGATGCTTGCACGATGTGGTCGTTTTTTATGCCACAGGTTAAAACTCCCAACTTGCTCCTTGAAGACTGCTCCTGGCAGGGGCCCTTACAATAAAGTGGGCTTTGAGTCAGATGGAGGCAGAGTGATTTTGTTATTCTAGACATCTACTATGGGGATATGAAGGTTCTTCTTCCCTCTGCTTCCAGGATAGAAATAAAGGAAACTATAGAGTGGAAAATTAATGTATTTTATTACATTAAAATGAGTTGGTTTTTTTTTTTTTCAAATGGCTCACAGTTTTTTTTTTTGGCCGTGCTGGGATTTGAACTCAGGGCCTTACACTTGGTAGGTAGGCGCTGTACCACTTGAGCCACTCCACCAGCTCTTTTTGCATGAGATATTTTTCAAATAGGATCTTGTGTTTCTTGCCTGGGCCATCCTGAACTGTGATCCTCTTACTTAGGCCTCCTGCAGAGCTGGGATGACAAGGTGTGCATCCTCATGCTAGTCTTGTTGTTTGAGTTGGATTCTTAATAATGTGGGCTAACCTCTAACCACACTCCTCATGATCTCTACCTCTAAAGTAACTTTGATTACAGGCATGAGTCACTGTGCCCAGCCTTTATGGTCACTTTAGAATGCTACAAAGAAAGTACGTAGCAGAATTGAATAATTAAATTATTATTTACACCCTAAACTACAGATGTTCTCACAAGAGTACACCAGGAGGTACTTACAATGATGTTTATCACAGCATTATTTATGGTAGCAAAAAACCAGAAAATAATTGGGTAAGGACGCTTACAATTTCCTCCCATGTTGACCACAACGCACCTGTTAATGGCTAAGTCCTACTGCTTCCTCATTAATGAGGAAGCCTGCTTCAAGTAAGAGGCTTGTGGAAACCACTGCCCTGCTCCGATGCATAGCACCACAGACACAAGCACTACTGTAAAAGGGAGTTGCTGTGGTCACAGAGAGCCTCGACCCTGTGATAGCCTCTGTCCTGTGATAGCCTCTGCCCTGTGATAGCCTCTGCTCTGTGATAGCTGTCCTTCCCAGTGAACATCTGGAGATTCAGCTCTCCTTTTCCATCTTCTCCAAGAACTTTGCTGACAGTAGGGAGTGTGTGTGTGTGTGTGTGTGCACATGTAAATGCATGAATGTGTGTATGTGCTTGTACATGAGTGTGCATATGTGTATGAATGTGTGCACATGTGAACTGCACAGACAAATCATGGGTACGTGGTACCAATGACATTCATCCTAGGGCTGAGATTCCCAGATTAAGAAATGATCCTGCCTCACTGGACTAAGGGTAATGAGGTACTGCTACTTTCATTTTTGTCTCTTAGATTCGTGAAATATGACTCTTACTTTATTTTTTGGTGCTAGAGATTGGCCCAGGGCCTTCTGCATTCTAAGCACTTGTTCTACTGCTGAGACATTCCCCTGGCCTCTTGTTCTAAAGATATTTTCAATTGACACATACAAAGTGTGTATGTTTATGGGGTATAGTGTGACATTGGGTAGGTTAGAAAGGTCTGATTGATTGCTTTTTTCCTTTCTTTTTAGTAGTACCGGGGTTTGAACTCAAGGCCTTGTGTTTGCTAAGCAGGCACACTACCACTCGAGCCACACCTCCATTCTCTTTTTTGTTTTAGTTCTTTTTTGGATCAGGACTCATGTTTTGGTGCTTAGGGTGGCCTCAGACTGTAATACTCCTTACCTAGGTCTCCAGTATAGTTGGGATTATGGATGTGTATCAACACCCCTGAGTTGTTTATGAGATGAGGGTCTCACTAAACTTTTTTACTGACTGCCTTCAAACTGAAATCCCCTTTATCTTTGCTTCTAGAGTAGCTAAGATTATAGGAGTATGGCCTCATGTCTGTTTGCTGTAATACATTGCTTTTAATATGGCTATTTAATTAGGAGTTGTCCTTAATAATTTGGAAGGAAATAGTGTGCTCCATAGTTGGCATTTTAAGCACTGGCATAGACTTGAACAGAACAGGTTTGATTGGGTTGGTTAATGGGTAGTGACATTACACACCCTTGGCACCAGGAATTTGTAGTTTACAGTTGCTTTCTTTGCTGTAACATGAGGTATCTGAAAGACTAACCACAGGGCGGGAAGAGGGTGGTGGTGTACACGATGTGTGTAGGATGTGTGCAGTTCTCACTGCTCTACCATATGCCCTTTGTAAAACGTTAGAGAAGAGGGCCTTGGACAGAAACTCTTTCCTCAGAAAAGACAGTCAGAGTGTCTAGGTACTATGGTATAGAAATGTGAACATGCAAGAAAAAGAGAAAAAGTGATTATGAAGTTAGAATTCTTCTAATTCTCAGTAGACTGAACTCTTCCTTGGTGTGTAGAGAATTGGTCAAGCAAGAAGAAATTTTACTTTGAGAGTCTATAATTCCACCTCTACTGACCCCACCATCAATTCACTTCTGGAAGAGTATGGAATGAAAGACTATTTCTATGAAATGAGATAGAATGTACAATCAATAAAAGTGGCAGTGCGAGTGAACTATAGCCTATGAGCCAGAATGGCAAGGATTGCTGCTTTATTAGAATTTTTTTTTCGTTTTTTGAGACAGGGTCTTGCAGTGCTGCCCAGGCTGGCCTTGGGTTTTTCTGCCTCTGCCTTCCAAATACTGAGATTATGGGTGTGCATACACCCCCCACGACTGGCTGATTTTAAATTTTTTTAAGTGAATTTTCTTTTGAAAATGCAAATGTCAGATAAAAGGATATATTGGATTAATTAGAGTTATTTGGATGAAAAATATTTCAAAGGTAATAAAAATAATACCAATTGTTAGAACTAATGATTCTGACAATCTTTAATACTAACTGATTTGCAATGGATATTTATGTTTTTTTGTGTTTATATAATAGTTCCATGGGCCTGCAAACAATTTATTTTTGAAAGACAATGATTACTGGCTGCATGACTCCAAACAAAAACCTGAATTTGGTCTACTAGAGAAAAATTTGGCTACATATACTTTGAAATTTATTTTTTTCTTAAAGCAAGATATGAAATTAGATAGGATTCTATGCTCCTAAATTCAACATGTAATTAATGATATTTTTAAACTATCAAGTTCTTTATATAAAAGACATTTATTTTTGGTGGTACTTGGGTTTGAACTCAGGTATTCAGCCTCATGCTTGCTAGTCAGGCTCTCTACTGCTTTAGCCATGCCTCCAACCCTTTTTTTTTGTGTTAGGTTATTTTTTAGATTAGGGTCTCATGCTTTCTCCGAGGGCTGGCCAGGACTGTGATTCTCCTACCTATGGTCTCCTGTGTGGCTGGGGTGAGAGGCGTGTACCACTTTGCCTGGCTTACTGATTGAGATGGGATTGTGCTAAGTTTTTGCCCAGATTAACTTAGAACTGTGAGCCTCCCCATCTCCACCTCCCATGTAGCTGGGATTACAGACGTGAGCCAATACACCTAGTTTATATGTAACAATTTTTAAAGGGACTTTAGCCCAGTACTGATTTTCTGTGATTTTGCTAAGTATAGAGTGGTTGTACAATAGGAAAAGGACACTGAAGTGTTGGTGGGGCCAGAAACTGAGCATCCTTCCTTTCCCCTCTTCCTTCCCTTCTTCTCTCTTCTTCTCCTGTGTAGTGGGTACTGGGAATTGAACTTAGGGCTTCACATACCCTAGGCAAGCTCTCTACCACTGACCTACATCCCCAGCCATGAAATTTCTTTTAAATCAGTTATGCGAAGACTCACCAGCAGCCCCAGAGACAGGGAAATGAACAGCTTCTTAGAGCATATTAAAAATTGGCCTAAATTCTTTCTAGGTTGAGAGGGAGAAATCCACAGATGGATGGCTAATAATGCTGATAATGTTCCTAATGTGATTTTAAAAATTGGCCCCTTGAAATCAGAATTAAAAATTAAATTCTGTATTTTGCTTTTGCTTTGATATTTCCATACTGAGTGACTTCTTTTCACTGAAGTCACTTTCAGGGGATGGATTTTTATATTACTGTGAAATTGTATGTATTTGCTGGCCAGCTGCAGTTTCAGAACCACAGAATAAGACATTTTGTGGTGTGGAGGTTTAGCCCAGTGATTCTCAGAGTCAGGATACACAAATGTCACGTGGAACGACTGTCACAAATGTGCAGGTCTCAAGTCGGGGGATTCTGACCCAGTACCTCTAACAGAAGATCAAAATGCAATTTAAATAAGAACCCTCAGAGACTCTGAAGCCAGTGGTCTGGGGATTACATTCCATTCGGAGAAACTGAGCGAAAGCAAATAATGTGGATGTTTGCAGCTGTCTGTAAGTTGGTTATTGAGAAAACTAAGTGATAGTTTTTTTTGATGTGTGTGTTTGGAGAGAGGGAGGTGACCCGATCCTGACTGAAATTTACTTCTCTGGGATAAAAATCTGGGTGCACCATAAGATGCAGGTTCTGTCAGGGCCCAACTGGAACCAGGATGGATTCTTCAAGTCTGTTTTGCATACTCTCATCAGGGCGCCCATCCTTGCCCTTCAGATCTCTGGACTCCACCTTGTCCCTCACTCTCCAGATTCTGCTCATCAGCCGGTCCCTACAACTGTATCATTTCCTCAGAGGACTCTTCCTGGAACACTGCCTACAGTGAACCTCCTTGTCACTTTCTGCCCTTTCCCTATTTTTTTTTTCTTTATGGAATTTTCATATATATATATATATGCATGTATGTATGTATATATGTGTGTGTATATATATATGTGTGTATATATATAATTTTTTTTGGGCAGTACTGGGGTTTGAACCTAGGCCTCACACTGGCTAGCCAGATACTCTGCAGGCTGGCTTTGAACCTTGATCCTTTCATCTCTGCCTCCTGAGTAGCTAGGATTACAGGCATAAGCCATCAGGGCCTGGCCTGAACTTTAACTTTGATGAAGTAATATTATTTATTTCTTTACTTTTTGAGTGTCTACTTGAGATTCTGAGCTGCAGGAGGGTAGGAATTTTTGTTTTTTTTGTAGCTGTGTATTCAACACCAAGGCTTGGGAGTCAATAACTACTTGTTGAGTAAACAAATAATTTCATCCTTTGAATCTGCTGTCTGTTTGAAAGAAATCCAATTCAAGTTTCCAATCACAACTTAACTGGTTTTATAACCTGTTTTCCAGGAATTTATTTCCTAATGTGGAAGAATACATCAGCTCCTGAAAATGTCCACTGTTTGAACTGTGAGGGCGAATAGTGCAGTGTCATGTCCTTTTGTCCCAATGATGGTGGAACTTGAATTGATGATCCCTGGCTTTTTCTTTCTTTTTTTTTTTGGCAGCACTGGGGTTTGAACTCAGGGTCTCATGCTTGCTAGGCAGGCGCTCTACCACTTGAGTCACTCCACAACCCTTTTTTTGTGTTGGGTATTTTCAAGATAGGGTCTTGTGAAATACTTGCCTGGGATGGCTTCAAACTGTGATCCTCCTGACCTCTGCCTCCTGAGTAGCTAGGATTACAGGTGCAAGCCACCTGTGCCCAGCTTGGTTTTGATAGCTATCACTTTTTCTTTGAAACTTTGACATCGGTAAATGGACACCGAATATCACCGTATTTCTCATTATCTCTGAAACTTCAGTGGCATTGAAGATTAATGAATGAACATGGAATAGCAGCTCTATGGTTTGGATCTAGTTTGAGAGTGTTCCCCAAAGGACCCTGTGTGGCAATAGTGTTGAAGTGATGGAACCTTTAAGAGGTGGTGCTTAGTGAGAGGTGGCTAGGTTTTTCAGGATGCTTCTCTCAAAAGGGATTAATGTAGTTTTTGTGGAACCTGATTACTTACAGGGAGAGTGAGTTATTTTAAAAGTGAGAATGTGTAACCCTTTCCTACTTTATGGGCTTTAAGTCTCACCATGTGATCTGTTCCTCATGCATGTGATTCCACCCGCTACGATAGCATCTGCCCTGTTGTGACCCAGCCAAGGAGACTTTTGCCAGAGCCACAGCACACTGTTTGGACTTTCAGTTTCCAAACATTTTGAGTGAAATAGCAAGCATTCTTTGTAAGTTACCCAGACTCAGGTTTTTGTTATAGGAACAGAAGATGGACTAATACAATCTGAACATTGGGTTTGTGTGTGCATTTACCTTCATCTGAGTGTCTCCATGAGTGAGGAGATTATATTTTTCAGTGTTCAATCAGGAAAATAGCCCAGGCCAACTGAAGGAGCAGTATGGGGAACTAGTTACTAAAGTGATTGGAAGAGCTGAAGTGGTAGAAAAGGGATAAAAAAGACAACATAATATTAGCCATAGCAGAAATTTCCTACCAGATTTAGAATGGAAGGAAAAGGGGAGGAAATGATAGTACGGCCAGAGTCCAGAGAGTTTGGGACCATGGGGAGAGTTGCTGTTCAGAGAAGATCAAATCCCTAAAGGGGATATGGCACTTCTGAGAATGCCCGCAAACCAGAGGTAGATCTTCTGCCAGAGTTCCCACCAAATGAACCTAACTGGAAGGCAAAAGGAACAGAATTTGCAGGAATCAAATCCTGACTAGTATAGAGCAGATTAGAGGGAGGGCAGGAATGGATCTGACAGCACAAAATGCAGAAGAATTGGGAGAGTGACATTGTTTGTGATGGATGTTAATTATTCCAGCTGACATGGTATAGAATTCACCACATGACAGAAAATGTCCTAAGAAAGATTGGGTCATAAAACTGTCCGTATCTTCTTTGCATTAGTCTAGAAGGATGGTGACTGAAGTTAGCAAATGGTGATATTAATGGTGAAAGAGTCACATGGGCCTGATTAGCTGTCATTGTTTCTATTGACTGCTAGTGCTATGTTCCATTAAAGCCATTTTATTGCTGTGTCTTTGCAGTCCCTTGATGATATCTGAAGCCATTTCTAATTTTTCAAACACTTCTAGTTTTTAAGACATCTAAAATTCAAAATTTAAAACTAAACTCTGTCCATTTTTGCCCCTCTAGTCATCAATTCAGAATGACCTTTCTAGCCTGGGATGGTGAGCATTTTTTCATGTGTTTTTTAGCCATTTGGACTTCTTCCTCCTGAAAAAGCTTTTTTCAGTTCATTTGCCCATTTCTTCATTGGGACATTGATTTTTTGGGAGTTTAGTTTTTTGAGCTTCCTGTATATTCTGGTAATTAATCTCTTGTCAGATGTATTGCTGGCAAAGATTTTCTTTCATTCTGTGGGCACCCTCTTCAATCTGGTGACCATTTCTTTTGTCATGCAGAAGCTTTTTAACTTCATATAGTCCCATTTGTCAATCATTTCTCTTCATTGCTGAGCCTTTTGAGTTCTATTTAGGATGTCATTGCCTGTGCCTATTAGTTCCAGAATATTCCCTGCTCTTTCCTGCACTAGCTTCAAAATTCCAGGTCTTGTATTAAGGTCCTTCATCCACTTTGAGTTGATACTTGTACAGGATGAAAGACATGAATCTAGTTTCAGTTTTCTGTCTAAAATACATGCAGAAAATTGCATAAATTATAAGTATGAAGTTTGATAATTTTTTTCAAAATGAACACACCCATATAAACACCCAGATCAAGAAATAATCAAGAGCTTCATACAAATTGAGTTAGTATTTTACTTTTTGGCATCTGGCTTCCTTCACTCAGGACTCTGTTGATAAGATTTAATCTGTACTATGATTTGGAATTGTTCATATTCTTCTGTATAGTATCATTGGATATTATAACTAAATAGTATTCCATTATGTGATTATACCACAAGTTATTTTTCATTTTATTCTTGATGGACATTTGGGTAAATCCCAGTTTTGGGCTATGAGAACATTCTTTTTGTGTCTTTTGGTGAACATATGTACACACATCTTTTGTGTATCTAGGGTCATATTATAGGCATATGTTTAGCATTAGTAAATGCTGCCAGACACTTTCAGTATGTTTACATCAATTTAAACTCCCACCATCAGTGTATGACAGTTTAAATTGCTCTACATTCTTGCCAACACTGGATTTTTTTTTTGTTGAGGATTTAGTGGTATTGCATTATGCTTTTAATTTCTATAATCATGACACCTAAACTTTGCACTTTACATGTTTACTTAAATCATTTTTTCCATTTGCAATTGAGTTGTCTTTTTCTTATTGATTTTCAGTTCTTTATATATTTTGGATACAGATCCTGTATTGGATACATGTATTGTAAATGTATTCCATTTTATGTGGTGCCTTTTTACTCTCTTAATAGTGTCTTTTGTTGAACAGCAGTTCTCAGTTTTGATGTAGTCTAATTTCTTATCTTTTGGTTATCATTAGCCTTGTTTGGAGATCTTTGACTACTCCAAAGTCATGAAAACATTCTCTCACATTTCTTCTAAAAATTGATTACCATTTATAGTAAGAATTTTAATCTTAGAAATATTTTTTCCATGATTTTAGGAAAATACATTTTGTTTTCTGTATGTCCATACAGAATTATAGAAGAGTTTAAAAATTATTTAATATTATAGTTTGAATGATGTTCCTGCTGTCACATGGAATGAGTTGCATTTCAAGGTATTCTACAGTTTTAAATAGTTTAATAGAGTCATTGTGTTACATGCTATGAATATTCCTTTTTAATATGCTTTTATATGGTTGGATCCTATCAAAAAATCCCTGAACCTTGGATGGTATTGACATATGAGCTACTTTTCTCAAACCCATTATACACACACACACACACACACACACACACACACACACACACCCGACATTAGAGATATTAAGGCCAGAAACTTTCAACATTTAAGTGTGTTGACTCAAATAAATTAATACTTATGATTTAATGTCACACTTTGTAGGAACATGCAGGAAACATATGAAGCAACTTGAGGAAAATAGTTTTAAATAGTCTTCCCTTTACCCATGGTTTCATTTTTTTCAGGGTTCAGGTATAGATGGTCAAATGTGATCTGAAAAAGTTAAATGGAAAATTTCAAAAGTAATTTGTAAGTTTTAAATAACTTGTTACAACATATGGTAATAATCATTGTATTTTATTAGTATTATTGATCTCTTATTGTGCCTAATTTATAAATTAAATCTTATAGGTATGTATGTATAGGGAAAAGGGTGAGTATAGGGTTTAGTATTATGTGCAGTTTCAGGCATTTGGGAAACATCTTGGAATATATTCTCCAGGGATAAAGAGGAAATATTATAAATAAGAAAAATAAAAGCAACCCTAGAAAGTCCAGGTTGGGCAAATCGAAAGCTTGTGTTTATTTGTTTGTTTTAATATAAAAAGGGGAGGGGACAGTGGCAGACACAAGGGTGAAATGGAAAACATCCTCATGAATTTATGGCTTTGGAAAATTTTTATTCAGCAGCAAAAATAACCTTTGCTACTTTCCTGACACTCAGCTTCAGTATGAAGCAAGTGAAAAGCAATCCACAGAATGGGAAAATGGTATCAGTGTTCATCTGCAATGACAGCCCCTGCAGGCCTAGCACCCAGATCCCAGTACTTTACATGACCTTTCTTTTTTTTAATTTCATTTTTATTAGTACATTGTGACAATTCTGAATAGGTATATATACATTATACAATACATTGTATATTGTTTAGATCACCCTCACCATCTCCGCCTCACCCACAACCCCCTCCGTGTCCCACTTAAAGTAGTTGCAAGAAATTTCATTGTTTTATTTTGTATATGTATATGAAGCCCATCAACCATATGCCTTCACCTTCATCTCCATTCACCCTCCCCCCTCCCACAGATACCCCTCCCCATGGTACATATTTTACAGTCCCGTCTTTCATTATTAATTCCAAAATCAATGTTCAAAGGGGTTTCTCCATGTATCCCTGCTGTGAGTATACTTGGTTCAGTTCAACCCCTTCCCTCCCATCCCCCATTATTCAACAGCTTTTGGTATATATCATTATAACTTCTACCTGAACAGATGTAATGTATTTTGATATGGTTGATGCTGTATCATTCTCTTTTCCTTTTCCTCCTCTCTGGGTCCCATAGAGTAGTTCCACTATTACAAACACTTGCATGACCTTTCTCTGAAAGCAGAGAAGGCTTTCAGTAATGGCACAAAGCCATTACTGGATCTTGAGCCAGAAGAAGCAGGACAATCCTGCAAATAGCTCATTTGGGGAGGTGAAGATGGTTTGGAAGGCACCTGGGGTAAAGTTGAGATGGGTCAAGGGCTTTGTTCATTATGATGGTTCATCTTGATTGTATTGAAAAGTGCCTAGGAGATTAGTAAAGCACTCCTGTGGCATGTCTGGGAAGGCATTCCAGAAAGGATTAACTAAGAGAGGAAGATCTGCCTGAAGTGTTGGCAGCACCCTACCATAGGCTGGGGGCCCAGATACAATAAAAGGAGAGAAAAAGAGAAAGTCACCTGGTATAGCCATTTTCTGTCTCTGTTTTCTGGCTGCCATGATTCAAGCTGCTCTGTTCCACCAGGCCCTCCAAGGATGATAGACTGAACCCTCTGAAACTGTGAGCCAAAAATAAATCTTTCTTTCCTTAATATTTTTATGTCAGGTATTTGGTTACAGTGATGAAAAAGCTGACACACTCATATTGTAAGAATCCTGCACACAGTTTTTAGTCAACATCCCAGTTACTCAGCTTCTTGGACTCAGAAGGCAATTTGTTCTTTAGAAGGGCTGTTTCTCCCACTCCCATCTTTATTAATGTAAAACTGACTGGTGAAAATTGCATATATCCAAAGTGTACAAGGGGTGTATTTGATATATACATATACATTGAGTAATAATTTTCATAGTCTGATTAATTACATTTATCACCACACAGCACCCCTCCTCTACTTCCTTCCTTCCTTCCTTCCTCTCTCCCTTCCTTCCTTCCTTCTTTCCTTCCTTCCTTCCTTCCTTCTTCCTTCCTTTTTTGGTATCCTATCTACTCCTATAACAAATTTCAAGTAAACAACAGAGCTTATTCATCTTGTGTTTGAAAACTTGTACCTTGCAACTATTCCCCTCTTGTAACAATAAGGATGAACCTGGAGGATATTATGCTTAGGGAAATAAGCCAGGCACAGAAGGACAATACCATTCAATGTCATTTATATGTAGACAAGCTCAGAGAATCGGAATAGGACAGTGGTTATTAGAGGGACTTCTGAAAGGAGGATCTCCTCTCTGGTAAGGCAGATCTTGCCATTTAGCAGAGTGGAAAGTTAATAGATAATTCAAGTTGACCATCATGTAAAGCCTTTTTTATTTGTTTAGTTTTCTAATACGAGTCAGGCTCCACCTTGGGATTGTTTCTTTGATTGTTTAGGAACAAGTCAGGGTTGATTGGTGAATGAAGGGTAAGTGTTCCTCAAGACATTAACAGGCCAGTATAGTGTACTTTAGACCTCGCAGAAAATGATAGCCATATAGTTTTGGCACACAAATTGTTGACATGATTTTAATCCATAGCATCATTTAAACTGATTAAAGATTCTCTTGGAAAAAAAACCCAATTAACTGCTATAATTTTAACTAATTTCCCTTTATAACTATATTGGACAAATAAGGAAAGCACACATGAAAGGGCAGCATTGCAAAGTTTGAATTTTTTCTTTTTTGATTCATGAGAAAGTAAAGTAAGGGTCAAAATGAATTTATTTGGGTTTGTATATTGAGTACATTTTGGTTTAAAATTTTTTACTTTTAGTGTAAAACTAATTTTGAACTAATCAATATGACTGAGCCACCAAAATACTTCAAATTCTGGCACTAAACTAGAATTTAATCTGTTTCTTTAAGATAAAGCAATTGAACTTCTGGTAATTGGTCTGTTGGTTATTTGAAGAGTAGAGAAGCCAAGAAGGAACCCCCTCTCTGTCCTAAGAAACTCAGCAGGTGGAACACACTGAGGAGATGGGGCTCTAATGGAAAGGAGAGGGCAGGAGCTGGGGGCACTATTAAGTCTTGGTCCCAAGGACCAATTCTGCCTTTAATTTGCTACCAAAGCTGGGTACATAACTTCTTGCACTTGATGAAAAATAAAAATATAGGATCCCTTATTTAAAAGGCAGGAAAAAAATGCTATGAAAGTTTCTAAAATATAAAGCTTTTTCCTTTATCCCATGGTCTCATAACTTTTCATGGTGTTTTTAATTTGCTGTTTAGTATTGTTGTGAGTAAAAAATCAAAGTAGTAGCATGAATTTCACTATTTATCATTATAACACAAGTGCAACTCTAAGAATATTTAACTTGTATGCAGAGTCATTGAAATGACATGATTTGTATTTCATGCTTGCCTGTGTATCTTGTTCTTACCAGATTCAAGCTCTGGAGTATACCTATTCCAATTGCTAGGAGCCAATACTCTACTTGTCAGCTTACAACTTTAGGGGAGACAGTGTTTGCAGCAATTTGCCAAATTGTATTATCCGATCTTCAGACATCTCATGTTACTAAGTCTATGGAGAACTTTCTTTCTCTCTCTCTCTCTTTTTCTGGTGATACTGGGGTTAGAACTCAGGACCTTATGCTTGCTAGGCAGGCATTCTACTGCTTGAGCCACTCCACCAGTCCTGAGGCTGTCTTTCTTAACAAAGCTATATATACCAGATACCTTTTGTTTTCCTCGTAACTTTCAGTGAGTCAGATTGTCTCTCCTGTGCTTTTTTGTTAATGAATGGTAATGGAAATAGCCAAAGCCCTAGGATGTGTATGCCAGAATTTCCCTATCAAGAACCCTAAGGCTCAAGTCTTGATGATCACTTGATCTGACCCCAAAAGCAGTGCTTCATCATCTTTAAAAAGTGTGCAGGTGAATGAAAAAGTACTTATTGAACTTTTGGTTTCTAAAACCTCAGCCTTTAAAAATATACTTATTTTTACCCTTCTTGGGTCCAAGAAGTATATAACCTGTCTTTATCTTTGATGTTCCTTGGGTCCAAAACTTTAGGATATAAACTGTCTTTATCTCTCATGTTTTTGCATGTTGCCATCACCATTTCTAGATTGCTCCATAGAAAGTTGGATAAAGTCATGAGTAGTTCATGAGTTTCCATATCATATCTTCCACCAAAACAAAAGACTGACCTATTTTTTCTGTTTCAGCCCAAAAATATCCATGGAAGAGCTTTACTTGGCCCAGCAGGAATGAAGTATCCACTCCTGGGCCAATCAACTGAGCTATGATGTAGAGTCAGATAAGAATATGTCATTTCCCAAGGAAGCCATTTAGATACAACAGTTATGCCAAGAGCAGCATATCCTTAAAAAAAAGTTTTGGAGCGATTTGTTCTCTTAGTTCAAAATACATGTAATATTATGTACCTCATAACATAAACTTAAAGTGTAACTATTAGAGGCAAAGGGAAACACATTTTCCATTGCCATTTCTTCTCTTAAATAACTGACTTATTGCAACAAAGTTGATGTTCACTTTAAGGACAGAAATTTGACAGCACTTACTGACTTTGAAACTTTCAACAGGAACACTGTTAGTAGAATCAACATCTGTAATTCTAAGCAAGAGAGTCAGGAATGTTGGAATGAAAAATACTTCCAACATAATAATATGTTGAAATATCTTGGATCTGGAAGATAGTGAATTGTCTAACCCTTCTAAATTTGATAGATAGCCATCAAATAAGTCATAAAAGTGATTTTTGATAATCTGATGCATATCATGAATGACTTAATAAAATTATGTAAATTGATGGGGAAGATTGTCATTTTGTCTCAGCATGTATACATTATGAGAGCTAGTTTTTGATACCTTTCAAATGAATTGACATGAACTTGAATTTGAATCTCTTCAGTTGGTTTGCTACCACTCATTGACTTTTATATTCTGATTGTTTAAAAAATATAAGAAGTACTATTTACACTTGGGATCTTGTCTTAACTAAAACCTCAATACTGAACTATGATTCCCTGCAATCTGAATATGAAAAGATTGAATTATTTATTTTGTGCAGATACCATAGACCTGATTTATTGTTGACAATGATATTCAATGGATAGATTAGCAGCAGAAATATTCAAAATTTAAAATGACCTCTACAAGGAGAACTACAAACCCCTCAAGAAAGAGATCGGGGAAGACTACAAAAGGTGGAAAGATCTCTCATGCTCATGGATTGATAGACTCAACATAGTAAAAATGTTTATACTATCAAAAGCAATCTACATGTTTAACAGAATTCCCATCAAAATCCCAATGACATTCATCACAGAGATTGAAAAATCTACCCTAAAGTTCATTTGGAAACAGAAGAGACCACAAATAGCCAGGCAATACTCAGCAAAAAGAACAATGCTGGAGTTATCACAATACCTGACTTCAAACTGTATTACAAAGAAATAGCAATAAAAATAGCATAGTTCTGGCACAAAAACAGATATGAAGACCAGTGGAACAGAATAGAGGACCTGGATATGAATCCACACAGCCATGCCTATCTTATTTTTGACAAAGGGGTCAAAAACATATGATGGAGAAAAGACAGCCCCCCTCTTCAACAAATGTTGCCGGGAAAAGTGGTTATCTGCCTGCAAAAAACTGAAACTAGATCCATGTTTATCACCTTATACTAGTATCAACTCCAAATGGATCAAGGACCTTAATATCAAACCTGAAACTCTGAAGTTAGTACAGAAAAGGCAGGGAATACTCTAGAAGCAATAGGTATAGGAAAGGACTTCCTCAAATAAAACCCCAGCAGCTCAGCAACTAAGAGAAAAGATGGACAAATGGGACTACATAAAATTAAAAAGCTTCTGCACAACAAAAGAAATGGTCTCTAAACTGAAGAGACCACCCACAGAGTAGTAGAAAATATTTGCCAGCTATACATCAGACAAAGGACTGGTAACCAGAATATACAGGGCTCAAAAACCTAAACTCCCCCCAATCAATGAACCAATAAAGAAATGGGCAACCAAACTAAACAGAACTTTTTCAAAAGAAGAAATTCAAATGGCCAAAAAACACATGAAAAAATGCTCATTATCCCTGGCCATAAAGGAAATGCAAATCAAAACCACACTAAGATTCCACCTCACCCCTGTTAGTATAGCTATCATCAAAAACACCAGTAACAACAGGTGTTGGCGAGTATGTGGGGAAAAAGGAACCCTCATACACTGCTGGTGGAAATGTAAGCTAGTACAACCACTCTGGAAAACAATATGGAGGCTTCTTAAAAATCTAAACATAGATCTGCCATATGATCCAGCAAACCCACTCCTGGGGATACACCCAAAGGAATGCAACACAGGTTACTCCAGAGGCACTTGCATACCCATGTTTGTTGCAGTGCTACTCACAATAGCCAAGTTATGGAAATAGCCAAGATGCCCCACTACTGATGAATGGATTAAGATAATGTGATATTTATACACAATGGAATTTTACTCAACCATGAAGAAGAATGAAATCTTATCAGGTAAATAGATGGAATTGGAGAACATCATCTTGAGGGAGGTTAGCCAGGCTCAGAAAACCAAAAGCCTTATGTTTTCCCTCATATGCAGACTTTAGATCTAGGACAAAGGCAGTAATTTTGTTGGACTTGGGTCACACGCTAAGGGCAGAGCACATACTGGAGGAATGGGGATAGGGAGGAGACCCAAAACTTGAAAGTGTTTGTCCCCACTGCAGAGGAGCTAATACAGTAACCTTAAAATGACAGAGGTCAATATGGGAAGGTGACCGGGAAGTAAAGAAGAGGTCAGGTAGAGATGAATCAATCTGGGTTGTAATACACTTGTGCATGGAAGCAATGCTAGGAATCTCTCGGTATAGCTATCCTTATCTCAACTAGCAAAAATGCTTTGTCTTTCTTCATGTCTACTCTTCAACAAAATTGGAGAAAAGGGCAGAACAGGTTCTGCCTGGAAGTGAAGGGGTTGGGGGGCAAAGGGAGAAGGTGGGAGCATGGGGGAGAAATGGCCCAAACAATATATGCACATATGAATAAATGAATAAAGAAAAATAAATAAATAAATAAAAGCTAAAAAAATGATTGATTAATAAGTCTGATTTAACCAACTGCTTTTCTCCCTGTCTTAGTCAATCCCACTTCCCCCTACTCGAAGAAAGGAAGAGAAGGAAGAAAGGAAGGAAAAAAAGAGAAATAAACAGAAAGATCGTCATAGCTTGCATACATTTTTGTGTATTTTAATAAAATACTAAATTTCATCACATAGAAAATTAGAACCATCAATCAATTTACTGCTAAACTCTGAAGAATAAATCTGTGAAGAATATCTCATGATACCAATGAAAACAGATGGAGAGAACCATCAGTACTTTACATAAGCTGGGATGCTAAGCAAACCTGCAGAACTGAAAGAAATTAGGAAGATCCTTTATGCCTCATTCCTTGTTAGGACTCTAATTTGGGAACATGAGATTCATTTAAAATCTAGACTACCCACTCTCTATTTTGGGCAACTTGTACCAACATTTGCTGTGAAAATAAAAAGTCAGTTAATGAGAATATGATACAACATAATTTGATAATTCTATTGCGAAAACCCACTAGTTTCTTACAACTGAAAACCCTGAAACCCATCATTCATGCTCCTTACCATCATTTCTGTTTTGTCAACCTGTCATCCATTTCTGTACTCCCCATCCCTACAAAACATAAGATGGATGCCATTCAAAAATAGAGTGAATGCATTTAGGATATTTTGTTGTGAGACTCTCAGACTATCTCAAATAATGGAGATTTATTTTGAGGTTACCTGGGTGACAAGAAGGGAGACAGGGTTTCACAATAATAAGAATATCTGGGCCTTACCAAAGCAATGTGGACCATGCTGGAGTCCCAATTTACAGAGCCTGCACTGGAAGGAAGGGCCAGTCAGGATTCAAGTTTGCTTTGGGGTACAGGGTTTCACTAGCTCTTCATACTCTTCATTTCTTTCATACTCTACTGGATTCCCTCTGATTTCACTGCTTCTGCCTAACTACCGCCATTTTACTCTACATTGTGTGTTTTTTTTTTTTATGCTTACTCATACTTTCTACTTTCTTGACCATTCCTCTATTTCACATGTGATATTTTGACTGTTTTTAGGGAGTCACCATGAGTCCAGGTGTGCAAAACTTCTGAGTGGGTCAGTCTGTAGTGAGGTGTCAATTCTAGTTCAAACATCTACAAATGATGCACAGGACAGATGAGGCAGAGAACAAGTTCAGGTCCAGGCAAAGAATCCTTATGTCTGCTGCCTCAGCAGGGATAATGCTTAATAGTTTCCCCTGTAAGATGTATGAAGCTGTCCCCTGATCCATTCATGCAGTCAGGTATTGCCTAGAAATTTGTGTAAGTCAAAGTTCCTTACAACAAAAAGCCTCATTTGAATGTCAGACCAAAAATTGCATTGATCAAATAACTTGTCTGATGTAAAGTTAATTTTGTTCACTGTTGATTTCCCTCCTTCCCTTCCTCCCCTCCTTCTCTCCCTTCAGCTCTCACTCCTTCCTCCCCTTTCCCCCCTTCTCTTCTGTCTTTTTTGGACTTTTATTTAGAATTTACTTCATGTATATTTCATAGTTTTTGAGTTACTTAGTTGTGATACTGTTTCTTTCTCCTCATCCTTAAAGTCATTCACTGCAACCATGAACTTACAGAGTATAACTAACTGACCTTCACCAATTTTCTAAGCCAAGGCTTCTGCTGTTTTTGGTTGATGGCTGTGATCTGGAGGGTCATGTTCAATTTTAAACTCTCCATGGCATAACAAGAGGGATTATTATCTGTTTTCCACTTTGTTTGTATAAAATATGTTTCAATAACAATTTAATAATAGCTTTAAAGGAAAAATATTAAGCACAATACATGTAAACATATAATACCAAGGCAAAATTCCGCTGAACAATGAACATACACCTAAACAACAGAGGACAAGAATGAAAAACAGGTCACCCTATGGGGAATGGTATTAACAGGAAGGGAGGGTAAAAGAAGGAAGTAAAGAAGGTGAACATGGTTGATGTATTTTCTATACAAGAATGAATATAGAATTTTTAAGCCTGTTGAAATCACCATAAGAAGGGGACCAAGGAGAAAAGAGAAAAATGGAGGGGATGACCCATTTCAGAATACAATACATATATACATGGAAATATTATAATGAAACTCTCTGTATAGATATCTTAAACAAAAATCTACTTTTTCAAAACCAGAAAACAGGATAGTAAAACAGGTCCTTTCTGGGAGTTGGTATCAGTGGGAGGGGGAGGATATAAGGAAACGGTATAGGAGGGGGAATATGGTGGATATGTTACATACTCATGTACGAAAATGGAAAACTGAGACCTCTTTAAATTATTGTAGGAATGAGGGGAGATGGGATAAAGGAGAATGATGGAGAAGGTGAATTTAACTAAGATTTATTGTGAGCACTTTTGTAAATATCACAATGTACCCCCAGTATAATAATAATATGATAATAAATAAGAGATAAAAAAAAGATCACTATCCAACATGTAAGAAAATGTTTCAGAAAAAAAAGAAAGTAGAACAGAAATACCAGGTGTTGGGAGTGGGTGAGGCAATGAAGATTTATTGCTTAATGAACTCAGGGTTTCTGTTTGGAATGATGAAAAAGTTCTAGAGATGAATGGTGGTGAGAGTTACATAACAACGTGAATACCACTTAATTGTGCATTTATATTGGTTAAAATGGTAAATTGTATGCCATGTATCTTGCCACTGTTGCAGACTAGAATTTTGTATCCCCCTAAATTCTTATGTTGAAACCTTAGCCTCCGTATGATGACATTAGGAATTGGGGCCTTTGAGAGATAATTAGGGTTAGATGAGGTCATAAGGATTGGGGGTGTTCATGATGGGACTGGTGACCTTAGAAGAAGAGACTAGAGTGCTTCCTTCCTTCCCTGCTCCCACCATATGAGGATGTAGCACAAAGGCCACCACCAACAAGCCAGGAAGAGTGTCCTCATCATAACTGGACTATGCTGTGATCCTGATCTTGGACTTCTCAGTCTCTACAACTGCGAAAAATAAATGTCTGTTATGCAATACAAAAAAAATTTAAAAAAAAGAAATTTTATAAGTTATATACATATTTGTCTCTTTTTGGTATAAGCAATATACTACTTATAAACATGTCATTTTTTTTACTGGACTCAATCAGACCTGGTTTGAAATTACAAAAATTTACTGATTATTAAGTTTGTGACTTGGGCAAAACATTGAGATAGCCTTTTATATCTTCATTTGAAAACCAGTATGAAAATAGTATTTATATAGAGCTGTTTCTAAGACAAAATCAGATTTAATTAGATATTAAAACTGACAATCACTGTTTTATTGCAGGTAGTTAAGAAATGTTGGCCCTTTCTTCTACTGAAACCCAACTATTTTTATCTGGCATGCTTTGATGTGGGCTCTACCTTTTCCACAGTAATGTGATCACATAACTTAATGTTCAGAAGAGATCATTTTGAATGTGAAAGTGGGTGCTATTATTAATTCAGAGAAAGTGTGCAAAACAGGACTGCCTCCAGCAAACTGGAAGTGTGGTTGACCTATTCATAGATCCCTTCATGTTAGTTTGGCTGTGGGGCTTTGGAAATGATTTAGGAGTTGAGGAATCACAGGCTTTTATTGTACTTTTCTGGTAGTAGAGTTCCTTCACTGTTCTTTAATCTCTTTATGGTCTTGCTTCTTGGTTTCCATTGCACCCCACATTGACTAATCCCATCTCTCAGAACTCAGTATCTATATTCAAGGATTTTGGATGAGGCTGGGGGAAAACATAAAACCATGTGATATGCAGCACATATCTCATGGGTGTTCAGCTCTGCCCAACATTCGAAGGTTCCTTGCCCTTGTCATGTTGCTCTTCTGCTCTCTGAGGGACCCTTTTGTGTGTCTTCCTTTCTCCTCACACATCATTCTCTTTCTACTGTCCTGTCTCATATATTGACATGCTTCTTATTTTACTAAGATGGAAGCAATTAGAAGCGAACTCTGTATCTTCCTATCAACAAACCTATAAATCGACCTGCATCCAAACACATATATTCTCAGTACTGCCATGCTGCCCAGTTCTAGAGAACACATTTCACATTATATGTTCTGTCTAAATAGTACCCTCTGAAGCACATTTCAAAAGCAATGAATACTTAGTGTCTCCATGTTCTAACTTTATATCCTCTAATCAATTTTCATTCTGGCATTTGGTCTTCTTATGAACTATTGTGAAGGTCACTGATTTACAAATTTATCCTGTGCTCAGTCTTTATTTTACTCGACCCCTCTATTTTGATTTTTCTTCTACTTCACTACCTACTCTTTCTGTCTTCTTTTTGATGTTTCTTTCTCCACCTGAAGAGAGAGGTGTGTCAATATTCACATCCCAGATCTGTCATGTATTAGCCAGTTTCTTAGTATATTCATGACTAAATAAGGATTAAATAGTTTTTATGTCTTAGGGTTGTTGTGAGAATTAAATAAGTTAATCAGGTCAAGTCCTTAGAAAAGTGCCTTATATAAAAATGAATAATAAGATTCAATAAATGTATTATTTTAATTGAATGTTAGAATGTCTCAGGGTTTTGCACTTGACTTTCTTTTTTCTGTCTGTACTATCTCTGTGAGTCTTTTCAGTCTTTTGAATTTAAATCCTATTCATTCCAAATGTCTTATCTCTAGCTATCACCTCCCCTATGTCCAGATTTTTACAACTAATTATTTACTTAGAATCTCCACTTGAGAGCTTAACAAATATTGGAATAGAAACATGTCCAAAGCAGGATAATTGCTCTATCACACCCTAGCTCTTTTCTCTTTCTCACCCTGCTGGGTCCTCAGCTTCTCTAATTTTAGATCAAAAGCTCAGGACTTGTCCTTAATTATCACTCCATGCCATATATTGCCACTCCATTAAGAATGGCTCTTAGGGCTAGCAAAATGGCTCAAATGGTAGACAGTCTGCCTAGCATGTGTGATGCCTTGAGTTTGATGCCCTGAGTACAAAAAAAAGGAATGAATCTAATTTGAGAGTATATCATAAATCTGACCAGTTCTCATCACCTGCACTGCTTCTACTTTGGTGCAAGCCACCATTATCTCTTGCTCCTCTACAGTTGTTTCTCTAGCAGCTATATCCCATTACTCTCCTGCTGAAAATTGTCTATTAGTTTTCAATCTTACTCAGAATAAAAATCACAACACAAAATATTAAGGCCCTATTTGTCCCTAGTCTCTTCTATGATATAATCTCCTAAAATGTTCTCACTTCCCTCACCTCCAATTAGAGAACTCAGGATTTTACTTGGGCCCAGCAAGTTTCTCTTATGTCTATGGTTTGTGCTTGTCTTTCTCTTTTTACTGAGCACTTGTCTCTTAGACCTCATATCAGCTTCTTGTTTTTGTGACTGAGATCTTGGTTCAAATATTATTCCTCATGGAGGCCTTTCCCACTGACCTGATATAAATGTGTCTCTCTCAGGTCCATTCTCTTCTTTTATTTTAATTCATATACTTATTCTACTTATTTATTTGCTTGAATATTTATTTTCTGTTTCTTTCACTAAATTTAAGCTACACAATGTCAAAGTCTTTGAAATATTTACTACAACTTTCTCAGTGGTTATAACAGTGCCTGGCATATTGTAAGCATTCAATAAACATTTTTTTGCATGAATAAATGAATAATCCCATTTTTTGTGGTGCTTTCAGTAGAGACTATAGAGTTAGGAGGGGTTGAGAATGAAAAAATTAAAAACATAGGTTCAAAATTATTTATTTTAACTCATGTTTAGGAAAGGACTATTTCTTTGTTGCTTTTTTATTACTTATTGAAAGAATTTAGATTCCTTGATTTTCTATTCATTTTATCTCGTCTGCCTGAATATTTTTGGGTACAGATTCACAGAGCACAGTTTTGCTATTTTTGTATGAAGTTACCATTGTTTTTAAACTCAGTCCATTGCTAAATGATATAGATGCTATGACACACTCAGGTAATTCATATGAGATTCTGTGGGTTTACTAGTTTTAATAAACGTATATCTCAAGTACTATGAACCCAGCTGCCTACTTTTTTGTTTCCTTCTCTGTACTATGACTTTTATCATCAAAAAGCATATTTATTTCTTTCCTTGACATTTTCTTCTTTATGCTAAGTAATTCCTGTCTGTGTAGTACCACTTCATGGTAGATGACCATCTAAAGAGCAAACTCTGATCTGTCATAATTGGATGATTCAACTTGACAAAAACATTTTCTGACATATCTATGACAAAATAAAAATTCTTCATTGATTTTTTTCTTAGATAAAATCATAAATGCCCACAAACTAGATGAAAGAAATCTCAAGAGCACAGGCTTGGGTTTGGCTAACTCCAGTTCAATTATCTGTTATGCCACAAATGTCTGTGAGGCTGGCAAGTTATTTAACTTCTTCAAATCTCAGTTTTTATATATTTATGATGTCCCGTCCTGCAGGACACATCAGCGTGGGTAGCGAACCTAGAAGGGGAAGGATGAAGGGACAAGAGACACGAAGGAGACAGCAAGACAGGAGTTCTGATCAAGCTGCAAAATTTTATTGTTCACACAGGGGTATTTATGTGCTGAGGGAGTGAGGGGTATGACGAGGTGCAGGCTGGTTGGCTGGTTCTGCTGTAGGACTTCTGATAGGGTGCCCGTTCGCGCCGGCGGCAAGGTAAACTCCCGGAAGAGAAGCAGGGACGGCGCCATCTTGTGCTGGAGATGGAGAAGTTGGGACAAACAACCGCAAAATGTTCCAGGGCAAGGTCAAGACAGAATGGCTCACAAAGGGAGCCTTGTCTCCGACATTTCCCCCTTATTCTTATACAAACATGACCAGAATATGTCGGCTTATTGAGAGGGGATGACAGAGGCCCAGTTCCTCAGGGTGGAGATCATTTTTGCTTTGTAAGCAAGCGTCCTTGCTAAGTTCTCAAGAGAATCTCCTCGGCATGTTTTTTGAGGAGGCGGATTTTTTAGGAGCATGCCGACCGCCATGCTCCAGGGCATGTCATACAGAGGTCTTGGGTCTGGGGATCCTAGGATCCACCCTCCTGCAGTCTTACCTGCACCCTCGTTTAGAAAAGCCCTTATGATCACTCTCCCTGGGTGCTGCCTCCCCCAAGCAGAGGGGCCCAGCGGAAGAGGGCCCCATGGGCGATGAGTGGTCAAGAATGTTATATAAGAAGAGGGGGTGGCAGAGAGAAAATTTGGAAACCCAGATGGAGCATTTAGCGAGTTTCTATTGAAAGGAAGGTCTCAGGAGCACGGTCTTCCATATCCAGGCAATGATAATGGACCTGTATAGGCTTAGAGGCTAAGGTGTTGATTTGTTCTCTAATAAATTGTATCAGCCTGTTTATAATGCAGGGCCCTATGATCACAATTAAAAGTAGACCTAGCAAGGGGCCTAATAGTGGAAGAAGGTAGGGTAGAATTCCATTAGGCCCAGTCCAGAGGGGGTTTTCAAATAGCTCCCTTCGTCTCTTTTCTAAATCTTCTTGAAGCTGTTTAATTTTGGTGCATACTATGCCTGATTTATTGGCATAAAAGCAGCATCTTTCCCCTAAGGCCAAGCGGATACCTCCCTGGTTGGCTGTTAGCAGATCTAAGCCTCGCCTGTTCTGAAGGACCACTTCTGCCAGGGAGTCTATTTGGTCCTGTAAATCCTTAATGGTTCCAGATAGAGTTTGTACATCATCTATAAGTTGTTGAGATAGGCGACGGTAAGAGTGTATAGCCGTGCCTAAGCCAGCTGTACCTGTGCCTATAGCTGCTGTTATTCCAAGGCTGGCAAGGAGCGGTAAGGCTTGTATTGCCCGTTTATGTCTTTTAATTAAGGTGTCTAAGCTAGGAATGGGCAGAGGTTCATCTCCTGAGACAACAGTAATATCTGGGAGTAATAAGGCAACAACACAGCCACCAGTCCAATTTGCTGGAAGCCTGGGGAAGGCTGAGTTTCCTCCACACAAAAAAACTGTACCGTTGGGGGGACAAAGAGCTGGGGTGGGTGAGGAATAATTTAGAACTGATGAGCAATTTCCAAAAGAACTAACCTCAACGTCAATATCATAAGAATTATTTTGCATCATGCCTTGAAGGCATACTGTAGGTGCATCCATAGGCTGTACTTTAAAGGGAAGTCCAGATTGACAGGTATCCTGATTATTTACGGTGGAGTTAACAGGTATTGCCAGGGGCATTATTGCTCCTGTGGTCATGCAAAGCCAGCAATCCTTAGCAAGGGTGGGGTTGGAAGTGTTAAGCAAGGAGAAGGTACTTCCCAAAATATCTAATGTATTGGGATCTAAATCTGGAATCTGAGATTTAGGCAACATTAAGGGGTGATATGTGAGTTCAGGGATTTGGGGTTTTAAAAGCTCGATTATTTGAAGATGTTTGACAGCATCCGTGGGTCCTCCACCGTCAGAGACCCCTGTAGGAGGGCGGGAAGCTGTCTGCATAGCATTTTGCCCAATTTTAACAAGTTTTAAAGTACCATTATCAAAGGGTGCACTTTTGAGAATGTCATTAATCAAGTTCCAATAAGAAAAGGCGGTCACAGGGACCTTTTCGGGGCCAAAAGATTCATAATAGTCTTTTAAACAGTCTCCGACCCGGAGCCATCTTTTACCATCAATGGTTCCTTCGAGAGGAAACTAAGGACATAAATCTCCTATGTAACAAAATAATGACCTCAAGTCTTTTTTCTTAACACGCGCCCCTCGTGTCTTGAGGGCCTCCTTGAGGCCTGAAAGAAACAAATCATGTGACGACACTGCTTGTCCCAGGGTGGGTCACTCACCGTTCGCCGTCCTCACTCTCCTCCTGGATCTGTCTCTCGGTTGCGTTTGCCGAGGCGATCGCAAACTCTGCTTGGGCCCAAGCCTTCCCGGAGGACGGTGTTCTCCCCGCAATCAAAGGAATAGCTACAGCCACGTTGGGCGCCAGATGTCCCGTCCTGCAGGACACATCAGCGTGGGTAGCGAACCTAGAAGGGGAAGAATGAAGGGACGAGAGACACGAAGGAGACAGCAAGACAGGAGTTCTGATCAAGCTGCAAAATTTTATTGTTCACACAGGGGTATTTATGTGCTGAGGGAGTGAGGGGTATGAGGAGGTGCAGGCTGGTTGGCTGGTTCTGCTATAGGACTTCTGATAGGGTGCCCGTTTGCGCCGGCGGCAAGGTAAACTCCCAGAAGAGAAGCAGGGACGGCGCCATCTTGTGCTGGAGATGGAGAAGTTGGGACAAACAACCGCAAAATGTTCCAGGGCAAGGTCAAGACAGAATGGCTCACAAAGGGAGCCTTGTCTCCGACATTATGACTAATATATTACAGCAGTTAATTGTTGTAAACAGGAACAATAATGCATATAAAATATCTGGATAATTTTAGCTAGTAGCAATGTATCAGATAGCTGTCATCATTACTTTGAAGGTTTTACTTTACAATCATAGGTTCTACATGAAGTTAGGCAATTTCTACTCATTGACACTTTCTGTTTGAAACTGGCATTCATTTTAGTTTTTTTAAAATCAAGAATGTATAATTTCGTTGTCTATCTTTATCTACTGCCTCTCTAGAATTGTCTGTTCTCTTTTTGTTTAGAACAAATGAACAAAAAGAATATTTCCAGAGTTTGAAACTGTTATTCGACAGAATAAACATCAATAGCTATTGAGCTATACAGTTGGAAGAGAGAAGAATGAATGAAGGTAAAACAGATTATGTAGATTGGTGTGACTAGGTGTCAAGCTGCCGTGGAAATGTTGTAAGATATATGATGGTGAGGGTTGCAAGGCTAGCTCTCATTGGGTTTATCAGCCATGACAATTAGTTGGGATGTCTCTGAAAAGTATAGCCAAGAATTGAAACATTTTGCAGTGGATCATGGCACAATCAAACTGATGTTTAAAAATTATCACTATGGCAACAATGTGAAGACTGGGCATGGGTAAACTTTTCAGGGAGGAAGCTGTGTGGTGTATTGTCCAGATCACACATAAGCTGACAGATGGCCTATATTTAATGGTCCCTACATGGTAGCCAGACCCTTTTCCTCAATCTGTGAAAACTCATAGCTTTAAAGCTCCTTATAGCATGAGCTGAGTCTTTCTTGCATCTATATTGAATTTCAATAAACTTCTGTCCAATCGTATTTCCTTTATTTACTTCTTTGTAGGTATTTTTATTACTATATTTCCTAATAAAACTTTCTGCATAGAAATTTCTCTTTCAGCAATTATTTCTAGGAAATTTATCCTAAAACAGAAAAATAATTGAAAAGTTTCAAGTAAGAAATGGTGAGGCCCTAAAACTAGTGACTGGCATATGATGATGTAAAGGAGAGGATAATTTCTGACAATATTCAGGAGATAGAGTGAACAGAACTTGGCATTTGACTCTGTGTGTGTAACACATTTACACAGCTACAATATATACAATATTGTAAGCTCCTCTGCCCCAGAGTGTTCATAATGACTGGAGAGTACTTCCTATTCTTTGTGTAGGTCCTCTTGCCTCCTGAGAAACTGGCCCCTAGATACCAAGCACATATATCTAATAGGAGCTCTTCCACGGTCCTTTCCTACAAGTCAGGATTTTAATAGAGCATTGAGGATATGGGATATGAGAGTTGACGTTACTGATTCCCTTGGAATAAAGTGATGGACAGCAACTCCTGAAAGGACTTTGTCACACGAAGAAACTGCCTCCTCCTCACCTTCCCTGTCCTCTCTTTTTTCCCATTTATTTGTCAGTGCCTTCACAAAAGGAGTTTCATATGTCCCTTTGGTCCAGTTTTATGACTCTTATCTAGAGTGCTTCATGAAGGCTTTAAGCAGTTAACAACTGATGTCTCTCTGCATTTTGTCATTGTGGTTTCTGAAGGCAAAGTCATGAGTGGATGTCTGGGTTTCATGGTCTACATAAGCAGGGGATATAGGTTAACTTGTCTAAAAAGAAAACATATGTCACAAAATAGGGTAGTAGGGTTTTCCCTCCAAAATGGTCTTATATAAAGAAAGGATATTTCTTTTATTAGCATGACTTAGATGTTTCCCTTGTTAAATAACAACTCCTCATAGGCAAATAGAACTTGGCTTTATTTTTGGTGGTGGTGTTTTTCTAAATTGTGACTGTTTCAAATTATGTATGTATCTATTTATGTGTGTATGTGCGTATCTATCTGTCTATCATCCATAACATTTACCATCTTAACCATTTAAAATGTATGTTCAGCAGTGTTAACATCACATTGTTGTACAACTCATCTCCACAACTGACTAGTTTTATCAGACTTTTGGCATTTGCTATAAGCAGCTGTGGTTAGCCGTTTGGCATAGGCAGACTACCCTACTCAAATGGATTTCTCCCTGATGCTCTGGAGAGGGGGCGCTTTTTGCTCATTCATCATTGTATTAGTTTTTCATGCCTTTTGTAACAAATAATCCCACATTCACAGTTTAAAGTAAGAAAAATTTTCTGTTTTATGGCTTTGGAAGTTAGAAGTTCAACATTTGTCTCACTGAACTACAATTAAGATGTTGGTGAGGCTGTGCTCCTTTCTGGAGACTCCAGGGGAGATCCATTTCCTTGTCTTTTCCAGCTTTGAGAGGTCACCCATGTTCCTTGACATGTGGTTCCCTTCTTTTGTCTTGAAAGCCAGCCAGACAGTTTCTCTCTGACCCTGCTTTTACCACCACATCTGGTTCTCTGACCCTTCTTTTCAGCCTCCATCCGTCACTTTGAAGGGCTTCTGTGATTATACTGCACCTATGTAGATAACTCAGGATCATCACTATTTCAAGGTCAGCTGATCATCACCCTTATTTCCATCTACAACTTTAATTCCTATTTTCCATGAAACCTAACATACTCATCTTTGGAGACTATCATTCTGTCTACCATGAGCAATAACCTGGCACCTACAGTAAAGTAGTTTCCCACTACTTGCTCAAACAACCTCTCTTCCCTCAGACTGCGAAAAGAAAATCTCAGCATGGGGAAATGAGTTCTAAGCTATTTCTTTTACATGTGTATGAACCCAATTTTATAGAAACCTCAAATGGGATATAAAATCTTTGTGAAGTGTGACTTGCTTCTTAGAAAACATTTCAGGCTCTTTCCAGTTGACGGATGGAAAACTCCAGCTTCTCCTTTCTTGGGAAGTAAAATACTTCACAAGTAGTAATCTGGAAAGGACAAGAAGTCATCTATGATGTGTTTTCTTCTTCTATAAGTGCTTTTAATACTTGAAAATTTGCTAACATTGTATAACTGTAAACTTGATGGGAAGAATGAATAAATAAAACATTCTAATGAAAAATAGTTTATCTCATATATTCAAAATTGTTCTTCAAGAGTGGAAAACTGGTAGAGTTCTAAATCATGAGCTATTTGAAATGAGATATATTATATGTATTATCTGAAAGTATTTATTTCTGAAAACTGTAATTTTATAAATCACTTTAAGGAGAAGAATCCAGTTTTACTATATCTATGAGGACAGTAAAGAAATATCAAATACATATTAAATTAAGATCCTTCTATCTGACATGAGTTCTAGGCTTCAGAATAATGTAGTATCCTTTGTATTTAAAGATGACACAGTCAACTCACCATTGGCAGGAAAGATATTTTAAGTTATTAAAAATAGGACCCTTGCCTTTTTTCTCACTCCCAACTGTCTTATCAAAAGTAAAGGTCAATAAGTCAACCACACAATATTGCTGAGGGACTTTTATGCAATGCACTGTGATTAATTCAGGGAAGCACATAAAAAGTAGTCTTTCAGAAAGAAATTTGCTAAGATAATCCTGTGCCATGTGTTGAAAGCAAGATGCATGTGGAAAGAATATACTCTTTAAAATAGTAGTTTAATTTAGTAGTTATTTAGTGATTTAATTTAGTCGTTATTCCTAGGCATGACCCAAAAAACCAAAGTGGGGTATCCATAAAATTTTTATTGTGAACTTGGGTCCTCTATTAATATTGTGGGATGGAGGGATGAATGAACAAATGAATTGATTGATTCAAATCTAAGTCAGATTTCCATTTTCTAGCCAATACAAAACTCAGCATCTGTTGGATCTGACATGTGTCACAGGCATTAACAATGGAGGTTAATTTGCCTACCTGAATTACACATTGTGAAAGGAAGTCAAACATAGAAATACTGTGCTAGATATTGCTATTTAACAATGCCAATGTGCCTCATTTTAAAAAGAAGTACTTGCTGAGATTGTTTCAAAGTGTGATTATTATTATTTAGTTGAAAACCCTCCTACGTTTTTATGCATTTATAAAACGACTTACCAGCTGTGTCCATGAGTTGCTATAGATGTTGCTTTCCAGGCTGTGATTTTTATGAGCCTATTTTATAGGTCAAAAACTGGGAGTCAGGGTGATTAGTTATGGCTGCAAGTCTGGAAGGGTGATCCTTAATCATTTAGGGGACAGGGAAGCAATGAAATGACCATTTAAAAATTTGCTTTTAAAGAGTATATGAACTATCAGTGTAAGTGAGAACAGACCCAGGTTATTTATGAATTGAGAATGTTGACTTAACTCTTTCATCTCTTCTTATCTTTTAAAAAAGTAAACCTAAACCCAATGGAGGTGGTCAAACTTCATTTGAAAGCTGAAGAACATCTTATTACCAATCCCACCACGAACCCTGAGACTCTGATGCCAGAATGTGATATGTTGAGCATTCCCAACAATAGGAGTAAAGCTGAATCAGTCAATTCATTAATTCCAACAACATTAATTAGCACACACAGGATGCTGTTGCTATACAAAGGTACCTGGAAGCCAGCTCTGCCTTTCAGTAGCAAACAATGCCATTGTGTATAATAAGGAAGGAGGCTCCACGAAGAAGGAAAGGAAAATACTAAAGAGAGGTTAACAAGGCTTCTGAAAGTCTATCTAGATAAGCGGAGTCACTGCAAAGGAAGCAGAATAGAGCAGAAGTTGTCTTGGAGTTTGGAGTCACATAGACCCGAGTTTGAATTCTGATTCTGTAATTTCCAGCACCAGATTAGTAGTCTCATCGGCCTCTGTTCCTGGACATAATGATAATGGCTTCATTTACTTCTTTTCTAGATCAATAGCATCGTTCTAAAGGCCTTCAAAGCAAGGCACATAGGAAGCATCTGCCATTTGTATTGTTGTTTTAAATACAAGATGGCTCAGAAGTTTGGAATATCTCTTGTATAAGAAGAAAATTGGATTTATGACATTTCCCATGCCAGTGATGTGATGTATCTGCCGACACCAGTTCCTGAGATTTCATTGTGAAGTTTTCAGAAATTTTACAAGTCATTTGTTAACATCACTCTCCTTGAAAACAGCCTTGGTGGGAGCACTTCCATTCTGAAAACCAGCAAATGCTACAAATCAGAACTCCCTGGTGCCCATTTGATTTATTAGGACGTCATTGCAAGCAAATTTCAATCCAACAGACCTATTGGGCTCCAGGGAGGGGCTGTGTAGGACTGGGGTAGGGAGATCCCACCCCATAATTCAGGTTTTTAAGTCTTGTCTTGAGGGAACATATCCAGGGTCAAAGGTTTTGCCAGAATGAGAAGAAAAACATGAAGAATAAATCCTCTCTTTATTTAAACATTTTATTTAAGGCTTTGAAAACACTGTTTAAGTGCCATATTTATTGGTGCATTCTGGAATGGAAAATCACAGCTCCAGAACAACTCAAATGTTTGTTCCTTAATAGCAGCTGTTTTTAATATAATTGGAAGAAATGGAGCACACATGTAGTAACAATATTTATAAACACTCTCATTTTGGTAGCCAGATCCCTGTAGTGAATAATGGTGCTCCAGGTTTCCAAGCAGTGGTTGGGCCTAGCTCCTGCCTGCCTATTTTCTGTACTTTAATGGGGGATCCGCAATAGTTACAAGGTATTTTTAAATTCTACCTGCTCTTTATTAGGAAAAAAGTATTTCTTATGCTCTATTTGATCACTGATGCTTGCACTGAATCTTATTCCTTCTCTTTGCCTACATTAGGAATGGAGAACACTGGTCAGTACTCTTCCTTGTTTATTTTATTACTGAAGCTAATGATGCTGTATATAAGTTCCCCCAAGTCTAACCTATATTTATTCTTTAAAAATTTCTCTAGTTAGTTGAAACTTCCATGAAGCAATACTATTGAGATTTTTCTCCTTTATTCATTTATATTTTTTCTTTCTCTGTTTCTTCCCTGACTGTCCTTATCTTTCTAATTGTAAAAGCACTTCTTGTTAACAATAAGTGCTCTTATTCAGGGCCACTGCTGCCTGTCTACTGAGGCAGTAAAGGCCCATCTGGTAAGTCAATCCTCACTGATCCTCCTGTGCTGTCCACATCTGCATCTGCACAACCATGCCTGGTTCTGAAGAAACTCCATGCCCCTCTGAGGTTAGGTGCTAGGCAGTTTATTTATAGCTCCTTTATTTAAATGGCCTGCCCAGTTTTGCATCTTGCAGCTATTGAGTTCCAAACTGCAATGACCAATGATGTGTGAAGTCATCAAAAGTCTCTTAATTTTCTCCCTCAGTGAACCTGGCACTAGAAGGATCAGAGTTATTAATGGTTGTTTTGTAAACTATTAGACTGTGTTTACTTGGCCTAGAATACCATTCTGGGACAGGGTTGGTTACAGGACTCTTAACATTTCAGGGACTGAATTTACCACCAGCTGACAGCTGAGTGACAATGAAATTAGAGATAAAGCAGAAAATACCCAATGAACATTTTTCCAATTGTACAGGGTCCAGGACAATGTACTATTATGCATGATGGAATTGAAGGATCATGACCTTAATGTTGAAGAGAATGAATGACTTTTGACTTTGAAATGATTTGCCCTTGTGACTGTGGGTAAGTATTCAATTCTGCCTGATTCTCAGTTTCCTTATTTCTAAACTTGGACTCTTTATTTCATAGGATCATGTGAAGAATAATGTAATCACATATAGAGACTATAACTATTTGACAGCATCATTTATTATCCAAACCTAGACAGTTTTGTAAGTGAAAGGGGAGCAATTAATAATTATGCCAGAAAAGGAGATGTGAACTGCGGCTTGTCAGGCAAACTGGGGTGTCCAGTCATGGTCAATATCATTTTCTTTGGTGCAGAGATGGTGAAGCATTTATGTGAATTCTGGTTTCAAGTAGGATCTAAGAAAATATTTGGCAAAACTGAGATGTTTTGCTCTGTTTACTTTTAACTCATGCTCTTCTCCCTTTGTTAGTAGCATGTCTCAGGGGAAGAATGGTTGTACATAACCAAAAAATCCTGCAAGATGGTCTATGGAAAAGGGCCCAAATTTTTCAACTTATAGTTTGCATTCAGTGGGCAGGATATAGAAACTCCAGATAGGTTTAGGTGATGCAAGAGCAGAGAGACACAGAATACCCAGAAAGATACTAAGATTCCAGAGTGCCCCTGTTTCCTGTGCTGGAAGGGCATAGAAGCAACGATTGCATGGGTTGTCTGGACCCAAACACTTCACGTGGCTTTGGAGTTCTTACAATGTGGTTAGACCAACTTGTGCTGTCAAGAATAAAATACACACCAAATGTAGATTGAACACAATAGAATGCAAAATATCTCATTCATATTTTTATATGGATTACATACTGAAATGATACCTGGATATATCAGATTAAATAGAACTCATTATTAAATTAATTTTAGCTATTTCATTATACTTTTTAAACGTGCATGCTAGGAAATTGTAATTATATTTGTGGCTTGCATTGGTAGTGGCTTATGTTATGTTTCTATTGAAAACATTGGATAGCACTGCTGGAGACCAAAGGGATGAGCCAGGGTTCATGAGCTCTGCCCATACCTGCCTCTTGTGCAGCAGGATGCCTGGCATATTCTCCCAGAAGGATCCTGCCATGCACCTAGGGGAGCTCAGGTGGGACCCTGTGAGCCTGCAGATTAAGGCTGGGAGCAGAGAGGAGGCAGCCGGGACCTTCTGGGATCCATAATCAGTAACCAGTAATCCCAGCAGCTGTGAGGATGTCTTGGTGGCTGCCATGTAGTCAGAAAACAAAACAAAGGGCAAGACTCTTGCACACTCATTCTCAGATCCCCCTATTCAATGCTTTTGTTTACAATAAACTTTCTGGAATTGAGGTTTAACCTCTGGGACAGGGAATGGGAATCTTGGAGTAATTGACATTGTTTTTGCCACTTAGTGGAATGGGCCTAAAATTTAAAACAAAGTTTAAATAAAGACCAGGGTAATAGTAAATGCTTAGAAACTATGTAACAGTGGTACCAACCTCTCTGAACAGATGTTGACCTAGAAATTCTGGAGGCTGCCTGCTGTGCTTGACATAATCTCTTAAATTGCTGGGACATTGAGAGGACTGGGGTTTGTGGAGTATAGCCAAGGGAGGCACAAGCAGTGGAGGATGCTCTCGAACTAATCATGAAACATCTCAATATTCAACATCTGTTGTGCCTGTGCTGGTGCATTCCAGCTCAATATCAGATCTTGTTAAAAAATAAATAAGCAAAGTTCATCTCAGTTTGATTGATATATATTATACATAAAGTGAAAAGTTCCTTGCATGCAAATTTTTGCCCTCTATATTTTTTCATTACTGCTAACAATTGTTTTATTTTAAAAAGTTTTTAAATAGTTAGCCAGGATCTTGCTATTTAGCCCAGGCTGGTCTCAAACTTTTGATTCTCTGCTTCATTCTCCTAGGTGCTGGGTATGGGTGTGTGCCACCATGCCTGGTGAATTGATTTTTTCTCCAGTGCTGGGGATTGAATCCAGGGCCATGCAATGCTAGGCAAGTACTCTACCACTGAGCTACATCCTTACCCCTTCTTAACACTTGTTTTAATTTTCTCCATCGTTGTTGTTTATTTTACTCTGTAAGCACTAACACACACACACAAGCAGAAACTACCTCATCATCTAGTCAGTCTTGATATGATGAAATATCTATATCAATGAACATCTTAAAGAAGCAAAATTACTTGTTAAAAGACATGGTAAGAAGTGAAACCGATAGGCTTACTGTATCAGTTAGATTATTGTTTGGATGTTTTGAAGAGCTTATTAAATAAGACAGAAGCTGATTTCATTCTGATATTTGAATATTGGGTTGGGGCATATTTTAGTTTTTGGTGGTACTGGAGTTTGAACTCAGGGCCTCATGCTTGCTGGACAAGCACCCTACCACTTGAGTCCTGCCACACCTTCAGCCCTTTTTTGCTTTAGTTATTTTTCAGATAGGGTTTACTTTTTCTTTTTTGGCCCAGGGCCATCCTTGGACAGTGATCCTCCCATCTATGCCTCCTGTTTATCTGGAATTACAGGTTTATACCACCGTGCTGGGCAAAGTTGCAGTGTATCTACTCTACAAAGTGGCTGGGGACTCAAGTCACTTTTTAAAATATATTTGTTTTTATTTATTTTTTCTTGTTAGCATATTGTAGTTCTACAGGGGTACACTGTGACATTTATATAAGTGCTTACAAAATATATTAATTAGGTTCACACCCTCCTTCTTTCTCCTTTATTCCCCCTTCCCTCCTTCCTAGAACTTCAACAGGTTTTCATACATGAATACAAAATACTTCCATCTTATTTGCTCTCCGTCACCTTTTCGTTATCCCCTTCCCCCTCCTCCTGGTCTCCACCCCGGGACAAGACCTGTTTTACCATCCTGTCCTTCATTTATTAAAAGGAGCATTTTCGTTAGCTTATGATAGTTATAGAGAGGTTTCATTGTGACATTTCACATACACATGTATTAAACTCCAAATTGTTTCATCCCCTCCATTATTCTCCCTCGTACTCCATTCCCCTTCTTATTGTGACAGGTTTCAAAGATCCATATTCATACTTGTATAGAAAGTACATCAACCATATTCACTTTCTTTTTCTCTCATTTACCCTCTCCATCCCACTAGTGCCCTTCCCTTAGTTTAACCTATTTTAGAGTTCCTGTCCTTCATTGTTTAGGTGACTGTCCATTGTTCAGTGGGAATTTTGCCTTGGTATTTTACTTATAAATACATTGTGCTTAAGTCAGTCTAGGCCCCTGTCACTATTCTAACCTCACCCTTTCCCCTATCTTGTGTTGTTCAACAGTTTTCAGTGTGTTTTGTTGTGTCTTGGTCCTGTACAGATGTGATATTATTATTATTATTATTCACTATCATTTTTTCCTTCTTTTCTTCCTCCCTTAGTCTCCTCTAATATTCCACTTTGGAAAACATGTTTCTGTATACATTTATATGTATATATGATAATGCTTGTATTTTTATTTTGGTCTGTCTTGCACATAAGAGAGAAAACATGTGACCTTTGTCTTTCTGGCCCTGGTTAACTTCACCTAAGATGATGTTTGCCAGTTCCATCCACTTATCTGCAAATGACAAAATTTCTTTCTTCTTTATGGCTGAATAAAATTCCATTGTATAGAAATACCACATTTTTGTAATCCATTCATCAGTTAGAGGGCACCTAGGCTATTTCCATAGCTTGGCTATTATGAATAATTCTGCAAAAAAATGGGTGTGCAAGTATCTTTACTGTAACCTGACTTACATTCCTTGGGGTATGGTATTGCTGGATCATCAAGTCTCTTCTATTTTGTCACTCTGTCATCTTCTATGACATGGTCCTTGTGTATACAGCTCATGATTATCATGTCTCTATTGCTGCTCTTTATCTAGCAATAAAGAGGAAAAGAGAGCAGGCAATTCCCTAAAAGGGAGGATCCAGAAGTTTTATACATTGCCTTTGCTCATCTCTCATTGGCTAGTGCTTAGTCACATGCTGTGACCAGCTGCAAGGGAAAGGAGGGGAAATGTAGCCTTATCTGTTTGATTATGTATTTAGCTAAAGCTTCATGATGGTACATGGCTATAATTCTAACACTCAGGAAGTTGAAGCAAGAGGACCTGGAGTTTGAGACCAGGTTGAGCTGTGTAGTGAGAACCTGTCTCAAAACAAACAAAAATAAATGCAAAACCAAAAACCCTTCAAGGAGTTCTGGGTACTGGGAGATTTAATCAGTACTTTGTATCACATTTATGAAAATCAATCTGCTATTTTGAGTCCATTATTTGTGTAGAGTTATGTGCAATGCAAAAATTGCATCTTAAGTGCATATATTGCTTTTTGGATGGTTGCCTTTTTGGAGTATTTTCTTTTCCTTAATTTTTATTTTGCAATACTGGAATTTGAACTCAGTACCTCACCCTTGCCTAAAGATCTACGACTTGAGCCACTCCATCAGCCTCAACGTATTTCCTTAAATTTGCTCTGCTAACTCTGCTGTTTTGTTTTGACATGGCTTTTTTTAAATGTAACTAGTAAACCATGGTCACATGGTCCAACACACAATTTTCAATATTCGGTTAAACTGTAAAAGGTCAGTTTTTGTTTCCACTGTTTTGGTTCTTCTCTATGTTCTAGTGTTCTTCTTTTTTTTTTTTAATGGAAACTGGAGTTTGAACTCAGGGCCTTACACTCCTTAGGTAGGCACTCTGCTACTTGAGCCACTCTGCCAAGCTCTTTTCTCTTTTTTCATTTTTCAATCCACTCCTTCTTCTCTCACCTCAGTATTTTTTTTCCCCCCTCTGTTCCTGTTTATCTGCTTAACATTGATCTTTCTGGACTTCTAAATATTGATTTGTGTCTTCCCCTTATCTTAATTGCCCCAAGCTGTTACCCTATTCCTTCCTTTTCTCTTAGAAGAATGTCAAGCAGAGTCCTCACATTTTAAACAGAAAGCTCTTTTTCTTAGTAAGGACTCTTTCTTTCTTCTCCATTGTTTTTAAAAGCATCTTTCACCCTTACCTACTTTCTAATTCCTTTCAACCTTTTTCTTTCTGAAAAGACTTTGAATTTATTATTATTACTTAATAGACATCCTCCTGATATTCTATGGCTTGCTGTTAGTATTTTGGTTTTTGACTTCTCACTGTGTACAGTATCTGTTCCTGAAAAGATTCTGGGGCTTAAATATAAGGCCAATCTTGAACCAACTCTGCTTTACTTAGGATTGCAGTATTTGACAAACTTATGAGATTTTGAAAGAAGGCCCATTTCTTACAATCTTAGTCCATCTTTGAGGGATTCACTCAACAATGGAACCAACTACTGCTGGTTCTTATTTATACCATCCAACAGATGCTATTGAGACCCCACTCCACTGGTGATAATTATATTCTGTCCTTCCTCATTTCCATTATAGACATCTTTTTTTTTCCATCTTATTTAAGAGTTGTACATCATGTACCTTTGTTGAAGCCCACCACAAGTGGGCTGGAATTAGGTCAGGTATACAAAATGACATGATCATGAATCTTAAGGAGATTCTCACTGTATTTATTTTTAAAAATTAGATTTTTAAATAAAGGAATTGTTGACAAATAAAATTGTATATATTTATAATGCAGAATATGATGTTTTGAGTTAAGCTTCTAACTTCAATTAAATTCTTCAGAAGCCTCAATCAGTCATAAATATTTGATATGTTTAAAACCGTCAGAATTGTAAACCTTATCTCCAGATTACTTTTAATGTCAAAGAGTGTTGGTGTCTTCATTTGTAAAATAAGTTTAAGACTGCATTTGAAGATGGAATCTGGTTGTGACAATAAGATAAAGATGGCATATTTCTTCACTGAAAAGTATTTTCAATCGAGCAGGTTCAAAACCTTGAGTGTAAGGGAACAGAAGTGCAGAAAGGTGAACAGGTAAAAATATACCACTGACCAACTTTAAAACCTGAAGTGCCTTTGAGCACATTGAAAGAGGTTATTACAGACTCGATCTCAGAAATAACATCTATCTTATAGAAATCACAAGAAGAAGTAGGAGAAATCTTACTCTGTCATTAAGGGAAAACATGCTCTATCAATTTGAGGTAGGGCTTGATCTCTAGGAAATTTACAGATGTATTATAACATATAGTCTGACAGACTTAGACCAATATCCATGACTTCTGGCTCAAGGTAGTTAACTGAGCACACAGATATCTCTCTCCACCTCCCTAACTCACTTAAAAGAAAAACTGAAGATAAAGAATGGGTTTTTGAGAGCACTAAAAAAACAGAAACTAGAAAAATGACGTAAAGAAGGCTACTATAGAGGAAAAACAGTCATTCTCAGTGGAATACAAAGTTGAAGTGAGTAAAGGTTGAGGACAGGATATATAGTTCACAAAATAACCTGAAAGGTCATTAATTAAAGGTCTTTAAAATAGCTGAGTCAGTTATTGTTTTATGAATACAAAGAATTGGCTAGACACTCCCTAGGTGAAGCCTAGGTGAACCCCTTAGAAATGTAGGTGTAAGTTTAGTGTGTCTGTGTGTGCATATGCGTGTGTTAGGGTAGGGATTTCTTAACACAAGTGTTGGGGTCACATGGAAGAGACAGCACATGGAACATTCGAATGTTTGTTTAGGCAGAGAAGAAGAGGAAGAGTATATGGAAGTCAGCTACACACAGAATGAAATAGCCTGAGTTACTCTGCCCAGACTAAAACCTGTCTTGCCTTCTAACTGTAATGGAAGCTCAATGGTTAGCATGTGTCTGCACATTCATTTTGCAAACTGCAGACTTAGTATTTCATTGAAGAGAGGTCTGCTATTAAAAATCAACCTTAGAAACTCATGAAGAATCTTTGAACTTCCTGTGTTGTTGTGGATTGAATCATGTCCCCTCAAATCCATATGTTAAAGTTCTAACCTCTAATACCTTAGAATGTGACTGTATTTGGAGATATGGTCTTTAAAGAGGTGATTAAGATGTAGTCCCCAGGCAAACTCTAATCCACTATGATTGGTATACAAAAAGGAAATTTGGACATAGACACAAATAGAGGAAAGACTCTGTGAAGACACAAGGAGAAGATGGCCCTCTATTAGCAAAAGAGGAATAAGAAGATACCAACACCACTGCTGATGTCTTGATTTTGTCCAGAATTGTGGGGAAGTTAATTTCTGTTGCTTAAAACTACCAAATCTGTAGTACATTGTTATGGTAAACCTAGAAACTATACATTTATTGACTAACCAAGACTTTTATTTTTAAATACAAAAATCATCCAAATATCAGCAGTCATTTGAGAAAAACCAATGGCATGGAAGAGAAGTTTCAAGAAGAATAAATAGAACAATTTATTCAGGGGAAACAGGTAATCCCAGAAACCAAAAAGAACATGAGAAACAACTTTTAAAATCATGGAGATTCAGGGAAGTTTTGTACTAAAGAAGAGTTCAGAAAATTTGGGAAGCTTTTAGCTCCTCAAACAAATCCATCGGACAAGTGTAGCATGAAAAAAATGTAAAAATGAGAAGCGACAAGCTGTTGGCCCACAGTTGGAATGTGGTCTGGTCTGGTATGATGCTCTAACAATTCTTAAATGTGAGTGAATTCAGACATGACATATATCCTACAATTCACCATAGTCCTCACTGCCCCTGCTCCCACAAAAAATTTCACCTATTTGTGTCAACAATTTGGGTTTTGCAGTAATTTTCATTTTGATCCCTGCAACAGAATGATCTTATTTATGAATATGGATACTAAATGAAAGATTCATTCATTATATCACCCAAAGTATATCTAGAAAAGTAAAGGCAGTATGGGACACATTAATATTCAATAAGTGTTGAGTAAAGTTGTTCTTCTAATTTACCAATGGAAGAACTAGTCCTACAATTCAGTTTCTTATCCACTGCTCTTTATTGGAGGCAAAAATAATATCTTATTGGTAGATCTTCTGTGACATGGTGCTTCTAGTAAACTTTTGAAATATATTGAAGTTAACATTGACAATGATTCAGATGCAGATAGAAGTTATAATCCAAGTTAAACTTAATTACATTTAATAATCAATTTTTTTGGGGAAAATTCACATAGTGGCAGAATGTTCTGCAAGAGATTGAGGAAAAGATAAAATTAAGCATAACTGAAAAGAAAAAGCATTAGCAAACTGTTAATTTTTGAATATTTAATATTGAAAGGGTATAGATTTCTTAACAGAATAAGCAAAGATACCAAGGAATAATAAATTCTTTGGGAACAAAAAAAGAAAATATATCTTGTTTATTTTTTTAAAGTGACATTGGAATGATAAAGCAGAAATAATGAACTAATAAAATTTATGACCTATAGATATAATGAGTTCAAGGAAACAGGGTAGAATTATGGGACTATCTTTTTATGTAACTTTATCTAGCATTGACTTTGAGTCACATTAATGTTTTATATTAAAATGCTCATAAATCAATAAGAATGGAAAGAACCCTAAAATTGAATACAAACACAATAAATCCAAATAGATATCAAATAGTGTAACCACACAGAATAGAATAAAAAGAAATCCAACTAAGCTTTGAACACAATTCCTTACATACTTGCAGTGGGAATAAATTAGAGCAGAATCCTGCAGTGTTGGATTAATATTAGATATTTCAATGATTAAAACAAAAAGCAGAAAACAGAAAACTACATCCATTAAAGAGGTCAAGAAGCTCATCTAATGATCATATTTTTGTTTCTAAATATCATTCTCCAGTGAAAAGAATGTGAGGTCTTTGAAGAAATGACCACTTCCAGGGTTAAGACAAAGAAAGTATAAGATGAGTGTGAAGAAATAAACTGCTCAAAAATGTTTGGGGTCATGCCAAAAGGACTTGAAAATTAGTTTAAAGAGATTTCCATTGGCTGAATGTGGGGGAATGATTAACAGGGATCAATTTGTGAGTCTGTCATGGTACCAGATAAAATTTCAAAAAACAAAAATAAAAAGTCCAACTTTACAGAAGAATGTCAAGTATAAATGTGGGAGGAAATGAATAGTATAAGTGGAAAAAAACCCCCACTATTTTACAATCACTATAGTAATTATTTGATTCAAAGAAATATCATTCCATATGCTAAAATCATGAATAAATGATAAAGAACAAAGTTTTTACACAGTATCAAAATAGCAACCCTTAGATCACTTATTATTTAAAAAAAAGGAAAAGTCACTTTTATGTTATTATAGGTATCTGGGAAATACTGCCTTAAACAAATGATCAAAATATCATCCATGAGGGCACAAACATCCCTGATATAATATGTTGAGAAAAATAGAACAGTTACTTCCCAAAATGTTTAATCTGCATCCAGTAATGAGGACAAATCCAAACAGTTGCATTAAAAACTTCTGCCTGGACTCTTGAAATACAGTGCCTTGAACAGCATTAAAGATCAACTCAGGGAGCTACAGACAAGAAAGTGTGTAGTGGATGATCTTTCATGAAGTCCTAATAATTTTTGGGATAGTGGGTATTGGTCACATGATAAATAATGTTATATTAATATCATATTTCCTGGTGATAATTATATTTAATTATATAAGACACGCTCTTGTTCTTGGCAGATACAATCTGAAGAATTTGGCATGAAGGCTGATATTTGCTGGCATGTTTTAGATGGTTCAGGTTAAAATACACACACATAAACTTGTGTTTTCGTGTGTATGTATATGTGAAGAGACAAAAAACAAACGTATTAAGATTTTGAGGGGAGATTCCAAGATGGTGGCTAGAGGGAGGAAGCAGAAAGTGTGCCTCCTATAGTGAAATCTTGGAGTGATGCAGGAGACACACCTTGCAGGCAAGGCCACTGAGAAGAGGCAAAACTTTGACCCCTCTACACCTCCAGCCAGTGCAGAGCATCTCCACTTCACATTAAACGGAGAAACCAGGAGGGCCCTGGGCCGCTGCCAGTCACCCGCACCCAGACAGCTTGGGAAGATGTGGACAAGGTGATCTAAGTGGTACACGGTACTCCCACAAACAACCCAGGGCCAGATCAGCATAGCTCCTTGGACAGACTGACCCCCACCCAGGGAAAAAAAGAGAAACTGAGTAATAAGCAATAAAAACAATAAAGACAAGTAGCAAAGAGGGTGGGGCGCCCTGAGTGCTGAAGAAGGAGGGAGGGGAATCCCTCCCAGAACTGTAAATAAACAAGCCGGGCTTGGCTGGAGAGGCTCCGGAGGGAGCGAGGGTGAGCACCCAACAACCAGGTGTGGGAAAGCTTGTGAGAGTGGTGGAGGGAGGAAAACTCCACAGGAGAGGGGGGAAGACCCACCTCACGTGAGCTGTAAAGAAACACGCAGGCCTGAGAAATTAGGTCACCTCCCCCGGTGTGCTTGGAAAGGGGAAAGCTTGTAGCAGCGGCTTGCAAACAGAGAACTCTGAGTAAACAAAGCCTGTGGGGCCAGGTGAGTACTAAGCTCACCCCAGAGATCTGCATAAATAACTCCTCCAGTAACAGCAGGCTGACAGCAGTGGGCAGGCAAGGCACAGCTGCAGATAGCCATTCACAGACCTGTCTCCAGACTCTTTTTTTTCTCTCTCCCTACCTTTGATGAGAAAACAACCGAATTACACCTGCATGCTGAAAAACTTACTGAAACTATATTGCATTTGAACTTGGGACACTTTGTGGGTTTTTTTGTTGTGGTTGTTTTGTTTTCTTTTGTGCGGTTTTCTATTTTATTTTTCCCCTTTGATGAGACAACTACAGAACAACATCTGAGGCACCATCTCCAGGATTGGAGACTGAAACTTCATTGCATTTGAATTTGGAGATTTTTTAAAAAATTTTTATTTATTTTTTATTTTATTTTATTTATATATATATATTTCTTTCATTTACTTATTTTTTATTTTTATTCTTATCTTTACTCTTTTTATTTATTATTTTCAATTCTCTCTCTGTCTCTCTAATGCCTTTTCAGCTTATGGTTGATTAGTACACTGTCTCTCCCTGTTTATATCTTTGAACTTTTTTTGTTTGTTTCTTTGTTTTGTTTTCTACTTGTTTATTTGTTTTTCCCTTTTCCTTTAACTTCTTTGTTTTCCATCCCCTCTCACCCTTCCATTCTAAATATCACTAGTGCTATTATTACAAGCCAGAAAATACTTAATTGCGCACAGTATAGAGACAATAACAACACCAAAGGCAATGATGGGAAGACATAAAAAACAGGGAAACCAGTTTCCCCACAGCAAAAAATTAATACAGGAACCAGAGGGAAATGAAGACAACAGATACTCAGATCCAGACTCCAAAAAAATTAAGATAAACTATGCCAAAGAAACCAATGAAGTTCACGACAATAATCAAAAAGAAGAAATACTACAGGTACTCAATGAGAATTTTATAGAGATCATACTTGATATGGTTAACCAAAATGTACAGGAGACACTCAAGAAATTCCAAGACAACAAAAATAGAGAATTTGAAAAAGCAAAAGAAGAAATAAAGGAAACCATAGAAGCACTGTATAAACACCAAAGTGAAACAGACAACACGATTAATAAAGAGATAAGTGAACTCAGGACAAAAATAGACAACATGAAAGAGGAAACCACCGAGGATATGGAAAACCTCAGAAAAAAGAATGAAACAGAATTGCAAAACAAAACGGAAGGCCAATCCAGCAGAATAGAACAAACAGAAGACAGAATCTCAGAACTAGAAGATGAAATGGTAATTAAAGGAAAAACCAAAGAACTATTAGTTAAACAACTCAAGACCTGTGAAAAGAAAATGCAAGAACTCACCGACTCCATCAGAAGACCAAACCTGAGAATCATGGGCTTCGAAGAAGGAAAAGAGGTGCAATCAAAGGGAATACGTAATATATTCAACAAAATAATAACAGAAAATTTCCCAAATCTGGAGAAATCTATTCCCATACAGATGGAAGAGGCCTCCAGAACACCAAACACACCAGATCAAAATAGAACTACCCCATGGCATATCATCATTAAAACAACAACTACAGAAACTAGAGAAAGAATATTGAAGTCTGTAAGAGAAAAAACAAATAACATACAAAGGAAAACCCATCAAAATCACAGCAGACTTCTCAACAGAAACATTAAAAGCAAGAAGAGCATGGGGTGAGATCTTCCAGGCACTGAATGAAAATAACTTCAACCCCAGGATACTCTACCCAGCAAAACTATCATTCAAAATATATGGAGCAATAAAAGTCTTCCATGATAAGCAGAAACTAAAACAATATGTGTCCACAAAGCCACCACTACAAAAGATTCTTCAAGGGATTCTGCACACAGAAAGTGAAACCCAACATAATCATGAAAGGAAAGGCAGCACCAAACTACAGGAAAAGAAGAAGCAAGAAAGTAGAGAGTAACCTCAACTTAGGTACACACAATCAAACCTTCAAACAACTAAGACAACCAAATGACAGGAATCACCACATACCTATCAGTACTAACACTTAATGTTAACGGACTTAATTCACCCATCAAAAGGCACCATTTGATGAAATGGATTAAAAAGGAAGATCCAACAATTTGTTGCTTACAGACCTATCTCACCAACAGAAATAAGCATAGGCTTAGGATGAAAGGCTGGAAGAAGATTTACCAAGCCAATGGCCCCCCAAAACAGGCAGGAGTAACAATACTTATCTCTGACAAAGTAGACTTCAAACCTACATTGATCAAATGAGATAAAGAAGGACATTCCATACTAATAAAAGGGGAAATAGACCAAAAGGAAATAATAATTATCAACCTATATGCATCCAATGTCAATGAAACCAATTTCATCAAACATACTCTGAAAGACCTAAAGGATATATTAACTCCAACACAGTGGTCGTGGGAGACTTTAACACCCCATTATTATCAATAGATAGGTCATCCAAACAAAAAATCAATAAAGAAATTCAAGATCTAAAATATACAATAGATCAAATGGACCTATTTGATGTCTACAGAACATTTCATCCAACTTCTACACAATATGCATTCTTCTCAGCAGCCCATGGAACCTTCTCCAAAATAGATCATATCCTAGGGCACAAAGCAAGCCTCAGCAAATATAAGAAAATAGAAATTATACCATGCATACTATCTGATCACAATGCAATAAAACTAGAACTCAACAACAAAAGTAAAGACAAAAAACATGCAAACAGCTGGAAACTAAATAACTCATTACTTAATGAAAAATGGGTCATTGATGAAATAAAAGAAGAAATTAAAAAGTTCCTGGAAGTCAATGAAAATGAAAACACAACCTACTGGAACCTATGGGACACAGCTAAGGCAGTCCTGAGAGGAAAGTTTATAGCCATGAGTGCACATATTAAAAAGACTGAAAGATCTCAAATCAATGACCTAATGATACATCTCAAACTCCTAGAAAAACAAGAACAAGCAAATCCCAAAACAAATAGAAGGAGGGAAATAATAAAAATAAGAGCTGAAATCAATGAAAAAGAAACCAAAAAAACCATACAAAGAATTAATGAAACAAAAAGTTGGTTCTTTGAAAAAATAAACAAGATGACAGACCCCTGGCAAACCTGACTAAAATGAGGAGAGAAAAAACCCAAATTAGTAGAATTAGGAATGCAAAAGGGAAGATAACAACAAACACCATGGAAGTTCAGGAAATCATCAGAGACTACTTTGAGAACCTATATTCAAATAAGTTTGAAAATCTTAAAGAAATGGACAGATTTCTAGATACATATGATCATCCAAAACTGAACCAAGAGGAAATTAATCACCTGAATAGATCTATAACACAAAATGAAATTGAAGCAGCAATCAAGAGTCTCCCCAAAAAGAAAAGTCCAGGACCTGAAGGATTCTCTGCTGAATTCTATCAGACCTTTAAAGAAGAACTGATACCAACCTTCCTTAAACTGTTCCATGAAATAGAAAGGGAAGGAAAACTGCCAAACACATTTTATGAAGCCAGTATTACACTTATCCCAAAACCAGGCAAAGACACCTCCAAAAAGGAGAACTATAGGCCAATCTCCTTAATGAACATTGATGCAAAAATCCTCAACAAAATAATGGCAAACTGAATTCAACAAAACATCAAAAAGATTATTCACCACGACCAAGTAGGCTTCATCCCAGGGATGCAGGGTTGGTTCGACAAACGAAATCAATAAATGTAATGAACCACATTAACAGAAGCAAAGACAAAAACCACTTGATCATCTCAATAGATGCAGAAAAAGCCTTTGATAAGATCCAACATCATTTCATGATAAAAGCTCTAAGAAAACTAGGCCTAGAAGGAAAGCACCTCAACATTATAAAAGCTATATATGACAAACCTACAGCCAGCATTATACTTAATGGAGAAAAATTAAAACCATTCCCTCTAAAATCAGGAACTAGACAAGGATGCCCACTATCTCCATTCCTATTTAACATAGTACTGGAATTCCTAGCCAGAGCAATTAGGCAAGAAGAAGGAATAAAAGGAATACAAATAGGTAAAGAAACTGTCAAAATATCCCTATTTGCAGATGACATGATCCTATACCTTAAAGACCCAAAAAACTCAACTCAGAAACTCCTAGACACCATCAGTAGCTACAGCAAGGTAGCAGAATATAAAGTCAACATAGAAAAATCATTAGCATTTCTATACACTACTAATGAACAAACTGAGAAAGAATATATGAAAACAATTCCATTTGTAATAGCCTCAAAAAAAATCAAATACCTAGGTGTAAACCTAATAAAGGATGTGAACGACCTCTACAAAGAAAACTATTAACTTCTGAAGAAAGAGATTGAGGAAGACTGTAGAAAGTGGAGAGATCTCCCATGCTCATGGATTATAGAATCAACATAGCAAAAATGTCTATACTCCCAAAAGTAATCTACATGTTTAATACAATTCTCATCAAAATTCCAATGACATTCATTAAAGAGATTGAAAAATCTACTGTTAAATTTATATGGAAACACAAGAGGCCACGAATAGCCAAGGCAATACTCAGTCAAAAGAACAATGCTGGAGGTATCACAATACCTGACTTCAAAGTATATTACAAAGCAATAACAATAAAAACAGCATGGTACTGGCACAAAAACAGACATGAAGACCAGTGGAACAGAATAGAGGACCCAGATATGAAGCCACAAAACTATAACCAACTTGTCTTTGACAAAGGAGCTAAAAATATACGATGGAGAAATAGCAGCCTCTTCAACAAAAACTGCTGGGAAAACTGGTTAGCAGTCTGCAAAAAACTGAAACTAGATCCATGTATATCACCTGATACCAATATTAACTCAAAATGGATCAAGGTTCTTAATATCAGACCCCAAACTCTAATGTTGATACAGGAAAGTGTAGGAAATACTCTGGAGTTAGTAGGTATAGGTAAGAACTTTCTCAATGGAACCCCTGCAGCACAGCAAGTAAGAGATAGTATAGATAAATGGGACTTCATAAAACTAAAAAGCTTCTTCTCATCAAAAGAAATGGCCTCTAAACTGAAGAGAACACCCACAGAGTGGGAGAAAATACTTGCCAGCTACACATCAGACAAAGGACTGATAACCAGAATATATAGGGAACTTAAAAAAACCAAATTCTCCCAAAACTAATGAACCAATAAAGAAATGGGCAAGTGAACTAAACAGAACTTTCTCAAAAGAAGAAATTCAAATGGCCAAAAAACACATAAAAAAATGCTGACCATCTCTAGCAATGAAGGAAATGCAAATTAAAACCACACTAAGATTCCACCTCACCCCTGTTAGAATAGCCATCATCAGCAACACCACCAGCAACAGGTGTTGGGGAGGATGTGGGGAAAAAGGAACCCTCTTACACTGCTGGTGGGAATGTAAACTAGTACAACCACTCTGGAAAAAAATTTGGAGGCTACTTAAAAATCTAGACATTGATCTACCATTTGATCCAGCAATACCACTCTTGGGGATATACCCAAAAGACTGTGACACAGGTTACTCCAGAGGCACCTGCACACCCATGTTTATTGCGGCTCTATTCACAATAGCCAAGTTATGGAAACAGCCAAGATGCCCCACTACTGACGAATGGATTAAGATAATGTGGTATCTCTACACAATGGAATTTTATGCAGCCATGAAGAAGAACGAAATGTTATCATTCGCTGGTAAATGGATGGAATTGGAGTACATCTTCTGAGTGAGGCTAGCCTGGCACAAAAGAAAAAATCATATGTTCTCCCTCATATGTGGACATTAGATCAAGGGCAAACACAACAAGGAGATTGAACTTTGATCACAAGATAAAAGTGAGTGCACACAAGGGAGTTATGAGGATGGGTAAGGCACCTAAAAAATTAGGTAGCATTTGTTGCCCTCAATGCAGAGAAACTAAAGCAGATACCTTAAAAGCAACTGAGACCAATAGGAAAAGGGGACCAGGAACTAGAGAAAAGGTTAGATCAAAAAGAATTAACCTAGAAGGTAACACACACATACAGGAAATTAATGTGAGTCAACTCCCTGTATAGCTATCCTTACCTTAACTAGCAAAAACCCTTGGTCCTTCCTATTATGGCTTATACTCTCTCTTCAACAAAATTAGAGATAAGGGCAAAATAGTTTCTGCTGGGTATTGAGTTGGTGGGGAGGAGAGAGAGGGGGTGGAGTGGGTGGTAAGCATGGGGGTGGGGGCAGGGGGAAGAAATGACCCAAGCATTGTATGCACATATGAATAATAATAAAAAATAAATAAATAAATAAATAAATAAATAAATAAAAGATTTTGATAATTGGCAAATGTGAGCGAAGGGCATAAAGGGTGTTTTATTTAGCATTCTTACTACTTTTCAGTAGGTTTATATGTATTTAAAATAAAGCTGGAGAATGGCTTGAGACTTAACTGTTGGTGGGAGGGAGATAGAAAAAATACATTCTTTTCTGGAAAGTATAGTAATGACTTTTTTAGTTTAAACAAACAAAAAGTTTAGGCTTGATAGTATGGTCAAGAAGGATTGTAGTCTAGCAGTACCGTTAATACAGCTTACCTGCTGTATATCAAAAGCAAGTTGTTTAAATTGTCCCTCTAAATAATGGAGACAACATTAGCACTTACTTGTAGCAGAGGCAGCTGGCTGTCTAATCAACATCTAGTCTCTCATTCATTCTTGTTGTAAGAAGAGTCACAAACTTGATGACACTGGCAATGTGCTCAGGTACATAATTTCATTTCCCCAAATTTTTTGCAGAATGGTTATTGTCTTTGTTTACGAGATGTTAAGTGGAAGATGGTGACTGAGGGCTTTGACAGGTGGTACACTTAGCTGACTGGTAAAGGCCTGTTTGCCTTTACCATTTATTTGCCTTCTTGTTATTCCTGCCTGGAAGATGGATGCAATGGCTGGTGTTTCCAGAAGTCTTGTAAACACAGACCACATCTGCATCTGGAAGGAGATGAGGTCACTGTGGGCATCATAGAGCTCCTGTAGCAGCCTGGCACCATATATTTGGATGCTTCTTACATGCAAAAGTTATGTTATTATTATATGTCAAATTATCTGGGTTTTTACTAAATTCATCCAGATGCAATTACTCCTTTACATTCTATCTTTGAGAATTATGATGATTGAAAAATTTTAATATATGCAAAGTGCTAAGCACATAAAATAGGCTTGATGAGTATTCAGCTATTGTTACGGCATAGCATAAAAAGGAATGTACTTTCCCATTGACCTAGAAAGAGAATACATGTTTTTCTCTCTTTTGTAATTCTTTAAACTATTCTTTTTCAGCTCAGGGACTATCTACTCACAGTTCTTCAAATACCTTGCCTATTTAAACAAATTCCTTGCAATGATGATTGTAATCACCCCATATTTGAAATTAAGATAGCAAATAGGTTTCTTGAATTAATGTAACCAAGTCATGTTTGGTAAATAATTGGAGTTCTAAGAGTCAGATGATGTATAATGAAAACGATTATCTGGTATGCTAAGTGAATTTTAAGCATATCCACAAAGTATTTTGTATATATGTGAGATCAATAAAAATATATAAATGGACAGCAGTGTTTGCAAAACCCGAGCACATTGTTTGAACAAGCAATATTATATATGAAGGGGGAATTCTATATTTATTTTGTTATAAAGTGAAAAATCAGTACACATATGTTTAACTTGGCTTGAACTACAATATGACTAACCTGGTTGGATTCCAAAGGCAGAATATTATCTTTAAAAACCCATGTAATATTTCTTAATCATAAGGAACATTTCTTTTATTTAAGTTATAAGCTTTAGTAAGATATTACCAATATCTAGATATAGTATATAAAATAGAATAATTTTCCTTTCATGTCTCTGCTCAGACTGCCTGGGTGAATAAGCATATATATATATATGCATATACATTATTTAACTAATGTATGACTAGAAAACAAAAAACCAGCTACTGATAAAGTAAGATTTCTCTTGAGTCTCTAACATTTTATTATTCAAATCTTTTCAACACAGAGATGTCACACCAACTTTTAAACCTAGAAATCTGACAATCCATTCCATCACACATAATGAATTCACTTTGCATGTAATGAAAATTTATAACTGAATCAAAGAATTATAAAGAGAATAAACATTTAATGCCAGGGAAGTGCCTGGCCCTTTACTCATGTTTCTTTTCCTTCTTCTCAGTAACCCTGTGATATGAATGAGCTTGTCCCACTAGTATAGCTTAGGGAATTGTATCAGTCAGGATTTTAACAGGAAACAGATGGCACACTTGAATAAAATAAATCAAGGAATTCCACAAAGATGCCCGCAGGGTGAGGAACCCACAGAGGACGCTGTAAGCTCTGATTATAGCAGAGCCATTGCCACTCCCTGATCAACAAAAGGAGACCTGGGAGTGGCCCCAGAGAGGATAGAAAAGGACACACTGAAAGAGGTTGTCTTAATCAAGAGGCAAGCTGGCTAGAGGTGGCTTTTTTGGCAGGGAGTAAGTAGCAGGTATTTTTGCTAGTTCCCTGAGTGGAAATCAGTGGACAAGGACATCTGATGACATAGTCCTTGCAGGTCGGTTTCCTGTGACAGGTTGGATGAGTGGACAGTGCATCTAGGAGGACAAGAAGAAAGCAAGCAACATAGGAACAGGAGCTCTGAGAGGTTAGCCTTCTTGTCAGAAGTTACAGAGCTAGGAAGTTGCAGAGCTTAGACTGGAATTCAGATCTGACTCTTGAAAGGTTTTTGTCTTTCTACTATACCAATTGATGTTCCTATAATTAAGGCAAAGAGTGTAGTTAGATTTACATTGTCTTCTCTATTCATCATGTTTTGCAATAGAAATTTGTAGTCTTAATATGCCTAAAAGGATTCATCTATTTGTTAAGTAGAAGTATCTCAAAAGGAAAAGATGTAAAAGGCTATCGTTAATATGGTTAATGGTTCAAGTTGCAGTCTGTGATCAGAAGACTTCCAAATTCCTTGTGTCTGGCAGAGACGAATCCATGGCAGGACATGTGGGTGTAATTGGGGTTTACTAAAAGTTAAGGAAGAGAAATACAAAAAGGAAAATCTGGAGGCAGAGAGAGCATGCTTCTTTTCTCCAGGTGCTTTTAAAACTTAGGCTGACCTATGGGCAGAGAGGAACCAAGTGATTCCCATCCAATAATCAGTTGGGGGGTAGATATGCCCCCTCCCCCAGGTGAGGACAGCTCAAACTGTCCCTGGGCGAGGCTTGGGCAATCTACACAAACATAGTCCCAAACTTTCCCTAATTCTAACCTGCCTCATGGTGATGAGTATACTTTCTACAGATGAGGAGCAGATGAATCTATGGTGAACACAAATTCAAATAATTGACAAATAGAATAACACTTTCATCTCTTTTTTTTGTTGTTGGGGGAGGTCCTAGGGATTGAATTTAGGACCTTGAGCTTGTTAAGAGTTAGGGTAAACAAAAGGAAGCCATGTTAGAACTGGACCTCTTCTTTGAAGGTGATTTACTGGAAACTTTCTACCTGGCCCTAAAGAAAAATAAGCATCCATCTTTAGCCATTTACTAGAAACTCTCCACCTGGCCGAGAAGAAATGACCCACCCTTAAATCTTTATCTCAGGAGGGTCAGACGGCCATTGAAGATTTTTCTCCCAGTGCCCTTTCTGGGACTTCTCCCTCCACATCCCATATCTCTACCTCCAGTCTGTAAGCCCCTCTGCAGGACCCCTTCTCCACAATAAACCCAGTGTTAGCTTTGAGCTGCCTTCCCGCCTATCCATTTTGTGCCTCTTTTCAGTCTAACACTAGGTAAGTGTTCCATCACTTGAATCACATCCCAGTCCTTTTGTTTTTAGTTTGTTTTTCAGATATGGTCTCACACTTTTGCCCATGCTTGCTTTGGACCCCAATCCTCTTACTTCTGCCTCCCGAGTAACTAGTACCACAGGCCAGGCCACGATGCTTCCTTGTTTGCTGAGATGGGGTCTTGCTAACTTTTTCTCTTGCTGTCTTAAACATCTATCCTCCTATCTTCACTCCTGAGTTGCTGGGATTACAGGTGTGATACAAGACACTCAGCCCTCAGTTTCATCCTTTTAATCATGTATTTGATCAAGTTTACAATCTAGCAACTTCACAAGATGGTCATTGTTCATTTGTTGAGGTTCTAACCAATAATAGGAAATCATTTTTCATCTTAAAAATGGCTTCAAGTTGTCTAAAAGAAAAATTACTGTTTTTTTTAAATGAAGTTACAAGTCAGAGGACTTTCCTTATTATGAGCATTAGTCCTTGACAGTGATAAATATGGTAAAACCAAACCGAAATGAAGTGCTCACCATTTGCATGAGCAATTGAAGAAAGTCTTATGAGGAGTTTTCCTTAAACACTGAGAAGCATACCTTATAAATATGAGAATATCATTATGACTCAGTTCTAGCATGTTGCTGGTTGTATTCTAATTAGTTGAATGATAAAGGATGGATGGTTTTGTTGGTTAATTCCCTAACTAATAATCATTTAACTTCTCAATAGAATTATTGATTTTTAAAAAATTGGGTAAATTCTTAAAGTTTGTAATTCATAATTTATTCTTCTTAATGAGTTGGTTATTATGAATAGTGATAGGATAATGAAACAAATGGATCCCAGTGTGAAAAGCAGTGATTTAGTTTATAGCTAAAATTTCTACAAAATTAATGACAAATGCTATGTGTTTTTCAACATAATGACTGAGAATCAGTTTGATAAAGGATAAGACTAACTTCTTTTTTTTTTTCATTTTTCTTTTATTATTCATATGTGCATACAAGGATTGGTTCATTTCTCCCCACTGCCCCCACCCCCTCCCTTACCACCCACTCCGCCCCCTCCCTCTCCCCCCCCAATACCCAGCAGAAACTATTTTGCCTTTATTTCTAATCTTGTTGTAGAGAGAGTATAAACAATAATAGGAAGGAACAAGAGTTTTTGCTGGTTGAGATAAGGATAGCTATACAGGGCATTGACTCGCATTGATTTCCTGTGCGTGGGTGTTACCTTCTAGGTTAATTCTTTTTGATCTACCCTTTTCTCTAGTTCCTGGTCCCCTTTTCCTATTGGCCTCAGTTGCTTTAAGGTATCTGCTTTAGTTTCTCTGCATTAAGGGCAACAAATGCTAGCTAGTTTTTTAGGTGTCTTACCTATCCTCATCCCTCCCTTGTGTGCTCTCGCTTTTATCATGTGCTCATAGTCCAATCCCCTTGTTGTGTTTGCCCTTGATCTAATGTCCACATATGAGGGAGAACATACGATTTTTGGTTTTTTGAGCCAGGCTAACCTCACTCAGAATGATGTTCTCCAATTCCATCCATTTACCAGCGAATGATAACATTTCGTTCTTCTTCATGGCTGCATAAAATTCCATTGTGTATAGATACCACATTTTCTTAATCCATTCGTCAGTGGTGGGACATCTTGGCTGTTTCCATAACTTGGCTATTGTGAATAGTGCTGCAATAAACATGGATGTGCAGGTGCCTCTGGAGTAACAGTCTTTTGGGTATATCCCCAAGAGTGGTATTGCTGGATCAAATGGTAGATCGATGTCCAGCTTTTTAAGTAGCCTCTAAATTTTTTTCCAGAGTGGTTGGACTAGTCTACATTCCCACCAACAGTGTAAGAGGGTTCCTTTTTCCCCGCATCCTCGCCAACACCTGTTGCTGGTGGTGTTGCTGATGATGGCTATTCTAACAGGGGTGAGGTGGAATCTTAGCATGGTTTTAATTTGCATTTCCTTTATTGCTAGAGATGGTGAGCATTTTTTCATGTGTTTTCTGGCCATTTGAATTTCTTCTTTTGAGAAAGTTCTGTTTAGTTCACGTGCCCATTTCTTTATTGGTTCATTAGTTTTGGGAGAATTTAGTTTTTTAAGTTCCCTGCATATTCTGGTTATCAGTCCTTTTTCTGGTGTGTAGCTGGCAAATATTTTCTCCCACTCTGTGGGTGTTCTCTTCAGTTTAGAGACCATTTCTTTTGATGAACAGAAGCTTTTTAGTTTTATGAGGTCCCATTTATCTATGCTATCTCTTAGTTGCTGTGCTGCTGGGGTTTCATTGAGAAAGTTCTTACCTATACCTACTAACTCCAGAGTATTTCCTACTCTTTCTTGTATCAACTTAAGAGTTTGGGGTCTGATATTAAGATCCTTGATCCATTTTGAGTTAATCTTGGTGTAGGGTGATATACATGGATCTAGTTTCAGTTTTTTGAAGACTGCTAACCAGTTTTCCCAGCAGTTTTTGTTGAAGAGGCTGCTATTTCTCCATCGTATATTTTTAGCTCCTTTGTCAAAGATTAGTTGCTCATAGTTGTGTGGCTTCATATCTGGATCTTCTATTCTGTTCCACTGGTCTTCATGTCTGTTTTTGTGCCAGTACCATGCTGTTTTTATTGTTATTGCTTTGTAATATAGTTTGAAGTCAGGTATTGTGATACCTCCTGCATTGTTCTTTTGACTGAGTATTGCCTTGGCTATTCGTGGCCTCTTGTGTTTCCATATAAATTTAACAGTAGATTTTTCAATCTCTTTAATGAATGTCATTGGAATTTTGATGGGAATTGCATTAAACATGTAGATTACTTTGGGGAGTATCGACATTTTTACTATGTTGATTCTACCAATCCATGAGCATGGGAGATCTCTCCACTTTCTATAGTCTTCCTCAATCTCTTTCTTCAGAAGTGTATAGTTTTCCTTGTAGAGGTCTTTCACATCTTTTGTTAGGTTTACACCTAGGTATTTGATTTTGTTTGAGGCTATTGTAAATGGAATTGTTTTCATATATTCTTTTTCAGTTTGTTCATTATTAGTGTATAGAAATGCTAATGATTTTTGTATGTTGATTTTATATCCTGCTACCTTGCTATAGCTATTGATGATGTCTAGAAGCTTCTGAGTAGAGTTTTTTGGGTCTTTAAGGTATAGGATCATGTCGTCTGCAAATAGGGATATTTTGACAGTTTCTTTACCTATTTGTATTCCTTTTATTCCTTCTTCTTGCCTAATTGCTCTGGCTAGGAATTCCAGTACTATGTTGAATAGGAGTGGAGATAGTGGGCATCCTTGTCTGGTTCCTGATTTTAGAGGGAATGGTTTTAATTTTTCTCCATTAAGTATAATGCTGGCTGTAGGTTTGTCATATATAGCTTTTATAATGTTGAGGAACGTTCCTTCTATTCCTAGTTTTCTTAGAGCTTTTATCATGAAATGATGTTGGATCTTATCAAAGGCTTTTTCTGCATCTATTGAGATGATCAAGTGGTTTTTGTCTTTGCTTCTGTTAATGTGGTTCATTACGTTTATTGATTTTCGTATGTTGAACCACCCCTGCATCCCTGGGATGAAGCCTACTTGGTCGTGGTGAATAATCTTTTTGATGTGTTGCTGAATTCGGTTTGCCATTATTTTGTTGAGGATTTTTGCGTCAATGTTCATTAAGGAGATTGGCCTATAGTTCTCCTTTTTGGAGGTGTCTTTGCCTGGTTTTGGGATAAGTGTAATACTGGCTTCATAAAATGTGTTTGGCAGTTTTCCTTCCCTTTCTATTTCATGGAACAGTTTAAGGAGGGTTGGTATCAGTTCTTCTTTAAAGGTCTGATAGAATTCAGCAGAGAATCCATCAGGTCCTGGACTTTTCTTATTGGGGAGACTCTTGATTGCTGCTTCAATTTCATTTTGTGTTATAGGTCTATTCAGGTGATTAATTTCCTCTTGGTTCAGTTTTGGATGATCATATGTATCTAGAAATCTGTCCATTTCTTTAAGATTTTCAAATTTATTTGAATATAGGTTCTCAAAGTAGTCTCTGATGATTTCCTGGACTTCCATGGTGTTTGTTGTTATCTCCCCTTTTGCATTCCTAATTCTACTAATTTGGGTTTTTTTCTCTCCTCATTTTAGTCAGGTTTGCCAGGGGTCTATCGATCTTGTTTATTTTTTCAAAGAACCAACTTTTTGTTTCATTAATTCTTTGTATGGTTTTTGGTTTCTAGTTCGTTGATTTCAGCTCTTATTTTTATTATTTCTCTCCTTCTATTTGTTTTGGGATTTGCTTGTTCTTGTTTTTCTAGGAGTTTGAGATGTATCATTAGGTCATTGATTTGGGATCTTTCAATCTTTTTAATATATGCACTCATGGCTATAAACTTTCCTCTCAAGACTGCCTTAGCTGTGTCCCATAGGTTCCGGTAGGTTGTGTTTTCATTTTCATTGACTTCCAGGAACTTTTTAATTTCCTCTTTTATTGCATCGATGATCCACTCTTCATTAAGTAATGAGTTATTTAGTTTCCAGCTGTTTGCATGTTTTTTGTCTTTACTTTTGTTGTTGAGTTCTACTTTTACTGCATTGTGGTCAGATAGTATGCACGGTATTATTTCTATTTTCTTATATTTGCTGAGGCTTGCTTTGTGCCCTAGGATATGATCTATTTTGGAGAAGGTTCCATGGGCTGCTGAGAAGAATGTATATTGTGTAGAGGTTGGATGAAATGTTCTGTAGACATCTACTAGGTCCACTTGATCTATTGCATATTTTAGATCTTGGATTTCTTTATTGAGTTTTTGTTTGGATGACCTATCTATTGATGATAATGGAGTGTTAAAGTCTCCCACAACCACTGTGTTGGCGTTTATATATGCTTTTAGGTCTTTCAGGGTATGTTTGATGAAATTGGGTGCGTTGACATTGGGTGCGTACAGATTGATGATTATTATTTCCTTTTGGTCTATTTCCCCTTTTATTAGTATGGAATGTCCTTCTTTATCTTGTTTGATCAATGTAGGTTTGAAGTCTACTTTGTCAGAGATAAGTATTGCTACTCCTGCCTGTTTTCGGGGGCCATTGGCTTGGTAAATCTTCTTCCAGTCTTTCATCCTAAGCATATGCTTATTTCTGTTGGTGAGATGAGTCTCCTGTAAGCAACAAATTGTTGGATCTTCTTTTTTAATCCATTTTGTCAAACGGTGTCTTTTGATGGGTGAATTAAGTCCATTAACATTAAGCGTTAGTACTGATAGTTATGTGGTGATTCCTGCCATTTAGTTGTCTTAGTTGTTTGAAGGTTTGATTGTGTGTACCTAACTTGATGTTACTCTCTACTGTCTTGCTTTTTCTTATCCTGTGGTTTGGTGCTGCCTGCCTTTTCATGGTTAAGTTGGGTGTCACTTTCTGTGTGCAGGATCCCTTACAGAATCTTTTGTAATGGTGGCTTTGTGGTCACATACTGTTTTAGTTTCTGCTTATCATGGAAGACTTTTATTGCTCCATCTATTTTGAATGATAGCTTTGCTGGGTAGAGTATCCTGGGGTTGAAGTTATTTTCATTCAGTGCCCGGAAGATCTCACCCCACGCTCTTCTTGCTTTTAATGTTTCTGTTGAGAAGTCTGCTGTGATTTTGATGGGTTTACCTTTGTATTTTACTTGTTTTTTCTCTCTTACAGCCTTCAATATTCTTTCCTTGGTTTCTGAACTTGTTGTTTTAATGATGATATGTTGTGGAGTAGTTCTATTTTGATCTGGTCTGTTTGGTGTCCTGGAGGCCTCTTGCATTTGTATGGGAATATCTTTCTCTAGATTTGGGAAATTTTCTGTTATTATTTTGTTGAATATATTACGCATTCCCTTCACTTGCACCTCTTCTCCTTCTTCGATGCCCATGATTCTCAAGTTTGGTCTTTTGATGGAGTCAGTGAGTTCTTGCATTTTCTTTTCACAGGTCTTGAGTTGTTTAATTAATAATTCTTCGGTTTTTCCTTTAATTACCATTTCATCTTCAAGTTCTGAGATTCTGTTTTCTGTTTGTTCTATTCTGCTGGATTGGCCTTCCATTTTGTTTTGCAGTTCTGTTTCGTTCTTTTTTCTGAGGTTTTCCATATCCTGGCAGTTTTCTTCTTTATTGTTGTCTATTTTTGTCCTGAGTTCATTTATCCATTTATTCATTGTGTTCTCTCTTTCACTTTGGTGTTTATACAGTGCTTCTATGGTTTCCTTTATTTCTTCTTTTGCTTTTTCAAATTCTCTATTTTTATTGTCTTGGAATTTCTTGAGTGTCTCCTGTACATTTTGGTTGACCCTATCCAGTATCATCTCTATAAAATTCTCATTGAGTACTTGTAGTATGTCTTCTTTTAAATTTTTCTTGTGGGCTTCATTGGGTCTTTTGGCATAGTTTATCTTCATTTTGTTGGAGTCTGGATCTGAGTATCTGTTTTCTTCATTTCCCTCTGGTTCCTGTACTAATTTTTTGCTGTGGGGAAACTGGTTTCCCTGTTTTTTCTGTCTTCCCGTCATTGTCCTTGGTGTTGTTACTGTCCCTGTACTGTGTGTAATTAAGTATTTTCTAGCTTGTAATAATAACAATGGTAATATTTAGAATGGAAGAGTGAGCTGAGATGGAAAGCAAGAAGTTAAAGAAAAAGGGGAAAACAAATATACACACAAGAGGGAGAAAGCAGAACAAGGTATCAGACAAGAGAGTTTCAAAGGTATAAACAGGGAGTGTTAGTGTACTAATCTACAGTAAGCTGAACAGACATTAGAGAGACAGAGAGAGGATTGAAAATCAAAGATAAAAAAAATAAAAAATAAGTAAATGAAAGTAATATCTATATATAAAAATGAATTAAAATAAAATGGAAAATAGAAAATTAAAAAAAAATAAAAAACCCAAAAAACTTCCAAGTTTATATGCAATGCAGTTTCAGTCTTAATAATTTGGGTGTCCGTCTCAATCTCCAGTCCTGGAGTTGGTGCCTCAGATGTTGTTCTGTAGTTGTCTCATCAAAGGGTATGCATAAAGTAGAACAAAACTACACACTCACACAATCACACACACACACACTCACAAAAAAAAAAAAAAAAAAGCCCCACCAAGTGTCCCCAGTTCAAATGCAATACAGTTTCAGTAAGTTTTTCGGCTTGCAGGTGTAATTCGGTTGTTCTCTCATCAAAGGTAGGGATAAAAAGAAAAAAAAGCATCTGGAGGCAGTTCTGAGAGTGGTATCTGCAACTGTGGCTTGCCTGCCTGCTGCTCTCAGCCTGTAGCTGGAGGCGTTATTTTTGCAGATCTCTGGGGTGAGCTAGCACTCACCTGGTCCCACAGGCTTTGTTTGCTCAGAGTTCTCCTGTGCGGGAGCCTCTGCTACAGGCTTTCCCCTTTCCAAGCACTGGGAAAGGTGACACTGCCCCGCGTTGTCAGGCCTGCGTGCTTATTTACAGTTCATGTGGGAGCCCCTCTCCTCTGAAGTTTTCCTCCCACTGCCACTTTCAGAAGCTTTCCTGCTCCTGCTTACTGGGCGGTGCTGCTGCTCCTGCCGGCCGCCATGTTTGTTTACAGTTCACGGGGGAAGTGGGTCTTCCCTCCTCTCACAAGCTTCCCTGCTCCTGGTTGCTGGGCGTGTGCCCCGCTCTCGCCAGAGGCTCTCCAGCCCGCCTGGCTTGTTTATTTACATTCCCGGGAAGGATTCCCTTCCCCCAATCTTCAGTGCTCAGGGCGCCCCACCCTCTTTCCAGCGTGTCTTAACTGTTCTTATTGCTTATTACTCAGTTTCTCTTTTTTCCCGGGTGGAGGTCAGTCTGTCTAGGGGGCTATGCTGCTCTGGCCCAGGCTTGTCTGTGGGGCTACCGCGGTACCACGAAGCTCACCTGGTCTGCCTCTTCCCAAGCTGTCTGGGCGCCGGCCACTGGCGGCCCCGGGGCCATCCTCATTTCTCCATTTAACGTGAAGTGGAGATTCTCTGCACCGGCTTTAACACACGTGTCTTTTGGAGATAGTTAAGATCCAAAATATGGCAGGGCTTTTTGTTAGTTTCCCCAGCTTTCTGGAGTCCCCATGACTGATCTCTTAGCTAAGATTCCAAAAGTCTGTTGAGTACATGCAGTCTCGTTCCCGGGAGCTGATCTCCTTCACTGAGGCTCTGCACTCTCAAGACTAACTTCTGAAAATACTTGTTAAGTGCTGGTGACGTGGAACTGCTGACTCTGCAATCCCTCTTATTTTATTCCAGGAATTTAGCTGAAGGGTGTTCAGTGATTTCAGCTGAAGATGACTCTAGTCATGGTCAAGATCAAGTATTAATTTATGAAACCATTTGAAATGTTTTGAAGAGGTAAATTGTAGGCAGAATTTTTAGGTAGAGATTCAGAAAGAATCTTATGTGTCCTATTTTATAATTTTATTTTAGTAGCTTTTATGTCTAGTAGAAAGTAAAAACCATGTTTCTTTGGGAAAAGGGTATTAATACCTACTTTAATTTACTAAATATTAAAAATTTGCATATAATGGAATACTTAATATGCAGACTTGGGCATTGTCCTGCTTGGGTTCAAATCCCAGCTGCATTATTCTAATGTAATATCAGAATAATAATAGTAGGCACTCTTCAGAGTTCTGTTAAGAGAGTCAGTGTAAGCTCTTACAACAGTGCTTGTCACCTAGTAGTCCTTCAATCACTTTCAGGTTGTATGAGCTGTGTTAAAGGGACTTACCTGCTCTACTCAGATGTGGTTCATATTTACCATTGGTATGCTAATCTTTTATATGTAACTGCTTATATGCTACACAGAGTAATGGCTTTTTTGCAAAAGCTTATATCCAGAACATTATCACTATATGTAATATATATAACATTATCAATAACATTGTATATAATGATATATATAACATTATCAAGAATCATTATTGGGGTGATTTTAAATCTACAACTTTCTTATTGCTACTGTTTGAAGAATTAAAGGATGGAAAAATTGGAAGGGTATTCAGAGAACAATGGAAGGAGAAAGGAAATTAGAGAATTAGTCTTGCAGCTAGGAAACTTTTTTTTTGAGCTGGCTGTTAATTAACTCTATCATCTTAGGGGAGAACAATCTCTTGGGTCTTGGTTCTCTTAGCTATGAAATAGGCATAATAATGCTCTTGAGACAAAGCATATGCTTGTACTCAACATGTTCTTGTCATTAAATACTACTTAAAGCCACATTTTGTATCTCTCAAGTGCCTGGAAGCCATCCCTCTCATACTTTGGGATGTCTAAAATTGCCAACTTCCTATTACATTGCCATTCGTTAGGTCATATGAATTAAAAACTGGGAAAGGGACTGAGAGAAGACCAGGAGAACCATCAGAAATCACTAAAAGCATTAGATTGTTTAGATGTGTGACACTGTGGGTCTCTTTAGCTGGGCACAGAAATTTCAGAGGTAGAAACCAATCAGTTAACCTTGCTGGATGCAATCATTTCTCACTTCATTAGACTGAAGTTCATTTTGAGCTGGAAATCCCACTCCTGGAACACAGCTCAGTCCACTTCTAATTCGAAACACCTGGACCCCTTTGGCCAGAGGCCACATTCAGAGGCAGGCTCATCTCTTGTGGTGACCTAGGTCTTCCCTCAGCCATCCTACAACAGCAAATGTATCACAAGGAAAGATGAATTTCTGTAACAATACCAAGAAAAACAAACTTAACTCAGAATTTAAAATATTAAAAACTGAGTAGCTGACATGATGGGAAGCCAACATTAGCCCTGAGGTAAGAAATGTGCCTAATTAAAGAAGCATGTGCTATTAGAAATTATGAGGAATGAGATCAAGACACCTCACATGGATAAAGTGATGGTAATAAATTCATTTCTAGACCTCAGTTGGATGAAGAAAACTACCCAGTTTGTTTCCCTTTGTTATTGACTCCATCCCTATGATCATGATGTTTAAGGAAACAACCTCATCCTGAGTGTATCAAGGTCATCTGTGGGGCTGTGGAGTGTGTGAACTGATTTAAATTTCTGAAGGAGACGATGATAGAGAGCAAGTGTGAACACAGATTCATTGGTAGCAATAGGCTTTAAGCTGGACATTGACCTTCATGTGTGGCAACGTACATAGTACTTATACTGCAGTGTAATTATTTTCTAGCTTGTGTTTGGTGAGTTCATTCCCGAGTTCCTTGTTACTACTCTTTTCTCTCTGTTCCCATTTAATTTTTCCCTTGGGATTTTTCGTAATCGAGAAAAAGCAGGAATAGGAAATAGCATTCTAATTAGTACCTCTATTCCACCTGGATTCGCAGGTCCATTTTGGCTCAACAAGCTTTTTATTGTATGCCTCTTCTGCCAGGCACAGTGTTGGGAATGGCAGAGATAAACAGACCTTTGTTTTAACTAGGCCAAACCCAAGGACCTTCAAGTCTTGAGATTGGTCACCCTGCTCATCATAGCTACTGTTCCTCACTCACCCAAGGCATTCTTTTTTCAGATGAAGGCTGAAACCCTAAACCGATGTATTATTCTTTTTCTCTCCCACCCACCAGCCTTAGTGTAAGGTCTTAATCTAATTAACACTAGTACTGATGGCAGGAATAGAGGGAGGAAGACAATGGCTCAAATATGATTCATTTAATCTGGGTAATAGATTGGTTTTTAATAAAAATTGACAATTTAGTGACATTTCCATTAAAATTCTTTCCGTGAAGATACTATTTTATATTTTTGGTTTGATAGGCAAAAGTTTTGTGTCTAGGAAAGAAATGAGTTTCTAATATATTGGGAAAGAAGTTAATGTTTACAAATCCCTACTAAGTTTCAGGTAGAGTTCTTCATATTAATTTTTTGTTTGTTTTTGGAGGTGGATGGGGTCAGATTGTAATTGTGTGTACCAGTTGGAGATAATTATTTTTCTGGGCCCACTTAGTATATACTTCCATCCAGTGTCCACAGAACTTACCAGGCTTCCTTCCCAACTTTCCTAAATCTGGCAACTGAAAGGCAAATGCTTGGATCTGTGGGTGCTTCTTACACTCATGACAGCACAACATCAAAGTTAACACCACTCACAATTGTTTTGCACCTGGGCAATGCTGCATGTGCTTTATTTGAGCATTGTCCCAGTCATCCTGTGTGACACTGTGGAAGACAAAGATCAATGTATTACAGTGCCTTGCTGATAATGGCAAAGATGATTAGAGGCTGGGATAAATTTTAATCTGACTCTTAATCTTTTCTACCAAGCCATACTGTTTTTTTCAGGAAGTAGTGCAAGAGACTAAGGAGTTCAGGGTCTGTTGGAGAGCACTCATTTCCCTTTTGCTGGCAGCTTTTTTTTTCTGTCACATTAGGCACAAAGCAAGAGGATTTAACAGATATTTCTTTACATATGGAAAACATGTATGAAATGAGAGACTGGGAAAGCAAAAACAAACGTGCAATGCCTTCCTAATAGGAACTCACATGTGAGCAAAAAGTCATGAACAAGATTTGTATTGCATAATAGCAAAAATATGATAACAATTGAAATACTCATCAATAGGTCCATTAAAGGACCTCAGTAAAGTGAAATAAGATTTAAAAGGTTGGTGGATGTGTATGAACTGTCATGGAAATGTGCTCAAGGTAATTTAGAGGGCAGGGCACTAAGTACAGCATTTTCCTTTTGGCGTAAAGGAAGTAGGGGCTGAAAGATGGAATAAGTGTGGTGTGAGGAGTGGAAATCCAAGGAACCAAGTCCCTTGAAGATACTAGATGCCCGTGAGAACTAGATTTATGTTCAAAGTCCTTGCATAGAGGTTTCCCAACTTACTGATCAGAAAAATGAAGGTCTGGTGAAGTCTGATATTCACACTTCACCATGAGACATGACATCACATTTATTAGAATGGCTGCAGTTAAAATACTGACTATGAGAAGTGCTGATAAGAATGTGGAGCAACTGGAACTCTCATACACTGCTGATGGGAAAATAAAATGATACAATAACTTTGGTAAGTGGAGTGGCCTTCTCTTGGGATTCAAATCATATGCCTATCATGTGACTCAGCCATTCCTCTCTCAGGTATTTTCTCCAAGAAATAAAAGCTTATGTGCATACAAAAAATTTGAATACATATACATATCAGTTATAGTTCAAATAGTCAAAAACTAGAAAGAGTCTAAATGTTCAGAAACCGGTGAATGTAAAAACTGTGCTGTATCCCATTTCAGCAAAAAGGAATGAACTAAGCAACATAAATGAATGAATCTCAAAATAATTGTGCTGTAGGAAAGCAGACAGACAAAAATATAAATTATCTGATTCGACTTATATAAGATTCTAGAAATTACAAACTAATCTGTTGAGATCAGAGAGATAAATGCTGGGAACAGAGGGAGGAGGAAGGAAGGTACTGAAAGGAAGCACAAAGTAAGTTTGGTAGCGATGAATTTTCATTACTTTGGCTTTGGTGATAATTTTAGTTCATATATTTTGAAAACTTATCAAATTGTATACTTTATGTTCAGTTTATTGTTGCCAACTGTATCCAATAAAACTGTTTTAGAAATTAAAAAAAATAAAAAACAAGCAGAATTTAAGAGGACTTTTGACTCTCTTTTGGCAGTTAAATGGACCACCATATACTGCTCTGTAAATCATAAATGTAAAGTGTGGTGGGGGGGAAGGTAGAAGTGGGTGTCTACAGAATATTTAAAAGTCACTTAGAGATCCAAGTCTGTGAATGTCAATGAAACAAATAAGGGCCTAAGTTGATAATTAAAAACCCTTGTTATATTATTAAAATCATGCCTCTGCTCTTACTGATCTACTTTTGGCTAAATGCCTGAGGGTGCTCAGCTTGTTACTGGATAATTAAAGGTACACTCTGTATTTGAGGAAGGACATGTCCTGTGGCTAGTAGTGAGGTTGGCAATTGGCTCTCTGAGGAACTTCTTAAAGATTATTTATAATTTGATTATTTTAATTTGTATAAATACAGAAAGGGGGCTAATAAGTTTTTAGCAGCCTAGTTTCATAGGACTGCATTTTATCACACACAGCTTTTTTGTAGACTTCTTTAATGTCTTACCACCAGCTGAGCCAGATGGTGTATTGAAGCTTTGATTGGAATAATTGGATCATTTGTTTTTCTCAAACATAATATTTAGAAGCCTTTTGGAAAGAAGAGCCCCTCAATGTATTAATCTGCTTCAAAGCTCCACCAGCAAACACCAGATCTCTATTCTATTTTTATTTTTTTCCCCACAAACTTTACAGAGAAAAAGATTGGGTTTCTTCTCTGTTATTTCTCCTGTTTCTCTGGGTTGTTTCTCAGAAATGCAGTTTTTGCCTTTGAGACCTGAAACAGATGTTCATGCAAATGTGATGGTGAAGTCATCTTGTGCAGAGCACAGCTGGGAAAATACCAAAAGGTGGCTTCAGGAGCAGTGGTCCTGTATAATTCACGTTTCACTGGAGAGTTTCCCTAATAGAATTTCATACAGAAAAATAATGCAGAGTTCATGGCTACCATGTAAGATCGGACCAAGGTTCACTATTTACATAGGTGGCAGGGCTGATAAATAGAATAGGTAAACATTGTTGGTTGTGTTGCTCATTTGTCGATGAAGATTCCACCCCCTGCTAATCTTGTATAAACAATTGTACTTTCCTCAAGTAGAGAGTAGAGTTTAGTCTTTGGCTATCAGTTTAAGTCAGTTTCACCTTGAAGAGTAGCTTTTTATGGCTTCTTGTTCAATAGCTTGAGTCTCAATGGGAGGGAATTATTACTTCCAGCTCACAACTTGAAGCAAAGGCAGAAGGCTTCCTCTGTGACTTTGTAACTTGCACAAATAGGGAAGTGCCTTCAGATTGAATTATTAAGGAAGGGGAAATCCCTTGATTCACAAGACCAGCCTTATAAAGATCACTGTATGTCAAGAAGTTCTTTATCAGTTCCACTTGCTCAAAAATAGTTGCAATCCTATAGCCCTGGCAGACTTTAAGACACAACCAGAGGCTTCCATAGGTTCTACCTCAGAAATGGTCATTGAGGCCTCCTTCTGAGTCCCTACCAGGAGGATGGTTTAGGTAGGCATACAGGGGCAATTGGCTTTTGGGTGCAACTTCAAATAAGAATTAAATGAATAATGAGTGTAAATTGTGAAAAAAAAAAAAAAAAAGCAAAAAGGAGAGGGAAGAAACATGGGAAAGAACCCAAAATCTGGGGAAAGCTATAATAAGGTGAGACTTTCCTAATCTAGACTGGCATGGCACCTTGTCACCCTGTAGAATGGAGCATTGTCATTGTAACAAAAGATTTTTCTTTCCAGAGAGTTTCTTCCCCTATGCCAGGTGTTAGGAGATAACTAAAATTTGTGCCTTGTAACTTACAGAGCATTTTTTCCATATAGAACAGCTCTAATCCCTTCAAACTAGTTTGAGGTAGGTGGTGTTGTCTCCCTAGTTTGTGCAGGAAGAATTGGGTTTAAAGTTGGTAAAGTTGGTAAAGCATTTTCTCTGGGACACATGGCTAGAGAGAGGAAGAGCATAAAGTTGAGTCTGTGTTGTCTGACACCAATCCCAGGTACTTTGTTAGTTGTTTGGATAAACATTTTATCACCTTAGAGGACTGAATTTATATTTAGAATTTATTACAGAAACCTGATACCAAATAATGACTATATATCTATGAAGAAGAGGTTTAACATAATGGAAAAGTGGCAACTTGAATGAAAATGCTGGCATTCAAATCCAGGTTCTATTAACAACTGTATAATCCACAGCAATATTCTTAACTTACTCGTTACTACTGTTACTTATTTCATAGAGTTGTGAGAGTTAATGAGTTAACAAGCATAAAGTGCTTGGAACGCTGCCCGGCTGCTTTTAAAGGCTGCCTAACCATGGCAGCAAATAGCATTGTTAACATAACTGATGCTTATTATTATAGAAATGGAAAGTATTCATTACATTTCTTCCATCTCTGTGGGAATAAAAATTAGGTCTGAATGACATGCTTTTACTGTTTATTTGAATCCTGCCAGGAACACGTTAGGCATTGGAGAGCTGCAATACTATAGTAAATTCTTGCTTCCATTTCCAGCCAATACCTTAAGTGACAGGAAATGTATATCCACTGGCTAAGGCATCTGATTTCCACCTCCCAGCCCACATGGAGGAATTACTGGACTCATGCATTCTGTCCTGAGTTCCATGCTATTTGGGAGAGCTTGTAAGAGGAGTGAATACTGAAGTCTAGGATACACCTGTGTACCTTCCTCAGAAATTTTTCCTGTATTTGCTTTTTGCTTTATCAACATTTATTCTGGATTGCCTTCTCTTCTCTATCCATGTCTACTTCCTTAGTTTTAATCCAGTCACATGGCTTTGAATGGCAACACTTGCTAATAACCCTCATTTGCTTCCAGTCTAACTCGATTTCACCTCTTGGAAGTCAGATAGATGTCTCAAGTTAACATAAGCGAAACCACTTCCTATTGTCCCCACATGCTGTATGTTTAGTTTTCCATTTCAGATGATGGTGTTTCCATCCTTCCAATGGTCCAGGCTCCAAATCTTGGAGTTACCTGTGACTCTTCTCTCATACCTATGGCTAACTTGTTAAGAAATCCTATTGTTGCTATCTTCAAAGCTATCCAGAATTGGACACTTTTCATCATTTCCTACCACCCTGGCTTGGGCCACCATCATCTCATGTGGATTATTGAAAAGCCCTCTTAATAGTCCTCCATGAACAACACTGCACCCACTTTCCTATGGTTTATTTTCAACACAACAGTTGAAATGATGCTTTTATAATGTAAGTCAGATCATATCAGTCCTCCACTCAAAACCCTAAAGTGGCCTAGTGATTGATATAATTTGACTACCTCTGGCTTTTCCTACTCTTTTCCTTGTTTTTGTCTCTGCTGTTTCCAGTGCCTTTTCCCTCCTTTTTCTATTGCACGAAATATTTCTGCCTTGGCTGCCTGCTTGGCCACCTCTTCACTTTTGTAGGTGAAGATGTTTAAATCCTACCTTCCCAGTGAGGCCCACTGTCTACCTGTTAGATGTGGTACCAGTTCCCCTCCACACTTCCCTGTCCTCCAGATTTCTCTGATCCACTTTTTTCCCAACATGCTACTGTCCATGCCTACAGTTTAGGTCACACAATTTCAATTTTGCAAATAAGAGATTGTGAATCTGAATATGATTATTTGTTGTGTTCATCTATCTATCAGAGTGCAAACTCCATGGAGGCAGTGTTTATGGTGTTTCGTTTGAGTTATCTCAAGTTGTGAGATCAACACCTGGTGCATAATAAGTGCTCCATGTATATTGCTGAAATGAATGAATTTGTCAAACAACATTTTCTTCTTTCCAGATTTAGTGAACTGCTGATTGTTTATTTTTTTATTTTTGGCAGTACTGGGGTTTGAACTCAGGGTCTTGAACTTGCTAGGCAGGTGCTCTATAGCTTGAGCCACTCTGCCAGCCCCTGATCATTGTTTGTGAACATATATGTATGCCTTGCAATGTGTGCTTTTCCATCTTGACCTTTCCTTCCTTTGATCCTTCAAATCCATCCTATTTCTACTTTTACTAATTTAGGTCTTTCTTAATTCAGGCCAAGTCATATTCCATGAGCCCCCCTCTTCCCTAAGATGCAGTTTGTGATGTCCTTTCCCTGACAACCTCTATAGTAGCTATTTTTATAATACAATATTTGTATCCAGTATACTCATATACTTCATTTCTTTTATTAATGTCTTTATAAAGGTAAGTTATCATCACCTAAATTGCAAGGTCCTTGAGAAAAAAGGTTATAATCATTATCATTGCTAACAGGGTGTTAAGTAAAACTCTTATTTCACAATGGTATGCTCTCATTTAACAGATTACGTGTTTTGCAAGTTTTGTAATAGGTGCTGGAACTAAAATGATTTATTAAATTCACTCCTTACCTTGAAGAAGTTTACTTACTGACTGCTGAGAAAAAGGGAGATGATAGATAAATACAATTGAGCTCATTAGTGCCTTGGGTTGGAGGGATACAAGTACTTACCTCAGCTTAGAGGTCCAGAGACCCCCCTCCCAAGGCACTGGCAGATGAGATGAGTCATAAGAAGTGGAAGGAGGAGAGGAAAGAAGGAAGAATTCTTCAAGTAGAGGAGTCTGCATGTGTAAAGCCCTGGAGGTGATTGAGAGAGGGGATATGATGAACTAATGGCACTTTAGATGGTTGGTGTACAGATTTCCAAGGAGATGAGTGATGCAATGAAAGATGAAGTTGGTCTTTATGGAGGAAAAAGCCTCTCCAAAGCCATGAAGGGTGCTGAACACCACACTAAAAAATTCACACTTATGAAAGAAGGGTGAGTTATTCATACTTAAGCAAAGGTCTATGTGGTACTCAGACTTGCACTGAAAGAAGCCTCAAGTTGTAGTGTGAAGAGTGGATTGGAGAGATGGAAGCCTGGAAATAGAGAGAGAAGTCCTTTCACTTGTTCAGTATTTGTGGTAATGCATCCTTGAGCAGTTTGCTAATGGATGTCCTTGATGATCATTTCTTATAGGATGGAAAGTAAATATTACTGATGCTGCTGAGGGAATGTGGTCATATAGGGACGTATTTATTTAAAATACTGGATTTTCGAGATAAAGAAGGACATTCCATACTAATAAAAGGGGAAATAGACCAAAAGGAAATAATAATCATCAATCTGTATGCACCCAATGTCAACGCACCCAATTTCATCAAACATACCCTGAAAGACCTAAAAGCATATATAAACGCCAACACTCCATTATCATCAATAGACAGGTCATCCAAACAAAAACTCAATAAAGAAATCCAAGATCTAAAATATGCAATAGATCAAGTGGACCTAGTAGATGTCTACAGAACATTTCATCCAACCTCTACACAATATACATTCTTCTCAGCAGCCCATGGAACCTTCTCCAAAATAGATCATATCCTAGGGCACAAAACAAGCCTCAGCAAATATAAGAAAATAGAAATAATACCGTGCATACTATCTGACCACAATGCAGTAAAAGTAGAACTCAACAACAAAAGTAAAGACAAAAAACATGCAAACAGCTGGAAACTAAATAACTCATTACTTAATGAAGAGTGGATCATCGATGCAATAAAAGAGGAAATTAAAAAGTTCCTGGAAGTCAATGAAAATGAAAACACAACCTACCGGAACCTATGGGACACAGCTAAGGCAGTCTTGAGAGGAAAGTTTATAGCCATGAGTGCATATATTAAAAAGATTGAAAGATCTCAAATCAATGACCTAATGATACATCTCAAACTCCTAGAAAAACAAGAACAAGCAAATCCCAAAACAAATAGAAGGAGAGAAATCATAAAAATAAGAGCTGAAATCAATGAAATAGAAACCAAAAAAACCATACAAAGAATTAATGAAACAAAAAGTTGGTTCTTTGAAAAAATAAACAAGATCGATAGACCCCTGGCAAACCTGACTAAAATGAGGAGAGAAAAAACCCAAATTAGTAGAATCAGGAATGCAAAAGGGGAGATAACAACAAACACCATGGAAGTCCAGGAAATCATCAGAGACTACTTTGAGAACCTATATTCAAATAAATTTGAAAATCTAAAAGAAATGGACAGATTTCTAGATACATATGATCATCCAAAACTGAACCAAGAGGAAATTAATCACCTGAATAGACCTATAACACAAAATGAAATTGAAGCAGCAATCAAGAGTCTCCCCAAAAAGAAAAGTCCAGGACCTGATGGATTCTCTGCTGAATTCTATCAGACCTTTAAAGAAGAACTGATACCAACCCTCCTTAAACTGTTCCATGAAATAGAAAGGGAAGGAAAACTGCCTAACACATTTTATGAAGCCAGTATTATACTTATCCCAAAACCAGGCAAAGACACCTCCAAAAAGGAGAACTATAGGCCAATCTCCTTAATGAACATTGATGCAAAAATCCTCAACAAAATAATGGCAAACCGAATTCAGCAACACATCAAAAAGATTATTCACCACGACCAAGTAGGCTTCATCCCAGGGATGCAGGGGTGGTTCAACATACGAAAATCAATAAACGTAATAAACCACATTAACAGAAGTGAAGACAAAAACCACTTGATCATCTCAATAGATGCAGAAAAAGCCTTTGATAAGATCCAACATCATTTCATGATAAAAGCTCTAAGAAAACTAGGAATAGAAGGAAAGTTCCTCAACATTATAAAAGCTATATATGACAAACCTACAGCCAGCATTATACTTAATGGAGAAAAATTAAAACCATTCCCTCTAAAATCAGGAACCAGACAAGGATGCCCACTATCTCCACTCCTATTCAACATAGTACTGGAATTCCTAGCCAGAGCAATTAGGCAAGAAGAAGGAATAAAAGGAATACAAATAGGTAAAGAAACTGTCAAAATATCCCTATTTGCAGACGACATGATCCTATACCTTAAAGACCCAAAAAACTCTACTCAGAAGCTTCTAGACATCATCAAGAGCTATAGCAAGGTAGCAGGATATAAAATCAACATACAAAAATTATTAGCATTTCTGTACACTAATAATGAACAAACTGAAAAAGAATATATGAAAACAATTCCATTTACAATAGCCTCAAACAAAATCAAATACCTAGGTGTAAACCTAACAAAAGATGTGAAAGACCTCTACAAGGAAAACTATACACTTCTGAAGAAAGAGATTGAGGAAGACTATAGAAAGTGGAGAGATCTCCCATGCTCATGGATTGGTAGAATCAACATAGTAAAAATGTCGATACTCCCCAAAGTAATCTACATGTTTAATGCAATTCCCATCAAAATTCCAATGACATTCATTAAAGAGATTGAAAAATCTACTGTTAAATTTATATGGAAACACAAGAGGCCACGAATAGCCAAGGCAATACTCAGTCAAAAGAACAATGCAGGAGGTATCACAATACCTGACTTCAAACTATATTACAAAGCAATAACAATAAAAACAGCATGGTACTGGCACAAAAACAGACATGAAGACCAGTGGAACAGAATAGAAGATCCAGATATGAAGCCACACAACTATAAGCAACTAATCTTTGACAAAGGAGCTAAAAATATACGATGGAGAAATAGCAGCCTCTTCAACAAAAACTGCTGGGAAAACTGGTTAGCAGTCTGCAAAAAACTGAAACTAGATCCATGTATATCACCCTATACCAAGATTAACTCAAAATGGATCAAGGATCTTAATATCAGACCCCAAACTCTTAAGTTGATACAAGAAAGAGTAGGAAATACTCTGGAGTTAGTAGGTATAGGTAAGAACTTTCTCAATGAAACCCCAGCAGCACAGCAACTAAGAGATAGCATAGATAAATGGGACCTCATAAAACTAAAAAGCTTCTGTTCATCAAAAGAAATGGTCTCTAAACTGAAGAGAACACCCACAGAGTGGGAGAAAATATTTGCCAACTATACGTCAGACAAAGGACTGATAACCAGAATATACAGGGAACTTAAAAAACTAAATTCTCCCAAAACTAATGAACCAATAAAGAAATGGGCAAGTGAACTAAACAGAACTTTCTCAAAAGAAGAAATTCAAATGGCCAGAAAACACATGAAAAAATGCTCACCATCTCTAGCAATAAAGGAAATGCAAATTAAAACCACGCTAAGATTCCACCTCACCCCTGTTAGAATAGCCATCATCAGCAACACCACCAGCAACAGGTGTTGGCGAGGATGCGAGGAAAAAGGAACCCTCTTACACTGTTGGTGGGAATGTAGACTAGTCCAACCACTCTGGAAAAAAATTACATCGATCTACCATTTGATCCAGCAATACCACTCTTGGGGATATACCCAAAAGACTGTTACTCCAGAGGCACCTGCACATCCATGTTTATTGCAGCACTATTCACAATAGCCAAGTTATGGAAACAGCCAAGATGTCCCACCACTGACGAATGGATTAAGAAAATGTGGTATCTATACACAATGGAATTTTATGCAGCCATGAAGAAAAACAAAATGTTATCATTCGCTGGTAAATGGATGGAATTGGAGAACATCATTCTGAGTGAGGTTAGCCTGGCTCAAAAAACCAAAAATCGTATGTTCTCCCTCATATGTGGACATTAGATCAAGGGCAAACACAACAAGGGGATTGGACTATGAGCACATGATAAAAGCGAGAACACACAAGGGAGGGATGAGGATAGGTAAGACACCTAAAAAACTAGCTAGCATTTGTTGCCCTTAACACAGAGAAACTAAAGCAGATACCTTAAAGCAACTGAGGCCAATAGGAAAAGGGGACCAGGAAGTAGAGAAAAGGGTAGATCAAAAAGAATTAATCTAGAAGGTAACACCCACGCACAGGAAATCAATGTGAGTCAATGCCCTGTATAGCTATCCTTATCTCAACCAGCAAAACCCCTTGTTCCTTCCTATTATTGCTTATACTCTCTCTACAACAAAATTAGAAATAAGGGCAAAATAGTTTCTGCTGGGTATTGAGGGGGGAGAGGGAGGGGGCGGAGTGGGTGGTAAGGGAGGGGGTGGGGGCAGTGGGGAGAAATGAACCAATCCTTGTATGCACATATGAATAATAAAAGAAAAATAAAAAAAAATACTGGATTTCTTTTTATGATCTTTGGAAATAGAATTCTCCCAAGTAAAAGAAAAATATATTCACAAAATTTGAATGGCAGGTATATGTTCTGCAAAGCAGGATGCAATAGTGGCTGAGCAAACCCTTAAGAGTGCAGAGATGGTGACTCCAGAGAGTAGGAAAGGACAGGTTAGAAAACTAGAAAGACTGACCATAATAAATGGGGTGTGAATTCTGGGAGACTCGAGAGCCCAGTGCACCCTACACTCTGAGGAAAGCAACCTTCACAGACCCTAAGAAAAACAAATCTGCTAAACAGATGCCTTGAGCATGTCACTTGCAGACAGAGCCTCCTTTGCTAAAATTCCTCTCAGAACAGCTGATAATGAACAAGTCTGCAGTAAGGAATAATTTATCAAACTATTTTATGATCGTCCAAGGAGTTCTCTAAATAATAAGAGACACCAGGGAATAGGAGGCGGTCATGTAGAGGAGTGTTGGTAACCTTTTTCCCTAGGGACTAAGGCTCTGTTTGTGTATTTTTTGTTTTGTTACACCAGTGAGGCTGACATTGTCCTCAGTTCTTTGGTTCTTTTAATAATAGTCCATTCTTTATTCATTTCAAAAGTGAGAAATGTGAATACTGTGTGGGAATGCTGGTTTTAGGCAGGCTTCACCAGGGAAAATTGAATCTAGAAGTCAAAGCTGTCAATAAAACAGGAAATGGATCAGCTTGCAGGGGCTCTGCAGCTCAGGTGTGAATGTACCGGATCCTCAGGGAAGAGCAGCCAAGGTTGTTTCTTGGGCAGTAGCTGATGCCTGCGTGCGTCCTCAGAACTGTTCAGACCCCTCACAACCCAAATCCAAACCCAGGTCACTAAGCACCACAGGAGAAAAAAGAAGTGATTCAGTTTACCAGTAACTAAACGGGAAAACTGTCATTCTGAATAATGATTATTGTTCTCTCTGAGCATTCAGAAATGGTTGTTTTTCAAGAGAATGTGTTAAAATACTTTTTTCTAATGTAATGAGTATCAGGCTGCACATTTCTGGAAGAATTATTTTCCCTGGTCATGGTAATAATGACTGTTATTTGTCAAACTATTCTAAATATAAAAAAAAAAGAAGGAAGGAAAGAAAGCAAATCAGAAAAGGGAAAGAAAACATATTGTTGAACAGTATTTTCTAGGGGTGTCCCAAAAGGGAGCATGTTTTTTGGGGCTCAGTTTTCAAATCTCCATGTAAGCCACTCAGGATTTAAAAAATAAATGTCCCATAAAATGCTTTGCAAAAGAACTTAACAATTTTGGAAATTAATAGAGAAATCTAAAACAAAACTATTCTCTAACCATCAGGGCAAGAAATGCTATAGCAGTGATCATAAAGGAATCCTCACAATGTGGCAGGAAGAGTTAGATGCTTTGAATGCCCTCCTTATTAGCAAAGAAATTTTGGAGAAGTATTCCATTTCTTACCAGTTCCTTACTCCGCCAGATGAGAAATCTAGACCAGATTATCTGGTCTTTTTCGGATCTGAATTCTTAGATTAACTGGATTCATTGCTGGAAGTGTGCCTCAGTGATAGAGTGCCTGCATAGTAAGTGTGAAGCCCTGAGTCCTAACCCTAGAACCTCCCAAAATAAAATTAACTGGACACACTTAAATTCAACAGTAAATATTTTTATTACTGGGTTTTGGGGGTGAGGTCTAATGGTATAATTCTTACCTTAGCAGGGTCCTTATTGCACTATATGAGAGTCTTACTTTTGTGAAGTTGTGCAAAATGAGTAGCATTTTTGCTATTTATTTATGAAACACATTAATATAATAATTTTTTTGTGTGCCACTGGGGTTTGAACTCAGGTCCTCACCCTTCTAAGAAAGTGCTCTTACCACTTGAGCCACTCCACCAGCCCTTTTTTGGTTAGGTATTTTTTGAGATACAGTCTCACAAACTATTTGCCTAGGCTGGCTTTGAGCTGAGATCCTCCTGATCTCTGCCTCCTAGTAGCTAGGATTACAGGAATGAGCCACTGGAGCCTGGCAACATATTAATAAAATTATTAGAGAGGCTTTCCATCGATATATAGCAGATACAAATCAATATGATATGGGGTACTTTTTTTTACATGGATGTGAGTTTCTGTGTGTTTCTTTAGTCTGTGTTCATGTATGGCAGGAGGTGGGTTTTAAGTGACACTTCACTGATAAGATACTAATTTGTGGAGGTTTGTTTGCACAAATTTTTCTTTAATTTGGTGCTGAGTTTCCCAATGCTCAATTGTACACAAAACCATTTCTTTTCTCTCTACACATATTTTCAGCACAAAAATGCATTGAACTCAACCCTGGATAGCCAAATGCCTGATCAGATGATTCAGTAAAAGAAACTTTATATGCTTTTCTCCTGGTCCTCCAATGGAGCACTGACACAGGTAAAAGCACATTTTCATTTGAGTCTGAGAGCTTTATCTGTTTAATTCTCTGTTGGGTCCAGGTGAAAATAATCAGGTGCTATCATCAGTATCAGCCTGGCATATATACTTCTGGGTCTGTCTGAATGGTTGATGGTAGACTATATGGCTCTAACCAGATCCTCCCACGATGACACATTTTAATACCTACATGACAATTGTCTGCAAGATAATCAAAGACATTTATTTCACTTTTCTCATTTTTAGGATATTCCAGTTTTCACAAAATGTCACCCTGCATTTTCCATTTTCTCTAAAGATGAATTTCTGGGAAACTGCTTAATAGTCTGTTACTTTTCCTCAAAAAGTCCACTTCAGATGATAACCAAGACTTTTTTGGATGTTCAACATTCCTTTGCCAGATGTGGAACAGTACATATTTTCTCAGCTGGGAAAAAGAAGCTACAAAATGGTGAAACTTGTCAGCAGTGGTGGGAATTATCAATACCAATGAATGCTTATTTTTTGTTTTTGCATGGGAGACTGGCAGAAATATTTGAAACATGAATCTCAGTCCTCTCCTTAATATACCTTAATAAATTCCAGCTCTGGACGAGCAAATGAAAACTGATACTGGAGACTACAGAGTGTGCAAAAATATGGAACATACTCAAAACTTATTACTATTCATTTTACTCCCAGTCACAGGTTCATACAACCTATATGTGATAAATGAACCTTCAGGGTGTGTTTGCATTGACATTTATGAGTTTTCAGAATAAATGACCTGAGTTTTTTGGAAGGGCATTCCTGAGAGGGCTTAAAGGTAGCTGAAATATCTTTGGCCATGAATGTTTCTTAAGTAGCTTTGAAGCCAGAAAATTTAATTAAATATGAAAACCCACTTAGGAATAAAAATCTGAAGGCACTTTGGGCATTGCATTATGGGACTAAGCCAAATATTTAAAAAACATTTTACTTCAAATGAAATTTTCATTCATTTGGCTGGTCAATTAAATATGATTTTCCCCCGAATTTCCTCAAGAAAGAAAGAACTCTTTGAATACATAGTATTAAAAAGAATATTAAATAAATTAGAACACAAGAGGTCATTGGTTTGGGGCAACTTTGAAAAGTAACAGCCTTTTTTTTTTTCTTAATCAAGGGAAGAAGTTTCTTACTTGCTTTCATCTGCTCTTTTCCCTTGAAGTGTTCTGGTTCCCACTGTGGTTTTTCTCAGGCTCTATGGTCACTTGCACCCAATTGAAGTGATTAAGAAAGGAATTGGTTGCCATCTCTCCAGATTCTCTGACTAGTCTAAAGAGTTTCCAAGTAAGATTCAGCAAAGCAAAGTCCTTTTAAGATAGAGTACCTTTTGATTCAGGCTTTTTTTTTTAAATTAATGACTTAGAATCTCTCCAAATCCGGATCATCCTATGGATAAAGCTCCTCTTTCATGTCATGATAAATTATCTTGTAATTAAAACATAAACTTTTACCTCAGAAGCACTTTTAAGAAACTGTAATAAAACCGGCATACCTAAGCCCATGGTTTACCACCTAAAATTCTGGCATTTTGACCTTGAGAATGTCAGTGAAGAGTGCACAGAGGGTTACTTGAGAAGTCGAATGTTAAATTTTAAAAATTGAAGTATTTTGCTTAAAGAACAATTTCACCATGAATCTCCTTATGGCAGATGATAAAATCCTTCAAGAGATCTCTTGAGTTTAGTGAAACTAAAATTCTTAAACATGAAGATTAAAAATAAGTACTAATCACTTGAATCATGAGTATTGCTCATGCTATGTGTTGGTTATGTGTAGGGATATGGAGTTAGTGAATTATTTGCCTGGTCAAGTCATTCTTATCATAAAATTGAGTGTCTAGTCCCATTCTCTCTTTTTCCTGTAGGAGGGAAAGTTGTGTCTTTATTTCAATTTTATATTTATTTCCCAAGTCACATGAGAATTACATAATGTACGTGTAAAAGTCAGAAAACATACTTGCTTTGAAAGCAATTTGCAAAATAGTTGGGTATTTCCAGTATTCTATTACTTACTCTTTGACTAATACTGGTATCTATAACTTGATTGAAAGAAAACATTTCAGCTACAATTGAAGCTAAGTTAGATCAGGGCGTACTTTTATGGCAGATTAATATTATAGTTGAACTGAAAGGTTTTTTAAACAATTGACATACAAATAATTGAACATTCATTTATTTGGATCAACATGAAGCCTATCCCTTTCGTTTTCCTACAAACCATTTCCCAGCCACCTTTCAACTTGTAAAGAAACAGAAGTAGAGAGTATCCTGCCAGAAAATCTTTTTGCATTTCTGTTACTGGAAACTGACAGGATAAAACAAAGAAATATTCTTTGGGTAATTGTAAAGGACTTACCACACACATATCAGAGTAAATAAATGGCTTTAAAGATAAACATTTGGATGATGGTTATTATTTTTTTCCACCAGTAATTGTGAACAATCTGGGTCATTCGAGGTGATGGAGAATTGGTAATGTAGTTCCATAAGCACATCAACTAGTTAGAACATTTACAGATGTAGAATATGCATGTTATAGTATATAACATACATAATACAAAATAGAGGCATACGCTATTATTTTACTAAACTTTCCTGGTCCTCAAATGGTGAACTGATAACTATTTACAAAACTGCTCAATTACCAGTATCACTTAGGTGTATTGAAAAATTATAGGTCCATCTTTCATTCTCACTTCCTTCTTAAGAGTTTTTGATTCAAAAGGATCAAAGAGCATCTGGAAACTGTATTTTAAAAAAGATCTCTGGGTTCTGACGATAAATCAAATTTCAAATCTCCTCACTTACACCACCTGTTAGCTCCTCTGATACCTTAGTTTCTTTGAGATGGAGTGACTAAAGTGAATTCTCTGCTTGTATACCAAATACCAGTGTGGATGCTTTTAGACTAATTTCCAATATTTGCAATTATATTTGTAGATGCTTCTAAGTAGCACAAATAAAAGAAGAACAAAAAAGCTATAGTTATAATACATGAGAAACCCACTTTGGGAGTTGTGAACAGACTTCCATCTTAGAAGTATCTGGAAATTCTTTTTAAAGGAATCAAATTTATTTATTTTCAACACATAAATTTTATGAGCACAATTTAGCTTAGAGCATCAATAGAATGTAAATAGAAAGAACAGTATCATGTGTTATTAACCTAAATATTTTATAATACTAACAATATCATCGTAAACATATTTTTAGTGATACATAATCTTCTTTATTATCATAATGTTGTACTGGGGTACATTGTGACATTTACAAAAGTGTTTACAATATATCTTAGTTAAATTCACCCCTCCACCATTATTCTTTAACCCTCCTTCCCTCATTCTTAGAACAGCTTCAGCAGGTCTCATTTTTCCATTTTCATATGTGAGTACGTAACATTTCCATCATATCCTCCCTCCTGCACCTTTTACTTGTACCTCCCACTTGTCCTAACCCCTCAGCAGGATCTGTTTCATCTGTCCCCTGTTTTTGAACAAAGACGTTGTTTTGTTTGTTTAAGATGGCTGTACAGGGAATTTCACTGACATTTCCACATAAATTGTATCATATCCTGAACTGGGTCAACTCCTGCATTTTTCTCCTTCTTTCCTTAGTCCTCTTTTTATGGTGATTTCAACAGGTTTAAAAATGTCATATTCATTCTATACAAGAATACATCAACCATATTCGCCTTCTTTTTATAAAGGAATTAAATTTAGGTATGCTAATCAAAAGTTATCACTCAATTAGGGAACACCAAAGTTGTATCAGCATCCGTCCTGTTAAAGAGGCATGGATTGAAGGCTTCCTTTGGGACAAGTTAACAAATGCTAGAGTTTGGATTTTTTTTTTTTTTTTTGTGGCACTGGGGCTTGAACTCAGGGCCTACACCTTGAGCCACTCTACCAGCCCTTTTTTGTGATGGGTTTTTTTGAGATACGGTCTCGTGAACTATTTGCCTGGGTTTGCTTCAAACTGAGATCCTCCTGATCTCTTCCTCCTGAGTAGTTAGGATTACAGGCATGAGCCAACGGTGCCTAGCCAAATGCTGGAATTTTAACTTATCTGTGATTTCCTTATGAAATTCATTTTTATTATAAAAGTAAAATTTAGAAAATAGAAAAAATATCAAGAAGATAATATATTCACTATTCACCATATCTATAGATAACCAGTAAGTATTTTATATTTGTTTTATTAAAACATGCATATCTATATCTGTATAGGAATATATGTACACACATATATAGAGAGATACATAGATAGCTATTTGAAAATTTTAAAACCAATAATTGTCTGGGTTTCTCTCCATAACACCTTTGCTATATACAATGTTATACTAGCTGAAACAATCACCCAATCATTATAAATAATAGAGAATATCATTTATATGTTGCTAATAATAGACACCATATGCCTGACATACATTAAAACTTTTACTTGTCAAAATAGTAGGCAAATACTGAAATCAGTCTTCCATATCAGTGAGTTCTTCATACCTCAATTCTGGAAATATTCTGGAAAAAAATTGTGTCAGTGCTGAACAAGAGAATGTTCTTGTCATTATTCTGTATACAATACAGATGACAAACATTTATATAGCATTTACACTGTGGTGGGCATTATAAATAATCTAGAGATTACTTAAAGCATACAAAAGGATACTATACACAGGTTATATGTAAACACTGTGCCATTTTACAGAAGGGACTTGGGGGATCTATGGTTTTAGTAGGGAAGGCATCCTGGATTCCCTGAGGATATTGAGAAATGACTGTATGTTATTCCCCATTTTACTGAATGAAGAAATGGAGGTACAGAGGGTTTAGGGTGATTTTGCAACTACCATATAGCAGATGCAGAGTTCTAACCCTGTGGCTGTCAATGGCTGTGGAAGAAGCATGGGGAGGATGAGAGGATAGACCAGAGGACAGATGTAAAGGAGAAGTTGCAATTTTCTAAAACTACCCTCTACAACTGAATTTCTGTTTAAAAAAAAAAAAAAACATTTAAGTGGGGGGAAATTTCTTGGGAAATCTTTAGGTTTGTTGGAGATATGCTTTGGTGATACAAAAGCAGTTTATGAACCACTTATCTCACTGTATCTATCAGTCTGGGTTTTACTTTGGATTTTATTCCTTAATCATGATAGAGGAGAAAAGAGAGAATTTTACAAATACTAAAAACTTTTACCCAAGGCAGATTTCATTTTCTTTCTCTTGGTAAAATGGTTCTGAAATTTTCTTCAGATCTGAAAAACCACTTTAAATGACTCCTTGTGAAATTCTGCAAGGCAAATTCCTAAATATATGCAAATAACACAAGAAAGTATCTGAATTTCTTTTTCAGACGAATTTAATAGTTGGACACCTGGTTCTGATAAATAATCAATTTTAATTTAGACTGTGAATTGAGACAAGAGGAATTGCAGGCCCTTTCACAGAGCCTGCTATTTTAAGGTAGTCTTCTAAGCTTTTGTGCTCAGTCGTGCTTAGCTAACAGAAAGCTCTCTCCCCAGGAAATCGGCCATTTTAATCGCTCAGGCTTCCACAGGAGGATATCTAAAGTGACCAGTGCTCAAAGGCTCAGAGTCATAATTAAGAATATTTATTGCTATTTTTATGTCCTCGTTGTTCAGTAACACACAGGAGCATCTCTACTTTTTGGTATCATGTAATCACCATGAAGTCATTCTCTCTGGAAGCCTTGACCGTACTGCTATTAAATCACATGTGCACTGCTAAATGATTTACAAGCTGTTCAGCTCAGGTTCGTCTTTTACGTCTCCCATGACTACATTTTCACTTTATTACAATCAACTTCTCACAGGTCAAAGAAAACATCCTCTGAAGGTCAAATTCCCTTCAACTTCACATTCAATTTAATGAAACAGGTTTGAAATCACTGCTTCTGCAGCGTCATTCCCAGTGCTGGGTAACATGGCAGCCAGCAGTCCTGAGTGACAGAAACCTCCAGCTAGACATCTGGTGTTGGATGATTTCAGACAGGAAGAAATCCACCCATGCTGAGGCTGCTGGGGGGACCACTGGCCTGCAGAGTTAAGCGACAGCATAAGGATCATGCTTGCCCAACATCTGAATTAAAAAACATAAAGAAAGAAAGATAAAAAGGAGGGATAGAAAGCATCTGTTTAGCATCTGTTACTAGAAACAATTTCTCTTGTGAACCTCAGACTGCTTCTAAAAATGTCAGTTCATCAGGTGATACTGCTAAGACCAGTATAAAGAGTGGATATGATAAGTGGGAAATGAAGTAATAAGAATGGCAGTTTTGTCTCTTTCAAGGTGAAATCCCTCTAAGATCAGAGATACATTGGGTTTTGGGAACGTACCAAGACATCTGGCCTAATAGGTCCTTTGTTTAGTGTCAGGTTCCTTCCAAATAGTCTTTCTTTGTCCTTAATAAATAGTTTTCTGTATTCACAGTACTGTACACAGTTCCTCATCCATAGATAAGTCAATGAATGACTTTTGAAACATGCCTTGTATGTTTAAGTTTGTCAGATAATTTAGAAAAGCTTTGATGTTCTCTTAGATCTCTTCCACCTTTTTTTTCTTTATGGAAAATTTCCAATAATCTGCAGTTTATGTTGTATTTGAAAGAAAACTTTGATTTTTTTTGTATTTCATTATGAAATATTCAAACATAAAATAAGATAGACAATAATATAAAGAACACCCATAAGACCACAGCAAACTTTAAAGAAAATCTTAACTTTTTGCCACTTTTTAAAGTGAAGCAAAACGTTGCAGACCCAGTTGAGGCTCCTCCCCTCCATAAGTATGCCCCCTCCCATCTTTTTTCAGAGAGTACTGCTATTCAGGAATGGGTGCATATCTTCTTGCACATGGCTTATCAGACATATTTATACTGTTTATTGTATAAGTTGAATATAGTTTACTATGTAAGTAATATATGTTACTATGTATATATTTATCCATAAAACCACTGGGAACACACTTAACATACTATTTTCTCTTTTCATTCAATATATTTTTGAGTTTTATTTTTTACCTATTCATCTAGTCTTGTTAAAGGTCATTGATTCTTCAATTTTGGTTAAAAAAAAAACTTGTTTTCTATACATTTTTCCATCTCTAATGAACTAGTATCTTATTAAAATACAATAAAAGTAAATTATTAGATAAATATGATAAAACAAAGCTGTACTAAGCACAGGTCGCACTTCTTAAGATGACATTGAACAGATAATATTACATGTAGTTGCTAGAGAAGTTTCTAAATCCTTCCTTTTGGTTTTAATTTTCACCTTGATAATACACCAGTAACAATCTGTTTCCTAACAGACACTGGTCCACAGAACACACTGAATAAGCCTATCATCTACCTTTACCACCATATATTACTTTATCATCTACAATTATTCCATTTATTTATTAACTACTCTTTGGTAAGTATTTGTTTCTAGCTTTTGCTACCTCAAATAGTGCTCCAGTGAATATTGTGACCTGGTGCAGGGCTCCATGTGCATGGAGCAGTGTGCCAGAATGCACTCGTTTAGTCAAAGGGTATACTCACCGCCTTTCTCTGTGGTCTTCATGTATTTTTGCTGGCATTGAGCTAAATCAATTTTGGAAAATGGAATACTCTGCATACACTTTAATATAACCATAAATATAAATACTACATGACACAATTTTGCCTAAATATATATGTACAATTGTAGATATGTTTCCAGTTTTGTCCTCTGACATGGCTTAGGAAGCAATGACATCCCAGAGAAAACACACACACACCTAGCATATAGATCTTTGTGTCTAATAGCATTCTCTAACAAAAGGAGCCAGGGCTCTTTGAAGAAATGGCTGATTTTAAGGTTGAGTCAGAGAAAGTCCAAGAATATCCTAAGATCTTGTAGGGTCAGAAAGTACAGAGCACTCAAGATGACATGTCAAAGTGACATGGGAGCCTACTTGAAAAACTCCCAATGGCCAAAGCTGGGAAAATATGAGAACCAAGGTAAATGATGTAAAGGATTATAACAAAAAATGAAATAAATACCAATGAGTTCATACCAATGTAAATAATCAAATAATTAAATGAAGAAGAGACAAAATGTCTTATACTGAAGAAATACAAATAACTTATACAGGTACAGATTCTTCAAAGAAGTGGTGCACAATTTCTAGACTCCTTCAGTAAGGGACGTACAAAAGCAAAATAATTGGCAATATATGTAAGTTTACTTCTTAAATGTCTTTTTTTTCTTTTGTTAATTATTATCATATTATTGTACTGGGGGTATATTGTAACATTTGCAAAAGTTCTTATAATATATCATAGTTAAATTCATCCCCTCCATCATGTTCCTTTATCTCCCTTCCCCCAATTCCTAGAATAGTTTAAACCCATTTAATTTTTCCATTTTCATACATGAGTATGTAATATTTTCATCATATTCAGCCTCATACACACTTTCCTTATATCGTCCCCTCTCTCACTGGTACCAACCACCTAGACAGGACCTGTTTTACCTTCCTGTTCTCTATTTTTGGAAGAAAAGAAATTTTTTGTATGTTTAAAATAGCAATACAGGGTATTTCTTAGTGACATTTTCATGTATATATATTTTATGTATTATAACATAAATTGTTTCATCCCCTCTATTTTTATCCTTTCTACTTTAGTCCCCCTTTTTATGGTGGTTTCAAAAGGTTTAAAAATTCTATATTCATTCTTGTATAGAAAGTACTTCAACCATATTGACCTTCTTAACTTCCTTCTTTTACCCTTCCTCTCCAATTAGTGACCTCTCCTTAGCATGAACTGTTTCCCATAATATTTCCATAATATGGAATATATTCCATAATATTATTGGGTATATAGTCTACATAGGAGAGAAAACGTGACTTTTGGCATTCTGAACCTGGCTAACTTCAGTTAAGATGATGTTCTCCAGTTCCATCTATTTACCTGCAAATGACACTATTTCATTCTTCTTTATGGCTGAATAAAATTCCACTGTAAATAAATATCACATTTTCTTAATCCATTCATCAGTAGTGGGGCATCTTTGCTATTTCCATAGCTTAGGTATTATGAATAGTGCTGCAATAAACATGGGTGTGCAGGTGTCTTTACAGTATCCTGACTTATATTCCTTTGGGTATATTCCTAGCAGTGTTATTGCTGGATCATACAGTGCAGTTTTAGTTTTCATATTTTGAGGAGCCTCCATACTGTTTTCCATAGTGGTTGTACTAACTTACATTCCCACTAACAGTGTATGAAAGTTTCTTTTCCCCCACATTCTCGCCAACATTTTGTTATTATTTGTGTTCTTGATGGTAGCCATTCTAATAGGAGTGAGGTGGAATCTTAACATGGTTTTGACTTGCATTTCCTTCATGGCCAGGGATGTTGAGCATTTCTTCATGTGCTTTTTGGTCATTTGGACTTCTTCCTTGGAAAAAGCTCTATTCAGTTCATTTGCCCATTTTATCATTGGTTCATGGATATTTTTGGAGTTTAATTTTTTGAGCTTTCTGTATATTTTGGTTATTAATCCCTTGTCAGATATATAGCTGGCAAAGATTTTCTCCCACTTTGTGGGCTGTCTTTTGAATCTGGTGACCATTTCTTTCATTGTGTAGAAGATTTTTAGTTTCATATAGTCCCATTTGTCAATATTTTCTCTTAGTTGCTGGGCTATTTCAGTTCATTTAGGAGGTCATTGCAGATGCCAGTTAGTTCCAGTATATGTTCTGCTCTTTCCTATACTAGTTTCAAAGTTTCAGGCCTTATATTAAGGTCCTTAATCCATTTTGAGTTGATACTTGAACTGGGTGAAAGACATGGTTCTAATTTCAGTTGTCTGCATGTAGATATCTAGTTTTCCCAGCAATATTTGTTGAAGATGCTGTCTTTTCTCCATTGTATGTTTTGAGTACTTTTGTCAAAAATTAGGTGTATGTAGCTGCATGGATTCATATCTGGGTCTTGTATCCTGTTCCACTGGTCTTCAGGTATGTTTTGTGCCAGTACCATGCTGTTTTTATTGCTATGGCTTGGTGGTACAGTTTGGGAGACTCTATTGCTGCTTTGATTTCTTTGCTTGTATAGATCTATCTAGGTGATTTATATCCTCTTGATTCAATTTTCAATGGCCATTGTGTCCAGAAATTTTTCCATTTCTTCTAGATTTTCCAATTTATTTGAATATAGGTTTTCAAAGTAGCTCCTGATGATTCCCTGGATTTCCTTGATGTTTGTTGTGATCGACCCTTTTTTTGTTTCTAATTTTGTTAGTTTGGGTCTTTTCCCCCTCCCTTCCTATTTTGGTTAGATTTGCTAGGAGTTTATCAGTATCATTTATCTTTTCAAAGATAAACGAACCAGTTTTTTGTTTCATTGATTCTTTGTATTTTTTTTATCTCTATTTCTTTGATTTTGGCCCTTACTTTTAAAATTTTTCCCCTTCTGCTAATTTAGGGTTTTGCTTGTTCTTGTTTTCTTAGGAGTTTGAGATGTAGCTTTAGGTTGTTTATTTGAGATCTTTCTCTGTTTTTATGTATGTATCGATGGCTATAAATTTTTCTCCTTAGGACTGCCTTTGCTGTGTCCCGTAGTTTCTGATAGGTTGTGCTTTCATTTTCATTAATTTCTAGGATCTTTTTTTATTTCCTCCCTTATTTCCTCTATGACCCACTGATTATGTCCCAATGTGCTGTTTAGTCTCTAGGTGTTTGAGTATTTTCTGCTGTTTCTTTTGTTGTGGAGTTCTTGTTTTATTGTGTTGTGGTAAAACAGTATGCATGGTGTTATTTCAATTTTCTTATATTTGTTAAGACTTGCTTTGTGAGCTAAAAAGTGATCTATTTTGGAGAAAGTTCCATGGGCTGCTGACTGCAGGATGGAATACTCTCTAGATATCGATCAGGTCCTTTTGATCTGTGCTGTCATTTAATTCTAAAGTTTCTTTGTTGAATTTTTTTTGTCTGGATGACCTATGTATTGGTGATAGAAGAGTACTGAAGTCTCCCACTATCACTGCGAAGTGGGGTGTATCTATTATTCTCAGTCCAGTAGTGTATGTTTAATGAAGTTGGGTGCACTGACCTTGGGTACATATAAGGTAACAATTGTTATTTCCTTTTATTAGTATAAAGTAACCTTCTTTGTCTCTTCTGAGTAATTTAGATTTGAAGTCTACTTTATCTGATATAAGTATAGTTACTCCTGCCTGTTTTGGGTGGTCATTAGCTTTGGTAAATCTTCTAGCCTTTCACCTAAGCTAATGTTTATTTCCATCTGTAAGGTGAGTTTCTTGTAAAAAAACAAATCATCAGGTCTTCCTATTAATCCATTTTGCCAATGAATGTGTTTTGATGGGGGAGTTGAGCTATTAACAATCAGTTTTAATATTGAAAGTTATGTGGTGATTCCTGTCATTTAGGGTTTTTTTTTGTGTGTGTATGTGTGTGTAAGCATTTGAGTGTATGCAATTAATTCTATGCTACTCTCTATTTGTCTGCTCTTCCCTTGAGATTTAATAATTCCCATCCTGTCATGGCTGTGTTTATTTTCATCTTTTGCATGTAGGATTCCTTTGAGAATTTTTCAGAGTGCTGATTTAATGGTCATGTATGTTTTAGTTTCTGTTTATCATGGAAGGTTTTTATTGCTCCTTCAATTTTAAATGATAGCTTTGCTGGGAAGAGTATTCTAGGATTGAAATTGTTTTCTTTTAGTGCTTGACATATCTCACTCCATGTCCTTCTTGCTTTTAAAGTTTTTGTTGAGAAATCAGCTGTTATTTTGGTGGGTTTACCTTTATATGTTATTTGATTTTTCTGTCTTATAAAATTCAATAGTCTTTCCTTTTCTCATTTTTTAAAAACTATAATGTGCTGTGGTGAGGTTCTATTTTGATCATATCTGTTTGGTGTCCTGGAGGCTTCCTATACCTGAATGGGCATCTCTTTCTCGAGATATGGTAAATTTTCTGCTAATATTTTGTTGAATATATTTCATATACCTTTGGCTTGCATCTCTTCTCCTTTTTTGATGCCCATGATTTGCAGGTTTGGTCTTTTGATAGAGTTGCTGAATTCTTGCATATTCCTTTCATAGCTCTTCAGCCTTTTGTTTATGTATTCTTTTTTTTTTCTTTAATATCTATTTTGTCTTCAGTTCCTGAAATTTTGTCTTTCATATGTTCCAGTCTACTGGAGTGGCTTTCAATTGTATTTTGTATTTGACTTAAGGAACTTTTTGTTTCAAGGGTTTTTTTTTCTCTTTTTAGTTTTTTCTTCTTTTTTGATTTCTTTTGAGGCTTTCCATAAGCTCTTTTTTAATAGTTTTCTTTATTTATCTTTTTCTTTCTTTCTTTTTTTGTTTATAATTTCCTGTGGCGTTCCTTAAAATGCTCTTTGAGTTCATTTAGTTCTTTCTGTGTTCTCAAGTTTTTTATCTGTGTTCTCTTGGGATTCAATGAGTTGTTTGTCCTTTTTAAGCTCTGTCTTAAGCTCATTAAATATTCTTATCATCATTCTTCTGACCTCAGCAATGGGGGATTTATCCCCTTTGCTGTCCACCAAATTCTCTATTGTGTGATTGTTAACCTTTTGAGGAGTCATATTCCCTTGCCTTATTTTATTCCTCATGTTTCTATGCTCATGTGTTATTGAGTAGTTAGGTGTGAGTTTCAATCACCTGTTATCTTTCCCTTGACTTAATTTCTGTGCTTTGGCTAGCTTAGTTGTTAACTAGGTTGTTGTAACATTTCTCTTCACTGACCTGAAGGTATAACTTAGCAATAACAAATTCATGGATTCAATTCCCAACCAATTATTTACATAATATATAGAATCCTTGGGAATAGTATCTATAAACAGCAGGTGCTGGGAAGATAACAGTTGTTTGCATAGAGATTGATAAAATGATGAGAAGAGTATGAGATGTGGGGGCTATGGGGTAATAAGGCCCTAATGTGTGTAAAGGTGTAGTTCAGTCATTATGGGGGAAGGTGCTATTGTCAGGGATTGTGGAGGGATAGGAAGGATGAGGGCAATGTGTAAAGTTGGTATAATAGACTACTCATTAGTGGTTAGAGGAGGTAGGGACAGTAAGGAAAAATGGAGGAAGAGGAGGACAGGAATATAAGGAGAAGAAAGAAAAGAGAAAAAAAGCAGGAATCAGGGGTGAAAAAACAAAATGATACAAGAGGAGGGTAAGCAAATTGAAATTTCAATAGAATGGAAAAAAAGGAGATAGGTAACAAAAAAAAAAAAAGAAAAAAGTTTAAGAGAATGTTTGTTGTCCACATTTCTTCCTTGTTATGGAGAGGAGTGTTTCCTCCGAGTTCAGTGAGTGCTCTGTGTGCTTCCCTCTGATTTCTAACCTGAGTCTATGCCTTCTTAGAGTTAGTATGCTGGGCTTTGTGGAAATCAATGATGCCCTCTCTACCAGACAGGTTTGGGGGGATCCACTCAGGGTGTTTAAGCCCAGGCTGTTCTTGACGGGGGTGGGAAGTCAGGGTTAGCTTGTTTGAGTAGGCAAGTTCTCCAAAGTGGTACTGTGAAAAGCTGGTGTGTGAGCAGTGGCCAGTGCCTTCTGCTTTCAGGGCATGTCTGGGAGTGGGAATTGAGTTCTTTGGTTGAACACTTTTCTCTGGAAAGGCTATTAGTTTTACCTCACTACCAATTTCTCCAAGGTGGTTGAATGTGCTATTTTCACCAGGCTGTGGTTGGATCACCCTCCTGACCCCTTGGGCTAGATCAGCCCAGCACTCCATTCCACCTCCACCAGGCAGAACTGGTATTTTCTCTCCATTTATTAGGCCACCAGCTTTGTCCGAAAAGGATACAATCTGCCTGCAAGCTGTGCTGGACTATGTGGGTTTTCTCCAGAGCAGATGGTGTGGCAAGTTCACTTGAAAGGGTTGTAGTTTCTCTGGGTGGTATTGGGGGTTGGCCTGGGTCAGTGCAGGCAGCAAGTCGCTGTCAGAGGTTCTGTGTTCACAAACTTCAGTGTATCCAAGACAAGACAATTTAAGCATTTTCAGAACTTGTTATGTAGTTTTCTGCATTGAGTTTTTGCTCTTCAGAGAGAGGAAAATAGAAGGGGGGTGGGGGAAGGAGAAGCTGCTCTCTAGCAGGCTGGCATAGCAGCAGGCGGCCACAGTGCCCAGGCTTCCAGGGCTGTTATGTGCTATAAAAAGTTGATTTAAAGGTCAGTCATCGTACATTATGTACCACCATGTATTGGTGGTATGTTATTTGGTGAAAAAGCCAGGTTACCTGATCTGAAGTTTTCTTTCAGAATTGTGAGAACTCAGGGTTCCAAGTCTATTGACTGTCTGCCATCTTGCTCTCTCTCATGGACTTATTTTGGTGCTTTCTATTTTGATCCCTGACCTAGATGTCTCTGTATACAAAACTACACTGTCTTAATTTCTGCATCTTTATAATATATTTTCAAATTGAGTAATATAATTCCTCTTTGTCCTTTTTCAAAAGTTTTTGGCATTACAGGTTTCTTGCAATTGTCTTTTATTTTTTTAAATCACCTTGCTAATTTCTACATAAAAGAGTCCAGAGATTTTTAAGATTTCAGATTAAATCTATCTATCTATCATCTATCTATCTATCTATCTATTTATCATCTATCTATCTATTTATCTATCTATCTATAATTTTGGGAAGAACTGACATCTTAAAAGTATTGAGTCATACAGTCCATGAGTAAGAAATGACTTTTCATTTTGTTAGAAATCTTCAGTTTCTCCCAGCAATAACATGTAAGTTTCTATGTATGGGTCTTTCATTTTTTTGAGGCTGTTGCAAGAAAAATTTTTTGTTAATTTAAATTTTTAATTTTTCTATTTAGGTTTTGTATACTACAATATTTCAAATATGTTTACTAATTTTAGATGGTTGTTCTGTTTGGTTTTGAGTTAGGGTCTCATTATGTAGCCTAGGCTAGTCTCAAACTCAAGATCCCCCTACCTCAGCCTCATGAGTTCTGGGAATATGGGCATGTACTGCCATGCCCAGGCTGTTTTTTGTTTTTCTAACATTTCCTTAAGATTTTTCTACACACAGGGTCATATTGTCTACTAGTGAAAACAGTTTTCCTTTTCTTTTCAATATACATGCCTTTCTTTTATTTTTTTGGCCTGAATACACCGTTTAAACCTCTTGAGCAGTATTGAGTAGTGAGAGTAAATATAGTGGTGTTGTTCCTGCTCTAAGTGTGAAGCATTCAACCTCACTCTATTGAGAATGTTCTTAATTTTAGGTTGTTCTTAGATGTGCTTCATGAGAGTTTCCCTCTATTCTTAGTTTGTTGAAATGTACCATTTTATTTTCTTTCCTATAAAAGTAGCAGCATTATTAAGTTAATTCACATATAGTATAACTGACCCACTGAAAACTGAAATTCAGTAGTTTTAGTATGTTCACGGAGTTGGCAACCATCACCATAATCAATTTTAGAACATTTTAATCACTCCAAAAGGAACCCCTGACTCTCCCCTTTCTTCCCTAAACTAATTTGTTTCAGACTTAGGAAATCACAAATTAACTTTCTATCTTTTTCAGATTAACCTATTTTGGGGGATGGTAGGCATCCTTGCCTAATTTCTGATCATAGTTATAAAGCATATATTCTTTCACCATTAAGTATGATACTAGCTGTGGATTTTCACAGATACCTTTAATCAGGTTGAGGAAATTCTTTCTGTTCCTAAATTGGTGAATATTTTTTTATTAGAGAGAGTGTTATGTTTTATCAAATGTCTTTTCTGTATCTGTTGTTTATATGACTTATTTTTTAGTCTGTTGCTATGATGTATTATATTAGTCTATATTGGGAGACTCATGCTTTGCATGTCTGAATAAATTCCATTTGGAAATGGTGCATGAAAGTTTATATATGTTGCCAGATTTGGTTTGATTATATTTTATTGAGGATTTCTATATCTATATTTATAAGATAAAATTTACTAATTTTGATACTTGAATAATACTGGTTCTCCAAAATGAATTGGGAAGTAATGCCTCTGTTTCTTTGAAAAAATTTATGATTTCTGTAGTTTTTGTCCAATTTATGTAATTTGTTGGTATACAGTTGCTTATAGTATTTCCTTAAACCCTTTTTAAAAACAAGTTCTGTAAGTTTGGTAGCAGCATCTCCACTTTCATTTTTTAAAACTGTTTATTTCATTAGTATTATGCTAAAGATACACTATTCATCTTTTAAGGGGAGAATGGACTCTGGGGATCAAATCCAAGTCTTTGCATGTGTTAAGCATGCATTCTATTACTGAGATAAGCCCCCAACCTCTATACATCTTAACTAGGCCAGGTTAATACTGATTAATACAGATTAAATTCAGTAAAATATAAAAAGACACTTTTCCTCTGTTATTATTATTATTTTGAGACAAGGTCTCATTATGTAGCCTAGGCTGGTTTCAGACTCACAATCTTCCCGCCAGCCTCCGAGTGCTGGGATTACAGTGCATACCACCATGTCTGGTTCCTACTTAGTCCTAATTTTATCATAATCTGCTCTCTCTATAGATACTATAATATAAGGCCACAGTGCTACATTGTAGGAATAGCACGCTCAATTTATGAGTTCTTTCAACTATGGTTTCCCTTCAAGTGGGATTGTAAGCTCAGCCTAATCAAACATAAGATTTTCACCTTTTATATCCTAACAAATTTGTTACTTTAACTAACAACTCTACCATCCATGAAGTATTGACCCTCAGCTCCAAATGAAGTTCACTCCCTCTGGCCTGGTCCACCCATGTAAATTTCCCTGCCAACTGTGTGTGAGTATGTGTGAGTGTGTGAGTGTGTGTGTGTGTGCGTGTGTATGAGACAGAGAGAGCAAAGGAGAGGATCAAGGAAGCAAGCTTGGTAAAGACTACAGGCACTCTTCATTGTTCTTAACACAAAGCATTAGGAAACTTTCATGAATAAATGCTGCTCAGTTTTTTTGCTTGCCATTGGTCAATTATTTACATTCACGATTTGTTTGTTTTTAATAATCTTGTCCAGTTATATACATTTTTTGGAGAGGGAGAGGATTATCCAATGTCTTCACACTGTTCCATCAAGAAATCCAGACTTTCTGTTTTACAAAGAGAACATTTCTCATAAAAAGCTAAGTGATACATAGAAACTCAGGATTCAATAAAGATACTTCACACCTATGTTTATTACAGCACTATACACAATAATGAAACTATGGAAACAGCCCACATGCCCCACGACTGATGAATAGATTAAGAAAATATGATACACATACACAATGGAGTATTATTCAGTTATAAAGAAGAATGAAATTATGTTGTTTGCAGGTAAATGGATGGAATTGGAGAACATCATGTTTAGCAAAGTAAGCCAGGTCTAGAAAGACAAAGTTCACATGTTTTTCTTATGGAAGATAAACATATACACAAATACTATGCATATATATATATAGGTATATATATATAATGATTCCAATAGTGGGACTGTTCCAAGACTATGGGGAGGAGAGCGAGGAAAAGAGAATGATAGAGACTGAATAATATTGAAATACATGATGTCTGTGTAGGAAGAAGGCACAATGAAAACTGTTGAATAATAGGGTAGAGGGGTAAAGGGTAAAGAAGTGTAATAGAGGGGGCTAGACTGATTAAAGTATTTACTTTTGCTTAGATTTATTTGATTATTTTTGCTTAGATTTATTTGATTATTAGTGCTATTGCATATAGGTTCTGATGTTTATCAAATATTTGTAGTTCTCTTTGTAAATTTCCCGTTTCCATTCCTTGCTCATTATTTTCTTATTGGGATTTTTCTTAGTTGTAAGGATTCTTTGTCATTCCAATATTTTGTCTATTTCCTATATATAAATACCTTTCCCATTTTTCAACTTTGTTTTTTCCTTTTATTTTCTTTAAAAAAAATCTTTTAATGCTGAGGTTCTAATTCTGACATGATTACTCATAAGGATGTGGTAATAGATAATAAATGACTGTTTCAGTTTTCTCAGATATAAATTGTGAATAATGATAATACCCATCTTATGGAACTTGCATGCTAAATGTTATATGTAAAATAGTTACAATAATGTCTATACATCTTAGCTATTGTGATTTCTATGTAATAAATTCTTAATTTTTTTCTGGATTTCATAGCCATCTTTGTTATATGATTTTGTGATATCCTAAATTATATCCTATCATGCTTAAATTTGAAATACATATATATACTCAAAGTTTATTTCAGAACTTTTAGAGTGCTAATTCTTATATTCTTATACATTTAATTTATTTGGATTTCATTTTGGTGAATGAGACATGTATTGTGTTTATTTTTTTCTAAATGACTCATCATTTTGTTTATAATTCATTTTATTAAAATTGATAAATAATTTAGCAATCTGTTGCATAGTACACTTTTGCTTTATATTAGATTGAATTTGCACATGTAACTGGAAGTAATTTGGCCCCTGTATTTTGTTCTAATTAAGTCTTGTCTACTTCTACATAAGGATTATGCTACAACTATTTTATTATTGAACAATTTTAGCACATTTATGTTAATGTGGTCCTACTTTATTATTTATGAAAGTGTGAAAATAATAGTACTTACCTCCAAGAATTATTTGAAAGCTGATATAGGTTAAGTATTTATCCAAGAATTATTTGAAAGCTGATATAGGTTAAGTATTTAGAACAGTTGCTTGACACACAAATTTATTTCTATATGTATTAGGTTTTATAGTCATTTCTCTGAAAGAATAGTTTTGGATCTAGATTGGTAGATTGTTACAATAAGGTCCTTCAGTGAATCAGACTTCCTTTTACAATGTGAATTTCTTATCACCCAGGAAGAGGTGGGACAAGATGGGGACTTACTGTCCCATCTCTTGAATTGGATGACCCTGGGCCTTGATTTGATCAATAGAATGGCAAATGTGACCTTGTGTAATTGGTAAACCTGGGCCTCAAGAAGCCTTTAGACATTTGATTTCACCTTCTAGGAAATTTGGGATGTCCTGCTCCATAGGATAATTGAGGTGCCCTGGACGGCTGTTCTGGACAACCAGCAGAAACATGAGTAAAGCCATTTTGGACCATCTGTTGTCAGTAGAAATCTTAATTCTGGCAGTTGCACATATGACCCCAGGTGAGCTTACCAGAAGGACTATCCAGGTGAAGGCAGCTCAAATTGCACAGCTGTGAACAAATAAATGTTTTAAGTCTCAGTTTTATTTCTTTTGAATGCCACAATAGATAACTGATACAGACTTTAATTTTTTCATGTTATTTTAAAGTTAAGTAACTACTTCATTATCTCAATTGGAATTTTGTGTTCTTTGACGATATATTTGCTTATTCTTCTATAATTTATGTTTGAATATACACTTTAGTCATTTTCTGGCAACACAAATGTCTATGAAGACACAGGAAAAGATGAAAATGCTCAGTAATTTATAAAATAAAAATTGACTAATCATTGTCATGATCTGTGGACAGTTTTTCCACTAATTATAGAGAAAACAGAGCTCTATTTAGAACAAACAATGTCTTGCTTGTGCTTCAGTTCAGAAGTCCTGGTCCTCTGAAATTAAAAGTTGTTTAGTTTTTCTCCTGCCCCTGCTATCAGTCCTGTATTATCCCAACTCCATTATTTAGAAATTTGGAATCAGTACCAAATTATTAATGCTATTTTGCACAAAAGTTTTCAGGTTATGTGTAAGATAAATTTGGATTGACTACAAAAGAAAAATGCAGCTCTCTGCTGCTTTAGGAAATATACCACAATAAAATATTATAATCAACCCATTAAAATCAGTAGCTATTATTTTTCTGTAGTCATATATGCTTAGCTATTTTTTCTATTATGCATAATGGATATTCTGAAGCCCAAGGTTTTAGATACATTCACATACAATTTTTTCTTCTGGTATGTGACTTGGTATGCCACATATTTTATTTCAGAACTTAGGAAAAAATACGTCAGAAATTTAAGGAACTCAGGAATAAAATTAAGGGCAACACAGAAATTAGTGGATTTCAATTTTCTTTCATTTCTAAAATAAAGCCAACCAGAAAGACTAATCTCTGGCATTTCTAAAAAGAAATAAAAACCTGGAAAACAAGCAACATTGATCACAGTAATGGCGTTTGGCAACAGCTATGAAGAAGGGTCCAAAAATTCAAGGATAAGGCATTTTAAATATTTGTAGTGGTTAAAAAAGACAGGAAATGGTCTGGAATTAAATCTCCCACATTGAAAATTTTGCATTTGTCCAATTTTTCAGCAGTAAAACTCCCTTTTCTAGGGAATTATTTAAAATAATAGTGTATGTAGTTCTGGTATTTATGATAGTTTTTGACAGTTCCTATTGTTTTTCAAGATGTCAATCATGGGAAAGTTCTTTTTTGTAGTTATCTCAGAAAGTACCAAATTATGAGATGATAATGTATTTTTCTGTTTGCACCAAAGAAAGCTTTTAGGTGACCACAACATAATTTGATGATTTAATTTTCTTTCCTGCCACAGATACCTTTCCAGCAGTGACTGGCATCTCTATGTCATTTGTAAGAGAGATTACTAATAAGAGAAATTCCTCCAGTCTGTCAAACTGAGGGGTATCCCCTCCAATAGCTGTCCTGACTCATGCATCCTGTGAACGTGTGATCATATACCTGGATGGAAGTTAGTTTTCAGGCCTCTGTATGTGCATATGTCTGTGTGGAAGAATTTATAGTATGTGTGTATATATCTAGACTGACAAATAGTAATTCAGAAAAATTTAATAACTTAATATGTATGCTATATTTTACAAAGTTCCTTACATCAACTGTCTCAATGTGCACTCACGTGCATTTTTAGGTTATAATGTAGGAAGCAATTGTTACACTATGAGGAAACAACTGCCAATAAGAAATTTTACGTGACATGACCAAGATTATGGAATAAAGGAGAAGCACAGATGGGACACCTGAATTTGTAATGAGTACTCTTTACCTAATGCTGTGCTGGTCTCAAGTCAATGGAAAATCTATTTTCATCATGCCCCATGGATGCAACTGAAAAGTGACACTCCATTCTTTATATTCTTAGGAACATTTCCTTAAGAAACACATGCAGGGTAACCTGGGCAGCATTATATAGGAATATATAAGGATTAAATATCATTAATACATAGTGTATATTTTATTATACTCAATATTAATACCTGTTTCACAAAAGAAGCTCTAGAATACCAGTGGCATATGCAAATTTTAGAGAAAGCATTCTTGAATACTATACCCTTCCCTCCTAAACACATACACACAAACACACATGCATGCACCCTGTATAGTGCACTAGACATTAATAATCGGCCAAGTAATTAAACCTTTAGAATTAAGTATGCAACTGAATATCTGTGTAATTTAGTCTTAAATAAAAATAGCAGGATTCATGTTGATCCTACCCATCACATTGTCTATAAATCTGTAAATGACTATCCCTTATTAACCTTACAGAAGAACAGAATAGTTACAGGTTATTAAAGCAATAATTAAAAATTTACACATAGCCTTTAAAAATCATTAATCATACAAAAAGAGATGATTTCACTTTCTGTGAGTGGATGGGATATAAAACACCAGTTTAATCATAACCATAAGTATTGTGAGGTAGGTTTGTGGAAGTGGGAGAGAGCCATCTGCTCTGTAAAGGTGATTATGAGCAATACACAATGATGCCTCCCTCATTCAGTCAGTACTAATGGGGGTGGGGTGTTGCATGGCGATCAGTGGCAGAGCTTGAAGATCAGGAACACTGGGTTTTGATGGGAGTTCTCCACTTACTGGCACTGTGACTGAACCTCTTATTGAACCTCTTTGAATCTTTGTCCTTTCTGAAAATGAAGATGATAGTATCTATTTGTGTGTGTTAGATTTCTGTCACTGTACAAAATAAATGAGAAAATCGAAGGAAAGATTTATTATGGCTCACTGTTTTGGAAGTTTCAGTACATGATTGCATGGTCTGTTGCCTTTGGGCATGTGGTGAGGCAGTATGTCATGGTAGAAGCATGAGGCAGAGGAAACTGGTTACGTCATGTAGCAAAAGGAGCTAGGGTTCCCATACATCTTACAAGGGCATGCCCCAAGTGATGTAACTTTATTCCAGTAGGCCTTACTAACTCATGTTTTCACCACCTCCCAATAGTACCATAGTGACTGAGCTTTCAACACATGGCTTTTGGGGGATACTTCATATCCAAACCATAGCATTCTGCTCCTGTCCCTCAAAGGCTCATGTCCATCTCGAAATTCGAAATGCATTGTTTGTCTTAAAGTGCCTGCAAAGTCTGCATTGTTTTGGCAATGCAATAATGCTGAAACATTGCTGAAAAGTTCATGCCCAAAGCATCCTCCATGACTCAAGACAAACTCTTAGCTGTGGGACCCATAAAAATTAAAACCCCAGCAAATTACATATTTCCAGTATACAATGGCACAGAGTAAACATTTCCATTCTAAAAGTTGGGAATAGGAAAATAGCCAGGGCAAATGAGAGCAATGCAAGACTGAAACACAGCAGGGCAAACATTAAAATCTGTAGCTCCATGTCTGGCACCTGGTTCACATGGTGGAATATGGCCTCCCAAGGACTTGGACAGTCCCAACCCTATGACCTTACTGGCTAAATTCCACATGGCCGTTCACTTGGACTGGTTCTACTTTAGGCTATTATCTTCCCTTGGGAGTTATTCAATTTTCCATGTATCTCTAACTTCCTGTGGTCTCCACTGGTGCTTCAGCTTCACTTTCACATCATTCTGTCAGGAGGTATTTTCAAGAGTTCTGACCCTGACACACTGCCTGGCCTCCAAAGCTTTCCTTAAAATCTTGTGGAAGCCTTCATGACTCCACACTCTTGCATTCTGCATGCTGGCAAAACCAGCATCAGATGGATGATACCGAGGTCTGGGGCCAGTATAAGTTGCACCACCAGGGCCCTTTCAAACCTCCACTGCTGCAGCCTGAATGCCTTGCTAGCTGAAATCAGGGAAACAAATCCCAGAGAGACAATACTTTAGGCTGCTGTGCAAGCAGGGAATTCCAGAGCTCTTAGAAAACATTTCTATTTGTTGTATAGGGGGGTTTCATTGTGACATTTCCATATGTGCTTACAATGTACCTTGATTCACCTCCTAAATCATTCTTCCTCATCCTCCTTTCCCCTTTCTTAAAACAACTTCAAAGGTTTCATTTTTCTATTTTCACATAAATGTAAAAATACATCAGCCACATTCATCCTCTTTCACCTTTTCATTAGCACTCACCCTCAAACAGGACCCGCTTTACCTTCATGATTTTCATTTTTTAAAGTGTGTATTTTTGTTCAAAGGGGTTTCACCATGACATTTCACACATGAATGTATTGTGCTTTAAGCAGATAACCTCCTCTACTACTCTCCTTTCCTATCTTCCCACCCCCATTATTCAACAGCTTTCAGTTTTCAGTTATCTCATCTTTATACACAGATGTTATATACTTAGATAATGTTCACTATCATTTTCTTTTGCTCTCCTGCCTCTCCAGTCTTCTCAAACAGTCCCACTATTGCAAACATGTTTGATCTACATATATGTATATGATTAGATATTTGAAATTTTGAAGCAGGAATAACTTAGCTTCTTTCAAGCTTATCTTAAATGAAAGAACTTGGAATTCTAAAGTATTTCTCAAATTTTATGTGAAAGTTTATTTTCCCCTTTATCCCTGTATTTACTTCAAATCAAATCAAAACAAAAGAAACAATATTAATTATTATGATCTGAATGTTTGTGTCCCCCCCCATTCAATGTTGAAATCTAATTACCAATTATCACTAGTGTTGGGCGGTAGGATTAGATTATTATAATTAGATCATGAGGATGGAGCTCTCATGATTGGCATTAGTGCCCTGATGAAAGATTCCTGAGAGCTGTTTAGTTCCTTTCCATTGTGCAAGGACACAGTGATATCTATGAATCAAGAAATGGTCCTCAGTAGACAGAAACTGCTGGTAACTTGATTTTGAAGTTCTCAGTCCCAGACTGTGAGAAATAATTGTTTATAACCTACCTCATCTATGGTATTTTGCTATAGCAGCCCTAATGGACTAAGCAGCAATCAAATACTAAAACAACCAAATAAAACAAGACAAAAAAAATCACCTATAATAACAAATGCATTTTCAGCTTAATCATAGGAAATGTCATTAAATAAGCCATATGTCTCCAAGTTGCAGCTTAAATCAATGCAAAAGAATCAAACTTATGACATCCTTCCAGGTAAACCATCTGTCATTCAGGAGAGAAGTATCTGCTTAGAGATAAAAAGGTAGACTGAATTCTGAAATTTAGGCAAATTTTGCTAACTTAACATCTCAAATGAAACATAGCCAGACTCTCTTAGGGCACATAAGCTTTCATGTTTGTGCAGATGGATTGCATTCTGTAGGAAAGAAAGTGTGTTGTAGGCAATGTGTCCTGTGACATATGTCTTTATTTACTTGATAAATTGGTTCTTTTCTGTTTCCCATGATCATTGGGAAAATGTCATCATCAGTCATGGTTATGGAACTCACCTAAAGTTGTAAAGTATCTGCTGTGATGGATTTATGTGGCCACTACATTAATGTAAATAACTAAATTTATTAAATTGGCCATTTCAGGCAAATGTGCACTGGGGTAGGCTAAGAATTATCTCTTTCAGCCTGTGCAGCTGGTGCTTAGCAAATCTTATTGACCTTGAAAAAAATTCACAATTTGCCAGTAATAATGATGCTCTCATTAAAAATGGCTTTCAGACTGGAAACCTACATTAATGAGAACATTTCTCAAATGTGTATATCAAAATAATATCAGCCATAAAAACGAGTTAATTAGGAAAAATGTAGTGTTTTAATAGATACTAAAAGGCTTATTTAAAAAAGAAGCTAGGACTTAGTTTTGGATTCCATCATCATAAAAATGTAAGGTACTAATAGAAACATGTTTAAAGATAATGCAATTATACAGAAAGTATAAAACATATGAGAAGGAGAAATTAATGCTTATTTATTTTTTAAAATAATAGACTATTTTAGAACAATTTTGGGTTTATGGGAAATTGAGCAGAATGTACAAATAATTTCTATTTATACATAGTTTGTATGGGAATTCTCCTGCACATTTGTTAAAACTGATGTATAGTACATTCATTATACTCAGTAAACCAATATTTATTCATTATTATTACAACAGAACTTACTCTTTGTCTTGGACCTTGTATGGGATTTGATGAATGTCAAATGACATGTTCTACTATTGGAGTAGTTTATCCTAAAAATATCCTATTACCACGTCTATTCATCCTTCCATTCCCTTTCCCAAACTTTTCAAAACCACTGATCTTTTTACTGTCTCCATAGTTTTGACTTTTCCAGAATGCCATCTAGTTGGAATCATACCGTATGTAACATTTTCTGATTAAATTCTTTCACTTATCTATATGGATCCAAGTTTCCTCCATGTCTTTTTGTGGCTTGATAACTAACTTTTTAAAAAAAAGTCATGGAATAGTATTCCATTGCATGGATGTGCCACTCTAATCACCTGGATACTGTTTCTACTTTTCACAATTTTGTATAAAGCTCCTGTAAACATCTGTGAGCAGATTTTTAGGCAGACATACATTTTTAGTTAATTTGGGTATTTCTTGGGTGTTTAACTTTTGTTATACTTTTATGTAAATCTTTATTCTATAAAATTTAAAATATCAACAAATTCCTGGAATGTAGAAATCTATCTGAAGGAAGAATTGGGATATTTGAATTATGCTATGATTATAAAATACTTGAACCAGTAGCAGAACTTATTCCCACTAAAAAAATTCTAATCACAGAACTTTTTTTGTGTGTGTGTGGAACTGGGATTTGAACTCAGGGCTTTGAATTTACAAGGCAGGCACTCTACCACTTGAGCCACTCTGCCAGCCCTGAAGCATGGATTCTTTATCAAATCAAGCCACCATTCAGGCAACAAACAATTTCAACCTCAACATTGCTCTTTTAGGGCACTGAAAATTTATTTATGAAACTAGTGTAATTTTCTTTTGGACAGTCCTGGAGACTGAACTCAGGGCCTCATGCTTGCTAGGTAGGCACTGTTCCACCTGAGCCACTCCATCAGCCCACAAAAAGTAGAGTTTTGCTTTATGCCTATGGACCTGGACAACGAGCCTTCTACTTATGCTTCTCTATATAGCTACGATGGCATGTGTGTATCATCACACCCAGATATTGGTTGAGATGGGGAGGTCTACAGAACATTTTGCCCCAGCTGGCTTGAACTGTGATCCTCCCAACCTCCGCCTCCCAAATAGTTTAGGATTACAGGCCTGAGCCACCACACCTGATCAAAAGCCAATTTTGTTTTTGGTAGTGCTGGGGTTTGAACTCAAGGCTTTGTGCTTGATAGGCAGGCATTCTACCACTTGAGTGAGGCCGCAGCTTGAATCTAGAATAATTTTAATACCCAAAATGCAGCAAACATAGTAAAGAAAGACATGGACAATTTTAATTCAGTATTTTACTAGGGTTTTTATCCAAAGCAGTATGACAAGAAAACAAGTAGATGTATTAGGAGTGGAAAGAACCAAGAAACAAAAACTCATTTGGAATTTGTACAATTATATAACAGGCATAGCCAAAAGCATCTACCAAAAGTTATTTGAATTAATAAGAGAGTAAGGTAAATTTGCTAGATAAAATTTTGCAGAGTAAAAAATTATATCCCTATATAACAATAACAAATAATAAGAATATACTATAAAAAATTTGAAGTATACGAGCTGCCTTGAAATAATAATTTTTCAAGAACTCTGATTATAAACCAGTAATGTAGAAATTCAAAAATTATTGAAAAACACTACATATCTAAATAAGTATAAATTATATTAATTTATTTTGACCATTAAATGATTTATATATTTAATGAACTCCAAGTCAAAATCACAGCATGCTCTTTCATAGAAATTCACAAGCCTATTTAAAAATTCATATATAATAGATGTCCAATAACATTTATTGAATTGAATATGTCATTCTTTTGTGGTTTTTAGAGGTAGCGTGACATTGTAACAAGAGAAACCTGCAGTTCCTACTTCTCTGAACTTAACTTAGAAAAAGCAGCTGTGCTGCATTTTGCCTCTCACTCTCTTCAGCAGCTGGGGCCGTGCCAAACTCAGCCTGTAGATCATTGAACACCACTGTGCTTAGGACAAGTTCTCACAGGCTTCTCATAATTCACTCCCACACTCAGGCGTTTGCCACAGCAACAAAAAGTAACTAAGTTGGAAACCAGGTTGTGTTGTGGTAACAGACAAAAAAGTCTTGATTTTCTTCCCCCTGGTTTACCCTAAGTCCCCTATGGAGTAGGACATTCTTTAAGACAGTAACTCCTCTCTGTAGTAACTAAGCAATCAAAGTCACTTTACTCTTGGGATACTGCCTTCCTGACATGGGCCTCCTTATGCAGCAGGAAAGAATGAAGAATCATCCTTGGGCATCTCACTGCTATAGCTTGGATATGATGCATTTCATCTCTATTCACATTTCATTGGTTGTTAAGTGGCCACATGACTCACCTAAATGAATAGGGCTGGAAAGCATGGTCTTTAGTTATCTCTAAAAGGAAATACAATGGTATTGGTGAACGCTAGTACTAGTACCACATCTTCTTCCCAGTTTATGCCTGGTAAGAATAGGAGATGTGGTCATTTACATAGCCCTGTGTTTCAGTCCCTATAATCCCCCCTCCCTCCCACAATAGGCCTTAAAACCAGGGTAAGTTGCAATTGATCCTTCCTGACAGAATGGAGAAGAGAAAGGAAAAGTGAGGGCAGCAAAATTCTTACTGTACTTTTTCTATTGTGAGCTAACACGACGCTTTCTGGCTTAGCTAGTGCTGTACAATGGATTCTATGGTGTGCTCCTTAGGTTCTCTGGTACTTCCACTGTGCCTGGGATTGCTTATTGGTACTTCTTAGTCATTCTGTCACGGACTATTTTCAACTCCTGGTTGTGTGCTTCCAGGAAGATCTCTATTAAACTTCCTGACAAGGAAACTTTAGATAATTGAAACCTGATGCAAGTTCTCTTTTTCCCCTAGTTTGGAGGAAACACACACATTTGATTTACTGAAGGAATGAGTAACATCACAGGTTCAAGTCATCTTCTTTGCTGTCATTATTCATTTTCCCTACTTTTAAGCCTTTAAATTCCTCAGGTCTGAATTCAACAACACTCTCTTTTATCCCTTCCTCCCTCCAAGCTTCAAAAAATATAGATTTAATAAAGTGATTATACGTAATGATAATATATGGAATATTTCCAAAAGTTACAAGAAAGAATTTTAAATGTACCAAAACAAAATACTAGTAAACAAAAAGGCCCTCTTCACTGCATTTTTATCCTTATTGCTAACAAAATATTGCACAAGTTACCATTCATAATAATAAATTTCCACAAAGCAATGCAAATGTGCTGTTGCACTCCCAGAACACAAAATCTTTCTGATTTGTCATGCTTACAAGGTCATGTTCCACTTATTGAACTTTTACTTCATCATTTTACTCTTTTTAAACCATTATAAAGTTTCTCTTACACACTGAGCCCTGATGTTATTTAGTATTTTTTTTTGGTCTCTAGTTCTCTCCTAAACATACTCTCAGTAAGGCTATGGATATTACTTGGCTGTATTGTGCTTTAAGATGTTCAATTAATTCAAAGGTCATCAAATGCGCCTTTAGACCAAATCTGGTTCTTCATCTAATTTTGCAAATAAAGTTTTATTGTAACATGATCATGTCTAATGTTTCTTATTTGTTGCCTATAGCTGCTTTTTTGGCTGTAATGGCAGAGTCAAGTAGTCATAATAGAGATTGTATGAATCACAAAACCTAAAATATTTACCACCTAACTCCTTTAGAGAAAAATTTTGCTGACCCTTGATTATGATCAAAATGATCACTGAATTAAAAGCAAACATCTATAAAGAACTTTCCTAGAATTCTTATACCAGAGTATATGTCTATGAGTACCAGGTTTAGAAGTCATAGATACATAAATAATAGATATTTACTATGAGTTTAGAAGTCTTCATCTATTTCCTTGGAAGAACTAGGCTTGGAATGCTGAGAAGGGACCAAGCTATGAGTAACAGATCAAAGATTAGATGGCTCAGGTAGCTGTTATCCTTACTTCCTGGCACCTGGGCAGACCACTGTGGAACACTTAGCTATACTGTTCTTTTTATGAGACTATAGTCAACACTAGCCTGTTAAGTTTCTCAGGGTCAGCTATCCTGTTTTTCATATTTTTATCTCTAACATCAAATACAGTATTGGAAAAATTGTAGAGACTTGGTAAACATTTGTTGAAGAGATGGTGCTGAGATAGTAATACTGATCTAGGATCAAGAATAACCAGGAAAACAACCAAAGTTACCTTCCAGAGTAGTTGTAGGCATCTATGCAGAGGGAACAATGGGAGTTAGGTAGAGAGTCTTTGTTAGGAATATACCCTGCAAGTGCAGTAACCCTGATGCTGCAAGCAGAGCCAGAGGTGCCCTGATGGAAGATCTTGCTAGTGAGGATTGTCCCAATGAAAGCAGGAACGTATCATCATTCATCCAGGTAATTTTTTGCTGTGGAATATTTGTTGTCTTCTCACTAGGGAGAAAGAGTCACAATTTGCCCTTATAGCTACATACTTGAGTTGTTCACACAATCTAGTCTTTGCTCCTAGATAAGTAATCCTGTAGCAAGGACAAATGAAATGAAAATATACAAGGCAAGAAAATTATTAAAAAACTATTAGGACAGTTGAGAGATGCTATTTATGTGAAGATAGTTGAGAAACAGTTTATTTTCTAATTTTGTTTGGAAGGAGGCTTTCAGGACAGATATTTGAGCTATGCAAAAAAAAAGTATTCTCCCTTTATGTTTAGCTTAATAAATACTTGTAAGGGGTTTATATTGAACTTATAGTAGTATAAGTTGGTCTTTATTTCCTAAAATTTTCTTGACTGAAGTATATACAAATCTTCGAGGAGTTTGATATAAACCTACTTTTTTTTTTAAAGATCAAAGGAACATTGTCATTATTTGTTGGCAAAAAGTGAAGTGACTTTCTAAGCATCAAAGCTATTTAAAGTGTTTTGAAAATACAATTACACCATTCATCTGTTTTCCCTTTAGAAGTAGTTTATAATGCATGCCAGCAATTGTGCTCTGCTTTGGATGGGATGCTAAGATGTAATGTGACTTGAAATAAATTGAAGTCCCTCATTAGATATTGAATGGCAGCATGAAGGAAATTGTTTTCCTTTAATCTTCCACATATGAAGGCAATGTCTTTATATGCAAGTAAAGAATTTTTGCATATTGTTGTTTTTTGATAATGAATTTATACATTTATTGGCTAAATGGTATTCTCTGAAAAGAAAGGGCATAGTAATTTTCATAATTTCCTGCAACAAGTTACTACTCCAGAATGCCAAACAGTGTAACAGCACAATTCTTACCTTCTTCTGTCATCCTTATTGTACATTGTACTATTTTCATGTGTTGATTTTATACTTCCAAAAATGCATAAATAATTATGTTAGCTGCTTTTCTTGTTACAAAATACCTGACATAAAAAACTTAAGGAGGAAAGAGTTACTTTGGTTCAGAGCTTCAGAGGTGTCAGTCCATTGCGACAGGGAGGGCATAGGAGAGCAGAGTTTACACTATGATGGCCTGGAAGCAAAGGGAATGGATTTCAGGACGGAACCATAGCAATACAGTACCCATTGACCTACTTTCTCCAACTGTGCTCCATCTCCTGCTTTTAACCACTTCTCAATAATGCCACCTACCAAGGGATTAATGCATTGATTAGGTCCGAGCCCTTTAGATCCAACACTTCCCATCAGCTGGCAATGAAGCCCCTTACATATGAGGCTATGGGAGACATTTCATATTCAAACTGTATAACAATAAATCTTACCATTTAAATGAAACAGCAAGGAGATCCTGTTCTGGGTACAGAACAGAAAATCCATCTTCCACATAGGAAGGCAGAGTTTTTATATGCAAGTGAAGAATTTTGCATATCAATCGTATTTTCTGATGGTGAACTTACACATTTATTGGCTAAATTGTATTCTCTGAAAAGAAGGGGCGTAGTAAATATCTCTTTGTATAGATAGTCCTGTTTTGTTTGGGACTTTTCTGATCTCAGTAATAAAAGTTCAAGCCTAATGAATCTCCTTAGTCTGGGACAAAATACATAGTTTTGGTGATTTGAGATTATTAAATTATAGTACTTGTTTAGTTTCCCACATTTGTTAAATATGATGCTTTCTGTGTCTCTCTTCTCTCTGTATTTATTTATATTTATGCATTTTAATGGACCATCTGAGAATAGGTGGAAGGCATACCTCCTTACGTCTTAACATTCAGTGATCATTTCCTAAGAACCAGTATGGTCTCTTCCATAATCACAATTTGTTAAATAAATTCAGAAGACTTGGTGTTTATAAAATGTCTAATTGACTGTTCATATTTCATCAAATGTCTTAAAAATATCCTTGACAGCTTTATTTCCTAGTCTAGAATCTAATCCAAGATCCTGTATTTCACTTAATTTTTTTTAGTCTTCATTAATGTAAATAATTTATATAATTTCTTTATTTCTCTTGTCCCTGACATTTTTGTAAACATGCAGGTCTGTTGTTGTATAGAATGCTCCTCACTTTGGGTTTTTCTAATTTTCTTAGCATCAGATTCAGACAATAAGGAACTCCGATAGTAAACCATTGAGGGGATGCTGTGTCCTCAGGGCATTGTATCAGAAGGCACAGGATGTTGGTTTGTCCTAATGCTGGTTTGCAAGTACTTTAGATTTTCACCCTCTAGTTTTAGTATCTATTGAAAGTTCTCTAATTCCATCATTCCTTCTATGCATATAGAAGGCCATCTGTTGTCATTTTATCCTAAAGAAGAGCTTGCAACACCTTTTTTAATTTAGAAAGAGTAACTAATTCAGAATGAATATTATTTGGTAGCACACACATGCATTGTAGATATATTATTATATTTATTGCACCATAGATCTTCAGAAGAGAGGCTTACACATATAGGTCAATTTGAAAACAGTCAATGCTCATTTTGTGAACAAGACTGATTTTTCAGACTTTGGAAATTCATCAACATTTATGTTATTTTTATTTCCCAAAGCATCTTTGGTTGATTGTTTTGACATCTATAGGCATATATAATTCAGGAAACAATCAAAATTGTACTAATTGCCAAGTGACTTCCTTTATCTATGTCATATGACAGAGAATTCCTAACTCCTATATTCTAAAACTCAGTGTTTCAAGTGTGAGTATTATAGGACATTACTACATATAAAGTACAAACTTCATAAGAGTATTGAGAACAAATAATTACACTTACCTGTTGCCATAGATTGGAATTGAAATGTTACCCAAAAGACCATGTTTTCCTGCTGGAACTGGGGGTCTATTGGAAAGAAGTTGGGTTATATAGTCCTGGAAGTACATGGCATCAAAGACACTCACTTTCAACGATTACAGCCTCTACTGTATTTCAGGTGATGACCGTCTTAATGGCCTTGTCCTTGGGGGTGCGTCAGGAGCAGCAAGTAGACTGCTCATAGCTGTGGCTCTTTTTTGACCCATTTTTTTCTTGTCGTTTTGGAAATAAGGACCTGAGAGAAGAAGAGTTCATTTCTGCATCAATGAAAGAAAGATAAATTAGTATATTATTTAATTGGATGAATAATTTTATAAGTCCTTTGTTTCTGTGTAGAGGATCTTTTTATGAGATCCAAAATATAGTTACTAATTTATACATTTAAAACCAATTTCTTAAAAATTAACTTTCTTTTCTAGTAGTTTAAAGATGTTTAAACTATGAGATGATGTTTTGTTGGTCACTTCTACAATCCATATGAGGCTGACTCTTAGGTAATGAAGATCCCAAACAATATATTGCTTTATGGAAAATGCTATTTGTTTTAGAGTGAGTCACTTTATGATGGTAGATTCCAAACTACATTGTAGTAGTTGTATCCATCTGTTTATACCTGAGGTTCATCTGCAAATAGAATTCTCATGAAAGATACTATGGGAAAGATGAAAGAAATCCATTTTAAAGTAAAAATCTCAAATGTGGAGAGAAAAACAGAAGAAAAGAAAAACGATCATAGGGAAGGAAGAAAGCAAAGGAGAGAAGAGATGGAATTCAGAGAAAAAGACAAGGGATGGGGAAAAGGAGGAAAATTTCCAAGGAAACAACTGTATATCATCAGAAATTCCACTTACTCTACTTTTTAGAAAACTACCTAACCAAGAAGTTTTCTGTTCATAATCATCTCTTGTGACTTATCCCACTTTGTTTTTTGCTATCATGTACACATCAGTTTAGGCACATAGCATAGAATAAAGAAAAAGATGAAAAAGGGAATGAAGTGAAAACTGTGTGTCACCATGCAAAATGTCTAATGATAATTGTACTAGATGCATGGGGTCATATTACATGTAAGGAAGAAAAAAATTAAATAAAAGAATGAAAAATTCTAACTAGTTAGATTCATAAATCATATTCATGATTCATAAAAATCATGTAGCTCATAGTTACAGGACCTTATTGAATTTTAAAATTTTTACAGTAATTTTAACATTTTGTTGGCATGTTTGAGAAGAATGGCATGTAGCTAAAAGCAGGTTAATTTTCATGTGAAGGGTGAGTATTAATGTGTACATAATTTCCATTTAAGCAGTAAGTCTATCAATAGTAAAATATCCAATTAGGTAGCCTTTCTTGAATATGCCAGGAGGGACTGAACACCAGACATTCCTTTATTTTGCACAATCTGTTTTACCTCTATGAAACAACTGACCTTTAAATTAGTCCCTTATGAGCATTCCGAGCCTAGTTCTTTCAAGGAAATAGATGAATACTTAAAAACCTTGTATCTATAAACATATTCTTCAATGTCTTGGAGATTTTCTCCTATGTGTTACCATAGTAGTTATTATTATTATTATTATTATTATTGTTTTGGTGGGTGGGGGTACATTGCAGGATTTACAAAGGTTCTTATAATGTATCAAATGTATCATACTTGAATTCACCCCCTCCATTGTTCTCTTTCATCCCTCCTCCCCTAATTCCTGGAACAGTTTCAAAAGATATCATTTTTGCATTTACATACACGTGTATACATTAGTTGCGCCATATTCACCCTCCTACCCCTTTCTCCACTACCTTCCCCCTTTAGTCTCCCCATTTTGCCCTCCTGTTCTCCAATTTTGTAGGGTAAAAAAAACATAAAACATAATTAGAGAAACATGGCATTTTTGCATGGCGTTTTACATAGGGAGATTCCTTGTTTTGTTTCCTGCGTGTATGTATTACAACCACAATTGGTTGATTGCTACCACTCCTCTTCACTCTTCCCTTATCCCTTTCCCATGGTGGCCTCGGCCAGTTTAAGATTTCTACATTCATTCCTGTACAGTAAGCCACATCAACCACATTCAAGGTTTTGGTTTTCTTCCCTTGCCCCATCCCTCCTGTTCATGGACTCCCCTTAGTGTGACCCGTGTGCCATAATATTGCTCCATTTGTTTTAGGCCTATAATTTACATATGAGGGAGAACATGTGGCTTTTGGCCTTCTGAGCCTGGCTAACTTCATTTAAGATGATATTCTCCAGTTCCATCCATTTTACCTACAAATGACAAAATTTCATTCTTCTTTGTGGCTGAGTAAAATTCCATTGTGTATAAATACCACATTTTCTTAATCCATTCATCAATAGTGGGGCATCTTGTTTGTTTCCATAGCTTAGCTATTGTGACTAGTGCTGAAATATATATGGGTGTTCAGGTGCCTTTGTTGTAACCTGACTCACATTCTTTCAGATATATTCCTATCCCATAGGGCAGATCTATTTTTAGATTTTTAAGGAGCTTCCATATTGTTTTCCAAAGTGGTTGTACTAGCTTACATTCCCACCAGTAGTGTATGAGGGTTCCTTTTTCCCCCACAGCCTCGCCAATATTTGTTGGTGGTGGTGTTCTTTTTTTTTTTTTTTTTGAAATCCCATACAATGTTTATTGAAATATTTTATGAAATGACATTGTTTTGTCTAAATTTCCTCAAGTAACATCTTTTACCATATTCTAAGTCTCTCAGATTTGAGGGAAATTCTAGATTAGGACAGATCTCTCTTAAATACAAATGATCTTAAGGATTAAAGAATGATGATTTTTCAGCATGGTATACAGCAGTACTGGGTGAATATTCAACCCTCTCTAAGGATTTAAAAATAGGTATTTGGGGACTCTTTTTCCTAACTCTGCATTTACATATACTTGTATAAACCTAACCTTGGGGTCCACTTTTTGGTTACTATTTTTTTCCTCAATTTTTAATTAGCTTGCCTTAATTCTTACCTTAATGACAGATACTTTTCCAAAAGCAATAGAAAACATACAGTACTCAACACTAATTGGTTAATGGAAGATGAAAAACAGTATCCATTTTTTTTAAAGTTGAAGAGACTAGAAATAAAAATAATATCTGAAGGCAAAGTCCAACATTCTAAAAATTTACAAAAGAGGCTATATGGATGAAATTTGGTTAATTTCAGAAGGCACCTCAAGGCAAAAGGCTTTTTGTACTCCTTTCATCAATCAAAAAATAACACGCTTTTATTGCTATTCAAGTAGCAAAGGAAAACTTTACTCTCATGAACTTCAGTCCAATAAGAAAGAATCACCATTCATTAAGATTGAGATATGGAATTGACTAAAACTGGCCTCCATATACACATATCAATGGAGCAACTTTCCTGTGTGCTTTCAAATTAATGAAACAGTGAAAGAAAAGTCACAGTTTGCCATTGTGATGTTAATGCATCACTGAAGATTTCAGTCACTTCACTAGGCACTGAAGTACCATTCTGGAGGGCAGTCCACTTTGTAGAACAATTAAGAATAGAAGGTAAGGACACTCTGATGATTCCCTCGAACTAGGAGGATTGGTGGCAGGTCCTTTGATGTTGGTGGTGTTCTTGATGGTAGCTATTCTAACAGGAGTTAGGTAGAATCTTAGTGTAGTTTTGATTTCCATTTCCTATGGCCAGGGATGGTGAGAATTTTTTCATGTGTGTTTTAGCCATTGGACTTCATCCTTTGAAAAAGTTCTGTTCAGTTCATTTGCCCATTTCTTTATTGAGTCATTGATTTTTTGGGAGTTTAGTTTTTTGACTTCCTGTATATTCTGGTTATCGGTTCCTTGTCTGATGTAAAGCTAGCAAAGATTTTCTCCTATTCTATGGGTGGCCTCTTCAATTTATAGACCATTTCTTTTGTTGTGCAGAAGCCTTTTAATTTCATGTAGTCCCATTTGTCCATCCTATCTCTTAGTTGCTGAGCTGCTTGAGTTCTACTGAGGAAGTTCTTGCCTATGCCTGTTGCTTCCAGTGTATTCCCTGCTCTTTCCTTTACTAGCTTCAGGGTTTTAGGTCTGATATTAAGGTCCTTAATCTATGTTAATTTGATACTTGTATAGAGTGACAAGCATGGATCTAGTTTCAGTTTTTTGCAGACAAATACCCAGTTTTCCTAGCAACATTTGTCGAAGAGGCTGTCTTTTCTCCATCATAAGTTTTTGGCACCTTTGTGAAAGTCAGGTTGGTGTAGTTGCGTGGATTCACATCTGTGTCCTCTATTTTGTTCCACTGGTCTTCATATCTATTTTTTGTGCAAGTACCATGCTGTTTTTATCAATATGGCTCTGTAGTATAGTTTGAAGTCAGGTATTGTGATACCTCCAGCATTGTTGCTTTTGCTCAGTACTGCCTTGGCTATTCACAGTCTTTTGTGTTTCCAAATGAACTTTAGGGTTGATTTTTAGATTTCTGTTGTGAATGTCATTGGAGTTTTGATGGGAATTGGGTTGAACATGTAGAATGCTTTTGGTAGTGAGGCCATTTTCAGTATTTTGGTTCTGCCAATTCTTGAGCATGAGAGATCTTTCCACCTTCTTTAGTCTTCTTCAATTTCTTTTTTCAACGGTTTGTAGTTTTCCTTGTAGAGTCATTCACATCCTTTGTTAAGTTTATTCCTAGGTGTTTTTTTTTTTTTTTCTGGCTATTGTAAATGGAGTTGGTTTCTTACATTCTTTTTCAATCTGTTCATTTTTGGTATATAGAAAGGCTACAGATTTTTGTAAGTTGATTTTGCATTCTACTACTTTGCTGAATCTGTTTTTGGTGTCTAGGATTTTTGGGGTGGAGTTTTTCAGGTCTTTTAGGTATAAGATCTTGTCATCTGCAAATAGGGACAATATGACTACTTCTTTACCTATTTCTGTTCCTTTTATTTCTTCTTCCTGCCTTATTGCTCTGGCTAGGAATTCCAAGACTATATTGAATAGGAGTGGGGAGAGTGAGCATCCTTGTCTCATTACTGACTTCAGAGGAAATGGTTTCCATTTTTCCCCATGATGTTGGGTATAGGTATGTCATATTTAGTCTTTATAATGTTGAGGTACATTCCTTCTATTCCTAGTTTCCTCAGACCTATTATGAAATAGTGTTGAATCTTATGGAAAGCTTTCTCTGCATCTATTGAGATGATCAAGTGGTTTTTGTCTTTGCTTCTATTAATGTGCTGTATTATATTTAATGATTTGCATATGTTGAACCATCCCTGTGATAAAGCCGACTTGGTCATGGTATATGATCTTTTTGATATGTTGTTGAATATGGTTTACCATTATTTTATTGAAGATTTTTGCATCCATGTTCATTAAGGAGATTGGCCTGTAATTCTTTTTGGATGAGTGTAATACTGGCTTCATAAAATGAGTTAGGCAGAGTTCCTTCCCTTTCTATTTCATGGAAAAGTTTAAGGAGAGTTGTTATTAGTTCTTCTTTAAAGGTCTGGTATAATTCAGCAGAGAATCCATCAGGTCTTGGATTTTTCTTTTTTGGGAAACTCTTTATTGATGCTTCAATTGCATTGCATGTCATAGATCTGTTGAGGTGATTAATATTCTCTTGGTTCAGTTTTGAATGGTCATATGTGTCCTGATATTTCTTGAGTTCATCCCGTACCTTCTGTTTAACTGTGTCCCTATTGCTTCTCCATGAGTTTCTCGATGATTTCATTCCTGATTTCCCCTTTTAGATTTTTTTTGTGAATGTCACTCAGCTCATTGGTGATATTTATCATTGTTCTGTTGGAGTCAGGATCTGGCTATTCATTTTCCACTAAATCCTCTATTAAATTGTTCTTTTGAGGAGTCAGATTTCCTTGCCTTTTTCTTCTCCACACACTTCTAATTAGTGCTGTGCTTCCATGTTATTGATTGACTGGTTGATGGTTTTAATCACCTGTTTTCTTTCCCTTGATTTAATTATTGTGTTGTGCCTGGCTTAGTTTATTTATTTATTTTGTATTTTTTTATTATTCATATGTGCATACAGTGCTTGGGTCATTTCTCCTCCCTGTCCCCACTCCCTCCTTACCACCCACTCTGCCCCTTCTCTCTCCCTGTGCCTGGCTTAGTTGTTAGTGAGGTTTATGTGCTATTTCTGACCCTGGTCTGGAAGTGTAAATTAGCAAAGTCAGGGGGAGAGAGTGAATGAAAAGGGGCAGAAAGAATAGTTGGGGGGAGAACAATGGATTGTAGCACAAGGAAAGGAGAGAAAGTGCAAGGGGTAAGAGTAGAGATAAGAAAATAGTGATAGTAAAATTAAAAATACTACATAAAAAAAAAGAAAAGGCTAAGAAACAAACTACCACTACCAATGAAATGTATGGTTGGATTGACAAAAGTTGTTTTATGTCCAGTCCAGTTATTGTTGCTTATGGCTGTGGGTTTCTTGATGCCTCTGTCTCTTCTCAAGGTTGGTACTCTGGGTGATATGGAGAAGGGTGCTGCTCCTCTTGTTGGATGATTCAGGGAAGAATTGGCTGGAAGGTTTTTTTTTTTTTTTCCTGCTTTTCTTGGTCTGATGAGCTATTTGTTACAAGTGGGAGCTCTGAAGTGGTCTCACCAGAGAGTTGGCTTGTGAGCAGCATTTGGTTCCTTCTGTCCACAGGGCAAGTTGCAATTGTGGCCTGTGATAGCTCACTACCAGTTTGTGCAAGCTGGTCTTATCTGCTGTTATTTTTACCATGTGGCAGCCAGTTGCTCTACAACTGCAACTCTGGCTGGTCTGCTCCTCCCCCAAGCAAGGAGGGGCAATTCAGTCTTGAGCACCACCCTCCCTCCTAGGAGATTAGTTCAGCATGTGCCATGCCCCCACTCTGGCAGGTTGGCTTGTTGCTCTATCCTATGCTCAGCCCTTGTTTCTCACCCTGCCCCCACTCTTCTGCTCCTTGCCCCACCCCTGTTCTCTGAGGTTGGTCCAGTGTTCCACCCCACCCCCACTGTCCGTAGTAGATTACAATTCACTATGTTTTTCAGTTTGTTAGAGGGGTTGCAATCTGCCCACAAGCTGCTCTGGATTATGTTGGGGACAGTGCACATGGTGTTCAGTGCTCATCTGTTGGATTTGCAGATTTATGCAGGCAACTTTGAAACCAACTGGTGGGGAGAAATGCCTTTTTCTCAAGGCAGATGCTTACTGGGATTGGGCTCAGCCTGGCAGGGAGTAGGTAGGCTTTCCATAGGTTAGGGATCCAGTACATTGCAAGGTTGAGTTCTGTTTGATGTTCTGTTTTCTGGTTTTTTTTTTTAAAAGGAGAAATGGCCAGGGGACTTTTCCCAGGGCAGACAGCCATCGTGGCTAAGTCACACAAGGATTCCCCCAGCTGTTAGGTGTAATTAAAAGCTGTTTTAAGGGTCAGTCCCTGAATTTTATGTGTACCCTATGTATTGGCAGTTATTAGTTGGCTAAAAAGAATCAGAATTACCCAAATGTAGCTCCCGCATCTGGAAGTGGTTTCTGAAATCATGGAGCTCAGGAATTCTGATTCCCTCTCCTCCCCACCATCTTGGAACCTTACCATAGTAGTTTTATAGTTTTAGGTTTGAATTTATGTACTTAACCCATTTTAAGTTAATTATTCCAGAAGAAGTGAGATAAGGGTCCATTTTCACTCTTTTGAATGTGGATATCTAGTTTTTGCAAAAACATTTATTGACAAAACTGTCTTTCCTCACTGTTTGTGTTCAGCACCTTAAAAACATTCATTCACCACAGATGCATGGGTTTGGTTCTAGGCTCCCAATCTTGTTGCATTGGTAAATGTGTCCTGTGTTTATACCAGTATCATTCTATTTTTTGATTACTATATCTTTGTAGCATATTTTGAAATCAGTGTTATGTCTTCAGCTTTGCTCTTTTTGTTCAATTTCCCCTCCCTCCCTCTCTTCCTCCTTTTCTTCTTTTTCCCTTTTTGTCTGAGTCACATTTCTTCTCTTTACACTATCACTGAAATATAGAATGGGAGGGTCATGAAAAGATTAGCACATGAACTACAGTATACTGATGTATTCACACGATGCCTGTTTTGAGGTGTTGTACAGAAGGCTTGGTCAATGTCATCTGGTCAGGATGTTCCTATTCTTGGAGCATTAAACATCATCTCTGAGGGTGTGATTTAGAGTCTGAACTGTGAGGGCAGGTTCCTTTACCTTGATCATTGTCATTATAGGGCTGTGCTTTGTTTCTAGACCTGGGCATCCTTCCTTAGGTTTTCATAGAACATAAAAATTGTATATAATATAAACCCAGTTCTTCCCATTATGCTTAGCAAAGGGGGTCTGACCCAACATGGGAATTTGAAATTACAGAAAACATCACAGCTTTACAAAACTCCATTGTTAAATCTTTCCCCATAAAGCCACTGTGCTGGGGTCTTATAGAGGAAACAATGATTGGCTTCAATTTGGTGGGTTTTTTTGTTTTTTGTTTTTTTTTTAAGAATTTGGGTACTCTGTTCTTCATTTTCCTGGGAAAAGTCCCACTCACCAGTGGAAAAGGAAGTCATAGTTTTTAGCCACTGGGGGGAGGAGAAGGTGGAAGATTGGGCAGTGGTTGAGGACAAAGGAAGTAGAATATAGTAGGCTAAGTTTTTTCTTTTTCTCATTCCTGACCATAGGATTTTTTTTTTTTTCAGAAAAAAAGTTACCTTCATACTAGGATGTACAGCTTTAAATGTTTGGTGACTGCTACTTTTAAATTCCTTTGAGAATCTTATGCAATGTTTCTTCTGGTGCCTTAGAGTATATTATATATTCTTTCATATATATTATGTTACTTGGTCTTCATAAGAACCCTACATGTTTTCTCTTACCAATTTTGTAGGACAGGAACAGAAACTGAAAGATGGATGTTCTCAAGACTACATAGTAAATCAACACATTCTCATTGACACCTATCATGTGTCAGGATGGGGACTGAGGCTTTAGAATTCCAAATCATCTGCCTGTCCTATCCCCTGGTGCCTCCCTTCCTGATGAATATAGCTGTTAGAACTCTGTTTTATTCTCCAGCATCATGTCTTTCCTCCTGGATAAAATTTCTTCTCTATTAAAACACATTGCATATTCATAGTCAATGCTACTTTTATTTCTACTTATGTCATTTTGCTTATTAAAATGTAAACTCCCTGAGAACAGGAACCATTTGGCTTTTTGTTGTTTGCTTTTTCACTTTATAGTGTACATGGCACAATTTTGTTCATATAAATTATGCAACATGAAATCCCTGTATATACAAAGTCACACAAATATAATCATTAGGCTGTGGGTAATTAAAACATAAGTTGTGATATTTTTGAGGGGAATAGAAGAAAATTAGCTTGAGCTTTTTTTTCGATGTGCTTAATTATTTTAAATTGATTAACATTCAGTTCTGAAGCATAAATGAGGTAGCAGTAACAGATGTGTCACAATATGTAGGGAAAATATAATCTTGCTCATAAAAATATAATTATTATTACAATTCAGGCTTATACTTCTATCTTGTAGATAGTGTGTGTGTGTGTGTGTGTGTGTGTGTGTGTGTGTGTGTGTGTGTGAATGTGTGTGTAGAAGGGAAAGAATGTAAAACTAATTACATCCAGAAATGGAAGAAATAGGAATGAAGGACAGGGAGGCCACAGCATTTTTTCATATAAAACAACCTCAGTTCCTAAGGTTAACCTTTCAGAGACAGTTCAGCTTTCTGAGTGCACTGATGCACTCCCCCCTCCTTTTCATTTTCTTTTCTAAATTGCATAGCTGAATAGCATTGTCAATAAAAACACCTTGTTAACTCAGTGATTCACATACCCTAGCTCTTACTTTTTGTTCCTTAGGTGTCATTTTAATCATTGTGGCTTTGGGAAGATTAATATAACATTCTAAACTGAGTCTCCAAACTTTCATATGTTCACACTCAGTTGTAAAAATTTTCTGAGTTATATGTAAACTAATGTACCCAATGGAGACCTGACAAAAGTTCAGGTGTTTCCTGACCCTGTTGCACCTCAGTCTGTTGTATATTGAGGGCCAGAAAGCTTTCTTCCAGAAATATTCCAGAATGTTTATCAATAGAATTTGGAATCAGAGAGGACTAAAATAAAAGCTGTGTGTGTCTCTGTTGGGATAAAAGACTAGGATGGGGAAATAGAGAAAAAGTCATTATATAGAAACATTTAAAAAATAATGATATTTCTTAAGATTTAATACATTGAAACTAAATTTTGACTACTGCAATCAAAAATAAACTAGAGCTACATGAACATGAATAGATTAGATGAAAATATTGAATAAAAATGACATGAGCATAAAACAGGAAAAACAATTATAAATATTATGTATGGATACATGTACATAGGATATGATTTTTTAAATGCCTAGAATTATGTATAAACACACACAAAACTACATATATGAATTTCCTTTCATTATTTTATTTCCTTTAATGGCGAGAAAAAGACAAGTACCATATTTGGCTGACAACTTACATGATTCCATGAATGGTGTTTGTTCTGTTACTTTTATTCAAGTATGTATATTTTTCCAAATTGATAAGAAAAAGTAAATTTTATCCTTTAACACTATTGGTATTTTGGGAAAATTGATGATAATGAAAGTTTATTGGTCTAAGATGCCCATTATGTAATTGAGCCCCCTCTTCAGTATTCTGTTGATAACACTTGAGTAATTTATGGAGTGATAATATTTCTTTAAAAATGTTTGCACTACTCACCACTTGAGGCCCATTTATTATACTAATGTTTTAATATTGTGTTAGCAAAGACTTTAGGTATTGCCTTTAATGCTCAATGCTGTCCATTAACTAAGAGGTGTTTTGTTTGACTTTTTTCATTCTTGAGGAAATTGATGTCATCTTTTAAAAAATTTTTTTTTACTTACCATCTGTGCAGTTGTGGAATTTGAAATAAACTTAGGTACAAAAGAGATCTTCCTTTAAGTCTTTGCTTTGTGAAGAGTGAGGATTGGATTAATTCTGCCTCTCTTAGTCATGCCTTGGTTTCTTTCTTTCCTAGTATTTTATTTTCAATTGACAGAATAATTACATACATTTATGGGGATATAATGTAATGTTCTGATATATGTAGAATTATTACATCAAGTCAATGAACTTATTTATAACCTCACATATTTTTGTGGTGATAACATTTAAAATCTGCTCATTAGCAATATTGAAATATACATAATCAACTATAGTCACCATGCTGTGCAATAATTCATTAAAATATATTCCTCCATTCTAACTGAAACTTTGTACTCTTTGAACAACATTTCTCTCTCTTTGCCCACTATCCATGCAACTACTATTCTACTTTCTACTTCTATGGATTTGACATTTTTAGATTCTATTTGTACATGAGATCATGCCATTCTTGCTTTGGCAGAACTCATACTAAAATTGGAATGACATAGAGACGATTAGCATGGCCCCTGGGCAAGGATGACATGCAAATTTGTGAAATGCCCATATTTTAATGTTTCAGGGTACTGAAATGAAGGATTCTTTTGGACAAGACCCCAATGGCACAGGAAACAAAAGTAAAAGACAAATGGGATGCTATCAAACCAAAAAAGCTTTTGCTCATCAAGGAAGCAATCATTAGAGTGAAGGGAACTTACAAAATAGGAAAAAATATTTACAAACTATGCTTCTGACAAAGGGTTAATATCCATAATATATAGGGAACTCAAAACTTCAATAGGAAAAAAAAAATCAAATAGTCCAATTAAAAACTGGGCTAGACTGGGTATGGTGGCACATGCCTGTAATAACAGCTAGTTAGAAAGTGGAGATTAGGAAGATCACTATTCAAGGCCAGCCTGGGCAAAAAGTTAGCAAAACTGGATCTCAACCAGTAAGCCTGGTGTGGTGGCACATAGCTGTCATTCCAGTTACACAGGAAGCATGGGCAGAAGTATCGTGGACCACAGCTGGCACCAGGCAAAAAATGTGGGAACCAATCTGAAAAATAATTAAGGCAAAAAGAACTGGAGGCAAAGCTTAAGAGTACCTGCCTATTAAGTGTGAGGTCCTGAGTTCAAACCCCCATACCACAAAAACAAAACAAAACAACAAAAACCTGGATTATCTGCCTAAATATATATTTCTCAGAAGAAGACATACGACTGACCAACAGGTATGTGAAAAAGTGTTCAACATCATTAATCATCAGGGAAGTGGAAACCAAAACTAAAGTGACATCCCCTCACTCAAGTAAGAATGGCTAATATCAAAAAGACAAAAGACAAGTGTTGGCAAGAATGAGGGGAAAGGGGAACTCTTACACACTGTTGGTGGGAATGTAAATTAGTATATCCATTATGGATAACAGTATTGAGTTTCTTTAAAAATAAAATATAGATTCTGTTCATCAAAAGAAATGGTCTCTAAACTGAAGAGAACACCCACAGAGTGGGAGAAAATATTTGCCAACCATACATCAGACAAAGGACTGATAACCAGAATATACAGGGAACTTAAAAAACTAAATTCTCCCAAAACTAATGAACCAATAAAGAAATGGGCAAGTGAACTAAACAGAACTTTCTCAAAAGAAGAAATTCAAATGGCCAGAAAACACATGAAAAAATGCTCACCATCTCTAGCAATAAAGGAAATGCAAATTAAAACCACGCTAAGATTTCACCTCACCCCTGTTAGAATAGCCATCATCAGCAACACCACCAACAACAGGTGTTGGCGAAGATGCGGGGAAAAAGGAACCCACTTACACTGTTGGTGGAAATGTTGACTAGTACAACCACTCTGGAAAAAAATTTGGAGGCTACTTAAAAAGCTGGACATCGATCTACCATTTGATCCAGCAATACCACTCTTGGGGATATACCCAAAAGACTGTTACTCCAGAGGCACCTGCACATCCATGTTTATTGCGGCACTATTCACAATAGCCAAGTTATGGAAACAGCCAAGATGCCCCAGCACTGACGAATGGATTAAGAAAATGTGGTATCTATACACAATGGAATTTTATGCAGCCATGAAGAAGAACGAAATGTTATCATTTGCTGGTAAATGGATGGAATTGGAGAACATCATTCTGAGTGAGGTTAGCCTGGCCCAAAAGACCAAAAATCGTATGTTCTCCCTCATATGTGGACATTAGATCAAGGGCAAACACAACAAGGGGATTGGACTATGAGCACATGATAACAAGCGAGAGCACACAAGGAAGGGGTGAGGATAGGTAAGACACCTAAAAAACTAGCTAGCATTTGTTGCCCTTAACGCAGAGAAACTAAAGCAGATACCTTAAAGCAACTGAGGCCAATAGGAAAAGGGGAACAGGTACTAGAGAAAAGGTTAGATCAAAAAGAATTAACCTAAAAGGTAACACCCACGCACAGGAAATCAATGTGAGTCAATGCCCTGTATAGCTATCCTTATCTCAACCAGCAAAACCCCTTGTTCCTTCCTATTATTGCTTATACTCTCTCTACAACAAAATTAGAGATAAGGGCAAAATAGTTTCTGCTGGGTATTGGGGGGGAGAAGGAGGGGGCGGAATGGGTGGTAAGGGAGGGGGTGGGGGCAGGGGGGAGAAATGAACCAAGCCTTGTATGCACATATGAATAATAAAATAAAAATGAAAAAAAAAATGAAATATAGAACTGTCCTATGATCCAGGAATCTCACTCCTGGGTATATATCCAAAGAAATTGAAAGCAGTGTTAAAAGGATACCTGCACGCCCATGTTTATTTCATCACTATTCACAATAGCCAAGAAATGGGAACAATCTTAAGTGTCCACCAACTGATGAGTGGAAAAAAATAATATGGTACATATACACAATGAAATATTATTCAGCCATGTGAGAACATTAAAACATGTCATTTGTGGCAACACAGAATGAACTGTAGATTATTATGTAAGTGAAATAAACCAAACACAGAAAGACAAGTATCAGATGGTCTCACTCATATGTGTGATCAAAAGAAAAATTGATCCAATAGAAGTTGAGAATAGAATGGTGGTTACCAGAGGCTGGCAGAGAATGGAAAAGTTGGTCCATTGGTACTAAGTACAGTTAGAGAGGAGTAAGAAGTTCAGGTGTGCTATTGCATAGCGAGTGACTATAGGTAACAATTATGTACCATGTATTTCAAAAGGCTAGGAGAAAGAATTTCTAATATTTTCACTGTAAAGAAATTAAAAATGTTTGAGGCAGTAGACCTAATTTAAACATTATACAGTATACACATGTATCAAAATATCTCATGTTACTCCATTAATGTGCAATTCTATGTTTTCATGTTTCAGTTAAAAATAAACTTCATATGAGTTTTAAACAAGTAGGACTGCACACTATTTGGCTTATTTCACTTAGCATAATGTTCTCCAGCTTCATTCATATTGTAATAAGTGACATGGTTTTCCTTTTTAATGAAGGCTGCATAGTATTTAATTACGTGCCTACATGATGTTTTCTTTAGCCATTGATCCTTTGATGAACATAAAAGTTACCTTCTTATCTTTTCTGTTGTGAATAATTGCAATGAACGTGGAAGTGCAGATATCACTTTGACACACTTATTTCAATTCCTTTAGATATAAACCCAGAAGAGGGAGTGCTGTACAATGTGTTCTATTTGTAGCTATTTGAAGAACCTCCATATTGTCTTCCATAATGGCTGTACTAATTTACAACTGTATCAACAGTGTACCAGGGTTCCATTTTCTTTCTAGCTTCACTTGTTATCTTTTAAATAATAGCCATTCTAACAAGTGTGAGATAATATGTCATTTTGTATTTAATTTGCATTTTCTTGATGATTAATGATATTGAGCATTTTTCCTTATCTCTCCTGGGCATTTATATATCTTCTTTTGAGAAATGAATAAAATACAAAAGGACCTGTCTGTTCAGTCCTTTACCCATTTTAAAAATTGTATTTGCTTTTTGCTATCAAGTTGTTTGAATGCATTGTATATTTTAGATATTAGCTGCTTAAGAAGATGTTTGGTTGAAAGTTATTGTCTCCTTACTATGTTGCTTCTTTTGCTGCATAGAAGGTTTTTAGTTTGACATGATTCCATTTTTTTACATTTGATTTCATTGGCTGTGCTTTTGGAGTTATATATAAGTAATAAGTAAAAGTAATCCTTAAATTTATATGGAACCACAAACTGTCCAAAGGAATATTGAACAAAAAAAGACAAAGGAGGAGGCATTACACTCTTTGATTTCAAAGTATACTTCAAAGATATTTTAATTACAATAGTATGATACTGGCATAAAAACACACATCAAGCAATGGAACAAGACTGAGAGCCCAGAAATAAACCCATGCAGCTGTCATTTGATTCTCAACAAAGTTGCCAAGAACGCACAGTGGAAGCGCCATCTCTGCAATTCACTGTATTGGGAAATTGGCTAGCCACACTATGAAGAATTAAAATGGGATGTTTATCTTGTCTCTTACACAAAAATCAACTCAGAGTGATTAAAGAAACAAATGTAAAGCCTAAAACCATAAAATTACTAGAAGAAGACATAAGGAAAAGTCTCTAAGACATTGATACAGGCAATGATTTCTTGGATATGGGCTTGTTTTCTGAATTAGCCTTGCTTTTAACTTCTGGGACATTGACATGAGATGGATTGTTTTATGATCTTATTTCTCCTTTAGTTTTTTTTTGTTTATTTGTTTTTTGAAACAGGGTCTCATTACATTGCCTAGGCTGGCAAGTGATCTTCCTGCTTCAGTCTCCTTTTGTTCTGATTTATTGCATGTAACTTATCTTTCTATCTATATTTTTATTGTTGTGCTGGTTGCGGGTACACTATGGCATTTATAAAATTTCTTACATATATCAAATATACTTGAATTCACCCCCTCCACCATTCTCATTTACCTACTCCCACCATTCCTGGAATAATTTCAACAGGTACCATTTTTCATTTACATATATATGTACACAGTGTTTACACTATATTCAACCTCCCATATCCTTCCTTCCTTTCTTCCCCCTTCTGCTGGTACCAACCCTCCCAGGCAGAACCTGTTCTGCTCTTCTGTTCTCTGATTTTGTAAAAGAAAAAAAATGATATTTTTGTTTGTTTAAGATAGCTACACAGGGAGTTTCCTTGTGATATTTCCATGTATATATGTATTATTGGTTCATTTCCTATATTTTTGTCTTTCTTCCTTAGTCCCCTTCTCATGATGGTTTCAAAACGCTTAAAAATTTTATAATCATTCTTGTATGGAGAGTACATCAACCATATTCACCTTCTCAACTTCCTTTTTATACTACCCCCTGTCATGTGTGACCTTCCCTTAATGTGACCTGTTTTTCATAATATTGCTGGATTTGTATTAAGTCTATATTCCATATATGACAGAAAACATACAGCTTTTGGCCTTAAGAACAAGGCTAACTTCACATAAGATGATGTTCTCCAGTTCTATCCATTTACCTGCAAGCAACAAAATTTCATTCATCTTTGTGGTTGAATAAAATTCCACTGTATAAAAATACCACCTTTTCTTAATATATTCATCAGTAGTGGGCCATCTTGGCTATTTCTGAAGCTTAGCTAATGCAAATAATGCTGCAATAAACATGGGTGTGCAAGTGCCTTTATTGTAACCTGACTTACATTCTTTTGGATATATTCCTAGGAGTTGAATTGCTGGATCATATGTCAGTTCTATTTTTAGTTTTTTGAGGAACCTCCACACTGTTTTCTATAGTGGTTGTACTAATTTACATTCCCACCAACAGTGTTAGAGGGTTCCTTTATTCCCACATCCTTGCCAACATTTGTTACTGTTTGTGTTCTTGATAGTAGCCTTTCTAACAGGAGTGAGGTGGAATCTTAATGTGGTTTTGATTTACATTTCCTTTATGGCCAGGGATGCGCATTTTTTCATGTGCTTTTTGTTGTTGTTTGTTTGGCCATTTTGACTTCTTCTTTTGAAAAGGCTCTGTTCAGTTTATTTCCTTATTCTATCTTTGGGTCATTAATTTTTGGAAGTTTAGTTTTTTTGAGCTCCCTGTATTTTCTGGTTATTAATTCCTGTAGATGTATAGATGGCAAAGATTTTCCCCATTCTTTGGGCAGCTTCTTCAATTTAGAGATCATTTCTTTTGTGGTACAGAAGCCTTTTAATTTCATATAGTCCCATTTGTCAATCATTTCTTTTAGTTGCTGAGCCATTTCAGTTCTATTTAGGAACTCATTGCCTATGCCTATTTATTTATTCCAGTGCATTCCCTACTCTTTCCTGTACTAGCTTCAAAGTTTCAAGTCTTATATTAAGGTCCTTAATCCACTTTTAGTTGTACTTGTACAGGGTGAAAGACATGGATCTAATTTCAGTTTTCTGTATGTGGATATCCAGTTTTCCCATCAACATTTGTTGAAGAGGGTGCCTTTTCTCCACCATATTTTTTTGGCACGTTTGTGCCAGGTGGGCACAAAAAATCAGGTGGGTGTAGCTGCATGGATTCATATATGGGTCTTCTATTCTGTTCCACTGGTCTTCATATCTGTTTTTGTTCTAGTACCATGCTGTTTTTATTGGTGTGGCTCTGTAGTATAGTTTGAAGTTGGGTATTGTGATTCCTCCAGCATTGTTGTTTTTGCTCAGTAAGTATTCCCTTGGCTATTCATGGTCTTTTGTGTTTCCAAATGAACTTTAGGGTTAATTTTTCAGTCTTTGTGATGAATGTCATTGGAATTTTGATGGGAATTGGGTTGAATATTAGATTGCTTTTGATGGTATAGCCATTTTTTACTATATTGGTTCTGCCAATCCATGAGCATGAGAGATCTTTCCACCTTCTGTAGTCTTCTTCTATTTCTTTTTTTCAATGGTTGTAGTTTTCCTTGTAGAGGTCATTCACATTCTTTGTTAAGTTTATTCCTAGGTATTTGATTTTTTTAAGGCTATTGTAAATGGAGTTAATTTCCTATATTCTTTCTCACTTTTTCACTGTTGGTGTATAGAAAGACTCGTGAATTTTGTAAATTGATTTTGCATCCTGCTACTTTGCTGAAGCAATTCATAGTGTCTAAGAGTTTTTTTCATGGAGTTTTCTGGGTTTTTTAGGTATAAGATCATGTCATCTTCAAAAAGTATAGTTTGACTACTTCCTTTCTACTTTGTATTCTTTTTTATTTCTTTTTCCTGTCTTATCACTTTGGCTAAAATTTCAAGATTATGTTGAATAGGAGTAGAGAAAGTGGACACCCTTCTCTCATTCTTGACTTTAGAAGAAATGGTTTCAGTTTTTCTCCTTTTAGTATGATGTTAGCTACAGCCTTTATTATGTTGGTGCCTCAGCCTCTGGAGGAGATGGGATTGCAGATGTATGCCACAGTGCCTAGCTCCTTTACTTTAAGTTTCTTGGATTAAGATATTAGTCCTTCAGGCTTAACTTTTCAATTTAATTAGTTGTTTTATTTAAAATACTTTTCATTGCTTAAAAAATAAGTAGTATAGGATGAAGTAAAAAATGTGATTCTCCAAGGGCAAACACAGCAAGGGGATTGGACTATGAGCACATGACAAAAGCGAGAGCACACAGGAAGGGGTGAGGATAGGTAAGACACCTAAAAAACTAGCTAGCATTTGTTGCCCTTAGCGCAGAGAAACTAAAGCAGATACCTTAAAAGCAACTGAGGCCAATAGGAAAAGGGGAACAGGTACTAGAGAAAAGGTTAGATCAAAAAGAATTAACCTAGAAGGTAACACCCACGCACAGGAAATAAATGTGAGTCAACTCCCTGTATAGCTGTCCTTATCTCAACCAGCAAAAACCCTTGTTCCTTCCTATTATAGCTTATATTCTCTCTACAACAAAATTAGAAATAAAGGCAAAATAGTTTCTGCTGGGTTTTGAGGGGGGGGAGAGGGAGGGGGCAGAGTGGGTGGTAAGGGAGGGGATGGGGACAGGGGGTAGAAATGAACCAAGCCTTGTATGCACATATGAATAATAAAAGAAAAAGGAAAAAAAATGTGATTCTCATTTCCAATCTCTTATTCCCTCTTCCCAGTCATCCCCACTCTTATACATACCCTTCCCTTTCCATCCCTTCCCTTCTCTTTCTCTTTGCATCTTTCTTTTTGCTTAATAGGGAGATACTTGCTTTACATCTCTCAATTGAAATAGCTGGTGCACCCTGATGTACCTTTTTCCACAAACCTATTCTATTTCCACTTAACAACTAAATCCTTTGCATATTTGGAGGGCAATTTTCTCATTACTTTTTGTTCCTATAAAGCACTCTTTAATTTGTACAATAGTTATAGTTATAATTCTGTGCATTGTGACTCACCTGATCACAATTTCACAGAATTAAAAGTAGAATAGATGTTATAAATGAAGATAATGTTATAACTGTGTAGGAGACACTGCTAGTTGACTATCCAATATCTATACCTCACATCTAACTAACTAACAGACATTGTTTCTTAAAGGACAGAATTGTGCTCAGACAAAAAGCTTCCAACCTCCTTTACAGCTACTGTTGGACATGTGACCTAGTTTTAGGCAATAATTTAAAAGGTGAATAAGGATTCTAGAAAACTTTCTGAGACAGAAAACGTTAATCTATAAATTTCATTTCCTATTTCTATTCCTTCTTCCCCCTATTTGTGTCAGAATGCAGTCCTTAGGCTTGCGGGTATGGTAGGCCTCTGGCAGCAGGAGGATGAAGGCTGTGCACTAAGGACAGCTAAGCAGCACAGCAGCACTGAGGCCCCAGATGGTATAGTCTAGTAGCTGCCTCAGACTGGGCCTGCCCAATGCTGGACTCACTGTTACATGAAAAATGTTCAACAACAAAAGATCCATATGTATAAGCTACTGTTAATTGGGCCTAAAATGCACTACTTGGAAGGGAGACTAGTGGCCCTTTATTTTATAGATGATAAGTTAGATACCAAACAGGTTAAATGATAAACATCATTTTTGTTCTAAGTCCATGCTGCAGACATGTTATATGCAGACAGCATATAACAATTCTTTTTGCAAAAACAGTATGTTGAAATGTTTCTGTGGTTATTTATCTATACCTTCAGCAATAGGAAATGGATTCACACAGTTCTTCTTTGTAGGATTCAAAAGACATCTAATATAGTGTTCTAACCTTTCTGAGTGTCCTTTCCACCCCAATCTAAAGATGGGCAGTTTTCCTCAAACTCCTTATATTGTGTATTTTTGTCATCCATCATTGTATCTTAAAGAAAAGATAGTCACAATTGCTTAAGGTATGAGAGGAAATATTTTCTCTTGAATTGTGGTAAATCCCATCAAAATAATACTAAGAGAAAGGAATGTTTTAGTGATATTTGACTTTCCTTCTAGATAGATTTGGCTAATATATCATATATCTTTATTTAGAAAACCAAGTTTTGATTGGGGAAATAAAAAAACTAAATCCAGTAGCCTCAAGTTATTAATAAGAATTCCCATTACTTTTTAAACTGACATTTATTGAGCACACCTTATGCATTGTCAGGCACTGTTTTCTGTTAGATAAAGGAATGAATGTGACCATGTTGCCACCTTCAAAAGGATGAACTATAGTAGAAAAGATAAGTTAACCAATGATTACAACTCACAGTGATAAGGACAGTGAAAGAGGTATTTATTATAAGGTACAATGGAAAGGGAGGAGAACAGAATCAAATTATATCAGTTAGTGAGGACATCCCAAGAAAGGTAGTACCTCATGTATGTTGCCAGGAAAAAAAGTAACAGTTGGTCAGGCATAAAAGAGAAAGGACATTCTAGCTGGATATAACATATTTAACAAAGACATAAAGCTAGAAAGCAGTTCTAAATTGGGGAATACTTCAAGTAGTTTCATATAGCTGGAATAAAAAGTTCACATATGAGACAGGCAAGTGATAAATCTAAGAAGCTGATATAGGACAGACCAGAAATAATGCTAATAGATTAAGTTAGTATAATCCAGTCACGTTTTTGAATATCTACATGTGCCTGGGATATAGATCTGGATTGCAAAGGTCATCAGACCTTATAGATCTGGTCTTAAATATGATTTTTCTTTGTCCCGAAAGTTCCCCTAGGATTTTTGAGGTCAAATTGTGTTCTGAGTCATTGAGTCACAGGACTCTTGAGGTGGATTGGATAAAGAACTGAGCATTATCTGATGTCCTGGGGAGCATCACTTCACATGGTATCCTAAGGAAAGCTTGCTGATACTATTGATTCTTGGCTTTGCCCAGGCATTTAGCACATGGGCACCCTGATACGTACATATTGAAATGAAGCTGGGAATGGGAATGAGAATGGGAACACAGAAAAGTTAGAGCTCAACTTTAAAAATATTCTAAGGCAGCATGTGAGAAAGAACTATTCTGAGGGAGTTGAATGACAAGATAGGTGAAGCACAAGAATAAAACAGAAGTGAGAAGTGTGATAAGCACTTTCAATAAGCATGTGTCTGATTTCATAATTAAAACCTGAAATTTTTCCTATCTGAGACTCCGTATAATTTTTTGAGAAGATTTTGAAACAGGTATTATTATAAGCAGAATTTCTTTAACTGAAAGAGATCAACATAAAAACTTGCATACAAATACTATGGGTAAGTATGTATATGTATTCATATCTAGCTTCCAGAAATAGACAAATCAGATCAAAGGACAAGCACAGATGGTTTTGCTTAGAATTTATAGGAGAGAAAAAGATGATAAAGATGCTTTATTTTGTTGCCATCTCTGTAAAGTCTCCATAAAGTCTCTACAGTATGCTGATATTCTAATTATCCAGCTTGTAATTAATGACCAATTATTATGAAAGCATAAAATCTAATTAGAATTACTCTCAATGTCTTTATGTTTCTGCTGCCATAAAATACTGTTATTCCATCTTCTTATCCTTAACATATTTTGTAACAGTACCAGACAATCCATACATTCATTCATTTAAAAAATGCTATTCTGTGCAGCAGCAGTTTTCAATCTACTGCAACACAAATAATAGATGATACTCATATGCCTGACTCCTTCCTGCAGGCATATTCAAGATCACTCCTTCCTTACTTGTTCAAGAAATCATATTAAAATGTGAGTAGGAATGCCATATAATAATTCTATTTATAAAAAGTAAACAATTTGCAAGCTTTAGCACTTTATAAATACTAATAAAGTGATTACAAATACCATACAATTAATGGCTCATAAAGTAGTAAATCTCCACAATTTGATTATAAAAAGCCCATTATCAATTATGGATAGTGGGTAAATATTAAAAAGAAGTGAGGTGAACTCCAAAGCGGTGAAAATCTTTCATCATTTCACCTCTTCTATTTTATGTTTCTTATCTGACAGCTTACCAATTTGGAATCATTTTACACAGGAATGTGCACAAAGGCTCTCCTATGGATAATGTAATTCGCAGATATTCACGTTAAGATTCTCCCACCTCCTCCATCCCACTCTATCTGTTCCAGTGCTTGGGACATATAACAGTTAAGTAACTTGGATTCATGGAGGCACAATGCCCAGTGATTAAAATTATGATGTATCTTGCTAAGGTAAGATTCCTGGGTAAAACTAAGGCAATCCTCTTATGTGGTTAGCAAAACTGGGAGGGAAGAGGGGAGAATGCGCTCCTTGATTTTAGTTTATGAGTTTATAATAGCTCTTTGAATCTGCACTGTATATTTCTCTATCTGAGTCTGGCCTCAAGAATGATATTGCTTCACCCCCACAGTGATGTGGGTATTATGTGTCAGTTTTTCAGTCCACACTTCTCCACTCCTTCACCTTGATATGACCTCTTGTATCTCTTCTTTTGATTCTTGTGAACAATTACCTCAAACCCAATAAGGGGGAAGCATGTTGGACACTGAAGACCATGATAGGACTTTGAGTTTAAATCAGTGTAGGTTGGGGAACCATCGGAGTTAGCATTTAGCAGAAGAGTGATGATTTGTATTATGTATTGGATTGTTCTGTTGCTATTTTCAGAATACTTCTTGGTGTTGTGAAGAGAGTGGACAAAGGCAGAAGAAGAGAGCTAGGAGGGTGCCTAGGGGGCTAGCAGTTAAAATGGTGTGCTCCTATCATATGCTAGGTATAATTCTAGATGTTTGAGTTTACTACAAAGAGAGAATAGACTATTATCCCCACCTTTGCAGAACTTTACCGTCAATGACGATTTGTTGAAAATGAACCACAGATAAGTTGGTAGCTGACAGTAAGCACTGATCGTTTATGGTCTCTCTGACTTTAAAGAAATAACCAGGTGCAGAGTCACAAAAAGGAGTAAAATCTTGACCTGCTAATGTGAGGGTGACATCAGAATTTTCTACCCCTTATTTGGGAGCCAGGTGGTGAGAATCTGAAATTGTTGGTAGGAGTTTTTTTCTTTTGCCTTTCTTCTAATGTTTTTATATATAAACCAAAATGTCCAAAATCTGAATAAGTATTTTAATAAGAAACATTTATCTAAATACACTTCAATGGGTCTTAGTCTCCCAAGGATTTTTCGTTCTTGTTAAAATTTTCATTTCAAAGGCAATTGGAAAAGTACAGAAGGAATTCAAATTAAAATATTTTATTTATATAGAAATAATTTGAGATATATTGTACTGATGGAAAATAAGTAATTTTTAGGTTCTTTTCTAGTAAAATGATAAATCTTGTACAACTCTTGAGCACCCACATGGGCACATGATATAGGGGAGCAGGCAGGGGATATATGGGAGATCTCTGTACATTCCTTACAGTTTTTCTATGAACTTAAAATACGGCTCTGGAAAAAGTCTTTAAAAAAGGATAAATCTCACAGTCCTTTAATGTTAATATGAACATTTAGGACAGGAATTTATTTTGAAATTTTTTAGAAAGAAATTGCCTCATTGAAGTTGGCTTCATCCCAGGGATGCTGGGGTGGTTCAACATTCACAAATCTATAAATGTAATACAGCACATCAATAGAAGCAAAGACAAAAACCACTTAATCATCTCAATAGATGCAGAAAAAGCCTTCAACAAGATCCAACACACTTCATGATAAAAGCTCTAAGAAAACTAGGAATAGAAGGAAAGTACCTCAACATTGTAAAGGCTACATATATAGGTAGCCAACATCATACTTAATGGTGAAAAACTGAAACCATTCCCCCTAAAATCAGAAATGAGACAAGGGTGCCCACTATCCCCACTCCTATTCAACATAGTACTGGAATTTCTATCCAGAGCAATTAGGCAAAAAGAAGAAATAAAAGGAATAGAAATAGGTAAAGAAACTGTCAAAATATCCTTATTTGCAGACAATACGATCCTATACCTTAAAGACCTCAAAACTCTTAGACACCATAACAGCTACAGTAAGGTGACAGGATACAAAATCAACCTACAAAAATCATTAGGTTTTCTATTCACCAACAATGAACAAACTGGGAAGGAATACATGGAAACAATTCCATTCACAGTAGCCTCAAAAAAAAAAAATCAAATACCTAGGAGTAAATTTAACAAAGAATGTGAATGACCTCTATAGGGAGAATTATAAACTCCTGAAGAGATCTAGGAAGACTACAGGTGATGGAAGGATCTCCCGTACTCATGGATTGGTAAAATCGACATAGTAAAAATGGCTATACTACTGAAAGCAGTCTACATGTTTAATGCAATTCCCATCAAAATCCCAATGACTTTCATCACAGAGATTGAAAAATCTATCTTAAAATTCATTTGGAAACACAAGAGACTGAGAATAGCCAAGGTAATACTCAGCAAAAAGAGCAATGCTGGAGGTATCACAATACCTGACTTCAAACTATATTACAAAGAAATAACAATAAAAACAGCATGGTACTGGCACAAAAACAGACATGAAGACCAGTGAAACAGAATAGAGGACCCAGATATGAATCCACACAACTATACCCACCTCATTTTTGACAAAGGTGCCAAAAATATATGATGGAGAAAAACAGCCTATTCAACAAATGTTGCTGGGAAAAGTGGTTATCTGTCTGCAAGAAACTGAAACTAGATCCATGTCTATCACCCTGTACTGGTAACAACTCAAAATGGATAAAGGACCTAAATATCAGACTTGAAACTCTGAAGTTACTATAGGAAGGAGCAGGAAACACTCTGGAACAAATAGGTATAGGCAAGGACTTCCTCAATTGAACCCCAGCAACCCAGCAACCAAGAGAAAGGATGGACAAATGGGACTTCATAAAATTAAAAAGCTTCTGCACAATAAAAGAAATGGACTCTAAACTGAAAAGACCACCCACAGAGTGGGAGAAAATATTTGCCAGCTATACATCAGACTGATATACAAGAGACTGATAACCAGAATATACAGGAAACTTAAGAAACTAAACTCTCCTAAAATCAATGAACCAATAAAGAAATGGGCAACTGAACTAAACAGAACTTTTTCAAAAGAAGAAATTCAAATGGCCAAAAAACACATGAAAAAATGCTCACCATCTCTGGCCATAAAGGAAATGCAACAAAACCACACTAAGATTCTACCTCACCCCTGTTAGAATAGCCATCATCCAAAACACCACCAACAACAAGTGCTGGCGAGGATGTGGAAAAAAAATAACCCTAATCCACTGTTGGTGGGAACGCAAGCTGGTGCAACCACTCTGGAAAAAAATGTGGTGACTTCTTAAAAATTTAAACATAGACCTGCCATATGATCCAGCAATCCCACTCCTGGGGATATACCCAAAGGAACGCAACACAGGTTACTCCAGAGGCACCTGCACACCCATGTTTATTGCAGCACTATTCATAATAGCCAAGTTAGGGAAACAACCAAGATGCCCCACTACTGATGAATGAATCAAGAAAATGTGGTACTTGTACACAATAGAATTTTACTCAGCCATGAAGAAAAATGAAATCTTATCATTTGCAAGTAAATGGATGGAACTGGTAGAACATCATTCTGAGTGAGGTCAGCCAGGCCCAGAAGACCAAAAATCTTATGTTCTCCCTCATATGCAGACTTTAGATCTAGGGCAAATGCAGCAATGTGGTTGGACTTGGATCACATGACAAGGGGAGAGCACATACGGGAGATATAGGAATAGGTAGAAAACCCAAAACATGAAAGCGTTTGATGTCCCCACTCCAGAGGAACTAATACAGAAATGTTAAAACGACAGAGGTTATCATGAGCAGGGGATCAGAACCAAGGTAAAGATCAGTTAGAGTTAAATCAACATGGGTCGTAACACATGGGTACATGAAAGCAATAGTAGGAGTCTTTCTGTATAGCTATCCTTAACTCAACTAGCAAAAACACTTTGTCTTTCTTATTATGCATATGTCCTTCCTTCAATAAAATCAGTGATAAGGGCAGAACCGGACCTGCCTGAAACTGAGGAGGGGAGGGGGGGAAGGGTGGGGGAGGGGAGGAAAGGGTGGGGAAGGGAGGAAAGGGTGGGGAAGGGGGGCAAGGTGGAGAGATGACCCAATGTATGCACATGTAAATAAATAAACAAACAAAAAAATTAAAAAAAAGAGCAGTATCTAGAAAAAAAAATATATTAAGGTGGATGAATTCTTCAGCACATATAGTTAAAACTCCAAATAAGATAATTCAATTATAGGTTTAGTTCAGCCTCATGAAGAAAAATGACATAATGGTCAGCTGTGATTCAGTAGAACTTAAATACTTTGTCTCAGTGTGTGAATACTCTTGCTGGTTGCTAATGAAGCTGACCTGAGAATGGTTTGGGCTCTGCATGATGTGAGATACTGAGTACCTTGATATGAGGGAAACTCTGCTTACTGAAGCTCTTCACACTGCTATCCATGCTACCTTGTTTGAACGATAACATTCTGTTTTTGACCGAGTCTATTATTAATTAGGATCATCATTACTTTATGTACAGATTTAAAATTTTTTCAGAAATTCGGTAAAGTAAAATTCATTTTCTTTGCACACCATTCTTGGAATCTTTCCTTTTTTTGGTAAACCATCTTGACGTCTTAAGGCTCCATGTTTCCTCCTGCCTTTTGAGTGTCCTCCTGCAATCGTATTTGCCTTTCGCTGTTCTCTAGTTGGAAAATTCCTCCGCCCTCAGGTATCCCATCTTCTAAGGTGATGAAGCTTTTCTTGAGTACACATACTTCCCAGTCACCCTCGTTTCTCTCCTCTGACTTCTCAGACGTTCTCAGCAGAGAATCTTATTCTTAGATGCTTCTATCATTTAACATCACTTCTGCCATATAGTACCTGCATTCCCAGCTGGACATGCTTCAAGACAGAAGCATGTCCTTGTGGATATTTGGGGCACTATTGTTCTTGAGTACCTGAAGGAATGATCTGTTTATAATAGTAAGAGATAGACAATGGCGCTAAATTTCGTGTCTTTGGCACTGCTTAGAAACCACTCAAATCTCACCTTAAAGTCCAGGGAGATCTCTCGCTTCTCATCTCTTTAAAGAAGGCACATCAAATTTATCCAAGGAATTTAGAATAAATTGAGGCTAAGATGTCACAGTAAAACAAGTTATTTTGCCTTGTAGGACTTTTAATATTATCATAAGGGAAATGTGTTCCAAGTAATAGCATTGAAGTGATTGACAGTCTATAATAATTTATGTTCCATGAGTTCCTTCACATTATGACCAATAGACAATTATTCATATTTTTAATCTAAAAAAAGGCATAGACTTCCCCTCTATTTTACATACAGTATTTTAAATACTGTGCTTTAACAACCTAAATACTTGTAATAGAAAGGAAAACCTTTACATACTATTTATGCTTAAGTAATGTATATAACGTAAAAATGGAAGTAGTTAAACATGGAAGCTTCTTAAAAAACTAAACATAGATCTGCCATATGATCCAGCAATCCCACTCCTGGGGATACACCCAAAGGAATGCGACTCAGGTTATTACAAAGCCACCTGCACACCCATGTTTACTGCAGCACTATTCACAATAGCCAAGTTGTGGAAACAGCCAAGGTGCCCTCTAACTGATAAATGATTAAGAAAACGTAGTATTTATACACAATGGAATTTTATTCCATCACAGAGAATGAAATTTTGTCATTTGCAAGTAAATGGATGGAACTGGAGAACATCATCTTAAGCGAAGTCAGCCAGGCTCAGAAAGCCAAAATCACATGTTCTCTCTCATGTGTGGATTATAGACCTAAATCAAATGCAGTAATATTATTGGACATGGGTCACACACCAAGGGGAGAACCCACACAAGAGGACTAGGGAAAGGGAAGGAAATCTAAAACTTGAATGTGGCTGATGTGCTCGCTGTACAGGAGAGAATATAGTAATCTAAAACTGGCAGAAGCCACTATGGGAAGCGGACAAGGAAGTAGTGAAGAATCTGGCAGAGATGAACCAATGTGGGTTGTAATACACATGTGCATGGAAGCAATTCTAGGAAGCTCTCTGAATAGCTATCTTTATCTCAAACTAGCAAAACACTATGTCTCTCTTATTATCTCTTATGTTTTCTCTTCAACAAAATTGGAGAACAAGAGGGCAGAACAGGTTCTGCCTGGAAGTGGGGGCAGGGTCGGGAGTGGGGGGAGGGGATGTGGCCCAAACAATGTATTCACACGTGAGTAAATGTAAAAATGATAAAATAAATAAATTAATTAATTAAAAAAATTGTTAGTGAAAAACAGGTCTTGATGATTTTAAATGCTTATACTGGAATGGAAATCTGAAAGCAAAAGAACAGTTAATAAGCCAATTCTATTATTGGCTATATTGATAAAAATAATATGTGTTACTTGTCACCCTGCCTTCATCTCACCTCAGTCATGTCCATTTCTGTGTAGATAATTTCCAGTGTTCTTCCAATTGGAGTAAGTCTTTATATAACAATGGTATCACAAATATTCATTAGCAGAAATCATTCTGATTTATAATTATAGGTTATGAAACATACTGATTGCCTTTGCATTTTTCAGTGTGCAGCACAAAGCACTAGAACTGAGAGGAATTTCATAATACTAGGGCCCCAGAGCCAAAGGAATGTGGGAAATAGTTGATACCATGATTTTCTCTTGAAAATTCATAACTATCTTGAGTATATAAAGAACTGAGGTCTAGAGTATAAAATCTTTCTTAATTGTTGCTTTTCCAAGCAGTATACCCATTTGAGTTAATGTTATAAGCAAGTGTTCTAAGAGCCATAATTTAGACAACAGTAGATTAATCATATTTTTAAATAGAATAGTTTTGAAAGTCAATTTTTTAGGCTAGTTTTATTTAACTTGCACTTTGTCCCTTTGTTATATTTATAAATTGCCACAATGTAGGGAAATTATTTCAAGCAAAATGTTATTGAAGGTAGATAAATTCAATCTCAGTACTTAGTAAGCTATTATGTGGAGAAATGTATCTAAAAGAAGAATTTTGTAATATCAAAAATAATCATTTCCATTTAAAAAATAATTGCTATTAATATATTTTAAAAATTCTAAATAACAGTACTTGAAAGTTTTAACTTTTTATTTTATCATTTTTACATTTACTCACATAGCTATACATTGTTTGGGCTACATCCCTCCCCCCTCTTCCAAGCAGAACCTGTTCTATCCTCTTGTTCTCCAATTTTGTTGAAGAGAAAACATAAGAGATAATAAGAGAGACATAGCATTTTGCTAGTTTGAGATAAAGATAGCTATACAGAGAGCTTCCTAGAATTGCTTCCATGCACATGTGCATTACAACCCACATTGGTTCATCTCTGCCAGATTCTTCACTACTTCCTGGTCACCTTCCCATAGTGGCCTCTGCCAGTTTAAGATTAGTATATTTGCTCCTCTGTAGTGAGCACATCAACCACATTCAAGTTTTAGGTTTCTTTCCCTTTCCTTATTCCTCCCGTGCACGGTCTCCCCTTGGTGTGTGACCCATGTCCAATAATATTGCTGCATTTGTTTTAGGTCTATAATCCACATATGAGGGGGAACATGCAATGTTTTAACTTTTGCATTGGTAAACATACTTTAAAAATGCAAGCAATAATTGGAAATGAATGCATTGCAGAATTACAGTCCAGAAAGTTTTCTAGGAAAAGTAATTGCTTATTTCTTGAACTACATAATTCAATGTGTTAATTGTGAGTCAAAGGAATTCCAGGAAAGAAGCAAAAGTGAAAACATCAGTTTGGCTTTACATAAAAGTTAAAGTGCATAAAGAGATTCTGTTTTCGTACAAATGGAATAAAATGAGCCTTAATAAAAATAATTAAAAGGAAACACTAGAATGAATGAAAGCTTACCTGAAAAATTTAAATTAATGAAAAGTGTGAGTAAGAGCCTTATTCATCAAATACAAAACATACACAATAAAGGGCCTCTCTCTGAACATTGAAAGTTGAAATAGTAGGAATATTGAAAGGGACACTTTAGATAAGAATCACTACAGGAAGAAAAATGTAAGAGTTCAAGAATGGTGTCAAGATATTCATGGATAAATTGATTTTTTAAAAAAATATTGTAGCTACTTTAAATGGCTATGGGAAATGAACTGTTTTTAAATAAACTAGAATCTTGACTTTCTGAGGCCCTACAGTGACATAGTGAAGAGTGTGGCCCCTGGAGTTTAATACCTGGTTTGTCGTCAGGACTTCTCCACTTATGTGTGATATTTTAATGTTACTTAGCTTTTTTAAATCTCATTTTCATCTGTAAAATAGAAAAATGACAGAATATATCTCACTGGATTGCTGTAAAGTTATTAGCCCGGTACTAGACATATAAGAAGTCAATAAAAATGCTAGTTACTGTTTTTTACTATTATAAAATGCATATTTAGTGACACTTCTCTGAACTTTTGAGGTCAAGGATCCCCTCAGAGGTTCTCAGAGCAATTCTAAAAGTCCATATACATAGCTTGGTGGAAATTGACAACATCTACTATGTTTTGAGCCTCTTATGTAATATACCCAGTGGTACAATTTTGAAATTATATAATTACTTTAAAGATTATTGTGTTTTCAAATCTGTCATCAATTGTGTTTGGTGATGTTCTGTGCCCATAGTTTTGTCAACTGAAGTATTTCTTATAAGAAACATCCCTGGATATATTAATTAATTTGTATTGCTTCTTTGAAAGTATTTACTTATCTCTGAGCTAGAAGAGAATCCTTTGCCTTGCCTTACTGATCAAATTCTTTCATTTTTAAAAGAAGAAAGTTGCTTTTACTTACCTATTGAAGTTTTCTGAGTATATTTACTGTAAGTAATGAACTTTAATTACTTTTGCAATTACAGCTTATTTGATTGAATTTTCCACTGACTACACAAAACATCTGTCCTACTGGGATCATGCATAGACTCTGATCTAGGTACAATATGCTGTTAAAATGCAGTAACATCTGCAGTCCATTAATTTCTAAAGCATTAGTCAAGTTGAGCTTCCAAGGGGTTCAGCTAAGTTTATACTTGGGAAATCTCTTTCTTTGCTTTCCATCTAAGTGGACTGGGGCAACTCATATATTTCTGCTTGTTTTATTCTCTACTTAGTGTTTAATGAGGAAATATAAATAATTAAACTTATATTTGATTTATGCTCTATTTTATTCCAGACACATTAATTTTCTTTGGAGATAAGAGGAAACAACAGTGAGAAGGTACTTCATTAAAATGTTACTGACATCAGGATGCTGTTACTGAGTGACTTAAGTGATCGAAAGAATTTTTTTTTGATAATAGCATTTTTATGTGGATTTCTTTGAAGAGTTAGTGTAAGGATACTTGAAAGGTGGGAAAAGGCTCCTAGGAGTGCAAGAAGCTTTTAATTTTGTTTGAAAGTACCCTGAAAGACTTGTCATTATCACTATTTATATTTCTTGTTTCTCACAGAAATATTCTGACGAACGCTCAGAATATGTCTCTAGCAAAGTCTAGAGATAATTTTCTGTGCTCTTATGCTTCAGAGAAAGCAGGTAGGGCATAGAGAAATCACAGAGAAGGATAATGTCGACATATGGAAATTCAGTGCAGGCACTGATAAAAGTCGATCATTTCTCACACAGATTTTGGAAGCACTCTCATTTGCTTTAGTTTGCTTTATGTTTCTCAATCAATACCAATGATTGCACCAATTTTTGAAATGGAAAATACTGTCCATATAAGTCTCCACTATGATTATAGAAACCTCATGTTCTCCTGTGTTTTTCATGCTTTCTTGATGTCCATTGCCTTGTGTCAGACTTCTGGCCAATGAGATCAGGTTAGACTTATTGGCTGACACTTCCAAGGCTGCCTCTCCAACCTTCTCTCTCTCTCCATCTCCCATGTCAGATCTGGAGGTCCAGTGTTCCATAGAGCAGAACTATAAGATGAGAAGATTTTTACTCACGGTAGGCAGAGCCACCAGTAAGAGATAAACATTTTCAATATTAAATTTCTGAGATTTACATTTGTGACAGCAGCCATATTAAATCATCTCCAAACCATTAACTAATTACCTTATGTGAGCCAGGTATAATGCTAGTTATGAAAGTGAACGTTACTTAGAGAGGATTATTATGGCTCTTTGGCACTATCTCAAGCATATATGATGTCTATTTTTCAGTTCAATATGATAAAGCTTTTATAGCCACACTCATATAGGTAGTTGTATGTGTGTGTATGTAGATATGTATTGTAAAATGGCTTATTCATCTCCCAACATAGCAGCTCAGTGACAAAAATAGTGAAACACCATCTTTAAGAGGGAGGAGAGAGATTGCCTGAGAGTAGACTGAGGAGGACACATTGTGAAGGCTAAAAACCAGAGAATCATTAAGGGTCAAAAAAGGAATGAAATGACTTGTCAAGAAGTGTACTCTTTTTGCAGGGTTTGGAGCAGTCCACATCAACCATGAGACCCAGAGGAAAATCATGTCATCTTCACTTTGGGACCTGGTGAATACAAACTGCTAGATTAAGATGAAGGGTTCTTTCCTCCCAAGCTATCACAGATATGGATGAAAGCACACTGATGGAGAAGAGCTGAGCCTCTTGAGGTAATTGATGCACTCTCTACCACTTTTGCACACTTAAATGGGGTTTAAACTCCCAAAATGTCTACAATGTGTTCATTTCCTGTGGTGGATTTATAGTGTGTGACAAGAAATCCATTTCTTTTCCTGTAGATGCTAAATTCATTACCTTGACACAGAATTCAGACTCATTCTTTGCACTTGCTACCATGGCAACCGGTATCAGGCATTTTTTTTTTTCTTTCTATTTTTCCTTCCAGTGGAAGCAGGGTAGTTAAATGTAGCAGTAAGAATAGTACTCAATTAAAAAAAATTAAAGGCACCTAACTCTTATACCAAGGAGATCTCTGTACAGTTACCACATAAGTGTATTCTTCTTAAATCTATAACCACATTATAGAAAACAGTATCTTAAACTAGCAGAATTTGGCATTCTTTAAGATCTTTTCATGAACAAATTTCTTTTTCTCTTTTACAAATTTTTTCACAGCCATGAGAGCTATTTGAAACACTAAAGTACTGGCTTTTTCTTATTAAACCAACAGAATTCTCTATAGAGTTGTGATTATTTTCAGAGGCAAGTCCTAGACAGATACTAGATTTAAGTGATTCAAATGTCGTGATGGCTCTAAATGATGTCATATTAAAATTCCACATGTGTTGGAAGTTTTGGCTTAAAAAGGAAGGCAAGGACACCACAAACTCATCATTGCAGTAAGTTCCCTAGTTTCCTTAATGGCAGCGGGAACAATTAAGAGATACAAATAATGTTTAGGGTTGAATAGTAATAAGATTGGCTTAGAGTGGTGGTTAAAGAAGAGAAAGAACACACAGTATGATTGCCTGAGTATCAGGAGGTTATAGTTCAGAAGGTCCAACATACAAGGTACTCACACATGTCCTAAAGATAGGGTTGTGGGTACACATATATCATAGTCATAGAGAAGATCATAACACTGGGAAACTGGAAGGTTGTGTAATTGCTAGACTGGTGACTGAATAACAACAGTCACCTAGAATAGTGCTTTACAAGGGCTCATACCACCAACCCCATCTGGTTTAACTTTAATTCTTATCTTAAATGTAGTGTTCAGACATTATTTTGATGTGGGAGTGGGAGAGTATGCAAAGAAGGAAAAACTATTAGGCTTTATAGCTCAAAGCAGATACATCAAAGAGAATGAACAAGAGGTGGTGGTTTACAATGCTAATCTTGTACCTGTCTCCCTCACATTCATTCTTTCCTTAGATTTTTTAAATTATATAATTGTTGTATTGGGAGTACATTGTGACATTTACAAATGTTCTTACATTTTATCATAATTGAATTCACCCCTCCCTCATTCTCTGTTAGCCTGCTGCTTCCCCATTCCTGGAATAGTTTCAACATGTCCCATTTTTCCATTTGCATACATGACAACAGAGATATTTTACAATTTTGATCAGCTAAATTTCCCTCAGTATTCATAGGTCTGAAATAAGTCCAGATCTATACAGTAAGATTCCCATTGCATATTTTCATTTCCTTCTTCCTCAGATATTATTTCCCCTATTAAACATTACTTTGCTTACTCAGTAAAATAGGGTTGAAATCTTAGTAATGTATTTTAGTAACACAGAGTCATAAAAAATCTAGATAATGCAAATACTATTGAAAAGTAGAGTATTTCATGCTTTGCACTAAAACTGCGTTCAGCTACCCAAGACACACAGACATTGCTTTGATTAGTGAATATTTTCTTGAAATAGCATGATAGGAAATTTGAAAAATATGAATGAACTATATAAGATGCATAGAAAACCTAATAAAAGCCAGGCACCAGTGGCTCATGCCTATAATCTTAGCTACTCAGGAGGCAGAGATCAGGAGGATCATGGTTCAAAGCCAGCCTAGGCATGATAGTTCACAAGACCCTCTCTCAAAACAATCCTTCACAAAAAAGAGGGGGGGGGGACTGGTGGAGTGGCTTAAGGTGTAGGCCCTGAGTTCAAGCCCCAGCACTGAAAAAAAGAAACTAATAAAAGTCTGATGAGTGCAAACTCAGAATCAGTAAGTATTTTAAGAGGTATAAACTAGGCAGACAGTACAGGGGATACAGAAATGTGAAAATTATAGCGCCATTCCTCAGGCAGCTGGTTTAAATATACAAGATTTAGATAACATGGTATGGATTATATATACTAGCAGGAGAAGAGGTAAACTACTAGTTACTAACTAAATGAGAAAAGCTTCACAGAGGTGTGGATATAGCTAAAAGAAGGTATCAGAGTTGAAAAGCAGTAGTGGGTGAGGGAGAGATATTCTACGATATGAGAAATGCAAGCACTATGACATTCATCAGAAAGAGTTGTTCATGGGTCCCAGTTGGACTAGAGCAGGAGGTGTGTGAAGGAGATACTTTAGGAAATTTGATGAGGGAAATTCAGTATATTGGCTGTCTGGGGTAATGAGTGTGGACTGTGTATCAAGTGACTGCTAGAGTAGTGGTCATGAAATGTCGAGTAAAGAAATGACACTAGTTATTTTAAGAAAAATATTGATAAAACAGATTATTTAAATACGAGACATATACATGATAATTAACTTTATTTTGTAATAGGCAAAAATGCTAGCTACAGTTGACATATTTTATTTCCTTTCTCTAGCATTTAAAGTGTTTTATTGTGTGAGGTTATTTATTTATTTTTATCATTGTGTTGATTTGGTTCAGTCTTTTTTTTTTTTTTTGGTGGTACTGGGGTTTGAACTAAGGGCCTCACGCTTGCTAAGCAGGTGCTATTTCCTTTGTAAATCACCAAATCTCTCATTTTTTTCTGGGGAAATGAAACTTTTTCAGAGATTTGATAGTGCCAAACCTGTTTTCAAAATAACAAAAGTTATTATCTAGCAGGTATTACTTGCCTGTGTTCATTGCTATTATTTTCATGTTAATTGGTAAGGAAATATTTTAAAATATTCTAAGTTTTAATTTCTGATATCATAAATAGTGATAGATAAAATCCACTTAAATAAAGTCTCTTTTGGGTACTCAATATTCTTTCTTTCTTTCTTTCTTTTTGAGTATAAAGGAATCCTGAGACCAATAAGTGTAGAACTACTGGGATTTTTCGAAGTATTCGTGTGGTCTTATCCACTAGTGTGGAGTACTAGAGTGAAGCTCAGATGCTGAATGGATATTCCCATAATTGATTCTGAAGAGCGCAGGGTAAACTCTGAGAGATCTGAGTGACAAAAACCAAGTCTTTTTTTTTTTTATTGAACTGTGACAAAGCTCTTCCTCTCCAGCATCCACCAATTTTAAGTATGCATATGTGACACTGCCTGAGTTATGCAACATTTAACGAAAGCGTTTCCTTCTCCGCTTCCTCATGATGTTATGTTCAGCTCTCAGACTGTCCATTGAAAACATTTTAGTTTGATAATTATACATGACACAGAAATTAGTACAGACAACTTCAACTGCTGTGTGTTTTGCCTTGATCATTCAGCAAATAGAAATAGGTAATAACCTGAAATGAACAAATAACTTTGTTTAATTTAGAGAATAAAACATGGAGACATGGCTTATTATACCCATATCACAATAGAAATATGGCATTTATGGTTTTTATTCATGCAGGAAATTCATCTGCAGTCAATTAGCTGGAATGTTTGGAAGAAATATATATAGGAAAATAAACTAAGTTACTTCATATGCCTCTCAATAACTATTTCAGGGCAGAATGCTTGACAGATTGCATTCATACAGAGTGCCCAGTGGAATGAAATACTTCTCTAACTCATTACAAACTTATGGTGCTCTGAAATAGGGATGCTGGTGGGGGAAGGGCATGTAGTGGAAAGTGCAACCCTGTCATCTTCTGAGAGGGCAGGTCCTGTGTCCCATCTGATTCAGGGTAAGAGCTATATCTGTGCTGCACCTATATGGTTTGGGGAGGACTTTCCATTGATTAATACACAACTTCCCCAGCCTCAAGAGTACTTTAGATACCCAAATGGACAGCCCACAAAACAACAGGATCAAAGTGTTACAGTCATAAAATCTGTTCCAGATTAAAGGGCTTAAGAGACATGGGAAGTAAATGTAATGTTTGGTTTGGAATTGAATCTGGATCAGAAAACAGACATTACTCTTACAATTGGCAAAATACAAATAAAATCTATAGATTTGATAATAGTACTGTATTAATGTTAATTTCTTAATTTTGATTATTGTACTGTGGGGATCTGGGAAAACCATATGGAAATTATTTGTAGTATTTTAAAAAGGTTTTTCAGTTTGAAATTACTTAAAAATTAAATTTAATAATTTGTAGACATTGTAATTCTTGAGGCATTTGCTAATGAACCCATGTCTCAGAATGGGTAATGATTAAGAATGCAGACTGTGGCATCAGAATATCTGACTCTAATTCCAACTCCATTAATTGCTAGCAGAAAAACTTTCAAATTAAGCACTTCAGTTTCCTCGTCTGTAAAGTAGAGAATCACACCTTTTAGTGTGGTTGTGATACTGAGTGAAATAATTTAAATTAAGTGTTTAGAAAAATAATAGATTTTAAAAATGTTAGAATTATGAACACTATTTGTGCAGTGACAAATGTTATGTAGGGAATATTAGAATAAACTGTAATATAACTAATTCTGTATCTAGATGGAAAAAATATATGCTTATATATATATTTTATCTATTATCTATCTATCTATCTATCATCTTATTGTCAGCTCTGCATAAGCTTAGACAAATTACTTAAAGAAAAAACCAATAGAGGCATTGATGGTATTTCTGACATTGCCCAGGATAGCAGTGGAGTAGACAGGTTAGAACGGGGAGACTGCTAATGAGACATTTCTGGAGACTTGAACTTCTGGCAAGGCAATTCAATAATAGCTCAAGACTGAGGATTCCTGAGAAACAGTGCAATGGACAAGAAATGAATTTCTACTCAGTATTCAAGCCCAAGAAAAGTTTGAGTTTTATTTCTTGAAAATGTTATTTTTTACGTGTGCATCTGCTTTGAACTATCACAATGCAGACTGTAGAGGGGAGAATATGGTTAAGATTAGTGTTAGAAACCTCAATATCCCAGCAGAACAATGCCTGCAGGAATGAAGGGAGAGTTTCTAATAACGCAAGCCACTAGCTGTGGGAAAATTGTCCCTGGGATCATAAAATGTAGCTGGTCTAGCTCAGTGTGGCTGTGTGCACACAGCTGCAACCCTGGGGTTTTGCTGTAAGATAGGTGGTGGCACATTGGACTCAACCAAATTTTATATCCCCTATTTTGCTCATTTTCTGAACTCAGCAGTTCTTTGAGAATCTTTTAAACTTTCGTGGCTTTAAACCATGAAATTAACATAATGAGCATTTGAATTTAACTAAGTATAAGAACTAGACCGTTGAAACCAAGCATGTTTACTTGTTAATTCTTATTCCCAGACTATAATCCTCTTCTATTTTTTTTTTTTCAAAGATAGCTCAAACTAATCATGGTGGCATCATCTAGGGTCCAACCAGGAAACAGAGGTCATTAAATATTATAAATAAGGAAGGAAACTCAAAGGGTGAGGAGAAACAAAGAGGAGGTGATATTCACAGAACTCAGTACTTGTGATCAGTAACTCAGGATCATTAACATAGTTGGCATCTAGCAGGAAACTAGGATGATGACAATGCTGTCTGAAGAATGAAAAAAAATGAGGATCCTCTACCTCTCCCTTAGTCCTTCACCAGTGTCATGCAAGAGAGTCAGTTCTCAAGGGAACCTGGAAAACATAGTTTGCAGGAAGAAAATCTGGATGGATCTATTTGCATACAGACAATGACCACCACAGTGCCTCTGGCCATGTCTGAAATAACAAATGGAAATTGAGTCCTTACTTTGACAAAGACACTGGCTAGGAGAAGCTTCTTTAATCAGGTGGTATTCCTTTAATTTTTCAGCCTTGTGAAGTGGTTATTATCTCTATTTTGTAGATGAGGAGATGGAATCTGGAGAGGTTCTGGTCTACGTCTGAAACTGCAGAGCCAGAAGGGAACTGAGGCCACCTGGTTTTATGTATATGCATTTTCCCTTCTTCTGTTCAGCACTTAAAGTCTTCCTTTATATTATGGTAAACCTCTGAAGCTAAAAGGAATAACATAATTCATGAAATTTTATTTTAAAGACTCAAAGACTGAGGTCTGGAAATGTTTGCTTAAAATTACATATCTTGACAAGAATGAGAATTACAGCTTTAAGTTTCCTTAAGAAGTTGAATAATTACATCACTGTTTATCCTGGATATTATCTGTCCTCTGCAGAAAGTCACAGAAGAATCTCAGTGTGAATGGATAAAGAGATCAGGTGGAAGGGATTTGCCTTGAAGAGGCAAAGGGGTAGTGCCTGCTCAGTCATCCCTGTTTTCTCCGAAGTGAGGAACTTGACTCTTTGTCAAGGTTGGGGCCTCAAAAGCATGACATGTTTGGACTGTCTGCTGGGGAAATGGGAGGTGAATATGACTAGGAATGAATACATCTTTAGTGTGTGCTGGAGCATTGAAGATCCATCACTGCAGCTGAGGGTGAATGGGGCAAGTGTGAGATGGGTCAACCAGTGTGACTATATGCTTTTTTCACTAGTGGCTCATGGTTCTGAACAAGACATAGAAAAGTAAGACCTTCAACTGATCCCCCTTGTAGAATAGTTTCATAAGTGAGGCAGATTAGACAGCAAGTAAGCCAAGAGCTTTCTTAATATAGGCCAGAGAGAATGGATGCCTGAGAAGCGTAGCATCAAAGAGAAAGGTCTCTGTGGGATTTAAATTTAGATTTAATGAAATACAAATATTAAACCAAGTGAATGGATTGAGGCTTAAGATCAGAGAATGTGCTTTCTAAATTTCAGCTTTCAAGACTGTGCTGTTGAATGTTTTAGTCACTAGTCAATGAGGCTATCTGAACTGTAATGTTCTAAACTGATAATGTAGGCCAGATTTTGAAGACTTAGAAAAATAAAGAATATACAACATATCAATATTTTAAATATTTCTTCCATATTGGAATAATAACATTTGGGATATATTTGAGTAAATAATCTATGTCATTAAGACAAAATTTGCTTTTTACTTTTTAATGTGGTTACTAGAAAAGTTAAAATTGTGTGTGAGGTTTGTGTTGAGTTTCTGTTGCACAGACCTGTTTTGGCAGTTGTGCGGTTGTAGAGTCAAGGTTGCATTTCCAAATGTCATCTTAAACAGATCACTTAGTGGACATGGAGGGCACGATAAGCTAATGCAGTGTAAAAGCAAAGCACACGCAACATTTCAATGTGTTAATATCATGATCACATTTAATTTAAGTGAAACAAATTTTCCTAAGTTTTTTTTTTTAGCCATAATTTGAGAATAAATTCAGTTGAAAAGAGCTTAATATATAGCTTAGGAAACAGCTTCCTCGGTTTTTTTCTTTATTTATATTAAATTAGTCTATGGCCACAATCATGAGCTGGCAATATGGGAATTATTTTGTGGTTGTCAGAAAGTGCTGAATATTCAGATTTGAATGTATGTCCAGAAACTCGGAGAGATTTCTCTCTGAAACTATTTCCAGTGCTGCTTTTCCTGTATTGAGGGCTTGAACTTGACTTCTTGAGCCATGTTCCTGGCCCTTTATGGTTTATTTTTCAGATAGGGTTTCATGATTTTTCCCAGACTTGCCTTGGGCTGCAACTCTTCTACCTATGGCTCCTCCATAGCTGGGTTTACAGGTGTGAACTGCACATTAGCTTGTTCTGTGAGGTAGGCTCTCACTAACTTTTTGCTTAGGTTGGCTTTGAACTGTGATCTTCCCATCTCTACCTCCCAAGTAGCAGAGATTACAGGTGTGAACCACTCTATGTGGCCCATAGTGCTGTTAACACGCACTTCTTATTCAATAAAGGAGTTGAGAGGTAAATGCACATGGATTTCTAATTCATATTTTAGTTATAAATTATATGGATATAGATTAAAAATAAAATTCTTGTCCATGTAGTTAGGTGAAAAAATCTTCATGACAATAGATTTGGTAATGATTTCTTGGATAGGATGCCAAAGCACAGGCAGCAAAAGCAAAAATAGGTGAAGTTGCATAAAACTTATCAACTGAACATTCCATGCAGGAAACAACAGAGTAAAAAGGCAACCTATAGAATGGGAGAAAATATTTACAAAATGTATATGTGGTAGGGGGTTAGTATATGTAATATATAAAGAACTCTTATAACTCAACAACACCCAAAAATAACAACCAGAATTAAAAGTGTTCAAATGACTTGAATAGACATTTCACCAAAGAAAATACACCAACTGCAATCAAACATGAAGAGATACTCAAGCCGGCACAGGTGGCTCACACCTGTATCCTAGCTACTCAAGAGGAAGAGATCAGGAAGATAGTGGTTTTGAAGCCTGCCTGGGCAAATAGTTCCTGAGACCCTCTCTTGGAAGAACCCATTACAAAAAAGGGTTGGTGAAGTGACTCAAGGTGTAGGCCCTGAGTTCAAACCCCAGTACTATGAAAAAACAACAAAAAAAGACACTCAGTATTGCTAAACATCAGGGAAATGCCAATCAGAAGCATGATGAGCTATCACCTTACACTCATCAGAATGGCTGTTTAAAAAACAAAAACAGAAAGTGAAAAGTGATGAGTATGTGGAGAATTGGATTGTTATGCATTGCACAGTGGTATGGCAGTGTGCAAAATAGTATGACTGTTGCTTAAGAAAATTAAAAATGGAATGAGCATATTCTCCATTTATCTCACTTTTCAGTGTCCAAAAAAATAGAAAATAGATCTTAAAGAGATATTTGCATACCTTTGCATACTTAAGTTCATTAGCCAACAGGTAGAAGCAACCAAGTGGCAGATGAATGGATAAAATGGATAAAGAAAATGTGATTTTATACACACACATTTGAATGTCATTGAAAATTAGTTTACCTTAAAAAGGAGTTCTGGTTACATGTTACAATATATAAGCCATGAGTACAGTATACTAAGCAAAATAAGATGTTTAAAAATGACAAATGCTATATGATTTCACCCTTATGAAGTTTTTAAAGTAGACAAACTCAAACAGAAACAGAAAGTAGCACGGTGGTTTCTGGGGTCTAGAAAGGAAGAGTAAATATAGAGGTGTTATTTAATGAGTGTAGAGTTTCAGTTTTGAAAAATGAAAAAGTTCTGAAGATCTGTTGCCCAACAATAAATATTTTAAAAACTTCTGAGTGTGGAGCATATGAAAGTGGTTAAGCCAGTAAATTTATTTATATATTGTTTATTAGTGGTGAATTTTATGTTGTGTTTTTCTAATCACAATTGAAAAGAAACACTTTGAAAATATGGTAGTGATTTCTCCAATAAGTGAAAAAAAGTCATGAAGTGTTAGGGAAGCATGAAACTTTTAGTATCTGACATACTATTATAACAATTTCACCTTTGTAAGCAATCTTTATAGAGTTTTATGAATTATCCCCAATGTTAAAAAGTGACTTTTTACATTGAAGTCATAAATACAGATTAATCAAGATGGAATATTGAGAAAGTCATTTGGAATAGTTACAAGCAGTATCAATGTCCTTAAGAAGTGTTTATGTCTTATTCCTTATTTCAAAAATAGACACAGTAAGCCCACTAATTTTGTGGCTTTATTACACATGATGTTGACCAAGGTGGTCAAAAATTATCAATAAAGAAAATTAAAAGAAATTCCAAAAAAACCCCCCCCAAATTTAAACCCCTTCCCTCCTCCATTCTGCAGCTCAAGTGATATGGAGAATCTCTCAATCCCTTGTCATTGTCAGTTGTATTTAAATCTTTATGTGATTAGCTGAGTGTTTCCCTGTCCTTAATTTTGTGAAAATCTGCCTCCCAAAAATGCCAATGGTGCCTCAAAAGCCAGGTAAAGGTGAATGTGCTTAACATAAGTGATAAAGTGAAAATTTGAGATTTGTTGAAAGGCAGCCTGTCCTTAGCAGAAGTTGGGCAGTATTATGGAAAAAATGAAGCAAGTATCTGCAGTAGCCTAAGCATGTGTGGTTTTTCCCAATGGCAATCTCCCTGGAGCCATAAACGTGCCGCCACCAAGAGTGTACTGTGTATCTTTTCTTTCAACATCCAGTGTACTTCTAAAATAGTTACTGGCCTAATTATGACTACTTTAAGTATTAGTCATATACTCAGTGACCTCACTTTTGTGTTCACAAAGTTTCATGTTTCTTTAAATACCATATAAACAGCAGAAGACACAGTATTCATTATCATGTATTGATCAATACATGAGTTCAAGTAGCTTTATTTGTGGCAGTATATTCTATTGCTGTACACCCACTTGAAAACTTGTCAGTATTGATTTGAATGAACTTTGCCAGTCAGTATCCGAGCTGCAAAATAGTCATTATGTCACCAAATCACAGCTCTCTTGGTGAAAATGTGCAGAGATAAACAAAACAAATAATCACCTGGCATTTTCTCTCATGCATATCCTGCACATAATAGGACCTAATTCATGCTATACATATAACTGAAATTTATAGAATTGTAAAACAAAATAAATGTTAGCATAAAAACATAATAGAAATTTCTCTTTTAAACTATATATCATTGATACATAAAATACACACTAGTGTATTTTTTGTTCAGCTCATTTTACTTTCTTTCTAATACACACACATAGCACACACACGTTTTAAATTAATTTTGTTGATTGCCTTAAAAATCATTAAAAATAATAGTATGTCTTCTGTTTATGCTATGAAGAATATGACTATGAGTGTTGCCTCAATTGTTTTAGTTCTTCTCTGCCTTTGGCAAACAAATTTATCAATTCTGCATTGGAAAAATATCATTTGGTTCTCAGTCTAGACAAACTTAATTGATTTTCCAGAGAGGTTCCTTTGTGTTTTTGAAAACTATGTAAAAGCTTTTATGACTTTATTCCATCATTTAATAATACTTTCAACAGAAAAATACACTGAGATGAATCGATCACTGGTTCAATAAAATTAAAATTTCAGATATTCATTATTATGTTTCTATTCTTGCTTTATCCTCCTTTATCTATGTAAGTGATTACACCTGCAGACTCACTTGTCTTGCACAAAGAAGGTCGTATCAGATGGTGTCCTGGAGTTTGCTTAATCATTTATGATTCCTGGTTTTAATAATTTGTCAATTTTTCTTTGCTGCTTTTGTGCTTCAGTAAACAACTTTTAGTCATTGATCCATTCTTTTTGTATTTATAATACATAGAATAATAACAGCTGTAAATAAAAAATGAATTAATACTGAAACAACATATTGACTGAGATGACTCTTAACCTGAATGTTAATAAGCCACATGAACTGTTCTAATTGTTTTTTATTTATTTTTTTCTTTTATTATTCATATGTGCGTACAAGACTTGGGTCATTTCTCCCCCCTGCCCCCACCCCCTCCCTTACCACCCACTCCACTCCCTCCCTCTGCCCCCCACCCCCTCAATGACCAGCAGAAACTATTTTGCCCTTATTTCTAATTTTGTTGTAGAGAGAGCATAAGCTACAATAGGAAGGAAGAAGGGTTTTTGCTGGTTGAGATAAGGAGAGCTATACAGGGAGTTGACTCGCATTGATTTCCTGTGCGTGTGTGTTACCTTCTAGGTTAATTCTTTTTGATCTAACCTTTTCTCTAGTTCCTGGTCCCTTTTTCCTATTGGCCTCAGTTGCTTTTAAGGTATCTGCTTTAGTTTCTCTGTGTTAAGGGCAACAAGTGCTAGCTAGTTTTTTAGGTGTCTTACCTATCCTCACCCCTCCCTTGTGTGCTCTCGCTTTTATCATGTGCTCAAAGTCCAATCCCATTGTTGTGTTTGCCCTTGATCTAATGTCCACATATGAGGGAGAATGTACGATTTTTGGTCTTTTGGGCCAGGCTAACCTCACTCAGAATGATGTTCTCCAATTCCATCCATTTACCAGCAAATGATAACATTTCGTTCTTCTTCATGGCTGCATAAAATTCCATTGTGTATACATACCACATTTTCTTAATCCATTCTTCAGTGCTGGGGCATCTTGGCTGTTTCCATAACTTGGCTATTGTGAATAGTGCCGCAATAAACATGGGTGTGCAGGTGCCTCTGGAGTAACCTGTGTCACAGTCTTTTGGGTATATCCCTAAGAGTGGGATTGCTGGATCATATGGTAGATCAATGTTTAGCTTTTTAAGTAGCCTCCAAATTTTTTTCCAGAGTGGTTGTACTAGTTTACATTCCCACCAACAGTGTAAGAGGGTTCCTTTTTCCCCACATCCTCACCAACACCTGTTGTTGGTGGTGTTGCTGATGATGGCTATTCTAACAGGGGTGAGGTGGAATCTTAGTGTGGTTTTAATTTGCATTTCCTTTATTGCTAGAGATGGTGAGCATTTTTTCATGTGTTTTTTGGCCATTTGAATTTCTTCTTTTGAGAAGGTTCTATTTAGTTCACTTGCCCATTTCTTTATTGGTTCATTAGTTTTGGGAGAATTTAGTTTTTTAAGTTCCCTATATATTCTGGCTATCAGTCCTTTGTCTGATGTGTAGCTGGCAAATATTTTCTCCCATTCTGTGGGTGTTCTCTTCAGTTTAGAGGCCATTTCTTTTGATGAACAGAAGCTTTTTAGTTTTATGAGGTCCCATTTATCTATGCTATCTCTTAGTTGCTGTGCTGCTGGGGTTTCGTTGAGAAAGTTCTTACCTATACCCACTAATTCCAGAGTATTTCCTACTCTTTCCTGTATGAACTTTAGAGTTTGTGGTCTGATATTAAGATCCTTGATCCATTTTGAGTTAATCTTGGTATAGGGTGCTATACATGGATCTAGTTTCAGTTTTTTGCAGACTGCTAACCAGTTTTCCCAGCAGTTTTTGTTGAAGAGGCTACTATTTCTCCATCATATATTTTTAGCTCCTTTGTCAAAGACAAGTTGGTTATAGTTTTGTGGCTTCATATCTGGGTCCTCTATTCTGTTCCACTCGTCTTCATGTCTGTTTTTGTGCCAGTACCATGCTATTTTTATCGTTATTGCTTTGTAATATACTTTGAAGTCAGGTATTGTGATACCTCCAGCATTGTTCTTTTGACTGAGTATTGCCTTGGCTATTCGTGGCTTCCTGTGTTTCCATATAAATTTCACGGTAGATTTTTCGATCTCTTTAATGAATGCCATTGGAATTTTGATGGGAATTATATTAAACATGTAGATTACTTTTGGGAGTATAGACATTTTTACTATGTTGATTCTACCAATCCGTGAGCATGGGAGATCTCTCCACTTTCTATAGTCTTCCTCAATCTCTTTCTTCAGAAGTGTATAGTTTTCCTTGTAGAGGTCTTTCACATCTTTCATTAGGTTTACACCTAGGTATTTGACTTTTTTTGAGGCTATTGTAAATGGAATTGTTTTCATATATTCTTTCTCAGTTTGTTCATTAGTAGTGTAGAGAAATCCTAATGATTTTTCTATGTTGACTTTATATTCTACTACCTTGCTGTAGCTACTGATGGTGTCTAGGAGTTTCTGAGTTGAGTTTTTTGGGTCTTTAAGGTATAGGATCATGTCATCTGCAAATAGGGATATTTTGACAGTTTCTTTACCTATTTGTATTCCTTTTATTCCTTCTTCTTGCCTAATTGCTCTGGCTAGGAATTCCAGTACTATGTTGAATAGGAGTGGAGATAGTGGGCATCCTTGTCTAGTTCCTGATTTTAGAGGGAATGGTTTCAGTTTTTCTCCATTAAGTATAATGCTGGCTGTAGGTTTGTCATATATAGCTTTTATAATGTTGAGGAACTTTCCTTCTATTCCTAGTTTCTTAGAGCTTTTTATCATGAAATGGTGTTGGATCTTATCAAAGGCTTTTTCTGCATCTATTGAGATGATCAAGTGGTTTTTGTCTTTGCTTCTGTTAATGTGGTTCATTATGTTTATTGATTTCGTATGTCAAACCACCCCTGCATCCCTGGGATGAAGCATACTTGTTCGTGGTGAATAATCTTTTTGATGTGTTGTTGAATTCGGTTTGCCATTATTTTGTTGAGGATTTTTGCGTCAATGTTCATTAAGGAGATTGGCCTATAGTTCTCCTTTTTGGAGGTGTCTTTGCCTGGTTTTGGGATAAGTGTAATACTCGCTTCATAAAATGTGTTAGGCAGTTTTCCTTCCCTTTCTATTTCATGGAACAGTTTAAGGAGGGTTGGTATCAGTTCTTCTTTAAAGTTCTGATAGAATTCAGCAGAGAATCCATCAGGTCCTGGACTTTTCTTTTTGGGGAGACTCTTGATTGCTGCTTCAATTTCATTTTGTGTTATAGGTCTATTCAGGTGATTAATTTCCTCTTGGTTCAGTTTTGGATGGTCATGTGTGTCTAGAAATCTGTCCATTTCTTTAAGATTTTCAAATTTATTTGAATATAGGTTCTCAAAGTAGTCTCTGATGATTTCCTGGATTTCCATGGTGTTTGTTGTTATCACCCCTTTTGCGTTCCTGACTCTACTAATTTTGGTTTTTTCTCTCCTCATTTTAGTCAGGTTTGCCAGGGGTCTATCGATCTTGTTTATTTTTTCAAAGAACCAACTTTTTGTTTCATTAATTCTTTGTATGTTTTTTTTGGTTTCTATTTCGTTGATTTCAGCTCTTTTTATGATTTCTGTCCTTCTATTTGTTTTGGGATTTGCTTGTTCTTGTTTTTCTAGGAGTTTGAGATGTATCATTAGGTCATTGATTTGGGATCTTTCAGTCTTTTTAATATATGCACTCATGGTTATAAACTTTCCGCTCAGGACTGCCTTAGCTGTGTCCCATAGGTTCCGGTAGGTTGTATTTTCATTTTCATTGACTTTCAGGAACTTTTTAATTTCCTCTTTTATTTCATTGATGATCCATTCTTCGTTAAGTAATGAGTTATTTAGTTTCCAGCTGTTTGCATATTTTTTGTCTTTACTTTTGTTGTTGAGTTCTACCTTTACTGCATTGTGATCAGATAGTATGCAGGGTATAATTTCTATTTTCTTATATTTGCTGAGACTTGCTTTGTGCCCTAGGATATGATCTATTTTAGAGAAGGTTCCATGGGCTGCTGAGAAGAATGTATATTGTGTAGAGGTTGGATGAAATGTTCTGTAGACATCAACTAGGTCCATTTGATCTATTGCATATTTTAGATCTTGGATTTATTTATTGAGTTTTTTGATGATAATGGGGTGTTAAAGTCTCCCACAACCACTGTGTTGGCATTTATATATGCTTTTAGGTCTTTCAGGGTATGTTTGATGAAATTGGGTGCGTTGACATTGGGTGCATACAGGTTGATAATTATTATTTCCTTTTGGTCTATTTCCCCTTTTATTAGTATGGAATGTCCTTCTTTATCTCATTTGATCAATGTAGGTTTGAAGTCTACTTTGTCAGAGATAAGTATTGCTACTCCTGCCTGTTTTGGGGGGCCATTGGCTTGGTAAATCTTCTTCCAGCCTTTCATCCTTAGCCTATGCTTTTTTCTGTCAGTGAGATGGGTCTCCTGTAAGCAGCAAATTTTTGGGTCTTCCTTTTTAATCCAGTTCATCAAATAGTGCCTTTTGATGGGAGAATTAAGTCCGTTAACATTAAGTGTTAGTACTGATAGGTATGTGGTGATTCCTGTCATTTAGTTGTCTTAGTTGTTTGAAGGTTTGACTGTGCATACCTAAGTTGAGGTTACTCTCTACTTTCTTGCTTTTTCTTTTCCTGTAGTTTGGTGCTGCCTATCTTTTCATGGTTAAGTTGGGTTTCACTTTCTGTGTGCAGAATCCCTTGAAGAATCCTTTGTAGTGGTGGCTTTGTGGTCACATATGGTTTTAGTTTCTGCTTATCATGGAAGACTATTATTGCTCCATGTATTTTGAATGATAGTTTTGCTGGATAGAGTATCCTGGGGTTGAAGTTATTTTCATTCAGTGCCCAGAAGATCTCACTCCACGCTCTTCTTGCTTTTAACGTTTCTGTTGAGAAGTCTGTTGTGATTTTGATGGGTTTACCTTTGTATGTTACTTGTTTTTTCTCTCTTACAGCCTTCAGTATTCTTTCCTTAGTTTCTGAACTTGTTGTTTTAATGATGATATATCATGGGGTAGTTCTATTTTGATCTGGTCTGTTTGGTGTCCTGGAGGCCTCTTGCATCTGTATGGGTATATCTTTCTCTAGATTTGGGAAATTTTCCGTTATTATTTTGTTGAATATATTACGCATTCCCTTCGCTTGCACCTCTTCTCCTGCTTCGATGCCCATGATTCTCAAGTTTGGTCTTTTGATGGAGTCGGTGAGTTCTTGCATTTTCTTTTCACAGGTCTTGAGTTGTTTAATTAATAGTTCTTTGGTTTTTCCTTTAATTACCATTTCATCTTCAAGTTCTGAGATTCTGTCTTCTGTTTGTTCTATTCTGCTGGATTGGCCTTCCGTTTTGTTTTGCAGTTCTGTTTCATTCTTTTTTCTGAGGTTTTCCATATCCTGGCTGTTTTCCTCTTTAATGTTGTCTATTTTTGTCCTGAGTTCATTTATCTCTTTATTCATCGTGTTCTGTCTTTCACTTTGGTGTTTATACAGTGCTTCTATGGTTTCCTTTATTTCTTCTTTTGCTTTTTCAAATTCTCTATTTTTGTTGTCTTGGAATTTCTTGAGTGTCTCCTGTACATTTTGGTTGACCCTATCCAGTATCATCTCTATAAAATTCTCATTGAGTGTCTGTAGTATATCTTCTTTTAAATTATTCTTGTGGGCTTCATTGGGTCCTTTGGCATAGTTTATCTTCATTTTGTTGGAGTCTGGATCTGAGTACTTGTTTTCTTCATTCCCCTCTGGTTCCTGTACTAATTTTTTGTTGTGGGGAAACTGGTTTCCCTTTTTTTCTGTCTTCCTGTCATTGTCTTTGGTGTTGTTACTGTCCCTGTACTGTGTGCAATTAAGTATTTTCTAGCTTGTAATAATAACAATGGTAATATTTAGAATGGAAGGGTGAGCTGAGATGGAAAGCAAGAAGTTAAAGAAATGGGAAAAACAGATACACAGACTGGAGGGAGAAAACAGAACAAGGTGTCAGACAAGAAGATTTCAAAGGTATAAACAGGGAGCATTAGTGTACTAATTGACTGTAAGCTGAACAGACATTAGAGAGACAGAGAGAGGATTGAAAATCAAAAAAAAAAAAGGTAAGAATAAAAATAAAAAATAAGTAAATGAAAGAAAAATCTATTTATAAAAATGTATTAAAATAAAATGAAAAAATAGAAAATTAAAAAAAACCAAAAAACCAAAAAACCTCCAAGTTCAAATGCAGTGAAGTCTCAGTCTCCAATCCTGGAGATGGAGCCTCAGATGTTGTTCTGTAGTTGTCTCATCAAAGGGGACGCATAAAGTAGAACAAAACTACACACACCTGCACAAAAAAACCCCACCAAGTGTCCCAAGTTCAAATGCAATACAGTTTCAGTAAGTTTTTCAGCGTGCAGGTGTAATTCGGTTGTTCTCTCATCGAAGGTAGGGAGACAAAGAAAAAAAAAAAAGAGTCTGGAGACATTTCTGAGAATGGTATCTGCAACTGTGGCTTGCCTGCCTGCTGCTGTCAGCCTGCTGTTGCTAGAGGCGTTATTTATGCAGATCTCTGGGGTGAGCTTAGCACTCACCTGGCCCTGTAGGCTTTGTTTGCTCAGATTTCTCCTGTGTGTGTGCCTCTGCTACAAGCTTTCCACTTTCCATGCACTGGGAAAGGTGACACTGCACCCACATTCTCAGGCCTGCATGTTTATTTACAGTTCATTTGGGAGGTGGGTCTTCCCCCCTCTCCTGTGCAGTTCTCCTCCCACCTCCGCTTTCACAAGCTCTCCTGCTCCTGATTACTGGGCAGTACTGCTGCTCCTGCCAGCCACCATGTTTGTTTACAGCTCACATGGGAAGTGGGTCTTCCCTCCTCTCCTGTGGAGTTTTCCTCCCTCCGCCACTCTCACAAGCTTTCCCGCTCCTGGTTGCTGGGCGTGTGCCCCTGCTCCTGCCAGAGGCTCTCCGGCCAGCCTGGCTTGTTTATTTACAGTCCCGGGAAGGATTCCCTTCCCCCAATCTTCAGCGCTCAGTGCGCCCCACCCTCTTTCCTGAGTGTCTTATTTGTTTTTATTGCTTATTACTCAGTCTCTCTTTTTTTCCCTGGGTGGAGGTCCGTCTGTCCAGGGGGCTATGCTGCTCTGGCCCAGGCTTGTCTGTGGGAGTACTGCAGTACTGCGAAGCTCACCTGGTCTGCGTCTTCCCAAGCCGTCTGGGCGTGGGTGACTGGCGGCCTGGGGGCCCTCCTGGTTTCTCTGTTTAATGTGAGGTGGAGATTCTCTGCACTGGCTGGAGGTGTGGAGGGGTCAAAGTTATGCCTTTTCTCAGTGATTATGCCTGCAAAATGTGTCTCCAGCGTCTCTCCAAGATTTCACTATAGGAGGCTTGCTTTCTGTTTCCTCCCTCTAGCCACCATCTTGGAATCTACTGTTCTAGTTGTTGTTCATGTACACCTTTCAATCAGGTGATGATGATTAAGAATATACTAGAATTTATGGTAATTCTCATTCCTCAAAAGTTTCACCTTTTCTTAAGCCCCTTCCCTCAGCACTGTATTTATTCTCTTTTTTTCTAGCCCTCAATCCTTACCTCTTGCTTCCACCCTAATTCACTTCTCTACCCCAATCCTCACCTCTCTCAATCACATTGCCATGTTGTATTTCTTCATGCACCATACTTTGAACTAAATGTGTTATCTGTCTATCTCTCTATCTGTCATCTGTCTATCTATCCACCTACCTATCATTTGCTAATAATTATATTTACTTATTAGTGGGGCAGAGGTTTGTGATGTGCTAAGATGCATGGTAAAGGTGAGCTGAGGCATGCTCAACATGTTGGCAATGGAGAGGAGCAGCCTAGGTCAAAGTGAGGTCTTCAGTATATATGAGAATTATATGGAGATTGGTGGATAAGAGAAATGAAGGTGAGAAAGGTCGGCCTAGCCAGGTAGAGAGAAAACTTGATGCTGGGAAGACAAGCTGATTTGGGGGGCTTAAATTTCCACTTTACTTCAAGAGTTAGATCAGTTATTTAACCTGTTTGTAATTTACTTTTTTTGGTATATGGTAGGTATAAAACCACAAGTTCATGGAGTTGCTATGAGAATTATGGAATGCAATGCCTGTCATCCTATGGACTTCTCATAATACATGACCACCCTACCTTTTTAAACAAGAGTGAAAGAACAATGGTCAAAAAATGTTGCTGGAAATTTGGGAGTGTTAAGATTCTTTTTTTTTTTTTGGCCTTTTTTGAAGAATTTTATTTGAGTGGTTCTTACAAAGATTGTTGCAATATGAAAGTCATTTGTTTGATAGAAATATCAAGCTGTCTTGTCAAACACACTGAAGTAACCCAAAATACATATTTCAGAGCTCACAGAGCTTAAAAAGAGCAAAGATTATATGCAACCAGACAAAACCTATTTCTGCATTTCCTATTTCTTCCTCAGACTGTTTTCCTTACCAGACTGTCACTAAACATCTTTAGGAAATGCAGGTATCAGTTTGTTTGGAATCTTAAAGACACACCAGAACACATAATATTTACAAAGAAACTTTTACAGATACATTAATTAAAAAGTTACCATCAAGAAATAAAATTTTTAAATCTCCCTTTCTTGTCAAACAATCAGAATGCAAAATGAGATGCTAGCCAAATAACCCTTTTGCTGGCTTAAATTTCAATACAATTAAATGTGTATTTCAGAAACCTATGGTAAACCATGAGCCAAATATTAACATTAATGAAATGTGAAGTGTAACTGCTGTGTAAAAAGTTAGGCTTCTGAAATATTAAAAACATTACATACCTGTCTGCCTTTTTACAGAAAGCACATTTGTTCCCCTAGAGCTATTCCTATAGATCCTTAATGTATTTTCTACATGAACATTATAAAAGGCAGAACAAGAGAACAGCTTTGTATACAGTGGGATTTGCTAGTTAAGGGAGAATGAGCACACTGTATTCCTGTTAACATTTTTATTTTTTCAAAGTAACAGGAATTGTATACAAATGACAGTAGACCCTTGCCTCTTTATTTTTATCTAAATAAAAGATAACTCAAGATGAATTTTCAAGGAAAAAAAAAAGCTATGTACATAAGGGACTTTATCTTCCTTCATCGTCTACTTGGAACCAGTAGTTGTGTTGCAGTCATAGAATCTGGAAACAGGTTGTGGTAAGTTGGAAGAGGTACATATGCTGCTGTTATCATTTTACCAGCAAACCACCTGCCATGCAATGCATTGACGGCTGCAATAGCTGCAGCAATTGACGGGCGCTTCACATACACATTGCCCTGAGCTGAATTTTTATCCACATAAATATGAATAACACCTCCATGTTTATTACATTCTTCAATCACATCATCCTTGATCTCTGTATCCCATCCAACTTCTTCTTCTGTTTGAGGGTTAAACATGTTAGAGAGCTGGAAACACTGTGTTGCAAGTGGTTGAACAGATTGCAGCTGCAGCTAAAGCTGAAGCTTCAGTCTGTTGGGAAAGTTGTGTTTGCAAATCTGCCACAGCACCAAATGCCAAAGAGCCACTCATTTGTAAAGCCTGTTGTGCTGCTGGAGGAATCTGCAAACCAGTACCCTCTGCAAGTCTTGCCATCAGTTGGAGACGACCAGTTGTTCCCAAGTCAATTCCAGTCCTTTCCAGTTCATCACTGTCTAAAAATGAACTAGCGCTAGAAGCATCAGTATGTTCAGTAACATGACCAACTTTCATTGGCCTTCCTGCTAGTTCAAATCCATTAAGTTGTTCCAAAGCCTTTTTGGCACATTCTGAGTTGGAAAATGTAATAAATCCATATCCCTTAGATCGACCTGTTTCACTATCCATCATGAGCTGGATACTTTCAATCCTTCCAAAAGGCTCAAAGATGCCCCGAAGCATATCCTCAGTTATGTTAAAGTGTAATGAGCCCACATAAAGCCGCATAGGTCCAGCACTCCCCTTTTGTAAATTGTTTGCCATTGCTGCAGCTCTGTTTTTTTCTGCCTGTGATGCCTGTACTATGATTGGCACTCCTAAAACTCGCTGACCGGTCAATCCTATCGCTAGAGGCACTGAGCTAACATCCACAAACTCCACATATGCAATTCCTTTGGAGCGTCGTGAATTTCTTTGTTGCCCTTAACGCAGAGAAACTAAAGCAGATACCTTAAAGCAACTGAGGCCAACAGGAAAAGGGGACCAGGAACTAGAGAAAAGGTTAGATCAAAAAGAATTAACCTAGAAGGTAACACCCACACACAGGAAATCAATGTGAGTCAATGCCCTGTATAGCTATCCTTATCTCAACCAGCAAAAACCCTTGTTCCTTCCTATTATTGCTTATACTCTCTCTACAACAAAATTAGAGATAAGGGCAAAATAGTTTCTGCTGGGTATTGGGGGGGGGAGCGGGAGGGGGTGGAGTGGGTGGTAAGGGAGGGGGTGGGGGCAGGGGGGAGAAATGAACCAAGCCTTGTATGCACATATGAATAATAAAAGAAAAAAAAAAAAAAAAAAAAAAAAAAAGAAATCATTCTCACATCTCGAACCTTTCCTACTGCGGAGAAAAACTCTTCCAAATCCCTTGGTCGAATTCTTGCTGCCAGCTGCATACAGAAAACTGTTCTTGCATCTCTTTCTTCAGGAGTTAGATTGTCAATAGGTTCCCTCACAGGGCTCTTGTCTTTTCTGAATGGACTTTTGCTTCGGGAACGTCGTCTGCTTAATTTGATGCTATGAGGCAACCCAATCTTTCCTCGGATGGCACTGTTAAATTTTGGTCCAGAGTAAGGACTTCTGTAGCGGCCTCGGAATCTGCGATCTCGACTTTGTGAGCGGCTCCCTCTCCTTTCTTTGCTTCTACTTCACTTCTGTTCTCGGCTTTTGCTCTTTTTCCGTTCTCTATCTCTACTTCGCTTCCTTTCTTTACTTTTGCTTCTCTTTCGTTCATGACTACGACTTCTGCTCTTGCTTTTTTTCCTCTTTTTGCTACGTTCTTCATGGCCGTTAGCACTGCTCAACTTGTTCTCATCCTTCTTATAAGGAGCCTCAAGCATTGCTTCAATATCAATATCGTCTGCCATTTTCTCTAAACACCTGTGTGGGCTTTCGGACACTTGTGCTCAATTCGGCAAAAGTCTGCTTCTGCTGCTGCTGCTGCTGCTGCTGCTCTTGCTACTGTTAAGCCCCTAGGCCCAGGCCGCGGTACCGCCCAACCCGAATATCGGGCTCCAAGGGCAGCTAGGCCCGAGCGAATCTAAAAGAAACAATGGGATCAGAGGAGCCCGCGCGGGAGAGCAGGACAGCGGCTTCGGCAGCTCAGGATGCACCCCTGCGATAGTCGGCAAGCTCCCTGAAATGGTGGCCGCTGCTTCCCCGTACTCACATTCACCAAGATTCTTGAAATACATGGAAAAGAGATGCAAACACTATTTCAGAAGAAAGAGAAGATCATGAGGCTGTAGTGGAGACATTATTCTATGAAGACATTATGTTGGAAGCAAAACTATATGAACAACTGAACTGTAATTCCATTGGACTCATGGGAATTGATTTTTTGAGTAAGTGGAGAGAGAATGAAGGGAAGGGCTGAAGAAGATCTGAGATAGAATCATGGAGTGTAGGAAACGGCACTTAAGAGTAAAAATGTGGGCTGCATGCCAGGTTTTTGGCAGAACTTAGAAACACAAATATTTTTTACTTGGATAGAGTTTGAATCCCAACTATATATGACAGGCTTAGAGTTATACTTGGTAATTTCAATTTTGCACTTCAGTTCCTGGCTTCTACTGGCTCTGAATTAGTAGGATTCTTGGGAAACCCCAATCAGCAGGAGACAAGGACATCTTTCTCCAGATTTTCAGAAGGGCCCTAAGAGAATGGTGAGCATGGCAGGTGCATCCTTTGAACTTCCTTTGTTTCAATAAGAACAAAGCGTGAGCTAGTCAGTGTTCTTTGATGTGAAACAAGCAATATGGAGAAGTTGAAACATCGTAAGTGGCATGATTTGGATAGTACTGGGTTTGAATTCCAGTTTCTTCAGTCATATAAATTTGAGAATATAAATTAGACTTTCATGGATTCTCCTTTCTTGTTTGCATAATGGGCATGTTAACAATGAACTCTCTAAGAATTTGTGATATTAAATAAGATAACATCTTGGCTAATTATATTGAAAATGGTAAATAAAGGTTTATTTCTTTTTTGAGCATTTACAAGTTGTTTCTCACAACTTTGAGAAAATGGTTCATTTTATTCTCTCAACAAATATTTACTGAGCACCTGCTATGTGTAGACACCCTGGTGGCTGTGCTTGGAATATTATGTGAAAAAGAAGGTAGACATACTCATAGAGTTTATAGAACAGTGTATAATAAATCCAGAATTCTGACTACTAAAAGCATTGGACAATGGCATAAATGTAATTCATGTGTTTAAGCCCATATTTCATCAGGGCACTGTTACTCAATGCTAATTTACAGTAATATTGGACTTCCAATGAAAGGGGTTGTCTTTGGTGGTTATGTGTTTATTTCCACAGCATTGAGGAGAGTTGGCTCTCCCTTTGTCACCATTTTAATCTTTACATTGAGCCATTTATAATGAAATAAAAATATTAATAAAGATAATTTTAATAAGATAACACTAACTTTTATTTAGATTCCTTCCTTAGGAATAATATACTTACTACCTTGTGAAGAATGAAATATTGTTAAAATTATGAATCATAGTTTCACATTCAAAAATAGGAGAAACCACATCTAACTGCCTTTGAAGGTCAGGAAATAGAAATTTTATTATTGTTGTTGTCATTTTCATATGACTCCCAGAAATAAGGAACAGTTCTGTCTGCAAAAAATTCTATTCTGGTCAATTTTTATTATTTTATTTTGAAGATAGAAAACAATGTACTCGCAAGATGAGATGAGCTCAATATCTTCCTATATCCAAAATAGAACTTGTAAGATAAATGTATATATTCAGGTAAAATGGCCTTTAATCACTGCAGCAGTGCATCAAAGAGGACCTCAGGTCTCTTGGAATATACACTCTACAATGGATCGCGTCACGGCTTTCCACAAAATACTTATTCAGCATAAAGGAGCCTTGCAAGAGCTGCACTGCCCTTCCCCCTCCATTTCCACTTTCCAGGCTCAGTTCTCCCTTGGGAAGATGCATGCCTGTTCCATTTGAGCTCAGCACCAGCGTTACCATGGAAACTCGCCTCCTTTTCTTTCCCCTCCCCAGTTACCAAGTACAGCTTCTGGACTCAGTGCCAAGACCTCCTCTGGACAACCTCAATATTCTTTCAGTGTTTACACAAATCTGTTGGAAAATGTTGTTTACATTTTTTTTCCACAGTGCGATAGCTGCATTGGTTGGTGCAATCCATTTTCAATGGATTGACTATGTCCTCAAAGAGATTTTCTTTTCTTCTTTCTTTATCATAGCTCTAAAAAGTTACTGTATCATTTGGTCTGATTTTTAGTAGAACATAAAAGGTAACTCAGGATTTTAGAGATTCCATCTTTACCCTTGATTCACCAACTCCTAATCTAATACTTTGAACCCATTTTTCTTATCTTTGCAGATGATTTGTTTTACAAAAGTTTTGGCACTAATACATGTTTTAGAAATCCTAAATATTGGCTCTCAAATCTTAGAAGTCTGTGAAAGTACGTCTGTGAAAATACATCTGTGGATCTTAAGTTATTTCAGCCATTATTATTCAGATGTTTAAGCAACATATTGGTACTCTCCCCCATCATGTAAACTCAAAGGTAGATGCCTTAGGTGGCACATTTTTGGAGACTTGTAAAGTATCATTTATGGTTTAATTCATTATGTGAACACTCATCTATGCTGGCACAAAAAGGTCATTGGTGAAATGACTTGTAACTATCCCCATTTAAAAAATATCATTTTTGCTTATAGATTTCTTAAGCATTAAAAAGTAGCTTCAGCAAAGTATTTATTTAACATTTTCATCATAAATAAATTGCACAAGCCAGCTAACCTACTATGCTGACAATGACACTTTGTCCTTGTAAACATGTATTTATAAAAATTTTTAAAGGTATGCCTTCTATTTGGAAACAAAAATTACCTCTAATCAACAGAAGAGGGAGCAATATTTCCTCCTTTTTGACACAGAATTCTGTGTTGTTGTTTTTTAAATCCCTTTTCACCTTCTTCTCCCTAAATGTAAACCTCCTCATCATAATCTCTGCTGTTGACTTTCTTTCCTGTTCTTTCTATTTTTTTTCTTTTGTGGGAGGAGGGGTGTCTAGTGGTGGCAGGGGTAGGACCACCCATTTTGATCAAGGAAACAAAGGTTAAATTCTTTCTGGTTTGCTACTTTCTCTTAGGATATAGTTAAATATTAGAAATCCTTGTCTTCTACTGTATATTTTTACTTGCAACAATACTTGAGAAAAAAAAAAAAGAAAAAAAAAACCTACTGCACCTTTTTACAACGGAGTCCTGCCATTGTGTAGGGAAATGAAATGGGGTGCATGTGTGCCCTGTGAGAGACTCCCTCTCCCTGTCGTTCTCACTCTGAGCTAAGTAGGAACACTGCACATCTGAATAACAGAGTCTTTTCTGCCTGGTGCAATCCTGGATTGTTACAGTCTAGAGGCCAGCCATGCTGTCACCGGCACAAATTGATTTAACCATCAATTGCCGTGGTCATTAAAGCTGCTAAAAGTCCCGCCAAACTGATGAATTGCGGCTGAATGTGAAATGAGTCTCTAAGTCCCTTTCCCACCATCTCATATCAAAGGCTATTGTATCCCTGCAAAGTAAAAGGTCGGAGGTTCAGGCTGGAGTTCAACAATGGGCTCTGTCAAAGGATAGAGCTCCATTCACTCTGGCTCTCCCAATTACAGTTTGCTTTCCATACCTTATTGTATAAAATTTGCATCCAACTAATACATTGAATTATTGGCATGCTTTGGGTGTCAAAGGAGTCATTGAATGGTTTCTCCTTGAAATACAAGGAATTCTAAGCATCTGGCAGTTACTGGGTTTTGACAATGAAATGGTTCCCTGGTTTTTCATTGCTTGCAAAAGGGCTAATCTCCCAGCTCAGATTTAAAACTTTTAGGCACTATGCACAACTTCTTCCAGATTTATAGTCATAAGTCCATTTATGGATATTTTGAGGGGGGAGGGGAATGGTGTTGTTCCTGACTAACAATGATGTAACTAAATATTTTAAGTCATTCACTATAGTTACTTTGGGACCAACAGAACTATAATTTCGTTTGTTTTTTACTTGAAGAAAAATAGAGAGTAAAATGATGTGATGTGAAACTAAAATCATCTTTAAGCATAGAGTTAAGTGCCCAGAAGAACTTTTATAATTCTTTTAGAGAAAACAGAGGTTGGATTTTAGGTTTTCATGATTATGCTACTCAGGAGGCTATGAACTGACTGTACAGTGAATTCATGTATGTTGCTACTGTTCACTTAGTCAGTAATTAAGAATGTGGAGATGAGGGAATCACTAAAATTCAATCTAATTTTAGAATCAAAATTAGAACTTTAGAAGATATCAAGTTTTGTAGCAACATTAATTGGTTCCCATTGGTGATAAAATTTTATAAATTTTTTCTTTTTTCCTCATAGATGCTCATCTGAAGAGTATTTTCTTTCATCTTAAATCTTGAGTTAAATATGTCATATAGTTTTATTTATACATCTAGTTGCATATGCAATTTGCACACATTCACCAGAGAGTTTTTTTTTCTCTTTCTTTAATGTTTAGGCTACTATTTAAGACCCCTGCACACACAGTTTTTTGTTTGATTATTAATTTGTTTATAGCCTAGGCTGACCTTGAACTTGTGATCTTCCTGCCTCTACCTCCTAAGCGCCAGGACTACAGGTGTGCTCCACCAATCTGGCAAGAATTCTTACTTTTAATTCCAGGGATTTTCTGTTGTCTAGTCCTTTTCCTTTTCTCTTCCCAAGCTTCACAGTGCTGTGATTTCAGTATTTTCCACAATGCATGTAGAGGAAGCTCTGTAGGAGAAGCATGATTTGGGACGTCAAAGGAAGAGACTTCCACATCTATCCCCCGCAGCACCGTGTGCTCTGCTTATTTTCTTTCCCTTGCTCATCCTGTCATGAATTGCTATCAACAGAGCATAGGAGAACAGATGCAGAAAACAAAATAGATCTGACTTGATATTGTAACAGGGGTTACATGAATACAAAGTATTAAAAAAAAAAAAAAGCGAGCAAAGCCAGCAGCCAAAGCAGAGCCACAGAGAGAGAAGGAAAGGAGGGAAATTTTTCTCAAAGATTCACTGTGCAGGTCAGGGGTTCAGGCCATTAAGATGCATTAATAATAAGTTTGCAGCAGATCCAGGTTTGTGTTTCCCTAGACGCTATTTACCGTAGACTGTGTGTCTCCAGGAAGTATGTGTGGAAATACAGCAGAAAGAACTTTACATTTTGCCCAAGGTTCCAAATTGACCCTTGAAGAAGGTGATTGGATTTTTGTCTTTAAAAGACTTGTTGTTCAAGAAAAATGAGGTATGGTGGGGGGAGCATAAGCAATCTTGGTGAAAATCAGAAAGAAAATCCCTCCAAACCTGAGTCCAAATCACTTAAGTATTATAAACCAAGCTGAACAGCTGTTTCATAACCCAAAGAAGTACAGTACATTTTAGATGGAATTAATATGAAAATCTTTTCTTTTATAATTTTCACTCATGGAACAGCATTAGGGACATTATATTAATTTGTGAGAAGAATTTTAAGGTGATGTGATCTCTCAGATTCTGTTAAAAACAATTTGCTTCTGGTTATTTATTCTGGACCAATAGTTTAGAATTGTTTTAAACATTAATTTGACAGCAAAATTCTATACTTCTCATGGTTATTAATCTGTATCTTGATTTACTTAAATGTTCTTAAGTTGGGTTGGAACAAAAATGTACTACTTTATTTTTAATTTTTATATTTTTGGGGCTGGTGGAGTAGCTCAAGCAGTAAAAGCACATACCTAGCATGCACGAGGCCCTGAGTTCAAACCCTGCACAAAAAAAAAAAAGTTGGAGGTACTGAGGATTAAACTCAAGACCTCACACTTGCTAGGAAAGCAATCTAACACTCAAGCCACATCCCCAGTCCTTTGTTTTTAGTTTCTTTTTCAGATAGGGTCTCGTGCTTTTCCCAGGGCTGTCCTTGGACTTAATCCTCCTACCTCTGCCTCCCAAGTAACTGTGATTGTAGGTGTGTGACACCATGCTTGGTTTGTTTTGTTTTTCAATAAGGTGTTGCTACTTTTCTCCTGTGTTGGTCTTGAGCTTTGATCTACCTATATCCACTTCTGGAATAGCTGGGGTTTCAGGCAGTTACTACCATATCTCATTCTTGAAGTCTTACTTTACTGTTATATACATGACTTTAAGTGGTCTAGTACCTATAAAAGTAAATTTTGAAATACATATTTTTATTGAAAATTTACCTAATGGGATAGGACAGTATAAGATCTTTGTAAAGTCTACAGTCAGCTTAAAATTTAAATTTAATAATATTTTACTTGCATATATTTTAAAAGTTTTAAGAGTATTTTAATGAGAATTTTATTGGTATTTCCTTCAACTAGTCTCAGGAGATCAGAAAGCCTGTTGTTTTGTTTATAAATACTAAAATGTAGAGCCTATAATCTGTACTTTGATAAATTTGAATGCAGTAAATGAATATAGTCTTATGATACTGCTATAATATAGAAAAGACAAAGATTTATGACCATTTTACAGTTGGGAAAATTGAGAGTCAGAATGTTGGCTAATTTCCTAACATTGTATGACTGAGACAATGTTTATTAGAACTTTGGTTGTCCCCATGTGGATGGTTCATTCGTTATATCATGGTGTTTCTGAATAATTTAAGGTGGAAGATATGACACAGATAATTCTTAAATTCTGAAAAAGTGGTGAACTCTTCACAGCATATGTAGACTTTCATTCTTAAATTAGGGAGAATGTGTTTCCCTTAATGTTTGGATATATTTTCTTATAGAACTAAAATTCATAATATTACACGGTGTGTTATTTTATTTAAAGCACTATATTGCATATTTCTAAATTTAATGCCTTTGTTTTAAATTCCATTTAAAGATTGCTTCAGAATTTCAGTTTTCAAAGCTCATTGGCATGTTATATTTTTATTTAGTTCAAAATATTTTAAAATTTCCTCTTAGAGTTCTTTCCATTTGTCACTTAGAAGCATGTTGTTACCCCAAGTGTTTTGTATTTTCTAGCTGTCCTTGTTATTAATGTCTAGTTTAATTCTGTTGTGGTCTAAGAGTAGATACTGCCTAACTTTTAATCTTTTGAATTTGTTAAGGTTCATTTTGTGGCCCAGAATGTGGTCTGTCTTGGTGAATCTTTTAGATAGAAAGTCAGTAAAGGAACTTTGGACTTGAACTGTACTTTAGGCCAAATGGATGTAACAGCAGTCTATTCCAACAGCAACAGAATATACATTTTCAAGTGTACATGGAACATTCTTTACGATGGACCATATGTTAGGCCTCAAAACAAGTCTTAAAAAATTAGGGAGATTGAAATTATGTTGGGTATCTTTTATGACTATAATAGCATAAAACTGGAAATCAATAAAGGATAGAATATTGAAAAACTCTCAATTATGTGTTCATGCTCCTGAACACCTAATGTGTCAATGAAGAAATTAAAAGAGAAAATTAAAAAATATTTTGAGACAATCAAAAAACAGAAAGGTAACATACCAAAACTGATGTGACACAATACAAGCAGTACGGAGATGGAATTTTATAATAATGGATAACGCCAATGAAAAAGAAGAAAGTGCTGAAATAAACAATTGAATGTTCTATCCTAAGAAACTAGAAAAGGGACAAATCATGGCCAAACTTAGCAGAAAGAAGGAAATAACAGGGATCAAAGCAAAAATAAACAAAATAGAGATTAGGAAAATAGAAAAGAGTAATGAAATTTAAAATTAGTTTTTTAAAAAAATAAACAAACTTGACAAAACTTCAGGTAGATTAACAAAGAAAAAAGAAGGAAGACTCAAATAAACAATACTAGAAATGAAAGAGGAGATATGCAATAAATACTACAGAAGTAGAAAGGATCATAAAAGCCTGCTATGAGCAGCTAACTAAACACAAACAAATTAGATAACCCAGAAGAAATGGGTAAATTCCTGGAAATGTGCACTCTACTAAGAGTGAACAAAAAAGAAATAGAAATCCTGAACAGAGCAATAATGGATAAGGAGATTTAATCAGAAATAAAAGGTCTCTTATCAAAGAAAACCCCAGGATCAGATGGCTTCACTGCTAAATTCTATTAAACCTTTCCAGAGGAACTAATAATAATCTTTCTCAAAGTCTTTTACAAAATTAAAGTGATGGGACTACTTCCAAAGTCAGTTTATAAGCCCAGGACCATTTTACTGTTCTGATACCAAAACCAGACAGGGACATGGTAAGGAGGAAAACAAAAGCTGTAGACAAATCCTTAATGATCACAGATGCAAAAATTCTCAACAAAATACTAGAAATCTGAATGTAATAGTACATTAAAAATATTATTCACCACAATCAAATGGGATTTATCTCAGGGATGCAAGGATAATTCATATCCATAAGTCAATAAATGTGAAACACCATATTAATCAAATGAAGGACAAAAACCACATGGCGTATCAATATGTGGAGAAAAATCATTTGACAAAAGTAAACAACTGTTTATGCAGAAACAGGTATAGCTGGCACATACCTTAACATATAAAAGCCATATACACCAAGTCCACAGCTAACATACTCAAAGGGGAAAGCTTTTCCTGTAAGATCAGGAATGAGACAAGGATGCCTACTTTCATCAGTTCTAGTCAACATAATACTGCATGTTCTACCCACTGCAATCAGACAAGAAAAAAAAAACATATCCATATAAGATAAGGAAGAAGTGAATTATTCTCTTTGCCAACAGGCAACTTATGCATACATTAAGAGGCTACTTATGTATAGAAAAATCTAAAGATTCCACCAAAACACCATTAGTTGGCTGATTTTTAAAGAACCCCTGCTTCTTTTCACTGAGGAATGATGTTTAAGACCACAGTTTGTATGCTAGGTCTGAATTCTTTAAATGCTTGTTGAAAATTGCCAATATGCCTTCTTAAAAATATGCTGAAATTAAAATGAATGAAGTGCTGATACATGCTGTGACATGGATGAACTTTGAAAACCTATGCAAAGTGAAAGCAGTCAGTCATAAGGGCTCCAAAAGAAAGGGAGAGTGGTGTTAATGAGTGTGGATTTCTTCATGGGACCATGGGAACATTCTAGCACAGTGGTTATGGCTACACAAGTCTGGAATATATTAAAACCCAATGAATTATAGATTTTAAGTGGGTGAATTGTATGGTATATGAATTATGCCTCAATAAAGCAACTATTTTAAAAATAAAGCTTCCAAGTTTGGTTTTGCAGGCAACAAAGAAAATGCTGAACTTAAGTTTAACCTTTTTCAGTAATTCAAGATTGAAACCATAAATATTAGGCATTTGTTCTTGTCTTAGTGCTTTTCTAAGCTATCCTTTGGGTAGTTTGTTCCTATGCATCATGAATTAAGAGTTTTCCCATTTTCTTATGCACTAAGATTTTTTATGTGATTTTTTCCCCAGCCATTTTGCCTGTATCTACAGCCACCCTACTTTTATTCTGTTAGGGCTCTGTACAATTGTGGTAGAATAGTAGGAATTGTATATAAAATAGGAGCTTGTTAAGTTCCATGTTGAATGTAACTAATTGTCCCCTGGATAAAGCATGCAACCTTATTTTAAAATGCTGAGAGAAATATTTTTTTTCTCCTTTTCTTTTTTTTAGTACTGGGGTTTGAACTCAAGGCTTCATGCTTACAAAACAGGTGCTCCACTGCTTTAGCTAGGCCTCCAGCCCAATACTGGTTTGTTTTGAACAGAAGGGGCTATTATTTGACAGGCTTTGAAAGCATCACTCTGGTGACTACAAAGAAGAACTGAACAGTAGGAGGTAAGGAAGGAATCATGCAGACAGTCAGGTGGCAATTGCATTAGTTTGAGATGGTGATATCTTGGATAAGAGTGGGGCATTGGAGCTGGTGCCAAGTGTGTCTGAATGTACATTGAAGGTTCAATTGACAGGACTTGTTGATGAATTGGGAAGCATATTGGGAGAGTGAAAGAGAAGCTAAGAATTATGTAAGTATTTACAGTTGGGCAACTGTGAAAATGAAGACACTATTTACTATGATGAGGTATATTAAGGGAGAAGCAGATTTATTGAGGCAGTTTTGTATGCCTTGAGTTTAAGGACCCTATTAAGTATCCAAATGGGGATTGAGGAGTCATTTGCATTCATACAAGAAAAGTCTAGATGTAGCAAAGAAATGGTTCAAGATTCTGAACTCGGTGGTACTATACTTTCTTTGTAATTCGAGAATAGTAGAGAAATTAGGCATAGATGCAAAAAATGCAGGGGTACAAGTGATGGTGGAGTTTACAAAAGCTTCTCTTTAAATACTTCTGTTCTCACAATGAAAAAGAACGAAAGTCATCATCTGAGAAAGAAGATGAGGGTAGAAGAATAGGTTTTAGGACAGGAGAAGGAAGAATAGAGGAGGGGCTGATTGAGGAAATGTAGGAACCAGGGAAACCAAGCCATTAAGGTCATGATTTTTGCAAGGGGCCATTCAGTATGATTGTGTTGTTTACTTGGGCAAAGTTCAGCATTGTGAGTGAAAGCTTAAAACAGGTGGAGAATTGGATTTAACCACAATTGAGTTTTTTTGACAGTTGAGAGCAAGGAAGGGAGGGAGGGACAAAAGCATATAGGGCATGATTATGATAAAGAGCCAGGAACTTAAACTAGATAAAGAAGAATTAGGAGTTGAAGTAGTAACATACAATAAAACAGGAGAATATAAAAAGACAATTGCATGAGGAGTTGTACAGAAAGATGCTGTGTTTGCTTTGAGTCCCTCTTGGTTACACACATGCTTTATTTAAAGAGTATGGCCTTGGTAGTGGGTATATGATTTGGTTTTCTTTATTTAATGATTATCATGGAGGCAGGTACTAATATTCCACATTTGCAGTTCCTTTTCTATAGCACTGAAATCCAAAAAAGCACTACAATTTTAAGTCTTTTCCTAGTTCGTTTGTGAGCAGTATCTGACCTCACTTGAACTCAACTGCTGGCAAGCTGTTTATAATGTTTATTTATTTGACTTACTGTGAATAATCCTATATTTACCTGCTGAAATATTATCATGTTTGAACTGCTAGGAACTCTGGCTGAAGTGTTATTTAATGTGGTATGTGTGCTCTATTATCTTTCTAAAATAGGAGAAAGTCTCAGTTTCTGAATACATTTCACTCCAAAGGTTTTGGTTAAGGGACTGCTAACCTGTACTACCATTGTACTAGAAAGAAAACTGGTATTTAGAGATTTAAGTAAATTGTCCATGGCCACCAGTAGTAAGGAGACCCAAGTTTGGATCTGGGTCTGTGTGAGTTCGGGAAACACTGGAATCAACCCTGGAATCCACCTTGGCCAGTTGTCTTGATTGGATGGAGACTTATGCATGCAATCACTTAACACTCATTTTACAACTTGGAGGATCAATGTGGAGAAAAGAGAATCGCTGAGAACTCATATAATCTCAGTTAGGGAATTTGGATACATATTAATGGGAGGAGTGTTTGTCTATCTGTCCTAGCCAGGGAGATAAATCAGAATTAAAATGAAAACACTTTTATGTGAAGCAAGAGAATCAGAAGCAAAATCTCTCTTGTTAAGTGAGCTGACATGTTTGACCAGTCCCTGCCATTACCTCAGTTATACAGCTGAACAACTGTACACACAAAATGTATAAGTCCTCCATCAAAAGGAATTTATTTTCTAAATCCATTTTTTCCATACCACAACTGCTGCAATAATAGCTAACATTAGTGCTCACAATTTTCTGAGCACTGTGGTGAACATTTCTTTGTTAAATTCTCTCTATGTTTTTTTAATAGTATTAGGGGTAGAACTTGGGTCCTTGTGTTTGCTAGGCAGGCATTCTACCTCTTGAGCTACTTTGTCAACCCTGTTTATATGGTTATTTTTGAGATAGGGTTTCACATTACGTTTAGGTCCACCTGGACTGATCCTTGATCCTCCTATTTGTGCTTCCTTGAGTAAATAGAGTATCAGGTGTGAACCATCACACCCAGTCATTGGTTGAAATGGAATCTTGCACACTTTTTGTCCAAGCTGGCCTCAAATGGCAATCCTTACAATCTCTGCCTCCCAGTAACTATGATTACAGACTTGAGCTACCATATAGGGCCCCTATTTTATTAAATTCTTAAAACAACCTTGAAAAGTAGGATTACTTATTATCCTTTTATGGATGAGGAAATCAAAGATCTGAGAACTTAAACAAATTCCGAAGGAGATCACTAGTATATAGGAAAGATGGGCTTCCAATCTACATCACCAAACCTGAGAGTAGTGGTATATAAACATTTGGCTCTCTTTCAATAGTGAACAGTAATACCAATAATAACAGCTTCTAGAGTTGTAAGTTTACTATGGGTCATAATTTTATGTGCATTTTCTCATTTTTGTCTCTACAACAATCCTGAAAAGTTGCTAGATGAGAGAACTAAAATTCAGCTAGTTATAATAGTTACCTGTGGCTGAATAGCTACTACTTTCTCCTTCCTGTGTTACCAAGCCAAGGCATCGAAGTCTGAGAAGAAAGATCTTCCTCCATATAGTTTATCATCCTGCTACATTTTAGGAAAGAAATTTTAGTTATTGGATATGGTTTTTATAATAAGGTTAGAGTCAAAAGCAGTGAAAACTATGACTACTTTTCCTTTTGCCTACAGGGTTGTGACTCTACTAGGTTTCTTTACTGACCTACCCTTTTGCTTACATTTCTTTCTTCTCCTCTTCTTGGAGGATAACTTACTGACAGTGTTTAAAGAGATGGTGGCTTTGATAACTTAATGACATATCTTTGATAATGACAAGAACAGGTATGTTTATCTTGTAGGTATTTACTCATGAAGAAACTAAAGGAAGACTCAGTGTGTCTTCTCTTCTTCTCCCTTCATGAAACTTCAAAGTGTGATCAAAGTAGACTGAAAGAGTAGTGAAAGGACACAGTGGGTACACTTGGGGATGAAGGGACCCCTGAATGCCTTTGATATTGGTCCTCTAAAGGCTGAGAGCTAAATCAGTAGGCAAAAGAGGGAAATGTTTGGTGTAACCTCTGGGACTGAAGTTTACGTGAGAAAATCTAATGGTAAGACTTCTTTTCTGATCTTGGGCTGTTGTTACCTGTCGTTTACCATGCTGTGCTCACAACCGAGGGGTTACACATTGGGATGTAGGTGAGGATGGTGTTTCAACCTCTCTTTCTGCACTGACACTGTCCCTGTAAAGTAAAAGACTCCCTCTACCTTTTGAAAGGGTTTGAAATACACTGGCTTAGATTAAACAGGAGAAAAGGCGTACAGACTTATTAACATGTAAAAGGAGAAAACTGAAGCATGATTACCTACCTGCTTAACATTATTTGGAAAGCTATTTACCCCTTTTCAGTAGGGGGGAAATGGGGAATGTTGATAATTTTGAGGGCTGTATGATTATTGGAGGAATGACGGTCCTGGAGAGACTCTCTGTGGAATCTGAATGAGCCCAAGGGATAGAAATTATTTGGGAATGGAAGTCTGTCCAGGTGTGGTTAATCTCAGGGGGGATTTTAGAGGGGATGGAAAGTATTTGTGATTCCTTTTGTAGTCTGCTCTTAACACAAATAGGGGGATTCCACAGAGTCTCCCCTAAGCTTGGAGTGAGAGGAGCAAGGATGCTTTTAAGGCCTTTGAATTTACTTAGATTAAATTGCTCAGCCTGGTAAAAATGCTGTATTTTGGGGGTATTGTTTTCTGATCTACAACACCACCATGAGCAGGAATTTAATAAGATCTTAGGTAAATACATAGGATAGATCCTTTTTTCCCTCCAGGAAATACTGAGTGCAGATGAAGGAAGGATGGACATAGGTGGGTAGGTGCCCAAGATGACTTTCTTGTTAGCCTGCAACTGACTTAGGTTCATCATGTTAGAATGGGCCACGTTCAATTTGTGAATGCTCTTGTGGAAGTGAGATGCTGAGAAATATGACTAGCAAAAATAGCATCAATAATGTTTTAAGAGCCAAGCATCTTAATAATCAGTACTTGGAGAAGAGCCACAGACCACTCAGGAGCAAACAAACTTTCTCAGTTCAGTGTAGTTCTAACTATCTAGAGTTAAAGCAAACTTTACATAAGGGCACAATCTCTACATGACCACATTCATGCAGACACCACATGCAAAGTAGGTGCTCCCAGTCTATCTGGTCTTCTGACCAAATGGCCAAAAATTTGGGATTTCCTCGCACTCTCTCATGTGTGCCAATTATATATAATAATTGCAGTTTTATTATAAAGGATATAAATCGAGATAAGTCAAAAGAAGAGATGCATAGAGGGAGAGTCCTAAATGCTAGTATCTCTTGGATGTGAGATAATCTATCCCCAGAGTGGGACATGCGTTTGGAGATGCAGTTTGCCTTCACAGAGTGAGGCTGTTCTGTCTTGTCAAGTGCAGTAACAGGAACGTTAATGCCAATGCTTCTTACCAACTTATTAAAAAGTGTAAATGAAAGAAAAGAAAGAAAATATGATGTCTAACTAGAAAAATACAGCAAAAACAATCTATTTCATTTTTCTCATCAATACAGCTAGTAGTATGATCCACCATGGGTATTTTAAAATTTAGAAACAGTTACAAGATGCTGTTGGTTCACCTTCATCACAAACTTAGAACTTCTAGCAGAAAATACTGTATTAGAAGGATAGACTTGAAAGCTGAGAACCCATGGTTGGAAGGTCACAGACATAGGAAGCTGAGCCTTAACTCTGTGCTCGCTCCTTCTGTTGAGGCAGGCATAGTATGTCTGATGGAAAGAGATCAAGAGCAGTTAGGAACAAGCAGTTAGCTGAACTATCACCCAAGTTAGACTTCTGGAAAATAGTAGTCCACATGTTAGGGAAGGAACACATCTTCTCACATAAAAGGCAGCTTGGGACAAATCAAGGACAACTTTAAAGCAAGTGTAAAAAAGGGTTACAAACATATTGCTGGATGATACTGTAGTGCTGCCTAGAGAAACGGTTATCTTTTGTTACTAGGCAAAGATAACAAAAACATCAAGTGTTAATCTAGAGAGTGGGAATTAGGTTAGGAGGGAGATAAACAGTATGTAATTGAGTTTCTAATTACTTGGCTTGTTTGAACCAATTTTTGTCTACTTCTGTTTAAAAGTTTTTAACTGTACCTAGAAATGAAAATTGGATAGTTTTCTTAGGCTGAACATTAATATATATATAATTTTAAAAATTTTTAAAAATTTAGAAAGGTGTAATAAAAATCATTTTTAATTTCAAGATGGATAATTGCTATTAACAAATGATTTATTATTATTATTGCTATGTTCTGGATTTTCTATAGATTAATGGATTTTGCTGCACACCATTGTTACAGTGCCTCTCATTCTATTACATGTCTCTACTGGTTAGAATTGCCAATCTTTATAATTCTAATCATCCTCTAGGCAGACACACGTGGTTGGAATGGAAGTCTAGTCATTGCCTGAAGCCAATATAGATCTTAATCAGTGTACTTTTTTATAAACTACATAGATTGAAAGATTATGTCTTCCTACTGTTGAAAGAAAGGAAACAATGGCTGAATATTTAATATTGTCATGAAAAACACTCTCTAATTGAGAAAGTCCAAGATAAGGCACCAAGGATTATATTTAAAGAGAGTAAAACACTAGATATGTGTACTCCTGAAGGAATCCTTGAATTTTAAAACAATTTCTTTTATTCATATGTGCATACAATGTTTGGGCCATTTCTTCCCCCTGTCCCCTGCCCCTCCCCTTCTCCCCCTTCCCCCCCCACCCCTTCACTTCCGAGCAGAAACTGTTTTGCTCTTATCTCTAATTTTGTTGAAGAGAGTATAAACATTAATAAGGAGGACCAAGGGTTTTTGCCAGTTGAGATAAGGATAGCTATATAGGGAGATTCCTTGCATTGCTTTCCTGTACATATGTGTTACGTTCTAAATTGATTCTTCTTGAACTAACCTTTTCTCTTGTTCCTGGTCTCCTTCTCCTATTGGCCTCTGTTGGTTTAAAGTTTCTTCATTAGTTCCTTTGCACTGAGGACATCAAATGCTTTTTTGTTTTTTGTGTGCTTTCACTTTATCATGTGATCAAAGTCCAATCCCCTTGTTGTGTTTATGCTTGATCTAAAGCCCGCATATGAGGGAGAACATATGATTTTTGGTCTTTTGGGCCTGGCTAACCTCACTCAGGATGATGTGCTCCAATTCCATCCAATTACTTGCGAATGATAAGATTTCATTCTTCATGGCTGCATAAAATTCCATTGTGTATAAATACCACATTTTCTTAATCCATTCCTCAGTAGTGGGGGATTTTGGCTGTTTCCATAACTTGGCTATTGTGAATAGTGCTGCAATAAACATGGGTGTGCAGGTGCCTCTGGAGTAACCTGTGTCACATTCTTTTGGATATATCCCAAAGAATGGTATTGCTGGATCATATGCTAGATCAATGTTTAGATTTTTAAGAAGCCTCCAAATTTTTTTCCAGAGTGGTTGTAGTAGTTTGCATTCCCACTAGCAGTGTATAAGGGTACCTTTTCCCCCACAAGCTCACCAACACCTGTTGTTGGTGGTGTTTTTAATAATGGCTATTCTAACAGGGGTGAGGTGGAATCTTAGTGTGGTTTTGATTTGCATTTCCTTTATTCCTAGAGATGGTGAGCATTTTTTCATGTGTTTTTTGGCCATTTGAATTTCTTCTTTTGAGAAAGTTCTGCTTAGTTCACTTGCCCATTTCTTTATGGTTCATTAATTTTGGAAGAGTTTAGTTTTTAGCGTTCCCTGCATATTCTGGTTATTAGTCCTTTGATGTGTAGCTGGCAAATATTTTCTCCCACTCTATGGGTAGTCTCTTCAGTTTAGAGACCATTAATTTTGTTGTACAGAAGCTTTTTACTTTTATGAAGTCCCATTTGTCCATTCTTTTTCCTAGGTGCTGGGCTGCTGGGGTTCTATTGAGGAACTCCTTGCCTATATCTATTACTTCCAAAGTATTTCCTACTCTTTTCTGTACCAGTTTTAGAGTTTGGGGTCTGATATTAAGGTCCTTGATCCATTTTGAGTTGATAATAGTACAGGGTGATAAACATGGATCTAGTTTCAGATTTTGCAGACTGCTAACCAGTTTTCCCAACAGTTTTTGTTGAAGAGGCTGTCTTTTCTCCATCATATATTTTTAGTGACTTTGTCAAAAATAAGTTGGGTATAGTTGTGTGGATTCATATCCGGGTCCTCTATTCTGTTCCATTGGTCTTCATGTCTGTTTTTGTACCAATACCATGCTGTTTTTATTGCTATTGCTTTGTAATATAGTTTGAAGTCAGATATTGTGATACCTCCAGGAATACTTTGGCTGTTCGTGGTCTCTTGTGTTTCCAAATGAATTTTGGGGTAGATTTTTCAATCTCTTTGATGAATGTCATTGGGATTTTGATGGGAATTGCATTAAACATGTAGATTGCTTTTGATAGTATAGCCATTTTTACTATGTTGATGCTACCAATCCATGAGCATGGGAGAGCTCTCCACCTTCTATAGTCTTCCTCAATCTCTTTCTTCAGGGGTTTATAGTTTCCCTTGTAAAGGACATTCACATCCTTTTTTAAGTTTACTCCTAGGTATCTGATTTTTTTTGAGGCTATTGTAAATGGAATTGTTTTCATATGGAATCCTTGAATTGAAAGAGAAATATTCTGAGAAAGTTTACAAAAGCACTCAAACATGAGAAAAAAATTTAAAGTAAACATTGATTTTTAAAATCAAGCATTGGTTAAAATGTAAAAAAAAAAATACAAAAAGTAGCCATTTGAGCTACTTGTTTTTTCCTAATTTGGTTCTATTTGCATAATCTATTGAAATATACTGATTGTGATTATCGAGTAATATTTTTTATTACAAAAAGAAATATATTTTTGATTCATATAAATCTAACAAGAGAAGAAAGAAAAAAATTATTTACTTACCAATGTCTGTGGCAAGCTTGACAATTCAGCCCATGTCAGTTTTCAGAATAATGTTTTACCTCAAGGGTATAATATCTAATCCTGTATAGACTATCTAAGCACACTGCAGTTGTAGGTATAGTAAGGCATAAATTTTCAACAAATTTTATTGTTGTTTTATTTTAAAATGATATAGTATTACAGCATTTGTGAACATAGTTGAAAGTCAGAATGACTTTCTCTAAATTTATTGAATGGTTTCATGTACAATGTACATTTTAATTTGGTAATAAATATGTAGTAACATCAACAAGTCATGAGAAGGTCTTTTGCAAAATAGGGTTGCCATATATTAATCTGCAATAAAATTCCCAATCTTGTGTAGACCTTTACAATGGTATTAATTCTTGTGTGGTACTGCCTATCAGAAAACATTACTGTTGCTGTCATCAAGGAAAGATTTTTATGGGTAAGTAAAAAACCCTACTCAGGGAAGCATGGAATGTCTTCTAACACTTTTCTGTTCCTCATCTGTCAAAGAGAAAGACAGCCAGCAAATTGACCCTATTGCATCTTGATTATAGAGTGTTAACTAAATTACTTTGCAAAGCTTAGAAACACTAAATCCATGGAATGCAAACTTACCTTCATGGCACTTTTATAAAATGATGGAGAACATCCATGGGCAAAATGTATTGCCAAGATGCTGAACCGCTCCATTCTTCTTTTTTGTTATTGTATTAGGATGCATTTCTGTGGATGCAGAGATTTCCTCCAGTGAACTTCGGCCTGTTGATCATCCACTCCCTCTGTTGCCTGTTACAGTACCCGGTGTTCAATCAGGAGTCTAATTCTTGCTCCAACAGCATAGAAGTCTCAGGGGAGTTCTGTTCCTTCCCTGGCTTTCTGGGTGGATATAATGATGGAAGGACAATACTCCTTTCCACAATGAGCAACTCAGAAAGTCAAGCTTTGTCCAGTCAGCAAATGAAATTTACCCTGGCCAAAAAAAATCGATTCATAACCAGGCATGTGACCCGGTATAAGCAAATGGGAATGCAGGGGAAGCTTTCCGGGGCTTCTTAGAAAGAACTTAGTTTTAGTCTTAAGAGGGAGACAACTGAAGAAGGACTTTCCTTTTCTTTGCCTGCCCTCATCTATAGATATAAGTCCTGCAATACTACACTTTTTTCCCTAAGGAGAGAAGTCAGTCTCAGGATTAACCAACATACAAAGGAAGGCCCAGTAAGAATACAAAGAAACTGATCAGAAGCCACTAATTTAAACCAGCCTTGAAAACTTCCCTCTCTCTAGACTTACAACTACACAAGCCAACAAATTTGTTAATTTTAAACCAATCTGAGCTGGATTTAATGGGGTTTTTTTGTGGACAAAAACTTTCTTATGCATCAAAGAGCTTACTTTTTTATATAAAAGTTTCAGAGTTTTCTTCCCTCAGGTTATGATACTAAGGAACTTTGAAGAATTCATATATAGTCTTGTTTGTTTCCTGAAACTGTGACAGACTCATGAAAAGATGTCAATCTCCATGTTCTGCATAGTGTAAAATGGAGATAGATTTATTTCCTTATTACAGGATCTTAATAAGTCGGGGGCTCCCATTTGTCTCGTTGTCTGTAGAAAAGTCACTCAGCATCTTCTCCTCTCTTGGGGACCATGGGGATAGTGCCAGGATTGGGTTATAGCTTTCAGATTTCCATGTGCAAGTTAGAGCTGAAAGATAGGGTAAAACTGGAGACTTAAACTCTTCTCTTCCAAAGCTGATATCTTTGGTGAGAAAAGATGCTTTGGGTCAGTCAAACACTGAATTTGCCACTTTGTCACTAACAAAGTAAAGCTGTAGGAAACTTAGATTTTAGTCTATTTCATGTTGGAATCTTAAAATGCTAGGGTAAGAGAGGATAAAAGGGGTACCGATCTGACATATTCAACACTATGCATATTTATACATTATATACATTATATATAACATATATCACCATGCATATATAGTCAGAGAAAATCTTATCCCCATTCACTGAAACCTGCTTGTTGAGCTTTGATGTTTAAGGCACAAATTTGCATTACTTTCCTTTTCCCAAAGATGCCATATATTGCAAGTTTGGTTTCCTTTGCCCCCTTCCCCCCTCTTTCTCATGATTGACTTTGCCATCAATGGAACCTCTTTAAGGTGACAAGGTAATTGTTTACTAAATTGTGTCTATTTGTTTCCTTTATGTGAATTGAGCTTCTGAGCCACCAAGTCTCTTTCTGCTGCCTTGAGGCAGAACGTGCTGGAATAATGCTCCTACTCTTACTATGAAATTGGAGTCTGTTTTTCACAGTTGCTACAGAAGAATGTGAATCCTAGTCTCTGCTCTCCTTTCAGGATGATGATAATTCTGTACAGAAATGTCCAACACAGGACTTTGAATCCATACAAGCTCTCAGAGCACTTGCATGAACAAGGTCACATAAATGGTAGGTCATCTTGGTCTCTGAAACTGTTCACCCCTGTAATGTTTCTACAGCATGTTATAACAGTTCAAGTTCTTTTTTCTTGTCTTTGGCATAAGAATGTACGTGCATTTCTCAAGTTTATGGTTGCACTTAGTTTATAGTAGAAGATTCAAAACTTGCCTAATTCTAGACCCTGATTTGTGCCCAGGACTAGGGGACTCTGGGTTAGCTAGTAAAGCTGGGTAGAAGGCTCTACCAAACTTAAGCAGAGCAGAAGGTGGTCTCATCCCACCATGTAATTTTCTCAGAAATCAGTTAACCATGGAGGATGAAGAAACTGATAGTTAAGACTCCAGTTAGCGATTCTATGGGGAAGTTTCTATAGATTTTCTGTACTTAGTAAACTCATGCCACCAGCTTAGTTCAGTTCTCTGGTTAGTACATACTTCTGACATAATTTTCCTCAAGATTGTAAGCACCCATTTCAGTGTCATCATTACTTTGAATTTCTGCTATTATTGAAGTAGTAATTATGATTGAGGCTGACCCGGTCCCCAGCCCTTCGTTATACTATCCTGCCAGTTTGATGGTTATGTTGCAAACATACTTGACAAGTCTGATATTTTAATTCTTGGTTCTAGACATTGACTACCTTGGCTCCACTACAGACTAATTGAAGATACTCCCAGTATCTTCAGGGATAGGTGTTTGATTGAATAGTTGCCCCTGATTTAGAGTTTTGATTTCTGTGGTTTCCATCACCAGTGGTCAACTGTAGTTTGAAAATGTTAACAGTAAAATTCTAGGAATAAATAGCTCACAGGCTTTTTTGTTTGTTTGTTTGTTTTAGTACTGGAGATTTAACCCGAAACCTTGAACATGGTAAGCACACACTCTACCATAGTACCCAAGAAAGTTCATGAATTTTAAGTTGTATACCACTCTGAGTGATATTGACGATATCTTAGACATGCCACTTGGAGCATGAATCATCTCTTTGTCATCAGTTCAACTGTTGTAGAATGGTAGCATTTCTTATCCAACTAACCCTTATTTTATGTCATGATGGCCCCAAAATACAAGGATAGTAATCCTGCCAATTTGGATGGCAAAGTGAAGCTATAAAGTACTTCCTTTAAGTGAAAAGGTAAAAATTCTTGGCTTTAATAAGGAAAGAAAATAATTGTATTTTGAGCTTCTAAGAAGTATTGTAAGAACAAATCTTCTAATTGTGAACTTGTGAAGAAAGAAGAAACTCATGCTACTTTTGCCATACCTCATACTGAAAAAGTTATGGCCACAGAGCCTGATAAGGGCTTACTCACCCCACCCTATCTTATGTAGGTGTTGGATTATCTCACATCATCACAAGAACGGCAAGTACAGTACAATAAGAACTTTGTGTGTGAGAAGAGTCCAAATTCACATAACTTTTACTAAAATACATTGCTAAAATTGTTTTTATTATAGTATTTATAAGGTTTGATACTATTTATACTTTAAAAATCGTTAGGGGTCTTACAATGTATCCCGTGTAGGTAAGGGGGTGATTATTACATATTTATTTTTTAAAAGTTTGTAGAAGTCTTTTAGTTAATTGCAAGGTACACCCAAGTTTAAAGACATACTTTTAAGTGGAATAAGGGAATATAGATTCAAAATCCTTGATAATTGCCACTTTCCACCCTACTATAACTCCTATGTACATTCAATTCCAATTTAAATAAATCTGGAACTGACTCTGACTGAAATCATATACAAAGAAGAAAAACAAGGCAAATTGAAAGTTAATGTTTATCATTTCAACTGGTTTTCTTCAAAGGAGTTGCCTGCAGTTATATACAATGTATCTTATAGGAAGTTCCCTAGAATTTTTTGAGTTTATTTCCAAAGTTTCATATTCACAGAAACCACAAAGAAAAAACTCTGTCTTCTCTGTCATTTGTGTACCCTCTGTCATTATTTCTGTCCTGGTTCCCATCTTAGCCACATCTTTCCAGTGTCTAGATATCCCAGGGACCATAGGAGAGTTGAAGGGACCATGTGGCCCCATGCCTCCTGATGCCTAGAGTCATAAGAAAGTAGGGCTTATTCTTTTGTGTCTGTGGTGCAAAGTTCTTGTGGAGAAGTTTTTGTGCATCTATAGATTTCTGATTTTTCTACATTGTACTCTTAAAGAACTACTTAGCATATTCCAGTGAATATATGAATACCTCCCAATCAAAAAGAAGCAAGTTTTTTTGTCCATTCCCTGAAGAATGGAAGTTTAAAAGACTCATGTCTCTCTGAGGTTTGAGTCTTTGTTGTTGAATCCCACGTAAAGACAAGAACACAATTATGGTATGCACTAAAGCAATGGAGAAAATCAGCATATGATTAGAATGTTTTTGCGGCACATAGCTTCACAACCAAAGGACAAATTGCTTATGCTCTCATTTAATTTAGAATTGCCAGATTGATTTAGCTGAAAAAAAACAAACTTGCAGAGCATCCAGTTAAATTTGAATCCCAGAGAAAGAGTGGCTATTTCCTTGTATACATACGTCCCACACAATATTTGGAATAGACCAAAGTTTTATGTGCTGTTTATCTGAAATTGAAATGCAACTGGGAATCCTATATTTTATTTGTCAGCTTTAAATTTTAGTTAGGTTACTTAAAAATATTTACTTATTTTTGTGGTACTAGGGACTGAACCTAGGAACTCACACATGTCAGTCCTGACAATTTTCTTTTACTTTTTTACTCTTAGATGTTAATGAGCATATGTGTTTTCTGTCTCAGTGATTCTCAAAGTATGGTACCTTGGAATTTATTAGAAATGCAAGCTATTAGGTTCTACCTTAGACCTATTGAAAAAACTAATCAACCATTTTTGCTTTAATAAACCCTCCAGATATTCTTTTTTTTAATACCTTACTTTTATTATTGTTGTACTGGGGGGTACATTGTGATATTTATAAAATTGATTACACTATATCATAGTTGAATTCACTCTTTCCATCCCTTTTTCCCCCATTCCTGGAATATTTTCAACAGGTCTCATTTTTCCATTTACATACATGTGTACAGAATATTTCCACCATATTCACACTCTGACCCCCTTTTCTTATATCTTACTGGTACCCACCTCACAAATATGATCTGTTCTGCCTTCCTGTTCTCTCTCTTTTTTTGAAGGCTTATTTTTTTTTTATTATTTAAAAATTTCTTTTATTCATATGTGCATACAACGTTTGGGTCATTTCTGCCCCCTTTCCCCCACCCCTTCCCTTACCCCCCCCGCCCCCTCCCTTCCCCCCCATCCCCTTGCTACCTAGCAGAAACTATTTTGCCCTTACCTCTAATTTGCTGAAGAGAGAGTATAAGCAGTAATAGGAAGGACCAAGGGTTTTTGCTAGTTGAGATAAGGATAGCTATACAGAGAGTTGACTTGCATTGTTTTCCTGTACATATGTGTTATAGAGCAGGTGCTGGTGGTTCATGCCTGTAATTCTAGCTACTCAAGAGGCAGAGATCAGGGGGATTGTGGTTCAAAGCCCAGGCAAACAGTTCATGACACCCTATCTCGAAAAACCCAATGCAAAAAAGGGCTGGTCGTGTGGCTCAAGGTGTAGGCCCTGAGTTCCACAGTACTGTTAAAAAAAAAAAAGATAGCTATATAAGATGTTTCCTTGTGACATTTCCATGTATATATGTATTACAACCCTAATTGGTTCATCCTCTCTATTTTTCTCCTTTCTACTTTGGTCCCCTTCTTATGGTGATTCCAACAGGTTTAAAAATTCTATATTCATTCTTGTATAGGAAGTACTTCAACCATATTCACCTCCATAAGAGTGTGGGATGCTAACAACAATCAAGGAAATACTCTCAATTTTTAGAGAGATAAATGATATAATAGGATGAACTTAAAATTATTAAGTATTCCATTCCATAGCACTCATCACAAATTTAGCATTTATAATTGAGTACAGCTACTGTGTTTAGGCTCTCATTATCATTCTGGGTGAATCTAACTCATATTCTTTAGAGAATAGTGTGGATCACCCAGACTATGGACTTGTCTCCAACAAATAATTAATAGAGAACTAAAGGAAAAAATTTGACTCTAATACATGCTTTGCCTGAGTTAATGAGATCCTTTCAGTTCCTGCCTCCTAATATCTGAGTTCCAAGTAGAAGTACCACAGCCAGTCCTAAATCATGATTTCATTTTCACAAGGAAAAAATGAATAATTAGAAATGAACATGAGAGTTTAAATAGAATGTTAATCTTCATAGAGTAAGTTTTTTATATATACATATCAAGCAGTACAACATGGAACTTGTTTTATTTTGTTTTATTCAATTGTTCTTTAAAGGCAAGTACTCTTGGCAACTCAAAGACTCACTATATCTCGTAGGGATCAGAAAGGCTGTAATCTGTGTTATTGTTTAAGTTGATTCATATAAAACAGATCTCTTTTTGTGGAGACGTATATACCAACCAATGTGAAGTATGGTTCCAACTACACAGGAGGGCTGGAAATAATGTGTTGTGAATTAGATCAAATGGCAACATTGTTTGAGGGGGCATCATAATTTTGAGAAAGGATATGAGACCTTGTTCTATTATAATTTAGATGACCACATATGGAAGTTTCTTAATTTGGGTCTCTGAGTATCTACTTCTGTAAAAATGAACAGAATAATAAATTTGCTTATTTCATAATTAAATTGTTAAAATAAATGAGGTTACTGCAGTCATGTTAGATGCAATTTCAGAACCTGAGACTAGTGTAGAGTCTGTTCTTGGATAACCTATAGACATAGAATGGTTGGGCCAAGAAATTTTATGGCTCTGTTGGGTAGGGCTTGTATGGTAGCCAGGTTTCCCAACCAGAATGATGTCCACTGAATGAGGACCATTATGGACTGAAGAGGTATCAGCTCAGGAATAGTGTCAGCCTTAGAAGTTTTCATTGATATTGAATGGAACCTCATGAAATAGTTTTCAACTTGTTCACCAGCTCTATCCATCTGCTTTGAAATCCAGGGTAGTGCTACAAACCAGATGCATTACCTAAAATGATCAAGCTATTACTGGTGTTTTATAATGCCTACATCGGCCCTTCCTGAAAAGAATTAGGATTATCTCTAAATCTTTGGTATCATTTTAGGGATGTTTCTTTATTTGGTGCTGAGAATTGAACTCAGGGTCTTATGCATACTAAGTATACCGTTTATCAATTCAACTTGTTCTACTACTGAGCTAGAACTCTAGGGAGTCCTTATTTTCTTTTTTTTATTATCAAGGGTAATTAAAATACTTTTCATTAAATCCCTTGCTATTGCCTTAAATATATATTTTTGGTCATTAGAATTTGCTTTTTTCCCCCAAGCCTGGACTCTTCAGTCCATAGTTACTTTCACATTACAGTGAATTTCTGACTGAAGTTAGCCTTGTGCCACATGTGCACATATACACCTGGAATCCAAGAAAAGGACAGCATTACTGACTTCAGATGTACAATGACTTTATGTAATATAAATGGCAGAGATTGAGCTCTTCAATATCAAATTAAACAAATCCTTTCTCCACATAGGTAGAGTTTTTCTCAAAGTCATTTTATTGGAATAAATATAACTTCAAATAAAATTTAAAATTTAGTTGTACTTCAAAAGCAATTAGAGTTATGAATTAGCATAATTTATACCTAAGGCTATAGATTTTAGACAGATTTTTCCAAGTGAAATTAAAGATGATTACTTATGACAAAGAATTAGTATCATTAGATGAAAAATGTAAAGATGCACAGTCATACCTTAGAGTTTTATAACTCAGTTCAGATTTCATAAAGATGAAAATGAGTTAAGTCTGAACATCAGAATATAAGATTAAAGTAATGTGATTATTTTAAGAAAGAGATTTAGTTACAAAGCCATACTTATATGTTTGGCTTTTGATTTATTTATGTTTGCTAGTTCTTTCACTATTCAAGTATATTTTTCAAATTAAGAAGATTTAACCTCCCATCTCTATCCTCTAAAGAGTTTTGCTAATCTTTCATCCAAAGATTGTAGGAAAGAAAATAAAGTATCATTTATTTGGGTCTAACATGTGCAGGTAATTTGAGAACATTTTATTTAATGTAAAAGTTTTATATAACATCATTATTAGCTCTGGGAATGAAAGAGGACACTGATTTCTGCACTTACATATTAATATGATCAGCCTTTATGCTAGTTATATTTTCTTTGGCTTTGCTGAAATTAAACTAATGCATCGTAGGTTCTATTATTTTAGAATTCATATTAGAACATATGCTGTGATTTAAAAAAACATATCCAATTGCTAATGATATGCTTCCAAAACAGACATTTAGGCTGGAATTTATGATGGACAGCACCTACGGTACCCATCCCCTTGACTGTCCACTCCCTTGGACAGTCAGAGAGTGCATGGCCATAGACCAAAAAAGTCTAACAAGACTTCTTGGAATTTATGGTGAAATCTTTTATTGATTGTTAGAATTTCTGTCTCTGGCTTTCAATTTTCTTTTGAGTTTAGGATTTTTATGCAGCAATTCTACATCAATCTTTCAAAACAATCAGAGGATAGCTGAGATTCCTCCAGGTCATGTCTTGAAAGAGAGTTCAGTAACCCTGAAGGTAGACTGCATTCATTTTATATGACTGTTTTCCCAATTCTGACCCAGTCTCAGTTACAATAAAACATTGAAAAACATTCTTTACATTTTATTAGTTTTATTTTTTAAAAAGAGATTGGTGGGTAGGCAGGATGCTACTGCCTATCTCAAAATATCTCATTATTAAAAATAGGATAACAACTTCCATCAACAATTCTTAAAAGGCTTTATGCCCCGAGTATACAAAAACACATTTACAACTCTTCAGTTAATCTAGCCAAACACAAAGGTTAGTCACCAATTATCTTAGAAGAGATTCATTTGATTATAAGTAACAGCAATCTGCTTGAGCTACCTTATGCAAGAAAAGGAAATTAGTGTTAAGATATTAAGTTTCCTCTTGAGCTCAAGGACAGTCTCAGGAAAAATGGAACTGGAAACTAGATGCTCATCCACATCTAGGGCTACCACTGTCTTTGACCCTTTTCCACTGAGACCATATGGGCACTTGCCTGTGTTGTCTCTGGAATACTACTTCCTTCTCCAATCTCTTTCTGCAGAATGGCTCTCTGTGCTTTTTGTGTGTCCTCAGTCCGTCACCTCCATTTTTATATCTCTGCAATTCATTTTTAATGCTGCACTTGTTGAAAATTGTTAGGTGTAGGAAGAATGTATTAATACATATAATTCTAACTTAGAGCTCTATAGTAGGTTTTTATTAGCCATCATAGAAAGGAAGCTTTAAAGTTTAGAGATGGTGAAATTTGTTAGAACAAGTGGTGGATGTGATGAAATCTGTCACATGTCTTCAGAGAGACACAAAGACAAAATTAACTAACCTGCCTGAATTTTATTTATGGTTGTGAACACTGAGTAAAAAGTAAATTTTCTGACAAATATGACAATTATTGGAAATGTGAATTTTTATTAACTTGGAAGCATAGGGAACACATTCCATTATGTTTGGGGACACTCTCAAATTCTAGTATAAATCCATCCAATCTTGAGTACAATTTTGAAATACCAAATGAACCCCCTGGAAAAACTATGGAAATTTTCCTCGCAAAGTAAAAGAACAGTCAGTCTTCCTGATCAATAATGTACAATATAACCAGAAGAGAAAATGCAAAATCCATAGCACTCTCATTTGTGCTGTCACATAAAGTACAGGCAAGTGCCACCTACTCTGATTAATCTACAAATCCTGTGAAAGCTGAAGAAATAATCTCTGTCCTGCCACAGGGTATTTTTTTTTCCTTTTTTTTTTGAGGGGGTAGGTTGGTTATTAAAAACTAGCATAATCCTGACAAGTAATTGTTTAAAAATGCTTCTTGATCTACATTTGACAACTTATTGATGCAACTTTTATCAAAACTTCTAGAAAATAGCTGTTGAAAAGATAATATAAGTGTTTTAAAAAATAACACAGACTGCGGTAGCCTTACAATTATACCCCAAAATGAAAAAAAATACTAACTTCTATGACATAAAGTATAGAGCCACTCACATTGTGAACTCAGCCTATATAATAATTTTTTCCTCAAATGCAAGCTGGATATAAAGGCATCTATCAAATAGATTGCTTTGCCACATTCAGTGACTGAGAAATCGTTTTTCAATTCATGGGGGCGAGTTTATGATGCACTGCAATGTGGAACATAGACTGGGAGTGGTTGAAGTCTCTGGGAAAGACTTTTCTCTGGATTTAAGCAGATACATCTGGAATAAAGTTGGTTTGCTCTTGCATGCTCAAGTGAACTTTCCTTCTTTGAAAATCTCAGGAAGAGGTTTTGGAGAACTGCTTGAGGCTGATAAACTCTGCAGTCATTTGAAGGCAGGCCTATGCATTGTTGACATTTTGTAGATAACATTTTCTGGGAAAGTCCTCTCATCTACCCAAGTTGTCTGAGGGATTTCAGTTTTTCTTGGAGGACAATTTATGTGAGATTATATGAAATCAGGGTAACAACCTTGAAATTTATTTACTTCTTTGAGCAACCAAATGTGTTTCTTTCCAAAAAATGAGATTAAATTAATATTTGCCATGGAAGATGTCACTAAAATAATTATAAAACTGAATTGGTAATTTCCACCCCTACCAAAATAAGTTAAATTTCTGTTGTTATTTCTTAACAACCTGGTTAAGAAATTATTTAAAGAATACACTATGTTTTAAACACTACTAAGAAGTACGAAGAAATGCTTGATAAACAATTTTTATGAGCATTTTTCTTCAGAATCTTCCTTCTATAAATGACTAAGAAGCAGCCTTGTTTTCATTGCCACATTCACATACTTTTTTATCAAGTAAAGCTAGATGTATTTGAAAGAGGTTCAGCAGGTTTTAGTTAGTTGAATTGTGGTCATGCTATTTTGATTAGAAGTGACAGAAGAACTTCAAATGCATGTATGAAAACAGAATAACAAAACCGGTTAAAATTGTTCAATAATTGGGGAAGAGGGATAAAAAAGAGCAATAGAGGAGGTGAAATCTATCAAAGTACATTATATACATGTATAGAAATATCACAATGAAACTCCTTTATACTGAGAGAGAGAGAGAGAGAGAGAGAGAGAGAGAGAGAGAGAGAAATGATTTTTCAGTATCTACTTCTATTGGAAAAGCCAGTTTAAACACTTTCTGTGTTAGTTAACTTTCTCATCACTGTGACAAAATACCTGACATAAATAATTTAAAGGAGGAAGGATTTTTTTGGGCTATGCTTTTCATGGGTCAGCCCATGTTGCTTGGCCCCATGTGCTTGGACAGAGCATCATGGCGGTGGGAGCGTATGGTGGAGCAGCTTCAAAATAAAACAATTAGCTGAAGCATTAGGAAGCCCTTGTAATTCTGCTAACCAGAGATGATTGTACAGAAGAGATAAGATCATCTAGCCTTAACCTGCATGTTTTCAAGTAACCTTTCTATAAGGTATAGGCACAATAAAGACCGTGAGAAGAATTGGTCTTGGTCCAATTTAATATGAAAAACGGTCATGGGAAAGCTCACATATACCTTAGGCCTGGGATTATTTGAACCATTTCCAGAGTTTGCATAAAACAAGATAAATCTTAACATGTGTTAGGCTCCATGTACCTCACAGTGCCCTTCACGAAATGCATCTTTTTACTCATTTGATTTTTGTGCTTTTCTTTGTTTTAGCATATGACAAGGCATTTTTCTCTGGAACTATTCTCGAGATTGTAGATTTTAATCTTTTTAATTAATTTTTCAAATATTTGTTAAGTGTCTCCTACCAAATGGCTGGTACTGGTATAGGTACCAAGAAATCAACAGTGAATAAAACCAAGTTCCTATCTTCACAAAGGTGACATTTTCCCAAAGCAGACAATAAATAAATAAGTAAAATTATAATATGCCAGGTTACAACAGGTTTAGGAGAAGTCAAAACAAAAGCAGGGAGAGGAGTCAGAAAATGAAAACCAGGGGCTTTGTGGGGACAGCTTCACTACTGGTGACATTAAGAGGAGACCCGAGGGAAGTGAGGGAGCAAGTCATGCAGGTATCTGGGGGAAGAATGTTCTAGGCAATAGTACAGTGCCAAGAGAAGCCTCAGTCTGTAAGGGGGTATTTATTTAAATTTGGATTTACTTAGCATTTATGGTTGAAGTTGGGTGGATCTGGCACTGGCAACATTGCAAACAAAGCAATAAGCCAGGAGACCTGGCCATAAGAAGTTCTGTGCTTCCCTTTGCACCCCGTGCGGTGTTCTGTCTCTTCTGTTGGCATCACCTCTCAGGATGGTTTTGGGCTAAAATGATGAACTTCAGTTTGGATCTCTATATCCTCTGGGTATTAATCCTTTGTCGGATGTGTAGATAGCAAACATTTTTCGCATTCTATAGGTTGTCTCTTCATTCCATAATTGTTTCCTTTGATGTTCAGAAGCTTTTTGTTTTTATATAATCCCATTTAAGAGATTATTGCTGTTATTTCCTTTATTTAGAGAACTGTTGCTTATACCCATATCTTTTAGCATTTCTCCCTTTTTTATAGGAATTTCAAAGTTTCAGGTCTTGTATTATAATTTTTATTCATTTTGTATTGATTTTTGTACAGGTTGAGAGATAGGGATCTAGATTCAACTTATGTGGATATTAAGTTTCCCAACACCATTTGTTCAAATGCTTGTCTTTTCTCCAATATATGTTTTGGCATTTTGTCAAAAACCAGAGGTTCTGACTTTGTGGGTTTGTTTCTGGGTCTTCTACCCCATTGGTCTACAGGCCTGTTCTTTTGTCAGTACTGTGCTGTATGTGTTATTATGAGACTAGTGTCCTTTCAAACTACTCTACTTTCATTCCTAGAATATTCCTTCACTTTTCCACCTCTAACATATTTACCATTGTTCTTGTAGTCTTTGGGAAGCTGTTTTTATCTCTATCAATGAACCTTCTAGCTTTAGGATGTGGAATTTTCAATTCCAGATCCATTGTCCACTTTTCTCTGCCCCACTCTGAGTAGTGGTTGGCTGATTGCATGAACTACATGAATGGGCTCCCTTGACTTTAGGCTTTTGTTTGGTTTGACTAAAAGAGAATCAGCCAAAGATCAGAAAAAGGGAGACCAGTAAGGTCAAAGTATTTATTCCTGCAGCTTCCTTTCTTTAGAGTAGTCTTGGTCTGGACTCACCCTGGGTTGAAGATTACCACTCCTTGCAGGATAGTCCTCTTCATTTTACACTCTAGTAATGTCTTATAACTACTCCTTTCTCTCACCTCTTCTGGTTGGGAATGAGAAAATTGTTTTTCCTTTCCCTTACCTTTTTAGCAGTTACTTTATTTCTAAAAATTCTCAAATTATTCTAGTTAAACTATGCTTTTATTTTTCTTCTGCTTGATCTACGACTGATACATGCACCAAAATAATCTCCATCAACCCACAAAGAAATGATGGCTTTTTTTCAAATCTGTTAACTCTCCTCAGCCATCAAGTATTTATTGGGCATTTGAGTTGAAAGTTTTTGTAGCTTTCGGTGGGATGTAATAGCTGAACCTTCCCTTGCATAACCCCATCCTTATTTAATCAGTCAACAGGCTACCAAGTTCACTTACACAAGTACCTACATATGTCTTAAAGCTGGGTTCCCCTTCCCTATTCATGCTCTTACCACCCTCGTTCAGAGCATTCTCATTTTCCTGTTAGAGTACAATTGCTTCCTAACCCTGTCTTGGGATTGGGTCTGTCTGATTTTAAAATATCTCACTTAAAGCTGCAGTGATGATCTACCAAAAGTGTTAGATATCTTCAGTGTAGATTTCTCCTTCAATATCTTATTCTTTAGCAAGTGTATCACTAACAACTCTGGGACATGTCACTTAGAAACTAAATGTGAAAGGTGCTACCTGGCATTAGGAAAAGATGGCCCTAGCATCGAAAGAGATCAAGAGTATGAAAGAAAGAGGAAAAGAACTGCCTGGTTCTTCACTGCTGCTTTCTAACCATTTATCTTTCTCAAGCCTCCTACCATCTGTCCATCCTGTGTCTCAGTATTAGCTCATCTTCTGATCTCTCAGCTATAACCCCCAATGCATTAGGAACCATGGAGATTATCACTTCCCGATATAAGACCTTCTCAACCAGTGTTCCTGGGCATGCTTGTGCTCCTAGAAGATAGCAACATGCCTGCTAAAATGTTGACCTTGCCAGCTCTTAAGCTACTTGGCCAAGGCTTAGTGTGACCAGCAAATCCAGGAGGCTTCCTCTGGTAATAAGCAAGCTTTTATGTTTAACCCAGATTGCTTAACAAATACTATCATTTTCTATTTTGTTATGACATGGAAAGGTTATGAAGCCTAGACTAGATGACATGCAATACCTCAATCCTCAAAAATAAGGTTACTTTTCATCCTTTTTTCCAAAATCTCAATCCTGCTGACCCCATTGCTGTTTACTGCCATTTTAGCTTAATGATTTCTAAGATCAGATCTTGGAAGTCTTTATGATATGGAACTGTTTGATTTCAAAAATTTTAAATTATAAAACAATAAGAACTTCCATTTTTTTTTTATCCATCCTTGCCCTTATTCTCCTTCCTGGCTCTTTCAATGCATAGAAATCTCTGGAGTAGCCATGCAGTTTAATAGTCACTAACAATTTAAATCAATTAAGATTAAATGAAATATGAAACTTAGTTCCTTCATTTTTGCTGGCTGTGTTTTTAATGCTCACTAGTTACATATGGCTAGTGACTACCATACTGGACATCACAGAATCACAGGACATTTTCCTCATTGGAGAAAGTTCTATTAGATGTGATCCTTTCATTTTTCTCTGAGTGTAGCCTTCCTTTTGTACTCCCACCAGCCTCAATCCCATTATTTATCATTTGTAATAAAAATCCTTAAAGACTTTTAAGATGAATTAAGAATTCTTTTTAATTCAGTTAAATTCATTGCAGAGTTTAATGAAAAAAATTACAAATGCTTGAGCCAGACAGGTTTGGTTCAAATTTTGGCTCTACCATTTTCTACTTAGTTTTTTAGTTTCCTCAACCACAAAACAGGAATTACTACAGTATCCATGTTTATTAACTGGGTAATAAACTACCCCTTCTACAAAATATAAGGAAGTAAGCTAAAACTAAAGAATTCTTTGAAAGGAAGAATATTGAATTAATATTTGACCAAAGCAGGTGTTTAATATTTCACATACACAGTCCTTTTTCAGCATTAATTAATTAATTATGTAGTGGTCCTGATTCCCAAACAGGACCTCCTGCCAACTCAAAATGCAACAATGATTCCATTTAATTAGACAATGAAACTGTCACCTGATTGTTTGGAGTTCCTTATGTCATTGAACTAACAGGTAAAAGAGAGGTTGCTTTACCATTCCTTTGGGGTAACTGACCTGTTGTTTGGAGTAACTGACCTGTTGTTTGGGGTGACTGACCTTGATTGCCAATGGAAATAGCTTGCTGACACAATTCCCCTGGGGCAAACAAAGCTACATCTGGAACCCAGGAATTCTCTAAGAGCTTATTGCATTTCCAAGTCCACTAGTGAAAATTAATAGAAAAGTACAGCCACTAGGCTCACTGATCAGCACAATTCTTCAGAAAGGAAGTTCCCGAACACCTGACAATTAATCTGAGAATAAAGAAAATGCGGGATGACTAGGAGAAAAAGAAAATTAAAAATATCAGCCATGGCCTTGTGGCCATCTAGAGAAATAGAACTGTAGTTGCTATCTGTATTTTCTTCTTTGTCATATTTTATCTGTATATATAATTTCTTATTGTTTTATATAAATTTGTTGGAGATTAATTTACACTTTAGTATTTTGCTAACAGAATGATGAGTTGGGCCTGTAACTGAAATTGGGGAGTAATTAACATAGCTTAGCGGTGAATACGGTCACTGTTAGGATTGTGCTTCTTCTCATTTGGGGAAACGGTGAGAAAATCATTTGTATGAGTCATAGTTGCAGATTGTTAAGTACAAACATAGAATTGTTTTCAGTGTTTGTGAAAGTTCAGTTTGTGAGAGTTGTGAGTATAGATGAGGTGTAGCAGAAGAGGCAGAATGTGCTAATTAGTGAGAGCTTCTTAGCTTCACCCCCATCCTTCTGTCTAGTTTGGTCACGCTGAAATAGTAGCTCCACAACCCCTATCTACGTTGCCAGTTGATGCCATTGGTGGACTCTGCCGACAGGGGGAGCTCTAGAGGCACAAGACTGGAGAAGGAAGGAGGACCTTGTTTTCCAATTGGTAAACTGACTCCTTGTCTTAGTTTCAGATGCCACAGCAATGCTTCCTCACCCAAGCTGCAGCAGTTAATCCCATACTAGCATTTTAATTCAGTTTTCAGTTTTCCCAGTACTTACAAAATCCAACCCCGCCTTAGTAGCTTCCCAGCAGCACTCCTTCTCCGAGGTCAGAATTTCATCTCATGAGAGGCATTTCATCTCATGAGAGGAATTTCATCTCATGAGAGGCCCTCCCCCTAGCTTCTAAGTTTTAATAATTTCCTCTTTTCTCCTTAGTCCTAGGTAGCAGATGCTTCCTGAATATATGGGTAACCTGAACATGTTGCTGTTATGTAGGGAAAAGCTGCTGCCTCTGTGAGAGCTCCAGATTTTCTTTCTACCCTTTAAATTACACAGTCTGCAAATGCATAACTAGTTAAAAACTACAGTGTTTTGTTCAAATAACTGATACAGTTTCTGTCTCCTAACTGGACAGATGCATTTTATAATTATATAATTAGAGGAGAATGCTTACATGCAATATTGATAATGGTCACTAAAACATATTGAGCTATTACAGTAAGGCCAGCAGTAGTTAAATTAGGGTCAGATTGCAAGAGAATTTAGCCACCAAGTTCAGAAATTTGTATTTTTCTGTATGTCATGGGACTCCCCTAAAATATTTTTTAAAAGAGAGAAATTAACACATTTATTCTTCAAAAGCATATTCCTAGTGCTCTTGTGAAGTGTATGGACTTTAGGAGATACTAGAAATATGAAGTGATGAGTAACAAGAAAAAAACAACCATGTTTTTAGACTGAGCTATTGGTGAGAAGACATGATACCAATAAGCAATGAATGATGGAAAGGAATTTTCAGAGGGGGGTAAAATAAAGAGTTACCAGGTTAATGGTCCTGTCAAGAGTGTTAATCTTGCTAGTCATCTCTGTTGAGCCATGCGCCGTGTTGATATAGCTGCAGTCTTGGTTCCTTAAGATGAGATTCCCAGTATTTCATTTGTGAAGCTACACTGTGCTTCCAGGTATAAAAATGCACATACTGTCACTGCATTTTATTCAGTAGCCACTTTTTTTTGGTAAATTATCCCATTACTTTATGTACTATTAAAAATAAAGTTGTAATAATAATTATTACTTTTAAAATCATAATAAAAGTTTAAAAATTAAAAAGTAAAAAAGTTAAAAGCAAATTAGAAAATTAAACATAGAAAGTTTAAATTCTCTCAGAAAAAAATAAGGGTGTATTTTAGAATATGATATACTGAGTGTTTTTATCATATTGATTTTAAGATATATGACTATTTTCAGGGGGGAAATACAGAACTGTGGAAGTATTAGAAGACTTTTGGAAGAGACCACTGTCCTAGGAAGCTACCTGAAATGACATTATATAAGGATTATAAGATAATTTGAACTCCCAAATTTGGTTACATTTTGCCAGTACTTTTAAAGAACTCAGTGGTAAGAAATAGGAAAAATATAAATAAATACTTTACTGAGGTGATAGTATTCGTCATATAAAGGCTCAAACAGTTGCTTGTGAATGTAACTGAAAGTGTGTTATTGTATGTACATAAACTTATAAAGTCAACAAATTTAAAGAAAAAGTATTAATCAAACTTAAAATACATATGAAAAGTACAATATCTCTCAGGATTCTTTCTGTAAGATTTCAATCCTGAAAAGGATTCAATCCTGAAAAGATTTCAATCCTGAAAAAAAAATCTCTGAAATAAGCATTAGGGATTTTATTTGAAGAGTTGGCTTATAGAGTAAAACCTATCCACTGAAAAACTGGAAAGCCATTGACTCTCTCTACAGAAGAAAGCTGACATGCTGGTTTAGATGCTATCATTGTTTATCACAGTGCAGCAAACCGTGACACTCAGACCAGGCCTGTTTTGGGACCATGCCTGTTCCAATAAAGTTTTATTGAAATGTAGCCATGCTTATTCATTAGCCTATTTGTATATGCTACAAAATACAGATTTAAGTTGTTGCATGAAAGACAACAGTAATACTTACTATTTGGCCCTTTATAGAAGATATTTCCTGACCCTGATCTATAGACAATTATTAAATTCACTGCTATTTCATGCATTTTACTGCTATATAGCATTGATGATTTTACAGCTTATTATCTTCTTATCATATATCATGAGATAATATACCACTCCATATTGCTCAAAAAAATAGAAAATAAAAGAAGCTTGGTGAATTGATGCATGCCTGTAATCCCAGCTACTTCGGAGACAGAGGCAGGAAGATCACAAGTTTGAGGGCAGCTCAGGCAATGTTAGACTCTATTTCAAAAACAAAATAAAAACAAAACAGCTGGGAGCATAGCTCAAATGGTAGAGTGCTTGCCTTTCAAATGAGTGCTTCTGGATACAATCCCCAGTACCATAAATGAATGAATGAATAAATAAATGGAGTATAACTTTAATGATTTTTTTTGGGTGGGACTGGGGTTTTAACTTGTGATTTCAAGCTTGCTAAGCAGGTGCACTATGGCTTGGGCCACACCTGCAGTCCATTTTGTTCTGATTATTTTGGAGATAGGGTTTCACCAACTGCCTGGGCTGGTCTTGAACCATGATCTTCCCGATCTTAGCCTCCCAAGTAGCTAGGATTACAAGTGTGAGCCACCTGTGCCTGGCATGGAACATAACTTGCAATGTCTTCATATATGTTTCTTTACATAGTCATGAACATGACCATTTATATTATGCATTTTTCTATTCACACTTATATGCATTAAGTAATAATACATTTATAGAAAATGTTAAGGATTTAAAAAGGACCACTTTGGGCTGGTGGAGTGGATCAAATGGTAGAGCGGATCAAATGGTAGAGCTCTTGGCTAGCAAGTGTGAGGCCCTGAGTTCAAACTTCAGTAACACCAAAAAAAAAAATAATAAAAAATAAATAAAAAGGAGTGCTTGAACATAGATTCACGAATCTGAATATGTGTGCACATTTTATATTATCGTTTAGCTTCATGCTCATCGTCTTCACTATAATCTTCATCATCGTCATCCTCATATCACACAAAATGCTGGACTCATGACTTTTAAAGTCACTTAGCACCTCCTTGCATTCTACTATTCATGAGTTGTCTTCAAGAAAGAAGGCTTTGTGTCAGTTAGTATACAAAATTTACAATGGAGCTGTCTAGAGACTGCAAAGTTTGGCAAAGAAAATACATATAATACAAAATATGCATTTAAAATAAACACTAGGTAAGCATGCTAACTGACTGTTAAGTTGCAGAAAAGCAGTCAATCAGCATAAACTTGGATGGCCAGCAGAGGCAGTATATCAGTGGAGAATGACCACATGACTTACAGAGAGAAAACAAACAGAAGATGCAGACAAGGGGAATAGTATAGTAGCAAAAATATGTGTTATTTATCAAGAATGAATGAAATGAAACATTGGTATTGCTGCATCTTTTTAAAAACATTTCAATTAAAATTTAAGCAACACATACATTATCAGAGAAATTGGTGCCCACATGGAATAAAGACCAGTGCAGAGCCACACAACTGGTAAGTGAAGGCAGAGGATCTACAGTCTAGTACTCTGCTATGAGAGGCTACCTTATCCAGTTTAGTGGAAGAAGAGGTTTCAAAGAGGGGAGTAATAGGAAATGAGTTTGGAAATGTAAGAAGGTTTTGCCAGAATATGGAGAAATTTGCTGTATCTGTAGTTTACACTGCAGGGGTGGAGAGACAACTGACAATCTTGGATCAAGACTATGACACATGCATCACAGGTGACAGGAAAATGAACTGGAACCAGGCTGCCAAGGGATAGAATATAGTCCTGTATTCAAAAGCCCTTAGGTCCAAATGCAGGGAAAGGAAAATGACTTTTCACTGTAATTCTTTAAAAAAAATTCTTATTCAGTAAGCTTGTGCTAATTCAATGATGACGTAGCACAACAAAGGGAAACCACCTTTCTGCCCTGGAAAGCTGGATATGTATTATTTTTACTTTGTTGTTATTGCTGGTTTTTTCTTTTTTTTTTGTGATAGTGGGGATTGAACCAAGGGCCTCGTGCATGTTGGCAAGTGCTCTACTGCTTAATCCATCCCCCCAGACCTACCGGGTTTATAACAGGTCCTGTAGGTATATATCTCCCACTCAAGCCCCATCCAGTATAGATCCTTCCAGATTCTGTCAGCCAGCACGAAAACATGTTGAAGGGACACTAGTCTCTGATGCCAGACCCTGGCATTGTGACCTTAACTCATCCAATCCTAATATCTGGGGTCCCTTGACTTGTTATTAGACTCAAGTATTATTACAAGGAGAACAGTTTAAGGGAGAAACAGCACAACCAACTCAGAGACTCAGGAAATAGTCAGTCTTGGTTTTCCTCTGACTTTTCACTGGATCAGTGGTGAGAACTTCCTTATTTTTCTTGCTGTGATATCACTCTTATCATGCTGATCTTTTCAAGTCCCCAGTGCTTTTAAGGTAGGTCCCCAACCACCATGGTCCCTGCCACCAGGGATGAGAGCTCCCCTATGTATATTAGGTCATATTATTAAGGCCTTGGTGATGATAAGGTATAACTTGCCCTCTGGGGTAAACTGTTAGCATGTTCTATGATGGCATCTCTTCTGAACTTTTCTTCTGAACACTTGCATCAATCAACTTTTTCTTTATGAATAATGTATAATAAAGAAGCATGAATTTTCAGGCTTAGGATTGTGAACACATTTCTCATTCATCATCTGGAGATTGGCTGCAGAGGGTGTGCTCTAGGCTATATGTTCAGAAGAGGTGTGTTCCCTGTGTTTTCCATTCTGACACCCAGGTGAAAACAGTATCCTCTATCTGTGTTGTGACAATGTATAACAGCAGTGCAAGAAAGGTGAACAAAAGCATAAAATAATCAATTCTTCATCTTCCATTTGCCAAATCCTAAGACCAACCCGAAAGCCAGTGGGATGTCCATGGTGAGCCTTAACAAGGGCAGAGGGTGGAGAAGACTTGTGATCTAGAAGCACAATCTATCATGAGCTAGATGAATTCTCTAAAAAAGGAGCACAATTTTTTTTTCTTTTTCTTTTTTTTTTATTCATATGTGCATCCAGTGTTTGGGTTGTTTCTCCCCCCTTCTCCCACCCCCTCCCTTACCCCCTGCCCCCTCCCTCTCTCCCCCACCCTCTCAATACCCAGCAGAAACTATTTTGCCCTTATCTCTAACTTTGTTGTAGAGAGAGTATAAGCAATAATAGGAAGGACCAAGGGTTTTTGCTGGTTGAGATAAGGATAGCTATACAGGGAGTTGACTCACATTGATTTCCTGTGTGTGTGTGTGTTACCTTCTAGGTTAATTCTTCTTGATCTAATCTTTTCTCTAGTTCCTGGTCCCCTTTTCCTATTGGCCTCAGTTGCTTTAAGGTATCTGCTTTAGTTTCTCTGTGTTGTGGGCAACAAATGCTATCTAGTTTTTTAGGTGTCTTACCTATCCTCATCCCTTCCTTGAGGAGCACGATTTTTTGATATGACTTTAGAATTAGTTGAAATTAGTCAGTGTGGTGGCATACTCTTATAATGCCAGCATTCTGGAAGCAGAGACAAGATTTTCAGTTCTAGGCTACCATGGGCTACATATCAAGTTCAAGGCTAGCCTGAGCTGAGGTTCTTGAGGGCTGCCTAAAAAACCAAGAGCTGAGGATGTAAGTCAGTGGTAGAGTGCTTGCCTTGCATATGCTCCGAAGCATGGGGAGAAAATAGTTGACATCTTTAATGCTTTCTTTTGCACGTGTTCAAGCGATCTGTACCTTTTTTTTTTTTTCTCGGTACTGGGGTTTGAACTGAGGACCTACACCCTGAGCCACGCCACCTGTCCTTTTTTGTGGTGTTTTTTTTTTTTTTTTTGAGATAGGTTCTCAGCTATTTGCTCAGGCTGGCTTTGAACTGTGATTCTCTTGATCTCTGCCTTCTGAGTAGCTAGGATCACAGGTGTGAGCCACCTGCACCCAGCTGCTTTTTCCAAAAGCAAATGAGTTTCACTGGAAGACATACCACTCCTTGTGATATGAAGGACCTTAGAGTAGGAATTTGTTGAATACGAGTGTATGTGTTGTAGGAAGTATTAGTGATTATTGAGATAACAATGCAGCTGGCTAATTTTGTTGTTTTTGTGTCTTTGTTTAATATTGTCAGAACTTGGCCGCAGTTGGTTAAACTGCCTGGTATTCATCCACATTCATCAGTATTTCTCAATCCAATACGTATTTCTTTAGAAGAGAGGAGTAGTTGCAAAAAAAAGTACATATTTCCTGGAGTAGTTACAATTTTATTTTTAATTGATAACTTTTTTTATTCCTATGCATTTATTTTCAATTAAATTCCTCTGTCAAAAAACAAGTTTAGTTATAGAAAATCAACTTATGATTTTAGCAATTTACACGAAGAGGAAACACAATGGAATAACCTCTTTGCATTTTTAAGCTTAGTTCTTTCTTTCATATGCCATTATAGATGTCTATGGCTTCTTGCCTTAGCTGGTATGACAGGTATACCCTATCATGCTTAGCCTGTTTATGTTGAGATGGGGTCTCACAAAACTATGCCTGGCTGGTCTTGAACCATGATCCTCTGTTTCACACGAAGGTGATCATAACTCCTGTTTTTGACCATTTGTAATGAGGCTGGACATTTTTCTGATTTTTTTTTTTTTTTTGCAGTATTAGAGTTTAAACTCAGGGCTTTGCACTTGTTAGGTGCTCTAACACTTGAGTCATACCCCCAGTTCTTTTTGCTTTAGCTATTTTTGAGGTAAAGTCTCATGTTTTTGCTCAGGCCAGCCAGACTGAGATCATCCTACTTATTATGCCTCTTGTATAGCTGGGATAATAGGTGTGTGCCATAATACCTGATGTAGTGGTTGAGATGGGGATGCACTAGCTTGTTGCTGGGCTACCCTTGAACTGTGATCCTCCTGATCTTTGCTTTTCCTAACATACATCAACACACCTGGCCTGATTACTTATAATCTTTACAATAATCTAATGGGTAAATATTATTATACCCATTTTACAGATGAGAAAGCTACAATCAAATGAAGTGGTTCCTCTCATTTTTATCTGGTTAGTGTCTGGCTCAAATCTTGTGTTCTTTCTACTGCATAATGGAATCTGTAAGGGGGTGAATTGCCTATTACCTATTCCAATTTAGGAAATGTTAAGTGGAATATTGCCATGGCATTTTTCAGGTATTTTCTGAGGTCTGACATGTCTCTGGCTGAAGTGTCCATATGCTTCCTTTTCATGTTAGTGTTCTTAGTTAGGTTTCCTGTCACAGGTCTAGATGTTAACTTTGGACAATGAAAATATCTTGTACATTAAAGTAGCACATAAAATAGAGTGAAAATTGCTACTGTATCCCTCCTGGCTGTGAGAAGATGTGTGTCAATGTCAACCATTAATCCTATTAATTAAAAACAAGAAACATCTACCATATTTCATTTCAGATCTTATCAAGAGTGCATCATGCCCTTCACATTACCTAGTCTATAAATAAAATGTGAACAAGTTTATGTTGACTTGTTTCCATAGTGATAAACCAGACTTCCCTTGAGTTGTCAAGGCAATGTGTAGTAGGCTAGCAAATCTGATCAGTGCGGGAACTATTTGTCAAGTAATAGGTTTAAGAAAAGCCAGGATAATCCAATAAGAAATGATCTAGCTAAAAATAGACCCAAGAATGTCAGAATGTGAACATTTTGGTTTTAATGACCTGCTAACATTTTTATCTTTGTGAAGTAAATGTGAAACTATAATAAGAAAGCATAAGATAATGTGCACATCTGGTTAGCCAAATTGCATTTATATCAATGGAGATTTTTCCCAAAGTAGGCAAGCTTTACCATTAAAGAGCAGTCAGACTTTTCCCAGCTCTGAGAGTCAGTTGGAATGGGTTAAAGGTCTGCCAATAAATTTGATATTTTTGAAGGGATTTCCCATAAAATTAAAGGAATCTTCAATTATGAAAGTAATTAATTAAGAATCATTAAGAAAAATGATTCTTTGGGTGAGTTGTGGAAAGAAAATATTTGGAAAAAAAAATCCAAATGGATCATCTGGCTTCTTTAACAGAAGTAAGAAGTGAAAAATGTACAATTTGTTTTTATATTCTTGAAACTCAGATACTTGTTATAACTGCCGAGTAGTTGGGACGTACCACAAAACAAAAACAAGCACACTGACGTGCAAAAACAAAACACAAAAACAAAACCAAAAACCTCCTTCCTGGAGTTCTTTCAGCGTATAGCAACTTCATTTTTTTTTTCTTTTATTATTCATATGTGCATACAAGGCTTGGGTCATTTCTCTCCCCTGCCCCCACCCCCTCCCTTACCACCCACTCCGCCCCCTCCCTCAATACCCAGCAGAAACATAGCTATCCTTATCTCAACCAGCAAAAACCCTTGTTCCTTCCTATTATTGCTTATACTCTCTCTACAACAAAATTAGAAATAAGGGCAAAATAGCAACTTCATTTAATAGATGAATTGAAACTATCAGATCAGAGAAATCAAGACTACCTTTTTGTTGTTGTTCCCAAAACAATGGTTATAGCAATGCAATTGTGGCTGAATAGGAAGGAATACGTGAGTATCACATCTGTAAGCAAATGCTGAGGGAGAGTCTAAGGCTTGTGTGACCAAAGACACAGCAGAGTAAAAAGATAATTCAGCTCTACACTGTGAAACAGCAAAAAGACTACACAGCTAAAGCTACGGCATTAAGTCACAGCCTAACAAAAGGAAGTAACATAAGGAACAAGACTTTAAACAGACTAACTAGAACTCTTCAGTTTAGAACAAAGCCGTGTATCATGAAGTCTGTCTGGAACATTTTCCTTAATAATATAATAGTTCAAATAACTAGTAGGCAACTTCCACTAGTCGCCTATTTATGCCAAAGTCAACATTGATGTGATTGATCAGTCTGGAAATATACAGTTAAAATTGGAAAAAAATTCAAATAGAGTCAATCAAAATATAATGGACATGTGGTGTGGTTTCAGCCTGCTCAGTATTCTATATTCTCCTCCTGTTTTCGTTGCTTTTGGAAAATTGCTTCATACTATATAATTTTGGTAGGCTGTCACAGTTCCCCACTCTGGCCACAGTTGCCAGACACATATTGTTCCTATTACCCAACCAGACTGCTTAGAATCTTCTGGAGTTTTATATGTGGCAACTGCTTGCAAAATGACAGAGGTCACTATGGGAAGGTGACCAGGAAGTAGTGAAGAGTTCAGGTAGAGATGAAGCAATTTGGGTTCTAACACACTTGTGCATGGAAGCAATGCTGGGAATCTCTCTGTATAGTTGTCCTTATCTCAATTAGCAAACATGCTTTGTCTTTCTTATTATTGCTCATGTCTACTCTTCAACAAAATTGGAGAAGAGGGCAGGTCAGGTTCTGCCTGGAAGCGAGGGGGAGGGGCTGGGGAAGGAGGGCGAGATGGCCTAAACATGTGAATAGATGAATAATAATAAAAAAAAAGCCCTCTTGTGCTGCTGTGGATTCTAGATGGGGTAAGATTAGCACCCGCCATCACCCTCCTCTGCCCTCCCGTGGAGAGCCATCTGCAGTCGGAGAGAATGACCCAGAACTCCTTCACAAACAAAACTAAGATTAGGGAGCAATCCGGAAAAGAGAAAACCCTGTAATATTATTTGAATCCAGGTTAGAGTCTCACTTCACACTAGGTTATATTGTGTCTTCTCTTTCTTTTGTTATGATAAGAGCACTGCCCTCATTAAATTTTGCAGTATACAACACAGGATTATTAATTGTATATAAATCTTTGTACAGCAAATCTCTGTAATTTAATTATCCTGCAGAACTGAAACTTTATACTCATTGTGTAGCTAGTCCCCTTTTCATTCTCCCCTTAGCATTTGATACTCCCTTAGTGCTTGACAGTTGTGGGCACCTCATATAAGTGGGATCACGCAGTACTTGTCTGTGACTCACCTGTTTTACTTAGCAGAAGTGGGACCACTGGATCATATGACATTTCTATTTTTAATTTTTTTCATACTGTTTTCTACAGGAGCTATAGCATTTTACATCAATACAAGAATTCCAATTTACATCAATACAAAGTTTCCAATTTCTTCATATCTTTGCCAACTCTTTTCTAGTGACAAAGAAAATTAATTCCATTATGTTCATTATTGGTCCTGTTTTACATTAGATTTCTTCCACTTGAAGAGCCCTATTACAAAAAATAAAATATAAACTCTTTTCTGAATTGTGACTACTCAATGTAAAATCTATAAAAATTGTATTTGTATTTGTATGGCAGCATATAATTTACTTTGAATATATTTTTCTTGGTTACTCTTACTTTATTTTGCATAAAATGGTTTGCCTAGCTCCACCTTCAGTCTTTAAATAAGGTCAGAAAATACTCTCGGCAAATGCCCTTAAATACATCAATATTCTGTCTCCTTTGATTATGCACTTAAGGATATTTGAAATAACTTGGCAAGGTGATAGGCTATTGCTATTTTTACCCATAGATTCACCCTAAGTACAGAAGTTAAAGTGACTTCTCCTTGTCAAAATAATTTTGGGGCTTCATAGAAGATAACGACTTCAAGGGACTGGAAATTTTAGACTAAAGACTCAGCTTTCAAAGATGATGAGAAAAAGAGAGTGAAGGGAAGAGAAGAGGAAAGAAGAGGAGAGGGGATGGGAATGAAGAAGAGAAATAGTGGTTGTATTCTGTTCTTCCTCCTGTGTTCCTTATCTCAACAAATCTCATCACAACAGACCTTGTTTTTTAGAAACCAGAGCACCATGTTAGAGTCTTCCTTCAATGTCTCATTGCCTTCCATCAATACCAAGTCTTTGAGCTCTAACTTTAAAATATCCTTCACAATCACTCACTCATCTCTTTCACTGATGCTACTCTAATTCTTTTTTCTTGTTCTTTTTGGTGGGACTGGGGTTTGAACTCAGGGCTTTGTACTTGCAAAGCAGGCACTCTAATGCTTGAGTGACATCTCCAGTCCATTTTTCTCTGGTTATTTTGGAGATGGGGGGTGTCTCACCAACTATTTGCCCGGACTGGCCTTAAACTGCAATCCTCTTGATCTTAGCCTCCCAAGAAGCGAGGATTATAGGCACAAGCCACCAGCTCTCAACTACATTAATCTAATTCTCACCACAATCATCTTCTGTGAATTATTACAAGAGCTTCCTGATTACTGACTCTCTTTTAATTTTTACTGTTTCTACTAGCTTTACCCAACCTATTTTCTACTCTTCAGCCAACTTGATAAGTGTAAAAGCAACTAATCACACACTATGATAATTGTCTTTGTACTTGATCTCCAGTATATTATAAACAGCAAGACATTAGGGCTATTGCTTATTTTGTTAACTATTTTATTTCTACTAGTGAGAAAAAAGAATCCTAATATAGACAGTAAGTATTCAAGAAATATTTATTGAATGGATAAAGTACTTTCTCAGTGTTCCTTTTGTCATTTAATTGAAATTGGACAACATTCACCAAAAGAAAATTAACATTAAGCTGAAGCAAAATATTTTTATTTGCATTGACCATCCTTAGTAACATGATGCCTTTACAGTTTAAGTTAAAAAAGCCAGTCCCTGCAGTCAATAAGACTGTATTTATTTAGTATAATGGTCAGTGTTTATTGCTAATCATCTAACTACACAAATAAGTAGAGAAAAAGGAACAATTATATTTGGGGAAAGAAAAAGGAAGAGAAATTCTAGAACAACATTTGACAACTTTCTTTTCTTATCCAAATATAGAAATGGAGAGAAGCGTTGAATATATATGTATATATATGCAGCTGTCAACTTTTCAGAAGAAAAATTTGCGCTTCTTTAGAAAAATCTCTCACCATTAAAAGTACCTCTCAGTAAGCCAGGTCTAAAGCCCTTGATTTTCCCATTCTTCTTTGTTTAATGATAACTCAACAATGAAAATAGATTAGATTTAGAATCCTAGTGCTAAAGATAGGCTTTTTGCAGATACCTGGTCTTTAGTTCCATGGTTATTTAATTAGATGAGTTTTCTCCTACTTTTTTTTTCTTACTTCCCTCCTTCCTCCCTTCCTTCCTTCCTTTCTTTTTTTCATCCTTCCTTTCTTCCATCCTTCTTCCTTCCCTCCCTTTCTTCCTCCCTCCCTCTCCCTTCCTCCCTCCCTCCCTTCCTAGTAAAGTGCTTATTTAATTCAAATCTATTTTTTATTGCCACTGTATCCAATTACTAACTGCATTATAAACACCAAATCTTTAAAGATTTGTTAAAAATTCTGAAAGTGTGGTCAAAATGAACTTATACACAGACTATTATTTCTCTCATGGGCTTATACATATGACACTTAGCTTGATCATACCATCCACTGCTGAAAACTACTCAATGGCACCTTCTTCTCTGTCAGAGTAAACCTAAATTACTTGTCCAGTTAAAAGAGAAAGACTGGTGGAAGTTCCTAGAGGCCTATACCATCCATAACACAAGTACATGAAAAGAGGGTCCTAAAGAAAAATTTCCTTCAAATCCATCCATTCTACTAGCTACACAAAGATATTTCAGTTATGCTTGTAACAATAATACAAACAAACAGGAATAATGTAATTTGTAAATAGAGGACCTGAATATGAATCCACACAGCTACGCCCAACTTGTTTTTGACAAAGGCACCAAAAACATAGAATGGAAAAAAGACAGCCTCTTCAACAAATGGTGCTGGGAAAAGTGGTTATCTGCCTGCAGAAAACTGAAACTAGATCCATGAGTGCTACCCTGAACTAGTATCAACTCAAAGTGGATTAAGGACCTTAGTATCAGACCCCAAACCTTGCAGTTAGTAAACAAAAGAGCAGGGAATACCCTGAGAACAATAGATATAGGCAAGGACTTCCATAGTAGAACTCCAGCAGCCCAGCAACTAAGAGAAAGTATAGACAAATGGAATTACATGAAATGAAGAAGCTTCTGCACAACAAAAGAAATGGTTTCTAAACTGAAGAGACCACCCACAGAGTGGGGGGAAGTATTTGCTAGCTAACATCAGACAAAGAACTGATAACCAGAATATACAGGGAGCTCAAAAAACTGAACTCCCCCAAAATTAATGAACCAATAAAGAAATGGGCAACTGAACTCTACAGAACTTTTTCTAAGGAAGAAATCCAAATGGCCAAAAAACACATGAAAAAATGCTCACCATCCCTGGCCATAAAGGAAATACAAATCAAAACCACACTAAGATTCTATCTCAACCCTGTTAGAATAGCTATCATCAAGAACACCACCACCAACAAATGCTGGCGAAGATGTGGGAAAAAAGGAACCCTCATACACTGCTGTTGGGAATGTAAGCTGGTACAACCACTATGAAAAACATTATGGAGTCTCCTTAAAAAACTAAACAGATCTGCCCTATGATGATTCCTTTGGGATATACCCAAAGGAATGGGACTCAGGCTATTACAAAGGCACCTGCGCACCCATGTTTTTTGCAGCACTATTCACTTGGATATAGCCAAGATGCCCCATTACTGATGAATGGATTAAGAAAATGTGGTATTTATACACATGGAATTTTACTCAGGCACAAAGAAGAATGAAATTTTGTCATTCGCAAGTAAATGGATGGAACTGGAGAACATTATCTTAAGCGAAGTTAGCTAGGCTCAGAAGGCCAAAAATCAGATATTCTCCCTCATATGCAGATTATAGACCTAAAACAAATGCAGTAATATTATTGGACCTGGGTGGCACACTAATGGGAGAACATGCATGGGATGAATAGGGCAAAGGAAGGAAACCAAAAACTTGAATGTGGTTGATGTGCTCAACTGTAGAGGAGCAAATAAAGTAATCTTAAACTGGCAGAGGCCACTATGGGAAGGTGACCACGAAATAGTGAAGAGGTCTGGCAGAGATAAACCAATGTGGGTTTCCATACACAAGTGCATGGAAACAATGCTAGGAATCGCTTATCTTTATCTTTATCCCAAACTAGCAAAAATGCTGTGTCCTTCTTATTATCTCTTGTTTCTCTTCAACAAGAGGGCAGCACAGGTTCTGCCCGGAAGGGGTGGGGGAAGAGGGGGACGTGGCCCAAACAATGTATACACATGTAAGTAAATATAAATATTATAAAAGAAAGAAAAAAATAGAACTACTCAATAAATGTATTTCCTCCAAAAATAATTATTTTGAAAATGACCGATAGGACAGAAAGTGTAAAGAGGAAACTGAAATCCACAGAAGTGAGAAGAGGTTCTGAAAGGACATGAGTTATTCAATGAGTTCAAGTTTTCATCTCTAGAATTACAGCAGCAATTTACAATCTCAAAGAAACTGTCAGTCATATTGAAAAATCATGAAATAGAAGAAAATTTCCAAAAAACTGGAAAGGAGCATACATTGCTATGTGATATAAAATCAGAAGAGTCACAGAAATAGCACAGATGAATCTTGATGCTAATGCCCAATTACAGACAAAGAAAATGAAGAAAAATGGGCTATTGGATGCTGCGGTAAGAATGTTGGTATCCCTCAGATTTATACATTGGAACCTAATACCCAATGTAATTGGAATAACCTTTTGGGAAGTAATTAAATCATGAGGCCACCACAATCACGAATGGAATTAGTGCTCTTATAAAAGAGATTGAAGGTGATCCTTTGCCCTCTGCTAGTAAAGACAAAGAACTCAATACTCAAATTCTGTCATATGAGAGCAAAACTAGAGAGTGTCATCTTTGAAGAAGAAAGCACCAGACACCTAATGTGCTGGTGACTTGATCTTGGATTTCCTAGCCTCCAGAACTATGGGCAGCAAATTTCTGTTGTTTATAGATTATACAGTCTAAGATATTTTGTTATAGCTATAAACTGACTAAAATATTAGCCATATTTTTCAACTGACACATCCAATGTGAGTCACCAATATTTTCTAGTAGGTAAAAAGCTTACATAATCTTATTTGTACTCATTAGAATTTTTATAACTATTATTAAAAACTAAGAATTCCTTGACTTTAATGGCTGTGACCAAATATAAAGTATTATATGGGATTTCATCATTTCTAAAAGATTTATAACTATGAATATGTAGAAAAAAGGCAAATTTAGACCTAAAATCCGCCCCCCCCCAAAAAGATGAAGGGAAAATAGGATAGCTCTACTTATCTGTTCATCCATGGAAAATTTAACAGGCAGAACTTGCCGTGTCTCCCATGTGGTAAAAGAACAGGGAATAGAGCATGAACTGGAGTGATTGCTGGAAGGGCTTCCTCCTTTCAATGACAAGGTTCAGGCTGTCCTGCCAGGAATTGGCATGATCAAATCCAATCGACCTTCTTTTGTCTCTGGGGAAGACTGAAGGAGAAAGTGAGGAAACCATTTGGGAACTTCCACTAGGTGTCATTTTTGTAATGAAGTGATAAGATTTAGAATTGACTAGTATTAACTTATTTAGCTTACTATGTTTCTAAGGACAAGTGCATTTTAGCTTTATCTTGACTACAAGGAACTTAATAAATTTTGCTTACATTGGCATTTTCATATTTTGCTAATATTCTATGTTCTTTTATATCTAATTTATTTAACTTATGAGATTAGAAATTTAACAAAACCTGAACCAGGAATTTCATAGTTCCCCACTTCTAGGAATTGTAAACAAGCTAGATTTAAAAAAATGCTTGGTAGAGCTCTTAGGAAAAGATGTTCAAATGACATGAGGTAAAAAGACAAAGCAAGTTTTTCTCAGATTGTAAACGAGAATCCACCATGGTTTCATGTCCCAGCTGGAAAAACTGCAGATTAGGAAGCAAATGCAATGAACTTACTTGTATAATCATCCTTACAGACATTGTCTGCTATAAAGAAGCAGCCTCTTTATACTTGAAATCTATATCCCCCCATCATAAAGTCTCTGGTCCTTTTTATCTAGTTAACTGGAAAATAAGAATTGGAAACAAGCAGGTTTAGGCCAACTCTCTAATTGTAGTAAGCATTGGAAAATCACCTTTTTGAAATACACAGGCCAAGTAATTAAAAACAAGCATAAATAGCAAATAAATACCTAATAAAGCACAAATTGCAAAAACCAAAAAGAAAAAGAAAAAAAGAAAAGCAAGCCAGCAAACAAGCATGAAGTCCTCAAACACCACTGTGCTTTTTTGTGTGATCAAAACAATTTATCTCAGTGTGTATGGTACTTACAAGACTGCACAATGATTAATCATGTCTAGCAATTTGATGATTTCCTAAATAGTACATTCTCTAGTTAATTGTTCAAAATAGTTTAGAAGAGATAAGTTCTACATTTGGCAACAGTTCTTCACTAAGCTGTTTGTGTGTCTGAACTCTTACAGCTGTAACATTTAAAGATATCATAGTTATTTGGAAGGACACATGACCTTTGCAGAACTAACATCATATAGGAAAGCCATATCTACTTTAGAACAGGATAGAAATAGCTCTCTTTTGATATCATCATGATAAAAAAGCAAAATGCCTTTATTTTAAAGTTTAACATTGAAGTCACCCAATTAATTTAAAGACATGTTAGTCTTTAATTTGTCTATGGTATGTAAGTGTCCTGGACTAGTTTCAAGAATTTATTGTGTTTTATCTCAACCTAATTTGTCATTTATTTCCTCTTGGAGACAGGGTCTCACTATTTAGCCCATGCTGGTCTTAAACTCTAGATCCTCCTGCCTCAGCCACCCAAGTACTGGGATTTCATATACAACACTTGGACTCATGCTGGGTATAAATATTAACTGTTACTATTTTGTCTTTGGGATTCTTTCCAGTGCTTCTGATTGACTCAAAAAGCATTTGATATAATGGATAACATCAAATATAGTTAATAAATAAATAAATAATGACTTAAAAGATTTGAAAATATCTGTTTTGTGACATACATAAATTGTAACTTTCAAAATATGAGTTTCACTATTTCTGCTTGAGATTATGAAGAGTATGTCCTGTCACCACAAGATATAAATCACTGCATTAAAAATTTTAATGTTATTAAATTAGGTATAAGTTCAATTGGAACACTAAGATCAGTCTCCAAATATTATTCCCTGCCAAGACTTATGAAACTGTCAGGAAAAGTTATTGTTTCTCCTAAACCTAATTAGATATTTTGAATAAATGGCTCAGGAGAACTTTACTCAAATCAAATTAGTATGGGCCATATCTGATCTCACTAATTTGAAAACTGAAATTTTAAAAAAAGTTGTAATTCACTCATGAATTTTACAAAAAAACACACAAAAAACATAAAAGCGAATGCATATTTTTGGGTCTTAAAGTAATTGTTTTTTTACATATAGTTTTTCCATAAACTAGTTTTTTGAATAAAATTGATATTCCAAATAACCTACTTTATTTTCTCCCATTGCTTTGATACATACTTGGGTAGCAAAATTAAAGTTTTCTTAAATAAATTAAAAGACTATTTGAAAACTAAAAAGTATTTAGGTACTTTTTCCTGCCATATATTTAAATAATGTTATTCATTTAAATGTATCATGATAAAGAATTTTCCCTTATATTTACTGTCTCAGGAGTATATAATAATTTCAATCATCTTTTAATTAAAGTCTGGTTTCCCTTTGCTTTTCTAGTCTTTTGAGTATTATGTTACTAATTGCTAACTCGAAGGTTGTCAATCAGTCTCAATCCTTACACTAAGCAGAGTTGATCTATTGTCAAGTGAATTAAAGTCTAAAAAACTGGATCGTCTCTGTTTTCTTTAAAATATGGGATGATATGGCTTGAGTGCTGTTGTCATCTCCAAAACTTTCATGTTGATACCTAATTTCCAATGTAACAGTTTGGGGTGGGTGGCCTTTGTGGGTAATTGAGTTTTGAGAGGGACACTACTCTCACAAGTGGGACTAGGTGCCCTTCTTCAAAGGAGGTCAGTTGCTATTCATCAAGATAGTAGGAGAATGACCCTGGTGGGCATTTCAGAGATCTTTGAGTGGTGCCACACCTATCACAGGCCTACTGTATTGGAGGCGTAACTACTTGAGGAGAGGGGTTTAGGATGCTTTGGTGACCTCAGGACTTACTGCCCAGGGACGCTGTGGGTCTCTGCTCCTCCAATTCCAGTGTAGCACCTGTTATCAAGCCTTTCTGTTGCTTAAGCCCAGACCTTTGCTTGAGAGGAAACAGGCAGTGATTTTTGGTTATGTGCATGTGGAGCTAATTATTCAGCTTTGCAGAATACAAGAACTGTGGAAGCATTGCTACCTCCAACCTATACTTCAAAGGATCTCTCAGATACCTCAGAGCCCAAGCAGAGACGCTGCAGAGTTAGGGTAGACACAGGGAGCCTCTCAGTAAGGCAATGATAGTGGAGCTATGAGGACAGAACTAACCCCCAAGACCCCAGAACTATAGTCACTAGCATGTAATGTTATTCTGGGAGATCTAAGGCAGTGAATTCAAAACCATGAACAGGTGACATGGGATATGCCCAGCACAGTCACAAGAATGGAGTCCCCTGGTGCCTTAAGCTTCATCCCAGTGTGTCTAGGAAAAGGGACGTGGAGTTAAAAGTTATTGTGGAGATCAGACTGTGTCATTTTTTTTTCTAAATTATCAAGTATTATGAAGAACTGTAGCTTTCAGGTTGTGCCTTACCTTGAATGACTCCATTTCATACTTTATAAAGCAGTTTTCTCCATTTTGAGCACAAGTGCTGACATGGAATGATTTTGCATGTTATTTGTGAAAGTAAACAACCACATCTGCCCAGCACAAACCATGAGGAAAATACTGGTAAATAACTTATTTGTGCAGATAAAAAATTACCACCTGTAAATTATCAAATTATATCAGAAACAGATGGATGTATAGGCATATCAAAACCATTATCAGAGAAAGCAGGCCAGTGAGATTACTAAATACACAAGACCAATGAATGATGCAGCCTCCTTACCTGGATCACCTGACACTGGAGTGTGGTAATACCCACTGACCCCTCCTCAGACCACTTGGTGTATGGGACACAGTATCCAAAGGCAACAAACTCTTGACTCTGTCCCTGGGGCTTCAGCTCAGCTTGACAAAGTTCTGTTCAATGCCTTTTTCTTTACCTAGACTTCTAGAGCCAGCTCTGGGCCTTGGCAGCTTTGCTACTGAATAACTCTGTGACTGAGTTCCTTATCAATACCTTATCTAACCACCTGCAGTGACAATCTCTTTGTATCTGTGTCAGCTTTCTACCCTTGTCTCGATAAAACCTCTTCAATACTATGCTCACTATAATCATTTCACAGCCATACAATTAACCTACATTTCACTGCATGAAAAATAATGTGTAATCTGAGAGTTATTCTTAGTAATTAAAGTTGGAATGGAAGACCATGTGTTTGCCAGTGGCCGTGAGTACCAAATGAAGTTATGAATATTTGGTAACTTAACACTAGCTTGTGAATTTATTCATTGTGGAAAGACAAAATGTATCTATCTGTCTATGTTACTAACATAGCTTGCTCATGATAATTATTCTTCAAGTCTTAAGATTTAATGCTGCATACCCTGTTGGGTTATTGGACTTATCTGGGACCTATTAACTCTTCAGGCCTATTTCTTCGGTTTTGGAATGGGAAGGTATATTGTATGCCTGTCCTACCACTGTATTTTGGAAGCATACAACTTACTTGATTTTGTAGGCTCACATCCTGAGGGAAATTTGCCTCAGGATGAATCCTACCTTGAGTTTCACTGATATCTGATTACATGAGAGTGGGTTTTAGACTTTTGACTTGATGTTGGAACAAGGTGATATGGGGGCAGGGGGTTAATGAGATGGAATAAGAGCACTTTTTTTTAATGTTAGAAGGACATGAATTTTAGTGGACCAGGGAGAGAATGTTACTGTTTGAATGCTTTTGTTCCTCCCCAAATTCATGTTGAATCTTAACTCCCAATGTAACAGAAACAAAGCTGTGGCCTTTAGGAGATGATTGAGTCAGAAGGCTGTACTTTCAAATGGCATTAGATGTCCTTATGTAAGGGATTAATGGTGAGAGTTTATCCCCACGTTCCTTGGCCATACTCTCCTTCTGCCATATGAAGACACAGTGTTCCTCCCCTCTGGGGGAATAAAGCATCTAGGAATCACGCTGGAAACAGAGAGAAGCCCTCATGAGACAATCTGCCGGTGCCTTGATCTTGGACTTCCTAGACTCCAGCACTGTGAGAGATAATTACCTCTTCTTTATAAGCTCCCCAGTCTCAGCTATTTTTTTTTTTTATAACAGCACTCAGTACTGTTATTCAGACATGGAATCTGAACAAATGCAGCACAATTATATTGTCATGAGTCAATGATTACCACAGACAGTAGATAGAAGTCTACTTTGTTAACTCAAACAAGATGCTGTTGTGAGAATAGACAATAGAGTAAACTTTAGCATTCCAATCTTTCCCAGGGGTTTATTGTTACAGATTATAGCATCTGAACAAGAGTCACATTAGACATTTTGCAAGCTCTACTACCTCATCCAAGTCCAGCTTTATGGGTCGAGTCTCTAATAATTCCACATTAGGTCAAACTGACTATACACTACAGAGTACTTCATCTGAGCCAAGTGTGTCTTACCAGTTTTGATTTCTCACAATGCCATAGTTCAGCATGAACCAGTCCTTACTCACCATCCATACCCTCCCCAGGAAAATATCTTATACTTGGCACTTCCCTGAATTTAAGAGTTTCAGAATGAGAATAAGGGTTAATTGTCTCTATGACATGCTAACAGGCTCTTACACTAGCAATAAGATATATAAGCTCCCAAAGAATATTAATAAAAATTTCTCCAACAGTTTTCACATAAACTCTCCATGTTCTGTTCTCCATCACTGATTCCTCAGGCCAATGAGGTCGTCATCATTTCTTCTACTAATTTACAATTACTGTAATTTTATTTTATTTATTTATTTTTGTTCTTTTATTCACATGTGCATACATTGTTTGGGTCATTTCGCCACCCTGCCTCCTCCTCCTCTTCCCCCCTCCCCCACTCAGTTCCAGGCAGGTCCTGTTCTGCCCTTATCACTGCTTTTGTTGAAGAGAAGACATAAGCATAATAAGGAAGACAAAGCATTTTTTCTAGTTGAGTTCAGGATAGCTATACAGAGAGATTCCTAGCATTGCTTTTGTGTACCCGTGTGTTACGACCCATGTTGATTAATCTCTAATTGATTTTTACATTGGTTCCTGATCCCCTTCTCATGTTGACCTCTGTCACTTTAAGGTTTCTGTATTAGTTCCTTTGGAGTGGGGACATCAAACGCTTTCATGTTTTGGGTTTTCTACCTATTCCTATATCTCCCATATGTGCTCTCCCCTTAGCATGTGATCCAAGTCCAACAACATTGCTGCATTTGCCCTAGATCTAAAGTCCACATATGAGGGAGAACATACGATTTTTGGTCTTCTGAGCCTGGCTGACCTCGCTCAGAATGATGTTCTCCAGTTCCATCCATTTACTTGCAAATGAAAAGATTTCATTTTTCTTCATGGCTGAGTAAAATTCCATTGTGTACAAGTACCACATTTTCTTAAACCATTCATCAGTAGTCGGGCAATTTGGCTGTTTCCATACTTGGCTATTATGAATAGTGCTGCAATAAACATGGATGTGCAGGTGCCTCTGGAGTAACCTGTGTCACATTCCTTTGGTTATATCCCGAGGAGTGGGATTGCTGGATCATATGGCAGGTTTATGTTTAGATTTTTAAGAAGTCTCCAAATTTTTTCCAGAGTGGTTGCAGTAGCTTGCATTCCCACCAGCAGTGTAAGAGGGTTCCTTTCTCCCCACAACCTCGTCAACACATGTTGTTGTTGGTGTTTTGGATGATGGCTATTCTAACAGGGGTGAGGTAGAATCTTAGTGTGGTTTTGATTTGCATTTCCTTTATTGCTAGAGATGGTGAGCATTTTTTCATGTGTTTTTTGGCCATTTGAATTTCTTCTTTTGAAAAAGTTCTGTTTAGTTCAGTTGCCCATTTCTTAATTGGTTCATTGATTTTAGGAGAGTTTAGTTTCTTAAGTTCCCCGTATATTCTGGTTATCAGTCCCTTGTCTGATGTATAGCTGGCAAATATTTTCTCCCACTCTGTGGGTGGCCTTTTCAGTTTAGAGACCATTTCTTTTGTTGTGCAGAAGCTTTTTAATTTTATGAAGTCCCATTTATTCATCCTTTCTCTTAGTTGCTGGGTTGCTGGGGTTCTATTGAGAAAGTCTTTGCCTATACCTATTTGTTCCAGAGTGTTTCCTGCTTCTTCCTGCAGTAACTTCAGAGTTTCAGGTCTGATATTTAGGTCCTTGATCCATTTTGAGTTGATACTAGTACATGGGTCTAGTTTTCAGTTTCTTGCAAATGGGTAACCACTTTTCCCAGCAACATTTGTTGAAGAGTCTGTCTTTTCTCCATAGTATATTTTTTGCACCTTTGTCAAAAATGACCTCAGGCCAATGAGGTCATTTCTTCTACTAATTTACAATTACTGTAATTTTAAAAGTAATTATTTTCGCATCCTTTTGGCAGTATGACAAAGGAAAAAAACAAAGTGTTTTTAAAAATATGAATAATTAGTACTTTGCTCCAATTTTTAAAAGTCCTAAATAGCCAGGTTGTCCTTCCAAACTAAGATGTTTATAAGTCTTACTGTTAATCTAAGAGCCTGTTAGCATCTCTCTCAGAAACATCAGTCTTTAGTCTCAATTCAAACACAATTGTTTCTCACAGACATGCATAATATGGAAATTTATTTTATTTCATTTCAGTTTCCATTCTTGAATTTTAATAATCTTGGATATCTTTGAAAAATAGGTATATTTAAATTACATGTTTGAAGACTGATACAACTTGTTGTAGGCCTTTCGCAGACTATAAATATTGTTAAAATTATTTCTAAATTTTCATCCATTAGGAAAAATGTATGAATGCAAAAGTCCTATGTAAAAGTTACTTAAAGTTGGATGTACTTAGTGTATTTCACATGTAGTCATGTTTAATATTGGCATATGGCTGGTATAAATTCTGTCTACTGGACTGCATTGGATATCATTATTTGCCACAAACTTGTTATAGGCATCCCGATAATGTTTTAATTTTATTTTCATAAGGAAAAATCTCTACAGTACTTCAAGATGCTCCATCCAGTAGGTATTGATAATATTTCTTGTCACTGGCCAGCTATTTTGAAGTACAGAGCCTTCCCTGATTCTGCATTCAGTGCAGCAAATCTCTGAAAATAATGGCAGGTGAAGAACAGAAATAGTGACTATCAGTCATCCTCAAATAGGAAAAAGAAAAAAGTATGGGGAAAGAGGTCCATGAAAACATGGTAATGTTTTTACCTTTTCTTGTCACAAAATCCTACATATACCTCTGACATCCTGTTGATGAGGACAAGCTTTGATAATACCCACCACATTCCTATGATCAAAGGAAAAGTAACAAGGCTAAATATTTAATGAGAAAGACTAAAAATATTTTTCCAGTCTAAAAACAAATAATAATAGAATTTCTTCCTTTTCAAAGTCTTCCCTAAAATGTGATTAGACACAAAAATAAGAAAACAACTTTTTCCTTTGTCTAGATTTGAATTCTTTCTTATCTAAAGGAATATTTATTTTTTTTTAAATTTTAGTTACAAATTTCACATTGATATAAAATTTACCTCATTCAAATTATGATGGACTTTAAGTCCCCACAACAAAGTACATGATTATTTTTTCCTGCTCTGATAAATACAACTATAAATCCTGGAAATAATGCAGGAAACTATCAAAGAAGTTTGGAAAGCAGAAAGAACTGGTTAGGCACAGCAGGACTGGAGAAACATAGCAATGAGTCATCATACAACCCTAAAAAGGAGGCTATCCAGGATCTGGTATTTCCCAAATCCCCACAAAATAGCAACAGAAAGCAGCCCACATTTGCTTGATCCATCACTGGACAAACTGGAGCCTGCTGAGCATCCCCAGCAAAGAGGCTCTACTGCTAAGAACTAGTAGTCAGGGGCAATGCTGTCCTTTTCCAGGAGCCAGAGACTCTCTAATCTCAAGAGAGATTCTGCTGTGACAATCATGTTAGCCAAGGAAGCTTCTTTGCCCTCATTGGTTGAATAAGATTTTTCCCTGCTTTGAGATACCACATGACCATGTGGCACCAGCAAAGAGGATCTTGTCACAAGTGACTCAATCTGGAAATTACTCTTTGCCTCCTCAGACCAGAGACTCCCTTCCCAAAGCAAGAGGCACTAGGCATCCTGGCCTGGGACACTCCTTCCTCTTTATAAGGAACCTCCCCAAGGTAACTCAACTCATTGGAATGCTGTGATATATCTAATTAAATAAAATACAACAGGTACAAATGTAAAGAATTACTATTTGCTCCAAGAAATGAACTTAGAATTTGTAACCTAGGTGCTATGATTGAACAGAAATAGGTATTCAAGTACAATAATTGAAAATAAACTCAACATTTTTGTTTATGGTGAATTTTCTATTTCAGTGACATAAGTCATTGAAAATATAACAGAAATGAGAAAATGTCTTAAAAAACAGGGCATAGAATTTGTCCTATTTGTTATTACAGTGTGTTTAACCTTGGAAAATGTCACTAATAGCTAATTTAGTATAAGTATTAAACTCAGCATTTTGTTTAATTTTTTCTTTTATTCATATGTGCATACAATATTTGGGTCATTTCTATCCCCTTCCCCCACCCCCTCCCTTACCCCCTGCCCCTCCCTCTCCCCCCACCCCCTCGCTACCAGGCAGAAACTATTTTGCCCTTATCTCTAATTTTGTTGAAGAGAGAGTATAAGCAATAATAGGAAGGACCAAGGGTTTTTGCTAGTTGAGATAAAGATAGCTATACAGGGAGTTGACTTGCATTGCTTTCTTGTACATGTGTGTTACCTTCTAAGTTGATTCTTCTTGAACTAACCTTTTCTCTATTCCTGGTCTCCTTCTCTTATTGGATTCTTTCACTTTAAAGTATCTGCATTAGTTTCTCTGCATTGAGGGCAATAAATGCTACCTAGTATTTTGGGTGTCTTACCTATCCTCATACCTCCCTAGTGTCCTCTCACTTTATCATGTGATCAAAGTCCAATCTCCTTGCTGTTAAACTCAATATTTTTTATAAGAAAATGTGATGTGACCTTGGGTTACATTGATAAAACAATGTAGGTAGAATAAATGATGATTGTTTCATTGTGTTGATCACACAAGATCTGGATATTTAATTATTTGTCTTAGCACTATCATTTCAAGGAACATAAATTAACACGTTCTCAGGAAGAAGGCTAGAGTAGTTTGAGGAGTCAAACAGTATGCCATATCAGAAACATTTGAAAGAACTAGGGGAGATCATACTGGATGAAAAACCTTGTGGAAAGTAAAATGTTCTCCTTTTGGGTCCAGGACATTTATGTAGGATGAGCAGTTAGAAGTTATAGGTGGATGCATTTTGTTTTCAGGCAAGACTGAACTACTTACCACTCAGATCTATTAGAGTAATGGAACAGGCTCCTTAGGAAAATAAAAAATCCTACTTCAATGGTCATGTTTAGAAATAAAAATGAGAGAGTGAGTAAAAAACATATGATATATTCAACAAGTAGAATACTACTAAATAGCTAAAAATAAACTCCTGAGATATGTAGCAACATGGATGACTTTCAAAAAATAGAGCAAATATAAAATAGGACATATCCCATGATTCTATTTATGTTAATTCTTGAACTCTGCAAAAAGTGATTCTTGTGACAGAATTCAGAACAATGGTTGCTTCACAAGGAGTAGATGAGGGAGAGTGGGATGAGAGATATAATTGGCTAGATTGGACATAATGGGATGTTCTGGGGTGATAGGTATAGTCTGTGTCTTTATAAGAGTGTGTATCGTGTATGTATTTGGAATTATCAGAATTATACACAGTTAAGATCTGTGCTTTTCATAATATGTAAACTATCTCATTTCTGAAACTATGAGATAAAAACTCAGTTTTGATCTATTTCCTCCTCCTGCTATCGCTTCTTTCTCTGAATTCTTTTAGATAGAAACTCTGAGTCTTATATTCTGGCTCCAGTTTTCCCCTCCCATTATCTTGAGCACACTCTGCAGTCTTGCTTTCACCTTGATCACACCACTACAGCTTCTCTTTTCAAAGTCACCAATTACCTCCAGTTGAAAAATACAAAAGTTAATTCTTATTCCTCCTCCACTTAACCCATCAGCCACACCTAACACAGTGGGTCATTCCCTGCTCTTTGAAACAGTTTTTTATTTCTTTTCTAGGACAGTTTTTGTTCATTTACTTTCCACCTCACTGACCATTCTTTCCTAATGACCTCTGGATCCCACTCTACTTCCTGGTATGTAAGTATTGCTACACATTTGGGTTTAATCTTTAGACTTCTCTCTAGCTACATTTATTTTCTAAGTGGAAACATTGACTCTCATTGTTATAAAATCCAATTTTGTAAGCCAGTTGTTCCCTAATTGATACTTTTTGTTTATACTCACCTTTCCCATGTATGTCTGATCCAGTTATCTAAATGCTTAGACAATGACTGTCCTTGGCTATCCATAGAATTAGCTTCTTAACATACAGCTAGGTGTTGTTTTCTTATACTTAATCAATATCTCCCCATTTCAGTTTCTCCCATCCCACTAATGTCCTAACCATTTTTCAGATTGATTCTGTATATATTACTGAGGTTTTTGTATGGACTTATATAAACTACATACCAGTGACTGGAGAATGATTCTATTCTATCCTCGAGGATGGTATTTTTGACTGAATAGACTACTTTGAGGGGAGCACATGTGAAACTATAAGGAAAAAAGGAGGTATCTTAAGTCAATCAAATTCACTGCATCAAATCACATCATTGATGGGGATGAGATGTCTCAGTTCTAGCTGTTCTCTATGTCACAAAACAGTTGAATACATACACATGCATAACCATTCTGTCCTCACTGGTTGGCTAAGACTTTTCCTTGCTTTGAGATACCAAGTGGCCATATGGCACCAGCAAAGAGGGTCCTGTCACATGTGACTCAACTTGGAAATCAGTCTTTGCCTCCTCAGATCAGAGATTTGCTTCCATAAGCAAGAGGCATCTGGCTTCTTATGTGTGTATTTGTGTTGTAGTTAGAAGTGCGGAGGTGTACTTATCTGCTTTGATGTGATGACTTTAACTAATGAAGCCAGGTAAAAGAAAGATGAATACATATAAATGTAGTATTTTATAGATGAGATTACTCGTTCTTAATTTTTAAACTTGATTGAGTTTCATAAAAGCCAAGAATTTCTTCAGTTAGTAATAAATGAATGAATTGGGGAAGCTGAAGGACTACTTTAGTTTGATGTTTGGTATTCTGTTGCCATATCCACTGTATATTTTTTCTTGTACTCATTCATACAAATACTTAGTCAATAAGCTAAATAGTAATTAGCATTAATCATACAGAAATTGAAAGAAATCTTCCCTGCAGGTAATATTAAAAAGAAATGTATAATTTTAAATAATACTATTTAGAATACTATTCATTAATATTTCTTTTGTTTTATGGTTAAAGATGCAATGACTGAAACAATAAAATCAGAACTTATCTCAATAAGCAAGACACATTTAGATGCAAGAATGATAAAGAAAAAAATGTATAACTTTAACATTCATGAAACCACAACAGAAAGGGAGGAACTGGAGTGGAAATAAGGAAGAGTTTGCAAGAATGTAAAATCATATGTAAGAAATGTTTTAAGTTAGAATTAAAAAGGACTACATTAAATTTGTTTAGACAACCAAGAATTGAAAAAACAGGAAAACAATATTTTTATATTAAACTTTGCTCAGAGTGATAGCTTCGAATAAGATATTGTTAAATAAAGCACTAGGATTTCTTATGCAAAAAAGCTGCACTGAGTTCTTAAACCATAGATTATCTTGGTTCCATCTTCTTCTCTAATGCTTCCATGCAATGACCTTCAAATGAATTTATCTATTCACTCTGTCACTTTGCTCTATTAAAACACAAAAACATAAAAATAAAGCAAAGCAAACCAGAAAAAATGGCAAAGAAAATATCAGATCTTATCCTTTTGATAACTGTTCTCTGCAGATTAAAATTTCTGAAAATTTTAGTTGTCTGGCCTGGCACTTCAATTTCTTTCTGTTGCTTGTTCTCATAAAAAACTAGGCACAACAGCTGAAGATGCAGATAGGGATAGCATTTAGACAGCTGAGATATAATGGTGGTCTTGGATCATTCAGAGTTTACGGTCTATCTAGTATATAGAAACATAGCAAACAGTCAAAAGTATGACGGGGCTACAAAGGACACATTCAGGATGACAATCTCTAATATAAATTGCAAGCTCACCAAAATATTTCCAAAGAAATTAGCATTTAATGCACAACCTGAAATAATTGTAAGAATTATCCAGGTGAATGTGATTAGGTAAAGTATTCCAGGATAAAAGAATAGTATGTGTGACATTACCAAAGAAGTTTGGTTTGAACATAGAGAGAAGGAAAGAGAGGAGTATAAGAAGCAAGTAAGGATGTATACAGAGCCTATTGTATACCTGTAAAGCCCTGCTCCCCATAATTACTTAATATTTTATCCTAAGACAATGGGAACCTAATGAAGGCTTGAAAGTAGGAGATACCTGATAAGATTTGCATACATAGGAACATTTGGGCTACTATTTGGGGAATAAGTGGAAAGGGACAAGCATGGATTCAGAAAAACTAGTTAAGAAATATTTTAATAGTCTAGGCAAAGACTGGTGGTACTTGTAATATTAGGGCAGCATTGGATATAAAAATATAGGGATAGATTAGAGGGATATTGAAGAAATATATTTGTCATTAAGGCTGGATATATGTGAGAGCCAAGAGAAGGACAAATGATAAAGACACTAAGCTTCCAGAAGGAGCAGTTTGGTGTTTAAGACAGAATTTATTAAGATAGGAACACTAAAATGGGAATGCTGTGGGTCTGTGAGGTGGAGATGTTTAGTACCTGGTTGAATTTATCTGGAAGTCCAAGGTGAGAAACCAAATAAGCATTTGAATATTGGATATATGACTTTGGAACTCAAATAAGAGGAATCAGACAGAAACATAAATTTTGTAGTGTGCTACTCTAGTTTCTTTAGAAAATAAACCTGAGGAAAAAGCATGTAACCTTAAAATTTGCTGAGAATGAAATCCCAGAGAAGTAGGGGTGAAGGGAAAATGGAGATGAATCAGGGAAGGCAAAAGAGTGAATGTTAGGAAGACCTTACCAAGCTGGACAGTTTTTCCGCCCCCTTGCATGAACTTCTCAGAAGAACCAGGGGACATTTTTATCTGCTATGCTCTCTGTCTCCTGGTTTCCATTAGTTAGAGTTATCTCATCAGGACAGATATTTCTAATTAAATCATTAATTTTCTCAAGGAAGATGGTGGAGAAGTCAAACCCTATGGGTCAGTCCAACCCATGAGCAGACCTGGAGATCTGTGTCTACCAGCTGGCATTCGGTGTAGAGGTTCTCATCCTTAAGCAATTGCAGCAATGACCTTTCCAGAAACCGGGTATTACACAAAGTATTCTGGGTGGTGCAGAAGCTGGGTCTGTATGGAAAGTCTGCTGAAAAATAAAGAATATATTTTCAAAAGCAGATATAAAGAAAAGTGGGCCTGAACAGAGAAAGAAGAGAGAACAAAAGACACATTGGAAAGTAAGATGATGAGGAATAAAATATATTAGTGTCTTTAAATTCAAATGGTATTTTCAAAGTAATTAGAATTTGGAGAAGCACTTTTGCCCAAAAGACAGAAACAAATGCAACAAATAGTACAAACAGGTCAGTTTAGTACTGGTTAGTCTCTATAGCATATCATGGAAGCTGAAGATGTTTGCTGATTTATGGATTTGGGTCATAGAATTCCTGAATGTTTTCAGACATTAGAAAGGAAGTCAACTGGCCTTAGACTTTCATGAAGGAATACTTCAGAGTGAAATCAAATTGTTTAGAAACTAAATTGTCTAACTTTAATTTCACAAACATTTAAAGCAGACACAAAAAAGCAAGTAGATTGTGGAAGATCCAGAGTACTCCAATGAAAGAATTAGGTAGAAACACTGGCAATATCAAACAAAGACAGAGTTGTGTGATTACTAAACTTAGAATTATGTGCTGTCAGCCTTCTAAGTGATTTCAGGATATTGTTTTGTAAGTTATTTTAGTAGCACTTGATCAGTAAAACAGATAAAATGGTGATGCTCTATCAGTGTGGGTGAAGTGCTATGTAGCTTCAGATGGTGCCATTCTCAATGTGTATCCTCTACTTTTTAATTCAAGTTTCCAAATGCCATGCCTATCCAAAACACAACACAGGCTAGATGGGTATGCAGTCAGCCAAAGTGGCCAATTCTAGGGTGGAAAGGGGGGCAAAAAAAGGGTTGTTCAAAAGAAGACTTAGTCAAATTTCAAATTTGCTTGAATTATCCAGGAAATTGCCAACCTATTTTCTGATTGAGGAAATATAGTTGATTATGACATAGAAAGATAATGTAGCCAAAATAAAATTCATGAACATTGTTATTTTCAAGTGAATAGCATCAAGCTGGAAGTAAATGAATGGTTCACTCTAGCTGTACAAAAACTGAAACCCACTTTCACTATAAAATTTGTTGAGAGACCAGGCTTCACAGAAACCATAGTATTAAGCAACTGCACAGAATACGGAGTGGATTCCTACTGAGCTCAATCAATCCAAACAACTGTTAACTTCTCAGAAATAACATTTCCTTCCAAAGGAGCCCCTCCCAGGGGCCAGGTGTGACTTTGCAGATCAGAAAGGTGTTTTTCTTCGGTTCCTACCTAAAGAATCAAAGCTCTTCTTTTTTTTTCTTTTTTTTTTGAAAAAAATCCAAGCTTCAAATTAGCATCTGATGGGTATATTTGCTGTTGAACAGAAATCTCTGACACTTCTGTCAAAGGTGACTTTTAAGTATACCCGCAAATAAATGATTTAACTAATCAATGAGGACTCACTTTAAAAGCTCCATTTAATTCTCTACTTAGCAGGGGTGGCAGGTTTCCGAAGGTTAATTCCCTGTGATAGAAATTGTTCAATTTAATGTCTTGGCATGAAGTCAGGGTGCCTTGTCTTGAACTTCTGTTAGCAGTAGACCAATAACTGAATTGCAGGTAAGTATAGCAGTGCACTAGGAAATGGCCAGGAGACACATGTCACACTGAGGAATAAACAAAAGTGGTTGATGCATCACAGGCTCCTAGGTAAACCTGTATGCACCTAGCTTTAAGTAGTAAAAGTATCTCTTCAGGAGGCGAAGGTGGGAGAATTGTGAGTTTAAGGTCAGCTTGTGCTGCATAGTGAGCTCCAGGACAGTGTAGGTTATAAAGTAATATCCAACAATCTCCCCCCCAAAAGGTGTCTCTTAAAGCTAAATCAACATAAAAATGTTTATGGAGAAGATCACAATTAATAGGATATATGCATTGTGGTATTTGTGCATCCATTTGTACTTTGTGGCAATATCTGTGTTAAAATTTCATAGTATTTTTCTGTAAAGAACAAAATAAGTGAATAATTTGGAAGTAAATCCTTTTGTCTTCCTAGATTATAAAAGCATAGAAAATGGAATCTTAGTAGTGTAGAGGCTTTATATTATTAGTTAATCTAACTCCAATGCCTCCATTTTTCCAGAGGAAATTTAAGACTGAAAGAAGCTAAATGACTTGTCCAGTATCACACACCTAGTCAGTAGCACAACTCAAATTTAATGTCTGTTTCATTTTCTTTGGATAATAAAGGTTTCAAGAAGGTTTGTTAACTAAAATTTATAAATAAATAAATAAAGTAAATAAGGCATGGGGAAAAGTGACTAGGTGATTTTTATGACATTTTTGAATTAAACACATGTAAGAAATGTAATTGACAATAGCTTAGTATCTTTAATCTCTCTCTCTCTCTCTCTCTCTCTCTCTCTCTCTCTCACCCATGGCAGAAACTTTTACTTGGGACCATTATTAAATAGGATTTGGCCCTATGACTTATGACTCTATCAAATGGTGCCTCCAAGAATGAATCTAGAACACCAAGAGGTGCCATATCACCTGGCCTTTCCTGTTCTTAGCCATCAGTTTCCAACCTTCTGCTCCATTCCTGTGCTTTACCTCATCATCTCGTTCTCATCTCAGGGCCCTCAGATTCATATTCCCTATGTTTTGGAACTTCTCCCAGCTGTTTAAATGTTTGAACAATCTCATGATTCAGATGTTGGATAAAATGTCATTCTTTTCATAGAAGACTTTCTATTGTTCTTTCTGAAGTAGCCCTTCTTTATCACCTTACTCTGATTTATTCTATTTTAAATACTTGTTACTCTCTGAAATGACATTAACTAGATCATTTTTAGTGTCTGTCTCCTTCAGTAGAATCTAAGTCCAGATCTTTTCTGTTTGTTTTGCTTTTTCCTCCTCCCAACGTTATTCCTAACCCATAAAACACACAAATGATATGGCACTTTTTGGTGCTGTAGATATATTCCTAGAGCCACCATTAGATAGAGTCATAGTGCCAAGTTCTACTTAATAATGGTCCCAAGTGGAAGTTTCTATCATGGGTGAGAGAGAGATAGATAGATAGATAGATAGAGAGAGAGAGAGAGAGAGAGAGAGAGAGAGAGAGAGGAAGTTAAAAGGTATTGAGATACTGTGAAAATTGCCACACTTCTTACATTTGTTTAATTAAAAAATATTTATTATTAACATCAATATTGTCAATAAGTGTCAATAAGTGTGTTGAATTTACAATTGAATGAGTGAATGGACTCTTCCTCCTACCTACTCAAAATCCTGAACCTACTTGTTCACTTTTGATAATTGCAGTTGCAGACATTGCTTCTAGCTCAGAATTTTCCTGTGTGTCTGGATATCAGTAGGATAACACAGCAATCTGAAGTGTTGATTCTCAGGTGGTATACTTACATTAAATTTCATAGCTAACTCTTGGTGGCTGTGGAATCACTTTCTTGCTCAGTTTCCACTCTGGAATAATTCTTTCCTATGCATGATGATTTGTGAGGGTTAAAAAGAAAATTATATTTAACTCATTTAATAGGATTTGGTACATCCTTAAATCTTGGTTATCCCTATTAACTCTTGCAACTATCCATATTAATATTAGTGTTATTGAATATTTCACAGAGTTTTTCTGCTTCAAGTTCCTAACCATGAGTTCTTCTCTTGAGTCCTCTGGTTGTTCCATCCCCCACAATCAGTGCAGTTTTCTCCCACCCAGGCTCTTCAAATGCCAACATTTTGTCAGTACTCAAGCCACACACCCTCAGTATGGGAGAAGAAATTGAATACTGCTTCATTAAAACTTGAGATCCATCTTACGAAAGAATGAACTCCATTATACTCAAATTCACATTAAAAGATTGAGATATTAAAGAAGTAAAACCAATCTCCCAAGATTGCACAGCTTGTAAGTATCTGAGCTATGATTCTAATCTGGCCTTGCAAGTTTCTCTTAATTACACTTTCCTTTGAAGTTCATCCTCTTTGCTCTATGATCCTGTGCCTTTTATCATTGACTATCCCACCCCTGGGGCTCCTATTGTGTTTACCCCACAAGTCTGCAAGGATTTTTCTGAGCACTATGATTCACATAAAGTGTGTTGCTCTTCAAAAGAAAAAAAAATTAGAGTTTCACAGAATTTTTTATTTAATATAGAAATGATTTTACATGAGTTACAAAGTTGAGAAATGCAGGCATTTGGTCAAGAAAATATGAATTTATGGAATTATTTTGATCTGTCAAAACAAGCTATTGTTAATTGCTGATCAATCCAGACTCTCAAAGAACTAACCTTTATTTTTGGGTCATGCAATAAACAGAAAGAGACTACAATTACACAATTGGAGCTTTTCTTTTATAAGATCATTAGAGTAAGCCTATATTTTCTCATAGATTTTTCTCTTATGCAAGCATGTTTAAAGTTTTTAAATTGTTAATAAGGTCATTCAATAAAAATAAGGTGTAATAGTCAAACTCTAAAACTGAGTGCTTGAATTCTGACCATCTTTTTGGTATTATGACATTTGCTAAGATTTTATGGAGGAAGTTTTCATGTAAAGGATTTAATCAGAAGTAAAGGTCAACCTTATGCTATCCATGCAAATTTAGGGAGATGGAACTCATTTGGTATTGCAAGAATTTCTTGAATTCTGTAAGCTATGTTCTAGAATAATTGCCTACAGGTAAATTACTGCATGCCTGGCTTGTTTTTCCAGTGGTTCTCATGATTAAACTACAGAATTAGTTCCATGGATAGTATATACCTCTCTTGGAGAAAAAAAATCATATCTAAAAAGACATAAAAAGAAATTATAGTTTTCATTAACACAATGCTGAAACTGCAAATGCCAGATATGGTGAATTAAAGATGCTACAACATCTATTAAAGTGTTAACACTTCATTTTCTAAACCTTTGTGTGATTAAAATACGTAATGCAGGTTTTCTCAGTTTTTGATAAAACAGTGATGAGAGAGATGCACAGATCACGTCAACCATCCTTGCTCTTTCCTTTTTCCTTATTACCAGTCTGTAATGCTTTAGCCCTCCTCATTCTCAAAATATGGTACAAATTATTATCAGTTTGTATATCAGCTATTTATTGCCATAATAATGTTGAATAGCCTAAAGCTTAAAATAATAACTATTGAGTTTATAGGACTCAAGTCAGCAATTAAAGCTGTAGTTAGCTAAGAGGTTCTAGTCTAAGCCTGGCTGATTTCTGCGTCCGAGGTCTATGGATGACCTTGTCTCTAGCAACTGAACTCCTCTGTTGTGTACATCTTGTTCTCCAGCAGGGTACCCTGGGGAAATTCTCAGTTTAGAACTCCAGATGTATTCTCACTGCCATTTCAGAGATGCAAGAGAGAAAAGCTGAAGGACATAAGCAAAAGCAACCTACCTAAGAACTAAGTGGCTTAAAATAACAAACATGTATAAATCATGAGTTGATGTGTCTACTGGGAAGTGCTGCTGTGCTTGACTGGGCTGCCATGAGTGTTTAACAAGCTACATTCTGGGTAGAAACTTCAGCTCAATACCGTATGGTTCATCTTCCAGCAAGCTGGCCCAGTTATGATTTCATGGTGAGCACAGAAGACAGAAGAAAAGTGAAAACAGTGCAACATTTTATTACAGTTTTTGCTAGCATTGAGTTTTCTAAGTCACGCAGTTGGCCTTAGAATCAAGGGATATGGAAGAACATCCTACTACCAGTGATCTGGGAAAAGAATTGTGGCCTTTCTTATATAAAGTCTGCAAAACTTTGTAAGACATTTTGTCATAATGTAAACAAGGAAGTGCTCATGCTATGGTATTTTTCTCTCAACACATTTAAAATAATCGATGTAAAAACAAGTATGTTCTATGACCTATTGAAATTAAACTAGAAATCAATAAAGATGTATGGGAAATACCCAAAAATTTTGAAATTAAACAACAGAATTAAAAAATAACCCATGGGTCAATATGAAGTCACAAGGAAATTATTAAATACCTCGAATTGAATGAAAATAAAAATCTAACATACTAAGATTTGTATGGCTACAGCAATACTTCAAGGGATATTTATAGCAGTTAAAGCTTATACTAGAAGAGAAATGTCTCCAATCAATGGTTTAATCTACTTAAGAAACTACAAGCTAAATATAAAACAAGAAGAAGAATGAAAAAAAGGTAACAGCAAAAAAAAAAAAAAAGGAAATTAAAAACTGAAAAGCAATAGGAAAAATCAGTGAAAACAGAAATTAGTTTTCTGATGAGATTAACATTATTAACTTCTAGCTATATTCACTGGAAAATAGAAGAATAGTACCAGAAGCTCTTATAGGTGGGAAAGCTTCAATAAAACATTTCTGAATTTAATCTAGAAATGTTTAAAGAATATAATATCTCAAAATGCCAATTTGGTTTAAAATTAAAAAAAAAATCAACCAGTGTGGCTCGTCATATCAACAAAGGAAGAAAAAGCATTTGACAAAATTCAATACCCTTTCATTATAGGAAAAGAAAAAGGGTAAGCAAAATATAAAGTAAATGGTCTTTACCTAAAGTAATTGCATCTTTGCAAAATGTATAAGAATAAATGTAATTACTGTGCTAATATCATCCTTTAACAAGAATGTGATGTGCCAAGGTACATTGTAATTATTTATTTTAATTTGTTTAAAATTTAAAGTCTTCAAAGAGAGAATGGTATTTTTCCCTAAACAGTTAATGTAAAGTTGTTTTTTTCTTTGTAATTATCAACATATAAATTAATTTTTTCTCTTCATTGATTAACTGAGTCCTGGAGCTGCTTTTCTCATGGGACATGCAATAGAAGCAAAAGAAATAGAGTTACTCTGTTTTGTAATAAATTGTAATAAAGTGGCCAGTAAACTTCTAATAAAGCATAATTCAATTAATACCCATCTAATACCTAAATCAAAGAAAGTGTTAATAGAGTGTGTCAAAGCTTGTATTTGTGTTAATTTAAGGAGTTTTAGCTTCTTTCCCCCTTATCCTACAGATCTGACATCTGTCAATATATCGAATTAGAAATATTCAAGGTAAATTCTTGTCCTAGAATAATTGCTGAAGATATTTACCCATCTAATTTCTTTGAAGCTTTTTATTTTTGTTAGCTATATAGTCATAATCAAATACATAAAACTTAGAAAATGAAATTATGAAATGGCAAGAAATATAACATTAAGAACCTAGTTTGAAATTTTAGCAACAAATTACTTTTAAAAGTTAAGGATTTTAGAATAGAAATTTAAGTATATTAGATAGTTACAAATAATACAGTACTGCAGAAAACATTCCTAATTTTAAATGTGAAAGTAAAGATTTAGGTTGAAGTACATCTTTTTACACTTTTGAATTCAGGTAAACATAGAGAACATACAACTAATTTCCAGTAAAATACAGAATAGTAATGTATCACAGGATTTTTTTTCAAACTTTGTCAGCTTGTTCAAATTGGCCATGGGATGGTAAAATTAGTAAGTAATAGAATAAGCCAGCATAACTGATCTGCACAGCAAAACTGTACACAATGATAAGGAAAAGGCTTGTTCTGTTCTCTTTAGAGCTTTGATAATCTGTGCATAACCAGGACAATCATATTTGCAGCTTTGGAAACTGATTTACTACTGACTTTCAGATCTGGCTGCCCAAATGTGATTCATGTAACCACAAGGCCGTCTGTAAGTGTATGCTTGCATTCCACTCATCCCCTGGCGGGAAACACTCTGTAGATCTCACTGTCCTAGGCAGGTGATTAATCTCCTCACAGTCTTTGGGTTAGAGGTAACAATCTTTCCATCTACTTTGAGAACTCCTTTCAAGAAATGTAGAGAGTGTTCCCATCTGCCTTATATAAAAGCAAGTGCTTTGACCAAAGTACTTGCTTGGTTAAATATACATACTTTACTAAAAATATTTAGCCAAGACTCTACATTTGATTTGTTTCTTCCACTTGTGGTTTCTTCTCTATTTAGTCACCTTCAACATTTTAAAACAAAATTACCAGGTGATAGGAAAACTGCCAAATAAATGTAAGGTTCTTTAATGTTAAGTCTAGTGAATCTTAATCCACAGATCTTCTCTACAACTGCAGTGTTTAAATGAGTACAGATGTGGAGTCCTTCAGCTTAGTGAAACAAGTGGAGCAGATGTTTCCAGGGGGTTGGCTAATGGCACTATTTTGTAATTCATACCAATCTTTAAATATTTTCTCTGGTGTGGCTAAAGGACAATGACTAAAAATACATGGGAAAGTTCTGTGTTTTCTAAATCAAATTATAACAATACCTTAATTTTATTGGGAGTTTCTCATATGCAAGCTAAAATTTCAATATAGTAAACAGACACAAAGAACCCTCAAGGATCTGTGACAAGATAAAAATATGATGTGAGAAAATGAAAATATTATAATCCTAACTTAAAAAATGAAATGCAAATAATGTTAAAGCATGGTTGGTGACCAGTTTATCTCCGTGCACATTGTGTTAATCTCCCACCAATTTGTAGTCACGTAAGTCAGAGTCACCATCAAGCTATCATATAGGAATTAGGGCATTTGCATATTTACACTCTGAGTCATGAAGACAGCTATAAAAATGGGTTCTATGTAGAATCTGGAAAAGCAATAAACAGTTGGGGAGCGAGGGTGTGTTTAGTATACATATTATTAATGGATTTAGCTATACAACATGTTCACTTACAACATCTGTTTCTCAGTTACATTCTATGAGTAACAGTATGATTATTAGTGGTTTTGTTACTTCCCAAAATATAAAGTTTGTTATTAACTTTGATAAGTATATAATTTTACTTTGCTCTTTTCACATGTGTTACTGACATAAGATATATTGCTTATTTCTATTTCAATTTGGCACCACTTACTATTGTTTTTTTGTGAACAATTGGATTCACATTTTAAATGTTTCCCATGTGGATTATGAAATAAACAACTGGATCTAAAGAAAACCTTCAGCAGATTTCTGCAAAAGTGTAAGGCTCATGAAGTAACAGATAAATACAGTACATTGGCTTTGAAAAGAATGTAGAGTATTATTATCTCAAATAAAACAATGACTAAGTCATTTAAAAGGGATAATAATTTGTTATGAAATATATAGATGGACTATCAAATTGTTGGAGTTCATTAAAATGATTTTAGAAGCTATGATAAGGAAATCATGTGGTTTGCATCTATGCACCTAACAATTCTCACCCTAAAATAATAAGTACTAGGAGAAGACAATGGTTCTTTAAGAAATGGGTTACAGTTATTATCAACTTATTTTAAATATTCTTATATTAAAATAACATGAAGTACTATTTATTAAATATATCCTTTTGAATGTGAGAAATTTATAAGTCTTTCCTTTTTTCCCTGACATTCCATACCTGTCTCCCCTTTTTGTCATATAATGTCTGAAAGTATAGACTAAACCATTATGGGGTTGATTTGGGTGGTTTGGGCTTTATTTTACCTTTATCTTTGAAGATTTGATTTCACAATTTTCAAAGGTTTATTGAGTGCACATTTTATGAATTGAGGAGATAGTGTGGTCAATGGAGATCAGCTTAAACAGGGCACATGAAATTCAGGGGAAATAATGATCCAGGGATGTTAGGAAAGTTGTTCTAATAAAATGTTATGGAGCCAAAGACCTGAGTATGACCATGAATTAGTTAGGCAAGGAAAGATGAAAGAGGACAAGAGGGTATGAGGGAGAAAGAGAACATGGCTGGCTTGGCAATGAGAGGAGGAGCATAACCCAGCATAGGGGTTGAGAGAAAGCGTGTAAGGCTATTGTGTACGGAATGAAATGAGGCAGGGGTAAAGGGTGATCCTGCAGAGAAAACAGGACATAATACTCAGTGCCTCTAAGATCAATGAAATACTTTTGAGTTTAACCAACAATGTGGTTACTAGCAGGGAAGATATTGAGCAGAGTAACATAATCAGAGGTTGATTTTGAATAATGACTCACTACATTGTGGAGGATGGATTAGATTGAAGCAAGCATGAACTGGGAGCAACAAATTCAGAGAGTATTTTGAAGGACCATTCGAAGAATTTAATCTAGAAAGGATCTTCAGGAGGATCTCCAGAAATGAGGAGGAGGTATAATTACATGAGAGAATCTGCAGGACTCACTCACTAATTGAAATTGTAGATAAGTCAATGGAAAGAAGGTATTCTGGGATTCTTTGACCCTCAAAAACCCAGATGACAGGTGCTCTTTTAGTTTTCTACTGCTGCATAACAAATGACCACAAATTTAGCGGTTTAGAACAATATCCACTTATTTGTTCACAATTCTATAGGTTAGAAGTCAGGCATGGCATAGCCACAATCTCATCTTGAGGTGTCACAGGGCTGAGATCAAGGTGTTGGCCAGGCTGCATTCTTGTTTAAAGCCCCTCAAGAAAATTCTACCAAATTTATACTTTCTGGTGAATTCCTTGCAATTGTTGTAGGATTGAGCATCCTGTTTTTTTGCTGGTTGTCAATCAGTCTTTTGAGAGAGTATCATACTTTTTGTCACTAGCACTAGAAAAGATCAAAACTCAAAATTTGAAGTAGTTTCTATTGAATGCATATCACTTTCATACCATGGTAAAGTTGAAAAATCCTGTCTAACAATAAAAAGTTGAGGATAATCTTTTTTTTATTATCCTTTCTTTCCTCTGTATTTTATCCCACAAACTCTTAATTCCCTACAAAAGAAACAAACACCTTTGCTTGACAGTATCTCCTACCTTGCTCATCTCACTGTCTCTCTGTCATTCTTTCATATTGTTGACATATCATGGCATAAGAGAAAAATGAAAAAGGTTTGGAAGCAGATCAAGAAATGTTTTTTTTTTTTGTCACCCTGAAACATTGCCATTTGCTACTTCATCAGTTAACTTTCTCTGAGATTTAATTTCCCAATTCTCAAAGGGCATTTGCACAGACAATTCAATAGCATACTCTGCAAAGCCTGGTAGAAAACATGGAACTTTCCTTCCAGCATTTTAAGTGTGAAGTAGACAAAGGAAACAGAGATTTGCATGTATGTAATGCCTTTGTATTGCCAGAGATCTATCATTTGTCCTTGGATATGAGATATTTCTTTAGCTCTAGCAATTTTAATAATTGTACCTCCATTTTAAGCTCTATGTCTAGCAAACTGGAAATTCATATTACAAATTGCCTACTAATTATCAAACACTAGCCCAAAATTATCCAACAGAGAATTCCTCACAAAATCTAGTTCTTCAAATTTCTGAAATTTTTGCTTAATGTTGCCCCAGGTCACTATTTCCAAGCCAAAAATCTGGGATTCAGTCTGTTTCCTTACTCACCATTTCCTCCCGCAATTGAAATTTGGCATCATCGGCTTAAATTTAAAAAATGTAAATTGTTTGTAAAGTTCTTATATTCTAGTAACTTGAAACTTTGCTTAAGGCAGGAATTTTGGTTTACTCAGTTTTATAATGGTGGCCACTAGGATAATATTTACAACATAATAAATACATGATTTTATCAAATCAGTTATGATATGAAATATGGTTATCCTTAGCAAAGAAAATATTATCAAATACTCTCAGGATTTCTAGTATTATTAGACACTATTACAATTTTATGTTGAAATCAATACTTATTTTGTATTCATTTTTTGGTCAGAACTGCTGATCGTAACATCCTTTAATGTTACGATTAAGTGTGCATCCTTTAATGAAATGAAGACTGTGTCTGAAGTTTAAAAAAATCTATTTTGTATTTTATTTCATGAAATGTAAATAGGAATAGTTCTTACTTATAAATGGAGAAATTTGTGCAAACTAAATTGACATTTAAAATAAAATAATACCAAAGAAATCATATTAGTAGACTAAAAAAAGTGAGTTCTTTGTTCATTGACTGCTATTCGAATATTTGCAAAAGTTCCAGAATATTCAGATATTTGACCTTGCTCAATAACATAGTATTTCATTAACTCATTCCAGAACTTGTTAAACTTAAGTTTCTTCTTTATTTTTATTAAAGGAAGGCTTTTTTATAGATTATTATTTAACAGATTACTACACTGTACTTTATATTTCAACTATCTTTTGTTTCATGAGTAAACAAAGTATTTTTATGAATTGCAAATACTGAATCTGGAATTCTTGTCACTATTGACTCTTTATATTGTTAACAGCAAAATGAATGGAGTAAAGAAAGAGGGGTCAGAAGTTTGGGGATTTTTACCTAAACCTAATTATATGTCTTCAGAAAGTTCACTTTATGTTATAGACTTGAATGTCTTCATTATTAGTTGTGTTATAGAATTATTTTGTTAGAAGCATATTATTTAGAACCATTTTTTCATATTTCTATAATTCTTTTTCCGATAATCACTTGAAAGCATGTGTGAGAACAAAAAATAGAAGGCCTATTTTCCTTGAACCAATGGGGACAGCTAAAACTTCAATATAAGTAGTAGGAAAGTATTTTTCAGAAGCCCTGGAAATTTAAAGTAGTATAAGAAAGCACAGTTTCAGGAGTCCCATAGTTCCAAATCTTACAAAAATCAAGCCAAGTGTACTTGTCTATGTAAGCAGCACAAAGGAGTCTGTTATGGCTAAGTTTAAAAGCTTAGAACAGCTGCCAAAACATTATAACTTATGAATCTGTTTGCCAACAATTTGAGCAGTATTCACCCGAGTCATTCCACTGATGCATTTGGCACCGGCAGAGGTAATCCAACTGTAATCAGAAGATGGAGGCTGGTCTGGGGCATCTGAAACAGCTTCACTGTCATGACTGGTGCCCTGGTGGCAATGACTGAAATTCTGGGCTCAGTTTAGGGTGTCTAAAACTTGTGCCTTATAGGTCCTCCACTAGAGTGGTGTTTACTTTTTTAATTCATGGTTTGGGGAGCAAGTGTCCCATCAAATAGGGCAGAAACCATATAACCCTTTATGACTTTCCCTCAGAAGTCACATTGCATTGCTTTTACCGTACTCTATTGGCAAAAGCAATCACAACACTACCCAGATTTAAGGGAAACCCCAACCCTAAGAGCTCGACGAGAGGAATATCAGTGAATGTACAGCTATGTTCAAAAATTGCCACGTTGTGAAAAACCAACAAAATCTTACCCACTATATGGAAAACATGTGAGCAGGCTGTGGTTGAGAGCTTAACCACATCTGGTTTGGTTATGAGAAATCAAGTTGAAGCTGATGAGGAAAACACAGATAATTCCTATTGCAGAAAGATGGAGTAGCAATGTGATTAGTTTTAGATCTGCTAACTTCAGTTGGCTAGCGAAAAATAAAGTAAAAAATAATTCTCACACTAAGAACTATTGTAAAGAAAATTTGTTAGTCCATAAGACTATTCAAGTTCTTCTTGCTCATTCGGGGAGGATTAAACTTTTTTGAAGATGGTTAATCAAAAAGAACCAAAACAGAATACCTTTTCTTTTCTTTTTTTTTAAAGAAAGCAATAAAAGAAAAGTAAATGGTAGATGATAAATATCAACTTTTTAAAAAAGTTGCCAATATTAATTAAAAAACGGAAGAAAACAGAGTGTTTAGTGTGCCTCTAGGGCTCTGAAATTAATATTAAAGCTATGAATGAGCCACTTCAATAATACAAGAGAGAAAATAGACATACTAGAGATCAGAAAAATGTTATAAGACTGTATAAAGGTTTAATATATGGCCTGGCTGGACTCCTTCAAAGAAATGGAAGAGAAAAATGAAAGTAACACAGAAAAGTCCACTCTGAAATCTGCACTGAAGAGAGATGAGGCTGACAACTCAGGAAGAGAAGTGAAGGGTATGATTTGAGTAAAATGAGGAAAAGGAAATGAAGCCAATTAAGCGGATTACAGTGAGAAAGTTAAATATGGAAAACAGGTCAAATAAATTTAAAAAGTTCATAATTGAAGCCCTAGAATAAAGGAAGGGAAATAATGCAACACAAAAATGACTATTTAATTGCATAATTCAGGAAAGTACTCCAGAAAAAATTGAAATTGAGTGTAAATATTAAAGAGTATACAGTATCTATACCCCAGGAAAGATGATGTAGAGTGACTGTTACAAAGACGTATCTTAGTATATTTGCTGATGTAGAAAATAATAAAAGAAGTCTTTTGGTCAAACAGGCAAAATATTATGCTATCTATGCAGGTAAAAAAAATACCTGACTGATGTTTGATTTCTTCACAAAACAGTTATCTTTGAAGAAAGTAGAGTAGCTCCTTATGAAGCCATCAAAAGAAAATGAAACTCATGAATGTTATACCCAAATTTTTGGGTAAGAATAAAGACAAAAAGGAAACAGACTTAATACACAAAAGCCCATAGATTATAAAGTACATGAGTCTTCTTGAAGTGTTTGGTTCAGTCAACCAAAACCTATTTGATAAACAACTGTAAAAGGTGCTAACCACTGACATTATTTAACTTTAGGCCTAAGATGATACACACATGGTGTTTATAGAGAACAGAGTGTGAATGGTGTAAATCCTGACAAGGTAGAAATGAAACAGCTGAAGGAAGTCAGGAAGGGAAGAGAAAGGAAAGGAGGAGACAAGGACAGTTGCCAATTCTCTAATTTTACATCCAAAGAAGATCCATATAGATAATTTAAAATTGTTAAGAATGTAATAGAGGTATATTTAAATTATAAAGATAAATATTAAGTATATGAAAATATACTGGTAGAGAGAAGGGAGAAGGAAAGGAAGGAAATATTTTAACTTCATCATTCTTCAGTAGAGTTAACAATGAGAAGTAAATAGCTTCAACCAGACAAATGAAACAGAAATGAGACATTGGGACTTTAACATTAGATGAGACTGAATTCAGAATGAAAGGCATGAACCATGAAGAGAGTCTTAGACTCAAGTTTCAAAGTGCATGAATATCTAACAGTGTGAAATATATGTGTACAAATAACATTCATTAGTATACATGAAGGAGAAAAGAGGAACTATAAGGAGAATTAGAAATACTGGGAAATTAATGTGTGTATTGTGTATTATATGTGTATTGTGGAAATAAAAGGAGTGTATTTCCACAATACACATATAACACACAAAATAATACAAAACCCATCAAAGGGACACCAAGAAGAGAACCTAGTGGTTCTTGAAATGTAGTCCCAGTTGGAATGTGGGTCAGTGGTAGAGCCCCTGCCTAGCAAGTGCAAGGCCCTGAGTTCAAACCCCAGAACTACAAAAAAAAAAAAAAATGTAGTCCCAAGCCTCTTGGTCCTTTTATGTCACTTTCAGTGAGTCTATATGGCCAAAAATGGTTTTCATACCAATATAATGACTTTCTCTGGGGAACTGAAGCTCTGGGAGTAGCCATGCTGTCACCTTAGCATGAATCAAGACAGAGGAAGCAAACTGTATCTGTCATTGGTAAGCACGTGTACTTAAAAAGAAGATGGTTTCACTTAAGATGCCCTGGATAAAGTAGTAAAGATTATTAATTTGATTAAATCCTAGCCTTTGAGTATGAACTGTTTAATACTCTGTGTGAGAAAACAAGATGTGAGAAGCATGTATACAACACTCCTGCTTCCATCAAAATGTGAGGCTGTTCTTAGGAAAGCACTTGCCCTGTGCAATTACTTGAACTGAGAGCTGGACTTACTGCTGTTTTTCATGAAAATGCGTGATCCCCATGAAGGCATGAAATGCCATAGAGCCTCACCTCGAGTTAGTCCCCTGGAATGTAAATAAATAGCAGGAAACTAAGAAAAGGAACTCTGCAAGTGTGCATACTTGCTATAGCTGGATATAGCTTGAACCATGTTTCCTGGAGTCATTTTGTAGGGCATAAGAACACTCAATATATTTCTTAACAACGCACATGGCTTAAATTTTGTTGATGAAATCCATATATTTCAAGGCAGAATAATAGTATCTTAATAAATTTTAATCATTTCCAGAAATTCTATATTTATAGGACAACTGGTCTGCCAAAGAGGCTGCCCTCAGCATTTCCATCATATATTCTCAATGTTAAAAATGTGTCCAAAGCTGCCTGATATATTTAGCTTTCAATAACAATAATGTCTGGGCATTCCATAATGAAATTAAAAATTAATATGTCCATGCAACTACATGTCAACTTTTTTACCTTATTATGTTCCGTCAATCCAACCACATGGATGTTTTCTTGAACCTCCTGGCTCTAGCATGGTATGTTACATTGAGAATACACAGAATTGCTAGGGACAAACCACCCCCACTTGCATTCCCCGTGGAGAGGCTGCAAACCTGTGCTGGTGCTATTAGGACTCTGCTTTGTGTTTTTTTAGTCTCAGAACATCAGATGTAAAGCAAGTGGTTTCACTTCTGGGTTTTCAAGTCTTGTTTTGGATTTTTTTGAAACAGGGTCTGTTGCCTCTCAAGCTGGAGATTCTCTTGCTTCAGCCTCTTAGTGCTAGGATGATAGGCACTACACCCAGTGGGTTTTCAGTCTAACATTCAAACTTTCAAATTAAGAAAATAGCTCAATAGATGATTTGACCCTAACTTAAAGTCATTTGAGCTTTATCATTTTTAAATTGTAACCTTCATTGCCCTGTAATGAAGGTTACAGGGCAAGCAACTGACCAATCATAAATCAAAATTTACACATTGGAACAAATAATCATTACATCTGCATCTTGCCCCTCCTTTCATCAAATTAGGCAAGCAAGTGTTGGTATCCTTAGAATACTTTGGTTTGAGAAATAAAATCTATCTATTGATTTATTTTATCTTATCTACTCATCTATCTATACAAAATATATGTATGCTTATACACACACATACACACTACACACATACACATGCACAGCATATATATACTGGGGAGGAACTCAATCAAAAAACTTAGTGCAATTATAAATCTTTTGGAAGGAACACCTCTGTGAAGGGCAAATGCTATAAGATAGCAAGTTTGGCCCCAGGTCTGTGTGGTGGAAAATCATAACTTCACAATAAACCCTCTTCCTCAGATCCCAAAAACAACTTGTGTAGAGGCTTTACATAAGCTAATATCTATTTCCATGTGCCAGTTTTTATTTCATTGTTGAAACAACAGAAGGAAAAGGACCCATATAATAAGTAGTTCAGGAGCTGAGGAAAATAGCAGATGTCAGTAGAGGCATAAGTACTGCTTTGATTTTGGAAGAAGTGAGGAGTATTCCTGACTCAAAGCTCACTTCCACCTGAATGAAAAGTTTTATTTTTAAGTCACAAATAAGCTTTTTGTGGTCATAGATTTCTGGCAAATGTAGACACACCAGCATAGGTCTCATTAGGGACTTAGAAAAACATAATTTTTCCTTGACAGAAATGGTTATAGGTACAAAATAGTATTTTCATTTAATGAAGTGTTTTTTTCACTACTAAACACACAAAGCATTTGCTAAGATAAATTAACTAATTTTCAATGAACATTTCAGAAAAGGAGCGAGATAGATAAATGACAATTGCCTCAAGTTGCCAGGCTTAAAAGGTGAAAAGACTACAGCTGTAAGCAAACTAATTTTAATTTAAAACACTCAAACACACTAATGCCATTAGCTCTTTTGCAATAGCTTTCCAGATGTTTTCTACCCTGCCATCTAATTTTTCTAAAAGATTATAATATTTCAGTAAAATGGAAGACACTGTCTGGTGCTGTTCTGGCACTCTTCATCAGGCTGCTCAGATTTAAATTCTTGATGAGAAACAGTCTTTCCCTCCTGGCTTTCAAAAGAAAGGGAGATACCACCATCAACACATGTGTGTTCTACAAAATCTCCTGATCTGTCTTGCTTCAATTCAATGTTTGAAAATTTTGCATATGAACCTTTAATATTACAAGAATAACCACAAGCCTGGATGGGTTGGCAGAGTTAACACACTTTCATTACAGCCTAGAGTGGAGATGACTGCCTACTGTAAACCAAGAAGGAGCACTTGGCTCTTCTGTATAAAATTTCTGTGCCAGTATCAAGCATTAGGACCTCCCAAAATGTGTCTGTGGCTGAAAGTATGATGTTGATACTATTTCCATCTATAGTGTCATGCTATATGAATGTCACAAAAATAAATGACAGATGACTAGGTCATCTAGACACAATGTGAATTAAGTCACCTTAACGTTAGTAGTCAATACTCAAAAAGAACCTGTTCTTGTTTCTGCCTACAAAGATCCTTGGCTATTTCCACTACAAAGATCACCCCCAACCGTCAAGCATTTCCAGGAAACACTAAGGGAGGTTCAAACACAAAGTTAGGTTTCGTTCAACTACTATTGCAGGGCATCAACAAGGTGGGTTTTTCTTTCTTTTTTATATCTACTGCATCAATCAACATATGGGGAAAACATCACCATTGCCATTGCTGACAACACCCTCAGAGCAATGGGGAGCCCTTGACAAAGAGGCTGCCAATGGTACCATCTTTAAGATCCATGACAGCATGCAGAATTTTGTCTGCTTTGTTTGCCTGACACTCAGCATCAACCACAATGCTTGACAGATATCAGAGACTCAACACTCAATGAGTAAATGTGCTTTTCCTAAATCATTTGCATTTTCAATATACTACAAATTCTTACATGAATTCATTTTGTCTTTCTCTACAGGTTATGAGACACACTGACAATTTGTTTTCCATTAGGATAGGAAAGACAGAATTCACTAACTCTGGGTAAATGCAGTGATGCACAAAATCACTTTTAACAGCGCACCAGCATAGTCATTTGGTAGGGTTTCCTCACTGTATTCTGTGGTCTATTCATAAACATGGATGCTCTTAAGACTCTTTAAGTGAACTTGGTACTTTTCATTTCCTTTTGCTCATATTTGGATAATTTAGTTCTTTCTACCAACCTTCCTGCTGATGAGCTATTTTGTAGCTTTCATGAAAGCTGATTCATCTTAATTTTAGAGTTTGCATTTTCAAGAAAGTCATTGTGACCTTTCTTCCATTGTGCCCCCATAACATTCTTCATTTGACAATGTCTCAATGCTTACCATGTGGTGCCCCCACATATGCAGCTCCAGACTCCAGATTCTAGTTTGTGTTCAAGGGCAGTGAATGCTTCCTAATTAACAATTGTATCCCTGATGTCTTAAATGGAGCCTAGTAGATGCTTAGTTGCACATGAATGCTGAGAGGATAATCTATAATGAATTCATCATATAGACATAGTAAATAAATGTTAAACATATTAATACCTATAAGACATTTAATGTTGAAAGGGAGTCATTTAATTAGTTATAAGGAATCTTATTGAGTCAATCCTTATTGATTCAATTAGAAAGCAGCTTGTTATTACCTCTGAATGGTCAATGGAAAGTGAATTACACTCCTGTTTGTTAATACTAATTTAAACAGCAATTTTAGTTAATTTTCTTAGATCCCAGCTATGTCACTTGTGTCTGATGTGACTCACCTGAATAGGTTTATCCCATTCAGTCACAGTTGCTTTCCTGTAATTCATTATTTAAAAATGTATTTATTAGGGAATTCAAGGTACTGGTAATACATCAATCAATGAGATTTTGCTGTCTTGGAACTTACATTCATGAGGTTGGAAGCAAATAATAAACAAATAATATGTCATCTAGTTGTAAGTATAAGGTGAAAATATATTAAGGTGCTATTCTAGAGAGATGCCAAGGGACTTCCCTTTAGGTAATCAAAGAGGCTTCACTGAAGAGGCAACATTTTGAGATCTGAATGGCAAGAAGGAGTAAACCATGGAAGAAGCTCTAGGGGAACAGCTTTCCATCTGAGAAAACAACTAATAAAAACCCCCTAAGGCAGGACCCAGTTTGGCATGTACATAGAAACAGAATATCTGCTTTTCCATCAATTCTCACTTTTTTTTCTTTTTGCAGTGCTAGGGATCAGTTCTCATATTTTTAAGGCATGGTATACTTGCCTTTTTCATTTAAATCTGTTGATGACTATAGAAATAGCACAGAAAGGGCCCAATTTACAATGCAAATTTTCAAATTTTATGATTTTAATGATAATGAGTTCTGAGAAACCATAAAAAAAGTCTGAGAAGTTGAATAGTGGTCTTAATTTGTTGGGGGAGGGACGGTACTGGGATCTGAATTCAAGAATCTATGCTTACAGGCAGCACTGTACCACTTGAGCCACAGCTCCAACTCTTTTCTGTGTTTTTCAGGCAGGGTCTCATGTTTTTGCCTGGGCCAACTTCAGTCCATGATCCTCTTATCCTAACCTCCTGTGTAGGTGGAATCGCATCCATGACCTACCACACAGGACTTATTGAGTAAGATGGGGTCTACTAACATTTTGTCCAGGATAGTCTCTGTCCTCTGGTTCTCTGCCTCCTGAGTAGCTGGAATTACAGATGTGACCCTCAATGCTGGCCCAAGTAGTTTCAATTCTTGCCTTGTACATTGCGCTTGTGGATTTACTTTAAGCCCCACTGCTACAACATAGTGAATACCCAAGACTTAGTTGACTGCCTTTTAAAGCCTTGCCAACATTCAGACAAAATTCCTTTTTTAAATTTGCCTTCTTACAATGGAGATAGGCCAACATATTTATCTGAGCTCTCAGAAGGATGGCGTCATCTCCAGTGTGGTGAACACATACAAGATTGTTGTTGTATTGATGGATTGTATTGTGTTAAAGTATGAAAAATTGTTGAAAAAAGAAGTATTAGCTAGTGTGTGTTAGGACTTACAAACCAGCTGGAGTATGACAGGCTGATATGCTAATAAGCCAAACCTGAGGTGGTGGCTGATATGCAAACAAGCTAACCCTAAGGTGACAGTGCAGATAACAGGGATGGTGAGGTCACCATTGGGTAAATAAACTCAAGCCAGAACCCAAAACCTTGCTTGCCTCTTCGCCCACTAGAGACCATGCTGTCAGAGTCTGTCCTGAGGCCCTGACGTAGAGGCAGCCGCCGCTTGTGAGTGTGCCCCTTCTCCTGACGACCACTGGGTGTCGCCGGTGAACAATGAAACTAGACCTGCACTGAAGGCGGCTGTGAGGATCCCCTGGGACACAGATATGCCCCCCTCATCAGCTGAGAAAGCGTCCTACGGTGAGTGAGACTTGGGGGAAGGTCTGAGTAACTCCTGGCTGGCTAGGGTAGCAGAGACAGGCATTAGGATCCATAGGAAAGTGCCATGTGAATTTGTTTGAATAAAACTCTGCTCTCTGAAATAAGAGTCTCCTGAGTACTGTCTCTCTGTACTCAATTGATCCAATAAGCACTCACAACACCAAGATACTTGACTGACCTCTGTGCCAGGTTGCCTCTGGTCAAAGTTTGTTCTTTCTTTCTTCAGATCTGATCTGAAGTTGTCTCTTGTTACCAACAGATTCAAGATATTTATCTGTCAGACAGTGTTCACATTTTCCTGACTTAAAATCATTAGCAAATATCTTTCTCAAAATTAATGTCATCTGTCTGATTGACAGACTGTATTCAGAACTCTGCTGAAGGCACAATAACTTGGTTCTACCCACTCTATGATGCATTTTGGGCATAACCTTCTCCACTCCAAAGCTTCTTACAAAAGAATTAAAGAGTATTCTCTCTGCTTTCCCTACTAAATTGTCTAAATTGCATATATACATTCTGTTAATAAAAATGTCTTTCTATGAAGAACTCTACTTTAGCTAATTAATTTATTTGTAAAGCTTCAGTCTATTAAATTATTTAGCCAAAATGATGAGAAGGTTATTAGGATAAGATGAGCTGCACTTGGAAAAGGATATTATGATTCATCCATCTTTGCTAGTGTTAATTTTCTCAAATTAATTGAATTAGAGTAGAATTCAAGTGAATTAGACAGGAACAAAGAAACCAGTGACAAATAAATGGATTAAAAAATGAAATTGGAAAAGTATTTGAGTAGATATTCCTAAAAAGAGGGCATACAAATGGCTAACAAGTATATGAAAAAAAAATTCACCATCTCTAATCATTAGGGAAATGCAAATTAAGCACACAATATCACCTCATACTTGTTAGAATGGCTATTATATAAAAGATAAAAAAAAACAAAAGTTGGTAAAGATACAGATTAAAGGGAACATTGGACAGTTGGGTACCATTGAAATGCAAATTAGTACAGTCATTATGGAAAATAGTATGGAGGTTCTTCAAAAATCTAAACTACTCAAAAATTTAAACTACTGTATATTCCAGCAATATCAGTTCTAGTTACATATTCAAATAATAGAAGATCAGCATGTTCGAGTTATCTTCTGTCCAGGTTCATTGTGACATTTATTCACAACAGCCAAGATTTGGAATCAAACTAAAAACCCACCAACAGATGAATGAATGAAGAAAATGTGACTGCATATGTACAGTGGGATATTATTGGGTCTTAAAAAAAGAAGGTTAATTATGTCATTTGCTACAACTAGGAAGAACCTAGAGGAATACATTATATTCAGTGAAGGAGACCAGGCACAGAAAGACGAACACTGCATGACCTCACTTATAAGTGGAATATAAAAAAAGTCAAATTCTTAGAAGCAGAGAGCAAAATGGTGGTAGCTAGGTGCTAGGATGTGGAAGAAATAGGGAAATGTTGGTCAAATGTTACAAAGTACCAGTTTTATGCAGGATGAGTAAATTCACAGGTCATCATGACTATAGTTAATAATACTGTGTTGAATACTTGATATTTGCTGAGAGAAATCTTAATTGTTCTCACAATAACAACAAAAAAGGGACTATGTGAGGTGACAGATATGTTAATTGGCTTGATTGTAACAATTATCTCACAATGTATATGTATATGAAAACATCATGTTTTACACAGTAAATGCACACAATTTTTGTCAATTATACCTCAAAAAACTATAAATATATTAAAGAAGACTACAGTGGCAGAAAAAAGGAAACTTAAAGCCAATTGGATAAATTTGTAAAATTGTGAGATTAAGATGAAAATGGGTATGGAATAGGCAATGAATACAAATGTGTGGGTGACTCTTGGTAGTGGAAGCTGGGAAATTTAAAACAATGTAATTAATTTTTTTCTTTTTTCATTCCATCTTCTTGTTCTCCTTTCCTTTTTATTACTTTCTCTTCCATTTGTTTTCTTTCCTTTTTGTCTCCATCTTTTCCTTCCATTCCCTTCCTAAATAATTCAGTCCAGAGACATTAAGTAAAACATAGCAAGATAGACATTGATACAAGGAAGGAAGAAGGACCCACATTAGAGTATCAGAGCTCAGAAGGGTAGGGCTGCTCACATAGAGGAGCAGTTCAGCTTAGCGTGACAGAGCCCAAGGGGATGAGGACTGTATCAGAGTAGGAGAGTGGCTACGTACGAGGTGTCAGGGCCTGAACAGGGACAAGAGAGTATGTATGTGAGGTGATGTATATATGGTCTAAGATAGGCTACATAGAGAGAGGCACTGATGAAATAGTAAATATTTTGGGTATAATGGGAGCAAAGTTTCTCACTGTTGAAGGTAGGAGTTGCAGGTATGGAAAAAGAGAAAACTAGAATACATTTTGTGACTTTGGTTTGGAATTGAAGGTGTTGGTACAAACATGTAGTTTTCAATCTATACGGATTGATTTGAAATGTAGATGTAATTGCATGTGCATAAATGCATAGATCTACAGGTATATAAATTCTCCACCTCTGGCCCTGAGAGGTCCTGGGAGCAGTAATGTTCCAGTAGTAAACAGAATATGTAATGTCCTATCAAAATTTTACATATTAATCTCCCATAAAAGGAACCAGGGATCATTAATGAACTAGTTGCTTCCAGTGGTGGGGCAGAAATTAGAGAAGTAATCAAAGAATAATGGGGCCATGTTGAAAAATCATGTAGAAGGTAACTTAAAGAGATTTCTACTAGCTAAGTATGGGGCCATCTGACCCTTCCTGAAATAATAATAATGACTAATAACCAATGGATAAATTTGAAAGGTGTGTAGATATAAGCAAATGAAACACATCAAAAATTTGATTAGAAATATTGCAAACACACACATACGCACATACACACACACACATTCTCAAATGATCTTCCCTAAAATATTCATTAATCGTAGAGGGTAAAAAAACAACTAAAGAGCAGAGAAGCCAGGCAGACACCACCTTGATCAAGTTCATCAAACTTAATGTCATTAGTGTGAATGTAATGGTACAAATTAAAATAGACTGCTGAGAAAACATACTTAGGATTTCAGATAATAAATACATAATTCAAATTTCAACCTGAACAAAACCTAGTTGAAGGATATTCTATGAAATAGTTAGCCTGTGATATTCAAAAGTGCCAAGGTCTGGGCTGGTATCATGGCTCATGGCAGAATACCTGTCTCATAAGAGTGAGGCCCTGAGTTCAACCCCCAGTACTGTCAAAGCCAAAAAAATGTGCCAAGGTAATAAGAATCAAGTGCAAACCAAGGAGTGGCTCCATACTGAAGGCGATAATGAGACATGACAGCTAAATGCAGTATGTACTTGATGGCATCCTTTGGCTATAAAAGATATTATTGGGACAATTGGCAAAACTTAAATGGAGCCTGACAAATAGATGGTAGCAATATATTAATGTCAATTTGCTGATTATGATAGTTAGATAGTGGTTATTTAGAAGGATGTCTTTGTTTGCAGGAAATAAATATTAAAGGTGATTGAATATCATACAAGCAACTTGCAGATAGTTTGGGGTGATGGGAGGTTTATTTGTATTGTGCTTGAATTATTATGTGTACTCTACCACTGAGCTATACTTATCATTTTAAACTTTTTAAAAATTAAGAAAAACTGAGAATGATAGAAAGGAGTGTTCATTTAGGCAGGCAAATATTTTACCTTTTCTAATCTTCTGAACAGCTCAGTTTTCAAAGCACTATTATAGGGGTTGACATGGTGACTTGTGCCTGTAATCCCAGCTACTTGGGAGACAAAGAGAGGAGGATTATGGCTAGAGGAGGATTATGGCCTGCAAGAAGTAGGTGAGATCCATTTTCAAAAACATGTCAGTATGGTTGTAATTCCAGCTACTTGGGAGGTGAAGGTCGGGGATTCTCCACCCAGGCAAAAAGTGCAAGACAGTATTTGAAGAACAAACTAAAAGCAAAAGAACTGGGGGTGCTGCATAAGTGGCAGAGAAAGGTCCTGAGTTCATTCCCATCACCTATAAAAAAAGAAGCATTATTACCACTACTAGATTAAATTAATTAATTCATTCATTTATTATTTACTTTGTTCTGGGTATTGAACCCTGGGCCTTGTGCATGCTAGGAAAGCACTTTGCCACTGAACTAGATGCCAGTGAATCTAGGGTTCAAGTGAATTTTTGGTTAAAACGATACCCAGTAGTCTGAGGATGCAGCCTGATTCTGATTGTTGGTCTGCAGAACTGGTTGATAGGCTGCAGTGTACGTTCATAAGTGTGAACTCACCATGAAGATGCCGGGAATCTGTGTATCTGAGAGAAGACACAAGACTGCAGAAGACGTGGCTAGAAATACCCACACTGCAGGAGAAGGTTCACCCCTTGATAATTGAAATGATATGTAGGTAGTTTTGATGTGAGGGGAACCTGAAGAACACAAAGAAAGAAAATGGGACAAATTGACAAATGTACTTGAAGCATACAGGTACTACACACAGGAAAAAGATTTTCAAAATGGAACTTCTTATTCCAAAAATGTAGATTAACGGCAGGACAAAAAGGAGGAATTGTTATTTTTCCCAAACAATCAAAAAAATCATAAATAACTGCTGCTATTACCTTTAATTGAAAAGTTCCATATTCTAGAGCAAAGAAAAATGAAATATGTAAAAGCAAAAGAAAGTAACCCCTTGCCCCAAGTTCTTTCAATGTTTTCATTGTTAAAATTTATCAGTCAACTTGAGAACACATGTACTTGTGGTTTTAGAACCAAATATCTTTTGTTTCAATACAGAAGTCACATTTTCATCTTTAATGGGGTAGGGAAGGTGGCCTGAATATTTGTTACTTCCAAAACTCATGTTAAAATTTGATTGTTATTGTGGTGGTGTTGAGAGGTGGGGTCTTTGAGAGATGATTCAGCCATGAGGCCTCTATTCTCATGAGTGGGATTAATGCTATCATAATGTATATAAATGGAAAAATGAGACCTGTTGAAACTATTCCAGGAATGGTGGGAGTGGGGGATAAAGAATGAGGGAAGGGTTGAATTCAACTATGATATATTGTAAGAACTTTTTATAAATGCAACAATGTACTTCTAGCACAGCAATAAAAAATAATAAAATAATGATCTTCATTAAAAGAAAAAAAAAAAAAAGGGCAGGAGTGACTCCTTTTTGCCTCTTGGCCCTTCCATCTTCTGTCACATAAGATCTCAGTCTTTTTCCTTTCCTGAGGACTCAGCACCAGGTTGCCATGTTGAAACCAAAGACTGAACTGTCCAGCATCTTGATCTTAGAACCATGAATCAATACATTTCTATTTTTTGTAAATTACTTGTTCTGTGGTATTCTGTTATAGTAGCATAAAAAGTACTAAGACAAAAGGTTAAAGACTAATACAGGTTAGTTGAACTCCTATTTCAGTGTTTCTCAGTTTGAATGGAATTCAGCCTACCCTACTTTATGGTGATAAGTGTCTCAGCATGAATCTATGATTTATCTGTGTTTATTTGTAAATACCCAGTCTGTATCCATTTGTCTATTTGACAGAGAGTTTGGTTTAAGTTGTGACACGATGAGTAGAACATGTTCTATGAAATGGGGATTATGCTATTGTTTACCCCCAAAACTTGGTGAAACAGTTTGAGTCCTATAAAACTGTGAAGAATTAATTTCTCTCTAAATGATTTGACAAGTGTCATCACTCTGATTCATGGAAAAAATACTGAAATTTTCATAATTATACAAGTTAATCTTTATAAGTTAAAAGAGCAAAAAGATCAAGGTTTAGAGAGATATGGGAAAATCTGGCTATAGAAAAGCATATTTGAATGTTTTAGACTACTTTGAAATTCTAATTATCATACAGTCATGAATTTCTCTTTCTAATAAGAGTCCAAAATTTTAGTTTTAGAATGAAGTTTAAAAATAACACCTTGCTTTAAAAAGTATGAATTTGAAATTAGTTAGCAAGTAGATTTATAATTTGGAATTTTCACTAAGCCAAAAAACATTGATGGTATGTGCTCTTTTTTAATTACAGTTGCCATGGTAATCAAATAAGCAGCCCTGAGCTCTTACAGCTTCACTGTCATTCTGACTACATTCTTCTTACTACCATTTTTAGCAATATTTTAAATAAAATTGCTATTCTATTTCACTGCAAGTTAATAAAGATCCAACAGCCATTAATTTCCCAAGCATTTGTTTTTAATGGTTCTGAAGTTCATGTCAGAATGTAAAATGCCAGGATATTATCTTCATTGGACCTTTTTGGGCTGAGCACACCCAGCTGCAGAGTAGTGCATAATTACATTTCTTAACTGCAAGGGTCATAACTATTAACCTTTTGGCAAGGATAACCAGAGCTACCATGTTGTAAATCACCTCTTGGCCTCCTTATATCAAGAAGGTCTGAAGAAAGAGCTGCTGGCTGTGGCCGTCTGACGTGAGCAACCAGCCCAACCCAGCCCAGCAACGAGCTCTGAACCAGCCCTGCAATGTGTAGCTTACTCTTGGCTGACTCTTTTGACTAATTTTAAAATAAAGTGCTTGAACTCTTTAATAAACATCACACCACTCTGCAGAGAAGCTCTTAAAATTGTGTTTCCATGGCAACAACTGGAGATATTCACAAGTCCTCATATTGCCTACATAACCTATTTAATTACATAGAGACCATTATACTATGTATATGCACATACTTGTGTGTATTTGCTTTAGGCATATAAGATTAATGCTATATATTAATACATACATTTAATGTATATATTTTTATAAAAGATTAAAGTTATTAGATATTTATTAAAGACATATATGTGTGTATGAGTCAATTCTTCATGGAAATCATTGCCAACTCTCATTATTTTAATAGGATATATTTTTACTCCTCATTTACTTTGGGATGTATCATTATTCCTACAAATATTAAATTGTTTACCTGAAATATAGAGAGTAATTTTCTTGCTGTTTCAATTTGCCGGAATGAAAATGTAAAAAAAAAATGTGTATATGTATAAAGATGGAAGTGGGGAAGAGTGGTAGGGTCATCTGCATCTCTTTCTCTTTTCTCCAAAACATGCAGTTATCCTATTGTCACAAATCAACCTAGTCTCAAATTCTGTACTCTCTTCTGTGGATAAAGCAATGAGAGACAGACAAGCAAAGAACTCATGCTAAAATTGATAAACATACCACACACAGTGCAGCATCTAATGCAGACAGCAGGGGTGAGCAGAGGCTTCTGGCAAGAGAAGTTTGATGCATGAGGAAGAATCTGTTAAGTGAAATGGAATGAGGAAGGGATTACAGGCATTCTCAAAAAACAAAAAAACCTAAGAGACACTTTCAGAAAATTGAAATAGTATACTATGGCTAGAACATGGAATGCACCGGGCTGGCAGGTGCTCAGGCTGGAGAGACAGGGACTCAATCATGATAGGTTTGACTACTGTCGGTATTTTAACAGGTCAATATGGTAGCTAGTGAATGATGTTCTGAAAGAGGACTGAAGGTGATGGGTCCCATGTCACACAAAAAACTGAGGGAGTCTGAAAGAGAAGACTAAAACTGGCAATTTGGGGTGATTGATTTTTATCTGGGCAGTGAGAGAAACAGTCTTAGATGACCTGCTAGCTTAGTGTTTGGATTATTGACTTTTTAAAAGAAGTGTTTGCAGGTCAGGTGCCAGCAATCCTAGCTACTTGTAATCCTAGCTACAGGAACCTGAGATCAAGAGGCTTATGGTTCAAGGCCAGCCTGAGCAATTAGTCTGTGAGACCCCATTTCGAAAATAACTGGAGTAAAATGGACTGGAGGTGTGCTTCCAGTAGCAAAGTTCTGAGTTCAAACTCTAATCCCACCGAGAGAGAGAGAGAGAGAGAGAGAGAGAGAGAGAGAGAGAGAGAGAAGTATTTGCAATTACTGCCTCTATTGTCTCATATTATCCTTATTCCTCAACCCACTTAAGTCTGACTTCAATGTTGTTAAATCTAATGGATTCTGGACCTCATTCACTCACTTTGAGCATCCCCCACCCTTGGCATTATGTGATGCTTATTTCACTGACTTTTTTACTCTTCTTCAACCTCTCTTCTTTCTTTCTTTCTTTACTTTTGACAGTACTGGGATTTGAACTCAGGGCCTTGTGCTTGTTAGGTAGGTGCTTTACCTCTTAAGCTATCCTCATAGCTCCAACCTCTCTTCTTAATTCCAGTCTCAAATATGTTACTCACTGCAGAACTCAGATTTTTCCAAGTTATCACAAAGTGACACATCAAATTTCATCTCACCATTTTCCCATTTCCTTCACCCAAAGCTAGGAATTTTGTTGAAAAGTCAAGGAATTGAAGGACACAAGAGGTGAAGAGTGTCATGTGTAGATGCTAAATTTACCAAGAAGGATGGCAGAGATTAGGTTAGGGAAAGCAGTCATTCTCCATGAATTATTTGTTGGTTTTGTTTGTTGATAACAGTAAGTTTGTGGATAGAAAATGAGGAAATAGAACAGATTTTGTGGACTAACATACCAAGTTTCATTCAAAGAAAGGAAAGTAATTGTTTAGTAAAACTAGTAGTAGGAAGCTAAGTCAAGTATCCTGAGTTCTAGGTACCATTCAGAGACTCACAGAAAATTTCAGGAGACTTAAAAGCTCTGGGTTCAATGCCTGATTTTATCCCTCACTTTTTCTTCTCATATTGGCTTTGAAATATCCTAAATTCAACATTTTCTTGAATAAGATAGAAGTTAAGCAAGTTTTTCTGACTACCTGACAGATACGCAATGAAGATGAAATGAGATGATGCATACAAATTCTGTGTGCTTGTAAACTTCACAATTTTGGGCAATTTATTTTCCTGTCACTCTTAAGAAAGAAAATAACTCAGACAATTTCTAAGGTCTTAGTGTCTTTAAATAAAGTTTAGATTTTTAAAAATTATTTTTCAGGAGTATTTTCAGAGGTAGGAATTGGTTAATAAATTCTTCATCAAATGCCCAAGAGTCTATCATCATCTATTTACACATACTAAAGTAATGGATCTGTAAATGAGGAGCTATTAACCAGCAATTCAGTACAGTGTGAATTCCCCTCCATAGACTTCAGAGTGCACAAATGCTGCTCCTTACGGGCGTGCTTTTTGCAGTCTATTTCCTCTCCTGCGTGAGCAAGAATCCTGGCTTCCAGTTTTCTATCAGCCTCCCCATTGGACAACCATGACTCTCCTGTGATCTGGCTGGCACCGTGGCCCAGCGACATGCAGGAGAAAATTAAGGTCACTCACTCCATAATTGCAGTGACAAAATGCAGAACTCAGCATTCAAAGAAGGGATGAATGCTAAGATTATATCTGAAGAAAGACTAATGAGCAATATGTTCTCTGAAAATAAAGACTAGCTGTGCATTTAAAGAGGCTCCAGGCACGACTTAAAAAGTAGCTTTACAAGCTTTGTGTCTTCCAAACCTCAAAAGCATATGTCTAATGCTCTCAACAGGGAGGTCTCATTCTAAATAATCTACTCAACTTTCTATTTTGGAATCCCCTGGATCAAGAAGGGTCCTTCACCAAATATAATTTTTCTGTGTAGCTAAGTGTTGATTTAATGAATTATTAAGACTATAGTTTCTTCCCCAAAACGTCTGAAATTTAGTGTGTGTGTTAGAGCTTTCTTGATTCCTAGTTTCTGTTAATATTGTTTCTAGCAATAACACTCAACTTTTGATGACTCAAAAGCCACTTAATTTATCTAGCACAGATGTAGAAAAGCAAAATAATAATGCTATCTAAATGGACTTCCACTGACATGCCGAAACCATGTTAATAAAGTTTCCAGATCCATAGACTACAACTCACTCTTACGGACTTTGCAAATGAAGTGATTGTTTCTTTTATTTTACCTTTCATGTTAAGTTATATTGGTAGGTAGCTGCAGGGATTTAATGCTTTTTTAAAGTAATGGAATATGATTGGTCTTTCTCTAAAGAGGTATCATATTTTTAATATGTCTCTTTTCATGCAAAGACTATACAGTGAGGACTTTAAGGTATTAATATGTCCTATTCAGTTCAAGCCCTGGAAATATGGGAATAAAGTTGTCTTAATTCCCTTTCTAATCACCTAGCCCAGGAGAAAGAGGGTTATAGGACTAAAGTCATTGGTGTCACATAAGATTAATATGTTCACAAGTAAATTAGATTCAGGACATCTGTCTATCATATGCTCTGGCTGCACCGAGGAAAAATCTTCTTGGTGGTCAGATAATTGGACATTACACTTAGTAGGTTATAGCGAATCAATATGAAAATGAATCATTGTGACAGATCATGATGGAAGAATAAGACTCTAGAAAAGCCATAAAAATGTCATATGTGGGCTACAATTGGCAGTATGTTGAACATTAAATTATAATTAATTTTCAAAAAGCAAAAAATGTATATTTAATTTATTCATCTAATAAATATTTATGGAGTTACTGCTACATGCAGACACCATTCCAGGTCCTAAGTCAGTATTAAACCGAACAGAAAAATACTCCAACTTCGCAGGGTTTATTTTCTTTTGGAGAGGCACAGAAAACAAATAAATAAAATATGAATCATGGACTTCTGGCCAAGATACGTAACAGGATACATTTTGGTTTCCCATTTAAAGCAATTATAAAATAGAATTATAAAATAGCAGTTTTCAAGACACTGCCTATCAGGCGATGAAAGCCTGTGTTCCCTGAACTCATTCAGTTACATTTTTTTCTCGAGCATTTCCCGCCAGCAGCTTGAAACATATGCCATTCAATTTTTAGTTATTTATATTCATTCATCCAACAAAACTTTAATAAGCATATACTATATGATTGACAATCTCATAGGTACTGAGATATAGCAATTGGGGTAGGGGAGACATTGAAAATAAAGCTATAAATAAAATGTATAGTATGCCAGAAAGGATAGATGATATAATAAATAGGGTTGAGGATTGGCTGTCCTTGGAGAGAGTGCTTGCTACTTTGAAAAAAGTAAATGGAAAGAGCATAGCTTAGTAGATGAATCTGAGCAAAAATGTACATGTACAGGAGAAAGCTATGTAGACAGATACCTTAGGGAAAGCTGAACTAGCAATGGAAATAAGGACAAAAAGTGCTTGACATGTACCTTGAGGAATTTCTTAATAATATAGGATGTATGGTTCAGAACAGAAGCAGGTACATCTAATTGACTCACAATTCTTCAGAATATGGAAAAGAGGATGTTGCAGGTATGAATGGCAGAATCTCGGAGGAGTCCTATATAAAACTCCTCATCTGGCAAGGTGAAAGAAAGCAGTGGGGCAGATAGCCAGAACAAACAAATTCAGTGCACCAGGGATTCCTTAGGCTAAAACAAATCAACAAACTGTGTGGCGTGGCTTACTTCCAGAGCAGATGTCCCCTACAGGCAACCAATGCAAAACAAAGTCATAGAGGAAAAAACCTACTCTTCTGTGAATGTCTTCCAACACAGGTGGCTAGAGTCAGAAACTAAGGTTTTAAACCCATTGAAATGGCAATAAAGGAAAACAACTTATTAAAAACAATAGGAACTTGCTTATTGAGGATAATGGCTGAGGGTTTTCTTATAGACCATGTTCTCCCTAGAGTGACTAGAAAAGTTATTCATGATATTTACACATGAATGGGAAAAAACAAAACAAAACAAACTTATATGAAAGTCACCAGAAAGCTTCTAAGTCAGCTAGGACTTGAGGGGGTAAGGGTCCTGGCGGTAAGGGAAACTCATTGGAGACACCTAACATTATGCACTATTTTCTTTATGGCAATTTTTGAGTAGCTATATGGGCTGTGGATCCAATCCAAAAGTGGCAGCTGAGAGACTGAGAAGTCTATGAGAAATCTCATAGACCCAGGAAGACAAAAATTGGAGTCCAAGACACATGAAAGTGTATTGGTAAATACCCCAGGCATGCACCTATGCCATTGGAAGAACTATATTGGAAGAGTAAAGAAAACCTGGACATAGAGCAACCCTACTGAGAAACTGAAAACCAGTTTCCAACCAGATGAAGATTATTCTGAATTAAGGTAATATTTCTTACTCCAACTACCAAACCCAAATAAAGCCTCTGTCAATAAAGATAATTGCAGCCAGAGTTTTAGAATATCTTTGCATTTTTTCCAAGAATTGTTTCTGGCATTCAAAGATGATCCAAGCAAGATAATGAATAAAAGCCAAGAAGAAGAAAAACAGAAAATAGAAATATTCTCACAAATGATCCAGCCACTGGCTTATAAAACATGAATTTAAGGAATGATTAACATGTCTCACATAAATTATAAAATACAGAATTTCACCAGAAATAGACACTGCATAAAGAAGAAATTGTATAGAATATTTTAAATATTAAAAGTGTAAAAACTGATTTTAAGGACTCAATTAATGGATTTGACAGCAGATTAAACACAGTAGAAAATAAAACTAAAGTATTTGTTACTGAAAGATAGGCCAATAGGAAATATCTAGTCTGAAGGGCAAAGATGAACCAAAAGATAAAAGACACCAGTTTAACAGCCATACAAGATAGTGTTTATAGGGTTTAGCTCTTTTGTTTTTTTCTCTTTGTTGATTATTTGGTTTCTTTCATAATGAATCAACTCTCTAGTTGTAGCACAAAAGCAGCATAGAGATTACATGAATGAATGGGTATGGCTGTGTCTCAATAAACTTTGATGTGTTTTTAGATACCTTAAATAATTGAATCCATATCATCTGTAGATTAGTTTAAAATGTAATAGCAGGCTTTCACATTCTACTTACAATAGAAGACATTCTTCAGGAGTACTGGCCTTTGAATCATGGTTTAACAAAGCCCCTATGTAACAGAGATGAAAAGACTTGAAGACTGAGATGTTCTGGAAATGAATTGCATGTTTCAAGGTATAGTATTTGGAATTACATTAAATTGAAGGCTCTCAAAACATCTAACTCCAAGGAAGGGTATGTAATAGCCTTCCAAGAAAAGCACAGTGAGTTAGAGAGCTCACAGGGTAATCATGTTGAGATAAACAGCTGCAAGGCCACAGAGAGAAAATATATTCATTTTATGTGATCCGAATTGGAAGACTTTTATGGTAAACTAATGGTCTGGTATAGGGCTTAGAGAATGAGGAATGGCTAATTTACAGCAAAGAAGGTACAAATTTACACATCTCTTTTATCTAAGTGAAGCCTGCAGGGAACATGAACTGAATATCCTTGTTAGGATGGGGCACAAATAAAGACCTGGGATGCTAAAGAGAGCATAGGTATAACTCAACATCCTCAAGTTGACATCTTAAATCAAGTTTCAAGGAAATGGGTGTGTAGATGTTTTTCACCCCCAGATGAAAGATTCATCAGAATTTCCTGAGTGTGAACTGGTGGGGCTGCTACCTCATTGACTAGATGGTGAGCAAAGTTGCTCACCTAATGGTTATTTTCAATAATTACATTTCATAGATCTATGCATCTTGGAAATAGTTTTAGTAACAAATCCAAGAAGTTCTATAACTTCTTTAAGCTCTGTTCTGTTATGTCAGGGAGATGTATATGATTGAAGACTCAATTAATGGGAAAATTCATTGCAAATACACGGCTTTTCTTCCTGTACAGGAAAGATCATGTAGGGAAGGACTGAAGTGGTAAAAGTTCTCACTTACCACAATTCTTTTTTATCTTATGTAAGTGTGTGACTGGAATTTGAACTCAGGGCTTCACACTTGCAAAACAGGAGCTCTACCACTTAACCCATATCTCCAGTCCTATTCCTTTCACTCTTCATGTTAATTTATTTTTTCCATTAGGTATGGTTTTCCCATGTATTTTTCCATTTCTTCTTTCTTTTGGTACAAGTGCAATAAACCTCCTTTATCCAAAACTCACGGCTGGGGTAAATCTAGCAGAATGTTTTCCTTTACAGAGCTGCATTAAAGTAAACAACTTATTCCATTTATCTATTACTGCAAAACAAACTGTCCAGAAGCACAGTTTGTTTTTCTCATAAATCTGTAGTTTGAACATGATAGGGTGGGAAGTATTTGTCTTCTTATTAATTAGAATGGCTTGAAACCTGGGACCCAGAGATACCTGCAGTCAATGCTAGATTTACCTGGGACCCCCATAGGCCTGTGAAAAGAACACCTATTCCCACAAGTCACTCATATGTCTACTGTGTTTCTGTGTCTTGCAAGTAGAGGAACTGATTGTCTCTGGTCCAGGCTATCTTTTCAAGAGTTGCTTATTATAATTAACTACATTGAAAGATGCAGTGTACCTTCTAGAGAAATAGACAGTGGTGCTTACTACCTAATATAATAAAAAATAATGACATCCTCCACAGGAAAAGATGACATGCTTACTGACTTTGTAGAACACTTGGATTTCCTAAGCTTAGGTTTCATTCCCATTTATGCAGCTGTCACCTGGCCCTCTTTGTGGCTCCCTATGGAGAATTAGAACCCAGAAAATCAGAACATGCTGATACTCTGGCTATTGTTATTGTTGTGAGTAATAAAATTCTTTTCTGATCCAGGAGCCTCATTTCTTCTGCAAGGATACCTAAAACTGTGACAGGCTAATTCATTAGCTTGAAAGTAGAGTAAGCTCTCAGAACTGTTAAAGCTTTTTACATTAAGATTGGTCTGTGTTCAAGGGAGAAATTGGATTTTTGCCTTTTGATGGTAGGGATATAAAAATATTGACAAATATTTTCAAATCACCACAGACCCCTTACCAAGAATACTGGAGGTTAGTTCTCACAGATGATATTGGGCAACTGCTGTACAGGTGGTAGGTCCATAAAGAGGAGGAGAAAACGTTGATGCAAACAAAGCTCAAGGGTGTACAAAATTGTTCTGGAGAAAATATTTAAGGGAAAAGTTAGGGTTAATTGAAGACTTTGAAAGAATTTTTATTATATATAGGACATGAACAAAGACAATGAGATACCTAGCTTTTCATCTTGGAAAAAACAGCTGAGACCAAAAGCAATCAGTGTTTTTATTCATAAGATATTTGGGAAATGTATGGGCCTTTGTTGGGGTTTGAATTTGAAATGGCCCCTGAAGGTTCAGATGTTAAAGGCTTTAGGAGAAGCGATTTGGTCATGAGGACTTAATCGATGGATTAATCCATTGATGGATTCATGATTGAATGGAGTATTGGGGTATATGGAGCTTGCTTGGAGGAAGTGAGTCAGTGGGGCATGTCCTTGAGTCTTTATCTTTTCCCTAGCCTCTTGCTCTCTCTATACTTTTGCTTCTTGGTTGTTCCATTATGCCCTCTCCTCCAGGATGTTCTGTCTTACTTCAAGCCACTATGAGCTAAAACCCTGAAACTGTGAGCCAGAATAAACCTCCCCTCATTTTAAGTTGTTTTTTCTGATATTTTGTAACAGTGATGAGAAAGTGATTAACACAGCCAGACATGTTCATTTTCTTGCAGCTAAACATCACCTTTTTATGGCCTCAAATATAGACAATAGTATTCTGAATATAATTCACCTTTTCATTGGTCTGTTTCTCTTTCCAACAAGACAGAGATCTAGAGTTTATCATTCTAGAAAGCAGCACCATCACCATTGAACACAATAGGTGTCAAAAACAACTGTCCACACATTGAAGAATATTCCTCTTATGGACAACTCTGCCAGGGACAAGTAACTAGAAAGCATACACATACATGAGTATGGGTGTATATGGTACCATTTCAAGAGCAGGGGCTAGTCTTGCGAACCAATTCTTCTCCACAGAATGATCTGGAATGCATAAAAAGATCAGCAGAACTTGGACAGTTCAATGATTATAGAAATCTATTCCTCATCAAGCTGTGTTTTTCCCCTCCAGGATCCTGCTGAGGGTAGAATTGAAGGCTAATATCAGAATCCCACCGTGTATTGATTATAATGTGATTCATATAATTAGGCACAAGCAAAAACATTTAGAGTATGGTTTCTTACTCCCAAATAAACTTGCCTTCCTAAGCTTATGAATGACAAAGTATTGAATGTTATTGAGAAAGTCATAAATGGCTAGCTATAACATGGTGAAATTAGATGTTACTTTCAACATTTATGTTTTAAGTAAGATCTTTTCCCCACATCTTGCTTTGATAAAACTTGCAATTAGTCATACCAAAAGATGAGATTTAGTCTAATGACTACCACTGATATGACCATTAACTTTTTTTTTCTTATGACAAGATCTCATTATATAGCAGCTTCAGCTTCCCATGTGCTAGGATTATAGGCAGGCATCACCATGGCCAGTTAATTTTTCTCAGTCTATTAAAAACAAACTTAGTTTTAATAATATGAGCTTAGACACTAAAAATTCAACTTCAGAGCAAACATTCTTTAACCTTAACCACACATTCTTCTACCCACACCAAACACTGATAACCAACATGAGCATATTTTGGGTAGTTTTTAATATCAGTATTGAGTAGAATTATTCTTAATTTGCAGCATAGAGAACCTCATTACCTAACTGAAAGTGAAAGTTCATTAATTCATATAACCAAAGTCTGGATGAAGGGAGTTAAAAAGTCCATTTTCTCTACATACCTGAAGTGTCAGTGAATAGGCTTTACTGCCACAATTACAAGACAGCTGCTATAGCTTCTATTACTACATCATCATCAGACAATGTCCAGAGGTGGTAAGGAAGGAAGAAATTTTTGTCATGAGTCTCTCTTAATGTAGTAAAATCTTTCCAGAAATTCATAGCAAGACTCTTCCTATCTTATTGACCATATTCAGGTCTAGCTACTAGGGATATTGGGAAATGAGTATCTGGAATCTTTCTGCCTGAAGGGCTACCTGCAGGGAAGAAATGGAAGAACAAGGTCAGTGAGTAGGCAATCATCAATGTCTGTTGTAGAGACAAACAATTCCTTATCACACTCCACTCATGCATTTGCTATTTCAACTTTTCATAATTGATTTTATTTAAAAGCGAATAGGTAGTAAAGATTTGTGAATGCATTATTTTTTCCCAATAAATCTGAGAAATTTATTTCTTAAAGAAATAAAAAGCTTCTTGGAGAACATTAAAAGTACTTTTGTAGTCTAAATATTTTAATGTATTATAAAAGCCAATTAACTCAATCTTTAGTCATTAATCAGAGTGTGCCTAACCCAATAATTACCTCAAAGTAGAGGAAGAAAAGGTACACTAATAGAATATAATGAACATGTCACCCTTTAAAACTGTTAATATTTAAAAAGGAAAATATCAGTTTAGTACTATTATTCATTCACAAGAAAAAATACTAGCAGAAAAATTCTAGGTATCCAGTCCGACTTGAATAATCTTTGTTTTGACGTGTACCACAAACTTCACCTAGTGGCATGAAAATAGGCATAGTTACCAGCATATTGTCAGTATTAACATTAATATCATCCAGCCTGAAGAGATTACTAGTAACTGGAAGCCCACTTCTCTATGGCTTTGTCTTAGATACTAAAAATGTGGGAGGAAACAATGAAACAGAATTTGAGGTCAAGTTTTATTTATTAAAGTTTCGATGTTGACAATGGTGATACTTGTCTATCTAAAGTTACCACCATAGACCATGGGTAATGACTAAAGAAACACTCAAAATATGTTAAATATTGGCTGGGTAAAGTTTTATTATTTTTTCCTAATAAAACATTTAAGGTGAGAAATATTGAAGTTTTTTTTTTGTCAAAATTCATCTATAGGTCCATACTTATTTATTTTATTTTGGGGGACAGTACAGGGGTTTGAACTCTGGGTCTTGCATTTGGTATATGGGCACTCTACCTCTTGAGCCAGACCTCCAGCCTGTTTTTGCTGTAGTTATTTGGATAGGGTCTTGCACTTTTTGCCCGGGACTAGCCTTGAACTGCCCTCCTCCTAACTATGTCTTTTGTATAACTGGGATTAAGGATGTACACCATCATGCCTATATTGTTTGTTGAGATGGATTCCTGCAACATTTTTCCTGGACTGGCCTCAAACTATGATCCTCTGGATCTCTGCCTCCTGAGTAGCTAGGATTACAGGCATGAACCAACACCATCAGCTAATTTTTGATATTGGTGTCCTAATGATGATAGATACAAAATAGAAAATCCACTGCTCCACTTCCTCCTTCAAATGTTCCCCACCGTGATGTTCTACTTCACAACGGGCTCATATATGTGGAGCTCAGTGACTGTGGATTGAACCTTCTGAAACTGCAGATGACGTGCTCAGGACTAAGAAAAGGCAAAAAGCTTGTATTTGATGAGGAGATATGGCTCTTCCAATTGTAAGATTCTGCATATAAGAGAAAATGTGACACTTGTCTTTTTGGGTCTGGCTTATTTCTCTCAACATGATGATCTCTAGTTCCTCGATTGTCCTGCAAACAACATGATTTCATTCTTTATGGCTGAATAATACTCAGTTGTGTATATACCACATTTCTTCATCCATTCATCTGTAATGGGCACAGAGGCTCATTCCATAGCATGGCTATTGTGAATTGTGCTGCAATAACATTGGTGTAGAGGTATTGTTCTTGTATGCTGAGTTAGATTCCGTCCTGTACATATCCAGGAGTAGTACAGCAGGGATATTATGGCAGCTCTAATTTTAGATTTTTGAGAATCATCCATACTTATTTTCATAATGATTAGGCTAATTGACATTTGTACCACAAGTACATAAGGCACCTTCCCTAAACCAGCTTCCTCACCAGCAATTGTTAAATGTTTTCTTAATAATAGCCATTCTGACTAGGGCAAGATGGAATCTCAGTGTTGTTTTGATTTGCATTTCTCTTGATGGCTAAAGATGGTTAACTTTTTCTCATGCATTTATTGGCCATTCACACTCCTTCTGATTGCTATCTGTTTGGTTCCTGTACCGTGTATTGATTGGATTGTTTCCAAGCCAAGGGTTGTGATGTTGGTCAAACCATGAACCCTTTGGTAGTCTGGTGAGCAGGTACTTTGGCAGACCAGTTAATATTTCTACTTATATGAAATAAAAACCATGAGATTATAAAGAAAGCTATTTGTATTAAAATATGTAAAAATTCCAAGTTGTTATATAGTAATATTAATGCAATAAAGAGCAAGAACAGGCAGGAGGCTTGTTGTCATTTAAGTGCCATGAATGAGGCATTGAAATGTCTGCAAAGTTATGAAAGTGTCTGCAACTTCCACTGGTTGCTTGTGATTTACTGAAGAATTCTTTATTGCAGACAAGGTTAGTGAAATAGAAGACACAGTATCTTTCCATGCAACATCACAAATTTCCCTGCAATCCATTAGGGATCTGTGGACCCCTAGTTAGAAAACCTGGATTTAAGTAAAATGTGACATCAGGGTCACATATATTGTTCCACATGATCAACTTTGTTCGGAGCCTCAGAGTTTGGTCATTTTAGCAAGTGTGCAGTATTTACCACATAGGTATTTACTTTAAGTAGATGTAAACAAACAACAAAAGGAACAATTGGCAAATGGTGTATTTCTATAAAAGTGGAAGAAAAAGTGAGGCATGGTGGTACCCACCTATAATCCCAGCTACTTGAGAAGAATAGGCAGGAGGATCTAGAGTTTGAGATCAGGCCCAGAGAAAGGGAGAAATGAGTCCCTGTTTCAAAAACAAAATAAAACTACTTGGGAGTGGTAGATTGGTAGGATCATGGCTTGAGGCCACCCAGGCAGAAAAAATATAAGGGGAAAGCCCATTTCAACAAACAAGTGAGGTGTAGTGTTGTGCCCTTATAAACCCAGCTTCAAAGGAAACATACGTAGAAGGATGGTGGTCTGAGGCCAGTTTGCAGGCAAAAACATGAAAACCCTATCAGAAGAATAGCTAAAGTGAAAGAGGGTTAGGATGTAACAATTATTAGAGTACCTGCCTAATAAGTACAAGGCCTTGAGATCAAATCCAAGTAGAGAGAGAGAGAGAGAGAGAGAGAAAGAAAGGACTCTTTGGCCTGGATACCTGTTAGGTTAATGTCACAGATATTTCCCTATCCAGCTACCTGGTATCTACATTAAAGTCCTATGACGAAGACTTGACTTCTAAGACAGTTTATTCATGATTTTTTTTTCTGTAATCATCATGTTCTCAAAAGCATGTCCTCAGAGTAAGAAGGACTTGTTTTCCCTTAGGTTTTAGGAAATCTTGATGATAGAATGGGTATAGGAGGCAACAGTTGTGCCCTGAAGTCTCCTAAGGACTGGAGAGAAGAAAAAAATAGCATTGATTTTCACTATAGACAAAACTGGAATGATGGCAGCAAAATAGCTTTTCAGGATGCCACATGAGAAGTCATCATCGTTGAAAGATTCTACTGCAGAGTTTATCATGTGATGTGTCTGGGTTCTGGAGTCAAACACATGGGTTTGAAGCTCAGTTCTAGTACTTCTAATTTCATGAACTTGTGGAAGTGACTGACCATTTCTTAAACTTTAGATGCTTTTCTGAAAAATGGCAACAAATATTTGCCTCATAGAAGTTCTGATGTAAATTAAATCAGAAAATGCAAGAAAATCACCAGTTTTAATACTTAGTAGTCTTCCCCCCTATATTGGGGCTTGAACTCAGGGCCTTGTGCTTGGTAGGCAGGTGCTCTACCACTTGAGCCACTCCACTAAACTTAATAGGAATGTTCTCAGGTCATAGGTTACATAACCAACTCAAAATAACTGAGACAACACAGGAGTTTGCTGTTCTACATAATAGATTTGGGTCTAATGGTCAACCAAATCATCAAAAGTCCAGAATTTTTCTTTTCCATCTCTCTGCTAAGCCTTCCTCAACATGTTACAGCTATCGTCGGCTTTGTCAAGATGTCTGAGAAGCTTTAAAAATGATACCTTTGCCCAGTAAGAGTCACAGCAATTTTTTCCTTGCATTAGTTAAGATGCATCAAATACTTGTTTCATAGACCAATCACTGAAAAGGGGGATGAATTACTATGATTGGCTTTAAATTAGCTAGGCATGACTCCTGGGCTTGGGAGGGCTAGTTCCCAACTACTTCTCAGGAGATATTTATATGTTACTGAGAAAAATACAGGTTCTATTAACAGGAAAAAAGGGAAGAACAGATGCTTGGAGACAAGCAACAGAACATATTCTTAAAACAAAAAAATATAGGATTATGGTACAATGGTTACAACATGATTCTATCAGTCCCTTACATGTATGATTCTGGACAAGACAGCCTCTGAAACCTCAGTTTTGCTGTCTGCAAAATGGAGGTGAAATGATCATAGTTATTCTATAAAGTCATAAAAAGATACTGTATGTGAAAGCTGTTTATCAATTTTTATTTAAACTTGTACATACACTTGATATATTGTAATGGAATTCTTATAAAGAATGTAATTATTCAAATTTTCCATTTCAAAGCTTAAAATGAAATCACTCTTGTGGTTTCTTATATGATCTTAAAAACACTTTTATAATCATGTAATATAATAAACATAGAGAAAGGAAAACACTAGGAAATCCAGGTTTGAGACGTCTCCAATGTCCAGAATGGAACAAAAATCTAAAATGATGCACAGGACCGAAGGTAGAGATCAATTTGTCTTAATATCCAGGGATAGGCATTTGGGAATAGGTGCTAGAATCTGTTGTCTTCTGAGTGTGTGGGAAACCCAGGAGCTAGAAAAGCAAGCAAAATCTCTACTTGAAGTCAGGACTTTGAGGGTCACTGGCAATCATTTATTGTGATTCGATGAAGGGCACAGACCCAAAGACATAAGAAAGCATAAATTCAGGATCTGAAATTAGGGGGGAAAGTTTGATGAAAATGTATTGTGATGCTCCCATTATCCATGAAGGAGGAATATTCCAGATGAAATTTTATGTCCTGATTAAGGACCTCTCAAAGAGAAGTACTATCAGTAGAGAGTAAGAGCAAGAAAGAGAAGTAAAAATAGAAGAACTTACCAATCTGTTTAAAATTTGCCAATCAAAATGAGTCTGCAAATCAATATTCCAAAATGTTAAAGGATAAAAATTTTAGTAAGCAGCTCACAAATTTATTTCAGGTAAAATTACTTTTTTGAAAAACATTTTATAGAAAATATGTTGAAGTTTGTATTAGACTTTTAAAAAGAAAGCTATTAAATACAGCTGGAGTTTTTCAAAGAAAAATAAATGAAATAAGAACAAGTAGATTTGAGGAATTATGGAAACGGGTTGGGTATATAGCTCAATGATGGAGTATTTACCTATAATTGATTAGGTCTTGGAGTTTTTTCCCCAGAACTACAAAAATAAGTAAGTAAGTAAATAAATAAATATAAACAAATAAACAAATAATGGAAGAAACAGATAAGGTAAAATTAACAAAAGTACAAAATGAAATAATGAAGTTAAACTAAATGGAAAAACTCCAAGATGTTAAAAAAACATATTTATTCTTATATTCAATAGACATAAAATGACACTTTAATTAAATGGAATCAGAATACATGCAAATAAAAATAAAATAAAATAATTTCAAATGTGCATCTGCTTTGAAAGTTTGTATGGTGCAATCAATATACAGTCACTATTACATTAGTAACTTTTTGCCTTCTACAAATATTTATTATTAAAATAGTGATTCCTCTTAAATACTTTGAATGATATTAATAAGATTTAAAATTGTATGCTTCTTATGTCTCAGCAAACTAAATTTAGCCTTATCTAAAGAAAAGAAACTGACACTGTATTTCCAAACATTATCATCAATTCAATACTACCTAGATATGACAATTTATAATTCAAAGAATTGGAGGGGGAAGGGAGGAAGGGGGGAGAAATGACCCAAACATTGGATGCACATATGAATAAAATAAATTTAAAAAAGACAAAGTTATTGTTAAATTTAATTATCTTCTGATGAAAGAAATGGAACCATGATTTTTTAACTTTTCATGAATTCTGCTGATAAAAAAAAAGAAAATCAAAATATTGTATCATTTAACCCCTGTCAACTCATGAGAAAACATAAAGACACTCAAATTGGGGGACTTTGTACAAAGTACTTGCCTTAACCAAACTATTCAGAATTATCAGGGGCATTAAAAAAATGACAAGACTGAAAAACAAGTTACAGATTGAAGAAAACTAACAAGATGTCATAGTCATGCTGGATTGACTCCTTGAACATGAAAAGGACCCAGAATTTATATAAAACTAAGTATATTAAATCCAAAGATGTACAACATTTTGTAGATGTGTAATGGCTAGATGCTTATTTCAGAAACTTTTTTTACCTCAATTATATCTGCAACTGAAAAATTTTATGTTCCCTCCTTTGAAATGGAAGTATTGATATAATTAAAATAATGAATTATCAGACAGTTAAGCTGGTCCAATTCACATCTTTAAAATTTTGAAATCAAGTTTCCAAACTTTTGGAAACCCTAATAGATTTTGCTGTAGTCTAATGTTTCAATAGAAACTGTTCCCTGGGAAAGACTACCCTGGAAAACTATTATCATTGCTAAGCTTTATCAATTATTTATGATCTACTTTAATGTTATCAAATAATAAAGAAAGTATTATTGATTGATACATTAGCCTTTGCCTAATTTAAAATTCTATGTCATTAAGTACATGGTTCTATTGGTATTGTCTCTTAATAACCATTGCATCTTGGTATACAGTAGGAATAATTTATTATTTGTATGTATGTATAAGTCTATACACATTTAAAGCACATAGGGCTGGGAACTTAAATATACAATTCTAAACCAATATAAGATCTGCTGATTAAATAAGGACCAAAATTATACTGATCATGAAAAAATGTTAAAATTGAAACTAAAATGAAAACTTATAAAGCACTGATAATTATATTGAAACCAGTCCTAACTGGACCAGTATATCTTTAAACAAATGTGTTTTAAAAATGAAAACAGATTTAAAAGATGATTTTAACATTTAAGTTAAGTCACTAGCAAAGAATGGTATAGAAAAATGGTGACTGGGACACAGACATTGACTGCGTGAGCTCTGGGAATCAGGGATCTTGCAGAGACTCTGGAGACACACTGGCTGAGGTAAAGCACCAGGGAGAGCTGAAACTTTGTAACCCTGACCCCCTAAACCCATGGAAGGCTTCTCCACATCACAATACACTGAACAACAGGCAGGCGGCGGCCTGTGTTCCCCAAGCCCCGCAAGCCTGCTGAACTGCCATTAGCTGGCCCACCAGGCGGATGCCCACCACAGGAGGGCTCCAGCACCACCAGAGGTGGGTTCCAAACTTGCCTAGGAAACAGACAAACTGGACTGGATGCTAAAGGAATAACACCAGAACTAACATGACAGAAAGTCTACTGTTCCTGAACTGGGTATTTTTTTTTCCCTTTTTCTTTTCTTTAAGTATTTGTTTGTCTTGTCCACTGTTTGATTGTTCACCATTTCTCCCTGTTGATTTATTGGTTCTCCAATTTTTTTTTCCTTTTTTCTCTTTCTTTCTTTTCTTCTTATTTCTCCTTCTTTCTTGGTTTTGTCAGTTTTACTATTGTAAGTTAGCTTATACTAAATTACACATAGATCAGGGACAGAAATAATACCAAGTGGAATGATGGGAAGACAAAAAAGGGATGGAAACCATTCTCCCCCCCCAAAATAAATTAATACAGGATTCAGAGGGAAATGAAGAAAACAGATACCCAGATCCAGACTCCAACAAAACAAAGATAAATTATACCAAGGAACCCAGCAAAGCCCACAAGAACACTCTGAAAGAAGAAATGCAGCAAGTAATCAATGAGAATTTCATAGGGATGTTACTAGAAATGGTCAACCAAAACATAATGGAGGCACTCAAGAAATTCCAAGACAACACAAATAAAGAATATGAGAAAACACAAAAACAAACAAATGAAATAACAGGATCCCTAAATAAACACCAAAGTGAAACAGAAAACACCATAAATAGAGAGAGAAATGAATTAAGGATGAAAATTGACAATATTAAAGAGGAAGTTACCCATGATATGGAAAACCTCAGAAAAACGAATGAAGCAGAAATACAAAACAAAATGGAAGCCACTCCAGCAGACTAGAACAAGCAGAAGAAAAACTCTCAGAACTTGAAGATTAAGTGGTAATTAAAGGAAAAAACTGAAAAACTATTAGTCAGACAACTCAAGTCTTGTGAAAGGAATATGTAGGACTCATCAACTTCATCGAAAGACCAAACCTGAGAATTATGGGCATTCAAGGAGAATAGGTGCAAATAAAAAGAATTCATAATATATTCAATAAAATAATAACAGAAAATTTCTCAAATCTAGAGAAAACTATGCCTATTCAGGTACAGGAAGCCTCCAGGACACCAAACAGATTTGACCAAAATAGAACTACCCCATGACATATTACCATTAAAACAACAACACAGAGAATAGAGGAAGAATACTGAAGGCTGTAAGAGAGAAAAAACAAATAACATACAAAGGTAAACCCATCAAAATCACAGCAGATTTCTCAACAGAAACCTTAAAAGCAAGAAGGTCATGATTCCCTCTAAAATCAGGAACCAGATAAGGATGCCCACTATCTCCACTCCTATTCAACATAGTACTGGAATTCCTAGCCAGAGCAATTAGGCAAGAAGAAAGAATAAAAGGAATACAAATAGGTAAAGAAAATGTCAAAATATCCCTATTTGCAGATGACATGATCCTATACCTTAAAGACCCAAAAAACTCTACTCAGAAGCTTCTAGACATCATCAATAGCTATAGCAAGGTAGCAGGATATAAAATCAACATAGAAAAATCATTAGCATTTCTATACACTAACAATGAGCAAACTGAAAAAGAATGTATGAAAACAATTCCATTTACAATAGCCTCAAAAAAAATCAAATATCTAAGTGTAAACCTAACAAAAGATGTGAAAGACCTCTACAAGGAAAACTATAAACTTCTGAAGAAAGAGATTGAGGAAGACTATAGAAAGTGAAGAGATCTCCTACGCTCATGGATTGGTAGAATCAACAGAGTAAAAATGTCTATACTCCCAAAAGCAATCTACATGTTTAATGCAATTCCCATCAAAATTCCAATGACATTCATTAAAGAGATTGAAAAATCTACCATTAAATTTATATGGAAACACAAGAGGCCACGAATAGCCAAGGCAATACTCTGTCAAAAGAACAATGCAGGAGGTATCACAATACCTGACTTCAAACTATATTACAAAGCAATAACAATAAAAACAGCATGGTACTGGCACAAAAACAGACATGAAGACCAGTGGAACAGAATAGAGGACCCAGATATGAAGCCACAAAACTATAACCAACTTGTCTTTGACAAAGGAGCTAAAAATATACGATGGAGAAATAGCAGCCTCTTCAACAAAAACTGCTGGGAAAACTGGTTAGCAGTCTGCAAAAAACTGAAACTAGATCCATGTATATCACCCTATACCAATATTAACTCAAAATGGATCAAGGATCTTAATATAAGACCCCAAACTCTAAAGTTGATACAGGAAAGAGTAGGAAATACTCTGGAATTAGTAGGTATAGGTAAGAACTTTTTCAACGAAACCCCAGCAGCACAGCAACTAAGAGATAGCACAGATTAATGGGACTTCATAAAACTAAAAAGCTTCTGTTCATCAAAAGAAATGGTCTCTAAACTGAAGAGAACACCCACAGAGTGGGAGAAAATATTTGCCAGCTACACACCAGAAAAAGGACTGATAACCAGAATATATAGGGAACTTAAAAAACTAAATTCTCCCAAAACTAATGAACCAATAAAGAAATGGGCAAGTGAACTAAATAGAACTTTCTCAAAAGAAGAAATTCAAATGGCCAAAAAAAACACATGAAAAAATGCTCACCATCTCTAGCAATAAAGGAAATGCAAATTAAAACCACGCTAAGATTCCACCTCACCCCTGTTAGAATAGCCATCATCAGCAACACCACCACCAACAGGTGCTGGCGAGGATGCGGAGAAAAAGGAACCCTCTTACACTGCTTGTGGGAATGTAAACTAGTACAACCACTCTGGAAAAAAATTTGGAGGCTACTTAAAAAGCTAGACATTGATCTACCATTTGATCCAGCAATACCACTCTTGGGGATATACCCAAAAGACTGTGACACAGGTTACTCCAGAGGCACCTGCACATCCATGTTTATTGCGGCACTATTCACAATAGCCAAGTTATGGAAACAGCCAAGATGCCCCACCACTGACGAATGGATTAAGAAAATGTGGTATCTATACACAATGGAATTTTATGCAGCCATGAAGAAAAAGGAAATGTTATCATTTGCTGGTAAATGGATGGAATTGGAGAACATCATTCTGAGTGAGGTTAGCCTGGCCCAAAAGACCAAAAATCCTATGTTCTCCCTCATATGTGGACATTAGATCGAGGGCAAACACAACAATGGGATTGGACTTTGAGCACATGATAAAAGCGAGAGCACACAAGGGAGGTGTGAGGATAGGTAAGACACCTAAAAAATTAGCTAGCATTTGTTGCCCTTAACACAGAGAAACTAAAGCAGATACCTTAAAAGCAACTGAGGCCAATAGGAAAAGGGGACCAGGAACTAGAGAAAAGGTTAGATCAAAAAGAATTAACCTAGAAGGTAACACCCACGCACAGGAAATTAATGTGAGTCAACTCCCTGTATAGCTATCCTTATCTCAACCAGCAAAAACCCTTGTTCCTTCCTATTATTGCTTATACTCTCTCTACAACAAAATTAGAAATAAGGGCAAAATAGTTTCTGCCAGGTATTGAGGGGGTGGGGGGGTGAGGGAGGGGGTAGAGTGGGTTGTAAGGGAGGGGGTGGGGGTAGGGGGGAGAAATGAACCAAGCCTTGTATGCACATATGAATAATAAAGTAATTATATATATAAAAAAAGAAGGTCATGGAGTGAGGTTTCTCAGGTGCTGAATGAAAATACCTTCAACCCTAGGATACTCTACTCAGCAAAACTATCATTCAAAATAGATGGATCAATAAAAGTCTTCCATGATAAACAGAAACTAAAACAGTATATGACCACCAAGCCACCACTACAAAAGATTCATCAAGGAATTCTGCACACAGAAAGTGAAAGCAAACAAAACCATGAAAGGGCAGGCAGTAGCAAACCACAGGAGAAGATAAGGTGAGAAAGTAGACAGTAACATTGATTCAGCTGCATATAATCAAATACTTAAGCAACAACAGAAACAAGCACTGGCTGAGGGTGAAAGGCTGGAAGAAGATTTATCAACCCAATGGCCCTTGAAGTGGTTATCCATCTTCAAGAAACTGAAACTAGATCCATGTCTATCTCCCTGTACCAGTATCAACTCAAAACAGATCAAGGACCTTAATATCAGATCCGAAACTCTGAAGTTAGTACAGGAAGGAGGAGGAAACAATCTGGAAGTAGTAGGTATAGGCAAGGACTTCCCCAATAGAACCCCAGCTGCTCAGCAACTAAGAGAAAGAATGGACAAATGGGACTTCATAAAATTAAAAAGCTTCTGCACAACAAAAGAAATGGTCTCTAAACTGAAAAGACCATACACAGAATAGGGGAAAGTATTTGCCAGTTATACATCAGACAAAGGACTGATAACCAGAATATACAGGGAACTTAAGAAATTAAATTCTCTCAAAATCAATGAACCAATAAAGAAATGGGCAAGTGAACTAAGCAGAACTTTCTCAAAAGAAGAAATTCAAATGGCCAAAAAACACATGGAAAAATATTCACCATCTCTAGTCATAAAGGAAATGCAAATCAAAACCACACTAAGACTCCACCTCACCCCTGTAGAATAGCCATCATCAAAAACACCACCAATGACAGGTGTTGGTGAGGATGTGGAGAAAAAGGAACCATCCTACACTGCTGGTGGGAATGTAAACTAAGCAAACACTCTGGAAAAAATTTGGAGGCTTCTTAAAAATCTAAACATAGATCTGCCATATGACCCAGCAATACCACTCCAGGGGATATACCAAAAGGAATGCAACACAGGTTACTCCAGAGGCACTTGCACACCTATGTTTATTTCAGTGCTATTCACAATAGCCAAGATATGGAAACAGCCAAGATGCCCCACTACTGACGAATGGATCAAGAAAATGTGGTATCTATACACAATGGAATTTTATGCAGCCATGAAGAAGAATGAAATCTCATCATTCGCAAGTAAATGGATGGAACTGGAGAAAATCATTCTGAGCAAGGTTAGTCAGGTTTAGAAGATCAAAAATTGTATGTTCTCCCTCATATGCAGACTTTTTTTTTTTTTTCATTGAAGGCTTTTAATTATAGCAATTAAAAGGCTATGGTTATACATTTCCTTTCTCAATATAGAACTCCAGTTGTTTATACTATGTAGATGGTGGGATGGTCCAAACTCTTGTCACCAGGAGTCCACCTTTGGGTGGCATTTCTATAAGGTGGCTATAATCTGCTCCCCTGCCCGAGTGTCAGGAAATTCTCTGGGGGATTTCCAGAGCTGCATCTCTTTCCCTACTGATTCCACTGTGCACAGAGAGCTCGTTCTTTGATGTCATACCAGCCAGCACCATAAGCTCCCTCTACCTGTTCAAAGTTGCAGAGATAGATGACTAAAGGAAGGTTGTCTTCACTTCAATGACAATGCTTCTATCAGGACTGTAACTTAAGTTAGCAAGGCCTCTGAGCCAGCAGAGTCCAGAACCTCAGAACAGGAATCGAGGTTGAACAGGATCTCTACTATTGCAGTGGGAGGTGCCACATTCGTTTCCCCAATGCAGTGTCCAGATTGGAAGACTCTGGCTGGGAGGGAAAGGCCATTGCAGCAAGTACTGGCTCAGCACATAACACCCTGTTCATATGCAGACTTTAGATCTCGGGCAAATACAGCAATGTGGTTGGACTTGGGTCACATGATAAGGTAAGAGCACACACCAGAGGTATGGGGATAGGTAAGAAACCCAAAAAACATGATAGTGTTTGAGATCCTCACTGCAGAGGAACTAATACAGAAACTTTGAAGTGACAGAAGTCCATATGAGAAGGGGATCAGGAACTAGTGAAAAGATCAGTTAGAGAAGAATCAACTTGGGTTGTAACATGTTTGTACATGGAAACAATGCTAGGAATCTCCCTGTATAGCTATCCTTAGCTCAACTAGCAAAAATCCTTTGTTTTTTTAATTATTGTTTATACTCTCTCTTCAACAAAATTAGAGATAAGGGCAGAACAGATTCTGCCTGAAAGCGAGAGGGGTGGGGGAGAGAGGGAGGGGGCAGGGAGAGTAGGGGGGAGAAATGGCCCAACAATGTATGTACGTATGAATAAATGAGAAAAAAATATATATATATACATAAAAGAGAAAAAAAATCTAAACATAGATCTGCCATATGATCCAGCAATACCACTCCTGGGGATATACCAAAAGGAACGCAACACAGGTTACTCCAGAGGCACTTGCACACCTATGTTTATTGCAGCGCTATTCACAATAGCCAAGATATGGAAACAGCCAAGATGCCCCCTACTGACCAATGGATAAAGAAAATGTGGTATTTATACACAATGGAATTCTACTCAGCTATGAAGAAGAATGAAATCTCATCATTCACAAGTAAATGGATGGAACTGGAGAACATAATTCTGAGCAAGATTAGTCAGGCTCAGAAGACCAAAAATTGTATGTTCTCCCTCATATGCAAACTTTAGATCTAGGGCAAATACAGCAATGTGTTTGGACTTGGGTCACATGACAAGGGGAGAGCACATGCAGGAGGTATTGGCATAGGTAGTAAACCCAAAACATGAAAGCGTTTCATGTCCCTACTCCAGAGGAACTAATACAGAAAACTTAAAGTGACAGAGGCAACACAAGAAGGGGATCAGGAACCAGTGTAAAGATCAGTTAGAGATGAATCAACTTAGGTTGTAACACATTTGTATATGGAAGCAATGCTAGGAATCTCTCTGTATAGCTATCCTTATCTCAACTAGCAAAAATGCTTTGTCTTTCTTATTATGTTTATGTCTTGTCTCCAACAAAATTAGAGATAAGGGCAGAAAAGGTTCTGCCTGGAAGTGAGGGGGGGTGGTGGGGAGAGGGTAGGGGCTGGGGACAGGGAGGAGAAATGACCCAAACAATGTATGCACCTGTGAATAAATGAATAATAAAAAAAGAATGATATAGATAAATAATACAAAAGAAATAAGAGTGAAAACTATGAAAGATTAATTTAATAAATAAAATTTTACATTATTTTAAAAGCAAACTAATCAATATAGATATGTATTTATAGATATGAAGAAAAAGACTTAAAAATTAAAAGATTTTAATTTTTTAATTGAAAGGAATGTTATGTGTTTGATTTTGAAAATGAGCACAAACTAAATAATTATTTGGAAAACTATAAATTATGAAATATGCTCAAGAAAAATTGGATATTTGAATAATCTAATGAGCAGTGAATGAAGTGAATCAATAATAAAAGCACCCTCATTGACTTCGCTTTTCTACCAAAATCTTCAGGCTCTTGTTATTCCTTTATGTAATTTCTTTTGTCAAACCATAAAGAAAAAATACTTCCTATTCCATAAAAGTGTTTCCAATAATTTTAACAAACATAAAAAACTCTTGAAGTACCTTATTTTATGGAGTTAGAATAGCTTGAGTCTAAAATGAGACAGATAGGACAATTTATAGACCAACCTCAATTTGCAACAGATGCATATATCCTATATAAAACTCTAACATAAAATGTATAAAAAGAAATATGAATCATAAGCAATTTGATTTTAACCCAGAAATGAAAGGAGAGTACATGAGAAAATCTAATCATATAGAACACAACACTATAATGATAAAAGAAAAATTTAGAGGATCCCATCTCAGAAGATATTGATAAACATTCAGTAATATTCAGTACTCATGTATGAAAAACTGCTTTGCAATCTGGGACTAGAAACTATCTTGAGCAGATTAAACCACCTACGAAAAACCAAAATCTATAGTCAAAGTTAATAATGAAATTTCAGAAGCATTTCTTTTTCGATGAGAAACTGAATACTTGTATTCAACCAAAGGACTAGCAAAGTTCAAAAGGCATTCCATGTGCAAGATGAATATACAAAATGAAGAGTGTTTCCATTTATCAGTAATAAATATTTGAAAATAATGAAAGAAAGGAATCCCATTTAAAATGGCTACTAAAACCTTAAGATAAGGAGGAACTGACTTAAGAAAAGATGTGAACATTCTTTATGGAAAAATTATAAAGCCTTATAACCATCATAAAATAAACTGTAAATTAAAGGAAGCATATTATATATTTTTATGATAAGATGAAGTCATATAGGTATTATTCCTTCCTGAATTATAAGTTCAATGCAATTCCAACAAAAATTCACAGCTTTTCCTGGAACAGGGTATACAAATGCATAAATTAAAAAAGAAAAGAAAGTTCTGACAGATAATTCAATTTTGATGAACTACCAGGTAGGGAGATTTGGCCTACCCTCTATTCTTGATATAAAAGTACAGAAATGCACTAATAGAATGGAATTGTGTGATGTACTGGGTGAAGGACCACGAAGAGCACTTTCTTTCAGAAAGGTAAATGAAGCTGTCATATAACTTCTGGCTGTTGGTTCCTTCAGGGTCTGCTTTAGGCAAAGGGCCACCTTCTCCACAGTGCATCATTCCTAGGGCAGCCCACACCCGAAGACTGATTTAGGAGGAGGTATAAAACAAGGCTTTTCAGCCCACCATGTAACAAATTTTAGGGCTTCCTATATCCAGAGCTCCCTACAAAGTTGGCAGTCTTTGGGCTCTGTATAGCAGTTGACTTCTCATCTGCCCAGTTCTACTTCCTCCACTTCCTCACTGGTGCTCATCTAATAATTTTCCTGCACAAAAATTTCTCTCTCAGCATTGCGTCTTGATCTCTTAACTTTCAGCACAGAGAGTCAGATACAATCTACACCTATAAAGAAACCCAAGGAATGATGTGTGACAGAGCCAGTTACTGGGACTATTTAGTACACACAGGGGAGAAGTTGTACCTCTAATTGTACACAAAATTGGTTAATTCAAGATCTAAATTTGAGCAGCATTATTACAAATATTTTTAGACCTATACATAAGAAAATTTTAAGGTTTTGGATAAAACTTCGGAATGACAGACAATGCAAATAGTCAAAAGAAAAGCCACAAAGTAAGTGGATATATTAATGCACATGTAATTAAGGAAACTAGGTACCTGAAATATATAAATAACTTCTATAAATCAAATAAAGGGCAAACAAATAAGTGAATGGATAATAGCTATGAATAATCAATTCACAGTAGAAGAAACTCACATATGAGAATTAGTCTTGCTTCACTTCTACTATTTGTTGTAATCAGATTATCCTATTAAGGCTGTTCTGCATAGGGGTTGAATCTTACTATCAAAAGGAATACTGTGTGCTTTGAAAACTAAAGGACTTGGCTGAATGGATAATGGTTATGGAACTATATAGGCAAATTAATCAATTAATATTAAAAATGGATGTTCAAATATTGGGAAACTGTACTGGATAAATGCATTCTTCTCAAAATATTATTTTAAGTCCTTTATATCTTGTCTGTGTCTTTATTTCAATTACTAACTTTTGTTATTTTTGATGTAAATGATATCTATCAATAATCTGATATTAAAACCGAACAAGATATAATATTGGGTATATTTATAACCCCTGTTTAATTCCTCAAATGCACTCAATATTACAAATGTCCCTTCATTCACAACAAATCGTCCAATGAAAAGACAACTTATATTTTTGGTTTAGAATGAAACATTTCTGCTACTTTGGTGATGTCCTATAAAAATATAGTAAACATTTACTCAAGCAGGTATTTGATTTTGAACTACATCTTCCCTCTTTTCATTACATGTAAAAGACAAAATTAGTTAAAAAGTGGAATACAAGATAAAAATCATAATTATCGTACTCCACTCTAGTATTTGAACATAATTACATATAGCATGTTTTACACATGATCACAGCAGTTCTATCAGGCACTGTTGCTTATAGCAGTTTTCAGCCTAGCCAGCTCAGCTAGTGTCTTGGGATTTGGTTCAACTGTTTATTTGCTGCCACTCAAGCCCAGATACTACCTGTGGGCCCAAGACTCATAATGTTCGTCAAAATTCATATTGTGTACTCTTTCTGGACCACTGTTGAATTCTGTTCATTTTTCCTGCCTAGATGACTCCTGGACAATGACTGCGGTAAGAGTTGTGCATGTTTAATCTGGGCTGAAGCTGTTCTTTCACCTCATCTGCTGGTACAATGAGGAGGAATCACTGCAGGGAGGATAGGTGGGCTTAGGGGGACAGAGGGGCTGCTAGAAGCAAGGAACCTATGTTAGTTTTGGTGACCTGCAGGCACAAGAAAGCTGATGTTATAAGTTGTAGTTTGGGTCTGAAGGCCGGAAAATGAGGACCAATAGTGTTGTTCTAGTCTAAACGTCAGCAGTCTCACAAACCAATATTTTGATTTGAGTTTAAAAGACCAACGTCCCACGTCAAAGCACTCAGGCCACAGCTGTTCCCTTTTGCTCAGCTATTTTTGATCTATTCAAGTCCTCAATTGTTAGATGAGTTTCCCTGACACATACATTAGGCAGAACAATCTGACTTAGTCAACCAATTTGAGTGTTAATCTTCCTCAGGACCCACAGACAAACACAGAAAAATGTTTTGCCAAATGTCTGAGCATCCCACAGCCCAATTAAGCTGACACATAAAATTTACCACCACAGTCTTTTTAAGAAGATCAGCCCATCACAATGCATGTATCCAAATTACAAGTAAAAGAGAATATATAGATCAAATGTCAATGCCCAATCTCTTCACCACATAAAAATGAAAATACACTTCTCTAGGAATGGCAGAGAGACACATCTTTGCCACAACCCAGCTTTATTCCCATAGTTCATCCTACTTCTGCATGGCACCTTGATCTCCTTTTATATGACAGGTGAGCCCTCTTTCATTCTATTGGAACTGTGCTTGCTGCTAAAAATTCTCATCAGATCTGCCCACAGTTGTTCAGCGTCAGATTTTGAGCATAAAACCTTTACTAATTACCTTTCTACAAAGCACAAGTCTTACTCTTCATTTGTATTGCACAAATATTTGTAACCCTAGAACTTAGGGAACCTTGTTGCTGCTACTAAGTTGTTAAAAATGCCCATAGCGGCCTCCACTTGCCAGCCACTGCTGTTCTCCATTATAATGGTTAAGAAAATGGGCTTAGAATCACAGTCTTGGCTTCAAGCATTGGCTCTGCCACTTATAATTTGCATTACTTTGGAAAATAAAATTAATCACTCTAGGCTTCAGTTTTCTCAGCTAAAAGATGGACCTTGCAAATTTGTTATGACAATGAAATATGATCAATAGTAAGTATCTAACACAATGCTTGGTATAGAGTAAAATTTCACATGCTATCAAATATTTTTGTTATTTTGATGTTTGATGACTGTCGTTGTTGCCTTTGTTGTACCATCCCTGGAAGAATGTTTATATAGCCCACTTTAATTTTGGCAAGAACTGAATGGCTTCTAGCCAGTGAACTCACTAAGCCCCACAGCAAGCTTGACTCTGTGAGACTGCCTGGCATTAGTGAAATCTAGAAAATAACTCCCCGGCCTGTGAGATGGGCCAAAAGTTTACTCATTAGTAATTTGTCCACATGGTAGGAAAAATAAAGGAAATAAGATTAATTAGACCAAATGTAATTCAGCCACACTGTTTAGGAACTGCACACTTATTAAATTGACCCATTTGAATTTCAGTTTTCTTATCTTTAAGACGGAGGTAAGAGTAAAATAAACCTTACAGTTTTGCTGTCAGAAAAAAATGATATAGTGTATGGAAAAATGTTCATGGTGGTTGAGTAAATAATTACTATGTATTATGAGATATTCTTAAGACAGAGTATTTTACTTTAAACCTAAATGTATATATTTCCTGCCCACTGGTGTCACGATTTTTTTGTGCTTTGGGAAAATTATAAAGAAGTAAAGGTCATTTGTCAAGTTTGGGTGAGTCTGAGGAACTAATCAGAAGAAAAGGTCAGTTGTTCTTGGTTCACACTTCCTCCAAGGCACAGAACATTGAACCCAAGCAGTTCTGCCTGTGATCTTCTCAGTACACCTGCCTCCTCCCATCTTTGCATCTGTTGGATAATTATTCAGCATCTTTAAATGAATGTTGTATTAGTTAAGGAAGACCAGCACTTCAAAAACTTTTAGACTCAGGATTCTTTTATTCTCTACTACCCAGATCTTAAGTTTCCAGTATCATTCTCCAAGAAAGGAACCAGGGTTCCTTGGACAACTGGCCGATTTGTCTGGGGCAGGAAATGTAGATTGGACAAATCTGTAATGCCGGAAAGTGAGGAAGTACTCCCCCTCCTCCTCAAAACAAATCAGAGCACATTGATGGGAACATGTTAGAAGCACAAAGAAGCCAACTAAAAGGTTGCCAATAGTCAAAGTTGAGACAATTTGAACAAGAAAATCAGCAGAGCAGTAAAAAATTGCAACCTACATATAAATATTCATGAGTAATATATGAATAAACAATTACCTAACTATGTAGCTACAAAGATGGAAAGAGATGGATTTGCTATGCCTAAAGAAGGATTCCAAATAATTTATATAGATGCACTGTGTTCGATAGAGCACTGTATTAAACGGGGTGGGTTGGTGGACAGTGACTTCCCATTGGAGAAACCTGACAAATACTACTCAACCAGGTGATTAAGGTTAGCATCCAAAGTGAAAACTCACATTAATAGACAGAAGGTACCATGGACGTGATATGACGAATGTGGACATGTCACAAAACGTGACTCAGTCCAATCATGAGAAAACACAGACAATCTGTAGTATTACTCACACTGTTATGTTAATAAGTATAGGAAAGTCTAAGAAAATGTCACAGAAAAGAGGAGCCCAAGAAGACATGGCAACCACATGCAATATGGCTCCCTGGATAAGAACCTGACACAGAGAAACAAAAGCACATTGGGTAAAAGAACAAACAAAATGGTCATCACAGACAAGGAGAAGGCAGAAAAGCAGAAGATGTCCCTGTCCCAGGGATGGCAGTAAGGAAGGTGAAATGAACCAGGCACATTGATTTGAACTTTGATTAATTTAGAAAAAATTCTTTTAAAAAAATTTGATACATAAACACTAAGGCATGACCTTGGCTTTTTAATTGTGACAAATATAAGAAGTTAAGAATAGGGAAACTGTGGAGTATGAGAACTCTGTACTTTCTTCTCAAATGCTGTGTAAATCATAAGCTTTTTCTAAAAGTGATTTAAAAGACTAGAAGCCTTGGTGACTATTATTACTCGAACTGAGTTGTTTCTACAAGTCTTTAACAATAGAAATTGTTAGAAATTTCTAAAATCAATAACATTTAATAATAAAAAATTATCAAGGCTCCCAAACAGCTTTTGTTTATGTGAGTTGTATCTATAAGTCTTTACCTTATTATGAAGAAAAAATGGAGAAAGCTTTAAAAGACAAGAACTACAAGCACAAATTCCAAAATTCATAAGAACTATGTTGTCCTTAAATATCATGTAGCCAGGGGAAACTCCCTGTACCTAAATGGAAATGTGAAGACAATGGACTTCAGATCTTGATGCAAAGCCTAGTTGATCATGATGTACTTTTCATTTTATAATTGTTGAATTCTGTTTGTGGATAGTTGTGTTTTGGGAGGGGACTGATGTTAACAGAAAAGCTACAGTGATCTCAATGAGCATTACTTTATTTATTTCTTTATTTTGGCAGTGTTGAAGTTTGAACTCAGGACCCCCAGTCCTTTTCCTCTAGTTTATTTTCAAGTGAGTCCTGCTTTTCTGCCTAGAGTCAGCCTAGAACAATTCTGTCCCCTGCTGGAATTACAGAATTGTCCCACCACACCTGGCTTTTTTTTCCCCCCAAAATGGTCTGTAACTATAATCCCATCCCTGCTTCCTAAATATCTGGGATTATGGGCATGACCACGAGTCCAGCCATTTCTGGTGTTTTGATACAGCACTATACAACCAGCATGGCCTCAAACTCACTACATAGCTTAGACTGGCTTTGAACTTGTTACCCACCAGCCTCAGCCTCTCTAGGGCTTAGATTATAGGTGTGTGCCACCATGCCTAGCTCTGCAATGATCATTTTTATACAGAAATCCACATAAAGTCAACAGTTTTATTTTTTATGACTAGTTTTCCAAAAGTGGATTAAATGCTGCGAATCTTTTGAATCGCTATAAATTTTATCGGGCTGCTTTCCTGCAAGTACCAATTTATCCTTTCTTTACTCTATGAAAATATTTTCCCATAATCTTAACAACATCGAGTATTATATTTATTAATAATTATTGTGAAAGTAATAAGACCTCTAGTTCCTACAGCTGATATACAGTTATTAACCAGAAATCAAAATTATAAATTATATGTAATAAACTAAAGATCTAATACAATTAAATTGTCACATTACTTGAATGTGACAAATGAAATTGATGTGCTAAAACAAACAGCATAAGTTGGAATTGCTATTAGAGCAATGTAGCCTTAGGTTTACTTCTACATTTAACCAGTTTCTTAGTTTTAATTTGAATTATATAGAGAATGAATGCCTGTTCATGTTAACGTACTTTACAAAGTGGCATTAATAATATTAGGGTTTTTGTTCTTAGTTGAGGATGATGACATTCAAAAAATTTCTCCAGCAAGTCAATGGCACAATCAAGTTTTATTGTAAGTTCACTCTGTAAGTCTGAATTTCTCATGTGAAGCTTAGTTTATCATGGTGGCGCCACTGAAATCTTTATGAAGTATTATTAACTTGTGTTTTTTTGGTTCTGTGCCTTTTTTGTCTTACTTACATAGTTGCATATTTTCTGATTCTCTCTCACAATAGAATGTAAATTCCATGTTTATTTGAGTATTCACCCCTCTAACTGTATCCTTGGACAAATAAATACTTGAATAAATCAATGTGCGATTTAATCATTGTTGAAATCGGGTGCAGAAAGTACTTCCTTACTTATTCCCTGCAACTCTTAGAGGCAAAATATTATGTTGATATATGGCATATACACAAAGGTCCATCTAATGCACTTTTTCAAAATGTGAAAATAACACTGACTTCAGCCCCTATACAGCAAATATCACTGGGAAAATTCAGTCTTGGATCAAAGATAACTAGGAAACTGAAATTGCATAGCAGCACCCCAATATAAGGGGACTGCTTGAATGAGAATTAAATTACATTAAGTTTTTTTAGACAAGAATTGGTCATATGTGTGTGGGGGGGGCGGTTACCAGAGGGAGGGTAAATGGAGAGGGTGAAGGAAGGTGAACATGGTAGATGTACTTTGTATGTGTGTATGAAAATAGAACAATGAAATCTGCTGAAATTGTTCTAAGAAGGGAGGGAATAAGGAAGAATAATGGAGGGGTGAATCCAATTAATATGCATTGTAAGCACATATGTAAATGTCACAATGAATATTCCCCTGTACAACTAAAATATGCTAATAAGCTTAAAAAGAATTAAAAAGTGAGTTCTCAAAGATAATGTGCTTAAGAATGTCCTGGAGATCATTCAGCATATTTTGAGAGATATGACTATACAGTGTACATGCATATTATCATTCCGTCTTTTTTGGAGAAAACATTTTCCTCCATACAATGTATTCATTCTGTATTTGGAGTAGTTCCTCTGGATCTGTGTATAGGGTTTCTGGGGTTAGATGAATCCCAGATATTATAGGAGGAACAACTCAGATGCAGTCAGAGATTATGATAAAAACCCCAGTGTTCACAGATGCTCGTAAAGGTGAAGCTCACCTCAGCCTCACATACATGCTTCTGGGGATCAGAATCTTAAAGGAAGATTTACAGATATATGGATTAAAATAAGGGGCTCCTGGAGAATACCATTTTTTCTTTTCATATCTGTGGAAATTAAGTTTCTTGACCTGTGGAAGGTAGTTGAACTTGATAAGCCCTTGCACATCCTAATCCTCTAGAGTTTATTCATACCTCTGAGTATATTTATAGACAAACTTTGAGAACTTCCAGTTGCCCAAACCTAAATTATTTGACTATACACATGCTTATCAGAGTGGTGAGAGTCATCTGAGTGGTTTTATGGCCTGCTTGTGGTCCTTATCACTAGTAGAGTCGGCTGAATTGGCAACAGAAAAACAGACAACTTCTGTTGCTGCTAACCCCAGGCAGCTTGATGGTGACTTAGAGTTCCAGAGAGTGACAGAGAACGACTGACCCTGGCCACTGGAAGAGCTCAACACAAGTTAAGCAGCTGCTAAGGGTGGCTGACAGAGCTGTTAACACTAGCTGCTGGGTGCAGGGCCACTGGCACTCAATGCTCAGATTTGCTGACACTATGGGAATTGTGCTTTGCTATTCACAATTTCCATCTGAATAGAGCAAAAGAACCTACGACTGATTGGTAACAGAGGAAGAAAGTGAGTGCAGAGTTTTTTTATTATGGGGTTTCCTCATTGAGGTCTCCCTTGAGAATCTTGCTCTGTTCAAGGTGACCTTCTGGACATGATGCTCCGCTCCTTTCTCCCTTTGTGTTCCTAATGCTGGATGTGGTTCTTCTTCACTTAATTTTTTAAAGGTAAATTTTGTAAAACCTGTCCTCAGATTATTTTATTTCACATAAGCCTTTGTTTCCTCATGGGTATCAGATAAATGCAGCAATGCATTCTTATTTTCTGATGTTAGACAACTTCTGTTTTGACTGAATGTAGCTCACTTCTGGCCACCACCTGTTGTCTTACATGCTACCCAAAGGCACCTGTTCTTTGAACACATCTCACACTTTTAACTCAAGTGTTAATGAAAGCGTCCAGTTTTTTTTTCTAGTTGTACTGTACTTGAACTCAGGGCCTTTTCCTGGCTAGACAGGTGCTCTGTCACTTGAGCCATGCCCCCAGTCCCTTTTGCTTTGGGTACTCTTTGAATAGGATTTTGTGCATATGCCCTGGCCAGCCTGAAGAGCGATCCTTCTATTTGTGCTTCTTGTGTCACTGGAATGACGGGTACTCACACCGTACTCAGCATTTCACTGGTTGAGATGGGGTCTTGCTAACTTTTTTGCCCAGCTGACTTTGAACCATGATCTTATGTATCTCTGCCTTCCCAGCAGCTAGTATTACAGGTGTGAGTCACCAGGCCCAGCAAATTCTTACTTATATATCTACCTCAACCTATAATTTGGCAGTTGAATTTTGAGCCTAAATTCTAATATGATTTCTTGTTACTATTCCCTGTATGCAATTTTAGTCTGTCTTAGCTTCCTGAGTCCTTTCTATTTTCTAAATCTATGCCCTGTTAACACTGCAATGCTAAGCATCCTTCTTAACATCTGAATGCATCATCAAACCCAGCGGAAAAAAGGTTTGACCCTAAGAGCTTTGAAGGAAACAGATCATATAAGAATCTGTCTGTAAAATAATTACGAAACATTTCTCCTCTCCCCCAAAATGTTACACTCATAGCAAGCATTTGTAATCTCATCCTCTTTCCCTGGAAACTTCTCTCCTGGCCTACAGAACTCTCTAATTCACTTCATGCAACAACCCAACACTTCATTCCACTTTAGCTGTTTTTGTCATGTTGATAGCAACTTGAAACTCTGAGGAATCAATTTCTTATGGTCTTAGCCTCATATCAAGTAAATATTCTTTTCTGTAGCCTCTACTTGTGTACATGTTTGATGGGCTTTTCTTTCCTATCTTTATCCAAGACTGGGCTAAAAATCTTTGTCTAGTTATTTAAGTATGATCTCATTCCAAAAAAGCTTAAGAAGAGTTTAACCTTTCCATAATATCTATCCATGTGTAATAATCATATGAAGTCAAGGCCATACAAGGAAAAGGAAGCAATTAGAGTTTATTTAATTACAGTCTATGAATCTTACATTTGGTGCTAAGCATTCTGGCAGCAAGACCAAGAAAGGGAGTGAGATTCTAAATACTATAATTTCCAGTATCTGCCAAAAGAAAACATACCAATTCTTTAGGAGAATAAACATTTTCTTCACACAGAGAGGCTTAATATAAGTATTCTTTCTGACAGCCAAGTGAATTTTAAGCTCCTTAAATATGGGGACTATTTTAAATCATCTTTTGTATACTCATTTCTCCCTGATTTCTACTGTGCTTAATAAGACAGTTTTATGGTGATAATATGTGTTTTTGATAAGAATATTAGGCATGTCACTTTTCCCCACTTGTGGTGTAAACATGGAAAGAAATGGCTATGGTTTATGGGTCCAGAAGTTGTGAAAAAAGTAAACATGTTAAAAAGATCTATAAGATATTCTAAAAAAGGAGGAAAACATCAATAAGTTACAGAAATACAGAAAGAAGGGGAGAAATAGGGACTAGACCAAGAGAGATACTGAGGTAATGACTAGAGAAGGAAAAATGAGTTCTGTGGAGTTTGGGGACTAGCAGAAGTTACACAGGACAGACATGAGTTAAATGGTAATGCCCTAAATGGTATGTTCAGTCAACATCCATTCATTTGTGGGCAGCTTCTGTTTAAAAAGTTAATTTGACCCAGTTACCATGGTGCTAGACTTTGTTCATCTTCCCACACCAAGTTGAAATTCTTTTCTTTGCAAAGCTATGATGTTGGCCCAAACAACACATCCTTGTGGGGGTGTTCATTGGATTTTAATGAGCATCTGGGCAGACCCTGGGAGAGAGCTGTGTTCTCACAGTGCGAGGGCAGACTCTATGCTTTCAGCTGTTGGCACTGTGCACAGTAGATAGTGTTCTCAGGAGAAAGATGTTAGTAAACCTTCATTTGTGTGTGTGTGTGTGTGTGGCTGAAGAGAATTGGCTGCAAAAGAGAAGTTCAATTTTCTTGTTTCTGAAAGCAGTAAAGAAGTTTCCAAATGACTTCCTCTAATGCATTTGGTAAACTGCCCTCAAAGACTATTATTTGAGTATCTCAAAATGCAGGCTTAAACAATCTCCCTCAATATCTGTCACTACCAGTAATCTGTGTAATATTTTCAAAAAGTAGGTTTGTTAACAAATTTCATTATAGCTTCTGTTTGGGAAGAATATGGAACTCCTGAGATATTCTGGGAGAAGAGGATATGGAATGAGAAATTTCAGTGGGAATGCATTTGAGTTACCTAATTCAAGAGCTATGCAGAATTTCCTTGAATTCCACCTGCAGCAGTGGAGGTGCTGATGGTGCTCACTGTAGTTTCTCAGGAAAGGAGGATCAAATAAAGTCAGAGGTAACTGCCAGCAAGGGGAAGCTCACAAACACTGAACTCATTCTGCAACTTAAATATTCCATTTCTTTACCTAGAAGACCTTTACCGTCTCATCATAGTCTCTAGTTTGTTTTAAACTCTTATTCAACCTTAAAAACCCCACTTACTTTATTTTTTCTAAAGTTTACCCAGGCATCCTGGCAAAGCTTGTTTCTCCTTTCCTGGTGTTACATCTTACACATCACCAAAACGTTTTCTTTATCAGACCTCAATCGAAGGCCTTACATTTTCTACTGTTATTTCCACTTAAAGATCTATCCAAATGTGAAATATTTTGTTTTATTTGGGCAGTACTTGGGGTACTGGAGTTGAACTTAGGGCTTTGCACTTGCCAGGTGGGTGCTCTACCACTTGAGCCACACCCCTATCCCTTTTTGCTCTGATTATTCTAGAGATAGGGCTGTGCTTTTTGCACAGGCTGGCCTGGATCATGAGCCTTCTATTTATGCTTCTTGCTGTAAATGGCATGACAGGTGTGTGCCAGCATGCTCAATGTTTTTCCATTGAGATGGAATCTACAAACTTTTTTTGCCTAAGTTATAGTAGAACTGTGATCCTCCTGATCTCAACCTCCCATGTAGCTAGGATTACAGACATGAGCCACTGACTCCCAGCTCCAACTGTGAAATATTTTAGAAAAATGATTTATTACCCATTTTTGTTCCCATTCTTAGTATAGTTTATAATATTTCTGAATGATTTAATGAATACATGAATGAAAAGAAAGTAGGACAGAAAAATGCAAAGAAAATAAAGTTGAAGAAATTGAATTAGTGAACAATAATGAGATGGGGTGAACACAAAGAGATATTAATTACTAGAAACCCTTGAAGATGTGTTACAAGAGTGGGGCAAGAAAAGTTTTGAGAAAGTAGGACAATATTAAAGGACAATTCATCTGTATCATAATAAAAAATACAGGGATGATGAGAGTAGCAAAGGTCTAGGAATCAAAAATCTCAGAAGACCTTAGTTACTTATAGAAACCAAATTGGTGACCTACTAGATGGATCCTAAACTATTGCTCTTCTCCAGGAATTAGAAAGATGAAGATCCTGGCTGAGGAATTGTAGTTGTTAAAGCAGTTAAGCCTGACATTTAAAGGAACAATGACATTTATAAAAGGAAAGACGTTACTTCCAAAGATAAGACAAGATGTGTATCAGACTTTTATTCGGTGCCTATGGCACTGTAAATTAAGGATGGAGGGTCAAAGACAAAGTTGCTCAGCTCATAAAGACTGGCTTGCATAAGGAAGTCTGCCAAGCTCAGAAAGTCTGCATGTGTCATTCACAGGCCTTGACCTGTTTTGTGCATGGTCTCTTTCCTCTAGCCTCTCATGGAAAACAGTATTATCTAATGTGCATTGTATTATTATCTCTGAATTCTCCACCAGACTAATTTCATCAGGGAAGGAATATGGATGTGTTTCTGGAATCAATCTTGGCATGAAACCAATACCTGTTTCTCAGAAATTGGCTAGTTCAGTATTGTTAGTTTTGTTATTGGTCTAATTTGAGCACCACCATTATCACTAAATTCAGTGCTTTGAAATCTTTTTTTCTTTATTGCTCTGTTTTTCCTAATATTTCCATACTCTACTTTGTGGTAGGGTGAGAGATTGATCTTAAAATTTTGTGCTGTATTACACTATAATTTTTTTTCCAAGTTTCCATCTTAATGTTAATTCTGCTGTGTCCCATTCTTTCCTCTCAGAAACTTCCCTGCTCATCTTACATGGTTCTCTTCCAGTCTTGACTACTGGTTCTCCAGTATGCCACATACTAGTCACACTGTTAACTCTTTTCCTTTTGTGTTCTCTGGTCAAGAAATTGTTACCTGCATTGTTTTTGTTCTTAATTGACACTAATATTTTGTTAAACAAGATCTTGTTCTGTATGATATGGTAGTCACTTTATGCTACTACAACAAAACTCATGAGATAGGCAACTTATGAAATAAACAAAGGTTATTTTTGGTTCATGGTTCTGGAGGTTCATATTCAAGGTCAACCGGCCCCATTTGCTTGGGCCTCTGGCACGTGTGGCTTAAACATGTTATACATCTCAATCTAGGAGAGATAGGTCAAGATAGGGATGGGGGGGTGGAGAGAGAGAAGGGTGGCAGGGGGAGAGAGAGAGAGAGAGAGACAGAGACAGAGAGAGAACCAGCAAGGTCCCAGAATCTCTTTGAAGGATACCACCTACAAGACTCTATCTTACAAAGGCCCATAGGATCTCCTTTAGCAAGGACCAAGCCCTTAACATATAAATCCTCTGGTGGATACTTATCCAAACCCCAACACTCTGAGATGAGAAGTCTACTGAAGAGTTTTTAAAAAGAGAGACAAGACTGTATTTGTGCTTTAAAGGAATCAGTCCGACTCTGCTGTTAAGAATAAACTGTAAGAAGACAGGACTAAATGAGAAAGACCAAGAGTCAACAACAATTATCTTGGTGAGAAATGACAATTTCCTCTTTCATTGGGGTGCATCAGTGGAGAGTATAAGAAGTAGTTATTTTAAATATTTTGAATTCTTGATTTCATGAGAGGAAAGGGGATAAAAGTAAAACCAAGGAGGACCCCACAATTTTTTGTCTTTAAGAACTGAAAGCATAGAGTAGTGAGAGTTTAACCAAGGTTGAAAAGACTATGGGGAAGAGTGAGAAATTCAAGTGGTCTGAAAAGGAGAAAGATATGAGTGAGGAATTCTGTTTTAAGTGTTAGTTGGAAATAGGTATTAATATTTACATGAAATCAGCAAACTTAGAAAAGGAAAGTAAAGGAAAAGATCTGTGACAGAAAAAAATCGAAAACGTAGCATACGAACCGAATGATAACAATAGCGAGGTCTGGATGGGACCACCAAGGAAGTAAATGTAACTAGAGCCATGAAGAAGAACACTGATGAAGAACACTGGTGATCTCTGGACACTGCCGTGTGAGTAAGTCAGAGAGATGTGGAGAAAAATTAATGGAGACTGAGCACAAGGATCCAGAAAGACAAAAGTAGGGGCAGAGGAAGAGTTGTGTCCTGGAATCAAGGGAGGGAGGAGTTTGGAGAAAAAAAGAAGGCGATGGTCAACAGTACTGCTGGAAAATGAAGTAAGTTATTACATGACCCTGCCTGTCTGTCAGTACTGGTTGTTCTTTGAGTGACATAGATCCAAACTAGGCCAGTAAATATTTTCTTCCTCTCTTCAGGGGATTTTCAGTGTCCATAATAGTGTGAGCAAATTCCCCTGACAAATCCACATTCTATCTATCAGCTATCTATTATCTACCTTCTATTGGCTCTGTCTCCCTGGAGAACCCTGACTAATACAGTGAAATACATTTAAAATCTTTACGTATGACTTAGTTGGAAGTTAATAAAAACTTGATTTTCTGCTTCTAATTTTTAACTCAGTTTTACAAAGTAATGGATTTCATTATGATATGTGTGCAATGTACTTTTATTTTTTTTCATTTTTGATGCTTCTGGGGTTTGAACTCAGGGCCTTGTACTTGCTGGGCAAGTGTTCTGCCAGTTGTTCTGCAGACTCTTTTGCTTTAGGTATTTTTCGGATACAGTCTTATGCCTTTGGACCAAGCTGGGCTGGGACCATGATCCTCCTACCTATGCCTCCCCCTAGCTGAGATTACAAGCAGGAACCACTACATCTGGCTTGTTTTTTGAAATAAGGTCTCACTGACTTTTCCCAAGTTGGCCTCAAACTGTGAACCTCCCAAATCCAATCGCCATATACCTGGAGTAATAGGCATGGACCACCACACCAGGCCCTGATGTACTTTAATCATATTCCCCCTTCCCCTGATCTAGTCATCCCTTCCCTCCGAAATAGTGCCCTTTCTATTTTCATGTCTATTTTTTTAAAAATATACATTCTGTATTTGAAAGAAAATGTGTGACATTTGTCGTTTGAATCTGGTTTATTTTGCTTGACATGTTATCTCTAGTTTCATCCATTTTCCAGCAAAAGACACAATTTCATTCTTCTTTTTGCCTGAGCAATAGTCCATCATGTACATACACCACATTGTCTTTATCCACTCATCTGTTGATGGGTACCTAGGCTGATTCCTTAACTTGGTTACTGTGAATAGTGATGCTATAAACCTGGGTGTGCAGGTGCCTATATTATATGCTGACTTTGATTCCTTCAGGTATATTTCCAGGACTGATATAACAAGATCAGGTAGTAGTTTGACTTTTTCTTGTTGAGAAACTTCTCTACTGATCTCCATAGAGGCTGCACTAATTTACATTGTCACCAACAGTGTCTGAAGGGTCCTTCCCAACCCTGTCCTCTGCCCCCACCAGTATCTTTGCCAGCATTTGTTGTTGCTTGTTTTCTTGGTGATGGCCAATCTGACTGAGGTGAGAGGGACTCTCAATGGAATTTTGACTTGAATTTCTTTTATGGATAAGGATATTGAATAATTTTTCATGTTTTTATTGGACATTTGTACTTCTTTTGAGATCCATCTATTTAATTCACTTGCCCATTTTATGTTTTGCATTTTTTAAATTCTGGATATAAGTTCCCTGTCAGATGAATAGGTGGCAAAGATTTTCCCCCATTCTGTAGGCCATCTCTTCCCTCTGATAATTGTATCCTTTCCTCTGCAGAAGCTTTTAAATTTGCTGCAATCCCATTGGTCAGTTCTTGCTATTATTTCCTGAGCTATTTAAGTCTTACTCAGTAAGTCATTGCATATGCCTAGATCTTGAAGTGTTTCCCCTGTGTTTTCCTCTAGCAGTTTTAAAGTTTTAGCTGTCATATTAAGGTCTTTGTTCCATTTTGGATTGATTTTTGTACAGGCTGTGAAATCTATCTTCTACATGTGGATGTTCAGTTTTCCCAACACCATTTGTTAAAGAGTCTGTCTTTTTTCTGATGTCTGGTTTTGGCAACCTTGTGAAGAATCAGATGTCTGTAGCAGCGTGAGCTAATTTCTGGATCTCCTATCTTCCATTGGTGTGTGTGTCAAGGTTCTGAATTTGCATATATGCTATGGCTGTGCCCTGCCCCTCCCTTGCCTTTGTCTCTGTTCTTGTTGTGCCCTAGTTATAACCATACTTGGAGTGGATCTGTATGAAGATATGAGAACAGCTAGTAGGGGTAAAATCCAAAAACAGAAAAGAACAGGACTTCATAGAAAGGGTTGATAAACATAAATTTGGGGTGTAGAAGCAGTCCTAGGGCCATAAGAAGAGGCTCAATTGTTTTTTCTAAACATTAATGGCATGGGTGAATCTTGGAAGCTAAAGGAGAAAGGGACACTAAAATGATGATAACAGAAAATAAGAAGAAGAGGAAAGAAGAGTAAATATGACTATGTTGAAGAATGGAGTAGATTTTCACTAATGTATTCATTGGTGAGGATGCATACCAAGGTAAAAATTTAAATCTTATAAGTACAGCATGCAGGATGGATATTACCAGGGATCCTGTAAGGTGTCTTTATTTCTTTGTTGTCTGGACTAATTCCAAGATGGTGTTCTTGGAACAAAGGAATCTAACACAGCAAAAGAAAATGATTTCCAACTTAAAAGAATTTAAATATTTTTTGTGTGAGCACATTTTATATCCTCTATTCTTATCTGCTCCTTTGAATGCTTCTCGTCATCCATCCATCCAGAGAATTCCAAGTGTGTTGCAAGACTGAAAATTAAAAGATATGAATATAAGTACAGTTAGTCTTGGAATCCTTAATAAAAAGAGCAAAACATCTTTGGAATCAAAGGAGGAGATAGATCATTAGATGCTGTACATACTATGCTGTACATTCTAGAGATTCTGTGTTATAGGACCCGTCTTTTCTATAAAATTCATGTCATTCCCAGAACTTATCTGGAAATAAGACCTTTGCAGATGTGATTAGTTAAATCCCACATAACTAATGCCGTTCTAAAAAGAAAGACACAGAGACAGATATACAAAGAAAGATGGCCATGTGAAGACAGGAAGAGATTGGAATGATGTATCTTCAAGCATAGAACACCAGGGTTTGCAGGCAATCATCGGAATCCAGATGAGCAGACAGGGCATGGCACTGTAGTAATCTTGATTTAGAATGGAATTCTAAAATTCTATTCTCATAGCTTCTAGAACTGTGAGAGAAGTGTTTTGTTTTGTAGTACAGAAGAGCTACTCAGTTATTTGATTGGGAAAGATATGAGGTGTGTGTACTTTCCTCTACAGCATTTAAAGAAATGCAAAATGAGCAACTCTTTGGGTTGCAGAAAATCCAAAAGCATGAATAGGGAATGATAAATTCTCACAACAATAGCCCTGAACTACACTGGACTCTTGAGTCAGAGGCCCATAAGTAAAGGGAAGGACAAATTACAGAGAGTAAAATGGTTATACTATAGAAGGGAGACATAAAGGTAGTATTCTGAAAATAAAAATATCTCATGATTATAAGAAAAATTAGGCTCTCTAGTAGAAGCTTCTGATAAAAATGAATTAAAATGCAATTCACTTTAAGCTAATTGAGCAGCAAAGGTGAGAATAATTACAAAACATATATTATTAGCAACAGCCTGAGGAGGCAGATACTTAAGTATAGTCCATGGGCTGGTATTGGTCTTCAAGGTTTTTGCTTCTCACCCATATCAAGAAAGTAAAAATATTGGAACTCAAGTATTTAGAAATTTCTAAAGCAATTTGATCTTGTTATGACAATCAAATGAGTGACTGGTAGACTTGTATATTTAGGCCGAGTATTCACCCATTTTAGCTATTTAATTAACATGATTCCCATTTCTCCTGAGTTGCACAGTAATCATGAAAAATAGGACTGTGTTTCAACAAGCAATATTTTAAGGTCTGTTTCTCAGCTATAAGTCAGAATTGAATAAAAATATTAAAAATGTAATATATTGCCAAATTCATTACTTTTTATTTATAGTACAACATAATTAAGTAAATTAGAGAAATGACACTTGTATTATTAAGTTTTAACTATCATGGCTCAAACAAATTTTCATTGAATTTGTTAATAAAATGCCTTTTCTGAATGTGCCAGTGATAGAAACAAAACGATGAGGATGAGAGTGACTCCAGACAAGAACTGGCAGGGCTTGTATTTTTGCCCAGATGTGTGCTTTCTCATATGTCGCATTCAGTTTGTGGCTTTACTTGATGATAATATACAACAGACATGGTGCTCTTTATACTGCTGATCCAGAAAATAAAGCAATGTAATCCTCAAGACATAAGGGGATTGATTTATACTTCTAAGTGTCAGTGACTTGCAGCAAACATTTATTGTATTTTAAATATAGATTGTATTATAGTCACACAATATGGAGCAACAGGTACAGAGAATTAGCACATACTACCTTTCCACACACATGTACAGCTTACTCCATTGCCGGCATGCCCCACCCACCACAGTAGCACAGTTGTTACAATCAATAAATCTACACTGAGACCATCATCATCCAAAGCCATAGTTTACATTAGAGGGTCACTTGATGGTTGGTAGGTTTAGAAGACGGTATAATGACATATATCTACTATTACAATATTATAAGGAACTGCTTATTCCTCCCTCAGTTCCCTGTAAATCCTGACAATAACTGATTTTTTTTGTCTGCATAGGTCTGCCTTTCCCAAATGTCATGTAGTTGAAATCATATAATGTGTAGACTTCATATAATATGAAGATTGACTTCTTTCACTTAATAATATGCATTAGGGTTTTCCCCCTGCCCATTCATGATTTGATGCTTATTTTTATTTGTTTTAGCACTAAATTATAAATAAAGCTACTATAAATATCCATGTGAAGGCCGTTAGGGTGGATATGTTTTAACCTACTTGAGTAAATATCAAGATATATGACTACTGTATTGTGTGATAAAAATATATTTAGTTTGTAACAAATTGACAAGTTGTCTTCCAAAGTGGCTATAACATCTTGTGTTCCCGTCAGCATAGAGGGAGAGTTCCTGCTGCTAAACACTCTTTATCAGCATTTGGTGCTATTGTTATTCTGGATTTTGGCCACAATTTGGATTTTAGTGTCTCATTTAATCTGGATTTGACATCTCATTATTTTAATTTGTATTTCCCTAACAGCATACGATGGGGAATATCTTTTCACATGAGTATTTACTGTCAGTATATCTTCTTTGGCTGGGTATTTGTTAAGTTCTTTGGTACATCTTTTAATTGTATTGTATCCTTATTGTTGAGTTTAAAGCGTTCTTTTTATAATTTGAACAACATTCTTTTATCAGATATGCCTTTTGCAAATATGCTCTATAAATCTGTGGCTTTCACTTTAATTTTCTTGATAATCTTTGTACAGGAGAAAAATTTAATTTTAAAGAAATCCAGTTTATTGATTCTCTTTTTCATGGATTGTGCTTTTGGTGATATATCAAAAAGTCTGACAGATTTTCTCTTGTTTTGTCTTTTAGAAGTTTCACAGTTTTTGTGTCTTGAGTTAATTTTTGTGATGTGTGTGAGGTCTGTGCATAGATTCCTTTTCTGAACAAGTGACTCTACTGTTGTTCCAGTACCATTTGCCGAAATACTGTCTTTTCTCTAATGTTTTACCTTTGCTTTTTTATGAAAGATTAATTGACACCAGGAAAATGAAACTAATGATTGCATGTAGACCATGGAACTCTGCTGCTACAAAGAATGTTGAGAATACTTATGTGGATATCTTTAGGGGCTCCCTATTTTATCGCAGTGATCTATTTGCTTATTCTTTCACCAGTACCACACTGTCTGAATTTCTGAGAATTTTTAGCAAATCTTGAAGTAGTGCTCTCCAGTTTTGCTCTTCAATAGTGTATTGTCTGATCTGAATCTCTTGTGTCCCCATAAAATTAACTTTCTGAGACTTTGATTGGAATTGTATTGAATCTATATATCAGGTTTGGAAGAAGTAGCATCTTGACAATATTAAATCTTTAAATCTGTGAACATGGAAATCTCCCCATATATTCAGTTCTTTGATATCTTCCCTCAGAGTTTTGCAGCTCTCCTCAGACAGATATCATATCTATTCTGTAAGATTTTAACATAATATTTCATGTTTTGGATGCTCAAGTACATGGTATTATATTTTTAATTGCAAATTTTCCTTATTCATGGCTGGTATATAGGAAAATTATTAATTTTTATATATTAACCTTGTATCCTTGCTGTAATAGCAACAAATACTCGTGTAGAAGTTGTAGCAAGTTATCTAGAAGATCTAGCTAAGATAATTGATGAAGGTGGCTGTACTGGATGATAAATATTCAACATAGATGAAACAGTCTGAAAAGGGGAGGAGATGCTATCTATGGCTTTCGTGGACAGAAAGAAGTCAGTGCCTGGCCTCAAAGCTTTAAAGAAAGAGCTAAATCTCTTGTTAGAGGCTAATGGAGATGGTGACTTTAAAGTGAAGCCAATGATCATTTACCATTCAGAAAATCCTAGGGGCCCTGAGAATTATACTAAATCAATGTTACTGTGTTCTCTAAATTGGACAACAGAGCCTAGATGACAGCACATCTGTTTACAACATGGTTTTCTGAATATTTTAAGTATACCGCTAAGACCTACTGCTCAGAAAAATAAGTTCCTTTAAAAATGTGCTGTTGATTGATAATACATTTCATCCCCCAAGAGGTCTAGTATGGATATAGAATGATATTAATGTTGTTTTCAAACCTGCTAACACAACATCCATTCTAAAGCCTATGGATCAGCAGTGATTTTAAGCTTACAGTCTTATTATTTAAGAAATGCATTACAGGCTGCGCATATAAGCTGAAGCCTATAATCCTAGGTTTTCAAGTGTGGAAATCAAGAGGATTGTGGTTCAAAGTCAGCCTGTGCAAAAAGCTCATGAGAGTCCCCATCTCAACCAATGGCTGGGTGCAGTGGTATGCCTGTCATCCCAGTAAACAGGGAGCACAAAAAGGAGAATCATGGTCCAGTTTGGTGTGGGCATAAAGTGAGATCCTATCTCAAAAATAACTAATTCAAAAAGGGCTGGTGGCACCTGGTACAGCACCTGCCTAAGAAGCGCTAGGCCTTCAGTTCAATTCCTAGTACCACAACACCCCCTGAAAAAAAAAAAAGAAGGAAAGAAAAACATTGCATAAGACTATATATGTAGGTAGCTTTCATATATAATGATTCCTCTGGTGGATCTGGGCAAAGTGTGTAGAAAGCTTTCTGGAAAGGACTTTTTTTTTTCTTTCAGTACTGGGACTTGAACTCAGGGCATTCATCTTGAGCCACTTCGCCAGCTGAATTTTTTGTGACAGGGTTTTTTGAGATAGGGTCTCCTGAACTATTTGCCTGAGCTGCTTCAAACTGTGGTCCTACTGATCTTTGCCTCCTGAGTAGCCAGGATTACAGGCATGGGCCACTGATGCCCAGCTCCAGATACATTAAGAACATTTGTAATTCATGGAAGAAGAATGATACAATAAGGTTTTGGAAGATGTTGATTCAAGCCCACATGGGTGTGATTGAGAGGTTCTAGACTTCAGTGGAGGAAGTAGCTACACACATGGAGGAAATAGCAAGGGAGCAAGAGGAACCTGATTATGGGACAGAATTGCTGTGATTTCATGATAAAACTTTAATGGATAAGGGGTTACTTTTTATGGATAGGCAAAGAAAATGGTTTCTTAAAATACAATCTACACTTGGTGAAGATGCACTGAATAATGATGAAAGGACTTCAAAGGGTTTAGAATATTACATAAACACAGCTGCATAGCAGTGTTGGAGAGAAATTACTACAATTATAAATAAGTTTAATAGTGGGTAAAATGCTATTAAGCAGCATTGCATACTATAGAGAAATATTTCATGAAAGGAAGAGTCAGTTGTGGCAGGCTTTATTGCTGTCTTATGTTAAAAAACTGTCACAGCCATGCCAGCCTTTGGCAAGCACTGCCCTGACTAGTCAACAGCCATCAACATGAAGGCAAAAAGATTATGATTCACTGAGGCTCACATACTACTAGCACCTTTTTATCAATAAAGTATTTGAATTAAGAAATTACATTGATTTTTAGACAAAATGATATTGTACACTTAAGGAACTATCATATACTATAAACATGACTTTTGTATGCTCAGAGACAGGAAATAATTGTGTGACTCACATATTGCCATAACTCACTTTATCAAGATGTTTGGAACCGAACCTGTAATATGTCTGAAATGTGACATTAACCATCTTCCAATCTGTGAAGAAAGCTGAGAAAATTGTGTCCCTATAGAACCTCGGCCTCTCCATTTGGTGAATATCTGGTCCAGTCTACCAACATTTTCAGTTTTCCTTATTTAACCTCTGTTAGTTTCCTCAGTGTGTATTTCAGTACCTATGGTCTTCCTCCAAGTCACACAAGACCCTCTTCCATTTGCCTTCTTAAGAGTTTTCTTATCCACTTTAAAAACATAATTAGGAAAATTGGTTAAATCAGGTGGGATCTCATTTCCATTTCCTGGCTTGGTACTCTGAACTACAAACTTAGTAAAGTCACTTTTTCATCCTTAATGCCTTTGTCCAGGCTCTAATGATTTAATGTCTATTCTTTTATTGAAGATAAACTTTTCCATCTGTGTTCTTTATGCTACATATTTCTGCCTTCTCTTTTACTTGATTATTTATCCCCCATTTCTTGCACATTTTTACTTTCTCCTAATTATTTTCTTTCCCCATAATTCATTACATATGTTCTATATCTGTTGTTAAGCCTTCATTATAATATTTATGCTGATTTAGAGTATGGTATTTATGCAGAAAATTTATACCCCTTTATAGTGTATATCTTAAAGGATATCATATCATCTCATATCATACTGCACAACTTCTTACGTATTACTAAATATATGCCATCTGTTTCTTAAATATTAGTTGAGTGAATGCACAATAACATCCAGAAGCCTGCACTTGTCAGTAACACCTCTCAAAGTCTGCCTATTTGCTGCCAGGCCTTCCTATAACATTGTAGTCCATATTTTTGTTTGGCATTATGAATGGTCACCGTCTGATTTTATACTGATAAAACAGTTAGTACATATATAACAGTTACTATGTAACACATACCATTCTCAATGATTTATGTCTATTAGGCTATCTACAAAACAACCACAGTAATAATTCTTTATGAAGTTGGCACCTGAGAAAATACCAACATAGAGGGACTACTAATACATGGATACTATGTCTTTTTAGTATGAATGTGGAGAGACATTTTAACATATAGATACTAGATATAGACATAATTAAAGCTCTAATCTTAATCTAGCTACTAAGCAATTACAATGCATAATATTTCTCTTGAGTTTTTTTCCCTTGTAATAATTGATGAAGTCCATAAGTGAATAGCCTAAAAGAGGCCAAAAAGTTGCCAGAAACCATCAGTTAGCTGGTTAATACATCAGATATTAATGGAACTCCCTCCTTTTCCTCTCTTGATGAATCAGAAGCATTTAACTCTCATGTTGTTTTACTCATTTTGCCACAACAGCTCTTGTGGGTACCTTAGGAAAAAAATGCAATGAATCATTTTTAAAAACAAGATGGTCAGAATAGACAGCCCCATTCATGAGTTTCTTAAGACTTAATGACAAAGCTTTTTTCTAACAAAAGTGTGTCCATTTTAACCATCCAGTCATAGAAAATATTAGAAATAGAAAATATTCTGTATCATATTGGAAGCAAGGAGGGAAGACTAGATTAGAGTCACCCAGTACTTTCCCGCATTTTCAGGAATCTGAGACAAAACATTAGATGCATGGTTGCAGGGAAAGGTGAGTGTCATGGAAAGGCAAGAAGGGAAATAGTAAATAGCAGACAGAAACCAGGTGAAATTCATAAATATTTAATATTGATTTATAAAAGAAACAACAGATCCTAGCATAGAGTGCTAAGCAAAATGGTAAGGAATGGGGAGAATCACCTCCACACAAAGATGAAAGCAAAAGAGAAATGGAAAGTCTCAAGAAACCCCATAGGTGTACAAGTTGGAGCTCTGCAGAAATAAAGTTTAAGATGGAGATCTGTGTGCCATTCAGTAAGTAGGTGCCAGAGAAGGGGTCTTCTTTATTTCTTACTGTCTGGTGCTTAGAGGGAAATCATCTTAGGAGAGGTCTGATAGTCAAACCTCTTGGCTGGGAAGAGCATGAGAACATGCATTTTCATATCTCCAAACTCCAAGGCCTCTCATTTTCACTAGCTAAGCTAGAAACCATGCTAAAAATCTGCATGGGCCTGGAAACTTATCATGACTTGAACTCAGATTCATGGAGGGAAATGAAGCTGGTGGGGAGGAAAGCATAAGCTATGAACTGCATGGCAGAGGGAAGCCAAAGGTAAAACATCTGCAGGACTATAGTCTGAGCTCTGCTAAGAAGAGAGAGACCAGCTGTGTGTGAAAGCAACAATGAGTGCTAGGATAGAAAACTGGAAGGCCAGGACCACACTATCAATCTGACCCCTATGCCTTGCCGACCCAATGAGACTGCTTTGGTTTGAATGCTTCATACATTCCCAGAGAACCAGAAAGACTGGTGAAAAGCATTCACTACTTGGATGAGGTCAAACTGGAAACTACCATTTTGTTCTTATCCGTTTGAACTTCAGAAAGAAAACAAAAACAAAAACAAAAACAACTGCCCCCTCCACACACACACACAAGTCATCACTTGCAAAAGACAAACAGGAAAAGGAATCTATCCTCTTTTCAGGAAAGATGAAATATTGTCTGGTGATTGTTTGTTTGTTTTGTTTAACCATTTTGTCTTTCTCTGTTCTTATTATATTTTCCATCATTATTCTAACAATTTTTTCCCATATAATTATCCTCTCTTTCCTATCTTGCTTCTTTGCTCTTTTTCTTCTTCATCATTCTCATTCTTTTTTATTACTTATTAAAACCTTTACCTTTAATAGTTTTTAAACTTCTAGTTTATCCTATAAGTATCCTAGTGACTTTCTTTGCTAACATTACTGGAACTGTAGTTGGTGTTTCCACTTTTTTTCTTAATTACACTTAAATATCTGGTTTGTTTTTGTTGTGGCTGCCTGCTTTATCTCCTCTGAATGATAATGAAGACAAGTCTGCCCAACAGGAAGACTCTCTAAAATTAAAGAAAAAAAAAAGCTGAGATAACCACCTCCACAGACAGGAAAATTATAGCAGAGAAACATAAGAAAGAAGAAAAAGCAAGACATTTTGACTTCACAAGTGAGAAGCTCCCCATGAACTGAATCCAAAGATATCAAAATAGTTGAAATGTTGGACAAAGAAGTCACAAAACATTTTTAAAAAGATCAGTGAACTTGGAAAGGATTAAAACAAATAGATGAATGAGATAAGGAATTCAAATCAAGACCCAGACAAGAAATACAGCAACATATATAAGAAATTCAACAAGGAAATTGAGGTTCTGAAAATAAAAACAAGGGAAAATGATGAAAATGAAAAATTAAAAAAAATCAAATAAAAAGCACAGTAAAAAGTATTACCAATACACTAGGTCATGTGAAAAGAAAATGCAAGAACTCACTGACTCCATCAAAAGACAAACCTGAGAATCATGGGCATTGAAGAAGAAGAAGAGGTGCAAGCAAAGGGAATGTGTAATATATTCAACAAAATAATAACAGAAAATTTCCCAAATCTAGAGAAATCTATTCCCATACAAATGCAAGAGGCCTCCAGAACACCAAATGGACCAGACCAAAATAGAACTACCCCACGGCATATTATCATTAAAACAACAAGTACAGAGACCTGAGAAAGAATATTGAAGGCTGTAAGAGAGAAAAAACAAATAACATACAAAGGTAAACCCATCAAAATCACAGCAGACTTCTCAACAGAAACATTAAAACCAAGAAGAGATTGGGGTGAGATCATCTGGGCACTGAATGAAAATAACTTCAACTCTAGGATACTCTACCCAGCAAAACTATCATTCAAAATAGATGGAGCAATAAAAGACTTCCATGATAAGCAGAAACTAAAACAATATGTGACCACAAAGCCACCACTACAAAAGATTCTTCAAGGGATTCTGCACACAGAAAGCAAAACCCAACATAACCATGAAAGGGCAGGCAGTATCAAACTACAGGAAAAGAAAAAGCAACAAAGAAGAGAGTAACCTCAGCTTAGGTACACACAATCAAACCTTCAAACAACTAAGACAACTAAATGACAAGAATCACCACATACCTATCAGTACTAACACTTAATGGACTTAATTCCCCCATCAAAAAGCACTATTTGATGAACTGGGTTAAAAAGGAAGACCCAACAATTTGCTGCTAACAGGAGACCCATCTCACTGACAGAAATAAACATAGGCTTAGGATGAAAGGTTGGAAGAAGATTTACCAAGCCAATGGCCCCCGAAAACAGGCAGGAGTAGCAATACTTATCTCTGACAAAGTACACTTCAAACCTACATTGATCAAATGAGATAAAGAAGGACATTCCACACAAATAAAAGGGGAAATAGAACAAAAGGAAATAACAACTATCAATCTATATGCACCCAATGTCAACACACCCAATTATATCAAACATACCCTGAAGGACCTAAAAGCATATATTAACTCCAACACAGTGGTTGTGGGAGACTTTAACACCCTATTATCATCAATAGATAGCTCATCCAAACAAAAAATCACTAAAGAAATCCTAGATTTAAAATATATCATAGATCAAATGGACCTAGTTGATGTCTACAGAACATGTCATCCAACTTCTACACAATATACATTCTTCTCAGCAGCCCATGGAACCTTCTCCAAAATAGATCATATCCTAGGGCACAAAGCAAGCTTCAGCAAATATAAGAAAATAGAAATTATACCATGCTTTCTATCTGATCACAATGCAATAAAACTAGAACTCAACATCAAAAGTAAAAACAAAAAACATTCAAACAGCTGGAAACTGAATAACTCATTGCTTAATGAACAATGGGTCATTGACGAAATAAAAGAAGATATTAAAAAGTTCCTGGAAGTCAATGAAAATGAAAACACAACTTACCAGAACCTATGGGACACAGCAAAGGCAGTCCTGAGAGGAAAGTTTATAGCCATGAGTGCATATATTAAAAAGACTGAAAGATCCCAAATCAATGACCTAATGATACATCTCAAACACTTAGAAAAACAAGAAGAAACAAATCCCAAAACAAATAGAAGAGAAATAATAAAAATAAGAGCTGAAATCAATGAAATAGAAACCAAAAAACCATACAAAGAATTAATGAAACAAAAAGTTGGTTCTTTGAAAAAATAAACAAGATCTATAGATCCCTGGCAAACTGACTAAAATGAGGAGAGAAATAACCCAAATTAGTAGAATCAAGGGGAGATAACAACAAATGCCATGGATATCTAGGAAATCATCAGAGATTATTTGAGAACCTATATTCAAATAAATTCAAAAATCTTGAAGAAATGGACAGATTTCTAGATACATATGATCATCCAAAACTGAACCAAGAGGAAATTAATCACCTGAATAGATCTATAACACAAAATGAAATTGAAGCAGCAATCAAGAGTCTCCCCAAAAAGAAAAGTCTGGGACCTGATGGATTCTCTGCTGAATTCTATCAGACCTTTAAAGAAGAACTGATACCAACCCTCCTTAAACTGTTCCATGAAATAGAAAGGGAAGGAAAACTGCCTAACACATTTTATGAAGATCCCAAAACCAGGTAAAGACACCTCCAAAAAGGAGAACTATAGGCCAATCTCCTTAATAAAAATTAATGCAAAAATCCTCAACAAAATAATGGCAAACTGAATTCAACAACACATCAAAAAGATCATTTACCAAGACCAAGTTGGCTTCATCCCAGGAATGCAGGGGTGGTTCAACATACAAAAATCAATAAATGTATTAAACCAAATTAACAGAAGCAAAGACAAAAATAAATGCAGAAAAAGCCTTTGATAAGATCCAACACCATTTCATGATAAAAGCTCTAAGAAAACTAGGAATAGAAGGAAAGTACCTCAACATTATAAAAGCTATATATGACAAACCTACAGCCAGCATTATACTTAATGGAGAAAAACTGAAACCATTCCCTCTAAAATCAGGAATGAGACAAGGATGCCCACTATCTCCATTCCTATTCAACATAGTACTGGAATTCCTAGCCAGCACAGTTAGGCAAGAAGAATGAAAAAAAGGAATACAAATAGGTAAAGAAACTGTCAAAATATTCCTATTTGAAGATGATATGATCCTATACCTTAAAGACCCAAAAAACTCTACTCAAAAGCTCTTAGACACCAAGGTAGCAGGATATAAAATCAACATAGAAAAATCATTAGCATTTCTATACACTAATAATGAACAAACTGAGAAAGAATATATGAAAACAATTCCATTTACAATAGCCTCAAAAAAAATCAAATATCTAGGTGTAAACTTAACAAGGGATGTGAACAACCTCTACAAGGAAAACTATGAACTTCTGAAGAAAGAGACTGAGGAAGACTAAAGAAAGTGGAGAGATCTCCCATGCTCATGGATTGGTAGAATCAACATAGTAAAAATGCCTATACTCCCAAAAGTAATCTACATGTTTAATGCAATTCCCATCAAAATTCCAATGACATTCATTAAACAGATTGAAAAATCTACCATTAAATTATTATGGAAACACAAGAGGCCACGAATAGCCAAGGCAATACTCAGTCAAAAGAACAACGCTGGAGATATCACAATACTTGACTTCAAACTATATTACAAAGCAATAACAATAAAAACAGCATGGTACTGGCAGAAAAATAGACATGAAACCAGTGGAACATAATAGAGTACCCAGATATGAAACCACACAACAATAACCAATTTGTCTTTGACAAAAGCACAAAAAATGTACGATGGAAAAAAGACAGCCTCTTCAACAAAAACTGGTGGGAAAATTGGTTAGCAGTCTGCAAAAAACTGAAACTAGATCCATGTATATCACCCTCTACCAATATTAAGTCAAAATGGATCAAGGATCTTAATATCAGACCCCAAACTCTAAAGTTGGTACAGGAAAGAGTAGGAAATAATCTGGATTTAGGTATAGGCAAGAACTTTCTCAAAGGAACCCCAGCAGCACAGCAACTAAGAGATAGCATAGATAAATGGGACTTCAAAATATTAAAAAGCTTCTGCTCAACAAAAGAAATGGTCTCTAAACTGAAGAGAGTACCCACACAGTGGGAGAAAATATTTGCCAGCTACACATCAGACAAAGGACTGATAACCAGAACATATAGGGAACTTAAAAAACTAAATTCTCCCAAAACTAATGAGCCAATAAAGAAATGGGCAAGTGAACTAAACAGAACTTTCTCAAAAGAAGAAATTCAAATGGCCAGAAAAACACATGAAAAAATGCTCACCATCTCTAGCAATAATGGAAATGCAAATTAAAACCACGCTAAGATTCCACCTCACCCCTGTTAGAATAGCCATCATTAGCAACACCACTAACAACAGGGAAAAAACGAACCCTCTTACACTGTTGGTGGAAATGTAAACTAGTACAACCACTCTGGAAAAAAATTTGGAGGCTACTTAAAAAGCTAGACATTGATCTACCATTTGATCCAGCAATACCACTCTTTGGGATATACCTAAAAGACTGTGACACAGTTTACTCCAGAGGCATTTGCACACCCATGTTTACTGCAGCACTATTCACAATAGCCAAGTTATGGAAACAGCCAAGATGCTCCACTACTGACTAATGGATTAAGAAAATGTTGTATTTATACACAATGGTATTTTATGCAGACATGAAGAAGAAGGAAATGTTATCATTTGCTGGTAAATGGATGGAATTGGAGAACATCATTCTGAGTGAGGTGAGCCTGGCCCAAAAGACCAAAATCATATGTTCTCCCTCATATGTGGACATTAGATCAAGGGCAAACACAACAAGGGGATTGGACTATGAGCACATGATAAAAGCGATAGCACACAGGGGAGGTATGAGGATAGGTAAGACACCTAAAAAACCAGATAGGATCTGTTGCCCTTGACACCGAGAAACTAAAGCAGATACTTTAAAGCAACTGAGGCCAATAGGAGAAGGGGACCAAGAACTAGAGAAAAGGTTAGATCAAGAAGAATTAACCTAGAAGGTAACACCCACGCACAGGAAATCAATGTAAGTCAACTCCCTGTATAGCTATCCTTATCTCAACTAGCAAAAACCCTTGGTCTTTCCTATTATTGCTTATACTCTCTCTTCAACAAAATTAGAGATAAGGGCAAAATAGTTTCTGCTGGGTAGCGAGGGGGTAGGGGGGCAGATGAAGGGAGCAGCAGGGTAAGGAAGGGGGTGCGGGGAGGGGGGAGAAGTGACCCAAACATTGTATGCACATATGAATAAAATAAAAATAAAAAAAATAGACTAGGTCAAGCAGAAGAAAGAACACCAAGGATTGAAGATATAGTTGAGGAAATATTACATTCAGACAGCAATTTAAAAAAAGGCCAGACCACAATTTTCAAAGACTCTGGGACATGGTCAAAGAACCAATTCTAAGATTTCATGAGGTAGATCTGAAGGAGCTGAGGTATAAAATTAGTCATAGAAAACCTAGTTGATGAATGTATGTCAGAAATTTTCTCAAATCTAGAGAAAGATAAAGACACCCAACTGCAGGAGGCATTTAGAAACCCTAAAATATATCCAGAAAAGTACTTCTCATGTAATATTACATATAAAGAACAGAGGAAGCATAATGAGAACTGCAAGAGAATAATGACAACTTACTTATAAAGATAAATCATCAAAATTATATCAAATCTCTGAGCAGAAACCCTGAAACCAGGAAAACATGGAATGATATAGTCTAAGCCCTATAAATAATTGCCAAATAAAATTACTATGTTCAGCAAAGTTATCCTTTAAAATTGATGGCGAAAGAAAGACATTCCAAGATAAGCACAAACTAAAGCAATCCATGACAAGTTAGCCAGCATTTCTGAAGATACTTAAAGGAATCATATACCCAGATGAGGAAGAAAGATAGTCACAAACATAAATGCTTGGGAAAGAATAAATTTTACAAGAGGAATATATGAACAACTGAGAATTGGGAAAGGATCACCCATATTCAATTGAGTAAATAAGCAAACTCCAAATATGAACAAGGGAGAACAAACAGTATTTCAATCAATCAGGAGAAAATAGCAACCAGAAAATACCTTTCAATAATAACCCTAAATGTAACTAGTCTGAAGTCTTAAAAGATGCAGATTGACTGATTGGATTAAGAAACAAGATTTGTGTCTTTTCTGCAAGACATCTGCCTCACTGCCTCATTAGCAAACACACACACACACACACACACACACACACACACACACACAGAGATTGAGAGAGAGAGAGAGATTAAATATGGAAAGATGGAAAATGATATACCAGGCAAGAGGAAGTCCAAAACAATCAGGAGTAGGTATACTCATATTTAACAAAGTAGACTTCAACCAAAATTAATCAGGAGAGCTAAAGATAGTCATTAAATATTAATAAAAGGAAAAATCCTTCAAGAAGATATAGGAATTATATACTCATATGTGCAGCAAATTTCATAAAATAATGTTACTGGACATAAGCGGACAGATAGCTACAGGTACAATAATAGTAGGTAAATTTTACAGCCCACTTTCACTAATAGATATATTACCCAAACAAAATGTCAGCAAAGAAACCATTAATGTGAACCACAGGTCAAATGAACTTAACAGACATCTGCAGAATATTCCATCCAGCAGCTGTGGAATACACATTCTTCTCAGCAACACAAAGAACTTTCTCAAATATAGATCAATTTCAGACCATAAAGCAAGTTTTAACAAACACAAAATAATTGAAACAATTCTTGTGTATGAGATCACAATCAAATACAATTAGAAATAAATAACAACAGAAACTATATAAGCACATGGAAATTGAACAATATAGTGTTAATGATCAATGGGTCATAGAAGAGATCAAGCAAAGAATGTAAAATTGCTAGAATGAAGTAAAAGTAAAAATACAACTTACCAGAATGTTAGTGGTGCAGAAAAGGTAGTTCTAAGAGGAAAATTTATACCTATCCTTACCTACATAAAAATTAGGAGGGCTCAGGTGGTAGAGCACCTGCCCAAAAGGTTTAAAGCCCTGAATTCAAATCCCAGAAGTGCCAAAAATAAAACTTATTTGTCTGCACATGGTGGCTCACACCTGTAATCATACTTATTTGGGAGGCAGAGATTGGGAGGATTGTGGTTCAAGTTAGCTATCAAGATCTTATGTCTTTCCACTCTTAACTCAAGATAGTACTAGAATTCTTAGAGCAATAAGATAAGAGAAAGTAGTAAAAGGAATACAAATAAAGACATCAAATTATCCTCAGTTGCAGATGATATGATCTTACAATTGTAAGATCCTAAAGACTGCACCAGAAAATGCTTAGATCTGATAAACACGTTCAATAAAATAGCAAAATAGAAAATCAGAATTCAAAAATCCTAGCTTTTCCATATACCAATAACAAACATGCTGAGAAAAAAAATCATGAAAATAATCCCATTCACAATAGCCTCAAAAAAAGTTCTTAGGAATAAACTTAATCAAGGAGGTGACAGTCCTATACAATGCAAACTATAAAACACTGAAGAAGGAAGTTAAAGAAGAAACTAGAAAATGGAAAAATCTCCCATGGTCATGTATTGGCAGAATTAATATTGTAAAAATGACTATATTACTGGAAATGATCTACAGATTCAATGAAATCTCCACCAAAATTCCTGTAATGAGTCATAGTACCAAAAACAGCATGGCACTGGCACAAAAACAAACACATAGACCAATTCTATAGAACAAAGAGCCCAGAAATTAGCCCACACAACTGTGGTCATTTGATTCTTGGCAAAGTTGTCAGGAATATATATTGTAGAAATGACAGCCTCCTTAACAAACAGTGCTGAGAAAACTCGATATCCAGATGTAGAAGACTAAAACTGTATTTTACCCCGCACAAAAATCAGTTCAAAGGGATCAAAGACATTAATGTAAGCTATGAAACTTTGAAACTACTAGAGGAAAACATAGGGGAAATACTTCAAGATGTAGGTACAGGTGATGACTTTCTGGATAGGACTCAAATAGCTCAGAAATAATAGCAAGAATTGACAAATGGGATTGCATCAAACTTAAAATTTCTGGAGATTAAAGGAAACAATTATCAGAGTGAAGAGACAGTTTACACAATGGGAGAAAATTCTTGATCAGCTATTCTTCTGATAGGGGATTAATATCCATAACATATCAGGAACTCAACAAATTAAACACCAAAAGAACAAATCACCTAGTAAATGGACCAATTATTAAACATTGATTCTCAAAAGAAATATCTCACGTCCTGCATGAGCTCATCCTAGAAACCTAACTGGGGGTGACAGGAGATGCAGAAAGGACAACAGACAGAAGACCAAGCATGCACAAAGCTGGGGCCAGGTAGGCTGGGGGCTCAGATGGAGACAAACAGCTCCTTCCACCTCCAGCAAGTTTATTATATACAGTTGTAAAACAAGGTGGAGCAGCAGTTCTTGGAGGAGGGGGTGTGACATAATTCTCAGGAACAGAAGGAACCTGTGACTGCTTCTTTCTGAATGTAAACATCTTAGGAAAAACAGCTGTGCTGTATCTTGCCCGCTTCTGCAGCTGGGGCTGTGCCCAACTCAGCCTGCAGTTTATTTGACATATTTGTGCTTATGCTCTCCACAGAAATATAAATGGGCAATAAATACATGAAGAAATGTATTTCACTGGGGAAATGCATATCATAACTACACTGAGATTCCATTTGACACCCCGTCACAATGGCTACCATTAAGAAAATAACAACAAATTCTGGCAAAAATATGGGTTAAAAAGAATCCCTAGACACTGTTCTTGGGACTATAGATTAGTGAAGCTACTAGGGGAAATCAGTATGGAATTTCCTCAAAAATAAAAAAAAAATTCAAACTTATATAATCCTGCTATACCACTCTTGGGTATACATTTGAAGGAGTCTAAGTCAGCAAACACACCCATGATTATTGAAGCACTATTCACTATAGCCAAGTTATGGAATCAGCCCACCAACAGATGAATGGATGAAGAAAATGTGGTATATATACATAATGGAGTATTACTCAACCATAAGGAAGAATGAAATTATGTTGTTTTCAGGAACATGGGTGGAACCAGAGATCATCATGTTAAGTGAAATAAGCTAATCTCACAAAGACAGGTATCACCTGTTTTTTCCCACATATAGAATTTTGAGGGGGATGGTTTGGAAGGACATGAAAGCAAAAGGGGGACTACTAGTGATGTGGAAGGGAAAATGGGGAGAAGGAGGGAGAATAATAAAACTTAATGGGGTAATTATAATCAAAGTACATTAGATACATGTATGGAAATGTTATAATGAAACCCATTACTTTGCACAATTAATATACACTAATTTAAAAAGAGTGCTCTTTGAAAGTTGGCAAATATTTCATTTTCAATGAGTTTGCCTATTGTGATAAAAATAGCAGGCCACAGCATAAAAATAGATGTATGTAATAGGATAGAGGTTTCAGAAATTAACTCAATCATTTATGGTCAAATTATTTTTCAACAAAGTCACCAAGAACACACAAGGGTAGAGAACAGTTTCCTCAATAAGCAGCATTGGGAAAACCATATACCCACATGCAAAAGGATAAAAACTAGATTTTTATTTCACATTATAAATAAAAATATGAAGTGAAAATGAATTAAAGATAAATATAAGTCCCAAAACTCTAAGGGGAAAGCAATACCACCTTGATCTGGACAATGATTTATTTGGATATGATCTGAAAAGTGAAGATAATAAAAGCAAAAATAGAATTTGTGAAACTTCTTTCTTTCTAATCTACTGAAGTGGTTTTTTTCAAATCATGAATGGGTGCTGGATTTTGTCATCTTTTAATGTAGCAGTTGGTATAGTCACGTGATTTTTATTGTCTAGCCTGTTGATGTGATGGATTATATTAATTGAAATTCAATTTATAAACCTTTGAAAAAGGTTTGTATAGCTGTGAATAAATTCCTGGATATTGTGGTATATAAAAAATAGACAAATGAGATTCCATATTCCCTCAAACTAAAAAGCCTTTCCATTGAAAATGAAACAATTACCAAAGAGATAACCCATAGAAATGGAGAACTTGCCTGTTTTATGTTGTTGAAATATACTTAGCCTCTCTGAGGTTTAATTTCATTATCTGTAAAATAAATGAGTTACTAGAGTTCTAATAATTTTTAAAATAGTAACAAGTTATAATTCTATGGGAGTTAAACTGGTCAAAAAACAGCTGAATTTTATTAGACAAAACAAATAATTTTCTGATATCAAGGACTGAAGGCTAGAATTGGTTACTTGAGGAGCTGGAAATGACTCATATGAAGTCTTTAAAAAAGTTTCTATCATCTTACTTAGCTAAGACTTGAGATAAAACTCACCTACAATATCAGATTTTAAAGGTAAAATCTCTGATCTTAAATTTCGCTGTTTTACTCATTGCTTTAACTACATGTTCACTTTGAATGTCATTATGGCTGGTAGAATCTAATCAAATATGTTTTATTATTACTCTCGAGATAACCAACCTTATTTTAATTATAGAAGAACATCACCACTTGTGATTGACCTGTTCTCATCAATCTAGTAGAGAAATACTTTCAACAACTTTAACGGTTTTGTCTTACACAGGTCAACTCATTGTCCAAGGGGGGTCAGTGTAATAGAATGCCTGTGTTCTTTATGCTAATGGACTTGCTCAAGGGAAAAGGCCAAGAAGTATGGTTAGTACACATAATTCAGAAGGCAAATAAGTTATTTTTCCTTGTCCTCACTTGTTCTTTGTTATGTGATAATTGACTCCCTGCTCACTTAAAAGCACATCAGATTTCATAAAAACATGACTTTATCTTCATTTTCTCCTTGTTTTCTTATTATCCTTGAGAAGTAAAACCAAGCAAATTACAATAAGCTAAAAAAATGATCTGAAAAAGAACCTCCCAAATTAAGAGCTGCTCCATGAAATTGGGTTCACTATACATTTAAACAAAGTCATGATTCATTAACTATGGCCTTTAACAATCAAACAAACAAAACTATGCTGGCAAGGCATCCATTAGCATGTTGAAGTGTATAAATCACTAACCATGTGACTAAGGACTCAACCATTTGCCAAACAGCTGTTTTCTCAGTTCAAATAATGAAGAGAAAAAACAGCTGAAGCCAATTAGTGGGTAAGCATTCATTTCCAAATATCTGAGACAGTTGAGTAGTTTATTTTGCAGGCCAGATATGTTGTTATTCAGATCCAAGAAAGAAAGCTCCTTTTACAAAAATTTGAGTGTTTTACATTAACCCTTGTTTGTATTGGGCTCTCCTCCAAAGAGCAACAAGAGAAACAAATAAACAAACAAGCAAGCAAACAAACAAACAGCTAATTAGGATCCAGTATCCTTGAAAGCAGTGCAGTGAATTATTTACTTAGGATTGCTTGTTTCTTTGCTCATGGAATATTTTAAGCATTTATGAGGATCAGAGAATGTGAATGTAAAGTTCTTGTGCAAAAGAAATATCTAATTTCAAGCAGAAATTATGTTTGCAAAAGAGAAATGATCAAACTGAAAAGGACTCTAGAGAAGTCTGAGTATATCCTATATGCTTGGAGGTTGAAAGGAATCTATTTTCAACCAAGAAATAATTTAAATACACTGCATTATTGTTAACAAAGTGACTGAGTTTTCATTAGCAATACTGTAATAAAGGATTCCATGTGGCTTCTCCTGCTACAATACAGGTGTAATCCGGAACTTGGCTTGCTTTGACAGTTCTGCTAACTAAATTAATATCAATCACCAATAAAAATCTGAGAGAAAAGACATATTTCATCTTGAAGGAATTATCAAAAGCAAAGCATGAAGGCCTGATCTTTCTTTGTAAAGTCTGCCTTGATACAGACAGGAAAGAGAACAGGCATTGCTAGTAGATCAGCTGAATTCTGTCCAGGCCACTTACTAGTTGGGTGACATTGGGTAACTTGAAATCCCTCCGAACTTGGGTCTTCATTTATGTAACATGGATACTTCTTCCTCACAGCCTCACAAGTTTGTGCTGCGAAATTTAAATAGAATATATATATATATATATATATATATACATATATGCATATAATATCTACTCTATATCTATATGTACATATACACACATATATGGTATAACCTGACACTACTATATACATATGAATTCTCTGATGCTGCTTTTTTCTTGTGTCTATGTGTGTGTGTGTATTTTTTGACAAATATTTATTCCTTCTCTGATATGGGAAATCTGTACTTAATTAATGTGGCAACTTGGAACAGTTGAACAGATTTTAATCCAGTTGACTTGCCAGAACTTTTGCTTTCTATCTCATATAAAGTTTCTATCTCAGAGTTGATTTAGTTTGTTTAAAGGTATTGGGTGGCAGTTTAGAACTCCCAGGTCAATGAAGTCTGTCAACAAAACAATTTTAGGATGTAATAGTGAGAATATATACTGAGTCTCACCATTCCTTTCTCCAAGAGATTACTTTTAATTTTCATTTCTGGGACCTCAATTTATATAAACTGTGTATTTGGTATAAAATGTGTTGTTTTTTTTTCCTTTTGTCAAAAGTAATATGATGCCACAGAACTAGATTGGTAGATTCTCTGCTTTGTAATGCCACTCACCTGTGAAGTTCAGATTCTCTCTGGTGCTAGGAGTTGGCACTTTGTGGTCAGGTGTCTTTGCTCTTAAATTGAGAGAACTCATTGCTAGTCCCCAGGAAACATACTTGAAAATAAGTGAACTGTTTTGTTCTTCAGGAATTTTTGTTTCCCACTGATAGTATAGTTATATCATTCAAAGAATGTTGAGGAACTTGCCCTGCGTATGTGCAAACACACATGTGCACTTAGATCAAATGCCAAAAGAAGCTATTATTTATTTGATTAAATATAGTCAATTCTCAATTTTGTCCTAGTATGAAATCTTCAACTTAAGTAGTTTACCTAGTGAGCATATCATAGGTGTATCCACATAATAGTTCTAAGGTACTATATCTATTTATAGATAACTGTTATAGTTAAAATTTACCACTTAATTGGATGTGTCATTACTAGCACTAGTAATGGTTTTTAGATACTTTTTTTTTTAATATGGAAGCATTTTTATTACCTAAAGAAAGTTACTATATTTAGAATGCTTTGTGGGCAACAAAGAAACATCGAGATTTAAATGCTGGATAGCAACTAAATTCACACATCAATTCTTTCACCTATCTCAGTTTACTAACATTTCAAATTTATAAATTATATCCTATCAACTATCTATAAAGTTTGCCCCAAAACAGCTGAAAGAACAAATGTTAAGTTTGTCAATATTTTCCACCAACATTAAATACCATACTGCATGAGAGAAAAACAATATTAAAAAGTTATTTGCTAAAAAAAAAAAAAAAAAAAAAATAAAGTTTCTATCTCAGAGTTTCCTTACTTTTCTGCAAGATTTTTCTCTCATCTTCCTCTGTTGGCTGTTTGCATTTGACAAGGTTTATGTATTGTAGTTACCACATGCCATGAGTGGAATGGATACATATAGATAGTATATAAACACAATAATGATATAATAATTCATTCACATTATAAGATTACTTCAAAGTCTTTGTAAAACCAAAGAGAATATCAACAAATAATCAATAACAAGGTATGGTCTTATAATAACCATAATTTAAATAATATTTTATTTCATTCCCTTTTCAGTATTTGTATAAATAAAAAATTTATGTGAGAAAAATTCCAATCTTTTCAGAAAATTAAAAAAAATAGTCAAAGCTAAAGAGAATATATATGGTTCATATATACAAAAGTATTCAGTTTGCTTAGGGTGGACATAATCTTTGTTGAAAAGATTCTTGGGAGGACTCTATTCTCATTACTTTTGAATAGGAATATAATTACTTTCAAACTTAATGTGATATGGACATGTGCAAGAAGATCCATAAATAAATTTTTTGATGTGGAAATTCAAGATTGAGGTATTCATCCTAGGGAAATTATTCTGAATCAGTAAAAAAGCCATAAGCTATAAATATGACAGCATAGTTTATGGCATGATCTATAATAAAAACAAGTAGAAATAACCCAGTTTATACTATTGGGAGTTATCTAGCACATTGTAGCCCACAGCAGAATGGAGTATTTATATGTATTTATTACTAAAAGTATAACTATAGAATTGACAGAAGTAGAAATTATGCTAGCAATATTTTGTTTGTCAGGTTTCCATTACAGTAATAAATCCCTGAAGGAAAGAAACTTTAAAAAAAAGGTTTATTTTGCTCATTTCAGTCCATGAGTGATTTGCTTGGCCCTGTGGTGGCACAGTCCATCACGGAGGGGTGCATGGCAGAGCCCCTTCATCTCATGACTGAGATCAAAAGAAAGATACAGGAAGGGGAAAGGCCTAGGCTCTCGCCATCCTCTTTGAAGGCATGTTCCCAATGACCTAAAAGCTCCTGTTAGGGCTCACCTCCTAAGGTTTCCATCACTTGCCAATAGAGTCATAGACCCCAGATCCAAATTATAGCAAATGTCAAAAGAAAATATCAAATACAAAATGGTATGTTCAGGCTGTGTTGAACTATATAAAAAAATGTGTTTATGTAAGAGAACATTGATAACAAAAATACTTGTATTTGGATGGTTGAGAATTTCATTTATTACATTTGCTTTAATTTTTTAATTTATATTTTCCAAACAATTAGTAAAAGGTGTAATCTTAAAAACAAGATAAATAATAATAGTAATTGTACATAAGGTATATATCTGTCTATGACCCTGACATTCCCTAATACTTGACGTTTTCTTCAGTGATTAACAACTCTCAACAAACAATTTCTTTACCTCCAGCAGAAAGTCCTCAGCCAAAAAGGGAGGAATTATAATTTGCCACACCATTTAGCTTCCTCTTGTAAGAATTTTTCATGAGTTTCTTTTTTCTTCCTTAGGTCAGACCCCTTAGTGCATGTGAATGTTTTTTTTTTTTTCAAGTCTGGGAGGAGAGTTGTCTGAGATTCTCATTTTGGTGTTTGCATTAGAGGATAAAAGCTCAAAATAGGATTCTTTGTTTGAAAATCTTCTTTTGGATTCCATTTAAAAGGCAGAGAAATGATCAAAATAGCATCCCCCAAGCGTCCTTGGCAAGGCTAGGATATGTGTTGAAGTTTTCTTTATTCTCAGATTCGGCATTTGTTGAAGAGCTTTGCAAAGATAGCAGACACATTAAAGAAAGAAGTGCTTGTTGCTCAAACTAGTATAAGATTAAATTTATGAACCTGATTTTCTGACCTCTAGGTTGGTGTTGGGGTGATGTGAATGATCTATGAACTTTTCTCATGTCCTCTTCTCAAACACCGGTAAGGATATTTTTTTTTGTGTGTGTATGTGTGACTCTGTGGAGTTGTATCTTTAGCATGAATAAAATTTCATAAGTCTCTTTTAAAGTGATGGTTATTTAAAACAAAATGACATTAGTCATTTTTTTCTTGAAAAGGAGCTATTAAATAAAACCCACAAGAATCCTTTTGGTAGGCCTGCCATTGGCTCTCTTCTCTGGCTTTACTTTAAAGGCATTTCTCTGGTCTGAGCTGCTTTGATTTATGGTCACTTGAAGTGATCTCAAATGCACCTTCTTTGTTCCTATTTCCTATTTAGTTTTCAACCCTCCCAAGACAGTCTATTATTCTATTCTGGAATTGGTTTAGTTGTGTGTGAAAGGAAGTTCCGTTTATTTGGTCTCAGAGCTTCTCACATCTGCTGTGTGTGTGTGTGTGTGTGTGTGTGTGTGTGTGTGTGTGTGTAATGTGTTTGTGTCTGTAAATAGGAAGAATGGAATTCTCATTACAGTGAAGTAAGTTTTACAATTGTCTACATCTCATACTTTATATGTGATATAATTTCTTTTTGTTAACTATACCCAAATAGTGGTACTCTTAATGGAAAATTTGGAAACCTAATAAATGTATTTAAAACTTTAAACTAATAACTTTTAAATTAACTTTCAGAGCACTGCAATTGTTGCTATTGTATAGGAGACAAAGAATAGTTTTGTAGGAAATTAGTCTAAATTTTATGGTTTTACCACAAAAACCTATAGATATATCTGCTTCATATCTTTCTATTTATTTTAGTTGGTTGCAGTTTAACAATGTTTTTAGAAGGATAACATTTTAGTATGAGTTTTAAGAAGAAAATACCTTCTTCTATTTCTTGTTGAATGCACAAGTGAAAATCTTTTGTAGCCTATGCTTCATGTTTTTCATTCTTCTCAAGCAGGGCTTGAGGCTGCTCCTAGAATAACCAGGAGGAATTATTCACTAGGACTGACTAGTTTGGGAGCTCGCTGACCTATACATTCTCAAAATAACACTAAGAACAGATACTCAGAGATCCAAGATGGCAGAATAGAGGTGCCCTGAATTCATCTCCTCCTCCACAAACAAGAACAAAGTAACAAGCATATAATGACATTTTGAAATGAGTGACTGTGGAGGAACAGTTGTAATCAGCAAAAGAGAGACTGAAAACTTTGAAGATTTAGATACCTAAGACACTAGCAGAGAAAGAGAAACAAAACATCCCAACATCTGCCATTCTGGCTCTACAGCCAGGGAAGTGAGTCTCCTTTTGCAGGGATGAAAGAGTCCCAGCAAACTTTATCAGTGTGGATGCTGGAAAACCTAGCTAGTAGAAAATTTCACCTCTTAGGTTTTCAGCCCATTTAGACAAGCAACCTGAACTCTGTACAAGAGGCTTTGGAAAGGAAACTCAATCTTTCAGTGAATATCCAGGTTGTTGTAGCCAGGAGCCACCTTGAGAAATGGGATATTGAGTTTGGACACTCTAAGGGTCAGAAACCCCAGAATATTCTTATCTCTGGGGCTCCATAAACATTCCATTGCTCTGGCTACAGAGGTAGCTGTTTTGCAAACTCAAGTTTGCCCAGCCAAGTGATTATGACCTAAGCCTAATAGGTTCCCTCCTTATACTTTAGAAGATGGGTGTTGTGATATAGATGGAAACAGAGGGTACAACCCTTGAGAAGCATGAGATCAAGGTGCTTTCCCTGTGAGACCAAGGGAATGTGGACTAGAAGAATGTGGATTCCACCTAATTCTAGAACTGAAGGTACATGTCTATGTGGCTACTGCCACCCCTTTCCCTTTCACTATGTCAGGTACAAAATGGAGAGAGGGAATATCATGATTCCCACTGCTATCCCACTCCCCCAGGGCTGCCCTGAGTGGGCCTGAAAAACTCTGTGGGTATACTCGATAGCTGAAAAAAATCAAGGAGATAAAAGGTCAGATTCACACCATGCTCTGCCCCAAACTCATACCTTGTCTGATCTTGCACTGCTGTCAGGACAGGTGTGAGCACCACAGAGTGTGTGCTTCAGTTTTTGCCATCATCTCAAGGCATATAGAATCTAGGCCCATAGCACTTATTGGTGAGAGGAAATGTACAGCCAAAGTCTCTTTCTAGTAGCAGAGCTACCATCTACAGTGCCCTAGAAAACCCCTATTACCTGATAATGTCTACCACTCCCACTGTAGGTGTAACTGTGCACACAGTGAATACCTTACACTCACTGCTGTTTGTACCACTTCTGTCTGAATGGCTAGTGTCCCCACTCTCACACGGGTCTCTACAATTCCACTATGGTACTCAGTGTGTCTAAAGTCAATAATTATATACAAAGAAGCTATGGAAAAATTACATTGCAGTGCCAAGCTGGAAATAAAACTAACATTTGAAAAAAATGAACACCCCAAAACACATTTTCAGGAGAATGATGCTTACTAAGAAAGTTGCCCTATAAAAATCGTAGAGACAGCTGATCTACTATATGCACAAATTTCAACATAACATGAGAAATATGAGGAAAAAGGTAAGGTGATGCCTCCAAAAGAACATAACTCTCTTATAACAGATTTCAAAGAAACCAGTATAAATGAAATGACTGATAAAGAATTTGAATGATTATAAAACAAGTTCAATGAAATTCAAGAGAATATAAAAGAACTGTTTAAATGTAATTAGAGGGACAATAAAAGATATGAATGAGAAATTTAGATTTTTGAAAAAAAGCCAAACAGAATATGAAAATGAATAGTTTAATAAGTCACATAAAAAGTACAGCTAAAAGACTCATCAACATAGTAGATCAAGCAGAAGAAAATTATCTGAACTTGAAGAGAAATCCTTTGAAATATTCCAGTTATTAAAAAGAAAGAAAGAAAAATTAAAAAAAGAAAAATAAGAAATAATGAAGAGTGCATTTGAGATCTTTGGGACACCATTAACAAACAAACATCCATATTTTTGGAATACCTAATGTATGGAGAAAAAGTTGATGCCATTGAAAACCTATCAATGACATAATAACAAAACACTTTCCTAATCTTGGGAAAGATATGGACACATCTATGTACAGGAGGCTTATAGGACCCTAAATAGATGTGACCAGAAAGGATTTCCACCCCAGCATATTGTACTTAAACTATCAAAAGTATAAGACAAAAAAAAAAAAACTCTCCAAAATCTCAATAAAAAGGTGCCAGATCACATTTAAAGTTATTCCCATTAAACTGGCAGTAGATTTCTCAGCAGAAACTCTACAGGCAAGGAGGGAATGGAACTATATATTCCAATCCCTAATTTAAAATAACTGCTAACCAAGAATCCTGAGCAAGTCTATCCTTCAGAAATGAAAGAGAAAGTCTTTCCAAGATAAGCAAAAGCTGAGGTAATACATGACCACCAGATCAGCATTACGAAAGATGTTTAAGAGTGTCCTATATCCAAAAGTGAAAGAAAACTACCATCATGAAAGCATGTAGAAGTGTAAATTCCACTAGAATACTAGATACAAAAAGAGAATTAGACAAGATTCAAACTCTATCAATACAGTAAATCATCAAACCACAAAGATGAACAAGAGAAAAAAAGGAATATTCAAAACTACTAGATGAGAATTAGAGAATCAACAAAATGACAGGAGTAAGTCTTACCTATCAATAATAATCTGAAAGTATATTTGATACATTGCAAGAGCTTTTGCAAATGCTTACAATGTACCCCTACCCAGAACAACAATAAAAAAGTGATACAAACTGCCTGAATGGATATAAGAAATAATACAAAATAAAACAATTACTGTCTACAAGAAACTCACTTCATTAGTAGAGATACATACAGATTGAAAGTGAAAGAGTGGAAAATGCTATTCCAATCAAATGGAAACCTAAAGTAAGCAGGAGTAACTAATGTCCTGACAAAAATAGATTTTTAGATAAAAACTATAAGAAGAGACCAAGAAGGTCACTATATAGAGATCAAGGAATCAATTCAATAAGAAGATATAATGACTGAAAATCTGTATGCATGTAATATTGGAGCACTCAATTTTATAAAACAAATACTATTAAATCCACAGGGAGAGAGAGATAGGCTCCAATAAAATAATAGTGGAAGTCTTCATCACCCTATTTTAATAAATGGAGAGATCATCCAGACCAAAGAAAAATCAACAACAAAAACCCTTTGAAGTTATGCTACCAGTCAAATAGACTAAAAAGACATTTGCAGAACATGTCATATAACTGTCGCAGAATAAACATTCTTCTCATTAGCAATGGAATTTTCTACAGAATAGACCAAAAATTATGCCACAAAACGATTCTTAACAAATTCAAATAATTGAAAGCACATTCGACATCTTTTCTGATAACAATGAAGTAAAACTAGAAGTCATCAGCAAAATAAATTTCAGAAATTATACAAAGCACACTTCTGAAGAAAAATACAGATCATTGAAGAAATCAAGAGAAGTTAAAATTTTTCTTAAAACAAATAAAAATGGAAACACAAGGTACCAGAACTTATGGGATACAGCAAAAATGGTACTAAGAGAGACATTCATAAAAATCAGTGCTTACATCAAAAAATAGAAATATTTCATTTAAAGAACCTAGTGAGAGGGCCAGAGGTATATTTTAGTGGAAGAGTGCTTAACTAGCATGCATGGGGCCCTGAATTCAATTCTTAGCACTACAAAAAACAAGTAAACAACAAAAAAAAATCAAACAAAAACACTTAATGATGCATGTCAAGGATTTATAAAAGCAAGAATCCCTCAATACCTTAAAACAACAACCATCACCCTCAAAATTAGAATGAAAACAATAACAAAGATGAGAAAGATTTAAAACAGGGACAAAAAGTACAAAAGACCAAAGAAAAAAATTTTTTTAAATTTTCTAAGGTAAGCAAGATGGACAAGCTTTTAGCTAGGCTAACCAAGAAAATAAGAAAGAATATCAAATAAATAAAATCAAAGATGAAGCTGGATATCAGTGGCCCATGCTTGTAAACTTAGCTACTCAGGAAGCAAAGATCAGGAGGATTGTGGATCAAAGCCAGGCGAGGCAAATAGTTTGCAAGTCCCTATCTGGAAAATACTCAACACAAGGACTGGTGGAGTGGCTTAAGTGGTAGAGCACCTGCCTGGAAAGCATGAGGCCTTGAGTTCAAACCCCAGTACTGAAAAAAAAGGCAGATGTAAAAGGAGACATTGTAACAAAGACAGCAGAAGTACAAAAGATCATTATGATAAAACATATGACAATGAATTGGAAAACCTGGAAGAAATGGACAAACTTCTGGAAATATATGATTTACCAAAGTTGAACGAGAGCACAAATAGACCAACAGCAAGTAGATTGAATCAGTAAAAAGAAAAAAAATGTCTCCCAACAAAGAAAGCCCAGGACCACATGGCCTCACTGCTGAAGTTCACCAAATTTTTAAGGTAGAACTAATTCCAATTCTTCTAAAACTATTTCAAATAATGGAAAGGTAAAGAACCCTTCCAAATTTTTTCTACTAATCTAGCATTCACTTGTTAGTAAACCCAGACAAGGACACAACAACAATAAAAACTATAGACCAATATCTCTGATGAACATCGATGCAAACAGTCTCAGTAAAGTATTAGCAAATCAGTTTCAATTTCTCTATTTGGCTACAGTTTAATCATCCCTTGGTGTGTTCCATGGTCTAAATGTGCTATGAAATGCATCTTTTGACAGGAAGGGAACTTGGTAGCAGGGTCCATCAGGAAGCAATCCTACTTTGAGGATTCAGGCTGAGGCAACAGACATGGAGGTAAAATGTGAGAAAGTGGGTTGGAGATGATACTGATAGACCTAGAAATTATAAAACAAGAATGAATAAATCAAGTAACAGATTATATATGCTTGACCAAGGAACAGGAGAAAATACCATAGATTATGCATGGCTTGGTATTCCTAAGAGACAAACTAGACTAGACAGCAGGTTGTGATTGAAGCTATCATTTAACATGCTTGACAGGGAGAGGCTTCTGCATAGATCTACCCACGTAATAAAGTGTATAACTCCAAGGGACATTATTTATTTAGATTGATGTGAGTGATGTACAATATCATCTTGGGACTTAACCTTCTGATTCTCAGAGCAGTAGACTGAGTACACATTTGGGTTCTTAGAACTGTAAACATGTTCTCCAAGAGAAACTCTCGTCTTTCATTCCTTTGGCCTTGAACCATTTGTTGCTATTCAGTGTGTGTTCTTGCCCTGCATGAGTTAAGGATAAAGACTAGGTAGCCCAGTAAAAAGGCCCCACTGACACTTGGCTTAAGAACCTTGAAGTTTTCTTGTATCTCATGTTAATAGCTCTGAAGTAAACTTTTCAGGTAGGTAAGAACTGGACGTATATAGTAATTCAGAAATCCACTTTGATGGAGGATCTGGTACTTGCAACAGATCAAGATTGTTGCAGTTACTGCCTTTTTATCTACTGGAAAGGAAGCTTGGTACTAAGTCAATCAGAAATTTCTCACTGTATCTGCTCACATTTCACTCATCAGTGTTGTCACCTGGCTACAGTCAGCTGTAGACAGGTGGGGGATTACTACTCTAGGCAGGAAGTGAGGATGTGATACTTTCCAAGTACAATTACTATTATAGAATAAGGGAAGAATTCATTTTTCTTTACAGTTAGCAATATCTTTTATGTCTTGTAAGTCTAGAACTACTTTAGTAACCCAAAATGAGTAAGTTTTGATTTTGCTAAGGGTGCTTACTATATCTCTTCCTCAAGTTGCTATGGTATAGTTGTTCGGAAATGGACAAGATATCCTGATGATTCTCTGGATTATTCCAATCAAAAGGGTCATCATACAACCGAGTGTCCTAGCTTTCACTTATTATCAGGTGGAACCAACAGAGTAGCCCATTTTACTGTGGTTTGTATACAAATTAAGTGGTTACTGTATCCATCAATCATCAAAAAAGTTACATGGAACCATCATAATACACTCTGCTTAGAAAGTTTAGAGCCTGATCTGGAGAAAACAATTCCAAATTCCATTCCAAGTTTCTAAGATCTCTGTTGGACCATAATAATGCAAATATGTATTTCCTTAGTATCTACCATAGATTTGGAAATGGTGGTATTTTAAACATTTCCTGTATATACATATTGCCATTTTTCCACATACACTATTGTTCCTCATAAAATATTGACTTAAATTTTTATCTGTATATTACCATGCTGAGTATTCAATAACTGCTGGATGGAAGTACATTTTTCAATATCCTTTCCATCGCCTTTCACATTATAGCTAAGTCTGTGGTCTCTCTGTGAAGCATGGACTGTACATAAAATCTAGAAAAGCTAAACTTTGGAGACTAGATATGTAAAAAAATCAGTGGATAATTATTTACATTTGTGCAAGGAACTAATTAAATATTAAAAAAATTTGCAGACATTAATTAAAATGAAGGTGAGGGTAGAAAAGTTGACTTTTCTTCATAATACTTTTATCCTTTACATTATCATAACATCATTTATTAGTATAAAATCTTTGGCAAGACCACTTTTTCAGCTTTATAAAAAATTGATAGCTTTTGTGTTATTAAATGAATGGCTTTTTGTGAAAAGTACTGAAATATTGGTGGATAGGCATAAGTCTACAGGGCACAGTACAAAAATAACCATACTTTCCCATGTATGTAATAAAATATTTATTTCATAATTCCAAGTCTATAAAAGAAGAGGATAATTTACTAAAAGATAGATATATTGATAGTAGTGACTTTTAATAATCTGAATTTTTGGAAATATTGGGCTTTGAACTCAAGGCCTTGTGCTTGCTAGGCGGGCACACTGTCACTTGAACCATGAGATGGGGTATCACATTTTTGCCCTGGACTGTTATTTCCTACCTATACCTCTCACATAGCTGGGACCACGGGTATGTGACACCATACCCAGATTATTGGTTGTAATGTGATCTCAATAACTTTTTGCCTAACTGGCCCCAAACCTCAGTCCTGAGTAGTTAGAGTTACAGGTGTGTACCACCACACCTGGCAGTAATCTGAATTGGATTTTTAAATTGTGGTCTTTTTATATGATTGAATAGAGCTCTTTCCATGTTAGAACTTCATAAAAATAATTCTGTCATTGTTAAGAAAAGTAAATGATGAGGAAGAATTTAAATAAAGCCAAAGTTGAATTTTGTCTGCTTTTGTGAATAAAATGAGATCCCCACCAAAAGTATTTTCTCCCAGGTCCCAATATGATTGACATTCACACTTCAAAAACATGTGACTCAAGGGAATTTATTTCCCATCAAAAGGTGCCTTCTATTTAGGGTGATGCTTTTGCTGCAAAGTAAATTAGTTGTGTTGAAGGATGGTAGTATATGGAAGGTGGGATGATTTATTCAGCCTTTTGCAATTCAGACTTGCAGTAACATAAGTGAACTATCCATCAGTGAAGATGTGTGTGCTCACCAATGACCACACAGAATTGCTCTGAAGATTGTTTCTGGCTTCTTGCAGAGCCAGGCATTGGTATTCACAGAAATGGGGCATGAGACTGAAGAACATGTGGACACAAGTGAGTCTTTGAAACTTCAAAGTGAATCTGGATGTTAGGCTCCTGATAGCAAAATATAGCTGCAGACATCTAAAAAGTAGGCATTTGCTATTTGGTCCAGCCCCAGGGAAGTTCTAAGATGCGCATTCTGTAGAATTTATGGGCAGGCTCTACCTTTCACTTTAAATATGTCTGTTTCAGAGTGATTGCTCTGATTCATTGAGAGAGTAATTTCCATAAGTGAATTCACATGTGAGTGTTTAGGATCCCTTGCCTATTTTACTCTGCAGCATGCTACTATGTATTCTGCCTCTCCAGGCTTATCACAGTCTCTCTTGGTCAGAGGTCATGCTTGTCTGTCACCTGCTTACATAATCCCTTCACCTTAGAGGGTGAGTGGGGACATCTGGTTTCTACTTATTGAAGGATATCTGTTTTCCATAATACACACCAGGAGAAATAATGTCCTGACAGTACATGAATTTTAAGATGATTAAAAGGCTTCTGGGAAAGTCCAATGATTCCAAAAGAATGCTAACTACTTGAGTAAAGTTTAATGAACCAATTCAAAATCATATCATTAAAAAAATACTATCACAGTTTGAAGGAGACTTGTCTGTAGTACACTGAAATTAAAATAATTGTTTGTGTGTTGTTACTGACTGTTATCATACCACTTATAAAAGTTCATTGGAAACAAAGTCCTCTTAAGACATTCAAAACATAAAACTTTTTTCTGTGGTATTGTTGAGTTTTTCTTTCATTTAGTAGGCATTTATTGATCACGTATTTGTCTAGGCACTATGAACGCCAAGACAATACAGACGAGGACCCTGCCTTCCTGGAGCTTTTCTTCAGTGGAAGGAGATGATTCAGAACATTTTCAAAGTTATAAATGCATTGAAGGGGGAACAAAGGAAAGTGTCTTGGGAAGAAATTTTTGGAAGTTGCTGGAGTTAAGGTATTCTGGGAAAGATTTTGAAGAGCTGATGCCTCAAAAAAGTCAGAAAAATTAAGCGGCAGGAGAGTGCTCTGACAGAGGGAAGTGAAATACAGAGAACAAGGAAGAATGCATCTAAGGAAGCAAAATGAGATATTGTGTCTAGTATTGGGCATGGAACTAGAAAAATGAAGTCATTTGGAAATACAGGCAGAGGACGTGGTCACCTGCTTGTGTTCCTGGATGGAACACACTCTCAGGAACAAAAACTGTCACGTGAGACAGTCATTAAGAGGGGCTTTCAAAGTCAATGTTGGAAGGTGATTATGATGCAGGGTGAGGCAAAAGGAGAAGAAGGTGAGATTAGTCCAACAAAGGTGTTAGCCAACTCCATGGGAGCTAGGATGACCCTCGAGTGTTGTCCTAAGTCATGTTGCAATGTTGATCAGTCACTGGGTATGTGGGCTGCTCCAAAAAGGAGGCATGACCTTGGAAGAAGCAGTTCTTTTCTGCCAAGACAATCCACCAAGTGAGCTGATACCCAAGGGCTGACTTGGCAGCATTCCCAGCAGGCAATGAAATACGTCCTTCATTCCTAAAGGGAGATTCGAGCATATGGGGAGCCACTGAAGAATTTTGAAGATGAATGTTGTAATCAGATTTACATTTTCTGGCTTTTTTTTTTTTTGGTATACATACAAGAGTAGAATCAGGGAAATAAGGTATTGTATTTGTGTAAAAACAAGAAGTTTGGGTAAATTTGCCTGATATTTTATCTTAATTACTAAAACCCATAAAATTTGAACTAATTGAGGGAAGTAATTTTTATTCAAACTTGGTATTAGGTGATACGAGGCCTATTAAGAGAGCTAATATGAATAAGACCTGTTGAGATGAGAAATTATTTATAACTGTATTTTTGGTTGAATGCATGTTTATGTATATGTGTGTGAGAGACAGAGATAGAGAGACAGAGTCAGTTTTAATTCTTCTGTCTTTGTTTCTTATAAGTTTAACTGAATTTTGGCTTTAAAGGTCTTCAAATTTCTAAGTGTGAGGGTCTCACTTAAGAGATTCATGATGAGTCACACATGACACAGTGATGTGGTGCACATCCTCACAGTGCACCAGTCATTGCATTTCTTTGAAACCATGGCAGAGTTTGAGCTCAGTTCACCTCTGTTCCCTGAGAGGTGTGCTCACTGACCAACTAACCTGTTGATAAGGATGATGGTAGCTACTGCTGTATAGTTATTAAGAAAAAGCATGAGGGGAATCTTCACGGTGACCCAATCTTTCTGTATCCTGATTGCAATGGTGATTATACCATCTAGATGCGTGACACACAGACACAGAACTATACAAATCTATTGCACCTATGCCAATGGCCTGGTTTTGATATTGTAGTACAGTTACACAAATACGACTACTTGGAGACATTGAGTGATGTGTATATAAGACTTCTCTTACTGTCTTCCCAGCTTCCTGTGGGTGAATAATTATTTTAAAATAAAAAATTAAAACAACTGTCTTTTCTGCATAATAAATGTGCTAGGCATGGCACTGCACACTCTCCTTGAACCAGCACACCCAAGCTCATAACTTACATTGCTGCAGGGACTTTGAGGACCCAATGATCTCTATTTCATTCCGACTTCCCCCCGAGGTCCGGGACCCACAACCCTCTGGTTGTCCCATGGAAACCTCAGACTTAGCATGGCCAAGATTCATCCTCTTTCCATACCATAAGATGGATTTCATATAAAAAAATAAAATGTTACATGTATTTTACTGTATTTAAATACTTCTTTCTTTGTGTGTGTGTGTGTGTTTTGAAAGAGTGTCTCGCCAAGTACCTCAGGCTGATCTGAAACTCACGATAGCCCAGGATGGCCTCCAACTCTTGATCCTTCTGTCTCAGCCTCCTGAGAGCTTGGATTATTGGCATGTACCACCAAGCTCAGTTTAAATACTACTTTGATTCTCACAGTATCTTCCCTAATTGGTTGACTGAAGTAATACACTAATTTGGAGGATAAAGGAATAAAAAAGATGCATTAAGTGACTTGTCCAAGGACTATGGTTAATAGAGTGGGAGAATAAATATTAGAACCCATATCCTGACTTATGCTGTAGTGCTCTTTTTCAGCACTATTGCTCAACTGTCTCAAGTTGATTATATTCTAGTAATCTGTGATATATTATAATTTGTGCATATAATTTATAGCACATGGTGTATTTATACTTTATTTTCTAAAGCACCTTTTAAATAGTTCCTAAAGGAAATTGACATGAAATAGCTCTATATTCTTGGACATTTTAAATGGACAATGAAATGTAATGTTTCTGAGCACTTATTGAACCTGTGTTCTCATTTTATCTGTGCGTTTTTGTGCTTTAACTATAAGTGATAGCGGCACTTGATCTGACAAGGTATGACATTCAAGTTATTTTTTTTGTTGTTGTTTTTGGGCTTTATGAGCACCATGAGAAATTAACATTCTCACAGAGGGAAAAAAACTCTGAAATGCAAAGCCTTGGACATCTGTTTCCCTCATTTATTTGGATCTTTTAAGAGTGGCTTGTCTTTCTTGGCCCTTGGAGTATTAAATTGAAAACATTGCTTTGATTTATGTTTTCTGCCATGATTTATGCACTGTTAAAATGAATATCAGATGGTTTTATATTTTCGTAAAGGCAATAGCTCAAACAGGTAAACTTTATCTTATCATCTGAAAATCAGTTTCCTGAGACATGGGTATCAAATAACATTACTCAATATTTTAAAGACTTGGCCTTACCAAAAATTAATTTAAATTGAATTGTAAGGCATGCATCTAGCATATATTTATTTAGTACCTGGACATAGACATAGGAAGGTAAGAGGGGTCCTTCACCAAGGAAGAGAGGCAAAGATAGAAATAAACATTATTTTAGAGAGAAGCAGATGACTGGAAGAAAAGGAACCACCAAAAAGAGGAATGTGCTTGGAATGAACAAACTGTGAAATCAGCTGAGCAGCAGCATGAGTTTCCCAAGAGGAAAACAATAATCAAATGAACACTAAACATTAAGAAAAATGCCTAGAGAAACTCTTTGTAAGATATTTTCACAGGAAATTCAAACCGGATGAAGTACAATGAAATCCACAGAGTTTGGTGATAAATCTTGATTTCCAAGTGCATTCATGTTTCTTTAGCTGAGTGATTTGATGGCATCAACTCAGAAGACACCAGCCAGTACATTGTCCCTAGTCCACAGTTACAATAACAAATGGGCTTCTGCTTCACTTGCCTGGTAAATGGCAAATGAAATAGACTCAAGCAATTGGTGGTACTTTTATTTAATGAACCCTGCATCTGAGATCAGGATGATGAGTATGTATTGGAGGTGGTAGCTGTCAAGTAACATAGGTGAAAGTTTTGTTGTTGTACCTCTTGGTGGTAGATACCCAAGGTCTTATTAAACCATATTAAGATTTTACATTTGCTCGCGCCATGCTATGTCTAAACCCAAATTAGTGAACATAAAATCCTGGGCAAGCAGAAGGAATTTTCCAAGCAATATAGTAGGCATGTGACTCTAACTCTTCAAGTTGGTGATTTGCTACTCTTTGAAGCAAACATTGAGATGCTTTTTCTGAATATTATTGCTCACCAGAAGTATGAGGAATGCATCTTTTCAACCCAGAAACTATGTCACAGCATGACCTGATTTAATCTTTAAGGGGCTCTAAAAAGTGCCCCTTCTTCTCCTTCAAACTAGTGCTGACAAATTTCTCTAGGTTGTGGTCACAGGAGTAGAATAGGGAGAGCAGGAAGGATGGAGGACAGAGAAAGAAGGAGTCACATTCTTATCCTTAAACATTTACTCAAGAACTTCTGGGACTAGAAGGTGTGGGGATGTTACTCAATGAAGAGAATTGAAAGGAAAGGAAACCAAATGGCTCTAGGAGGGTCACCTGGTGGGCTATCTATCCCTCACACTTTCCTCTGTTTGCTTCTTCTACCACTGGCTTACATGTATGTTGTTTTGAGTGTTGCCTCAGTTCTGAACTAAGTGCAAAAATCTTAAAGAATTTTCTCAATAAAGAATCTAGACAGCTAATATTTTTCACTTCCAAGCAACATTCATCCTGAGTAATGGGCTACAGACTTGATTCTGGAACTTTACTTCAAATTTCTAGATTTTGGTAAATTTATTTTTTCTTATAATGCAGAAAGTTAAGACCATAGAAAGAAAAATCTGGACCAAAAAAGAAAGTAAAAGCAGCAAAACAACTAATATATTTATACGTAATTCCATAAGTACAAGTAGGTAATTATTTGTAGAATTACCTCTTGAAAATCTGTATGGCTTTTGCAATAAAAATGAAAACAAAGCTATTAAGCTCTAGCAGAAACTGGTTAATGTGCACAGATAGTTAGCCTGATAATAAATTCTTTATTTGGATGTTGCATACTACAGAAATATAACATTTTTCTTTCTACTGTATGGATTTTATTTTTCAACTTTGGTGATTAATAATAAGTGAAACAATGTCAAAGTTTGCAGTAAAATTAACTTCACTTATTGTTTTATTATTTGGTGATGAGATATTGACTAATGCATATCCACAACAGAAAAAAATGATAACTCATAGAGGATTTGTGTATAGAAGCATTAATTCAAAGATAGGACTACATAACCCTAGTAGCCAGATGAAAACAGGTTTTTTTTTTTTAACCCTCTAATTTGAATGGAATAAATAAGGATATTTTGACTTCTTTTTCCCAATTTTCCTACACACATTTCCTGTGTTGACTTACAATCCAGTAAAATTCAATAGTATTCTTTTCTTTTGCTTCTAAAAGGAACTATCATTTTCAGTTTCACAGTTTCAACATTAATTTGATTCTCAAATTAAGCTACAATTTTTCCCAAAACGTTTTTAACATTGTGGTGCCAAATACCTATTATAAACTGTAAAATTTACTCAATTTATAATGATTCATCTAAATCATACCAAATATTTGTATTGAACTAAAAAGATAAAGCTGTGGGAGTTTTTGATTTTCAATATTTGCTTCATGTATTTGCTTTATAAATTTCCAATTATCTCATGATTTGCTTGCATTGTCTAGTTATTTACACTTAGATCTCCTGGCATATGCTCATATTGTCTCATTCAAGTGCACTTTCCTGGTATAATTATTACAAATGATTTCTAAAATGAGATATCACACTAATTTCTTATGAAGATGGTTCCATACTATATGTGTTTCATGCATTATTTCTCACTATCAATAATAGGCATTATTAACAGAAAGGGTTGAAAATGAGTTGTTTGAGTATTGTTTTATGTTACCTGGAATACACCTTATACTCATTCTTGATATATGTTACTATAACCAAAATACTATAATTTTGTTTTTAATTACATTGCACAAAATATTAAAATACAATATGCAATGGAGCAGTATTTGTGTTAAGGAAACTATTTGCTGATATTTCGTTTGGATTTGAGCAGTGCACAATAAGTAAGAAATGAATCTTTGTTTTTTTGAAGTGGTGTGATGATTAAAATGTGTGTGAGAGAGCTCAGAGATTTGGAGCAAATACATTATCTTATATCTATTTTACTGTAACCTACTTTCCATGGTATTAGGAAAGGCACAATGACAAAGAGGAATGATTAAAAAGTCTCTGATCAAATCCTCCTTGAATGACTCCATAAAACATTCAGAAAATATTATCAGTACATAGATCTTAAAGTAGGCCTGGATGGAATTTAGCACTTGATCTCTTTTGGATATCATTATTTTCCAAAATATGCAGATGGGATGTATGAAAATTAATTTACTCTGAGCATTCTGACCATTTAATCTCACCAATAGTGCAAAGAGAAAACATTCGCGGAGGTTTGGAGAATGAAGAAATTGTTCAATTTCCTTTTCAATGCATGATGATTTAGAAACAACTAATGGAAAGAGATGTTTTACATGACAATTTCTGGTTCTGGAGGATTAGGTTCCAAGCTACAGTTCAATAAACATCTCTGAAACAATTGCTAATCTTGAGGATTCAAAGCAGCTTAATGTTAATTCAGCCCTTGCTTGTACCTGCTTGTACTGTGACCCAGGTTGATGAAATAGAATCTCACATACACAGAAAGGCTGTCTGTAGTAGGTGTAATATCCAAGGCAGAAAATGGAGTAAGGGAGACCCTATTGTACCCATGCCTGCTCCAGAAGAGGGATAGGTATCTTACAAATATCCTAGAAATAATCTTGTGGTGAAATGCACACTTATATACATTAGCCTAGAGTCAGATAATACTTCTATTTTTCTTTTTAAGGAATAATCAAACTTAATTACACAAATATAACAAGACTAACAGCATGTATACTGCATGAAGTAATTTACTATCCTACTGGTTATTTGATGGCCACAAGTGGAGTTCATATAAAGTTTATTTTCCAGTAGTTATTTTTCACTAATATCAAGGGATACTGATAAAATTAGTTCTATAAATAGTATCTATGAACACTGAAACATAAACCTCATAGTAAATATGATTATTCCTAGTTCATAGGTGAGGAAACAGGGACTGTGAAATGCCAGGTAACTTGCCAAGATCATTTTTGCATCGAGTGCCTCAGTGACATTAGGCCAGGCCTTCTTAGGTCAGAGTTGCCTGCCTGTCTCTAGTCATGAGGTAGTTTGTGGAAATCTCCACATGTCAGTGCATAATACATGCTTTGCTTGTACTTAGATCCCAAGCACTTTCTCCTAAGAAATCTCAAATAAAATGCTCATGAGAAGATAACTTGTTTGAGGGAATTAACATTGGAATATAAATTAAATGATATTTAAAGCTACATGTTTGTTTTATTTGTGAATAAAAACAAACATTTTGCTGTTAGATATATTTCCAACATTAGAAAATACACATATTTATGTAAGTAAAGAATTGTAATAGTATAAAATTCTCTTAGTTTGTCAAGAAGGAAGACAATCCTATGTAAGGATTGCAAAAGTCCTATGATATGGTTGATGAGTGCATCTACAATCAAGTAAAACAGGTAGTTTATTTTCAATTAAAAAGGTTAATTTCACTTTTATTTTTTAACGTGTTATATGTTGCATCCTACAATTATATCCACACAGAAAGTATGATTTAATGACTAATTTATCTAAGCAAGGAAACTATTTTGCCCCATGAGCTCAGTCATCAGTTTTAAATAACAGTGCAAGAATGATTCAGCTATTGAAATTAAAACCACAAGAGCTTGCATGACCATCCTTGCTCAGCCCATGTTAATCAACAGTAAGTGCCAAGAGCACCTGAAGTGTGTATTCACCTAATAATTAGTAAATAAAATCATTTAAAGCTTGAAGTTACCCTACATTGCAATAACACTGGCTTGTGTTCTGATTTTTATTTCACTGTACTGAAATCTCACAAATGATTTTCTCAGTTACCATTTTCAATGTTTCTCACTAGTTTTCTTGGTTATTTTAAATTTATATATATATGACATCATTCAATAAAATGATGGTATTTTATTTAACTTTCTCCTCAATGTAAGAGGCAAAGTCACCTCTACTTCTCATAATTGCACATAATCCTACAGTGCTCATTATTGTGCATACTAAGCTTAATTTTACTGTCTGTCATTGTTGATACACTTCCCATGAGTAGGGCTGGCGATGTAGCTCAGTGGTAGAGCACTTGCCTATCATATGAGAGGCACTGACACTCATTTCAATCCCTGACACTGCAAAAACAATAAAACAAATAAACATAAAAACACAAACATGTAAAACGCTATGACGAGAAAAATCTTTCAGTCTGCCTTATTCTTTCTCATTTCAAGCTGCATAATCTCTGTTGTCCTTGCCTTCCTATTTCAGGGACAGGTTTCTCTTCAGATTACAGGTCACATCCTGTGATAGTAACAGAGTTTAGCTGATTTCTCTGTGTATTCCAACTTCTGCTGTCAGAAAAAAACCTCCACTGTTATTCCATTCTCACATAGTGATATACCAAGTTTAAAATTTATATAAAAACTTTAGTGGTTCAATATTAAGTATGATGGAGAAGCCTCTCACATTAACTGTTTTCACCTGATGCTGCATAAGGACAATAAAATTTTAAATTATTTTCCACTTCAGTTTTGCTCACTTAGATCACAGAGCCAGGATTGGGTTAAAAGAGTTATCAAGACCAGCAGCTCTGGCTACTCATTGATAAAACCTTCAGCAAAGCTCCTTCATCCCATTACACACCCAGTGAATGAGATTTTGAGGGACAGGATTGGGGAAAGGTTAAGGTTAAGGATTTCTATTACTAAATACATCCACAGGTAATGGTCGACTTTTGGAAGTAGCAGCATCAACACAAACCAGTCACTTACATGTGATTTGATTTCCCTTTAAAACAAAAACAGAAGTGTCTCTTTATTCTTCCCCTTCGTTCCAGTGTTACTGTCATCATCCAGATCAGATTGTCACTAGCATGTTCTTGGGTTGGCAGCTTCCTGACGGTTTCCATTCATCCTCCCGCCACTTGAATAGTAGCTGTTGGGGTGCCACAAGGCCCAACTCTAGGCTTCTACTCTTCTTATTCTGCCCTGTCTCCCTGGGGACCACATAAGCCCTAATGTAGAGATTTGACATCTCTCTGTCCATTCAGGCCAAATCTCTCAATTGAGTTTACAGTACATCTTTACAATTGACATTGACATTCAGTTTAACCAAAAGTGTCACTATCTTCCCCCATCCTTCTCCAATATTTCTTAAAGTAATATTTCATCTTCTTTCTTTAGCTTGAATACCTCCATTATCTGGCTATAAGCAACAATTCAAATTTTGTCTTTCATTGGGAGCTTAAGATGATCCCTGCATTTACCTTTTCTCTGGATCACTTAGTGCACACTCATTCCCTGACTTCACTGATAAGAAATCTCTCTTCTGAGTCTCAACTGGCTTTGTGGCTTTGGAAAAGTCACTTCCAGTCTTTTTTTTTTCTGTGCATGTATTATGCATTTGGACTTGTTCTGTGTAAATAGTTTTGTAGCCTATTTAACTTTCTATAGTAGTCAGCTTTGTTAATTTCTAAAGCAGTAAATATAGCATTATCTTATTGGTCACGAACACTCATACCATCAGGTGTGTTTTTGAGATTTTTAAAAACCTAATTCCAAAGAGGGAAAATATTCTATGAAAGTTTACACTCCTGTGATTCAGAATGTGAATAATCTTCACTACCAATTAAAAGGGATGGTAAAATTACATAATACACATACAGGTAATATTATGAAAACCAGTTCACTCCAAGGGGAGGTCACATATGAGAGAGGGAGGGTAAAAGAAGGAAGTTAAGAAGGTGAATATGGTTAATGTACTTCCTGAACAAGAATGAATATAAAATTTTTTCATCTGTTAAAATCACCATAAGAAGGGGACTAAGGTAGAAAAGAGAAAAATAGAGGAAACAAACCAATTCAGGTTATAATACATATATACATGGAAATGTCACAAAGAAACCAATATGTAGCTATCTTAAACAAGCAAAAATGATGTTTTTTCTTTCTCCTTTTATTTTATTGTTTTTACATTTACTTACATGTGTATACATTGTTTGTGCCACCTTCCCCACACACCCCACACCTCCCCAACCCCCAGCTTCCAGGCAGATCCTATTTCATCCTCTTGTTGAAGAGAAAACATAAGCAATAATAAGAAAAACATATTGTTTTTGCTAGTATGGGGTAAAGATAGCTAAACAGAGAGATTCTTAGTGTTGCTTCCATGCACTTGTGTATTGCAATCCACATTGGTTCATTTCTACCAGACCTCTGCTTCTTCTTTGTCCCCTTTCCATAGTGGCCTCTGCTAATTTAAGATTATTTTATTCTCTCTTCAACAGGGAGCACATCAACCACAATCAAGTTTTAAGTTTCCTTTCCTTTCCCTATTTCTTATGTGTACGTTCTCCCCTTAGTGTGTGACCCATGGCCAATAATATTACTGCATTTGTTTTGGATTTATAATCTACATATGAGGGAGAACATGCAATTTTTGGTCTTCTGAGCCTGGACAACTTTGCTTAAGATGGTGTTCTCCAGTTCCATCCATTTACTTGTGAATGACAAAATTTCATTCTTCTTTGTAGCTGAGTAAAATTCCATTGTGTATAAATACCACATTTTCTTGATCCATTCATCATTTGTGGGGCATCTTAGCTGTTTCCATAGCTTGGTTATTGTAAATAGTGCTGCAATAAACATGGATGTGCAGGTGCTTTTGTAATAACCTGAGTCTCATTCCTTTGGGTATATCCCTAGGAGTGGTATTGCTGGATCATATGGCAGATCTATGTTTAGTTTTTAAAGGAGGCTCCATAATGTTTTTCATAGTGGTTTTAGTATCTTACATTACCACCAGAAGTGTATGAAGGTTCCTTTTTTCCTGAATCCTCACCAGCATTTGTTGTTGTTGGTGTTCTTGATGATTTCCATTCTAACAGGAAGGAAGTGGACTCTTAGCGATGGCGAGCATTTATTCATGTTGATTTCTTAACTAAAAAAAGTTCTATTTAGTTCAGATGGTCACTTCTTTAAAGGTTCATTGATTTTGGGGGAATTTGGTTTTTTGAGCTCCCTGTATATTCTGGTTATCAGTCCTTTGTCTGACGTATAGCTGGCAAATATTTTCTCCCACTCTGTGGGAGGTCTTGTCAATTTAGAGACCATTTCTTTAGTTGTGCAGAAGATTTTTAAATTTCATGTAGTCCCATTTGTCCATCTTTTCTCTTAGTTGCTGGGCTGATGGAGTTCTGCTGAGGAAGTCCTCACATATTCCTATTATTTCCAGAGTATTCGCTGCTCTTTCTTGTACTTAACGGCAAGGTTTCAGGTCTGATATTAAGGTCCTTCACCCACTTTGAGTTGATACTAATACAGGGTGACAGGCATGGATCTAGTTTCAGTTTTCTGCAAGGAGATGGCCATTTTCCCAGCACTATTTGTATTTTTTTTTTTTTATTCATAGGTGCATACAATGCTTGGGTCATTTCTCCCCTCTGCCCCCACCCCCGCCTTTATAACCCACTCCGCCCCCTCCCTCTCACCCCCACTCCCTCAATACCCAGGAGAAACTATTTTGCCCTTATCTCTAATTTTGTTGAAGAGAGAGTATAAGCAATAATAGGAAGGAACAAGGGTTTTTGCTGGTTGAGATAAGGATAGCTGTACAGGGAGTTGACTCACATTAATTTCCTGTGCGTGTGTGTTACCTTCTAGGTTAATTCTTTTGGATCTAACCTTTTCTCTAGTTCCTGGTCCCCTTCTTCTATTGGCCTCACTTGCTTTTAGGTATCTGCTTTAGTTTCTCTGTGTTGAGGGCAGCAAATGCCAGCTAATTTTTTAGGTGTCTTACCTATCCTCACACCTCCCTTGTGTGCTCTCGCTTTTATCATGTTCTCATAGTCTAATCCCCTTGTTGTGTTTGCCCTTGATCTAATGTCCACATATGAGGGAGAACATACGATTTTTGGTCTTTTGGGCCAGGCTAACCTCACTCAGAATGATGTTCTCCAATTCCATCCATTTACCAGCAAATGATAACATTTCCTTCTTCTTCATGGCTGCATAAAATTCCATTGTGTATAGATACCACATTTTCTTAATCCATTCGTCGGTGGTGGGGCATCTTGGCTATTTCCATAACTTGGCTATTGTGAATAGAGCCGCAATAAACATGGGTGTGCAGGTGCCTCTGGAGTAACCAGTGTCACAGTCTTTTGGGTATATCCCCAAGAGTGGTATTGCTGGATCAAATGGTAAATCAATGTCTAGATTTTTAAGTAGCCTCCAAATTTTTTTCCAGAGTGGTTGTACTAGTTTACATTCCCACCAACAGTGTAAGAGGGTTCCTTTTTCCCCGCATCCTCGCCAACACCTGTTGGTGGTGGTGTTGCTGATGATGGCTATTCTAACAGGGGTGAGGTGGAATCTTACTGTGGTTTTAATTTGCATTTCCTTTATTGCTAGAGATGGTGAGCATTTTTTCATGTGTTTTCTGGCCATTTGAATTTCTTCTTTTGAGAAAGTTCTGTTTAGTTCACGTGCCCATTTCTTTATTGGTTCATTAGTTTTGGGAGAATTTAGTTTTTTAAGTTCCCTGTATATTCTGGTTATCAGTCCTTTGTCTGATGTGTAGCTGGCAAATATTTTCTCCCACTGTGTGGGTATTCTCTTCAGTTTAGAGACCATTTCTTTTGTTGAGCAGAAGCTTTTTAGTTTTATGAAGTCCCATTTATCTATGCTATCTCTTAGTTGCTGTGCTGCTGGGGTTCCATTGAGAAAGTTCTTACCTATACCTACTAATTCCAGAGAATTTCCTACTCTTTCGTGTATCAACTTTAGAGTTTGGGGTCTGATATTAAGATCCTTGATCCATTTTGAGTTAATCTTGGTATAGGGTGATATACATGGATCTAGTTTCAGTTTCTTGCAGACTGCTAACCAGTTTTTGTTGAAGAGGCTGCTTTTTCTCCATCGCATATTTTTAGCACTTTTGTCAAAGACGAGTTGGTTATAGTTGTGTGGCTTCATATATGGATCCTCTATTCTGTTCCACTGGTCTTCATGTCTGTTTTTGTGCCAGTACCATGCTGTTTTTATTGTTATTGCTTTGTAATATAGTTTGAAGTCAGATATCGTGATGCCTCCAGCATTGTTCTTTTCACTGAGTATTGCCTTGGCTATTCGTGGCCTCTTGTGTTTCCATATAAATTTCACGGTAGATTTTTCAATCTGTTTAATGAATGTCATTGGAATTTTGATGGGAATTGATTTAGCATGTAGATTACATTTGAGAGTACAGACATATTTACTATGTTGATTCTACCAATCCATGAGCATGGGAGATCTCTCCACTTTCTATAGTCTTCCTCAATCTCTTTCTTCACAAGTTTATAGTTTTCTTTGTAGAGGTCGTTCACATCCTTTATTAGGTTTACACCTAGGTATTTGATTTTTTTTGAGGCTATTACAAATGGAATTGTTTTCATATATTCTTTCTCAGTTTGTTCATTAGTAGTGTATAGAAATGCTAATGATTTTTCTATGTTGACTTTATATTCTGCTACCTTGCTGTAGCTACTGATGGTGTCTAGGAGTTTCTGAGTAGAGTTTTTTGGGTCTTTAAGGTATAGGATCATGTCATCTGCAAATAGGGATATTTTGACAGTTTCTTTACCTATTTGTATTCCTTTTATTCCTTCTTCTTGCCTAATTGCTCTGGCTAGCAATTCCAGTACTATGTTGAGTAGGAGTGGAGATAGTGGGCATCCTTGTCTGGTTCCTGATTTTAGAGGGAATGGTTTCAGTTTTTCTCCTTTAAGTATAATGCTGGCTGTAGGTTTGTTATATATAGCTTCTATAATGTTGAGGTACATTCCTTCTATTCCTAGTTTTCTTTAGAGCTTTTATCATGAAATGGTGTTGGATCTTATCAAACGCTTTTTCTGCATCTATTGAGATGATCAAGTGGTTTTTGTCTTTCCTTCTGCTGTTAATTTGGTTTAATATGTTTATTGATTTTTGTACGTGGAACCACCCCTACATTCCTGGGATGAAGCCTACTTGGTCGTGGTGAATGAATGATCTTTTTGATGTGCTGCTGAATTCGATTTGCCATTATTTTGTTGAGGATTTTTGCATCAATGTTCATTAAGGAGATTGGCCTATAGTTCTCCTTTTTGGAGGTGTCTTTGCCTGGTTTTAGGATAAGTGTAATACTGGCTTCATAAAATGTGTTTGGCAGTTTTCCTTCCCTTTCTATTTCATGGAACAGTTTAAGGAGGGTTGGTATCAGTTCTTCTTTAAAGGTCTGATAGAATTCAGCAGAGAATCCATCGGGTCCTGGACTTTTCTTTTTAGGGAGACTCTTGATTGCTGCTTCAATTTCATTTTGTGTTATAGATTTATTCAGGTGATTACTTTCCTCTTGGTTCAGTTTTGGATGATCATATGTATCTAGAAATCTGTCCATTTCTTTAAGATGTTCAAATTTATTTGAATATAGATTCTCGAAGTAGTCTCTGATGATTTCCTGGACTTCCATGGTGTTTGTTTTTATCTCCTCTTTTGCATTCCTGATTCTACTAATTTGGGTTTTTTCTCTCCTCATTTTAGTCAGGTTTGCCAGGGGTCTATCGATCTTGTTTATTTTTTCAAAGAACCAACTTTTTGTTTCATTAATTCTTTGTATGTTTTTTTGGTTTCTATTTCGTTGATTTCAGCTCTTATTTTTATTATTTCTCTCCTTCTATTTGTTTTGGGATTTGCTTGTTCTTGTTTTCCTTGAGTTTGAGATGTATCATTAGGTCATGATTTGGGATCTTTCAGTATTTTAATATATGCACTCATGGTTATAAACTTTCCTCTCAGGGCTGCCTTTGCTGTGTCCCATAGGTTCTGGTAGGTTGTGTTTTCATTTTCATTGACTTCCAGGAACTTTTTAATTTCCTCTTTTATTTCATCAATGACCCATTGTTCATTAAGTAATGAGTTATTTAGTTTCCAGCTGTTTGCATGTTTTTTGTCTTTACTTTTGTTGTTGAGTTCTACTTTTACTGCATTGTGATCAGATAGTATGCATGGTATAATTTCTATTTTCTTATATTTGCTGAGGCTTGCTTTGTGCCCTAGGATATGACCTATTTTGGAGAAGGTTCCATGGGCTGCTGAGAAGAATGTATATTGTGTAGAAGTTGGATGAAATGTTCTGTAGACATCAAGTAGGCCCATTTGATCTAGTGTATATTTTAGATCTTGAATTTCTTTATTGATTTTTTTGTTTCCATGACCTATCTATTTATGAAAATGGGGTGTTAAAGTCTCCCACGACCACTGTGTTGGAGTTAATATATGCTTTTAGGTCTTTCAGGGTATGTTTGTTGAAATTGGGTGCATTGACATTGCGTGCGTATAGGTTGATAATTATTATTTCCTTTTGGTCTATTTCCCCTTTGATTAGTATGGAACATCCTTCTTTATCTCATTTGATCAATGTAAGTTTGAAGTCTACTTTGTCAGAGATAAGTATTGCTACTCCTGCCTGTTTTCGGGGGCCATTGGCTTGGTAAATCTTCTTCCAGCCTTTCATCCTAAGCCTATGCTTATTTCTGTCAGTGAGATGGGTCTCCTGTAAGCAGCAAATTGTTGGGTCTTCCTTTTTAACCCAGTTCATCAAATAGTGCCTTTTGATGGGAGAATTAAGTCCATTAAGTGTTAGTACTGATAGGTATGTGGTGATTCCTGTCATTTAGTTGTCTTAGTTGTTTGAAGGTTTGATTGTGTGTACCTAAGTTGAGGTTACTCTCTACTTTCTTGCTTTTTCTTTTCCTATAGTTTGGTACTTCCTGTCCCTTCATGGTTATGTTGGGTTTCCCTTTCTGTGTGCAGAATCCCTTGAAGAATCTTTTGTAGTGGTGGCTTTGTGGTCACATATTGTTTTGGTTTCTGCTTATCATGGAAGTCTTTTATTGCTCCATCTATTTTGAATGATAGTTTTGCTAGGTAGAGTATCCTACAGTTGAAGTTATTTTCATTCAGTGCCCAGAAGATCTCACCCCACACTCTTCTTGCTTTTAATGTTTCTGTTGAGAAGTCTGCTGCGATTTTGATGGGTTTACCTTTGTATGTTATTTGTTTTTTCTCTCTTACAGCCTTCAATATTCCCTCCCTAGTTTCTGAACTTGTTGTTTTAATGATGCTATGTTATGGGGTAGTTCTATTTTGATCTGGTCTGTTTGGTGTTCTGGAGGCCTCTTGCATCTTTATGGGAATATCTTTCTCTAGATTTGGGAAATTTTCTGTTATTATTTTGTTGAATATATTATGCATTCCCTTTGCTTGCACCTCTTCTCCTTCTTTGATGCCCATGATTCTCAAGTTTGGTCTTTGATGGAGGCCGTGAGTTCTTGCATTTTCTTTTCACAGGTCTTGAGTTTTTTAATTAATAGTTCTTCATTTTTTCTGTAATTACCATTTCATCTTTGAGTTCTGAGATTCTGTCTTCTGTTTGTTCTATTCTGCTGGATTGGCCTTCTGTTTTGTTTTGCAATTCTGTTTCGTTCTTTCTTCTGAGGTTTTCCATATCCTGGGTGGTTTCCTCTTTAATGTTGTCTATTTTTGTCCTGAATTCATTTATCTCTTTATTAATCATGTTCTCTGTTTCACTTTGGTGTTTATACAGTGCTTCTATGGTTTCCTTTATTTCTTCTTTTGCTTTTTCAAATTCTCTATTTTTGTTGTCTTGGAATTTCTTGAGTGTCTCCTGTACATTTTGGTTGATCTTATCCAGTATCATCTCTATAAAATTCTCATTGAGTACCTGTAGTATGTCTTCTTTTAAATTATTTTTGTGGGCTTCATTGGGCTCTTTGGCATAGTTTATCTTCATTTTGTTGGAGTCTGGATCTGAGTATCTGTTTTCTTCATTTCCCTCTGGTTCCTGTACTAATTTTTTGCTGTGGGGAAACTGGTTTCCCTGTTTTTTCTGTCTTCCTGTCATCGCCCTTGGTGTTATTGTCCATGTACTGTGTGTGGTTTGGTATTTTCTGGCTTCTAATAATAGCACTAGTGATAATTAGAATGGAAGGGTGGGACGAGATGGAAAGCAAAGAAGTTAAAGGAAAAGGGAATAACAAATAAAGAAGTAGAAAAAAAACAGAACAAAGAAACAAACAAAAAATGTTTCAAAGATAAAAACAGGAAGAGACAGTGTACTAATCAACTGTAAGGTGAAAAGGCATTAGAGAGACAGAGAGAGGATTGAAAATAAAAAATAAAAAGAGAAATAAGAATAAAAATAAAAAATAAGGAAATAAAAAAAAATATATATATATATAAAAAACTCCAAGTTCAAATGCAATGTAGTTTCAGTCTTAATAATTTTGGTGTTCATCCCTCAGCCTCCAATCCTGAAGATGGTGTCTCAGTTGTTGTTCTGTAATTGTCTCATCAAAGAGGAAAAATAAAATAGAACAAAACCACACAAAGCAAAAAAAAACCAACAAAGTGTCCCAAGTTCAAACGCAATACAGTTTCAGTAAGTTTTTCAGCATGCAGGTGTAGTTCGGTTGTTTTCTCTTCAAATGTAGGGAGAGAGAAAGAAAAGAGTCTGGAGACAGTTCTGAGAATGATATCTGTGGCTATGGCTTGCCTGTCCGCTGCTGTCAGCCTGCTGTTGCTGGAGGCGTTATTTATGCAGATCTCAGGGGTGAACTTAACACTCACCTGGCCCTGCAGGCTTTGTTTACTCAGAGTTCTCCTGTGTGCAAGCTGCTGCTACAAGCTTTCCCCTTTCCAAGCAACCTGGGGGAGGTGACACTGCACCCACTTTTCTCAGGCCTGCGTGTTTATTTACAGCTCATGTGGGAGGTGGGTCTCACCCCCTCTCCTGTGGAGTTTTCCTCCCACCACTGCTTTTACAAGCTTTCCTGCTCCTGATTGCTGAGCATGTGCTGCTGCTCCTGCCTGCCTGCCTGTTTGTTTACAGTTCACATGGGAAGTGGGTCTTCCCCCTTCTCCTGTGGAGTTTTCCTCCCTCCACCACTCTCACCAGCTTTCCTGCTCCTGGTTGCTGTGTGCGCGCTGCTGCTCCTGCCCTCTCCAGCCAGGCCTTGCTTGTTTATTTACAGTTCTGAGAGGGATTCCCCTCCGCTCCTCTTCAGCGCTCAGGGTGCCCCACACTCTTTGCAATGTGTCTTTATTGTTCTTATTGCTTATTTCTCAGTTTCTCTTTTTTTCCTGGGTGGGGGGTCGGTCTGTCCAGGGGGCTATGCTGATCTGGCCTAAGGTTGTCGGTGGGAGTACCGTGTACCACTTAGCTCACCTTGTCCGCATCTTCCTAAGCTGTCTGGGCATGGGTGTCTGGCGGTGGCCTAGGGGGCCCTCCTGATTTCTCCATTCAACGTGAAGTGGAGATGCTCTGTGCAGGCTGGAGGTCCAGCACTATTTGTTAAAGAGGATGTCTTTTCTCCATCTTATGTTTTTGGTGCCTTTGTCAGAAATAAGGTGGGAATAGTTGTGTGGATTCATATCCAGGTCCTCTACTTTGTTCCACTGGTCTTCATATCTGTTTTGGTAAAATGGCATTCTTTTTTTATAAGAATGGAGAATAGGAGGGTAGAACAGGTACTTTTGGGGGATGGTACCAGTGGGAGGGGAGAGGATGTGGGGAGAAGTTGTAGGAGGGTGAATATGGTATGAATATTGTGTACACACATATGTAAATAGGAAGATGAGACCTGTTGAAGCTATTCCAAGAGTGGGACCAGGGGTATAATGCAGAATGATGGAGGAGATGAGTTCAATGATGATATTTTGTAAGAACTTTTGTAAATGTCACAATGTACCCCCAGCACAACAATAATTTAAAAAATTTAAAAATAAAGAGAAATAAAAATATTTTAAAACACAAACAAAAAAGATGTTTCAGAAGCCAGCACAGTGGCTTACACCTGTAATTACAGCTATTTAGTAGTTAGACAGCAGGAGGACTTATGGTTCAAGACCAGTCTTGGTAAAAATTTCACAAGATCCCATCACCATACCTTCAAGACAGAAGAACACAGAGAACACGGCCCATGCTGTAAGTATGCAGGAATGAACCAGATTCATATGTTGCATGCTGTCAAGAAGTCCAAGTTCTATTTAAGAAGAGGCACAATTCACAGACAAAGAAAAACCAGAGAAATTTTGTATTCTTTTATTTTGTACCTAGTAAACCAGGTCCTGGGAAATAATTTGACTCAATTAAAAAATGTGAATTTGAATCCAGGGCCACAACTTACTAACAGTGTTATCTTGGGCTCATTACTTGATTGCATAGTTGCTTCATCTGTAATGTGGATTTCTTTGGAGCAACAAATTATCAAAGGTTTTTAGCAAAGTATCTGACACTTGAGAAATTCCCAAAATTGAGTTAACTATAATATTAACATTGCAATAATAGTTATTGTCAATAATAACAATTGTTATCATGTTAGTTCCAAGAGATTGAGCAATCTCATTTGTATTCATCATTTTCATGCACTCAGAACTTTTCATTCCACTACCCAAAATGTTTTCTAGGAATGAATCCATGTTTCGATAATAATTCTTACATGCACAGTGACAAATGTCATTTGATATTCATGGCTTCCTTCCAGTATATTTAGAGAGATCCTGTTTTTAAATGGTACAAACATAGTTCAGAAAGATTTATTCTCTTGCTCTAGGTCACACAAAAATGCCACAAACTTTGTCCTATGTTATTCTAAGAATGCTGAATAGTTCTGATCTCAGTCTTTTTCCTAGAGGCAGGATAATTCTGAGCCAAAAAAAGGAATATATCATTTAAGAAATGTGAATACAGATATCTTCATGAGGACAGCTCTGTGGCCTTGCTATTTACAGTTCTCCACATTTGTTAAATACACACACACCAGGCAAGTCGAGTGTTGAAAATGTAGCAGAAGCAGCAACTTACTATCCTCCAAAGCTGAGATACCTTGGCTATTCCAATATAAGAACTTTTCATTGTTTGTTTGCTCTTTAGTATAACTTGTATAGCACTTTTATTAATTTTTTAACATTTGTGAAAATTATCACTTTATAACTGTGGGAGCCAGAGAGAGCTCACACAGACCATACTTAAGAAGTAATTTGGGAAAGTTTCTCAGGATACTCCCCAAAGCATCCTTCTGTAGTTCCTGTCTGAACCAGGGTTGGCTGTTCAATTTAACCAGGCAATATAGAATTTGACAGGGGTGGAAGATGGATTGTGCAGCAGAAACTGTGCATTTGCTCATTTAATACACACTGCAGTCCATGGTAGTCCTCTGCCTACTTCTAAAATAAAACCAAGTATCAAATTCCAAGCCACCTCTGCAGCTAAAAGTCACACTGTTCTCCCCAATGTTCACTGATGCCTTCTTTCCTCATCCTTTTCTTCTTGCACAGCATGAACAGATGATGTTTAGAAGCAGCAATTTTTAAAATGCTACTGCAGGAAAATAAGAAGGAACCCATGAACTCTCTATTCCTAGACCTCTTGCATGAAGAAATAAACCACAATGTTGAAGTTGCCTCTTAGCAACTTTTTGTTATTTGTGGCTACCTGGAATACATAAATAAGAAACTGCCTGACTCAGAACTTTGGGACAGAGATGCCACATTTTATATTTGTGTCCAGTGGGAGAAACACCTGATAAGAACTTTAGGTAAGCATTTGAAGATAAGGCATTGAAAAAAAAAATCAGCTCTTTCATAATACGTGACCAATAATTTATAGTAACAATTATTATTATTTTTCTGCCCAGAAAGCAAAACTTCTCTTAAGAAGTAAAGTGAGAGATCAAGAGCAAACGATTAGTTAGTTCTCATTCAAGAGTACAATATCTCTGCCAGTGTCATTTAATAGAAGATAAACTTTTAAAAAATTTATGTGAAGATAAAGTAGTCATCTTTAATGATAGGTTCAATGAAAGGAAGTGCGATTTCTGGAAACCCTACAGTAGAAAAGGCTGAGAAACTGGAAAAGTGGGCTTTCTTCTGAGTTCTGCCAATTGTTTTTTACTTATCTTTGGATAAAGCAAGTAAGTTCTTTGTTCTTAGGCTTCCTTATATTTTAAACACAACTATAGTAATTGTTCTAATTATTGCACTTAGGAAGATAAATGCATATTCAAAAGCACTTTGAATATTTTTGAAGAGGAATAGTATTTCAGTGTCAAGAATATATGCATTACTACCATTATGCTTTCATGTATGTAATTTGTCAAGACAAATTAGAATATTGACCAGTCATCACATTGGTATATGGTAGAAATGAAATGTACTTATTTCAAGTTTAAGTTGCTTGGAGTGATAAATCCACTTTGTAGATTCAACTAGGGATTCTGCTGCAGTTACTGTCAATGTGTCTGCCAAAATAGCCTTTGGTATTTTGTTGTTAATTACATGAATATTAGAGATGAAAGACCTCTAAATATATAGCTGTAGGATTTATTCAAAGTTAATGATTTTCTACCTTTCCCTGAAATTCAGTCTTGTTCAGTGTTCCCTGGTTTAGTGAATGGCCTTACAATCCATTTGGTCTCCAAACTAGCAAAAGTAATAATGACAAGTATGTCATAGCTATGAGCAGAGGCACTTTTATTTTTTTAACCTCAGACAGTCTTTTACCTATGTAGCTCTCCATTTAATCATTGTTTATTAGAACACCAAAGAAACTTAGGACTGAGAATGTAAACCAGATGACAAAAATTCCCTCATTTTCCAACACAACAGAATCTAACAGAGTACCTGTTGCTCAAAATAAGGGTAGGCAGAAAGAATAAGACAAATATAGTTTGAAATAATGTGGAAGGTTGGGTGCACTGTTGAAGAGCTATTTGATTTTGATACTCATGAATTTTGGTAAAATTACTTGCATTGGTTCCTGTGATTTTTGTCTAGCACAGAAAAAGAAGGCAATTTGTTGCTCTAAGACTATGATTTTTGCTCAACTTATGTAATTGAAATTTGCAGAACATTCCACCATAAAACAGCAGAATACTAACTCTTTTAAGCTGCAAATAAAATATTTTAGGATTAGATAAATTTCTGTGCCATAATACAGAGCTTAATGAATTTAATCACATATGTTCTCTGAACAAAACAGAATTAAATTAATAATCAATAGTAGAGTGATAGCTGAGAAATCCATAAATATTTGAAAATAACATATCTCTAAATAACACTTGGACCAAAGAAAAAACCATGAAGGAAATGTGAAAGCATTTTGAAATAAATTAAAATGAAAATAACATATCAAAATGTGTGTAATAAGGAACCCTCATACACTGCTGGTGAGAATGCAAGCTAGTACAACCACTCTGGAAAACAATATGGAGGCTTCTTAAAAGACTAAACATATGATCCAGCAATCCCACTCCTAAGAATATACCCAAAGGAATGTGACTCAGGTTACTCCAAAGGCACCTGCACACCCATGTTTATTGCAGCAGCACTGTTCACAATAGTCAAGTTATGGAAATAGTCAAGATGCCCCACAACTGACAAATGGATTAAGAAAATGTGACATTTATACACAATGGAATTTTACTCAGCCATGAAGAGGAATGAAATCTTGTCATTCACAAGTAAATGGCTGGAACTGGAGAAATCATCTTAAGTGAAGTTAACTAGGCTCAGAAGGCCAAAAATCATATGTTCTCCCTCACATGAGGACTTTAAACCTAAAACAAATGTAGCAATATTATTGGACATGGGTCACACGCTAAGGGGAGAACACATACAGGAGAAATAGGGAAAAGTAGGAAACCCAAAACTTGAAAGTGTTTGATGTGCCCACTGTAGAGGCTTTAAAATAGTAACTTTAGGGGATTCCAAGATGGCGGCTAGAGGTAGGAAGCAGAAAGCAAGCCTCCTATAGTGAAATCTTGGAGAGATGCTGGAGACACACTTTGCAGGCATAATCACTGAGAAAAGGCATAACTTTGACTCCTCCACATCTCCAGCTGGCGCAGAGAATCTCCACTTCACGTTAAACGGAGAACCGAGGAGGCCCCCGGGGCCGCCAGTGGCCGGCGCCCATACGGCTTGGGAAGACGCGGACCAGGTGAGCTTCGCGGTACCGCGGTAGCCCCACAGACAAGCGTGGGCCAGAGCAGCATAGCCCCCTGGACAGACTGACCTCCACCCGGGAAAAAAAGAGAAACTGAGTACTAAACAATAAGAACAGTTAAGACTCGCGGAAAGAGGGTGGGGCACCCTGAGCGCTGAAGATTGGGGGAAGGGACTCCTTCCCGGGACTGTAAATAAACAAGCCGGGCAGGCCGGAGAGGCTCTGGCGGGAGCGGGGCGCACCCAGCAACCAGGAGCGGGGACGCTTGTGAGAGGAGGGAAGACCCACTTCCCACGTGAACTGGAAATAAACACGCAGGCCTGACAACGTGGGGCAGTGTCACCTTTCCCAGTGCTTGGAAAGGGGAAAGGCTGTAGCAGAGGCCGCCGCACAGGAGAACTCTGAGCAAACAAAGCCTGTGGGACCAGGTGAGTGCTAGCTCACCCCAGAGATCTGCATAAATAACACCGCCAGCTACAGGCTGAAAGCAGCAGGCAGGCAAGCCACAGTTGCAGATACCACTCTCAGAACTGCCTCCAGATGCTTTTTTTTCTTTTTCTCCCTACCTTTGATGAGAGAACAACCGAATTACACCTGCAAGCCGAAAAACTTACTGAAACTGTATTGCATTTGAACTGGGGACACTTGGTGGGGCTTTTTTTTTTTTTTTTCTTCTGTGTGTGTGTGAGTGTAGTTTTGTTCTACTTTATGCATCCCCTTTGATGAGACAACTACAGAACAACATCTGAGGCACCAACTCCAGGACTGGAGATTGAGACGGACATCCAAATTATTAAGACTGAAATTGCATTGCATATAAACTTGGAAGTTTTTTGGTTTTTTTTTTTTTTAATTTTCTATTTTCCATTTTATTTTAATTCATTTTTATAAATAGATATTACTTTCATATACTTATTTTTTATTTTTTTTATCTTTGATTTTCAATCCTCTCTCTGTCTCTCTATTGTCTGTTCAACTTACTGTCGATTAGTACACTAACACTCCCTGTTTATACCTTTGAAACTCTCTTGTCTGATACCTTGTTCTGCTTTCTCCCTCTTGTCTCTATATTTGTTTTCCCCTTTTCTTTAACTTCTTGCTTTCCATCTCAGCTCACTCTTCCATTCTCAATATTACCATTGTTATTATTACAAGCTAGAAAATACTTAATTACACACAGTACAGGGATAGTAACAACACCAAGGACAATGACAGGAAGACAGAAAAAACAAGGAAACCAGTTTCCCCACAGCAAAAAATTAGTACAGGAACCAGAGGGGAATGAAGAAAACAAGTACTCAGATCCAGACTCCAACAAAATGAAGATAAACTATGCCAAAGGACCCAATGAAGCCTACAAGAATAATTTAAAAGAAGACATACTACAAGTACTCAATGAGAATTTTATAGAGATGATACTGGATAGGGTCAACCAAAATGTACAGGAGACACTCAAGAAATTCCAAGACAATAAAAATAGAGAATTTGAAAAAGCAAAAGAAGAAATAAAGGAAACCATAGAAGCACTGTATAAACACAAAAGTGAAAGAGAGAACACAATGAATAAATGGATAAATGAACTCAGGACAAAAATAGACAACAATAAAGAAGAAAACAGCCAGGATATGGAAAACCTCAGAAAAAAGAACGAAACAGAACTGCAAAACAAAACGGAAGGCCAATCCAGCAGAATAGAACAAACAGAAGACAGAATCTCAGAACTTGAAGATGAAATGGTAATTAAAGGAAAAACTGAAGAACTATTAATTAAACAACTCAAGACCTGTGAAAAGAAAATGCAAGAACTCACCGACTCCATCAAAAGACCAAACTTGAGAATCATGGGCATCGAAGAAGGAGAAGAGGTGCAAGCGAAGGGAATGCGTAATATATTCAACAAAATAATAACGGAAAATTTCCCAAATCTAGAGAAAGATATTCCCATACAAATGCAAGAGGCCTCCAGGACACCAAACAGACCAGATCAAAATAGAACTACTCCACGACATATTATCATTAAAACAACAAGTTCAGAAACTAAGGAAAGAATATTGAAGGCTGCAAGAGAGAAAAAACAAGTAACATACAAAGGTAAACCCATCAAAATCACAGCAGACTTCTCAACAGAAACATTAAAAGCAAGAAGAGCGTGGGGTGAGATCTTCCGGGCACTGAATGAAAATAACTTCAACCCCAGGATACTCTACCCAGCAAAGCTATCATTCAAAATAGATGGAGCAATAAAAGTCTTCCATGATAAGCAGAAACTAAAACAATATGTGACCACAAAGCCACCATTACAAAAGATTCTGCAAGGGATCCTGCACACAGAAAGTGACACCCAACTTAACCATGAAAAGGCAGGCAGCACCAAACCACAGGATAAGAAAAAGCAAGACAGTAGAGAGTAACATCAAGTTAGGTACACACAATCAAACCTTCAGACAACTAAGATAACTAAATGGCAGGAATCACCACATACCTATCAGTACTAACACTTAATGTTAATGGACTTAATTCACCCATCAAAAGACACCATTTGACAAAATGGATTAAAAAAGAAGATCCAACAATTTGTTGCTTACAGGAGACTCATCTCACCGATAGAAATAAGCATAGGCTTAGGATGAAAGGCTGGAAGAAGATTTACCAAGCCAATGGCCCCCGAAAACAAGCAGGAGTAGCAATACTTATCTCTGACAAAGTAGACTTCAAACCTACATTGATCAAACGAGATAAAGAAGGACATTCCATACTAATAAAAGGGGAAATAGACCAAAAGGAAATAATAATCATCAATCTGTACGCACCCAATGTCAACGCACCCAATTTCATCAAACATACCCTGAAAGACCTAAAAGCATATATAAACGCCAACACAGTGGTTGTGGGAGACTTTAACACTCCATTATCATCAATAGATAGGTCATCCAAACAAAAACTCAATAAAGAAATCCAAGATCTAAAATATGCAATAGATCAAGTGGACCTAGTAGATGTCTACAGAACATTTCATCCAACCTCTACACAATATACATTCTTCTCAGCAGCCCATGGAACCTTCTCCAAAATAGATCATATCCTAGGGCACAAAGCAAGCCTCAGCAAATATAAGAAAATAGAAATAATACCGTGCATACTATCTGACCACAATGCAGTAAAAGTAGAACTCAACAACAAAAGTAAAGACAAAAAACATGCAAACAGCTGGAAACTAAATAACTCATTACTTAATGAAGAATGGATCATCGATGCAATAAAAGAGGAAATTAAAAAGTTCCTAGAAGTCAATGAAAATGAAAACACAACCTACCGGAACCTTTGGGACACAGCTAAGGCAGTCTTGAGAGGAAAGTTTATAGCCATGAGTGCATATATTAAAAAGATTGAAAGAACCCAAATCAATGACCTAATGATACATCTCAAACTCCTAGAAAAACAAGAACAAGCAAATCCCAAAACAAATAGAAGGAGAGAAATAATAAAAATAAGAGCTGAAATCAACGAAATAGAAACCAAAAAAAACCATACAAAGAATTAATGAAACAAAAAGTTGGTTCTTTGAAAAAATAAACAAGATCGATAGACCCCTGGCAAACCTGACTAAAATGAGGAGAGAAAAAACCCAAATTAGTAGAATTAGGAATGCAAAAGGGGAGATAACAACAAACACCATGGAAGTCCAGGAAATCATCAGAGACTACTTTGAGAACCTATATTCAAATAAATTTGAAAATCTAAAAGAAATGGACAGATTTCTAGATACATATGATCATCCAAAACTGAACCAAGAGGAAATTAATCACCTGAATAGACCTATAACACAAAATGAAATTGAAGCAGCAATCAAGAGTCTCCCCAAAAAGAAAAGCCCAGGACCTGATGGATTCTCTGCTGAATTCTATCAGACCTTTAAAGAAGAACTGATACCAACCCTCCTTAAACTGTTCCATGAAATAGAAAGGGAAGGAAAACTGCCAAACACATTTTATGAAGCCAGTATTACACTTATCCCAAAACCAGGCAAAGACACCTCCAAAAAGGAGAACTATAGGCCAATCTCCTTAATGAACATTGATGCAAAAATCCTCAACAAAATAATGGCAAATCGAATTCAGCAGCACATCAAAAAGATTGTTCACCACGACCAGGTAGGCTTCATCCCAGGGATGCAGGGGTGGTTCAACATACGAAAATCAATAAACGTAATAAACCACATTAACAGAAGCAAAGACAAAAACCACTTGATCATCTCAATAGATGCAGAAAAAGCCTTTGATAAGATCCAACATCATTTCATGATAAAAGCTCTAAGAAAACTAGGAATAGAAGGAAAGTTCCTCAACATTATAAAAGCTATATATGACAAACCTACAGCCAGCATTATACTTAACGGAGAAAAATTAAAACCATTCCCTCTAAAATCAGGAACCAGACAAGGATGCCCACTATCTCCACTCCTATTCAACATAGTACTGGAATTCCTAGCCAGAGCAATTAGGCAAGAAGAAGGAATAAAAGGAATACAAATAGGTAAAGAAACTGTCAAAATATCCCTGTTTGCAGACGACATGATCCTATACCTTAAAGACCCAAAAACTCTACTCAGAAGCTTCTAGACATCATCAATAGCTATAGCAAAGTAACAGGATATAAAATCAACATAGAAAAATCATTAGCATTTCTATACACTAACAATGAGCAAACGGAAAAAGAATGTATGAAAACAATTCCATTTACAATAGCCTCAAAAAAAATCAAATACCTAGGTGTAAACCTAACAAAAGATGTGAAAGACCTCTACAAGGAAAACTATACACTTCTGAAGAAAGAGATTGAGGAAGACTATAGAAAGTGGGGAGATCTCCCATGCTCATGGATTGGTAGAATCAACATAGTAAAAATGTCGATACTCCCCAAAGTAATCTACATGTTTAATGCAATTCCCATCAAAATTCCAATGACATTCATTAAAGAGGTTGAAAAATCTACTGTTAAATTTATATGGAAACACAAGAGGCCACGAATAGCCAAGGCAATACTCAGTCAAAAGAACAATGCAGGAGGTTTCACAATACCTGACTTCAAACTATATTACAAAGCAATAACAATAAAAACAGCATGGTACTGGCACAAAAACAGACATGAAGACCAGTGGAACAGAATAGAGGATCCAGATATGAAGCCACACAACTATGAGCAACTTATCTTTGACAAAGGAGCTAAAAATATACGATGGAGAAATAGCAGCCTCTTCAACAAAAACTGCTGGGAAAACTGGTTAGCAGTCTGCAAAAAACTGAAACTAGATCCATGTATATCACCCTATACCAAGATTAACTCAAAATGGATCAAGGATCTTAATATCAGACCCCAAACTCTTAAGTTGATACAAGAAAGAGTAGGAAATACTCTGGAGTTAGTAGGTATAGGTAAGAACTTTCTCAATGAAACCCCAGCAGCACAGCAACTAAGAGATAGCATAGATAAATGGGACCTCATAAAACTAAAAAGCTTCTGTTCATCAAAAGAAATGGTCTCTAAACCAAAGAGAACACCCACAGAGTGGGAGAAAATATTTGCCAATTATACATCAGACAAAGGACTGATAACCAGAATATACAGGGAACTTAAAAAACTAAATTCTCCCAAAACTAATGAACCAATAAAGAAATGGGCATGTGAACTAAACAGAACTTTCTCAAAAGAAGAAATTCAAATGGCCAGAAAACACATGAAAAAATGCTCACCATCTCTAGCAATAAAGGAAATGCAAATTAAAACCACAGTAAGATTCCACCTCACCCCTGTTAGAATAGCCATCATCAGCAACACCACCAACAACAGGTGTTGGCGAGGATGCGGGGAAAAAGGAACCCTCTTACACTGTTGGTGGGAATGTAGACTAGTACAACCACTCTGGAAAAAAATTTGGAGGCTACTTAAAAAGCTGGACATCGATCTACCATTTGATCCAGCAATACCACTCTTGGGGATATACCCAAAAGACTGTTACTCCAGAGGCACCTGCACATCCATGTTTATTGCAGCACTATTCACAATAGCCAAGTTATGGAAACATCCAAGATGTCCCAGCACCGACGAATGGATTAAGAAAATGTGGTATCTATACACAATGGAATTTTATGCAGCCATGAAGAAGAACGAAATGTTATCATTCGCTGGTAAATGGATGGAATTGGAGAACATCATTCTGAGTGAGGTTAGCCTGGACCAAAAGACCAAAAAGCGTATGTTCTCCCTCATATGTGGACATTAGATCAAGGGCAAACACAACAAGGGGATTGGACTATGAGCACATGATAAAAGCGAGAGCACACAAGGGAGGGGTGAGGATAGGTAAGACACCTAAAAAACTAGCTAGCATTTGTTGCCCTTAATGCAGAGAAACTAAAGCAGATACCTTAAAGCAACTGAGGCCAATAGGAAAAGGGGAACAGGTACTAGAGAAAAGGTTAGATCAAAAAGAATTAACCTAGAAGGTAACACCCACGCACAGGAAATCAATGTGAGTTAATGCCCTGTATAGCTATCCTTATCTCAACCAGCAAAACCCCTTGTTCCTTCCTATTATTGCTTATACTCTCTCTACAACAAAATTAGAGATAAGGGCAAAATAGTTTCTGCTGGGTATTGAGGGGGGGGGGAGCGGGAGGGGGTGGAGTGGGTGGTAAGGGAGGGGGTGGGGGCAGGGGGGAGAAATGAACCAAGCCTTGTATGCACATATGAATAATAAAAGAAAAATGAAAAAAATAAAAAATAAAAAAATAAAAATAGGATCACCAAATAACAAAAAAAAAATAAAAAAATAAAAAAAAATAAAATATTAACTTTAAAATGACAGAGGTCACTATGGGAAGGTCACCAGGAAGTAGTGAAGAGGTCTGGTACAGATGAATCAGTTCGGGTTGTAATACACATGTGCATGGAATCAATGCTAGGAATCTCTCTGTATAGCTCTCCTTATCTCAAACTAGCAAAAACGCTATGTCTTTCTTACTATTGTTTACACCTTCTCTTCAACAAAATTGGAGAAGAGGGCAGAGTAGGTTCTGCCTGGAAGAGAGGGGGGTGGGGGAAACAGGGAGGGGATGGGGAGGATGGGGGGAGCAATGGCCCAAACAATGTACGCACATATGAACAAGTAAAAGAAAAAAAACTTCAACCCCCCCAAAAAAAACCCAAAATGCGTGCAATACAGCTTCAGCAGTGTTTAGAAGTTCATAGCATCACATATTCATTAGGAAAGATGATACAGTAGAGAAACCTGTACACCAATGTTCATTGCAGCACTATTTACAATAGCCAAGCTCTGGAAACAACCTAGATGCCCTACAACCGGTGAATGGATCATGAAATTGTGGTATATACACTCAACCGCAAGGAATAATGACATGGGGTTTGAAGGTAAGTGGATCCAATTGGAGGAAATCATGCTAAGTGAAGTTAGCAGGATCAGAAACACAAAAGACACATATTTTCCCTCACATGGGGAAGATAGATCCAAAGATAAACATATACATAAAACCAAGTATGATCATATACAAACTCAAATGTAGAACATGTTTGTAACAGTGTAACTGCTCTAAGGATCTCAGGGAAAGAGGGAAAGGAAAAGAGAATGGCAGAGCATCAGTAATACTGCATAACATAAGATGTAAAGGTAGAGGATATGAGGAAGTGTATTGAAAACTGTGAAAAATGGAGGCAGGGAGGTAAAAGGATAAGGGAGAGTATTTGAAGGGATTGAACAGGCCAAAGTAAAGCACACCCACAGAAGGCATACATTGAAACACACCTTTGAATGTTGACTTAAATATTAATAACAAAAATCAGGACAGAAAAGTAGGCACAGTGTGTGCAGGGGAGGTACTAGTGGGAAAGAAGAGGGTGAGGGAAGGAGATTAAGGTGATAGTATATGGTTGATGGACTTCAAATACCTATATGAAAAGTTGCTAAATAACTTCTTGCAATTGCTTTAAGTGGGGTGGGGAAGGGGTTGAGGGGGAGAGATGATGGGGGCAATGTAAATAATGTACAATATAATTCTAATTGGAATTTTCACTATGAATCCCCCCTATATAATGAATATTTCCTAATGAAAAATTATTTTAAAAAAGAAAAGATGAATGATCTCAAGTGGCCATATTAAGGAAAAGAGGGGAGATCTTATAGGTACTGAAAGAATGCATATAAAAACTTAGATAAAAATTTCAAATCTCTTAAATACACTATCATACTTACAGAAGCTCCCTCAAGAAAAAAGTCTGAGATGTCCTAACTGTATCAAAAATTTTGCTTACAAAGAAAATTTGGGGTACAAATGCCTTCACTGCAGAATTCTACTAGATTTTTAAGTACAGAAAATTGAAGAGAAATAAATATTTCCCAGATCTTCCCACGAGTTCTTTCTGGTCTCTGAAGGTCATGTCTGGAATGGAACTTCTTCAGTCACTCAGCAAGACACAGGACCACAAGAAGTGACACAGAACTTAGGGTGGTCTTCATGGAACATAAGACTGCTCAAAGCTGAAGTCATCTCCCCAAAGCCCTCAGGGTTGCCCTAGCACTCAGAGGCTCATTATTTCATGAGCCCTGGGAACCCTGTCACAGCACACTACTGTGTGGTCAATATCTGGAAAGTTTGACCTTAGAGGGCAAGCTCCTTGTAAGAGAAAACACATCTTAACCTTTCCCCTGACACCAAACATAATGCCAAAAAAACCCACCATGACATAGCATTTATCTATACCTAGTCATCAACAATTATTTAAGGATGGCTGAAAGTGAAATTTTAAAATGTTTTCTTCCCCTCTAGCATATCAACTCCTGCCAACTCTTCTCGTCAAGAACTGTAAGACTCTTGAAGATTAGGGAGAAGGAAGTAAGGAATATCTTGGAAGGAGGCCCCAAGTCTCCATTTTCTCACTGAAATTAAATCAAGCTATTGAGAAAAAGAGAATACATGATCCAGAGCACAGTGTTTTTCTATTTTCCCACTAAAATGTTTTCTTTGGTTATTAACATACTTAGTTGTTGGATTCTTACAATAAAAGATATTTTTCCTTTAAAGCACATGACAATCTTTTAGATGATCATTAAAATTTTGTTTACTTGAGAAGATGCTTCTTTCTTTGATATGTGTATTTCCGTTTATCAGTATCTGCTGGTGCTTTGCAAAAATAACATTATGACTATCAAATATTATCAGAATACTTTGGTGATTAGCTTGATTTTTGCTTTCCATCTTTCTACTCTTAGTACCATGAAGATTCCACTTTTATTTCAAAATTAATTCCATTTAGTGACCCTTCAGCGAATATACTCTGATTCTTCCCAGTCACAACCAAATATGGTTTTAGCTCATCCAGTACATTTTAGTGTGCCATAGGTTTCGAGAAAAGCCACTACACCCTCAGTGACCTGTACATAGAACTGAGGTTAGAAAGGCACACATATTTCATACAATGTTAAAACAAATAAATACATGTATGCACATACATATATATAAAACTATGTATATATGTAGATAAGCACACACACATATGTAATCTGCTTATAATTTATTGAGAGCTTGTTGGAAAATGGAAGTTGAACCTTAAGAAATTTCAGTAAGTAAATCCACCTTTCTTTGTTTCTATCCTCAAATGTATCCTCAGGAAATCCTGTTATATGAGTTTAGAAGAAACATATATATCTTAAAAATGTGAGTTTATACTATACACAGCATACACACACACACACACACACACACAACACATGCACACACATTTGGGATAAAAATACAACCTCAGAAGTTTTCAACTTGAAAAAATAACGATTCCCTAAATGAGCACTATTGTTCCTTTCCTCCAGGACTGACCTCCCAGCTTGAGAAAACAAAGCCTAAAAAGAAATCCAAATAATTTATGACAAATTAAATTCCTTCATTCTTAAGGAAGTTAGTTAGGATCAGGAAACAAATTAACATATTACTCCATCTCCAGATGTGCGCTTGCTTGCATTTTTAAGCCTACACTAATCCAGCTGTCTAATTTTTAAATGATTTTTTACATTAAGAGCTATTAAATTATATTCCATGTAGCATTTCTCATGTATAAAATTTTTTAATAACATGTTCAATGCTACTTAATGCTGGTCATGCTAAATTACATATAAAGTCCTAATTAATTTTTTAAAGAAATTTAGATCAATTAATTATCATCATTAGCAGATACTAATAATTTGTGAAGTCCTAAAAATTGACTTGAGCAGTATTCCTGTTGCATTTCTCTTGGCCTATGAGAAACAAGTGGCAAAAGTAGTTGAAAGTAAATGAGCTGTTCTTTCAACTTAATTCAAGATGTTTTCAGTACTCTAAATAAAAGACTTTATGAACTGTTATTTTTTTCCCTTCTGATCTTTATAATGCCCTTTCAATGAAAAATTAAGCTGGCACTGTAATTGTGGTCAGGCCAAAGCAGTGTATTCATAGACTGGAATGAATGCTAATTTGTCAGCCAGGCTAAATTATGCATGTCCTTCTATCTTTCCATTTCCCATGACTGTTCACAGTTGGGGGCTGCTTCTCTCTCTGGTTTCACTGCCTTCTCTAGAAATCTTTCTAAATGAATTCCTGAGATGCTTACTGTTAGCAAGATCTCATTCTCTCTCTCTCTCTCTCTCTCTCTCTCTCTCTCTCCCCTCCTCTCTCTCTTCCCTACCCATCCTGAAGCCTTTCTTTTCTGTAGGAGTATTTCTGAATGCTATGGTAGAAGAATATATACTGTATGAATTATTTTCAAAGTTGAATGTTTGAAATTGAATTATAGAAATGAAATTTACCTTAAAGTTTCCAAAAGCAACCAAAAAGAGAATAAACAACACAGTAACAAAAGGAGCAACCCTGAAGTATTTTTTTTTTCAGTACTGGAATTTGAACTCAGGGCCTGAGCTTGCTAGGCAAGTGTTCTACCATTTGAGCCATGCCCTTATTCTGAAGGATTCTTATTTGTTATTGGAAAAGGTGAAGGGATGTGAACTGGTGTTATTTGAAATTTGTTATAACTTTATGAGGAAATTTGCAGAATTTTATTCCAACAGCATTTTTAACAGATAATAATTTCCACACATGGCTAGCGAAAAGCAACAAGGTAAAGGTAAAATAGTGAGCTAATAACATCTGCAGTTGTCAATTTATATTCCAGGGATTCTCTGGGTCACTCAACTAGATGAGGGAACTCCCAGCAGTGGAGTTCTATCTCCATTCATTATCAACAGCCCCACTTTTGACTGGTTCATATCTTGAGATTTCTGTTTGATTCCTAAGGTAATGTAACTATGTAACTATTACTTTATAAAGAAATAAAGAAATGTTTTTGAAAAGTCCTGAATTGACGGTAGTTAGTCCTATCACACATGAAGATTATACAAAGGCAAAGATGAATGAGACCAGGTTCATTTTGTGGCAGTTTGGAGCCTTCTAGCAAGACATCCAGTATTTCTTGAAGATGAGGTTTCTGCTTTGTTCGTTTTGCAGTAGTTCATTATCCACACAGTGAAGCCTTCAGAAATGCTTGCTACCTTATGTTCAAATCTGATGCACTGACCATAGCCAGTGTGTTTAGATTAGATGACCATCAAAATTACTAACTTCTAGTCCCTGCTTCACCAGATAGATTCAATACAAGTCCCCAGGACTCAGCCCCTCTGATTACGCATGGTTTGACAGGATTTGCCTCTGAAAACACAGTTCTCCTTCTCTAGTACTGTGGTTTCTGAAAGAAACAAATGTTTTTGAGACAGAAAGCCAGGAAATCCAAAATGAGTAAAGTTATGTGAACACGTAGGAATGGGTTGTTAGTCAGGTCTTGAAGATTATGCCCACATTTTGAGGATCTAGTCACTTATCGCATATTGAAATATTGCTTCCACTGGTGTTTTTCTCTCATGCATATTTTGGCAGTGTCTTAGGGATTTTACTTCAGTGACCCAGATTTTCAGTTTTGGCTTTCAAGAACTTCATGCACCAGGTGTGTGCTGTGCTTCCATTTTGCATCCAGCACCATAAGGCGATGAAAGATTTGACTGCATCTAATACACAGACGTGATCAAATGCTCACTTATATGTGGAAGTTAAAAGAATTGACTTCATAGAATAAAAGGGCAGAATCACTATAGGCTAAGAGGAGACATGAGGGGATAGAAGAAAGTGGGATAACACAGAAGAAAGAGGGCTAGGATATAGCTCAGTGGTATCATGCTTGCTTAGCATGTAGGAGGCCCTGGGTTTGATCCCCAGCACCAAAAAAGAAAACACAAAAAACAATAGATTAGATAGTAGGGTTGAGTTACAATACTCTATAGAGCAGCAAGGTGAATATAACTTACAACATTTTTTATACATTTTATAAAGAACTAAAAGAGAGGAATTGGAAAGTTCCCAGGACAAAGAAATGATAAATGCCTAAAGAGACAGAAACACTAATTACACCTAATGTGTTCATAACACATCACATACATGTGTTGAATTATCACTCTGTACCTCACTAACATGTACAAACATTATGTGTAAACTTAAAGTAGAATGATTAAAAGATATATCACTTTTTCTATATATGCATTTGCTTTTTAAATCTGTTTATGAATGTATCATGTACACTATTCAATAAGAAATGCAACATTCAGGATGCCATAAAATAAAAATAAATTTTCATACATCTTTTCACCTAGCCAATTTTGTTTTTATTTTAGTTCTAGAGATCCAACTCAAGGTCTTGCTTATGCTAGGCAAGCACTCGACCACTGGGAGGTATCTCCAGTCCTACCTGATTGAGCTTTTAGAACATAAAGTTTGGTAAACTATAACTTGTGGGCCACACCTGATCCACAGAATGCTTTTGGAATACTCACCAACTTTTTATATTTTATAATATTCTAAAAAGGGTGAAAGGAAAATATTTCATTACATAAAAATCATATGAAATTCAAACTTAGTGTCTATAAATAAAGTTTTATTGGAACACAGCTACTGCTCCTCCATTTAGGTATTGCCTGTGGGTCTGCTTTTGCACAATCATGGATTAGTTGTAATAGGGAGCATATAGCCCACAAAGTCCGAGCTATTTACTTCTAGCCCTTCACAGAAAACAGCTAGTGACCTTTGGAATAGACAATTCTTTTAATTATAGCTGATCTTAATTTTGTATGATTCACTCAATTTCTCCAACTCAGAGCTATTTTTATCTACTGGTTCTTCTATTTCTTGATAAGATTATATATTTTTTCTCCTTAGGTATAATATCCCATGAGTTGTTGCATGTCAACTCTTTGTTTTGTCATTTAAAAAATTTTTTTAAAATGTGATCAAAAAGAGAGAACACCAGGCTTTTCCTTGCATTGGAGGGACCTAGAACTGATTTTAGGATATGCCCACATTTAAACACTTTCATTCAGACCTAGGATAGCCTAACCTGTTTCTCCCTTAAGACATTAAGGAGAAAATGAGACACTTTGTCCTTTCCTGTTTTGTAACCTATGTGCAACAGCTTCTTAGTTGCCTGGTCATCTTTTTTGCTTCAGAGATCCCTGAAGTTACGGCTTAAAGGATATTTAGAAAATAGAATATCAATTTGGCAGTGACTTACGAGGCTCTGGAGAATGCAGAGTGGCCCATTCTTTTGTTTCTTGGTATTTTAAGGTACAGTGATGTCAGATGATATAGAACTACTTACTAACCTATGACTTCTAGCAGGTTTTGTAGTGATGTGATTTCTTTGTTATTCAGACTCTCCATGGTGTAAAGTAATGCTTGATTAAAATGAATCTTGTTTCCTAGGTAAATCAGTATGGCATAGCGGTGTTGCTACTTATAAACACAGTGCTATCTATAGCACTGTAAAACTAAGAATACAAAGCAGTATGGCTACAATTGGGAGCATTTTCCTTAGGTGTTACATCTAAGAACAGTGTTGGAGATGTGAAAGCACTTCTGTAAGTGTTTTGAATTTAAATTTGTGCAATGTGTTAATTATTAATCTATTTATAGAATGTTTCTTGGCTCACATATATTTGGGAAAAAGATAAATTCACTGTACAGTGTATACATATATATTGCATTCCAAACAAATGGTAGATAGTAGATCAAGCTTTATAATGCAATTAACACCTACTGTTTTCCTAAACTTTACAAATGTACCTTTCATTTTTCTTTAAAGAATTGTAGTGAAGAATTCATTTGTGATGTGAATGATTAATTACTAAAATGCATTATAGGGCTGGGGATGTGAATCAAGTGGCCGGGCACTTGTTTAACAAGAACAAGTTCCTGAATTTAAATTCTAGTACTACCAAAAAAATGTGACAAAGTGTTCTACGACATTTTACCCTTTTTGTGTTTGTGTATTGTCTGTCTCCCTCTTTAGAATATGTGTCTCATGAGTTGGGTTGCAGTACCCCTATCACCTAGAACCACACTTGATACATAGCAGGTGCTAAGTATTTACTGAGTGAAAACACTGAGACTTTAATCTGTAAGAACTGGAATAGTAAAATTAATGTACACTGGTTGTTATGAATTCTTTGCAGAAATTGTATTAAATGTCTTCATAATTTCAAGTTGATGAAAAGATAATAAAATCTAAGCCGGTCTTGACAATAAGATGGATCTATAGTTGTGTTGGTGATATTAACATGTGAACAAAGGATTAGTTTATGCAGAAGTCAAGACAATGGAGCCTATATGGTAAGAGTGTCAAGTGTTTTACCTACCTGCAAAGGAGAAATACTCTGTCCAGAGAGTTGAGCAAGTAAACTCCTCTCCTCACCAGAGCAGGAATTTCTTCTGTAGTCATTAAGATCATGCAACCAAATCTCTGTACTCTGACTTTATATCTCATTACCAGAATTTGTTTTGCCTTTTTCTTTCTTTCTCTCTCTCTCTTTTTTTTTTTTTTTTTGGAGTCTGAATTTAAGGCTTCTCACTTAACAAAGCAGGCCTCTACTGCTTGAACCAAATCGCCACTTCTTTTTTCTCTAGTTATTTTTAGAGATGAGGTCTCGCAAACTATTTGCCCAAGCTGGCCTTAAACCATGATATTCCTGATCTCAGCCTGCCAAGTAGCTAGGATTACAGATGTGAGCCACTGGCACCCAGCTTATGTTGCTTTTAAATTAAGGAACAGCTCTTACTAGTGGACTTGGATTTGGTTAGCCAATTTCCTTGCCAGCTCTGCAAGTACACAAATCAGTCTGTTTCACCCTATAAAGGTTCAGCCATTTCTTGGAACTGCATACTCATGAGTACTCTGTTCATATGCTCTTTGGTGAGTGTCACTTTGTTGAGCATGGCATCATGCCCTAGAGGCTTTTCAGCTTCCTCAAGTTAGGGTTCTGTTTTGCTACTTTCTAATCTCCTGGAGGACAGATATCTCCATATTGCCAGTGTTCAATATGTTATGGATAGTATCTTAGTAAGATTATGTCACATTAGATTAGGGTAACTAAAAAAATAAAAGCGACAGAACAGAACCAAGCAAAAGTCTCAACAAAAAAATTTAAAAGACAGATTGTATCTTAAGTCAATTCGAATTTGTCTTTCATTTAAGCAAAGTCACTGCAGGTCCAGGAGACTCTGTGGGCAACTCATCTCTACAGGCCAACTTAATGATCAAACTTAGAGAGGCTGTACCCTTGGAGAGAGAGTGGGAGAGATAGACAGAGAGAGAGAGAGAGAGAGAGAGAGAGAGAGAGAGAGAGAGAGAAGGGAACTGGCTTGAAAATGCTTCCATACAGAGAGGTAAGAGGTAAGGCTAGTTCTCCAGGTTTGGGAGCCATAAGTTTTCTCTTCTGAGATAGCATGGATTGGATGCTGTGAACAGCAGAGTACCATGTCTTAGAATGGATAGTGTGAGCTGGACAAGGGTCCTCTCAGCAGCAACCATAATGGAATAAAGATCAGAGATTTTTCCTACAGGGTTTTGGGGAAAGCTTCTGGCTCCTAAAACTGTGTAAGGGATCCCTAGGTTTTATATTACATATCTTACCATAGAGAATTAAAAACTTTTATTTGATAAAGAAAAATAAAATAATTGTATGTTTTGCAATGACTTTGAGAGGAGCAAATGCATACCATTAAAAAAATAAGCAGCTTAGTTATTTGTATAATTTTCCAGAATATTCTCTCCCAGTACTGTGTGGTTTTAATATAGAGCAGACCATTATTCCTCAAACTCCCAGATGTGACTGCGTTAGGTGTACTGGAACTAGCCAAGGGCTTTAAAAAGGGATTAAAAGACTGTTCTTTAGAATAGGGGTAATTTTTATTTCAATGCTGTCTAGAGGCATAAAAATGACCAAAGTTTGGTTAAAAAGATTCTCATTTTATCATTATCTATTTTGTGCCTAATATAATGCTCACTAAATTAAGTGTTATCATACTAAGCACTTTTTGATATGTCAAATATATGCCTTAATTGAATGACTACATTATTCTGGGGAATAATCCTTTGTTTTATAGTTTTTCTCCTGATGTGATAGAGCATCTTAAATTACTCAATAAAAAACATTTTAGCAATAAGAACAATAAAATATTGTGACAGAACAACCATCAATTTAGTGCTAATCATCTACCAGAACATCAGAGTCGTCATGAGTACAGTGGCTCGTGCTTGTAAGCCCAGCTACTTGGGAGGTGGAGATAGGAGGAGTATGGTTTGAAGCCATCTGGGTAGCACGAGTTAGTAAGACCCTATCTCAAAGAACAAGCTGGGCTTGGTGGTGCACACCTCTCATCCCAGCTTTGCAGGAGGTGTAGGTAGGAGGATCATGAATGATAGCTGCCCAGGGCGAAAAGCACAAGACCATATCTGAAAAATGACTGAAGCAAAAAGGACTGGGGCTATGTCACTCAAGTGATAGAAAGCACAAGACCCTGAGTAGAAATCCTATTATCTCAAAAGCGTAGTAGTAGCAAAGAAGAAGAACAAGAAACTTATTTATGTTATCTCATGAATCCTGCAAAACTATTATCACCAGGTTAGTTTTACAGACCCTGAGATAACTGCTAACTTGACCAAGGCTTCAGAGCTGGGCTGGAGGTAGCCATGCTCCTGGGAATAATGAATGTGCTACACTATTTTTCTCTAATGACAATAAAATTGTCCTGTTTAGTGAGTTATTCTTTTAAAGCACTATTTATTAAAAATTCAGATATTTAAGATTCCCATATCTGTATTCCTAAATAAGATATTTCTTTAATTTTAATAAGCTTTTTATTTTAGATTAGTTTTAGATCCTAGTTTTAGATGGAACAGTTGCAAAAATTCTACAGATTTATCAAACACCCAACACTCAGTTTCCCTGTTGTTAAAAGCTTCCAGCAGTTACAACTAGTGGACCACCATGGATGTACTGTGACTAACTAAATTCTATACTTTATTTGGATCTCCTTAGTTTCAACCTAGTGTCCTTTTGTTGTCCTAAGAGTTCATCCATAATGTCACATTACACTTAATCACCATATCTCCTTTTATTCCTCTTGACTGACAGTTTCTCAAACACTCCTTGGTTTTGTCTGACTTCCATTTCTTTGATGATGTCATTATAAAAATCTTATTTGATTTTTCGCTTTTTCTGTCCATACCTTGTTTCTTTTTTTCTGGCTCTAATCTGTTAGCGGTAGATATTAAGGTTAACTAAATATCTAGAAAGCAAATACAATATCTAGCAATTTTAAATGTTACAAGTATTATCTGTGTTCATCTTAATAGCACTGAAAAGTAGAAATTCTTTCCCCAGTCCTACAGAAGAGTCAACTGAAATTCATGTTACCTTTCCCAAGGTTAGAGATAGAAAGAAATAGAACTGAAAATCCAACAAAGATTGTTTTGCCCCATAAATGACAATTTCCCCAAATTTCTTCTAATAAAGATCTAAATTACAAAGCATTGACATAGAGATTTTAAATAACTGTATTTAATGACTTCTTTCTCATTTTCAGCTACGAAATTTTGGAGGATAGAGTTTATTAGATGTTTGACCTTTGAATAAAAACAACTGAAATGTCTTTTTTATGTATTTATGGAGCGAATGACTGGAATTTCCTAAGAAATGAGAGAAAATACTGTTATTTCCATTTTATCAACATGTAAAATTCTTCTTCCATGCAATTTTCATCAAAATAAAAACTACTTTTATGAATTTGGGATTAAAAACCAGGTTCATTTCATTCTTTAGAGTGCTTACTTCAAATGACCAACTGATAAAACGCACCCTTGAAAAATAATCTTTTATAAATACCTGAAATAGGAACTTCTAACCTTCTCAGAGTCAGGTAGCCATAATGAAACAATCCTTCATAGTAAGTTTTGAGGATCTTTGGATCATTTTTCTCTGTGGCTTCTATTTTGTTGTCTATATTTATGTTTTTATAACTACTTCAAAACTTCATCATTTTCAAATTAGAAAAAATATGTTTCTGAAAAAAAACTCCTATACTTACTAGGGTTTCCTTCCTCGCAATATGAAATATTCCTGCTTTTCGTCAGTTATGTTTGATTTATTAAGTAGATAAAAAATTTAAGAATAACTTGGTTGAAATAAAACTTTATAATAATATTTTATTGCATAGAGCTACAAAACTTAATGAAATGTCATAAGAAGAACTACTCTCACCTTATTCTGAATGAAAGAGTTATGTATAGCTAATGGCCGCTTTGGTTTAAGTATATCTTCAAGTCAGTAGAAGAAATCTTTGCAGGTAATGAGCACCAGAATGTCTTTCTTTTTTAAAATAACTGTTGTATGCATGGTAATGACACAAAAACAGACATGAAGGCCAGTGGAACAGAAGACCCAGACATAAATCTACACAGCTACAGTCATCTGATTTTTTTTTTTTTGATGAAGGAACCCAAAACATGTGATGAAGAAAAGACAGCGTCTTCAACAAATGGTGCTGGAAAAACTGGATATCTGCATGCAGGAAACTGAAACTAGATCCATGTCTTTTACCTTGTACAAATATCAATTCAAATTCGATCAAAGACCTTAATGTAAGGCCTGAAACTTTGAAACTAGTGCAGGAAAGAGTAGGTAATGCTCTGGAACATAAAAGCATAGGCAGCAACTTCCTAAATAAAACTCCAATAGCATCTAAGAGAAATGATTGATAAATGGGACTACATGAAACTAAAAAGCTTCTGCACAGCAAAGGAAATCAGACTGAAGAGACAGCCTACAGAATGGGAGAAAATCCTTGCCAGCTATATATCTGGCAAAGGATTAATAAATAGTATTAATAGAAAGTTCTAAAACACTAAACTCCCAAAGAATCAACAACCCAAAGAAGAAATGGGAAAATTAACTGAACAGACATTTTTCAAGGAAAGAGTAAAATGACCTATAAATACATGAAGAAATGTTTAATATCCCTGGCCATAAAGGAAATGCAAATCAAAACTACATTAAGATTTCACCTCACTCCAGTCAAAATGGCTATCATCAAGAACATAAGCCACAACAAATGTTGGTGAGAATGTGGGGGAAAAGGAACCCTCATATACTACTGGCAGGAATGTAAATTAGTACAACTATGGAGCACAGTAAGGAGGTTCCTCAGAAAACTAAAAACAGGACTACCATATGATCCAGTGATAGAGTTCCTAGACATATATCTGAAGGAATGTAAGCCAGGATACAATAAAGACACTTGCACACCCATATTTATTGCAGAACTATTCACAATAGCCAAGATATGGAAACAGCCCAGATGCCCAAAACTGACGAATAGATGGAGAAAATGTGATTATTTATATATATATATATATATATAGTCACAATGAAACTCCCCTCTACAACTATTAAAACTAGATAAAATAACTTTTGGAATGTCTGATTTTCATACATCAAAATTCACTATTTAAAACATGCAAGAAGATGTTGGTAAAATCATTTATTTATATAACCACAACCTAAATAATTTTATGATAGACTTCCATCATCTAAAATTGTGCTTCTGTGCATCTGCCCCTCCCCAGCTCCTGACTTCTTATCTGTCTTCTATTGCTATAGTTTTATCTTCTTTCAGAATTTCATATAAATAGAACCATAAAGCATATGGCATTTTGTGTCTGTTTTCTTTTTTTTTCACTTGACACAATGTTTTTGACATTCACCAGTGTTGTATGTTTTGGTATCATTAATTTTCATTGCCGAGAAGTATTACATCACTTGAATCTGTTTATCCATTCACAAATATATAGACGTTATATGCAGTTCCACTTTGGAGCTAACGAGATTAGAGCAACTATGAAAGTTCTCACTTAGTTTTTTATGGCGGTATGATATATTTGTACTGAGAAATATCTAGAAGTGGAATGATGGCCTACAGTAGACAGATACTCATCACTACAGAAACAACTGCCAAGTTGATTCCCAAATGGGCTGTATCATTTTTACTCCCATCAATGGCAGTGTATTTGAGCTCTTCCTCATTCTTGCTGTGATGGTTAATTTTATGTTGATTGGGCTAAGGTCTGCCCACATAGTTGCTAGGGCTTTATTTGTGGGTATGTCTGTGAGGGTGTTTCTGGTATAGATTAGCGTTTGAATTGATAGACTGAGTAAGGATCACCTTTTCCAATTTGGGCTCACATCATCTAACCTATTGAGGGCTAGAGTAGAATGAAAAGGCAGAGGAAAAGTGAATTGGGTTTTTGTAGTAATATAGTATTCATTCTCTCCTTCCCTTGCTCATTGGTGACCCTAGTTCTTGAGCCTCAGATGTCAGACCCAGACTTGCACTATTGGCTCCCCTGGTTCTCAGACCTTCAGGCTTGGACTGGAACAACACCACTCCTTTTCCTGGGTCACCAGCTTGCAGATGGCAGATAGTGGGACCTTTCAGCAGCCTTAATGTCATGAACTAATCCTTTTGGTTCTGTTTCTCTGGATAACCCAAACTATTCTCTTCTCAATATTTAGTAATGTCATTACATTTAATTTAATCCTATGAGTTATATTAACATTTTATTATAATATAGTTGCATCTCATGGCGACTTTCATTTACATTCTTGATACTCCCTTTTCTGCCCTGAGACTGCTACTTTGTATTCTTTTTTTCTTAATCTGGCTAGATATTTGTCAATTTTAATGGTATTTTCCAAGAACCAACTTTTTTCAGTAACTTTTCTGTTGCCTTTCTGCTTTTTATTTTACGAGTCTGTGTTTTTACCTTTCTTATTTCCTTCTGCTTGCTTTGTGTCTAGTTTTCTTCAGTTGTTTTTTTTTTTAGTTTCTTATGTTCAAGTTTACCTTGTTGATTTGACAATTCTATTCTTTTCTAATACAAGCATTTAATACTATTAATTTCCCTTTAGTCTTTGAACTCAGATCCTTATGCTTGCTAGGCAGGAACTCTACCATTGGAGCCATGCTGCTAGCCTTTATTTTATTTTTCAAATACGGTCTTGAATTTATGCTCTGGTTGGTCTGGAACATGATCCTCCTATTTATGCTTTCTGCATAAGTGGGATGACAGGCTTGCATGACCAGATCCAGCTTGTTTGTTGAGATGGGGGTCTTGATAAAATTTTTTGCCTAGGTGGTTCTTAAACTGTTATTCTCCCAATCTCCCAAGAACCTAGGATTACAGGCATGATCCCATCTTCACACACACTCAGCCAAATATTTCTTCTTTTTTTCTTTTTTGTAGATCTAGAGTTTGAACTCAGGTCCTCGCATTTGCTAGACAGGTGTTCTACCACTTGAGTCATGGCCCCATTCAATATATATTATATTCAAATAAGAATGTATAGCCATATATATTTGCCTGGAGAACATTTTTATTCTTCGTGGTAGAAGCATGTCATAGGACTGTTCTGGAGTCTTCCTTCCAATACATTTTAAATTTTCATTTTGATGCACTTTTCAACTCATAGTTTATTTAGAACCATATTTTAAATTTTATAAACATTTCTTCTTTTAATTTGTAGTTTGATTTGATTTTGGCCAGATAGTATCATAATATAATTTCAATGACTTTATTTATATTTGCTTTATGAATCAAATTACAGCATATACTGGGTTTCCTGCTTGTGAACTTAAAAAGTATGCGCCCTTTTCGTGTTGTTTGGTGGTGTTCCATGCATCAATTAGATCAAGTTGGGAGTGGTTTTGAAGTAGTTGACATCCTTATTGAATTTTCACCACATTTTTGTACTATTTTTAACTATTGCTGACCAAACATTATTATAATTGTCAACATAATTGTGGTTTTCTCTGTTTCTCTTAGTTATTCCAGTTTAGTTTAAAATATTTTATTTGATATGAACATATTTAATGTTTTACCTTGTTGATGAATTAACTCTTTTGTTAGGAGATTTTACCCTTTTCTTTATAGCATTTCCTATGCTGAAGCTTCTTTTTCCAACACTGGGAATTGAACAGGTTGTAGGCATATGCTCTATCACTAAATTACAACCCAGTGTTCTTAAGCTTTTTACTGCAGTTCCTTTCCATAGTGTATATTTTGGAATTCTCTTAATTTTAGCTTTTTTGAAAGTATACTTTTCATTTTTTAAAGAACATATAGTTGAATCTTATTCCTACAATCTGATAATATCTAAATTTTAATTGGAATGTTTAGACCACTTAAATTTCATGTTTTTTTAAACTTAGTTATAACTCTACTAGCTTACTAAATGTTTCATTTATTCTTTGTTCATTTTTCTCATTTCTCCTGCTTTTTTTGTGCATCAGTCATTACTTCATGATGAGATTTTTATCTGAACTCTTGGCTTATTAGCAATATATTTTTGTTTTATATTTGAGTTTCTCCTTAAGGGTTTGCAATGTATACTTTTAACTTATCACTTCAAATTGTATTATTTCACTTCTACTTCTTTCCTTGAAGTAATGCTAACATAGTCATATATATTAATTCTATATATAGTATAAAACCCATAATATACTCTTAGTATTTTGTAGAAACAGCCAGTAATCTAATATTGCTCACTTTCTTGGGAATATCTAAATGTCTGATATTATTTTACTTCACAGTCTGATGACAATAAAATTTCTTTTGTCTGAAAGTTTTAAAAAAAATTTTGCCTTTATTTGTAAAAAAGTTCACTGAATATTGAATTAAAAGCTGATAGATTCTTTTCTTCTAGTAACTCAAAGGTACCATGCTTTTCTGATTTGCAGTTTCTGACAAGAAGTACTTCATCATGATTTTGCCCTTCTCCAAGTGGTGTGGCTTTTCCGGTCAGTTTTTGTCATGTTTTCCTCTTCAGTATGCATTTTTCTTTACTTTCTTGAGTATATTCATAACATTTGAATTTCTGTTCCATAGTGTTCAGCTTGCAATTCCATAATCTATTCATTTTTAGATAGCTTTCTGCTTATTAATATTTGTACCATAGGTCATTTCTTCTTGTTTCTTTAGATTCCTTCAAGTTTAGGTTTGAATGTCCTACCTAATGAATTTTGTGTTGCTGATTATTGAAGTGTTGATTTTTGTACAAAATGTCATTGAACTAGTCAGGTCCAGGTTGATAATTTCAAGGATTTTTTTTTTTTCCCTTTTTGGTGCTACTGGAGTTTGGACTCTGGGCCTCATGCTTATTAGGAAGGCACTCTACCACTTGAGCCATTCTACCAGCCCTGAAGTTTTCTTAGAAGATTATTTTTGAGGGTTGATCCAAGGCAGTTTCTTTTCCTGCTTGTTTGGTTTTTTTGTTTTTGGTGGTACTGGAGTTTGAACTCCACCTAGCAAGGGTCTCCCACTTACTAGGCAGGTGCTCTACCACCTGAGCCATGCTCCCAGCTCCGATGACAGTTTAGTCTGGGCTGTCTTAGCCCATTACTAAGGTGATAGCCTTTTGTGGCTCTTCTCAATATTCTGTGATTATATTATTAAATTTTCCCATTCAGACTAAAATATTCATTTCTTTATCAGCTTGGAAACTTACTCAACCTGATACTTGATGTTTTTCTCTCCCAGTCATCTTGAGTTTCATTCTGTGTGTTCAGATACTCAGCCAATGACTTGAAGGGTCTTTCTATATATGTCCTTTTCCTCTCTGACCATTTAATTTCCCCTAAAGTCCAGTGTTCTCACCTCATGGGGGTTTGAGTTTGCCCTACCTGCTCTGAGGTTGGAGAATAATTGCGCTTCTTTCATTTGTTTCCTTCTTCTGAGGGATAGGTCATCTACTCCCTGTGTAAAGCATCTGAAAATTGTTTTAAATACGTATTGCAGGGATTTTTAAAAAAATATTTTAAGTGTTTTTATACTGGGAGAGTAAGTTCCTTAGCAGGTCAGTCTTTATGGACAGAAAGAGACTCTGGTTTTAATTTGCTAGCTCATAAATGGGATTCATTTTTTCATTTAAGTAAATACCTCTTAAGTAAAGGCATAGAGTGCCTCAGTCAGATTAGACTGGTTGTTGATGTATACATCTGGGATGTATTCATAGCTGAGATGACTAAATCAGAATATCTGGAAAGTTTTCCTAGCCATGATTTTTTAAACAAAATATCCAAATAGCTGTTTGTCATAAAAAATCTTATACAGTTGGCTGAGGGCATTTGCATTAGCCACTTTAGGCATTGAAGTGTTTGCACCGAACTCTCTCTCTCTCTCTCTCTCTCTCTGTCTTTCTGTGTGTGTGTGTGTGTGTGTGTGTGTGTGTGTGTGTGTGTATGGCTTATGTACATGCTCATTTGGTGAACTAGTTTAATTGAGTACCCTTTTTAGTCATCAGCAACCTGGCTCCCTAAAAATGAGGTGACTTCTAATATACTAATATTAAAGAAAGTCTCTTTTAAACTATAGCGATCAGCCCAGAGGAAAAAACAGTACTTATATATTGATATTTTCAGGATCAATTCACCAATACTTAGTGAGGTTTACTCATAAATTTTAAATTTTGAGCGATCGATGACTCATTCTGTCTTGTTCAGCCTTTCTATAGACTTTATAGTTTTTATGGATTGTGGCTGCACCATTTAGGCTTCTGGGAAATGTTTGTTTAATGGATGAATAATAGGAAGGTATTTGTTAGTTCTTCTTTTTCTTTTTAAAAATTTATTTGTAAAGAGTTGGACACATAACCTAAGTATTAACAACTTCATAAGGTACAAATGATCTTAAGTTCATAAATTCTCAGTCATTTATATTTTCAAACTTAGCTGAAAATTAGGATTGGTTTGCTAAACAATCAGAGAGATGCTACAAATATCTGATTATGCTTTCATTTAAAAATACTATAAATACCATGTGTGGAGATTTTGTATACATATGCACCACATGAAAGGTTTGACAATACAAAACCATAATCAAATCAGGGGAAATTACTTTCAGAGGTCAATGTCGATTATAAGTTTTAAATTAAAATACATTAAAACACATGAGAGAGCTGCAGACAGCTCAGTTGTAAAAGGGCATTGGTGTAACTTGTGATCTAACTTTAATGAATGTGAGAGGATACATGGTAGAGTAAATGCAAAGATGTGTAGAATGTGCAGTTGAACAGAGACTTTCCACCTCAGTCTGCTGCCTCCTTTCTATGACCTCTCTCCTGCAAAACCTAGTAGGAGACGAGGTGGTCTTTAGTCACGTCTCTGCAGGTGGAGAGCATTGCCAGTAGCATCCTTCTTTATCTTTGAGTACCAAGTCTGCTGATACACTTTGACAGGCACTTAGGCATCTTTCAAAATATCGAAGAGGGTCAATCTCAGTTAAACCAGAATTGGCTTAATTGCTCTTGCCAGCTGCCTGTGGGACTTTAGACAGAAACAATGTGTGCTAAGCAGTATCAAGCTCTCCTAACGTGCTACAGCTTAGTGACCCTGCTGACAAATGACCTTTCAACGCTCTGCTGTCAAACACCTAAAGAGGAACTTTTTCCCTCAGCATAAAAAGTTAGAGTCATTAGGAGTGTGAAACTTTGTGGAAATCTCTAATGGGGTTTTGGGTTTTCAACAAAATCAGTTATCACATACCCCATCTTTACCACTTTAATTGTAATTTTGCTAAAACCATAATACATGAGGCAACACTTACTTACCTAAAACACTAAAACTCTTATGATTCCATGCATATGAAATACCTGTCACTTCATAGCTGCATGCTGAGGGTACCAGTAATAAGTAAATGGATCATTTAAATGACAAGAGTTATATTTAAAATGACTGAAATTACTCCCCCCAAAAGCAAAGACAATAAGCTCAGTTGTTTTAATGAAAAGGTTACTGCTACAAAATTTCCTTCAGTCAAACACGTAATCACCTTTGTCATAGATGTAGACGTGTGTTTCATACACATACACACACAAAATCAAAATTTCATTACCACATTCTATTTGCAAAAGCCAAGTTGAGTTCATGAAGTCAGAATTACAAAATAGTTTCAAAATAAAATTGGACTTACTAATTTAATTCCATAAAAAGAATGTAAATTCACTTAATGTTATAATAGATGTTTGATGAAGCAGAAAGAATAGTTTTGCTGTTTTCTTCAGGTGATTGTTTCCAAGGTTATATATTCTGACATTCTATTATTTTTAGGTTAATGTCTTTCTTATACTATACGATTAATTTAATGTTTCCTCTATTTTTGTAAATCTGTTCTGATAGTTTGAATGACATTTGCTTCAAATGAATTTTCTTAACTAAATCCACAGAAACATACCCTTTAAAAAAAAAACAAAAAACCCTCTTTTACAGGTTTTTTTTTTATTGTAATGTGATTCATTTGTCTCTAAAAAGTGGATAGGTTTGGTAAAACAAAGAAAAATAATACCCTGGAGATTAGAAGTAAGCAATGGAGGAAAGAAAAACCACCATTAGCTTCATATTTTGTGAGTAAATATATTGATTTGAACTTCGAAAATACCCAAATGTTAATTGAAAATATAAACATTTAAAGGACTGACAAATGTATGTAATTGTGGCTCTTTTATACAATCATTATTTTGCTGTTTCTATTACATGTATCAATAATAAATGTATATAAAGTTTATGTTAAAATGCTTCCATTCTTGGTTTTAAGGTGTCTCTGTATATGTAAATATGCATAAATACACACAGCCTTATTACATGTACATACACATATGTCCATCTATACATATATTTACACTGTACTTACTCACAAACATATATTCATGCAAACAAAACATAAAATATGCTATTTTAACATTGATTCAGTTAACTTTTGACTCATTTACCTGGTTAACTATTCATCATAAGCAAAACACACACTGAAATGCAAGTCATTATAGATACTGATGTTTTGGCTTGGGATCAATCTCTTTTTGGTATTTTGTGATAATTCTAAAATATTGAACAAATGCTTAATCTGATTTTCTCTTCAATTATCTTCATAACAATAATGCCCAACAACCCCTGGATCTTTGTGGTTCTCTATCACTGGCCTTATTTTCTAAGTATCATTTTGTTAAGTGAGAATAATCAACAAAATCAATCAGTAAAAAAAGTACTCTCTTGTAACACGGAATCTTGCAAATTTCCTAAAAATTTACTGGTTCTTTTCTTCCTCATGTTAGGAAAATTGAAGCCACTGTGCTACTGTTTACATTTTAATAGATCCTATAAGTTATTGATTGATTGATTGAGGGAGTAAAAGATAATCAAAACAATATAATGCTTAAAAATTTTAGTGTATTCATGAGGATTTCTGTTGCATGGCAACTCAAATTCACTTACAACATTTTCACCATTTTGATATTTATCTCCTATTTGATTCAAAAGACATTTCCAGTGTTCTAACAATGTAACATATATCCAAAGGCACATGAAATGATGGTTATTAGGTAAAAATACAAGCTGTCCACTGAAATTTAAATATCTGATAAATAATACATTTTTAATTGTAAACATTTCACAACTCTTGCATAGTACATGCTTATACTAAAAATTCTTTGTTTCACAAAAATTGACAAATTGTTGGGAGTACTATTTTGCTTTCCTTTTAATTTTCTCAGTCTTGTTCCTCTATGAAACTGATTTCTAGATTATTGACAGAATACCATGAGTCCTCACTGTAGATTTTCTCCTGCAGAACAAAATACACGAAGAGTGATGTTGCCCCTAAAATCTTGGAACATGTTTTCCATTTCATTATCTCACAGGCTGGTTGGTTTCACTGAGGAAGGCCAGAGTTCTCATTAATGGGTCACTAAATCCCAATCAGGGGAAAGGTGTTAGGGCAGGAGTGATTTTTAAAGTACAAAAACTAAACTAAACATCAAGTTAAGAGGCTTCTTTTCTTTCCCTTTTTATTTATCTTCATTTCACTCTGCTCAGATTTATATAAAGACCTTGCTGAAGGCTGTCAGGTGAGTGTGAGCAGGGTCAGTTTATCACAGAGACAGGTGCCTCTGGTAGCCATAGCAACTTTACTGCAACTGTACAGAGAAGGAGCTGAAGGACTAGGGTACAGACCTGGCTCTGACATGTAGAAGTCCTGGGGATGGAAGGGCCATCTGGCACCTGAGTACTGAGGTAGCTCTGGAGAAAGGTAGAGCGAATAGCTCTACCTTTAGCAAAAAAAAAAAAAAAAAAAAAGGTAGAGCAAATAGCTCTACCTCTAGCAAAAAAAAAAAACAAAACAAGTTTTTATGTAATGCTTTCTGGACCTAGAAAACATGAATTCAGATCAACCATGGATCTTGTTTTCTTTATAATGAATAGTCATACATAGGTGAAGGAATTGCCAATCAGCCTTACTAGTGATTAGGAGTCAAAGAAAAGGGCAGTTTCTACAATAGCTGGTAACATTTCTCCTAGAAGTTAAAAATCTTACCACAGACAGTATTCCTTTTATGCAGGACAGTATATAACAGTTCTGACATGAAGCTCAGGGTTCAGATCTAGCTCAGTGTTGACTCAGAGATGAAAATGAAAGACTTAAGTTGGCACCATGTTGCCACTGCTGAACTCTGAGTATGAGTAAGACCAGTGCCTCAACTGAGGGTGATATTTAAAATTCAACCGTGTGATACTACCTTTGTTTTATAATAGAGCTAGTATGTAGTTAAACAGCTCATTTGCAAATGGTATTGAAAGAGAATGCTCTTTACCTTGTTTTGTCTTCAGAAAAAGTGAAGTCCATTCTAGTTGAACACTAGTTTTCAATGCATCTTGTCAATGGCTTAATGGGATATCTATTAAGTTATAATTACTAATAAGAAAGCAAGTATGATTTATTTTTATTTTTTGGTTGAAAGATTTTTATTTTTTAACATGTGAAATATGTTAAATGAATATATACTAGTGAATGCATTATATCTAAATTCTGAAACAAAAAAACTAACCAACCACTCATGACTGTGCACTGGCACATACTTGTTTGTTATGATTATTGAGCACACTTTTACATTTTGAATCACTTTAAACACCTTCATTGTTTTTTTGCCATTATCATTCCTCTTATGGTAATCATGCTTTGTCCTATCCTATCATATTACTCTATAATGAATTAAATTCTAGATTGTAGATAATGGTAAAAAAGTTAATTCCCTATTCCACTTAGAGAACAGATTTAGTTTCTTACCTGATTGAATATATAAGACAAATTTATTATTATTTATATATATAGATCCAAGAGGAATACTTAGAGACCCTTTGATTCACAAAATAAACATCAGTGCTTTTGAAGTAAATGAAGTAAAATTAAAACAATATAGCAACTCCTTAGGAACTGAAGTGTATCTTCCTTTTGAAAAATAGTGCCTACCTTTTGTGAATGGGATTCAAATAAAAACAGGGCTTCACCATAATTGAGAAGAAATTTGGAAATAATAAATGTGGCAGATAAAACATAACTACAAATTCTTTGCTCTTCCTCACATTGAAAAGTGAAGTCTAATTGTCTGAGCTGTTTTGTATAGATGTCTTTGACCAACAGAATGTAGCAGAAATAACCTTGTGGGACCTTGGTGACTATTTCAGAAGATGTCTTGGAGTTTCCCCTTTGGTCTTAAAACATTCCCTCTGGGAGTCGGGACCTGTATGGGAAAAGTTCAGAGATCTGAGACCACTACCATGAAGACATCATGTGTAGGTACCTCACCTGACATTTCAAGTCCACCAGGACACCAGACATGTGAGTAAAGGCATCTTAGACCCTCCACTCCAGCCCTGCAATTAGATGCACACTGCCAAGTAATATTTATGAATGCCTCATATAGTGCAAGAATCCCTCAGCTAAATCTTCCTCAAATTTATGACTCACAAAGATCATAACATAAAATATGTGGCTTGAAGCCACTAAGTTGTGAGCTTTATTTAATATGCAGAAATAGATAACTAGAGTGGATTACTGGAAACTAGAGTTAGTTCTTGAGCAGGGCAAGTGTCTGTGTAGTTGACACCTCAGTGCTTTTGCTTTTGACCTTCCATCTTAAGGGTGTGGCAGGACTTATTTCCAACAATTGAAAAATACTACCATCTAGATAGACATGTTAATTAGAATGCCAGATAAAAAGCAGGAGCTAGAATGGTTTGTTAAATCTCCATGTAAAGTGATATTATTGTTTGATAGATATTCTATTTGCTCTCAGTTTTCATTCTCTCATCTCCTTACTGGGTTAGAAGTCCAAGCCATGAGTTTTTTCATTCCTCAGATTAGTGTTCCAGTCTGGTTAGCTGCCACCAGACTTCACTGATGGATAAAACCACATAATGCTTGCTCACTAATTATCCTTCTCTTTGCTCAGCCTTTCTGATGGGGATGCCAGAAAACTGTTTTAAAAATGTTAAGACACAGAAGAAGCTAATGCATTTTGACTGTTGTCCAGAAAAGAGTTCACACTGCTGTCCTTAGAAAGGCTTCTTGCAAACTGGCCTTTGGCTGATGTATGGGAACTTAGATTTTGGGAGGTTCTCACTGTTTCCTAACTGATAAGAGGGGCTCACCATGCCTAACCTGTTTTTAAAAATGTGATTTATGCTTTTTCTTTGGGAGTCTGGAATATTAGTATGTGTGTTAGACAGAGGATGTCTATATAACGAGCCCCCAATAAAAACTTTGGGCACTGAGTTTCCTATAATCTCTCCTGGTTGAAAATGTTTCACACATGTCCTCACAATTCAATGCTAGAGGAATCAAGTATGTATTTTATAACTCTACAGGGAGAGTTACAAGAGGCTCTTACCTTGTCTCCTCTGGTCTTTACCCTATGTGCTTTTCCCTTTACTGATGTGCTTTGCATCCTCCATTGTAATAGATCAAGGTCACAGCATGACTATGTGCTGAGTCCCATAAGTCTGTACCTGTGGTAGTTCAGGAAACACAAACAAGATGGCAAGTGTACAGTCAGAGGAGATTGATGCACACACACATACCAAGATGACAGTTGAGACTCTGCTGTTGAAAAATTTAAGACCTTTAGTGAAAGGGGATCTGGGTTTTCATTAAATGACACTGGTAGCATACATGCTGCAGTTATTTCTGCACTGGCTAAACTTAACTGTCTCCACTTCTTGTTTGCTTTCCTTAACCCTGAGTTTCTTCTCACCCTACTTCAGTGAGGTCTTTCCCCAATTGCCCTGTAAAGACAGCTCTTACCCAGCTCATACTCAGCCTCCATCTTGTCCATGCCACTGCTTGTCCTTTGTGTTTATCCTATCAGTGTCTTCTGCAGGTGACCTCTTTTTCCTTGAAACACTTTCCTTCCTTGGTTTTGAAACATCCTAGTTCTTACTGCTCACATGACCTTGTGATCCACTCCTTTTCAGTATTTTTGTTTTTGCCTCCTATTTCAAAGCATTGGATATTGGAATGATTTAGAGCTGAGCTTCTTTCTGTTCTTTTTTTACCCCCATCATTTATTCATATGTACATACATTGTTTGGGCTATTACTTCCCCCTCCCCCCAGCTCTCTTCCTCTTCCCCCTGCCCCCCTTGCTTTCAGGCAGAATCTGTTCTGCTCTTATCTCTAATTTTGTTGAAGAGAGAGTATAAACAATAATAAGAAATACAAAGCATTTTTGCTAGTTGAGATAAGGATAGCTATATAGGGAGATTCCTAGTATTGCTTCCACGTACAAATGTGTTACATCCCAAATTGATTCATCTCTAACTGACCTTTTCACTAGTTCCTGATCCCCTTCTCATATTGATCTCTGTTAATTAAAAGTTTCTGTATTAGTTCCTATGCAGTGAAGACCTCAAATGTATCATGTTTTTGGGGTTTCTTACCTATCCCCATACCTCTGTTGTGTGTTCTCACCTTATCATGTGACCTAAGTCCAATCACATTGCTGTATTTGCCCTAGATCTAAAGTCCGTATATGAGAGAGAACATAAGATTTTTGAGCCTGGCTAACCTCGCTCAGAATGTTTTCCAGTTCTATCCATTTACTTGCAAATGATAAGATTTCATTCTTCTTCATGGCTAAGTAGAATTCCATTGTGTATAAATACCACATTTTCTTAATCCATTCGTCAGTAGTGGGGCATCTTGGCTGTTTCAATAACTTGGCTGTTGTGAATAGTGCTGCAATAAACATGGATGTGCAGGTGCCTCTGGAGTAACCTGTGTTGTATTCCTTTGGGTATATATGATATCCATATGATATCTGAATCATATGGCAGATCTATGTTCTGTTCTTTATGTAAATATTCTTCCTAGACTCATAGCTTCCGAACTCATAATTTTAAATAATATCCACAATCTGATAACCCAAAAAAGTTTTATCACCAGCACTGAACTCTCCCTTGAGGTATATGAAACCACTCTGCAGCTCTCTACACTAAGTTTTTTCAAACTTAGTGTTCAAACTCAGTTTCCTGACTCTTTATCCCATTACTTTTATCCCTGTCCAACCCTTCTTATCTTTTGAGGGCTTGTGAGTATGCATGCTGCTGGAGTTTGAACACAGGGCCTTGTACTTGTTAGACAGCAATGTAGCATTTGAGTCATATCCCCAATACTTTTTTGCTTTAGTTTGTTTTTCAGATAGGGTCTTGTTCTTCGGCCCAGGTGGCCTTGGGCTGTGATCATCCATCTCCTGAGTAGATTGGATGAAAGATTGTGCCACTATACCTGGCTTGTTTTCTGAGATAAGTTCTTATTAACTTTTTGCCTGGGCTGGCCTTGAACTGAGATCTTCCTATCTCTGCCTCCAGCATACCTGGGATTACAGGCACGAACCACTACACCTGTTTATTTTTTGTCTTAATAAATTATATCACACTCAATATCTGCTCTCCCTCTCTTTGCATATGCACATATACATATATGTGTGTGATTATACATATATGTGAATATATTTACACATATATGCATATATTTACATATATGCATATACATATGTGTACCTATAAAATTTCAAATGGATATATAAAATTACAACTTTATTAAAACAAGATGTGAAAATAAATTACAAAGAAGCTTAATGTATAGTTTAGGTATGCCTGAGTAATAAATTAACTCCAAAATTTCATCTGGTTACACATAATCCATTGCTGGGATCAGAAATCCTCTCTCACATCATACCTTCAATTTGTGATTAAAATCTGCTCTAAATTGAGTCCCAGCCACCATTATCTCTTTTATGTATGCAAAGATCTTTATAATCTCTCCATCATCCCATGATTGTTTCCATCCATCATCATCTTTTGGATCAGATGAAGTATGGACTAGAGGGTGAGCATGGGAGGGCTGAAGTAAACTGTATGAATGAGAATCTTTGAACCTGCCTAAATTGACTGGTTTGTCAGTCCCTGTATCTCTAATTATGACCACAATAATAGCTGCCATTAAAGTTGCCATCATGGTTGAGGTATCTAAGCATAAAGCAACTCATACAAGAAATACCCAATGCTCATAATTATTATTATTATGTATTAGGTTCTCCAGAGAAATAGAACCAAAAGAATAGATAGATTGTAAAGAATTAGTTAATTTGATTAAAGAGGTTAAGTCCTAAATTCTGCAGTGAAGTCCTTAATAACACAGGTTGAATATCCATACTCTGAAAATGCTCAAAAATGAAATGCTCAAAAATCTAAAAAATTTTATATCAATATAATGCCACAAGTGGAAAATTTCATAGTTGAGCTCACATGGGAAGTTACAGTCAAAAGCCAAGGGCACAAAAATATTCTATAAAATTACCTTTAGGCTATGTTTATGAGGTATACATGGAACATAGTGAATTGTGTACTTAGTTGAGTCCCATTCCCAAGATATACATATGCACACACATGCAAATATTCTAAGATACTAAAAACTTTGAAATCTGAAACAATTGTGGGCCTTAAACATTTTGGAAAAGGGATACTCGATATGTATATGACTTTATGTAAGTGAGTTTGTTTCTAGATTATTTTTTTCTGCTCTGTCCATTTGTCTGTTAATTTTTTTACCATTATCAGCATTTAAAAATTATTTCTTTCTAATATATTAGAAAAACTTGTCATTGACTTTCAGGATTATGGAAAGTTAAAAATTAAACATGTGTACTTGTGTGTTTGTATGTGAAAAAACAGAGTTAAAATAATGTGAAGTGGAACTGGGATTGTCAATGTATATACTTGGTATAATTCTATGTTTCAAACACTAATTGGGTCTTTGGAGACTGTGTTTCTTCAACATATGAAAATTCCCAATACAGAATTTTATTTTGGACATTGTCAATTATCTGTGGACCTCTGGACAGAAAATCTGCAGATGAATATGATCAGAGGTACTCTTTATTCAATTTGAGTTCTCCTCTTCACCCCCTACCCCAGGTAAGGCACTTGAGAGTTTAGCTACATCCCAGTAAGATCCTCTATGCTATTGTTAAAATGTAAAACTTAAAGCCATTCTCTTTGGTTTGTCCTCCTATAATAGATCAAGTAGAGTATTTATTGAATTCTTTCACAGATTTAGAATGTTATTTGTGACTTTGGGATATAAATTGGCAGGTTTGCTTTCCTCTTCCTTTTAGTCCCTGGTTGCTAAGACTTATGAGTAAACACAGACTCCTAGGTAAGTGCAATTAAAATGGAGAGCAGGAAACAGGAAAAATAAATGAGCAAATTGTTTTAAATTTGGATTTGATGTGCAATTCTTTTTGAAAAATGATAATCTTTCCCTTTTAATGAACATTTCCAAACAGTTTTTAATGTTGCTTTTAATGTTGTTGCAGGAAATATTGGCTTGGTTTCAGCTTATCTATTAAAAATGCATAAAATTCAAATTTTTGTAATTTAAGTACATTTTCACTGAGTCATCATCATTTTTCATTCTGCATCTTTAGGAAAATTGAACTTTAAATATGATGATAAAATGGAAAGGGTTAACATCGATTGCCAGATATTTGGGCCAGTAACTCTTGGTTATAGAGAGTGACTTGATTCCAAGACCTAGATCATTGATGATTTGTAGGAGAAAGGTAGTTGTGAACTAGTTTCCTTTCTCCTTCACCCTGCTTTTTTAATCAATTCATTTGAAAGGCTTAGAACTGTTGAAATAATTTTAGATATTCTGCAAGATGTTTTAATGTAATAATACATCAGAAAAATGCTGAAACAAATAATTGATATTAGTAAAATCAAAAGTTTGTTCTATATTTATTTTACATTAAAGCAAAAGATACACTAGAGTAAGACAGGACTTGACCTTGGTGATATTGTTAGCAATATCTCAGTAATGATCCTCAGACTAAGCTAAGGAACTGGACTGGTGTGTGCCTGCATGTGGATGCATGAAAGAAGAAGGATGGTAGGGGGAGGATTGGAAAAAGGAGGGGTATTTTGGATGCCTATAAACAAGGACCTTGGCATAACTTGATAGCCAAGTGGGAAAAGTAAGAAATATCTGGGCCCAAGAGTGTTGAGTGGGGTCTTTCCTGGTGAAGAATGGAGTCATTGCCTTGCTTCCATCCTATAGACACTAAGTCAAAATTGATTCTGGAGTTCAGGTGTTCCGTGTTGTAAGGCAGAATATGGAAGCTGTTTGTGTTCCTGTATCAGCCCTGGGAAGGGAGCAAGACTGGGTAGCCAGCAGCCCCAAATGATATAGGCATACATTTTTATGCACTCAAGAACTATGTTTTTGGAATTTGCAACCACAGCATCGAATAGACAAAGTAGTACTGACAAGCATGAGGAATTTCTTATGTGCTATTGCAAACTGTTATTTATATTGTACAGATAAAGTCTTTGTAAATATTATTCAAGAACACATAATTTGTAAATGAGGACTGGTATTTAAGAATATTGCTTCAAAAGGTTGAGGGATTACTTGTGTTGAGTATGGCGCACTAGGCAGTATTCTAGACCTATATACATGTTTGTTATCTAATAAAAAAACTACCTCATGAGGGAAATATTGTCATTGTTACTATTATTATTATTATTAATACCTTTTTAAGCTAGGTCAAAGTCACCCATTAATGAGAACTTAGTCAAGACTGAAACCCAGTCATTGGACTATCTTGGCCCCAGTAGCTGTACTATTTATTATTCAGATTGATACAAATCAAATAAAATTTTCTTTCTAAGTGATTTTGCTACTGTGTAAACAAGAGCTCCTCCTGTTCTTGTTTTATTTAAAGCATTTATAGCTCAGCATGTTTACAGAAGAGATATTTGTAAAGCCATTTTTAGAGATAAAAATGAATCAAAGAGAATATATTTTAGCAAAATTATACAACTGTAGTGTTAAAAAAGCTTCTTAAAAAAGAGATTCAGAAAATTGATGGAAATATACTTACCTTCCTTAAGATGCATGTTTTAGGCTAAGATGTTAAATGATAGTAAAGCATTCCCAGGTGCAATATCAATAATTTAATAGCATTTTCTTTTCAACAGTGTTCCAGAATTTATGTTTAATTTCCAATATATTTCCAAGTCATGTATCAACTTTGCATCTTAGTCTTTGTAAATTTCATTCAAATTATTTGGAAACTGCAATTTGATTCCAAGCAAAGATGGAATGCACACTTATTTTGTGTTGATTTTCCTCTTGATTTATATTTCTGTATTAAAAGATTTCACTTTTTCAAATTACAGAAACTTTTAATCTGTTCATTTATTTACCAGTGCCTCCCATCATTATGTAAAAATATTGATAGGTTTATAGCACTTTGAATAAAATATGTGAAATGAATGCTATCTTCTCTCACCTGATGGGAACTAAGTAGATGATTTTAATTTTGAAGTTGAACTAAACTGGTGATAGAAAAAATTCTAGCTGAGTATAGTGGCACATGCCTATAATCCCAGCACTTGGGAAACTAAGGAAGGATGATAGAAAGTTGAGACCAGCCTGGGTTACATGGCAAGTTCAAGACCAGCCTTAGCCACATAGTGAGAACCTGTATCCAAAATAAATAACTGATGAATGGATTAAGAAACTGTGGTATGTATGTGTACCACATTTTCACAAATATATATATATATATATATATATATAGTACATATATATATATATATATATATGAAGTTTTATTCAGCCATAGGAAGAATGAAACCATGTGGCTTGAAGGTAAGTGGATGCAATTGGAAGACATCATTTTAAGTGAAGCAAGACAGGTCAGAAAGACAAAAGCCACATGTTTTCTCTCACATGTGGGAGATAGACACAATACAAATACAAGCAATATTATGATAAACAGTTATGCTAAGGAGATGTCACTAATGGGAGAAAGAGGGTAAAAGAAGGGAGTTAAGAAGGTGAATATGGGTGACGTACTTTCTATACAAGAAATGAATTTAGAATTTTTAAACCTATTGAAATCACCATAAGAAACAGACTATGGTAGAAAAGAGAAAAGTAGAGTACGTGAATCAATTACAGTTACAATATATATATATATATATATATATATATATATATACATGGAAATGTCACAAGAAAACTCCCTGTAGGGCTATCTTAAAGAAACAAAAATGTCTTTTTTTCAAAAACAGAGAGCAGGAAGGTAAAACAGTTCCTTTCTGTGAGTTGGTACCATTGGGAGGGGGGAGGACATGAAGAAAGGGTGAAGGAGACTGAATGTAGTGGAACTATTATGTACTCATGTATGAAAATAGAAAAATGAGACATGTTGAAACTATTCCAGGAATGAGAGGGGGGAAATAAACAAGAATGATGGAGGGGTGAATCTAACTATAATATAGTGTAAGAAGTTTTGTAAATGTCACAATGTATATCCAGTACAATAATAATGTAATATAATAATGAGTAAGACTTAGATACATAAAAATTAAACTAAAAGTGCACATAAACATAGATATCAATCTTGCAAACAAAGGGGAGGCTATAATTCTACAGTTAACCAGTTTGTTTAGCAGCCATTTAAAGTTCCTTAAATGGGGCAACCTAATTTGTCATAGATACCCTATTTCAGAACAGAGCAGAGAATACATAAGATTTTTCTTACCACTTTTAAGACATAGCATCCTGTGGAAGCCTGTCAGTGCTTAAAATTATTTTTATGATATCATCCCACACAGCTTTCATTCTATCACAACAAGTGTGTATCTTTTGAGGCTATAAATAATTGTAAATCCCTTCAGGGCCAAATTTTATGAACTTTTTTTCTTACCTGGATTTTTAGAAGGCTCCATATGGCTGTTTTTTGAAGTGCAATTTTAATCCTAACAGAGGAAATTAATACTATTGGGAAAATGCATACATTTAAGCTATCTTGCTTTGCAGCATGTTCATTTTAGTAGATGATTGACCCCTACCATTTCCATTCCTTCCGTCTGTCTATGGTTGAGTTCAGGAGAGAGAAGTAGAGGGAGAGAGTAGATAGGGAGAAGAAGGGGGAGTCAGCTCTGATTTTGTAATAGGAAATAGTATTTCCTTGACATTGGATTGAAGGTCATTATTATGAACTAATAATTGGCCTTTGGTCTCTCAAACTCCATTAAGCTTAATGATGTAATTTAATTTGCTTGGATGGCCTTTGTTCTAAAAAATACCTACTGTTCATCCTACGTTCTTGCTAGATGGGGACAAAGCCTGGTTATAATCCGTGTTACATAAAATTACCAAAAGGAACCAATTAATGTTCTATTAGTGAAAAAGATTTATGGTAATACCCTCTTGTGCTTCATCAAAGAATGAGATTGCGTGACCCATACAGAGTGGGCAGACAGATTTTAATGATGGTGTTACCAAAGTTTACCTTTCCAGCTTCCATAGGGCCTTCAGGAAGTAAATATCTTTTCTACAGGGGTAAGAGGCAGTGTTTTGAAGTCATCTTTCTCACTGAACAACTGAATGTTTTCTTTCATCCTTTTATTACTCCCTCCTCCCCTCTTCCCCATTGAGAAAGACTTACCTTCCACACCATCACTGCTGGTTGGCCCAAACCAGCCTTTGACTCTCTGACAGGTTGTTTTTTTTTTTTTTTTTTTTTTGCTTCTAGATTTTCCAGTATATAGAACATAAGTTTTCAGATTATTTTCCAACAATTCTCTGACTTTCACTGGTATTTTTGTGAAAGAAGTTTATTTACTTATTTTCATATTGAAATATTCTTATTAGAAATTTTCTGTTCTACATTTTTCATCCATTATTGTGCTGGATGGGGGTACCTTGTAACATTTACAAAAGTTCTTACACTTTTTTATAGATTCTCTTTCATGTGAATGTAGCTACATAACAGTTTTCCCTTAATGAGGCCCTCACACATAAGAGAGATGAACGATGAACACAGGAGACAAGAACATGAGCTTGACATTTGTTGTCATTATTACAAATAAATGACTTGAATTTTAAACCTAGAATATTCTGGATTTTGCCAAAAGTAGAAAGAAGGTCCTCAGTTAAATAAACTTATTTTTGAAGACAGTGGGAAAAGAAAAAAGCATCTTTCAATTAACCTTTTATTTTGATAATAGTTTTAATGGTTAGTCTTTATTTTAAATTTCAGACCTACTTAATTTAAATAATTTTATATTGTTTTTTTCAAAATTTATTTTCAATATTTTTTTCTTTCAAATGAAGAAATTGTTTGTTTTTCCAGTACTGGGGTTTCCTACCATCATGACATGCTGCCAGCTCTAGTTTTCTTATTTTAAAGATGTAGATAACTTTTTAAAGGAATCCAGAGTTTTAAAAGTAATATTTCTCTATGAAGTTGGAAATAAAGGGATTACTTGTTTTCAAAAGGCTTGTGTAAAGTTCATACCTGAAAGTCTAACGTCACAATGCAAGCATTTCCCCTGTGTTTCTGTTAGCTTATTTTGTTTTATTTAGTTTTCTAGACTTGTTCATTTCTCCTTTTATGATATGTGTATCAATGCTGACTGGGAGTTGGGAGTACATATGGCTCCCTGTAGGTGGCGCTGTGATCCTGCAAGAATAGAGTCTCCAACAGGTCTCCATTATGGTTTACCAAAATAATGATTTGGGTCACCTTCGAAAAATGGAAATGCTAAAGACAAAAAATAGTTAAGTCTATGCAACAGTGATTTGTCCAATTAAAAGAGAAAAAAGAGAAATCATAGCAATCAAAACTAGAAATGAATATAGGCACGTAGAACACATTTTAAACTTAACGCCAAATCTCCCCCAACCCTTAATGCTCTCAGTTTATCATTCCTAGGGCTCTTGCCAACCCCAGTTTCCACTGAAAAATGACAGTGAAATCAGGAAGATTCAATTGGCTTGCTTAACTGAGTTTTCAAAAGCTTAGAGACATTGACAGTAAACTAAAAAATTAATCCTGTGTGGTAAAACAATTTACTAAATAGTTCCTGTAAGAAAAGTGTATTTGGCAACAAACAAATAAATTACCAGATTAAAACCTTAATTTTTTCAATTCTGTACATATTTGAGACTGATAGAGCGCAACTGAAAAATAAAAGAAAAACTATACAAATTGAATAAAAGCCTTAAGTTTATGATTTGTAAGTAGGGAAAGCTGAGAAAAGTATTCTTCAACTTTTAAACAGATTTGCTGCAGAAGGGAAAGGGAACTTTCACTTGCAGTTTACAGCAGGGATTCTCTAACTTGACCTTATTCACATTTGAGCAAGATAATCCTTTGTTGTGGGGGACTGTCCTGCACATTGTACGATGTTCAGCAATATCCCTGGCCTCTACCCTCCACATGCCACCCCCCCACCCCCAGTTTGTGACAAGCAAAATCTCCAGATCTTGCCAAATGTCCCTTGGAGAACAAAATTGCTCCAACTTGAGAATTACTAATCTATAGTCTTGTATTTTTTGTATACAAAGGAAGAAGTAATTTTGAGGAGTCTCTTAGTTTTAAGCTATTCATAAATGCATTGAGTTTCTTTTCTAAGAAATTAATGTTCCAGAGGACCTTGAAAACTTTTTGCCTTTGTCAACATGAATATAGTAATTCATCTTATTACTTAAATGTGCTCAAATTCACACACATTGTCTCCACCAAATTTCTTTCTTTTTTCTTTTCTTTCTTGTTATGCTGGTGGTACATTGTGGCATTTACAAAAGTTCTTACAATGTATCAAATATATTATACTTGTTGATATTTCTCTGAAACAAGTGACTACTCTTTGAAATTCCATCAAGAAATTAAATGGTTAATAGAGTTCTCATTATATCAAGATATCTATCATTCTATATGCTACGTATGTTCACTTAGAAGATTACAGTGACAAAGTCTTCAAATAATAGTGGTTAATGAATTTGATGGAGATTTTTTCTTTCAAACATTTTATCTAGAGTAACATTGGAATCATTCAACCTATTCAGTTTGAAATAAGATGTATTCTACATCTTATTTCAAGATGTAGAATAATCTGTTTGAATATGATGAAAATACACCATCCATGAAGTTTAGATATTTTTAAGGAACTAAAAATATGATATGTGAATTCATGTCGGATGCCTTGAGAATCTTAGTAAGAATCTTAAATTCTGTTTCTTTAATGGCATAGAAACCAAGGCATAAAAAGCTCAGGCACTGTATTCACCATATTACAACTAGGAACAAGAAGCCAGGTGGCTGGAATGCCCTTCGCATGGTCTCCTTGCCACATTACACCTTGTTAATAGTGGAAATATGACATTTCAACTCTGAGTTTGCATTGAATAAATTTGTACGTTTTGAATTTAATACTACTCATGAAGACAATGCTGGATTGCTTGGGTGTATTTTCAAAATAGCATTTAAATTTTTACTACCTATAATTTTGTATCTGTTGTACAACCTTTTTCAATCCCCTAGCCTCCCTAGATTTCTCAGCCTCTGGTGACTATTCTGCCTCCTATGTCTATGGGATCAACTTTTTTTTTAGGTTCAACAAATGAGTGAGATCATATGGCATTTGTCTTTCTGTGCTGCCTGACTTATTACACTGAAAATAATGTACTCTAGACTTCATTTTGCCACATCATGTACATGTATTTGGACACCAACTATTACTTGTCACTTAAAAGTTTAGGACAATCAGACTTTCTAATTAAATAAAGTAAATGGTGAGCAATTCTTGAATATCTATTTAAGGAGCTTTTGCCTGATAATTATGTAAAGGTGTTTTGTTCATTTGAATGTGATAGTATTATCAAAATTTGAATTAAATGAGTATTTGATTAATTTCCTTAGGTAAAGAAAATAGCCTGTTTCATATTTATTCTGCACATAATATACTGTCATTACCTGGCAAAGGGCAATGAGTTCCCTCAAACATGACAACAGTGCCTGCAGAGCACATGTTTTGTTGTGGCTGCTGTTGTTCAAGTTTATCATCTGCTGTGTGATAACTCAATTCCTCTAATACCTTTCCACCTTAAATCAAAATATTAGAAAACATTTGTTCACACAGCTCTGCATCTACGATTATATTATCAGTTATAAGAAATGCAAGTGCTGAAATGTCCTTGCAGTATTTGATTACAAATAAGACCAAAGGTAATCCAGAATATGAATGTTTTAAAATGATCATAATACTAAAAACCAGTATAAAGTATTCTTATAGAGACACTGAAGACCTTACAGGGTATTCTCAAACCTCAGTTGGAGATGACTTATTTAACAGTAATTCCTATGTATAAAGAATGATATTACTAGTTCTGTTCATTAAGATCATCCTTTAAAATGTTTGTTTCTTCCAAAACAATTACTGTTTTATTCTATTCAAATTGCTCTAACCAAAGGTGTTTTGACTGTCCGTATATTATATTCATACAATCTCAACTTCAAATATTATATGTTTATCCCTAATGAGCTTAATTAGATTATAGAAACAAAGGAACATTGGAAATATGGTATGTATTACTTTGAGATGGGCAGGCAGAAATTGAGAAAAGAATTTTAAAATAGTAATGACTATGTAGCAAACAACATACTGTTTCTAATTCTAATAACATATTTCTGCTCTCAATTATAAACTCTTGTGTCAATCACAATATTTTTTTTGAGTCAGAGGTAAATAGACCATGTCCTATATGGATCATGGACTTGAGGTAATGGTGCTGTGACTGGAAAATGAACCCTAAGATGAATACTTCAATGAGAGAGAGAGCTGAGAAAAGGCTACTTCACAGTAGTCTTTAGGAGTAGAAGTTTGAATCACCTTATATTCATAAATGCTAATGTGTTTCTATAGTTGAACAAACATAAAACAATTACTCATCAATACTCTTGGAGAAAACTATGAAGTGATCTGAAAAGAAAATGAGCTGTTTATAAATTATTACACATGGTGGGAATCAGAGCTGTTACTCTGCAGATGTCTGCTTCATTCGTTTCTGGCAAGGGGTTGTACTTCAACCTTGTGATCTCATTTTGTTCTCCTAGATTGGTGGTGACCTTGCTTACACCATTCCAAGAAGAAAAAAATTTCAGAATTATTCCTCTGAAAGAGACATAAAAAAGAAGACTGTGTAAAATGCGGTGCTAAAGGTTAAGATCAGAACAGAGAATGAGTATCTACATCTTTCTCTTCTGGATTGTCAGTGAGAAGCTGGATATTGGCTTTTTAGACATAAGGGAGTGTGCAGACACTTTCACAATGTAAACTAGGGAGCTGAACTGAAATCTGTGAGTACAGTAAGGGTGCAATCATGACAAGGTCAAAAGAAATCTGGAAGAATTAAGGCATCTCTTTGAATCTTTGCTCTTGCATTTACTAGCTGATTCACTGAGTCATGTAAACTCACTAAACCTTGATTTCCACATATGTAAAATAGGAAAGATAACAGCTACCTAATAAATTTGTTGGCAAAACAAGCAAATAAAAAAGCCAAAAAATTAGGAAGTTGCAGAGGACTAATGTGCATGTTAAATCTAAAATTCACCTGTGGTGTCTAACATGTGATGAAACTAGTTCATTTGTCCATTCCTTTTTTTCTTTCATCAATGCACTGATAGAATCATTCATCTCTTACCAACAGAATTTTAAGCTCTATTTTTCAACTTCACTTCATCTTAAGTTACTTCCCAACCACTGACAGGATTCTAGGCCAAAATTTCCCTTTCCTATGGGCCTGGAAAATGTGGGTCCTGCTCTTCTGCTAGAAACCAAAGAGACTTGGTACAGAACATTCAGGTGACTATCATAATGGAACCAAACACAGAGACTGGTGCTAGACCAAACATGTGGGTAAATGGCTCATTTCATTAATTACTTTTAGCTAACTGATATAGCTGTCAACTGGTATTTCATTTGACATCTGATGTTTGATTTTCTTGGTCTTGTGAATGATGTCAAGTCATTCATTATCTGGAATCAGAGATCAGCTTTTTATTTTCATTTCTCTAAGTTTGTAATTATTGATTATCACTACTGTCATTATACACAGAGAAGGAAAACACTTGTGAATAAGAACAGAGTTTCCCTCTGTTCTGTTTCTGACCTAATAGTTCAATAAGAGCTAACCCTCAACAATAGTAACTGATATTTATAAAATGTTTACTATGTGCAAGTTCTAGAACAAGTTAAGTCACAGGAAGTATCTTAGTACATGTTGTAATTCTATGGATTCCATATTCATATGTTCTCCATTTTAGAGATGACAAAAATTTGCACAGAACTAAGCTAACCTGTAGATTATCAAAGATTTTTTCTACATGGTTTATAATTGGTAAAATTTTATATGATTTTTGACTTGGAAGTATGCAATAAACATTTTTTTTGCATCATTAAAAATGTTTCAAAAGAAACACCCTGTATGGCTATCTTATACAAACAAAAATGTCAATTTTTTTCTTTTATAAAAAAACAGAGAATATGAGGGCAAAACACGTCCTGCCTGGGGGTTGGTACAGTGTGTGTAGGGGGAAGATATAAGGAAAGGGTGTAGGAGGGTAAGTATGGTGGAAATACCATGTACACATGTGTGTAAATGGAAAAATGAGACCTATCAAAACTATTCCAGGAATGGGGGGAGCATAATGGGGAATGATGGAGGGGATGAATTCAACTATGACATATTGTAAGAACTTTTGTAAATGTCACAGTGTACCCCTAGTACAACAATAATTAAAATATAACTAAAACTAAAAATAAATGTTTCAAGAGTGTAAGTTGGATGGGATCCATATATTTTAAGAGTTATATGTGCAGCAATGCAGTCAATAATTTTTCTGCAGTTGGATCTTTTACTTGTTGAAAGTTCTGTTAATATAAACAAGGCTGGCATGAATGCTTTTTAAAAATTTATCTGTGTTTATAATTATATTCATAGAAAAATTCCTGAAATAAGCAAGTGCTCTACCCCTTGAGTCATACCCTGGGCCATTTTGCTTTTTAAAAGTTTGTTTTTCAGATAGGGTCTTCAGCTTTTGCCTGGGTGGGCCTCAGATTTTTTTTTGTGATTCTCCTACCTTACCTCCTGAGTACCTCGGATTTTAGGTGTGAACCATCATGCTCAGCCAATATTTTCAATCAATCATGTATATTCAGTACAAATAAGACATTGATATGACAGTGACATTGTGAAATTTGGGAGTGATTATATTTATATCACTTTTTAAAAAATTTATATCCATAATTGAATTAATTTTTAAAAATAAAAACATATCAAGTAAATAATCACATGAAATCATATACTTTTGATACAACTATACTTCTCATTTTTACGATCACTTCTTTTTCACATTCTTTAGATCAGATAATAGTAACCTCAAATTTAATAGCTTATATTCACATAAGCTTTCATAGTTCTATATTTACAGCATGATATCTTTGAAAAAGTTAATTAATAGGCACAAATACATGCACAATTACAGTGCACGTTTCTATGCTCCCAATACTACTTAAATTTTCCTGCCTGATCTTAAAAACTCATATAACCTTGTTCATAGAAATTACATTGTGATAAATTATTTAATTTCCTTATAATCTCTTTCATTTAATCCAACATTGCATATTAGTTACATTGTTCTTAATATTTTCTATCACATCATAGAAGACTTCAAAGATAGATGTTGTATTTATGTTATTTATGTGCACACACACATACACATCTTCACCGTCATATTGTATAGCTGGAGAAGACTGCAAATATCTTTTCTGTGGACAGTGTGCTGCAAATATTTTATGAAGTAGACTGGACTTCACAATGTGAAAACATCACTTACATCATGCTATTTGCTTTTAAAAAGACTATGAACACAATATGATGGAAATCACTGGTCATTATATCAAAGAAGGGAAACAGATATAAAGAAAGCAACTGCCCGGGACTCAGTTTCAATGAAGGAAGAAGAGAAGGAGATCATTTGTTGATAAAGGAATCAGAAGTTGAATATATGTGCTAGGATCCCATATCTGTTTTAGTTTAAAGAAAGAATTTTAGCAGGAAAAATCTGACAAGATTTGAAGATAAAAACCAAAAACTATCTGGCTCTCATCTCCCTTTTACAAAGTGTGGTTTCTTCATGTCACTAAGGAATGTTTTATTCCAACTTAAAGCAAAACAGAAAATTGATTAATGCTGACACTGTTTTTCTATGTCTCTGTACTGTATTTACCTAAAATATACACCACAATTTCAATAAATGCATTTGTCAGATAAGAACAAAAAATTAAATCTGTCTGAAAGCTTGAATAAAATGTAAGTAGTCTGGTGACAGTACTTTCTTATAGGAAAAAATGTACATGCATTTAAGGAATATCATACTTAAAATATAATTAAGAAGAAATGGCTAATAACTTCTGAAGAACAAAATTGAGCGCCCCTAAATTTTCTTCTGTGACTTCAATTAATACTCAGCTTAGAGAACTTTTTCTTCTCTCCAATTAATTTTCAATTCTTGGAACGTTTTTCCTTCACCCCCACAGATAAATTTGTAATTTATTTTTCCTTGATTCAAAAGTATGGGATATTTAGAGTAGCTGCAACTCTGTAACTCCCTTCTTTCTTTTTTGCCTTGTTGAATGCCTATTATCCAAATGGTCTCCTTAAGCTATGGAAAGGTATTACCTCTCAGCTTGAACTGTGCACACTGCTACTTGCCATACTTTCTTAAAATCTATATGGCAGATAAGAGTCTCATACTGAGATTGTTTTGGAAACAAAATTCCCTGGATATACCCTGGTTCACTTTTGCTTTTTGTTTATAAAACTAACCTAAAATTTTAGTTAACAATCCATGGTTTTCTATGACCCTTCCCACTGCAAAGTCTTATTCTTCATGAGACTCCATTCAAATGTGATAATCTTAAAGGAGTACCGGACATTTACTTAAAATCACTTCCAAGACTGGTCAGAAATCCAGTAGAATAATTGTGCCAAGCTGAATAATCAAAATGTGCATATAAAACACCACTTGCACTGGTTTTTTTTGTGATGAGAAGTCTTCTCTGTTAGTAGTCCTTTAAATAATGGTCTCTGTATGGCTATGGATTTAGAGCATGGGTATGATATTAGGAAAGCCGTATGTAGAGTCTGAAGAGTGTTTACCCCAGACAGGTGAATCTTGTGATTTTTTGTGGCATATACAGTAGATAACCACAAATTTAATTTTTAGTAAGCTTTTCCACTGATATGTACAATCTTGAATTAATTAAATTGCAATCTGAGGAAAAATGTCTGAATATAATGACACTTAAGTAAATAGTTCTTACAATCTGAGTCTTATTTTTAAACTTTTTAATAAGTCAGTGATGAGATAACGTGGATTTTATTGGTTTTTTTGCAATTAGAGAAAAATATGAGGTGCTATATGATCTGACTGACAGTTGATAACAAACACATGTCCTATGAATATATTTGAGGGAAAATTTTTTTTATATCTTTTATTCAGATGTGCATACAATGCTTGGGTCATTTTTCCCCCTTCTCCCCTCCTCCTCCCTCTCCCCCACCTACACCCTTGCTTCCAGGCAGAAATGATTTTGCCCTTATCTCTAATTTTGTTGAGGAGAGAGTATAAACAATAATAAGAAGGACCAAGGGTTTTTGTTAGTTGGGATAAGGATAGCTACACAGGGAGATTCCTAGCATTGTTTTCATGTACATATGTGTTACATTCTAAGTTGATTCTTCTTGAACTGACCTTTTGTCTAGTTCCTGGTCCCCTTCTCTTATTGGCCTCTGTTGCTTTAAAATTTCTGCATTAGTTCCTTTGCATTGAAGACATCAAATGCTATTATGTCTTTTTTGGTTTCTTACCTATCCTCATACCTCCCTTGTGTGCTCTTGCCTTGTCATGTGACCAAAGTCCAATCACATTGCTGTATTTATTTGCCCTTGATCTAAAGTCCACATATGAGGGTGAACATATGATTTTTGGTTTTCTAAGCCTGACCTCACTCAGAATGATGTTTTCCAGTTCCATCCATTGACTTGTGAATGGTGAGATTTCATTCTTCTTCATGGCTGAGTAGAATACCATTGTGTATAAATACCACATTTTCTTAATCCATTTGTCAGTAGTGGGGCATCTTGGCTGTTGCCATAACTTGGCTATTGTGAATAGTGCTGCAATAAACATGGATGTGCAAGTGCCTCTGGAGTAACCTGTGTTGCATTCCTTTGGGTATATCCTCAAGAGTGGAATTGTTGGATCGTATGGCAGATCTATGTTTAGATTTTTAAGAAGCCTCCAAATTTGGGAAAAGGAATTTTTAAGAGATTATATGAATAGGAGTAAAATGAAGAGTGCAACCTATGAACGCTTATTCACCATAAAGTTTCCAACTGTTCTTGTTCACTTATATATACAAAACATTTATGTAGTACCCCTGGGAACACAAATTGGAGTAGGTATTCTTGAGAGGAATTAGAAAATATTTCATGAGATAAGGTATACACCTTCCTCAAGACATACCACTTCCACTCATGTACCCACATCTCATTGGGTAACAAGCTAGAACACATTCTTAATATCACTGTTAGGAGCAGAAGAATTGAAGGCATTGATCATCACTGGAAAGAACAAAAAGTTTAAAATGTAGGATGCACCTGTAATGGAATACCATGTAAAAACTAGAGTTACCTGTAACAATATGGATAGAACTCAGAAAGTATTGCAGAAAATAATTTCCTAAAATGAAAAATAGATAATGATTCTAACATGCATGTATAAAGGGGAGTAAAAGAAAATAACTCTGTATTCTTCTCAGTGGAGGTTGGCTAAGGGGAAAGTTGAGATTTGCGATCTTCCATCTACGTGATAGCTTTCAGGCAAAATGATTTTTTTTTCAGGAAGCTACAATATCTGGATTGAATCTTAAAAACCAAATAAGAATTAGTGTATTGGACAAAGTTGACAGGGAAAGGGATTTTTTAAGAGTGTAGGTACTATACTTGTCAAAAAAATATAGAAGACTTAAAGAACAGAACCCATTCAGGGAACTCTGTAGGTCACTATATTGGGAAGAGAAGGATGGAGTTTCAAATCTAGGCAAGAGGCAGATCATGAAGGACCATGAAAGGTATAGTGTAGCTTCTCATGAAGAAAAGCCTCTGTTCAAGTAAAAGTGGAAAACTGAATGATCATACTGAATTTTAGGAAGATTAGTGTGAAAGCTTACATAGACTCATTGAGGTAAGTATGCAGTTTTGGGACCAAGGTAACTAAGTCTGATATGGAAAGGCCATTCCATAATCCCACAGAGAAATAATGAAGTCTGATATTATACAAGGTCAATGGGGAAATGAAAGGGAATAGTGAGAGACTGAGGAAGAACTCATAGAAGTGTAGAGGAAATGAGATCATAGTCAATGTTTAGACTTTTTTCATTTCAGTGGTAGAGACTGAAAAAGCAATGGAAGTTGCGATAGGGCAGGGGACTTGGGGTGATTTCTTATGATATAAAACAGTGGGTAACAGTGCTGAGCAGTAAGATGTAGGGCTTTGAAGTAAGACCTGAGCTACAATTTGAGGTCCTGTTGACAACAACGCGTAGCCTGGTGTGGATGAGACTTGTTTAGGATGACATTTGGAATATGAAACAGGACTATGAAACCCAAGGGAACATTTAACAGCAGGCAGACAGCTAGTAGGAAAATAGGAGACTTTGTCTTATAGATCCAGAAAAAATAAATTCTGCCAACAACCAATGAACTTGGAAGAACCTGGAGTCCAGATGAGTCGCCCTTCAACTACCACCCTCTTAACACTCTGTGAAATGATGAGTAAGGCATCTACTCCTGATGGACTTCTGACCTACTGCGATAATTTGTCTTGGTTAAACATGCCAAGCTTGTGATAATTTTTTATGGAGCAATAGGAAGTAAATAGAACTTGGAAATGACCTTCCTTGCTTAAATCTACACTATACTAGCCAAAATTCAAATGTATATTCCTAATAGCAGGAGATACTGGGAAATGTGAATGAGATTGTCCTTAGGAGGAACAGGAAAAAACTGATGAGCAGATAGCAGTGACTTTGCCATGATCATCTATATTAATCAAAGTTAACTGAGCCATAGTCTTTGGGGCTTTTAAAATAGATATCCTGATATTGACATAGTATTTAAGCTGACTCACTTATTTCATTTTCTCACAAGAATGATAAATGTAATAATTATAGCATAGGATTACTGAAGAACAATGTCCATCACATTTAATTTTTAGGCCTGATTTTCATCTTAATATATTAGTTGTGCTTCAGCGAGTTATTAGCCATTCCTCTTTATTTCTGTTTCTATAAAATATCAGGTGGATAATCCAAACCATACATGAAAGAACAAAAACTGAAACTTTCATAGAATACCTGGGAAGGAACTGACTGGCACTGTTCCTTCTTGTGTAGCTTCAGTGACAATATCAATGTACTTTCGTATCCTTAGGAAGAAAAGAAAATTAAGGTTTGCGTTTATTATTTTTATCTCAAGAAACATTAAAAAATATATTTACTATTTGGAAAAGTAAACTTTGGATCACTTTATTCTGAATATCTTCCCAGAGATCTTATCCATAAAATTCTTTTCTATCCATCATCTATGTTCTCTCCAGACCAGATTTATATACTGAGTTCCAGCCTTCTATTTTCAGATTCCAAATTAACATTTTTATAAAGATATATCAAACTGTTTGAGATTTAACAACATTTTAGAAATCGGTAATATTTCAATCCAGACCCACAATATTTTACTGTCAGACCCTGTATTTCCCTACTTTACTGAATAGAACCACCTTCTAGTCAGTTATCCAAGTCAGAAACTTGAGGTTAAGCCTAGAGTTTTCTCTTTCCTTTATTTCATCTACTTTGTCACTAAGTCCCATCTTCTCTATTTCCTCAAAGCTTTCAAGCTCATCTCTCATTCACCATTTGTACTTGATTCTGTCAGCTCAGGCCTGCTGTCTCTCTTACCTAGGTGACTAGATGAGCTTTTTCCATTTAACTGACCCCAATCTGTCCAGATTATCTACCATACAGATGCCAAAGTGATCTCTTTAAAATCTAAGCCTTAATAACAGCTACTTAAAAATCATTCAGTGATTCATTATTGCATTGAGGTAAAATTCCAAAATTTTTGGTGTGTTTACAAGGACACTCATGATCGATCCCTTTATGCATTTCCATTTTAATATCTTGTTACAACTTCAAAAGATAACTTATCTGGCTATATAAAAATTATTTCAGTTTCCTGAGTGAGGCATGCTCTCTTAGACCTTTGATTCATTTCAAATACTGTTTTTCTTATTTTGACAATCTTTACTGACCTTGTAAACATTCTTAAATAATTGCTATTAAAAACTCAGCTAAACCTTTTGAAAGAAGGCTTCGCTAACTTTTTGGGATTAAGTGAGATGCTCTACAGAAATCTTGTAACTATTAACCTCTGCCATCAAACTTTATAATTATGTTATGTAATTCTTGAAAGTCTCCTACAGTTGTTGAAAGTCCTTTGTGGATGAAACATATAATTGTTTTAGTCTCTGTATTTCCAGAGAAATTTTTTAGCACTTGAAACATGGGAAGCACAGAAAGACTTGGACAAAGAGATGAAATGAAGGGAGGGAGTTAATTAGAGAGGAAATGATTGGAGAGAGTTCAAGACACAGTAAAGTGATAGTTTGTTCTGTTTCATTCTATAGGTCTTCACTGCTAAACTAGGTTTTTTTCTTTACAATTCACCAAAGAAAGTATGTAATCAGTAATTGGCTATTCAATGATAATCAAATGAAAAATTATTGTGTTGCTTTTTAAAAATGTAATTTTAAAAATAAAAGCAGCAGATTAAATTTGAATGACTCTTTTGAATTTTACACAATTTCTGTTTAGACTAATTTATATATAAAGGAGGAGAATAAGAAAAATAAAAAGGCAATTTCTTAACACTCAATAGAAGAAAATGTTTGAGGCAAACTTTTTAGAATAAATCACCAACATCATTCTGCTATGATTCTTTTAAAAAGTGAAACAAACAACCCATTATTCTTCAAGAGAGTCTTTTATTTTCTTATATCTAATTATACTCAGGAAGATAGGGTAAATTACTGCCAGGTCCAGTTATATTTTGTAAATAGCCTTTTGCAGGAAGACAGACAGCAGAGTAAGCTGATATTTCTTCCTTAGTTTTGAAAATAGATACACTAAAGATTGCATACAATGTTAAAGCCTCATGTGAAATTTATATTTCTATTAAACTCAACCCTCTGTAACATAGTTCCACAAATGAATAATAGAGGATAAAGTGTATGAACAACTAAAATAGATGTCCCAAGAGTGAGAGAACAATGCTTTACACTTGAATCCATTTGCCTAAAAGCTGTAATTTAGTCCTAAGATTCATCATACAGTGAGAGTCAGAGAGAGAGAGAGAGAGAGAGAGAGAGAGAGATAGACTGAGACACATGTGTACTTGTAAATGCATGTTTGAGCATGATTGCCTTACTTTCATATAAATAATCCATAAAGTCATGCTTACCATATCAATGAGTTCTTTAATCATGCACAAAGTCTGTTAAATATAAAATTGCAATTTCCCTTTATTTTCTATATATTGAATTTAAGCCACATAGCAGTGAAACTTGATGCAAGGATCAACCAATTAAATATTTATCTTCTCTTTTTGAACTGTTCCAATGTGCCACAATTGGAAAAAGTTGGAAAAATCCCTTAATGGCTTTTATTATTTATTGTGCCTTTTGATTTTATAAGCTCTGGATTCTTTTGGAATACAGAGAGCAACTTAGCTTCATGATGTGCCCTCTGAAATACCATATGTGTTTTTCTTCCCTGTGCCTCATTTTCCTGCATTCCTAGTGTATGATGAATCCTGTTCTCAGTTTACAGGTATGTGGGTTATTTTGGGTCATGTCCAAGAAAAGGCAGCAATGGTTTAAAGGGCCTCTTCATATATATATATATATATATATATATATATATATATATATATATATATATACCTCTGAGATTTCAGAATCATAAAAATGAAAGTTATTTTCAAAGTAAATTCCTTCATATTGCATTTCTTATTTATTTGAAAATTACATCCATTTTTATTAATTTTATTTGCTGACTGTCCATTATTTTATGCAGAAAATAAGTTCTCCCAGAAAAAATTAATAAATATGTTTAAATAATTTTCTATGTTAGATATGTGAGCACATGTCAGCAAGGTTTTGTTATTCACTGAGGATACTGTTTCTGTTTAGTGGCTCCTACCTTACATAACTTTAAAATTATCAATATTAAGTGCTTTTAATTATGTATTGAATTTTTTCAACTGTTGAGCGGAGATTTTGTTCTTTTCTTTTCTTTTCTTTTTAAGTACTGGGACTTGTACTCAGGGTTTAGCTCTTGTTAGGCAGGCACTCTACCACTTAAGCCACTCCCCCAGCCCTAGATTTTGTTCTTCTTAATAATGCCAAGAAGTGCAGTTTTTTAAGCATTTTACATCAAGTTTGTAATTTACGTACTCTATATAATTTGGCATTTAGCTGGAGAAGTGTGTTAAGGGGTTTGGAAAGTAACCTATACAAGTCAATAATTCTATGATATTCATGAAGCTAAGTCTCGTAAACTAATGGATTCTAAAAATATTACCAAAATACAGAAGTGATCTGAACACACTTAGTTGTTTTATGTTGAAGGATTGGGCAGTTGGCAAACTATTAGATGTCTTTGGTAACATTCTTGAAAAATAAGCAATGAGACTATCATGATTCAGTGAACACCTGTGTACTTTACACTGACATGAGTGCTATTGAGTTAACAATCTCTGCCCACATAGGAGTTATAGTCTAGTTGGTGAAGAAAGACTGAAACAATGGAAACATCATTACATGTGGCAGTCTATTTGAACCCAAAATTTAAAATGAGATCTATTATTTGGTACAGTAAAATAGAGAATAGGCCTGCATGCAATAAAATGATACATAAGATATAAGTACAAAGAGTAAAAGAAGGTATAATGAAAGGTTATTTCCACCATCATCATCAGTAGTAACAAACTATAATGGAGCAACAATAAAGTTTGGATTTTCAAATATCTGAAAAAATGCTACATTCATTAGGGTACTAATGAGAGAATATTTCTAAATGAAGGTGAGAAGCATTGTTTTGTCTGTAATTTATCAATAATCATTATTTTTCAGTTTTCATCTATAACATGGAAATAATAATTCCAACATCATCAAATTTGAGAAATGATGTGTTAACATATTGAAAACTTATAGTAAAATGCCTAGTAATAGCTACTACTCAATAGTGATGACTTTTATAACTATATCATGAAAATTTTGACATTAGGGTAGACTAAATGTGAATGCCTATGACTTCTTAAGTGCTAAACACTTCAAGATAATGTACATTAATATTATTGTTTGGATGTAAGTACAGATTATTTACATTATCCTAACATTTTTATTTCATCTGTAATTTTACTTATCCATATTTACATGTATGTCCAGGCTAATACAAAAATATGGGTGATAATACTGATATAAATTCACACAAGAATTTGGTTCCACAACACTCATCAGTATTTCAAATATTTATCATCTGTCTTTCCCCAACAGATGCTAAACTCCATGTAAATAAAACTATAAATGCTTTATTTTGCATCTGTAGTTCTAAGTTGTTCTTTGCTTATGATATTTCTGGATGGAAAACAAAAGAATGAAGGGAAATATACCCTGATGAGTACCCTAGCCTGAGCCTAGCTGTGCTTTCTTGTGAAGCATGATAAGCATTGCCTCTTTAGAAAAATGCCTGACACCAAACTCCCTATGTTGGCAAAGCAAAAGTTCAAGGACAATGAGGCAAGCTAGAGGGAGGGAATACTTATAAGTATAGTACAGATAAGATGACTGACTGCCCTAGTATCAGTATAGTTATCAACACTTCCTCTGGACCCCATATTCATGGATTTATACTTAATCTTGGAAGAAAAATCTAGAATCCTAGCTAGTTTTCTCAAATCCGTTTGGGAGATTGAGAGTGCAACTCCACATGAGTGCAATGTTGGTGCAGCAGAAGTAGGCACTGTCAGTTATACTGGGATGTTACATTTTCCTGCTTCAGCTATTAGCAGGTGTGGAGCAGACTCAAAAGCAAGAGTGTCAGTGTGAGAAGGGAGTGGGTGTGTCCAAAATGACATCACAGCATAGACCAGAGCAGGAGTTGTTGGTTTTACAGGGTCCATCCTGGCTACCCAAGTTCTAAGTTTGAAAACATTTGTGAGGTCTCTTGAATAGTTCCAGAGATAAACTGGGGAAGTTCTGAGAACTTAGACTGAGGTGAATTTTTAGAAAATGTGAATAAGGGTAGAGCAAAATATACCTAGTTTGGAAATATATTGAGATCTAAGTTTTAATATCCAGCTGGAGAAACATAATAATGGTTAGTTAGTTGAAATTCTGGATAATTATTTGTCATCTTTTCTGAAATTTTTACATGTGGTTTGTTATTTCCAAAATGTAGAAATGGTTTTCAATGAATGCTAATATTAGTGTACATTATTTGAAAAATTCATCTGTTTTAGTAAATATGCTGTATGTGGACCTATACCTATCTATCAATCTATTTATCTAGCTATATCTATCAATTCTATTAGATGCATATTTCTATACATATAAGAAAATTATATAGCTATCCATATATCTGAAATGCTTTTTGTTTGTATATATATGTGTGTATAAATATATATGTATGTGTGTATGTATATATATATATATATTTTCCCTGTTACATTCTGTGTAACTGAGTCAGATACATAACTAAGCCAGAATAGTTTCTAATCTCAATTCATAAAAGAGGAAGTTGAAACTTGGTTATTTGCTCAGGAATCCCCATAAAAGTAGAAATCAGGTATGGATTGGAACCATCAGTTTATATACAAATATCATTTATCTCTCAAGGATAAGATCTTTTAAATTAAGTTGAAAAAGAAAACAAAATTCTCAACAGAGAGAAGGCTAGATTTTTTTTTGCTGTTGTTTTTCTGAGACAAGATGCTGAAAGTAATTCTGGAGCTAGTTGAGATAAAAAGAGAAATGCTAGAAAAATAGCTGTTAAAATAACAGGGTCTATACAATAACCTTTATTTCCCCTCCCCTAAAGAGATTATTCAAGGGTGTTTTATAATTATCTTGTTTTTACTTTTTCTAAAATTATTGGTTAGTGACAGGCAAACACTACCAGCATCATTTTATGTAGCACTAAATGTTAGAAGACAGAGATTTATATGGAGCCCAGAGCCTCAGGGGGATGAAGCAGATAATGTCCACAGAGGTGTCAGACTAGCTAGCAAATGTTTTCCTAGTTAAAATGAAATTAAAGTGCTTATTTATCTCCATAGAGTTAAGCCTATAAATCCAGTAATAGTACTTTTGTGTATTGTTAAAACTATCCAATTTTAGAAACAGGGACTTTAATCCTTCTGCCTCCACTCTTACTACAGGAGGTGCATGTATGTTCTTACACATGCCAACAGAAGAACTTCCATGTAAGAAAAAAATTTAGTATCAATTTGTTCTGGCCTTGAGATTGGAAAACTATTAGTTTTGGATAAATGTATTAACCTCGAGATTGGAAAACTATTAGTTTTGGATAAATGTATTAACAAGTGTATAAATGTAATTGGGAAAAGGTTATGATTCTCTCTTTTCATCCTGTGTATGTGTTTGTGTGTATATAAACTTATTTACAATACTGATTGATTCTATAAACTCTCAGAGAAAATGTAAAATAAATCATGCAACAATAAATCTATTTCAAATGATTTCAGCTGGAATAATACAGTGATTGTAATTTCTATGGATGGGTATAATGTGTGTCTCCAAATCCACGTGGCCAACTACTGGAAAATTACTATCATGCTCCATAAGACATCAGCCATTAGTTCCTGCTCATGTGCCATTCACCATTCCTTTGGGGTGTGCAGTATTGTAATGCTGAGTATTCTCTTTAATTCCTGCTTGTTGCAAGCTCATCACACTTCTGGCTGGCGCTGTAAAACAGCAGCTAGGTTTAGAGATGATGGTGTGAGGGCAGAATGATTAACCACTTCTAAACTACAAAGAATAGGCTAAAACACGGTCCAGAGTCACACAATATCTGAGTATTATTGCAGTATTAACAAGACCAAAAATTAGAAATGAATATACTGCTACAAACCACACAAGAATAATTCAAATTTTCTACTTATAAATACAACTGATAAGAGAAAAGGTATAAATTATATTTTAGGTTTGCCTATGCTGGTAATGAAACTCTATGTCATTGATTGCTTGAATGTAAATATTCAAGTATCAGACTTCTTCAACTGTTTTTGCCAAGAGAACAAAGTTTTTAAAGAAAACACTGTGCTGTTTGTTAACCATTTGAGGGTCAAGAATTGATCTGATATATTAATATAATTTAATAGCATATCAATTATTTTGGGTCCTATGTAACTAATAACATCATGTACAATTATACATATATTTGAAAATCATCAATGCAATTCTGCAGGTGTTATTCTTGTTTCAGATGAAGAAGTCAATCAGTTACATGACTTATACATGATTACACTACCAGTAACCAGAATACATGGTTTGGGGCTATATACTTCTCATTCAAGAACATGACATTGCACTTGATCTCCAAAGTCCAGAAGACAGAGACAGTTTTGAGTACCTTGGGGTGTTAGGAATTCTTAGAATCCATTTAACCTCAAGTAGGTTAACTTATTCAGTGACAATGTTTAAGTAGTCCTTTGGATGTTTGCGTGTAATGTCAAACATTATGCTGGACATGTTTGTTGATTAAAGGAATGACAAGTGGAAAACTGCAGTAAAGTGAATTTTTAAATTTAAATAATCTTTACATTTCTTCACTTCATATATTCAACTACCAAAATATTTGAGGCAAATCTCCTTTTTCTTCCTACATGAGACACTTGGGAAGGATGATTGCGAAGAATGGAAGGTCTATCAGCATTCGTACACAGACAAGTGAGGCATGCCATGCTTTTTTCATCTTAAAAAGTGTGTATCCAGGGTCACATCTAGAAAACTTACCCCATTTCCTAATCAAAGGAGTCTTGTATCCATTACTCTATCATATTTCTATTTCTCCCATAGGTTAAAAGATTACCTCTGTAATGCAAGTGTGTTTCACAGGTCTCTATTGCTTCAATTTTGAGGTATAAAACTGATATTTTTTATGTATTCCCAAGCTTTCCAGTTACGCTGTTTTATTTAAAAAGTAAACTTTTTCCATTCTAAATATTACCATTGTTATTATTACAAGCTAGAAAATACTTAATTGCACACAGTACAGGGACAGTAACAACACCAAAGACAATGACTGGAAGACAGAAAAAACAGGGAAACCAGTTTCCCCACAGCAAAAAATTAGTACAGGAACCAGAGGGGAATGAAGAAAACAGATACTCAGATCCAGACTCCAACAAAATGAAGATAAACTATGCCAAAGCACCCAATGAAGCCCACAAGAATAATTTAAAAGAAGACATACTACAGGCACTCAATGAGAATTTTATAGAGATGATACTGGATAAGGTCAACCAAAATGTACAGGAGACACTCAAGAAATTCCAAGACAACAAAAATAGAGAATTTGAAAAAGCAAAAGAAGAAATAAAGGAAACCATAGAAGCACTGTATAAACACCAAAGTGAAACAGAGAACACAATTAATAAAGAGATAAATGAACTCAGGACAAAAATAGACAACATTAAAGAGGAAATGACCAAGGATATGGAAAACCTCAGAAAAAAGAATGAAACAGAACTGCAAAACAAAACGGAAGGCCAATCCAGCAGAATAGAACAAACAGAAGACAGAATCTCAGAACTTGAAGATGAAATGGTAATTAAAGGAAAAACCGAAGAACTATTAATTAAACAACTCAAGACCTGTGAAAAGAAAATGCAAGAACTCACTGACTCCATCAAAAGACCAAACTTGAGAATCATGGGCATCGAAGAAGAAGAGGTGCAAGTGAAGGGAATGCGTAATATATTCAACAAAATAATAATGGAAAATTTCCCAAATCTAGAGAAAGATATTCCCATACAGATGCAAGAGGCCTCCAGGACACCAAACAGACCAGATCAAAATAGAACTACTCCACGACATATCATCATTAAAACAACAAGTTCAGAAACTAAGGAAAGAATATTGAAGGCTGTAAGAAAGAAAAAAACAAGTAACATACAAAGGTAAACCTATCAAAATCACAGCAGACTTCTCAACAGAAACATTAAAAGCAAGAAGAGCGTGGGGTGAGATCTTCCCGGCACTGAATGAAAATAACTTCAACCCCAGGATACTCTACCCAGCAAAACTATCATTCAAAATAGATGGAGCAATAAAAATCTCCCATGATAAGCAGAAACTAAAACAATATGTGACCACAAAGCCACCACCACAAAAGATTCTTCAAGGGATTCTGCACACAGAAAGTGAAACCCACCTTAACCATGAAAAGACAGGCAGCACCAAACCACAGGATAAGAAAAAGCAAGACAGTAGAGAGTAACCTCAACTTAGGTACACACAATCAAACCTTCAAACAACTAAGACAACTAAATGACAGGAATCACCACATACCTATCAGTACTAATGCTTAATGTTAATGGACTTAATTCACCCATCAAAAGGCACTGCTTGATGAAATGGAATAAAAGGGAAGATCCAACAATTTGTTGCTTACAGGAGACCTATCTCACCACAGAAATAAGCATAGGCTTAGGATGAAAGGCTGGAAGAAGATTTACCAAGCCAATGGCCCCCGAAAATAGGCAGGAATAGCAATACTTATCTCTGACAAAGTAGACTTCAAACTTACATTGATCAAATGAGATAAAGAAGGACATTCCATACTAATAAAAGAGGAAATAGACCAAAAGGAAATAATAATCATCAACCTGTATGCACCCAATGTCAACACACCCAATTTCATCAAACACCCTGAAAGACCTAAAACCATATATTAACGCCAATACAGTGGTTGTGGGAGATATTAACACCCCATTATCACCAATAGATAGGTCATCCAAACAAAAAAATCAATAAAGAAATCCAAGATCTAAAATATACAAAAGATCAAATGGACCTACTTGATGTCTACAGAACATTTCATCCAACTTCTACACAATATACATTCTTCTCAGCAGCCCATGGAACCTTCTCCAAAATAGATCATATCCTAGGGCACAAAGCAAGTCTCAGCAAATATAAGAAAATAGAAATTATACCGTGCATACTATCTGATCACAATGCAGTAAAAGTAGAACTCAACAACAAAAGTAAAGACAAAAAACATGCAAACAGCTGGAAACTAAATAACTCATTACTTAATGAAGAATGGATCATCGATGAAATAAAAGAGGAAATTAAAAAGTTCCTGGAAGTCAATGAAAATGAAAACACAACCTACCGGAACCTATGGGACACGCTAAGGCAGTCCAGAGAGGAAAGTTTATAGCCATGAGTGCATATATTAAAAAGACTGAAAGATCCCAAATCAATGACCTAATGATACATCTCAAACTCCTAGAAAAACAAGAACAAGCAAATCCCAAAACAAATAGAAGGAGAGAAATCATAAAAATAAGAGCTGAAATCAATGAAATAGAAACCAAAAAAACCATACAAAGAATTAATGAAACAAAAAGTTGGTTCTTTGAAAAAATAAACAAGATCTATAGATCCCTGGCAAACTGACTAAAATGAGGAGAGATAAAACCCAAATTAGTAGAATCAGGAATGCAAAAGGGGAGATAACAACAAACACCATGGAAGTCCAGGAAATCATCAGAGACTACTTTGAGAATCTATATTCAAATAAATTTGAAAATCTTAAAGAAATGGACAGATTTCTAGATACATATGATCATCCAAAACTGAACCAAGAGGAAATTAATCACCTGAATAAATCTATAACACAAAATGAAATTGAAGCAGCAATCAAGAATCTCCCCAAAAGGAAAAGTCCAGGACCTGATGGATTTCTGCTGAATTCTATCAGAACTTTAGAGAAGAACTGATACCAACCCTCCTTAAACTGTTTCACAAAATAGAAAGGGAAGGAAAACTGCCAAACACATTTTATGAAGCCAGTATTATACTTATCCCAAAACCAGGCAAAGACACCTCCAAAAAGGAGAACTATAGGCCAATCTCCTTAATGAACATTGACGCAAAAATCCTCAACAAAATAATGGCAAACCAAATTCAACAACGCATCAAAAAGATTATTCACCACGACCAAGTAGGCTTTATCCCAGGAATGCAGGGGTGGTTCAATATACGAAAATTAATAAACGTAATAAACCACATTAACAGAAGCAAAGACAAAACCACTTGATCATCTCAATAGATGCAGAAAAAGCCTTTGATAAGATCCAACACCATTTCATGATAAAAGCTCTAAGAAAACTAGGAATAGAAGGAAAGTACCTCAACATTATAAAAGCTATATATGACAAACCTACAGCCAGCATTATACTTAACGGAGAAAAACTGAAAACATTCCCTCTAAAATCAAGAACCAGACAAGGATGCCCACTATCTCCACTCCTACTCAACATAGTACTGGAATTCCTAGCCAGAGCAATTAGGCAAGAAGAAGGAATAAAAGGAATACAAATAGGTAAAGAAACTGTCAAAATATCCCTATTTGCAGGCAACATGATCCTATACCTTAAAGACCCAAAAAACTCTACTCAGAAGCTTCTAGACATCATCAATAGCTATAGCAAGGTAGCAGGATATAAAATCAACATAGAAAAATCATTAGCGTTTCTATACACTAACAATGAGCAAACTGAAAAAGAATGTATGAAAACAATTCCATTTACAATAGTCTCAAAAAAAATCAACTACCTAGGTGTAAACCTAACAAAAGATGTGAATGACCACTATAAGGAAAACTATACACTTCTGAAGAAAGAGATTGAGGAAGACTATAGAAAGTGGAGAGATCTCCCATGCTCGTGGATTGGTAGAATCAACATAGTAAAAATGTCGATACTCCCAAAAGTAATCTACATGTTTAATGCAATTCCCATCAAAATTCCAATGACATTCATTAAAGAGATCGAGAAATCTACCGTTAAATTTATATGGAAACACAAGAGGCCACGAATAGCCAAGGCAATACTCAGTGAAAAGAACAATGCTGGAGGTATCACAATACCTGACTTCAAACTATATTACAAAGCAATAACAATAAAAACAGCATGGTACTGGCACAAAAACAGACATGAAGACCAGTGGAACAGAATAGAGGACCCAGAAATGAAGCCACAAAACTATAACCAACTTGTCTTTGACAAAGGAGCTAAAAATATACGATGGAGAAATAGCAGCCTCTTCAACAAAAACTGCTGGGAAAACTGGTTAGCAGTCTGCAAAAAACTGAAACTAGATCCATGTATATCACCCTATACCAAGATTAACTCAAAATGGATCAAGGATCTTAATATCATACCTCAAACTCTAAAGTTGCTACAGGAAAGAGGAGGAAATACTCTGGAGTTAGTAGGTATAGGTAAGAACTTTCTCAATGGAACCCCAGCAGCATAGCAACTAAGAGATAGCATAGATAAATGGGACTTCATAAAACTAAAAAGCTTCTGTTCATCAAAAGAAATGGTTTCTAAACTGAAGAGAACACCCACACCGTGGAAGAAAATATTTGCCAGCTACAAATCAGACAAAGGATTGATAACCAGAATATATAGGGAACTTAAAAAACTAAATTCTCCCAAAACTAATGAACCAATAAAGAAATGGGCAAGTGAACTAAACAGAACTTGCTCAAAAGAAGAAATTCAAATGGCCAAAAAACACATGAAAAAATGCTCACCATCTCTAGCAATAAAGGAAATGCAAATTAAAACCACGCTAAGATTCCACCTCACCCCTGTTAGAATAGCCATCATCAGCAACACCACCAAGAACAGGTGTTGGCAAGGATGTGGGGAAAAAGGAGCCCTCTTACACTGTTGGTGGGAATGTAAACTAGTACAACCACTCTGGAAAAAAATTTGGAGGCTACTTAAAAAGCTAGACATTGATCTACCATTTGATCCAGGAATACCACTCTTGGGGATATACCCAAAAGACTGTGACACAGGTTACTCCAGAGGCACCTGCACACCCATGTTTATTGTGGCACTATTCACAATAGCCAAGTTATGGAAACAGCCAAGATGCCCCACCACTGACGAATGGATTAAGAAAATGTGGTATCTATACACAATGGAATTTTATGTAGCCATGAAGAAGAACGAAATGTTATCATTCACTGGTAAATGGATTGAATTGGAGAACATCATTCTGAGTGAGGTTAGCCTGGCCCAAAAGACCAAAAATCGTATGTTCTCCCTCATATGTGGACATTAGATCAAGGGCAAACACAACAATGGGATTGGACTTTGAGCACATGATAAAAGTGAGAGCACACAAGGGAGGAGTGAGGATAGGTAAGACACCTAAAATATTAGTTAGCATTTGTTGCCCTTAATGCAGAGAAACTAAAGCAGATACCTTAAAAGCAACTGAGGCCAACAGGAAAAGGAGACCAGGAACTAGAGAAAAGGTGAGATCAAAAAGAATTAACCTAGAAGGTAACACACATGCACAGGAAATTAATGTGAGTCAAGTCCCTGTATAGCTATCCTTATCTCAACCAGCAAAAACCCTTGTTCCTTCCTATTATTGCTTATACTCTCTCTACAACAAAATTAGAGATAAGGGCAAAATAGTTTCTGCTGGGTATTGGGGGGGGGAGAGGGAGGGGGCAGAGTGGGTGGTAAGGGAGGGAGTGGGGGCAGGGGGGAGAAATGACCCAAGCCTTGTATGCACATATGAATAAAATAAAAATAAAAAAATAAAAAAAAAGTAAACTTTCATTGCCATACCCCAAACAATTTTTGTTCCTAATTCTTAATTTTTTCTACCAACATAGTTATTTAACTTTTACTTTATTTATATTTATTTGTAGGTTTTTGAGACTGGAATCATAACATTTTTTTTCTTGTTATTGTTTTTCTTCAGTCAGAAATGTGTGAATTGTTTGAATTCTAGCTCAAATTCTACCTCTGTTCTTTCAAAATTCTATTATGAAATAAATTTATCTCTCAGATACCAATGTCTTAAATAAATATTGCTAAATAGATAAATGTTCTTTATGTATTTTGCACAGGTGCCCATACATTAATGGGTTTACACATATATTTTGACTTTCCTAGAATTTTAAGGAATTTCACCATCTAAATGCATAATATAAGTAAATGTAATCAGAGCAATTGGAATTCTCAAACTTTAACGAAAATGCATATTAAAAAGGGTATTGGTAAGAATGCAAATTCTAGTTCCTATTCAAGAGAGTATGATTTCTGTATGTCTTCATTAGGCCCAAGAATATACTTTTAAAAAAAATGTACCCCTTCTATCAGTTTTCAATAAATACTGAACTGGAAGAAAAGGTTTATTCTTGGCTTTTCACATGTTCACGAGAATTCTATGGATGATATTTTGGAGATGTAAGACAGGGTTTGGAGATGAGTGATTAATGAGTTGGTTCATTACAGCACAGAATATAATAGCTCATGGTACCTCAGGCCCTAGAAGATGATTTTCAGGATGGAAAGACAGAGGCAATGGTGCTAGAGTGGCCCTCTGAGCTGGCGGTAGATTCAGCTGAAGTTATTGCTGAGCTCTGACCCATGGTGGCTTCACTTCCCAGGTTCTTGGCCAGAGATTGTGTTTAGATGAATGCTTCCTCAACTTGGGTGTCATGGTGTTCCCTCTCACATCATGGCTGCCTTACCTAAGGAAGTTGACATAAATCTAATCCCTGCTCCAACCCATTGTATCCACTTGGACCCACTCCTCAATAAACAACATTGCTTTGGAGGCAAAAAATAAAAACAAAAACTCAGCACCTGGACCCTCCTGCCTGTCTCCAGGCTCTTCTATCTGACTATCATCAAGTAAGAAATTGAAAGTGAGCATCAAGTCATAAATCTGAATGTGCTGGATGAATGGGACATTGATGCAAAGAAGGCAGGTGGAAATGTAGGCTGAAAACACATGACACTGGAAGGAAGTGGTATAGAATATACTATGTGAACACAGGGTGATGCAATAACATTAGTGGTCAGATATTTTAGCCAGGTTTACTAAGCTTTATGCAGGTCATAATTCAGCTGAAATATATGTAGGCAAAAGGCAGCACTGGAATGTCAGAGTGATGAGAAATGGCCTACAGGTTAAAAATTGACTGAATAATTCATATGGTTTAAAATCATCTATGCAACTTAATACGAGATGTTAGTGATATAAAACAACAAAAAGTAATTGAGATCATATTCAGATTTACTTTCCATTTCCAGGGATTCCTATTTCAATTATTTTTATTTAAAGAAAATAAAACATTGATCAGCAGTTACAGATATTGGGTATAAATTTTCTCCAATATGTTTAAATTTCACATCTTCATCTTCATTACTGCAACAATTCAGACTCAATCAACATTTCTGTGTGCATCACTGCATTAAATACATTCAGTTTTATGCAAAGTTAAAGAAAAATCTGCACTTTTTCTAGTGAGCTACATAGATAAATGAGTCAGAAGATACACTAATTTATAATCACAGTTTTGGATTTTGGTTGCTATCTTTATATGCATACATACAAAAATAAACACAACGAAATGATCAGAGGAATTGTAAAGTCTAAGCATTTGTTTATTTAGATGTGTTTTAGATCTAATTATATAATATATGAAACATATTTGTGAAGAATAGTTAGGATAAAATATATGGCCCAAGGTGATCTAAGTCTTACCTGTCTCTCCACAGTCTCCCACCTTGCCCCCATTTTATTTCTAACCTCAGTAACACTGTCAGCTTTCTGTCCTCTTTCTAAACAACAGCATGCCCTGTCTTTCCTTCTGCATTCTATGCTTTGTCTTCTGTCAGGAACAGTTCCTCTGTTTTTCTTGTATGTGGTCCTTTCTCTGCTTATCTTTTCTAAAATGGCTATTTTCTAACACAATGTCCTTATTATCAGGTGTAATGGTTTCAATTATTTCTTTAACACCTACTGTTTCTCTAATTAGAATATACACTTCTGAAGGACAGTTGCCCCACAAAACTTGTTTACCGCATATTTAATATAGCTCCAGGTGTTCAGTGATTATTTTACATGGATGAGAAAATAATACAATTATCTCACATTTATAGTTTGTTCTTGTTTTTAATTCTTGGAAACATGAGTACAAATTCCTCAAACTCTTCAGATTTCAGCTTGAATTGTTTACATATAGAATCATAGGACTATGCACAGAGTCACCTTAGTTCTTTTTCTCTTGGAGCCTTTATTTGCACTTGCAGCATAGTATTTCTAGAGTATTTTATATGTTTATGAGTGGATATTTTAAAAGACAGTAGGAATATCATTGGTAATATCAATATTTATGATTAAGAAGGCAGTGCTAAATTGGTTGCTTTAAAAATTGTGGAACCCTGTAGTGTATGCCATACAACTACAAAATATGTTATGAAAACCTCTATGCTGTGTTCAACTCTACAAAATACTTAAATGTAAGCATATGACTAGAATTTCAAAGATGTGTAATGTCTTGAAAGTGTTTATGCAAGGGTAATTGGATAATAGCAATTTTGGTCTCTTCTTTTTCAATATCTCTGATCTTTACAAAGTATGTTCACATTTTTTTTCATTAAAAAGAGACATACAGAAAAGCATTGAACAACAACACAAATCACTTTGAGAACAAGCTATAGCTACGTAGCTTGGAATGTTGAAATTGTTTCATAACTATTCAAAGTTTTTATGTTCTTGGGACTGCTTATAGACATGTCAAATTTTTGAAAAGACATGAAATCTACTTCTCACCCTTAACTATGAAAGAAATGTTTATACTTAGCCTAATTAAAGACAGTTTTTTTCAAATTGTCATGAAAATTATATGATAGAGAGATGACAAAGCTATTTCTTTGGTTGTGATTAAAACGCTTCATGAGATGGACCATCATGACCAGCAATAATGTTGATGATGAGGGGAAAACTGTTCAAATGAGGGACCAACATCCAGGAGCGAGGACAGACAGAAAGACATAGTATCTGGGGAAAGGAGAGTAGGCAAATTAGTGTTAATTAAAATAACACTAATGAAATTCCATCACGGATGAATTTTGATTAAGGTAGATGAGGAACAGGCTGGCAGGGCATTAGGGGAGATGGAGAGGTAATGCATGAAGCAAGTTGTGTTTGAGGTAGTATCCCATTTGAGAGGCGTACATTAAACTGAGTGCTACAAATATGAAACCTGAAAAGAGATTTGGGTTGGACATAGAAATAGGTGATATCTTTATGAAAATGTCAATTGATTCCAATTGGATAAGATCCTCTGTAGGGTCACAGTGGGGACTGAGGTTTAGTAACCTGGGCATTCTAACTGCCAAGTAGAGAGAATAGAGAAAAGGAAAATACAGAATGTAGGGCAAGTGCCAATGAAAGCATGATGTATTAATGGTGTTTGAAACAGAAGAAGCAAAAAGATATTAGGGTCACCTCTGTTGTTTTGCCTTTCTGTATTCTACCAAATAAGATTAATTAACATGATAAATATTGTTTTATATAGACCAAAGATTTCCAAACACAGGTGCATATCAGACTCATTTACATATCTGTCTAGTAATTTAATAGGGTATGCATTAATTGAAAAAAATAAATTAATGTTTAACATCTGTCTTGATCATCTATATAATATCCTTTTTATTTACATTTACTTGTGTCATTAGAGGACAGAAAATCACATTAGATCTAATAAAATTGAATATACTCTATGATGCATCATTAATAAATTTTGTGTGTGTATGATTTTGACACTCATAAAGAAAAAAAGACTTTGTAACTCAGCAGCAGTTAACAGAGATTTAAAGTGCTTAGATTTAACAGCTCAGTGTTTTTCAAGTCATTTATCTGGTGCTCTCCTTTCCTAGACTGGCAAAGTGACTGTTTGCTAGCAGTGGTAGAAGGACCTGACAATATGACCATGATATTGTAATCAATTAATTGTTGACTTGAATTTACTTCTCTAAATATTTCTCCAGCTTTATACATGCAGTTGGGTATTTCCATTCCTCAAAGAAATAAGCAAAATGAGTCTTTGTCTCTCTAAACAAAGATATCAGCTAATGAATTAATTGGCTTTTAAAAATCACCAAATCCCCTTTTTATCCTTTTTCATTAAATCAAAAAATAATGTTTATTTAAAGGAGAACAAAGGCAGTGGACTGAAAAAAAAGATGTTTCCATAACTTGTCAATGAATATTCTTTCAAAATAAATCAGAAAAATGTTTTCTTGAAATTAATTAAGGTTGTGCCAATAATTAATAAAAATTCAAGTTCAACATCTGTATATGTTTCCACAAGCTTAATCATTCTTAAAATAAATCAGTGTAAAGAAACTATCAGATGGCTAATTCTAAAATCAGAAATATTAAATTTTCATGTGTTTATTTTTCATTACAACACAAACATACTTTGAAATGTAATTAGTGATGGCTAGAGTCAGATTGCTCCACATTTGTTGACAGTATCTGATTGCAATTTTCACCTCCATATACACTAATATTAAAATATGCTACTGTGCTCTTATGACATGCTTATTATTCCAATTTTATTCTGCTCCCAAAAGACATACATTATATGACTTAATATGATGGAATTTTCATCAAATTTTCAGAAGAGCTTTGAAATTGTCAAATACATCTTCAAAGAGAAGAATTTTAAAGTAGGGTGACATCTTCCATCATTTTTATCTTCCTCCAGATAACCTGTTTTTCTTTCCATATCACCTCACGCTACATGAATTTTTAATTTAGAAGAATCTCAAAACTTCAGAATCAGAACAAGCTTTAGAAAGTATTTAAATTAAATCCTTTAGCCTATTCATATATAATTCTATTCTATGTTATTGTTTCAACTAGTACTGAGTCCCGATTTGACTACATCTTATAAATGCACATTTTATTTTGTGGCAGTCAGAATTGCAAGGAGTAGATCCATGTAAGCAGACAAAGTATCTTCCCCCACTGTCTTCCTATTAGTGGTTTAATTTTATTCTCTTCAGTCATGTGGAATAAGATAAAGTACATCAGATTTGCCATTGTTGCCCAATTTTGACTAAGTCACATGGCATACACACACGAATCATGACGATAATTATCTTGCTGATAAGAAATTGATCAGTCTCTTATGCTTATCTTTGAATTACTTGCTATTTTATGTGCTAGGAATTTCTGAAGTAGCTAAATAGTTCCTCATATTTTTCCAAATAAGGGAGAATAATGGAAGGGATGAACCAAACTGGGGTATGCATGGAAAGTCACAATGAATTTCCCCATATAAATATCATTTACTAATAAAAGTGTTTAAAAATAAGAACACAAAGCAAACAAAAATATTCATCCTCTGGGTGTAAGAACTCAAGACCGGATGAGTGTTGAACTTTTGTCATCAATATTTTATGTTTTATCAAAGTAATGTTACAAAGTCAATGCCTTTCTGTGAGAATACCAGAACAGCAGTAGTTAGTAGGGTCAAACATCTCCATCTGAGAAATCTGAGTTTGGACTCAAATTGGTGTAAGCTTTCTAAGTGCTAAGGCTTCTGCAGTAAGAAAGAAAACTGGTGGTCATGGCACAAAATGTTCATATTGAAACTGCACTGTACTATCTCTGCAGCAGTCAAATTCCTTGCATTGCACCTGTGAGGTATGGACATCACTACACTTCCTACAGGACATCTGTGATGATTATGAGTGAGTCAGTCATGACACCAAACACTGTGTCTCTGGCACATGCGTGATGTGTTATAGTGATTAAAGGCAGTCTGTGAATGAAAGTTGGGCTCCCATTTTAGATTTTCTCTGAATACCTGGGGTTGTTATTTCACTTCTCAAGTATCGGTTTCTTCATTTGTAATATTGGAAAGCATAGGCCTCAAAACTCATTTTCTTTTCTTTTTAGTGTTAACTAGCACTGTTGCAACTCTTTTTTACATGTCTCTTTTGTTACTGTGTGTTAAAAACACTCACATTCTCCTCTCTTAACAATTCCAAGAATACCGATACAGTATTGCTAACTATAGTCATCAACCTACACATCATATCTCTGAGGCTTATTCACCTTCAAACTCAAAATATGTAACCTTTATCCTATCTACCCTATTTCCTCTTCCATCCCCAAGACCCTGGCAACCATTTTTTAAAATTCTATTCTCTGTTTAGATTCTACACTTAAGTGAAATCATACAGTATTTGTGTTTCTCTGTTTGACTTATTTCATTCAGCATAATGTCCTAATCATGTATTGTTAAGAGGTTAATATTCAAAATATACTAAGGAACTCAACTTGGTAACTACATTTTTTTTCTTGCTTAAAAAATAGCAAAGTACTGAACGTACATTTCTCTAAAGAAGATATACAAATGGACAATGGGTACATGGAAAGATGCTTAACTTCACCAAATTATCAAGGTTTTCATTTTAAAATGAGAAATGTAAATACATATAAAATTAATCATCACAACAAAATGAATCTCTGTATTTCTGTCATTCCAATTCAGTAAAATATTGCCACCATCCATTTTTGCATTTTTCTTTTATTTATTTTCACAGGGATTATATGAAATGGAATATGCGTAGTGTTTAGCACAGATCCTGGAATACATAAATGCATAATAATTTTGTTAAATGTTATATCCTTTTTGAGTTACTCAAACATAAAATAAGGCTGATCTCTAAAATGGAATCCTTATTAAAAGATCAAATTCTGAAAAAGTGGTAATGTTGAGTTTTTTTAATCTGAGAAGTGAAATAAGATTATAAAGCTAATTTGTATGATGTAAGAGAACTACTATTGACCTAAGAAAAGGATAATCAAGTATTACTCTAGCTATATGCTTCCAGCAAAGACTAAAGGACCGTACCACTAATGCACAGAGAAGAAAAGGACACAAACATAAAAAGTTTGGAAATTTCCAAAGACAAATTACCCATATCCTACTGTTGGGCAGGGTTAAAGCTTGGCTCTAACCCGATAAATGTCCTGGTTTCTAGCTTAGGTACATCTTACTATTAGGACTTCCCTAGGAAGTATACATAGGCTTTAAATGTCCTGACTTCTGGTGTTTTTCCTTCACTCTGCTACTTGGAGAAGTCTAGCTAGCTGTGTATATCTTCCCCATTTTGCTCTGCCCTGGTTCCCTGTGGCACATACCACTATGACTGCTGATTTTTTGAAAGCCTTGCCTTCTTCTCTGCCATGGCTCACATGGTCTTACTTCTGTGATTTCTCATTTGGTGCCTTTTCTCATTTTTCCTCCTACCACTCTATATGAGGGCATCACTGTTCTTCTTTAGATCTGTCTTTTCTCTACTCTTTACATCTTCTCCATTAGTATTCACATTCACTCCTCAAGTTTTAAAAACTATAACAATTAGATGACTCCCAAAGTCACCTGAGTCTACTTAAATTCCAATCCTACAACCCCAAGGTCACCTAGACTATTCCATCTGGAAAGTCTAGGTGGAAACAAACACCATGATTCTCAAACAGCCACCATTTTTCTTCTTGTCCCAATTTCCCCAAATACGAATTCAGGTTTTAAAAATTATATGATCAACTCATATCTTTATAATAATTATTCTTCTTCAAGAATATTTGGAATAAAACAGGGCTAGGAGTGGTTTAAGGCCAGCCTAGGCAAAAGGTTAGCAAGACCCCCATTTTAAATAGTAATCCAGGAATGGTGAAATATTCCTTTGATTCTAGCTTCAAGTAGGAGGCCTGAGGTAGGAGGATCTTGGTTCTAGGCTGGCAAATGCATGAGATCATAGTCAAAAAATAACTTAAGCCAAAAATTTTAAAAAAGAGTTGGGATGTAGCTAAAGTGGTAGAGTGCCTGCCTAGTAAGTGCAAGATCCTGAACAGGCCTGTTCATGTCCTTCATCCATTTTTGAATTAAAAATTTGGCTATTGAATTGTTTAAGTTCCTCATTACACTTTGGATATTAATCTCTTATTAAAATACATTGTTAGGAAATATTTGGGTCATTGAATATGTTGTGTCTTTTAAAAGACAAAAACACATTTTAGGATACATTATGGTGTTCTGCTTATCAGGCTAGAACAAGGAATAGAATGGCTGTAATCACCAAGCAAGGCCAAATGCTATTAAATCTCAGTATCTCCTTGCTGTCAGGCATCCTTCATGATCCCTGACCTTCTAAAGCAAGTTAGAAACTGCAAAGATCACAAAAAGATCTCCGCTTCATCTCATGCTAAGGGTTTGAAATGAGGTCTATAAATCAGTAGTCAAAAGCAGAAAATGCTGAGTAAGCTCATCTTACTTTAATTGATATTCATAGTTTGATACAAAAGTCAGCACTCTGCTTGTCTCCTTTCGGTTCCTTCTAGACTCAGATTAGGATGACTTCCTGTCCCAGGCTCAGTCAGCTGTTGGGAGAGTGCCATTTCTCAGGCAATTTCACTGAAACACCAAATTACAGATTGGCTGAGGAAATGGCAAAATAACCTTTCTCCAAACAGAGACAGCAGAAAGTGTTCATTTAGACTGGCTACTTTATGGAAAAGATAACTATTTCTTTTGATAGGCCTTGGTCAAAGATAATATGGATCCAGAAAACAAAGCCTTTGCTTAAAAAAAGAATATATGTTGTCAGATATACTCCTTTAGGTTGCTGGTTTACCATTTTGTTGTTTAGAATTGGAGAGAAACCATTCAAAATTTTACTGTAAAGCATGAGGATACAGAATTGTTTACTTGGCAGGACCCAAAATAAAAACCCAGCGTCCGTACTTACAGTAGAATAACATCAAAAGAAACTGAAAACTCATGTTAAAAATGTTCTACTAAAATATTAGTTTATTTTGTTATGTCTTAGTGATATCTAGCTTACAGGTCCAGTGGAGATAAGTCTCAAGTTACAAGATTAAACAAATAACTGTATTTCAAAAATTATTTTCTTCAAAGGTGATTTATTTCTACAGTACACCCTATTATTATCCCTGCATGTTTGAACTGCTGAGAATACAAAATGCTTATTTACAACACAAAAGTGAGAGAACAATCATGTAGGTTACCACAGAACTTTTCCTTTCAGAATTTCCCACAGGCTTGAGGAGAACATCAGAAGAAAGGAAAAGCCTATATTGGTCGAGAATGCCATGTTGGTTAATTTTCATGGAGGCCTCCTTTTAAGAAGAAGGAAGTTGGGTCACCTGAAAAGACTTTAGAGAAGGGGTTCCCACTTTACTCATATAACATAACCCAATATGGTTATCATGGATGTGTATGAAACAACCAGTCAAAGTGACTTAGTGAAGAGCTTACAAGGTTGAACTAACTCAAACAACTGACCAGTTTCAAATAAATATATCATTGTGCATCTATTATATGTCTAACTAGATGCTTTATATCTGTTAAAAGTATCTTCACAACTTTTCCCAATATATACTATAACCACTGCTTTACACACGGGAAAATTTAAGTTTATTGAGTTGAGAACTTGCTTAAAACTGTTTGGTACAAGGGGCTGAAATGGTATTTAAATTTGAACATCTTATTCCAAGCACCTTCTAGACAGTATTATTTTCTTAAAACTTTAAGTCAAGTATACACTTTTAAAAATCTGAATTTACATTTGGGGAAGCTGGAAAAATAGAAGTTTGTGAACGATCTCCCCAGGACTCAATGACATATCCCAAGAACGACAAACTTAATATTTTTTGAAGAAAATATCCTCACTGTAGAGATCAAGGAACCCTGTGGCTTCATATAAGAAATGTGAAAGATAATCTTTCAGTTTTGATGCAATTTGGAAAAAGACCCTCAAAGTTGACACATAATTATTGTCCTTGAAGGGGCAATTATAATAAGAAAACTAGGACTTGGAGTTGCTGCTCACATCTGTAATCCCAGTTACTCGGGAGGCAGAGATCAGGAGGATCAGGGGTGGAAGCCAGCTCAGACAAAAAGTTAGAGATCCCATCTCAATCAAGAAGCTGGGTGTGGTAATGCACCTGTCATCTCAAGTACATAGAAGTTGGCCTCACGCAAAAAGTGAGACCCTATGTAAAAAATAACTAAATCAAAAAGGGCTGGAGTGTGGCTCAAATGGTAGAGCAAGTGCCTAGCAAGCATGAATACAGATTAATATGAGGGTTGGAGGATGGGTGTAGTATGGGGAAATTGGGAGATGTTCCACTTTGAGCTTTTTCACTATGGCTTGTGTTTTTCAGAAGCCTCAGCCAGAGAACTGGAGGAAAGAACATTTATATTTTACTTATTCTTTTGTTTTGAACTTCACTTTCTTATAGGGGCCCAGTCTACTTCCAATGTTGAAAGTAACTCCCAACCTGGAGAAGTAATGCATTTGTAGCCAGGAAAAAGAATGAAAGAAAGAGAGAAAAGAGGGAGGGAGGCAGGAAGAAAGAAAGGAAAGTAGGGAGAGAAAAGAAAAGATTGAGGAACAATTTCTTACAACTGATTTTACCAGAGCTATACTAGCTACATTAAACAAAACAAATAAAAGTACTCTTATTTTCCTGACTTTTCTTCCGAGTGGCTTGGAAACAAAGGATACCTGAGGGGCACCTTCACAATTAAGAATGGACACATTCCCCCTTTAGCAGAAGTGGCACTTGAAAAACAGAGGGCAACCATGCACAGAGAACCCTCTCAAATGGCAAAGCTCATGGTCTTGACATTCTTCCTTCCCTCAACAAGCAACTGGATGTCTAAATAGATAATACTAATACCAAACATTCTTACTCAGGCATGGGGCTCACATCTGTGGGCAGGATAGCTTGAGTTCAAGGCTAGCCTAGGATACATAGCAAGACCCTATCAAAAAGAGAGGGATAAAGAGATAGAGAGGAGGGAGGGAGGGAGGGAGGCAGAGAGAGAGAGAGAGAGAGAGAGAGAGAGAGAGAGAGAGAGAGAGAGAGAAAGAGAGAGAGAGAGAGAGAGAGAGAGAGAGAGAGAGAGAGAGAGAAGGAAAGGAGTATTTTGCTCAAGTTACAAAAGAAGAAATCTACTACTGATTGGCCTGTGTCAGGCCTGTGGCCTGTGTGGGTATACCTCACAAAACTACATCTGTCCCTTGTCCAGCCTGACCAGGAAATTTGTCTTAAGTTTGAGTCCTGGAGACTTGATGGAGTTTCCTCAGGCTTTCTCTGCCCCAGATATGTCTTCTTGATCCATATCTTTTCTCTTACCCTACATGACAGTAGAGGACAGAGACTAGAGACTATTATTTTCAAAATCTAGTTGGGGAAAAATAGTTTCTGTTTTCAGAACCAGTAGCACTTACCGTGAGTTTCTATAATTTCCTTTGTCCTCAAACTCACTTCAGGAATGAGAGAGAGTACAGATCTCCTTTTCAGGGACACAGCCAACTTGAATCCTCTTCTAGTCCTCACCAACTCCCTGTGTTCATCAGGGTTGGCCATTCCCGGAGACAATATATTCTAAATGTCTCAATTTTATTGTTTGATTTTCATGGTATTTTAGTTAGTTTTTTGTAAAAAAATAAAGGAGGAAGAATTTATTTTGGATTGCAGTTTCAGAGGTTTCAGGGAATGGCTATGGGTCCAAGGCAAGGCTGAAACATAATGGTGGAAGAGTATGACTGAAGAAAGACGCTCAACTCATGGCAGCAGGGAAACAGAGAGTGGGAGAGAGGAGCCAGCGACAAGCTCTAACCATTAAGGACCTACTCTCAGTGACCTATTTTTGCCAACTAAACCCCATCTCTTAGCTTCTACCACCTCCTAAAAATGTCATCAAACTGTGAATCTACCAGTGCATTAAGCCACGTAATTCACCATTGATTAGGTCAGAGCCCTCGTGATCCAATCACCTCTCAATAGTGCCACCAGTTGGGAACCAAACATTCAACGCATGAGCTTTTTTGGGCGACACTTCATATTCAAACCTCAATACATGGTCAGAAAAAAAGGGAACCTGTTCCCTTTTTATCAGAGAATGGTAAAACAATTAGTTATTGTATCAAAATGTTATGTTATTCCATATAATATGAGTTTAAACCATTTTGTTTTTCTCTGTTCAGTGTGTCTGTTCTGTGGTACTGTCAAGATGGGTTCTATAAATGTCACTGGTTTCTTTTTTCTCTCTCTTTTTCCTTTCTTCTCTCTCGCTTCTTTCTTTCTTAAATGAATTACTCACAGTTTGAACTCTACGTTGTAGCTTTTTCAGTCTGGAAGATATTACTTTTACTTTACATGATGAAACATATCTGCTATGGTATTCTTACCTGCTTTATACTCATTTTCAGTGGTATGGTATGACATATGAGTGATCTTTTTGTTGATTGATTCATTTATTTACTTATGTATTCATTCATTTAACAAATATTTGTTAAAAGTGCAATATGGTTGACACTAGGGATTCAGTGGGGATAGGATAAGGTTCCTGTTCTTACTGCTTATGATATTTATCAGTAGTGAAATAAGAATGGAGGAAATGAGCAGATGTATAATAAAATAACTACATAATTAATTTTATGTGTGATAATAGTAAGTTATAAGAAATAACAAAACAGAGTGTTATGAGGACTTAATGTCAAAAGAACACTTTTAAGAAGTGACTTTGTTAAGGGCAAAATAGTTTCTGGTAGTGAGGGGGTGGGAGGAAAAGGGAGGGGGTAGGGGTATAGGGAGGGGTGGGGGAAACGGGGGAGAACTGACCCAAACATATGCACATATGAATAAAAGAAATAAAAAAGAGATGTGACTTTGTAACTCATATCTGAAGGGTAGACTTTGTTATATAGCCATTATCACAAGAATAGCATTTTAAAAAATCCAAATAGCTAGCACCACTGGTTCATGCCTGTAATCCTAGATACTTAGGAGACTGAGATTGTGAAGACTAGTTTGAAGTCAGTCCCAGCAAACAGTTCACAAGACCCCATTTCCAAATTAACCAAAGCCAAAATGGACTACTCTTCATGCAACAGAGGGTTTACTTTGCAAATGCGAAGTCCTGAGTTTAAACCCCATCCCACCAAAAAGAAAAAAGAATACAAATAGATTCTCCAACATCTAAACATGAAAAAATAAAATTTTGTTTAAAATAGAAGATGAAATCAGAGAACAGAAAGACAAGAATGGGAGACTAATGAAGAGACTTTTATCAGTAAAGTGACAGTGCAATTTGCATTTTCCAAAGATCACTCAGTTTGCTTTGTAGTGCATAGATGGCAGGTGAGCAAAAATGTGGATTGTGAAGAGAGCCAGGTAGTTTCAGAGGTGACAGCATTTGTGACTAAGACAATGTTGGAGAAGACAGAGAAATGTAGTAGTGATATAGAGTTGCGAAAGCATCATGTAACTAGTGATGGAGAGGCAGATGTCAAGTTTGACTCTTAAGAATTGTCTTGGCCTGAGATTTCTATACTTGATGCTACTTCAGAGAGCAAACTGGGAAACACAGTTGTGTAGCATCTTACTCCACATCTCTGTATTGTACACTTACTGCCAGTATAGCTTCACTTTTAAGTAAAACAAAGGATTAATATCTTGTGGTCTACTATGTCCACTGCAAAGCAAAGGAAAGACTTTGGACCCTTTCAGCAATGTTCAAATAAACTCATGCTATTTTACTTTACATAAAATGTAACTTGAAAACATAAGTATCTGTTCAAGTGTTTCCTGGAGAGGGGCCTAGCAGTGTTTGAATTCTCCAGCATAAAGATACCTTCCAGAATGCCAAGTAGGGGTTGATTGCCAACGTTCTTCTGTCTGCTGTGATGAACATGATCCACAGTTTTAGAAGTGAAGACTCAGATTATGGTGTTGAAAATGTGTTCCTTCACAGGATGCCAGGTGGCTCCACAGCAGCAGTTACTGCCTATTCATAAACTACTTTATCACAGTATAGAGCCATGTACAAATTGACAAAGACATCTTTGCTGTTATTGTGGGAGTCATGACATTCTACCTCTTACTTGTGTGAATCATAAGGTTATTTCTAAGGAACAGTTTACACCCTTGATTGTAGAGTCATTTACACAGAACTTCTGGCTAGATGTCTATAACTACATAATGACTGCATTCTTGAAGAATTCTTGATTGATTATAGATTCCATGATGATGTTGACTTCCTGGTGAGATCTACCCTGACGTAACATTTTTAAAATTGGAGTTCTACCCTTGAATGCTTTATTTTTTCTTCTATTTTCCATGGTACTTCTATCTTTATATTACACTGAATATGTCACTTATATGCTTATTTTATTGTCTGTTTCTTTCCTCTAAGAGTAGGAAAAGAAATTTTATTTTCATTTATTAGGATGTCTCAAATGTCTGGTACATAGTTGATATTCTATTTGTTGAATGAATGAGTTTGCTGGTAGCCATGTAGATAAAATTACAGAGGTAACTTTGTGGAGTATGGTTATGACATTCCTTTTGTGAAAAAATATTTTGATGACATCCCATCATTTATGAGATCTGGTGTGGCTATTGAGTTTCATTATTCAAACTATGTCTTCCTTCTACTTTTTCCCTACAGTCATTAGACATCTAATCACAGCAAAGGAATAGCCATGTTCTTCCATGTGATATTCTTTTCCTTACCAAGCAAACATTTTCTATTATTTGGTTATGTGGCATAATAATGCATAAAAGACTTCTCCAAAATCCAGAGCACTGGCTTAAAGCAACACACATTTTTGCTTTCCTCGTAGGCATTGTAGGCTCCATCTCAGGCTGAGCTTAGCTGGGATCTGCAAGGCTTGGCTCCAGGCTATAGGCTGGAATCAGGTCAGCTCCATTGCTTCTTTGTTTTCCATGGTCTAGCAGCTATCAGAAGCACATTTTCTTTTTGGCAGATTACTAAATGTAAGTGGCTGCACGAACACATTTGTGGACACTGCTTCCCTCATGACTGCTCAGTTCTGTGACTGAAGTAAGTGATATTGTCAAGCTTAATATCAATGCAGGGAGAAATATGTTTATGTTCCACCTGAAGTAGAAGGAGAAGAGTGACATTTTCTGGTCAATATTCATATTGTACACATTATGTCTCAAGATACATCCACCAAGACCCCACATAAATCTGACTACTCAGTGAATAAATCTCTAACTTAGTTTGATCGGTCAAGTATATATTTTCCCATTTTTGTGATTTCATTGAACTCTGTTAATGCCTGTGTCATCACACTATTTACATGTATGACTCTTCTTATGAACTTTATGATTCTAAATAGCAGAGATACTTTCCTTTTAAGATCTGTGTCCATACCCAAATACAGTGGGTCACAACTATAGTCCCAGCTAGTCAGTAGGTGGAGAGTCAAAAGATCATGGTTCAAGGTCAGTCTGGTTAAAAAGTTAGTGAGACCCATCTCAACAAAGGAAGAAAAGCTGGCATGGTGGCACATACCTGTCATTCCAGCTATGCAAGAAGCATAAATAGAAGGATCACAGTCCAGGTTGGTCGAGGCAAAAACATGGGCCCTTTCTCAAAAATAACCAGATCAAAACCAGCTAGGGCATGGCTCAAGAGAACTTTAATAGCAAGTATAAGGCCTTGAGTTCAAAACAGTATTCTCCCAAAAATCTCTATCCCTAATAGTTAACCAGTTGCATAAATAAAAGAAATAGTCTATTTTAAAGAATAGTTAACCCATTTAGATTCCATCAAATGAGGGCTGGAAGTATGGTTTAAGTGGCAGAGTGCCTGCCTAGCAAGCAAAGGCCATGAGTTCAAACTCCAGTACTGCGGAAAGAAAGAATGAATGAATGAATGAGAGAGAGAGAAAGAGGAAGAAAGGAAAGAAGGAAGGAAGGAAGGTAGGAAGGAAGGAAGGAAGAAGGGAAGGAAGGAAGGATGAGATTCCATCAATGTCAGTTTTTTGGTCCATCTAGAATGGGGAAAATACTATTTTAAAATTAAAAGATATCACACCATGTGAAGTACAACAATGAACAGTTCATATTTAAAACTAACTAGAGGCAGGTGATCTCAAGTTAAAAATAGTCAAAAATACCATTGCATGCTAAAATGTTTAGTATAATTAGCCAAACACTTAAGGAATGAAGATAGTCTTGACTGAGAGTTTAAATTGAATGTTAGGACATTAATAGAAATAAATATTTGGCAATCAAGAGGATAGAGTATTCTTAGTTTTCTTTTAAACTTCTGCCACAAAAATCAGCTTTTTGTTTTTAGTTTTTAAATGGCATTCATATCAATTGACAAATGTTTAAATTTATTCTAAAAGATTAATTGCTCCATCTATTCATCCCCATCCATCTCTCCATCCATTCAACCAACCACTCTTTCACTAGTCTATCCTTTTATTTATGTGGTTCTACTTTTCTCAACCAACTAAGCCTTATTATACTTTATTCATAATCAAGTTTACAATCTGTTATTAGTCCATTTTCTGTGACTATCACAAAATACACAAGGTTGTAAACTTTATAAAGAAAGGAAGCTTATTTTGCTCCCAATTTTGGGGACTGAAAGTTCAAAACTGGGCAGCCCAATTTGTTTAGCCTATGAAGAGAACATCATGGCAAACAGCATCACAGTATCTACACATACTCGTGCAGAGAGATCACCCGGTGAGACACTGTGTGACAGAAACCACAATATCATGAAAACCGTTCACTCCATGAGACAAGCTTATAATCCCTTTTGAAAATGGTGACCCCATGATCTAATTACCCCATTAGGATCTACATCTTAAAGGTTCCACTACCTCTCAATAGCCTAAAACTAAGAACTGAGCCTCTAGTACATATGCCTTTGGGGAACACGCTCAAACCATGTACAAACCATGGCAGAGCCCATGATTTATTACTCAGATTGCGCCCTCATCAATATCCTGACCTGCTGTTTCCTTTGTCCTTTGTACTGTATTCATCCACATGGAGAATGCATGAGTCCAAGTACTCATTTCCATTTTACCTCCTTGAATCATTAGACACCATTTTGTTAACCAGAAGAGTCAGCTCCCATTCCACTGACTTCATTACAAATATACTATCGATTTTTAAGATTTATATTTCCAATATTAAAACCATCTTGTATAGTGTTTGTGAAATAGATCTATGAAGAAAATTACTTGACCTTAGAATTACAATCACTGACATAAATACTATGCTATTAAACCTTATTATCTGCGTACTAAAATCAGCACTAAACGACAGAATTCTATACACATTTCTAGGCAATTAAACCTGCTAATATTCGTGACAAGATTTAAATTTCCTCCCCTTCATGGGAACTAGATCTGAAAACGGGAGATAGAGATTATCATTTGGTAAATAAGAAATTAATAACTTTTTGGGTATGATATGATCGATAAACTTTTTTTTTTTGCTAATCCCCAAATTAATTGCTATTAGTTATGTTTTTGAATTTTCTATTAGTTCTATTATTCCTTCAGTGTAAGGCATGGTATTTCCAGTTCAACCATATACTATATATCTGTTATCTGGAAGAATGACAAAACACAGTGAAATTGACATCTAACATATTCAAATAGATTAATTTAACAGTGTTATGACTTTTTCCTGGACCTGTAGACATTCTGCTTTGAATTTCCTGTGTTAGTTGTTTCTTTGCCATCCTGTTCTTTCTTCAAGATGTACCTATTTTACTTACCAGTGGATTTTACTTTGCTTTCCAAGGTGAAACTTGTTTTTTTATTACATTAATCTACTTGAATATGTGAGATGTTGATTTCAGTGTCAAAAAAATAGTAGTGGAAAGGAACTGCAAATACTTGAGAAGTTCCCATGCCCCTAAGACCATCCCAGTCAAAATACTGTATCAGTTGTATCAGTTAAATAAAACATCCCCAGTCCATGCAATGAGGCTGCTAGCCCAGAGAACTGGATTCAATAGAGTAAAGAATCCCTGAACAACGTGGTATTCCAAGAAGTCAGCCAGCATAAGTGGTAGGAGAGAAGTCTTTCAGCACAAAGTTACACATTCTCTATGTCTTATCAATATCAGAATTTCCCGTATTGGAAACTTATTTGCTTTAAGCTTTGTATCTTATACAAATACTAATGATACTTGACAGGAAAATTAGTTGTGATTCCTTGCATTATGAAAGATCCAATTAAAATTCCCATAAACAAATAAAACAGATTGTTTTTGGAATTCATAGAGAAAAGTTCCAAAAAAAGGGAATAAATGTTACAGAAATACTACCAGGGCCTAGAATTAGGGACTCACTGCTCTCAGGAGATTCTCTTCTTGTCTCTTTCTCCTACTTCATCACTCTATTTTCTCTATTTGTTTATCTTTCATTGACTTGATTTCCATGCCCCATTCTCTTCTAGTCTTTCTTATGTTCAGGAACCTCACTATCATCATCACAAGAGTGCCAGAAAGAGATTATTTTTCTCCTATTATCCATAGATCAGTCATAGAGAGGAATCTAATCTACTAGATTTTTGTCACCTGTACTCTTCCCAGAGCAATAACTGTATCTGGATATGGTCTACTAAAACATAGGTCTATAACCAGGAAAATGAGTAACAGTGCTTGTTACTCAAGAAAAAGCAATACCCACAATCCACCATTTATTGATGCTTATCAGACAATTATACCTTAGTGTGAGTAAATGAACTAGTCTGTCTTAAGAAAAAGGAGAACAGAGACTATAAAGGCAGGAGACTCCAAACCATACATTACATAAACAGTGAGGTCAGATTTATCTATGCTAGAATCCTAGGGACTAAGTTTTCTAGTGTTCTTGGCAACTTCCCTAAATGTGCTGTTCAATTTCCTCATCTTTAAAATGTATACCTACTTCTTGTAAAATGGTAATAGTAGTAGGCTTTGCAGAACTTAGCACAAAGTGAACATTCAAAAACACTAGATAAATAATCAACTAATTGCATGAGTATTTGTACCATAAATTGGATGTGGTGGCACATGGCTGTTATCCCAGCACTCCAGAGGCTGAAGCAGGAGGATTGTGAGTTCAAGGTCAGCTGGAATCACATAGGGAAATAGGGAAACATGAGAGAGAGAGAGAGAGAGAGAGAGAGAGAGAGAGAGAGACAAAGAGAAAGATTCTTTTGAAAATTAAGGGAAATATTCATGTAAAATGCTTAGTGGAGGATTAGACATGTGCTATATCTTTAATAAATAGTATTCCAAAAGTTTTTGTGCACTGATCAAATGAAAGGAGAATTCAAAAGAGATTCTACTACCAGGCTAGGGAAAAAATAAATGTAAAGACAAACTTAAGGGTCAAGGGGTGGGATTTGTAGTGTTGTTCGTTCAAAATTAATTACAAGAGTACTGAAACTTATTTACCTCTATGAATCTACACTTTAAAAATCATTGCTTTAAGTGTTGTACAACTTAGAAATGCAAAACTTAGAAAATTACAAGAGAAAAAAGAACAATTATGTGTGTTCTTAGTTATATATTGGCATTCAAGCCTTAATTCCCACGTTAGCTCTGAAGAATGCTAAAAAATACTCAAAGGAACTTCTAAATAGTTCCAAATATGGGTAATCATCATTATGCAGGTAAAATATTTGCATATTTTTATCAAGAAACTTTGAGATTAAGCAGCAATAGGAAATGAACACCAAAAACTTCTTTTTAATTTCTCTCTAGTCTTCACAATGGTTTCAGTTTAGAAAAATATCTAGGGCAAACACAGCAATGTGGTCAAACTTGGGTCATATGATAAGGGGAGTGCACACATGGGAGGTGTGGGATAGGTAAGAAAGCCAAAACATGATAGTATTTGATGTCCCTACTGCAGAGGAATTAATACTGAAACTGTAAAGTGGCAGAGGACAATATGAGAAGGGGATCAGGAACCAGTGTAAAGATCAGTTAGAGATGAATCAACTTGGATTGTAACACATTTGCACATGGAAGCAATGCTAGGAATCTCTCTGTATAGCTATCCTTAACTCAACTAGCAAAAATGCTTTGTCTTTCTTATTATGTTTATGTCTTCTCTTCAACAAAATTAGAGATAAGGGCAGAACAGATTCTGCCTGGAAGTGAGGGGGAGTGGGGGGGGACAGGGAGGGGACAGGGGGCAAGGGGTAGGTGAGAGAAATGACCCCAACAATGTATGCACATATTAACAAATGAATAAAAAAAAACCCTAAAACTTTGCTCTGTTGCTGGATATGAATATTACAAGGGCTGTTAGAATAGACATAAAGTTTTGGTCAGTGTTGAGATTGATTTGTTACTCTACCCAAGTATTGTTTGTGACCAACAGTGTACATCTGTGCTGCTCTGGGCATACTTACCCTCAGATCCATTCCCTGTCTTCTCTGCTACACTATGTGTCACAGAGCATTGAATTCATGCATTGCATTCTCCAGACTCCTGAATAAGCTGCATATTCCTGTGTTTGTCCAGCAAAAGGTATTTAGAATACTGAGAGAAAAGGAGAAGACAGGGTATTTCTTCCTGCCTCAGGAAACATCTTCAGTGTCTGTATCTGCTTTGTGGTTTCAGCTTCTATTAGGAATGAAAAAAGAATTTTACATTTCTAGCTTTTGTTGAGTAACTCTAGCTTCTGAACTTCAGTAAAATCTCCTCCTGTTTTCCTCTTTCCAGTGCAGGAAAGGGGTAGAGACTTCCTGTTAATGCTAATTTTGGGATTGCCTTGTCAAACTCTGACTTATTATTTCATTTATCATCAATTTGCTACATTAAATTCTCTGAATTTTAAATGGTTTCTATTTTTCCTGGCTAGATCTAGACTGAAATATCAATTTATTGCCACTTGCCCTAGTCATTAGAGAATATACCATTTCTAAGTAAGTTAAGTAGAATACTCAGAACAGTCACTGATTCTGATCATTAAAAACAATTCCTCATATCAACTTTGTAAGAAGAAAATGGGAAAAGTAGTCTTGTAATGCAAGCACATGGCCTGAAGCCACACTCATAGTCCTACTAAATGATTCTGTTCCCCTAATTTAACTAGAAAGCATTGGAATAGAAATGCAACTGAAGAGATACTGCATGTGTATGTACAAATCAGATTAAGTGTGGTATTCTGTAATTCCCCAGGCACTTTCTCCCATGTTTTAAGGGATGAATAAATCATGAAATGGCCTAATGAAAAACAAAGAGGTAATACTGTTTTCTTGGAATTTTGCACAAATCAAGAAAAGGGAGAAGAGTTTAACTAGTGAATTCCTAGTAAGGGAGAAGTTTGGATTGATAAATAAATAAATATATATGTATATATATTTATCAACATATGTATTTATCAATATATTGTATATATACACATATATGTATATATATGTGTTATATATGTATATACACACATACATTGTGGCATTTACAAAAATTCTTATAATATATCACGTATAGTATACTTGAATGCACCCCCTCCAGCATTCTTCCATTCCTAGAATAGTTTCAACATATATATGTGTGTGTATATACATATATATATATGCAAGAATTTTGAATTCAGCCAGGACTTGTTCCACCCCCTGTTCTCTGATTTTGTATAAGAAGAGAAGAAGAAGAAAAAAAATGACATTTTTGGTTGTTTAAGATAGTTACACAGGGAGTTTCTTTGTGGCACTTCTGAGGTCCTTCCTGGAGGAGTTGGTACCAGTGGGAGTTGGGAGGAGGTGGGGAAATGGTAAAGGAGGGTAAATACGGTGCAAATACTGTGTACACATATATGTGAATGGAAAAATATGTGTTGAAACTATTCCAGGAATGGGATAATGCTGGAGGGGGTGTATTCAAGTACAATATATGTGATATATTATAAGAATTTTTGTAAATGCCACAGTGTATCCCCAACCAGCACAACAACAAAGAAAATGAAAGCACTGTAGAGTTTAAGAACAAATAAACAAAAATTCTGAACTCATTGATATTCTTTGAGTCTCTTTTATAACCCCTTGAATGTATAGCATGTCAGGATGCTTCTGTGTTAGCCAGTTCTATTTAAATCTGCTTAATTGACCTGCTTTAAACTCTTTAGCATTCTAGTCCTATAAATTGTTGACCTAACAAGTAATAATTTATTTCTTTTGAGTGGAGATGTTATTATCTATTGAAATTATGAAAATATTCTGCAGAAGATTCCCAGATAAATTGCTACAGAGAAAAACCAGGAGAGAGTTCTTGGCTATTGTACAGTTTGGTAAAATTATTGAACCCCTGTTATCTCCCTGATTAACTGTAAGTACAATGAATATCTGCCCTAAGGAAAAGGCAGATATGGTAAAGTCAATTAGAAATAAACCTATCAACAAAACAAACCTATCCACACACACACACACACACACACACACACACACACACACCCAAAACCTTCTAAACTGTGCATGTAATTTCTAGCAACTAGTTTAGAAAAACATGTATTTACATTTATATAATCTGACTGACACAACAATTCTAAGAAGGTAGATTACATATCTATCTAGAGTTGAAGAACTGAGGCCCAGAGAGGTTTAGTAACTGCCAATCTAGTATTAAATACTAATGCCTGACTTAAACCCAGATTTGTAGGACTCCAATCTGCAAGCTTCCCTTCCTTCATCATATCGTATCTTAAAATTTGGTCCTTATGAAAACATGCTGAGCTAGGAAACTGTGAACTTCAAGAACTCATCCAAATAGGTTAATAGACTTGACAGACTCCATAGAGCTGATCTGAAATACCTGGACCTTCAAGGCCTGCTTGTCACTGTGATATCCTTGAACATTTCTCTAGTATTGAAGCTTTTAATCTTTAAATGTTAAACAGAGTCCATCTTGGGAAAACTTGGCTATAACAACCTTTCTATCTTGAGTCAAAATTTGCCTTTCCAACTGCTGTTTTTTAAACCCCGTTCCATCTTCCAGGCCTAATTAAAGCAAAAATTACCTCTCTCTTGGAAAGTACTTGTAAAAAACGTATGATTTCCTGAATAGCTTCTTCTCTAGGTTGCATGTTGACAGTCCCTTCACTTAGTTCTCATCGGGATAGGTTTTTCACTCACCTCAGTGAATTCTTCTGTATAGTCTTTGTTATATCAGAGAATCTCTTACTGTCAGGTTTCCAGACCTGAGCACAATACTCCTGGTATGGTTGCAGTGGAGAAAAGCAGAGATTTGGGCTGGGAGTGAGGCTCATGGGTAGACCACTTGCCTACCATTCATGCAGTCTTAGGCCTGATCCCTGGCACAGAAAAAAAAAAAATACAGAGGCTTTTATGGACACAATGGTGTTTCTGTGTCTGTTTTCTATTGTCTCATCTCTCTGATGTCATACACCACTCATGCTCAGCTTACAGTAAGCACAGGTTTATACTGCTTTTCATATGGCTTGCTATAAGAACATGCTTCACCTGGTTCTTATTCTATTATGTTTATTTTGAATCCATATTTGTTTTTATTAGCTAAATTCATCTTGCGAAATAATGTGACAGCATAAATTTTGAAATTTCTGGTGTGGCAGAAATTCCTTAATATTCAACAAAATCTCTTTCTGATTCTTCCTGGAAACCCAGGTAGACCATGTGCATTGATTTCCTAGGGTTACTACCTAAAAGACCATAGACTGGTTTAAAAAAATTTTTTTTTGTCACATTTCTGGACATTTTATGTCTCAAATCAAGTGTTGTCGAGTTTGGTTAATTCTGAGGGAGAATCTGTTCCACACCTCTATCCTAGCTTCTGGTGGTCATTGGCAATCTGACATTTCTTGGCTAGTAGGTGCATCCCTTCAACCTCTGCGTATGTCTTCACAGGCTGTTATCTTTGTTGTATTCACATGCTCATCTTTTTTTTTTATAATTTTTTATTAGGATATATTCATTATATGGGGAGATTCATAGTGACAATCCCAATTAGACTTATATTGTACATTATTTACGTTGACCTCATCGTCTGTCCCCCTCAACCTCCTCCCTACCCCCACTTAAAGCAATTGCAAGAGGTCATTTAGTTCTGTTTCATATAGGTATTTTGAAGTCCATTAACCATACACCATCACCTCAATCTCCTTCCTTCACCCTCCCCCTTCCCACTAGTACCCACCCCAGCACAAACTGTGCTTATTTTTTTAAGGACACCAGTCATTGGATTAGAGACTCTTCTCTTGTATGACTCCAGCCTAAATTAACAAATAATATCTGCAACAACCTTATTCCCAAATAAAGTCATATTCTGAGGTATTAGATGTTATAATTTCAATATTTCAAGATTCTTTGGAAGAAGAACAATTTAAGCCATATATCACATTACCCAAAATTGCGTGCAGTTACATATAGTTATGTAGGTTATGTTAGTAAGTTCTAACTAATAGAATATGAGTGAAAGTGGTATGTGGTACTTCTTGGTTTGTCTCATAAAAATATTACATCCCGTGCTCTATTTCTCTTTTTGCTGACCAGATACAACAATGAGGAAAGTATAGCCACAAGAAGCAAGGAACCAGGGTCCCGGGTTCACCATGTGGAGGACAGCCACCCATTAAACAGCAACAGCAATGCTTGCCGAAGATATTTAAATGAACTAGAATTTGATTTATTTGATATTGAGACATTTTGCTTTTTTTTTTTTTGCTATAGACTTGCCAACCCCCAACTAAACACCTGGATTAACTTTGGTTCTACCATTTACTGGATGTGGGTAATTCATTTAAACTTTGTAAATCTGTAACACTCATCACAAAAAGGATACAATCCCTACCATTGGATTAGTTATTTCTCAGGCCCTACTGGATGTCAGAATCATGTTTAGTAGAACTAAACTTTCAGTTACATTCTAGTTAGAAAGATAAATGTTAAACATGTTGTTGATTATATAAGTATAGAACGTTCATGGAGGTTTAAGCTATAAAGAAAATAAATGCAACACATTAGCTAGGAAGAAAGCTATAATTAGATTAAGTTATCAGAAAGGTCTATTTGAAGGGGGAGAGTATTGAGTTTGAGACAAGTGATGAGTGATTTCCTTCCATCAAAGGATGCTCTAGAGACATGCATTAGCAGGTTCAAAAAATTTAAAACAAACTACTGGGATTAGAATAAAAGGTAATGTGTCTGGAGCAGGAGGCAAAGGAAGAGGACAAACATGAGATGAAGTCAAGATTTAGGTTATATCCAGATTAGGTAGAAGGGCTCATTGCTTATAATAAGACTTTGATTTTATTCTAAGGGCTTGATTAGAGCATTTTAAGTAAGGTAGTCATATGATCTGACTTTTATTTTAAATGACCACTCTGATAATCCTGTGGTGAGTAGACAGTAAAGAAATCATGGAAGCATTTAGTAGGCATTCAGTAATCCAGATGAGAAATGTTAGTGATTTAGCCTGGAATGCATCAGAGGTTAGAGTGAGAAGTAATTCTATTATTTTAAGAATCAAACAAATCTGTACAACTTTTTACAGAGTACCTGGAATAATAATGATAATAATGACAATACTGATTACAATAACAAGGAGAATGTCTAGCAACCATTTTAGTCTTTAAATTTTGACTTCTTATTCTTTAGTAGTCCCTTGAAATTTCATGTACTATGAACGTTCTAATCATATCTCATTAATATCCTTTTCTGGGTCATTCACAAAGTTTTTAACTTCTAAATTTTACCTCCTCTGTACTGATACCCATCAAAATAATGTTAAATGAATGATGATGGTGTAATCTACAACCATATAAATAACAGAAAGGGAGACATCAGCAAAGCAAGGTTTGAGGAAGAGAAACAGATGGATTGATGAATCCCAGAGGTGGTCTCGGCAAAGGAGAGGACTAAGCTGCCCCTGACAACTGCACAAGTGACCTCAGTGGGTTGGAATGAGGAGTCTAAAAGAGAGAGACAAATTGAATTCCTATGCATGAAATGTCTTCCATTCTTTATGCATAAGCTAGGCATTAAATACTCAAACAAATACAACAAAACAAACAACCAAAGGAAAATTAGTCTCTGAATAAATTTGGCTGTTTGGAGTGAAATGGGGCAACTAGTATATTCCATCATTTAGGGAATTGCAGGAACAATGACTGATGTCTAGCCCTGTTCCCACTGGCAAAAGCTGCCAGTTAAAAAAAAAAAAAACATTTTTGAACAGAGTGGTTGGTATCTGTCAACTATTTCATTGTATCATTTTGAAATATGAAAAGAACTAAAGGTAATATAAAGCTAGGATACTTTATCCCTTGAAATATTTATGTATGCAATAGGTGTGCATCATACTAAATGTACATAGCATGACTTGTCAAATTAAGAATCAATTGAAAAGAAATAATTATTTAAAATTTAAAATACATTTCATAAAACTAATAATACAAAACTTTTAGCAGATAAAGTCAGGAATTCCTCAAATATATATAAATACATAATTATGGGGAATATTAAAGAAAAGATAATAGTTATAGAGTATTCATTTAAGACACTCAGAACTGAGCTAGCATTATGAGGGAATACAGAATAGAATGAAGATAAAATTATTTGCAAATACAGTAATATTTTCAGATCTAAGGGAGATGTTTTCAAACTAAGAGGGTCTGATAAATACTGAGCAAAGTAATAGTTAACAAAATCATTTCTAGAAATATCTTTGTAAAAATCATAGAAACTAGGGGTGCTCTCTGTGTCTGTTCCTGCATGACAAACCACATCAAAACTTAGTGACATCTTGTTACATACCATATATATGTTTTTATTTGACAATGTAAAAATAAATTTAAAAAATTTAATGACTTAAAACAGTAGCAACATTTACTTAGAAATCTACAGTTTGGGCAAGGCTTTCAGCTCATCTCTGTTCTACTTCACATCAGCTGGGGATGTTCGAAAACTAGGGCTGAAGTCATCTGGGGTTTGAGTTATCACATGTTGGGGACTGGGAAGACTCAGACATCTGGATTGAACCGTTGAATTTCTTCAGGAATCTCATTCTGTTTCTGCATGGTCTCTCCATATGACCCTTCCACCGTAGTGACTTCAGAAGAGCTAAACAACATAAATGTTAATTGAAGGCTTCTAAGCCACATCTCCCGAGGAAGAAAGAAAGGCAGAAATTCTATTACTTATCTCTTAAAAAGAAAATTGTTATAGACTTTAAATTAAAAAATATAATTTGAAATTGAGAGTGGAAGAGTAGTTATCAGAGGTTTAGGAAAGTGGGATTGGGAGGAGGAAAGGACAGGGAAAGGTTGATAAATGATTAGGTATTATAATAGATAGGCTTTGGTCAATAAGTGTGAAAGAATGCCTTCCATAAACAATGTAAAGGAAGCAATACTTATTTTTGACTCGTTGTTTCAGAAGTGTCAGTTTATCATGGTGGGGAGGGCATGGTGGAGCAAAGCAGCTCAGATCATTGCTACCAGAAAGCAGAGAAGAGGGATACAGGAAGGAGCCAGGAAAAGATATAGCCCCAAGGGCACAACCCTCAACTACTAAAAGATGCATATCCATCTTATAATGCAAAATTCATTTAGTTCAACTTTAAGAATTCCTATAGTGTTAACAGTTCCAACATTGTTCCAAAGCACAAGTTCAAAGTCTCTGCTAAGTCTCAGGGCAAACTCTCAGCTGCGAACTTCTATAAAACAAAAAACAAGTTACATAATTCCAATACATAATGGTGCAGAATAAACATTGGAGAATAGCAAGGAAGGATCCACCAAAGTAAGTCTGACACCCAGCAGGGCAAACATGAAATCTTGTAACTCTGTGTCTAGCATCCAGGGCATGTAGTATTATGATGCTAACTCCCACAGTCTTTTTTTTTCCCTTTTGTTGTTGTTCTGGGTGGGGTACATTGTGGCATTTACACACATCGTACATTATATTTCTTACAATGTACTAAATATATCATATGGCCTTACTGTTTCCAGCCCATGTGGCCTCTCTTAGGCGTGTGGCATTTCTCAGCACACATTCCATTTTCCTGGCATTTCTAACATCTTGAATTCTCCATTGCAGCTTAGGCTTCACCATCACAGCTTCACATATTGTCATCTCAGAGGATGCCTGCAGAGATCCTGATTCTGCCACACATTGCCTGACCTCCGAGACTGTCCTTCAAAATCTAAGTGGAAGCCTCTATGACTTCGTAACTATTGCATCCTGAATGTCTGCAAAACCAGCATCATATGGATGACTCTAAGCTTGGCTATCAGCTCAAGAAGTAACTGGGCCCCTTTGGTCCATGGCTGCAATAGTCTCTGACTACCTGGGCAGCTAAATCTTGGAAAATACTTTCTTCAGTGGCTCTTGGTAGCAGGGTGCTCCAGTGGCTCTCTCTTATCAAGGGAAATTCTTTCAAATGTGTTTACTATTTTCCACCCCAGAGCATGCCATGGGTGTGGACTGATAATTCCTGAGATACTCTCAAGACATCTTTCCTATTGTTTTGGAGCAAAATTCTTGGCTTCTCTTTAATACTTGGCTAATCTCTTTAGTAAACACATTCCTTGGTCCACAACTTTCAACTCACTCTTTTTCTGTAGGCTGGATACTTTTCAAATCCTTCTGCTCTGTTTTGGTTTTTCTTTGTTTTGCCCTGCATTGTAAATCTGGCTAAAAGTAGCCAGCAGCACTCATAACATAGCCTGACTGCTGAACTGCATTAAAATTTCCTCCATCAGATTAATCACTCCATCAACTTTAAACTTGGACTTAAACACAGTCTCAGCACAAAGACAAAATGTATATAAACTCTTTGTCAAAAAGTAACATGAATGGCCTTTGGTTCAATTCCTCATTCTCATCTGGAACTTCATGAGCCTGGCCTTCACTGTCTGTCTTCTAAACTCCTGCCAGAATTGCCCATTAAGCTTGGCTTACAGAATTCTAGGGCTTCTTTAGCTTACATCTCCAAACTCTTCCAAAGTCCTTCCAAAAACAAGTTCCAAAGTTTCAAACCACATGGAAAAGTTTAGTTATAGCAACAACCTCATTCTTTGTTACAAGTATATTATTCAGACTGTGTCATTGTGACAGAATGCCTGACATAACAACTGAAATGGAAGAAATATTTATTTTGACTTACAGTTTCAGAGGTGTCAGTCCATCATGGAGAGGAGGGTATAGGAAAGCATAGCAGTTCAGGTGCTGGCAACCAGGAAGCAGAGAAAAGGGATACAGAAAGAGTTAAGGGAAAGATGTAGCCCTGAAGACATGCCTCCAGTGACCTACTTCCTCTAATTATGTCTTATGTCTTACCACCTCCCATCATATTATGAAGCCATGAAAAGACTAATATATCATTAGGTCAGAACCCTTATTGTCTATTGGTCTATGGAAATACCATTCCAGAAACTCCCAGAGGTATGTCTAACTAATCTCTTAGATGCTTCTCAATCCAATTAAGCTAACAATTAAGATTAACCAATACAGCTACTATGATACAATCAGGTAGGGTAAGAAGTTCTAGTGTGTTATTGTATAGTAAAGTGATTATAGGTAGTGATTGTGTACTGTGTATCTCAAAACAACAGAAGAAAGAAATTTGAATGTTTATACCATAAAGAAGAGGCAAAAGTTTCCAGAGATATATATTTAATATTATTACACTATGAATTTACCATGTACTGAAGCACCACATTGTACTCCATTATTATGTATAACTTTTGTGTATTTATGTATTGGTTAAAAAGAAATTTAACTTAAAAATTGACAGAAAAGTTGCAAAAACAGCTTAGAGTCCCCATTATTTTCTGCTGCCTTTAACCCCTTTAAATTAACATCTTAATTTAATCTAATTCATTTATTATAACTCATCAACCAATATTAATATATTATTCTTAACTAAACCCCATACTTCATTCATATTTCATTTGTTTTCATCTTTGGTTAGGAATTTTGTTGAATGTCCAATCCAATTTGAGTTGTCCTTCAATGTAGCTGATATGTTTCTCATGTTAAAAATAGGGTTATATTCATTTGGGGAGGAAGACCACAAAGGTGAAGTACCATTTTCAATACAACATAGGCAATATACGCAAGGGAACTTGACTTAACATTGATGATGTTAACCTCACCTTTGACACTAGGGTAGAATTGTCCAGTTTTCTCTACTAAAAAGTTATTTTATTTCTCTCCTTTCTGTACTATATGATGTCAAAGCAAGTCACTAAGTTGAGCACATACTGAAAGGATGAGGAGATAAGCTCAATCTCCTTGAGGGAGCAGTTTCTGTATTTAGTATGAATTCTTCTGTAGGGAAGTTTTGTCTCATACCTTCCATTTAATTTTCAATCATGGTACTATGTATGAGTAGACATTTATTTTATACTTTGGATTCTAATTCAATACCTCATTATTTTGTTGATCAAGTTTTGACTAATGGATGTTGTTTCAGTTGGTGGATGGAAAGATGAGAATAAATGAGAGATTGTAGGTATTATTTACTTGTTTAGCTATGAAGGGACTTAGTTAATATTATTTATGGTTGAAAAATAAAAAACAAGCAAACAAAAACCAGGGGTTGGGAAATTTTCTTTTTAGAGGACTATGTACTAAATATCCTAGACCTTGTTGCTAATATGATCTCTGTTGTGTTACTCAAGTCAGCCACTGTAGTATGAAAGCACTCATAGACAACTACAAACAGATGCTGTGGTAATATTCCAATAAAACTTTATTTACATAACAGGCAACATAGACTATCAATGCCTATTTTAAAGTATTTTCTTTGAAGATATAAAAAAGAAAGAAAAGTAGTACTGTAACTTTATTGAGAAGAGGTGAGAATGAAACAGATTTTAAGTAGGCTAAACCTTTAAAACCATAGTATAACAAGTGAAATGTTTTCCCTCAAATGTGAAAGCTTGACCTATAAGTTCAATGTATACATAAACACATATATTATGTATATATGTATATAAATGTGTATAGTGAGTGAGGGAACAAAATTGTATTTGTGGGTCTGCCTGAGGGAACTATGGGAGGTGGGAAATGGAAAGAAATGAAAAATATAGAAACAACACATCTATATATGAATATAATATAATGTACTGTGCCATAGCTGTTGAATATTATGGAAGCATGGTGAAATGGAAAGAATAAGCAATATGGGGGTTAATTTGATTAAAGCACATATATACAGGCCTGAAGAACCAAGGTGAAACCCCCTTGGACTATCAATATACACTTAAAAATTAAGAACATGAGAGTAAAATTGGTCTTTTCCATGAGTGGGTACCAGTGATAGGGAGTGGGCATAAGGAAAGGGTGAATATAGTGGAAGTATTTTGTATTCATATATGAAAATAAAAAAACGAAACTTGCTGAAATTGTTCTAAAGAGTGGGGAGAGAGGTGAGAGACAATGATGAACGGGGTAAGTCTAAGGTATGTTGTAGGCACATATGCAAATATCACAATGCATACCCCCGTACAGTTATTACATGCTAATAAAATAAATTTTAATAAAGGAATGGTAAAGTGAATATATCTTTTAGAAAAATGGAGGCAACTAAAATCATTAATATGCATACAGCATTTCAATAAAAGGAGATAACTAAGTCACAAATGATTGCTTCCACAGATATAATTGGGCTGGAAAGTGGTGGGTTAACAACTATTTTTTTAAGCATAAACTATTCTGCATTATGAGAGTTTAAAAGAGTTTCATATTACTTTAGTAAAAAATTAAAATAATGAACTTTTGAATAAAACAAGTTGAGATAGATTCTCCCATTCATTAATTATCTTTATTATTAAAATTTACATAAATATTCAAACTGCACTATTGCAAAGAAAATCACATTTCACATTATTCATAAAGATGTATCACTCTTTTAATTTCATGTGCAAATGTAGAACATCCCTGTATGATTTGCTTTTGTCTTATTGAAAACAATAAAGAAAAAAAGACTAGTAGACAATGTCTTGGCCTTAGTGAGGCTTTGCCAATTTCTCTTCCAATTACTGAATAAACATCATTTGAGAATGATTCTGTAGAAAAAAAATTAATGCTTGTTTGAATTTCATGGTGAAACTATCCTCTTGTATTTGCTCATCTTTAAGATTTAGGGAGATTTTCTTTTCTGCATTTTCCTTAGAAATTCTTTGTAGTGGTCCAGCTATCACATATGTGAATCACCTTGAAGCCTCAGTAATTTGCCAAACTATTAGGCCTGGCTGGAGATTGTGTTTTTGTCCAACAGACTGTTCTTTTTAATATCTTTATCTTTAAAGACTTCTAATCCTTCTTAATATTATTTTCCACTTTTTAATATGAAAACCATTTTTATTCATGTAGGAAGTGCAATAAAATGTAAGACAAGGAATTTCAATATTTCTTTGACATATGTTTTGCTCTAGGCAATGAATCAATACTTTCTTTGTAACATGTGTAAACATATATGAAACATGAATTACACAAAACTATTTTATTGACTTAGAGGATGTCAGCTGATTTGAAATCAAAAGAAAATAACAGTATATTTTCTGAAACATTACAATAGTTTTATAGTTATGGACTGTGTGTTCCTATCAATTGGAGAACATTTCACTAAAAACCATAAATAATAAAATCAGCACACCACCAAATTAACAATTTTCCTGAGTATCATTAATTTGGTTAAAACTCAGATTCTTCTTTCTATAACCATATAAATTTGAGTAATAAAAACATAAGAAACACACTCTTGGAATTTAGAAAACTGGTTCGAATTAACCTAATATAATTTTGCTTTCACAAGTGTGTTCTCTGTTGGAGAGGCAAAATATATTACTCATTTTGAGTAAATTCAAACCACTGTGAATCTCAAAATGAGAATGAAAAAGTGTACTTTCTTAAAGATTCAAGTTAAACTATTCTTAAGTGTAATAAACTAATGTTTTCCTTATTATTTGTCTTGAAGGCCCAGTAATATTTGTAACAGTAATTATTAGAAAACTACCATATATATCACATTATCATTTGTGGGACACCATGATAAGTATTTTACTTATGTTGTATTTTCCTTTAATTCTGTCAATACCTCAGAAATAGGTGTTATCCCCTTTCAACTACATCAGGAAATTTGGATATGAGTTATTAAATATTGTGTCATACAGGATAAATGTTTCAACATCTCTATCCTACTACTCCTGGAAATGTAATAGACATAGGGTGATTCACACGGCCCATTGCTCTGCCACCTTTACAAGCCCCTAGCCCATCCTCTTCATTGCATCCAGGATGATATTTCTAAGTCACACACACACACACACACACACACACACGCACACACGCACACACACGCACACACACACACTTACATGTTATATGTACAGCTCTTTAATAACTTCTTACCTTCTGGGGAGCAGTATTGAAATGCAGGACTCTTCATGATCTGGTGTCATTTACATCTTTCCAGCCTCAATGCATTGCATTACCACCATGTTCTCCATGTTAAACTTCATAATTCCAGCAAAGTTGATCTGCCATTTGTTGATTAAATATATCTTCATCTCTGTTCGATTTATATTTGCTGTTCTATCTGCCTAGAAGATTCTCTCTAACCTCTGAATAGATTTGTCCACTCACAGACCTTCTGAAAGTTATAATCACTTGTTTCTCTTTAGAATTTTGGCTCCAAGGCAGGTTTATGTGCATTTACTATGTTCTCTTTCCATGTGTTCCGGACAAAGCTCCATTCTTGCAGTGATCCTGATCTATCATTTATTTTCTTCATGTCTCCTTTTCTAACTGCATCTTAATCTCTTTGATTATAAATGCTATGATTCCTGTGTTAAGCATAGTGCCTGGATTATAATAAGCCTTATAAACCTTTATGAATGTTAAATAAATTAGAACAATTTATTTTTAATCAGAACTTCCTTCCTCTAGTGATGGCCTCTAGCAATAGTACTAAATATCAGTTGTCTTTTGCACGCATATTTTAGGGAGTGTTAGAATGTTTCCCATTCCACGTTCAACTGAAAACATCTGCAGTAAAAATGACTGCATTTACCTTTAGCTACTACCATAAATGCAACCTGTCTGCAAGGTGAATTCTTATCTTTCACCTGACAGATACATAAAAAGTCTATTGGGGAATACAAGCAGAATCTGTACTTGACGTTGATGCTAGAGGCTGTGCTGACAGGATGATTTCTTCAAAGCTCCAGCACTATGTCTAAAGTAAAAATATTTGAGGCTGAAAATAATCCATCTCCTCGTGCTTCCTGCAACAAAGCTTCAACATGGGAGGAGTGGTCCAGGTACACTACCTTTTCTAATATTTTTTAAATGGCCATTGCACAGAGGAAACTCTTTTCAATAGATTATAGTGGATTACCATACACTAATGTGTTAAATAAGCTTATAATCTTATGAACATTAAAGACTATATATCCTAAAGTAATAGCCATGCTGCAAGGAAAAATTGCCACCCAAGGGTTTATGGAAGCTGAAACAATCATGAAAAATTTACTGTTTAACAGCTGCTCAATTCAATGACTCCTGAGTACACACTAATTAAATACTCTCTTTTTAAAGAAAGGTGTATGAAATATTCATACTGTGGCTGCTTATTTTGCAACATGTGGAGTAGATGTTGACATAGTAGATTATTGCAGATGCTAAATACATGAAGTAAATGAGAAGAAGATATGAAGACAGATTACGTTGAGTTTCTTATATGTCATCTTGAAGTTTCCATGTATTATATGTCCCACATCACCATCACTTTATTTGTGTGCCTGACACTGAAGTTAATGGAATTTTGGGTAGCCTGAGGTGAAGATGAGTAAAGTTAGAGTGCTACCCTTTGCAAGAGTGCAAGATTTCCCATCTGTCCAGAGACATAGACTTCTTTTGATTTTATATAGCTGGTAGAGCTAATTGTGGATAAGAAGATGTTGTGGTAGGAGGAGTTTGTGTGAGGGGAGAACTCCCAAAAAGCAGAAAATGACTGGTTCTTAAAAACATGTATTATTATTGAAATATTGTATGGAATTTTCCCTCTTTCTAGACTTCTAAAACCATGTATATCACCCTATACCAATATTAACTCAAAATGGATCAAGGATCTTAATATCAGACCCCAAACTCTAAAGTTGATACAGGAAAGAATAGGAAATACTCTGGAGTTAGCAGGTATAGGTAAGAACTTTCTCAATGGAACCCCAGCAGCACAGCAACTAAGAGATAGCATAGATAAATGGGACCTCATAAAACTAAAAAGCTTCTGTTCATCAAAAGAAATGTCTCTAAACTGAAGAGAACACCTACAGAGTAGGAGAAAATATTTGCCAGCTACACATCAGACAAAGGACTGATAACCAGAATATATAGGGAACTTAAAGAACTAAATTCTCCCCAAACTAATGAACCAATAAAGAAATGGGCAAGTGAACTAAACAGAACTTTCTCAAAAGAAGAAATTCAAATGGCCAAAAAAACACATGAAAAAATGCTCACCATCTCTAGCAATAAAGGAAATGCAAATTAAAACCACACTAAGTTTCCACCTCACCCCTGTTAGAATAGCCATCATTAGCACCACCACTACCAACAGGTGTTGGCGAGGATGTGGGGAAAAAGGAGCCCTCTTACACTGTTGGTGGGAATGTAAACTAGTACAACCACTCTGGAAAAAAATTTGGAGGCTACTTAAAAAGCTAGACATTGATCTACCATTTGATCCAGCAATCCCACTCTTGGGGATATACCCAAAAGACTGTGACACAGGTTTACTCCAGAGGCACCTGCACACCCATGTTTATTGCGGCACTATTCACAGTAGCCAAGTTATGGAAACAGCCAAGATGCCCCACCACTGACGAATGGATTAAGAAAATATGGTATCTATACACAATGGAATTTTATGCAGCCATGAAGAAGAACGAAATGTTATCATTTGCTGGTAAATGGATGGAATTGGAGAACATCATTCTGAGTGAGGTTAGCCAGGCCCAAAAGACCAAAAATCCTATGTTCTCCCTCATATGTGGACATTAGATCAAGGGCAAACACAACAATGGGATTGGACTTTGAGCACATGATAAAAGCGAGAGCATACAAGGGAGGTGTGAGGATAGGTAAGACACCTAAAAAATTAGCTAGCATTTGTTGCCCTTAATGCAGAGAAACTAAAGCAGATACCTAAAAGCAACTGAGGCCAATAGGGAAAGGGGACCAGGAACTAGAGAAAAGTTTAGATCAAAAAGAATTAACCTAGAAGGCAACACACACACACAGGAAATTAATGTGAGTCAACTCCCTGTATAGCTATCCTTATCTCAACCAAGAACACTTGTTCCTTCCTGTTATTGCCTATACTCTCTCTTCAACAAAATTAAAGACATGGGCAAAATAGTTTCTGCTGGGTATTGAGGAGGTGGGGGGGAGAGGGAGGGGGTGGAGTGGGTGGTAAGGGAGGGGGTGGGGGCAGGGTGGAGAAATGACCCAAGCCTTGTATGCACATATGAATAATAAAACAATAAAAGAAAAAAAAGAAAGAAAATAGCATGCTATAACTATAGCATAGATTTCACTGGAGATGCTCCAAAACCATTATTGTAGGAATTAATTAATTTTCCTAATGATATTTAGTGGAATCTGTCACCCCAGCATCAGGATACTGGTTAGCTCCCAACTCTCCACTCAATGAAGATAGGTGGACATGTATATGGAGTATTTTCATTTGTAAGGAAAGCCTGATTGTGGGCCTACAATCATAACTGTTCCTTCTGCTTCTCTCCTTGCCTCACCTCACCTCCCCTCCCCTTCTCTCCCTTCACCTCTTCTCTTTTGTCTTCTTCTCTTCTCTTCTCTTACATTTCTAACAAATCTGAAAAGGAGCTGCACACACTTTATAATACCATATTCTGAAGCAATGCCTGTGCTGTGAAAATTTACGCTGAATTTCCCCTTCACCATCCTCCAAGAAGATAGCTTTATAACAGAAACCACATGGAATGCAAAAAATATCTCCTTACAAATGTGACAAATAGAAAAATCTCTAATGTAAAACCTACTATTCAATTCTGGTGACAGATATTAACTAATTACTCACTAAGCATTATTCTTTCCCTTCTAGGTACACACTGAAACTATATTCTTCACTAGGTCCTAAAGATGCTCGGTGAAAAAAATACAGCCAAATAATCCTGCCTCATAGTGTCAACTTCTGGACTGTAAATATCTGGTATAAAGAGAAGGATTTATTGATTATAGTGTAATGTACTAATCAAATATCTTAAGCCTCTCATAATATTGCATTTTTGCAACACATTCAGGGCTATCCAATGATGTTCGAGGTAAACATTAGTAGTAAAAATATTAAAATACTAAGCCCTGTCCTTGAGACCAGACAGCCTCTGTGAACAGGGAAGTCATAGACACCCATCACTTATATACCACCTTAGCTTCCTTCAACATGTCCTCTTTCTGGGGCCTTTGTCATCTCTGAATCTCAGCTTCTATGAAGTTGGCCAGCTATGAATGGGCTTGGATCCACTAGTTGTGTTAGGTGTTCTGTCCTCTCTATTTTCCTTTCATCTTCCATCATTCCTGTATTGCTAAAGCTCAGGAAGCCAGGCTGCAGGAAGACTGGCTCAGGCACAATTGAGCAGACAGGGGGAATTAACATGATATAGAACAAGTTTTTGACCCGTGGGGGCCAGGAGGCAGTGGATGATTGTTTCTCTCTTCTTTGCTCAGGACAGCATCCCAAGATGCAGTTATCCACAGATGGACTGTGTGAGGATGATTCCTCAAGAACAACTACTTGGTCAACTTGATACCAACCAGTGTCTATCTCAAGAATTCATTCTCTGGAGTTTCCCTCACCTTCTTGACTTCCTCCCTTTTCCCTTACTTCTACTTCTTTGTGATTATATATTCTAATTAGCTATTAGCATGTAAAGTTTTACCTCAGCCTCCATTTTCTAGGAGTATTTAACTATCACACATATCAGAATATGGTGACAATGACAAGAGAGTTGTGAATGATGTGACATCAGAGCATAGAAAAAGATGAGATTTGTTTCTGGGTTTGGTGTCTAGGTGTGTCAGAAAGACGATAAGGAAGAAGTGAGGTTTTAGATTTTATTTTGAAAGTTGAATGCAAATCTGACAAAGGTAGATAGGCATGATTTCACTCCAAATTGAATAATGGTAGAAACATAAAAGCAAAAGTAATTAATCCTAGATTGTGCCCATGAGCAGTGATATAAGTGATTCTTTAGAAGAAAGTAGGAGGAAAGGCTAACAAACCAGATAAGTGAAGGTGATGAATATTACAAGGACAGTGCTGGAGACAATATTCTTGTCTTTCAGGTCACCGCACTAGATACCAAGTCAATAACAACCCAGAGCCCCACGGAGCGGACAGAGAATGAGATTGCACTATGGTTGAAAAACACACTGTTCAATGTTTACTGCATTCTGATTTAGCATAAGAATTTAGTAGTAAATTCTTATATTATCTGTTCAGTGATCAAATTTCATAGCATAGGTGTAGGAATGGTCTGTCTTTTTGATATACCAGTCCCAAATAGAGCCAGCTCAGACCTCTGTGTTTCTAAATATGGAGTGTGGCTTGTTTGGCCATCCTTTTGCATTCTGGGTACATTTGTTTATGTGGGGGGTTAAACATTTATTTCAAGCAATTTATAAAGCATCTAAGTTGTTCATGGCTCTGTGGTTGATGTTGATAGAAAAACTTTGCCAGCTAAATCTGAGACTAAGTTTTCTAATTAACAGAACACTAATTAACTTTCTTCGGAGAAGATTGGGTTCCTGATGTGACAGGACACATAAAAGGAAGTTTTGATGAACCAGAAGCATCCAGATGCACACGAGAAACAGTCACAGGATTGGAAAGAAAGAAGGATCCCAAAATAAGGAAGATTAAGAGATGAAAGGAATCAAACATGGTCTCATCTTTCTGTGGGAATTTTCTTGACCATTTTCCACTGGCTTTTATGTGGCCAAAGGAGAAATCAGCATTTGAGTAGATTCCAAACAGAAAAAGAAGAGCCATCTCAAAGTCACCCACCAATATTACAGATTCCTGGGCCCAGTTCTGTATGCACACTTCAAGAGCGAACAGAATGGCTTAAAGTAAACCATGTAGTAAGGAATACTGATAAAGGAACCGAGATTTCTACCTTGAAAAGGAGATGCATGATGCTAATGAGGTCTGTCTATGATAAGTTTCATTTTAGAACACTTGTCATATAAGATACCAGGAGAAAAATTAACCAAGACAATAATGAATGAAAGTTAGAATGAAAAAAATCTGAGTCTTACATTATGAAATTTGTTCAGAGGGAATGTGTTGCTTCAAAAGGAATGCTTCTTTATTATTGGAGTTATTGGAACTAAATTAAGTTCACAATTAGAAATATATTTTTCAAAGCTTTGGAAAATTCTTTAATATGAATTGCAAGGTGGCAGGAAGAAAAGGACTTATTTTTTCCCAATTGTATTTTTGTACCAATTCCAGAAGACAACCTGTTTTCATAGGTGAGAATTATATTTTGCTCATGCTACATTACATATGAGTTATCTAAAAGTCCATATGAGAACAAAAGACCATCTTCCCCATAGGGCACTGAGCCTGCATTGAACATGGTAGAGTACCGATGACTACTTAATGTCCTCAGTGGGAAGTGATCCTCACAGTTCTCTAAGTTTGCTTGAAATTACCCAGTTTTTTCTATGCTATGTCCCAGAGTGTAAAGGGAAATTAACTGATGGACTAATAAGTGAGAGCAGAAAAGAGACTTTTTCTGCTGTGCTAAGTTTAACATAAATAGGGTTTTATTTTATTATAGTGCCTGCTAAATTATATCCATAAAGAGCACTGTTAGGTTTTCTTTACCAAATGGGAGCTACTTAAGAGAGGCTATAGTGGCTGACCCAGTTAGTGAAAAGTCATTTATCTTATTGCTGTTCAGAATTCTTCACCCAGTACAGTCAGTAGCATAAACTATGGACCTGATTAATTTACTAGGGAATTCTGGCAACTCTTATAGAATAGGCAAATCTCACTAACCATTCTTATTTAGATCTTTGTGGTAGGCATGGAATGAAGAGAGCACAATAAATTTCAAGACATAAAATAGCAATAATAAAATATCTGTAGAATTTATTTTTTGTGTCTCTTCCTTAAGACCTCATGCTTGAAGTCTGTACCTTAGCAGTAAAGACATAATGTATAGGAAATTTAGGACTCATTTCTCTTTAGTTATAAAAGGAATAAATCTTATATTCTCCCCATTTCAGTAAATTTTGTCTAATTATTACAAATTTTAATAGACAGAATTAAAATCTCAAGAGGAACCTGAAGACAATAAGAGGTACAAAAGAACACTTGAGGAAATGTTCACTTCTAATATCTACAGCTAAAGCAAACACAGTTTGAAGAGACAGAGAAATACCAGAATCAGATTCTCATCTAGCAGAGATTTTGGAATTATCAGACCTGGAATTAAAAATAGTTATAATTACCATGTTAAAGGGCCTAACAGAAAAATGTGAGCAACAAGTAAGAACAGATGGGTGATGTGAGTAGAGAGATGAAAGCCCTAAAAAAGAATATAAAAGGGCTAGGGGCATGGCTTAAGTGATAGAGCACCTGCCTAGCATGTGTGAGGCCCTGAATTCAAAGCCCAGTACTACAAAAAAAAGTAAAGAATGAAAAAAGAAATGCAAAGCATTAGAAACCAAAAGGGAAAAAAACAAATATTGCAAGACCAAAGAAAATTTTTAAAAATGGAACGAATGAAGCATGCCTCTCTGATGTGCTCACAGGTAGACTGGACAATGAGCAAAATGTCAGTGAACTTGAAGACATGTTAATAGAAACTCCTAAACCTGAAAAGAGAAGAGTAAAGAGAATGAGGAGAATGGAAAAGAATATCCAATACCTGTGGGGCAATTACAAAAGGGAATACCAGAGAGAGAGGAGAAATATTTGAAGTAGTAATGGCTGGAACTTTTCTGAAACATATGGTAGACATCAAATTCATATCCAGGAAACTCAGAGAACACCAAGCAAGAAAATCCAAAGAAATTCATATCAAGGCATGTTTTAGAAAAATCAAAAACAAAGAGAAAATGTTGAAAGAAACCAATGGGTAGGGGAGTGAAAAACCTTACCTCTAGGGAAATTGTCTTTAGGAACCATGCAATCAAGAAGAGAATGGAAAGAAACATTTGAAGAATTGGAAGAAAAATATCGCCAGCAGAAAATTTTATATCTACTGAAATTATTCTTCAAAGTGAAGACTTTCTCAGTCAAACAAAAATTGAAGGAATTTGTAACCAGAGGTTCTTTTTTATAAGGAATGTTTAAAGAAGTTCTTGAGAGAGATGGAAAACCAAGAAAAGTGAGAAACTCAAGTCTGCATACAGAAAGGGAGAATATCCAAGAAGGAATAACTGGAGGTAAAATAAAGTCTTTTTCTCATTCTTGCATAAGCTGTTTATGGCTTCTGGGTAAGAGAATGAATGAGAATAATGTAGTTAGGCACAGGTGGGAAGAACTGGGGATCCTACATTTACCAGGAAGCCTGCACTGCCCACAAAGTGTTATTTGAAAGTGGACTTGGGTTAGTTACAAGTGAGTACTGGGCAAACGCTAGGGCAACCACTAAATAAATGTTTTAAAGTATGAATGACATGCTAAAAAGAAGAGGCAAAATTAAATGACATTAGATATTTGAATAAAACAATAAGGTAGTAAAAGAATGGGGGGAAGTTACAATAAACAAGGACAACAAATAGAATGCAGTCACGAATATGGTAGCTATTAGTCCAAATATATTACCAGTAACTTTAAGTGTGAATGATCATAATATTCCAATTAGAAGATTTTCTTATGCTTTCCTTATTATAATAATATATAAAATTTAAATTTAAAGGATGTATATATTGTTATAAGAAAATCACTTAGATATAAGGACATGGATAGATTAAAAATTAATGCATGGGACTGGGGTTTTAGCTTAGTGATAGATCCATAACTAACATACACGAGGCTTCAATACTTAGCATTGCCATAAACAACAAAACAATAGAAAGAGAAAAATATATCATATAAATAGTAAAAGCCATGACTGAGAATATGTATATATTTTCAGTTATATATGTGTTTAACATATTAAAATATGGTAATTAAGTTCTTTATTGTTCTAGATCAGTTACCTAGAGTTCACCATGCCCAGGACCCTGACTTCTCCCCTGTGGTCTTTATGGGGCCCTGAGAAAACATGTACTTGTATTCCTCCTACATGTCTTAGATGTAGAGTTTGCCTTGAGTCAATCATAACATAATAACGTAGAATAATTGGTAGCAGTGACATGAGATCAATTTTAAAGATCCTTTTAAAGATCAGATCTATCTAAAGTTAAAATACTAAGTTTCTGGTTAATTTTGTAAGTCTCTTGCTCCTAGAAAAGTCACATAACTTTAAAGACAGCTTGCCAGGGCTATGATATCAAGGATTCAAATATTTGTCAAGGAGAATTTGATTAATAGACCCCTATGATTCTGCAAGTCCATAGGACAAGACACATGTGGGGTTGCTTTCTCTGGAGATTCTTGCTCACAAATTATGTAGGTTTCTATGTCCATGATTTTCCAAAAATGTGTCAGAAGTTGCTTGAAATAGAGGACTCTGGTGTTATAGCAGCCAGAATGACATTAAATATATGAACTGATCGCCACACTCAGTTTAGATTTTTTTAAGGAATTCCCACTGCCTTCAATGATTAACAAAATCAATCTTAGCAAGGACTTGGAGCTCTGCCCAACGGCTCTGCCCCAGAGTTTACTTACGTCTCAACTTCTGATCTCATGGAGCTTATTAATGTCAGTGTTCTGCCCACGCCACACTTTCATTTTTTGTATATTAGATAGTGGCATCAATCACGGGAACTTTGTGTACGCATTTCACTCTGCCTAGAGTACAATTCATACTATTTTCTTCTGGATTGTCACTACTCTCATATCTGAGTTCAGATACAACTTACTAAGAGTTTTCTCTGATTTCCTTGACAATGAGAAATTCTTTTATTGCATTCCCCTAACTGTACTCATATAGCTGTTGTCTCTCATTTGAACTATAAACTCCACAAAAGTAAAGATAGAATATGTTTCCTTTCATTATTTACTCCCTAGCCTGGGACTAGAAATATAGTTGATATTGTTAAATAATTTTTGAAAGAATGATAAATAATTCCTAAGAATAGAATCCTACATATACTTAAAATTTTTTGTGGTTTCTTTTGTTAAAAGAACTAAAGGGATTTCACTTAGCTTTGTATTTAGTCTGAAGTTAGGTAAGTAACTCCCTATATGATAACATTTCACCAAGATCCTTATTCATCTCTGGCTATTGCTTGAAATTTTAATCAGGTCTTCTCTTTTTCAGCTCCTGTCTCTATAGGCTAAAATAGTCCTCTCAGTCAAGGAAAAGTGGCTTTCTTGGGAAGTTGCTGGGAACTGGGAACTGGGAACAACCCTCCTGGAAGGTCTTTAATTCAGTTGCTTATTATTGCCTTAAGTTGTTAATTTATATCAAACTTGTCAATGTTTAGAATAATCTTATTTTAACTTATATTTATTTATCTTTGTTCATTTTTATTGTGCCTCAAAATTGCAGATGGCTTGGGCATTTCTTGAGCTCTGAAAGGTTCTTTCTGAGAACCCAGGCTATAATGGTGGGCAGAAGTGCAGGAGGAGTCTGAGTAGCCAAGAAACCCTGCAGTAGGTGACAAAGTATACCCGAAAGACATACTTCCAATTACTCAGGCTTCTTTACGGAAGGAACGCTTGTCTTCCCTAAGGACACACTGCTTCTAGAATGAGACAGGACAGGAAAGACCTAGCAAGTTCTGTGTCAGAAATCCATCCACGTTAAGCTAGATTTCATGTCAATGAAGACTACTATACTGAATCAATTGTTGAGTCATGAAATAGTAATGAAGTTATTTCTTTGGGGTTAAAGTATACCCTGGTTGTTCAGAAGCAAATATTCTTTCCTCTTCCCATTCCAGGTTTGGAGGATAACATTCTCTTCACGCTCACTTCAGCAAACACAACTCATTCACGCAACCAAGTTCTTCTAAGACATATCTAACTATTAATGTGACAATATAATCCATACTGTTAAAACCAGAAAACTCGTTAGCCTTTAAACCTCATTAAACAGAGAAACTTTCGCTTGGGTTTTCTATCTAGATTTTATTTATTTACACCTTCCATTTAATGTGCAGATGAGATTACTTACGATGACTTGATATCCTCCACAATATTTACAGCAACAACAAAAATATAAATAAGACTTTGTTAGCAAAAATATTACACTTCTTTTGCAAATGTACATAGTAGTAGTAATAGTAATGAAACATAAAATGACCCAAATCTCCCTGAGGGTCTTTGGTTAAGAGCATTGTTAGTCTCAAGAGGTAGAATGCTTGCCTAGCAAGTATGAGGCCCTGAGTTCAAGTCCCAGTACTGCCAAAAAAAAAAGAGCATGTTCAGCCACAAAGAAGATGAAATTTTGTCATTCCCAAGTAAATGGATGGAACTGGAGAACATCATCGTAAGTGAAGTTAGCCAGGCTCAGAAGGCCAAAAATCGTATATTCTCCCTCCTATGCCAAATTTAGACCGAAAACAGATGCAGTAATATTATTGGACATGGGTCACATTCCAAGAGGAGAACATGTACAGGAGGAATAAGGAAAGGGAAGGAAACTTTAATCTTGAAAGTGTTTGATGTGCCCACTGTAGCAGAGTGAATAAAGTAATCTTAAAATGACAGAGGTCACTATGGGAAGGTGACCAGGAAGTAGTGAAGAGGTCTGGTAGAGATGAACCAATTCATCTCTACATGTGTACTACACATGTGCATGGAAGCAACACTAGGCATCTCTCTGTATAGCAATCCTTATCCCAAACTAGCAAAAACACTATGTCTTTCTTATTATCTCTTCAACAGCAGAACAGGTTCTGCCTGGAAGCGAGGGAGGTTGTGGGGAGAGGGAGAGGGCAGGGGTAGGGGGGAGAGATGGCCCAAACAATGTATGCACATGTGAATAAATGAATAAATAATAAAAAATAAAAAAAGAGCATTGCTAATTGCTAAGGCACTGTTAGTGTTAATGATTGGCATTTATTGTACACACCCTTTTAAAATGTTTCCTTTAATGAGCTAAGATGTTCCTGCCAGAACAATTTGATTTCCTGAATGTCAGTTGCTAGACCATCAGCTGCCTTGAGGGAATAACTCTCAGCCAATAGCCAGCCTTTGCACCCTCATGTCAGCTTGACTGCTTTGAACACTTCACTGATGCCTTGAGGAAGCAATGCTGTAACCACAGCTGCTTACCGCCAAAGCACCACACTGACTCCAGAAGGCACTATCCCAACCATGACTGTTTCAAACAGCTTGTACTGATCTTTTTTGCTCTCACAGGCTTGTTGAACTCTAGTTATTTTTGCACAGGCTGTATGTATGTGTGAGTGTGTATGTGTGTGTGTGTGGGGGGGTGACAACACTTCCCCTGCAGAATGTCTGCAATTTGTCCTTCATTTGCATAAGAGATTGTGTCATGATTGGTGCAAACACGTAGTCCTTAATTTTCAAAAATGTCTGTGGTGGTTGATGTATCACTCTTGCCACACCTCCTTTCTGACTATGTAAGCATGATGTTTGGCTCATTTTTTCAGTCAACTGGAAGATACCCTCCTGTGCTGCACCATGGTGCTATAGTATTATGCCCTCAAAAAGCCAATCTCTAGTGGTATTTTCTTGCCTACTTTTGATCTTTTTAATTTTATATTAATATTAGTAAATACGAGTTGTACAGGAAGGTTTCATTATGACATTTACATACGTACTTAAAATGTATTTTAATTAGATTCACCCCCTCCATCATTCTTCTTTGTCCCTTTCTCTCTCTTCCTAATACAATTTGAACAGGTTTCATTGTTCTAATTTCATACGTATATACAAAATACATCAAGCATATTTACCCTCCTTCACTCTGTCATTCACCCTCCCCTCTCCCACATTGCCTACCCTAGACAGGTTTGATTTTACCTTCTTTTCTTTCACTTTTATGTGTATCAATATACACTTGCTCCAAGTGTTTTTGCTGTGGTATTTCACACCTGCATATATTGTGCTTTAATCAGATCATGCCCCCTCTATCACTGTAGGTAGCAGATGGGTCTGTGAGTCAGGCAGTCCGAAGTAGCAACAGGAGCCAGAGGGAGTTAACATATTTCACTATCCATTGCAGCTTTCAGCTCCAGGCCACACTGTTCAGTAGCTTTTACACGGATGTAGACAAAAGTGACATTCTGCAGAGTTACTACATCTGTTGTGCATGCAAACCCAGCCATTGGTTATGTAACTTGTTGTCCTTGAGTCTCCTATGAGTTACAGAGCAACAATGTCATTATCTCTAGATATGTTAGTGGGCCTAAATGGGCAATTATTCTAACCACAGCTACTTTCCCTACAATCACACTGGTCCCCTATTATGCAACAGCTTTCAGTGCATTTTGTTATACCATCTTCATACACAGATACGATGTATTTATCTTTTAGACTTAGTTTCTATGTATATGGAAAAACATGCAACCTTTGTCCATCTGAGCCTGGTTTACTTCACTTAACATGATGATCTCCAGTTCCATCCATTTACCTGCAAATAGCATATCCCTATACTTCTTTATGGCTGAACAATACTTCATTGTGTATATATATATATATATATATATATATATATATATCACATTTTTATAACACATTCATCAGGTTTAGCACATCAAGGTTGCTTCCAAAGCTTGGCTATTGTGAATTTTGCTGCAATAAACATGGGTGTGCAATTGACTCTGTTGTATCCTGACATATTCCTGTGAGCATGTACCTGGGAGTGGTATTTCTGGATCATATGGTGGCTCTACTTTTAAGCTTTTGAGCAGCCTCTATACTGCTTTCCATAGTGGTTGCACTAATTTGCATTCTTACCAACAATGGATAAGGGTTCCTTTCTCCACACACCTTTGCCAGCATTTGTTGGCAAATGGCCAAGAATGATGGCCATTCTTGCTAGAGTGAGGTAAAACCTCAATTTCATTTTGATTTGCATTTCTATAAGGCCAAAGATGCTGAGTCTTTCTTCATGCATTTATTGACAATTTGTGTGTGGAGGGGGGGGTTGTACCAGGGCTTGAACTCAGAGTCTATACCTTGAGCCACTCTACCAGCCCTTTTTGTGTTAGATATTTTCGAGATAGGGTCTTGCAAACTATTTGCCCAGGCAGGCTTTGAACTACGATCCTCTTGATCTCTGCCTCCTGAGTAGTGAGAATTACAGGCATGAGTCACTGGTGCCTGGCCTGTACTTCTTTTGAGAATGGTCTCTTTATTTATTTATTCATTGGGTTGTTGATTTTTTGTAGGGTTAGTTTTTTGAGCTTCTTGTATATTCTGGTTAGTAATTCCTTGTCAGATATATAGATGGTAAATATTTTCTCCATTCTGTAGGCTGTCTCTTCAGTCATTAGTAGGTCAAGCTGATTAGTAATAGGAAGAGAGAAGATGGCAGGAGCAGTGACAGTGGTGGTAGTAGCAATGAAAGCACAGATGTAGAGTCCCAAACAATGATGGAAGTAGAAAGGAGGTGAGAGAAGCCAGAGAACCATAGCTGATGAAAGATAAAAGGCTGTGAAGATCAGGAGAAGAGAAGTTGTGGGTCCTGGTTACAAGAAGAGTCCTAGGTAACTCCCAGCAACAGCTGGGAACTTAAGCTTAACAAAGAAAGATAATGACCCAGGCCAGCATGGACAAAAAGCAGGACCCTATTTCCACAATAACCAGAGCTAAAAGGACTGGAGACCTTGCTCAAGTGGTAGAGCACCTGCCTAGCTAGCAGGAGACCCTGAGTTTAAGCTCTAGTATTCCCACAAAAAAAAAAAAGGGAGGAGGGCACTAAAACACCACAGGTTTGTCAACCACCATGTTATGATTTCTGATTTTCAATACCTAAAAGATTGGCCTGAGTACATAGCACTGCTATTTCAGAATCAAAAATAGGAAGCTAGGATAACTCAGCTGACTACAGTTTGGATTCAGATACATCCAGATAAATATTATTTTTCAAAATGTGTGTGTATATATACACATACACATTTTCTTTATCCATCCATTGGTTGTTGGGCACCTTGGATAATGTCAGTTCGGCTACTGTGAAGAAAGCCACAACAAATAAGGGTGTACGTGTGTCCCTCTTTATTTACACTCTGAATATTTCCCCAACAGTGGTATGGTAGGGTCATGAGGTGGTTTTATTTTTAACTCTTTGAAGAACCTCCATACTGATTTCCACAGTGGTTGCACTAGTTAACATTCCCACCACCAGTGTTTGTGCATGAGGATTCCTTTTTCTCCTGCATCTTCAGAGAAAATAAAGAAACACTATGACAAAATTGAAACATTTAAAGATTTACAAAACTTATTAGTCTATAATAATAATACAAACTTAAAAATAGAAATATATGCAAATTCAACTAAAATGTACATAATATTTTTAAAGGATCTTGGAGAACTACCAGCTCCTTCTTTCCCCATCCTCTCTCTACTTACTTTCTCTCATTGCCTAGTTCTCTCCTTCTCCTATTTCTGAGCACACCAGGCACATTTTGCTTTTGGACTTATGCTACAACCTTTTCTTTCTTTGAAATGCCCTACCTCAGATAACCATGTGTCTCATTTTGGCTTTTCAGATGATTTTTAATCAAATTTCAGTAAAATTTTTCTTGATTCTTCTATTTAAAATTTCAAAATTGAAAATTATATCTGTATACTTTTACCCTTTTTGTTAATTGTTTTTCAGCATTTCTTTCATTTTCTGTTAAAACCATGATAAAAAAAAAAGGACTAAGAAAGAAGTAAAATAGATGAGATGAACCAATTTGGGTTTTAATATATTTATATATATGACATTTATGCAATGTCACAAGGAAATTTGTGGCTATCTCAAACAAACAAAAGTGTCATTTTTTTCATTTACAAAATCAGAGAACAGAAAGACAGAACACGTCCTGCCTAGGAGTTTGATACCAGTGGGAAGGGAGAGGATGTGGGGAAAGTGTGTGGGAGGGTGAATATAGTACAAATACTGTGCACACATGTACGTAAATGGAAAAGTGATACCTATTAATACTATTCCAGGAATGGTTTTGAGGGGATAAAGGAAAATGATGGAAGGGGTGAATTCAAGTATGATGTATTTGATACATTGTAAGAACATTTGTAAATGCCACAGTGTACCCCCACCCAGCATAAAAATAAAAAAAGTTAAAGAAAAAATGATCTGTACCAACTTAATTTAATTCTATTTATGAATTGTTAATGATTTTGAAATTTTCTTTGTGATTTTTGTACTTTATTTGGGGCATTGCCTTCCAAATTTATCTGTTTTCTAACATTTTAGATTTCCTTTCCATGTAGAAAAATTTATTTCATCTGCGATTTACCTTAACATTAACTACAACAGAAGATATACAGGGATATTTTTGTCCCCAAAAATCTTACCAATTTTTCTGACACCATTTATAAGTACATTTGTTGAATTATGTACTTCCTTTGCATATATAAATTTCATTTTGTACATATGTTATCACATACATATGTGTCTTCAGAGAAATAGAGAGAGATGTAGACATAGACATACTTACATTCTCTCTTATTGCATCTTTGTCCAGAGGAATCAAATTAAGAAAATTTCATTTGTTTTATTTTTACTAAATACATCTCTTTTGAGCATATGTATAAAAAAATCACATTTTTATTTATAAATAAATCTACAGTAGTAGTTCATAATATTTTTAATATTTTGTTCCTTTGGTTATTCTTTCAATACAAAGGCTTTGACTCTTACAAACTGCTTAATTTAAAATACAGATTTTTTAAGCTACAAAACTATTCCAGTTAGTTTGATGTGAAATTGTCATAAATCTGAGAATGGTATGTAATAGTTGATGTCTTTCAAATACCAACCTATCCAGCTATAAACATAACATGTCTTTCTGCTTATTTGAAGCTTCTTTTGTATCTCTCAAAAAGACATTTTGCTTTGTCTTACTAAAGTTATTTTTAGATATTTAGGGACTTATGAACTTGTGGAGTCTTCATTTCAAATGTATCTTTACTCATGTGGCACCATTGCGGCACCATGTTCTAGATATGTAGTCTTATGTTAAAATTATAAACAATACTTTAAAAATTCGTTTTTCTTCTCTACACTAGTTATTGTATAAATTCATATTCCATGCTTTATTGCAATGGTCAAAAACTCTAGAAAAATATTTTAAATGATTTTAAATGACTTTTCTGTTGTTCCTTAAAGGAATTTTTTCATGTTGCCATCATGTCATTTTAGAGATACATTTATAACATATGAAAGTGTTATAATTCTCTGTTACCAATTTGATATATATTTAAAATTAGGATGAGAGTTTAAAATTTATGCCCTAACTTTTCTATGATCAATCAATATGGCATTTGGTTGTTTTAATTCACTCACTGGTATGTTATAGATTATAATATTGAATCATCTTTATAGTCTTATGTAAGTTACTTGAAGATGATAACTTCCATTATCCATTGATTTTAATAATTTTAATATAATCAAATATATATTTAATTCAATATTCATTTATTTAATAAATATTTATTTCTTGGCACTTTAGGATTTCACCTATATGTCCACAAGTAAAATTGCTAGGGATATAGTCCCAGGTTCAATGTCCAGCACTGGAAAAATTACTCTATATTATTATTATTATATGATATACTGGTATAAAAGGTATGCTAATTTTACATCACAATTAGAGATCTTTTAATTCTGGAAGTGACAGTCAGATAGTGACACATATAGTTACAACTTGAGGGTGAAACTGCCACATAACATGACCTATCATCACTGTTCTTCCTAAACATCATGTAATATCAACTATTTCTCAAACATTTTATTTGCGTATAGTTTAAGTTTAAGGGTTAAGTTTTATTTTAGTATAGTTTAAGGATTAAGTTTGCTAGGTTTAATGGTTTTGATTATTGGTTTTATGTATCCAATATTCAGTAACAACAAAAGCTGCAACAATTCTTTTAGAGTCCTATCTTGGTCTCTATATATTCATGGTACTTCATGGAAATAATCTTCTCAATTTAATACACATATCCAAGGACTTTCCCTAACAAAGGATACTTAAAACTATGACAAAAATATTTAAAAAGCCAATGTTTCAAAAGTAGATGTTGGGCTTAAAACTATATGAAGAAAAATATAAATAAATTTCAGGGTATATTACATATTTTTAAAATAAAAATGCTACATTTGTGTGTATATTCCTAGGAAGATAAGAAACAAACCCCCTAACTCCTCAGCTCATTTTACATTTATTAACATGTTATGTTTATGATTTAATACACATATCTGACTAATGTTTGGCAAAGAAAAGACTATGGTATAAAAATGTATGATAAATTATCTAGAGTACAAGAAACTAAATGTGCATTTATAGTTATTTTTCTGGGAAAGTTGCCAAATGGGCCTTTTGCTTTGTAAGTTTGGAGAAATTGATGATGTGTATTTTTCTCTGTGTGTGTGTATATGTGTATCAATAAGCAGAACCAAGAGGAGCTCCTAAAATAACAAAGGGCAAAAACAGTAGAATCTTTACTTGATTGTTTCAGGAAAAAGAAGAAACATCTTTTTAGTAGACTATCTTTATGCTTTAAATAAAATTTCAGTTTTGCACATTTAAGGGGCCTATTGAATAAACATATATTTGCCTTTTTTTTCCCTAACATTAAGCACTTGATCGTATAAGAGATAAACAGTCTCAGGATAGAATAACAAAATAATGGTCTTCCACCTAGGAAATCACCTGGCTTTTCATTTGAAATAATTTACTAATATGTTAGTGTATTCATTTTCTATTCCTTCATAATAAATGACCCCAAAACATAGTGGCATTAAACAACAATTATTTCCTTTGCCCATGATCTGCTGATAAATTCTGGACTGAACTCAACTTGAATGGTTGTGTTGGTCTCATCCAAGTTCACTTCTAAACCCACAGTCATATGGGATCTTCTGTGGAACTGAATAGTATATGACAGCCTTACCTACATGTCTGGCTGTTGGTAATGCCTGTCAATTGAACTACAGTAATTCCAACAAGTGAGTCTGAGCTTTTCCATGTGGTGACTTCCATGTTCCCAAAGGCAAAGAGTAGAAGCTGCAAGGTCTTTTGAAGTCTAGAGTTAGAAAACAGCAAAGTAATTTCTGTCACATTTTATTGGTTAACACAAGTCACAAGACCAAACCAGACATAACACAAGGAGTCAACTCTGCCTTTTGATACAACAAGCAGCAAAGTTATGTGGCACAGAGTGTTACTACAATAATAGGAAGAATCATTACGAATCCTTGCAAACAATTTGCTATAGTGTCATAAGAGAAAGTTTTCAAAAGTATGTGATATTTTAACTTTAAAGTAAATTATGTTATGGTGTAAAAAAATGTGTTGGGCATCAAGTTGACAAGGGGTGGAGCTGTGATGGTTAATTTTCACTGTCATATTAAATTAAGATCCACTTTTGTGTAAAATACACCTCTGGATGTATCTGAACATTTTTCCAGAGAGGATTAACTATAGGATGAGGACCACTCTCAATGTGGGTGGCACCACCCTACAGGGCCACATGGGATAAAAGGCAAAACAAGCTTGCAATCACTCTCTCTCTGCTTTCTGACTGCTATCTTGTGAGCACCTCTGCTCTGCCACTCCCTCTCTTTGATGACAGACTGAAACCTCAGAAATTGGGAGCTAAAATGAATCTTTCCTCCTTTAAAAAGAATAAAAATAAATGAATGAATAAATCATGACTGAGGTAACAAGCATATTCCTCGTGTCATTCAATCAATTAAATAAACGTCAAAATAAGTGAATTTGATGATTCATTTCCTCAAATTTAGGATGTTGAGATGATTCTTTTCAAGCACTTTTTATATTTGTGTGTGTGTGTGTGTGTGTGTGTGTGTGTGTGTAGACTGCTGATTTTGTAAAACACCTGCTATGAAATGAAACACCAAAAACATAAGTTTTAATCAGCTTAAAAAACAACTTAGAACTTACATGTGGAATGTATGAAGGAAAACAACTTACCTTACAGAAGTTAAAATCAGCAAGTGTTTTTTAAATTTATTTTACCTGACAGTTATTAGGAAATTGGCTGAATGGTCTTTATCAGCAATTGTTTTTTGGGGATACCATTTCACTTCAGTGTAGTACTATATAGAAATGAAGTGTGTTTCTCTTTAACAATTAGATTATACATAGATCCAATGCCTTCTGAATAGAAATATCTCCTTAAAATAAATTTAAATGTTAGATGATGATACCTAAGTGTTAAATGCACTTACCAATTACCATTATTTAAAATATATGGAACAAATATTCTTTAGAATAATTGAGTCCAGGAAGTAAGTCTCACTGCAGGAGAGGTGAGTGGCTCACTGCAGAGTATCTGAGACTTGCCTGGATATAATATATACTAACTTTCTGGTGAAAAGAATTATTATAGATTTAAGCTAAAATTAGTTGTTACAAATTCTATTTTAATCACATATACTTAATATATAATCTACCCTTTGTTACCTAATCCTTTTACATTGCAAATGAAGAAATTAGTGCTCAGTGAGATTAAGAGTGTCTTGATCATAGTCATTTAGTGCTTTTTTTTCTATTTCTCAGTTACTCAAAATTCACATTGAATCAGGTAATACTTATCTGATCACCTAATGGACCAATACTTCTCTCTTCATCTAGGCAGTTAGCCAATTCCACCTTTCCCTCCTTTTTGCTTGATGTGACTAGACCAGACACTGAAATTATTGAAGGCAGTTTAAAAATGCTATTCTTTGGTAACATTTAAATGATATTATGAAAATTAATTTACATTATAAGTAAAATTACACCTGATATTAACATTTTTATTAAAATGCAATGTTTTATTCAAGTCAATTAATTTTGTAGCATCCTTATACATTAATCAAGGAAGAGTTCTTTAACTGTCATTCATATAACCTATGCTGTATTTAGCATTGCTTGATTTAAACCAAATGTTTCATTCTACCCAAATAGCCACTTTCATCATCTGTGTTATTGATTGCTTATAGTTTATAGCACTTGGAAAGTTGAAGTTTTAGAGTATTGTTTAGAATTAAATGGAAAATAATTTAAGTGATGCACAATAAGTAAATAATTCATTTACAAGTTTTCTTTTTATTGTATTTTACAAATGTTACATTTAACAGTTATTACAGAAAAAAAGTGTTTTTCAGAGTGTAGGTACTTAATAGTATTAAGCATGCCATTTTATTGTAGTATTAGCAATTTCACATGGTTTAATCCAATATCCATGTTGATTGTGTACAATTGTCCATGATTTAAATGAGCCATTCTATGTATGTGAATTTCTAGTTGTTACATTTTCTCCAATGACCATAAGTCATTAATTCAACAAATATAAATGGCAAACTGCTAAAAATGTGTATTTGACAAAACCATGTATTTGAAATAACAAGAAAATTCAGTTTTAAAAATAATACATGATACTCAGCTTTCCTGGGTAAAATAGCTTTGCTTTTTCTAAGTAGATATAATAAAAGAAGAAAAAACATCTGAGCAAAAGCAAAGAAATAAGTGAAAAGAAACAGGAACACAAACAAGAAGTTATGGTTAGAAGGAAAAATGGAAAAAAGGTACTTTTATCAAAAGGCTCAAGAGAACCATTGGGCAATTTATGCCTGGATATTACACAGATTGTGTTAGATTATATTAGAATCCAGAAGCAATGTAATGTCACATATCCTGTATTCATAAAAAATACCAATTGAAAGACTGACCATGAAAAAGTTCTTTTCTAACAATAGTTAAAACTACTTCTAAAATTGCCAGAAAATCTTTAAAAACAGAAAACTTTTTTCTTCTTCACGATGGAATGTAATTTTCCACCCAAAGAATGCCTATATATTCAACACTGCAGTTAAATATCATGAAAATTAAACCTATGATGTAGTTTTTTGAGGGTTTTTTTTTTAATGTTCCTACATTCAGTTTAGAGAGTGCACATGTACATTCAGGAGTACAAAGGCTCCATTTCTTAATTTGTATTTCTTTGGTGTTCTGATAGCTGTATTTGATAATGTCATGGGTGGAGTTTTTGTTTGTTTGTAGCAATAATAAATATACAATCTTTAGGACCACTATTGCCATTTTTCTGGACACTGTTACTAAATTATTCCTTCTTCTCTTAGGAAATGAGATTCTTTCTGACTTTTCCCAGTCATTATTCCCAGTTGCTTTCAAAGTTCAATGGGCTTTCACAACCCAGGAGGTCAGATGGGAATCATCTTAGAAACTTCTAGAGAAATGTAAAGGATATGGGCAGCATGACCAGTTAGAGATCAAACCTCCTCCTTAGTCCAATACTGAGCTTCAGATGGGGTTCCAGCAGTCACTGGGTTCCTCAATGCCCAGAGGAGATAAACTTAACTTCCTTGACCTTCTGCTGACATGTTTCAAAGGGTCTCCACTGAAATTCAGGAGGTTAAATTTCTTTTCAGCAAATGTTAATTGTTCTTCTTACCTTTGTCATATTATAATTGTTATTGTCATTATTTATTACTAGCCAGGCAATCTATTAAATGCTAATATACAATAGTAAACAGAAGGATATAGTTTCTGCCCTCATGGAGGAAGAAAAACAATAAGTTACCCAAAATTTGGCATAAAAAAAGACAAAATTTGTGTGAATTTGTCATAAAGGGAAAATTTTGCACAGATCTCAATTGACCCTTTGGAGTTCAGACCATCACCACTTAAGTTAAATTTCTTATTTCTCTTCCTAGAAAATATCCATTGCCTATCATATGATGAGTACCATTCAACATATTTCATGTTAGCTTTAAAAATTATTACTGTAGTCCTATTAGGCAAATGTTATTATCCTCATTTACAAATGAATAAACTGAGGCGTGTAATATTTCAATGAATTGCCCATGACAACAAGGCAGGTATACTGACCGGAGGTCATGTACACCTAGGAGAAAAAAAGGAGTTAGACAGCTCCTCACCATCATAGATATAGATGGCACAGTCAGTTGAATCAATTAAGAACACAATATAGGAAAAGATTATTCATCTTGTAAAGAACCAGAATTCAGAGAATAACCCAAATCTCCAAAAATGGTAATAATGTATGATCTAAATATACAATGGAATGCTATTTAGCTATTAGGGTAATTGAGTAGATACATGTTTAATGGCATATCATTGACAGAAGAAAGAACAGATTAAGAATAAGTATCGTGTTATCACACTTGTGTAAAGTTACACAAATGTGTATAGATGCAGAAAGAAATACCTCAAAGTAAGAAATTTTACTTTGAGGCCAGGCATGATGACTCAAGTTTGTAATTCTAGCTACCTGAGAGACAGAGATTGGGAATATGGTAATTCAAGATTAGCCCAGGCAAAAGTTTCCTGAGACTCCATTTCAAAGCAATAACTGTGTATGATGATATAAACCTGGCATTGGGGGATCACAAATAAGGAAGACTATACTCCAAGCTGGCCCAGGCAAAAAGCAAGACCCTATCTAAAAGTAAGCAGAGCAAAAAGGGCTGGGGCATGGGGCCCTGAGTTCAAACCCCAATCACACACACACACAAAAAAAACCCCTTTATTTGTGGTGTTTTGTATATGTGAGCTTATTTTTTTCTGCAACCATGTATCAATTTTAGAAAATTGATACATAATAACAGAAAAATATAAGGGAAATGGACTTAGTGGAGAAATCTAACATTTTACTGTTAATATGACCTGAGGTGAATCACTGGAATTCTATCTCAGTTTTATCAAGTATGACGTTAAATACTAACCTTTATAGTCTTATTTTCTCCAGAGACTGTCACTCATTTGTTCAGCTGGCACTTGATTATCTAAATAAAATGAACCATTAGCCTGAACTGACTTAGAAAACTAGTAGAACTACTAAAGACTTGCCTCAGAAACAGTAATCACCTCTCTTTATTTTGCTTTTGTTCTTTCATTAAACTGCATTTTGAAAATGAAACTTGACTATAGGTAAACTGAATTTAATCATTTTGGCCAAAGGACAGGAAATTAATTATGGTCAGCTCCCCATATCCGATGTCCTTCTGATTGGGTAGAAAGTTGGAGACTAAATTGTAAGGTCAGGAAGAGAAAGAACTATATCATTAGAACAGGCATACCCATGTACAAATGATCAACTGTGATCAGAGATTTTCAGTTGTTTGGATAATAAAATGGACAAATGAGAAGGGGCTTCAACAAGCTGGAACAAGGGAGGTCTTAGTTCCCAGGGATATGTTAGAAAAAGCTGTTTGAAAATTATAACTCAGTGTACTTTTCTTGAATATTCTTTCAGATTCAGGAACTATGAAGAGGTACCTCCAAATCCCAGGCAAAACCAAAAGACCCTATCCAAAAAATAACTAAAACAAAAAAAGGTTGGGGGCATGGTTCAAGTGGTAGAGTACCTGCCTATGACAAACAAGACCCTGAATTCAAACACCAATACCACCAAATGGGGGAAGAGGAGTTTCTGCCACTCCAGCAGACTAGAACAAGCAGAAGACAGAATCTCAGAACTTGAAGATAAAACGGAAATTCAAGTAAAAACTGAAGAGCTATTAGTCAAACAACTCAAGACCTGTGAGAGGAATATGCAAGAACTCACTGACTCCATCAAAAGACCAAACCTGAGAATCATGGGCATTCAAGAAGGAAAAGAGGTACAAGCAAAAGGAATTCATAATATATTCAACAAAATAATAACAGAAAATTTCCCAAATCTAGAGAAAACTATGCCCATTCAGGTACAGGAAGCCTTAAAAACACCAAACAGACTTGACCAAAATAAAACTACCCCATGACATATTATCATTAAAACAATAAGCACAGAGAATAGAGAAAGAATATTGAAGGCTGTAAGAGAGAAAAATCAAACAACATACAAAGGTAAACCCATCAAAATCACAGCAGATTTCTCGATGGAAACCTTAAAAGCAAGAAGAGCATGGACTGAGGTCTTCCAGGCAGTAAATGATAATAACTTCAACCCCAGGATACTCTACCCAGCAAAACTATCATTCAAAATAGATGGAGCAATAAAAGTCTTCCATGATAAGCAGAAACTAAAGCAATATAGGACCACCAAGCCACCACTACAAAAGATTCTTCCACACAGAAAATGAAAGCAAACAAAACCGTGAAAGGACAGGCAGTACCAAACCACAGGAGAAGAAAATACAAGAAAGTAGAAAGTAACATTGATTCAGCTGCACACAATCAAACCCTTAAACAACGAAAACAACTAAATGACAGGAATCACCACACACCTATCAATGCTAACACTGAATGTTAACGGACTTAACTCCCCCATCAAAAGACACTATTTGGCAAACTGGATTAAAAAGGAAGATCCAACAATATGTTGCTTATAAGAGAGCCATCTCACTGACAGGAACAAGTACTGGCTTAGGGTGAAAGGCTGGAAGAAGATTTACCAAGCCAATGGCCCCCAAAAACAGGCAGGAGTAGCAATACTTAGACAAAGTAGACTTCAAACTTACATTGATCAAACAAGATAAAGAAGTACACTCCATGCTAATAAAAGGGGAAATACATAAAAAAGAAATAATTATCAACCTATATGCACCCAATGAAAATGCACCCAATTTCATCAAACATATTCTGAAGGAACAAAAAAATATATATAGACTCCAGCACAGTGGTAGTAAGAGACTTTAATGGACCCTATTACCAATAGAGAGGTCATCCAAACAAAAACTCAATAAAGAAAGTCTAGAACTAAGTCACACCATAGATCAAATGGACCTAACTGATGTCTACAGAATATTTCATCCAACTTCTACACAATATACATTCTTCTCAGCAGCCCATGGAACCTTCCCAAAATTGATCATATCTTAAGGCACAAAGCAAGCCTCAGCAAATATAAGAAAATAGAAATAATCCCATGCAACAGTAAAAAACATGCAAACAATTGGAAGCTGCACAACACAATGCTAAATGATCAATGGGTCATTGATGAAATAAAAGAGGAAATTAAAAGGTTCCTGAAAGTTAATGAAAATGAAAACATGACCTACCAGAACCTATGAGATACAGTAAAGGTAGTCCTGAGAGGAAAGTTTATAGCCATATTGAAAGGACAGAAAGATCTCAAATCAATGACTTAATACTACATCTCAAACTCTTTGAGAAACAAGAACAAGCAAATCCCAAAACAAGCAGAAGAGAAATAATAAAAATAAAGGCCAAAATCAATGAAATAGAAACAAAGAATCAATGACACAAAAAGCTAGTTCTTTGAAACAAATAAATAAGATTGACAGACCCCTGGCAAACTTGACAAAGTAAGGAGAGAAAAAAACCCAAATCAGTAAAATCAGAAATGCAAAACAGGACATAACAAACACCACAGAATACAGGGAATCATCAGAGACTACTTTCAGAACCTATATTCTAATAAATTTGAAAATCTTGAAGAAATAGACAGATTTCTAGATACTTATGACCATCCAAAATTGAACCAAGAGGATATTAATCACCTGAATAGATATATAACACAAAATGAAATTGAAGCAGCAATAAAGGGTCTCCCCCGCAAAAACGTCCAGGACCTGATGGATTCTCTGCTGAATTCTATCAGACATTTAAAGAAGAACTAATACCAACCCTCCTTCTGTTTCCGTTCCATGAAACAGAAAGGGAAGGAACACTGCCTAACTCATTTTATGAACCCACTATTATATTCATCCCAAATCCAGACAAAGTCATTTCCAAAAACGAGAACTATAGGCCAATCTCCATAATGAACATCAATGCAAAAATCTTCCATAAAATAATGGCAAACTGAATCCAATAACACATCAGAAAGATCATTCACCACAACCAAGTCAGCCTCATTCCAGGGATGCAGGAGTAGTTCAAAATATGCAACTCTATAAATGTAATACAGCACATTAATAGAAGCAAAGACAAAAACCACTTTTGCCAGTTATACATCAGATAAAGGACTGATAACCAGAATATACAGGGAACTTAAAAAACCAAACTCTCCGAAAATTAATGAACCAACAAAGAAATGGGCAAGTGAACTAAACAGAACTTTCTCAAAAGAAGAAATTCAAATGGCCAAAAAACACATGAAAAAATGCACACCATCTCTAGCCATAAAGGAAATGCAAATCAAAACCACACTAAGATTCCTCCTCACCACTGTTAGAACAGCCATCATCAAAAACACGATGAGAAGATGTGGGGAAAAAGGAACCCTTGTACACTGCTGTGAATGCAAGCTACTGCAACCACTCTGGAAAACAGTATGGAGGCTTCTTAAAAATCTAAACATAGATCGGCCATATGATCCAGCAATCCCACTCCTGGGGATATACCCAAAGAATGCGACACAGGTTACTCCAGAGGCACCTGCACACTCATGTTTATTGCAGCACTATTCACAATGGCCAAGTTTTGGAAACAACCAAGATGCCCCAGTACTGATGAATGGATTAAGAAAATGTGATATTTATACACAATGGAGTTTTACTCAGCCATGAAGAATAAGGTAATCTTATCATTCACAAGTAGATGGATGGAACTACAGAGCATCATTCTGAGCAAGGTTAGGCAGGCTAAGAAGACCAAATATCATATGTTCTTCCTCATATGCAGACTTTAGATCTAGGGCAAATGCAGCAATGTTGTAGGACTTGGATCACAATTTGGGGAGAACACATATGGGAGTTATGGGGATAGGTAAGAAATTCAAAACAGGAAAGTGTTTGATGTCCCCACTGCAGAGGAACAAATACAGAAACCTTAAAGTAACAGATGTCAATTTGGGAAGGGGATCAGGAACTACTGAAAAGGTCAGGTAGAGATGAATCAACTTGGGTTGTAACACATTTGTGCATGGAAGCAATGCTAGAAATCTTTCTGTATAGCTATCCTTTCTCAACTAACAAAAATGCTTTGTCTTTCTTATTATTGCTTATTTCTTCTCTTCAACAAAATTAGATAAGGGCAGAATGGGTTCTGCCTGGAAGCAAGGGGGATGGTGGGGAGAAACAGGGGGTGAGGAGCAGGGGAGAGGAATGGCCCAAACAATGTATGCACATGTGAATAATGAATAAAAAAATTAAAAAAAAACTACTCATCACTACATACAGGACCCACAAGAGTATCTAGAGAAATCTTATTATTTCAAGATCCTTAATTTGATTACATCTCTGAAGACCCTTTTTGTTCTAAATAAAGTATAAGTTCAAAGATTAGGGGTTGATATCTGTGGGTAACCATTATTCAGTTTATTGAATAATGCTTTGACTTCCCCCTTCTAAGCTTAAAATTTTCCATTGGTTTCTTCTTGAGTATTAATGACAGATTTGGTATAGGATTTTAGAATCTCCCAGTGAAAAGAGAAGATTCTCTTTGGAAACATCAAGAGAGACTTCTCCTCTTTGGAACTTCAGAATGGGAAACCAAGGGATATTTTGAAGGAATGGAGACTTGAGAGGCCTTCCAACAGACTATTCAGAGACAACTTCATCCCCAAGAGACCTCCTTGAGGGAGGCCATGATTGGCTCTGACAAGTGTTTGACAATTTGTTTCTAGTAAATCTGGAATATCAGGTGAGTTTATTTTTCACTGTAGGCAGCAAATCATGTACTTGTTAGATCCTCTCAAATTATTAGATTCCTAAACAAGTGGCTTGGCAGACATCTTAAATCTCAGGAGTCAGGATACTAACTACTCTTTCTCTACCTAGGTCTTATCACAGTGGTAAACTAAGTTGAGAAACATTTCTGTAGAATCTATAAAAGTTCCAGCTATTACCCTTAAGTACATCCTCACGGAGTTCTAAAATAGACTTATGTGTGGCCATTATTCACTACTTGCGCTAACTTTATTATCCACTAAATACCTCCGTCTAAATCTGAACCCAGTCAGTTTTAAAGGTAGTAACTGAGAAGCATCATGCATTGTTCCTCATTGTACTCTCTGGAAGTTAATAATTTAGCAACATCTCATAACATGAGGTCACTGGCTGTGCTCATTCACCTGCATAGTTTAAATTAGCTCAAGTATTCCCAGAAGCAAGAAGATTAAATCACATCCAGGAGTTACTTTCCTATGGCATCAACAATTAAGGTCACAGCTGAATCTAGTTTAACTACTGCTTAAGCTACGCAGTGGGTACTAGCCATAAATTGTAGAGTAGCTAATATTTTTAGCCACATTCTTTGCTTGAATAATCAACCACACTTGAGAAAATAAAACTACTGTGTTTCATTGGACATTTCTAAAATAGTTAATGCTTTGATCTACTAGAAACCAAGTTGCATTTAACTTATTACTTTTCTTTCATAATAAAAACTATCAGAGGAGCTGTGTGCGTGTGTGTGCTTGCACATGCATGCATGAGTGTGTATATGTGTGTGTGTGTGCTTGCACACACATGGATGAGTGTGTCTGTGTGTATATGTGTGTGCGCATGTGCTAGGGACAGAACCCAGGGCCTTGTGTCCACATTGAACTACGTCCCACCACCAGTTCTGAGCATCTTGATAAAAGGACTTATATCAGTTTGTAGTGGTATTTGATATCCACTGCTCCTTGCCAGTTTTTCTTCTCTTAGAAGTCCTGGTCCTTTGGCCATATATGGCCTGGTTTTATCCCATCACGGTTCTTCCCTCTAACAATGATTGGGTCAAGAAATGAGCATGTGGTCCAAGTGAAGTGAGTTAGAAATCATCCTGGGACTGTTACGCTGGAAACGGCAGCACATTGTCCATCAAATTATCAAATTGGGGCTGTGAGGAGCACAAGCCACAGATGCCTAGGGAAATGTGTGCTTTAGGATGAGTTGTGAAGAGAAAAAGACAGATCAACATTAAAAAAAATAAGAAAAAAAGACTAAAAGAAAGAGTCAGCAAGAGAAAGAGAGTGACTATCTTAAGTCACTTTAGAGTCCTCAGCTTACTTAAACCAATAAATTTCCTTTTGTGCTAAAGTTAATTTGAATTTGACATCTGTCACTAGCAAACAAAACAGTCCCAATTAATATTATTATATTGTCCTCATTTTAAATAGAGAGTCTGTTCAATTTCATCTGAGGAGGTCTTTTCATCTTAGGATAGAATGTGAGAAAATACTGTGATATTTTTCAAGAGGATCTTTATTAGAAGAAAACTGTTTAGCAAACAATGCATAAGTTGTCCCACTGTAGCTTTGCATCTGTAAAAAGGTCCTTGGTTTAAAAAAGGCAAAATTTAGCTAAAATATCTTTTTATTTTGGTCCTTGCAAAAATACAAGTTGGATCCAATACAGTTGGATTTCTCTAGTGTTTCCTCATTTTTGTAAATCAATAAGTATTATCAAAATAAAGATGCATCAACTAAAGAGTGTGTTGCCTTAAGAGGCAGTTTAATATAGTACAATAAGCCCACCTTATTTGTAGATTCATTGCATGCAATTTTGATCAAGTGTGGTCAAAAAATAAGTAAATCTAAAAATATTTCAGAAACAAAAAAATTACATCCCCGCACGTACATTACACAACTCAGTGGAGAAGCTCTCAGTCGGGTCCTGTGTTGGGTTTTTAATCATTTGGTGATCTGCTGAGTGTCTCCCTACCCTCAATTGTGTGAAAATTTGCCTCCCAAAAAGCAAATGGTGCCCCCAAAACAGAATAAAACTGAATGTGCTTAACTAAAGTGATAAAGTGAAAATCTGAGATTTGTGGAAAGGCAACATGTCTTTAGTGGAAATTGAGCAGAGTTGTGAGAAAAATTAATTAAGTATCCACAGTATTGGAGGAAAGAGAATGAAATAAGATCCAGTTTTTGGTAATCGGTATTAATGTGTATGTACAACAGTAATTTTTATGACAGCAATGTAGCATACTCCATGTGGTTTCAAGTTATAGATGCTCATACCTACTGTACATAAAAGGGAAGTAAATTTGAGTAATTTAGAATACTGAACTTTACACATCCTGAGCATCTGTGAATTTTACTGAATGGTGGTCTCCTTCAATACCAAGGGTCTACTGTTATGGAGTCCAGGAAATTAGTGAACCAGTCCCTGTCAAACATCATATATTTAAATGGGATTTGGTTTATATTGGGGTCCTAGATGTGAAGAAGCATTGCTAGCATTCTGTAAATAATTTAACTATCATGCTTTCATCCTTTTCTTTTAGTAGTCATCCCTTTTTTGCATAGAAGTGATTCAAAGGGGTGCCTTAGAGAGGGCCATTAAAAAAAGTTATGTTTGAATCCACTCCAGCTCTTTAATAGATATTTAGTTGATGGTCCTGGTATTTCTGGCATAAACTTTGAGTAGTTTGGTGCCAAAGTAGTATGATTCCTGGGAAACATACCATTCTGAATAGAGCAAGACCCTCATAGACACACAAGGGAAACAGCTCAAAAGTATCATTCAAAGAATACTTGTCACATTAATCAACACCTTAATGACCCATAATATGATCGAGGCCTGAAGATCCACAGTCAAAAACTTATATTACATGGTTTCTAGCAATACTTTAGAAAGTATTGTTTTTTGAAAAAGGTTTAGGAAATCTCTAAATTTCTCTTACACACATATTGAGAATATAAGATTATCTGAGTTATGTTAATTTTATTCATGAATATTGAATAATGAGGCTTATACTGGAAATGTGGCTCATGAACTGAATCTTACTAGCCTATGGAGAGGTATTTAGTCATGTATGTATCAATGTTGAATGGTGGTCCCAAACATTTTAAGTTTATAAACTTAGAGTGGAATGTTTTCAGGTAACAATGTCATTTTTTTAGGAAACTTCAAACTATTACCCTTTTTATTGCATACAAAAAGAAAAGATACTTGCATTACCAGTAAAGCATCAGTGAGAAATCTTGGCAATTGAAACTTTAGTATTGAAAGTGTAACTAACTTGATTACTAACATATCCAGTCCCTTAGGACAATGGATGCCTTGTGGGAATGTGAAAAAGAATATAAGGTACTATTCTGGTCATCCTTTAAAATGATTGGTTATGAGAAAAATTATAGCTTATCCAAATTCTTTTTAAACAAAAATGGAATTATTTCCTGAAAGATTAGAGTGTTGGCAGAGTTAGTGCAATAGTCACATCAACAAGATGTAGAGATTTAAGTCATGGTGAGTGCTTAACAAAGTTCTATGCCATAAGCATGTTTCCATTTTTTTACTGACCCACACAGGTAATCATTGAATAATATTATTTCTATATAGAATTTGTCACTCAAAATATTTGGTTATTTAAATTCCAATTTAACACACATAAGTTTCTTTGCATGTATTCTTAGTGATGCTAGCGCGTCTTGATAGAATATTGTTCAGAATCAATTGCCATAAAATTAGTAAGAACTGGTTTGGGTTTGAATTTTTTTTCCGTCTAATCCAGCTCTTATCCAAGGCATAAAACAGCAATTAATTTTAAGTTTACTGATCAAAAAGATAGCAGCTTTTCTCTAAATAGTAGAATCCATGCAGTAATGCAAATCACACAGGCAAGATATACTCATGAGCAATTTCTTAATTCACTGTACCATACAATCATTATGTTGTTTTCATGGATAACATTTCTTAAGAGAACATTAAACTTAGTTTTTCTCAGAAAATGGTTTTTACCTTGTGCTCTCTGAGCCTTTTCGATGAAAATCTTAAATCCTCGACTATAAACATTTCTGATATCTCTCTTTCCGTCCATCTCTTTGTGTGTCTATGTGTATAGAACTTCTGATCTTTATAGAATAGAATAATATAAAAATAAGCTAGGAGTAAATTAAGCACAAAATTTCTTGTTAAGGAGCAAAAAACAAGGCAGGAAAACTAAAAATTTGTTTAAATTGCATACAATAACATTGTGGGGATAATGGGATGTGAGTAGAGAGATAAAGGAGAGGGAAATCCATTAGGCAATCCACAAACAAGAAAATTAAGAAAAATAATAGTGTCAGCCTCCTGAAGATCAATTAAAGAATGGGATTTGAGCCAATGTTAGGAAGGGAAGAATAGTACCATAATTTTCTGTTGAAAGAGATGGCAATAGGCCATTTATTCTGTTGGTTTTACCTTGGGCTGGTGCCCAGACTGGACAATTAATAAAATATTCTTGTCATGGTACTAGCAACTTTATTTTGCTGCTGTTAACAAAGTGCCATTAACAACTATGGGCACAGATCTGATCCATTAAATGAAGTGAAAATGAAATGAATAGAGCAAGACAATTGTGAAGAAACAAACCAGCACATAACAAGACCAATCTCTGCCCCTCTTGGGATGCACATGTTGAGGGAAGGCTAGAGCAAAAGACGAAATCAACATGGCCATTTTCATGACAATGATCGTGATAGTGTGTGTCTGAATCAATCATCAAGATACATAATTTATAAGACTCCAAACAACCAAATACTAGGATTTCCATATCAGTGGTTCTTCATCTACATATAGCCAAAATGATATAAGGAAATACATCTCCTTTCCCTCCAATACCAAAATATATAGTTCCCTATGTCTTATTCCAATAGAGTAATCCTAATTGGAACTAACAGTTGATATTTTCTTTTCTAAGTATTTGGAAGAGTTAACCAAAATACACTGAGATTTTTAAAGTGTGAAAAAATTTTCCAATACACCAACCATATTTTCTCCATGATTCTATTTTAATTTCCACATAGTCTTTTTTCTAGTAGTAACATTGTGGTTCTAAACATGTATTTTCCAACAAAATTCAGGTAATTAAATGTTTAATTATTTATGCAACAAATTTTATTGTTTTTTAAGCATATTATAGTCATTTATTTCAGGAAATTCTTATATGCTGCAATTTTAGCCAGAACTAGGTCCATATAATAGCTTTCAAAACCAGGATCCTATCCAAGAACAATAAATTTCTCTCATTATTTCAGTCTTACTACATAAACACCAGGAAAATGTTGTAATACAACCACCGTCTTTCAAAGATTGCTCAGTCACCCGAAAACAAATAAATAGAAGGCATGTAGTCTAACAATATAATTCTAACTTTTTATAATGGCCCATTTTCTTTTTGTCATCCTTGATCTTAGAGTTTTCATATGGCATGATGGTTCACCAAACTCAGAGGTTTGGTGAGTGTATTGAATTTCAGTGAAAACCTAATTTCTTTTCCATATTGTTTTATAGTAAATAATAAAGATTTCAAAATATTACCTTGGAAAATAACATCCTTTGCTGATTTTCCTCTAATAAAAAATTAGATACACTCACCTATGATCTAAATAATTTTCAAAATAGTGGAAAAGATGTCCTGCTTGATTATCAAACTTACCATTTATATGAATAAATCATACCTAATATGAAAATAAGAATGCACAATTCTGAAGATTTTGGTTATTTTATCATCATAGGCTAGATTACACTTCAGGATTTGGTTACATCAACATGACAAAAAACAACACACATAACCATTCACAGAAAATGAAGATTGTAATTATAGCTATTGAAGTGCAGTCCCTTTACTTTTTCTATGAAGAGTCACATATCTACTCAGACAGCTTGGACAGTAAAATTAGTAGAACCCACCACAGCAGTGCATCTAACTTAGGCACCAACATGGTATTCTTGTTTCAAAAAAGATATATTTTTAAATAGGAAGGAGTTCTTTAAAATCTGTGATTCATATCAAGAGTTTGAAGATAGGCTACAGAGCCAGCTATGGTGGTACATTCCTGTAATCCTAGCACTCAGGAGTCTGATACAGGAGGATCTCAGTTCAAGGCCAGCCTGAGAGACTTAGAGAGACTCTGTCTCAAAAAAATAAAAGTTTTTTGAGCTTGGGGTATAGTTCAATGGTAGAATACATGCTTAGCATGTACAAGGGCCCAGGTTCAATTCCCAGAACCACTCTAAAGAGGATAAACTATAAGTTTTTCAAAATTATTCTCCCTTCTTGCCTTACTTACTATACTCATTGTAAATTCACTTTCATGAAAAGACCTAATGAATGATTCTTATCACAAAAGTAACCACAAAAATGTACAATGATATGAAATCTTCACAATAGTTAAGGTTTTATTTTCAGCTCAACTACTTTAGTATGCATGATTATTTCACAGCATATTTATTTTAACAAGATTTTAAAAAATAGTTTCATTTTTTTTTTAAATAATGGAAACACCAATGCATGATTTAAATTCCTACATACTCTTTAAATGCCAGGAGTTCTTTTAGCAATCTTCTCACAAAACATTTTTTTCTATATACAAAAGCTATCTGTAAATCTCAGATCATTTTGCCTTCTAAGATACTAGGTTCAAATATTGTTTATCTTCATAAAATATTGCCACTGAAATTAGGTGGAGGTCTGAATGATTTAGTGCTGAATACTGTGGTTCACTGCAGCAATGCAATTGAAAAATTATATGAAATAAATACAATTGGAACTGGCAACACCCATAATGCTCACTAGAAAACAATATAATTAAAACCATTCAGATATATCACATGACCTTGACCTTAGATGGAATCAGCCTTGCATGATTCAGCATAGCCTGTTTATCTTTGCCTTTTCATGATTTTGCTCATCCTTGTTCAGTACTGAGAAAAAAAGCAAATTACTTATTTTTATTGGAAAATGTCCAAACATCTGTATGTGAGTTTCTACTCAATTAACCATCCAACTACAGCCAGGGTTGTTTCCTTAAGTATGTACAATTCTGTATACAGACTCTACAAAGTGGGGCACAGCCTCATTTATTTTAGACAGGGTAGGTATATGATTTCTAAAATGGTCATTTCCAAGTGCTATACATTCTAGTTTAAGCTTTTCTATTTTCCTTTAAGTTCTTACAGCCAAAGGTTGTTTTTTATCTAAACTATTTCTTTCTTTCCTGATGATAATAGATAATTGCACTGCTCCTGTTAAATATTTTCCTACCTTCTCTTTTCATCTCATCCTGTTCTATACCACAAGAGGTCAAATGCACATGTATGTTGATGCTGCAGCTTACATGTTCAAAGTCTCTCTGCAGCCTTGTAAACAGCTGGTCTGTAGCCACCCTTAGGCCTAGAGATATACAGATTTTGATATGATCAGACCTTGGAGGAAGGACGAAGGGGATAGTCCTACAAAGATCCAGGATACTGAGATCCTGGATCCTGAATAATGGTGTAGAATTGATAGCAGATGCAACAGTCTGGGGGAGCAGGTTCCCTTGGTCCATCAGATGCCTCACTCCCATGTGAAGGGCAGACTAGAGAAAAGTAGGAACAGGCTTCCTTGGGCTATGGAGGCCCAAGGCAGGAACATGATCACCTGGGAATGAAAAGATTCTGGTTCTGAGAGTTGCAGTTGAAGGATCAGTGAGCTGTGTCCCTGCTGTGGATCCCTAGTGGAGGAAGTTCTAAGCAAGAGGAGGGGGAGAGGGTGGGTAGACGCTGAGCCATCAGAAGGGGGCCCATGGTTTACAAGTCAGACATCTTGTACTTCTTATATTCTCTGTATTTGCCTTTAGGCATTTGTTTTCCTTAGTACTTAAAACAAATTTTATATTTTTTAATCTCTCTTATGTGTCTAATAGAGAACTGAGTTGTCTATATGTGGCTCAGATCAGATAAAGGTGGCAGTATCTCCAGGTGCAAAGAAGACATGAAAGGAAATCAAAGCAAGAAGAAATTTAGTGGGGGGGTGGGGTAGTGGAATGAAACCAAAGAGAGCAAAGTTCAGACCATTCAGCCTCTATACAAAGAGAGCCTTGACATTTCTGTTTAATTTCATTAAATTAAAAGATTTCATTTCACTTCTCTCACTTAACTTTGTCTTTTCATATCACTAAATTAATCCTTCTAAGCTAGTGATACAGCAAATAATTTCCTAACTGAAAAAGTACATGTGTCTGCCTATTAACTTCTGTAATGTGTCTGAAACTTGTTTCAGTGATTTAATAATTATTGCTCATAGATCACTGAGGTGAACCTGGGTATACAAACACAAATGGGACATATTTGATCTGACCTGACACAGAGTATAGTAGACATGATTATAATTAGAGATGACAAGAATAATAAAAATAACAAGTAAGCATTAAAGGAAATAATAGAGTGTTGGGGAGAAAGTAGTAAGTAAAGGAAAGCCACTTCAGTTTAGGAAAACTGCAGTTAAATACCCAAGAAAGATAAAAAATAAGCCATTCACAAAGGAAGAAGAAGAGTACTCTAGTAAAGGGAAAGCATGTCCAAAAGCCCTGAGGAGGGATCATTTGCCTTTTGTGGAATTGAAAGAAGGGCAATGAACTTCGAATGTAGCAAAAAAGAGAATGTCAATTTTGGCATTGTCCAGGAATTGGATTAGGCAGATCCTCTCAGAAATATTCATAAATTTGACACTTTCTCACAACAAAGGGCTGTCAGTGAAGAATCTTCTATAAATGCTGGCATAGTTCATTTTATATTTTACAAACTCACCTTATCTGTTTTGTGATGAGTGAATTAGAATAGCTGGAGAGTTGGTCCTCAAAGAGTGTGAGAGGTCGGTGTAGGTCAATGACACACCACAAGATTTGGGCTTAGTTCACAGTGGAAATGAAGAGCATTGGAGCAATTTGAAATGTATTCTGGTGGCAAAATCTGACATGTTTGTGAAATTCCTCCACCAAACCACAGTTTCATGGATGCACAATTGAAAAAATGGTTGGTTTTTTTCTACAGAGATGACAAAAACAATGAGAATATTTACTTTGGACTGGTTAGAAAATGGGCTATAAAATCCATGTTGGAAAAGGAGGTGGTGGTAGGGAGGAGAGGACAAGTGGATGAAAGAAAAATGATAGTTAATAGATTAGAAATTCAAAATTTGTAGAAAAACAGTTATAGTGTTAGCATGAATCTGTTAAGGATTTTTGTTAGCTTGCTTTTTTTTTTTTTTGGTTTCAAGTAGCCAACCCTGATTCTCTTAAACATTAGTGGAAAAACTAAAACCAAGCCCTGGAGATATATATCAGGAACCCATAGAAATTCAGTAAAGTCACCACTCCCCTCTGTTTATCTTTGTTCACTTATTTTTCTTAAATTTCCAAGAAGGGGACTTTTTCTGGCTTTAAATTATATTTATATTTCTCTATTTATTGTTGCTCTATCTACAATGAGGGACAGGGCTGATGACACAAATTTGCTAACTAGGGCAGTCACACCATGTGACTATATAACCTTAAGCAAGACCTGGATTCACAGAAAATGAAAAGTTACAACTGTGGTTTCAGAAATGGCACAGTCTCTAGTGATAACAAAGTATGATAAGAGGTAGTGGTGTAGTACTTCAAGAAAAGCCCTAGTTAAGGAATCAAGGCTATCTATTACAGCTTGAGCAATGAGTAGAAAGAATTAAAATGAATATTACAATCAGAAGAGCTAACTGGAGGGCATGGAAAGAACACACAGGAAATGTAGGTTAAAGAGCTAAATCTATAATCTTAAAGGATCAATACATTATATGGAACCATATAATGTTTGTGTATCCTTCAATCAACAAACTGATTAGTATGGAAAAAATTCATTTATTAATTTTCCTGAATTCCATAAAAATAAGTCAGACCATTTCAAAGTTTGCTTAATGAAAACAATATTTATTTGAGTAGTAGCAAGTTTAAGGCATTCTCTGCATATAGACAGTCACAGAAGAAAGCAACTCAGTAAATTCAAAGCCCAAAGATCAATGTATGAATACATTCTGTTTCCATTTCACCTTACTCTACTTATGTACTCACTATTTTCTGTTGTTTATCCAAACCATTACCTAGTCCCCTCAGTCTGAGGTCAATGGAATGGCATTTCACCTTTATAGTATTATTATCTCACACCCTATAATTGGCTAACAGAATTAGAGAGATTGTGGTTACAGGAACAGAAAACTCCACCTTCAACAAAAATGCAAAATTTTCATGATCTAATTTACTTTTACCCATTTAAATATTATTTCACATTACAGTTTTTATTTATTTCATTTAAAAATTGTTATAGTTGCTATTAAATTGGACTGGCTAAAAATCATTAGAAGAGACATGTACAATTTGGAGAAGTTCCAAACACTATCAATCCAGACATTTTTGTTTTAATAGAATCCTTAGACATCATTTATGTCACAGAAGAATCATTTTTTAACTTAGAGTAAGTTATCTTCCAAGGTTGTATGGAAGATAACACATAATTTCTGAAAGAACAGAATCTTACAGAAGAAATGGCCTTTGAGTTTTGAATTATTCATTTATCTTAATTTTTTATAACATAGCTCATGACTTGGCATTTTTTGTTGTTAACAATTTGCAGGAAGTGAGAATAGTAGTTGGCTTGTTTATTTCAGGGAAAATTTTTGAATTCTTTCTGAAGACAACAGAACTTGTAAACTGAGTTGAAACTCCTAACATCCCAAAGTACATCTCTTACAAGTAGTAGCACAGGTATATAAGATTTTCCTTGGCAACCTTGTTAATAATACTTCTTAAGTCTGACAGCAAGAGGTTATTTCCATTCAGTATCAGCAAAGAGGCTTAAAAGACTGAAAACAAAAGATGTTGGCTGAGTGGAGACCAAAACTAAAAAAAAAACAAAAAAACTAAACTATATTAATTCAGACACTGAAAAAATAGCTTTCACATTCATTTAAAGTTAGCTAATACTAAATTACACATAGACCAGGGACAGAAACAGTACCACATGGAATGATGAGAAGATGAAAAAGGGATGGAAACCATTTCCCCCCTCAAAATAAATTAGTACAAGATTCAGAGGGAAATGAAGAAAACAAATACCTAGATTCAGACTCCAACAAAATAAAGATAAACTATACCAAGAAAGCCAATGAAGCCCACAAGAACAACCTGAAAGAAGAAATTTTGCAAGTAATCAACAAGAATTTCATAAAGAGGTTCCTAGGGCTGGTCAACGAAAATGTAAAGGAGGCACTCAAGAAATACCAAGACAACAAAAATAAAGAACATGAGAAAACACAAAAACAAATAAATGAAATCATAGGAGCCCTAATTAAACACCAAAGTGAAACAGAAAACACCATAAATAGATAAATGAATTAAGGATGAAAATTGACAATATTAAAGAGGAAGTGACCCAAGATATGGAAAACATTAGAAAAAGAATGAAACAGAAATGCAAAACAAAATGGAAGGCCACTCCAGCAGACTAGAAAAAGCAGAAGACAGAATCTCAGAATTTGAAGAGGAAATGGTAATTAAAGGAAAACTAAAGAACTATTAATCAGACAACTCAAGTCCTCTGAAAGGAATATGTAAGAACTCACTGACTCCATCAAAAGACCAACCTGCAAATCATGGGCATTGAAGAAGGAGAAGAGGTACAAGCAAAAGGAATTTGTAATATATTCAACAAAATAATAACAGAATTCCCAAATCTAGAGAAAACTCTGCCCATTCAGGTACAGGAAGCCTCAAGGACACCAAACAGACTTGACCAAAATAGAACTACCCTATGACATATTATCATTAAAACAACAAGCACAGAGAATAGAGAAAGAATATTGAAGACTGTAAGAGAGAAAAGTCAAATAACATACAAAGCTAAATCCATGAAAATCACTGCAGATTTCTGAACAAAAACCTTAAAAGCAAAAAAAGCATGGAGTGAGGTATTCTGGGCATTGAATGAAAATAACTTCAACCTTAAGGTACTCTACGTAGCCAGCAAAATTATCATTCAAAATAGATGGAGCAATAAAAGTCTTCCATGATAAGCAGAAACTAAAATGATATATGACCACCAAGCCACCACTACAAAAGATTCATCCAAGAATTCTGCACACAGAAATTGAAAGCAAACAAAACCATGAAAGGAAACGCAGTACCAAACCACAGAAGAAAAGGCAAGAAAGTAGAAAGTAACATTGATTCAGCTGCAGAAAGTAACATTGATTCAGCTGCACACAATCAAGCCCTTAAACAACAAAGACAACCAAATGAAAGGAATCACACATATCTATCAATACTAACACTGAATGTTAATGGACTTAATTCCCTCATCGAAAGACCCTGCTTGGCAAACTGTATTAAAAAGGAAGATCTAACAATCTGCTGCCTATAGGAGACCCACCTCATCAACAGAAACAAGCACTGGCTGAGGGTGAAAGGCTGGAAGAAGATTTACCAAGCCAATGGCCCCCAAAAAAGGGCAGGAGTAGCAAAACTTATCTTGGACAAAGTAGATTTCAAACTTACTTTGATCAAACGAGATAAAGAAGGACATTCCATACTAATAAAAGGGGAAATACACCAAAAGGAAATAACAATTATCAATTTATATGCACACAACGTCAATGAACCCAATTTCAGCAAACATACTCTGAAGGAATTAAACACATATATAGACTCCAACACAGTGGTAGTGGGAGACTTTAATAACCCCCTATTACCAATACATAGGTCATCCAAACAAAAACTCAATAAAGAAAGTCTAGAACTAAATCACACCATAGAGCAAATGGACCTAGCTGATGCCTACAGAATATTTCACCCAACTTCTACACAATATACATTCTTCTCAGCAGCTCATGGAAACTTCTCCAAAATTGATATCTTAGGGCACAAAGCAAGCCTCAGCAAATATAAGAAAATAGAAATAATCCCATGTATTCTATCTGATCATAATGCATTCAAACTAGAAAACAAAAACAACAATAAAAAACATGCAAACAATTAGAAGCTGAACAACACATTGTTCAATGATCAATGGATCATTGATGAAATAAAAGAGGAAATTAAAAGGTTCCTGGAAGTAAATGAAAATGAAAACATGACCTACCAGAACCTATGGGACACAGCAAAGGCATTTCTGAGAGGAAAGTTTTTAGCCATGAGTGCATATATTAAAAGGTCAGAAAGATCTCAAATCAATGACCTTATGCTACATCTCAAACTCCTTGAAAAACAAGAACAAGCATATCCTAAAACAAGCAGAAGGAGAGAAATAATAAAAAAAGGGATGAAATCAATGAAATAGAAACAAAAAAAACATACAAAGAATCAATGAACAAAAAGCTGGTTCTTTGAAAAAATAAATAAGATTGACAGACCTCTGGTAAACCAGACTAAAATGAGGAGCAAAAAAGCCAAAATCAGTAAAATCAGAAAGCAAAGGGGGAGATAACAACAAACACCACAAAAATCCAGGAAATCATCAGAAACTACTTAGAGAACCTATATTTTAATAAATTTGAAAATCCTGTAGAAATAGACAGATTTCTAGATACTTATGACCATCCAAAACTGAACCAAGAGGAAATTAATCACCTGAATAGACCTATAACACAAAATGAAATTGAAGCAGCAATCAAGAGTCTCCCCAAAAAGAAAAGTCCAGGACCTGATGGATTCTCTGCTGAATTCTATCAGACCTTTAAAGAAGAACTGATACCAACCCTCCTTAAACTGTTCCACGAAATAGAAAGGGAAGGAAAACTGCCAAACACATTTTATGAAGCCAATATTATATTCATCCCAAAACCAAAGACAATTCCAAAAAGGAGAACTATAGGCCAATCTCCTTAATGAACATTTTGCAAAAGTCCTCAATAAAGCAATGGCAAACCGCATCCAACAACACATCAGAAAGATCATTCACCATGACCAAGTTGGCTTCATCCTAGGTATGCAGGGGTGGTTCAACATATGCAAATCTATAAATATAATACAGCACATTAATAGAAGCAAAGAGAAAAACCACTTGATGATCTTAATAGATGAAGAAAACACCTTCAACAAGATCCAACATCATTTCATGACAAAAGCTAAGAAAACAAGGAATAGAAGGAAAGTACCTCAACATTGTAAAGGCTATATATGACAAACTGACAGCCAACATCATACTTAGTGGTGAAAAACTTAAACCATTTTCCCTAAAATCAGGAACGAGACATGGTGCCCACTATCCCACTCCTATTCCACATAGTAGTGGAATTCCTAGCCAGATCAATTAGGCAAGAAGAATAAATAAAAGGAATACAAATAGGTAAAGAAACTATCAAAATATCCCTATTTTCAAACAATATTATACTATAACTTAAAGACCCAAATAACTCTACCCAAAATCTCCTAGACACCATAAACAGCTATAGCAAGGTGGCAGGATACAAAATCAACTTATAAAAATCACTGGCTTTTCTATACACCAACAACAAACAAACTGAGAAGGAATATATGGAAACAATTCCATTCACAATATCTTTAAAAAAAAAATCAAATACTCAGGAGTAAACTTAACAAAAGATGTGAATGATCTCTATAAGGAGAACTACCAACCCCTGAAGAAAGAGATTGAGGAAGACTACAGAAGATGGAAACATCTCCCATGCTCATGGATTGTTAGAATCAATACAGTAAAAATGGCTATACTATCAAAAGCAATCTACATTTTAATGCAATTCCCATCAAAATCCTAATGACTTTCATCACAGAAATTGAAAACCTACCCTAAAGTTCATTTGGAAACACAAGAGTCTGCAAATAGCCAAGGCAATACTCAGCAAAAAGAGCAATGCTGGAGGTATCACAATACCTGACTTCAAGCTATATTACAAAGCAATAGCAATAAAAACAGCGTGATACTGGCACAAAAACAGGCATGAAGACCAGTGGAACAGAATAGAGGACCCGGAGATAAATCCACACAGGTATATTCACCTTATTTTTGACAAAGGTGCCAAAAATATAGGATGGAGAAAAGACAAATGGTGCTAAGAAAAGTGGTTATCTGTCTGCAAGAAACTGAAACTAGATCCATGTTTATCACCAAGTACTAGTACGAACTCAAAGTGGATCAAGGACCTTAACATCAGACCCGAAACTCTCAAGTTCATATAGGAAGGAGCAGAATATTGAAGGCTGTAAGAGAGAAAAAATATCACTCTGTACTAGTGTCAACTCAAAATGGATCAAGGACCTTAATATCAGTCCCAGAACTCTGAAATTAGCACAGGAAGGATCAGTACACACTCTGGAACTAATAGGTATAGGCAAGGACTTCCTCAATAGAACCCCAGCAGCCCAGCAGCTAAGAGAAAGAATGGACAAATGGGACTTCATAAAATTAAAAAGCTTCACCACAACAAAGAAGTGATATCTAAACTGAAGAGACCACCCACCAAGTGGGAGAAAAATATTTGCCAGCTGTACATCAGACAAGGGACTGATAACCAGAATATACAGGGAACTTGAACTAAACTCTTCCAAAATCAATGAACCAGTAAAGAAATGGGCAACTGAACTAAACAGAACTTTCTCAAGAGATGAAATTGAAATGGCCAAAAAACACATGAAAAAATGCTCACCATCACCGGCCATAAAGGAAATTCAAATCAAAACCACACTAAGATTCCACCTCACCCTTGTTAGAATAGCCATCATCAAAAACACCACCACCAACAGGTGTTGGCGAGGATATGGGGAAAAAGGAACCATCATACAATGCTGGTGGGAATGCAAGCTGGTGCAACCACTCGAAAAAAATTTGGAGTCTTCTTAAAAATCTAAATGTAGATCTGCCATATGATCCAGCAATCCCACTCCTGGGGATATACCCAAAGGAATGCAACACAGGTTACTCCAGAGGCACCTGCATACCCATGTTTATTGCAGCACTATTCACAATAGCCAAGTTATGGAAACAATCAAGATGCCCCACTACTGACGAATGGATCAAGAAAATGTGGTATCTATACACAATGGAATTTTACTCAGCCCTGAAAAAGAATGAAATCTTATCATTCACAAGTCAATGGATGGAACTGGAAAACATCATTCTGAGAGAGGTTACCCAGACTCAGAAGACCAAAAATCTTATGTTCTCCCTCATATGTGGACTTTAGATCTAAGGCAAATGCAGCAATGTTGTAGGACTTGGGTTTCATGACAAGGGGAGTACACATATGGGTGGTACGGGGTTAGATAGAAAACCCAAAACATGAAAGCATTTGATGTTTTCAGAGGAACTAATACAGAAACCTTAAAGTAACAGAGGTCACCACGAGAAGGGGACCAGGAACCTGTGTAAAGATCAGTTAGAGATGAATAAACTTAGGTTGTAACACATTTGTAAATGAAAGCAATGCTAGGAATCTCTCTGTACAGCTGTCCTTATCTCAACTAGCAAAAATACTATGTCTTTCTTATTATTGCTTATTTCTACTCTTCAACAAAATTAGAGATAAGGGCAGAACAGGTTCTGTCTGGAAGTGAGGGGGTGAGGTGGGGGTGCGGACAGGGGGTAGAAATGACCCAAACAATGTATGCACATGTGAAAAAATGAATTAAAAAAAAAGAGAAAGGAATGTAGTATAAGAAGACAAAAGTAGGGAGAAATGGAGGAAAAAAGGGAGAAACATGTCCTGTTCCCCATGGAGGAAATGGGAGTAAAAACTCAAAATGTTGGTTCTCATCTCTAGTCATGCCTAACAATTTCTAATCATTAAGATAATGGATCTGGGTGGCTAATATGGGTACTAATATAGGAAGATGTCATTTAGACCCACTCAGAACACAAGAACGACAGGTGTGTTTTTAGGACTTCCCTTTCCCAGACAGGCCTTTCTGTCCCTTTACCCATCCACGGAGCCCTGTAGCTTGTTAAACAAAATGGACCTCAGTTTATTCATCTGTTACTGAGAAATGTCTTCAAAAGTAGATTTAAAAAAATACACGTGGTTTCTTCCTTGTTCTTCCACCCATGCCACCAATTGCCTTGAATGGTCACATGCCAAGGATCCCTAGTATCCTTCTCAATATGCTATGTAGGTTGTAAATATCAACTAATTACAGCTGATGTCTGAGATAAAGCCAACTCTCCATTCAGGAGCTGAAATGAGCCTTGACTTCTAATGTGTGAGTCTAAAATGTTCGGCATATACTGTGTCACATGTAACAGAAAAATAAACAGAAAGATGGAAAAGTGATTCTTAAATTATAGTTCTTTATGACAATAAAGTGCTTTGTGTTAATCCCATCTTAAACCAACTGCTTTCTTAATTTCTGCCAGGCATCACGAGCACCTGGGGATACTTTAAAAAAATAATGCCCAGAGATTCTGGTTCTGATGTTTTGGGGTAGGATTTGAATATCAACTTTTTTAAAGTACCTGCCATGAATCTGAAGCACACACAGAGCTGATAATCAGTGAACTGAGAAGGGGTTCACTGCAAAGGGAGCAAGCTAGAAGCCCTGGACAATGCTGCTCTCACATAAGCATATCTAGAGGCAAAGGAGAGGAGGATGCCAGTGCAATTGCTGCAGTGTCTCCATGAAGAAGCAAATATTTTGTTAGGCCTTTAAGACCGGGGAAGCAAAAATGAAAAGAAACAAAGTGAAATTCATTGTCAGGAAGTAGAGAAGATATCAAAGCTGTTTCTTGTTGGGAGCTATGAGAATTAGATTGACTAGATGTATAAAGCTTTTGAAATTGGACAGCTTTTATCCTTGAAGTGTTTTTTTTTTAAATCATTCTTATGAAACTGCTAAAGAAGTATTACAAAAGCATTCAAAGTAAGTTTTAGTGACTGAATAAATAGCCAATGTACTACTTTTGAAAACAAAATAATTCAGGCTTTGGATCTGATCAACAAAGTAGAGAAGCCCTTAACCTTGTAGGAAATTGGAAACTCTCTTCAATACATCCCCAAAAGATGTATAAATTGTTGCTGAAAATATTTTCCTATAAACTAGAGTAAGAATTCCTTGACCAGTGGAATACAATTTAACTTAGTGTTAACACTGGAGAAAATCTATACCAAAAGGTTTACTTTTTCCTCGGTATGACAGTGCTGAACTTACTGGGGCAGAAAATGAAAATGTTTTCTACATCATTGGCTATGAAATTGGCAAAGCATAATCACTTCATAGTTCCTCTGTTTTGTTCTCCAATTACTATCCTTTGTTTTCTTGCATTTGAGTTCTTGTAGCTGAGTTGTTCCCCTAATTAAGGCCTTTTGTTTTTTTTCCCAACACTACAGCAATCATCCATTTAGCAGGCCTGTTAGTTTGAGATGTGCTTCTGAAGTTATTTGTAGGATAATGTGAGATTTTAAATAACTTGAAGGAAACCCACATTTAACATGAGGTAAAATTAGTAGAGATACCTGACCATACTTTGTGCAAATTTCTTTGCTATTTAACATTGAGTTGTGTAGACTACTAAAAATAAGCAGGCACACCTGTGTTATTAAGTGACACTTTATACTGTAGAGTTTTGGTTATACTGTGTTTCCACCAAAGTGTTGATAGCTAGGCAGCTGCTTAAATTTATCTGGTACATTTGAATGATTTCAAGTTCATACCATTTTTCCATGATTAGGACAATAATTATAATAGTAACTCATGAAATGTAATGCTCTTCATTTGGCTGTGTTGATGATAGGTTGTTGTTTTTAGTCTTGCTCTTGCTGATTCTACTCACTGGTTCACAAACAAGAGGTTGGATTAGGTAAAAATAATAATAACCACAATGCATCAAAGAATCAGTGCTATGTATAAGCATAGAGAAATTATTTTTCAAGCACTTGCTTTTCTTCCTTTTACAGACAAGCTAGAAACCAGTTTTCAACACGGTATAAACATTCACAGAACGCCTCAGCGTTAGTGTGTTCCACATTGCGTTCTACATAGTGTTGCCTAAAACCCTATGTTTGGGGCTGAGCCTGGTGGCCAGTATCTGTAATCCCAGTAACAAAAAGGCCATAAATTGGAGGATCCAGGTCTGAGAAAAACACAAGATCCTATCTAGAAAACTAAACCAAGGGCTGGAGGCATGGCTCAAAGTGGTACAGTACTGCCTAGGAGTGCAAGGTCCTGAGTTTAAATCCCATACCACCAAAAATATAAATAAATAAAAATAAAAACATTTACAAACCATAAACAGAGAACATTTTGGAAGTTTTGGTTTGGATCATGCTAAAGATAGGCCTAGACAGCTTGTGTCAGCTTGGAGTGTCCTTCCTTCTTTTCTTCCTTTCTTTTTCTTTTTTTTATTAGGATATATTCATTATACGGGGGGGGGGGGTGGTATAGTGACAATTCCAATTAGACTTAGATTGTACATTATTTACATTGCCCCCATTTTCTCTCCCCCTCAAACCCCTCCCCACCATACTTAAAATAATAGCAAGAGGTTTCTTAGTTCAGTTTCATATAGGTATATGAAGTCCATCTTCCATATAACTGTCACCTTAATCTCCTTCCTTCACCATCCCCCTCCCACTAGTATGACCCCCCCTCACACACACACTGCACCTATTTTACAGTCCTGGTTTTAATTATTAATATTTGGTGATCAAAGGGGTATCTCAATGTATGCCCACTGTGGGTATACTTTACTTTGGTCCATTTAACTCCTTCTATTACTCTCCCTTACCTTTTACCTCCCAGCCCCCCATTTCTCAACAGCTTTCAATACACATCCTTATATCCTCTACCTTCATATTTTATGTTATGCGATATTACTGATGCTCTAGCATTCTCTTTTCCTTTCCCTCTTTCCTCAAGTTCCATAAAGCAGTTCCACTGTTACAGACATGTTCTACATCTGAGTTTGTATATGATCATGCTTGTTTTTGTGTATGTGTTTATCTTTGGATCTATCTTTCATGTGTGAGAGAAAACACTCCACTTTTGTGTTTCTGATTCTGGCTTATTTCACTTATCATAATCTCCTCCCGTTGCATCCACTTACCTTCAAACCACATATCTTTCTTTCTTTTGCTTTTTTATATTGTAGAAGATCAAACTCAGGGAAAACCACATGCTAGGCTAACATCCTACACTGAGCTGCCTCCACAGCCCTAAAGTCTCTCTGAAAGAAGACATATTTGGAAAGAAAGGGGTTTTCTCATTGAAATTTTCATAGTGAATGGCTCCTGCTCAGATCAAAGACTTCCCTGAATTATAAATTTTTGAAACTCCCCTTACATTTTTTTAAACTAAATCATAATCTTACTACCTCATAAGACACATCTGTATTTTATTATGTATTCCCTTCCAGACTTTTAACCAGCACATTCTTTTTAGTCATGTGCCATATATAATGTATATATATACATATATACTATTTCAATTTATAGTAATACATATATATACAATCATACATATATGTATATTTTCTTATGCAAATAAGAAAAAAATCATCAAAATATGGCAAAAAGTCTTAGAATGGCCAGTCCAAGTATCTATCTAATAGGTGAGAATCCTCTTCTACTGTATCCCCACAGGCATCTTGTAGGTCAGGCTTGAATACTCATTGGATAACTCTAAGCATGTTTGAAATTTCTCCCATATTGTGCTTTCTGCTTATGGTTCTTTCTCTAATCTTTGGCAACACAAAGAGAGAGTTTAATGTGTATCTTCCATATGCTAGTACCATTTCTTGCAGTAATCCCTCATATGACATAGTTTCCAGATCTACCCTTCATCAAGAAACATTTTTAAGAGTATAAAAAGAGGCATTGCTTACTAAGCTCCAGCACTACAATATACAAATAAATCCTATAAGTAAACCAAGTATCATCTTGGATTTAATGTGTTTTGGTTTTGGTCTTACATCATTCCTATCCACCTATGTCACAGTTGGTTGCTGAATAAAATCACAAAATTGCTAGCCAGTGGAGGAGACACTATGAGTTGTTCACCTTACTAGTTACTGCAATCACAACTATGCTTTATCCTTACTGGTTTAATTCTAGTATGTTCAGATATCTAGTTTGAGCAAAGGTGTCTCTGTCTCAACTCAGTCTTTCTCAATTATGATGATTAGTTTTCCTTGTCAAAATTTATTAAGAAGTAGACATATGAGCTAGGTGTAGTCCATGAGATGAATGTGGAAAACCTGTTGTGAGAATGTAAGGGAGTAAGGTTTCTGAAAGATTTTTTTCTTACATGTTTAACAAAGAACACATGAAGAAACATCTTCAGGATGTTATCTTATCAGACTGCAATGCCTGGGAATGTGGCAGCCTTGCAAGTTTAAGAGAAATTTACCAGAGTAAAAGCAGACACACAGAAGATAACAAACCAATTATTTTTGTTTGTTTTAAAAATTTTGGAGGTACAATTTTAATACATTAAATTTGCAGGTGCAAAACTATGAGTTTTGGCAAATGTGTATAGTTATGTAAGAAAACCCCAACTAAGAATTTTATTATCCCCCAAAATATGTCATACCTCTTTGTGGTTAGTCATCTCCCTACACCCCTGACCATTCCTAACCACTAAGTTTCATTCTAGTTTCACCTTTTCGGCAATCATATAAATAGAATCACAGTGTGTAGCATTAAGTCTGGCTTTTTACACTTACCATGTCATTACATAAAAAATTAGTTTCTTCCTTTTTATTGCTGAGTAGTATTTCATTTTATGCATGTGTAATAGGGGCGTGGATTTTTCATGGCATACAGCCACAGAACTAACTAGCTTGAAAGCTACCCTACTGTGAAACATATTAACAGGTAAGATTATTGTTCTCTTTTAGGCTATGTCGGTATTTGTTGATATCAAATTGATACATTCTACTCCCAATGATGTCAAAGATTGAGTTCAAATGTAAGTTCTTATGTTTGTTTCTACTGGGAATGTTACCTGATGTAATGTGATTTCATTCAAAAGATGTTTTCTTAAAATTGTTATCTGTGACCCTTCAACATAAATTCTTTCTTCTAAGATTGAGTACATAAGAGGGGCTGTAATGTCAATTTTTGTCCCAATTTTGTCATTAACTATGTGTGCTATTCTATTGTTTACACTGCTACAAACTGGGTAAGCTTGCCTATCAGCTAGTCAAACATATTGATAAAACAAAAGTTGTATATGTTGAAATACAGTCACATTATCTTTTATTTCATATATATATAATTTTTATTATTTATTACTCTTCTATCATTTTTTAGGCAACATATCTGTTCTTCCCAATAGGGATAAGCATGTTTTTCTAATTATTGTAGGCTTTCCTCCAAACACTTTTTCTGTTTAAAATATTTGTCCTTATAATGTAAGAACTAGCCTAATTTAATTAGTCTCCATACTGATATTCAATTATTTTAATATAATTCATTAATTGTGGCTCCTTGCTATGCAGGAACATATTAATCTAGAAAGTCAGTAGCTACCATTAATTAAACATCCACTAAGACTCTGCTAAATATTTAACTTAGATCCTCACATTTAGACTTCACAACTATTATCCAAACTATATGGATGAAAGAATTAAGGCTTAATATTGCCTCATGCATTATAACTTGTTCTAAATTAAATCCTTGAAACACAAACTTGTAAAATGCCATAAAAATAAATTGTGTGTTTCTTTTAGCTATAAGGGAAATGATTTGTTTTTATATCATTAATTTCTCACTGCTTTAAAAATAAATACACTAGTCTTCCACACTAAAATCCAGTGGCTGAGTTCAGTATAAATGTATTCATATGGTTTTTACATCTATTTTACAAATTGTTCCAGGTAAAAACAGTAGTAGCATCAACATACTCTACTGTTTATCTATGGTGCTCCTTAGAATCTGGTGACCTTTTTTCAATATGCCTGTATTCCTCATCACTGTGGTATATAGGTATATATAGCAATAGCTATGGTAGTCATGAACATGTCATTTATTTGTCCTCATCTAGAACAGAGATAATCAAAGCACTGAATCATATATTAAATTCACATGGACAAAACTAAAAGGGTACCCTGAGGGTATTTTATAAATCTTCATCTATAACATGGTAAAGCTACCACAAGGTGTTTTTCTAAATCATCTGTGAGCACTGGAACAAGAGCACCAGTGCCATTTCATAGCAAGTCATAAAGCAGGTTGCCCTGGAGAGCTGTGTTCCCCTTCCCAGTGGCCATTTTTCCCCTAATTCACTTTTAGAGTCAGTCAGTGTATTTAGTCATGTCTCCCTTAATCATCTCCAGGGAAACCAGCCAACAAAGGCTATGATATTCTGTTTTAGGGTGTCAGTCTTGATGTTTGCTAGAATAAAAAACTCATAGACAATTAGCCATAGCAATTATAGAGCTGATGTTTGGAGGTCTTCCTTCAAATTAAGAAAGAACCCTGGGAAGCTATATGAATGACCACAAAGTAGAGGACTATCACTATTTGAGTTATGCTGAGACCGATGTATGTAATGAATTTGCCAAGAAGAGTCTTACTTCATGAAGCAATTGCCTCTGCCTGAACTTCAGTTCTTTTCAATAATAATGGCAGGTAACTGCATAACCCTCTGGGTAAAAGCTGTGACAAATGAGAAGAAAACCTATCAGTGGTAAAGACTATCAGTCTATTGTCTTATTGTTTGATTTCCTTCATTCAATTTAAATAGACATGGCACTCAGGGGGAAAGCATCCATAGAACATAGGACACTATTTTTGGAGGACTGGAGAATGCAAGCTCTGGGAATTAATGGTCTGTTTCAAATGCCAGCACTGCCGCCCACGCCAATGTAATTGTGGCCAATTGTTTAGTGACTCTGTGCTGGTGTGCTGGTGCCTTACAAAAACAAACAAACAAACAAACAATTACCCATCTCACAGGTTATTGAGAAATCTAAATAATATGCTTAATGTAAAATTAGAAAAATAGTTTCTGGCATATTAGATACTCAATGGTAGCTACCATTATTACTATTTTTGTTGTATATGTGAATTAGTTATACTTTTGGATATCATTTAGAGATATCTAAATTTTGTCAGTATCAGAATTAAGCAAATATTTTGAATACCAAAATATCAGAAAGTAAAAAAGCTGTTTTTACACTAAGATTTGCCAAGGAAAGAACTTAAACAATGATAGACTGACTACTTTCAGATCTTTAAATGAAAGACATACAGGAGCTATTACTCTTTTGTGTATGTTATTTAACATAAATATATAGTTTTTATGTTTTTGTTTCAGTTGTTTTTAAAAAGCATTTATTCTCATCTAAAAGATACTAACAGAGAAACAAATAAATATCAAATGAGACACAGAGATGAGATATCCTTTATAACAATGACATATTGTATTTGGTGTCATCCGAGAAATCTCCCTGCTACCTGACTTCCCCACTCTTCAGTTTCTCTTACTTTCTGTATCGCTTTGACAGTGAATGAAGAAAAATTGTAGTCAGGAATTTAAAAGTAATAATGATTATATGATGAGTAGTATGACTGGAACACCATGAGGGTTTGACACTATTCATTTCATTAGATCTTTACAATAACTTTATGAGGATCGATGATTATTATACTCATTTTACAGATGGAGAAACCAAAACAGAAAACTTTGATCTACAGCATATAGCTAGTGAACAAAAAAGGGTGGGAATGAAACTCTAGAGATAAGTTTTTGTTTTATTTTCTTTATTTGCTTATTTTTGTTTTTTGAGACAGGGTCTTGTTATGCAGCCCAGGCTGTCTTGGAACTCACTGGCCTCAAACTCATGATCCTTCGGCTCATCCTACTGAATACTGGGATTATAGCCATGTGCCACCAAACTTGGCTCTAAGCGTATGCTCTGAACCAACTGTGAGTCAGTCACTAATACTAGTACCCACTTGACTTGACTGTCCACCTGACAGTAGTCTTTCCTGTTATTTTATGCAGAATTTAGTTTTTATCTGCCTTACTTTGTTTCTCAGTGTGTTTTCTATCATAAAAATAAAGAATAACACCAATCATAAAGACAGAAATATCTGATTCCTTGTATCTGTTTTCCTTCATACTGATAGATAAGGTGAATGAATCTCCCATGGTCAAATGGCCAGGCAAAAGAAAGACTTATGAGATTAGGCTACAAATTAATTGAATTAACTTTCAAACACACTTCTAAGAGAATCAATTTTGTCACAGATTTGTGGGGATAAGTGATCATCATTATGAACACTTCACTTCTCTTACAGAATTTCCATTTACTGAATATGTGAAGCACAAATCTTTGTGTTTCGTTTCAATTCTCTATAGATGGATAGTCATGTGATAAGGATAAAGGGATTAATTTTGCAAGGATCCAAAATTCATATTAACAAACATATAGAAAAAAATGTCAGTGGTACGGTGAAAGCAAGAGACAAAAGGAGAGAGAGAGAGAGTTGCTTTGTCCAACACTATTCATGAGAACAAATAGGAAAAGTATTCACTTCTCTTTAGGATTTTTCTCACACCTCTCAGTTACATTATCTTCTGAACTGTATTCTTCACCATGCTTCCCTCCTCCTAGCCAATAATTTTAAATAGTTTCAGGAAAGAACTCTGGGTTGTGCTGTTCATGGCAGGGTCAGCTTTGCTAATTCCTCCTGAATGTTCTCAAAGTGTGGTTTGTTTCCAAAGCCAGAAATACAAAATAATGAGATTTCTCTAGTTTCCTGTGTCATCCAATTTAAGGCGTTTGGAGTACTTAACATTTTATATCACTTAGAAGTGTATTTAAAATTTTTTGTTGAAATAGTCCTAAAAGTTGGTCACATGGTCAGTAATAGATAAATTATGCGGTCAATTAATAGGTATTATAAACATGTGGTTTTGTAACCTCCTAACCCAAAGATCTATCATAAATACATAATGTGCAATCCAAATCCTATCAGAACAAATTACATGCTGCGCCTTTCCCTTAGGAAACAGCTGTGATGAATCAGGTGGACGATGAAGGCCAACTACACTTGGCTTTTCAAGTTGGCCTTAATTAGCATCCATGACTCTTGCTAAAGTTTATGGGGATTAACTTTCCTTGGACCTAAAGGTCCCTGCTTTTTGTTATCTTGTGCAATGGTCATTGTCATATTCAAAGCACTGTAATATATTCAGGGCCTGTATGGGAAGCAGTGATAGCATCTTTCTAAGGCTTTTCAAGGTTGTAAGATATTTTCTAAGTATATTGAACAGCAAATTTCCATAAAACTCATGTTTTTTTATAGGTTTAAAAATTCTATATTTATTCTTATATAGGAAGTACATCAACCATATTCACATGAGATGTTTTCTTGGTAGCCAGAGATAATATGGGAAAATAATCTGAGTAAAATCCAACATTAGAAAATTCTTTTTTTTCCTTTATTTTTGTGCTGGGTTGGGGGTACATTGTGGCATTTACAAAGGTTCTTACAATGTATCAAATATATCATACTTAAAGTCTCCCCTCCACTTCTCTCCTTTATGTGTGCTTTTACACACATTTGTAGCAGATGCCAGTTACTCAAGGCCAAGTGATTTTGTTTAGCATAAATACTAAGGAGGCTAAGGCCTTCCTCTGACATTATACATACTCCTAAACTCTGAGGCTTACTTTTCTGAAAAGAACAGCGTTGCAAAAAGTTTTAGAGGGATGTACAAGGATGCATGAACCACAATAGCTGTGTACTTTACTTGTTAATTGCCCCTATCTAGAAATTACCAGTGATGATCAAGAGATTGGCTGCATCCCTTGATACATAGAGCTGAGCGCAAGGTTGGTTGAAACATGTGAAAGTTATTCAGAATATACAAGAATATTGGAATATTCATCAGAATATTCACTTGGTCAGATAATTTAATATTTACTTGTTATTAAATTAAGTTTCAAAGAAAGAGATTTTATAATTTGTGATAAAGTGACAAAGTAATTTAAATCATACCGATGGATCAACATTAAATTAATAAGAAACATTTTATTGATTAATATTCAGTCTTTATTTACTTATGCTTTTGGAGCCACCTTGATTCCTGTTTAATGTGAATAAATGAGTGAATGGGCACTTATCAAAGGCTTTGCTTAATTACTAGTATTTACCAGTGTTTTCCCAACAAAAACGACTTTTTTTCCCATCTCAGAGGAAAAAAACCTAAATTATCTTACTCTAAGAAATAAAATTTCTTCTGTAGATGTTTGAAAGGGAGAGCAATATTTTGCCATTTATAAATAATATCATCCATATATCTTATTTTGATTCATTCTGAGGACAGTTGTTAATTTTGATAAATTTTTATAACAAATAGCCACAGAAAAATTTAAAATTATAGATAAATGAAAAATATCCTAAAATACCAAGGCATAACCAATGTTAACATTTTGGTGCATAGTCACTCAGATATTTTGCTGTGCACATGTATATGTGTATATGCACATATATAAGCATACATGCATCAGTGTATGAACTATACATCAATAAACAATAAAGTAATTAAATGCATACTACAAAATATGTCATAATAATCCTTTTGAAATGAAAACAGTTATAATTCTATATTACTTTGACTCTTGCCATTTTTCATTTTACCTGCTAATCTACATCCATATTTCTACTTAATTATAACCATAAAATTTATACTTTAATAACTACTTTGATTAGATATATTTATAACCGCATTTCTATTGCTTTAAGGCAATTCTTTTTGTGCACGTTCATTCCAAATTCATCTGAGAAGTGAAAAACCTTGACATTTACATCATGGGTGTTTTAGCCTTTTAGGGTGACAAGCCAGCAGACTTTACAAAAGCAATAACATAAAAAATTCCAAACATCTGATTTCCATATGGGAAGCAGCTGTTCTTTTTCATGCTGGTAAAGGGAGATTTGTGTGCTCTCTGCTGCCTCCTGGGGCCCTGATCATTGAATCTCACTCAGATGCCTCTTTGAGGGTTGGTGATCATACAGGTAGGATTTATTGATACTGATTCCCTGATAAGCTCTGTGCTGTGCATATTATAGTCATTGCCTTGTTTACTTCTCAGCCACTATTTTAAAGATGAGAGAACTAAAGCTTACAGAGGTCACATATTTCCTCAGGGTCACACAAATAATGAAGGACAGAGCCAGAATTTTCATCTGCATGATGCCAGAGTCTTGATCACCAACACTATGTTATCCTGCACGCTCAGAATAGCTGCATTCCAGTGATGTTGGGGGGTAAGTAACTGGATGTGTTCTACTGAAACACTCCATATCCTGTCAGTTGTCTTACATCATGGGGTAAATACTTCTGGCTCCAGAAGATGACCCAGCCTTGGAAGATCCATCATGCCACTGTTGGGAAAGCTATTAACAAATGCTCCTTTTGAGTAATTTCTTCTCGTTTCTCGGCTTAGTACTTTGAATTAATTCTCCATGTAGGGTCAATTAGTACCTATTGCTTTTCTTGTCTTTCTTTCTTTTATTTTTTGTGATACTAGAGATTGAACCCAGGGCTTTGTGTGTGGTAGGTAAGAGCTCAACAACTTGAACTACATAACCAGTCTGTTTGTTCTTATATTTTACTTTTTGACACAGTGTCTTACTACCTTTGCCCAGGCTAGCCTTGAACCTGTGATTCTCTTGCCTCTGTCTCCTGAGTAACTGGAATTACAGGCATGTACCACCACACCTGACTCTCAGTCATTATTATATCTACCATATTTTTCTTCCCCAGATGTCTAAGCCTGGTACTTCCCCAAAATCTACCTGCACATAGTTCTCCATGGTAAATTTCCTAGCCAGCACCAGGAAGTGAGGGATCTCCTGACACTTCCAAAGCATTCCAGTTCCCCCAAAGCATTTTGTATAGTTTTCCAGTTGCTAAAGTCAAAACTTTTGAAATCAACCCTGGATCTTTTCATCTCTTATCTTGCACATAAGCCAACATAAAAACCTATAGGTTCTACTTTCAAAATATTTTCAGTGTGCAATATTTCAGAATACAACATTTTTTTTTACTTTTTTCATTGCTATGACCTTGGCTTAAGCCACTATCACAGTATCATCACTCTCCTTGCCTCCTTATCCTGTTGTCCACAGAATAAGCCAGAGGGCTTCTGTGAAACTTCTGTCACATTGAGTCATCCTTCTGCTCTAAGTGCTCAATGGCTTCTGTCTCAGAGCAAGACCCGGACATCCACAGTTCCTACATACCCTGATCCGCACTACTTCTTAGCCCTACCACTTTTTCCATCGGTTCTTCAACCAAACTGGCCACCTTACACTTTCGCGACTGAGCTAAGGGAGTTGTACACTTGCTTTTCTCTTCCCGTGGGACATTTTTTTCTGACATAGACATGTGACTAGATTCTCCATATCATTTCACAACTTTACTCAAAAGTCACTTTTACTGAAAGGCTGCTCCTAATCACTTTCTATGGAATAGCAACCTCCAATCTCAATATGCCCTGATGTCCCTTTCTTTTTTTTTCCATTTGCTACCACAGAAATTGTTAAAACCTTAAACATACATATTTATTTCCTTAATTGCATGTTTTATCCCTACTGGAACATAATCTCCATGAAGGCATGAAGTATGCTGAATTTAGTGTGATATTTTGCGACCGGAATAGTACAGAGCAAACACTTAATGGATAAATAAATAGAATCCACCTCACAATATTTGGAGTACAATTTTTTTAGAATGATACCCATTAGTTTGGAAGTAGAATGTTCAATAATGTAAGTCACCTCAAAAGTAATACTTCAAATTTAGCTGGTATATTTTCAAAAGCCATGTTATATATTGAGTTAAGACCAGAATGAATTTATCACAAAATTATAAAATTTAAATAACCAAGTAAGTATCTAAATAAAGGTAGACAATATAACTATTTGAAAAAAATACTATATGTGTGTTGTGTATGTGTTCACTTGTTTTTATCCAGTACAAAAAATCTTACTGTCAGCAATCCATACTTGGTTTGTGCCATCTTAAAATAAACTGTTCAGAAATAAAATGTTATTTCAACTTCCTTTTTCCTTTCAGTCATTTCTATTTCTCAGGTTCTTTCTTTATTCTACCTGGAGCTCTTGTTAGAAGACTAGTGATAATTTTTAAAACTACACTCACGAGCTCAAATTTAATTTTCCACTAATGTAGGAAAACTCTATTGTTTTCAGATTGCATGTGTATGTGAAATCATTCAATTCTACAAATGCCAAATTTTTAGAAACATGGTGAGTGCCAAGGGTTGAGTGAAGGGGCTTATGAGGAGATGGTGGTCATAGGGTAAAAAGTTTCAACTGTGCAAGTTAAGTGCTGGGGATCTAGTGTAAAACAATGCTACCATAGTTATGAATATGATATTATACTGTATACATGGATTTAATAAGAAGGTAGTTTTTAAGTGTTCTCAGCAAACCAAAAGAGTAACTGTAAGATGATATGTTAATTAGTTTGATAGTGGTAAGTATTTCAGAATGTATTTATGTGTCAAATCAAGTTGTAGAACCTAAATGTATACAATTTTTAATTGTCAACTGCACTTTAGCAAAGTTAGGAGAAAATCTATTTGCTGTTTTATGCAGGATTTAAAATTTTTTCTTCTAAGAATCATATAAGAAAAGCTGTCATACAGAACAATAGAAGAAAATAAAACCTTACACCAAAGAATTATGACTATTTTTGCAAACTGAAAACTTATCAGAATTAAATGTTCATTGCCCAAGGCTTATGTTTAATATATGGATACTATCCAACTGCATTTAGAAAATCAACCCTAAGAGTCGTGAATTATTTTTCTTAAAAATTCCACATAAAAATTACTTGAACCAAATATTGATTAATATACCAAAAAGGGTGGAGACGGGCTAATTTAAGGAAAAGAAAAGATTTTTTTTGGCTTGGTTGTTTATTATGAGCAGGACTGGAACCATCTATTTACAGTTTTTAGGGAAAGAAAATATTTTTTCTGACCATAGCTGAAGAGAGACCCTGACAGAGCTTTCCTGCTCCCCATCTCCCATATCATCAGTGTTTTCTGGGAGAGGAATCTGAGGTGGTTTTCCAGTTAAGTGGTTACAGCTGTTTCCACAGCCTCAGTCAGATGGAGTTTCTGCTTATGTTGACTTTGGCTGAAGTCTTCCCCTGGAGCCCAGCAGCATGAGAGCATTTGCTCTGAGGCCTGGGACTCTGAGCAAACATTCCAAAGTTTCTAAGTTCTTAACATTAACCTTTGATGAATTTTTCTCTTAATTTCTTCTGGAGAAAAGTCAAAGACACTGGAGGGTCCCCTTTACCCTGTGACAACTCTGGTGTTTCCCCCACACAGAAACTTTTTCCTGTTATACATGTATAGCTGAAAACCTGAAAAAAAAATAGTAGTGTGCACAAACTATGCCAATCTACAAAAATATGCATTCTTTTAAATGTGTTTCAACACATTTTGACAGTCTTCTGAAATACCAGACTCCTTTGAACATTTTAGAAATGAAGGAGAAAAAGAGACTTTCAAGAAAATCCTTAAACACCTCTTTTAAAAGACTCACAGAAAATTTGAAACAGTTACAGAGTTAAGGAGGTCAGCTGTCATAATGGCACTGAAATAAAATGGCACTTTTAAATATTTTTATCACCTTTCAAAAACAGTAAATCTAATACTTTCTTTTAGTTCAAATAGTTTTATTGTGGATCCCCAAATTAATCATAAGTGTTGAAAATTCTTCAACACGTGAGGTTATTGTGAAGACCTCATTAGGAGATGGTCATTTTTGTTAAAGGCTGGCATCAGAAAGGCTCCAAAACATAATGGATGAGTTCACCTTAATTACGATCAGTAGTGAAGACATATAGCTTTTGTTTCCCATGAAGAATTTCAGTTGTAAATCAGACAGAATATTTTGACCAAGTTTATGAAATGATAACATGGATAGCAAAAGGGACTTTCAAATCTTTTACCTGGAAAATTCTAAAAGTATGCTTTCAAAAATTAGTTAAATAATTCTAACAGTATAGTGAGGGTAGGTATTGAAAAGGTATTAAATGACATTTGAAAGTTCTACCATGTGCACTAGTATGATATTGATGGAAGAATTGACTAAGACATAAAATGGCTATGAGTGTGGTAAATTTATTTTACATACACACATAAGACTGGCACATTTATATCTCACAACAGTATCATGTGTATGAATATACATACATATACATATATATGTGCTATGTGTGTGTTGTTTTAAAAGTAAACCATCAAAGCATATCCCTTGCTTCTTATATATATTCATTAAATAAGGAATATAACAAATTACCTGAAATACATGACTATTTTATTTGCAACATTTTCAAAGGATAAACTACACATCGCTAATGTGTTTGTGATTGTATATGCCCTGCCAATTTCAAGACAACTTAAAAGCTTATAAGATTAAAAAAAAATCTTATCTTTGATAGTATACTGTGATGAGTGTTGGTTTCTAAAAACAGAATGCCTGGGTTTAAGTCCATCCACCTTTTGCTAACTGTTTGACCCAAGGCACATTATTTGTCCTCTCTGCCTCAGTTTCCTCATTTGTAAAGTGAGAATAATAATAACACTTAATTCATAAACTTGCAAGTAGAAAACCAGCATTTAAAGAATTTAAGATGCCTGCATAGCTTCAGATATATGCTGATGCCACTTTCAAAAAAATGATAATGCATCACAACTCCTGATGAAATTTCCTTTATATCATCAGTGCCTATAGTCATCTAATATTCCTTGAATATTATCAGTCACTTGATGCTTTCTGGAAGAATCCAGGACTTTGATGGCTAGCCCTGAAGGCTAGAAGTTTCATTTTCCAAATTAGATCAAATCTGCTTTCAGAAATTTTTAGATGTCCAGATCAATTCAGATCATCCATAACTGCTTCCTCATTAAAACTTTTGATATTTAAATCTTTATTTAACCTTGTCACCAATTCTTATCTGTTACTCTTATCCAGACCACATATAATCTATGCATTTAGATATTTCTTTTATATGATTTTATTAGTTTCACCATTTTATAATCCAGGTTTGAATTCTAACGTTAATTTTTCAATCAATTAATTTTCTCAATCTTTAAACCTTGCAGGCATATTATCTTCCCTGTTGGACACTTATGTTGGCACTGTGTTAGCATTTTGACTATATTACTTACGGTTACATAAAACCTTTTGGTCCCTTTTGCATATATATGTATATGCATAATACATATCTATATGCATAATATGTATATATATATATATTTATAAATCTTCCCCCCATAATCTTTTTTCATCATGTTGATTTCTTTCAGTACAAACACAGGCTCTAGGACTTCTCTTTTTAAAAGTGACAGAGCAACTTGTAGCAAACAAACATACTAACCAAGGAAACCTATAAAAACTGAGTAAATTAACAACAAAAACAAGAATACATCTCAGGTAGTTACAAACATTAGCACACAAGCAAGACACCATTTCATGAGGGGCGATGAACAAGGTATACTCAGGTGGGTTGGTGCATTTTCCACTTCTTTCTCTTTCGGACAGTAACAACATGGAATTTGTAGAAGTCTCACAGGACTGTAGAAACAAAATTTATACTGAAGAGCTACCAAAGCAAGCAGAACCCAGACACAAGGGACCACAAAGAGGTAAATATCATATTTAGTGTTTCCTTTTCTCTTCCAAAAATATGCCTATACAAAAGCTTCAAAGGATTAAGAAGAGAAGGAAATAAGGAGGCCTAAAAGCCAAGCAGAGTTTTGGGCATTTTGCAGAACTGGGAAGAAAAAGCATGTTCAATATGACTAAAGAAGAGCCACTATAAATACCCACAGCTTTCTGGTAAGACTCCTTAAAGGTTATGATAAAGACTATGAAGAGGGGTAAGCTAGAAATACATCAATCTTAGAGCTCACAAGCCAGCAAACAACTATTTCACTCCTTGACTGATTCAAGGTGATGGATCCCTAACTTCAGAGCCTGTACAAACTTTTTAAATAAAATAGTTATAATTCTCTTAGATGTATACACAGGATGATATATATGTGTGTATACATAAAAATAAATAAGACTAAATTGAGAGAAATGCCAGGCAATAGACACAGGATACCAATTATAATAAGATGGTTAACTTAAAAACAGAATGCATTCAAAACCAGGAAATTTTAAAATTGAAAAGATACAAATCTGAAATTGTAAAATCAATATATATCAGCTTAACAGCATATGAGACACAGAAGGTAAACGAGTTGGTAAACTACATCGAGATTTAAGCAGGGGGTAAGAAAAGGTGAGAACTGAAATAAATAAATGGGCATGTGAAACACAGTTGAGTAGAAACATAACAATACATTATTAGAAGCAAAAGAAGAGAATGTAAAAAATCTGGGAAAGCATTCTCTGAAGATCATGTAGATGAGTATTTTCTCAAATTTCAAGCCCCATATTCAAGAATTTCTGTGACTCTCAAGGATTAAATGCACTCCTAGGTACATCATGGTCACCGTTGTTAAGACCAAGGAGAACCCCAGCTTCCCTTCCCCATTACCATCAAAGGATCCAAACCACCAAATTAATCCCCCATTATTATCAAAGGATCAACAGAAACATTTACAGTTAAGATATAGAATAGCACACGTAGAAAACAACAGAATGATATTTTTAAAGTCAACCAAACATTCTGTACTTCATTCTTGAATATTCTTGAATATTTTCTAATAAATATTAATTATGAAGCTGTGTAAGAGAATTCATCATCAGGAGAATACTTCAGGTTAAAGGAAATAATTTCTTTTGAAATCACAGAAAATCAAGTAAGAGTAAAAAAATTCTTTGAGAAGTGTAAATATGTGGGTTAAACAGTGAATATTTATATCACTAATAGTATCTTTTGAGATTTAAAAAGTACACACATACACATGCATGGCTGCAAAAGGCTGGAGAGGGTAGACGTAAGTCTCTTGAGTTTTTAAAATTGTCTTAGAGAGGTAATAGTAACAACTCCAGTCGACTATCAGTGCCGAGAAAAGGTGAGAGTCAAGCTTCTTTTGACCTTCTCTGATGTGTCTGATGGGATGAGAGGTTTTTGTTTTGTTTTTAATTTTGTTTTGTTTTGGTTGGGGCAGGAGGTATTGGCTGCAGTAGAGCAGTCACTATCTAAAGTTACCTGTCTTGAAAGGTTGCCCCTTCTCTGGCTCTTTAGGTAGAGAGAGCAGGCATTGGTTGGGGTTTTTGTTCCACTTCATGTGGCCTAACTGGGCTCCCAGCTTTTGCAGTTCCACGTTTGAATACATGAGGCAGATCTAAAATGAGGGAACTCAATACCAAGTGTCATTCCTTGAGTCCTAAAGTCCCTAGCCAGTCAGACATTTCAACATGTGTTGAAGTCTTCTATACTACGTATAATATATATGTTAATAGTTTCATAATTACATATACATCAAAACTATAAATATATAATATATGCATATACATATGTATATACTTACATATATATTCATATGCTAAGACATTTATAATTGCCCCACAAAACCCTGAAATTTTTATTTTGCTTTTTTTTTTGTTGGCACTGAGGTTTGAACCCAGGGCTTTGCACTTGCTAGGAGGAGACCTGCCACTTGTCCTATACCACCAACCCTTTTTGTTCTGGTTATTGTGGAGATGAGGGTCACACTTTTTGCCCAAACCAGCCTGGACAATGATTCTCCTATTTTGTTCTTCCTGCTCTAGCAGAGATGACAGTCTTTCTCCGTTCAGGTAGGGGTCTCAAGAACTTTTTTTGCCTGGGCTGGCTTTGAACCTTGATCCTCCTGATCTCAATCTCCCAAGTAGCTAAGATTACAGATTTGAAACACTGGTAGCTGGCTTGTTGTTTTTTCTATAGTCTCTCTTCAGGTGTCTTGACTTTACTTCTGTTATCTCTCTACTGCTATGAAGCCCAACCAACTAATTTTTTTGTTTTATATACTGTATTTTCAGCTCTAAAATGTTTATATTTAAACTTTATATTTCCATTTCGAGGCTTCCTATGTTTTTATTCACTGCAGACCCATTTGCCTTTACGCCCTTGAGGAGCTGTTTTAAAATCCTTGTTTGGTTATTTCAATGTGTCTTCTCAAGATTGGTCTTTCATTGGACATGCCATCACCCAACCATGATCCTCACTACTTGGGAGGCAGAAATCAGGATGATTGCTGTTTGAGGCCAGCCTATGTAAAAAGTTAGCAGGACACCCCTAACTCAACAAACATGGTGAGTATAGTGGCTCATGTCTGTAATCCCAGTCAAATGGGAGAACACAGATAGGAGGATTATGATCTGAGACTAGCCTGGACTAGTTTAAAAAACAATAAAAGGCATAAAAAGGCTCAGAGAGTGGCTCAGGTGGTAAGACCCCCTGCCTAGCAAGTTTGAGACCCTAAATTCAAACCCAGTACCACCAAATTAAAAAAGAAATGAAAGGAAAGCAGAAGAGGGGAGGGGAGGGAAGAAGAGAGAAGAGGAAACAATAAGAAAGCGACTAACACACAGCCACTTTTTAATTAGGTTCTTTTCATGCTGTTGTGTTGTATGAGTTCCTTACAACTCATATGACTCAGAAGTTTCTCCTCTGGATATATATCACCTCCTCAGAAATCAAGTTACCACCTCAGAAAATATCTGAATTCCCATCTTCATTACAGCCATATTTACAATAACCAAACTATGGTAACAACCTAACTGTTGATGGTTGAAAGGATAACAAAGTTGTAGTACACACACACACACACACACACACACACACACAAGCGTGCACACACACACACACACACACACACAAGCGTGCACACACACTCACACTCTATGGAATGTTCAGCCTTAAAAATGTAGATCTTGTAACCACATAGATAAACCTGGAAAACATGATGTTGAGTGAAATAATCAGATAAAGAAATAAAATTAAGCATAAGTTCAATTACATGTAGAATCTAAAAAAATAAAAGAAATGCATAGAAACAGAGAAGAATGGGGAGATACAGGCCAGAGAGTAGAAAGATGGTGTTATCTCAGATGAATAACTCTAGAGAGCTAATACAGCAAGAGAGGCGATGCTTAATAATACTGTGTTTTGTATGGAAATTTGTGAAGAAAGTAGTTTATGGCTGTATTTTTATTAAAAGGTAACAGATAAATGATGGATATGTCAATTTACTTGACTACATAATCACTTTACTATGTGCAGGTATATTCAAATATCATATTGCACATCTTCATATATCTAATAAAATATTACAGAATCTCACTGTGGTAGTTAATCGATAATTAAAATTTGACTTCCTTCCTAATCTTAAACTATTAATCCTTTCTTCTCTTTTCCCAAGGTCATGTCTGAAGAGGACCAATGTGTAACCTTTTGAAAAGTGCTGCATAACATTATATCATACTTGTATCTAAATTTTCTCCATATTTTACATAAAAGATCAAATTATATAAAACATGCAATTTAATAATAAAATATTCCATTTTTATTAATATTTTAACATAATAAAATATATATAATTTTCTTTCACAAACTGAAAGAAGATATTAATTATAAACAACTTACTACACAAAGTAATTCATGTAATTTTCCATGTCATTCAGAAAAAATCAAAGAACAGAAAAATTAGATAAAGGGGAATTCATATATAGAAACTCAAAAGATAATAAACATATGGGTAAAAATTCTTAAAATCGCTAGCTAACCAAGAAATGAAAATTAAAATACTATCATTTTCACCTAACTGACCAAAACTTAAAAATCTTGACAATACCAAATGCTGGAACTTTCATGCATTATTGGCAGGAAAAAATCAACATGAACACATAAGAGAATTTTGGATACTCTATGTAAATTTTTATTAGCAAAAGGAAGTTTCATTATGATTACTTTACTTTGTAGATGAATAAAATGTATTTCAAGCCAGTTTGCCCTATCTATTATATTCCCTTAATCTCCCTCATTTTAAAACAGTATTTATTGGGTTTTTAATGCTATTTTCACACACACATATATATATATTTATATATGTATATAAAAAGTACTTCAAGTCTCTTCACCCCTCCTTTCGCCCTCCCTCCTCCAGCTAGTTTACTTTAGACAGTCTCCCTTTTACTTCCATGTCCTATATTTATTATTTTTTATCATAATCATCATTATCATTTTAGGTTTATATTCCACATATGAGTGAAAACATGATATTTGGCTTTTTTTAAACTTGGCTTAACAGGCTCAAAATGATGATCCATAGTTCATCTACATTCCTGAAAATGGCACAGTTTTGTTCTTTATAGATTAGTGTGTCATTGTGTACACTTAACATATATATACACTCTCACATTTTCTTTATCCATTCATCAATTGATGGACACCTTGACTGATTCCACAGTTTGGCTACTGTGAACAGTGCTGCAATAAACATGTGTATGCAGGCGTCTCTCAAGAGTGGTATTGTAGGTAGAACTATTTTTTTTTTTTAGGAACCTCCATACTGGTTTCCATCATGGCTGCACTAGTTTACATTCCACCAACAGTTTATGAGGATTCCTTTTTCCCACATCTTTGCCAGCTTTTTTTGTTGATTTCTTGATGATTGGCATCCTGACTTAGATGAGATGGAATTTCAGTGTAGTTTTGGTTTGCATTTCCTTATGGGTTAGGATGTTGAACATTTCATCTTGTGCTTATTAACTATTTGCAATTCTTCCAAGAACCATCTGCTTAATTAATTCACTCATTTATTAATTGGATTATTTGTTCTTTTGGTGTTTTGGTTTTTTTTTTAACATTTTGTATATTCTGGATATTAATCCTTTATCCATTGAATGGCTGGCAAAGATTTTCTCCCATTCCATGGTTTGTTTCTTCATTCTGGAAATTATTTTTTTGATGTACAAAAGCTTTTTATTTTGATGCAATACTGTTTGTCAATTTTTGCTCTTATTTCCTGGACAATTGAACTATTCAGAAAATAATTGCATAAACCTACATCTTTCGATGTTTTCTTTATGTCTTCTTGTAATAGTTTCAAAGTTTCAGATCTTACATTGAGGTTTTTGATCCATTCTCATTTAATTTTTGTGCAGAGTGAGAGCTAAGTCTAGTTTCAGTCCTCTACATTTAGATAAACAGTTTTTGCAACACTATTTGTTGAAGAAGCTGTCTTTTCTCCAGTGCATGTTTTTGGTTTCTTTGTCAAAAATGAGATGGCTGTATGTGTGTGGTCTTATTTGTGGGTTTTCTATTCTGTTCCATTTCTTCATGGGTCTGTTTTTGTGACAGTACCATGTTACTTTTGCTGCTGTAGTTCTATGATATATAATTTGATGTCCGATATTATGATACCTCCAGAGTTGCTCTCTTTGTTCAGGATTGTTTTTGAATGACTCACTGGTTGCTCAACAATGTATTGTTCAGTTTCCATATTTTTGAATACTTTTTGTAGCTTATTTTGTTGTTGATTTCAAGTTTTGTTCTATTATGGTCTGATAAAATAGAGGAGGTTATTTCAATGTTCTTATATTTGTAAAGACTTTCTTTAGGTCCTAAAATATGATCTATTTTGAAGAAAGTTCATAGGCTTCTGAGAAGGGTATATTTTGTGCAGCTGCTGTATGAAATACTCTGTAGATGTCTGTTACATCCATTTGGTCCATAGTATCGGTTAAGTCTAAAGTTCCTTTGATGATTTTTTTTGTCTGGATGACTTATTGGTGAGAGTAGCGTATTAAAATCATCCACTGTAATTGTGTTGAGGTTTATCTGTGCTTGTAAATCCAGTACTGTTTGTTTGATACAATTAGGTGTGCCAACATTTGGTACATATACATTAATAATTTTTATCTCCTCTTAATGGATTGTTCTTTTTGTTAGTATAAAGTGACCTTCTTTGTCCCTTCTGACTAATTATGTTTAAAGCGTTTCATCAGATATCAGCATAGCTACTCCTGCCTACTTTCAGTGTACATTTGCTTAGAAACTCTTTTGCTATTTTTTACCCTAAAGCAATGTCTGTCTCTATCAAAGGGGTGCATTTCTTGTAGGCAAAAAATGACCAGGTATTGCTTTGTAATCCAATGAGTCATTCTATGTCTTTTGAATGGAGAATTGAGACCATTGTGTTAATATTGAAAGGTTTGTAGTATTACTTATCATTTTGTTGTTTTTATAATGTTTGACTTCTTTCCTAATCCTCAGTTGATTATCTACTCATCTACTCTTTTTTCCTACTTGCATTTATGATACTTTAAATATCATCTTCAGTGCTAGTATAGTGGTCATGAATTTCTTTAGTTTTTGTTTAGTATGGAAGGTTTTTATTTTTCCTTCATTAGTGAAGGACAACTCTGCTGGATACATTGATCTAGATTGACAGTTATTTTTTTTAGGGCTTATAATATATCATTCCTTGCCTCCTTGCTTTTAGAGTTTCTGTTGAGAAATCTGCAGTTGATGGTATGTCTTTATATGAGACTTCACTTTTCTCTTGAAGTTGTCAATATTCTTTCTTTATTCTGTATATTTAATATTTTAACTATAATATATCTCAGAGTGTTTCTTTTCTGATGTTCCCTGCTTGGTGTTCTGAAAGCCTCCTGTACCTAGATGATCATCTTTCTTAAGATTGGAGAACTGATATTATTTTATTGAATAGATTTTCTGTGCCTTTAGATTGTCTCTCTTCTTCTAGACCATGATTCATAGGTTTGGTCTTTTGATGGTGAACCAGAGGTCTTGGATGTTCAGTTTACATTTTCTTAATATTTTTTCTTTGTCTTTGTCTGATTGATCAAATTCTTCTGCTTTATTCCTCTACTTTGTCTTCAATACTGGATACTGTATTTTCAATTTGTTCAATATTAGTAAGGCTTTCACTGAGTTTTGTGTTTGGATTATTAAACTTTTCATTTCCAGGATTTCAATTTGATGTTTTCATTATTCTCTATGGTCTTCCTCTCTTTCTTTCTATAGAATACAGTCTCTGTGTTACCTGACTATTCTCATTCATGGAGTCAAAATAGTGGACAGGTCACTGTACCTTATAGAATAGTTCTCCAAATGGCATAGCACTGATCCAAAACTTTCCTCTTTCTCATTTGTAGCTCTCAAGAATAACTACAGAACACTCTGAGGAGGCAGCATCCTAAGATAATGAAAGTTAAAGTAGCCTGAACTATGTTCTGATGACACGTAGAAATAGGAAGCCCTTCCATGTTTCATCTCAGCATGTCATACTGCCCCCATGGTATGAAGTCCATGGTGGTATTTTTTCCTATGGTCCCTCAGTTGTGATGCAAGTAGAACATATGCAGATGAGATTCCATTCTCCTGAGCAGCTCCCTAGGTCTTGGAGGATCAGCTCACAATGAATCCTAATGCTTCTGCTGTCCCTTACTGCCTAGTTACAAGTAATAAATACACCAAATGCAAGCAAGTAAAGAAATGAATAAAATATGCGATAGAACGAAAAGGAGAAATGGAGCACCATTATCATATGTTCACTCATTGTATAGGATTCAATTATTAACTACTCTCAAATCTTACTGTGGCAACCTTCATCCTGAAACTATTTCCTATATAATAGGACTTATATGAATTATGTTTCTACAATGATTATCATATTAAAAAGCAAAGAAAACCATAAGCATCCATTAAATGTCTATAACTATTTCCATGATGTCAAAATTAGAGATGGTTAAAAATACCAAGTTATGAATAATAAGTTTAAGTGACAGAAAACTTATGCTAAAAATACTCTTTTCTGTATCTCCATTTTCTGAGCAATGTTAGTTTTGTACATGATTAGGATGATATTAGGTGTTTTTCCCTTACTTCTTAAGTAATTTATCCTTTCTTTTATTTGCTTTAAACATTTATTATTGAAAAGGTTAAAAAAATCATTGTTAATTTACTCTTATTACTGGATATCTACCAACTAGTTTGGTCAGAAAATGCAATGAGTAACATGAAGGGAGAAAGAGAAATTGAGTCCCATATTAGAAATAATATAATGTATTTTAGATTAGTAATTATAATACTTGTCAAGCTGAATGTCAGGGAAAAAACATACATTGAAGTTAAAAGAAAAACAGAAATGTTTCCAAGACTTTCTTAGTACTAGAGAGGTTGATTTAAAAGACATTTCCTGATGGGGTCAGACTAAATCATTCAACATGAAAAGTACTCAGAAGCAATTACTGTATTGCAGCACTATAGAGCTATGAGAGACTATTTATAAACCCTAGACAAAGTCAGCTTTTTAGAGGCTTTCAAACCTGAAGCTTAGGAAAAATCTCATGTTAGAAGGAATACGGAACCTTAAAGAAGATTTAATTTAGCCACCTTACTGTAGTGATGAAGAAACAGAGGTTTCCTAGAGTCAAGAGTCTTGATCAAAGTCATAAAAGGAGTGGAGAGCAAAGCCAGGAGTAAAATTCATCTGTAATTTATAGCTCAAACTTTTTTGACTATTTGTTTTAGCTCAAACGTTTTTGACTATTTGTTTAGCCTACTCCATTTAATAAGTGTTCCCATTAAATACACAGTTCTTTGCTTTAAAGATGCTCTGGGAATTCTCAGGCTTTCTATCAACTTACTTCTGGGCTCTGAATGCAATGCCTAATCCTAACCAGTGGAGCCTGTGTGTGAAGTCCCTGATAGCTTTCCGAGCAGTCACCTCTGAAGGTCCTCAGACTCTAGGTCAATTGCCAAATTGTCTAGGCCATTGCCACTAAAAATCATCTAACTGACTTTTGGATACCTAACCATTAGTGTCCCTTCATTCCTAAAAGAGCCATTAGAACATTTGATATCTGAACAACTCAGTTAAACGTGATGAAGAGCAAATACCTCTTTTAGGCTGATAACCATTTCCATTTTCTTCTCATTTCTTTCTCTCTTTACTCTAAAATAATATGTATAACTGCCAGTTTACTGCTTTAACAAAAGGAGTCACACAAATATGCTTCTTTTTTCTTTTTTATTATTGTTTTACTGGGGTACATTGTGACATTTGCAAAAGTACTTATAATATATTATAATTGAGTTCACCCCCTCTATCATTCTCTTTCCTGGAATAGTTTCAAGCAGGTCTCATTTTTTCATACATAAATGAGTACATAATATTTCCACCATAAAAAGTAAGTGTCTAACTCAGTACAGAAATACTTTCTGAATGCCCACCATACTCAGGCAATATGCTAAATGTATGTGAAAGTATACTAAATTCGGAAGAATCTGGACAGTCTAGGTCTTCCCCCAGGCTCTTCTGACTGACACCGCATTGTTAGTGATCCTTATCTGTTGTGGACAACAACACCTCTTTCATCATCAAGAATCCATCATACTTTAAGACAGTGACAGAGTATGCTTGGGATTACTGCAAATTTATGTAAATGATATCTCATAATATTGACACAGTGGGAATTTGGTCTAGTCTTTGTATATAGGGAGTCTTCCTTAGAACCTAGTTCAGGGCCCTGACAAATCCCAGGTGACTTTTACCACCACCATTAACATTACTGGAAAAATATCTGCAGGACTTCACAATTAGTCCTTAGCTCCATGTTACGAGAAAGAGGCTGGGTCACAGGAGAGAGAAATCAATGAGGCAGAAGAATGTGAGAGTGAGGAAGGAAAAACATCCACATATCTGTAAGAAAAGCATAGGAGGCAGAATAATTCTACCATGTTTATCTTACTGTTAATCAGAAACAGTGAAAATTCACCTTTGTTGATAGAAACAGTTGAGCAACTGTTATAAAACTTGACCTACCTATCTTTAGAAAGCCTATCAGATCAGCACAATTAATTATTCCTGTTATAGCCCTATTTTAAGCAAAATGGGATACAAGAGTTATGAATGCTGTACAAGGAGGTTTCTATCTACAATTAATTGAATCTCAGAAAGCAAAAGCTCAGGCTTACTCTTAACATTTGTATAGTCATTCAGTAATTATTTAAGGTCTTTGGTGAAGTTATTCAAAAATTGAATTTCAAGACAGGCATGGAGGTATATACCTATAATCCCAGCACTTGAGAGGCTGAGCCAGGAGGGTCTTCATTTATAAAATTGGCACAGGTGCCCATTAACAGATGACCAGATAAAGAAAATGTAGCATATATACACTGTGGAATATTCTTCAGCCAAAATGAAGAGTGAAATCATATTGTTTGCAGGAAAATAGATAGAACTAGAGAACCACATGTTAAGCAAAATAACACAGACTCAGAAAGACAAATACAGCATGATCACTCTCACATTTGGAATCTAGGTTTAAAAAAATAAGAAAGTAGAAGGGAGACTACTTAGTAAGAGGAAGGGTACCAGCCAGAAGGGTGGGGAAAACATGACCAAAGTACATTCTATGGTTTTGAAAATGTCATAATGAAACCCACTGTTTTGTACAGTTAATATATGGTAAGAAAAAAGGAAAAAAGAAAATGCCAGCATGAACTATGCAGTGAGACCTTGCCTCAAAATCAGTATGAACTTTTATCTCTCTTATATAAATATATTTATCTAATTACATCTAAATATTAGTAATAGAATCATTAAAATGCTTAAAAATATTGTTTGATAAATTTTAAGTAGAAAGAATACATGATTTAAAAATCATTTTATTTCCATATGGATCTGAGATTTAATTAACTAGTTCTCTAACCAGTACTGAGACATTCTCTACTAAATGCCCTGATCTCAAGTGGATATAATAATTACCTTTAAAAATTAAATACAGTTTCAGAACAAATGGGATTCTGAAGAAAGGTAAAAATACCTCAGAGCCTCTATGAATTTAGAATCTGAATTAAGAATTGTACCTCAAAAATTTTAAAAAGGTACAATGTGGTGGTTCTCCAATGCAAAATTGTGCAATGTTTGTTATTCATAAAAGGTTATTTTTAGTTAGTTTCTCCTGTAGAATAGAATTCAGCCATGTGATAGATTTAATAGAGAAACAGATAACACACAGTTTAAGGTCTGGAGCCTTTTGTGGTATGGGAGTAGGTCAGAATGGAAATGTGTGGTGGGAGGCTCTAGAGATTCAGAATGGAGTAGGGAAAAGACAATCTTCTTGCTAACAGACATACTTACTCCTTAAAATCAACCTGTACCTCAGAAGGGCTAAGCCTAGTATTCACCCGTGCCAATGATTTCTCTTAATCATATAACAAGACATCTTCCATTCTGAAAAGTTAGAAGTTTAAAGTCATTAACCAGATATAGGAACAGAGAGGGTAAGAAGAGAGAAGTGGAGGCAGTGAAGCATGCATTTGTTTTGCCACCAGCTAGCTGTGAGACCTTGGAAAGGTTCTTTATCCCTCTATAAGCATCAGTTTCCCACATAGTAATATGAGAATATAATATGTAATGATATTGTGATTATAATAGTTCTGATTTGGGAATGATTGTGAGGATCAAGAAAAAAACAAGTAAAAGAGGATAGGGCATGGTGGCTCATACCTATAATTCCATCTACTCAGGAGGCAAGTTTATGAGGATCACGGTTCAAGGCCAGCCCAGGCAAAAAGTTAATGAAACCCTGTCTTAAAAAACAAGCCAGGTATGGTAATTCCCACCTACAATCACAACTACATGGGAGGCAGAGGTACAGGATCATGGTCTGAAGATGGTCCTAGAGAAACCATAAGACTCTATCCAAAAAATAACTAAAGCATAAAGGACTGGGACCCTGCCTGTAGTGGTAAGAGTGCTTGCCTAACAAGCATGAGACTCTAAGTTCAAAACCTCAGTATTGCCAAAAACAAACAAATAAATAAACAAAACTCAACACAGTGCTTTATCCCTTTATAAGGGATGATTATTATATTTTAAGAGCCCCAAATAACAGACAACACAAAAAATAAAATCATTAACAATAAAGGAAATAGATAAATGCAAGTAATGAAAAATCTTTGTGGAAAATATAAAGTGCTAAAAGATGAAGGGGATGAACCTTACCATTAATAAGTTTCTAGGGAAATTTTATAAGACCCAAATGGCAAGAAAAACATAATAATTCAAAAATATGGAGAAAATGTTTTTCAAGCAAAGGGAACAGAGTGTGTATAAGATGTGCTCAGCATGTTAAAGTAGAGAGAAAATCAGCAATCCAGGAAACCAGAGAATGAATGCTGATAATGAATGAGGCTAGAGTCAGATCATGCAAGGTCATCAGTGTTGATCACACTAAGATTCAGACTTTACTTTCTAAGATTAAGCGGAAATCCTTAGACACCAGTAGAATTTGACATAATCCATATTGTAAAATGAGCATTCCAACAGCTCTGTGGCATACAGTCTTGAAAAGCAACAGTAGAACAAGACCACATTAGTAGCTCCAGGAGTAAGGTGTAGAAGTGATGAGAGATTGTCAGTTAAATTCGGAGTGGATGTTAATGGTGATGCTGACAGGATATGAAAACAAGAAAAAGTGAGAAATGAGCCAGGACTTTGACTTCAAAAGCAGGATGAATATGGGTGACTTTATTTGAACAGGGGAATATTTAGAAATAAGCAGGTCAAAATAATGCTTTTTAATACCTGCTTCTTAATGGATAAAAGTAGGCAAAGTGGTATATAACTATGCCTTTAGACTATTAAATTTGAGATCCTGATTTGTCATCAAAGAGAAGATGTTGATTGAAAAATTGGATTAACATGATTGGACTTCAGGGGAGAGTTTCAACCCACAAATATAAATTTGGGAGTTTTCAATGTTGAATTTAATGCCATGAGGATTTATCAGTTTCCCTAGGAGGAGAATGCAGGTGAGATGAGAAAAGTGTAGTAGGAATGAGCTGAGGGTGCTGCCACCTTCAGAGCTCTGGAAGAGAAGGATCAGATGGATCAGAGAATTGAACTTGTGGTGTTTGGGAACCCAAATGAAGAAACAAACTTTCCAGTCAAGCTTCAAGAAGGAGGGAGTGTCTGTGTCAGGTGATAATGAAAGAGGAAAGCAGGATGAAGGCAGAAAGTTTATTCCTGGATTTGAAAAGATGGAGTTTGTTGTCTTTGCATGGATGACCCTCAATGGAGAGGCTTAAGGAAAAAAGTTTTGATTATTAAAACAAAAATGTATGCAGTTCCTCAACATAAAATGAATAAAAAGCAATTGCTTTAATGGAATTAAGTGGGTAGTGGCAGAGAAAAAGACCTCCTCTACTTTTTCATCACACCTGCAGTCACACTGAGTCTCCCTCATGAAATATACTGTGCCTCCTGCAAATATACTTTGAAAATCATTGCCACATTTTTATGGTTAATAATCTTCAGTGTTGATTCCATGGCTTTCTCAATAGTGTTCTCAAGAGTGCTGAGATTTAATGGTGACTTGAATTGCTCAAATCTTTAATTGAATACGATTAAGAGTAAGAAATAATAATGTAGCTTATTAGTATCATGGATAAAGCTTAAAATAGTAATCAAAGTATTCAAATCATTCCAGATTACCAATTCAATCAATAAACCATCCCAAAGATGAATATAAGAACCCGACATGATGACTTACCAAAGGCTCTCGGTTTTCTAGGGCCACTCATACAAAGTAAAAAGACTCAAACAACTCTATTTTTAATCAGAACCCATTCTGGACATCATTGGCTAAGGGTTCCTTCTGAACTTCCTTAATAATGTGTTCTGTTAAAAGTGTGGAGTACACTGTTTTTAAAATGGAGGGAGAAGGAGAGGCAAGTGAAGGAATATAATAGAGGGAGTAAGCTTATTTGAAGTACTTTGTATGTATCTATGCAATTATTTCAATGAAACCTCCCTTGTACTATTAATGTATGCTTGTAAAAAGTTTAAAAATACTAAAACACAATAACACAGAATTAATGGTGACAGATCTTAATGCAGACAGCGATGTTGTCTGCATCTTGGCCAAAACAACATGACACCTATCTCATTATACAGCAAAAATATGCTTTTATACATCTGATTAAGTCATATAAGTGAATTAAATATTTCAGTAATTTCCTCTGAATATTTTCTCCATCTAGGGTAAAATGATGAGGATCCATTGCACTTAGTCACATTTTTCATTTTATCCTGGAACACAATGATACGATATGCTAGAAATGGTACAAAGGAGTGCAACACACAATTCGTGGGCTGTAATGACAGACATCTTGGGCCTTCAGAACTCAAAAGATAATTGGATAATTGTTAGTGACACTTGTCATAAACAAGGGTAATAATACTGTTTGTACAAGCCTAATTATAGAAGTAGTTGTGGAAGTTTTTTCTATTTTTAATTTCGTAGGCAATGCTTATTCAATGTAAAGATGTCTCTTTTATAAAGTTCAGATAAAAATAGAGAATAAAATTAAATGTCTTGCAATCATTAGAACTGTTAAAAACACGTTTACTTGCCTGTTTATCTTCCAGAGAAAGGAGTAGTTCAAATTGTAATGTACATATAAAGAAAAGATAGGTGAAATTTGCCCCTGTAATATTCCTTTTAGGGAAAGGTTTTCCTTTGTTTTAATAAATACCTTGACTTGCTGCTTGCCTTTAAAAGACTGGGGCTTCTGACTTCAATCTAGATATACTATATTCAGTGAACTTAATTACTTAAGTATAGAAGAGGTTCTTTGGGTATTGTTTCTGTCAACCAGAGAACTTGAAAGGGAGAGTAAATTAAGAATAGTCTATTTAACTCTACTAAAAAGGGATAATTGTTAGAACTGTATTTTTATATAATTGGCTTTGTTTACAACCCTATGTATTTTATTTTCCTTTCTAATTATTTTTAAGTTTTTGGCAGCCCTCCCTCACTTGCAATTCTTATCCTTCTCTTCCCTATGTATTTTATTATTCATAGAAAACTTCATTCTATATGAGGGGTGAATTAAACTATGATATATTTGATGCATTATAAGCACTTTTATAAATGTCACAATGTACCCCCAGCACAATAATTAATAAATAAATAAAATTCTAAAAAAGAAAACTTCATTCTATGAAAAAAAAATCGTAAACTTCACCAGACCAAGTTTTAACAGACACCTTAAAACTTTTTATTAAAACAGCCTACTTTAAGGAGAAATGATTCTATAGAACAGTGCCAAGAATGAAATCCAGGAAAAAGCATAACTGGAAACAAGGTCCCTATGGAAAAGATTGGACAGTAAATTTCTAGAAACTATGGAACTGTTATATTTGAAATAGCTTCTTTCTTGAGCTGTAATTATCTCCCTTCACTTCCAAATCTTTGATTAAAAAGTAATTACAGGTTTAAGCTTAATGGATGATGCTGTTTAGAGGAGAGAGAAAGGAAAGTAATACCAAAGAGACTGGCAGCAAATGAGGAAGATACTTGGGGACCCAGCAAGACAGGGGGAGAGGAGTATAATGTGATAAATGACTTTACCAAAAATGTGCTAGAGGAAGGGTATTCATGGAAGGGGTAGGGGATCACAAACTAAATCCTGCCATTGTGGGGAAAGATGGTCTCAACAGAATGACAAGACCAGGACAGAGAATTGTGGATAACTGATGTGATAGTTTTCCAGTCGATCTTTCTGTTACCTATCTATATAAAAGAGACTACGTAACACATCATGACTTGCTTTTTTCCTTTAAACATATATTGGAGGGCTTCTAATTTTTATCAAATACGTTTCTGTATTATCATAAGTCTTAATGACCATCTCCTTAATGTGTGAACTTACTGGTTTTCTTTATTCTGTTATTTATTTTTGTGCATTTAGGATGTTTCTTTCTGTAACTGTTTATAAATGATAAATGTATAATGAATTATGTGTTTGCTGAATGAATACATTGAAGGTTACAATAAAACTTCTCTAAACTAATTTTTGCCTGTTTGTTCAATTATTTCCTTATAATAAGTCATTCGAGGGGGGATGCTTAATCAAATAGAATGTTCCCTTCTTAATTGTAGCAATTGTACTAAATAAAAACTTCTGTATTGATGACAATTGAGCTGAGTAGATTATTTTAATTAGGATATAATAAAATATTTATAACATCTGGGATTGCTCTATAAACATACTTGCAGAAATTTTGCCTAAACCTTCTACCTGCACTGTGTATGTGAAGTAAAATGTCAGTTTCTGTTCTTGTTTTACTCAGTTGTAAAGACAAACCAACAGTAGTATTCTTCTTGGATATTAAATATAGACCTGATGCTTCCTAAATAGAACAGAGGTTAAAAGCTAAATTCATCTCCATAGTTTGATTAGTAGGTCTTATTTCAATGTGGACAAGTAGCTTTACACCTGCTGCTTAACTGCTATCCTAAGTTCCTTTCACTGAACCTTTGAGTTTTCCTGAGTTTTTCTTACAGTCCATCTCATGCCTGGATATGTCTTCAGAAACAGTTTCAGGAATAGTAAATATAATGTAAAATTTCTGAGTACTTAGTGTCTAAAAATATTTAAATCTGCCCCCTTTTTAATTTTAGTTTAGCTGGATACATAATTGAGGGTTCAAATTAACTTTGCCTTTTTGTCTTCTACTAAGACATTGCTACTGAGAAGTCCAATGCCATTCTGACTCTTCTTTTTTTGCAAATGGTCTATTTTACCCTAGTGGAAATATTAAGGGTCTTCTCTTTGTGTTCAAGAGAATTTCATAAAAATTCATTTAGCTGGATTAATCTGCCTCATTTATTCTGCTTAGCATGATCTGAAAATTCTTTCTTCACTTCTACTCACTACTTTCCTATTCTTTTCAGTTTTAGATATTTTGTTCCCTTCCATTGCCTCTTTTTAAGTCCAAATTTCTTATTTTTTTAATATTGTGCTTCCTGTGTTGATCCTGGTTGTCTCTTAAATTTTCAACCATTTTTCACTGTCTTTAACTACTTGAGCTATTTCTTCAGTTTTATTTTCTAGCATTTTCAATATTTTATGCCAGTTGTCCTAGATTTAATTCTAAGAACTCCTGGCCCCATGAATTTTTCAGAGCTTTAGTTACTGTTCTATGACTTCAATGTCCTCTCAGGATTTCCATAAATGTTATTTAGATTTTTTTTTAGTTGAGCTACCTTTTTAGTAGACATCCACTGAATATCCCTCAAACCTTGTGTATGTAGCTCTACTAGAGCAGGTCAGTGACCTGTCTTTGTGATTTGGAGCTCTCACATTACTCATATCCACAGTAGAACCGACCCATGCTAAAGAGCAGCTCGCCATGTGATCTGTCCAAGTTGACACAGGTGTTAAATCAGACCCAGAATGATTTCCCAGCAATGCTGATTTTAAGGCTGACATTCTTACCTTTATGCTTTGGCTGAGTGACACAGCAGCTATGATCATGGAAATTCATTTTTCATCATAAAATTAAAATATTTCACATAAGGAACTGGCCCATTACAGAATACAATAGTCTTTGGTATGTGATATAAATCATATAAAATTATACCATTTTTAAAAGCCTGAGTCATTTACAATAATACATTTCCTTACATTTATAGACATTTTCATGAGTACAAATAGTTTATATAAGACATCTTATGGAGTAGATGCTACTATGCCAAAAAATGCTGTGTTTCCTTGAAATATAAATGCTTTAAAGTCTAAAGAAAATATCCTGTGGCTTCAGGGCAGCTGTTTTCACAGACAGTGATAGTTATATTAGGTGCCCTAGTATTGCCCATAGCAATGAAGTTTGAGTGCTGTCTGACACACAAGTCTTAATATGATATGGTTTCACAGAGCATTCCTGCTTTGACAATTAAGACTGAGTCAGAGTTTTTGGCAACTGAAACTTAGATCTCCTACCCTTTCAAAAGCCAGTGAAAAGGGGCATATCATCCCAAATACCCAAAGGGGCACCTACCTAACTTGCATGTCAGAGACAAGAAGAGCAGGGAGTATCCCTGACACTAAGACACCATGGCAAATTCTACTGTGCCACACATGTCCCAAATAGTTGAGAGTGTTAGGAGAAAATCTGAAAAAGTAAATGATTTCTAGTTTAAGCAGCATATAAAAGGACTTAAAAACATACACATTCTCTTCACAACAGGTGTTTTTTTCAGAAGAGGCAATGGCAAGAGAACATTAACACTAGCCTTAAACTACCCTGCTGTTTCTCCGTGAAGGTGTCAGTCCTTGAGGAGTAATCTCATGTCATCGTCCTCAGAGACAGAAGTTGTATAATGCCACTGGGAAGTTAGTCACAAGGGACTTGTTCAGCATAGTATGGGGAGGCCATCCATTTTTGCCATCAGTTGGCAACAAAGGTCAACAGCTGTCATCATTTAGGATGTTGTAACATCCTGATTTCTACTGAGGTGAATGAAGTTTTGCCCTCATATTTTTGGTTGTTAGTTTCCTTAAAAGTTGTATTTTGTAGCGGAGCACCAGAGGTTCACATAATCCTACCTACTCAGGGGGCAGAGATCAGGAGGATCACAGTTCAAAGCCAGCCTGGGCAAAAATAGGGTTGGTGGAGTGGCTCAAGGTGAAGGCCCTGAGTTCAAGCCCTAATACAGCAAAAAAAAATAAAAAATTGTATTTTGTAAGAGCAGAAAATACATTTTTATAAACATAGGGTGGTACACTAGATGGTAGACTTATATTGAATGCTTCTGTGGATTATATTACAAGAAATACAAAATTAAATCAAGAATGTAGACATTGTTAGAAGAACAGTGTATAAGAGAAAACAACATGACAACATGGGAAACATTTTCCCAATGACTCAGTAATTTTAGAAAGATCTGAAAAACATTCTGTAAGTGTAGCATTGTTCACTCAGGAATGTGAAGGACTCAAAGAGTTAAGGTGTAATTGGGCAATATCAGCATGCCTCTCTTCACCACCCAGAGGTAGTAATGTGCTCTAATTGGCATTTGTGAGCATGCTCTGATATAAGTATGAGCAGAGGCCAGGTGAGCTTAGATGGGTGTCATCCAGTGTACAGTGTTTTTGCTGATACAATGAATTTGTTGCAGCAATGATGCAGGCACACCCATGGGTAAAATAACAGAAGGCTTGGGTAGTGCATCAATTTTAAAATTTAGGAAAACATTAGGGTGACATCAATTTTTGAAGCCTGCAATTAGAACTAATAACTGTATCCTTTCTAGCTTTCTGTAATGCCATGTGCTATGTTGTTGCTCAAAGTGAAGTAATCCTTAAATACTTTGCCAACAGTGACTCTGCCTAAGACAGGGGAATTTTAATTTTAATTTGACCAATAGTGTACACAGTCTCTCAAGAGATCAAATTCCACTTGGTGAATAAATAAAAAGTAAGTGAAATAAACCAGATACAAAAGGACAAATACTAAACAAATTCTCTCTTAAACATGGAAGCTAAAAAATGTTGAACTGAATGTAGAACAGTGATTAACAGATGTTGGAAAAGATGTGTGAGGAGAAAATAAAGGGAGATTGGATTGATCAGTGCACACTGTCTGCATTATGGAAAAATCACACAGAACCACATTAATATGCACAGTTAATGCACATTTATCTAAAAGAAAAAGAATCATTTTAAAACATTGCTCTGTCTTGAGACAAAAGTATTAACATTTCACCAAATGGCAAACACTGTAAATACTAAGAGCTTTATAACAGTAACAAATAGAGCAACCTGTGTAATCACCAGATGCCCTTGCTATACTCCCCCAGTGAGTCTGAAAGCCTGGGACAGAAATACGGACTGACTTAGCCTCCACTCCATTGTGTCCCTTGCCTCCTTTCCTTTTTTGTTTTTTTAATTTGATCTTTTTCTGTCTTTCGATTAATATTCTTCAAATCCTATTTCGATAGTCAAAAGCAAATGCTAGCCTGCTACAAGATCTATTTTCTAACGTGAATAAAAACTATGAGCAGAAATGAACAATATTAAGTAACCTTTTCAAAAGGAACTTTGAACAGCGGGTTGGTATTTTAAAGAGCAGAGTTTATCTTACCAGACCCTGAATGCCTAAAGGAAAAAAAATGTAATAAGTTCTATGTCCTTTCCAAATTTCACCTTCCCTTGACAAATACAATCTCACTACTACCTGCTGTATGAGTCTGCTGCCGTTGCCATAGTTAAATACAACAGACTGATTGGTTAAAAAATAGAAACTTATTTTCTCACAATTCTGCAGGCTAGAGATCTGAGGTCAAATGTTTATCTTAAAGACTCTTTCCCGGCTTGCCGTGTCCTCATATGGTCACCTCTTTGTCTGTGTCCTAATCTCCCCTTCTTACAAGAGCATCAGTCATATTGTATTAGGACGCACTCTACAGATTCCATTTTAATTTAATTATCTTTTAAAAGTCCCGATTTCCAAATGTAGTGGTACTCACTCTAAAGTATAGTCATGTCTTGGAGATACATTTCCAGAAATTCATCCTTAGGCAATTTAATTTTGGATGAACATCGTAGAATGTGCTTGTATAGCTAAGATCTCTATGTCACCAGTAGATACAACCTTACAAGGTCATTGTTTTATGTATGGGCAGACGTTAACTATCACATGTCCTTGTGAGACATATGACTGTTATGGGGTTAGTACTTCCTTACAACAATGTTTTGTTAAGAGAAAGGGAACACAATTCATCTAACAGCAGCCTCCAATTACATTCTTCTGCTTATCATCTTTAATGATAATTTACATATTCTTATGTCATGGCAAACTATGGGTGATGTGCTATTTAAAATAGAGCACCGCAACTGATAAACTGTCTTTTGTTTAGTTGAACATTTTGCTTAGGAAATATAAGAATGTACACTTTAGTACTTACATTTTATTTTTAAATTTTTATTACAATATAATAGCTGTACAGAGGGATATTTTGTGATTTACGTATGTGCTTACAATTTGTCTCAGTTAGATTTACCCCCTCCATTGTTTTCCCTCTCCCCCTCACTCCCTTTCTTAGAACAATTTTTCAACAGGTTTCATTCTTCTATTCTCATATATGAATACAAAATATATCTGCCATATTTACTCTTACTCCCCCTTACCTTGTGCCTACCCACTTCTACTGTACCCAGGAAAAGATCTATTTTCCTCTGTCCTTTGTTTTTTTAAAGTGTATATTGATAGTCCAAAGGGAACTTCAGGCCCTTACATGTCATGCTTTAATCAAATTAACCTCCTCGCCCCCTCTGTTGCTTGCTCATTCTCTATCACCAACTTCATTATAATTCAATTCAGGTTCTTGATCCCATTAATAAAAATAAAGTCAGAACTTTAAATCTTACTAAGTCTCTTTAAGTATCTGATGTTTTCAAACTAATTACCTTCATTTTTTCTGTAGACTGCCCTCTGAGATTTTTTTTTTCATTTTTCTTTTATTATTCATATGTGCATACAAGGCTTGGTTCATTTCTCCCCCCTGCCCCCACCCCCTCCCTTACCACCCACTCCGCCCCCTCCCTCCCCCCCCTCAATACCCAGCAGAAACTATTTTGCCCTTATTTCTAATTTTGTTGTAGAGAGAGTATAAGCAATAATAGGAAGGAACAAGGGTTTTTGCTGGTTGAGATAAGGATAGCTATACAGGGCATTGACTCACATTGATTTCCTGTCCGTGGGTGTTACCTTCTAGGTTAATTCTTTTTGATATAACCTTTTCTCTAGTACCTGTTCCCCTTTTCCTATTGGCCTCAGTTGCTTTAAGGTATCTGCTTTAGTTTCTCTGTGTTAAGGGCAACAAATGCTAGCTAGTTTTTTAGGTGTCTTACCTATCCTCACCCCTCCCTTGTGTGCTCTCGCTTTTATCATGTGCTCATAGTCCAATCCCCTTGTTGTGTTTGCCCTTGATCTAATGTCCACATATGAGGGAGAACATAGGATTTTTGGTTTTTTGAGCCAGGCTAACCTCACTTAGAATGATGTTCTCCAATTCCATCCATTTACCAGCGAATGATAACATTTCGTTCTTCTTCATGGCTGCATAAAATTCCATTGTGTATAGATACCACATTTTCTTAATCCATTCGTCAGTGCTGGGGCATCTTGGCTGTTTCCATAACTTGGCTATTGTGAATAGTGCCGCAATAAACATGGATGTGCAGGTGCCTCTGGAGTAACAGTCTTTTGGGTATATCCCCAAGAGTGGTATTGCTGGATCAAATGGTAGATCGATGTCCAGCTTTTTAAGTAGCCTCCAAATTTTTTTCCAGAGTGGTTGTACTAGTCTACATTCCCACCAACAGTGTAAGAGGGTTCCTTTTTCCCCACATCCTCGCCAACACCTGTTGTTGGTGGTGTTGCTGATGATGGCTATTCTAACAGGGGTGAGGTGGAATCTTAGTGTGGTTTTAATTTGCATTTCCTTTATTGCTAGAGATGGTGAGCATTTTTTCATGTGTTTTCTGGCCATTTGAATTTCTTCTTTTGAGAAAGTTCTGTTTAGTTCACGTGCCCATTTCTTTATTGGTTCATTAGTTTTGGGAGAATTTAATTTTTTAAGTTCCCTGTATATTCTGGTTATCAGTCCTTTGTCTGATGTATAGTTGGCAAATATTTTCTCCCACTCCATGGGTGTTCTCTTCAGTTTAGAGACCATTTCTTTTGATGAACAGAAGCTTTTTAGTTTTATGAGGTCCCATTTATCTATGCTATCGGAGATTTTTTTAATATGAAATATTTGGTTATAAAATAGAACAGAATTTCATAAGAAAACAAAAAAAGGGAGGGAAAGTAAGTGGTAATTTCCAACCAAAGAGAAAGAGGACAAAAGATGAAGACTATAGTCAAGAATCTCTGAGGAAACATGGTTGGATGGGTTAACAAACTCATCTGAGGCTTGTTGGAAGGAGATTGACTGGCAGGCTTCATGGCCAGGTGTCCTAGCTCTGTGTAAATACTGGCTGTGGTCAGCTTGAAGCCCAGCAATTATTGTAATCATTGAGCATAATAGCAGTGAGTTTAGTTTTTGAAAATCAATGAAAGATTAAAGGTTCATTCATTTAATGTGATTTTAATATTAATGTGGGCCATTATAAAAACCTATAGTCCCATCTTGTCTTGTTAACATCCATAATGCTGATATTTATCAATTAAAACACATCCAATCTTCGTATTAGTTGTGTTTCTTTATCTTCTTTTTTTTCTTTTCTGAGCTAAAGTTAAAAACAAGGATGTTCTAACAGTGAATGTTGTCCAAGGACTAGCCCAAAGAAACAAGAACCTATTTCATTAGCAAGAATTTGTCACTAGAAGGTAATATTGAAAATCCAGAAGATATTTCTTGGGAACTCTCTTGTTAGTCTCACATCAATGAACATATTTTTGAGTGATATTTTAATGTTGCTGTCTGAAAGGTTTGTAGTCTTTACCTGTATTATTGCTATTTATTTTTCTACACTGATAATTTTGCTTGCTTAGAATGCTAGGATAAAAACAAACAAAAAAAACTCTAAAGCATAGATATTCACTCAGACCTGCCCTATAACTCAACATGCAAATCTGTTCATCACTCTATTACTAAAATCAAAGAATAGGTTAAAAATAAGGATTTTGTGAAACTGCAAAGATGACCATAAAGAACAGAAGAATAAGATAAATAATCATTTGATTATTCTTAGAAGAAAAACTGACAAATGTTACAGGTTGTGTCACGTTTGTGTATATGCAAAAACACTGGATCTCATTTATGTGCACATGGATGAGTATATTGTCTTGGGAGTAGTAGTCGCACATAACACCACAGTACTTCATCTTCTCTGTTTATATAATTTGACACAATTAAAATCGGTGCTGTTTTTTTTGTTAGCAAAAGTGGCCTTGATGAGGCTGATGAATAATCACCTGGGGTGGGAATATGTATATTGACTTCTGCTCTTGGAGTGGACCTGTGTCCACTTTTAATTTTACCTACAAAGTAGTGTATGGTACTCTGACATTACTTGGACAGGTGTTTTGATTAGCTCACATACAGCTTTCATTTCAAGTGTTTTCTACGTATTATCCAACCAAAGGAAATTGTTGCCTTGAGTTTTCAAGCAGGTATCTATTTATTGCTAAGCTGGCTATGGTATTGTCAAATTCCTTAGGGCCACCAATGTGTTTCTCATGGTATCTCTATTGCACTGACATTTTAATTTAATATTGGGAGTTAGGGACTTTTTTTCTGATTTCCTTTTATTCTGCTATATTAAATCTGCAGTGACTGAACATTAAATTCAGTGGCACCAAGAAAGACTGAGCAAAGCAAAACAAAAATCAAAATTTCTTTTTTACCCTTCACTTTGTCCATAACACTATGGGTGACACAAAGTTAAGTAAGAGAAACCCTGGGTCCATGAAGAGATTCCACTTATGCCTGTGTTCAGAAATGCTCTGCCAGGACACTGTGCGGCACTCTTCCTTAGAGGAGAGCCCACCTCTCAGAAGAAAGCCGATGCAATCACTGCGCTTGGTAAGGGGAGTGCTGTGCTCAACTGCCCAGAGTTTATCTTGGTCCATAAAGTAGGTAGGTGCAGAAATTCAAAAGTAAGCATCCATGTTTTTTTAAACTCTTCTCCAACAAAAAAAAGAACTAGCATACTTGACTATTGATTGGGAGATGGCAATGAACCTGCTCTGCTTTGCTAGGACTCTCTACTTTTATCCTGGACTCTTATGGCAGCGTGGTCCTCTGCTTCAGAAATGCCTCAGACTATCCATCTTCCAAGGTCTGCTCTGCATGAGGCAAGCATGCATGGTGTGTGTGTGTGTGTGTGTGTGTGTGTGTGTGTGTGTGTGTGCTGTGTTGTGTTTCTGCAGACACAAATTCTCCCTCTGGTGGAGTATTCTTCGACCTAGATGAGGAGAAGGGGTTGAGTGGGGCATAAGGGCATAGAAAAACAAGTTGTTTCCCATATCTAAGCCAGATTCGCCAAACCAGCCTTATCAGTAATAAAGCCTATAAATGATTACTACAACTGATTTTAAATTTTTTGTTTGTAATTTTATAGGAAAGAAGTATATAATATTTATTGCTCATCAATACTCAACTAAACTAAACATCCATCAATGGAAACTTAAAAGTCACCACCTATGCTACAACTCCTTGCAAAGTTACTAATGTAACTTTAAATTGCAGGTTTCTGTCAATTAATTAATTGATTAAATTAATGTTATAATCAAAATTCATATTTAACTGTTTTTGTTGGATGGCAAAAATTTAACAAACATCATTTTGACCACCTATCAATTAATTCATAGACATCTGTGGAAATGTCTCTGTCACTTCACTCTGGTCTGAGTGAAAATCATGTTAGAGTCATATGCTATCATTGCTAACACAGTACCACATAATATTTCTGCTGAGAAGTCAACACACTTTTTAGTTATCTATGTTTATTAAGAAAACAGTCAGAAATCAAATGTACATTATCTGGTGACCAAGAAATTAAAGCTTATTTTTTTTTAAAACAAAGCAGGGGGAAATGCTCAGAAGAGTGAGGTTACAAGTAAGTCTCATTGTTAAAATTTAGGAACCGGTGATCTGTAGCTTACATCTGATAAATTAACAAAGGTACTTATAAACTTGTTTTTAATGTCACTAAAGGTCATTATCAAAGCTTTTAGCAGCATAGTAAATTAAGACATGTTTACTTGGAGTGCATTCTGACCTTGGTTCCTGCATTTCTTCCTCTTTCCCATTATGCTTTCTCCTCAGCAGGTGATGACCTTAAGACCTTCAGATTTTGAAAGTTCCACATTGATGAAAGTAATTCTCATGTAGCTGCTTTCCTATCCAGAATCCCTTGGAAAACCAAGCCAGAATTCCCTCCTACTTTCCATGCAACTTTGTTGGGTTTCACATTTCCTTTCCTTTCCTAGTTCCTATAATTTTAACTTTTTTTCCCCTTAGAACAATTCTCAATTTTAGTTACATATTATTCTTCATCACTGGGGGATTCTCACTGGGGGGATCAAAAGGCACAGTTTATGTGAATAAACTGTATATAGTTTATGTACAGCTTCTAAGTAATATAATGTGTCATTCTTACCTATATATGAGACTTTAGTGCTTTTAAGACCAGAAATTTAAGGATGGATATTGATCATATGACTAATTGTTTATCATTTATGACTTCCATTGGATCAGAAATTTCTCATATGTCCTTTTAAGTTTTCACCTCTACTTTTAAAAGGAGAAAAATAGTTGTTAGGAATGCTTATCTTCTAATTAAATTGTAGCAGCTAATGTGCCAAGAAAAGATCTATATTCTCCTAATTATGTCATGAGTTTTGTCTAGGCAACTCAGTAAGGACTAAAGAGAGTTAAATGAATAAAATACATGGAAATTAATGTAGAACAAATGAGCATGATAAAAGTTTTAAGAACAGTGCATCTTGAAAAACATTTGAATGACATAAGAAATGTCTGTTACTAGGGTTTTATTCCTGGTAATGGCAGCCAGGAGAATTCAGACCAAATATACTATTGAAAACAAGTAGAAAAGCTGGATAAAATATTTTCAAAATGTTCTTGATACTAAAAAAGAGCTAAAGGCAGGAGTAGAGTTCAGTGGTAAAGCACTTGCTTGGTATTCATGAGAACTTGGTTTTGATACCTGGCACTGCAAACCCTTTCCCCTCAAAAACAAAACAAAACAAAATACCAAGAAAAAACTAATAAGTCCATGAAGATCTATAACAAGGAAACCCATAAAATTGAGTCCAAGATTAGGGGATGCTTTTTCTCTAGGGGATTCTGCCAGTTTTGGTTCAGGTCAGAACTTTAACTACCTTATGAGATTCAATAAACAGAAATAGGATTCCAGAATCAGAAGATGTAGAGAACCCAGTAGGTTCCCCAGCTTTGAAATTGGGATTGTAACGGAGTAAACTCTAGAGCTAAAGATGAAAAAAGCAAAATTGGCAGTCAGGGAGAACAAGACTCAGGTCAGGTAATCAACTCAATTCCTGAAACTGAAATACTTCTAGTGACTCTATATGTCTGCACACAGAAAATATTTGTTTATCACTGAAAAATATCATGATGCATCTTATGTAAACTTTTCAAATTTTTATATATGCTTTGTATCAGAAATTACCTGAATCAACAGGAGATAAGGCAAAATAGCCACAAACATATAGAGGAAAAAGGTAGCAGAAACAGCCCAGTGGGGTAAGTAGATAATAAAGATATCAGATACAAATACTAATATTAACTTGCTACATATGTTCAAAAATGAAAAGACAAAACAAGAAGGGCTAAAAGGAATCTATAAAATATGTACAAAGAATCAGTAGAATTCTAGGACTAAAAAAATTACAACTATAGCAATTAGAAACTAATGGGATGGGTTTGATAGTTGATTAGACGGAGTAGAGGGAGGAATTAGTCAATGGAAAGACTCATAAGAAAATATATAGAATGAGCTGAGAGAAAGCAAGTGGCAAATAAATGTAATATACAGATAAATATATACATACATATATATGTATATATTATATGTGTGTCTCTCAAATCCTGAAAAGGGAAGAGAGATATAAGAACTAGAGAGAAGTAATATTTAATGAAATAAAAAAAATTAACTAATGAAAGGAATTAGCTACAATTTCAAGAAGACATTCATGCTCCCAGAAAACAACAGCCTGTAAAAACTGTATAGTAAAACAGTTTAAAATATAAGGCAAAAGACCTTATATTCAAAGGATGAGCAAGTATTCTGGCAGCTGGCCTCTCAATGAAAAGATGTCAATCAGAAGACTAGTTCTACAAATCAGAACTGTTATCCTGAAAGTGTTGAAAGAATAAAATTACTAAGGTAGCACCCTATGTTTTGAGAATATTCTTCCACAGTGAAGCTGTATTACTACATTTTTAAATAAAAATAATAATGATGATGAATTCTGGGAAATTTATCTCTGGAATACTTTCATTAAAAATATACTTCAAATTTTTCCTCAAGATAAGAAAATAATAATCATGTCAGAAGGAAATATGGGGGTATAGGAAAGAATAAAGAGTAAGGGAAAAGATGAAAATATGGGTAGACATAAATGAATACTAGCTCTTTAAGTGTAAAACACTATTGACTACACTGTGTTTTGGAGCTATAACTTCTGGAATAAGCTGACTCAGAGACAATCTTTAGGTGTAGGATGTTTGTTCTGTAGGATGCATATAATTAAGATGTAAGATGTTGAATCAGAGACAGAATTTAGTATGTAGGACTTATTTAATAATGACTGTGGGATGGGGAGGGGAGAAATAAGGATTTTAAAGAGGGAGAAATTAAGCTAGGATGCAGGTTCAACTAGTCTTCACACGCTCACAATGATCAATCACTTGATGTGAATAGCCCTAGAACAGAGGGGAACCTTGGTGGAGGGAGCTCTTTAAGTAGCCTACATGTCTGAAGACCATTTGCCAACAGCATGCCCCCTGGCTGGGAGAAGTACTTATTGAGGAAGGATCAGGGCAGCACACACAGTTCACCCTTTACATCACTCTGAACTGTTTATTCATGCATCTCTGGACAACACTGTGAGGTGTCTGGGAGATGTTTGTTTCCTAGGGTTAAACAACTGAGGAAAGATGGTGAGAGAAAAATTATTCCCACAACCACAGCATCTCAGAACCACAACTGATATTCGCTGTATCAACCTTCACTATCAGCTAGCATGTCTTCTGGACTCAGTGGCTTATCTGGTAGCATGAACCCAACCCTCCCCACTGGCAATTCTGTTCTCCATTTGGAGAGCTGGGCTATCTAAGCCAGCAGAGCCCACTGGGACAAACACAAACACTCTCAAGTGGGTCACTTTGCTTCTAATCACAGTATTACATCAAATGGCAACCTCTGGAGGTCAGGGACAATTGTCATAAAATATCACCTCTGAATTGGCATGTTAGCTGCATTTTAATAGGTCAGTATAATCAACTTTCTAGTTAGTGAGCAGTTGGTACCCAGAAGAAATGGTGCCGTGTCAGAATTCACATTGTACAGCCTTGAGGGTGAGTGCCTCCTTACACTTTTCACTTTTGGTGCTTCACACTTCACCCCAATAACTTGTTTCAATAATCTAAATATGTTCTAACTTCAGATTACAGTTGCCCCTTGGTTTCAGTGGGGTTCCAGTACCAATGTAGGATGCTCAAGTCCTATATTTTTAGTGTCATAGTGTTTGCATGTAGCCTATACACATCTTCCACTATACTTTAAATCATCCCTAAATTACTTACAATACAGAATATAATTAAAACATCATGTCAGAATTTGTTTTGTGATATTGTTCAGGCAACTGTGACAATAAGAAAGTCTACATGTTCAATACAGAAGTATTTTTTCAACATTTTTAATCAGTGGTTGGTTGACTCTGCAGATGTAGAATAGAGGGCTATTGTATTTCTCTTTTCCTAAAAATCAGTTGATCAAATGAATCAATCCCAAACTCTGAGCACAGGGAGGATGTTTTCTCACCACTGTCTTTCTTTTTTTTTTTCTTTTATTATTCATATGTGCATACAAGGCTTGGTTCATTTCTCCCCCCTGCCCCCACCCCCTCCCTTACCACCCACTCCACCCCCTCCCTCTCTCCCCCCACCCCCTCAATACCCAGCAGAAACTATTTTTCCCTTATTTCTAATTTTGTTGTAGAGAGAGTATAAGCCATAATAGGAAGGAACAAGGGTTTTTTCTGGTTGAGATAAGGATAGCTATACAGGGCATTGACTCACATTGATTTCCTGTGCATGTGTGTTAACTTCTAGGTTAATTCTTTTTGATCTAACCTTTTCTCTAGTTCCTGGTCCCCTTCTCCTATTGGCCTCAGTTGCTTTTAAGGTATCTGCTTTAGTTTCTCTGCATTAAGGGCAACAAATGCTAGCTAATTTTTTAGGTGTCTTACCTATCCTCACCCCTCCCTTGTGTGCTCTCGCTTTTATCATGTGCTCAAAGTCCAATCCCCTTGTTGTGTTTGCCCTTGATCTAATGTCCACATATGAGGGAGAACATAGGATTTTTGGTCTTTTGGGCCAGGCTAACCTCACTCAGAATGATGTTCTCCAATTCCATCCATTTACCAGCAAATGATAACATTTCGTTCTTCTTCATGGCTGCATAAAATTCCATTGTGTATAGATACCACATTTTCTTAATCCATTCGTCAGTTCACCACTGTCTTTCAAAGTCACTTTTGAGTGGGGTTATAGTACAGCTGCTATCCATTTTCAGCTTGCACTCACATGTTGAGAGAAGTCATCTAGGAACTAAGCTCAGGCTCTGCTAGCTTGTAAGGGAGCCCTGCACAGCACAAATGTAAGAAGAGAATTACTAATTCAACTGTACTGGAAGACATAAGGTCTGATTACAGCTTCTTTGAGCTATCTAGTCCTGCTTACTGTCAATATCAAGTGTTCTGTTTCTATCTTATGATGAATCATTGCTAGAACTGTCTGACTTATGACTTGGAGAGTATGACAGAAGCTAGCTTTTAGAGTTGTTATGGTGTGGTTTCCTGGTGTGTCAAGTCAATCACTATTTACAATGATCAAGTAACATGTCAGAGGTTGTTTTCCAAAAGTCTTATCATTTTCTTAGATAGTTAACATAACCTTGGTATGAAATCTAGAAGTCTATGTATGATTACTAAATAAACACATGGCATCTTCTTCTACCATTCTTACCTCTAATAGAATAAAATATACCAGATCTAATGACTCAGATGTCAGGGCTACTTATAACAGAGCTCAGATGTGTTTCAGATCCTATTCTGCTCTGGGAACTACTCAAAACTAACACCATATTGTGTCACCAAATGTATGGAGAAGATCTGGATTCCCAGGAAGGTTGTATGCCACTACAGATTGCAAATAGGCTTGCTATGCCCTTGGTGTCCTTTTTCATATTGAATGTAATCAGTATCCCTTACTTGGGATGACATGTACTGACATGTATCTAATTAGTGGTTGTCTAAAATTTTTACTGGTTTGGTTGTGTCCCAAATCTTGGTATGGTTTAGTTTCCACCCTCTATGAAGCATTTTCATAGGTTTTAGATTTTATTCTACTTACAAGTTAAGTAGTTAGTGCCTCACTTACATGGATGTGGTAGAAGACATAAGAATCATTATTTTACTTTTATTATTTCAATTTTATTATTTACAGAAACAGTAATAACCAGCATTTTTGCACTGATTCCCTAAACAACATCCTAATAAAATAACAGCAATAGATCCACATGCCACCTGTTTATGGAGTGATTTGTGTTGCTGGAGAGGAACACTGAACATAAGGAAGTTGCGTATTTTATAATGTGCAATAAGCATGCCTGCCCTTTGCTCTGGAGGAGAGACACTGTCTTTTTCAGTTATTTGTTACACAAACATTATTTAAAAAGATAGTGTTGAACAAAAAGCATTAGTGCTTTATGGTAAGATAGGCAGAAATGCAAAAAAAAAAAAAAACAACCTTTGGAGAATTTTCCTCCAACAATATTTTTTATCAAGGCCTCAAGCACAAGAACCAATTCCAGTTGTCATAATATTGTCAATATAGTGGATTGATGTCATAGTTTGCACAATGCTCATTCACTCCAGAGTTTTTTAATTTTTTGTATATGAGCAGGGGATTGTTAACATTGGGGCATATTATTGTTTCTGTGTGTGAAATGTTTATGAATTTTCTTTTCTGAGAGGCCATGTTAATTTGTTCTAGCAAAGATAATACATCTGGACTGGAGGATAAACTTATTTTTACTACATTTAGAGTTTTGCTCTATAAGGAGTTAAAATCACCATTCAGAGATACCCCAATTTGGCTAGGCTTTTCCTCTGCATCAGTCCTTGGGGGTGGGCTGCCTCCAGAAGGTATGACCAGGCATGAGGTGGCTCTAAAAATCTGAGGCTGTTCTTGGAGAGGTTGACATAAAAAACCTGTCATCTGACAGAATTTGCAGCAGTTGGGGCAAAAGTCCTTTAGAGTTGTGTGATCTGTATGACACACCATTAGTGTTTGTTATGACATAGAATTAAAATATGCTAACAAAAACTGACATGTAAGTCAAGCTGTAAATTGAATTAAAGCACTCAAAGCACCCTGCACTTTCCCAGAAGTTAAAAGGACTTCTTTATATACGCTTTTATTAATTAGATGCCTATTTGAATTTCTAAGATAACATTAATTAATATTTAAAGAATGACTTGATTATAAAGCCAAGAGTGGAGCAGTGATAAATTAATAAAATCGATCCCACAAAAATAGGGAGATAAGTTGCAGTGTGCACAGCGAAATAGCAAATGTTGAAATGTGAGCTTTGTATCAAGCATGTCATTATTTACATAGCATAATGGAACAAAAGATGAAATAGAAAATTCCATAAGCAGCCAGGAATGATGGTACATGCCTGTATTCCTAGCTACTTCTACTCATGAGGCTGAGCCAGAAAGATTATGAGTTTGAGGCCAGCTTGGGCTACATAGTGAGATCAAAATGAAATTTTAAAAAGGAGCAGGGAAGTAGTTAAGAAATAGAGTGCATACGTAGCAAGAACAAGGCACTGAGTTCAATCCCCAGTAATACACACACACACACATTCACACAGACTGAATTATACTGATCCAACAAACAAAAAATCAGCTGTATAAACTATACATTTACATTCAGACTATGAAAGATTTGATCAAGGTAATTGGTATATGTAGCATTATATGCATTTATTATGTATTTATAGATGTACAGACATATATTATATATACATATACAAGTAGGTGCACATGGAACATTTTGTGATCTCATATGGAACATTTACGAATAATTACCAAGTATTTTGATATTAAAACAAATCTCAAATTTCAAAGTATTGTAATCATTCAGTTCAGGTCATTTAACTACAATGCAAATAAGTTAAAAATTTGAAAAAGGAAAATCACTATATGCTTAGAATATTTATAATACTTCTGCTAATCCACAAATAAAAAGAAGTTATAAAGGACATTAGAAAATTAAAGAAAATGAAGTCTAGTATACATATGTTTTTAAAAATTATAATAAAGATTAATGATTTAAAGATCATCACAGGAAATTAATAATCTAATTAAACCTAAAGAGAAAAAAAAAGGAAAAAAGAGCAGCACTTCATAAAATAGTTTTTAATTTTTTCTTCTCTATCTTTTTTATTTTTTAATTTTTTCTTCTTGTCTATCTTTTCAACTGTTATATCCATCTTTTTCTACAAATCATTTAATATACAAAATAATCACTTTTCACTTATTGGAATGTTAGAGTTATCTGTGGGTCTAATTCTATTTGCTCTTTTCTTCTTGATTATGGGTCACATTTTCATACTTTTCAATTCTCATATTTTTTATCATATTCCGGACAGTTTTAAAAAAAGAGGACAGAGAACTCTAATACATTTTGTTAAGATTTGTTTTTATCTTTTTTGGTTCAAAAAAGCCCTTTCTTCTGTCTGATGGTTAGGATACAGACTAGTCATTCAGATTCCTCCAAAGTCAAGTTGAAATGAGACTGTTATAGCTATCATTGAGTTTATCTCCAGTTAGTACAAGCCTCATTTCTCACAGTCTGAATGCTGAGGGGCCAGGACATTTGGTTTTGTTGGAATTTGATCTGGGAGAATACTGAGTGAAAGTTTTTCAAGCCTGGCAGGGTTCAAGGAAATGAAGACCATACAAACATGGAGACTCCACAACTGCTCTCAGTTTTCAGGGTTTTCTCCGATGCTGCTTTCTTTGAAAAATGTATGGGAGTGTGGGGGAAGAAAATAATTTGGAGCTGAGAAATGGACTTTTAAAATATGTGGCTCTGCCAAAGTATAATCCATTTTTTAGCTTACCACATTCTCAATTTGTTCCTCCTTGTCTCCTCAAAATCTTTCCACTGATAGCAAACCTCTGACCTTTTGCAGAGACAAGGTGCCTGAGACCACATATAAATACCACCACTGCTCCTTGCTCACCTCACAGAGTTGCTTCTTTCCTTGGAGTTTGGTGGATCACTGCTCTTTGATAACCCCACAGGAAGCTATCAGCTTATATTATTTGTTATTCTTTTACAATTACATTATGGGAATAAATGTCTTTTACTTTTCATATTTTCAAATTAAAAATGAAAATCTGAGTAATTTTATTTCTACTTATATTAAAAAGAAAATTATTTTATACCATATATAAGATAACTAAGTGAAGATGCTTAAAAGACAGATTGCCACACAAGGACAGATTTACAAAAGTTCATAAAGTTGATAATTCTGTCATCTTAATAAAGTGAAAATTTGTATAATTCTTCCCTAAAAATTCAAAGTGACATTTGGCAGGGCAGATTTTATTGGTGTAAAGAATGTTTCTTAACTTTTAATTAATATCCTTTAAATGATTATACAAAAGCCACAGATAATTAACTAAGTAGACATCCAAGTACCTCACAACGACTATATTAATTTACATTTTCTTTATTTTGTAATATTTGATTTACCTATAAACTCAATAAAAATCTACTGCCTTTTTTTCCTTCATTAGTAATTCAACTGGAGCATAAGGGAATTGCACAGCAATAAAAGAAAGGGCTAGATTAAAAGTTTGTTGATTGAGAATATTTAAAATACCAATATCTAACACACAGAAAAGTAGCAAGCCACTTTGTCTCTAAATCTATTAATATTGTATTTATTATTGACTCTGATAAAAGATAAGTTTTATTTTAATTAATTCACAAAAATTAATTCAAGGTGAATTCAAATAAATGTGAGTGTACTCATTTCAGTATTGGGCGAACTCCAATAGAAACCTTAATAAAACTGGACATTACTTTTTTCTATATTTATACAAATAAAATGCTTCATCAAAATAATAATTCCAAGGCTTCTCTTGAGAAATTCTTGCTTTAAGTGTTTGTTTAGCAGATTAAGGACCCAGAGTAATTACTCATAATCAATTTCTCCAAAATTCAAAGAATTTTTTCACCAATTATATTAGATACAATCATGCTATCATTAATTCCTCAATTTTTATACAATTTACAAAGTCATATGTGGAAGAAATTGCATAAACCTTTTTCTTACACCATCTTTGATCTTTCAGTAGGTGATGATACAATGTGTTATCATTTTTATTATTACTTAAACTACCCTTTTTCACAAAAGTTTTCTAAGATGAAAATACACTATAATTTGCTTCTACTTATTGAGCTTCTGACAATAAACATATGGGGCTATCATTCTCACACCAACCAGTTCTCCAACTTTTCTAGACATCAGCGGGGATATGGATGTGGTCACTAACCTCGAAGTCCATCAAACTCTGTTGTTAGGAGTCAGGGAAGTTCATCAGCCTCTCTCTGGAGGTTGGGGACAAGGCTAATGGTTTCAAGTTTCTAATTAAGGTTTAGTCTCTCTGGTGGCCATTTCCAATCCTGAAGCTACCTAGGGACCCATCAAGAATCAGTCTCCTAATTAAAGCATTCCTATCACTCAAGCAATTGCAAAGGACATAGGATCCTGGAAACAAAGACCAAATATGTATTTCTTATTATGTCACAATATCACAGTCATCTGTCAGGTAATCACTATCCTCTTCATCCACAGAAATTTTAAGTATAATTGCCCTACACTTTACTTTGCTGATAGATAATTATGAGGCCAATGTTTTTTCACTGCTAGTATCATTCATGTTACAGATGAGAACTGAAAGACACCAAGTGGTAAGTACTTAGTTCAATAAGTTTGTTTTCTTTCAGTGCCAGAAATTCTATAACTTACTACTACTTCTCCCTTCTCCCATAAGTCCCGTAAAGTGGGCTTCTGAGGGCCCCTCTAACCACACACAAAACTCCAAATAATTAATTACTGCACGTTTTGTGATCCCTCATTTGTACAAAGTTGTTATAAATGATGTGCTGTTGGAAGATTCATTGAATAAGTGGGTGAATAATGAGTGGAACAATGAATAAAAGGTTTTAAGAATAGAAGTTCAAACTCTAGACATCCTGTCATTTATGAGTTCTTTGACTTTAAGCTATCAAAACAGGCTGTGCCTTGTTTTCTCACATGTAATGTGGGAATGCTAATGATAGCTTAAGAGTCAATTGCTTATTACTTAAGATGGGGCACCTTTGAATGTGAAGGGTAGAGTTTAAACATGGAACTTATATAAAATTTATATAAAATTATGTATTGACACACAAAATGACTCATTATATTGTGGGTCCCCATAAAAAAATACTATTTCAGAAATCATTTCTAGGGATATAAAATTATTTCTAGGGAAATACAAATTGCACATATTCATTTGTATTATATCAAAACCACAAAGCTTTTTATAATCCTTACTTAAACTCTATAAATTCATTAAGCAGAATAATTTTTTTAATTTTATTTTTTATGATATTATTGTACTGGGGTACATTATGACATTTACAAAAGTGTTTACAATATATCTTAATTAAATTCACCCCCTCCATTTTTCTCCTTTATCACTTCTGCCCCCTTCTTAGAACAGTTCCAACAGATCTCATTTTTCCATTCTCATACATGAGTATATAATAATTTCCACCATATGCACTCTCCTGTACCCTTTTCTTGTATCTTCACACTCACACTGGTACCAACCCTCAGATAGGACCTGTTTTACCTTCCTATCCTTCATTTTTAAAAAAGACATTTTTGTTTGCGTAAGATAGTTTTTCAGGGAGTTTTATTGTGACATTTCAAGGTATATACGTATTATATTCTTGATGCATATTCAGATGTTTTATCTAATATTGTGTCACTTGTATTTTTGAAAACTATAGTTTTATTCAATATAGTTATTTTTAAATTTTAAATAAAATCATTGATGCCTTAATTCATTCTTCTCTGCAATCCATATAATTTTTTTCTCTGTGGCAAACCTGACCCATTTTCTTTATTAAAAAAATATATAACTACTAAATGAATATAGCAATAACAACTTAATTTGGGACTATCCCAAGTGAGATTGAAGACTTCCTGCAAAACGTATTTGGAAATATTAGCAGTGACTTGAGATCAGAATTTTCTTCACAATCAAGTAGCTGCTGTTGAGTAAATCAAAATTTCAAAAAAAATAATGTATGAAAATGTGTACAACTGCCTGGCATCTTGTAGCCATGTAATCATTCTTTGCTGCCATTTGAATTCTCAGTATTGAGGAAGAAGTCATGAAGTAAATCCCTTAGAGACCCCTGTTTCCATTCCCTTAGAGACCCCTCTTTCTACAACTTTCCACCTTCCCTCTTCCTCCCCAATCCCTTCTTCAGTTATAACTGTTGATGTAAATCTTCAGGATGTATGTGATATATCTATATATGTACACACAACATACATACATGTATACTCACCACCGTGTATAATGTGTGTGTATATAGATAGTATGCATATGGTATACATATGCGTGTATATATACATGTGCACATGTATAGTTTACCCTTAATATCCATGGAATATTGGTCCCAGAACTCTCCATGGATAGCAAAATCTGTGGATGCTTATGTCTGTTATATAAAATGGCATTGTATTTGCATAGAACCTGCACACATCCTCTTGTACACTTTAAAGAATTGCTAGATGACTTATAATACTAATACAATGTAAATGCTACATTTATAGTTGTTGTTCTGTATTGTTTAGGAAATAATGACTTGAAAAACATCTGAACATGTTTAGTTCAGACATAATTTTTCCAAATATTTACTTGTTTTCTGTGACTCTCCCTTATGCTTTCCCTCTAACCCCCCATTATTCAACAGCTTTCAGTACATATTGTTATATCCTCTACCTGCAGAGATGTAATGCATTTTGCTATTGTTCACTCACTATCATTCTCTTCTCCTTTCCCTCCTCCCCTGAGTGCCATAGAGTATTTCTACTATTGCAAGCATGTTGTGTGTATAAATGTGTATATTGTCACACATTTATTAATTATAAACTTTATCTCTGTAGGTGCTGAGGTGACTGATAAGCTTAAGTTGAAGACAGTCTCAAGACTATATTTTTATATCAAAATTTGTATTTATTTTAGACTAAATGTTTTCTCAGACACCAACTTTTTGCCTTCATTTAAAGTTGGCCTTTTTTGACCAAAAAAATCCACCAAATAACTTGTTTCTGTTATGAAACATTTGAAGAGTGTACCAAATTTAAGTGCTTCTAGGTTATTTGGTTATTTTAAATTTTTTTCCACTTCAAAGAGTCTTTAACAGCTCAAAAATAGAAACTCATCAAATTTTTCTGTCAGAAAATTAATATATTTCCAGCAATTACAGATTATTTAAATATATCTTGTAAACCATTTGAACTTCTATCATTTAATTTGTTTGGTCTCTTCCTGCTTTTGTAAAGACAAATTTTAATGCCCCATGGGAGACTGCTTAAAACTTCAAAAGCTGAAGATTTTTAGTACCTCATTTATCCAACACTTTGATGAAAGATTCCTAATTATTTTAGAAAAATGCAGCAAAAATCACATAAAACCTTCACTATTCCTGTAGGATGCTTTGGGTGATTTATTAAGTAGTCCCTCAAAGGCAGAGACCTTTCTAAAACAACCATTAAGAAGAGCAACAAGCATAGAAATCATCTGTTACCTTGTTAAAGTTTTTGTTGTTGAGGGAAAATGTTAATCTGTAAATTATATACATCAACAACACTAATTCTTAAAATTTTATATATCTGAACAATAACAGCTTCTGTTTAGAGTGTTGAAATATTGCAACTTGTTTAGATGTAGTCAATAATCGTGTGAGCACCATGACTAATTCCAAGTATGATCTTACTCCAGGTTTCCAAATCTAAAAATTAATTCATTTTCATACTATATCGACTATTTTACTCATACTATTATGGTGAAGAAAATCTATTTCAACCTTGAATGTTTATTGCTTATGAAACGTAATTCATGTCAGTTACATGACACGAATAAACATTCAAAACTTTTTCCAATTATAAAACTGTGATAAAGAGTATCAAATAACTACTGGAATTAATTAACTTTTAATTTAATTGTTTTGTGTGTGGTACTGGGGTTTGAACTCAGGGTCTAAGCCTTGAGCCACTCCACCATCTTTTTTTGTGATAGGTTTTTTTGAGATAAATTCTAATGAACTATTTGCCCAGGACTGACTTCCAACTGTGATCCTCCTGATCTCTGCCTCCTGAGTAGCTAGGATTAAAGGTGTGAGCCACCCATGCCTGGCAATCAACTTTTAATTTGAAATAACTGATAACGGTAATAGAATGTTACCATCATTTAGCTGTTTAAGTTTTTTTGTTTGGTAACAGAATCTACATGCTGATGACTAAGGCTTTACTTTTTTATGACCACAAGAATATTCAGATAACAAAGTGAATATAAATTCAAAAGTAAGTTAAATTTAGAACATTTACTTAGTCATTGTCTTCAAGCATAGTTATTTAAAAACAATTATTAACCTATAAAGTAGATTCTGACACTTTATTAATTTGTATATTTTGACACAAATCAATGATATCATTATAATTTCCATAGTATATTTTGCATTGACAAGTATTTTGTAGAAATTCAAAGCTTTCAAATGTAATCAGTTGTTAAGAGCTTTTCTCCCTGTACATGGCTTTCATTACTTGATAAATCATAGAAAGAACAAGGGTTACAAAATAGGGGTATAAAAATACATCTGGGATTATTTTAATACAAGCCATAATACTTTATTGAAATTGAAACTATGAAGCAAATATTTATCCAGATGGGTACTGGGGCAATAACACAGCCTCACTTGTCTCACAGAATATATGTGAGAACTAAAAGAATTAAAATATATAAAGAACTTTTAGAACTTCGGGCATGTAGTAAACTCTTAACATATGTTAGTTATTATTGTTGTCAGTAAGTTGTCTGGGGTCCTTTCACTCTAGCCAGATAGAATTTGTGAGTAGACAAGAAGAAACTCTTCCAATTGTGACATCTGGACCCTTCAGTGCCAAGACATGGAAGTTGGACTGGAGGACCCAGTGACTTGTAGGTCCAAATCCTGAGAGCTAGAGTCCTATTGCTCAGATTTATGCCTCTAGACACTCAAGCTAGAGACTTATTGCTCTGATCATTAACCATTAATGGACCCTGGCAATTGCTAGAGACTTATTGCTCTGATCATTAACCATTAATGGACCCTGGCAATTGGCAGTATTGCAATTTTCAGTTCATATAAGCAGTGAATAACAGCAACATACAGCACTAGGCAGTAGCAAGAGGCACTTGCTAGTGTTACACCTACTGGGACTTAGGATGATTAAGCCATTAAGGCATGGTGTGCCACTGTACTCAACTTTTTTCCATTTGAGATGGAGTCTCATGGAATTTTTTTCTGCACTGGTCTGGAAGTGGTGTCCTACCAACCTCAGCTTCCTAAGTAGCTAGGATTGTAAGTGTGACCCACTGGTGCCCAGCTTAGACTTTAGCTTTTAAAAGCACAAATCCTCCCCTTCCAACATACGAAAGAAGTAGATTTTAATAACGACATGATGAGTCTAGGAATGAAATCTATCTGAAACAATCAGTGAGGCACGATGGGTCTAGAAATAGTAATATAGAACAGCACACTCCCACACTACAGTTTTGACTTTATTTTCTCCTCCAATCCTATCTGTTTTGCTTTGCCCTGTTCTTATCTCCTAGCTGCACTTGATGAGTTGGGGTCCAGGTGAAACAACCAGGCTCAGTGCCACATATATTTAACAGCCCATGGGTACTTCTCACATTCCTTGGAAAGAGAAAGTAGGCTAGTCTGTCAAACTGGTGAACTCCCACAATTCCCCAGAGTTTACACTGAAAGAAAATCTCTTTGCAACAGCCATTCCCTAGCCAACACCAACACAATGGAGAGCGTGTAAATAGTTGGCTGGGTTGATTATGACAGAGATTGGAGCAAAGTGAGAGCAGTGTTCACTCAGACAATGCAATCTTCACTCTACATGCAAATTTCCTGACTTTTCACACTTGAGGATATACACTCTTGAAGTTTGCTAGCACTTCTCACAAGGCCCAGAGTATAGACCCCTCAGGTCACTACCACACCACTTCACTTTCACTGACTCTGGGTGACCTTTGTTTCAAAGCAAAAGCTATACTCCAGAGCTGGATCCTTGTTTTTGTTTGTTTGTTTGTTTGTAGGAGTTCCTTTTGTTTGCTGGGCACCCCTCCCTTTCTAGACTCTCCCAAATGATTTTAATTCTAGCTCTACCAAGTCTTTTGGTAAACCAAGTGAACATCAGGTTTCTCAAAAATGTGTATTTAATTACATATTACTGCAAAGCACTCTGCTAAGGACTGATCATATCCTCTTACAAACTATGCACTCTTTGAACAATAACAATAGAAAGCTCACAAAAACACAGAGAAGCAAAAGAATGATGTCAGGTTTGGTCTTTGTGTTGTCCATATTTTAAGTAAAAATATAACAAAAAAGATTACCACTGAAACTTTTAAATTTCATATTTTCTTTCTTCCAGTACTAGGCTATCATTGTTGAGAGAGTGTCCAATTTTAAAGATGAACTATAACTAATTTATCAGCACTGAGATTGACCCTGTCATTTGCTTCAAAGACAGAGGTTTAAATCCCAGATGATGGAATGTTCCTTTTCCGCTTTCTGGTTGTACTTAAAAGTGACAAAGCCTGAGTATTACCCATATTACAGTGAGTGTATTTTTCTTCAGTTCTTTGTACATGAAATGGCCGTCAATTCCAGGAATTTTGCAAAAGTCTTCATACAATTTATTAGACTTTATGTAATTATGGGAATCCTGGGGTAGTGTTTATATAGTAGAAAATATTCTATTTAAGGTGAGTATTTCAGTTAATCACAAGTTTCTAAGTGTATAGTTATTAAATATCACAGGAAAATAATCCAGATAGCTGAGAATATGCTTAAAGAAAATATGTAGTGCTTATCATGAGGAAGAGAAATTCTCAAATATTAAATGTGTATCATTTAAGTGCATTGAATATAAAAATATTGGTTTCATTTTGTAACTGAGTATCTCATAAATTTCTGTAACGTGTAGGCACAGTGCCAAAGAACCAATTACCTGAGCCATAGTATATACTCTGAGAATTGATTATAACATAAGAACTCTTATAAGAGAATGTACTTACTCTGTGAAACAGAAAGTAAAGACTCAGTCCTCTCCCTCAAGGAACTTTTCATTAATAGGAGAGGTGAAACATGCAAATAGTAAGTACAGTTCCAAACAGAGTATGGTCATGCTGGAAGAGAAGTGAAGAAGTTAGAGAAGTTGGAGGGAATTTCTGGCTTAAGTGAGAATTTATTTCATTGACAATTAAAACAATGTCTTAGTACAGTTGCTATGACAGAATACTTGAGACTGGGTGATTTATAAAGAAGAGGTGTTTATTTTGGGTCATGGCTCTGGAGGCATGGAAGTTTAAGTACATGTTGTCAGCATCTGCCTGCCTTCTGGTGAAGGCCTTGTGCTGTGTCAACTCAGAGTAGAAAGTAGAAGGGGAAGTGGGTATATGGTGAGAAAGGAAATAAGAGAAAACCAGGAAAGCCAAATTCACCTTTAAAAGAAACTGTCCTGCAATAACTAATCTCCTGCAAGACTGAACTCATTTTTGTAAGAAGGCATTGATTTATTCATGAGGGTTCACCCCTATTATATCCCCATTGGGGCCTATCTCTCAATGCTGCCATGTTGAAGACCAATTCTCAGCATAAACTTTGGTGGGAACAAGCCACATTTAAGCTTAGGAACCAGTAAGAGTCCAGGATAAGGAGATGAGTTAAGGAAGTTTTGACAGATGGAATACCATGAGAATTTCTCTTAGTCTGCAAACCACACATGGAGTATTATAGTCAGTTATGGGCACTGATCTTTATGAAAAATTATAATTAGAAACATGTACAGAAGAAGGTGGGCAGGATGGTCAGGTGATTAAAAACCCTGTGATGTGATAAATGGATGAATGTCTGATGATATTTAACCTAGGAGAGAATTAATTAAGAGAGGTTTGATACTGTCTTTGCATTTAATGCTTGAAAGTCAGTGATATGAAAGAGACATTAGTTCCTGGGACACAGACAGTGCCAACAGCAGACACCATATGAGGATAGACTTCAACCTAGCAAATAAGTCTCCAACAATAAAAATAATCTTAAAAATGGAAGGAACAGCTTCAGAAGGAAGATATTCAAGCAAAACATTATGTAGAATGGGTAAAGCCATATCACAAAAATCCACCTCTTGCTATTGTATAGTAAGCTATATAAACTCTCTAATCTTCTGTTCCCTCATGTATAAAATAGGAAATCTAAGTAAGCATCTACTTCATAGGGCTATTTTGAGTATTCAGTGAGTGCATATCATAATGGATATCATAAAAGCTCTATAAATTTAGCAAGTCAAAGACTGGGCTGTCTCGTAACTGACATTATACATGCAAATGAAAGCACAAAATGATGGCTTAGACTTGATCAAAGTTGTGGTTCTGTCTAATTCTTTGATTCTAAAGAAAATAAATAAGAAATTAGAGCTCTTTGGAGATAGCGAAGATATAACAAAAAAGTTACAGGATATAAAGCAGATGGACAGTAAAAACAGAGGAGATACTAGAGTTGTAGAACAAAAACTAAGTATCTAGTGGTACCAAAGGCAAAGGAAATCCTTGTGATATCAGGAAAAGTACTAAATGTTGAACAGAAATCAAGAAGTATCTCTAAAAACTTTGATTAGAAAGAAACTCCTTGGCAATTTTTCAGAGTTCAGTTCAGAAGTCAATTGCAATAGATTATGAGATAAGTACAGTTGAGGACATAGAAGTAATAGTTTCACTGTTTTACTTAGTATAGTGTTTAAAGGAAGGACATTCCTCTGGAATTCCAGCTGGGAGGGAGGTTGAGGGAATTTGGAAAATGCTGTTTTGTGTATTAAGGAACTAAATTGACTAACTCAATGAACCCATGAAGCTTCAGGGGAGGAAGAAGAACTATTCAGTGGGTCATTGATAAGTAAAATCACTTCTGGAAGCAGGTGTTTCTCTAAGAATGGTAAATAGAAACCACAAATGGGCAATAGTTGTGGTATTTATTACTGCAATGTATTTTGTTTCTAGAATGAAGTTAGAAAATATAATTACAGGTATAGATAAAGTAAGAAATAAATACATATTGTGCCTTGCTTATCATAAACAAGATTTTCTATCTGTCTACCCATCTATCATCTATGTATTTTAATAAAATTAAACACTTTGCTGACTTAAATTCTGTCATTGTCTAGTATTGTCATGAATTCACAGAGTTTTTACCAGTAATATTTTATGCAGATAATGTTTATTTAGCTTTATATTATTCAGTTTCTGTGCTCACAGTTCCTTCTTAAATGTCTTTCACTACTGGATCAGTTTATTTCTTTATGAAGCCTAATATGATTTGCAGCTACCTAGTTTTCCTTTGATCAAACATGACTGTTTCACTCTTGATCTTCAAAGATAACTTTTCTGAGTATGCAATTCTAGTTGAAAGTTATTATTTTTAACCTCTTTTAAGGTATTATTTCAATGCTTTATGGCTTATATTATTGCAGAAAATTTCCTTTTCCTCCCTGGCTGGTTTTAAGATTTTAACTCACTATGTCTAGGGGTGGATTTATTTTTATCTTTCTTGATTTAAATTTGGCTTCCTTACTTTTCCTATTGAATATGAAATTGCATCCATTGTAGATCTTCAAATAATACATCTCCTAATAATCCTCATTCTTTACAAGAATTCTGAATAGATGAATATTAGACTTTCTATAACAGTCGTTATCTCTTAATTCCTTTATAATACCTATTGTCTTGTTTCTCCATTTCACATGAGGTCATTTCTTCAGATACACCTTCTTACTCACTGCTCACTGATTCTTGTTCCTGCTTGAAATTTCCATTGAATTGTAATTATATTAATTATATTTTCATTAAATTTTTTCTATCTCGTTCTTTCACATATGCTTTCTTGCTTTTGATAGTTTTTTATCCTTGTTTATTTTAAAAATTCATCTGTTATTTTCTTAATTTTGTTACATATCTAATAATTTCAATATCTGAAGTCCCTGGGGCTCAAATTAATTATCTTTGCAGTTGTCATATAATCATGGTTTTGTTTGCTTGACTTTTGATTTCCTTCATTGTAAGCTTAGATTTGTTTGATCTTAATCTGTGAGTGTCTTCAGAGCCCAAATGTTTTGTTTTGTTTTTTTGGAATGAGAGATTGCATTTGCTTTCATTGGGAGCTGATTAGACTACATCAATGAGATTGTAGGCTCTTGGTTTACAAACTTCTCAGGATTGCAAGTCTGAGACAGTTCTAAGCTTAGTCGGATCTCTCCAAACACTAGAACTGGTTACTTTTTGTCCTCAGGATGACTGCAATTTCATGTTTACTCTCTCCTTGCCTTGAAGATTTTCCTTTATTATCTTCAGCACTTCATTACAAAGTTTCTCATAATTTATCTAATATGTTTGTATTGTCACAGGAAAGTACCTCAGATTATATAGTCCAGTAATTTTTTGGATCTGCTCTCCTTAAATACTTTAAGTTTATGTTGAATTTAAATGCTAATTAAAATATCATCATTATGGTTATACTTTAAAGTATTATAATTTTACAAAATACCACTGGGGAATTTTTAAATTGAAAAATCTTACTCAATGACTTAGGCTAACAAGACTTTGCCAAAGAGTTTTTTGCTGGGTGTCTGCAAGTAATTATCAAACAAGGTTGATTTTACACCTTTTGTTTCTCTGTTCACCTGTAGGGTAGCCACTGGTTATATAGTCCATTAAGCACTTCCAATATGGGTAATCTGAATTAAGATATTTTTCAAGTATGAAATATTCACTGAATCTGTAAGATTTAGTACAAATAGAGGTGCAACATATCTTGTGAAAAATTTTATACATTAAAATAACAATATTCTGAATATATTGTATTGGGTTGAATAAAATACTTTTTAAAGATTAAGTTTGCTTGTTTGTTTTTGTGTGCAACTAGTAGAAAGCTTAACTTCTGTTTGTATCTTACATAATATCTGTACTAGAAAGCATGGTACCTCTAGAAGCTTCAAATTCCCTATAAATCTAGTCATATTTTAGAATATTGTCTTTAACTGTGAAATGATTATGATTTCATAAGCTTGCAAAGGACAACTTCCAAAGAAAACTTCAATGGCAAATGAATGCTATGACAGATTCTATAGTTCTTATTTTAGAGTTTGCTTTGGATAAGAAATGGCTTTAATTTTTGTTCTATTTACAGACATACTGAAATCACTTTGTCAAAACTTCAATCAATTTAGATATACATAAATCAAGAGTCAGAAATTTATTCAGCTCAAAAGACTAAATTCCCAAAGAGAATCAATGACCTAATGAAGAAATAGGTAAATGAACTGAAAAGAGTTTTTTCAAAGGAAGAAGCCCACATGACCTAAAGAAATGTTCAACATCCCTAGCCATAAAGGAAATGAAGTTCAAAACACTATACATCAGACAAAGGACTGATAACCAGAATATACAGGGAACTTAAAAAACTAAATTCTCCCAAAACTAATGAACCAATAAAGAAATGGGCAGGTGAACTAAACAGAACTTTCTCAAAAGAAGAAATTCAAATGGCCAGAAAACACATGAAAAAATGCTCACCATCTCTAGCAATAAAGGAAATGCAAATTAAAACCACACTAAGATTCCACCTCACCCCTGTTAGAATAGCCATCATCAGCAACACCACCAACAACAGGTGTTGGCGAGGATGCGGGGAAAAAGGAACCCTCTTACACTGTTGGTGGGAATGTAGACTAGTACAACCACTCTGGAAAAAAATTTGGAGGCTACTTAAAAAGCTGGACATCGATCTACCATTTGATCCAGCAATACCACTCTTGGGGATATACCCAAAAGACTGTTACTCCAGAGGCACCTGCACATCCATGTTTATTGCGGCACTATTCACAATAGCCAAGTTATGGAAACAGCCAAGATGCCCCAGCACTGACGAATGGATTAAGAAAATGTGGTATCTATACACAATGGAATTTTATGCAGCCATGAAGAAGAACGAAATGTTATCATTCGCTGGTAAATGGATGGAATTGGAGAACATCATTCTGAGTGAGGTTAGCCTGGCTCAAAAGACCAAAAATCGTATGTTCTCCCTCATATGTGGACATTAGATCAAGGGCAAACACAACAAGGGGATTGAACTATGAGCACATGATAAAAGCGAGAGCACACAAGGGAGGGGTGAGGATAGGTAAGACACCTAAAAAACTAGCTAGCATTTGTTGCCCTTAATGCAGAGAAACTAAAGCAGATACCTTAAAGCAACTGAGGCCAATAGGAAAAGGAGACCAGGAACTAGAGAAAAGGTTAGATTAAAAAGAATTAACCTAGAAGGTAACACCCACGCACAGGAAATCAATGTGAGTCAATGCCCTGTATAGCTATCCTTATCTCAACCAGCAAAACCCCTTGTTCCTTCCTATTATTGCTTATACTCTCTCTACAACAAAATTAGAGATAAGGGCAAAATAGTTTCTGCTGGGTATTGAGGGGGGGAGCGGGAGGGGGTGGAGTGGGTGGTAAGGGAGGGGGTGGGGGCAGGGGGGAGAAATAAACCAAGCCTTGTATGCACATATGAATAATAAAAGAAAAATGAAAAAAAAAAATAATAAAGTAGTATAAACTGTTTTAACACAAAAAAAAAAAAAAAAAAACCACATTAGGACTGTACCTCACTCCAGTCAGAACGGCTATCATCAAGAACACAAACAACAGCAAATGTCTAGGATGCAGGGAGCAGGAGGTAGAAACCTTCATATATTGTTGGTAGGAATGTAAATTGGTAGAACCACTCTGGAAAGCAGTATGATCCAGGAATACCACTCCAAAGGATGTATCTAAATGAATGTAAGTCAGGTTACAGTACAGACACCCACACACCCAGGTTTATTGTATTCATAATAGCCAAGTTATTGAAACTGCCCAGATGCCCTACAACTGATGGCTTAAGAAAATGTGATGTGTATACATATACATTGGGATATTATTCAACCTTGTCATTTGTAGGCTAATGAATGGGACTAGAGAACATCACATTAAGTGAAGTAAATAAGGTTCAGGAAGACAAAAGTCACATGTGTTCTCTTGTACGTGGAAGATAGATCCAACATGAACACTAGCATTATTGTTATATATATATATATGTATACATACATATATATGTATATACACATGTATACATATATATGTATATACACATATTATATATATGCGTATATATATATATATATATATATATATATACATATAAAACATATTTCCTCAAGTGGGCCTGTTAGAGGTGACTAGGGGAGGAAAGAAGAAAAGAATGATAGTGAATAATAATGAAGTGCTTCACATCTAGGTAGGAATGAGACACAATGAAACTGTTGAACAATACAGGGTAGAGGGAAAAGGGTGAGGAAGAGTAGTAAAGGGGGTTAGACTGATTAAAGTACAATATAATTATAGATAAAATACCAATGCAAAACCCCACTGAACAATGAATGTAAAACCGGTTATGTTAAGGAGAAGGCACTAGTAAGAGGGAGGAAGGTAAATGAAGAAAGTAAAGGAGGGTGAATATGGTTGATGTTCTTTCTGTACATGTATGAATATAGAACATTGTAACTGTCAAAATCATTTTAAGAAGGGAAGTGGGGGAAGAGGAAGAATAATGAGGATATAAATCAAACTAGGGTACATTATATGTATGTATGGAAGTCACAATGAACCCTCCTGTGCACCTACTAATAAAAACATTTCAAAAAAGAAATGATATGTTCAATCCTAACAATTCAAAAATAATACTATAGCATTAGATATTTCAGAACTTTAAAAATTATATATATATGCATAAGTGACCCCCCAAATTTCCTTACTCCAGAATAGTGTTTCCCAGAGTCCTGGGACAGTAGAGGAAGGAAGATGGGGAAAGGTTAATCATTGGGTGTAAAGTTACAGTTAAATGGGAGCAAGGAGCTCTGGTGTGCTGTTGCACAGCAGGATGATGATAGATAGCAGAAATGTACTGTACATTTCAAAAAGCCAGAAGGAAAAATTTAAAAACCTTTCACCATAAAATGATAAATGTTTTGTGAAGATATTTAAACATTACATAGTACATACATGTATTAAAACATGCATGGTACTTCATTAATATGTATAATTTTTGTGTTTTTGTTGGTTAAAAAGAAATGTAAAAGTAGAAAAGCATTAAGAAGGTAGATGTCATGTTAAATGTATTCACCATGATAAAGTAACATAAACTCCTCTGGAAAATTACTCTCCTCTACTAATATTGCCGAATTAAAGTAATGACTACATACAACAAAAACAAATCAAACTTTTGTGAGATTGGTGATAATTACATACAGGGCTCTGAATACATATTTTAAGTGGTGCCCTTAGTATTTAAGAAATTAATTTTTCCATATGGTACATCTTGCTTTCTAAGTTTTGTGAAATACATTTTACCTCATAAAAAGAGTTCTAGTTACTTAAAGGAAAACCTTGAAAGAAATGTATGCACTGAATAAACTCATACATTTCTAAGATATGTTTAAAAATCCACTGGGAGAATCACAAGAATTTCTAACCTATATGATTCTGTGAAATCTAATGATAATTCTTGATTCTTCATCTGTAGAGAAAAAAAAATCACAACTCTATTTATTATCTTCTACACTTTTCAATAGCAACATGAAAGGCGGTTATGTGAACATAAAATTCTGAATTTCAGAAATGTTCCCATGTACAAAATTGACCAACACAATGCCAGTCTTTCATTCATTTCTACAGATTTTTTCAGTTTTTAAAAATAAGTTTTGAAACTTACAATTGCTATGCACCATCCTATTCATGCAAAGTAAATCTAGTATTATATTCACCTGAAATTTTAGGGGTTTGTTCTTATTTTCTTTTAACTCTGGAGGTTCATTTGCCTTACTACTGTCCTCATGGTCCAGCCAGATCAATAACTTTAAGATTTAGTAGTTTAATTAAAAATATATTAATCTTTTTACTGTTCTGCAAAATTTAAAATCTATACAATTGTTTGTTAGATTTAATTCTACTTGCATGTGCTCTTTTCTAATTACTAAATAATGTACATATTTTTAAGAAAAATAAAAATTTTAACATTTAAAAGAAATTTGCTTGGTAAAGTAAAATGTGTGTCACCTTAAATTTTGTGGAAGCAGTGTTGGTGGGAGAAATCTTCTGTTGCTACTGTGATGATCTGGAATATGAAGTTAGAGGTGGAACAGCAAATAGAAGACAACTTGTCAGTGTACTTCCCGGGGTTAAAATATAAAGAAAAGAAGTGAAGACATGGAGGCAGGAATGATGGAGGGAAAGAAACCAGAAAGCAGGAATTGGCTGCCACCACCTCTCAGGAATAAATGCCTTCCCAAGTGATTTGTGGGAGAGGAAAATCATAGAGACTGTCACCTGCCACACCAATACTTCACTTCTTTTTCTTATTGAGAGGACAATCTGTCCCTGTATGCTTGGTCATTCTTATAATAAGAAAATAAAAATGTTGGCTATAAGTGTTGAAACCTAGAATATATTTGAAAGTATATATTTTTTTTCACTTAGCTAAAACTTTTGAAACTTAAAATTATATTTCAATAGCAAAAGAATTCAATAATGAATCTTGATTGAGGCAGTAATGGGAATGGGAAGAGATATTTCAGAGATGTAGCCTGAGACTTTGGTGAGTGGTGAAGGAATGAGAAGGAGAACTCAAAGATGATGCTACAGGTGGGATTAACTAAAGTGAAGAAAAAAAATAATAGTGGCTCAACATTTTATCTAGTGACCTACTTTAGGAAGTGAAGGATCAATTGTTTAATCAGAAAACTCAATTACATTTTAAATCAATCTGTCATCCACAAGCTCAGTGGCTGCACTGGGTATAGATTCTATAGTGATGGCTATATTATTTTAGTGTCTTGTCAGTCTGTAAACTGAGGTGCCAATGATAAGGCACCAAGCATTTCATAAAAAATTACAACCAAAGCACATTAATTCTTTGATTTTACACATAGGACAGGGGATGGAGAATTTAATTATGAATTCATGAAACTGTATAGAAACAGCTTCTTTATAATGTAATAAAATTTCAATAATCATTATTTATGATACTTTAACAATAATCCTCTCTCTCCCTCCCCCCACACACATATACAATCTGTGAAATAGAATAGTTTGGGTTGATTTTGCCTCTGCTAGAATTAAGTGTAAATTTTGTGAAGTAATAGTGAAACTTTCAGTAACAAGTTGCTGTACTTGGTTTTTCATTGTGAAAATACTTCTGCATGTGGAGATTTGCTCTACTCTGAAGGATCATTTTTACCAAATTGTCTACTGAAGTCTGAAATACACACACAAATTATTTATCTATTATATACTTCATTTATATTCCAGTCCTCATAGCTAATATAGTTTAACAAATGCTACCTTCTAATATTTTAGTAAAGTCCAAATATTATATTAATCATACTAAATATTATAATGGTACAGTCATATTTAAGAATTTTCCTGGCCAGGAGTGATGGCTCATGCTTCTAATCTTAGTTGTTCAGGAGGCAGAGATTGGGGAGATCTAAGTTTGAGGCCAGCCCAGGCAAAATATTCATGAGGCCCCATCTCAATCTATAAAAATCGAATGCAGCAATGCACACCACTCATCACAACTACACAGGAAGCATAAATAGTAGGATTTTAGTTCAGGTTTGCCTGACCATGTCTTCAAAATAGCCAGAAAAAAGGTGAAAACACCTGAGGTATGACTCGAGTGGTAGAGTGCCTGCTTAGCAAGTGTGAGGCTCTGAGTTCAACCTCAAGTAGTACCAAAAAACAACAAAAAAAGAACTTTCTGCAAGCATTATTCCTCCTATCATTACATTCATGCATTCTGAAAAGGTGAGTTCTAAGTCTGATTACTTTAAAAACATATACGAGGTTATTTCCTTTCTCTAACTCCTCATTTATAAAACAGACACATAGAAATAGTTGATGTGTTGGCTGGTTAACCATAAAAGACTTCTTGTAAAATTTATAAAATCCTTTTGGTAATTTATCATTATGATGCTAGGTCTTTTTCAAACATTTTCATTGATTGAAATGACTATGGTAGTAAAACTGTAAAGTATCCATTTTTCTCTAGTGCTATTGAAAGGAAAAATCTGGTATGTAGTAGAGCTAACAAAAAATCTTCATGACATCTACATTATTTACTAGAAGCTTTGATCATGATTAACTATAATGTAGAAATAAATCATTTAAGGCCCATTATATAGATGCTAGTCGCAGCTGGGTTAGTTTTCATGCTTTTTTTTTTTCTTGCTCTTCTGGAGAATATGGGATATAGCCTCCTACTTAATTTTTATTAAGCTAATCATCACAATCATCATTCCTATATCTCTAAAATTTATTGAGAAATACAATAACCTGGCTTGATTTTAGGCACCAAGAGCCCAGTATGCAACAGACATATTTTTATTTCATAGAGAATATATTCTAATGTGAAAGGAAGACAATAAATTCATAAACAGATAATTAACAATAAGATACTAGAAAGTAATCAGTGCTCTAATTAGATCATTGAAGGCAGAATCTAGTGGGACTCTAGATCGGCATGAGGGTGGTGAAGAGTGGATAGGGATGGCCAGGGAAACTGGGTTAGAACCTAGTTGAGTAATGGTCAAAAGAATGGAAAGAAATTGCAATTTTGTTTATTGGAGTAGATCCCCTACAGGGCTAAAATGATCAGAAAATAAACACTTCTGTAATTGTCTGAAATTCAACCTCTAAGAGTGAATTTGTAAAAAGTGGATCCTAATTTTATAGCAAACCACAAAACATGTCACTCCAGAATGAAAAGAATTACATGATATTAACTACAGTTTGCAAAAATTCCTCTCACTCTTCTTCACTGGGAGGGTGAGAATTAAGAATGAGAGAAGACCTAATAGTTCAGGCTTGGGTTAAGATGGCGTTGGGGAAGTGATGAAAAGTAATCAGAGGCTGAGGAGAGTAGGGAGGGAGAGGTAGGGAAAGGTTGAAGAACGGGTAACTAAGTTATGGTAACAAAGAAGCAAGAAGTGCTGGTGTGCTATTGCATGGCAGGGTGACTCATGATAGTGATAACATGCTGTATATAGCAAAAAGCTAGAAGAAAGGATTTTGAACATTTTCACTACAAAAAATGATAACTGTTTGAGGAGATAGATATGTTTAACCTTATTTAAACATTGCACAATATATACACACATCAAAACATTTCATTGCACCCCATTAATGTGCAAAATTTTGTTTGTAAAATCAAAATAGTTTTAAAAGTGGATGTAGCATATATTTTGGAGAGCTAGCTAGATTAGTTCAAATTACATGTGGATTACATGTATGATGTGGAGGAAGAAAGATCAATTAAAGATGCCTCTGAGGTTTCTGTCCTGAGGGTAAGGAGATGCCATTTATTGAGAAATGAACAGCTGCGGAATGAGCAGACCAGAGACTTTATGTTATCATGTACTTATGTAAAATCCACTAAGGTTGTGTTGATGGTCTGGGTTGAGACAAGGGTGAAGCAATTATGACACTTGCCTGGGGTATATAATTTAAAAGGGTCACCATAAGTTCAGTAATTGAGATAAATAACATTTCAGCATAATATTTCAAAAATATTTTAAAGAACAAATTAATGCAAATTATAAACAAAATATAGAAAAATTAAGTGAACACAGTATTAATAACAGAGCTATAAAGCCTGAAGCAAAAAGAAAAATGTAACTGACATTTAAAAAATATTACACTGAAAAATTTCATACCCTTATCTAATATTAAATATGCAGTATTTAATACCCAATTGCATCACTCACATCACCCTGTCTGTGGCCTTGCTGATTGTGTGGTGTATGAATGAAGGGTGCACTGTGACTTGGGCTGTACGTCTTCCATGGTGCTTCATGGTATACCTGTGTATATAGCAACACCTTCCTGAAATAAAAGCAGCATTTATATATTACACACTTTGGTTAAGAATCATAGCTTAAAGAAGACTTTAGCTAAAACAGAGACCAGGCCATTATGATAAATCTCCTCATAGGGCATATATGTTTTATACATATAATGCACACTACCATATGCACACATATATGTATATCTAGGTGTATCTTTACCTATAATTATGAATTTACATATGCATGTAGATACAACTATAGGGATGTATTTATATATCTTGATGTACCTATCTGCATAATTATGTGTGCATTTGCATATATAGAGAGAGAGGAGACAGCGAGAACTGATAAGCTGCACTCATTGATTTCTAACTCTTTATCAGGCCATGTGTCAAACATTCTGTGCTCTCATCTTCATAGATGAGGAGGCTGAGATAAGATGGAGGTTCAGTCTTTTGATCATTGTCTCATAAATGATCAGTGGCAGAAGTAGGCTACTCAAACAGATGTGCCAGAATCTACACTACTCTCCCGAAGAGCCTGATGTGTTGTCCAATGTCTTCTCTGAGAAACCAGAGATATTCAGCCCAACTAGCAATCAAAGTCTTTTATATCAATTTGGATTCTATAGATGGGAATTAAGAACCACTTAACTAATCAAGGGATTTTATAATTTTAAATATAAAAGAAAATTATCCATCATGCAAATAATGTTGAAGGACTATTTAATAATATAGCCAGAAAAATCTAATCTTCCCAAAATGTGTATGCAAACTATATATAAGCCCCATTACTCAATAATGTGTATTTGATTTGAAATGAATAATGTAAGGTTTTATAAAATAAATGTACAACACTCTATGGCCTCCATATATGAGAAATATCAAGTGAAATCATAAGCCAAAAATTATATAAAGTGTCTTAGAATCTATTTCACAAGAGTTATATAAAAGTGCTATGTATAAATCTATGAATTCTGTCAAGCAATATAAAAGAACACTTGAACATTTAACATGATATTCTCTCATATTGTAAGGTTGAATTCTTGATTTTAAGGTATAGTTCAGTCTTGTCACAATTAAATATTTGGGAAATATGGTAAAGGGATCTTATTCTTTAATCTGGAATAAAAATTGTAAGAATAAGTAGAAAAATTCTAGAAAAGCATGACAAAGGTCATGAAAAAACAGACATTAAAATGCACTGTATCTCTAAAATTTTATAGTTTTAAAACATTACCTAAATGGAGTATATATAATCTTTTGGGATTGGCTTTTTTTCTGTTCAGCATACTTCCCAACATTCATTCAGATTTTTTTATCAATAACTTTTTCTTACTCTTGAGTGTTATTATGAATAAAGCTGCTCTGAACATATGGATACAGGTTTTATGTGAATCTAAGTAGTCATTTCTCTGAGATACATGCCCAGGGGCACAATTGCTAGGTCATATAATAATTATATGTATTTTCAACAGTGAACCTTTCAGAAATGGAGAATGGAATAGTGGTTGACAGAGGTTAGGAATGAGGGGGCACTAGGGAGGTCAGCATGGGCATAAAAGAGCCACATTAAGAATTTGAGGGGATGAAAGCATTCTGTGTCTTAGTCATGCTGGTATATATGCAAACCCATACATGTGATAAAATTGTACAGAACCAAATCAACACACATATATACTAATGAGTACAAGAAAGATTGAAGAAATAGGGTAAGATTTGTAGATTGTATCTTCTTCTATATCCTGTTCATGATAATAGACTAGTTTGACAAAATGTTACTATTGGGGAAAACTGGGTCAAAGGTATGTGAAATCTTTCTGTAATACTTCTTATGATTGCTTATTAATATGCAATTGTATCAAAATTTTTTTCAATTAAAATGTATTACAAAACTACATTATTCAGGAAATGTGGTGTTATTACAAGATTAGACAGAAGATTATTGAGTCTGAATTTGATATATGGCAAAAATGCTACTTCAGACAACTGAGGAGAGAGGGAGGTTTTAGTAAAGCATGTTATCCACGTGAGAAAAGCAGGCTTCAAGGTAGATGAAGTTATACCCCAACATTGCATATTATCAATTCATTACATAAAATAAATTCCTCATGGATTTATCATTTATTTATTCATTAAAGATATAAAAACGTAAAAAAAATAGAATATGCTAAGAAAATTCAGTGATTTTTTTTTTAAATGTTGGATGTGGAATGAATGCCATAATATAATTTTAATTTTAATTTTTTGAGAAGGCTCTGTACTGGTTTGCATATTGGCTGTACTCATTTATTTTATCACCAATAATATACAAGAGTTCCCTTTTCCTATATCCTTGTCAACACCTACCACTTATATTTTTGATAATAGCCAACCTAATATATGTGAGGTGATACTACATTGTGGTTTCAATTTTCATTTCCCTATTATTAATGATGTTGAAATTTTTTTACATACTTATTGTCCATTTGCCAATTTTTAAGAGTTATGTAGCCTTCCTTCCTTCCTTCCTTTCTTCCTTCCTCCCTTCCTTCCTTTCTTCTTGTCTTTCATTCTTTCTTTTTGAGTTCCCTAAATATTTTGAATGTTAACCCCTTATCAGACATACAGTTCGGAAATATTTTCTCTCATTTCATGGGTTGACTCTTGATTGCATTCTTGGTTTTATAGAAGCATTTTGAGTTGATCCTAATCCTATTTTCTATTTTTGCTTTGTTACCTGTGCTTTTGGGATCATATCCAAAAATTCATTGCCCAGACCAATATCATCAAGCTTTCTTCTTATGTTTTCATCTAGTAGTTTTACAGTTTTAAGCCTTATGTTTTAGTTTTTAACTCCTTTTTAATTGAGTTTTGTGTTTGGAGGAGATAAGGATCTAATCCGGTTTCCCCAATGTCTCTTACTGAGGAGACTGTTTTTCCCCATTGTGTGCATGGATATAACTTAGGGCCTCCAAAATTTCCTAATTTGAGGTGACAGAGGATTTGCAAGCTATTTGAAGCCCTAAGGTTGTTACACATACATTCTAAGTATGACTTAGAAAGACCTACAGCACTTAAGAGCATTGATGAACTTTATTTCCACATCTTGTTTTGTCCAGGTAGCCTTTAATTTCTTGAAAAGTTTAAAGAAGTTGCTATTCAAAATTTCCTTCTCCATCCTGATATATGCTGTCAAAAGTATCCTGCTTCCTTATGTCTCTTTATGCATTTTCTTTTTCTTATCTTTGAACAAAAATTTGAATGTCCCGTATTTAATGCCAATTTTTCTGTTTATTTATCTTGGGATGTATTAAACATTCTGTGAGCTTGTTAAGGGACAAATGTTAAGACTAAAGGAGTCTTCTCTGTAGACTTGGGGTCACTAGCTGCAGAGCTACATTACTTACTGTATAACTGAAATAGAAATACCACAGACTGCTCTCAGAATCCATGCAAGCAGGAAGCCAGTGGAGTGACATCTTAAGGTTCTTAAGAAAAGGAAAGAAAACAAAACAAGCATTAAAAATCTTCTTGTCAGTCTAGAATTCTATAACCAGAGAAAATAGCTTTTAAATGAAGGAGAAATAAATCCTTTATTAGACAAATAAAACATATGAATTATCAGCAGAATGACTCTATATGAACTTTTAAGCTAAATTCTTTTGCTAGAAGCAATGATAGCAGACAGAAATGAAATAGGCACAAAGAAATGGAAATGTCTGGAAATAATAAAAATGAAGGTAGATATAGATATTATGATTGATATTATTTTTAATTACACTAAAACAAAATTTTATGTCTAAAGTAAAAATAATAGAATTGTAGCTTGCATTTATGGCATATGTAAAAATAAAATGTATGAAAATGGCTGCACAAAAAGACAGGAGGAAGAATGGGTACATTACTGCAAGAGAGTAAGGAAGGTTCTGACTCTCCTCTGAGATATTGAGGTATTCAGTGCTTGCTTCTGGGCTTGCTGATATTGATTCATTAAGAATTTTAAGAGGGAGTGAAGGGAACTGGTATGTTTATTATCACAAATGCAGGTAAGTATGCCCTACTGAGAGTATTTTTCTCTTACTACTAAACTACAATAATTAATTTTGAAAAAATCTTAGTTAATCTTATGTCTTTTGTGCTAAAATATTAAATTTCAGAAATGATGATAAATCATTTGTAGGAAATATTTAACTTAGATCTAGAATGGTCTTTAAAGTTTTGATCTACCACTTCTCATATCTTCGTAATGATTTTACAGCATTCTGGAGCGGAAATAAAGTAGCACAGTTATACCAGAAAGGCAATCCAAAAATCTGTTACATCTAGGAGCATGAATGAAGTGGTAGGGTACCTGCCTAGCAAGCATGAGACCCTGAGTTCAAACCTTAGTACTGCCAAAGAAAAAAACTGGTTATAAAACACATTGAAAATAATCTCCAAATCAGTAAGTCAAAATTTGTGTGAGAAGTAACATCACAAGATGAAAAATAAAACAATAGAGAACTCAAAGTTTCAGAAAGTCATAAAAAGTATGATAAATTCCACATCATTAAAATAATTTGTCCTCCGACTCACCTTTGCTGTGCAGGTGCTCTATCACTCAAGCCACTCCAGGGTGAATTCAAGCATTTGATACATTGTAAACACTTTCATAAATGCCACATGTACCCCCACCCAGCACAACACTCAAAATAAAATAAATAAATGAAATGATTTGTCCATTTTATTAGTTTAGGGCAAATCAAGTTTAGGACCAATTTGACAAAATTGCTTGATTAACTGTAACCCCCCAGGTCTACCTAGTAGCATGTCATCGATTGAATGAACCTTCAATGAATGACCAATTCTACAAGGATCATCGACACTGAAGGTGTAGAGAAGACGTCATGCTGTGCTAAGACATGATGTGAGGCACAGCGAACAATCAGACACACAACTGGTTTTCATTTGAAATTGTGATACTGTGTTTGCCATGGATTTTCTAAGTAATTTTGTTTATAGATATTTCACTATAAAGTATGATTACTGAGTTTTGTGTCCAAGTTTCTTATTGTCGCAACTAGTTCTAGCCATAAACAATTATTCCAGAATATTTCTACTGCTGAAATCTTTGTTCTATTTGGTGTTATAATTGTAAAACAAAACAAGGTCAATACGTGAAGAAGAAGAATTAAAATCCTGTCCACTTTGTATTCAGTTGGTACTGTGAATCTTCACAAACTGAAACTACAGTGGTTAGGAAGCATTTGAACTGTAAGCTTTATCACTTTATTATGAAAGAGCATAGCATTTCTTTCCATGGGTAGCACAGGAGAATGAGGCCAGTTAACAGCTTAGGGTTATGTAGTTCCCTGTTTTCAGAAGACAGAGGAAATCACTGGCTAAAAAATCAGAGAGCCTAGAACCTTTAATTCTCCTCCCCTGCTACTGATGCTTGTGGGAGGAAGAAGCTGGAAGACAGCCAACCCAGTAAATTTTTCACTGCCTGAAGGGCATTGTGAAGAGAATCTATCAGCAATACAGGGGACACAGGCTTAGCTAAATGAGTGCTGCATAAGTGAGAAAAATATTCATGCTTAGGGAACAAAGATTCCTTCATGGACAAAGGTCTGTGTCTGTCTTACAAAATATGTCATTGTCAATTTTGTAATAGAGTTGTGGGAACACATATTTGTCTCCATGAAGTGTCTGATTAATCTTTGCATCATTTATGTCATTGTAATTGAGAAGTAGATTTTCAATAAATATTAAGAATTATTTAACAAAAGAGTTTCTCCCAATCTAGCCTAAACTCAAAGAAACAAATTTTAGAAAGAGCATGTTTTCACAGAAGAGTATGATATAATCCATTCCAGTTAGCCTGTACTTAGTACAACATTACTTTAGTTCATTAAGGTGAGAAGTGAAGTCTTCATTAGTGGAGGTGAGTCTTAAATACATGTAACTCACAGCAGATATCTGGGACATATGACTGCACCAAATAATTTTCAGTAATACTCTGATTTGTGACATGTTCAATGTGCTAAGTTAGGTCTGCTTTGATTTGGAAGGAAAGAGGGGACAAAAATAACAAGCTAGGGCACATATTCTACCAGAGGTTCACCATATTAAGTAAAGAGAAAGTAAATGCTAGAAAAAGCAGAGACAGCTACAAATTAGTCATCATGAGAAATTCCAGGACAAAGTTACTTGAGAGTGTGAAAAATATTAATGTTTAATGATACCTATTTGGTAGGATTGCCTGAGAAGCTGGAAGCCAGTTTCTGAGCGAATCTTTAATTAAGGTCAGGATTATGAACTATTGTTGCTTCATTTATGAGTAAAAAGAAACACTCAAAAAGTAAAAGTCTTCAATTACAATGAACAAATATACTCTTTAAATGAAGTTTGCAAAAGATATAATTGCTAACTCCCACATATTGTCAAACACATTTTAATCATTGGGAAAATTTTAATTGAATTTTACCCTATTTATTTTAATTTGTTTCTTAATTATCCTTTTCTACTTAGTTTTTGCTTATTTTTATAATATACACTCATAACTGTTCCATTTACCACTTTGTGCTTTAAGATTCCTCTGATAATTTCTTTTTGTATAGTTATATCTTAGTTAACAACACTGGATCCTTTGTTTATAATTTTACAACATAAATTGAATCTAGTTTCTCCTACTGGGTCAAAAATATTTCCTTTTTCCTATAATATTATTTCCAAGCATATTTAAATTTAGTCTCTTAAGGCTCTTCTTATTTTACTCAAATAAGTTTTCCCACCTCGAAACATGAACTAACTATACTCTTTAGAAAAGTTGAGAAGTTTACATATAATTATAAAATACTTGCTACTAATTTGGTTCCTGTTATTCTAAATGTTTGGCTACTTTTATTTAGTTTGTTAGGGCAGAATTGATACTTTTCACACTGGAATCCACTAACATGAAAAATAAAAACCTGAAATGCCTTGTGTTAGGCATGTAAAACCCCTTTCTAGTTTGGAAATTTTACTTTTTAACTGGAACATAATTATCAGAGTGTGTATAATATTTCAAGAAAGCTTTCTTTTAATCTCCCATTTCAGTTATTTTCTTTCTTTGCCTTAGTTTTTGGTTCTGCATAAATGTGTGTGCATGAGAGAGATAATAACTGAGGCTGCCTTAGTATCTGGAATTACCCAGTACTCTCTGTGAAAATAGAAATTATGTCCTTTGTCTGTACAACTCAAAAATTTCCTGGAGAAACATTAGAAATTTCATCATCTTGACATTTTGTATAAACAAAATTTAAAAACTCAAAGTTGTAGCATAGTTTAGTGTTAGCACATAGCTGATGGTTAATAGTGAGGTAATGAATGAATAACCTACCTCCCGACATAGCTGGCCTTCGGCGCAGCACAGAGAGTGCTATATTTGGACCTATGTGCTGCTTTCTACATCTGTTCATATGCTAGCTGTAGCTTTCCTGTGAACCTGCAAAAACAGCAGTATGTTTAATAAGAGCTCTTTCTTAGAAGGCACTGTATGAGCAAAATGCCACAAAGCAGAAACAGAGAAGCCAAAGACATGGCGCTTCCTTAAATCTCCATTGACCAGCTATGTGGCCTTTCTGGCCTCAGATTCCTTGTCTGTAAAATGTGAGTGCTGTCCTGTGTCTCTCCTGCTAAACTGTGTTGTGGAGTCTTAGGAGTGAGTGAAGATGCCTTAAGGGCTGCCTGAAGGGTGAAAGTCAGACTCTGGATTTATCTTTGGCAGATCAGTTATTGCCTTGCTATTATCTATGGTGGAGATCAAGACTTAGTATATAAAAATTAATTTGAAACAAGGTTTTGACAACTAAATACATTTGAAAGCCACCCAATGGCTTTTGCACTTTAAAAAGTGACTTTCCAATGAATTAAATATAAAATATTAAATATTATAAATCATACACTTTTATTATATCTTTCAGATTTCAGAAGGCTTTCACATTTCTCACCTTATTTAATCATGTATTAGGAGGACTGATGTGATTCCCACCTCTCATTGGAACTCAGAGCCATCACACGATATGTGCCAGTTGCAGGGATGAGAATCCAGACCCCTCTCCCAGGTCTGTTTCACATCACCATCTCTTTTCCTCCTGTGTCCAATCCAATCACATAGCTGACATTCTTTATCCTATTTGGATTTATTCATCCAACAGAATGATTTGGACCAAAAGTTTTTTAGAACATCTAAACTTAGTATATGTAAACTGTTCATATAGTCTTTTAGGAATAACATGAACAAATGAGTTTACTCTTAACAGATCTTTTCACCCTATGTAAATGTGAGTAATGGATTCTCAACTCCAAACTCTCCACTTCCTGTATGAAACACGGTGGAGTGTTGTCCACAGGTCACTGAATGCTGGCAGCCATTATGCAAACTGATTTTCATTTTCCTACATTCATCTTCTCCCACCAGGTATGCTTATCAAGAAGAAGTTTTGTTTGTTTCTCAAACTGGTCATGCTGGTCTTTCTTGGTATTACAGTCATTAATTTTGTATGGTAAAATTTTAGCATATATGGCCTTGATATAGGGTTTTTAATTTTTTGGAGAAATGTTCACTGATTTGTGGGGATTTGATGCAAGTATGTTACTTAAAGTGCTACAAGGATAGCTACAAGTGGGAAAACTATTATAAAGGAAACGATAGACATATGGAAGGAGTATTGCTCTTAAAAGTAGTCATTATTTCCTCCAACTGATCTATAATAAGCTCAAAGAGCTTATTATATTGCCTAATATTTACCTTATAGATGCATTCAACTTTGAGTTGGGTGCAATATAAGATTTTCAAAAGAGTTATAGGTGGCAATTAAAGAATGAATCAGCTCCTTGGATACCAGGACCCTATAATAATTAAATTAGAATTAAAGAAGAGGCTTTTTATTAACCTAATTAAAACATTAAAGGGTCAAAAGATTATATTTATTATTATTTATGTAATCATAAGCCTGTCATCATCAACCTAAAAGGTATATGTAGAGCTCCCCAAACTCAGGACTAACAGAAAAGCTAGCTGAGCTAAAATAACCAGGAGACTGGATATAATACAATTATTTTTCAATGAAGAAGATTGGCACCAGTTCAGAAAACATTTCTGTTGAAACAAAATGAGATGAGAATATATTCAACCTTTAAAATATATATTTCAAGTGTGTGATTGTAACTTCCTTATTCAAAGGAAAGTGTTTATATTTCTTAGAAGTAAAGCATAAAAAGTGTCATTATTTTATTTCCTTAAGAACACAGAAGTGGATAAAGAAGTCTGCACAGAATTCATGAATTCTCAAAAATGAGACACATGAACTTTTCCTGAAGTGTCAGTGATGACTTTACAGATAGACATTTGAGTTGCATCTTAACAGAAAATGTAGAAGGTAGGGAAGTGGTGAAAGCAAGAAAGGAGTGGACTCTGAATACCAAATGTGATTCTGAGCAAAAAGAGCAACATTGGAGATACCACAATTCCAGATTTCAAATTATACTGCAGAGCCATAGTAACAAAAGCAGTATGGTACTAACACAAAAACAGATAGGAAGCCAATGGAACAAAATAGAAGATCCATAATAAAACCACACAGCTATAGCCATCTGATCTTTGACAAAAAACTAAAGACATACATTGGAGAAAAAACAACCTCTTCAGCAAAAGAAACTTAAAGAACTAACTACATGCAGGAGACTGAAACTAGACCCTATGTTTCACCCTGTACAAAAATCAACTCCCCCTAGATCAAAGATCTTAAGCATGGAAACTACTGCTGGAAAAAATAGGGAAAACTCTGAAAGATATAGGCATAGGTTATTATTTTCTGAATAGTATTACAATCACTCAGGAAATAAGAGCACGAATTGACAAATGGGGCTGACAAATTAAAAAGTTTCTGTGCATCAAAAGAAACAATTACCAGAATCAAGAGACAATCCACAGAATGGGAAAAATCTTTTCCAACTATTCAACAGATAAGGATTAATATCTAGAATATACAGGGGGCTAAACATTTATTCACTTCATACTTAAGAATTCCTATAATTTCTATAATCAGCCACTTGGCATCTTTAAAACATAACACATTGTATCAAAGGTTCTATAAGGATCATGTTTATTCCCAACTTGTCATAGGGATAAACTTTTAATTAAACTTACATATACCTTTCTTTCCCTTCCATTTTTTTCTTTTCTTTTCTTTACTTCTCTCTCTTTCTCTTTCTCTCTCTCTCTCTCTCTCTCTCTCTCTCTTCCTGGTGTTTGAACTCAAGGCCCTGTGCTTGTCTCTATTTTGCCTGGGCTGGCTTCAAACTGTGATCCTCCTACCTATGCCTCCTACATAGCTGTGATTGCACCTATGTATAACTGTGCAAAGCTCATTGGTTGAGATGGAGTCTTGCTAACTTTTTGCCCATCCTGGCCTCAAACTGTGATCCACTTGATTTATTTTTTACTCCCAAATAGTTATAATTACAGGTGTGAGCCCCCATGCCCAACCTTTACATATGTCTTTCAATCCTGTGCTTAGTCACAAGTTATATGCTCCTGTCAAGAATTTTATAATTGCATTTGTTAATTATGTATGTGAGAAATTGCTGATTTTATGTGTAACGAAATGCAACAGTCAATAAAAAGAGTTATAATTATATTGGGGTGTATAATAATACCATAATATTATAGAACTTTACAATATGTTCTTTATGGGAATCTATCAGAGATTTTCATTGAGGAAGTAACTCCAATTCATCTTTCTTATTTGTGTTTTTGAAAAATAATTAAAATATAAAATAACTATAATACTTTTTGTTTAATTTGCCAAACCAACTATTATAAATTGTAGGAATCCAGATCACGTGATTTTAAATGCTTTTAAATCTTCAAGAAAGAAAAGAGACTTGTTTAAAAACTTTTAATTAAATATGCTGTCTTAAAACATAAAACCCCTTGCTTGTTGTGATGCACTTATACAAAGTGGAATATGAATTCATTTCCTGGCAGGATGATTAATGCATTTACATCAGCCCTCAGGGAATGTGGTAGCAAAGGGGTTATAAGCATCTTTAGTTTTCTGGAGAAGGAATAATTATTCTTATGCTTTCATGATTTAGCCTGGGATAGCATAGTTCAGGTGTCTCAGAGATCTTCGATTGTGTAGCCAATGTGTAAAATAAGACTTGTGGAAAGCACTGTTTCAAATTACAGCAGCACCAGTCTAATGACTATGGAAACGATAAAATGGATTTTCCCAAACAGCAAGTGATAGGCTTAACATTTTGTAGTGGGCATGAGGAATAAGTTAATTTGAGGAACGTGGATCAGAGCGGACAATAATTAGATATTGTCGTTCTAAGTACACTTTTGATTGTCAGCCTTGCTGTTTTCTTTCGGACATACAGTGATAAGATGAATGAAGTTTATTTCTGGAAATATGAAAGTTTCTTTTTACAGTGTTTGTAACAGGATCCGAACAATCTAGGGCTTATACTGAATGTTTCTGAAGAGAGAATTCTCTAGTGTATTAGTCCTTACCCTTGAAAAAAATACAACTTTGGTAACTATAAAATTCTGTCAGTATTACTACATACAAAAAAATTCTTATCATATTATTTTTTCTTTATAGAGAGAGGTCTCTGTCTTATAATTTTTCTCTATTGTTTATCATACTTCATTTTTCTTTAGATGATGGGAAGTTATTTAAATTGGAAATTATTGTTGTTAAATAAATTTCATCTCAGTTCATCATAAAGCACATATTATATTCCTGTGAATTTTATCCTCTCCAAAAAGTTCTTGCCCAAAGTGCAAAATGACTTAGCAGAGTTTCATTAGTAAAGTGTCTCTTATATTAAATGAAACCAAGGGCACAGTGGTTATCTGTCAAAATAAGGCTTATCAATTAGGGACATTTTTTCCATGAAAAAAAAAAAGTATGCTTATGAAAAAATATGCCAAGCAGAAAAGAGAAAATCATATACTGAAGTAGATTGCCAGAAACACCAGCCAAATACGTAAGAATTGGAAATAAAATTACAGTAATACCTTGGAATGCATTTCTTTATTCCTATTTTGCCCTTCAAAAGGCCTGAAGGATCAACATAAGCATTTGTCTCGTCACTTCTTTATGCACATGAAGGAATTTGTAAAAAGCTCCAAGGCCTGGAAAGTTTATGTGACTTTTCCTATGTGGCACTGAGTTTAATTCATCGATGCTTCTGGCACTGTGGATAAATCTAAGCAGCAAGGATGAGTGGGCACAGTCCTTGCTAAAAGAAACTCAGGAGAAATTTTCTATATACACATATGTGTGTATTTGAATCAAGGGCAATCACTGATAGATACAAGATGGTAGCATAGTATAGACTAGTGTTTAATGTTTTGTCTGGGATATGTGTTCAGGAAAGGTCACAGAAAGAGCTGATTATTGAAGGGTAAGTGTTATACAATAAGTGGAAGCTGGAGGAAGGAGATCTTTTTTACCATTTACAAGTCTGACATCATCAGATGTAATATCTATGTTGCTCCTTTTACTCTTGTTTTTCAATCAATTTGAGACATTATTTCAATTTTATAATATCATAAATCTAAAGGAAAACAATTCAAAGCGCAAACAATACCCATTTAGCAAATGCAGTGGAGTACTCTTCCAGGACGTTCCCGGATAGTTAGAGCACAAATGATTTGTGTCAACAGATCTGCTCTTTTCCTGACAAAGGAGGTTCAAAAATATTTCACAGCATTATGATTTTTCTATTCCTTTTTCTCTTTTCAGCAAACTGAAGTTCAAGTTCCTCAGTGGAGTACCCGAAGTTTTCTTTTCCTCCTTCCCACACATTCTCCACTATTCCCATTCTCTACTATTCCCTGCTCTAAACCTTGAATTTCATGAACACTTGGATTTCCCTAAAGGAGGAACATGTTCTAAGTCTGTGTTTTTTCATGCTTGTCCCTTCATCTGGACTGACTTTTCCAGGCAAAAGAATCTACCAGGCAGTGGCTTCGTTTTCACAGGTCATTTTCCACAGGCTGGGTTCAGTGGTTTCCAAGGTATTCCCATAGAAGTGCCCTTTTCTCCCTAAGCCTATAAGCTCTTTGATGAAAATAAGGCATTTAGCATTGTCTGATAAATATCATGTTCTTACTGTTTTTGATTAAAGGGAATTAACAATGTGAAATCTTTTTAACATATTTACCCAAAGTTTACATTTTACCTGAGAAATATGATTCATTCCAATGCTTGATATTGAAAGGTAGTAATTAAAATTTATTTAATATATGATATTCAAATTATGTCTTTAAATCTGCGTATTCAGTTTCTTCCTAAATCGAATTTAAATAATAGTCTAGCTAATTTTTATCCCTTTCATTTTATATTTAATATTTTCATTTCAATTCAAGTTACTTAAAAAGAAAAAGGCTGTACTTAACAATGCTGCAAGAAATAAGCTAATGACTTTCTATTTGAACCTCTAAATCACTGATTTCTAACTCCCAGGATTTTATAACTAAATAATATTTTTAAAGATTAACATATCCATACTATAGTTAGAAAATCTGGGTATGTTGCCTTATAGCCAAGATTTTTCAGTTAGTGATGCCTTTTCTGCTGAATATATACTAAAAATTAAGAATACCAATAAATTTCAAAGGCCTGGGGGGAAGATAATTTGCATAATCTGTAGGCAGATTCTTTTCTCATTATTGTTGGGTTAAGAAAACAATATGCTCGAGTTGTAAACTGAGTTACTGAAAAGCTCCAACACAGGCCTAAACAGTGTTAACTGTATATATAATAATTCAGCAACTGTGGAGATAGTCTTCCTATTTGGGGTCCATTTTGCTTGTGATCTGCAGTGGATATCATGCATCCTTGCACTAGGCATCTTAAAATTATATGGGGCAATCCAGTACCCAAGAGGAATGTAATGTGAGGTACTCCAACAAATGTGAGGATTTGATAAATTGCCAGTTTCTGTTTCTGCCCTGGAGATTGGCTCATGCTTGAGGCTCACTGCTGGATATGTTTTTAAGAGGGGCATGATGTGTGCTGCTTTATCTAATTTTGTTTCCAGCTCTGACCCATCCTTACCAGTCAGGTTGCTTCTCAGCATATCAATCCTTGCTTACAATAAACCTTAGTTCAGCATGTGCTTTGAGAAACTTCATGGTCTATTGGTTACTGTGACACTAGCCCTGTTGACAAATCAACACCTCAGAACTCAGCTCTGCTCTGACTCACCTCACCCATCACATCCCCACAACACGATTGCTTCAGGTTGCCGAGGCTCATCGTCAGGATCAATCTGGTTAGGATATAATGGGCTTATTTCACTTACAATGATATTCTCAAATTTCATGTGTGCATCTCCATGCTCAGTGTCCTTCTTACTTTATTTTTGGTGGCACTGGGGTTTAAACTCAGGGTGTCATACTTACTAGGCCACCACTCTACTACATATGAGCCTCTCCACCAGCCCAATGTCCTTTGTTTTTAAGGTTGAATGATACTTCATTTTATGTATACATTTTGTTTATCCATTGTTTTAAGTATAAGAAACAACCCCCACATACACACAAAAAGGTATATTAAAAGAAGCTAATCTCAGCACCATGTATAATGTTGATAGCCTTAAAATAGTCAAAGTATCCATCCTTGAGGGAATAGTTAAAAAATATAGACTACCAACAGAATGGAATATCATTTAATATGGAGATTTTTTAATGCATTGGAGTATTGAGAAGTTGTTAAGGATTCACCCTTTGGATTACAAAATGAGGACCATAAGCTGGGCAAGTTGGAAGAATCATTTAGCTTTTGTAAGCCCCATTTTTTCTCATTTTAAACTTTAGGTGATAATAGTAATTTTCTGAAAAATCAGTCTTGATTATTAAATGAAGTAATATTTATAAAGCACTAGTTCCATATCTGACAGCTGTGAAACTGAATAAGAGCTGAGAGACTCCTAGCTCAGTTGTTCATTTCTCCTGGGTATCAGTACACAGCACTCTTCTAGATATCTGAGATGATGTCATAAACAACAGAAGCCCAGAATTTGAGAGTCTCACATCCAAATGGAGAAATTAAGCACTGAAATATGTGTGGAGATTTCAGGCTATTTTCATGTGTGCAAAGCAGTTTTTCCCTCAAACTTGGAATGGGCTTATGAAACAATATTAAAAGTAAAAATCAGAACCTAAAATTTAAGGTTTGATTATAATTATGCAAACCATGTTCTGGGGCAAACAAACATACACACACACAAAAGAATTTATATTTGCTATGATTTCTGATGTAAAATTATCTAAAACAAAAAACAGCAAATAAAATATATAAAAATAGTGTAATTGTGAGTCTTTTGTAATTGTAGAATCACAGAACGTTATTGCTAATAGGGCCTAATTTATACTTTCATCTCAAATAAAAGCCCTTTTCTCCTTTTATCAGTCACATGAGAGCCAGGCATGGTGTTACATGCTTGGAATCTCAGCATTCTGGAGGTGGAGACAAGAGGATTACTAGTTCAAGGCCTGGCTAAACTACATAGAGAGATCCTGTTGCAAAAACAAAATCACATGAAACATATAGAACTTGATGTAAAGTTGTCTTTGTTAATATATTTTCAAGATTAACCTTCTCAGCTGGACATTGGTGGCTCATGCTCATAAATCCTTGCCACTCGGGAGGCAGAGATCAGGAGGATCATGGTTTGAAGCCAGCCCCAGCAATTAGTTCTTGAGACCATATTTGGAAAATGCCCAACCTAGGGGCGAATTCAACTATGATATATTGTAAGAACTTTTGTAAATGTCACAATGTACCTCTAGTACAACAATAACATGATAATAAAAATGTAAAAAAATAGTTTATCAGTTAACCAAAAATAAATACCCATCATATAGAAGGGCTGGAGGAGTAGTTCAAGTTGGTGAGTGCCTCCCTGGCAAGTGTGAGGCCCTGAGCTCAAATCCCAGTACAGCCAATAAAAAAATTAACCTTCTCAAGGATTTCATTAAAAGATAGTCACTATATTTAAATATAATATTCCATACTATTAATATGCTTTATTTTATCATAATATCCCATGCTAAACAAGTATCTGAAGGCAATATAACTTTAAAATTTTCAATTTTGCAAAGGTACTAGTATGAAAGCTGATAAAATGTGATTAGTAGATGCTGTGCTGACTGGTACCACAGTTTTCCATAGAATCACCTTGACATATTTTAGATATCCATTCAAACAAGTTTGCTTTCTTAGTGCTTTGGAATTTCTTCCTTTATTTGGTAAAGGAGTCAAGAAAGGAAGTTTAAAAATGTTCTCATGACTGTGGAAATATGTTTTCAGATTATAATGATCTATGTATATTAACTTTATTGTGAGTCATGTACTGGGGAGATAGCTCTCAGAGGCTGCATTTTGTTATTTCATAGATGTTATGGGATGTAAGTGTCCCCTCTTGTGTTGAAGGCTTGGTTTCTAGCTGGTGAATGCAGTCATTGAGAGGTGATTAGAGACGAAGCTCTGATTTCATCAATGGATTAACCCATTAAATAGATTCATACTTTGATGGCATTATTGGAAGGTGGGAAGGTGGTGCCTGGTTGAAGGAAGTTGTTCACTGAGGGTGTGTCTTTGAACTGTATCTTGTCCCCAGCATCTTTCTATCTTGCTCTATGCTTCCCAGTGACTATGAAGTGAACATCTGTGCTCCAGTATGTCCTTCTGAAATGATGCTCTGCCTCACCACAGAAACAATAAAGCCAGTCAACTGTGAACTTTAACCTCTGAAACCATGAGCCCAAATAAATCCTTCCACTTTTATACTGTTTCTGTCAGGTATTTGTTACAGTGGTGAGAAACTGAGTAACACAATGGAGATCTTTTCTTGAAAAGACTGATGGAAAGCATTTGAATGACAATCCAAATATTTTTCTAGCTTTCATTGAAAGGGATATAGAGTCTTGGCTTAGAGAAAGCTTCTTATTTTGCTATACATTTAGAGAGCATCCAGCATATTTTCTATATAGTCAACACAATCTTTGAGGCCATCTGCAGTTTGCAACAAATTTATGCTAGAGTAGCTGAAGTTGATGGGATAATGAGCTGCTGACAGACATGTTTTTCTAAATTGATATTTGAGGATGGTGTAGCCAAAGTACTTGGCATGAAATAGAAAAGGAAATGAGGGTTGTGTATCTTTAGAACACAGCTCTGTACTGAAATGCAAGCTAAAAACACTTAAAATCTAAAGTTTTACTAGCACTCTTAAGTTCTCTTTTAATCTTTGAGAAAATTTTGTAGTAACCAATAGAGAGACTACAGTATATTTTTTCTTTTTCAGTTATGGAAATTTATACCTTCCAATTATTGGCAAGTGCTCTTGAGAAGGCAAGTGTCATTTTCCATTTTCATTTTTTGGAGAAACTTATATGTGTTGATCCATTGGACCCTCAGGTATAAAATGATAAAAATTCCCTACAAAAGTAAAAAAAAAAAAAATAGGAAAATAGTCATAGGAACATTTTTAACTTCAAATTATTTTTCAAGTTTCAGGTAGCTTGTATTTTGATGTCATTTTCTATGCTTACTAAGATATTTTTCTATTATTTGTACTCACAAAAGCATACATACATGTACACATTCATATGTAATACTCAAAGGGAAAGCATTCTTACAGAAATGAAAACTTTTGTTATTTCATTTTTCTTTGTTTTTCTTTGTACTTTTTAGTGTGAGGCTAAGTAATGACTTATAAAAGACTTGATTAAAGATTCCTGCCCAGCCTTCAGCATATTTTTAAAAGAAAATATTCCAAACAAACTTTTTTTCCACCAAAAAAAATCCGTAAATTTTTACTCTTTTTTTTTTTTATAGTAATGAATTGGTCATTTCTATTGGGTATTTAAATTACTTCAATCAATAAATACTTACTAGGTTCAACTAGAACCCTGCTCAGTTGAAGGTGTAATTGCTCCCTTTAAGGTAGAGTTTTGCCTACCTTGCATGTGAGTGCCCTTTTTCCCTAGAAACCCATGATGTGTAGCCCAGGTCCAAGTTGAGACTCTGTAAACAGCCCAAGGGCATGTGTATAGGTGCCATGACTGCCAACACTAGCACCATTAGTCTTCTACTTTGGAGAGTTCCAATTTCCTGGTGCAAAAATCATCCTTGTTGTGCATGTGCTCCCATGCCTTACGCGCGCGCGCACACACACACACACACACACACACACACTGACGAGGTCTTGGATTCTCATATGCCCTGTGAGTAAGACCGTGTGCATTTGCAGACATATGCTATAGAAAGCATATGCTATTCTACATGGAAAGTATTTTTAATTGCTTTTAAATATATTGTTTGTCAGCAAACAACTCCAAATAGGCCAAACTGCTTAATGGAAGCTGAAATATAACAACATAAGTCTAACTTAGGCAGTATGTACAAATGTTAGTGTTATATTAAATTTACTTAAACTCTGAAGCCCTTTTTTCCTTCACACAGTTGAGATTCATGGAGACATAGACTGGCCCCTCAGTGATCCTATCACCACTCAGCTGTGATGCTTCACACCAAAGTATCCTTTCCAGGCAAGCAAGTGTTGCCTGCAAGTACTGATGATACTTGCAACTGCCATGCAAACCGTGCAGGCCTGAAGCCATGTGTGTGTGCTCAAATTCAGCCTTTGCTAAAGCTCATTGTCAGCTTGTGTTTTGTAACAGTCACAGCTATTTATAAAGGGGCCATATAATGCAAGTGCTTGTTTTGGATTTGAGAAAAAGAGTGCAAGCGAGATTTTGTGAGCTTTTGAGTGATTCTGACAAATGTAAATCGTATAGAAACTTGGAAGATTTTTAAATTAAATGAGTAAAGTCCTTCAATCTATATGAATCAGAAATTAAAAATAGAACTAGGTAGGGCATGATTTTCTTAATAGTGAAAAATAAGAAGGCATTAAAAATGGTTTTGGGGGCTGTGGATGTAGCTCAGTGGTTTAGTGTTTGCTGAGCATGCACAAGGGCTTACATGAAATCACCAGTGCCACAAAAAAGTGTTCATGGATATAGGGGGGTGAAGAGGATAGAAGTGGATTTTATATATGATAGATAGATAAATAGATGATAGATAGATAGATTAGCATAATGAAACCCAACAAACACTGTTTGAACAATGGGGTAGGAATGGGGTTAGAGAATATAACAGAGGGAGTGAATGTGCTCAAAGTACACTGTGTGCAACAATGGCATTATCACACGAGTCCCCATTGTACTATTAATGCGTGCCAAGAAAAATAGTTTTAAAATGAAGCCAAACTATGGTACCAGCCTAGATGTCCATCACCTAATGAATGGAAAAAGGAAATGGGGTTTATTCACATATATATATACAATGGAGTATTATTAGGCCATAAAGAAGAGTAAAATTATGTTGATTGCAGGAAAATAGGTGGAACTGGAGAACATTATGTTAAGTAAAGTAAGCCAGACTAAGAAGGACAAATATCACATGTTCTCTCGAATACATGAAATCTACACCTAAAAAAAAGGACACTAGTGCAAAACTAGGGGTGGAGAAAGTTGTGGCAGGAACTAACAGGAGTGGGATGAAATGACTGAAGTATTTCATGCACATTTATGAAAATAGAACAATGAAACTTATTAGAAATTGTTTAAAAGGGGGAAGAGATAATAAAGAGTAATAGAGGGAATTAATTTGATCAAAGCACATTGTATGTCTGTATGAAAATATCATAATGAAATCCCTTTGTACAATTAATATATGCTTATAAAAACAGAAGAAATAAATATTTAGCAAAAGAAAAAGTGTTCATTGACTATCTACTAGGTGCTAGGTACTATTTTAGGCTTTGGGAGTAAAGGTATGAGCCAAATAGGAAGCATCCCTGATCTTAGGAAAGCTTTAGTGGAAGAAACAAAATGCAAAAAGTAATTACATAATGTAATGTCAGTTACTGGTAAACACCACAGAAAGAAAATCAGCTCAGGAGTCTAGAGTGATTTATGAGCAGGTGGACTGGGGTGCCTGTGAGGCAGGGTGGTAAGCAAAGTCTGCTCTTATAAACAGATGGCGAAGTATAGACCAGGACAGAGTGAGGAGTCAACCACAGGAAACAGTGCTCAGGCAGGGTTTCAGTGCCAGTCCTGAGGTGACTCCAGGTGTTGGTGAATCCCAAGAACATCAGTAAGTAATGTTTCCACATGAACACAAAGAACAAGGAGAGTGCTTGAAAATGGTGTTAGAGAAGTCACCAGGGTCAGTTCATGAAAGGCCGTTAGACCATGTTACAGTCACCATGATATTCTCTAAATATTAAATTCCTCAGAAATGATTTTATCTGGGGAAAAAATGTAGTCCTTTGGAATCTGTGGGGGATTGGTTACAAGACCCCCCTGCAGATACCAAAATTTGTGAATGCTCAAGTTCTTCAGATAAAGTATAATATTTGCATGCAACCTACTTACATCCTCCTGCTATTGAGTCATCAATAACTAATAAATTTTAAAACCTATGTAAATAGTTGTTACAGTGTGTAGAGAGTAACAGAAAGGAATAAAGTCTATACATGTTCAATACAAACCAAATTTTTAAAAATATTGTTAATCTGTGGTTGATTACAAATATGCCAATATGGAACATGCAGATATGGGTGGCCAAATATGTATTCTATTTTTTCATTTATTATCTTTTAAATGTATTTTGTACATAACAACAATATATCAATATGCTTTTAAGTATACTGGATAGTCTGGTTTCCTATCTCACAACTTCTAAGACTTTTTTCCTCCAGCTACTCCTGACACAACCATATTGCCTCAGCTGAATGATGATCACTCATCTTAGGGTTGAGGCTTCCCTGAAACCACTACCTGGGAGGCCCGTGGGAGCCCACTTGGAACCCATTCCTGCCTATCCTGGAAGTGGAGGGAGTTAGTGCATGGAGCAGCCTTGACTGAAAGAGATGGGAACTAGTGATGAATGAACCTCTTTTCCTCTTGAGCCAAAGTTCTTTGTTCCAATGAAGGTCTTGGCAGACTTGAACTCCAGCTGTCCTCCAGCTGCCCTCAATAACTACAGGCTTTCCCTTCATCCCTATTTCTCTCTTCCCAAACCCCCATCCTGTTTTTGGAATCACTTCCCAGAGCAAGCATCAGCAAAAAATGCTGATCATTTCAGACTCTGTTTTCCTAGGGGACCTCATTTAAAATAGAAAGAAACGAAGTGTAAAGTAAAATTAAATAAAATACAACACACTTGACTACATCAGTCAACTGAACAACTACTGTGTCATCAATAATACACAGCTAAATCCCGTCACATCTCTCTGTGTCCCTCAAACCTTGCATTTGTCCTAAAGCCAGCAGGGATTCACAGTCACACCTTTGGTTTTTGGTAGATTTTATTATACACACACACACACACACACACACACACACACACACACATATTCACTTCTAAGACTACGTTGTTTAGGTTTTGTGTGCCTTTTGGATTTTATAAAATTATTTTATGGTGCTATTTTATAAAATAGCACCATAAATGTAATTATACCAATTCAGCTTTTTACTCCAATTAATTTATATAAATTCACCCTTGTTATTGTGCAAAGTCAATTCTGCATAGTAATATAGTTTATCCACCACAATTTGTTCATTTACTCTTCTGTCAGCTGGTGTTTAGGTTTTTTTCAGTTTTGCTGCTTTGAACCTGTCATTGTGGGTATTTTGTGGGCAATAAGAGATTCTGGGAAGCTTATTGTCCAATGGAGTGCCACCATGCCACACAGTGGCCAAGTGAACGATTAAACTGTGGCTAGTCCAAATCAACATGTGTTGAAAAGTGTAAAATTTGTACCACATATCAAAGAATTAGCATGGAAAAGAACGAAGATATCATCCAAATAATTTAAAAATGTTGATTATATGTTGAAATGCCATTTTAGATAGTTGGGTTAAATAATATATATTTTTTTTAACACTAATTACACCTGTTTCTGTTTTCTGTGTTTTTTTTTAGTGTAGCTCCCAGGAACACTGTTTCTATGGAACAGCACTGGTCACAGGAACTGCTATTCAAAGTGTATCCCTGGTGGAGGCAGCCATACCACCAGGACACTCTGGACCCCCCTCAAACTATTTCAATACCTTGCAGCAAACCAGAAGTTACAAAGAAAAAGAGGAAAACAAAAAGGAAAGCAAAGAAAAGAAAAAGTCATAGAACCCAGGAAATAGTGGTTGTGTGCAGAGCTACTGATTTAGATCCAAGCAGAACAGTTTTGGATGAAGATCTCAAAAAAATAGTTGATTAAATAGAGGTTAATAAAGGAAAGGGGGAGTACTTTTATTATAAGCAGTATATTTAGAGGGTTAATTAGAAGTCTCAGGGAAATAAAAGCAGCAGAAGAAGGAATGAAATTATAGTCATGCTGATCTTTACTGAAAAATATATACAATCATGAAAAAGAATAGTGGGAAGGAGATTGTACCTTTATTATATAGAGTAAGACATCAAACAAGGAAATATGAAATAACAAGTTATTGTGCTGCTCACAAATCCAGATGGGGCATTTCTTAAAAGAAATGAGAAATGAGAGAGGATGAGAACTAGAGGTCCAGCAAAAAGGATGTAATTGTTAACCTGTCAGTGGTAAAAGGTAGTGACTAAAATGATGGATGGAGACCTAGAACTAAAGAATATTATTTTCCAGAAAAGGTAAAGAAATGAACACATTTTCTCTTGACAAACAAAAGTAGAAAAGAAAAAGAGCAGAGAATCATTGCTTCTAATTTGATTTATATAGATTCTTTCATAAAAATAAAATTTGGAAATTTATAAAATGTTTAAATGTTTCTATCTAAAATATTTAAGTATTTAGATATAGTTGTATGACATATATACATGTACAATATCTATATAGCTATTTCTATATGCATACCTTTGGTATATAAATGTATCCAATGTAGAGCTTAATTATTTATTAACTTTTCTTTATACACATGTATTTATAATTTTTCTTGGGTTATCTACATTTTGTTTGGACATATGTTTATTTTTATAAAGTATACATCAATATGTCATATTTTATCTTAAAAGTTTGAAAGTAAGTTTGATGTTCTCTGTATGTTTGTTAATGACATTTAATACAGTAAGAAAATCTCTTCATATCAGGTATTGTATTTTTCCACTGAGAAACCCTAAAAAAGGCTTACAACATAGCTTGGAAAATTGGAATTTATGTCAAAAGATTACTTAAAAATAACATAAAGACACACAATGAAATACAATTTTTTGGGAGAAGAATGGAATTGTGTCTGAATAGATGTGTAATAATAGTACACATATTAATTATGTGTACTATTATTTAAATAGTGTACTATGTGTACTAACTATTTAATTATTATTAAATAGTTTAAATAGTTTTATATGTGCCTTCCCCCCCAAAAAATAAGACAGGAGTTACTTTAAAATTAGAAGCATCTCCTAGCTTCCACCATTTTTGCAATATGTATTTCTCTTTAAATTTTTTACAGTGATTGATAAAGGCAAGCCTATATAATCACAGCCCAAGGCCCTCATAAGTCAGTAAGTTTTGCAAAATTCTTGTTTTGAGATTTATGGAGTTGGGCAATTATTTTCTCTTGGGTTAGCATGTTATTTATGCAGATTATTTTAGGTAAATCCTTTTCAAAACCTGAAAATGTAGTAAGATAGACTACAAATGCAAATAGACTATTTTTGAGCTCTTCATATCAAAAGGTAGGTTTAACTTTCATTCAAATCTAAATAAAAGTTTTGATTATATTTTGTTCCATGTGTCTAAATTATTGGGATAAACTATTAAGCATGCTACAGATAACTGTGAAGTGCTGGTTCACCAGGCACATCCCATACTTATGCTAGCTGCTTTCAAAGTCTAGGTCACTTTTGCTATGTATCTTAAAATGTAAATGAAAAAGACAACAAATACAGTAATGGAATTATTTACTACTAATTCATGTATGGCTATAATTACAACAAAACCCAGAAGTGCCTGTGGTTCTCAAGTTGTGGATTTGAGCTAATAACAATAATAAAACTACTACCACTTTTAATCACTAATGATAGCGATCACGAGTCATGGACATCTTTGGACTTGGGATCATTTCCTCTTTTTAGGTAACTTTTTGTTTTACTGCTGATTTTGGCTGAAAATTGACAATGGTATACATTTTCCTTGAGTCCCAGTTTTAGTGCTGGGTATTCATGAAGCATCTTCATTGAGAGCAGCAAGTCTGTGACAAATATTTAATTAACATGAATAGTTACAGACACTATTTTTTTTGTGAAATGAGATTCCTTGTCAGTAGTATAGAATTTTAGAGATAGAAGAAAGCTATCATAAACTTATATAAACTATCTCTCTCATCAGTTTTTAAAGACTAATATAAAACAGAAATTAAGGAAGCTGCTAATCATTTTAGGACCAATGGTCTGGAACTTCAAACATGCTTGTCTGAGAAAGTATGTGCACTTATCTTTCATCTTAAGAGCTTTAGGCACATTCTGAGTCTAAAGGCAGACACATCTATCAACTGAGGAAAAAAGCCCAGGTTTTCAATTCAAGGAACTGAGGGACTACTGAATCATCAATAAACTGACTTGCTGGGATTACAGAGAAGCTGTTCATTGACTATCTGGTTCTTTTTAGCCATGTGGTTAATTCTAGACATACCTGGTTTATGACTTCTTCATCTGGGGAAAACAGCTGCAAAGGCTATTCAAGAGATGAGCAGTGTTCTATATTGTTTAAAATATTCACATTTTACATAAATGATCAGATAACATTTTCTTGTTTAATGATAAATATGGAGCAATCACTGTTCCAAGGTGTTCTCTACAATAAGAGTCAGTAGACTTTCAACAAGATATTTCATTCATTAATTGGAAGTAAGACATTGATTAAGGTGATTTATATCACAGATTTTCTTTTTAAATTGATTTATGTAATCTTTGCCTATAATCTTTTAGCTCAGTTCACCAGCTGGTAAGAAACACACTGTTGTTTAAATTCTGAATCTTTTAAAATTATACACACAGCTCAAATTATTTTAATTATAAAATATGATCAAACTTTAAATCCAAATGTTTCATTGGCTATCAGAAATTCAATGAATAAAACATTTATGATTATTATATATTTAAATGTCTCTTTCAAATTTAACAAGATAAAATTTCAAGGTAACATAATACAATGATGAATGTTATTAGCATGTAGAATTTGCCTTTTTAATCTTTCCAATGAAAGATTGAGATTAATATCTCATAATAATGTTGCAAATTAAAATTATTTAAAATTTACAGGTATTTCCAGATATTTTAGCAAGTAAATTGAGAGCTATAGAGAAAAAATAATACCCAACTACATTGGGTAAGTATAGTGGCCACAATAAAAGGAAAGTAAGTAAGCTTTAGAAATTGATCAAATTCCATTTATATATTTATATTATGACATTTTCTTAAAGGGAGAAATCTAAAACTCTCCTAACCAAATATATTAGTTGTAGAAAATTCTATCTGTCTCTCCTTCTCTCTCTCCCTCTCTCAGTTGCTCCATCTCTCTCTGTCTTTCCCCATCTCTACCTTTGGCTCATTTATTCTCTGAATTGCTCACAAACTCAGTTACAGTCTTCTCCTCTTAAGTCACAGAATATAATTTATAAGAAAAATACTTTAAAAACAAGAATAAAAAAACAGAAGTCAAAGATTGGAAATGTGTATCAGAAACACAGGAAATACAAAGTCAATGTTACATTTTTAACTCAGGGAAGATAGACTTTAAAGTAAAAAATATCCTAAGGGACTATATGGATAAGAGAAAGTAAACTTAAATTGTATTGAAGTGCTGTAACGACTATAAGCACTTACTGGACTGGATTCTGGTGTAATTGATCAGGAATATGATGTATCATTATTTTTTGAAAGCTGTTCAAATTATTTATTTTCATTTAGTTGAAAGTCACTACCTTATATAAACTCTAACCAATAACTAACATATGTTGGAATACTCAATATCATCTAAAATAACAAAACTCTAAATCATCTAGAAATTAGTCTCACAGAGAATGCACGTGCCTTTATGACCAAAATTTAAAATTCTGTTGAAAGGCCATTAAAGAAGACCTGAAAAAAATCAAAGTCATCAATTCATAGATGGAACAACTTAGCATTATAAGGTAACATGACCAATTTTCCTACAAATTAATTTGTACATTCAACCCAGTTCCAAAGAAATATCTAATTAGAATTTTATAGGCACTTGTCAAACTAATTTTTAAATGTGTATTAAAGAATAACATCAATGCATTAATCTATAATTTCTATTAAAAAAAATACACACCAGAGTGTCCCTACCAGGTAGACACAAAGACACATGACAAAATTCAGAGTAATCAAGAGTGTGGGACTGGAGGAGGAACAGGGAAAAAAAAGACTAATGAAAAGAAATATACAAATATATAATACAAAAGAACTCTAGCTAATAAATGTAAAGGATAACATGGATTCAGAATATCATTTTCTATACTCTAAAAGTAGTGTTTCAATAATATTTTAGGCATAACTTAGGATAAGTTATTCCATGAAATGTTGACACCAGCTTCACAATGAATGAGCAAAGTTGATACCACCTAAAAAAACATTGAATAAAAGAAATCTTATCAATATTAACTTTGACTGTTCATAATTATAACACTGTTTTTCCCTACTGGGTATATTCAGACATACATTTCATAGATGTTTTAGAGTATTGATCATCTCAGACACCTTGCTAGGCCCTTACCTAATAGCAAACAACAATAAAGTTGTTCATTTTACTGTTCAGTGAGAATGAGAGGTTTGTGTTGGTCTTTGTTTCTGTCTGTTTGTTTGTTTACAGAGAACTCCAATTCAGAACCTTGACATAATTCAAAAGAACTCAAATAAACCTGGGAGTTCTCTTTATTCTGACCTGATGTGCATTATTGTATATGTATTTTCCTATCATGCTGACATGCATATCTGTTTTTCTAATTTTCTAATACATATCTATTAGTCTAATTTTTCCAGCAATCTGAGAGTATTTTATTTAGTCCTTTTTCCAATTTACCAACTACCGTTCTTTCCTCCAGGCTTGGTGGCTTCTACTTTACCCACAGTTTCTAGCTCTTAGAGCTTTCTAGTACATAAAAGTTATCCACCTCAGGGACTCTGACTCTGCACAGTGGGAAATAAAAGCCACTGCACTGCATCTGACTAGTGGTCCCAAGAAGTCTGGCAGTATGTGCCAAAGAAATTTCAGGAAATTTTCCTGTTAGGGGCCTCATTTTAATAGTGTGGCTCCCATGAAATTCATTACTTTTCCTAAGGTGATGACATGGTTGATAAAAAGAGAGAAAAAAACAACTGACCAAGTTAAAAACCAATTGATCAACTTTAAATCTGGCTTTCTTTGGGAATTACTATGCAAAGTACAATTATAGAGTAGAGAAACATTTAAACATTGCCATACTTAGCATGAGAAATGGACGTGGATCAAATTCATGGGACACCAAGCTTAATAAAGCCTCTACTTGGTTATAAAATTTGAAGACCAACTTGCAGTGGATAAAATTACATATTTTCAGTCAATTATAAAGTGGATCTCAGCTTTCTGATCAGGAAAAGGGGTCAATGTTGAGTAGTTACTGATGGTTTTTTCCTTTCCCTTTTTGAAACCAAAGGACATAGCTGAATTTTACACAAGCAAGACTTCAGCTTAAAACATCATGTGTCTGTTGCCTCGGTTATCTCGGCAGGCCCAAGTGGCATCGTAAATTTAATATACTGAAACTTGAGCTCCTTCATGTAGAAAAGCAGGCCAGGATATGTCAGCTCACCCAAAAAAACCATATTATTCTTGGAGGTAAAACATATTTGTTCTGTAGCTACAATCGTATTAAAATTTCCTTCATTTCAAAGTGGTCCTAGTGCAACACATGATGAGGCTCCACAGTCTTGGCAGTCACTGCCTAACCTCTCCTGGAATCTCTGCAGCCTGGATGTTAGTACAGCTTGGTCCTGTTTCTCTTCATCTTTGATAGGTGTCTGGGGAGGAGGCTGTGACTGTATTTTCTCCTCTTGTGATTCACATATCTGAGGCCTCCATTCTAAAGAAGAGTACCCTGTTGGATATGATTGCATGAATCAGTTCTTCAGTAACCTGAGGATAACATTTGGCAAAAGTTTAGCTGTAGAGCGATAAGAAACTGTACTATCATACCATTTAAATACAACTCAAACTATGTGCAAGATGAAGCCATGTTGCTAGTGATTCTGAAAGAAAGCTCGGGATGATGACATACAGCCATAAAAAAAAAAAGCTTAGTCTCAGAAATAAAGGACTTAAAGGAAAATACATGGCAATAACAAGGGAAAGAGAAGTTTCATTTTTACTTGATCTTCGTTGTAACATCCAATGGGGTCCACCTGACCGTATCCTAGTTGAAGCCAATTTCATCAATTCTTCCAGTAGACTAAACTGGCCTTACAGCAGTAAGTGACAAACGATCTATATGTCAAGTCCAGATCCATATATGACAAACTTTGTAACAGTTGAAAAACGAAGGCATGAGTATCTAGTGACTAAGGAATACCAAGGATCTGAGATTTGAAGGATTCCCCTTCTTCACAAAACCTATGTGGTTAACTACTTAATGCTAAGAATCAATTGTTACAAAGAAGAGTGTTACAAAGAGCTTTATTTTTAAGTAAAGAGGCCTAGAGCTTCTGTCTCTAACATTTCTAAGCATGTAATTTCAAAAGGACTTTGATTGTACTCTTAGAAATAACCTTGTGAGTCTTCCTTCAATTTTCTCTCATAATAGTTTTTAAAGCATCATATGATTATAAGATTTATTATTCTAGAGGTAAACTAGTTTCTTTTAAATTGATAAGAAGGTCCTAAAAGCACAGAATGAAAAATATAGTACAGATCTTAGAAATCATCTCTCTTCCAGTTCTCTTAAGAAAAAGATGCTAAAATCTAGACAGGTTAGGTAAAAATACGAGCTGGTAACTGGATTTTCTTTGTCCCCCAGCACTATAATAGATTTTAGTGCTACTTCAAGTCCAAACTTTGGTGTGTAAGAGCAAATTTCCAGCAGTTCTAATATTTCTTATATTGTCCCCAATTTCCCTAATAGTCATTCACAAGCCAATACTCCCATCCTCTTAATCCATTTAAAGTATACTCATGTTCAAACTCTGTAAACTGGTTTGAAAATGTCCCTAATTATTGGTAAATCTGAGGTAATAAATGAAGGAACTTTGACATAATTCAGCTACCAGCATCATTGTTGTATACAGATGCTTTATATCTTATTAAGTCTTTCTAGCTGCAGGAAGAAAACTGCCATCATGTTTGTAGAGTTCGAAGCTATAAAATATTAGAAAATATTTAATCTGAAGAGTAAAATGATCTTCATGGATGGGAATTATTTCATTTTGAAGAATTTCTTTCACAAAAACCACTAAGTTTAGCTGAATGCATATAATTATAACTGAATTCATATATTAATGTGAGTTGCAACTGAGCTACCATAACCCTAAATTATTATAAATAAAAGTATTGAAAGCTTTGGAAAAGTTAGGAGCATTTTAGAAGTGGATGAAAAGCTAAGTTGTAGAAATTAGGTCTCCATGCCATGATTGTGTCCATAGAGCTGGTGGGAATGTACCCCTCCATAGATATTCCTGAATATCTATGGAGTCTTTGGGTTCATTGTAACCACCCCACTACATTTACTAATGCCATCTTACATTTTTCATGTTTGTCATCTTGGATAAATTGAGTACACTAACAAAAAGATATAATACTGAACAGATTGGTAGAAAGGTAAATTGTAATTGTCTTAAGTAGAAATAAATGAAACAACAATAAAATCATGCCCAGAGTCCCCATAAATCATGGCTATCTTGGGTTAATTCTGGTTTAAACTTCATATCCTATCTAGTTTAGAATTTGTCCTAGACAGAACATTTGAATAGAATTTGATGGTAAGTTATATTGTTTTTCCAGTAACAACTGACAGTATTTTAGTGTTTACCTTATGCTTCTAAGTATAAAAATGTGTGTCATCTAATTTACTCCTCTCAATAACATTATGTAGTATAAGTGTTATTTTACAAATCAACAAATTTAGTGTAGAGTTTATACAACTTTACAGATATCACCCAGATTTTAAGCAATGGATTTAGGATTGTTGACTCCCACTCTTTTATAGTGACATCTTACAACCAATTCTCATTTCCTGGGTCTTACAGAATTCTGCATTTAGAGTGCATATGAGGATAAGCTTCAATAACCAAACCATAAACTTAGTAAATTGCCTGTTTTTAAAATAAGCACCAAAAAGAATTTGATGGCTGTCTTTAAAACCGAAGGGTCTGGAAAACAGCACACAAGTTCCTTTAGCAAGTCTTGGAATTTGAGAACAATGGCCTATCACTTGGATCCTTAAGAGATTAAGTAAAAATGATGAAAATGCACTTATAAAGTAAAGATCCACTTATGATTCTTCTTGCAGTCAGGTATTCATAGAGATTGAAATTCAACCAAGTTTGGGTAGGAAATTTAGGGATAACATGTGAGGAATAAGTAGGTAGTAGGTAGGTAATGGGGTGGCAGAATGTATATGTAGCTTTTTAAGGATGATATGGGGGAGGGAATCAAAACCTCCTTAGAGCATATTGAATTCCCCAGGGGAAACCACATAAATCTTTTCAAATAATAGTTATGAGAATTAAAGAACAATTTTCATAATAGGTACTTAAATCTTGCATTTTTCCCTTTCAACCAGAAATCTTCATTAACCAACATTGTATTTCCTGAAGTGTACAATTATAATTCTACATGAAGAATTACTTAAAAACTTTTCGCAATATCTTGGACCCTAGTTCTGTGAAACTTGCTAAGATTTGATGACAGTTATAAAATAACTACGTTGTTAAGAAAATTGAAATAGTTTGAGCATTCCATTCCTTAATTTATTGATTAAAGAGTATTCATTGATATGTGAACAGTATTTCTTGTAATATAAGAAGAGATTTTGTTGTTGTTTTGTTTTTTATAACTAGCATATACCTACTTGGGTAAATAACTCTTGGAAGCCTTAACTATTTTGAAATAAAGGTGAACTATATACATATATATTGCACAGCATCAATTTTAAGGAACAGTAAACTTTTTATTTGTACATTGAACTGAAATATGCACTCTGTATTTGAGTGTGGCTTGTTTGTATGTGTAAGAAGCAGGAACATGAGCCCCCAAATTAGAGCAGGTGAAGTGCACTAAGGAGCCTATTTTCTGTGGAAGCCAGAAATTTGCATTTAACACTTTTTGATGAATAACCAACTGACATCATTTACAAACACCAGTTAATATTCTTTTTGGTAGGAAGTCCCAAGAAGTGTTAACCGCTTTATTAACGCGCTGAGCTTACTTGCCAGGGAGGTGGAAATAGACAAGCTATATCTACCCAGTACTAGGCTTAAGGGTCTTTTGAATAACATTTGAATAAAAAGATGACCTCCTTCACTGATTCTGCTTAGGCTCCTCATCCAGGCCAAGGTAACCTGCTCCAGGAGAAGGTGACTGTGCTTCCCAAATATGCCCATCTTGGCAATCCACCAAGGATGTCTTTATCCAGGGCTATGGATTTGCCTTAATGAAACTTGATTTGAAGACAGTATGAGAATGGATTGGAATTTACAAGCTCAGGCTCAGCCAACTCTGTAACCACCACAGTGACTGACAGCCTGTAAACCAAACAGCAGTAGACCAAATGTGGCCTGATGATTACTGAGCAGTGGAGCACACTAGAAACAGATTCCCATGGAGAGTCAGCTTGCAGAAGGTCTGAAGCTTACCCTGGGCTCAGCCTTCTCACCTAACATTGGTGAAAACCAAGCACAATCACATCAACCTGGGCTGTGAAGAGGACTTGAATGTCACTGAGCCTCAATCCCCTGCTCTCTGCTATGGGGTGATGAGGGTTGGTCCACTGGCTACCAGGTGAATTTTGAGACTGCAAAGTCCTGGGTGAGCCACAACAACTTCTCAGTTTTGGTGACGAGATGGAGGAATTGCATTTTCACAGTAATACTAACCACCAGATAGAGTTTGGCAACAACACGTATCAGATGAACAAGAAGTTCGGACTGCTGTCAGTCTCATCTGGACAGTGAAAATAGTAACGCTTTCTGATGGCAACCAAGAATCAGATCTATCCTGACACCTGCTTCTCAACTACAGAGAGGAACTCCAGCCTGAAGGGCTTAGAACACACTTGTACCCTAAATCCAGGTACATAACTGACACTGTCAGCTTTGCTGGATGGCAAGGATGTCAATGCTGGTGGCCACAGCTTGCTCTAGGACTGGAATTTTAGGCATAAATAAACACTATACAATTGTTCATTTATATCCCTCTCTTCTTTCTTTCCCTCCCTCCCTCTCTTTGTCCCTTCCTTTATTTCTTTTTAAAATCTAGGAATGGATGCAAGTGGACACTGATAATGTGTAAATTTACCTTGTAAATCAATATTCAGTTAATGAACGCAATTGTGACTTCCTGAGAACCAAACCTTGGCTTCCTAATGTAATTGATGAGTAGCTCATTGCTTAATGGTGAGTACAAAACTAATCTGAAAGGGATTTTTTTAGAAATATCTTCAGCCCCTATTCCCACCCTAGCTCATCATCACCTCTTTTACATAAAAGTAGTCTGCAAGGTGTGGTAGTGGTGCCATTTTGGGTTGGAGAGGGTGAGTGTGACAAAGCCAATAATTGAGGATGATTCCCTTTTGTGTTGTGTGAATTTTATCCCTTTGCATCAGAATATGAAATAGCTGTTCCAGGACATCTAGATACATGCTGGAAGAGTCTGTGTGATGGTGATCACATGGTGACAATATTAGGAATCTAAATTGGGCTTCTATTCTATTCTCACTACGATTTGCTTTTTAAGCAGTTTTTAATGGGCACATTTTAGAGTCTTCCATTTTGTGTGGAATTAGTTTCTCCCGCTTTAAATGCTATAACATCATTTAAAATAAAACCTGAATAAAATATTAAAACCTTATATAAGCGATAACTGCTGAGTAATTCCAATGAAGTTTCTGTACTTGGTAAAAATATTGGTTTTATCACATTTCTTGTTTCAGTAATCTATAATTTGGGTATGAAATATATGTGGACTTAGCTATTTTGAGAATGACTGTTAATAGTTTATATTTACATTTCAGCTGAAAATATTTAAAATTTTTATCGACCAAGAATGACATCATAAAATACTCACATTCATACATAGTCACATATGTGTGTGTGTGTACACACATATATATATACACACATATATATTTTTTATGTATATATTTGTATGTATGCATGTATACATATAGGTAGATCTCACTTTTTTTTTTCTTTTTTTATTATATTCATATGTGCATACAATGTTTGGGTCTTTTCTCCCCCCTTCTAGGCCTCACTTTTAAAATAACCTTACTAACCTATAGGAAAGATTAGCATTATTTCATAACCTAGTCAAAACATTAAAAACTGTCATAATGTCAATTGGAAATGAAAGAAAAATTGAAAAAACCTGTAAATTTAACATTTACATAATATACTATATTTAAACCATTAGAAACACTAAGAATGCAAATGTTTTGTTTATTTATTTATTGAGATTGAGTGTCACTATGTAATCTAGGCTGACCTTGAACTCAAGATCCTGCTGAGTCTGACTAATGAGTGCTGGGATTATAAGTATAGGCCACCAAGATCAACAAAGTATTTTATTTATTTCTAAAACTTTCATTAAGAGTGATTACTTGAGTATTATTTGCTTTCTTATTATATAATATGGGATACAGAACCACCATTTTTTCTGAAGCTCGGAAAATTGTCACATTTCTAAGATTAGGTATCTTTCTGACATTTTATTCTTTGTGCTTTCAATGTTATAAAGTCTTTATATGGGAATTGTTTTAGTGGCACCACCTTCTCTGGGACAATGTCATCTTTTTACTGCAACCCTTTTCATCATTTATATCAATATTTTTACCTTCATTAAATTTTTCTGGCTGCACGTCTAGACTAGTTGCTCTTGCTGTGACTATATCAACTTTCCCACAGTCAGCTATTTCTTCTGTAAGTCTGTTTTTATTCAATTAAAATTTCACTTCCAGCCTAATGATTTATCATTTGCTTGGTGCACTTTGATCTTTGTTGATTAATTCTCTCTTTTTATTATTCATTTTTCTAAAATGCCACAAAGGTTTATTCCTGGGAGACCAGGAGATAACGCAGCTACGGCCTTTACTATTGGTGGGTGACTTGAATGAGAGATGTGCAGTGACCAATCATTGAGAGACCTTGAAAGAAATGACATGAGTGACCTCTGATTACATGTGGATCCATATGCTATTTACACAATGATTTGTAGAACAGGAGGGAGTAGAGAAGTTTGAACCTTATAAAATTACTTGTGGATATGCACAGTGGTAATTGAAATTTTAACAGTGTTGGTGGTAGAATCAGGCTGCTTGCCTCAATTCTAGTAGCTAAAATATGTGCACATCAAAAGTGTGAAAAGAATGGAATATCTATAAATTCCTGTTTTTTCCATCATCATTCTGGGGAAATGCCTTGATGTCAAGTATTTGATTATAGTAAAATTTGAAGCAAATTAACTTTGACTAAAATACATATGAGTTAATCTTGATTGGGATACAAATAAAAAGAACTTGATGTTAAACAAATGTGGTGGCTGGAAAGGCCAATTAGAAATGTATCCCACCTTGTGTTAATTGGAAACTGTGCAAGTAATTAAAAACCATTCCTACATAACTGAGGCATAGCATAAAAATCAGGCAGAGTAACATGATAAAAATACCTAGACTACACAAAATCCTTGGCTATGTACAGGCTTGTGAATTTTGATTAGGGAAGAAAAAATTCTTCATTGGAATTGACAATTAATACAAGTATAATATATAACATAGATTTCAGGTGTTTCAGGAAGATTTGTTATGAAGTTACATTATTTGTTATTTTGGAAGGGCACAGAATTACTCCTGGTACAAATTGTTGAAACAATGACAGTAATAATGAAGATAGTGAAAATTATGAAATTTCAGGAGCTAGTTCTCATCATCTGAAGACAAATAGAAAAGAATCATTTAGAGACAACTATAGTTTCAAGTTTTAGTGATTTGTAGAAACCTAAAGATCTATTGATCTTCATAAGATACCAGTGATGTTTAATGCAGCTCTTTTGAACCAACTAAAAACAATTATGAGCTTATCTCAGTAAATTACATAGGTCATTGTATATGGTTATTTATCTATATTTCTAAGTCTCTAAATTTATAGACTATCATAAAAAAATTTAAAAAAACAGATAAGATCTACCCACTCATTTAAAATTTACTCATCTTGTGTGCATAGTATTTTGGGGGAAATAGAAATCTTTTCTTCTCACAAATATGTGGAGGTAATTCTAAATACTTTTTGATAATATATGTATATATTTTAAGAAGAAAACAAAAAGTAGATGTGCTTTATTACTACTTTTTTCATGAATATTTTAAATATTTAGAAATGTGCATAAATTCTTTTATATCCATCTTGGAGAGAAGGTTCTTTGTAATGGAATCAATATATCAAGACTTTCTAGGGCTGGTGGAGTGGTTCAACTGGTAGAGTACCTGCCTCTCAACTAGTAAGTGTGAGGCCCTGAGTTCAAACCCCAGTACCACTAAAAAAAAAAAGCAAAAAACTTTCCAATTTTCCCACATCACAATTTTGGAAAATCAAAAGCATATTGTGCATATTTCTAAGGTTTTTAAAAATCTATTTGCCATCAGGAATAATATGTTTCCAATATTATGAGTATCACAAATGCCGTAGTACCTCTTCCATTTATTTCATAACAAGTGTTTGCCAACTTTTCTCAGCAAAAGAAAATTTTTATAAATACCAAGTTGGTCTGGTGCTCTTAAAACCAAACCATGGGGGAAAAAAGGGATTTAAGGAGAATGAGTACTTGGCAATATTAAAATAATATTGTCAATGAAAAATTATAAATATTCTTGCTACCTTAAATAAGTTCCTGACAGCCACAATATATTATTGCATAAATCAAGCATTAAAACATTAAAGCCCAGAAGTGCTGGTGCTTTTGTAACCTATAATAGATTTAGATATACTTAACATTGGCTTGTAGATATTTGCCAAATGATATGGCAGAGTGTATTCTGTAAATTCATTAGGAAAAAATTTACAAAACATACAAAATGACAAAAGAGACAGATCAAAGAGAGAGAGCAAGCATCAAATTCAGTTTTGGATATGGCAGGGATGTTGCATGAACAGACAGGAAATCTAAAACAACTGGGTTTAAGAGACTAAACACTCTAGAGAGAATGTAAGAACAGATGGGTAGTATAAGCAGAGAAATGGACATTTTAAGAAAAACATGCAAGAAATGCTAGAGACTAGAAAAACAGTAACAGAAATGAAAATGTTTTTCGTGGGTTTAAAAATAGACTAGACACAATTGAGGAGAGAATCTTTGAACTTGAAGATATCGCAATAGTAAACTCCAGAAATAAAAACTGAAGAGGAAAAACAGACTAAAAAAATAAGAACAGAGTAACCAAGAACTGTGGGGTAGCTACAAAAGGTGTGACATGTATAATAGGAATAATGGAAGGAGAAAAAAACCCAGAAAATAACAAAAGATATATTTTAAAGAATAATGACTAAGAAACCAAACCACAGATCTAGGAAGCTCAGAGAACATCAAGAAGAATAAATGCCCAAAAATATACTTAGGAATGTGAGAGTCAAGCTACAGAAAATAATAAAAGAAGTAAAATATTCTAACAGAAGCCAGGGGGAAGGAGGAATAAGTTTACCTGTAGAGCGGCAATGATAAGAATTCCTTTTAACTTTTCAGAAACCATGAAGCACAATTGAAAGTAAAGTGAAATATTTAAAGTGTTGGCAGAAATAAAACACAAACCTAGAATTCTATATCCTCCAAAAGTGAAAGGGAAAATTAAGACTTTGTCAGACAAATAAAAATTGAAATAATTTATGCTCTGTAGAGCTTTATTGAAAGAAAGAAGTTCTGGAGAGAGAAGGAAATTTATATTGATCAGAAGTCAATATAAATAAAGAAGAGGAACATCAAAAAAGGAAGAAGAGCTGGAGGTGTTGTTCAAGAGGTAGAGTAATTGCCTAGCAAGTACAAGACCCTAAGACTTTCAAATATAGGGAAAAAGTGAATTAGCATAAAAACTTTTATTTTAATATTTTAATTGAGTTAATATAACAGTAGCAATAATTTATTCAGTTGTCTATACTATGTATAAGTGAATGACAACATTTTTTTATGTGAAGTTATTACGAGGTGCTCCCAACTACCTATGAACAATACTTGAAAGTGGATTTTAATTATTTAATTAATTAATACATTTAATTAGTAAGTGTATATTGCAAAATCTAGAGCAACCATAAAAATTTTAAAAGGAAAAGCATAGTGGGTATGCTAAGAAAAGAGAATAGAAGTATATGAAATGCTTCAAAAAGAGAAAGAACAGAAAAAATGGAAGACAAAAATAGAAGCTAAGAACAAAGGCAACTAGTAGGAAACATATGGTAGATATTAATTAAACTATATCAATAATCACTTTGAATGTCAATTGTGATACTTACCTGACATAGTGGCACATGCCTTTAATAATCCCAGCTACTCAGGAGGCTGAGTTGGAGGACCATGATTTAGAGGACCATCTGGGCTACACTGCAAGGCCCCGTCTCAAAAAATGAGGATATCAATGGCCTAAACACATTGATTAAAAGACAGAGCTTGTCATAATTGATCAAATAATAAGAACTAATTTTACATTATTTATAAGAAACTCAATGTAAATATAAAAGCACATACAATTAAAAGTAAGTGAATGGCAAAAGATATATCATGCAAACACTAATCAAAGTAAAAAAAAGATCTTAGCTTTAGCTATATTAATTTTAGACAGATCAGACTTCAGAGGAATGAAAGTTGTCATGTATAATGAGAGACATTGCATAAAAATAAAGGACTCAATTATCTAAGAAGACACTCTTTAATCTATGTGTGCCTAAGAAAATAGTATAAAAATACATGGGGCAAAACCTGGAAGAACTACAAGAAGAAATAGACAAATCCTATTTTAGGTGAGAACTTCAACACTCCTCTATCAGAAATGGATGTACCCATCAGGCAGATTATCAATGACATAGTTGTTTTAACACTGAATATAATTGACAATCAACTGAATATAAAAGACATATATAGACTACTTCATTCAACAATAGACACATTCTTCTCAAACACACAGGAAGCATTCACCAAGACAACCATTTTCTGGACTATAAAACATACCCTAACAAACTGAAATACTGAAACTCATGTCTGGACTCAAAACACAGTAGAATTTTTATAAATCAACAACATAAAACTAGCTAGAAAAATCTCAAAGCATTTAGATAATTGACAACAGACTTACACAAATCAAAGCAGAAATTCTAAGAGAAATTTTTAAAATATTTTAAATGAAAATGATAATACATTCATCAAATTTTGGGGATGCAGTGAAAGAGGAAATTCATAATATTGAATCTGTATATTGAAAAAAGAAAAAAATGTGAAATTAATCATCTAGGCTTCCTACTTAGGAAAGCAGAAAAATATGAGCAAATTCAAGTAAATACAAAAAGTATTTAATAAGAATTAGAGCAAAGTTAATGAAATTGAAAATGGAAAATAAATATGTGAAAATAAATAAACCAAAATCTGATTGGAAAGATGAATAAAATTTATAAGTCACTAATTAGGCTAAGGGAAAAGAAAATGAAAAGGCACAAATATATCAGACATGAACGAGGGAATACCATTCACTTTATCTGTCATTAAGTTTACAAAGATGACCAAGGGAGCTGGAGGCATGGCTCAAATGTTAGAGAACTTGCCTAGCAAGCACAAGGCTCTGAGTTCAAACCCCAGTACCATCACCATACACACAAGGAAAATAAAGCATAGTGGGAATAGCTCTCTGCCACAAATTTGATAACCTAAATGAAATGGAACAATTCTGTGAAAGACAGAAACTGCCAAACTCACACAAAAAAGAAACATTTTCTAAATAGACCTATATTTAAATATATATATATATAAAATAAGTTGGGTTAATAATAAATAATAGAGTAAAGCAGAAAGCTACAAGACCAGATGGGTTCCATGGTGAATTTTAAACATTTAAGGAAGAAATTAAACCAGTTCTCCATAATTTATTTCAGAAGATAGAAACATAGGAAATACGTCTTAACTCATTAATGCTGGTAAAGCCAGTATTACCCCAATGTCAAAATAGACAAAAATATTATAAAAACATAAAATTATAGGTTAATGTTTCACCATAGATGGTGACATCCTCAACCAAATATTATCAAGTCAAATCCAAATGGATAAAAGAATTATACACTTAACCATGTGGGATTTATACAAGAATGTAAAAATGGTTCAATATTTGAAAATCAATTAATATGACTTATTATATCAATAACCAAAAGAAGAAAAATTAAATGATAACATCAATAGATGTAGAAAAAGCATCTGACAAAATCTAATTCTTATTCATGATTTTAAAATAATCCCTGTCACTAGGAACGGAGGAAAACCTCTTTAAGTGTTAAGTAATATAGACAAAAAGCCTCATTGTGCTTAATAAAAGAGAAAGTAAACACTCTCCCAAGAAGACCAAGGACAGGCAGTGGAGAAAAGGTGGCAGATTAGAGAAACTCAGCACTTTCCTGCATCTCCACAAATCTGAAACAAAACCTGCATGCTTCAGGGAGAAGTGGGTGATGTGGGAAGGCAAGGCAGTAAACTGCAGGCTGAGACCAGGAGAAATTCAGAAATACTTAACTTTAAATCTATAAAATAACAGGACCCTAACATAGAGTGCTAAACAAAGTACTGGTGATGTGGCAAGGAGAGGTTTTACAGGTGGGAAAAGAAGACCCTGCATTTTTTATCTCTAAATCCCAAAAGTCTTCTTCCACATTGGGTAATAAAGCAAATTAAGAATCAGCATGGGCCTAGGAAACTGGTTGTAACTTAGACTCGGATTCATGGACACAAAACTACTAAGACAGAAAGTATAAGCTGTGAACCACAATTTGCCACTCTGAAGAGGGGAACTGCCTACCACCCTGTGCTTCAGAGTAAACCACAGGCAATGTAGGGGGAGAGGGGGTTTGCACACAGAACTCTGAGAACCAGAGATTGAAGAAAAACATCCAATGCTCTGATAAGACTCAGCCTGCCAGGAGCACTTTTGTCTAACTGTTTGGACAACAGAGAGAGAAAAAAAACCCAGCCCCATTCACAAAGTGATGTGCAAAGGACAAGCCGGAGTTGGGGGAAGGTGTTGGGGATTTCTTCCTTAACAAGGAAGAAATATTGACTAGTTGTTTTGTTGTTGTTGTGCTGATTTCTTTCCAGTGTTTTGCCTTTCTCTGTACTGATTTTATTGTATTTCTTATACCATCATCTAATATACTTCTGCTTCTCTTTTCTTCATTTCTTATCTCCCTTCTTTTTTATCACTTAAAAATTAATACCTATATATTTAACCCCTAAGCTTATCATATAAGCATCTTATTACTTTCTTTTCAAACCTTATTGAAGTTTCCAATTTTTTTTACTACACTTAAATATCCAATTTGTTTTTGAGTTGTTTTGCTACTTCTGTATACTTGCTCTCCTCAGAGTGTTAATGGAGCTCATAACCCCAAGACAAGGCTGAACACTGAGAAGACTCCCATAAAATAATATAAATTTTAAAAACTGAGACATCCATCCCAAGAGATGTGCAAATTGAAACATTGAAGCATAAGAAACCTTAGTCTTCCAAAAGCTCATAACTCCCCAATGACTAAATCCAAAATTTCTGAAATTCCAGACGAGGAATTGAAAGTCTAGTTTTAAAATGACAAATGACCTCAAAGAAGATTATAACAAACAGATGCACAAAGTAAGGAAGTCAATTCATGACTTGGATAAGAAGCTCAGTAATGTGGGTGAGAAATTAAGCAAGGAAGTTAGGATTCTGAAAAGAAAAACAAATGGAAATGTTGGAGATTAAAAATTCAATATATCAAATAAAAAACACAGTAGCAACCATCACATGTAGACTAGATCAAACAGGAGAAAGAATATTTGGGATTGAAGAAAAGGTCATGGAAAATTATATTTAGTCAGAAATAAAGAAAATAAATAAATTAGCATGACTAAAGCTTTCAACTACTTTGGGACATGATCAAAAGATCATGTATTTGAGAAAGGAGATAAGATACAAATTAAAGGAATAGAAAACCTATTCTATGAATTATAGCACAAAATATCCTATTTAGGGAAAGATTTGGACATCCAAGTAGAGTAGGCATTTGAAACCCCAAACAGAAATGAACAGAAATGAACCTCTCTGTTTCACATTATAGTAAAATGCAAAGACTACAGGATAAACAAAGGATATTGAAAGTTACAAGAGAAAATTGCCTACTCACTTACAAAGGCAAAATCATCAGAATTACATCAGAACTCTCAGCAGAAACCATAAAAGCCAGGAAAGCATGGAATATATTTCAAATTGCCCTAGTAAATAACCATGGACCTAGCTCACTATTTCCAGCAAAATTATCCTTTAAAATGGATGGAAAAATAAAAATCTTCCAACACAAGCACAAACTAAAATAATCTGTGACCACTAAGCCAGAATTTCTGAAGATACTTAAAGGAATCATATACACAGTTGACAAAGAAAGGCAGTCACAAATGAGAGCTCAGGAAAAAAATAATAAATTTCATTTAAGAAATAGATGAACATATGAGAATTAGGAAAGAATCAATTATGTTCAAGTCAGTAAGTAAGCAAACTCATAAGATGTATCAGGGGAAAGAAGAACAAATAATATTTGTGTTAACTGGAAGAAAATAACCTAACACAATTGCAGAAATCAGCAAATACTGCTCATATGAAGACTAGATGATTAGGTTAAAAAAAAAAAACCCAACTGTCTATTGTCTTCAAGAAACACACCTCACTGGCAAAACACAACAGACTGAAAGTGCAAAGATAGAAAATTAATATACTAAGCAAGCAGAAGCTGAAATCAAGCAGGAGTTTGACATACTTGACAAAGTAGATGTCAAGCCAAAATTGGAAGAGATAAAAATGATCACTACATATTAATAAAGGGAAAAGTTCATCAAAGAGATATAATTATTATAAATATAGCCACCAGAAATTGGTGTACCCAATTTTATAAAATACTGTACTTTATATTTATCAATAGATGTAGATCATTCCAATAAATTCAATAAAGAAACTATAAAGATCAGCTGCCTCATAAATCAAATGGATACACATCTGTAGACTATCCCATACAATAACTGTAGAATATATATTCTCAGAATTTCATGAAACTTTCTCCGAAATAGATCTATTTTAAGCCAGAAAGCAAGTCTTATCAAATATAAACAATGAAATAATTTCCTGTATCTTAATATTTCATAACAGAATACCATTAGGAATTAATATGTACAGAAATGCACAAACACTTTGGAGATAGAACAATTCACTTTTGTATGATTGGAGGGCCAATGAAGAAATCATAGAGGAAATTTTTCAAGTTGTCTAGTATCAAGTAAAAATCAAAACACAAGTTACTAGAACCTTTGTGATGCACTAAATTCAAATTTAATTTGAACTAACTTTAAGAGGGAAGTTTATAACTGTGAGTGCCTAAATTTAAGGGTTATCACAAATGAATAACCTAATAATGCACCTTAAGGCTCATAGCAAAATGGAGACTAAAAGAACAATACCAAGAATCAATGAACCAGAGATGGTTCTTTGAAAAAATAAAAAGAGAAACTAATGCTTAATCAAACTAACCAAAAGAAAAAGAACACCCAGATTAATATGATTACAGATGACAAAAGGCATATGGGAATAGATATAAATGAAATCCAGAGTATTACTAGGGAACATTTTGAGAACTTATATTTCTTTCTTTCTTTTTTTTTTTTTTTTTTTTTGTGGTACTGGGGTGTTTGAACTCAGGGTCTACATTTTGAGCCACCCCACCAGCCCTTTTCTGTGAAGGCTTTTTTTGAGACAGGGTCTATTTGCCTGAGGTGTCTTTAAATTGTGGTCCTCCTCATCTCTGCCGCTTAAGTGGCTAGTACAGGAGTGAGCCACCATGCCTGGCTTGAGAATTTATATTCCTATGAATTGGAAAATCTAGGAGAAATGGATAAATTTCTAGAAACATATGACTTACCAACATTAAATCAAGAGGATATAAACAACTTAAACAGATCTGTAATGTGCAACAAGGTTGAAGCCATACTAAAGATTCTCCAAGGAATAAAAAGGCCAGAAATGGATAGATAAACTGCTGAATTCTACCAGATATCTAAGGAAGAACTAAGTAATGCCCCTCAAACTATGCCATAAAATAGAATGGAAAGGAAAGCTATCAAACTCATCCATGAAGCCAATATTCACTTGATACCAAAACTGGACAAAGACACAACAAAAAAGAAAAAAACTGTACTCCAATTTCCTTTATTAACATAGACAGATAATTTCTATTTAAAATACTTGCAAACAGAATTCAAGCACACATTTCAAATGTCTCGTGCCGTGATCACATTAGTTTCATTCCAGGTACACAAGAATGAATGATTCAACCAACATATGCAAATCAGTGAATATAATACAACACATAAATAGAACAAAGGACAAAAAAATCATATTATAATCTCAATGGATACAAAAAAAAAAGCCCTTTGACAAAATTCAACATGTTTGCATGATAAAAGTCTTGAAGAATCGGTGGATAGGGTTGAGGAGTGTCTCAGTGGGAGACCACCTGCCATCCAAATGTGAAGCCCTGGTTCAAACCCCAGTCCCAGCAAGTGAAACCAGAGACAGAAGGAACATACTTCAACATAATAAAGGCTGAATATGACAAATCCATAGTCAACAGTATACTAAATGGAGAAAAACTGAAAGAAAGCATTTTCTCTAAAACTAGAAATTGGATGATGATGTCCATTTTCTCTAATCTTCGTCAATATAGAGCTTAAATTCTTATCTAGAGAAATAAACGAATAGAAAGAAATAAAAAGGATGCAAATAGAAAAGGAAGAAATGAAATTATCCCCTTTGAGTATGATATGATTTTATACTTGAAAGATCCTAGAGACTCAATTAAAGGGTCTTAGATCTAATAAACACCTTCATCAAAGTAGCAGGATATAAAATTAATGTGCAAAAATCAGTAGTTTTTCTATATACCAATAATGAACATGTTGTAAAAGAAATCATGAAAACAATCCCATTCACAATCACCTCGAAAAAAAAAATCTTAGTGCAGAACCGAACCAAGGAGGTGAAAAACCTCTACAAAAAACTATAAAACACTGAAGAAATAAGTTGAAGAATACACTAGAAGGTGGATTGACTTACCAGGTTCATAAATTGGCACAATTAATATTGATGAAACAGTCATAACAAATGCAGTAATATTATTAGACTAGGAGGAATAGGGAAAGGTAGGAAACCCAAAACTTGAAAGTGCTTGATGTCTCCATTGCAGAGGAGCTAATATAGTAACCTTAAAATGACAGAGGTCAATATGGGAAGGTGACCAGGAAGTAGTGAAGAGGTCTGGTAAAGATGAATCAATTTGAGTTGTAATAAACTTGTGCATGGAAACAATGCTAGGAACCTCTCTGTATAGCTATCCTTATCTCAACTAGCAAATGCTATGTCTTTCTTATTATTGCTTATGTCTACTCTTCAATGAAATTGGAGAAAAGGGCAGAATAGGTGCTGCCTGAAAGTGAGGGCGATGGAGAAGAGAGGGAAGGGGCAGGGGCAGGAGGGAGAAATGGCCCAAACAATGTATGCATATATGAATAAATGAATAAAGAAAAACAGGAAAATCAATAAAAATAAATTCATCCTTAATTATACTACTCAGAAAAAAACCACAAAAAAGTCATAGGATAAACAGTTCAAGATCTAGATCTAGGCATAAGCAATGATTTTCTAAATAAGATTCTAATAACTCAGGAAATAATAGCAAAATTGACAAGTGGAAGTGCAACAAATTAAGAAGCTTCTGCAAGCAAAGGAAACAATTATCAGAGTGAGGAGACAGTCTACAGAATGTGAGAAAATCTCCCTATTTGTTGACAATGGATTAATATCTAGAATACATAAATAAGAACAAATTAAACACCAAAAGAACAAATAATCTAATTAATAAATAGGCAAATGATTGAGTAGCCAGTTCTCAAAAGAAGTGCAAGTGGTCAATAAAGACATGAGAAAATGGTCAAATTCTTAGACATTGGGGAAATGCAAATGAAAGCTAAACTGATTCCATCCCACTCCAGTCAGAATGACTATCACCAAAACAAAAACAAAACAGCAAATGCTGGTTTGGATGCAGAGAAAAGGGGAACCATTATACACTGTTGCTGAGGAAGTAGGTCATTATGGTAATCAGTTTGGAGTTTCCTCTAAGAAACTAAAGATACAACTATTATATGATTGATCTACACCATTCCTGGGTTTGAATCAAAGGAATCAATATTTATATACACATATTCATATTTATTGCAGCACTATTCATAATAGCCATGCTGTAGAATCAGCCTAGGTGCCCATAAAGGGATGAATAAAGAAAGAAAATGTTCTGTATATACACAACCGAGTATTAGTCAGCCATAAAGAAGAGTGTAATTATATCATTTGCAAGAAAATGGATGGAACTGAATATCATAAAGTTAAGTAAAACAAGCCAGAGTCTGAAAGATAAATGGTAAATTTTTTTCCTCATGTGTGAAATCTAGATGAAAACAGAAGCAACAAAAAAGATATGAAAGTAGAAAGCGATTAATTGCAAAAACAAAAGGTACCAACAAGGTGGGGAAAGAACATGACAAGGTAATGGAAGGCTGAATATGATCAAAATAAATTATATACATGTATGAAAATGATATAACATAACCTATTATAGTGAACAATTAATATATGGCAATAAAAAAGAGAGAGAAAAAGTACTAGTCTGTGAAAGAAATCAATATAAAAAGGCTACATCCTGTCTGAGTCTAATGGTGACATTCTGCAAAAGATACAGCTACAGATACAGTAAAAATATGAAGCTGCTGCCAATGCTTGGGGGAAAAGTGAATGAGCAAAACACAGAAGATTTATAGGTCCATAACCTACAATGTAAGATGCAATAATGGTTGATATAAGTGTCCAATGTGTAGAATGTACAGTGTGTACAACAGGAGTGAACCCTAATATCATAAATAGACTTGGAATAAGTATGTGTCATATAGGTTAATAAATTGTATCAAATGTGTACTATGTGGGAGATGTTGACAATGAGGGATAGGTTCTACCTGGGAAATCTCTGTAATTTCTTCTTACTTTTGATTTGAACCTAAAACTGTCAAAAAGTCTAAATTGGATATGTATTTATAAACTGGCTCATATGAAGTTTTGAGCGATTATGGACAATATAAAACCTACATGTGACCAGTACACTTTTTCCTCCTAGAATCTTCTAAAAAAGAAGAGCAAAGAGGAGGAATTATTACTTTTAAATGCACACTTGTCACAGTAGGGAAAGTTTGGTACCAGAGCAGTAAAGTCACCAGAACTAAGAGAACATAGGAAAGCCCAGAAACAGGTTTATGATTATGGAAAGTAGTGTTACATGATTGTGGTGACAACACATAAAAATACAGAAATTGGTTGATTTTTAAATTGATTGAATTGAATTGATAATAATGGCTTTCTATATATGAAAAAAGTTAAAATTCCTTCTTCCAGTCAACACAGAAGAGAAAATTCAGATTGGTTAAAAAAATCTATACCAGCTGTCGGAGACAAGGCTCCCTTTGTGAGCCATTCTGTCTTGACCTTGCCCTGGAACATTTTGCGGTTGTTTGTCCCAACTTCTCCATCTCCAGCACAAGATGGCGCCGTCCCTGCTTCTCTTCCAGGAGTTTACCTTGCCGCCGGCACGAACGGGCACCCTATAGCAGAACCAGCCAACCAGCCTGCACCTCCTCATACCCCTCACTCCCTCAGCACATAAATACCCCTGTATGAACAATAAAATTTTGCAGCTTGATCAGAACTCCTGTCTTGCTGTCTCCTTCGTGTCTCTTGTCCCTTCATTCTTCCCCTTCTAGGTTCGCTACCCACGCTGATGTGTCCTGCAGGACGGGACATCTGGCGCCCAACGTGGCTGTAGCTATTCCTTTGATTGCGGGGAGAACACCGTCCTCCGGGAAGGCTTGGGCCCAAGCAGAGTTCGCGAACGCCTCGGCAAACGCAACCGAGAGACAGATCCAGGAGGAGAGTGAGGACGGTGAACGGTGAGTGACCCACCCTGGGACAAGCAGTGTCGTCACATGATTTGTTTCTTTCAGGCCTCAAGGAGGCCCTCAAGACACGAGGGGCGCGTGTTAAGAAAAAAGACATGAGGTCATTATTTTGTTACATAGGAGATTTATGTCCTTGGTTTCCTCTCGAAGGAACCATTGATGGTAAAAGATGGCTCCGGGTTGGAGACTGTTTAAAAGACTATTATGAATCTTTTGGCCCCGAAAAGGTCCCTGTGACCGCCTTTTCTTATTGGAACTTGATTAATGACATTCTCAAAAGTGCACCCTTTGATAATGGTACTTTAAAACTTGTTAAAATTGGGCAAAATGCTATGCAGACGGCTTCCCGCCCTCCTACAGGGGTCTCTGACGGTGGAGGACCCACGGATGCTGTCAAACATCTTCAAATAATCGAGCTTTTAAAACCCCAAATCCCTGAACTCACATATCACCCCTTAATGTTGCCCAAATCTCAGATTCCAGATTTAGATCCCAATACATTAGATATTTTGGGAAGTACCTTCTCCTTGCTTAACACTTCCAACCCCACCCTTGCTAAGGATTGCTGGCTTTGCATGACCACAGGAGCAATAATGCCCATGGCAATACCTGTTAACTCCACCGTAAATAATCAGGATACCTGCCAATCTGGACTTCCCTTTAAAGTACAGCCTATGGATGCACCTACAGTATGCCTTCAAGGCAGGATGCAAAATAATTCTTATGATATTGACGTTGGGGTTAGTTCTTTTGGAAATTGCTCATCAGTTCTAAATTATTCCTCACCCACCCCAGCTCTTTGTCCCCCCAACGGTACAGTTTTTTTGTGTGGAGGAAACTCAGGCTTCCCCAGGCTTCCAGCAAATTGGACTGGTGGCTGTGTTGTTGCCTTATTACTCCCAGATATTACTGTTGTCTCAGGAGATGAACCTCTGCCCATTCCTAGCTTAGACACCTTAATTAAAAGACATAAACGGGCAATACAAGCCTTACCGCTCCTTGCCAGCCTTGGAATAACAGCAGCTATAGGCACAGGTACAGCTGGCTTAGGCACGGCTATACACTCTTACCGTCGCCTATCTCAACAACTTATAGATGATGTACAAACTCTATCTGGAACCATTAAGGATTTACGGGACCAAATAGACTCCCTGGCAGAAGTGGTCCTTCAGAACAGGCGAGGCTTAGATCTGCTAACAGCCAAGCAGGGAGATATCTGCTTGGCCTTAGGGGAAAGATGCTGCTTTTATGCCAATAAATCAGGCATAGTACGCACCAAAATTAAACAGCTTCAAGAAGATTTAGAAAAGAGACGAAGGGAGCTATTTGAAAACCCCCTCTGGACTGGGCTTAATGGAATTCTACCCTACCTTCTTCCACTATTAGGCCCCTTGCTGGGTCTACTTTTAATTGTGATCATAGGGCCCTGCATTATAAACAGGCTGATACAATTTATTAAAGAACAAATCAACACCTTAGCCTCTAAACCTATACAGGTCCATTATCATCGCCTGGATATGGAAGACCGTGCTCCTGAGACCTTCCTTTCAATAGAAACTCGCTAAATGCTCCATCTGGGTTTCCAAATTTTCTCTCTGCCACCCCCTCTTCTTATATAACATTCTTGACCACTCATCGCCCATTGGGCCCTCCTCCACTGGGCCCCTCTGCTTGGGGGAGGCAGCACCCAGGGAGAGTGATCATAAAGGCTTTTCTAAACGAGGGTGCAGGTAAGACTGCAGGAGGGTGGATCCTAGGATCCCCAGACCCAAGACCTCTGTATGACATGCCCTGGTGCATGGCGGTTGGCATGCTCCTAAAAAATCCGCCTCCTCAAAAAACATGCCGAGGAGATTCTCTTGAGAACTTAGCAAGGACGCTTGCTTACAAAGCAAAAATGATCTCCACCCTGAGGAACTGGGCCTCTGTCATCCCCTCTCAATAAGCCGACATATTCTGGTCATGTTTGTATAAGATTAAGGGGGAAATGTCGGAGACAAGGCTCCCTTTGTGAGCCATTCTGTCTTGACCTTGCCCTGGAACATTTTGCGGTTGTTTGTCCCAACTTCTCCATCTCCAGCACAAGATGGCGCCGTCCCTGCTTCTCTTCCAGGAGTTTACCTTGCCGCCGGCACGAACGGGCACCCTATAGCAGAACCAGCCAACCAGCCTGCACCTCCTCATACCCCTCACTCCCTCAGCACATAAATACCCCTGTATGAACAATAAAATTTTGCAGCTTGATCAGAACTCCTGTCTTGCTGTCTCCTTCGTGTCTCTTGTCCCTTCATTCTTCCCCTTCTAGGTTCGCTACCCACGCTGATGTGTCCTGCAGGAGGGGACAACCAGCAACATGGTGGTTCTGTGAGTGCATTTTGTAGTATAATATCAAATCAGATATTGTGATGCCTCCAGCATTGTTCTTTTGTTTGGAATTGCTTTGACTATTCAGAATCTTTTGTTCTTCCATTTGAGTTTTTTTTTTTTTTAAGTGCTGTGAAGAACATAATAGGGATTTTTATAGGGATTGTATTGAATATGTAGATTGCTTTCATTTTAACAGCATTAATTCTGCCAATCCATGAACAAGGGAGGTCTTTCCAATCATATAGTGTTGTCTCTGATTTCTTTCTTTAGTGTTTTATAGTTTTCATTGTACAGATCTTTCAACAGGTTTATTCTTAGGACTTTTATATGTTTGTTTGTTCATTTTGGGCTATTGTAAATGGGATTGTTTTCTGAATTCTTTCTTGCTGAGTTGGCTATTGGTGTATAGCAATACTATCAATATTTGTATGTTGATTTTGCATCCTGCTACATTGCTAAAAATGTTTATTTGATCTAAGAGTCTTCTGGTGGAGTCTGTAGCATCTTCTAAGTGTAGGGTCTTATCATCTGCAACTAGAGATAATTTGATTTCTTTCTTTTCTATGCATATCCATTTCATTTCTTTTACTTGCCTAAATGCTCTGGCTAAAATTTCAAGTACTATGTTGATTAAGGGTGGTGAGAGTGAACACCCTTGCTTCATTCCGAATTTCAGAGGAAAAGCTTTCACTTTTTTCCCACTCAATATGATGTTGACAATGAGTTTTTCATATGTAACCAACACAATACCCAATTTCAAATTGTATATGTACTAACAAAAATAGTATGACACTGACACAAAAACAGACTCATAAAACAATGAAATAGAAAAAAACCTAAATTTATACAGCTATATCCATCTGATTCTCAACAAATGTGCCAAAAACATGTGCTAGAGAAAATTCAACCTCTATCACAAATGGAATAGGGACAATTGAAACTAGGTCCCTACCTCTCATCCTATATGAAAATCAATTTGAAATAGATGAAAGATCTTATGTAAAACCTAAATCTTTGAGATGACTAAAGAAAAACATAGGGGAAACACTTCATGATATAGTTATAGGTAATGACATTCTGACTGGGACTTCAATAACTTAGAAAATAATAGCATATATTGACAAATGGGATTTGGGATTATATTAAATTAGAAAGCTTCAGAGGCTGGAGGCATAACTCAAGGAGTAGAGAACGTGCCTAGCTGGTGTGAAGTCCCAAGTTTAAATCCCAATACCACAAAAAAAGAGAGAAAAAGAAAAAGAATAAAAAGCTTCTGCACAACAAAGGAAACAATTACTCAAGTGAAGAGACCACCTATATAAAGGGATAAAATTTTTGTCAGCTGTTCTTCCAAAAGAGAATCAATATCTAGACTATACAAATACCTTTAAAAAATTAACACAAAGAGAACAAGTGGTGCAATTGATTAAGAGACAAATGAACTGAACAGTTCTCAAAAGAAGTACAAATGGCCAATAACTACATGTAAAAAATGTTCTACATCTTTAGCCATTAGGGCAATGCAAATCAAGAATACACTGAGGAACAGAGTTCTGGCTGATCACCACTATTTTTTCATTTTTTTTCTTCTTCTTCCTCTTCTTTTTTTTTTTTTTTTTTCTCTTTCTCTTAATTCCCTTCTGCCTTGGTGGGTAAAGCTAAAGCACAACACAGAGAACAGCAGAGACCTGCAAGCATTTGGGAGTACCTGGACCCACCATAATACGTGCAGACACAGAACCTCTGACTGTCTGTCTCCCACCTGTACAGGTCTCTCTTGGGCTTAAGTGTGTCTGCAACCTTACCAACAATAATGCCATGCAGAGAACCTCAGAAAGAGAGATATAAGTATCTGGGAAGACCAGGACCGCCAAGCACAAGCAGACACAACACCTCTCTCTGACACCTGCCTGCACTGCCCTGTAGCTGACCCGTTTTCAACCAAGTGAATCTGCTAACCTGCCAGACATTCAATAACATAGAAGCACAGCACATCATTGAAGCATGGGGAGAAGGCCAGGAAATTCTACCCTTCCCCTTAAAGAGCAACAATTCAATGGAGCATTTAGTGGGAAATGAAGAAAATGAATACCCAGTTTGGACTCCAACAGAACATTGCTAATTATGACCAATGAGCCAAACAATGTTTAAAAAAATCTCTCAAAGAGGAAATTGTGAATAAAATCATTGACATAGTCATGTAGAAGCTACAAGACATGGCTAAACACAAAGTACAAGATGAACTCAAACAATACCAAGACACCACAAATAAAAAAACTTGAGAAGAAACAAAAATAACTAAATGAACTCAGAGAGGACTTCAACAAACTCCAAAGTGAAAAAATAAGAGATACATGAAATAAAGAAGACAACACAAGATATGAAAGAGGAATTTAACAAAGATATGGAAACCTTCAGAAAAAAAATCAAACAGAAACTCTGGAAATAAAAAGTTCCTTAAATCAAATAAAAAATACAGGGAACTCCAGCAGACTAAAACAAGTAGAAGACAGAATCTCAGGAGTTGAAGACAAAATAGATGTTAAAGAAAAACAGAAGAACTTGTAGACAAAAGACTCAAAAGCTGTGAAAGGAATACGCAAGGACTCGGTGGCTCCATCAAAAGACAAAACCTGCAAATCATGACCATTGAAGGAGAGGAGGTGCATGCTAAAGAGATTCATAATATATTCAACAAAATAATAGCAGAAAATTTTCCAAATCCTGAGAAAGAGTTGCCCATTCAGGTTCAGGAAGCCTCTAGAACACCAAACATGCTTGACCAAAATAGAACCTCTGCATGGCATTTTATCATCAAAACAACTAGCACAGAGAACAGAGCAAGAATATTGAAGGCTGCAAGAGAAGCAGACTAAGGAGAAGTGAAGACAAGAAGAGGTGAATCAATTGGAGCTGTAATACATATATGCATGGAAACAACATAAGGAAACTCCCTGTATAGCTGTTGTTATCTCTAAAAAAAAAGCCCTATTTCTCATTTTATGTTTTATGGGTTTTCTTCTATAAAATTGGAGAACAAGAGGACAGAATGAGGGTGGGGGTTGGCACCAGTGAGAGAGAGGAGGTGGGAGGGAAAGGGTTCGGAGGATGAATATGATGCAAACAATATATGCATATATGCAAATGCAAAAATGATACCTGCTGAAACTGTTCCAGGAATCAGGGGAGAGAGATGGAGGAGAGCACTGGAGGGGGGAATTCAAGTATGATATATTTGATACATTGTAAGAATCTTTGCAAATGCTACAATGTACCCACACCCAGCACAACAATTTTTTTAAAAAGAATACATTGAGATTCTATTTCATTCTAGTCAGAATGTCTCTCATCAAGAATACAAAAAATAAATGCTAGTGAGGATGTATGGTGGTAATATAAATTAATCCAGGCATTATGGAAATTGGTATGGAGTTTCCATAAAAGACTGACAGTAGAATATCCTATGATCCAGTTATGCCACTCATGGATATATACTCAAAGGAATCAAAGTCAGCGTATAATAGAGACAACTGTATACCCAATATTTATAACAGCAATATTAACAATAGTCAACTTACAGAATCAGCATAAGGGCCAATGAATAGATGTATGGATAAAGAAAATAAGGTATATATTCACATGGTGGTGTATTAGTTAGCCATAAAGGAGAATGAAATCATGTTTTCAGCAAGAAAATGGATGGAATCAGAGATTATCAAGTTAAGCAAAATAAGCCAGAGCCAGAAACACAACTGTCACATTTTCTCTCATATGAGGAATCTAAGAGAGAGAGAGAGAGAGAGAGAGAGAGGTGACATGAAAATAAACATAGACTGTTAGAATCAGGGACAGAGAGAATGGAGAAATGAAGGATGATGGAGTAGTGGACATGATCTATATATGGTATATCAATATGTAAACTGTCACCATGAAATCCACTACTCTGTATAATTAATATGTACTAATAAAAATCTAAGTGGAAACGGTAACACTGTAATGTAAAAAAAAAAACAAGTCTAGGAGAATATTTTTATGGTCTTGTGATAGAAAGTTCTTTAATAAAATGCAAAAACACAAACCAGAAGGTAAAGTAGCAGCATGAATTTGATTATATACAACCTAATGATTGGTAGTCAATGAAGAATATCACAAAGTTGTTAAAGAGTAACTCCTAGAAGTTATTACTAATGCCTAAATTTGAGAATATTATTTAAAGTTAGCAAAGAATTATCATAAATTGTCAAGAAAAGGAATGGTAACACAACAGAAAAACGGTACAAGGGTACATACAAGCAAATCAGAAAGAAAGGACACAATCAACTAATCAGCTGATCAGAGAAATGCATATAGGTTCCTGTTTATCTCCATAAAAACTAACACATTTTCTTGGATGTACTGTTTTGAAAGTTTAGTTTTTGTTAAAGGCCTGTAACTGATAAGCCTTTGTTGTAAGTAGCCTTTTCAAAGGTGCTTTGGCTCAAAAGAAAACCAAATGCAATAACGGACATTTCTATCTAGGTCACAGGGAGGAAAGCACTTCAGCCCAACAGAACACCTGTGATCGGTTCAAAGTCAATCTTTTATTTGCATAATGGACTGTTCCATGATTGATGCAAACATGAAGGGACGTTGTGATCAGTGCAGACACCTTTGTCCCTTCTACTTTCTGTCTATATAAGGACAAAATGAGCAGTTTGGAGACACTTTCCTTGTTGCTTCCCTGACTTACATAAATATTTAAATGTTGAATACTAAGTTTTGAAAGATACAAAGGGAAATAAAAATCTTAATAAATTAATAGGAAGAGTATCAATAAGTACAGACTTACTGAAAAATAGCACAGCAGCATATTCCCTCTGACTTAGCAATCTCTCTCTTTAGTATGTCCCAGTCACAGTCTCTCACTGGTTCACAAGGAGTCATATATGTGGATGTTCACTGGAAAAATTTCATTGGAGGGATAAGAAACTCATATGGTAAGAATATATCACAGTGCAGTATGTAGAAATCAGAAGCACTAAAGGTGTGTGTGTGTGTGTATGTGTGTGTGTGTGTGTGTGTGTTGTATTGTGTTATTATCTCACTATGAGACTATGAGAAGGTCCTCAATACATAGTAATGGGTGGGAAAAGTAAAAAATAATATAGCACAGTAAAATTTTTTAAATCAACATTGCTAAGTTCTAATATATATACACACACATATGTTAATAGTATATACATACTGAGGCCCTATATTAAATATTAGATTGGATTCCTATGAATGACGGGGCTAGAATGAGAGGCAGAAGTGGAAAAAATTAATTGCTTCAGATAAAATAGACCAATGGTGATAGTATGCTATGATCTGAGGACTATAATAAGCTATGTTATATAGCAATGAAATTTGTGAAGTAAAAAGAGAAACTAAAACAAAATGTTCTTCAAATAATTGGATACAGAATATTGAACTGAATTTTTATGAATTATTTAAAGTCCCTTAGCATAAAACATATACAAAAGAGATTAGTTAGCAATGCAAGAGGTGGTCACAGAAACAAAATGAGTAGTTTGATGTGATCATACAATAACATAAATATTTGAAGACAGTACAAAATAACAGTCATGTTTGAAATAGCAAAAAGGAACCCACTGCAAAGTGGTGGGAAAACACTGGCAGAAAATGATAAAACACCTAGAACCCATTCCCTCCCTTGAGGTAGATAGATACAGAATTCCCATGATATCAATATTTTTAAATTGATCAAATCTCAATTTTATTTTATACATGACATCTACTATAGCTAGGTAAAATTTCTGACCTTCCAAAATTAATGTGTAGGATTCTTCACTTTTTCTAGTCACTAGTTGTTGTTGGTTATTTTGTGTGTGCGTGTGGATTGGAAACTTTTGTAACCTGAGAAGCCTTTGAACCTTTTCTCATAATAATTTGTATCCCAGTCCAAAATTCATTTGTTAAATATTAATAGTTTTGCTATCATTTCTGCTTCTCAGCATAGAGACAGTGATAGGTCCAAGATATTTTTTGTAAATGCCTTCACACAGCAACAGCGCTTTGTGCCCATGAGTAGCATGGACGACCTTTGTTGCCTAGCAACACCACTTTATCACAGACAACCTGATAGTCAACTGAATTAGAAGAGTCAGAAGCTGAAAATGGAAAGTACATTAGTTATTTGCCTAGCTTGAGATTTACCAGGTTTTCTACAAATTGTGAAAAATTTTGGTGGTTACCATTAACCCATTTACCCACTAACATTGTAAAAGCAGTGTATAAGTAAACTCTGCCAATCATGTCTACTTAGAGGCAGGGATGGTCTCAGGCAGCCTAAGGCAATTGCTTGGTACACTTTCTCCTATTCAGGTTCAGGCAAAAAGTCAAGAATAAGCATCTAAAGTGTTTCAAGGAATAAATTTTAAATTTTCTCTTCTACCATAAAATTTAATAATATTTTGACACACTTTGATCATCTATGCCTAAGTCACCAGAAAGCTTTTTCTTTTTCATTTCTTCCCCTTGGTTCCTGCTGTTTCTCCACTCTATGGCTAGTTGGTCAATCATTAGGTCATGTATAATGAATATTAGGTACAAAAAAATGGGGAAGGGGAAAATGAGTAACTATGTTCTCTATTCTCTTTTTCATACTTTCTTGCTTCTTCCCCTTTCACAATTACCAAGCTGGGAGACAGAGAAGAGGAATCCTAATCATTTTATACATGATGCCACTTCAGGATGGATCATTGTCTTTCATAAAAGTTAAAATTTCTGAAAAGTGTTTACAGGGAAATTCCCCTTGCATTTATCAGCCCAACCTGATTTCAGTGTGAAATTTTAATGAAATTAAATTTCACTCATAAAAGTTTTTGGCCAGTATTCCATATCTTCCACTCAAAATCTATTCTTTCAACATTCTTAGAAGTCTGTTTTCCATACACTTATGCTCTTTCATTCCAACCTTCATATTATTATCTTTTATAATTATTTCACTGATAACAAAGGTTCTTTTCTTCATTTTTCTCTCTTCAATACCTTTTTTTCCCTCACCCTGTTTTAAGTGAGTGTATGAAGATCAGAAAACCAGTACTTAATGTGTATGTTCTGTGTCCTTGAAAGATGACTCTGGATTTTCTAGCATACCAGAAGTATACCTACTTTTTATGTAACATGCAATATAATACTTACAAAAGAGAAGTGAGATTTTATTCATGGTTTGATGAGTCTATCATTAAGAGCTATGAAATGCCAAGTTTTCACAGCACTGATAATCCAGAGCTTTGCAATGCTTTACTTGAAAGAAAGCATACATATGACCCTGCAGAGTGTAGGTTTTCATTTAAAACCTCATAGTTGTCTTACTGTTGAGCTTGAAATATCAATTTTCATTTGTTTCAAAAATAGCCACAAATCCTTATTCTCTAGTTCCGTTCTCACACATTTCTCTTCTTTTCTCTCCTGTCTATTCTCTTCTCTTTTCTTCTCTCTCTCTCTCTCTCTCTCTCTCATATACATACACACTTGAACACAAGTTCCTTTAATCTATTCTTATTTCTTATTCATTATTTTTCCTTGAATAGTTCTATAATGTTTATTTTCTAGTGAGCTCTTGGACAAGATCTGTCTTGACTCTTAGTACTAGAAGTTCAGTGATTTATTTTGGGTTTGCATTTCCCCTCTTCTCTTTTGTGTCTCTAAAGGAAAACTTAGGAAAAGAGAATGAGACTGAAATCTATTTTAACTTAGATGTTACAAAAATTCCAGTGAAGTCTGGTAAAATTGCCCATCAGATTCTCTGCCATCTTAGTGATTTCTTCTTTCTCCACATCCATTCTGCCTACATACTTTAGTCACACTCATCCCCATACTAACTCCTGAAAGTCGCCACAGATACTCCTATTAGAACTGCAAATTTTTGATTTTGAACTTACTCTTAAAAGTTACAAATGGTTGCCACACCCAATATGTGATGCCTATTATACTAGCTACTCAAGAAGTGGAAGTCAGAAGGATTGTGGTTTGAAGACAGCAGGGGCAAAAAGTTAGTGAGATTTCATCTTAACAAAACAAGCTGCTGTGGTAGCCTGCATGTGAAGTCCCAGCTATGAGGGAGGAGTAAGTCCAGGCCAGCCAGGGGAAAAAAAAAAATTGAGACACTGTCTGCAAAATAACTAAAGCACAAAGGGCTAGGGCAGAGACAAAAGTGGTAGACTGCCTGCCTAGCAAGCAGGGGGCCCTGAGTTAAAACTCCAAGAAAACTCTACTCCTTCCCTCCCAAATTAGAACTATCGGCCCAGCTCTTCTAGAAAATCTCAAATAGGTCAGTAATAATAAAGACAAAATTACTAATCACTCTTGCCTAACTGTATATTTAAGAAGATCCATTTCTTCCTTGATTCAGTTGACTATTTGTACACTGCCACTGTGTGTATGGAAACATTTACCTTCCTGACTATTTTCACAAAGCAAAGGTTTCATGGTATGATAAGGAAAATCAGTCTTTCCTTGTTGTTAGCTCACATTGAGTCATGTTCTTGTATCTTTCATGCACTTGTCTACTTGAATCTGCTCAGCTTAATGTTCCTCCCAAGAGTATCACCAAAGCTTACATTTTGTAGAAACAATAAATTTAACATTATGTTATTGTTTAATGATGCATCCATGCAAAGTTCATGGCGAACTGGTTAAGATGCTATGTGTAAATAGGGGTTAATAATGCCACACATTTTTTCTGTGCAAATGGAGAATAATACTAATAACCAATAACAGGTTTCTCATGATTTGATTATTCAAAGAAGTCTTTATGAAACATGTTTGTAAAAAATGAGATAGTTGTGAAAGATATAATTCTAATATTTCCTCTGTGACAGATGACATATATGCTACATATAATTTCTTATGTTTTGATTAGTATTTATTTGACTGACCTTATTTCTTTTGTTCCCAAGTCTTTATAGATTGGTTTTTTTAGGATGATTTTTATGACCAGGGATTTACTGAGCCATTTTTATCAACAGAAATATAAATATGTCCTGCCTTTGTCTCAAAATATGTTTTTTGCACTTATTTCTCTGTACTTCCTATAGGATAAAATGTTGGTGGTTATCACAAATCTATATTATCTTGTGCATGGAAAATAAAGATTGAACTTGTACCATTTCAGGGTTATAGTTGGAAACTTCTCCAAAGTGTAATTTATGTTATTTTAACCTATGATGTATGTTTTTCATTAATATAGCACTTGGGTTTTAATTGATAACCAATTTTTTTCCTTCTCCATGGAATGTTCCTAAATATACCTGTGTATGTAGCTACTTATTCAATAATATTTATTCTCATATTGCTAGTTTTAACATAGTAATCTCTGGTGAATTGAGACTGTTATTTTTACTTATCAGTCCTTTCCAGCCTGAAGAATATTTACAGATAGCCTCACAGGATAGATTTCATTTAGCTAACATTATGTTCTAAAACTTTGAGCAGAAATATGATTCCTTGTACAGAAATGTAAAAATTTTGTCTTTTTGTCCATGAATGTAGAAAACTTGCTTTTGAAGGTAAATGAAACTGAGGTGAGGATCACAGAAAGAACATTTTGCCATGCCTCTCTGTCATCTTGAATGGTACATTTGGTCAAAGAAAGATGTTTTACAGAAAGTAACCATCTATATTAGAAACATGAAAGTTAACAAACAAGCATTTCCAACATCCCAACCATCTAGTGTGATTTCCCAGATGATACTGAAGTAAGACTGCAGATGGTACAAGAAGAGTCAGCAAAGAGTTAAAAACAAGGCAAAGGTTTGTTTGCAAGTAACTCATTCTCTAGAAGGTAAGTGGTTGGGGCAGGAACAGCTTCCTGCACAGGAAAAGCCACTCTAAGTGGAAAAAGATGCTTTCAGTACTTACAAGTACTGAAAGTGAGGAAAAGATATAAAGCATTACTTGCTTTGAACATTAGAGGAAAGAAAGCTCAAGATGTGTAATCTTCTTGCTTTTATTCCAGTCTTTGCATTCATCCAGTCATTGAGAGTATTCTTCACTATAAAGATATAAAGTCAAATTACTATTCAATTCTTTTAAAGGTACCAATAAAGTCTATAGAAGACTTACATCAACTGAAAAAAATCCCTATACATAACCAATTGCAATTAAGCAAAAAACAAGCATGATTTTAAACTGAATTTTATTCCTCATTCAGCATTTATTGGGAGACCACTGTACACATTTCCAATCTTTTCCTAGACCTAAATCCAAATTGAATTAGACATGTGCCTAACCTCTAGGAGCTTAGAACTGGTATCAAAGATGTACACATAAAAATAAAATAACCAATACAACGAACACCATGGCAAAGGTTAGCACAAAAATCTCTATATTTTGTGGACCTGTGTTTGTTTGATCATTTGTTCTATACATAAAGATGGAGAAAGTGTTCCCACTTAACAAGGACAGTTTTGGCTACATTCAGCAATTGATAGTTGGCATGGAACCAGGGCAACGGGAAGGCTAACACAGCATCTCCTCGACAATCTGAAATAACTAAGAATTAAGCCTAGACTAAGATAATGCTATGGTCTGAATGAGGGCAGTGGTTGAGAGGGAGACAGACTTTAATTAGAAAACAAAACCAAAGTTATAATTAGGATAAAATTCAGTCATAATATCCATCAGGGATTGTTATGAACTGAATTGTATTTGTTTTACCCCTCCAAATTCACATATTATAGTCCTGACCCATAGTACTTCAAAATGTGAATATTCATAGGTATGGGTAATTCAGGGCATGGGGGTGGGGTCCCATCCAATATGGCTGCTGTCCTTATAAGAACAGGAGATTAGGACACAGACACCTACAGATGCAAGACCTTGTGCGGACAGAGGGAGAAGGCAGCCAGGAATCTTCAAACCTAGGAAAGAGGCCTCAGGAGAAATCTGTATCTCAAAATTCTGGTATCTAAAAAAATCTGAGAAACAAATTTTTAGTTTTTAATCCACACACTCTGTGTTACTTTGGTATGGAAGCTCTAACAAACTAATATAAGAATAATTTGTTCAGCTTTTGAATTAAAGGATTTTAAAAATTTTCTTCTTAGTTCAAATTTCCTCTCAAACTGTATTTACTCAGTAAGCAACACGGTTAAGAGAAAAACATAGTTTTAGGGCAAGATGGATTTGACTTATACATTTGCTGCTTTGCCCCAGTATAAAATCAAAGTATTATAAATGCTTCCTCTACAAGAGGCATGGATGGAATAATTCCTATTTGGAACTGCCATCTTTTTGTGTGGACACTGTCTTCAATGTTGGGAAAATCATATTTGTCATTGTTAGAGCTTTAGTAAGTGTTCAAGGAATACAACATGTAAAGAAAAAAAGAAAATCAATGATGTAGCTATTGTTTTACTCAATTTTATATTTATATATGAGCTCTAAATGGAAACTCTTTTTTTGTTGTTGTTGTTGTACTGGAGCTTGAACTCAGGGCCTTTACCTTGAGCCACTCCACCAGTCCTATTTTTGTGAAAGGTTTTTCGAGCTAGGGTCTCACAAAGTATTTGACCAGGCTGGCTTTGAACTGCGATCCTCCTGATCTCTGCCTACTGAGTAGCTAAGATTACAGGTGTGAGCCACCAGCACCCAGCTTAAATGGAAATTCTTTAGGGTTCTAAAAATGGTATCCTCATGTTTAAGTGAGACTTTTCTTCAAAAACTGATGCAGAGTCCAGGTTCTGCCCAGAACCCCTCTTCAGGAGAAGGGAGGTGAAGTGAAGATAACCCAGCTCAGACTATATCAGACTTCTGAGCTCCTCCCCAAGGCTAAATGGCTTTGCTAACAGTCATTTTCACTTCTTGTATATTATTTCCACTCTGCACATCAGTCAGTTTATTAAATGTTTGTGTTTGGAGAGTTACTGCATCACGACAGGTGTATGGAAGCATGGAGAAGAAAAATAAGGCTAAGAAGGATTAGCCAAACTTCAGATACTGTCAGTGTTTTCTGTCTCCAGGGCTTTGGTCCAGTTTTCCACCCCAGCCACTACTGTGATGCTTACCCCTGTACTCTCAACACCTTCATGTCATTGCCAAAAGCTTTGTTTCCTGCTTGAGGCTTTTCTGTTGATGCTGAGATGAAAGAAACAATAGGAGCATGCAGATCTGCTGCACATTGGCCACATGGACACAGAGACTGATGCTCTCGAGGAGAAACAATATGAAATGAAACTGTCAGGGAGGTCTTTTGGCTGTCCTGAGCTTCAGTTGTATCTCTGTCCTCCCAAAATATGTTCTTAACAGATTAAGCTGTCCCTTGCACTTGATATCAGTTAGTGGCCAGCTTGAAAATGATTGTATCTTTCATTCCTGCTTCTTTCTCCTTTCCCCATCTCTAAAACTAAGGTTGATATGGTAAACCTGGACTTTGCTTCTTGAGTGATGCTGGCTAAGTCAGAATTAAACAGCAAAGCAGCTCATTCTTGAATTAGACAGCTTTATTTGATCCAAAAAATGGGAAAAGTGTTCATTTAGTTACTGTGTCTAATATATGAAGAATTATCTGCTTACTTTTGTCAAAGTACTAGAAGAGTCTAATGGCCTTTTGAAATATCATTTTAGCTAGGCTAAACTACATTTTTCAGAATTCCTTTCAAAGTGTAGCCAGGAGAGTGAGTTTGGAAGGTCATTCTCTCATGAGACTTGGAGGGCAGAAGAATGACTGCTACATATTTTAGCACTAGTATAGGTCTTCCTGGTTATTCTGACACTAATCTAAGTGTTGCTTTGAAGGGATTTCACAAATATAATTAAAGTTCCAAATGGACTGACTTTCAGTTAATCAAAAGGGAGATTATCCTAAATGTGCAGAACTTAACCAGTTGCAAGGTTTAGATTTTCTGTCAGCTCAGACACCAAATAGCTTCCGGGTATGCAATTGTTCCCCCTTCCTCCAGGATTGATCTTCCTTCCGGACTGGCTGATATTCTGGGCCCAGTAAGTTTCAGCTCATGGTCATGGGGCTCCAGCTTGCTTACAATCTTTCCTTTCTCACCAGCTACCAAATTCTTCAAGAAATTTAGTATATACATTAAACTTGAAAAAAATTTATTTAAAAAAAAACACATACTCAACCACCTAATTTACTTATTCTTTCTGCTAGACTTATTTACCTAGCTTTAGAAGTAGCAAAACTGATTATAAAATAAGCCACAATATATTCATTTAATTTTCATCAGTTCACACCTGATGAAACATATATAACAAATATGATGTAGCCCCTTGCAATCAATGATGGATACCACCCTGCTCCTATCCACTGTGGACTCATAAACCATTAGGAAAGGCAGACACATATGCCTGACTAGTTGCAGGACAATACCTATCACCACTAAGAGAGCCCAGGCCACAACACTAGGGAGGTTTTCTCAGTATTTTAGTTTAAAGAGTAGGGGACCTAAGTTAGCTTTCAATGAAATGATGATTTTTTTACACGACAATTTATGTGGCTTTTGGATATATAACAGAGTAAAGTGACATTGCACAGTCATTGTTATATTAAAACAAGATTCTGTATTATTCACAGTTATAAAAATAAAAACTAGGTATAGAATTGATGTCAAAGGCTATGGTCATACCACCCTAAATGTATCTGATCTCATCTGATCTTGAAAGCTAAGCAGAATTGAGTTTGGTTAGTACTTGGATGGGAGAGTGCCTGGGAATAGAGGTTCTGTAAGCATGGGGATAGGGAGGAGGTGTGGTAGGTATAAGGAAGGGGGCGGGGGAATAGGGAAGAAATGACCCAAACATTGTATGCACATATGAATAAAAGAAAAATAAATAAATAAAAAGAAACTTTAAAAAATGATAAATTATTTCTGAGTCTTGAGTTATGTGCTATTCATCCAAATATATATACAAAGAAGAGAGAAGATATCTATGTCATTAAAATAGGCATTCCTAATAAAAAGTTAGGTTTTTATGTTTAATGATTTATAAAAATGTATTTGTTATCTTAATCAAATTTGTAGGAATAATCATTATAACATACCAATCCAGAAGAAATTTTAACATTTCAATCCTAAAAAGTTTTTTAAGTCAGAATATTTTTAAAATTTGATTTAGTAATACACTTTTTTAACTACAAGTATAAGATACATGAGAATAATATTAGGTGGTATTATGGTTAATTTTTGTGTCAACTTGATTTGGCCATGATATTTTTTCAAACACTTTTGGAATGTTTCTATGAGGAAGTTTTTGAACAAAATTAGCATTTAAATTGATAGAATGAATATGCATGCCATAAATACCATAATGAAACCTACTCATACAATTTATGCTAACAAATTTAAAAAATTGTTAGAATGAGTAAAGAGATTGCCTTCCTCAATGTGGGTGGGCTTCATTCATTTCAATGAAGGCCTGAACAAAAGAAAATCAACTCTTCCCTAGTAAGAAAGGAAACTGCTTGATGGCCTTCACATGGCATGTTGTTCTTGGTTTACAGAAGATTGCTGGCCTTTGGGCTCAAATTGGCATGTGATATCAGTTCTGTAGATTTCAATTTACTATCTTCCATAATTGCATGAGATAATTTATTGTAATAAATGTCTTTATAGACACATTTCTTCTATTGTTTCTGTTTCTCTGAAGAACCTCATTAATACAGGTGGTGAGATTAAATGGAAAGATTATGCAAAGAGAAAAATAACTGCATACATTGTCTGACTATGAAGGAGCTTATTTATGAAGTTTTAAAACAAGTAAAGGTGTCTTTGAATCATTGGGAAGTATAGATTACATTAAACACATTTTAAAAAGTGGAGCAAGTTTTACTTTAAAACAGGGCTTCACAAATGTTTCCTGTAAATAACTTGATAGAAAATATTTTAGACTTTGTAGGCTCTCTAGTAACTACTAGTCTACTACCTTCCAATAAAACTTAAATTACAAAAGTAAGTGGTAGCCTATATTGGCCTGATTTGGACCATGTATGGTAGCTATTTTGGTGACTCCTACTCTATAATATCAATATCTATATTACATTGAAAATTATATTTATGTACTTAATGAAAACATTTTTAAGAAACCAACTTGAAAATATGTCTTACATGGTATTTCTAAAATCTTTTAGGAGGTGCATGCACAAAAGATTTTGCAGACAATACCACCATTGTGAAGAATGAAGCAGAGGACAGGAAGGCCTCACCATGTGAAGAGGATAAAAGCAGGCCATTCCTGGGAAGGGAGGCAGCAAGACTGACAGCACAAATAGGATGGCATGTCCTTTCTCTTCCTGTAGCTCAGAACACAAGACACAGTAGAGGTAAAGAGTGACTTTGAGGCTCATGCTTATAATTCTAGCTAGTTAGGAGATAGACATGGAAACTGGGAAGATCATGGTTTGAGGCCAGCCCAGGCAAACCATTAGTGATACCTAGTCTCAGCCAGTAAGCTAGCTATGTGAATTTATACCTGTCATCCCTGTTATGCAGAATCATAGTCCCGGCTGGTTTGGGAAAAAATGTGAGACTCTATCTAAAAAATAACTAAAGTAAAAACGGTTTGGAGGAATGACTCAAGTGGTGGAGCATGTGCCTAGTAAGTATGAGGCCGTGAGTTTAAACCCGGTACTACACACACACACACACACACACACACACACACACACACACACGTGAATTTGAGATGGTGGCCAAAGATCAGATGGGAAAAGGTTTTATATTGCTTACTTATGAATTTAGAATTCACTGCATGGGCAATGAGAAGTTGCTGAAGAATTTAAGCAACAGTAGGTAAGACAGGCTCAAGAAGTCAGGACTATAAGGAAAAAGATCATTTACAAACTATTGCTGAAGCCTATGGAGAACTGGGAACCACATGAAATATGGTAGTGGGACTAGAAAAGGTTACGAATAGATTTAAGAGATATATGCTATGTGACCTTAGCAAGACTTCATTGTTGGTAGATCATTATGATGAGAGAGGTCAAGGCTTCTATTTTTGAAATGGAAGAAGGTGTTTTGATACTGGGGTGGAATATGCTGTCATCCAGTAAATTATAGACTTCAAGAACAAGTGTTAAAATGTCAACTGAATGGTGGCATTCAGGAAACAAGCTCACTTTTGAGATTTTTAATTTTGAGGTGTTTTTAGAACAATTGAGTGGAATGGAAAAGCAGGTAATTAGAAATAAAGTCTTAAAGTAATGTAAATGACCTTGAATAATGTCATAAATTTCAGATCCATTTCGAATAATTCATCTTAGAAATTGGGACAATTTCTTCCATAGAGAGTGCCAAGCAAAGAGATGTGGGGCTGAGGAAGCTCGTGAAGTTTCCATGAAAGATGGTTGAAGAAAAATCCATTAAGAAATAGAAGGGGAAGGAAGCAAAGATAGGAAAAGGTTGGAAACAGTACGCTGTTTTAAAATTTGAGTTAAGGAAAGTTATCAGAACTAGATAATGACTAGCAGAGTCAAACGCAGTAGGCCAGTACTTTGTATTTGGACTTTATCAAGTGAAATTTGAAAAATCTAATGAAAGCAAAAGCTTGATTACAATGGCACCAGAAATGTATAGCAAGTTTCCAGAACTTTAAGAAGTTCAGAGGAGAAGAGGAAGTATCTAGGGTAGATTTTTGTAAAAACCTGTGCTTATCTGTTGAGGAAAAGATCCTCCCAATGAAGAGGAAATCTAAAGATAGAGATGCCAGGACTCAATTAGAGAGCATGGTCTTGGTGGGGAGAGATAAACTGAAGTGAGAATGAATAGGAGTAATGAGGAATGAATGGAATTAGAATGTAGAAAGAGATCAAATGTAAAACATTCAAAGTTCTAATGCAAGAAGGAAGGGACTATCTACAGGTAACAGGAGGTCAGCTAATGATGTATGGAAGACACTGCTAGCAAATATCTATTTTGTCTTTCCTATTTCCTGAGCTTTCCTGTATCTAGGAGGACTTATGCAAGCCAAAGTGATGTGGCATGAAGAGTATAATGCATTTCACAGGTGTTATATCTGCTCTACGCTCTTTCATTTCTAACTATGGGAATTTTTAAGGCCATATATTCCAAATAGAATAGATATGAGTTGGAGAAGGCTATTGAATTTTACATTATGAGCAGGAAATAAGCCTTATTGGATTAAGCTAGTGAGATTTGGGGATGTATTTGTTATGGTAGCATAGGACAGCCTACCATCATTAATGTACTAAAGATAACTGAAAGGATGTTGTTAGGATTTTAGGTCAGGATTTGTAAAACTGGTGTGTGTGGCTGAAATATTTTAGCTCTCTGTTCATAGAAGCTAAAGAAGAAGAGTAGGGGTTTACTTCTAGGAAGAGAGAGAGAAAGAAACAAAGACAGAAACAAAGATAGAAACAGAAACAGAGAGGATTAAACAGTGATAGGCTAAGATTAAAAAAAGTAACAGGGAATAAGGGCCTCTCTCAGTTTGTAAAATAGATATATTAGAGAAGTTGGAGTGAGACTGAATAGTGGAAGAATGTGGTCAAATAAGAGTTAATTTATGATTTTTAAGAAAGATCGTTTTCTGGTGGTAGTTAAGATCATACATTTCTTTCTGGGAATGTAGCTGATTTAAAGTAGATAGAAAAGTTAAGATACTTCAGAAATTCTTTAGAGAAATTGTTGCATGGCTCATTTACATACATGTTGAAATAATATGAAAATTGTAATGTCATCACTGTATAAAGTAATTATGAAATTACAAAAGAAACAGTTGATGTAAGTCCATTTAATTTCATATAGTAGATTTTTATACTTGTCTATTGAATAGTTCATTCACCTTGCTCTTTTGACATAATATTTAACTGAATTTTCAAATATTATCATTTATGAGCTTAAAAAGTGTTTATTCTGTATTTTAATGTATAGCTCTAACATGACAGTGATGTTTTAATTAATTAATTCCAACCTTGAGAAAGACATCTTAATGTTCACTTTTAAAGGTGTACAAATAAGTGTGGGCAGAGTACTCCAGAAAATGCGTGAAATTTGCTTAATAAGTTGACTTGAGTTCTTCAGCATCTAATGGCCATAAGGAAAGACTTGAGCTTTCTACAGACTACAGCTATACTTTGCTGAGAGAGACGTGCTGAATTAGACTTGCCATATCACATTTCCTGCAATTTACTGCCACCAAATAAGTTTTCCAACTCTATTAGTTTTCTATTATTGCTATAGCAAATTATCACAAATTGAACGTCTTCAAACAGTACGGATTTATGTCTTACAGATTTGTAGGTCAGAAATCTGGTGAAGGTCTTAGAGGGATAAAATTGTGGTGTTGGCTGCATTTCTTCTTGGGGCTGTTTCCATGCATTTTCTGCCTTCTTAAGGGCACCCATATTTCTTAGCTCGTGGCCCCTTCTTTCACTTCATATCTAGAAATAGTTGTTGGAGTTCTCATTTTGTTTTTCTCTGACCGCCTCTTCTGCTTCCCCCTGACACAAGGACCCTTGTGGCCACATTGGGACTAGCTTCATTTCTCCCAATGGTCTGTCTTCCACTGTCTCTTAGACATTAAGCCACTTGTTCTTTAAAAAGTATGCAGTCTTCTATGCTTTTGAGCGTCCTGTGTATCATGAAACTCTCTGTCCCTCACCTCATTGTTTACCTGACCACTGTTCTTCATTCAATACTCAGCCTGATGCCCCTTCCTTCAAAAAGCCTTTTTGCACTTACTGTCTTTTTCCTCAAGGTAGATATGTAAACAAATTCTCCAACTGAACTTATTATTCTTTCCTTCAGAGTAAATAATATTCTGTTTTGCAATTTTGTGACAATTTCCAGTTTCCTTTACTTGACTGTGAATCTTTAAGGATTATAATCATTTAAAATTTATATTTACATGTCCAGTTTCTAGTACAATATTTGGCATTTAGTACTCATTAGTGACTGGGTCATAGAATGATTGGGTTTGAGCATCAATTAATTTTAATAAAATAGGATACATAATATCAGGGTACAGGTGGTAAGATTATTTTATACTGAAAATTTGTTTTGCATATATATATATATCTGTGACTAAGTTGTCGTGTAAAATGTATGTCACACAATAAATTGGTCGTGATAAAAGAAAAGTTTAGAAGCTACACACTTAGCAATATTCAACATATAATCATGGAATTGAATATATACAAATAATTATTAGAATTACCCCAATACTGGGTACCTTGTATGTATATAGACTTCTGGTAGCTTCTTTCAATCAGAAATCTGAGCCAGATTTTTACTGACCTTCACCTTTACCTGAATGCATGCCTCAAGCCTGCAAGATTTTTCCTGGAGGCTAAATGCTTCTATCTCTACTTCCCTGTTTATGAAGAGGTTTATCCCAAGAGAAGGTAGGGGAATCCCTTCTTAGGAGTCTTGTTATTGATTTCCAAGAATTGTCCGTAAACAGCAGCCCACCTTGTAGCAGAGCCTTTAGAGTGATTGCAGTGTTCATCCACTCAGCCTGAAGGCAATCTTTGAAGTGGTAGAGGCAGAGGAAGCCCCTCTAGCCAGGCATGGAAGCCAGTCCTTTTCATTCAACAACCCCCTGGACAGTTTGCCCAAGCTATGAAGTGGTTGCTGTCCCAAATAACTGAGCTAAAAATATTAATTTAAAAAAAGGAAAAGGAGTCAAATTTGTCTTGCTGGAGGCATGCTCAAATTGGAAGAGTCCTTGAATCAAATTTCTGTTTCTTTAATCAGGTCTAAACAAACATCCACTTCTGTGGCTAACTTTATTTCCATGTATTTAGTTATTTGTCAATTTTCAAAAAGTTCTTGTAGTAATTTAATCTCTCTAGAACCCAATGATGTAAAGGCAGAAGGAAAAAAAGAAAAAATGGATTTAGAAATAAAAAATTGAACAGAAAGAAACTGTATTTTGATACATCTAGAAAAAAGTACATTCTATCTGCCCCTTACCTAGTCATTTTCATGGTGTATTTGCTACTTAAAAGGGGGTGGAAGGAGGCAAAATCAGAAAAATATATCTCATTTGCAAAACTTGAGAAGTGTTTTTTTTCAGCAGCGACTCTTTTCTGTGTAACTGCCACAGTGGGTAGAAGTTTGTCATTTCCTACCTGGTTAGTCCTATTGTATCTCCGTTTAAGGGATGTACAACTTTTGTGTTGGATACAGTCATCTTCTAATTCTAATTTGGAATAAAAGTCAAGGAAACCTATAGATATAGAAACAAAGGAGTAGTTTTCTTCTCACACCTCTACTTACAAACAATGTGGTTTACGTTAAATTTTATTTTTCTTCTTAATAGTTAAGTACACATGCTACAGACTGGCTTGGTATTTGGTAGAATGTCTCAGCAGGGGAGTGCTGAGTGGTAAGAGACTCACAAGCTGAGGAATTAAAAAAATGACAGTAGAATAACTAAAGAACAGAGGAACAGATGAGGGCAGAAAGGTAAGAAGCACGATGGTTCTTAATGTACAAACTAGCTTAGACATTTGGCTGAAAAATTAATTTACAGTGAAGAGCATAGAGGGAAAATAAAAATGGATCAGAGAAAAGAATGGTAAGAACTAAGCACAAACCACTAAATGTTTGATGACCTGTCAACTCTCAAATGAAAAACAGGTGTCCTCTCTCATACCCCTTGCTTACAAAGACTAGTTTTTCCAAAGTGAAAGGAGAAGCAAGCTTCCATTATAGCTATAACATCTCCCTATATCATGTTGGATACAAGCATTTTCTATGGTTGTTTTGAAGTTGACTTGACTATATCTGTCACAGGTTTAAGCCAACTCTGGTCCGAAATGAGTTTTCTTTGATATATCTCTAAAGACCAGGAGATATGGTCTAAATTTTATTCTTTTAGATTTTAATACAATATGAAAATACCAAGCAAGTCCAAAAATACATATTTGTAATTGTGTAGGTTACTTAGGTTGTTATAAGAACTTGTGAGTCAGTGTCATGGAGAGATTGAATTTAACCTTTCTTTTTTGTTTTGGTCAGTATGGGGCTTGAACTCAGGGCCTCACACTTGCTAGGCAAGTACTCTACCACTTGACCATTTTGCCAGTTTTGAGAGATTGAATTTAAGAGTGGTCTTGTTTTTGTAGACATAAAATTAATTAAGAATTATTTTCTGAATTGTTTAATGTTATAATCCAAATACAATCCATTTCTATTATTCTTTACTTTGTAAACAATTAAGCTTTAGAAATGACCCAAAATTGTGAATATTAATTCTCTAGAATATATATTTCTAATTAGAAATGAAGGAAAAGATAATGCAACATTACTTTCCCTCAAGAAATTTGTAAGCCCAGAGTGTGATTATCTCCAAGTATTTTATAATTATCTATTTATCCATTATCTATCCACCTATCACTACTGTGGGTACTATCTGCAATAAAATAATCTATTCTACTTTGCCTCTTCTCTAATTATGATTTAACTCATATTTTATAATTTTTATGGCAGAGGAGGGATTCTAATTCCCCTCTGAGATGCAACATTAGTAAGAAAAGCTACCACTTTTTATCAGACCTTTTAACCATATCATTTGAAAATTGAATGAAACTAGAAATCTAATTAGCCAGGCATCAGTGTCAACCCTGGAGCCTCTTCCTGGCAAGGTGCTGAATGAAAGAGTCAGTGATTCAGGCACAGCTGGGGAAGGTTAACTCCATCTGCAGAGGGCCTTTCAAGGTATACATATCCCCAAAGAAGACAAGGTCAATGGAAGCATGTCATGGAGATTTCTCAGGATATTGGGTCATGTATGTGAGACTGATCACGTAGCACCTGTGACGGCAGGTCCATTCCATATTGAAATAAGCAGCTCTAATTTCTCCTCACACTTTCAGTTTGGTAAGAGAAATAGCAAAATAATTATATATTTTTCTAAATATCAAATGATAATATCACTGAAAAATACATGTTGTATTTTATTAATAGTGAACACACTGATTCATTGCATAGAGGTCACAGGAACCAGGAGTCAAAAATTTTTTTTCTAGATAAAAAATACAGCTCAGAAAAGGGAAAGTCAGGAACAAACAACATAAAGACTGGTCACATAAGAATTTGTAAAGAATCAGAAAAGCATATTTTTAAATTTACTTCATCTAAGGATTTTTTATTTCTTCTGTATGTATAAAGTCCATGCATTCAACATATGCATATTTGCATGTGTTGAAAAGGTAAGCTGAGACAATAAAATTTCTTCTTAACATCTGTCTAAGCAACCAATGATTCTTGAATCAGGTAGCTCCAAACTAGAAGTGATTTGGGAGATCCACCAAGTGAACATGGCTGGAAATTTTGATGGGAAAACACAGAAATAAAGCAAAGAAAACATTTGACTGGTTGCTGCTGCAGTTGCTTTATTTGGTCTAGATAATTGGAAAGTTTCTAGTTATATAATCATGTTTGTTGGCTGCTTCTAATTGACCATGTTAGGTTCTAATTTTATAAGAAACAGACATTTATAAAAACAATTAAAAAACTGCTAAAAGTCATAATGCGCCCCCAAAGTGGGTAGACCCGTTTGAACATTAGGGATCATGTCTATATTTTAAGTTATCATGAGATACAATAGTATTGCCTAGAAGTTTTTAAAATAGCATTGTTCTTCTTATAATATTTTAGGCAAAACTCAATGAACTATGTAGTATGAATTTTAAAATTCCTTTTACAAATATGATTGAGGAAAGGCAAAATAAATTAAGATAACATCATCGTAGCCAAAGATCATTTTTTTTCCTCTGGAACTAGGGTTTGGACTCAGAGCTTCTTGCTTGCGAAACGAGCACTCTACTGTTGAACTAGACCTCTAGTCCATGTGGTTAAAGATCTTGCTCAGAAACTCAACATGAGGTGATTTTTAAAAAGTTGTTAAACAACAAAAACAGTAGAATAATGAAGCTTTTTAAAGCCAATAGCTATAAACACCTATATTCATAAACAGATAACATTCTAGCAGGTTCATTTGTGAAAAGATGATGAAATACAAAACAATAATAAAAAAATAGCTGATTTTCCATAAAATACAGAGCTACTGTGAGATAACTTTAGTGATAACTATTTTGTTAGAAAAAAAGAATTTTTGGAGCATCTTGTTTTCCTGAAAGTCATTCTTTGGGCAAGAGTATGAAAAGGCAACAATGTGTCTTGAAAGAGGTCTCAGAAACCTTCTGATGATGAGAAAAAGAGTAGATTTAACAAATACTTGGGGAAGTGGAATATGAAATTAGTGACAATAACACTTTCTCCTTTCATGTTTCTAATAGCTTTGAAAGAGAAGATAATGGATATACTATAGATTATGTAAACTTTAAACTATGTGAAGTGCTATAGAAAATATATAGCATAAATGGCCTTTGGTGATAAAAATTGCAGGCCACATAAAGCAAAAATGGGAGGTATTAATGGGTAATGAACCATATGTTACTGCAGTTTTATCTTCCATAATGGGCAAAAGTAGTTTCTTACAGACACCATAAATTTGCAAATTCTCAAGAGATGTTTTTTTTTAAGTTAAAAAAAGAATATGGACGATACTGAGCTCCTTAAAAGAAAAGAGAAGAAATATAGCATACCAAGTATAGTGATCAGACATTCAAACAGGCATCATCTTTCCTGCTGGCACCAACTACAAACTTTTTAGCTGCAAGGTGTTTAGTACTTCAAAGGACTTTATTCTTTCTACTTTTTTCCAAAACAATTTAATTAAATCTGACAATCTGTACCAGCATCCAAGCAGATGATTAATGAAGAGAATACACAACTAAGACAGTTTATTTTCCTTTAAAATAGCATATGAAATTTCAACTGTACATTTACCTTTGCCTGTAATTCTATTATACTTTCCAAGTAAAGTGATCTTGCAATTCTCTGGTATGCTTATTTCACATCTTTTCCTTATTCCTGCATATAGCATAGAGGTTAGGATTAAAGGCTCTATTTGCTATATAAAATATAGAATGATTGGATTACTCTTGCTTTGCAGGTAGAAGTGTAATTGACTCAAATTTTTTTGACTGGATGTACTAAAGCAATTCTACTTCTGGGCACTTTTCCGTGAACATGTGTGCATGTGTGCACACCAAAACACGTGCATAAGAGAAATCACACCATAGCTGTTTTATTCATAATGGTCAAAGACTGGAAAACATCCTAAATGTCTGTCAATAGCAAAAATAAAAAATATGTGGTATATTTATACAATGGCATTCCACAGAGCAAAGAAAAAGAAAAATGCACCAACAAGGAGAAAAGTCAGATTCTGAAGACTAAAAGTGATATACCTTCATTTGTGCACAGTTCCAAGATCAAGGCAAACCTTATCAGTGATAACAGAAGTCAATGTGGTAACAGAAATCTGAGTGAGTGGGTATCAACTGGGAAGGAAGCACAAGAATGCCTTGTGGAAAGCTGGAATTGTCTTGTTGCTTGATCTTGTTACATGTGCATGTGTGAAATTTTATTTATATAGTTGGGTTGAGTCATCTTGTATTTTGTTTTATGCATTTTTATGAACATTTTATATTTAAAGATGCAAAGATTCAAAGGAAGTTGCAAAGACATGTACAGGGAAATCCTGTCCCTCCTTCCTACAGCCTCCCCCAAACTTAACATCTTATGCACTTACGTCAAATTGTCATTACCAAGATACTGAGAATAGGCACAATCCATAAACCTCATACAGATTTCATAGGTTATACAAACACCCTTTTGTGTACATAAGACTGTGCAATTTTGTCCCATGTATAGACATTGTGTAACAACCACCTCAACAAAATTCTCAACAGTCTATCACCACAAGATTCCCTTCATAGCCATACACTCCTCAACTTGATCCCTCATTCCTGGCAAATACTCAATATGTTTGGCCTCTCTTTAATTGTGCTATTTTGCAAATGTAACATAATGGAAGCATGCAATATATGCCTTTTTGAGACTATCTTCTTTTATTCAGCAGGATTCCTTGTGTTTGGTCCCAATTCTATGTATTAATAGTTAGTTCATTTTTATTGATACACAGTACTCCATCTTATGAATATAATACATTTTATCTGAGATGCTGTAAATATGTTCCTGCAGGAAATAAGGCTTCATTTCTCTGGAATAAATGCCAATAAGTACAATTTCAAAGCTGTATCATGTTCCCTTTTAGTTTCAAATTTAAAGTTAAAAATACATTAGCATTTAATGTGCATTTTCTCTAATGGCCAATGATATTGAACATCTTTTCATATATTTAGTATTTTTTTTCTTTTTAATGATGCTTTATACATTATTCTTGTCAACAGACTCTTTAAAAAGAGAATTCAGGCTTTGACCTAAAAATTCTTAGCATGAATCCCAGTTCTACATGTCTCAGCTATGTAAATTTAGGGAAGTTTTTTCATTCTCAGTTGCTAGCTCACCTCAAACAAAGAATTATAAGTCATTAATGTATGTGCTTTATGTCTGCTAACTCAATGAGCTCTTACAACAAACTCACAAGGCATTTCTGGGTTCTAAGGTAATTCAAAATAAGTTCTAATATGCTGCTCTATGTGTATTAAAACTGTTAGCTCAATAAACCCTCAAAACGACCTTAGAAAGCAGTTCTATATATAATAGATGAATAAATTAAGTCATAGAGAGGCTAAATAATTGTCCAAGATTAGAAATTGTCCAAGGCCAGACTGAGAAGTTTTGTTATTTGTTTTTTGTTATGACTGCTTTATTTATTTTATTTTTATTATTGTGCTGGAGGTACATTGTAGCATTTTAGACTGAGAAATTGAACCTAGGCAGTCTACCTAGGGCAGTCTTGCTCTGTGCTATGAAGTAATCAGTTAGGAGTGGAATAACTACATTATTATCAATCTCACTTGGATTCATTTATTCCTTTCATGTTAAAATAAGTATATATTCATTTATCTAATATCAATCTGTACAATTATGCTGGTGTCTAGTCCTTGTTACTTGTCTAAGGATTTTGGTTCTGTGGTTATTTTCCCCTTCTGTGTCATACCCTAAATTTCTTCCTCATACATGCATTCCTATCATTGGAATAACAACAGTCTGAATATTAGATCTCTTCTACACTTCTGGTGATTTTGCATTCCTCTATAGTTGCAGGGCATTTATTGCTACATTTTACAGCAGAACTCCTTAAATGAGGCATCCATATTTTGGGTTTCCCCTACTTCTTCTATCTTTACATCTAAGGAAATACAATAAGGATTTTTTTTTACCACTTCTCATTAGAAGAGCTCTTTTCACACTATCAAGTTACAACAATCTCTGTCTTTCTATATCACTTATTGATTCCATCTTCTTTCTCAAAACAGCTTCCCTTTAAACGTCTATTCAATGTGATTGCTTAATTCTCTTCTCTTGGCTACTACTTCTTAGTCTCCTTTCTGGGCAGCCTTCTTGGCCTGGCCTCTTGGAGAAAGCATAGCTCCTATCTCAGTTCTTGACTTTTTCTCTTTTTTGCATGTCCTGTTCCTAAGTGGACTTATCCAGGCCTGTGACTTGAAACATATCTAACATTGATAATCTCAGGTATACCTTCTCCACTGAGATTTGAGCTGCATGTACAATGTCTACTTGACCTCAGAACCTAAATATAATGTTGGCTTCTCAGCTTTGACATTGTTCAGAATTGTCCACTTGATCATCTGCTTAGAACTTCCCTCTCAGACTTCCCAACTGTAGTTAAGGATGCCAAGGCTAAAACATAGAAATTGTTTATGTTTCCTCTTTCTCTAGCCTACTTACTCAGCCATCAGCAGTCACTTTATAAAAATAGAGATAACAAATCAAGTCACAGATTTCTGCTGTAATTCTTGATATTCTATAGTATCTCCTACTTTTGAATTTCTATACATCAGCCCGGCTATCTTTTAAAATTACAAAACAGATTTTGTTACATACTAACTTAAAATTCTTTAATGACTTTTCATTGCATTTAAACAAAACCCAAAGCCCTTACTAAAATACTTGTCACCATTGAAAAAGCCCTATGAGTGACCCCTAGCTATCTCTCTGAGTTTAACTTTTTCATTCTCATTCACAAAACTCTTGCCACACTGGCCTTCAAACTATAGCTTATGTATGTCTAATCTTTTTGCTTGAACTTCTCTTGCTTCAGATCTTTGCATGACTTTTGTACTATTCAAGTTTCTGTTCAAATATCTCTTCTTTGAAAACACTTTCCATTCCAAGCATAGCCTAAGTACTTGTCTACTGTTCCCTGTTACTTCATATGCTTGTAGTCGCTTCATAGAACTTATAACCCTAAAAAGCAGTTACACTGTGTTAGCTTTTCTATTTATTGTCTATGTTACTATAACTGTCTCACCTCTTCCCTAAAGTAAGTGATTTTTCAAAGTTGCAAGACTTTTGTTCTCCTGTCTATTTCCAATGTCCACAATTTGCCTAGCATTTAAAATAACCTAGATGCTCAGTTAGTTAGAAGTATAAATTGCTACACTAATATTTATAAAACATATTGAGGTTTGAAGTATAACATATGGAATATACATACTATAAAATATTAAAATGTAGATTCTTTGGCAATCTTTTAATGTGTGAGAAAATATTTTGGGCATGGGTAAAATGATTAGGATATCCACAGTCACTGTGTATAAATTACATCGATAAAGTGCCATCTGTGATTACCAGACTATTATGGATGAATAAACAAAGACACTTGTAAAATCCTTTGAATGCAGACTTATTTAAAAATTTTTATGGTGTTAGTTTTACATTCACCCAAGTCAATCTAACTTAACATTCATTTCTATACAACCTTATCTTAATGTTATTGACATATTTTAAGCTTTTATTTTGGTTTTCATAGAAATAACTTTCTATGGCTTGCTACTCATATTTCATTGGTTTTATGTAACATAAATTAAGTAATGTAATTAAGAATAAGTATAGTTGTAATAAACAGATTTGGACATGATTCAAATTCTTGTTAACTTTCTAAGGAAACAAAAATGAGAAGGCCATGCATTAACCTAACCTACTCAAACTCTTTTTTAGTTAAATAATCTTAAGAATGTTTCAGAACATTTTTGTCAACTAACTTAATTAATGAAATTTTATTAAATTTGGATGTTTATACATGCTCATATTCTAGTACCAGGTCAATTATGAAGATTTGGCTTTCATCAAAGAATCCTTAGGTATATTTATATAAATTTATGAAGAATCAGTTTTTTAAAAACAATAGATTTGTCTGTCTTTGAAACTGTTATAGGCCTCATATAATTAAACTCTACTATTTTCTCAGAATCTCAAAGAACATGTGAGACTTTAAATTTAGTCATAAAATCAAAGCTGACAAGTGAAATTCAGTTATAAAGTCTGACTGAAATGACCTGGAAGCATACATTTTGAGAAAGACCTACATAGATGTCTTCTATAACCTGCATATTTTGTAACACATGTTGAAATACTGACACAACTATGCATTTGAAATAATTACTTTTCTATAAATTATTATATACATATTTTAATTTTGTTTTATGACCAATTTTCTGAGAGATCAAAAAAATTACTGTCAATTTGTAGCATATAAAGGCATACTTGCAAACAACATACAGCAACACAACAGGTCCTTGCTCAAGTATTGGATAAGATCTCAAAAAAGAGAATTATTAAATACACTGAATAAAATACAATGCATAGGTTTTTTTCAGATTCACACATTATGCATTGCTTCATTTTAATCTCTCGTACACAATAAGAGTTATCTTATTAATGAAATTTTCCTAGAAATCATATTGGTAAGATAAAACTAAACCTTAAGCTAATAAAAAATGCATTTAAACATATTTTTAAACATCACAGTTAATTAGGTTTAAATGTGCAGCACCTTTTTGATTTTCTTTTGTGGTGTTTGAGACAGAACTTAGGGCTTCATGTATGTGAGGCAAGCACTCTGTCTCTGTGTTAATTCCCCATCCTTGCAGTAATAGTTTTGACTGGTACAAAGTCATAGTTTATGAGATGGTAGTAATGGTTGGAGTGTATAATATTTTCCAACCATTTGGAATATATTAACTTTAATCAGCAGCAGACTATTAAGGTATCTGTAATTCTAGATTTGAAAATTGTCTCACTAAAGTTAATGTAATACTTAATTAAAGAAATAATATGTAAGCTTTCCTATTCATGTCAAGCTAATTCTTAATACTTAAATATTCTTGAAATTTTGGGCTTTTTAAGGAAGTCATAACAACTTATATGATAAAGAAACAATTTTACATTTGTCTAAAAATTGTTTCAAATTTGAAAAAATAGAGGCATACTTAGAGATAGTGTGTATTTGAATGATCACTGCAAAAAGCAAAGTCCCAATAAAACAAGTCACACATATTTTTATTTCTCAGTGCATATAAAATTTATGCTTACACCATTCTATAATTTATAAAGAAGAAAATAATATGTTTAAAATGTATAAACCTTAAAAAAAGTATTTTATTAATAAAATGTGCTAATTATCATCTGATGTTTCAGAGTGGCAATCTTTTTGTGGGTGAAAGGTCTTGATAGCTGCTGAGTGATGCTTGCTAAAGGCTGGGGTGGCTGTGACCACTTCATAAAGTAAGACAAAAATGATGTTTGCCAATCAATTGACTCCTCCTGTTTTAGTTATTTTTCTCATCATTGTGACAGAATGCCTGACATAAACAACCTAAAGGAGGAATTATTTATCTTAGCTCCAGAGATGTCAGTCCATCATGGTAGGAAGGGCATGGCAGAGCAGTGAAGTTCATTTCATGGCAACCAGGAAGCAGAGAAAAGAGAACCCAGGAAGGAGTCAGAGAAATAGGGCCTCAAAGACCTGCCTCAGTGATCCACATCCTCTGTCTTCATGTCATATTTTTCACCAACTCACAATATTGCCATCATATTGTGAACCCATCAAGGAATTAATCCATTCATTAGATCAGGCCCACCGCTAGATGTGTGCATTACTAATTCCTAAACATCTCTCAATCCAGGCAAGTTGACAATGAAGATTAACTTTCACACTTCTTTTGTGAAATATTTGATAGCATTTTACCCACAATAGAATATTTTTCAAAATTAGAGTCAATCTTCCTAAACCCTGCCAGTGCTTTCTCAACTAAGTTTATACAGTATCTTAAATCCTTGTTAACATTTCAACAATGTTTATGGTGTCTTCACCAGGAATAGATTCCATCCCAAGAAACCACCCTCTTTACCCAACCTTAAGAAGCAACTCGCCACTGTTAAAGTTTTATATTGAGATTAGCAATTCAATATTCCATATTCAATTTCTACTTCAAATTTTAGTTCTCTTGCAATTTACAGCACATCTGCAGTTAATTTGCCCATTGACAGCTTGACTCTCTAAAAGTCATGCATGAGGATAGGAATCAACTTTTTTCAAACACTTGTTACTGTTGACATTTTTACCTCCTTCTATGAATCATGAAGATTCTTAATAATATGTGGAATTCTGAATCCTTTCCAGGTTTTCAATTACTTTTATCATACCCATCATAGAAATTGCAATCGATTGCAGCTATACTCATATATAACATGTTTCTTAAATAATATTTGATGATTTAAGTTATTTCTTGTTCCATGTGGTTCAGTATGGATGTTGTATTAGCAGATACAAAAGCAATGCTAATCTCATTGTACATCTTCATCAGAGTTCTTGGATCATCAGATACATACATACATTTTCAATGAGCAAGAGGGATTGTGGAAGGAATCTTTTTTTTTCCTGAGTAGTAGTTCTCAAAGTAGGCTTAATCACTCAGGAACTCATGTCATCAACAAATGTACTGCCATTCATTCTATTGAAAGAATAGAGGAAACATAGAGTTATTATAATTCTTAAGGTTTTAGGATTTTGGGAATGGCAAAAGAGCATTGGCTTCAACTTAAAGTCACCGGTTTCAATAGTTCCTGAGAAAATAGTCATCCCTCTTTGAAGATTTAAATACAGGCATGGAGCTCTCCTCTTTATTTATGAAGGCCCTACATGTGATCTCCTTTCAATTTAAGACTATTTTATTCACACTGAAAATCTGTTGTTCAGTGTAGTCACCTTCATTAACTGCCTTAGGTAGATCTGGATATCTTGCTGCAGCTTCTGCAGCAACACCTGTTGGTTTACTTGTACTTTGATATTAATGGAGGCAGTTTCTATGAAACAAACTCTGCTAGCTTCACCCTCTGCTGCCTCACCTCTCAGTCTTCATAGAGTTGAATAGAGGTGGGACTTTGTCCTAAAGTAGACTTTGGCTCAGCATAGTGGCTGATTTGATCTTCTATCCAGACAAAAAAATTAATCTACATTAGTGATAAGGTTGTTTGGTTCTCTTATTATTTGCATGTTCTCTTTAAATTTCCTTAAAGTGGAATTCTGAAACATTTAGAACTGAAAAGATAGTTATTAGTGAACTAGACTCTGCATTTTGCAAAAACAAGAACAACCAAAAACAACAAAATAAAGTATAGTAGACTTGAGAAATTCTAGGTCAAAAACCAGCTAAGTTCAGCTGAGGTAAAGTTAAATAATCTTTAACATTATCATCCAAATGACTGGATGATGGATTAGAAAAATAAGCAAAAATGTTTAAAACTATCATAAAGTTTCATGTGGTCCATACATGTAAAATTTACAGCCCTCAGTGATCTAGGTTCCTGCACTGCTTATTTTTTCTTTTTACATCATTAAGGAACCAGTGCATGGAAACAGGAGCAAGTAATGGAAAAGCTGAATAATTTAAAATCATAATGTCATAGAGAGAATGACCTTCAGACTCTTTCCTTTGATGTTATTTCTTATTTCAGACTACTACAACAAGTGCTATGGACTAACTTAAATAAAAGACATTTATTTCTCAAAAACCTAGAATTTGAAAGTCCAAGATTAGGGCCTCAACATTGTCAGGTTCTTGGTGAAGTCTTATTTCCTAGGTAGATTGCAGACAGATACCTTCTGATTATATCCTCACATGACAAAGAGCAGAGAGAGAGAAAGCAAATTGCTTTCTGCAATTTCAGGGCACTATGGCCATCATGATAGTTGTACCCTTGTGAATAATGAATACACAAAAGCTCCCACCTCCAAATACCATTACATTAGAGAAGAGGGGTTAATGTATGAATTTTGAAGAGGCAGTCATTCCATCCATAGCAAGATGTACTCAGCATAGTAAATTTGGTGTTTATCACTTCCAAGAATATGTTTATCTGTAAACCTACTTAATGCATAAAACTATACAGTTTTAATATCATGTTTATCCAGTATTATTAACTGCTACTTTAAAGGATCTACATTTTTTAGCTATATGCTTATAGGTAAGTTTTCTAGTTCATTTTTAATGATAAAGAATCTGATATAATTCATGTATTATAAAGATATTTAAGATATTTCTAATATTTACTATTACAAATAATGCTGAAATGACCAGAGGTGGTGGCACACACCAGTCATCAGCAAACTAAAGAAAATGAAACAGCCTGGGCTCCATGAATTGGAGGCAAGCCTGGGACACATAGTGAAACTCTGTCTAAAAACCCAGTAATAGTAATAATGCTGAAAGAAAAGTGTGCATGTTTTATCAAGGACACCACTTAAATGTCTATATGTATGCCAAGAAATGAAATTTCTGAATTTTAAAGTATACAAATCTTAATTTTACTAGATGCTGACCCATTTATACTCCCCCATGATTGTTAATGAAATTAAACATCTTTTCACTATATTTCTTCTTTTGTAAATGGTTTACATGTTCATTTTCCATTCATTCCACTTAAATCTTTTCTTTATTCATTTGTAGACTTTCGTTATATTTTCTGGATGCTAATCCTTTTTTGGATGTGCACTGGAGGAGGCATTGGGGATGCTTTCATTAAGGAAAGTCAACGTTAAATGTTGATTTTTTTTTAGGTAGAAAACCTTTCACTACACATTTTATTCTCTTTTGTGTGCTATTAATATTTGTTCTTCTTTATGAAGTTTAAAATTGCTTTTCAAATTTTATGTGACAAGCATTTAGCCAGTTTCAGTTCAGTAGTAATTCTTACATTACCAATTTATTTTTAATGAATGTAACCCATTCATTAAATACCTGATGTAAATCAGGTGCTTAAGACTTACATTTACTAATGTATTTGCTCATTTTTCTCTTCTTCATTTTATTGAGGTGTAATAAATTTAACGTGTTTAAGTATATACTTTAACATGTTCAAGTATATTCTTTTGAATTTTTGACATGCATATACCTGCGAATTCTTTGCCACAATGAAGATGTGCAATTTTCGTAATCTATACATTTCATTGTGCCTCTTGGTATCCCATTACTGCTTTCCCCATGCTCCAGGCAATCACTGACCTGCTTTCTATTACTGGACTTAATTGTAATGGAATTTTATGTCAATCCAATTATATCATGTCTATTTTTATAGTTTCTGTAATTCAGTATAATGTTTTTATATTCATCCATTTGCAGTAGTGTGTGTCACTACTACATGGTTTACTGGTGTGTGTACTAATAGTTTATTGCTGTTTACTTCTGAGTCAGATTCCATTGAATGGATGTACTATAATTTGTTTATTCATTGCCTATTGATGAGTTATTGAATTTTTTCCAGCTTGTACTTATTTATTTATGCATGTGAATCTGTTATGAATGTTCACATATATGAATGTGTGTGAACATATGCTTCATTGTTTTGGGGTGTTTACATATAAGAGTGAATGACTGGGTCATATTGCAGGTGTTGATCTCTTATTTATTTATTTATTTATTTATTTATTTATTTATCAGTACTGAGGTTTGAACTCAGAGCTTCACACTTCCTAGGCATGTGCTCTACCACTTGAGTCATGCTCTCATCCCTTTTTGCTCTGATTATTTTGGTGATAGGCTCTCATTTTTTACCAAGGCTGGACTAGACCACAGTCCTATTTTATACTTCTTGACCTAACTGTAGCTGGGTTTTTTTTCTGTTGAGATGGGGTCTTGTATAAGGGGTTTTTATCCTGAGCCTCCAGATCTTAGCCTCCCAAGTAGCTAATATTACAGGCATGAGCCACTGGCACCTGGCTAGGTGTTTGTCTCTTTACAAGACTGTCAAATTCTTTTTCAAAATGGTTGTACTATGCTACTTTTGCAGTAGCAGCATATGAGAATTCTAGTTCCCCCATATCTTCATCCATTTCTGGTGCAGCTAGAATTGATGTTAATTTCTCATCTTAGTTTTGCAAATCTAGACACAAAACTCATGTGACAATAGACAAAAATCTCAGTGGACATTTTTTCATTGCCTAACCAGAACAGAGACCTAGCAAGACAATGTTCTTTTTCTCTTCCTATGTAAGTATTGGACATACTTTATCCATCCTTTAATTGATGGAATAACATTTCAAAGGCCCTTGCCTTGAGAATCTTTTCTCACTATCTGACTTGTGTGACCAAAAAACTCATTTACAATATATACAAGAGTTACTAAACTGTGAAATCAGGTGTCATCATCATTTTTTACTCCTATTCCAACTAATTACCAATTTCTACACCATTCCCAATGGTGGTAGTCTTCTTTCCTGAATTATGTTTGCCTCTTTGATTTTGCTCTGGAAACACTTAAATCAAACTCATTCATTATAATTAACTTATGCATATTTACCATTTTGTTTAGTTCTACAGCAAAACTCTTACCCGTTAACCAAATGCATTCTCCAATATTTGTTCTTGTGTAAGTTAAACAACTGAAGTAAATTTGGAAATTTGAATAAAATAAAAGATTTGGATCTACACTACTCAAATAGCAAAGAGGTAGATGTGGCCCCAATAGTAAATGATAGATGACTGAGTAAACAACATGTAGTATATACTTAATACGACATACTACTCTGCCATAGAAAGGAAGAAAATACTGTTATGAGGTATGACATGGATTAGTCCAAGTATATTAATCCAAATAAAGTAAGGCAGTCAAGCAAAGGTAAATACAAAGTACTGGGATGTAGCTCAGTGATAGTGCATTGCCTAGTCTGTGCATGGTTCTGGGTTTGATCCCCAGAATGGCAAGAAAACAAAAAAGACAAACATGACATGTTCTACTTATATGAGATATTCAAAATAATAAAAGTAAAAGAAACAAAAAATAGAGTGGTAGTAACTAAGGGCTGGGAGAGAAAGAAGAATCATTTCATGTATACAGAGTTTTAGACTCACAAGATGAAAAGGATCTGGAGTTCTGTTTCACAGCAACGTGTATATATTTAATACTATCAGAGTATATTCTTAAAAAGTTGATATTGGGAACTGTCTGGAGTTTTTTTTACCCATAACAAAAATAAATAAATAAACAAATGCTTTGGGTCATTTTCTTTGTATCAGTTCTATGACACTGTCTTCCTGTTTCATCTGAGCTAGGAAGATTACTAACTTTTCCCACAAATATTGGCATGCGTATTTAGAGAAGCTTTTGAGCAACACCAACAACAATAGTTTCACTGTGATGAATTTCTGAATACTAGATGAAGCCAAAAGCATTTGAAAAGAATTGGACTCAGTGTGACCTCAACTCACTGAAGTTCAGATTCCATTGCTCAAAGGGCAGCCCAGTTTCCTACTTACCAGACCAGATTTGATTCCGCTTAAAGGCAACACCCTCCACACTTTCTTTATCAGCAGTGAAGTTCAAAGAAATGGCTCTCTGTGAACTATGACAGTTTCTTTTCACCGGACAACTGTATATATTCAATTGTATGTGTTTATCTTAAAGTGTATCTTTAAAAGTTCTAAATACTCTTGAAAATATGAAAACAAGCAAAAAGTAGATTATGCTTTAATTGATTTTAAAGCAAGTGATATAAATAGCTTTACCCAAAATCTGCACAAAATATACAAATACGTATAATTTTAGAAATTTTATGTACAATGCCAAGATAGGTTGCTTTAATATGCACTTGACTTTTTTTTTGGTCTATCATTGTGCAAGATGTTATTAAATTTTTCTAACTTTTAATGAGAAATTGTAGGTGCTTTCTGGAGAATGAAAAGAATGAACCATTAAAAAACCTTTCAGTAGCTTTACTCTTTTTGTATAATCATTTCACAGAGGACCTCTTCTGAATTGTTTCTTTTATAAATCTGAATTTGTACTTTTGAGATCCTTTTTAAGTCCACTCAGCAGGATGGAGTTTTCAACTAAAATTTAGAGGAGAGAGAAAAAAAGTATTCGTGTCAGCAAAATCCTTTTCACAAGCATTTTTAGGAATTTAGTATAGGATTATAGATTTTCAGACTATGTAACTTTTCTTCTTTAGAGGTTTTAAAAGTAGACTTAAGTCTTTTCAGAAGTAACAATACCATGTGATGAAAGATTGTTTCACCATCACCTCCCCTGGACCTCTGTTTGTTTTTAAGATTGCAAATAGTACTTAACACTTTACAACAATTCTTAGTCATTAAGAGGTAGTATTGTTTGAAGCTATAGGAGCCAAGTGTTTAGAAACTTAGGAAGTGGAAGATTTGTATTTGAAGCAAGAAAATGACTTTTAAAAGATAATGTTATGTCCTATTAGTATGAAGTTTTAAAAAAAAGCAAATATAAAATAGACTTTTAAAAGTCATATCATTATAATAATCTAACAGTATTTAATAAAAATTAGTTGCTCCCACCTGCATTCTGATTTACCCATACCCTAAATCAACTGTAACTTGGAGGTAAATTTAATGTTATGACTTCTCACTTCTTACATGGCATAACAGCCTAGAATTTAAGCTGAACTTATACGACAATTGGTTGAACTATCAAAGATTACTCTAGAAGAAAATTACCCTCAAATGCTCTCAAACTTTTCTTATATAGACTACATGGGGCAATAACAAGAGATAGGAAAAATGAACTTGTATCTGAATCTAGAAGCTTAAGTTAATTTACTAGTCACCCTTCAGATGAGTATTTATCTACCTTGCACAAGTCATGTATGATCCTTCTTTCTTATAAGATAGATTCAAAAATAATTGCCTTATGATGTTTATCAGTCTACTATTAGAATCAAATGAGAGTGTGAATAAAAATAACTTAAAATCAAAACATTTTTGAAAATATAAACCACTACACTCCACAGTGTTATCATATTTAGAAGATAATGACAGAATTATAGATTTTTAGAAATAGAATTAAACTAAATAGCATTTCCTAGTTTCATGTTTCTTAACCATATTCAGATATCAGAATTTAGGGGAATTAGACAAAAAAATATGTGCACAAGCAAAAAACTGCATAGTCTTTCGTGAGTTTGGAGTTTTGAGGTATGAAACTCTATCAGTGCCACTGCTTTATTTTATAGAAGCATAATGAGACCGGGAGAAGGGAAAAGACTTCACTGGAGCAGAGTGAATGCCTGCTGACTCACTCAAGTGTCCAACTTCCCCAGACCAGGATTATTGGCAAGTGTGTCCTACAGACCCTCGTTCATCTGAGAGAGATCTCAGGAACCAGCATAAGACAGAGCCCTCACAACTACCAGCATTTATTTTATCTGTTTTTGACGTTGAGCTTAGAAGATTTCATACTAGCTTTTTTAAAAAGAGAAGAAGGCGAAGGATAACAAAATAATAGATATAAAGTGAGAAAAATAAAGTTACACTAGAGTCCAGGTCCTCCTTTTCTATCATGCCCTTTCGGAAGAGAAGTGTAGCTTCTGAAATCTGCTTAAAATTGCATGAAATCTGATAGTCCAAGAATAAGTACCCCTAAATATATTAATGAACTTGAATTCAGAATTTAAAATTCCAAAGAAGTATATCTCCAGTCTTCTCTCATAGGATAATTCTATCAATGTTCAAAGAAGAATTAGCACCAATCTATTACAAAGAAAAAAATGAGACATTTCTAAATTCATTTTGTGAAATTAGTATTACCTTAATACAGAAATAAGGCAAAGCATATAAAAAGGAGAAGGAGGAAGAAAAAGGAAGGAAATCACAGACCACCACTTTTCAAAAGTATTATCACAAAAATCCTCAAGTAAGCCATAGGAAATAAAATGCACAATCATATGAAGAGAATGGGTTTATTTTAGGAATAAAAGGCTGGTTTGACGTTTGATAATCAATGTATGTAATCCACTTATTAATAGGCTGAAAAAAATCACATAGTTGTATCACTGATGCAAAGTATTTGATAACATTCAGCATCTATTCATAACAGAAACCCTCAAAGAGTTTAGAAATCGGAGGGAAACTTCCTCAATTACAGTTACTACATTTTGTTATCCATAATGGAGAAAGACTATATGGTTTCCCACTAAATACTGGAAAAAGGCAACGATGCCTTCTGTTATTCAAGGTAGTATTTGATATTACTGCTCATGTTAAAAAAATCAAATATAAAAGAAAAATGCAAGTCACAAAGTTCATGAAAGAATAATTCAACTACCCTTCTTTGAAGATGACAAGATTATCTAGGCAGAAAAATCCTAAAGACTCTATAGGATTACTCCCAGAACTATACTTGATCTCATCAAGATTATAGAATACTAGATAATATGCAGAAATAAGTTTTGTTTCTCCAAACAACCACTGAACCTATGAAAAGCAAAATTTATAATTATTCAAAAATTAAATGCTTAGGTATTTCTCAATAAATAATGCTAAGTAAGCTAAATAAATGCTAAAGACTTAAGTATAAGTTGAGGAAACATTTATAGGACAAAAATATTGAAAACTACAAGACATTAATTTTAAACAAAACAAAAAGAGACATAAATAAATAAATAAACATGCCACATTCATGGATTGGAATATCCAGCATTGTAAAACCATCAATTCTTTTCAATTTGACATAAATGTAAGGAAACATGTATTAAAAATCTAAAAAAGTTATTTTGAGGATATAGACAATATTATTCTAAAATTTTACAAGAAGCTAACAAGAAGAAGTGACAAGAAGCTAGTACAGGTTGTTTTTAAAAGAAAAGGAAAGAGAAAGTGGGAAGAATTACATCTTTCACTCAATGTTAAGACCTTCTAAGTAGTGACACTGACTAAAACTGTGGTTTGAGCAGAGGGAAAAATAAATAGCTCAAAGCAAAAGATTAAAGAACCCAGAAATGAAAATATAAAAGTACAATGAACTAAATTTTGGCAAAACTGCAAAAGCAATTCAGTGGAGAAAGAATAGTCATTGCTTTGCATACCATAGACAAAACAGCAACAACAAAACAAAACAAAAAACTTGATCACATCTTTCACAACTTAACTTAAAATGGGTCATGGATTCAAATATCAAACCATAAAATTTTAAAAGAAAACAGAAGAGAAAGTCTTTAAGAAATAGGACTTTGTGGAAAGTTCTTAAACATTACTGAAACATGATCCTTAAAAGAAAACCTTAAACTGTACTTCATTAAAATTTAAAACATTTCTTCTGCAGAATACCCTATTAAGAAAATTAAATTACTGGAAAAAATATTTGTAAATGATACATGTGACAAATGATTCATATCTAAAATTTACATAAAGTTGAGTTACAAAACTCAACTATCAAAATACAATACAATTGAAAAATAGATGAAGAACATGTAGAAATATTTATAGATAGATGGAGAAAATAACAGGAAAAGGTGTTCAGCATCACTAAGCAAAATTCAAATTAAGACCACAATGAGATATCACAAAGTATATACAAGACAATCAAGAAAGCAAAATAATGGCTATATAAAATTTTGGGAAGGAAACAATGAAAATGGATCTCATATATTTCTGGTACTCACCAGATATATAGGAAAGCCATTTAGAAAAATATTAATTTCTTTGAAAAATTGAACATACTCCTACCATATGACTCAGTAATCACATTGCTGGGCATTTCACTCAAGTGAAAATCTGGGTGAAATGTTCATAGAACCTTTAGAAAAACTGTAAACTAGTGTCTCTAATTAGGTAAGTTGTTAAATAAATTGTCATATCCACACCATGGATTACTACTCAACAATAAAAAGTTTACAGAGAATTGATTTATACAACTTAGCTAGATCTCAAAGGTATTAGGCTGAATCAAAAAAACATCAAAAGACCACATACTGTATTATTTTGTTTATATTACATTATCCATAATACAAAGGTAGAGACATAGGAAATGGATTAGTGGTTTCCAAGAGTTAAGGATGATTAGGAGACAGTGAGTGGCTATGAAAACAAAAGTGGAGTACCAGGTGGACATTTGTGGTAATAGTATAGTTGACTGAGCACACAGTTGGTGACACACTTGATTTTAGTGCTGATTACACTAATCATCAAGTGTGATGAAGTCACATAGAACCACACACACACACACATATCAATGCCAATATCCATGCTTTGATATTGAACCATAATTATGTAAAACTTTGTAAAGTGTATGTGGGACATCCCTGTGATATTTTAAAAATTTTCTGTAAATTTGAAGTTACTTGAATATGCAACTAAAAAAAATCGAGGCTTCTATCTTTCATTAATGACAAAATACTTCATACTCAACCTGCCATTAATGACTAATGTGCCTAATTATGACAAAGGATATATTTTAGAGAAACATAAACCATTGTGTCTGAAGACACTAGAAACTATGCAGGAGACATCTTGCTTTGTTCCTAATCTTGGCAAAGAAACTATCTAGCTTCTCATCATTAAGGACAATGTTAACGGTAAGATTTTGTCTGTCTTCTCATTAAGTTAAGGGAGTTTCTAGCTATTTACTGAGAATTTTATCATGCATGGGTATTGAATTCTGTCAAATGCTTTTTCTCCATTGGTTGATGTGGTATTTCAACTTTTCTAATCGATGTGATGGGTTGCATTAATTGATTTTTAATGTTGATACAGCCTTGTATACCTGGGCTAAGTACAACTTGGCTGTGACACAGAATTGTTTTTACATTTTTAATTTAATTTGCTAACATTTTGGTGCATATATTTTAATATGTACATGCAAATGCACATATGCTCATGCTCACACACAAATGTATACATACAATCTATGTTCATAGACATACACTATGCATATAGTATATATATAAATCAGTATTTATTTCTGGTATTGGGATAATGTTAGCCTGGTAGAGTGAATTAGGAAGTATTCCCTCTGCTTCAACTTTATGGAAGAGATTATAGAGAATTGATCTCAATTTGTCTTTAAATGTTTGATAAAACTCACCAATCTACACAGAAATTTAATTTATAGTTAAAATATTTATTTCTACAAAGAAAATTCCAAACTTGATTGTTTTATTGGTAAATTCTATGAAAGATTTTAAAAAGAAATAATACCAAAATAATCAAAGTCCTACGAAAAAATGAAGAGGAAAAAATTCCCAGTATGTCACATGAAGCTAAATAATGCTGATTTTAGAACTTAAAAAAGATATCACAGTAAAATAAAAGCACAATACTATAGTATTCATGAGCAGAAATGCAAAAATTCTCAACAAAATGTTATCAAATTAAAATCAAGCAATATGAAAAGAATAATACATCATAATCAAGCATATTTTCTCCTAGAATTGAAATGTTAATTTGTTTGAAAATCAATCAACCTGACTCACTATATTAAAATAATGAAGAGAATGAAGTAGACAATTAATAAATGTAAAATAATAATCTGCCTTATGTCAACTCAACACACAACATTTCCCACCAAAAAAGAAATAAAAACAATTTACTTAGCCCTAGAAGGATAGCCAAAGACAACAAACAAAACAACAACATAAAAGCTTTAGTAAAAATAATTAATGGTGAAACATTAGAAAAGTTAGTTATATCTTCTAGCACTACTTTTATTCAATAGTGTACAGAAAATCCCATCTAGTTCAAGAAATAAAGAAAAATTAAAAGCATGCATATTTACTTTGTCCATTTATTAATCAATGACTGCCTTGGTTATTGCAAACAGTGCTGCAATAAACATTGGTTTACAGGTAGCTATGTGATAAGATGATTTCATTTCTTTGGGATAGAGTATATAAACATGATGGAATTTTATTTACCCATAAAAAAAGAATGAAATCCTATCATTTGTGGCAGCATGAATGCAACTAGAGGACATCATTTAAAGCGAAAAATCCAGGCATAGAAAGGCAAGTACTACATGCTCTCATTCATTGGCAGAAGTAAAGAATTGATCTTATGGAAGAGAATAGCAATACCTAGAAGCCAAGGAAACATATGGAAAAAGAGAGATTGAGAGCAGTTGGATAAAGGGTACTAAACATAGCTAGCTAGGAGGAATTAGTTTCAGTGTTCTATCACACAATAGGGCAGCTATAATCTACAACAATTTATTACATATTTGAAACTAGCTACCTGAGGAGAGTACACAGTTTCCCAACACATATAAATAACAAATGTTTGAAGAGACTGAATGCTCGTTACCCTGATTTATTATTGCATATCATACCCATTTAACAAATCATCATGATGTACACGGTGAACCTAGGGGACACAGCACAGGCAGTCCTAAGGAGAAAGCTTATATCCATGAGTGCACGTGTTAAAACACAGACAGATCTCAAATAAACAACTTAATGCTGCATTTCAAACACCTAGAAAAACAAGAAAAAGCTAAACCAAAAACTAGCAGAAGGAGAGAAATAATAAAAATAAAGGCTGAAAACAATGATATAAAGACCACAAAAACCATACAAAGAATCAAAGAAATAAAAAACTGGTTCTTTGAAAAGATAAATAAGATCAAAACCCCTGGCAAATCTGACTAAAATGAGGAGGGAAAAGACCAAATTAATAAAATTAGAAATGGAAAAAGGGAGATAACAACAAATACCAAGGAAATCCCAGGCATCTTAGGGGCTACTTTGAAAACCTATATTCGAATAAATTGGAAAATCTAGAAGAAATGGAAAAATTTCTAGGTACATATGATCATCCAAAATTGAAACAAGAGGATATTAATCCTCTAACAAGATCAATAACAACTAATAAAATTGAAGAAGCAATAGACTTTCCCAAAAAGACCTGACCTGAAGGATTCACTCTGAATTCTACCAGACCTTTAAAGAAGGACTAATATCAATACTCCTCAAACTTTTCCATGAAATACAAAGGGAAGGGTCACTGCCAAATTCATTCTAAAAACCATTATTATACTTTTCCAAAACCGGACATGGACAAAACAAAAGACAGAAAGAGAGAGAGAGAGAGAATTACAGGCTAATCTCTTTACTTACCACCTGTTAAATAAACCTCTACACATTTTGTATTGTTCATATGGGAAGAATCTGAGGTTCAGTTTTATAATAATCCTGCCTTTAAAAAAATTCTTCTGAAATTTACTGAATAAATACATATGTTAAAATTACTAAATGTATTTTGATTTTTTGGGTGTTGCTAGGGTTCTCAAACTCTTAAATGCTAGGCAAAACCTCTACCACTTAGCTCTATCTCCAGCCCAAATTACTGAATACAATTTATTACATTTGGTGAATATTTTCTTTCCACTACCTACCAAGCTCCATAGACATAGTCTGAGACAGACTGAGCAGTTATAGTACAAGAAAATAAAACTGTTTGGGATTGGAATACCTATTCCCTTCTAGCCTCACATTTTTCATCCTGTTGGTGGAAGTCATTGCTAACATTCCCTAACTCTAAAACAGGCACTGAGTCCAGGGAATCCTCAGTACACAAAGCAGTGTCCCAATGCCCCATACTCATCTTTGTTGTCAAATTCAGGATAGTAGAGAGAAATATTTTATTATCAAAACCAAGATATGATCATTCCTGTTCCTCATTCTCCTTTTTCATTATGTTGCATCTGCAATAATTTTAATATGTAAGAGTCACTCTTCTCTTTCATTTTAAAAGCTCTTGTGGAACCAATCACATGCTTCAGTTGCCACCATTATGCAGTTGATTCAAAGTCAAAGTGACAGGGCAGCAGAAGAAATGCCATTCCTCCTTCCTTTTGTCCCTCATTAAGTAGAAACAGTTCCATGGCTTTTGACTGATAATTTCCTTTAAACTTTTGAAATCTTGCAAAATTTATGACTATATAGCTTTAAAAATTTAAGTCTTTCCAAACTTCTACATTTTAAATGTGTTTGTTTTAACATTGTTATATAAAGACAATTATATCTGCTTATATTTGTATATAAATATATATGTATGTATACAACAATGCTTTAATGTTTTATAAAAACAAAGCATCTCTCTCTCTCTCTCTTACACATATACCCACACACACATAATACAACTCTGAAGGGAAGATAGAAAAAGAAAAACTAAGCAGAGAAAGTATTGTACATAAAGTCTCAGAACAAAGTTTATTTGCTTACATTTTGTTCTGGTGGCAATGTGGAGTAAGGTTTAGCTGTGGAGGAATATGAAGGAGAGTGGGGCTCTTTAGGAGGTTCTTGACACTTCTTAATGGTTACCTTTAATAAGTAGCGGTAAGAAGTTGAACCAATAAATGTTGATAACTGAGCTAGTGAGTAAAAATATCAAAATTCCAAGAATGGTTATAAGAATATTAACCTAGGAAATGGGTCATGGAGTGTTTTATTCGTGCTCTGAGACAAATAAAACAAGAGGAAAACGAGATTTTCAGGTAAAAGATAAGGAGCTATTTAATGCATCTAGTGTTTGAGATGACTTGAACTAAATTACAATGAATATGGTAACATAGGGTAGAGAAAATAAGGTGATCTTCTTTTCTTCTTGTAGTCTGATAGCAATTCCCATGAATGTTGTTAGAGACTTCATTCACCAGAGTGCTTTCTTCCATTTTAAATAAATTTCTTCCTTCCGTTTCTCCATTTTCTCTCTTTCTCCTCCATTCTCCCTCTACTCCATTCTCTCAACCATTCAACTTTCTAAAATCAATGTATTAACACATATTAATCTCTTTCATCTACAAAACACATCTTTCCTTTTTTAAAATTTATTTTTAACTGACATGTGAAAATTGTACATACTATTTCTAGGGTACCATGTGGTGTTCCTATACATGTATACATTGTATAATGTTTAAATAGGTTTAAATATACTTATCTCTTTAAACATTTATCTTTTACTTACACTAAAAACCTTCAAAATCTTTTCTTCTAGCTTTTTAAAATGTACAGTACATTATTGTTTTCTGTAGTAACCATACTGTGTAATAGCACACCAGAAATTCTTGTTCCTACCTATCTATAACTGAATATCCATTAGTTAACACTCTCACTTCCTCCTCTTCCCCTCCCCCCAACCTCTGGCAATCACAATTATACTCTCAACTTCCATGAAATCAATGTTTTTACATTCCACATATGAATGAGATTATGTGGCACTTGTCTTTCTGTGCCTGGTTTATTTCACTTAACATGATCCCTAGTTTTATACACATTGTTGCAAATTATAGGATTTCATTCTTTTTATGGCCAAATAGTACTGCACTGTGTAATTTACCACATTTTCTTTATCCACTCATCAGTTGACGGACTTTCAGGTTGTTTCTAGGTTTTGGTTATTGTGAATAGTGCTACAATGAGAAAGGGAGTGCAAATGTCTGTCTTTGATATTCTGACTGCATTTACCTTGGACCTATATCCAGCAATGCGATTGCTGGATCATATGCTAGTTCTATTTTTAATTTTTGAGAACTATCCATATGTTCTATATAATGACTACACCAACCAAAATTTGCACTAAGTATGCAAGGGTTCCCTTTTCTCCACATTCTCACACTTACTATCTTTAGTCTTTTTTGATAATAGTCATTCTAACTGTTATAAAATAATATCCCATTGCAATTTGATTTACATTTTTTAGTGATTAGTTGAACATTTTTTTCATGTTCATTTGCTGGCATTTTGTACGCCTTCTTTTGAGAAATGTCTATTTAAGCCTGTTGCCCTACCCTTCCCCTTTAAAGATCAGGGGTGTTTTTCTTTTCTTTTTGATATAAGTTTCTGTAATTTCTGTATTTACTGGATGTCATGTCTTTTGGAGATGTATAGTTTGGTTTTGGTGCTTGGGTTTTGTTTTGTTACTGAGATATGAACTCATTATACAGTGCAGGCTATTTAACTCAGGCTGTCTTCAAACTTGGAATCCTCATGCTTCACTTTCCTGAGTGCTGGCATTACAGGTATGTACCACCATATCTGGATCAGATTTATAGTTTGTAAACATATTTTCCCACTCTATGTTATCTCTTCACCCTGTTGATTGCTTCTTAAGCTCTTCAAAGCTTTTCATTTTTATGTGTTCAGTTCCAATTTATTTGGCTCTCAGATTTTAATTCTATTGATACGATCCTATTTCCTAAAGCATTCTCTTTACCTCTTTTACCAATGGCTCCCCATTGCCCTCCTGTGCTATGCTTTGAATATGAAAGTCCCCCAAGGCTCACGTGTTGAATGTGTGGCCCCAGCTGGTGGTGCTACTTTGGGGGGTCATGGAAACTTTAGGTAGCGGGGTCTAGTTTGTGGAAACAGGTCACTGTGCACATGCCTTTGGAGGTTATAAGTATCCCCAGGCCAATCCTTGCTCTCTGCTTCCTGTCCACAATCAAGTGAAAAAGTTCCTTCACCATACATTCCTGCCACCATGATGTTCTGCCCAAGTACATGGAACAAAACAATCATGGACTAAACCCCCTGACACCATGATCTCAAATACATTTTTCCTCCTTTAAGTTGTTCTGCTAGATATTTTTCAAAAGCAACTAATATATTCTACATATTTTGGTATTCCACTCTTTTCTCCTGTAGATTATCATCTTTAACCTAACTATGGAATATTTTGGACATGCCCTGAAAGCTGTAGTTGACAAAATTTTTCACTTTGCAACTAGCTCCTCAGCAAGAAAATATACATTTCCAAGGGGCTAAGTGATTGTAGGGAATCTCCAAGTACATAGCAAGCCCAGCAGAAAAAAAGAAATTACTCATTTTCCTATACTTCCACAAAAGTCCTTTATTTAGTTAGTATTAACCCCAAGGAGCTTCTCTTGGGTCATTTCTCTTTGGTCATTTCTCTTTCCAGAATCAACACAGTGATCAACTTCACACATGGACTAGGAATTGGAAGTAAAGAGAAAAACAATGGCATTTAGCAAGAAGACTGCATAACTGCTGGACAGCTTGGGCAATGCGTGCTCTCTGCACATTGTATGAAAGCAACAGAAATATCCACCCTTTTCACTTTCTGACAGCTAAAATTTGAGAGAGGTTTGTGAGGAAAGTAACAATGAACCTCCAATTAAGAAAAGGAAGTGAGACTGAAACCATAAATCAAAAAGGTCCTGTGAAAATAATGAGTTAAGAGGGAAATGACTACCATGATACCAGAAATCTATGCAGACAGAAGATCAAATATCTACAGAAGAATGAGTGGGCAGGTGAAACTAAAAGTCAAGGGAAGCAGACATACTGATAGCACGGAGATGAGCAGGAAGCCAAATCCACAAACTGAAGGAGAAAATATCACAACTAGAATTTTCAGAAACTATGTGCAAAACAGAAAACGATAAAACCTATAATTTCTAGATTCTGAACAGAAAGGACCTGACAAAGAACAAAGAAGCAAAAAATTTTTATGTACATATAATAGAATGGAATAAGATTAAAATATTGGGTTAAAACAATGTGTTTTGTCCATTAATTTAACTGATTCAGCCATAGGAAATGATTCTGGTGTTAACAGGCCTATCTAGTGAGTTGTCAGCATAATGAAGTGTGTTCACACACAATAAAAGCAAGAATGTTGCTACAAACATATTCATCAAAATTAGATTTATTTTTTAGCCCTTAAATGCAGAGAATGGAAGTTTCTGTAACTTGGATCTTAAATACCCCTCAAAGGTCCATGAATGAAAGTCTTGGTCCTAGGCTGTACAGGTGGAACATTTAATAGGTAGGACCTAGGGAAAGGTCTCTAGGTCATTGAGGACTTATCATTGGAGGGGATTGTAGGACCCCATTCCTGTCTTATTCTTTCTTTTTTCTATCAATGGTATGAGCAGTTTTGCTCCACCATTTGCTCCTGCTATAATGTGCTACCCACCACAGGCTCGAAAGTCATGGGACCCATCAATCAAGGACTGCTCCCTCCAAAATTTTGAACCAAATAAGGCTTTCCTCCTGTTTTTATTTTTTAACTTAAATGAAATTTGATAATTGAGACATTAAAAATTGAGATTACAAATATTAATAGGGTATCGTGCTATTTCAATACATGTATTATATGATGTTTGAATTAGGTTAACATATCTACCTCCTCAAACATTTATAATTTTTTATGGTTAAGATATAAAAAACTTTTTTTTCTAGCCTTTTGAAATATACAGTACATTATTGTTATTTATAGCCATCTTGCTGTTCAGTGGCACACCAAAAATTCTTGCTTCTGTCTAAGGGCAACTTAGATCCCATTAATCAACCTCTAGAAGTTGATTATCTCAGGTATTTTTAATAGTGATAGAAAGCTGACTAATATGCAAGTTAAACAAGAGGAGAAGTTTGAAAGTGAGGAATAAGTAGTCATAAAAGTAAGGGGTATTTAGAACAGTAAAGCACTAATCTGGGGCAAAAATCTAGATTTAGTATTTTGCATGACAAACAAAAAAATTAGCTGGGTGCCTGTGGCTCATGCCTGTAAACCTAGCTAATCAGGAGGCAGGGATTGAGAGGATTGTAGTTCAAAACCAGCCAGGGCAAATAATTCACAAGACCTTATCTCAAAAATACCTAACATATGTTAAGACTGCTGGCGAAGTGATTCAAATGGTAGAGCACCTACCTAGCAAGCACAAGGCCCTGAGTTCAATCCCCAGTACCATCAAAAATAAAATTAATTATGTTGCTAGTAAGTATTCTGATCAGTATGTTTAAGATTCCTGCCTGAATAATTGGAGTTAGTATTCTAAAAGAAAGGCCAGGAGAGCAATTGAGATTTAGATTTATAGATGTGGCCAGCTGAAGACTGAAAAGAGATAGCTTATGCTTTATAAGTTAGCATAAGATCAGCTAGAGAATAGGAAGTATAGTCAGGGAAATGAGAGGGTACCTTGTGACATACGGGAAATTACTTACATAAAAATTATTAATGGCTCCATGGGAGACAAGGTTGTATGGGGTGAGCAGAAATTAAAAAGGAAGAAGGGAGGTAGTTCACAATGGCTGGTGATGGAAAAACACTTCGTATGTTTTATAATCAGGTATTTAGGTAGTGTATGATTTCATCTAGAATGAGTCCATTTGCTCCAACCATGGAGTTAATGTTATCATCAGGGATTAATCCAGGTGTGAAGCTGATATCTTCATGCAAGCTAAACACACTACAAGACTGAGGCCATCATGGTTGGGGTGGGTAGGAACAACCTGTGAGGAGACAGTCAATGTAATGTTATCACCATGTGCCTGGAGAAAGTTGGGTGTGGCTAAGATCTTCACTACAAATATTGTGTGCCATGAAAGGTTCTTGTGGTGCCCTCAAAGGTAGCAGGTCCAATGCGACAATGTAGGGAGGGATTCTTGTGGAGAACAGGGCAAGTATACAGCTTTGGGCTAGGTTAAGTGAGACAGATTATAGTTCAAGACTTAATGGTGGTTAGAAATTAGGACTGGGGAAAAGTTCCAAAGCCTGGGCTACAGGAGCTGCAAGGTTTGAATTTCTCATTGATGCCGAAAGAGGAAATGAGTGTGAGTTTTCTTATCAGCTTGGGTGTGTTAGCTTGCTCAAGGCTGTGACAGAATACTTGACAAAACAACTTAAGGGAGGAAAGATTTATGTTGGCTCATGGTTTCAAATGCCTCAGTCCATCATAGTAGGAAGGGCGTGGCTTAGCAGAGCAGCTTACTTTATGGTGGCCAGAAAGCAAAATGCTAACATTTTCTTTCTCCTCTTTTACTCCAAGTTGGCCCACATTCAGGGCAGCTCTTCCCCCATCAGTTAATCTTCTCTAGAAACATCTTCACAGACACACACAAAAGTATGCCTTACTAATCTCCTAGGTATCTCTGAATCTAATCATTCAACAATCAAGACTAAAGTTCACAGGGATGATAGGACTTAAAGGGACTAAATATAAAAAAATATTGACTAAAGTGCTTCTTCTATTACCGGTGTAGGTGAAAATATTTTAGAAATATAAATGAAGTTATGCAAATTAATTCTTAATTCCAACTGGCATTTAAAAATTTTTTATTTGGAAATATAATTGGGCTAAACATAATATAATGAAACAGGATTTTCTTTAATTAGCAACAGTTTATAGACTAATAGAAAAATTAATAATGCCTAGAAATTGAAATTGTTAGAAAATGAGAGGCACAAAAATGCATATGTAATAATAAGTTAAATTAACCTCCTTGAAGTAACTTTCAATGTAAAGACTGAGGGACTGAAGGGTTTCAGACAGGATAAGGAGTAATCAATATTTTAACCTTTGCAGGAACTAGGCCCTAAGCTTAAAACACGTTTTTTGACTTTAAAAAAACCCAGTAATTTTCTTCTCCATTGTTTTAAACAGAGATTCTGCCCACCTCTGTTTTTCATTGAAATAGTTGTACAAGCTGAATTGAGTACCATTTCCACACAACAGATGCAGGAAACTCTGGAAATCTTTTAACAAAATATGTCCTGTAGAGATTTCCTTCTGAATTATGCAGACTAAAGCAGCTCCTACAACTAAAATTTAAAACAAAACAAAGCAAAACCTTTTTGGCATTTAACCCATGAATTATTGGGTGAGATTTTTTAAAGTAGAATAAAATTCTATTATAATAATTTAGGAATGGCAGAATAAATTTTCTTTGAGTAAATGTGGTAAACATTCTCAATGTGTTTTAATTCAGTGTCATTTTGTTTGAGAGTTCATTGGGTGTTAGAAAAATCATTTACTTCCACAAATGACTAACTATACATCACAAAAAAAATTACATTAACTTATAGTTCACGAGAGGGCTTATAAATAAATTTCTTGTTCATTTCCCTAATACATTGCTTAAAAATTATTCAGAACATATTCATATCACTTTGTCCTAGCATTATAGGGGATGAACTCATTTAATGTGCCAGAAACTCACTAGACAGAGCTACCTACAGAAGAATCAATATTTGGTATCAAAGTCACTAGATCAGTTGTCAGATGAATCCAATTATTTAACCTCATTCCATTCTACCACATCTATATAAACACAATTTGATATTTATTTTCAAATCCAAAATACATTTCTTCAAAAAACTTGGTAGAATGAATGCTGATTGAATATGGAAAAGTTATTTTATTCTGTCCTAAACCACAGTTTGTGCAAGGAGAAATTTCTTGACTAGTCCTAAAATATCACTGAGTACTCTTACTTCTAATCTAAACATAAAACTCACTTTACATTTATTTCAAGAAAATCCCCTGAATATGAATGTCCTAAAGTAGATTTATTATCTTGTTTGTCCATTTATGTCTTCTCCTTATACACAAAAAAATAAAGGAAGGAAGGAAGGAAAGAAGGAAGGAAGGAAGAAATGAATGAAGAAAGGAACAAAGGAAAGAAGGAATATCAAAATAAATTGAAATAACTAACAACATATTCTTCAATATGGCCAGCTAACATACACTAAAAGTAGCCTCTAATCATTTTATTGGCCAATATAAAAAGTCCAAACTTATTATTTACATGAGTCACAAATTACAAAATTCAAAACTAGATGAATTATTTAGAATGTCTGTAATTGGTTCTCTTGGACACCCCTTGTGCAAGTGTCCTGTGGAGTTTTGTTGGCTATGCCTTCCTACAAGTGTATTACAGTAACTTAGTTTGAAAAGGAGTAATACTGAAGATTCTGTAGAATGTGAAATAGGTCTAACAAGTAATTATGTCCAAATTACTGGAAATAAAATCAGACTCGCATTTTCAACCTCTGTGGCACATTAGAGGCAAGATAGATAAGTTAAGATGTTAGAACTAAAATTATTAACATTCTATGTTTCAGCACTGGGTCCTCAAGAAAAAATAAGGAAGACTATAGTTTTTGGCAAGGTCTTACTCCATTATAAAACACTATTGTTCATTAATATGTAAATATTTGCTTTTCTTCAATGGTTAACAGAAGATGTGTGGAGACTAATCAGGCAAAGACAATTTATATCCAGGTAATATGTGGCATCAAATAGCATATGTAAATTCAGTTTGAAATTTTCAAAGATATTTTCAACTCTTGCAAATATTTTGTACACAAAGGGTTAACAGTTTTCAGGAATATTATACAAAGTGGAATCTGTTGTCATTATTTAGATGGGTAGCATATGAGCATGTTGTAATTCCACTACATCTTTACCCACCATAGCACAATGTGTTAAACATAATTTAACCAATTAAGCTGCTGATGTCTTCTACCAAAACCATTGTGTTAGCAGTCAACACAGATACTGTGCACTTCCCTCTGGCATCAGCATTGAGGTGATCTCATTTATTCTATTAATATTTATTATATCTTTATTATACTCTCAGTACCCGATTCTTACAACATTAAACACTCAATCATGGAAGCCACAGAGAAATGAGAAGGGGAGAAAAAAATCCAGAAACAGAACAAATAAACCCAGAAAAAGTGTGAGGAACAAGGGCAAAGGGCTAGAGATGCATTTAAGACCTAAAATAACATTTAATAGGTGTTAGGAATGAAGTGTGGATAAAGTTGGGAAACTTGATAGAGTTTTCTATCAAGAAATTAGTAATCAGACTTCAGAGTTATAGAAGTTCCAGTAAACAATGATGCAGAATAGAATTAAAAGATGATGACTGAGACAGAAGTGAAAGGTGTAAAGATTAAGTGAGTCCAGAGTTAGACTGTTGTGTTAGTTCATTTTCAGTTACTACGGGAAAATACTGAGTCTGGGTAATTTATAAAGAAAAGGAGTTTAGCTCAGTTTTGAAATGTGAGATTTGAAACCACATGCCTCTGGCTCTGGCAAGACTCCCCCCCTTCCCTGAATGGGTCAAATCATAGTAAATGACATTATGGCAGAAGTATGTCTGAAAGGGAGAGACTGCATAGCAAAACAGGAGGCCTTTTTAAAACAACCTTCTCAGGAGAACTAACTCAGGTTTCCAAGAGAACCAAGGACGATACCTGCATATGTGCATACCTGCATACCTGCATGACCTAATGACCTCTCACTAGGTCTCACCTCTTAAAAACTCCCATCATACTGAGGACCAGGCTTTTAACATTGAAACTGTGAGGGCCATATTCAAGTCATATCCAAATTTCAACAACTGCAATAATCCTGCTAAAATTGCTTTCCAGAGTGATGGGATATGAGGTATAGAAGACCACTGGAAGGAGGAGAAAAGTCCTCAGTGAGTGCGGTGCATGTCCCAAAGTTAGGTAGTTCTTACAAGTATAAAATGACAAAGAGCAATCAATCCCTCCCATTTAGTATGATGTTGGCTATAGGTTTGTCATACGTAGTCCCTATTACTTTGAGATACATTCCTTCTATTCCTAGTTTCTTCAGAGCTTTTTATTATTAAATCATATTGAATTTTGTCCAACATTTTTTTCTACAATTGAGAAGATAGTGCAATTTTTGTTTTTGATTCTGTTTATATCCTGTATTATTTATTTGTGTATATTGAACTATCTTTCCATGGAATAAACTTGATCATAGTGTGTGATCTTTTTAATGTGTTGATGTATTCAGTTTTAAAATATTTTATTGAGAATTTTTATGTCTATGTTTATTAAAAAATTTGTTTATAGTTTTGTTATTTTTGTTGTGTGTTTATCTGGTTTTGGTATCAGGTGGTACTAGCTTCGTATAATGAGTGGTAATCTTCATTTCCTATTCATGGAATAACTTGAGGAACATTGGTGTTAGTTTTTCTTTAAAGGTCTAGTAGAATTTCTCAATGATCCATCAAGTCCTGGGCTCATCATTATTGGGAGATTCTTTATTAGTGCTTTGATCTCATTGCTTGTTATAGATCTGTATAAATGGTTTACATCTTCTTGGTTCTATTTTGGTAGGTTAAGTGCTTCTAGAAAGTTGTCCGTTTCTTTTAAATTTTCCATTGAATCAGGATATGTTTTTAAAGTGTTCCTTAATGATTCTCTGGATTTCATTGGTGTTGGTTGTTATTTGGCCTTTTTTATCTCTTTCTTTTGATTACTTTGGCTAATGGTCTCAACTCTCCAATAAAGACACAGATTGGCAAGATGACTTGACCACTTGTTGCCAATAAGAAATGCATCTTACTGGTAAAGAAACATAGGCTTAGGATAAAAGGATAGAAATAGATTTTCTGAACAAATGGACTGTGAAAGAAGGCAGGAATAATTGTACTCATATCTGATAAAACAGACTATAAACTAAAATTAGTTAGAAGAAACAAAGAAGGTCAATTAATAGTCAAAAAGGGAATAATCCATCAAGAGGAGATAACAGTGGTTAACATAAATGCACCAAATGTAGGCACACCCAATTTTATTAAATTCTTCTGTACTTACAAACACTGATAGAACAAAACACAATCATAGTGGGAGACTTCAGTAACCCACTCTCACCAATATATTGGTTATCCAGCCAAAAAAAATCAACAAAGAAACTTCAGAATTAAAACTTTAGAAACTGAAGAATATGGGAATTGTAGGAAGCTTAGAATGGTAGAGAGACCATTTTAGCCACAATATAGTTACATTCACAAATTTAAAAAGTTAGGCTAGAAATGTAGGTAGAGATCATACTGAGGGTAAGCCTGAATGAACAATATGCTGAGTAACTTTCTTAAATAGTACTTCTCAAATTTATATCTCAAAAACCTTTAAATAGTTCTAAATTATCGAGGACTCTAGAGAGCGTTTATTTTTGTGAATTGTATCTGTTCCTATTTACTCAATTAGAAATTATGCCTGACAATTGTAGAAATATTTTAATTCATTAATACTGGTAAAACATTATCTTTCTAAAACATGGTTTACAAAAAATATATTTTCTAGTGCAATAAAATGAGAATAGAGTAAAAAAAAAAAGGAACTTCAGAATTAATTGACACTAGAGACCAAATAGATTTAACAGACACCAACTGAGTATTTCAACCAGTTACTGCACCATACATATTCTTCTGCTGTTGATTTCTAGTTTTATTCCATTGTGATCTAATAGAATATCTGGGGTTATTTTGATTTTCTTGTATTTGTTAAGATTTTCTTTATGTCCTAAAATAATATCTATTTTAGAGCTGAGAAGAATCTTAAAAAGCTAATAAAGAGATCTCTAACGAATAAACTAATGATACACATTAAGCTCTTAGAAAAACAAGATCAAATCAGTAGAAAAAATAATAAAGATTCGGGAAGAAAATAATGAAATGGAGATTAAAAGCAATACAAAGAGTACATAAGATGGAAGTGATTCCTTCTCAAGTCAGGAACAATGCAAGGGTGCCCACTCTGTCTACTCTTATTCAATACAGTACTAGAATTACAAGCCATAGCCATACAGTAAGTGAAAGAAATGAAAGGGATTCAAATAGGGAATGAAGAAATAAAAGTATCCCAATTTTGCAGATAATATGATCTTATACTTAAAAGATTGCAAAGAAACATTTAGGTTTGATTTGGCAAGTAGCAGAATAGGATATTAATATACAAAAATCTGTAGCTGTTCTATATGCCAACAATTAACAGACTGAGAAAGAAATGAGGAAAATAATCCCATTCAAAATAACCTCAAAAAATGAAAACGCTTAGGAATATACCTAAGTAAATAGGTGAAAGGCCTACCTCTACAATGAAAACTATAAAACCATGAAGAATGAATTGAGGAAGAATTCAGAAGGTGAAAAGACCTCTCATGCTCATGGAATGGCAGTAATGTGAAAGTGGCTATACTAGTGAAAGTAACCTACAGATTGAATGTAATTCCCATCAAAATTCCAATGTTATTCTTCACAGGTATAGAGCAACCAATTATAACATTGCTATGGAAGCACAAAAGACCCTTCTATGATATAAGAAGGTAATAATGCCATGTCAACTCTACCAAATGCCTTCAAGTAGCCTTTGCTTACCTCCTATAAATAGACAAATAAAGGTAACAATTATCTAGGATTGGTGCCTCATGCCTGCAATTCCAGCTACAGAGGAGGCAGACATAAAAATACATACACAGCAGAAAATACTATATTATACATTATACCTAATGGTAAGCTAATAATTGCCTTCTCTATGAAATAAGGAAAGAGACAAGGATGTGTGATATCAAAATGTCCATTCAACATTGTATCAGAGGGTTTTGCTTTTGTAATATGAAAAGAAAATATATAAATATACTACATGAAGATGGAAGAAAAATTAATATTTATTGCCATCAATTGGCATGTTTTTGTAAACAGAAAGCTCAAAAGAATCTAAAAATAATACAAATTAATAAGTGAACTCAGGAAGATACTGATATTTAGGTCAATAAGTAAAAAATTCAATTATACTTCTGCAAGCAAAAATTTAACAAAGAAATTATATTTTAAAATAACATCTATTATAACATACCAATCATATTTCCATGAATAAATCTAATAGAAGATGTTCAAAATTGGCAATGGAAACAAAATATACTATTGAGAAGTAAATAATATCTAAATAAATACAAAGATACATTATGTTCAAGATTCAAAAATGGAAGATATTATTTCTCTCAATATTGATCTAAAGATTCAATGCAATATAAACTAAAATCACAAAATGCATTTGAAGAAAATCTCAAAAAAAAATCAGAAACCAGGTATGAAATAAGAAGTTTTCAAATTTGACTAAAATAATTAACATTCTGGAATAAAACTATTTCTTACCAGTTACAAAAATCATCTCAAAATGGACTGAAGATTTAAAAATAAGACCAAAAACTACACAACTACTGGGGAAAAAAAACACAGGAAAAGTGTGTCAGGATACTGGTATGGGTGAGGATGTTTTGGAAAATGCCACAAAAGCATAAGAAACAGAAGCATAAATAGACTACATCAAGCTAAAAAGTATTTGCACAACAAAGAAAAACCCTACAGAATGGGGAAAAATGTCTGCAAACTACACATTTAAAAAGAGGTTGATATCCACAGTATTTAAGGAACTCACCAGTTAACCACCCAATTAAGATACAGAGAGTAGACCTAAATAAACATTGCTCAAAGGAAGATATATAAATGGACAATAAATACATGAAAAAAAACCTCAAGATCACTACTCATCAGGGATATGTGAATCAAAACTACAATGAGATAATATCTCCCTTTAGTTACATTGGCTAAAGAAAACAAGAGCTGGTGAGGATTAGGAGAAAAGAGAGCTCTTGCACACTGTTAATGAAAATGCAAATAGTACAACCATTATGGAAATCCTAGGTACGCTGGAGGAAGAGATCAGGAGAATTGTGGCTTGAAGTCAGCTCAGGCAAATAGGTTCACAAGACCTTATCTTGAAAAAATGTTTCACAAGCAAAAAAGTGCTGGTGGAGTGGATCAAGATGTAGGCCCTGAGTTCAAGCCCCAGTACTGCAAAACAGGAAAGAAAAAAATTAAAAATAGAACTGCCATACGATTCAACAATCCTACTTTGGGGTATTCAAGAGTGGGTATGACAGACCATAGGGTAGGATATTTTGGAAATACCCCAAAAACACAGGAAACAAAAGCAAAAATAGATGTATGTTCATAGCAGCACTGTGCACAATAGTGAATAAATGGAAAGAAAAACGATGAATGGATAAAGAAAATATGGTACATATGCACAGTTGAATACCTTTCAGTCATAAAAAAGAATGAGATCCTGTCATTTGTGACAATATAGAAGGAACTGGAGCTCATACTCCAGATACAGAGAGACAAACACTGTATGATCTCACTCATATATTGAATGTAAAAAGTTGACTTCATAGAAGCTGAGAATAGAACCATGGTTACCAGAGTGTGGGGAAATCGAGGGAGAGGGAAAGATGGAGAAAGGTTGATTAACATGTTCTAAGTTACGCTGGCATATGAGCAAATATTTATGGTGTGCTTTTGCATAGTGAGGTGATTATAGATAACCATAATGAACAGAACTTTCTAAAAAAGCTAAAAGGGACTTTGAAAGTTTTTACCATAAACAATAAATGATAAATGTTTGAAGAAATATGTTGTTTAACCTGCTTTAAATATTACAGAATGCACACATGTATAGAAACATCTATTACCCTATTGATAAATACAATTTTTATATTTTTATGTATAAGTCACAATAAATTAATGGTATTTATCCTGAAAAATTAACATTTTATTTAGCAAAAGTAAATAGAATCAAAAGAAAAGAAAAGATAAATGTTCCTAATAAAAGGACATAGTTCCTGAGAATGACAAAACAAAAGTTCAATTTAAAAATAGTCAGATAACCGTTAAATTTATATGGAAACACAAGAGGCCACGAATAGCCAAGGCAATACTCAGTCAAAAGAACAATGCAGGAGGTATCACAATACCTGACTTCAAACTATATTACAAAGCAATAACAATAAAAACAGCATGGTACTGGCACAAAAACAGACATGAAGACCAGTGGAACAGAATAGAGGACCCAGATATGAAGCCACACAACTATGAGCAACTTATCTTTGACAAAGGAGCTAAAAATATACGATGGAGAAATAGCAGCCTCTTCAACAAAAACTGCTGGGAAAACTGGTTAGCAGTCTACAAAAAACTGAAACTAGATCCATGTATATCACCCTATACCAAGATTAACTCAAAATGGATCAAGGATCTTAATATCAGACCCCAAACTCTAAAGTTGATACAGGAAAGAGTAGGAAATACTCTGGAGTTAGTAGGTATAGGTAAGAACTTTCTCAAAGAAACTCCAGCAGCACAGCAACTAAGAGATAGCATAGATAAATGGGACTTCATAAAGCTAAAAAGCTTCTGTTCACCAAAACAAATGGTCTCTAAACTGAAGAGAACACCCACAGAGTGAGAGAAAATATTTGCCAGCTAGACATCAGACAAAGGACTGATAACCAGAATATATAGGGAACTTAAAAAACTAAATTCTCCCAAAACTAATGAACCAATAAAGAAATGGGCAAGTGAACTAAACAGAACTTTCTCAAAAGAAGAAATTCAAATGGCCAAAAAACTCATGAAAAAATGCTCACCATCTCTAGCACATAAAGGAAATGCAAATTAAAACCACACTAAGATTCCACCTCACCCCTGTTAGAATAGCCATCATCAGCAACACCACCAACAACAGGTGTTGGTGAGGATGCGGGGAAAAAGGAACCCTCTTACACTGTTGGTAGGAATGTAAACTAGTACAACCACTCTGGAAAAAAATTTGGAGGCTACTTAAAAAGTTCGACATCGATCTACCATTTGATCCAGCAATACCACTCTTGGGGATATACCCAAAAGACTGTGACACAGGTTACTCCAGAGGCACCTGCACACCCATGTTTATTGCGGCACTATTCACAATAGCCAAGTTATGGAAACAGCCAAGATGCCCCACCACTGACGAATGGATTAAGAGAATGTGGTATCTATACACAATGGAATTTTGTGCAGCCATGAAGAAGAACGAAATGTTATCATTCGCTGGGAAATGGATGGAATTGGAGAACATCATTCTGAGTGAGGTTAGCCTGGCCCAAAAGACCAAAAATCGTATGTTCTCCCTCATATGTGGACATTAAATCAAGGGCAAACACAACAAGGGGATTGGACTTTGAGCACATGATAAAAGCGAGAGCACACAAGGGAGGGGTGAGGATAGGTAAGACACCTAAAAAACTAGCTAGCATTTGTTGCCCTTAATGCAGAGAAACTAAAGCAGATACCTTAAAAGCAACTGAGGCCAATAAGAGAAGGGGACCAGGAACTAGAGAAAAGGTGAGATCAAAAAGAATTAACCTAGAAGGTAACACCCACGCACAGGAAATCAATGTGAGTCAACTCCCTGTATAGCTATCCTTATCTCAACCAGCAAAACCCCTTGTTCCTTCCTATTATTGCTTATACTCTCTCTACAACAAAATTAGAAATAAGGGCAAAATAGTTTCTGCTAGGTATTGAGGGGGTGGGGGGGAGAGGGAGGGAGTGGAGTGGGTGGTAAGGGAGGGGGTGGGGCAGGGGGGAGAAATGACCCAAGCCTTGTATGCACATATGAATAATAAAAGAAAAAAAAAGAAGAAAAAGAATTGAGAAAAGAGAAAAGCAAAAGATGGAAATTGTACAGTGAAAAATATTTAAGAATGTTTAGTGAAAATTTTAATAGAAAGGTCATGAAAAAAAGTTTAAAACTCCATTAATGATAAATAAGTAAATACACATTATGTTATATGCTGACCTTAATAAAACTTTTAGAACAAGATGTATATATACATATCAAAAAGTATGAAATATAGTAAAAATTTTAAAAGTGAAAAAAAAATAAAATAAAAATAGTCAGATACTTTATAAATGAACAGCCTAAGTGGGAAAATGATGAAATGTTGCTACCATGCTCAAAATTAAATGCAAATTAACTTGGCAATAATATATATGCCAATAATTATTGGACACATATACAAGCCCTTAAATATTTAGTTTACAAGTTGTGGAAGAGGCACTTTTATTTAATGGCACTATTAGCTGAAGTGTAGCCTGGGACAACTTTTTAGGAAATATCTACCAAAATTAGTAGTGGAGGAAATTTTAAGGAAAAAAGGCCAGACACAGAAAGACAAGTAGCATATGTTCTCTTTTATATGTGGAAGCAAAAACAAAATAACACAAATAAACAAAATAAAGTCAGTTGAGCAGAAGGTAGAATAGTGATTACTAGAGATTGGAAAGTGAGAGGAGGGGAGGTGCACATATAGACAGGTTAGATTTGATCAGTGCGTGCTGGATACATGTACTAAAACGTCACTTTGAATCCCATTACTATGCATAATTAATACAAGCTAATATGAAGTCAAGTTGATCTGTCAGAGACACTCAAAAAGGATAAAAATAGTATGATTCTAATAATAAACTTTAATAAATGAACCACAGCATTAAAAGTGCATGCATTCTTTGGCCAAAAAGTTCACAGCTACTAAATTATGACTATGCTGACACAATTATGCTATTTGGATGGTCAGCATTATTGATACAGAAACCTCTCCACCCCCCAAAAAAGAAAACAGGCAGAATCCTAGATGAATAGAATTAGAAGATGAGATAAATGCATAAACAAAATAATAAAATCTGTGTATCTACTAAGGAAATTAGGGAATTTATGTCTTGATTCCTAAAATGTAATGAGTGTAAAATATATAAATCTCTGTGCAATAATAAGATCTCTAATTTTTAATTTAAATACAATGGATTTTGTTATATGCCTGTATAATCTGGTTTATATATTGTTGTCCTCAAATTATACACATATTGAAACAAAATCTGTTCATAATGGAGAACTTTGTTTAAAGATACAGGACAGCAAGTATAGTCAATTTTAGTTACTGTTTTCACATGTCTTCTTATCTATTTTTTAAAAAAAATTTTGTGCAGGATATGTTGCTTAATGTGAATACAAATTATTTGTACAAAGTCATTTTTAACTTTTCCTTCCTGTATATTTGCTTTAAAAATAAAACCTTAACCAGGCCTGGTCGTACATACCTGCAATCCCAGCTCTCAGAAGCTGAGGCAAGAGGACCATGAGTTGAAGGCCAGCCTGTGCTGCACAGTAAGAACTTGTTTCAAAACAAAAACAAGAACCAAAAAACCCCAAAATATACAATTAATATATGAAAATAAAACCTTTACTCATTTATCCACTGATGGACACTGTGTTCAGAGCTCGACTCTTTGAATAACACTGAAACAACCGTGAAAGTGCAGATATCTCCTTGACATGATTTCAAGGCCTTAGGATACATACATATATAAATCCAAAAATAAGCTTGCTGGATCTTGTGGTAATTTTATTTATTTTATTTTTGTCTGTAATGACCACAATAATTTGCATTACTACCAGCAGTGGACAAGGGTTCCCTTTTCTCCTCATCCTTACATCCTTACAATGCCAAAAGTTGTAAGCATTCGTCTTGTTGATAATAATCATTTTAACAGATATCAGGTGATAACTCCTTGTAGTTTAAAGATCATTGTTAATCACTGAGTATTAGTGATTTTGAGCATTTTCATATATTTATTGGCCATTAATATCTCTTTTTTTGAGGAATCCAGTTTGATCCATTTGATTTTTTTTTTTGCTATTTATCTGTCTATTGAGGTTTTTTGAAGTCCTTGTATATTTTATTTTCCCCTTATCACACGTATGGTTTGCAAATATTTTCTCCCAATTTGTTGCTTATCCCTCTTGTTTTCTTTGCTGTGCATGTTTTTTATTTAGATATAATACCATTTGTTTATTTTTCCTCTTGTGCAATTGAAATTCCATCCAAGAAATCATTGTTCAGAGCTATGTCATGAAAATTTGCTTATAGTAGCTTTGCAATTTCAATTCTTTCATTTGAGTCTTTACCCATTTTGAATTGCTCTTGGTATAGGATAACCAGTTTTCTCAGCATCATTTATTAAAGAGATCTTCCTTTCCCACATTATGTGTTCTTGTTAAAAGTGAACATAAGACTAGTGTTTGCCTTCATGATCTCTATTCTGTTCCAGTCATGGATATGTTTGGGTTTTTTGTCACTACAGTACTGTTTTGACTACAAGAGAATTTTAAAACCATAGTGTGATATCTCTTTTCATGTTGCTCAAGTAGGCTATTTTGGATCTTTCCTAACTCAGTGAATTTTAGGATTTTTTTCTATTTCTGTGAAGAATGATACTGAAATTTTAATAGGAATTATATTGAATCTGTAGATTGTTTTGGGTAGTATGAGTAATATTAATTCTTCTAATCCATAAACATGGGATATCTTCCCTTTTATTAGTGTTTTCTTCAATGTCTTTCATTAGTGTTTGCAATTAGCACAACAAACAGAAAAAAGGCTAAAAATGGCAAATAGCACCTGGAGAACAAATAGGACTAAAGAAGAGATCTAATATACATGTCTTTGGCGCCCTAGGCAGAAAGAAAGAAGAGAATGGGAATGAAAATTCATTTGAGGAAATAATGACTGATATTTCCCTAAGTTTGTGAAATTTGTAAACCAGAAAATTAAAGAAACTAAGAAATCCAGAAATAGGGTAAATACATGGAGAACCATGATTGGAAATATAATTAACTTTTGAAAACTAAAGACAAAGGAAAACCTTCAGAAACCTGCCTTGATAGAGGAAAATAATTGGAATAACTACAGCTTTCTCATCAGAAACTATTCAGAAGGAAGTGGTACAGTTTTTAAATGTTCAAAGATCTTCCATCCAGAATTCTATATCTTGCAAAAATTTTCTTCAGGAATAAAGAGGACATCAAGAAATTTTCAGATGCAGGAAAACTAAGAGAATTTATTATCAACCGACCCAGCCTAAAACAATGGCTAACACATGTTCTTGAAACAAAATGGAAATGATAAGGAAAGCATATCAAGGCGTGTAGAAGAATGAGTAAAAATATGGACAAATACTATAGTGTTTCAGGCTCCTTTTGAATTTTCTGAATTATGTTCAATGGTTAAAGAAAAAATATAGTGCTATCTAAAAACAATTACAGATTGCAGCAAAAGTATCCATATATCTTTATTGTGACTACCTCAGCCTTGAATATATAGGACAGTGAATTAGATTAGGAAACAAAAAATCTCCACTCATGATCGATAGGTTCTTTACATACAAGTTTCATAAAATGGGACAGATGCTGCATTCTCTTCACTTTTCTCCTTAAAATGAGAAATTTTCATCTTTCTTATAGGTTTCATAAGGTTGTTTTGAGATATTTTGTAATGTATGAAAGGCTGTTAAATGCAACAATCTTAAAATCGTTATTATGCATCTTTTAGGAAATGGCTTTTCAAAGGTGACCTATAGTTGTGGCGAAATATTTAAGAAATACCGAGCTTCTGATGTATGTTGAAATGAATAAAAAATTAAGAGAAATGATGAAAAGAATAGAGAGATGGATAGATAAAAATTAAGTATTATAAAATGTTTGTTATAACATGCAGGTGATATATTTATGAGTGTTCATTGAAAATTTCTTTTAACCTTTCTGTATTTATGAAAAGTATTATAAGACAGTAATGAGGAAGCAAATATAAAATCATAAATTCTCATTGATTCTAGACTAAAGGTGGCCTGTCATGTTACTAAAAATGTCAGTTTCATGAGACAGGTTATCAACATAGCACAGGTTATAGCAATAATGTTACATTCACAAGAAAAATGAAATACAAGTACCCCTGTGGATGTACATGTGTGCATGTGTGTGTTTCTTACAAACACACATACATACACATATACTATAAATGTTCATATATATGTATACACACATGCATATATATATATATATATATATATATATATAAAACTCAGCATAAGTAAAGTAAAATCAAAACTCTATTACAAACTTGTGCTACTGTTTTGTCACAGGACTTTTAAGGATCCATGGCTAGGTTTGTTTTTCCTCAATAGTTTCAGTATCTGCTAATACATATTATTTTTATAGCATTTTATATCAGAATACCTCACAGAATCTGGTCATATCTTTCATTTAATATGGGAGACAATTTGCTACAATGCATATGGTCAAAATTTTTAGTGTTAAATCAGCATAATCACACTCATTTTCCAAATATGGAAATTGTAATCAACCTTCCCCATTCCTTCATGCAGCACTGAGAGGAGAATCTGGGTTCTGTTAAGTATACACCTAATCAATCCTGAACATGTTTGATACTCAAAACCCATCAAAATCGACTTCATTTTTTGGCTCAGGTTATCTTTCAAGCAAAGAAATACATATCCAAATTTCAATATCTTTGAAAATGTTCCTTAGGACACCAACTTGTTTTTATAAAGCAACATTTAGAAATGTAAATATAGATGAGCCATATGGATTGCATTCCACTTGAAGTAACCACACACTAGAAACTTAATGGTAAATGTGCTTGGGAAAAGTTTGGAATGCAATATGTTACCTTTCATGATTGGGTTTCACATTTTCAACTAAAAAGCCACAATTACAGAGCAGAATTACCACATACAGTGGAGTGGTATCTCCATGGTAGCTATGTGTTAGAAAGACCTCTGCTTGAATCTCTTGAAATCTGTCTTTCTGGGAGAGTATATCGTATTTCAGGATGCTGTATGTTCTGTGATACCCTGAGTAAACCCTAGAGGCCTGGCTGGACTTTGCATTTCAGTAATTTAGTAGAGGTATTCACTATACCATTCATTTTTCAATTTATTCCATCATTTTCTAACACTTAATTAGTGTGCACATTATCATTAGCTTGAGGGAATAGGCTAAAAGAAGCATAGATCTTGATTAAGAGCCAGAAACTCACACAATCCACATATTTAATATAGATTTCCAAAGTATGGGTGTGCTCTTGGTGTCACACCAGTGTCCCATTGACACCTAGATTTTCATGCATGCCAGACTAGCTTCCAAAAGCCAACACCTGCATCTCTGTATCTCAAGGCTTTTTCTGGCCACCAAATATTGCTCTGCCTATATGTAGTAGGATAAAGGCCTAGAAAATTAATGCTGTCCAGAAGCAGCCTTAAACCAGTCTTCCACAAGTGAGACAATACTGAGGTTTATGCTCTATACAACTCCAAAGTTGCCCATTAGGTTTAAGGCACCAATTGCCCATGTTGCTGGTTTCTCCTTTGTTTTGATGTTCTGTTCTGTTTCCTGACCTTATGTCAAAAATAAGCTACTTGTTCTTGAATCCTTATTTCAAAGTCTGTTTCTGGGAAAACACAAACTAAGCATGAACAAAAAAATTACAATAAAATATGGTATGGACCATGGTAAGCATGGGAATCAAATGTCATAGGAATCAAAGGAGGGAGCTGTACAGCTATAGCCATTTGTACATTAAACATGAGTTAAATGGGCACCATTTTCCAGGTCCCTAATTAGTGCAAATGTAAAACACCAGAGGAAATAACAAAAGCTTCGAGATATTTTCTGAAGGCAGAAGATATTTGAATTGTATGTTGAACTAGGAATGACTTTTACAAATTGAAATATGGAGGCTCAGCGTCTAGGCAAAAGAACATAAAGTTGAAAGACTTAAAGTCACTTCACAGGATGTGGAGATAGGAATGCCAGTTCAGTGGACTGAGAACACAGCATGGATATGGCAGAGTTGAGAAACGTGAAACAGGAAAGGATGCTGAGGGATGCAAGGGTCAGACCCTTGCAGGACACCTACAATGTAGACTGCATCTTATTGACAATGAGGATCCACCAAGACCCTCTGACCTTGGACTCCAGTTGGGATGCCTCATCATTCATTGTGCAAGACTGATTAAGGCTAGTCTTGTACAAGCTGCACTTGGGAATCCATCCTGAGCTGAAGAATTATTAGATGACCAGTACAAGCTGCTGAATGCATTTGAAGGTATAAGCTATTTAGTGTAAGCTGATACCTTATATAAGCTCCTATTTAATGCAAGCATATACTTTAGTACATGTTCAAAATTATTCACAGTAAAATAAAAATCGAACAGTTATCAGAAGAGAATTAAAATTGTCACCAGTTTCTGCTGAGGCCTCTTCAGTGTTTCAGGGCTCATATCTTTGGCTCCTCTCATGTATACCTTCTTCATGTGTTGTCCTAGAGAACCCTGGGAGCCATCTCACCTGGCTCTGCCTGAGATGTTCTTCCACTCTACACTCTCAGGGCTGTGACTGAAGGGAGAAAGAAGTAACAACTCTCACTTCTGATGGGAAATGTTCCAGTACAATTCACACTCTAGAATTTTTTTTGTGATCAGGCTGAGGTTAGATTTCTGAGCTCCTTTCCTTGACTGGCTTCTTCCTCTGCCCTATCTTGATAAGAGTTTTTCCTGAGATTATTCCCCCAACAAATCATTTGCAGAGCAATTCAGTAAACTCAGTCTTAAACAATTTTCTTTAGGAATTAATGGGAATTAATCATTTGATTAAAGTACCAGACCATGTATGGAGATCAGAAGGCCTGGTTCCCAGATTAACTCTGTTTTCTTTTTATGTCAATCAATTCTGTGGAATCAGTTTCCTTTGAAAAATGAGGAAAATAACATTTCACCACACTGTACTGTATGATATTGCTAGGAGCAAAAGAAATTATGCATTTGAAATTACATTTAAATATAGAAAATTCTATATGATTACCTTACTATGCCATTTTATTATCAAAACAGTTGCAAACTGTGTGACATTTTAATTTTAAAGTTTTAATTTGATAGAATGAGCAATTATTATAAAGCAAATGAAGAGAGTCTTGCTGTGATATGCTGTGTTGCTGGCCTGGTTTTTCATGTTTTACTTAGGCCTTCATCTCAGTTGTCCTTTTCCTATCAAGATGCTGCAGATAGATGTGAATTTGACCTTCTGGTGGTCAGTAGACTCTGTTGTCTTTGCATACAAGGAGAGCACATTTTTCATTTTCCTTTCCAAGGGTGAATAAATGTTTTGTAAATTAAATGTGAACATTTAATAACTTGCATCCAAAAAGAAAAATAAAAAATCATCATCAATTCAGCTTAGTTCTACACTGCAAAAATAATCTAAGCCATTGACCAGGTGCTCTACATTTCAAAATGCCCACTGAAAAGAATAGATGCCAGCATAAACCTCTATTCAGGCTTTAACTCAGCAATAAAATACTCACATAACAGAGAATCTTAAGTATCTGTCAAAAGGGATACCTGCAAAGCTGAAAGTATGTTCAATACAATCTGAGTAAAGATTGCTGGAGGGTGGTGTCTATGCTGTGTTGAGTTTCTGATATGCACATCATCACTCTTAAAAGAGTCATTGAATTCTAATACTCAGTGACCCATAAATCAAGCATAATGCATACTAGAAATGATGTTTGGGGAAGGAAAGCAATTATTCATGGTTAATCTCCTCTCCATCTCTTCCTCTATATGCTCAGTTTTAAACAAGTTATTATGCCTTATTCACACATTCTTACCTTAATGGCCATGTCTTTCAATTCACCTGGTTTTTCTGCAACAATATATGGGGAATTACCTTAAAATACCTAAAATAGAATCCAAACAACTTGTCTTCTCTCTCTTGTAGTAACTTTTAAAATAACAAACTTTACTCTAAAACATTATCTGGTAATCAACCATGCCTGGAGACAAGAGCATACTATTAGAGGTCAGTACAGATTAAGTAATGATTTGCAGAAGCTGTGACAATATTGTGTTTTGCTTTCTGTTTCTTACTGTAGTTGTTAGCAGAGCAACACAGGTAGAAGGCAAAGAAACAGAAATGATTTCCCTTAGTTCTCTTCCATAGGAACTGATTTCTCAGTGGGGAAATTTAAATACCACTGATTTCCAAAAGCATACTGAGTACATAGAAAAGAAATGTAAGAGCTCACTGTTTTAAAAATCTGCTGTGCATACTAAAGTGACTGTGATTTAAATAAACATTTGAAGCTTTGAGCAAGAAAGGAAATTAGAACAGGCAATAGTTAGCAAATGGAGCGAGCATTTAAAAAAATCTGTGAATGGTTGAGTACAAACTAAGACTGAACTTATCTTGAACTACTATTTTCCTGAGGGAATTATTTCTTTTCATTAGAATATACTCATTGCACAAGGGGAGATTCATTGTGACAATTCCAAATAAGCTTATATTGTACATTGGTTGGATAGCCCCCACTGTCTCTCCCACTTGACCCCCTTTCCACCTCCCTTAAAGCTATTACAAGAGGTTTCTTTGTTCTGTTTTGTATACGTATATGAAGTCCATCAACCATATTCCTGAGAGAATAATTGAAACATCTTTTCTCCTTCAATTAAGAATGGGCTAGTTTAATCTTAAAATAAAAAATATTTCCTTATGTTATGTGAGTAGAAACAGGTGGGAAATAGTGACAGAATGAGATGGTGCTGTTACATTGTTGATGATACCACTGTAGAACCAATGAGCAGGGCCAGGGGGCCCTTGACCATGGCTCTCCCCAACAGCCCATAGCTGAGGACTGGCCTCCAGGAAAAAGGAAAACTTTTTTCTGGAATTGAAATTCCTGCACTTCAAAAGCAGTCTTGAAACTTGAGGAATATTTGCTTTCCACTGACTCTACCTGCTCCAGCATGCATATACTCACATAAGCAGAGTCCACCTAGAATTATTTGTACAAACAGGAGAAAGGCCTCCACAGGAGCCACATTCACTCCATTTTCCAAAAATCTTCAGCTCTTTAACCAACCTCCTATCTTATCAACCTACAGGCTTAATTTAAGTAGCACCAAGTGATTGGGACACAAAAAAGAAAGAAAAAGAAAGGAAGGAAAGAAGGAAGGAAGGAGGGAGGGAGGAAGGGAGGGAGGGAGGAAGGGAGGGAGGGAGACAGGGAGAGAAAGAGAAAAAGAAGAAAAAAGAAAGAGGGGAGGGAGGAAGAAAAAGAAAGAAAATGTAAAACATGTTAGCAAATAAAACTCTGGGTCTTTATCTTTGCAGCTGTACTCCTCCCAGATGAAATCATATTGGACCAAGTTAGGAATATGAGTGTAATTTTAAGAAAATAGAGAAATGAAGAAAGATAAATAATACCCCATTAGATTCTTTATTCGTGGACTTTACAAGTTTTAGGCAATTCTTATGATAGGCCGGATGTTAATTTTTCACTGGGTCATTTCCAAATTGAAGTAAACAAGATGTTTCTGAATCAGATACATGATTATTTTATTGGTGATTAATTTGTTCTGTGACAGATTTATTATTTTAAGTAATATTAGATTGACACAGCAATGAACTGTGTATTAGGCTTACCTCTGAGGTTTAAAACTCTTTTATATAAAACTTTATATATTTAAAAGTGTTAAATACATTCAGATATTGCTTCTGGGAATATGGAATAGATGTCATTTCTTCCTGTTTCTCCTACTAAGTACAACTGAAACCCTAGACATTATACATAAAGCATGCATGAAAACTATAAAAGCTGGAGGAAAAAGATTGTCTACACTGGGGATCCAAGCAATGATATTTAAATGAGTTCTCCAGTTTTCATTTTGGCTTCACATATGCCAGACTTCACACTGAATAAGCCAAAAACTCAGAAATGTCACAGGTATAAAATAAAGAAGGAAAGACAGAGAGGAAGAGAAAAGGAGAAAGAAAGGAAGAAAAAGAGAGGAAGGAAGGAAGGGAGGGAGGGAGGGAGGGGAAGAAGATGAAAACTACATTCTTTAGTGAAAGGACAAAGAGAGGACAGCATTACATGACAGAAAACTCTTAAACAATAACCACTCTATCCATCCACAAGGAAAACAACAATAAGAACAAAAAATTAACCCAATTTGCACCTATGTTAGCAAAAGGTGAATTGTAACCTAGACATCCTTCTTGCAAGGCTATAATGAGGCACTCCAAACCACCACTTCCTCCACTACCATCACCATGATGGTGAAAAAGACAACCTAGACGGGAGCCAGATTTTCATTCCATTGAACAGTAACAAAATTATCTCCAACAGTGTCAGTGAGGACCACAGAGAGGGGCCTGGACTTTCATCCACTCAGCAGTAATAAACTCTTCTTCCCTCTCTGCTGGGGTGCTATAGGAGAAACTCACAGGTTGAGACAGTGTTTTTACCACCAACCAGTAAGAAACATCCTACCCCACGATGTGGCTGTAGACAGATGAGGAGCAATCATCTAGGATGATTCCAATCATCCTAGATTGGAATCAAGGAAAGATCTAGCCAGAAGTAAGCAATCTCAGCCAACCCCACAGCAAGGATAAGTCCTCTCCCATATTATCAGCAGAAGCTAAGTGAAGAATCTCACCTTCTGGTCCCACTGTTAGAACCTGAACTTTTACTTGCATCTAGAAGGAGCAAGGTAGAGAGCTCCCTCTTCCTCTTCAAGAGCCATATCAGGTAAAACAAGCAAAAAGAAGGCCCAGAGTCTCTTACGGTAATTCTCTAAACATTTAGCTTTCAACAAAAAGAAATCAATCATACATATACCAAGAGACAGAAAGATCTTAAGCTAAATAAAAACAGTTAATAGCTCTCATACCGAGACATCTGTCCTGACAGAATTATAATAATTTTAAATCAATCATAGTAAAATTTCAGTATCAACTACAATATACTTGAAATAAAGGAAAAATAGATAAAAATCTAAGCAAAGAAATCAAGTAGTAGTAAAGAAATATGATACGGAGAAAAAGCAAATGGAAATTTTAGAGCTAAAGTATATAACCACCAATATAAAATAATTAAATGAATGCTCTCAACCAGAGAATGGAGGGAATGAGGATACAATCAGAATTGAAAGGTAAAACAACAGAAATCACCCAATTTGAACAACAGAGAAGAATTATACTCAAAAAAACATATGTAAACAGAACTCCAGAGAACTGTGAAATTATAGAAAATTTCAAGGTGGGTGCAGTGGCTTATTTCTGTAATACTAGCCACTCAGGAGGTAGAGTTTGGGAGGGTCTTGATTTGAGGACAGCCCAGGCAAAGAAGTTAACGAGCCTCTATCTGAATAAATTAGCCAGGTGTGATGGTGCAAGCTTGTGATCCCAGCTATACTGGGGGCATTTTTTTAGAAAAATGTAGGAGAAAATCTAAAGGATCTAAGACTGAACAGAATTCTTGACAAGAAGATCACAGTCCATAACAGGAAAAGTTGATAAATTGGGCTGCATCAAAATTAAAAGGTTCTACTCTATTAGGATGAAAAAACATTGCCATATATCAGAACTCCTTATAAGGCAAAATAATTAAAACTTCATATTATCTATCCATGGATCACAAAAACATGAAAACTATTTATTATATGTCAAGTATTAAAATATGTAAAGTATTAAAGTATGTCATTGTAGACAATGAGAAACAAATATTTACTGAAGTTTAACTTAATTTATAACAATAAATTTTAAAGAAAATTGATTCACAAATTATACCAAAACAAAACTAATACTGGTAATTTTGATTAGCTTATTATATAAAATTAATCAAAAGAAAATATATTCAAAATAATCTGATTTACTATTTTAATCTCTAACTATATATATATTCAAAATAATCTGATTTACTATTTTAATCTCTAACAATAATATCTTTCTTTGCTTTTTGAAAGGTAAGGAAAGTAACAAAGTAAGAGATTTTGCAATTTTATTAAATGAAAAGTCCCAAACCTCTACCAGCCAAAAATATTTGATTGAAGTGCCTTATATGAATGTGTGAAAATGTCATGACAGAGCCTGTACAATGTATAACTTAGTATATGCCAGTAAAAAATTTTAAGTATCATAAAAACATATCCATAAACTACAACAAATAGAACATTAGTAGTAATAGTTCATAAAAGATTTATAGGAAAAATAATTAAATCTTAATGGATTAGCAAACAATACAAATAACCTTTTAAGAAATTTTCTAGGCTGGAGGCATGGTTTAAGTGGTAGAGTGGTTTTGTGCAAGAGCAAGGCCCTGACTTCAACCACCGGTACCACTAAAATTTAAAAAAGAAAGAAAAAGAAAAAGAAAATTTCTAACCAAGTGAAGTGACTCATACCTGTAATATCAGCTACTGGGGAGGCAGATACAGGAAGATCATGGTTCAAGGATAGCCTAAACAAAAGTTAATGAGACCCTATATCAAAGAACAAGCCAGATGTGGTGGTTCATATCTGTAAGAGAGGCAGAGGTAGAAGAATCACACAATTCATGGTTGGCACACAAAAGTGAGATGCTATACAAAAAATAATAAAAGCGAAAATGAGATGGGGATATGTTTCATGTGGTAGAGCGCTGCTTAACAAACGCAAGACCCCAAGTTCAAACCCTAGTGACATCAGGAAAAAAAAAAAAGAGAGAAAAAAAATTTCTAGAAATTTGATGATTTCCATAGAAAATGAAATTTTGTATGAAAAATGACAGGTTTTTCTCTTTAAGCTAAAACCAAGATATATTTAATATCAGTCAAATTTAGGAAGTCTATGGTGAATTCTATTTCCTGCTGAATAAAAAGATATAACCTGCATGGAGAGAAAATCTAATTATATGAATTAAGAACCATTAAAAAGGGTTGGAGGCATGGTTCAATTGGTAAAGAATTTGCATAGCAAAAGCAAGGCCCTGACTTCAAACCCCAGTACCTCTAAAAAAAAAAAAAAAGAAGAAGAAGAAATCAAAAGCTCATACATTTTTTAAAAATTAAAAAAAAATTTTTTTATTCATTTATTCACATGTACATACATTGTTGGGTCATTTCTCCCCGCGCTCCCTGCCCCCACCCTCTTCCTCCCACCACCCCCTGCCTCATTTCCAGACAGAAACTTTTCTGCCCTTATTTCTAATTTTGTTGAAGAGAAGACATGAGCAATAATAAGAAAGACAAATCATTTTTGCTAGTTGAGTTAAGGATAGCTATACAGAGAGATTCCTAGCATTGCTTCCATGTACAAATGTGTTACAACCCAAGTTGATTCATCTCTAACTGATCTTTACACTGGTTCCTGATCCCCTTCTTGTGCTGACCTCTGTTGCTTTAAGGTTTCTGTATTAGTTCCTCTGGAGTGGGGACATCAAACACTTTCATGTTTTGGAAAAGCTCATACATTTTAATCTAGTTATTTGCAGCTAAATTAAAGATATCACTGCAATTTTATATGAGTGTATTTAACACTCAGAAAGTAAAGAAAGAAATGTATTTCACTTAGTTTAAATTGTATGACTTAAAAATAATAAGTGAAATGTTATTTATACGGGGAGTTGGTACTAATAATAGGAGATACAGAACAAAAATGGGGAAATTTCTGTGAATTATGGCTTGCAAGCAATTGACTAAAGTCTGTGTGTCATCCTTGACCAGATGTTTTCTTAACACAGCTGTTTCCTGTCTGCTAGGTGACATTACACTTTGTTTTCCTATTAGTTTGTGGACTATCTCTCAGACTCAAAAAGTCTAAATGCCACCATCATGAAAACTATCTTGAAGGTGGGTATTAAAATATCTACTTCCTTTGTTTTAAACATTAAAATTAGTAAACAATAAAAATATTCCTTCTTTATTTTCTACAAATAATCTTACTTTCTGCAAATAATCTTATTTTGCCTTGTAGATCATATTAGATATGAAAAGAAGCTCACTCCAGGACTCTCTCGAGTGAAAAATGAAGTGAACATTCTGGTTCTCTTTACTGGATCTTGACAATATTGTTGTAATACCCTTACAATTGTTTTCATGTTAATATGAAGTTAAGCACTTTTAGTATTTTCAAAAGTTAGCTTAAATTTTACTTCACAAATAAGCCTCTTTAAGAAATTTCCAGAATAACTTTAAAAGAGGCATCTAATGTCATATATAAGATGTACTGGGAGAGTTCAGCCAATATCATTATTTTTCCTTTGCAGCTTTTGCTGTTTCTTTAAATATTTGTGTGTTCTGTGCAGGTACTGCCAGCTTTGACTAAAACAAATGTGCTTCTCGTTTAAAGTAAGATAACAGTATAGGACCTATAGTGGCTCAGAATTTGTGGTTTTCTTTAAAAAGGAAGTAGATATTATTCTAATGTCACCCTTCTTTCAGCACCTAAAACTTTTTTTGAGTTGAAATTAGAACTTATTTAAGTCTCCTCAACAAGGAAAAATGTATGTGTAAATGGAGAAATGTGGACTTTAATTTTCAATCAAGGAATCAGTAACTGGTTGACAGGATAGAAATGGAAGGCAAGAAGGGATTTGGTGAAGTCATTTTCACTGTATACATCTATATTTTATGATTGTTTTACTATGTGTATTACCTACTTAAGTGAATGAATATATGTGTAGATGATTTGGAAAACAGAAATAAATAAAGCTGTTTGCTAAAACATGACTTTCTTCTTCACACATGTTTTTCCTCTCCCAAAAAAAGTGTATTTGAGGAAAATTCCATTTGGAAATATTTGAAGGAAAAAATGTTCCTCACTCTCAGTGATTTATGACCGTGCTGCTACTGGGTTTGTTACGTTCAGGAATCTGTAAGTAGTTATGTGGCTGGTGATTTTCTTCCTTGGTTGTTACTGATCTGTACCATGAGGTAAGTTATAAAACATCAACATGACTTATTTGCTCTGGTGAAAAATGGAACCCATCATCCTTGTTGCTTCTTGCCTATGGAGGGTATCATATATAACTTACAAAGTACTTTCTGGAATGCTCATTGTTTTACCTGGAAAGAAAGTGAGTGTGGTCATTATTATTGCAATAAACCTATGAAGTTGAAAAATGCCACCCTAAAAAGTAAGCATTATGGGAATTACATTTAAATTGGTTAGAGTTTGCAGTACAAAAATCATACCTATGTTTTGAGTATTGTGAGATCAAAGGAAACCTAACAATGAGAGCTGTAGCCACTTCTGAAGGTAAAATAACAAGTGAAGCCAGTATAACCAGAGGAACAGCAGGAACAAGTAGTCAAAAACTCAACTATGCCATGCTGCTAATATTTCACCAGTACAGTGTTTTTCCCAAATCTTGATTTCATAAGTTTCCTGTTAGCTTCTTTTTTGCATTGCTGTTTATAATTATTTAAGTGTATATGAAGATACTATACACATTTCAAATGCAGAAATTGTACTCTCCCTGCCATTAGGTGTTCACAGGGAATTGTAATCAGTTCATGGAAGACCAGATACCATCTCTCTGGCCATGATATTCCTCAAAGTCAGCATTCTGAGTGTAAAACTTGTTATCTATTTCTTTAACCAAATTGTGCAAACTTCCTGAAAATGCTACTGATGACTTAAAAATCAGTTGCTATTAGAGTAAATGTTGCTGAAAAATATTTAAATGAAATTGCCTTTGTCCTTGACTTAAGAATTACAACTTGAGAAAGATCCTTTATGAAGTAGGAAATTCTAAGAGTTGTTAAACTCTTTTTAGCTTACATTTCACAGCAATGTTAACATATGGAGTTAAATATATATAGGATAAAAACTCAGAGAATGCTGTGTTTGGTCACATTGAGGATTCAAATAAAAAGATGCTACTCCTGCCTTCAAGAAATTCTGGTTGTCCTCAAGAAGTTTTGGCATAATTAGACAAAAGAGAAATTAAATCATAATATAATTTGTGTGAGAAAACATAAAATGTATAGTCAGATCAGAAAGGAATGGAGAAGAGGGAATGTAAGGATTGAGAAACATAAGATATCCAGGCTAGAAGAAAGAATGGGAGAAATATATTCTAGATAAAGGAAGAGGTCTAGAATTACAAATTTGTTGCCCAGGGAGACTTAAACAATGGTTTTCTCAGGAGATTAGAAGATGGGAGGTAGCCAAGGGAGAAGAATGAGAAATCTTTAGCTTCTGCAAAGGTTAGACTGTGACAGGTCATAAATGGGCAAGGCATGTTTAGAAGTCCACAGCCAGCCTGCTACAGGTCTTGTGTGGGAATAGGTACATACTTGGGATGCTGAAAAAGTACCCACCCTAATCTAATGTTATAAAAAGCAGCAAGACTGAAATTAAAGGAAAAAGGCAACTTCTTTTATGCTTGGTAGCTTTTTATACTCATGTGAGCTTATGACCACCCAACTTCCAGGTGTACTCACACACCATGACTGTTTTCATGAGTATATCCTTTTTACCACTTATTGGTTCTCCTCCTGTCAAGAGTTTAGAAAGTGATACTGTAGTATGTCTTGCTGCTTTTATTTTGTTTCATTTTGGCCTGGAAATAGTGTTCATTGTAATAACACAGATGATAAGTCATACTTATCATACTAGGATAATTGTTATATCATTGGTTTTGCTATTTTGGAAGTAGCTTTGGTAAATGTAATTGTGCACATGTAATAAGTACAAACATATATAGGTCTGTGTTCAGTAGCAGTTAATAACATACAAATATTATACAATTAACTGGTCTGTGTGTATAACATTTGGCAACATTGAAGTTATCAGATCAACTCAAGAGGATCAGCGACAAGTAGAAGTTGAGACAGAGTTCTGAAAACCAAAAAGCATTGTGATGTAAGTAGAGAAAGAGGTACTTTTCTAGTTGTGAATAGTAGATGGAAGGAGAAGGAAAGATAGGGGAAAAGAGATGAAAAACCAGAGGACAGCTCTAGAAGTTGATAGAAAAGAAAGCTTCATGAACGATTTCATTAAAGAGGTAATGACCAGTTGAACTTTCTGGTATAATGAATAAACTGTAGTAAATCTACATCAGGTAGACTAAATTTTTCATTATCACAGACTTTAAATGACATAAGGAATGAGAATATGTTGTGATAGTGATGAGGCCAATTTTATTATGCTGGTAAAGGTTCATATGGCAAGCTTAGAATGGTGTATAGAGGTGAAAAGAGATGGAGAAGGTTATGTTATGGCTATTTTATGCATAAATTAAAGAAATGGCTTAGAGAGAGTTAAATTCTGGATAATGAAAAAAGAAGAATTAATTTGTACTAATTTAACAGATACTAATACAAGCTATTGTGAAGATTGTAAAATTACTCTTCCAAAGATGTTGAGTCAAAGAATAAATAATGTTCTTTGTTCTTGGTTTTTATTTAGATTTGGTTAATCTTTAGAAATAGGATATTTCTGATAAATGTCATATGGCCACTTCCAACTTCAATTTTTAAAATAAACATGTGAAGAAGCATAGTTTCTTATCTGGTATTTTCAGTATTCTAATAAAAATTGTGTTACATATGTTATATTCATGTATGTTTATGTATATGGACACATGTATATGTAAACTATGACTCCTACAATGTATTTGAATCTTTACTATAAGATCTCTAAAAAAATTTTTCTAGAGTAAAAATTTAATACATAACTGAAGTGCTGTAAATATGAAAATAAATATTTAGGTGATTATCTTTGTTTTTCTAACATTTTGGGAGCTTAATTAACTGGTCCATATAGAAAATATCATTTACAAGCAATGCCCATACATAAGGCTGCATTAAATGATAAAATCCAAATATAATAACAAGTAGAAGTCATTATTATTCTGGATACAGAAAAAGAGACCATATTTAGAGAGGAGGAGGAAGTGAGTTCCACTAGGCATATGTTGAGTTTATCTAGTTTATATTTCAGTTTATCTCTAAAGTCAGTTGATCTGCAACTCACAGATTGGGTCAAGCATACAGGTTGGATAACACTGGCACATGGAACATCAGTGTTTTTCAAATCATGGGGTGTAAACCATCTATGCCATAACCATCTGTGTTGATTGTAGATAATAACTCATCTGTGTTGAGTCCAGATAATAAGGTAGTCTCTCAGACTTGTTTAATCAAAATCTGTACAAGTGTAGTCCTGAAATCTGCATTTTAATGGAAACACCTCATATAATTCTTAAGACCTCTAAGATTTGTTAAATGGCTTTCTCATTTATGATAGTAGATGGATCACCCTTGGAGAAAAGGCAGAATCAGCTCCCCCAGTGAAAGGACCTTCTTTTTCATTTCTGTATGTCTAGCAACAATATGTTTTATGGAATTTATTATATAATCAATAAATTATTATAATTGTTTTTTAATATTCTAGAAAATAATATATAGTATGCAGCAAGAATCATAAATATGTTCATATCTTTTATCTAGAAGTAATAACATTCCTGGAAATTTATTTAAAATAGTTCCACAAGAAAGAAAATTTTGTTTATGGAGTTTTTACAATAATGCATTAATAATACAAAACCACAAGAGAAAGAAAATAACAAGAAATAGGGTATTAGTGGGTAAAGAAGACATTTTTCTGTTATTTGTCATTGATGTATTTATTATCAAAACTTTATCAACATGGATAAATATTAGAATAATGTTACAAAAATTATTATATATGCTATGGTTACAACTATAAAATTATATGCTATTTGCAAGTACTAAAATATAGAAACCAAAATTAATTTTATTTGGCAAATTGGGATATTATGCATGATTTTATGATCATTTCAGTTAATTACATTAAATGTTATGTGTATTATAAATAATTCTTTTTAAGCAATTGATAATTAATCATTTTAAATCAGTATAAAAAGAAATATGATTTAATAAGATCTGATTTTCTCTAATGAAATATAATGAATCTGATCTAAAAGAGTAAGTTTACATAAAGAAAGATAAAGGTATAATATAAATAACTCTGAGATCCCAAGAGCTTTTCTAAGTGAATATCAGCAGATGTTCTTGAAACTTATTCAAAAATAGTCCTGAATGATAGTATACCTTCAAATGAACAGATTTGAAAAAATATGAAATATTCTTTTTCTCTACTGCTTCTCCCTCTATCTCCATTGCTCTTCAGTTAACACAGAAGAACATGGAAATGTGTTTGAGACTCATCAATGAATTTTCTAATTGTTTAATGACATGCCAACACAAACACACAAGGATTCACACACTCATGCATTTACTCATTCTACATACACACACACACACACACACACACACACACACACACACACACAGAAAATAACTCAAATTATGGTATTGATAAAACTAAGGAAATAATCAGGTGGAATTCAGTCTAATCTTAAAAAGAACTGCTTACTGCCTACTTTGATAATAAATTTTCACTAAATAATTGTCTGTAACTTGCATGTATACGGAATCTGGTCTGTGCCTTGCTTACACCATAAACTAGTAGCAAGACTGGGGTAGTAGTAAACACTAGCTACCTCAAACTCTTAGAATGACTACAATTACTTACCAAAAATGACAGGTAGGATCATAAACTACCAAATTAATTTGCTTCAGTTTGTAAATCTAATACCGATATTTTAAGGTGTAGTCAGAGGAAAAAAAAAGCCTACACCAATGACAGAGATATAAGGGATGTATAAAGTTCTGTGAAAAATAAGAGCATACTGTTTAAATTGTTAATTGAAGTTGAGGTAAGGGGAGCGAAAAGGGAGGAAGTGGAGGCAGCAAATACAGAGAAAAAGTTCCAGAAGTTTTGATGACAAAGGAGTATAAGACATTGGTAAAATGTGAAAGAAGTATGAGTAGTAAGGTTTTTGTTACATTTTACACGAGAAGAGTATGTTGACATGAATGTTTTATTAAGAAAGGGAACAAGTAGAGGGCTGGGAATATAGCTCAGTGGTAGAGTACTTTCCATATGCACTCAAAGTCCTGGGTTCAGTCCCAGCACTGCAAAAAACAAAGAAAAGGAACAAGTAGACACAGTGGTGAATTGACAAAGCAAGATCCCCTGAGGAGACAAGGGTCTCTGTTCTAGAGCAAAGTTGGATGGCTTAACCTTCAATGGAAGAGAATAAAGGAGATAAGAATGAAGTGGCCCCATTGCTGAGGGCTGTGGGGATAAGAAATGGGAAGTTAAGTAGAAATGTGTAGGAGGAGAAAAAGAGTTGGATCATAAAGAGAATTAGGTAAGACTTAGAAATTTTGTTAAGGGAAATGAGATAGGAGATTTTGGAGGACAAGAAAGAACTGATAATAGATGGAAATCCCAACAGATCAGGAAGACAGTGAATTTATAGAGACCAAGTTGCAAATTTGGAAGTTCTCCAGCATCATTTAGTTATGACAAGTAAGACAGATTGCTGCATAAATCAAGGATTAGGATTCTGCAGAACAGTTATGAAATAAGTGAGCAAGGGAAATCAAAGTTCAAAGGGTGAAGGAATTACCCAGGTGGTTAACTGTGAAATCTTTGCACTGAATAAAAATACTTTATTAGATAAATAAATGTATAAGTTATTTCTAATCATGAAGATCCCAGGTACAATAGCATAATCATCATCATGAAATAAAAATCATATTAATTTGTGCTACGAAAGAACAATTAAGTTGAACATGAATCTTGTGGAAATTAAGCTAGTGTCATTCACTATAAATAAAAAAAATGTGACCTTCTTTCCATTATTTTCAAAACAAAAATGTGTCCTCTATTTACGGAATAAACATGTGCAAAGATGTGATAGCGTTTCCAGGTGCCCATACCAACATCTTCTATTAAAGGAAGATGTACTGCTAGTACAGTACTGCTAATTTCACTTCCTAGTTATTCCAAACCCTAAACAAATCAGGTAAGTCATTTGTCTCAACTGGTCTTATAGAACATGAGAACACTTTAGGCTTATTGGAATTAAAGAGCCATATGGAACTTGTAGTGAGCTTATAACTGAGACAGATGGCAGCAGAATGGAGCCAGCCTTGAGGCTGTATAAACACCCCAGCGACCATAAGAAGCCAATTAAGAATTGAGATGAGAAGGAAATGTCATTTTGCCTCTTGTAAAATTTATCTGGCATATGCATCCTTGCTGCCTTTCATAAACCTGCTTCATGGTCTATGGCTCTAAACTGGAGCCAGAGAAAATGCTTTCCTGACCTCCTCTTATAAAATGCATTTGAATTCCTGTCCCGTTCTCAGGATGTCAAGGATTCAAATTTCTGCCTTACTTGGGGAAAGTCTAGCAGACTAGATTAGCCTTGCTGTCTCAGTAAGTTCAAAATGACATGTTCCTTTAGCTCTTAAAATACATTTATACCTCCAAGACTCATTCATTCTTTAAAAAAGTTCAAAGCATCTACCTCCTATTCTTCACTCTGTAGCTCTGACTATACAAAGTTGAAGCCATAGTTTCGGTTTTCAAAGAATGAAAGACTGACAAGTAAGCCACAATTGCAACAGCAGAGTGTGCATTTTAATAGAAATGCAGTACTCCGTGAGTTAGATGAGGACTAATTCTCTACCCACACAGATCAGGAGAGTCACTCTAAAGGGAGAATTGTTAGTATAATCTTGGAGGATGAGTGTGGATAGATGGGAATAAAATAATGAAGAAAGGCAAGATTTAACATGGTAGATATATTAAGTGCAAAGGCAAATAAACTCAGAAGTACATCATTTAATCAGAAATTAGACAAAATACTCTGTGGCTAGAATGTGAGGAATGTGACAGCAAATGACCTAGAAATAAGGGAAAACAAATCTGTAGGAGCCAGACCCGAAGTCTTAGAATGACTGTTTCAGATATTCAACTTTCACAACTTGATGCTACAAAGAGCTATTGAGCTATTGAAAGAACTGCATGGAAATCAAATGGTCAGATCTGAATCTATCCATACAACTATACATAAATATATCTGTATAGTTGTAAATGTGCTCATGTATGCAGAGTTTAGGACAGATGTAGAAATATGCAGGAAGATTAATATTATGAGAAAAAGGATGGTGCAAGAGTGGTCACAGGGAGACTAATTAGGAGTCTACTTCTGTTAGGTGGGCTAGAAATGCTGAACCTGAGCTTCTGTGTTTTTTAGAAAGGTTGAGAGGTTGTGTGGTAGATGAGGATAATTTAAGAAAAATCAGAATACAGACTGACAGTTCTTGGTTGCAAGCTGTGTTCAGAGTTGAGGAAGAGCTAGAGTCTAGTATTACTTCAAGCTTTTGGCATTGTGGGTTTGCCATTTACAAAAGTAGACATGGCAGGCAAGAATAAGGGCCCTCCAAATATAAATGTGTCCTTTTTTCAGAATCTTGTGAGTGTAGCACATAACATGGCATGAGAAAACAAAAGTTGTACATGGAATTAAATTTGCTAATTAACTCACTTTAAAGCAAAGAGATCCAGTAGGCCAAGTGTAATAACAAAGTCCTTTAAAGTGGAAGAAGAAGGCAGGAAAGTAAGTCAGAATCAAAAAGACATTTAATGATGCTAACATTGCTGGAATAAAGGGTCATAAACCAGGGACACAGGTAGCATCTAGAAACTGTGAAGGACAAAGACAAAGATTCTCCTCTAGAGTACTGAGAAGAAACATAGTTTTGGCAACATCTTAATTGTAACCAGTGAGACCCATTTCAGATTTGAGTTCCAAAATTAACAAAATGAATGTGTTCTGTATTGTCATGAGTTTGTCATAAGTTTTTACAACAGCAATAGAAAACTAATAAAGTATGGATGTAGAAGAAACAAAGTTAGTGAAAGAGATGATGAGAATAGTTTGGGCTTGGGTGAATTGAAGATATCTGCAAAGCCTCCAGGTGGGACTGCATGACAATTTTTGGATAGGTAAATCAGGAGGCCAATAGAGGGCCCTGAGTTGCACATAAACCATTATAGCCATATGTTTGGATAGAATAACTCAATGGTAGTGTGTGGAGTGAGAGAATCAAAGGAATACCATGAATAAGGTGAGGAGAAGGAGGCTGTGAAGAAGACCAAGATGATTTGGACAGAGCACAGGATGGAAACAAATGGCAGACTAATGTCCAAGAAACCAAAAGAAAAAAATATCAAACAACAAAAGTAATCAATATTGTCAAATACCATAAGATTCAAGTACGGAAGTATAGGAAAGTGTGAGTGATTGTGGTGAAGCAGTGAAAAGTGAAATTCAGGTCACATTTGACTGCCCAGGAAGTAGCAGTGAAAAAGTGATGACCCCAAGTGCCAAATGTGACCTTGAGAAACTCGATTCAATGGCCCTGTCTTTTGTGAGTGCAGAATGAGAGATTCTGTTCAGTTGATCCTTTACTGCTCCTTCCTGCCTCCTTAATTCAAGCATAAGAAATGCTATATCCAAAAATGCTTTTGCAAATCAAATACTATGCTATAAAAGTTTGCATGTTCTTCCAGTGCCCTGCACTGAGTTTTAAAGGTAACTAAAATGTGTACATTATACAAAAATTTGTGGCTTTAACTATTTTCATGACAGATTTTCTGAACCAGATCAGCTATTTATCCCTTCTAAACTGGATAGATCTATAGACTGACAACAGAGATGTGCCATTTAAGCTTTCCTTGAGAACTGTGTGACTCCACTGAAAGAATGAATATGTGGAGTTATAATGGTCATACTTCTGTCCAATGAGATGTGGGAAGCAGTCAAACCTATACTAATACTATTGTTTTCTTCACTTGATGACTAGTGTTCATATAGCCTGCTCTTCACTTCTGCAAATAAGATTTCTTTAAGTGTTTCTCCATTCACAACTAAGTTATTTGAATTTTCTAGTTTGTATGTTTGGAGATCATATTGCTAAGACTGTTAGTATTTTATATAAAAATAGGAATAAACTCTGAGTGTGATCTGTGTATTTCCATTAATGGATATATGTTTTAAATTGTCAAAGACCTTTTATATTTATAATTAATTTCTGGACTGTATTCTAATGAGTAAAGGATGCCAAATAGATAGAATATTAATAGGGATGAACAAGTGAGGGAAAATGCTTGTAATAAACTTTTAATATCACACCAAAGTCAGTTTTACCTTCTGAGTTCCCATTCTAATCTATATTAAGAAATATTTCTTTGGTAAATTAATATTATAAGAAAGAAAAATTACAGAATAATATTTTTCATGAATATAGGTGAAAAATTTCTCAGCAAAATATTAGCAAATCAAATCTAGCAATGTATCAAAGGAATTATATGTCATAAACAAGTAGAATTTATTATAGGTACATAAGACTAGTTTCACACTTGAAAATCTACTGGTGTTTCTGCCACATCAGCAGAGTAAAAGAAAAGTCATGTGATATGTCAATTGTTGTAGCAAAAAGCACTTGACCTAACAGCCATTCAGGATGAAAACACTCAACAAATTATGGAAAGAGGACAAATTTCTCAACTTGATAAAGACTATCCACAAAAATCCACTCTTCCTAGAATATCCACTTGTACCATACTTAATGGCAGAAACTAACTGCTGTACCTCTAATATCAGGAACAAGTCAAGGATACCTCTCTCACTATATCAGCATCATACTGTCATTATGATCCTGTAATTATGTGAGCCAATAATGTACAATAAATCTTTTTTACCAAGAGAGCTGTCTTTCTTGGATGCGTGTGTGTGCGTGTGTGTGTGTGTGTGTGTGTGTGTTAATGGATTGGAAGAGTCAACATTATTAAAGTAATAATTCCTTATAATGTGGTCTATAGATTCAATATAATCTCAACCAAAATCCAAGCAAGCTACTTTATAGATATTGACAAGATGACTCTAAACATAAGTGGAAAGATAAAAGACCAAGAAAAGTCAACATGATACTAAAGAATAATAAAGTTGGAATCTCATACTAACAATTTCAAGAAATATCATAAGTCATAGAAATCTAAAAATAATGGTATTGATTGATTGACAAAAAAGCACATAGATAAATGACACAGGATTAAAGAATCAGAAATAGTCACATACTAATTCAGTCAATGATCCTTGACATAAAAGTAAAGGTGATTCAATGAAAAGGAAAGTCTTTTTAACAAGTGCTGATAGAATGTCTGGACATTCATGCACATACAATTAATCTAAATGTTGATTTTATACCTTTTGCAAAATTGGTTTTTAGCTATGTCACAGACCTAAATATAAAATATATAACTACAAAACATATAGAGGAAAATATAAGAGAAAAACTAGGTGACTTTGTGTTTGGTAACGATTTTTTAATACAACATTGAAAGTACTAAAGAAAACATAGACAAGTTGCACTTCATCAAATTAAATACTATAACATCTGACAGAATTGCCTGCTGAATAAGATATATTTATTTACTTGTTTTTGTCTAAGTCACTGTCATGGTTCTATGATTGGTGAATGTTTATTTTATCAGTAGTTAATAACAACATGCATCCATATAATATTTATGTGAACGTAACACTTTAACATATTTCTTGTCTCTGACGTGTAAACAGTTCTGTCAGTTGGCCAGAGTAAACAAGTCTATTATCATAGAGAAAGAAAACAGACTCACAATGGTTAAGTGGCTAGTTAAGAGCTGATTTTGTTGGTGGCAAAGAAGAATCTAGTGCTCAGTCCTTCTAACTCTCAACCTAGTGCATAGCATCCCAATACAGTCCAAGCATATCAGTACTGCAGCTGACTTACTGAAAGTTCCCATTCACATGACAAAGTTAAACCACAGTAATGGAAAGAGCAATGTTACCAAAAATCTAATCATAGTACTATTTCATAGATATGCATAGTATCTAAGTACTCCCTACAACTTTTGGGAGTCAAAAGACTAAGTAAGTTCTATAATAAAAAAGTGTTTGAAAGAAAACATACCCTTTTATACACTGCTTTCTGCTTTTTCAGTCCTAACCTCAAGGTTGAATCCTGGTTATTCTACCTTCCAGCTGTGAGATTCTGAGAAAGTTATTCAACTTTTCTAGGTCTAGTATTTCTAATTAATAAAATGAGCTAAGAGTTGTGGCTTACATTTATACTTACATCTACTCAGGAGGATGATGCTTTGAGGCCAGCCTGGGCAAAAAAAGTTCACAAGATCCTATCTCATCCAGTAATTGGGTACGGTGGTATGTGCCTGTCATTCCAGCTATGCTGGAAATATAAATAGGAGGACTGAGGTCCAAGCTGGCCTGGGTACAAAAAATGACATACTATTAAAAAAATAACTAAAATGAAAAATGCTGGAGTATGGCTCAAGTGGTAAAGCACCTGTCTAGCAAGTGTAAAGCCCTAAGTTCAAGCCCTAGTACTGCCAAAAGAAAAAAACATAATGCAAATAGTTACCCTGCAATACTATTGTGAGAACTAAATGCATTAATATAAGTAAAAGACTCACAATAGTGTTCTGAGTCTACTAAAAATTCAGTTAGGGCTAACCATGATTTAATTGACTTTGGAATAATTTGGGAAATTCTGTTTAAAGCATGTAACTTAAGTCCACTCACATACAATAAACACTGTATTTATGTGGCATGTTCACTATGGCTAAACACTACCAACTTTTTTGAAGATCAGCTATTCTTCCTGTTGAGCAATCCATCAGTCACGGTTCTGTTCTTGGGCAAGTGCACGTGGAGATGAAACCTTATCTTTCCCTCTCTAAGAAAACTAATACCACCCAAGTAGCTACTGTACAGTCATGGGCAAACAGGTAATTGAAAATCTTACCCAAAAAAAAAATCCTCACATGAAGATTTTGAATTCTAGGCATGTCTCAGATCTAACTTGGTCAATTATTGCTTTTCTCTTTGTGCAATTAGAAGACGAACACAGATTCCATAGTCCAATAAGTGAACTGAGTGTGAACTCTCTGATGAAGACTCTTTCATGGTAGTGATTAATGGTCTGCAAAGATTTTGAAATAAAAACCTGAAACCACATACTAGTCATACAGTTGGCTAAATATTTTGTTTGGGTGCTCATATGCAACCTACAGATAACCTTGTGTTGACCCTGTATTTCAAACCAGGAAGGAAAGCCTGGGGTTTTCAAGAGGGAGATTTGTGGTTTGGGTTTGGTGCGTCTATAAAAAGGGTTGTGCCACATGGTCTTAAGAAAGTTCATCTTCCAAGGCTCTGACCGACTGAGCATGAGGTTCTCACAGAAGCAAGTTGTGACAGCTGGAATTTGCCATCCCCAGCCTCTCAGGCAGGCTGCTGATCCCAGACTGATAGTTTTCAAACCTTAAAACAAGTCTGTTACCATTCTTGAAATTTGTTTCAGCAGGCGCCAGGGAGGAATGTTGCTGCTCCCTCATTGCTAGACAGGAGTCTCGTCCCAGCATAACTCCAAAAAACTTCTGGGGTCTTGGCTCCTGACTGATCCAGAGATTATGTTTCCCTGTCCATGACAAGACAAGACACAGGCAAAAGTGCATGTTTTGTTAAACCTATCTTCTGAGTGGCAAGACCAGCAAAGACCCTCAAGACAAGTGGCAAAAGGCAGTCACCACAAGAGGGACTGAACAACATGCACTAAGCACAATTACTTCTTGGAGAAGTAGCTTCTTAAAGCTTCCACAAAACATTCACAATTTATTTTCCAACTTTAGATACATATTTGGCAACTTGTATTTATTTTGAACCTCATGGAAAATAAAGCATACATATGTCACTAACTGCTGATTACTTAGAATACGAAGCTCACTTTCTGGGTGATGCATGTGCTTTGATTTCCATTTTTAATATTCCATTTTGTCCTATGCCTGAGAACTAAATTGTTATTTCTTCAAAAAATGCATTAGTCAGTAAAGAAGAAATTTAAGCAACAGTTCCTTCTTCATAGCAGCTTGAGGGAAACAACTCTCAGAGGTATATTAGTACTTGATTAATTTGTGATTGGTAGCAATTGACAACTATGCAATATTTATGCAAACATATATAGATTTTCCTAAGTGTTTCAAGCCCTTGTTTTGCCCCTTACTACTATGTGATCTTGGACAAACAGCTAAATCTCTGGAAGCCTCTGTGTCTTATAATAAATAAATAATAATAAAAAGTTATGTGATACCTGTGAGCATTCAATGAATAAACATGAACATATACTTTAAAAACAATAAATGATAGGAGCATATTATATTTTTATAGTTTTATACTGTTGAGCCAATCAGATATTTACATTTTCTATTTATAAAATAGAACTAAAAATTAGAATATTGTTATATATAAGGAGAACTTAGAAAATGCGACTATCCGAAGCTGGGAAGCAGCGCCTGGTGAATTAGAACCTAGACTGAATAGTTTTCCTAAGGTGCAAGGTTCCCACAAGAAACATACAGTCATTGATCATCCTGTCCATGCTACTAAGTCAAATAAGACAAAAATTGGGCAAAGAGGCCAGTAATGTGACTGTATGACTTAAATCAGATGATGAGGGAAGAGTCTAGATTTTAGTGAGTTGAGCTCTGAATAGCAATTCAGTAAAGAGAAGCAGCAAGTGTGGACCTCTTCAAACTTGTCTTAAGTTAAGAGGCATCTCACATGGCAAATATCCATAAATAGAAGATAGAGACAGCAGTCGCAGGAGAAGAAGCAGGGTTAATGATGGAACTCAGAGGGTGAAATACAGTACACAAGCAGGAAGATCAGACTTGAGTTGGAGAGAGAAAGGATGGAGGGAGACTAGGTTAGCACAGAGAGGGAAGTCTCTATTTCATTTATGAAACAAATGCTAAGCTTCAATATGCAGCTATATTACATTTAGTATATTACAACAGTTTAATGCAAAGAAAATGCTTAATTTGAGTTATTTATTTTTGTAGCTAAATATTAGCTAATACAGGCGCAAAGCACTGCATCTAGGTATTTGTTCATTCATTCCATGAAAATACTGACAGTTTAGTATACATCCAAAACTTTGTTTCTATTGAAGGTATAAGAAAAAAAAAAAGATTTAGCTTCAACGTGAAGGATTACAACTAACCATACAGTGCTAAGCCTTGACTATAAGAATTCTTGAGCATCAGAATGCATTCCTTGTGAGAAATTGAGTATTTTACAGCTGCATGAAAAATACTATGGTTACTGTTTTGTCTGAGACCATTTAATATCTAAGTATAAACCTATCTGGATGGAGACAATGTGTCTTGGTCAAGGAACAAATCTCTAAAACACTTCTGGGGCATGATACACTTCTGAGACTATGAAATTGAATCTGTGTGACATAAAATTGGTCTCACAAATTTAAAAGCAGGAAAGAATGGCAATGTTCTCTGATATTTTTCTAATGTACCAAATTTCATGAACAAAATAATAAATGAAACATGTTTTTGTACTATCCACAGATGTTTAATAACACAACTGAGAAAGTAGTTAATTCTTGAGTTTAGTATATTTGAGTTGAGACATCTCTGCTGAGAAATGAATCTGACATGTGGGAAATTATTCTAAATGTCCAGGAGTTTGTCGTGTGAGTGTATGTATATTTCAGAATAAAACCAAAATAAGTTCAAGGAATCAGGTCCTCAATGCCTTAACTTTAACATTACTGTATTACACATGTGGTTTTTGCTTCCTACTTCTCTCTCTGTTAAGAACTGTATTTAGCCCCTCTGGTAGGTTCCAGCACAGTATAAAAGAAAAATTTTCTTTACATATGACACACACATACACATACACACATACTTGACTATTAGAACACTGTTTCTCTCACTGTATTTGTCTCTGAAGTTCCCGCTTCAGTGAGATGGGTTTGATATTGCAGAGCAACTCAAGTAGACCCAGAGGCCACAGGCGAGCTCAATAGATTTTTGGGGGAGAGGGAGGGCTAGGGTGTGTCTCAAATGGTGGTGTGCCTGCTAGCAAGCATGAGGCCCTGAGTTCAAATCCCAGCATCCCCCCACCCAAAGAAAATCACAAAATCTTCTTTTCAGTAGAGGACTTCCTGTGTCGAGCATTACACTGACACAACTTATAGCAATTAACAACTCATACTATCACGTAACTTGTTACAATGTTAGAATTCCTAACCTAGAAAATTATTTTCTCTATCATTATTTCAAATTCTTTGTCCTTTTAAAAAATTATTCTCTGAGACAAGAAAATAAATCATCTGCTTTTGAGGTTTGTTGAGTTTTAGTGAGTAGCAACTAGAGAAGAAATAATTTAATTGAATAGGTGGCTTAAAATTAATTCAAAAAATTTCAAGAAGCCAAATTCTTTATCCCAAGTTCAAGATATTTCATTACCAGTAGAAAATGTGCAAAGAAAATAAAATATCCACAGGTCTAGTTTTTAAATTTTTTGTGCATTTAAGAATGATAAATTTGTCTTAGAGTTAACTTTCCTTGGTAAGACTTGGACACTTTATCATCTCACATAACCTTTTGGAAAGATACTAATATCATGTCACATATTTTCTATAAAAATCTCTTAATGGAACACGGGGATGAACTTAGAAGTGAACATTTAACTTGATAGGAATATGTGTTTGTGATTTAAGCAGTAAAAATGGTATAAATTCATTTGCAATTATGCAATGGGGTAATTATCTGAAATTTTAAAAATAATTAAGTGCTACTATAGACAAACTAATTGCCTCAACTTATTGAGACAATTGCTTCTTAATGCTTAGAACATTAAATGGCTAACCCTTAGTAATTACTGGTTAAATAGATGCACAGATATGATATTTATTTAATATGTATGTATTTATGGACAAGTAGTATATTAATTATAAAGGAAAATAAAATTAGATTAAAATTAAACTGCTTCACTAGAAACAAATTTAATCCATACATTGCACACAGATTGTGTTGATTCATAATATTTCTTGACAGCAAAGCAATAACAAAATTTCTAATATTAACTGTAGCATAGATACTTTGTACTTACAATACACAGATATTCAAAATTAATAAATTTTAAAAAATGTCTATGCAAGAAAAAAACAAAAGAATTTTAGTTGTTCTACTCCACAAGTGTTAACTATCAGCACAAAGAATGATTTAGGAAAATTGGTTTTAGCAAGGTTAGGGACATTAATTACAGGTATGGGGGTAAAACAGGAGAGCTAATTTGAAATTTTTCCAAGTCTGTGATAAAAAAATTCTTGGAACCATTTAAACTTGGACTAGGAGAGTCATCAGGAGATCTTGAAAAGTGATGCTTCTGGGAAAATGGTGGTTTGAGTAAATGTTTCCTTTTCCAATACCTATGATAATAAATAATAATTAAAAATATGCTTGAATGTAGGAATGTATGGTTGGGTCTTTAAGAAAAATGAGGTGGATTTTCTATGCATATAAATTACATACTAGGAGGTGCCTTTGGAAGCTGCTTGAACTCTTTCAGTTCACTCGGAGCCATTCCCATGATCTTCCTTCCATTTACTGCAGTTCCCAAAGTCCCTGTGCAGGCATAAGGGGAAGCTTGCTGGGAGAGGACTGGCCCTGGGTGATCTTATTTTATATTAGAAAATAAAACAAAAAGATAACAAATCAAATATATTTATGCTATTTCCTTTAGTTAATATTTATTTATTTAATAATATCTCTATACTACTCTGAAATCTTAAACTTCACCGTATCTACTATGATACCAACATAACTGAAGAATTCATTATAGAAAAAAAGAGATGGATCAAACAGTAATTTTGAGAGATGTATAGAAATGCTCCCCAGATACCTTTCATCCAAGAGAGGTCAGAAACAGTCTATTCTGCCATAAATAATTTAAGTAAAATTAACACATTCTCTTTGGATCTATAATTGATGTGAAACAAAGCAAGGGAATGGAGGGATAGGGTGAGGGAGACTTCCAGAAGAAAAATTTTAAATCACCAGTTTTGCTCTCTATTTGCAATTATTTCAACTTTTAAAAAAGTTTTAAGCTCCTCAAAATGAAACACTACAATGAACATATGCTTCATATATTAGTATTTCGAACATTCAAAGCATTTTAAAAAATGATTCACTCAGTTTATCAAAGAAAAGTTGTTTCCTGTTCGCCACAATGAACTTTCAAAAAAAGTATAGACTAGTTCTCTTTCCCCTTAGAGTTTTTCTTAGTTGGAAAGCTCCCTGAGAAAACTTGCAAAGCAGGGAGTTTTGTAATCTGATCTTAGCAATCAGAGTTTACTCTCATTACAGAACAAGCTCAAGTTTTAGCTAAAATATACATGATGTTTAAGTCACAGGTAGAGCATTAAAAAAAGAAAAAAAAAAAGAATGCTGAGAGAAAAAACAAGTCTGTGCATCTCCAAATTTAAGATTCTGCAAATAGAGAGAAAAGAACAAACACTTGAAAAGGATATTTTATGAAGAATCTGTTGATAGGTTTTAAATGTTTTATGATTATTTAACTTATGAAGGTAGTAAACTGAAATAATATATAGATTCTCTGCCATGCTCAATCTCGTACTAATCATCATTAAATGTTCTCTTAAGTGTTAGAAACCAGAATCCTATTCTGTAATTATCTGTAATTTTCTCTGTTAACAACAGAATAAAAAGGTCATTGGAATGGTTTTTCTTTAACCCTGATCTTAAAAAATGTAAAAATAATCCATGGGAAGAATAACTGAAGTGGATTAAAACACAAAACATTGTTTCCAGAACTATAAAGGTAAAATATAACACACAGTATTTCTTTTGTGTATGTATAAACTAGAAAACTACAAAAAATTTTTTAAATGACAGAAGCACCTTAAATCATCATTGCTAATGTATAATTTTATGCAATTGTGATTGTGCAGTTAAAGTTGTTGCATTCTTTATATATTTTATGTACATGGATGATTAACTCTACCATTGTTATCAGTGAAGATTTATGTTTAACCTGGTATAGAAAGAAGACATTACTTGTACATCTTTGGTAATGTTGACATTATGGATTTGTGAACTGTTTCCTGAGACAAACAAGGTCTTTACCATATATAACTCAGAATGAGTAATTTTAACAGTATTAAAACTATTTGGCTATGGATCTGTTTGCTTTACTTTAATAATTTTAACAAAATTTTCCAAGTAAAATGTATACTTATTCCTTTAGCACTTTAATACTAATTTTGAGCATGTCTTTCATTGCAGTTCATCTAGACTGAATGCTAATTTGAAATTTTATTTTGCCTGTGCAATTTTCTAAAGAAAGAACTGGTCAATAAAAAAATATATACTTTTCAAATTAATGGAAAAGGTTCTTCAATTATTATACTTTCTACTTTTCAGCAAAGTGTGGAATTGCATTGCTAAGTCTCTGGATTGTTAATGATTAATTGCATATAATAAACCAGTCATTCATTTTATTAAGCTAATTAACAAATTGTTTTTCCCTAAACTATTTATTTCAATAATTTAATTCAATCAAATGTTTGTGTCACAAAATCTGCAAACTGAGTCATTTATTCTAAATTAAAAAAAAATTCAGTGATCCACTTATGGTCTTTACCCTCAAGCAGATTAGGATATAGTTTGCACTCACAGTCTGTCCTATCATTGGGAAAGGAGAAATTTCTAGCTTTCATCCAGTAAGCTAAGATTCATCATCATTATACCAGAGTGATTGTTCTGTTTCCCATCTTGGGTGATTAGGTAGAAGTGTGATCATCAGAAAGACTTGCCATAACTTCTGTTTAGGGCAGGAACTGTCTTTTTATGGGAATATTTCTTGGTAAGCCACTTGGGAATAAAAGTGAACATGAAGACCCTTGGATGTGTGAAGGAACCAAGACTGCACTGCTTAGCAGAATACAAGAGGGCAAATGTCTTTATTTTTAACAGGAAGAAAGGGAAAAGAGTTGCAAAAAAAGGGAAGGAAAGAAAAGAGTCAGGAACCACAGAGGTAGTGTAAGACAAAGGAGTTTTCCAGGGAAATGTTAGCTGAAATTCTCCTGTGGTAGATGATCAAAGGATATTTTACTTAATTTATTTTTTTGAAGTCCATCAGCAAGTTCCCTTACCTTAATCTCTTTCATTCACCTTCTCCCCTCCCACAAGTATCCCCCCCCACACACTGTATGTAATTTGCAGTCTTGTCTTTCATTTTTTCTAAGTCAGTGTTCAAAGGGGCTTCTTGATGTATTCTGCTGTGAGAATACTTTACTTTGGTCTGTTCATTCCTTCCATTATTCTCCCTTACCTTTTACCTCCCACCCCCCATTTTTCAACAGCTGCCAATACATATCATTATAACCTCTACCATCACAGATGTTATGTATTATATTTTGTTGACATCTTATCATTTTCTTTTCCTTTCCCTCCTCCCCTGAGTTCCATAGAGTAGTTCCACTGTTACAAACATGTTCTACATATAATTTTGTATATGATCGTGTTTGTTTTTGTGTATATGTTTCTCTTTTGGATCTATCATACACATATGAAAGAAAACATGTGGTCTTTGTCTTTCTGAACCTGGATTAGTTCACTTAACATGATATCCTCCATTTGTATCTATTTATCTTCAAACCACATGATGTTATTCTACCTTATGGCTGAGTAAAACTCCATAGTATACATATATACCACATTTTGTTGATCCATTCATCAATTGTAGGGCTTCTGGGTTGTTTTCATAGCTTGGCATTTGAACAGTACTGCAATAAACGTCAGTGTGCAAGTGTTTCCATTGTATCCTGACTTACATTCCTTTGAATATATACCCAGGAGCATATATCCAGTTCTATCTATCATATCATATGGCAGTTCTATTTTTAGGTTTTTGAGGAATCTCCATGCTGCTTTCCATAATGGTTGTACCAACTTGCATTCCTATCCACAGTGTATAAGGGTTCCTGTTTTATTGCATCTTCACTAGCATTTGTCTAACTGGGGTGAGATGAAATCTTAGTGTAGTTTTGATTTGCATTACTTTTAAAACCAGGGAAGTTGAGCACTTCTTCATGTATTTATTGGCCATTTGTACCTCTTTGTTTGAAAATTACCTATACGATTCATGTGCCCATTTCTTCATTGGGATATTAATTCTTTGGGGGTTGAGTCTTTTGAGTTCCCTGTAGATTCTGGATATTAGTCCCTTATCAGATGACTAGGTAACAAAGATTTTCTTCCATTCTGTGGGCAATCTTTTAAGTCTAGATGCTGTTTCTTTTGCCATGCAGAAGAAGCATTTTAGTTCAATACAGTTCCATTTGTTAATTCTCTCTCTTAGATCCTGAGCCATTAGAGTTCTATTTAGGAAGTTGTTCCCTATGCTTATATATTCCATGTATTTCCTTCTATTTCCTGTATTTATTTCAAAGTTTCAGGCTTTATATTAAGGTCTTGATCAAAAGATATTTTACAAATAGAACACTTATGCAACAATGTTCAATTTGAAGTTTTGTTATTGCTATCATTTTTTATATTTCTGTAATATAAGCATTTCTTCTAGCTGTATCAAAATCTTTAGTACATCCTACGGCCTCACAATTGCTCTGATGAGTGGATTATGTGTGGAAGCTATGGGCAAGCAGGATTGGATTTTGCATCAATTATTGACTGCTACTGACACATGTAGTATTCCAGGAAAGAGGAACCCACAGACACATGTGACCACAAGAACATTAATTCTCTCCACCTTCTAGGATTTATGAATGTGTTAGACTTTTGGGACCAGAGTTCAAACTAATATCCATGAGCTTTCAATAGATCACTCATGTTTTAGTCCATTTTTTGTTTGTATATCAGAACACTCCAGATTGAGTAAATATAAAGAAAAACACTTATTTAGCTCATGATTCTAAAGGCAGGGAGCCAAAGGGCATAGTGGTAGCTTCTAGGAAGTGACTTTATATGTCACAGCATGACAGAAGCTGAAAGGGCTAATGCTTGTATGAGGGGACAGATAAGCTTTTATCACAATCTGCCCTTGTAATAACTCACTCACTCCCACTAACAACATAATGCATTCATGAAAGTCTCTGCCTTCATGATCTTATCACTTCCAATTGGGCCCCATCTCCCTACACTAGGGATTAAGTCTGCAACACATGAATTTTGGGGACATATTCAAATGATAGCACCTGTACCCCAGAATCTAACAAGTAGCTTTCTTGCTTAGTTCTGAGACCTGAACCCCAGGTCTTAGTTCCTGTATTGAAATAGATCCTTAAATTGTCTGAGTCTTTGTGATATGAGTTTGGTCCACCCACCACTTTTACAACTTCTCTATCTCATCTCATTCAATCATTAGTTCATTAATTTATTCACCAATTCCTTAACTCACTGTTATCAAATATTTTCTGTGGACATGCAATATGGCTGGCAATATAGTAGTTGCTAAAAATACAAAGATGAATAAGACCCAGTCTCTGAAGTTGCTAATAGTCTAGGGTAGGAATCAGATACAAGTTTAAGACAGTTCAACACAGAGTGATAAGGAAAGTCTAGGTGGAAATTCAGAGAGTATCGGCAGCATCTGAGATGACTTGTTTCTATCTAGCTCTTGAGTCTCAGTAAGAGTGGTCAATCATCCTGATTCTCTCAAGATTGTTCCAGTTTTAATGCTGAAAATCCTGCCTCAGCCATACACCTTAAACCTATGCAAACAAATCCATGGCATTTTCCTTATCCAAGGCAATGTCCACTTGGTCTTTGTGTTAGTCAACTTCTTAATGAAAGAAAGAATTATTTTGACTCGTAGTTTCAATCCATGCTCACCTTGCTATATTGTTTTGGGCTGGTGGAGAGGCAGAAGATCATGCCAGCAAGAGCATGTGACAGAGACTATCACAATCAGGAAGCAGAGAGAGAGAAAGAGAGAGTATCCAGGGACAAGATAAACCCTTCAAAATCACATCCTCAGTGATCTACTTATTCTGAGCAGACACCTCCTAATAGCCCATTCTTCTATGAACTAATCAATTTATTGATTCACTGATGAAGTTATTGGCCTCATGATTCAATCACCTCTCAATAATACCACCACCTGCAAACCAAGCTTTCAACACATGAGCATTTGAGGTCATTTTATATCCAATGCGTAACAGAGTTCATATTGATTCTGTACACTTGCCAAAGACAAATTAGAAGGATATTTTATAAAGGCTCCAAGTTGTGGAGCAACATGACAAGCTCAAAGAAGAGGCAGTTGCTCAGCATGCCTAGCATGCACTGCTTGCAGTTATAAACAGGTAAGACAGGAAGTAAATCATGAAGACCTTGCATATTATACATAGAACTTTGCATTATATCTTAGAAGGCTATAATAGTTAGGCCTTACATAATTTAAGAACTGATTACTCTGTACAGGTGCAGTAGATCTATTGGTAGCTTGGTTAGCAGTGTATTGTAGTAATTGAAGTAAGAGAAGATAAAATTCTCAACAAAGAAACATGGTAGGAATGGAGAGCAGGAGGCATATTTTATGGATATTTACACAGAAAAACAGAATGTGCCTGTGACTAGTTGAATGTGGGAATGAGAACAGCAAGTCAGTAGGGCAGTTAAACGAGTCCTTCTTGGGAGAGATTATACAAATTAATGAAGGAAGAACAAATAGAGAGAATAAAATTAATAAGCAGGAAGTAAGCCATAAAAAAGATAAAGAATAGATTAGAAGCGAGGTCAACTCAGAACAACTCAAGATGGATCAGGCCCCTCAGGGAAGGACTTGAAGCAGTGGGGTGTATGTTGTGTGTGTGTGTGTGTGTATTTTGTCTTTGTTGCTGTACATGGATGTGCCAATTTGAATTAAATATTGATGTTTGGAATGCAAAATGTAGTGAAAAATTCATTTTAAATAAATGGTGCTTTTCCATTTGTTTTTTTAATTCATAGTTTATTTGGTATTTAGAAGAAGTACAGATCTTGAGTTTTTAGTAAAAGCAAGCTATTGTCACTAACATTAAAATTCCCTACATAACTACTTATTTATAGAAGGAGTGATGTTCACATCTTCCACTGATATCCATTTAATTTGTGACTGACAGCATAGTACAGTTCACTCCAATATGAGCACAGGAAATATTTGTTCTTAAAATGTGGAAAAATATTTAAGTCAAGTACATATTCAGTGTAGATCTCAAATTCTTTCATTTTATTTCTTTTTCATATCACATAGAAGGTCATTTAAAATAAATTATCGTTTGAAATATATGCACATAATTTCTCTGTTGAATCATTTTCTTAGTGCTAATCAACATGGTCTCTTTTCAAAAGAATTCAACTAAAACTTGAATTGCTATCTCATGTGTATTCTATAAGACGTTAATGGACGTTTACAATTAACTTTCATTTATAAGTTTGCATTTCTCAACCCAATTTTCCAGCACATAAATTATTCCTAGTAGTAAATTGAACTCTTTTTAAAAAATATATTAACTCCTTCAGGGCACTAGAGTTCAGTTTTCAGCATGAGAAACTCATTTTTTGAATGATTTACTTGGGCACTTAATATATGATTTAATCTGATATTTATGTAATCACTTCATCTTAAGATGAATGATTCTGAGAAATCAAATCATTTGATTCTACTTTTATTCATATTTCTACTTGTTATAGCTAGTTAATTTTTTAGCTAACAGTGAATGTTTTCCAACTTAGATTGCAAAGGAATAGTTTTGTTTTTGTTTGCTTATTTGTTTTATTCTGCACAAAAGAGTTCATTTTCAAAGGAAAGTATTATTACACTTTTGTAACAGTACTACAGTTCTCACACTCAGGTGAAAAGCGACATTACAATTAGCATGAGGAAGGATGGGACTGTACTTAAAATAGCTCAGTTTTTGAAAACTGTCTGAAAGCTAACATTTTTTGTATTTTAAATGGCATGTTTGATTTTTGACTAGCGACACCCTCACTAGTGAGATGTCTTACTTAAACAAAGCAGAAAATACTATAAACTGATAGATATGGAAAATATTTTGTAAATTAGTTTGCATTAGAGCAAACATAATTTTTTAAAAAAATATTTAGAAGATTAGTATCTTTTTTGTCTTGATTCAAATACAAAATGACCTCTTGAAGGTTCACTCTTACTAATGCACATTGATATACAAGTATCTTCTCACCAGGTACAGAATTTCTCTTCATATAAAATGGATGATGGCATAAATCTTTGTGAAAAGATGTATTGATATTGTTCCTCTTCAAAATGCTTTAGGTGTTGTGTGGAAAGAGATCTTATATTCAACATCTTTTACTTACTGCAGTGTAATGAATCCTTCCACACAGCTCTGTTGACAATAATAAATGATTAATAATTTTGATAAAATATTTATTTTCAAAAATTAAATGCTGCCTACAAATCCATAAATTCTCTATCAGTGTTAACATTTATCTTGACATATCAGATATAATTCTATACTATAATCAAATCATTAGCCATGCTCTGTCATTTTTCATTCAGTAGAATGTCAGAGAAAGAAGGCACAGTGTTCAATAACGTCCTGAATTTAATAAAGTAGGAAATGAGACAAGGACAAGCCCTCAGTGATGATTTTCAATCCAACTTAAACTCTCTCATCATGACTTTTTCTTCCTACATTTCTCTTTAATCATATTATGGACTATCTTGTCTTAGTTTTTTCTCATTCCCCCAACTTTTTAATTGCATAATTTTACACTTATTTTTATAAGTGAAGATTTATTTTTTTAAATATTTTCTTGGGCCAACATCTATTCACTTTGACCATCTCTCTACATTTTATTTGGTATGACAGTCCATTGAAGTGATCAAGTGGTATTTAAAAGCAAAACCAAAATACCACAAAACAACAACAAAAACCCACTGAAGACCAAAATAATGGCCAAGACTGAAATGCATAACAACAGTAAGCTATAAAATGGTGTTGAATCTGCCATCTTGGGAATCGTGCCTTGCTTAAGGCCTTGCGTATAATAGGTGAGCAACAAAGACTGTTCAATGATTGTACGAATTAGCATATCTCCTCAGCCCAGGGTGACACTCAATCTTGTACAAAGAAATGAATGAGCCATTTGCATTTAGTGAACATCCAATTCTTTACTTCTGGTAATTAAAGCAATCTTTGTTTAAAATTCAATAGTTAAAAGATATAGAGTAAGTTATTGTAGACTTCTGTGGCTCATAGTTTCCTTGTGTGCAAAATAGTGCTGATAAACACTTTGTGTGACTTCACAGAGAAGACTGGAAAGAGTCTTTGGTACAGGCAAATGAGTGACTTAGCTGCTGTGGATTCCATCACTGTTAGTAGAGGAACACTGCACTGCCTCTTCAATATGTCTGAAGACAGTGGGTTGATTTTGTGTTTTTTGCTCATAAAGCTGTGAGGAGATAAATTTCTGCTATTTGAGCTGCTTAATATATGACATTTTGTTATGGAAGCCCTACTCACCTAAGATAAATGTTATTATGCCTACACAATATACTTCCAAAAAAATACACCTATGTTTGTTTTATTAATTTTTTTATTTCACTTTCCACAGACTTCTTGAAAAATTTAAACTCTTTAGAGCTTTCCCATGCACAGTTTTAGAAAACAAGCTTGTACAATGCTTCAAAAAGAAATGCTCAAAATTATTACTGACCAGTACATTGGAAAGTTACTTTAATAACTTTGGCCTTTGTTCCCTAGCATAACTTGGGAAATGGTCTTAAATCCCTAAAAGTCTTTCATAGTTTCATTAACTGGAAAAGACAATCACCACAGTTCTGTTAATGAAAAAGGATGACTTCTTTAGGACTCTTTTGGGACAGATATGTGACTGCTTATGAAATAAGATAAAAAGTAAAACATTTAAAAAAAAATCCCAAAGTATAATACTGCAGCTTATATTGACTGAGTATTTCAGTAGTCAAGTTGAAGATGTGTGTGGCACTGCTCCCTGTCCCTTTCCTCCTCTTCCTAGTTCTGATTGGCCCCAGATAGCCTTGCTTAAAAGGAGTTTTACTCTTTGTAGAGACATTACTGAAGTTACTTTTGTTCTTCCTAAAATGTGGATTCTTTTCTAGTTAAAAAAAAGATTTCTCTATATTGGTTGAGAGCTATATTTTAACTTCCTCTTCTTCAAAGATATAATGAAGATCTCTACGCACAATTTAGTTTAACAGCTTTTATTGGCAAAATGTTCAGTTACAACTACTAAACACATAACAATAAAACCTAAATTCATTGAAATTTACCATTTACTACAGAATAAATAGTAAAGGCAGTTATTTGCAGATACTCTGTAAGAAATATGGAGACACATCTCAAATTACTCTCAGTTGTTTCAGAGATATATTCATAGATCATCCAATTTTATTTTTGCCTCAATTTGGCAGATTTTTTCCACATCTGGGATCTTTGAACCAGGTCCAATATTCCATGCTGAGTTTTTCATCCTATTTCTTATACTTCTATAGCAAATGAAATGCTACTATATGTCTCAGGAACTGTCCTAACCTATCTACCAATGGTATGTGCATCTATGCCATATGCATTGTGTACTACAATAATACACTGTTATGGCTTGGAAATGAAGTGTCCCCCTAAAGACTCATGTGTTGAAGGATTGGTTCCTGATGCAGCAGTGTTCACATGTGGGGCCTTTAGAGGTGATTAGACTACGAGGACTCTTGATTCATCAATGGACTTGTCCAGTGATGAGTTCATGACTCAGTGGGCTTATTAGGAGGTGGAGCCTCATTGAATTAAGCAGATCACTGGTGGGCATGGCTTTGGGGGATGTATTTTATTTCTACTTTTTCCTCTTTTTATCTATTTCTTGGCTGACATCAGGTGAACAACTTTCCTACTCCATAGTCTTTTCTGCCATGATGTTTCTAGCTTGCCACAGGCCTAAGAGCAATGGTGCCAGATGACCATGATCTGAAACCATGAGCTGAAATAATCCTTTCTTCTTTCAAGTTGTTTTACTCAGGTGTTTTGTCACAGCAATAGAAAAGTAACAGGAATATTGAAATGTTAATATAATCACATAATAATATTATATAATTCATAATTGTGATTATAGAAAATGTAAAATCTTTTAAAAATTATGTTATATTCATGTTTTCAGTGTATATATTTTTAAATTTTATAATAATTTATATGAAACATAAAGGACATGTGTGAAATATGCCATATGCTTTGCAGACTCACATACATGAAATATTTTCAAAATATACTAAAAATATAACCATATTTAAGGTTTGCCATATATTTTCACATGTTTTTAGAAATATGCACACATTGTTATCTAATTCATAGTAGAATCTGCATGATATTTGTAATAGGAGATTCCAGCCCATATAAAATGACAAGAGATAATTTCAGTGCCCCCAACTTGTGGAAGACTCCCCAACAAACCACAAAATAGTTGTTGTTAGTCTTTACTTAAGGACATCAATTAATAAGTTAATACATAGGAAAATATTCATAATCCTTTTCTGTTATTATTGTTGATTTACTGAGTATATTGGCTTTCTGTTTTTCAGGCTTTAGAGTTAATGAATGGAGAGAAATAAATGATGCATGGTGATCAAAGACTGCCCAGTCTGGTTCATTTAAAAGTGGGTTAGTATAGTTGTTATTTGATAGTATGTTAGGCTTCTAAAACTTAAAACATGCCTTTCTTGAGAAATATCATCTTTGTTAATGGTGCTATTCACTTTTTTGGCTGTACTTTAGCTTGAACACAGAGCCTTTTGCTTGCTAGCAGGTGTTCTAACATGTGAGTTATACCTCCAGCCCTTTCTGCTTTAGATTATTTTGCAGTTAGGGTCTAGGTTTTTGCCCAGGCCAGCCTCAGACCTACCTATGCCTCATGTATAGCTGGAATTACAGAAATTTACCACCTATGCCCATCTTATTTGTTGAGATGGGGGTCTTGCTAACTTTTTGCCTGGGTTGGTGATCCTCCTGAGTAGCCAGGATTACAGATATGAGTCACTACATCTGACCTTAATGTTGCTGCTCTTGAACTAATTTTCTTCATGAGAAAATCTAAAATCAAAGAAATATTGTTGTATTAAAAATATCAAAATTCTCATTGGAATTCATTTATGTTCACAGTTAACCATATTAGGAGAAGAAATTAAACACATGCAACATACACATATACTCTCACTCTAAAAACTGACTTCTAGCAATCTTTCAGCCTCATCAAAAAATGAATCCAATCTTTCCTTTATTTTGCTTTCAATAAAAGCAGAACATAAAGCTCCTGCAACAACAAAGAAAGGAAAAGAGTAGCTGTGCATAAAATGTAAACAGGAATAACAGTTTTTTTTTTAATTATTTAACCATCCACTCTGATTTTTGGATCCTTTTTACATTGATAGGGGAAAAAGTGAGGCTTTAAAGTCCTACAACAATAGAAACTTACAAAGAATCATAGTAGAATAGAGAATTCAATATAGAAGTAATTTAAGAAATACATGTCGCATGCAGGTTCATGCTTATGTGTGTGTCTACATATACACATTTAAGAGATAGTTCCTCACAATTCAAGTGGAGTTCTGAATAAACCCTGTGATGATTTGAAAGATAAGACACAAAAATTAATTCTTGCCACGAATCTCTTAGACATTTACATTGTACAATTAAATTTTCATATACAATTAGATGTAGAACTGAAGATTAATTTTTGATTGCGATGTATTGTAATCTGGTAGATTTCCTAAACTATCTTAAAATACTGTAAAAACTAAAAATACTTTTTGAAACACTTAGACTTTTACCCTTTCAAATTATAATGATAAGTTTAGTGTAAAGAATATTGGAAGATAGTATTCTAGCCATAGAGTTTACTTTATGAAGCTTGATGGTGGTAGACCCTCATGATTGCTCTTTGAGCCTGTGAAAGTTTCCGTATGTATTAGGATCTCTAACTTATTCAAGTTTCCAGATCCTTCATTTTAGGACCAGCAAAATGAACTGCAATGTTTCACTGACGATCTAGCTATGGAACTCACACATAAAAATTCAGACTTTCAAATTAAGTCTAGAATTCATTAGTGAATTCTTGATTCCTTGATGAAATTGATTTTTATGTATCTCTCAGAATGTTAAGTCATTTTGGCTAATGATTGGCAGAAAGTGAAGAAAATCCCAGGCATAAATATCTTCCTGGAGCATCTCCTTGAAAATGCTTGTGCAGAATCATCACCCTTGGCTGGGGCTGGAAGGCCCTGGAGAGGATAAGAGGGATCCCTGTGTTTGCTGTACTCAGTGGTATATTTACTTTTAAATTACTTGCATGTAGTTTTAAAATTACAAAGATGTATGTGTTAAATATTGTAATTAGAAGATAAGACTGCTGACATTAATTATTTAACTTTTTGAGAAAATGAAGTTATCTTCCCAAATAGATCCAAGTCAATAAAATAGTCCAACAACCTCACCATGAAGAGAACAGCTTCATTCTGTCTTCTGGGATAATTACTGTTTACATGACAAAGTTGATACTGTTGTTTCAATATAGATTAATAGTACTTTCTAAACAAAACAGAAAAAGGAGGTGGAAATTTTAATGGGAAAGGTCAGGACTTTAAAACATGATTTGAAAACATATGGAGACATTAATTTTGAATTAATAATGAGTAAGCTATCTGTAATCAATATGAAGTGGAGAGAAATTGGTCAGATTTGATCTCCTGGCACTACAAATGCATGTGTTTATTCATTTCAAGTGAGACTGAGCTAGACATTTTTTTTAGTTCTGGTGGGAATCAAACTCTGGGCTTCTCTCCAGCTAGGCAAGAGCTCTAGCACTTGAGCCACACCCCACCCTTTTGCTTTATTTTTGTTTTTGAAGTGAGTATGTTAACTTTGGGCTGGCCTGTCAGTGGTGGTCCTCCTGCCTCTGCCTCTTTAGTAGCTATAATTACATGTGTGTCACCATGCAGGGCTTGAGTCATACTTCTCTTTTTTTTTTTTTTTTTTGATGTTATGGGTTCTAAGGGTCTTCCTGAACTAATTGTCACTTGAACTTATTTCTCAGTAGCATCTGTGTGAGAAAGATCAGGATGACTGGTGAGGCAACACACCCCCACCTCTCAATCACTGTTTTTCTTCCCATCATTTCTGAGCTGTTCATCATGATATTGTTGTTTTCTGGAGTATCAAGATAATTCCAAATTAAGAATATACAGGATTAAACACTGAACCAAGTTTCAAAAACATCTTTTAATGCTCACACTCAGCTCTTATTTTCCACACTGCCTTTGAGGACACTTTCCTCTTGCCAATCCATGAGGCACAGAAGCAGTTGGTACATTTTAATTGTACCATTTCAAAAGGATGCCGTGGCTTGCATATAAAATTACATTCTGATAAATCATACATTTTCAACAGAAACTCTTGCATTAGAGCACACGTAAGCTCACAACTCCCACAAATACTTCTTCCTCTCAAATTTCAAGCAACAAGGGAGCCAGAAGATTTGGAATTTGTGTAACCCCAAACTGTGTTTTCCTAACTAATCTTGGCAAGCTCAAAACCCTGGAAAGTCACAATTCACTTCCCAGGCGGTCATCCTGGACAGCTCAGCAGCAGAAAAGCAGAACAGGATATCCAGCTATTGAGCCAGGCCGCCGGCCCAGGTGGCCTGCCAGGCAGCTGTGGAGCACGGCCTGGCAGGAGGGCAGTGAGGCACAGGAAGGCAGCTCTTTTCCTCTGTTTTCAGCTGGGAAGGAAGACATGTCTGCACCCCTCACACATGGCCTGCAGACACAGCACTTTTCAGCCACAGTGACAAGAGGGTCGTCTCTAACAATAAATGTTACAGAAGAATAAATCATTTGTGAGGCTCAGGAGGCTCCAACTCAAGTAGATAGTTGGCTATGGAAAAACAGCTTCAGTTTTAGTTCTATAATGAGTGAGATATCACATCATAGATGGGAAGCCTTTATGATCAATGGCTTTGTCCCCAAATTGCCTAAATATATAGGGTGAAGGAAATGATGGAAAGAAGACTGGGTGGGGTTGGTAATGGATTCTCTGGCCTGGATTTAAGAGTTCTGTGACAGGAGGAGTTCTGTAACAGAGGGAGTTAATCTGATTAAATTACGATACACACATGTGTGAAATACCAAGACAAAGCCCTCTGGAACAATCAATATACACTTAAAAAAGGAACAATGGTAAAGTAAAACAGATACTGTCCAGAAGTGGGTACCAGAGGGAGGAAGGGAAGGTAAATCAAGAGAAAGAGGGGGAATAGGTTGCATATACTTTGTATATGAATGAAAATAGAACAATAAAACCTGTTGAAATTGTTCTAAGAAGGAGGAAGAGGGGATGAGGGAAAATGAAGGAAGGGGTGAATCTAATTAAGATATATTGTAAGCACACATGCAAATGTCACAATGAAACTCCCCTGTACAAATAATATATGCTAAAAAATATAAACAAGAAAACATAATAATAGACAAGGTCCTCTCTCTGATGCCATTCTTATATTTCTGTGTCTCACTTGCTTCAGTTTTTAAAAAAAAGGAAAAATAATTCTTATTTCAAGCTAAGGAATTTTGCTCAGAAATGTTCATATTTATGAACTTATTTTCAAACAGACAATAAGGAAGGGTAGGAAGAATAGTAGGAAATATGTTCAGTGCTTTTATGTAATTGTTAAGGTAGTCTAAATGTCAATCTCTGTTTCTATTCTTGATACTCAACAAATGTTATATATATGAAGCATTGATGATAGATGATAGATTGATGATAGATAGGTAGACAAAGATAAATGGTACACAAGATAAACAGAAGTCTTAGAAGTTGAGTAGTTTAAAAATTGTATCTTCAGTTTAGGTGCTGTTTTGTCCATATATAATTTTTAAATCAATGAACATTAAAATTTTAATTCTCCTGTTATTCTACAAGAATATTGATTAAAATATGAATTATTATGAAACTATTAACCTAATTTATAATTGCAATATCTAATCAATTTGTCTATATGAAGACACAACTAATAAAGATGTATCAAGTAAAGTTTTTCATTAACTTACACAATCAGCAACATTATTGTTTTTTGAAGTCAAAAAGTTCATTTTGGAAATAAATACCAAATTATTTTAAATGTATAATGCAACAATTACTAGCTGATTAAATTAACCAACTTATTGTTGATTAACCTTGTTGCTGGTGAATAATGCCTCGCTAAGTTAGACTTCAGGGGACCTGAATGGGGTTGATCACCAAAATGAGTAAATTTGACCCACTGTGCTAGTGACATGGGATGTTGGGATGTATTTCATCGTGATATTTGTTTCTCCTTTAATTAAACAAATGACTGTTTTGCCAGAAAACAAGTCCTATTCTTTTCATTTCAGTACTCTATAAATTAATAAAGAAACCATAGCTGGGCGCTGGGAGTTTAGGCTTGTAATCCTAGCTACTCAGGAGGCAGAGTTCAGAAGGGTCACGGTTCTAAGCCAGTTCAGGCAAATAGTTCACAAGATCCAATCTTAAAAAAAAGTTCACAATAAAGGGCTGGTGGAGTGGCTTAAGGTGTAGGCCCTGAGTTCAAAACTTGGTGCTGCAAAAAAGAGAGCAAGAGAGAAAGAGAGAGAGAGAGAGAGAGAGAGAGAGACCTGGTAACTTTGTGCCCATCTGTATTCAGGTAAGATATGTTAATTATAATTATATTGTGTCTGGGAGCTAATTTTTCAGACATTAAATCATTTGGAAATCCAGAAAAATTTTTTTACATCTGGGGAAATCCATTATCAATTTCCTATCCTTACTGATTTGGGGGTTTTGTCTGTGTATGAATGTGTGCATGTGTGTACTGGACCCTTCCTTTTTCAGTTTCTTAGTTAAACATTATTAACTTAGAAGATTTAAAAATTAAGGAAGCACAATGAAATTATCAAGAAATCTGATACTCAAAAAAGCATTGACTAATGTTTTAGTGACTATTCAGAATTTTCTGTGAACAAACTTATTTTAACAAAACTTTAAAGACTGTGCCATCAATGTATCTACTTAAACATCTTTATTCCATCATTTATTTTATTGTGACTTTATTTTCTATCAATCCATATGCATTTGACCTAACACAGTAAAATGCATGGCATTCCTCTTTGTAAATGTACAGTAGCTTATTCAACCAATCCTGATTGCTAGACATTTATTTTGCTTCTGAGTTTGTACCACTCTAATGGTTGCATCAATTTACTCTGCCATGGTAGGTGGAAATAGACACTGTTTTCTCATATACTCATTGTCAATGGATATTATTAAAAATAAAATTAAAACTAGGGTTTAATTATTTGTCCAAATGTGTCATCATAATTTTGCTTACATTTCCTTTTATTTCTTTATAATATTTTATTGGTCATCTAAATTATTTTTCTTTGCTTACTTTCTTATTCTATATATTCTGTATATTTTTTCAACAACTTATTGTTGCCTCTTGGTTTAAATATATGAAAATCATTAACTATTTATTTGCCATAAATGGATATTTTTTTCACATGGTGGCTTGCAAAATAGTCTTCCAATGTGAGGATGGACTTTGGAGTTAAGCAAACTAGTATTTCAAATCCGAAGTCTGTTGTTTACCAGCAAGGTGACTTTGGCCCTTAGAGACCAGTGAGGATAAGTTTTATCATAAAATAAGATGGGAACGATAAAATGTTCTGTGGTAATAAACACCAAAGGTGTGTCAGAAATAGAAAGTACAAAATTGATGATAGATTCTATTGTTTTATTTATTGATAGTTTTCTAGACACTCAGACATTTTCCAAGAGTTTTAGAACCAAATCTATACAGTTTCTAAAAGAGTTCATGTATGCAAGTTGTTGAGAACTCAGACTCAGGAAATAGTTCTCAGTTGGAAAGTTGGCTCTGGTTGCTAGTTGTTGTTTGGCTCTATACAATTTCTTTAAAGAGCCTTGGTTACTGTTTCATATAAAAATAGGTGAATATTAGTCCCTACCTTATGAAGGTGTTAAGATAAAATACTGTTTATGAAGTGTGTAGCACATTGCTTGACACATGAAAACATCTCAAAAGGCATCAGCAATTGTAACCATGGGGATGGTAATTATCATTCTGCCTTTATGTGTTAGTCAATTGACTTAGGCTTTCTTCCTTATTCAAATGGCATAAGAAGAACTCCCTAGTTTTCACAATGTGAAATAACCCAGCTGATTCTTGAAGACTTCTTGGCTGCATTCCTGTGCTAGACGCTCCTGTGGAACTCCTCAAACTGACCAAGAACATTTTTTTTCCCAAAGGGAAATATCACTAACTAGATAACAAGTCTAGGGAAATCTATTAATATATTTTATCTTATTTTATTTGCTGCATTTTTCTTTTTTTGGCAGTACTGGGTTTAAACATAGGGCCTCATGGTTGCTAGGCAGATGCTCTACCTCTTGAACCACTCTGCCAGCCTGGGAAATCTATTAATATATTTTAATATTGCTGCCTTTGATATCTGATATCTCAACAAATACTTGCATGTTTAGCCACACCAAAGCATATTGTCCTTTTCATTCTCCCTTTTTAATCTCTGAAATGAAAAAACAAATCTTAACAAAAATGATCTCCAAATCTTGGACTCTACAAAAAAGATACAGTTAACTTTGTGTGGAAAAGGTTAACCCCAGCACCTGGCAAGGGATGGAAACCTATGGTGATGCAAAGGGCAACACCTAAACCCATTGTGCTGTGAGAAGGCAGATGGGGAATAGGTCAATTCTAGTTAGATCATGGGGTTCTACCATAGGTGACTCTCTCTATGTACTCAGAAGATTTCTAAATAACCCATTCAAACCTGCAAACTAGAAGGAAATGAAAGTAATTGCCTTGATGTTGCCATGATGACTGTATGTGCAGGCTCCTATGACTGGCAGATAACACTTTTCTAGATTCAAATTTTACTACAGAGCAAGATTTTTCTCTATCTTTGGCAGGGCCAAGCAAAATAACTTTTAAATCACATAATTTCCCTCTTTCTAGTTTGATTGATCTTTTGAACAAAGTGTTTGGAAATCAGGACAAATTCTGCTGAGATTTTTTTTCCTGTGCAACAGGACTTCATTTTCATTGAGTCACATTCCTGCATTGCTTACTTTTTTCCTTCTGTCTTTGACTGGATTACCATTGGCAGGTTTTGCTCTACTCCCCGAGTCATTTCCAATTGTCCTAAGTGTCATGCTCTACAGATGACACTTTGACCCTCTGGTTATAAAACTTTCTATCAGTCAGCTATGAATTAATGTAAAGAACTATGGATGTCTCCAACACTATATACAGTTTTAGATGTAATCACATTCTCACTAACCTGTTGTACAAGACCTGGCCTGGGGTCTTTGTCTTGTTGGTGTCTCCTAAACTCACTGGTCTCAGTACTGTCACTGCAGACCTAACCATCTCATGTCTTTATCCAGAGGGGCGATCCACAAGTCTCACTTATCCTGAAATGGATGTAGATTTAATATTGGTTACTCATGATTTAGGCTTCACTGCCACTTCTCTTTGTGGGAGGAGAAAAGGAGAGCATTCATACTTCACATTATTGTTTCCCACATTCAGTTATATTCCACACTTTCTCCCAGAAAAATATCCACTTCCGGCTTGCAGAAGTATTAAGCACAAAGAGTATATAGGAATTGCACATTTCATTGTGCAGTTTTTTATTGATATAAAAGTCTTGTTATATGTCATTGTTGAAGAGGAGTCTATGTGCTCTATAGTGGTTACCATCTAAATCCAATTCACTCAAGTTGGGTTCCTTTGTACAACCCATCACTGTTTAGAGAAAAATGCAAAAATCTTTGAAATAAGTGTGAATGATGTGAAAGAAACACTATAAAAAGGAAATGTTTTTCCTTCACAATATTTAATCTTGCCAAATAATGAAGAGAAAAAAATAGACCTTGACTTCCACTTTATGTAGAAAAATACTGTCCTTTGGGAGTGTTGGGGGGGAGCTCTCACTTTGTGAAGTAGTCCCAAGAGACAGCTGGCACATTCAAGAATATAACAATCACTCTAGAGAGTAATGAATACAAATACCTACAACAAAATCTGTCACTCAATGACTAATATTCATGTACTATCAACAGAGAAATCAGCTTTATAATTCAAGCAGAAAATCTATTTCGTCAGTGTGGTTTTGATAAAACACACAGCATGAACAAATTCTGAAAACCCTAATTGTAGAGGTAAATGGGGACTTCTGCTGTCCCCATAACTCCATTATTCAATTAAACAGTACTATAGTACAGCAGATTGCACAATTATAATCTCCAACAATTTTGCCTGTCATACCTCTGCCATGGGACTTCTTGTCCCCTAGATTGTTCTGAAAGGTTCTGAAAGGTATTTATGTGTTGTCGATAAATAAATTTGCAAGGCACAAATAAATTGCATTTGTTATCTTTTGCAAAGAGATGTTGAATCTAAGCTGAAACACTCAGCTGAGTCTGGTAAAAAAATATGTTTCAATGTTTTTTCTCATTATAAGCTCTGACTTGTCATTCTCTTTATGGCTCTGACAACTTAAAGTTATATCATCCTCATCAATTCACATCCACTTGGGTTTGGCACATGAGTGGCGGAATCATCAAAAGTGTTACTTAACTCAATATTAGAACTGACTCAGTAGCTAGAGTAAATCGACATCATCAACAGCTATTAAAATGCAGTTTCATTGTATAAAGGATTTTCTTTAGTCATATATACACATGACCATAATTGGTTAAAGATATATAAATAGTTAAATATTCATACTTTATTTTGTGTAATTTTGTGTTATTAATATTACAAGATCCTTTCCAAAGAATGCCAATGGCACAGATTTTTAAATCCCTGCTCTTGTTTCTCATTTTGCATCATCTAAGTGTTCTACTAGCATTTTTGATGAATTACAGACACGGATCAAAGTCCAAAATTATCCCCTTAACTGATTAAAATATAGCATTCAAATGGATAATTTCTGTCTCCTTTCACTAGTATAGCAATTCTTATGTAACAATGGTCCCTATTAAAATTCAGACATTGGCTAGGTGTGATGGCAGATGCTTGTAATTCTGGCTACTTGAGAGGTGGTGATCAGAAGGAAAGCAGTTTGAGACCAAACCAGGCAAAAAGTTAATGAGACCCTATCTCAACAAACAAGATGGGCATGGTGGTTCGTGCCTGTCAACCCAGCTATGCAGGGAGTGTAGGTTGGATGATCAGGATTATAGGTGGAGACTAGTCCAGGGCAAAAACTGTGAGACCTCATCCAAAAAATAACTAAAGCAAAAAAGGGCTGGAGTTGTGGTTCAAGCAGTAGGGCACTTGCTTAGCAAGTAAGGATGAGTCTCCTTATTTCAATGAAACCTCAATACCACCAAAAACATGCATACTTTAGTGGTATGGTGTTTTGCAAGGATTAGAACAGGTTGATGGTCCCTTTTAATCTCAAAGAGCCTGACTCATGGCAGGACTATCTAACATGATAGTAAGTGTGAATTTGATGGACACAGATACCATCTTACTTCTCCGTGTGTGCCCTTTGTCTTTGGGCCCTAGGAAGTTCTGCCTTTTATAGGATGTTACCAGGAGGACAAAACCCAGAAGTGAAGCTGCAGGACACTCATCTATGGCTGCTACTGGAGCCCTTTCAAAGTGCTGCTCTCAGATTAAGGGAAAGACCCAGAGAAGCCAAGATTGATTAGAGCACACAGAGTTTTATAGGAATTACAAATAATGAAAAGTTAGTTTAAGATTCTTTTAGTGAAAACATAAGGTACCCTTCAATGTATAAATCAAACTAGCTTTCAAGGATCTTACAAGTTATGGTGTCCTCCCATGCCCTACCTGTTCATAGAAATTTAAAATAAAAACAACACTGAGCATTAAAGTAAAGTAAGTGTAAGAGCATATACAATGTCCTAGTTTTTAAATGTATTTTTAATGTTGATAAAAAGTCCTTATCATTTCCCTTCAATGTGTTCCAAGGCTGTATCATGCTTAAGTGCCAACTGTTCAATCTAGGTAGGCAAGTGACCATCAATTTGTTTTCGTTATGGCCACCTAGAAGTATTTGAATCAGTTCATCTCCTTGGGCCTCAGTGTCATCACCTATGGAAGAACTGGGTTGCCTTACTGACATTCTGTATCAAAGGAATTTAGGAAAAATAAGAACATACAGTTTTATTTTCTTTTGACAGGTTAAGAAGTAGATTCAAAATTCTAATACATAATTTACCACTCCTAGAAAGAAACATAATGTGTTGCCATGTCAAGAGAAGATAAATTTCTGCCTAATTTTTCTAGTATTTGTACCACTTCTACCATTTGCAAGTGCTACCTTCCAGCTCAAGGTCTACTGCACCCATAAAGCTTTCTAAGTGTTATGGCTTTCACCAAATTTTGCTAACATCCTACAGGATTTATTTATGCATCATCAAGTTGCATTCATTCTTTGCTCACAACTGGAATCATAAAACACTTTGTATGCTTCCTGAAAGTAGGCTCTATGTTTTGTATTTCAGCATGTCACTCAAGTAAGCTAGAATATTGCTCAGTTTATAGAGGGAGATTGACAAAAACAAATGGTTGTTAATTTCTCTTTCAGTCTTTGTCTATTCAGAAGCTGACAACTTCATATACACAAAACAATATGAACTTTGGTTAACTTTCTCCACACCTGGGTCTGCTTATACTATCTTCTTCAGACCACTGTTGTCATCTACTTAGCTTGTCATTATCTCTATTCACAATGCTTTCTTTGACCAGCTTTGAATTATCTGTCTATTTGTTGTTTAGTGGCAGGAAATTCTTAAAATTCTTTCTCATTACATAATTAAATTGCTTAAAATACTCCATTCTACATGGTAAAAAGAATAATGTATCAATTCTTTTTAAAAGTGATATCATATTTACCCAATAATTTTTATTATTGTCCAATTAATGTAATTGAAATTTTTCAATTCTCTTGTAATAACACATTCATTATCTAAACAGACACAGTACCACTAACTATTAATTTATTGCTCAGGGAGGGTTAATTCCCCATTAGGGTATTTTATGTAACAAGCACAGTTTTTGCTATCTATGAGTATATAGAAAAAAAACCTGATCATTTTTGCTTTCATAATGGCCTGTTACCACTCTTGATTCTGAATGGCTTTGGTAAACAATAACATCACAATGTTTCACGACATAGAATTTTTCCTTTTCTGCATGGTAAATGCCGTAGACATAAGATAACATTATCAACCTCATACCAGTGTTTATTTGCCCCCAAAAAACATCTCATAAGAGTGGCAGAAATTAGGTCTGCCAAATCTGAGTTAATTTTACTATCATCCAAATTAACTACGGCTTTTTCATAATACTTATTATCTGAATTGAATATTTCTTACTACTAGTGGAAGAAAGAAATATTATCAGTGTAATCTTTCTCAGTATATATTAAAGACTCAAATCTACTTGGAGGTCTCTAAAGGAAAACTTTAGGTTATAAGATCAGAATTTCATAACCAAAGCTGGAAGTTGAAAGGGTATTGATAATTATGTAGACCAGCAATTGGAAACTCAAATGCCTGTGTGAACCAGATGGGTTATAAAGTGCACATTCCAGACTGCATGCCTTCTAATACGTCTAGTAGTGTATATGTGCAGACAAGGGTTGCTATTGCAATAGCACATAGCCATTTTTCAAGAGAAGTCAGACTTTTAATTCTAACATGAAAGCTTTCTATCCTATATTATCTCACTCACCAACAAAATGCAATCCATTTGGATTCTTCAACTACAAAATTTTCAGGTCCTTGGAAGTAGGGACTGAGAATCTCATTCTGCTTCAAAAGTCTTAGCTGGGAGACAAGCATCAAGAAAGCCTTAATAGATGTGGTTGATTCAGTGACAGACACACTATATGACTTCCATGGTCGAGCAGGCTGCTCTCGATACAGCTAATATCCAAAAACCTTGAAAAACATGAACTCTTATAGTTGAAAGAATATGCAAGAATCTCAGGACAGAAAGTGGGCTCTGGTGAACAGCAGCTGCCATGGCAGCAAGAGGAACATATGGTACTTTTTAGCATAATCTGAATATTAAAATACAGAGAAAGACCATTAGAACTGGTGGAAATGCAGACACACACATATAATGGAGAGTATTAAACATATAGAAAAGGCAAATTATGAATTACTATATTATTCTGAATAACTGCTTAGTTCTTTACAGGGGAAAAAGCGATATTGAGCACTTAGACATGAATTAAAGTTGTATTTTGAGGTGAAAGAAAAATTTTAAACCATCCTTATCAAAATATATCCCCACAGCTGGTCGCATGACATGGGAAATAAAATGAATTACTTAAAGGACCACTGTCCTAAAAGAAACAGATTGTATCACTTCTATAATTTAAACGTTTTACCAACCAATATTTTAAAAATAGAATGAAGCATGTAAAATTAATTTTAATGATACATTTTATTAACCCAATATATTCAAAATATTATTGCACAACATGTAACCAGTATTTAAAAATGATGTATAAGCTGGGTGCTATGGCTCATGCCTGCAATTCCAATAACTTGGGAGGCACATATTGGGAGGATCCTGGTTTGAGGCCAGCCCAGGCCAAAAGTTAGCAAGATCCCATATCAACAAATAAACTAGACATGATGGCACATGTTATAACTCTAGCTATGTGGGAGGCATAGTCAGGGGGATTGTGGTCTGACCAATCTGGGCAAACCCCAAGACTGTATTTGGAAGCAGTAAGTAAAGCAAAAGGGACTGGGACATGGCAAAAGGGCAAAGCACTTGCCTAGCAAACACAAGCCCTGAGTTCAAACTTCAGCACCACCACCACCACCACCAAAAAAAAAAAAGATTATACCACACATTTCGTCTTTCTGTTTTTTGAAATCCAACATACTTTTTGTATTGAACAAGTAACATTCCAAATAGTCAAAAGTTTCATACGCCACAGCGATGGAGGAAACTATGCTTTTGGACATGTACTTGATAATATCTGATGCCGGCAATGTTATCTCCATGAATGAGAATTGTCTTGAGAAAAAATGGCTCCAGTTTGTGGGAAAATGGTGCCCAGAATGACTTAAAATAGCTCAAAAGTGGTCTTTTTCTTCCTTGAAATGCTGTTGACTCAATCAAAATTGCCTCTTCCAGATTTTATGGTCAATGATAAGTCAAACATAAACTCACAAGATAGTTTCAAGTCATTAAAGTTCTGTTAGTAAAACACTGTCTCTTTGTCAGTCACATTGTGGTGGCTATTACTTATTGTCTGTTTTATCACTGGAGGGTTAAGTCTACCCCAAAATACTTTGCTCACTTCTTACATTTTATTTTTAAGAATTGTGGATGTAATAAACAAAACCCAAATGCATTGTTACAAAAACCATTAAATCTTATATTCTAATCTGTATCTTAAGAGTCCAAGAATTAGCGAAGTTACACTAATTTATTTATGCTTGTTATGAAGCTAAATTACCGCTCTCCAGTACAAAGTAAACAATACAGCTACTCTTAATACTTGTTGCCAATAAGCAGGTGAATAAATGAAGCATTTTTATAACATCAAACTTAATTTTTCTCCTATCAACAGACTCAAGTAAATTCTCATACTAATGATATGTGGAAGAAGAAGAAATATGCTTAATTCTTTTTTTTAATTGCTCTGCTTCACTTTAAAAAACCCATTGCAAATTGAAACTTTAATTTCTGAAAATGCTGGTATTTTAATTGTGAGGTATGAGGCGTTCTTTGTGAGTGTGTGTGTGGGCACACATGCGTGCGTGCATGCACGCACTAGGGTATGTGTTGTTTTTCTGTCTTCAGCCTCCTTGGGTTTATTGAGGCCTGAAGGAAAAGGAAAAGACTTGTGAAAAAGAATGGGTGGTATTGAGGAAATGGGGGCGAGGTCTTGCGTTAACAATAAAGACTGTAGGCTCTTTCTGTGACTTAAGATAGAAAGATTAATTTCATTAAGAGCCCAACATAGACCTTCAGGAGTGCTTATCACTGCTCTTCAGAGAGGAAATGACCATTTTTGTTGTTGCAAAACAAACAAATAATGCTTGTTTTTGTAGCCCTGACCTAAGATCTCTCCCACTGTATCTCTCCCTGTTTTCAAAGCTCCTCCCTGAATCCAGTAGCAGGTGTGAGGGAACTGAAAACAAAGGGTTTGAACTAAGGAATCCCTTTCCCATTGGAGAGCTCTGTTAGCATTAGAGTTCTTGGAAAGGCAAAGGCTGGTGTCAACAGCGTCCTTCCATGAAGCGGGCAGCTGCCAACTGGCAGGCAGTGCTCAAGGTCACAGCAAGTCTGAAGAGTGAGATTTATTTATTATTTATTTACATATTATATATATCTCAAGGTCACAGTGAGTCTGAAGAGCAAACTATATTTCTAGTCCTTTATTTTAAAGTGTAATATCTTGCATTTGTTTACATGAGCTGAATCCTGCCAAATAAAAGTTTCCATCTGGATAAAAGGAGACCAAAAAATAGAAGTAATAGTTTTTACTGTGGCTGGAATATTTGAAGTGGGAGGAAAATTAATCCTCCATCAGAAACCTAAAGCTGTTAAACTACAAAAATACGTTCCTTTGGGGAGAGGATTTTGTAACCAGGAGTCTGTCCACTTTCAAATCCCTGATCCTTATTGTAAACAAGATCTTCCTTAAGTTACACAGTCTCATCTCCTCTGTTGGACCACATGCACAAGCTGGGACTCCAAGTACACATTCAGGTATATTCTATCTGTCTATGAAGTGTTTCTGAGTCTGCTTTATCTTAATTCTTGTTCTGTTTATGAGGGAGCTCCTCACTAAGATTTTGAAAATTGAGTCATTTGGTTTATGGCCTGTGTAGAGTTGTAGGTGGCATGTGTTTGACCCTGTGGGAATGGGGAATATGAAGAAAAGGAAAAGTCATGTTCAATACAAATGTATGACAACAAATAACCTTATTTTTCAAATGTCAATTCATTGAGAAGGTCTATTAAACACCGACACATTTCCTCAAATACAAAACAAATCGTATCACTCTACAATAGGGATGAACCCCACCGACACAGCCTCCTTAAGAATGAAGAATCTTCCTCCATTGACCCTCAGTCTGGAACCCAATGTGGAGTCTCATATCACACACACACACACACACACACACACACACACACACACACACACTACTTCCTGTCAATACTTGATATTTTTTTGTCTAATATTTTGTCATGAAAAGCCAGTTTCACCATTTATTAAAGTTATTAGGTAAGTCACTTAATATTTCTAAGATTGTTTTCCCAAGTGAAATAAAGATAACAGTCATAATCCCATATTATATGTTGTGATGAGAATTAAATAAATCAAAATATGTAATATTTACTAAAGTGCCTGGTATGTGATAAGGATCCAGTAAGGGCTAGAAATTGCTAATGTATTTTTACCCCACAACCATGGCTGTCCTCTCAACACTTCTAGTCTACTTCTGGAAGTATTTTGGAAGAATAATATACTGAAAACAGCTACAATTTAGCCTGATAATTATTATACAGGTTTTTATTTTTGTATCATACATTTTTCATAGCAAATTCTACAGAAATCTTCCCTATCTCCACAATTTATTTGATAGTCTGGTCTTAGTTCTGTTTTCAGTTACAGAAATATTAGTGGACTGAGAGGAGATTTGTCTTCTGAGAAACAGATAGTATTTCTCAGATATTATGTGTCTCAAATATAAATATACATGTATATTTTATGTATCTTTAATTGTATAAATGAACAAATAAATATACAAACAAGAATGACTATAGGACAAGAAAATTTATTAGCCCTAAAATTATTCACAGATGTTCAGGGGCCTCACAGATGGAAATGTCAATATATTGTCATATGTACTAAGCCAGTGCCAAGAAAAAAGAAACAAATCACAAAGAGGTATTTAAACAGCTATGCTAAAAGTGATAATTTACCAAGCCCCCAGAAATGTATTTTTAGAGTTGTTTTTGTTTTCAGTCATGCTCCTTTATAATATTGTCAAATATCAAGTCACTATTGAATAGATCAACTGACTCAAAGTACTCTCAGCTTTATAATTTTCACGTCTCAGATTTTGGCTTTTCAACCTGCGATTTTCTCCAGGCTGTTTCAACTAAGCTGTGTGTCAGATTCAGTGAAAATGATTATCTACACTGCAGGCTACTTAATAAAGAGCCAAGGCAAGACAGTGGTTAGCCTTTGGGAGGTTGTCCATTAGTAAATTAGAGAGCCTGCAACTAGCAAAATGCACCTTTTTATGCGGAGTCTATTCCTCATAAGTCAAGAAAAATTCCTTTCCAGGAAGTATTTTATGGAGGATGACTGTAATCTGAAGAAAAGATACACTTCTCTTTTCTAAGACTCAGTATTTTCCTTATTGTTTGGTTAATGTTGGAAAACTAACTTGTGAATGATCATCCCAATGGCTTGGTTTGACGGTTGGATCTCTGCAGGATATACACTCTTTCTTCTATCATATGCACTTTTCCCCTCAGATACCTTTAAATTACCCATGCATCAGTGGACTCTGATAAGTAAGGCCAAAGAGAACCCCTGCTTCTGACAACTCTTCCTCTTCCTACACTTTCGTCACCAAAACAGCATTCACATTGCTGCTGCTATCAGGATGATTTTTGAAACAAAAATATGCCAGTAACACTCGGTTAAGATTCCTGATTGATTCCACAATATCTGCTTGACAAAGTCCAGCTCCAGGGCATGGCCTATGGGAAGTCATTGCTATACAGTCATCCTTACCTCAAAGTACTCCTCCATCAAATGCTTTTATGAGCCCAAGATTTATAGTTACTACTAGTTCCTGAAATAACTCAAATGTTCTCCTACTTCCAAGACTTTGCCTACTGTGTAAGTTTTCTAGAGCTGCTGAAACAAAGCACCATAAACAAGGATTTAAACACGAGAAAATCATTGCTTTGCCATTCTTCAGGCTGAAAATCTGAAGTAAATGTGTGAGCAGGTTGATTCCTCTTGAGAGCTGAGAGGAAGAATGTGTTCCGTGTTCTGTCCTAGCTTCTGGTGGTCTCCCAAGTGTCTTTGGTGTTCTTTGGCATGTAGATGCATCATGCTGATTGATCTCTGTTGTCATGTAACCATGTAACCATGACAACAAAGTGCCAGTCTTCAAATTTTGCCTGTGTGCCAATATTCAAATTCACCCTCTGTACAGGACACCAGTCAGAATTAGGACATATTCTCCTTTTAACATTTTAATGTAGGAAAAAAAATCCTGTCTTCAGATGAGGTCACATTCAGAGGGAGCGGAGGGTTGAATTTCAACATATGAATTAAGATGAGAGCCACTATTCAACCCAGAATACCATCTCTTTGCTGGGATTACCTCAACCCCACTCCCATCCCATTTTCTTTTCCCTGTTTGATGAATTATTCACTTGTCAAAAACCTGTCCAGACATGTAATCTTCTGAAAGCCTCCTCAACTCCTTCACCCTTCACCTCTCTCTCTCTCCTCTGTGCCTGATGTGTATTTGCATTTATTCTGTGGATTCGTAATAACCACACCAATAGTGTGTGAAGGTACATTTTATATCTACACATGTGCTAGTATAGAAAACATTTATTCTTTGCACCAGAAAGCTCTACGAGGCCAAGGTTTTCTTCATATTCTTACCACATAGCATAATGTACATCATACACATTTGATAAAAGCTTGGAAAAATTAAAAACAGGTATATTATATGGAAAAAAGTCTTTGAAAATTTCAGATAAATATTACAGTGAAAAACCTTTCACAGGTTACAAGTGCTTTGACGGGAGTGGATGTGATAGAGATCTCACCAGAATAAAATACCTTTTGATTTATTCTTAGATAGATTAAAAATGGTAGCAATGTGGAATATAATATAATTTTCAAGATGGACAGAAGATGTTCTGAACTGTGGTGTCCCTACCATGAGTTTCACATGATCAGCTTATTTTCTTATAAAATAATCTGTAGTCTCTAAAGGACATTTTCAGGTTTTGGAAAAAGAATTGGTTACAGGTTTTTGGAAAAATAATTAGGTAACATTTTGCAAAACTTGAAGATGCACTTAGTAATGCACAGAGAGCATTACCCAGTTCCTAAGGGAGCTTCCTCACTTAGGGAAGCAGGCTCTCTGACCCAGAACCTGCTCCAGCCACAGCACCATCTGAATCAGGGAGTGGAAAGAATGTCCTCTCCCTTCCTCTGAAACACACAAGGCAACAGGATAGGACAGACCTTCAGAATATTTGTGTCAAAGGAAACAATAAGCACTAGGGACCTTAAGGAAGCAGAAATTCCTCAAGGACCTTCCCACCACTTTTCTATGTAATAACCTCACAAATGACACCTCATTTGGAAATTCATCCTTTTCTGTGGAGGGGATTCCTTCAGTAGCTTTAAATATTTAAAACTCACCACAAGAAAGCAAAATCTTGAGAGGTACAAATGTGGTTATTATCAGGTGTAGTACATACAATGAAGGTTTGGTAATTGTGGGTACCCTAAAATGTGAACATATCATTGATGGCATTGACTGTCATGTTGTGTACTTGATCTGCTAATTTTCAATCTTGTTTAAAGCACTTTTTACATCACTTAGAGTAAAATGATCAGTTGAAAACTTCTCAAGAAAACTTTGTCATATTACATACACTACCACTCCATGAATTTACTATTTATCATTCTCAAATGAAAAGTGATTTGGAAACAAGTTATTATTATGATAATACCTCTGGGAAGAAAGAGGTAAATATAGCTTGAAAGTATGTTGTTTATATATTTAAAATTTTTTCAAAACAATATAATGGCATTTCAGACAATAAGATATATTCCCAGGTAAGGGTAAAAGGAAGTTAGACTGAATGAATTATACCTCTGGGGAAAAGAAAAAGAATCTAGGTAAACATTTTTATATTTTCTAAGCAGGTATTCTTAGATTGTCATTTTCCACTCACTGTTCAATATTAATTATGAATTTTTTTCATTTATTAATTTGCAGGCGAAAAACATATTATTCACATTTTCACCAAAGACGACATTGGACCATTTCATATACATATTGAATTTTGTTCATTTCTAGCTCAAGTTTTTTAACTTACTAGAATTTCCCTGAGATATACTTTTTCTTATCTGTGTTCATTTGAATTTATTATTGACAGAACATGGACTCATGATGACCTTCATGGCTTAAAATACCTTTCACTTGTCACATATGTCCTTGCTTTTGTACCTTAAAAATATTGATTAAATGCCATTCGTTCTTCGTCACTGTTCTGTCCACTTGGCATCATCTTAAAGCAATAAGTAAGAATAACTTTGCAAACACAGAGAAGCAGAGAGTATATTTATACACATTCTGGGAAATGAATGTATACATATTTATAAATCTACATTATAATGAAGGCAGCTATATGTTAACAGAATTTCTGGCTGGAAACCTAGTTGATTCCTTGGACCTGCTACGTGGTTAAGAACCCTTGAGCAAGTCATAGCACATGTGTCTCAAATCTGTTTTTCTCACTTTCAAACAAACAGTTGAACTACATGATCTCTATGAGCCCTTCCAGCTCTTATACCCTGAAATATGGACTTAATGTGACTTGTTTATATTTGGACAGAATATAATTTATTCATAGAACATGAAAGCCTAAGGACTGATTTTAAGAGGCTAATAAGCATTAGAAACAAAGACTTATAGACTGCTCTGGTTCTCAATAAATTAAAGAACAGATATAATAGCAGAACCTCCATCATTTAGATTATTCTACCTTTTCTGTTACAGGTAGGCTCAAAATTGACAGTAAAACTCACTTATTACAACCACAATAACAAAACACTGCAAGTTCTTATTTAGCTATTTTCTTTGTTTCAGTTTTATTTTTTGAGGCAATGGAGAAGAAAATAAAACTGGAGATGGTTTGGGAATAAAACAAGGTAAAGATAAATTTAAGAATAATAGCCATGTCAATGTGAATTCCAGAGCAAAGATGGGTGGAATAAATTTGGAAAAAATTATATGAAGTCCTCATGTGAGCCAGTTCCACACTGAGTGGTCACATGAGGCAACAATAGCAATAAAATTCACAAGATGATTAAAATTCCTCTCTTCGATTTAGTTAGACACAGATATATAAGTTTCCTAATAAACCCACTTCTGCGTGGATAGTCTGAGATAGCAGCACAGTAAAAAAGACCATGGATGCACAGCATCAGTCTTTGCTACAAACAACAATAAAAAGAAGGCAAGAACATTAATTTTTATCTATCACTGCCACAGAAACACAGGGACTGCAGAGAGCAATCCTATGGGTACTTGTTAATAGACATTTTGTTTTGTGTTTCAGAAAGGAATTCCTTACCTTAATCAGAGAGTCAGTTTGAAATTACACTGCTCTAGTGTTTTAAAACATCTCTTACTGAATTTCACATTCCTTTTAGACCAGATTCTTCAAATAGTTAGATTTGTTGCCAACATTTTAGCAATTGACATTTAATTATAAAATGCATTTGCTGAAAGCAATGAGGAAATAGCCTTCTGGGTGGGATTTGATCTTCTCTCATCAACTTTACCTAATCAGGGACAAATTCTTTCTCTGAGTGTGATAAAATAGCTTGCATGTGATAGAGAGGAGTGAGGAGGGGCAGACATGGCTATGTGAGTGAAAGTATTGGTCTAGGAAACCCGGCAAATAGTAAGCACTTGAACCTTAAATAACCATGAAAAGAGAAAACTAAGATTTTTAAGGCTTATGTAATGTTTAGAAGTAGAGTTTTGTTTGCATTAAAAATAGCCTTGAACTTAAAAAAAACTAATTATTTGTATATCTATTTATTTCAACAATTAAATCTGAGTGTTGGAGTGAAGGGTATAGTTTAAAGAATAGACAGCTTTACTGATAATGCTTACAGGATGATTACTACTTTGGGTGGCAAGAAAAGTAACCAGAACAATGGTAAAAGTTGGCACATTTTCTAAGTAGGAGCATATTCAGAGACAAAGGAAAACTAGTTATTTGTTCTCAGTGGCATTTTTGACTATCAACATACTTAAAGATCATTTCCTATTCTGTTACAACATCATCTCAAATGTTAGAAAACTCTAAATGATAATCAAAGAGCTATAAATATCTTTCACTGGAAAGATAACACTGAGTTCCATGATGCCATTTATATAAATAACATAAAACTGAAATGTTTATTTTAATTATTCTGTATTTTGGGAATAATGCATTAAAAGTGAGGAGTTCTTGGATTAAAATCTACTAAATTAACCTTAGAAAAATGCTAACCTCCCAAGACCTTAGCTTTCTCATCTGTTAAGGGAGTCAAAAAATACCAACTCCCCATGAGGTTATTAAAACAGGAAATGAGACTCTGCAGGTAAGTACTTGGTACTCTATGATAACATATACACATATATATGTATATAAATATATGCAAAAGCTTATTTCATAACCTATTTTCTATGAATGTTCTCAGAGAAAGGCATTTTTTAATTTTAAAAATTTTTGGCAGTAGTAGGGTTTGAACGCGGGGCTTCATACTTGCTAGGCAGGTGCTGTACTACTTCAGCCATGTCACTAACCCAGACAAAGGTATTTTAAGTGAGGATAATTTACACTGTGCATGTTCATGAAAGAGATTAAAAGAGATTGTCAAAGTATAAGGAAGAAATGGCAACACAAGATGAAAACGGAAGCTCTTTCATAAATACACAGCAGTGATTTTAAAATTCTATTAATCTTAATACTGTAATCCAATCAATATTGTATGTGATAATAGTGCATCTTAAAATAAAAGTAAGTCATTCACATTAATTAATTAATTTAGCATTACTAGGGTTTGAATTCAGTGCCTTGCACTTGCTATGCCCTCTGCCCAAGACATACTTTATTTTTAATATATTTTTCATTTTTGAATGATTGCATATTAATAATACAAGAAGATTTCATTGTGATGATTCTATACATGCATAGAGTGGACCTTCAACAAGTTCACCCCTTACCCTCTCCCTCTCACCCTCTCCCTCGTCCCCTCTCTTTCAAACAGTGTTTGGTGGTTTCATTATGCTGTTTTCATTTCTGTGTGATGTGTACTTTATCCTCTTCACCCCACAGTATTCTTTCCTTTTCCCTACCAGACTCCTACTGTCCTCCCCAAGGGTCCCCCTTGTACATTCATACCGCATTATTGTTATTGCTTAAGTAATAGAGTAATTCACATTTAAAAGCAGAATTTTTAGACTGACCCATATATAAAGTTTTTAAATTGTATATTGAGTCCCTTGCTTTTGCCTTTTATGAAATACTGATAATATATGAGTTTTTAAGCTTCATTTTAAAATATAAAATATACGAGTAATTGCAACTTATTTGAAATTTAGCTTTTTACTTATTCTAGCAATAATGTCATCTCTATTTTCTACATCATCTTATTATAAATTTGAAAGACCCCTACACTTAGTTCTTTCTTATAATTTAATAAATATTGCTACTTTTGGCAGCTATTCTTCTCTAACACATCTGTTAATCACAACCTTTTAGTTCATTATAGATTTTTCCCAAAGCACATGATACTATCAGAATATTTAAATTTGTTCTCACAGAACACATTAAATATAATTTTTATATTTTGAAAATTCACAATGCCTATGGTTTTATTAACCCAAGGGCAGGTGGAGGCAATCTTAGTTCCTCAGCCTCATTTATTGGAGAGATAAAGAATTCCTTTAAGAGCATCCAGTAAAACTAACATCATTGTAAGAGACAGAAACAACAGACTGTCATCATAGTACTAAAGCTAGTAGCAGAGACCAATAGCCCATGTCCTGTTTGGTAGCTTTCAATACCATCATTTTTATTGGTTATCTCCTGAAGGAAATTGAGACTTATTTCATGAAAGAAAACCCTAGGTTTTTTGTTTTGTTTTTACAGAATTGAAGTTGAACTTGGGGTCTTGTGGTTCCAGGGCAGTTGCTCTGCCACTTGGAGCCATGTCTTCAGCCCTTTTTGCTCTCGGGTTTTTTTTTTTTTTTTTTTTTTTTTGAGATAGGGTCTCTCCTTTTTCCAAGACTGACCTGGATCCCAATCCTTGTATTTATACTCCCCACCATAACTGAAATGATAAGTATACGCCACAACATCCAACTTTTTTTCTATTGAGATGAAGGCTCAAGAACTGTTTGTGCCCAGCCTGGCTTGAATCACAATCCTCCCAATCTCAGATGCCTGCTTACCTTGGGATGATAGGCACTTGCCACTGCATCCAGCTAGTGATTGAGATGAGGTCTTGTGAACATTCTTCCCAGGCTGGCTTTGAACTGTCACTGGACCTCAGCCTCCCAAGAATCTCAGATTACAGGCATGAGCCACTGGAGCTCAGCTTGAAAACAATGTGTTTTTTAGAGAAAATATTCCTGAATGATTGAAGGTCATGTAAGATTTTATGAATACTCTGCATGCCTAGAATCAAAAAATTAGATATACATTATTTACAATTGTCTAAGATCTTGTGAAAGCTTTGAGGAATAGATCAAGTCCTAATGTTAAACAGAATGAAAATTTTCACTAACAGACCAAGTACAGTGCGGTTGCCATAAACTAACCTTATACTTTTGTGTATGCAAAAAAAAAATCAATAGAAGAACAATAGGTTCAAATGTTAGAAAGCTGATTTAAGGATCTTTTTCATTTATAACAATAAATCTTATTCCTGATGTCTGACATCATTTGAACACAGTGTGAAAAGTAAAATGTCACCACTGGCATATGTATATATTTGTGATGATAAAATAATGAAATATTTCATCTGTAAAGGTTTCATTTAAGTGATTATGTAAGTTCATGAAACAATTTATTAAAATTATTCTCCTGATCCCTGGCATCAACTTTTAATTTACTCAGAGGAACTGGGAGAAGACTCCACTCAACGTTGGCTTCTGAGCAAATGTCTTCGACTCCACATGACTTCATCTGCCACAGGAAAATGCAGCTGGCAATAAATAACAAAAAAGATGACTAGGAATGTCCCAGATGCTTGGAAACTAAAAAAATATATGCTGAGAGAAAGAACAAATTACAATAAAAATTAGAAGTTACCATGAACTATAAGCTTATGAAATTATGACTTGTCAAACTTGTAGAATGTAGCAGAAGCGCTGCCTAAATGAAACCTTATAGATTTAAGTGTATGTATAAAGGAGAACAAATATAAAGATTAAAGATCTAAGTCTCCACCTCAAGAAATTATAAAATTGAAAGGCAGTAAATCCAAATGGACTGTATGGAAAGAATAAGAAGAACAGAAATTAATAAAGAATAAAGGAAAAAAGAAAAACATAAATCACCAATATAATACCACGAAATCACCATAGAATACCAACAGGGAACATCACTGCAGACCCTGGTATCATTAAATAGTCAATAAGACTATATTCTCAACAAATTTAGCAACAATGTATTTGAAAATAGATGTAATGAATAAATTCTTAGAAAAACAGGAATAAATAGCATCAATACAAGAAGAAATAAAACCTCTGAATTTTTAAAGTGTATAATAATTATCTTCCAATGAAGAAATCTCCAGATCCATACACTATTAATATTTATCTCTAAGGAAAATGTAAACAAATTTCACATAAAGTTTTCTAGGGATTAGAAAATACTATTCTTGGAGACAGAAAAACTTGATACCAAAATCTGAAAAGGATTTCATAAGAAAATTACATGTCAATTTTTTCATGAACATATATGTGAAAAATCATAAAATATTAGCAAGATATAGGAATGATAATCCATTGTGACCTAAATGGATTTAAGAATTTCAAATAATTTTGAAATTTGAAAATCAATCCAAAAACCATTCATAAAATTTAGATAATTATTTAAAATCCACACCACAAGTGAGGAAGAGAGAGAAATATCCCTAATCTGATAAATGCACTAAAAGGAAAGAAATACAACATCATACTTACTGCTGAGTGATTTTCTCTTGCGAGTGTAACTACATAAGGATGATTGCGATTCTCACTCTATTCTAGACCTAGCCAGTGCAATGGATCAAGAGGAAGAAATAAAAGGTATTTGGATTGCAAAGGAAGAGTGAAAACTATTTTTTATTAGCCAACAACAAAATTTCATGGGAAAAAAATTCCAAAAGAATGCATAGATAAAACAATAGGATTAAAAAGTTAATTTATAAGTTTGTTTTTTTAAAGGCCAATATATAAAAATTAATTATAATCCTATATATTTGCAACAAGCAATTAAAATGAAAAATACCATTCACTAAAGCAAATCAAAAACACATCAAATTTTTAGCAGTAAATCTAATGAAAGAAGTACCACATATTTATAGAGAAAATATTAAAGCAAGTAAAAAACCCTAAATAAGGAAGGGTGTGGCGGGTGCTGCATTTAAGGACTGAAAATCCAAGTAGGGTTTCTTTTTTTTCTATTGAAAAAAATCAATGATTTTTATTTCTTCTAATAATTCATTTTCAAAATTATTTATCCTTAAATATATTAAAACAAAAGACAAAAGTCTTCAATGTGCCAATATACCTTACAGGTAGGAAATGTACATCGTGGGTCAAAGCAACTTTGGAAATCATTTACAAAGCTCATTTAACCTTTGATAACTTGCACAGTCAAACATAGCATTATGATATCGGAAACCACTGATGTCTTCACTTTTTAATGTCATTAATTACCTTAGAGTAATACATGTGTAAATGTGAAATTGATCATTATTACTCTTAGGTAATACTAATAAAATGATGTTTTGTCTATTTTATTTTTTACATTACTCCTAAGACTATTTGAGAAAGGGTTCAGGTGCTTTCTAAAAGGTTTGAAAGCCACACTCTTGAGAGACTACTTGAGTTCCCTGTCTTGGTGTCTCACTTCACCCTGATAATGAGCAGCTCATTTGCAGTCAAGGTCAAGAGTCGTGTTGGACTGTGCTGTCAAAGAGAAAGATGAAAATGAAAGGACAGAGGGTCCATGTTTTGTTTGCACCACAAGTGGTAGACATCCATGGCTTCTGACTCTCACCACCAGAATTAAAATCAGGCTTACCCTGATAGCTCAACCTTGCACAAGACTTCTTTCCTAGGAATGCCAGTTGCATTTTAGAGGTCTCCAGGCAGTCCTTACTTGGAGCCAACTGGCTGTAAATTTGGGATTCCTAAAATTCCTTCAGTTTAGTTTATGCTTAGGATTACAGACTTATAACAAAGAATTCAGGTCAAGAACAGCAAAATGAAGAGATGCATAGGCCAATGTCTTGGAGGTCCCAGGTGCCAAGTTCTTGTGTCCCTTCCTGGGAGATCAGGGTGTTTTATCCTCTTGGTTTTTTAAAATGTTCACCAACCTAGAAGCCTCCCTGAGCCTTAAGATTTAATTGCGGTTCCATTCAATAAATCATTACTGCTTGTTTGAACACAATCTTTGACCAATTTCCCAAAAGTCAGGCAGCAAAAGTTCCCACACTGATCATGAGCTTGGTCTTCCTCATAACCAACGAACATCCTGAAGCTACCAGGGGGCATCTGTGAACCACTGTATGAGCTTAATAAAAATACTTTCATGCTCAAAATGTTTCCAAATTCCTCAATGTTATTGAAGCTCTGGCCAGTAACTGGGGACAAAACCCAGCTATATCCTTTATTATATACTGCTCTTTTGGAGTATTCTCTTTGGATTCTCATTTTGGATTTTCTCTCACCTGATTCTTTACGATACAGAGGAGTCAGGGCTTGTTCCTGTTTGGAGCAGGAATCAACCTCTCTATCTTTCCTCTAATTAGGGTTTCTTTTTGTTGAAATTATCAAACGATTTCTAAGTTTGTTGGGTTCTTTTTGGTTTTTGGCAGTACCAGGGTTTGAACTCAGGACCTCATGTATGGTAGGCAATTAGTCTACTACTTGAGCTATATCTTAGCCCTTTTGCTATAGTTACTTTTCACATGGAATTCACGCTTTTTGCCTGGGCTGGTCTTGGACTGCAGTCCCCCTACTTATACCTCCTGCAGAACTGGGATTATAGGTATGAGCCACCAGGCCTTGACACAGGTTTATTACTAACTTTTAATTTATTTATTTATTTTCCCCAGGTTGGCCTCAAACTATGATTTTCCTATCTTTATATACCTGAGATTACAGGCATGAGCCACCATTCACAGTCAAAGATAGATTTTTTTTTTCTTTTTCCTTTCTTTTCTATTTTATTTCAGTACTGGGGATTGAATCCAGGGCCTCCAGCTTGCTAGACAATTACTCTACCATTTGAGATATGCCCAAGCTTGTAAGTTTTATATAAAGTTTTTAAAATGTAAAGGATCAGGAATAACAAACACTGTAATACATATCAACTCAAAGATGGAGAGACAAGGCAAACGTTCTCAAGGCACTGACATGGGCCTTCTATGAAAACACAGTTCACTGACTGGTCCTAGAATAAAGTCCCCGCCCTCTCACATGCAGAACTTCCCATCAGGTTTTCAGCAGCACTATAGTCTTCAATATGACCTAACAGTTACAAAGAGTCATGAGACATGTTACAATTCTATTCTTTGTGTATAACAGTACAAGTCAAATAGAAAAAGAGCAAAATAGAGGAGGCCAAGAATAGGCAAGGAGAGTGAAGACATACAAAATTGATACAACTTGTAAAAGATAAGATGATGCCTTGCAAGAAACTGTAAAAATATCCCTATTTACAGATGATATGATCCTATACCTTAAAGACCCAAAAAGCTCTACCCAAAAACTATTAGACACCATAAACAGGTATAGTAAGGTGGCAGGATACAAAATCAACTTACAAAAATCATTAGCTTTTCTATACACCAACAACGAACAAACTGAGAAGGAATATATATAAACAATTCCATTTATAATATCCTCAAAAAAATCAAATACCTAGGAGTAAACTTAACAAAAGATGTGAATTATCTCTACAAGGAGAATTACAAACCCCTGAAGAAAAAGATTGAGGAAGACTACAGAAGATGGAAAGATCTCACATGCTCATGGATTGGAAGAATCAACATAGTAAAAATGGCTACACTACTGAAAACAATCTATATATTTAATGCAATTCCCATCAAAATCCCAATGGCTTTCATCACAGAGATTGAAAAATCTACCCTAAAGTTCATTTGGAAACACAAGAAACTGCAAATAGCCAAGGCAATACTCAGCAAAAAGAGCAATGCTGGAGGTATCACAATACCTGACTTCAAACTATATTACAAAGCAATAGCAATAAAAACAACATGGTACTGGCACAAAAACAGACATGAAGACCAGAGGAACAGACTAGAGGACCTGGATATGAACCCACACAACTATACCCAAATATACCCACCTCATTTTTGACAAAGGGGCCAAAATTATACAATAGAGAAAAGACAGCCTCTTCAACAAATGCTGCTGGGAAAAGTGGTTATCCAGCTGCAAGAAACTAAAACTAGACCCATGTGTATGACCCTGTACTAGTATCAACTCAAAACGGATCAAGGACCTTAATAACAGAAACTCTGAAGTTAGTACAGGAAGGAACAAGAAACACTCTGGAAGTAATAGGTATAGGCAAGGACTTCCTCAATAGAACCCCAGCAGCCTAGCAACTAAGAGAAAGAATGGACAAATGGGATTTCATAAAATTAAAAAGCTTCTGCACAACAAAAGAAATGGTCTCTAAACTAAACAGACTACCCACAGATTAGGAGAAAATATTTACTAGCTATACATCAAAGGACTGATAACCAGAATATACAGGAAACTTAAGAAACTGAACTCTCCCAAAATCAAAGAACCAATAAAGAAATGGGCAACTGAACTAAACAGAACTTTCTGAGAAGAAGAAATTCAAATGGCCAAAAAACACATGAAAAAATGCTCACCATCTCTAGCTATAAAGGAAATGCAAATTAAAACCACACTAAGATTCCACCTCACCCCTGTTAGAATAGCCATCATCAAAAACACCAACAGGTGTTGGTGAGGATGTGAGGAAAAAGGAACCCTTGTACACTGCTGGTGGGAATGCAAGCTAGTGCAACCACTCTGGAAAAAATATGGAGGCTTCTTAAAACTCTAAATATAGATCTGCCATATGATCCAGCAATCCCAGTCTGGGGATATACCCAAGGGAATGCGACACAGGTTACTCCAGAGGCACCTGCACACCCATGTTTATTGCAGCACTATTCACAATAGCCAAGTTATGGAAACAACCAAGATGCCCCACTACTGATGAATGAATCAAGAAAATGTGGTATCTATACACAATGGAGTTTTACTCAGCCATGAAGAAAAATGAAATCTTATCATTTGCAAGTAAATGGATGGAACAGGAGAACATCATTCTGAGCGAGGTTAGCTAGACAGGAGGCATGGGGTTAGATTGAAAATCCAAAACATGAAAGCATTTGATATCCCCACTCCAGAGGAATTAATACAGAAACCTTAAAGTGACAGAGGTCAATAGGTAGGCGAAGGGGATCAGGAACTAGTGAAAAGATCAATTAGAGATGAATCATCCTGGGTTGTAACACATTTGTACATGAAAGCAATGCTAGGAATCTCTCTGTATAGCTGTCCTTATCTCAACTAAGAAAAATGCTACATGTTTCTTATTATTGTTTATTTCTACGCTTCAAAAGAACTGGAGAAAAGTCCAGAACAGGTTCTGCTTGGAAGTGAGGGGGAGTGGGGAGAGGGTGGAGGTGGGGGGCAGAGGGGAGAAAAGACCCAAGCAATGTATGCACATGTGAATAAATAAATAAATAATAATAATAATAAAGATAATGCCTTGCTACCATGAAACAAGATGTGATAAAGAGAACAGATTTAAAAGAATGAGTAGAGGGGTATATGCCTTTGCATATTAAAATTATCATAGACAAAGTAAATTTCCAATTGAAGTTTTAGATGTTAAGATGAGGACATTTTTAAGGAGGTAGGGCATAAAGACAACAGTCATCATGATGAGAAATTAGATGATTAGTCCCTTAGGGGTACATACAAATAAAAGAATTTCCAGAAGGGAAAACAAAAGAAACAGAGGAAAGGAGATTACCAAAGTATTCAAAAATTTTTCCCAGAATTGAATGGCATATATTTCAAGATTGAGAAAGACCCACAGAGTGCTCTGCACCAATGAACTACAGAAGTACAAATGATATATATTCACATATCTCCTTTACTTTCTGTTATTTTCAATACAACAACAAACATAACAATCTCACTATCTTTTTAACTCAAGAATATCAACAAGGAAATTTCCATAGATATGTTACATGTTTTTGTCCATAGCCATGAAAAAATATTTATGTTCCAGTAGGTTCAAACACATCAAATGAATGTGTTGGCAAAGTAACTTACAAAAGAATAACATTATACAACATAACCAATAGATAACAAAAATCTATTTCTCTTATCAAACAAAATTGTACAAAGTAATATTTTCCCTTATTACCTGTAATATGCTCTACTCTGCCTTATCCTGTGCTGTTTAAAGAAACACTGTTACCGAGGCTCTCTAGATTGATTCTACATTATTCTTGGATCATTAGTTTTAGAAATGGTGCTTTTTAAAATTAAGCATAATGAAACCTACTTTAAAGTTCCTTTCTATTGAGTTGTTTTAATTCTAGGAAAACATATAGTTTATTGCAGCTTAAAGAACTTTGAGAGTGTTGAAAAAATTTCATAAGTATTCTTTTAAGTAACAAGCATAAATTAAATTTCTTCTATTCTCAGCTATGTGGTATGAGTGGTTGAGATCTTGTGCAGTATTTTCAATTTACTACTTTTTTGACCTTAGTGGTAGTCTTTAAGAACATTATTAGCTTTTACAGTAATGTTGTGGGTCTGGTTTACTGTTAAAGTGGTCATTAGGCTTATCACCTGCTTTAGCAAATGTAGTTCAATCAATATCATTCAGTCTAAAGATTACTACAGAGGGAATACTATTAACTTTTCTTTATGGAACCCAATGACCTTTACTGAGCATATTTGCCAATTACCAACATCTTAAGCTTTACAGCCTCATAGACCATTTACTAAAAATATGAGGGGATGAAGGAAGAAGTAGCATGTTCTTTGATGTATATCCACATTACTCAAAAAGCTTGAAGCAGTCAGGAAAAATGCTAGCATTCTGATACTTCCTTTGTTCTTGTTTTTGAATAAATCCATACCCACACCTGTACTTGGTTTAAGTTTTAATGTTTTAATTGACATACATCCCTAGAGATAATATTTTAGGGGATTATTAAAGCAATACATTGAATTGAATAATCTTAGTAAAATTCTAGAATTAACTTAGATAACACCAGCCTTGTTTTTTGATTGGAAAGACAAAACAAAATGACAAAAAAACATAAAGAACTATAGACACTGGTTGACCAGAATACAAAAAGGCAAGATTAGAAGTGATAATAATCTGAAGACACAATCCAAATGCAACATAGAATAAGACAGAAATCTATCTAACACCTCAAATCCCTCAGAATTTTCTATCTACTTTTTCCTTTGTTTTCAGCTTAAGTGCACTCAGATCATTTTGCGTATCTGTTTTTCAGTTTTCATTTTTCCCATTGTTTGTCTCTCAACATAAATTCTTATTCTTTTTGTTAAAAATATATATACTTCATCTTTTATGTTTCTTAAAGAAAAAAGACCAATTTTAGTTACTTTTAGGTATGCCCTTCAATTTACCATTTCATAAGCCAATTGTCCCAAAGAGGCAAAAGCATTTTGATGCAATCTATACTTACACCATCAAAAACAGTGGCCACTGCCATATGCTGTTGTTTAAATTTAAACTTAAATCAATTTTAACTGAATAAAAACATGAGTTTCTCAGTTATACCAGCCACATTTCATGTCCTCAAGTGACAACTGACTGGTGTACTGGACATCACAAAGAGGGATTGTGGAAAACTTGAGTTGTTCTGCACAGCTCCACCCTGATTTTATCAATCCACAGACATCTCCCAGCTGATAGTTTAAGCACAAATTGAAGGCTTGAGGTTCCTCTGAAAAGGCAATTTCATAATCTCTGCAAATAAGAACAAATTCCTGAGGAGCGGAGCAAAAAGAAAACAAAGCAAAATAATTTCTGAAATGGACTACCAATAGTTTGAATGATTTTTTTCAGATCAATTTATTGAATAGACTCATTGGATTGGCCCAGGGAAACAGAAATGATACAACTGTGCATTATATATGTATCTCCAAAGCCAGGAAGGTATGAAGGAGATAAAAAAAGAAAAGCAAGATTTACCTACTTTAACAGGAAAATCACAAATGTATGGTTATCTTTTGAAGTCCCCTGCTTACAATACGTGCTGAAAGAATTGTTTTCAGACTTCAAATGAATTTGAGCATCAAACCTCAAAGTCTCCCTTATAAACAAAGTAGTCTCACCAGTGCTGAGGAAGCCCAAGGGACCAGGGGAGTAGCCTGAGAGTAAATATTTGTGCCTGTATAAATACATGTAAAGAGCTAGATTAATAGGTCAAAACACATAAAATCATTTTCAAATTCAGGGTTGGAAAGAAGTGGCAGGCATGTCTTCGTCAGTTTCCACACAGGCCTTGAAGATTGAGAACTGCTGCAGGCAAAAAGTAGCAGAAACTGCAATGATAAGGCAGAGTACGATGTATCCATGATGTAACCATGATGTATCCATGATGTTGTCATGATGCAACTATGGCTTAGCATCATGCCACTTGCCTCAAATCATAATACAACCAGCAGAACAATTTAAAAAAAAGTGCATGGAACTATGTAGAGCAAAAAGAAGTTTTCCAGTTCTCAAACGATCTTATTTTCACATGGTATCAATGGTTCTTACACTGTTTTGTTAAAGGACCTTTTGTACTCTTAAAATATAGTGAAAACTCCAAGACTTTTGCCAGATGTTCTAGCTTTCTCAAAGTTTATCAGAAAACTGAAAAAAAAAAGAAGAATATTATTTATGGCTGATATAGTGGTACATGTCTATAATCCCAACAACCTGCAGATAGAAGCAGAAGGAGAAGTTCAAAGCTAGCCTGGGCAAAGGCAGTGGCGATATTTTTAAAAAACAAAACGTTCTGGGGCTTAGCTCAAGTGGAAAAGCACTTGCCTAGCATTTGTAAAACTTTAGGTCCAATCCCTGCCCTGCAAAAAAAAAAAGAATATTATTTATATTATTTATCACTTCTTTTGAAATAAATGCACTGCGTGTTATGCTAATACAGGTGATATGTTTCTTGAGAAAATAACAAAAATTTACTAGAGTGACATGGTTTTATGTATTTTCCAAACCTTCCTAATGTCTGACCTACTATAAGTTTGAGATCAATGTCTGCTCAATCTGTTTAAATGCATTGAGTGCAGTATATGAAAAAAATCTAACCTCATGTTAACATGCAGGTGGATAAGGAAGCAGTATTTTGACAGACGTTACAGGTAACTGTTGATATTAATCTTTGATAGTATGCCAAAAGGTCAACCAGGGGTAGTGTCTTAAAAGTTGCTCCAAAGGAATTTGAAACCATATTGATAAATTTTCTTGAACTCTGTTACTTTGAAATCTATCGGTCTGTATTGCACATTGAATGACTCCTATACTCACGAATGGTTTTGTAATGTTAAACATGTATCATATGGAAAAGATTGGCTCACTGAGTTATACAGTTTCTAAATGTAGACACATTGCATTATGCAAGATTTAAAAAATCACATTTGTTAACATCACTGAAGTCTTTTGAGCATTTTTAAGTTACATTGGTAATACAAGTTTCCAAAATTCTGAAATTTCATTTGAAAGCTAAGATTATATCAATGCAAACAAATTCAGTTATTTTACTTGCAGTGACATACTCACTTCATTCATTTTCAATAAAATATCTAGCAAGTCTGAATAACTATAATTTGTCAGTTATTCTTTCCAGGAAGAATGGCATTTCACGAAAAAAGGTAGCCAAGTCAACTTGGAACTCAATGACACAACATCTTTTCCTTGGGATCACCATCAACCATCCTACTTCAGTGTGCAGCAAGTACTTTATGTGCATAGTACTTTCCATTTTGACACACAAAATATTAAAAAGATGAGTGATTAAGGATAACCTGGAGTAAAAGTAGTATGCTTAACTTTTTCATCCAGAACAATACAAAATGAGATTGTGATAGTACAATGACTACTAGTACAGCTTGGTGTCACAGCTTTAGGTCATGTTAAGGTGCCAAAAATTTTAACCCATTGCTTTTGCACCACCAGAATACATGTTAACACAGTAAAACAACACAAAGAGCAATTTTACATTATTCTGAAAATAGATTCAATATCATCAAATAGAACCTGTGGGAATCCATAACCCATACTTTGAAGACTTATACTGTACATGCTTTTTGCCTTTCTTCCTTGATTCCTACATTGTGTTACTAAATGAGAAATAGTCACTAAATAATATTTTACAAAAAAGCCACTCAGTGTATTTGGAATCTAATGAAAAGTTAAATGGTTAAGTTCATTAATCAGTTTACTTATACAAAAAAGTTGACTCAAGCCATGTTACATACTGAATATTGTGTCCTCCCCTTCATCCCAATGCATATTTTAAAACCCTCAGACTCTTTTTGGGTATGTATGTAGATGGGACCTCTACAGGATTAAGGTTAAATGAGGTCACATGCATAGGTCTCTGAACCAAAAGGCTTAGTGTCCTTACAGAAATGAGACTGCTAGGGCTGAGGGCATAGGTCAAGTGATAGAGTGCCTGCCTAACAAGCTTGAGGTTCTGAGTTCAAATCCCAGTACCACCAGAAAAAGAAAGAGAGATACCCCAGCTGGTTGTGGTGGTGCACACCTGGAGTCCCAGCTATTCAGGAGGTTGAGGCAGGCAGGTTGCTTGAGCCCAGGAGTTTGAGGACATAGCAAGATACTTTCATGAAAGTAAAGAAAGAAACAAACACAAGGAAAAGATCTTGCTTTTGCCACCTTTACCCTTTGAGCACTCAATAAAAAGGATCTTATCTATAAGCCAAGACACAAGAAGAGAAATTGATCCTGTCGGGTCCTGATCTGGTACATCCAGCCATCAGAACTGTGAGAAAACAAATTTCTATTCTTTAAACTATCCAGTCTATGGTACATTGTTATGGCAACATAAGCAGATTGATGTACACCACTTACTTCATGGTTCATGGAAACACAATCATAGCACTAGACTTCTACACTAAAAAGGTGTTGTGAGTTTGAATGCAAGATAGGCTTTTAAAAAGAGCTTGATTTTAAATATTTGAAGTAGTAACGTGTTAAGCTTTATTTACATATGGGTTCAACTCTAATATAAGGAAGTTAGGTTAGACTTTAAGTTCTTTAATGTCCTCTGCATCCCAAGAGCAAGACTAGATTAGCTTGAAGAGTCTGGATCCTTTTTCCAAAATCAATACTTGTTCTTTAGCAGTGACACAGTTGCAGACAATTGCATAATGAAGCTGTCTGTCTTTATTTACACAATGTATTTTTGTATTCACTAGGCCAGAAAGAATGGTTCTGTGTAGCAGCTGTCATTGTATTTTTTGCTTATCTCAGTCCTGTCTGCCAGTGTTATAATTCACCAGCTGACACCCGCCTTGGCAGAAACCAAGGGCAGTGATTTCATGCCAAAGCAACAACGGAGCTCTGAACTCTGACACAATTCATCTTAGTTCTAGTTAGTAAAGGGGGATTCTTTGGGTTTTCTCGCCCTTCTGTTGAAGCATTTTGCTGCTGGGAGGGGAGAGGGAGAGGGAGAAGATGAGGGGCGGGTGGAATGGAAATGAATACTGAGGAACAGTTATGTCTTTGTCTGGTGCAGTGGAACAGGGTCACAGGAAGACAGGGTCACTTGTGAGGGATGAAGGCTGGATGTCCAGATAATGAAATTCCTGCTTGTTTGATTTTGCAGAGTTGGAAGGATATGAGAGCACATTTGGTATCCAAAAATACACTTCTGTTCAACTCATACTATTTGAAGGTTCAAAGTGTAATTTCTGGCACTTTCTGATTTTAGGAAGCTTAGATTCAGGCATGAAGGCAGTTGATTGTAATTATCAAAAATAGCCCTGTTTTGGTTGTGAATGCTTGATAAATAAAATGGAAAATATAGTTGCTCAAGTTCATTTCTACACACTAGTGTTCATGGCTCATATAGGTCTTATCCTGCAGACAAAATAATGATAGACTTCACCATGCAAGCAATGTTAAATCTGAAAAGAAGTATTGACCAGATAACCACATTTTCTAAGTCTTGCTTTTTGTAGTGTCAAAAAATCCCTGTACCCATTGTAAGAATCCCCTAGATTTCCCACAGTGTACCTACAATAAGAACCGTACTTTCCACCCTATTTCCTGATACAAAGTGAATTGCAGAAATGAGAAAATGAGCTAGATAACTGAAGCTTTCAAGTATCACCTTGGCCTCAATTATCTTAATATATCTTCAAAACTATTTTAAAGCTAGAAATATTGTGGTAAGTGCCTCAGTTTCCTCTTTCCCTTCTGTCTGTGGAATAATCTGATTAAGAAAGATTTACAAGGGGATTACCTTAAAATTAACCTGACTTTCTACTTTATCATAGGCTGATGATACCTAGTAAGCTATGGAACCAGTTCTGCTGGGCCCTTGTATTAATAAAGAAAATATTTGAATTATTTCTAATTATTATCTTAATATTGTATTCATGACACAGCTGAGAAGACTATGTAAGAGAAACTTTATATGTAAATATTGCAAATTTATCAAAATAACAAAAACAAAAGGAATAATTTATTAAAATTTTAAAGTGACATACAACATTGGATCATGTAACTCTATAGTAATAATGTGTCAGAATCACTGAATACCAATAAAAAAGAGGTTTTTATGTTTTGCTGATTATGGAGTTAATATAGATTTGAATAAAGATTTTCCTGATAAAAGAGAATTTACAAAGAATATTTGGGTTATAAGTTCTCTTGAAAAGATAATCCTTATTGAAGAGAAAAGTTTGCAGGACATTTTTTTTAATCTTACTACTCAGAAAATAATTTTAAGTTATCAGTGATGGACTTATGTACTTCAAAAGAGAAAAGAAAGACCACTCTATCAGATATTTTTTAAGCAGGAAGAAGATAAGTCTCCTTGAGATCTTGGCAATACGTTTTAGGATTGTACGTCAAAATTCATAGACATTCTTGAGCAGAAATGGCTAAATGTGTAGAAAAGGGATTGGAGCTCACAAAATAACTAAACAGCTTAGGGCAGGATGGAGAAGGCCAAGTACAATTCCCGACCCAGGTGCAGTATCCAGGCTCTTAGTCAGAAATGGGGATCTGGCCAGAGAAGGAGGCTCTGGTGCTCTGAGCAGTGAGAGGTCAGGTTCGACTTTCTCCCAGAGCCTTCTTGTACCCTGTCCTTATCATGGCAACGTGGGAAGACTAGTCACCCACGGTCATATCTGTTCCTCCAAACAAAACAAACCAAGGGCATATGCTGTTGTTGATTTACAGAAAGTTAAAAAAACAGCTCAAATATTCCATCAACATTTAAAATCACCAGATTATACATGGAAATGTAGATTTTTGTATACTTTTTCAGAAAATACTGGCAAATCTGACAGAATTGAGTGCATATTCTCACAAGCCCAAACAACATGTGTATGTGTGCCTCCAGTTTTCCACAGTGCCTACAATGCTTTTTTGTTCCCATCTGACCCATGTCGACAGCTTGCGTTCATCACCCATTGGCCTGTAAACATCTGAATTGTGAACTCTGCTATTAAACCATTCTGCAGGTATATTCCACCAGGAGACCAAACTTTTCTTGAGCTCTCCTGCTCTGGATGCATATTAAGGCTATAATAATATGAAATAAATTTGATAGCATTTCTCCTTTTTTATTTTTTAGGAGCATATTTTATAATGAAAATATGTCCTGTTCGCTTTAAGTTTGATCAAGCTCATCTTGCAAACTAAGTTATAGGTACTTTATTTGGAAAGAAATTATTTTTATTAATGATTTAATTTGTTTCCTTTTCCATACTCAATTTTGGTTATATTTATGGAAACTTGCTAATGCTGTAGCAGTTTTATAATTTGTTGCTACAGTTTTCTTGACTTTTTAAATGTATATTATAATTTAAATTTTCTACTCTATAATTATACCTCTTTAATTTTGTTCATGTTAATCTTATAGTAGCTTTGTCTGCTTGTTCATTTTTTAAACTGAGGAGTTTTATCTTTAAACGTTTCTTTTGGTTCTATTATTGATCTTGATTTTATTTCTATTTTCATAATTTCTATATTTATTTTTTTCTATCACCTAGTTTTTAAGTTGAATACTTAAATAAGTTATTTTTCAAGTTTTTTGGTATCTGAATGAGATAACTTAAAGTTAAAAGTTTTTTTTTTATCAGCAATAGAGATTGAACCCAGAGACTTGCACGCAAAGCAAGTGTTCCAACACTGAGCTAAACGTCTGGGCTGCCATGATATTTTATATAATATTTTCACTTTCTTTTAGTTCCCAATACATTCTGAGTTCTATTGATATATGAAATTCAATGTTAGCTTCTCCTTTTTAAAAAAGTATTGGTTACTTTGTATTTTAATTTCTGATTCAATTAATTTATTATAAGAGAAAATGTCTGGCATATTATCTATTATTTGGAATTTTTGACTTTGTGGTATTATACATAGTCTAGATTTTCATATATTCATTTTATTTTTCCTAACTTGCTAAATTTTTGCCAGTTAAGTCTGTGTTTGAAATATGTTAAAATTGATTACTGCACTTAATTGCTAGGCAATTTCTCCTTGAAAATTTTCATTAGATAATGTGAAGTAACATTGATAAATGCAAAAAGTGCATTACTGGTACTTCTTGTTAGAAGATATTTATAATTATTTACTATGCTATGCCTTTGATTTTCCCTAAATTTTATCTTTCTCTTATATCAATATTGCTCTGTTCACTTGAATTGGGTTAGAATTTTATGCTATACCTTGTGGGTTTTGTTTTGTTTTTGACAATGCTGAGGATCAAATCCACAGTGATGTGTGTACTAGGCAAATGACCTATCATTGAGCTATACCCCCAGCCCTATTCCTTATCTTTTACACCTCTTTATATTTAACAATTCTGAATCATTTTGTTTAGGTATACCCTTTGTCACCAACATTTAACATCATGTTTTAAATACTTGTTTTTAAGCTGACATAGACTGTTTTTAGCAAGTAGATATGATATACTTATATTTTTGAAATATCTGACATATTTAGATTTTATTTCTAAAAATCTAAATCTTTTTTATTTTACTTTCTGATAATGTAAAAAATGCAAATTATTTATAAAAATCAGTAATAAATACATGTAAATCCATGTGTAAAATTTTGAAGTTGGGTAGAAATGCTGTGTTGACTGTTTTATGCATTTTGGGCTATTACTTCTTCAGTTTCTGTTAGTTTTTAAACATTATGATAATTAGGTTGTAGTTTCATTATCATTTCTTTATAGGTTCATCTGGTTTCTGCTTTAGTCATGTTGCATAACAATCCCAAATCTCAGTAACATAGAACAGCAATCATTTATTTCATGCTCACAGATCTACAGAACGATTTCAATTCAGCCCATGTGGCTTATCCAGACCATCTGGGTTCTAAACTTTCAGCTGGGTTCAGGTCTGGTCCTCATCCTGACCCTAGGAACCATGTTGAAGGAATCAGCTCACCTGGGCATTCTCTTTGTGAAAGAGTTCAGATTTGAGAGGGCTTACACTTGATGTATTTTTTTGTCATCTCTGCCTGTGTTCCATTGGCAAAACTAATCCCATAGTCCAGTTACAGTCAAGGGACCAGGGAGCTGTAACCATGAAGTCTGCCAAGGATGATGAGGAAAGATTTGCAAACCAATAGCATACACTGTCACTACAGCTGAATTGTATTTTCTCTCTGGTATCTTTGAATATTTCCTTTCTAGTTCTCATCTATCACAATCACAATTTTTATCTAAAATGTCTGAGAGTTGGTGAGAACTATTAAATTTGAAACTCACATTGTTCTTCAATTCTTGAAAATTTTCATGCATTATCCCTTTCAATGTTGGTTTAGAGCCATTGCTTTTATTGTCTTCTGGAATTTCTCCCACATGTCAGTATTGTAGCTTCTTTTTCCTCTTTTTTTTCTTACTAGCTTCTGAGAAAACCACTGGGTTTATCTTTTTAACTTCACTTTGCTTTGCTTGGCAGTACTGGGGATCAAACCCAGGACCTCAGGCATACTAGACAAATGTTTAACCACTGAGCTACTCCCCCAGCCTTTTGTAGCTGATGTGTAGTAGTTTATCTAGTTACTTTTTTTTTTCAGTTAACAAATTTATGTTTTTAGCAATTCTACTTGGATGTTTTGGTCACCACTTATTTCACTTCTGCTTATTTTTAATTTATATATTTTTTACTATCTCCCTTCAGCCAGAAACTTATCCGCATCTCTTTTCATTCTTACCTCCTCTTCATGTCAGTAAATTAAACTTCTACTTTTGTCCATGCTTTTTGTTGGTTGATGTGGCTGTCATCGTGTTTGCCTGGATTTTGGTGGTTTTTTTTTTTTTTTTTTTGAGACAGAGACACACTAGGTAGTCCATGGTGACCTTGAACTTGGTATCCTCCTGCCTCAATTTTGCAGGTGTGATCCACCACACCCAGTTTCCATGTTAAAATTTTTTGGTGGTCCTGGGTTTTGAATCAGGGTCCTGTGCCTTCTAGGCAAATGCTCTACCATTTGATTCATGTCCCCAGCCCTTTTTGTTTTAGTTTCTCTTCCACAGAGGGTCTTGCACCCACTAAGTAACTGGTACTACAGGTGTGGGCCACTATGTATGGCTTGTTTTTTGAGATAGAGATTCGTTGTTTGCCCAGGCTGGCTTTAAACTTCAGTCTTCCATTTCTGTCTCCAAAATAGCTGGAATTATAAGTATGAACCATCAATCTGAGTTCTCCATGTTTAATTCTTGTAACCCTCCATATCCCATTCTTTTTGCCTCTTCATGGCTTGCTGTTTATTATTTTTTAAATTCAGTTGTCTTTTAACGTCTATTTCTAAAATTTTTCAACCTCTAGCCTTTAAATATGTTCAAGTCTAGCTTATCCTGCATTCCCCTTCTGTCACTCTCTCCATTTCATATTTAACATTACTGGAAAACAGTATCTGTCCTCAGTCTATCAGTGGCTTTGCACAAACTAAGAAAAGTTCCTCTTTCTTGTATATATACTACCTGTGACAGGGCAGATGAGTGAGTTGAACTAATAGATAAAATATTTCTATCCTGTATTCACCCCTTGGCTAAGATTTCTCAGGCAAGATGTTTGTTACATAATCATACTCAATGACCCTTCACAGTCTAACCATATCTTGGAGTCCTAAAGTCTGTCAACTGTTGCTAGCACACATTAAAATACTCATAGTAAGCAATGACCACTAGGATGCTTAATCTCAGAAAGTCATTTTTGGTTGTTCTTTGTCTCCATCCTTCTCAGAATTGATCCCAATAAGTAGTCTCTTATAACCCCTATCTAAAATTCACTCACTTACTGGTTTTTAGGGCTATATTGTTCTAGATAGATATAAAATGTTTACCTGAAATCTCTATTCCCCTTATCTGTTCTTTAAGAGTCAATGTTTACCTGCCCAATTTCCTGGTTGATTTCATCTACTTCCAGGACTTTAACTATGATCTGGTAAGTCTCAGATCATCATCTTCCATGCACACCTTATCTAAATCCTCACTGAACTACTCAAGGTATGTCTGATCTTATATTATCCACAAATATCTGCTTTAGGTGTGTCAAAAAATATACTCACCACTCTCCATGTAAGATCTCATCTTCTTCCTAATTCCTTATGCTGATATTCACCATTACTATAAACCCAGTTGTTAAAATCAGAGATCTAGACTTTTCCCCTTACTTTTCGTATCCCCAAATTACTCTGAGTCTTGCCAACCATTTTCTCTTTTAAGCAGTCCTTGAATCTTCCCCCCTTCTCTATCTCAGTTGCCATTGCTCATCGAGGCCTCATCCTGGAATACACAGCTCTTGCCTCTTCACTGGCAATCCTGCCTGTTCCCAGCACAATCTCCACCATGTAGTCAGAGAGTTTTCTCAACACTAATTTGAAAAATGTGCTATGCCAGTTAAACTCATTCTCTAATTCCATATATAATAAAATTTAAATGCCTGTCAATTTGGTCTCTCTGTAAACTTTTTCTTACAGTATTATGCACATTATGTAATATGTTGTCATTATAACAATACAAGTTATTATGTATGTCCTTCTTTAACTTAGTTTATCCTAGCTCCTCACTTTTACTTACTGTAGCTGATAACTACTCTTGAAGGCTAAGTTTCTTCCCCTTGGATGCCTAATCTAACCCTTCCTATGATCTGTGAAAATAACCTGTTACATCTATCACAATACGTGTAACAGTACCTTATAATGATATTTACATATCCTGCTCCCCCAATCTCTAATGTGAGCTCTCTAACTTTTGTGTCAAAAAACTGAGCATATACCTTCCACAATATATGCTGCATAGTTTAAATAAATGAATTAGTAATTATAATAATTTATACAACCAAACATGTGAAAAAGTCCTATATCAGATACTTACATAGATGATGTGTCATGAGAAGCCAGTGATATTTTAAGATGAGAAATGTGGAAGCAAAGGGGTCATAACAGCATTGCACATTAACAGGGGGTCTGGAAGAGGCAATAAACCAAACATATAAGCACTGAAAACGAGTTTGTTTTTCCACCTCACGGTCCTGACAAAATCTTTCTGACAACATCAGTAGACACTTTCTTCAATTCTCCTTTATACATTTTTTAAAACTCCTTGTGCATTTAAGCAACAGCACCTGAGAGAATTTTTCTGGCAGGTGAAACAAATGTGTGCAATGACTTTGATGATACAGTAACTGAGGTAAGAAGCTTACTGAATTCTTTTTTTGAAATTGACAAAAATACATGAACTGTGAAGTCAAATAGACCAATGTTTATTTTCTTTGTCATGTCTTCCAAATGTATTAGTTAGGTGTGCAAATTACATTAATTTTTCTTTAAAAGACATTTTATATGCTAGTAGGTATAGTTGTTAAGTTCCATGATATTATATTTTCTTTCAAAATAATACTGTTTTACAGAAGCTGCACACTGGATACTCATACTTGCTTTATCTCTTAGCTAAATAATAATTTTAAAAACCCTCTGATTTTAAGGAGAAAATGAAATGTCAAAGATCAGAAAATTTCTGTATGGAATTCTTCTTCAAGACTTTACCATAGTTTTTCAAACTAATCAATATATTCAATGAAAAGTTTTTATAACCACAAAAAAATCTGAAGAACGTTTGCTATTGAGGCAAGCTGAGCTTCTTCATTAAGATACTTTTTATTTTATTTCTTACTGACAATTGTTTATGTTGAAATATAACAGTCTCAAAATGCTTACTAGCAAATAGTAAATCTGAAGGTTATGAAGTTTTACACATGTTAATGTACTGTGATGTGACCTTAATCTACTTAAATAGAAAGAAAAAATATTTTATGAAGGCTCATTAGCTTTATGGACATGATTCTTTATTTAATGGAAGTCAGTTTGGCTTATGGATCAGAAATGTAAACTTTAAAATATGTCATGAAAAATAGAAAACAAAAAACCAGGCATTTGTAGCATGATGGAGAAGTTCTATTGAGCTTTGAGGGAAGTCCATTCAATCTCACTGACATTCATAAATGATGACTAAGGCATTCAAATAGAATGTATAATTTACCAAATTACAGACATTTGGATGGGCTCAGAATGAAGATCTTGTTTGTTTGGGTATGTCCTGAAGTGAATCTCAATGAGGTTCACTTCGTTATGCCTGAATCTACAAATAGGCTTCAGTCACAATCTGAACAAAAGGCCTGACATGTAAATAAATGTGTGAATGATGGCTGGCTATATTACATTTTTGTCCTCAACCACTCAGGAATATTCAGCCACATTAGAAAAATTAGTCACAAATAGATGGCTCCATTATACTCATCACACAAGCACCTCGAAGGTTTCTTTGGCAAGATATAGTGTCACACCCATCCTCCTCATGACGAAAAGCATCTGGTACAAGAACTACAAGTCACTTTTTCTAGCAACTCTGGGCTACCCTGTAAAAAGTGACCCCTCACAGTATCCCTTCCATGTGCTTGTTAGTGATTCGCATGAGACTGGCACCTCCCACAGGACTCCACAAGCAAAGAGCTCTAAACCTTCATGTACTTCCTTTGAAGGTTCCCATCTTCTGCTACAATTCAAAGAGGAAGAAGAGTAGCAGCAAACCCAACTTCCAGAGAGAGCAACATGAGCATCTCCAAATGTCCTAAGATTGTGCTCAAATCTCCTACAATTTTTTGCTGTTTCTATAGACTAGAAATCACAAATGAAAAAGTAAAATCATCTCTTCATAGAATCATTTCACCTATATTCCCAAATAAATTCGATCTTATCCAACAAATTCTGATCATTTAATAAATTCAACAGAGAAAATGAAGATAACCTGTGTCTCTGACCAACTGAATTGAATAAATAGCAACAACTTTTTCTATAAGTGATTACTTCAACTTCAGCAACAATATGCATCTAATTGGGTTTTGCTAATAATTGGGAATCTTCTTACCACCATGTTCAAAACATTTCTACCTAAGCTCATTTTTCTGCCAGAAAGGTAATGGTCCTGTCTATTGTCAGCCTATTCATCCTGGTACTTCATTCAAACACATACCAAACCCCAAATAGTCAACAGATACAGCAAACATGCTGCAGATGAGGCAAGAAACATGACAGAGATGATTCCTGAGACCATGGAGGATGTAATCATGAATAATGGACATACATACACTAATGAATTATAATATGTGTTGTAAAGAAGAAATATGAAATTCTATAGACAATTACCCAGAATTAACATATGTTACTTTGTTCCCAGTCTTAGGGAAAATGATAGCTTCTCTAAGGAGTGATGTTTAAGCTGAGCCTTGAAGGAAGTACTAAATAAGTAGATGTTAAGCATGAGCAGATGGGAATATTCAAAACGAAAAAAAATAGTCCTTCCAAAAGCTACAGAAAACAGATGAAATTAATATATCTATGGAACTGCACAGAAAACAGTGTGGCTGAGAGTGGAGAGAGGCAGGAATTGGCCAAGGGTGAGGCAGAAGAGGAAAGAGTAAGCCAGGTTATAATGGGCCTTGGCTACTACACTGGCTTGGGAATCCCAGAGATAACTGAGTCATTGGAAAGTATGTAAGTTTGCTACAGTTGCCACAACAAAGTACCATACACCAGGAGGTTTCATTAGCAGAAAATTATTTTCTCCTTGTTCTGGAGGCTGGAGGTCTAAGATAAAAGAGTCAGTAGAGTAAGTTTCTTCTGAAGCCTCTCTGCTTGACCCATAGCTGTCCGTCTTCTTCTGTATCTTATCATCCTTCTGTATGTATATCCTTCTTAAAAGGATGCCAATCATATTGGATTAAGGAATACCCTAATACTCTCATTTGGGCTTAATTACCTCTTTTAAGGCCTTGTTTCCAAATGCAGTCACCTTCTGAGATCCTGGGGTGCACAATTAAGCCCATAGCAGAAGGTTCAGTATAGGGCAATTAATCACATGACTCCATTTATGCTTTACCATGCCCTCTGGTTATGATTTGGAAAGTGGAGTAAAGGAGCCAAAGAAGAACAAGATGTGGGGGAGGAGGCTTAGGCTATCATACAAGGGGAAACCACAGAGGTTTGCTAGGCAGGGACCCAGCTTTGTTGAATAAAGACTATGAAAGCAAATTCAGACAAGAAGTAACTCAGAGAAGGAACTCTGACTACTTTGTGCCAGGAGGAGAGGAGAAAAAGAAGAGGCAAACTGAGGTAGATTAGTGGATATGATGTCAGGAAGTTGAGGTGGTTTGCTCTCATGGTTTCTATTTTAATTTTCTATGAAGTCAGCCATCTGCTGAGAGAGAGAAGAAAGAAAATTGCAGATGTGAGTTGAGTGGAAAATGTTTTAAATTACAGTTCCAGAGAGTGGGAAAGCAAGCTGACTAACAAGAAACCTCATTAGAATTTCTATGAAGTGTTAAAAGCTCCTTTTAGGATGAGTGACCATCTTTTAAAAATGATACAAATCTTCCCTATTTTGTGATTTTTTTTCCCCCTTCTTTTTTCTATCATGCTTAACTTTGTGGGCAAAGATTTTGAGAAGGTGCAGAGTTGGATTGTTCCAGGGTTCATGTTTCTCAGGACAGAATATTCTCCTTGGGATGGCTGCAGGAGTTCCAGGCCACAATGGTTTCAGCTCAATGCCTGGGAATGTCCCAGGTGCTTGGAATTTGAAGTTATAATTTGGCATAAAAAGATGGAGTAGGAGGCGTTTGCTGCTGTATTGAGAACCTCCTGGAAGCATTCCATTGTGAGGTTAGGCTCCTGGGAACTGTCTGTACGTTCATCCCAAAGCACATGCTGTAAGCCACAGCTCCACATGTCTGGACTAGATGGATGCGCAGAATCTTTGTATGTATTCATACCTAAGCTCAAATGTTCACTAAGTTGCGCCCTTCCCTGTATGGAAAACATGTTGAGAATTTAATAAAGCAAGTATCACATTTGTGCCATGTAGCATATAAAAAAACAGAAGATATGACAGGCCACCACCTCTACCTCACTTACCCTCCTGTCCTACCTGTTAACTCTCCACTGGATGTTACATTATTGGCTGCCTTAGAAATTGAAAAACAAATTCATTTCTTTAAAAAACTATAGTTATCTCTCAGAGTATGACTGCAAAGAGGGAAGGTACCCCAGCCTGCCTAGGAATTTAATGCTTCCCTTTCATTGGTCCATGTGTACCCATGACTCCTTCTTCCATTCCAAACTGTTCCATTGTTTCCTCCAGCAAACTCTCTCTCTTTCTCTCTCTCTCTCACACACACACACACATACACGGTTTGTCAGAGTATTGGACTCCACAGACTCATAAGAGCTCAGATTTCACATACTCAAAAGGGAAGGAATTTAAGAATATAAATTCCACAACACCAATTGCTTTTACATATGCTACTACTTACTATGTATGCTTTGTAGCAGGATATGTGTTCTTGGTGTGAAATAATAATAATGATAAGGGATTTGCCAATAAAAGAAACTAGGTACTATAAAATATTGTGCAAAGTACAACTCTAAGATAATGCCTAGATATTTTAGAGCAAAGTATGCTATTCTGAAGCTTACAGTTGAGACAGGCCTTGAATTTCCCAAATAGCTGCATTATTTCTTTGTTAAATTTCATAGTGTGAACTATAGTATTTATATCTGAGAGCTTTAGAGAGTATCTAGTATTTTTAGCTGAGAATTAAAAAAAACTTTCTTAAAAACATGTTATCCTCCTGTTATTTAGCTTGCGACCACAACAGGTAAAACTAGACGCTTCCATCTGATGAAGGGAAAGAACACTTGTGAATTCAGTTGCTGTTAGTAATTAGAAACCTGAGTTGGTAAAGAAAGAAGAGGCAGAAATAATAGAAAATGGCTGAGTGGTATTTTTATTAGATGGTATCCTCAGAGAATCACTTATTATGTGACATTCCAAAAATAATGAATAGGACCCCCCAAGTTAAAGACCCAACTGAGTCAGAATTATGACAGCTGGCCCCCTTGCAGTGATGGTAACCAAACTTCTATTCCCAAGGCTTTTCATTAATTGAGACATTTGTTTCTAAAATCTAGTGCAGTTCTAGTTTCAGATTACTGACATAGATGTGTATGTAGAAAGTTATAAATTCTACAATTCTTTCCAATCTATACAGAAGGCGTGAACTAGAAAAAAGGAAGAAATATAGTCCATATAACAACTAGGAATATCTAGCACAAGTTCACATAGTCTTCTAATGAGAGCAAATCTTCCTTCCTATGTCCACCATCAGAGAATCATCACCTCCTAAAGACAAAGAAGGAAATAAAAAGTAATACCTTATGTTTTGTATAAAGGGAATAAATTTATCTAAAAATAAAATAGCCATAATTCCTTTAAATTTAGGGGGAACTTTTAGCTGAAGGAGTTTAGTTTGATTTCTTTTCATATTAAAAGCAATTCAGACTTAACATGTTTTAAACACGTTCTACGACAAACCAAGATATTATTTTATCTATGAAAATCAATAATCTCAAAGAGACAAGCTAAGAGGCAAAAGAGGGACACCTACACAGTTCCACAAAGCTATTTGACCAAAATTAAATGACTCTTTTAAAAAAAAAAACATATGGTGAGCAGACCGGAGACTTTGTTCTAAATTGGAAGCATTCCACCCTCCAACTGTCAGAAGACCAGAATTACTTCCTTCTGCTGGAGGTCTGAGAAAATCACACTGAAGAGGTACACAGGCTATTTACTGTTATATTTCAATGGCATGGGCCTGTGGCCATCTTCAGCTGTGACATCGTGAAATTATTTTTAGATTTCCCAATATTATATTTTTCTCTTCTATTCCCTTTCTCCTACATTAGACCTTGCAATTATACATACTAAAAAACAATGACCATTTTTTCATTCCATGGCATCATACTATGGGCCTCTCAAGTCAGTATTGACGCTGACTATTTCTGCACTTTCTCCAAAGATCAGGGACTAAGTTTCTTCAAGATATGTATTGATATATATGCTATACTCTACTTCCTTCTCTCCCCAAAAGTGTGTTCTTCCCATGGAATTTTCACCATCCCTATGGTGGTAGCCACTCATGCACTGGAATCAAGTGGAGGTGATGGGATTGAGAGCCTTGTTGCCCCAAATTTGGTACCTTAGATCTTCCTGACCTTCCTCTGAAAGTCATAGATGTTCATTTGAGAGATACCCCACTGGAGGAAAGGAATGTATTTTTTTTCTGAAGACACAGGGACATAGAGGAAAATTTGCATAAATAGACATTGCTAAGGTCTTCTCTTTTTATTACTATAGGATCATACCCACTTTGTCCAATCATACTTCATAACTATCCACTTCTTCACCCAATTTATCATAAAAATAGGTTTCTTATTTCTTTGCGTCTTCATTTCCTCATGTTGTGTAAAATTTATATTAAATAAATTTGTATGTTTTTCTTGTTAATCTATTGTTATAAAGTTCTCAGCAATAAACCTAGTGATGGGTGAGAAAACATTTTCTGCAACACAGGGGTAATAATAGGTGTCCCAGAACGTAGGTATTTCTGTATACCTGCAGTTCACTCTTATTGAAACTGCCAACATGGTGACCTAAAGACAAATGTACAGAGTGGACAACTTTTTCTACAGTCTTTCATGTCTTTTTGATGCCATCCTCCCTTCTGTGCCCATATTAATACTTTTCTCCCAATCCTCCACTATATCAAAATTACTCTGAGGAAAGGGTGAAAGAACTATAACATGGATCTGCATACACCTTTGCATGCTTGAGTGATTCCAGTCTTAGGAGAGATTTGACTTAACAACAAACATAAATTTTTAAGGCAAAGAATTATGCCTCTATTTGCAGCATTTCAGGGTTATGCAAACCTGAAGAAACACTAGATGTAGAAGAACCACAGAGATTAATTACCCCCATGGAGTCAATCATCTGCTCTGCCTTCATTGCTTCAATGATCCATTCTGTAATCATTTAGTGTCTACTGGATATCAGGAAGCATTTGTAATCTTGTAAAGGCAGAAAGACCCAAAACAGGAAGATCATTTAAATGTTAAAGGGTAACAACAAAAAGGAGAAAGAATCTTACTTTAGAGTGTCAGCAAAAGCTTTAGGGAAGAGATGATGCTCTATCTGGGTCTGAACTATTCAGATATTTTCTAGGTCAACAAAGGGGATGAAGAGTTTCTGGCACCTTGCTGGGTGCCACATTTCTGAAATAGTGAGAATTGGGGAATATATGAATATTCAAACAAGATAAACAATAAGAGGAGAAACAAGGCTCAGAGAAAAATGAAGCACAAGAGAAACCAGGGCCAAACCACTGAGATTCAGCATGTTTTACTAATGTGGACCTTATTTTGTATGTCTGTATTCCCCAAAGTGTGGCAGGTGTGTCTGTAGTGAAAAATAGCATGAATTTAGATGTTTTCGTATGCTTTTGTTATTTATCTTAAATATTTTTGTATAAAATCTTGTAAGAATGAGTTCCTTCTGTGAAGTCTATAAGATACTGATTTTACCAACACAAAATGTCTTCTTCTACTACTACCATTACTACTACTAAGTGTATTAGCTATTTTATGAGCTAAAGAAAAGCATACATTAAATAAATAAGGATACAAATTGTATATAGACTTGATAAAAACCGTAAAAGCAGTATACAAATCACTTGAGCTTGGGAAACATTAGAGCAAATAACAAGCAGCTGTTGTGATAGTCCACCTGGGAGGGACCATGAGCATAGAGATCCCATGCTGTGTATGCATGTTTGTCACAGATGTGCAATAAGCCCTATTCTGAGTTTCAACCATGGCTTCCTTCCTCATTCCTCTTCCTGCTTCATGGAAACACCAGCTGTTAGCCCATCACCCTTGTAATCTGAAGAAAAGAATTCAGTGGCTTTTGGTAGAGGATACTCTTCTGTTTCAATGCAATAGTCACGCATTTGATTTGAGAACAAAGCACTGGATCCTATTGCTCCCTTGTGTATACATGTATGTATATGCATCAATGTTCATATGTGTGTACATATACACACACAGGCACAGAACAAGGCAGGAAGGCATACCTTCCTGGAATTCAGTCAAAATTATTATTTTCTTCTCTAATGTACACCATATTTCAGAAATCATCCAAGGAGACAAATTCAGAGGAATTGATGTATCTAGGCATTAAAAATAATTCACAGGGTCAGTGATGTGGGCTATCTCTATGCTTATTAATTACATGGGTATTTGTTTCCACTCATTTTCTATCCTTTCTAATAAAAGCAACTGATGGGATGCTCTTGACTAACCTATTGAGCAGACTCCATTCCTAAACACCCTTAAATAAAAGGAAAATTTTACATGAAGTTTTGGTGGTATTTGTAGTCATCATTTAGTATATTGACTTATTGCTCAGTAATTATTTTATTAGTGGTAGTGTTGTCCATGCAGTGAGATTCTGGAAGGAAGGAGTCATCTATTTCATTTATGTACCTCTCAGAGCATCTAATACAGTGCTGGAAAAAGTACAATAAGCTGCAGTTGTCCACAGGTATATAGCTCCATGGTAATCACTGCTAAGAAAAAAAAAAGTGAATGCTCAGGGCACATAGAGCTCAGTGCTGTACTGTAGATGCTTGATTGATTTCGCCCACAATACTGCTGTACTTCCCTTAGACAGACTACATTTCACCAGTTCTAAAATTATTATTTATCACTTAAACTAAACACATTCACTGCTACCTTGATTTGGAGGCACCATTTACTTTGGGGAGGCAGATTTTCTCAAAATTAAGGGCAGGGAAACACATAACAATTTAAACACAAATGATGATAATGTTGACTGACTGAGAGCTTCTCTCCATCAACTGACTTTGTAATGTGCACATGAGAATTTAATTTTTTATTATCATATTATTGTTGTCCTGGGGGTACACTGTGACACTTACAAAAGTTCTTACAATGTATCATAGTTGAATTCACCTCCTCCATCATTCTCCTTTATCCCCCTTCCCCCCCATTTCTGGAATAGTTTCCACAGGTCTCATTTTTCCCTTTTCATACATGAGTATGTAATATTTTAACTGCATATACCCTCCTACATCTGTCCCCATAAGAGATTTAAGAATTTTTGTTTTTGAATTTTCTTTGATTTTTTTGACCATACTTAGTCAAAACCTCATGTAATAAATCCATGTATAAGCCCATCCCAGTGGCTCACACCTGTAATCATAGCTAGAGACCAGGAGGATCACAGCCAGCCTGGGCAAATAGCTCATGAGACCCTATCTTGCAAATACCCAACACATAAAAGGGCCAGCAGAGTGGCTCAGGTGGAAAAGTGCCTGCCTAGGAAGTGTGAAGCCCTGAGTTCAAACCTCAGTACCATCAAAAATAAATAAACAAATAAGTCCGTGAATAGAGAAGGCTTACTGCATAGGTCTTTTTATGATACAACATTTTATAATTATTTACTAAAGAATGGACATAGACGGGGAAACCGGGATGATAAGGTAACTGAGAAACTGATTGAACCAGGCCACTGTGTAGTGTGGCTCCTCTTGAAGTTGTTTGGTACACAGTGGTTGATTTCACCTCAGTGTCTATTTTGACTACAGGGTTTCTTTAGAAGGATCAATTTTTTCTGTCACTAAACATCGGAGAACACGCCTAATTCTTTGGTCTCACGACTAAAATCACAGTGTCATATCCTTCTGAACACATTGTTCAACTTCCAACTTGTTAGTCAAATAGATCACATTAAGATGGCACAAAGAAAAAACATTGTAGATAATTCTAGAATTTTCCCACATGTGAGATTGCAAGCTGTTGGTTGTTCTCAGAATACCATTATCTGTGTATAAGAAATTTTTGTTGGGCAGTTGCTTGATGATTCACATCTGTAATCCTAGTTATTCAGGTGACAGAGGCAGGAGAGTCACAAGTTTTATGTGAGCCAATGCAAAGTTAGGGAGAACATGTCTCAAAAGTTAACTATAAAATGAAAGGACTGGGGGTGTGGCTGAAGTAGTAAAATGTATTTGCAAGGCCCAAGGTTCTATCCCCAGTACCACCAAAAAGAAAAAAGTCACTAGATTCAATTTTAATATTTTTAAAATGCCTGTTCTAACTTAACATGGGTGAAATGGAAATAAAAATATAAATTATGAAAATTTATGTATACAGGAAAAGCAGTGTTTACTGAGAAACTGATAGCATCAAAAACGTATATGAAAAAAGGAGAAAGATTTTAAAAATCTGTAACCTAGAATCTACCATAGGCAACCAGTAAAGAAGAAAACCTTAAGTTTAAAACACCCAGAGAAAAATAATAAAAATTAGATTAAAAAATGATGAAATTTGAAAATAAGAAAACAAAACAAAAAATATAAAAGCCGATTCTTTGAAAGCCTCAAGTGATAAACTGTAGGAAGAACAAAGAGAGAGAGAGAGAAGCACTATCAGGAAGAAAACAGGAAGCTATTCACTCAACCTCTGCAGACATCAAAAGAAAAATAAGCAAATGTTGCAAACAGCTCCACAAACAAACAAAAAATGTGACAACTTAGATGAAAAGGAAAAGTTCCTTGGCAAAAAACTACTATAATTCACATAAAAAGAAACATAATATGAATAGTCTTGCAATTTTTAAGGAAATTGAATTTATCATTTAAAAAGTACCAAGAGAATAATTAGCTGGACTAACTGAGACAAAAAGAGAAAAGACATAAATTTCTAATACTGGAATTGAAAGAAATGCCATCACTGCACAACCCATGGATATTAAAAGGATAAGGTGGAAATAATACGAACAACTCTATTGAGGAAACCAGGTGAAATCATGTAGTAAGATCGTTCCTGTCAGAAGCTAACCTCCAATAAAGGCATTCACCACAGTACTCCCTTTCTCTCCAACTCTCCCTTTCCCTCTCCCCCCTCTCCTGTGTGAGTGTAATTTCTGTGGCTGTGTTGGAATGATCCTCAAAGACAATACAAAAAAAATGACTCCCTCATTTACAACACCGTTTCCTTGCTGAATTCTACCATTTTTTAAAAAAATTTAATGCCATTACTTTTTTTTTTAATTTAGACATATAGAGACCATTTAATTTGTAACTCATTCTGTGAAATTAGAATTATTATAACAGCAAATCCACATAAGCAAAAAACAAAGCTACAGACCAATATTTCTCATGAACATAGGTGCAAATAACCTCCACAAAATACTAAAAATTGGATCTAACAATATGCAACAAAATTAAACACCTTGACCATGTAGGATATATCCTAAGTATGCAAGACTGGTTCAGTTTTCAAAAGTCAATCAATGTAATTTACATATCAATCAACAAAAGAGGAAAATTCATCAATTGCAATAAAAAGCAACTGATAAAAGCTAATACCAATTCATAATAAAACTCTTGTAAACTGAGAATAGAGGGAATCTTGCTTAACTTCATAAAGAAGGTGCATAATAAAATATATAGTGCAATAAAATGTGCACATTTGTAAGTACATGCAAAAATGATACCTGTTGAAACTACTCCAGGAATTGAGGGTGGAGGTTGGGGGGGAAGAAGGAGAATGGTTGAGCATGTGAATTCATGTATGACATATTTGATACATTGTAAGAACCTGTGTAAATGCTATAATGTATCCCCACCTATCACAACAATAAAGGAAATAAATAAATAAAGAGCCTTACAAATGATAAAAATTTTAAAAATAAATAAAACATGCTACTATCAACATACCTAATGGTGAAAGAACAGATACTTTCCCTTTAGGATCAGTTACAAGGAGCCATTCCTTCTCAAAATCATACCAGAAGTCCTAGTTAGTACAATAAGAAAAGAAAGTGAAATAAAGACTTTGCAAAATAGAAAGAAAGAAAAATGTCTTTTTAGAAGAACAGTATTGAAAACCATGGTCTGGAGAAGGTCAAGGCTTAGTAGAGAAAATTCAGAGGAACCTGAGAGACTAAAGTTTGGTCAAGAAGGGGGTCTGTCAGAATGCAAAAAATTAATCCAGATACAGACCCCTCACAAAAATTAACTCAGAATGGATGGTAGATCTACATGTAAAAATGTAAAACTATAAAATTTCTATATGAAATTATGGAGTGCTTGGATGACAGTTGGCTACTAGGGAGACAGAGAACAGGAGGTTTGAGTTTGGAAGCCAGTCCAGGCAAACAATTCATGAGACCTTAGCTCAAAAATACCCAACGCAAAAAGCATAGGTGGAGTGGCTCAAGTGATAGAATATTTGCCTAAAACATCTTTGATTCATTTGTGTTTTATATATAACACCATAAGCATAAGCCATGAGAGATAAAATCAATGTTAGATTTTATTAAAATAAAATTAGTTTACAACAGTTTTAATAAAATGAATATTGGATGAAGGACTTATAATTTAAAATACAAATAATTCTTAACTCAACAATAAATAAAACAACCCCATTAAATAAATCCCCAAAAGATCTGACCAGAACTCTCACCAAAGAAGTTAGAAAAATCCAAATAAGCATATGAAAAGGCATTCTACATAATTTGTATTTAGCCATATTAGTTTCCTGTTGTTGCTATAATAAATGATTACAAACTTAGTAACTTAACTCAAATAGGTTCATTTTTTATACTTTTGGATGTCAGAAATTATGGGCAAAAGGCCAGGTGTCAACAAGACTGCATTCCTTGTGAAGTCTCTAAGGGAGTACTTTCCATTCTTTTTCTGATGTTTAAATACCTAAATTTTTAAATACGTGTATGCACGGGTTCATATACAATCATGTTCCATTGCTCTATTGGCTAAAAGAACGGAGAAGTGATCTATCCCAGTAGAAATGAGCACATTCAGAGCCAGATCGTGTTTTTAATACTGTTCTCCAATAAAAGGTTCCTTGGAGAAATGGCTATTCTAGATTTGGGGAAGGAAATATACAAAACTAACCTGGAGCATCTTGTAGTATTAAAAAGTAAGGAAATGAGGAATAAAGCAATAATAATCAAGCATATCAAGGGATACATGAGGCAACTGAAAGAACTCCCAGTGGGCAAGGTGGGAACAATGTGAGCAACAACTCAAATAACATACTATTGGATTAAAACCCAAACTATAATACAAAGGCCCATGAGCTCATACTGAGATAAATAAATAATTGAACAGATAAATAAACGGAGGAGAAGAAACAAACTATTTTTCAGAGGAATTCCAAATAACTTATGTCCAATAAAGTAAAGCACTCTCCACTCACTTAGTGTGGGCTGTACACAGTGTCTTCCTTCCATCAATGCATAAAAATTGGAGAAAATTTATCCTGACATTGAGGAACTTGGACAAACAGTAAGATGGCTGTTACCTTCAACAGTAAGAAGTCATCTTGCCGTGATGTGATGAGAATTGCACTATACTTTTGTGATCTTCCTTCCTGAAGTCATAATCTCAGGTTAATCATGAAAAAATCATGAGACAAATTCCAATCAAGAGTCATATTACACAGTACTGATCAGTAAAAGTTGTCAAAGTCATCAAAAATGGAAAGGTTTTTAAATTACTGCAGCCAAAAGGAACCTGAGATAAGATAATGAAATGCAATGTGGTATCCTGGCTGGGATACTGGAACAGAAAAACATTAGGTAAAACTGAAAAAATCTAAATAAAATATGGTTTGCTAGTGTGGAGAATGTACCACATTAATATAAAATGTTAATAAGGAGAAAGTGGGTGAAGGGTACATGGGAATTTAATATTTTTGCAATTTTTCTATACACTTAAATCTTCTGAAGTCAAAAGTTAATTTAAAAAATATTTATTCTTATTGATACAGATCATCATTTTGTATTACAAGATCATATATATATATATATATATATATATATATACTTCTGTGGACATAGGACATTTAAATTTTAGTGAATATATCTAGTAGTTGGCTGTAGGTGTGATCTAAATTATTGTTCTCACATGGAATCATATTACTAGAAACAAATATAAAATGTATTTTCTACATGAATAATTGACTTTCAACATATTCACTTTCAATAATTCATATTCCGATGGTATAAGAATTTAATTTCTAATTATTTATATTAAACTAAGAATTTGACATGGTGAACTGGAACCATGTGGGTTTACAATATACTACCTTTACCCTTTTAGATTATAGGAACAGTGGCTTAATCTTAAAATATTCAAGTTCAAATGATAAGTAATAGCTTAATGGGGGTTTGAATATTCCTAGTCTAAAACTATAAATGATTTAATTCTAGTAATTAATGATTTCTTTCAAGAGTCCAATTATATAATTTGGGGTTTTTTTTGCATATTTCTTTTTTTTAATTTATTCATTTATTCACATGTACATACATTGTTTGGGCCATTTCTCCCCCTGCCTTGCACCCTCTTCCTCCCCCCCAACACCCCTCGCTTCCAGGCAGAACCTGTTCTGCCCTTTTCTCCAATTTTGTTGAAGAGAAGACATAAGCAATAATAAGAAAGACAAAGTGTTTTTGCTAGTTGAGATAAAGGATAGCTATACCAAGAGCTTCCTAACATTGTTTCCATGTACAAATGTATTACAATCCAAATTAATTCATCTGTACCTGACCTTTTCACGAGTTCCCGATCACCTTCCCATATTGACCTCTGTCACTTTTAAGTTACTCTATTAGCTCCTCTGCAGTGGGGACATCAAACACTTTCAGGTTTTGGGTTTCCTATCTATCCCCAAACCTCCCATAAATGCTCTCCCCTTAGTGTACGACAAAGTCCAACAACATTGCTGCATTTGCCCTAGATCTAAAGTCTGTATATGAGGGAGAACATACGATTTTTGGTCTTCTGAGCCGGGTTGACCTTGCTCAGAATGATGTCTCGTTTCATACATTTACTTGCAAATGATAATATTTCATCCTTCTTCATGCTGAGTAAAACTCCATTGTGTATAAGTACCACATTTTCTTAATACATTCAGCAGTAGTAGAGAACCTTGGCTGTTTCTGTAACTTGGCTATTGTGAACAGTGCTGCAATAAACATGAGTGTGCAAGTGCTTCTGGAGTAACTTGAGTCCTTTGGGTATATCCCCAGGAGTGGGATTACTGGATCATATGCAGATCTATGTTTAGATTTTTAAGAAGCCTCCATATTTTTTCCAGAGTGGTTGCACTAGCTTGCATGTCAACCAGCAGTGTACAAGGGTTCCTTTTCCCCCACATCCTCACCAAAACCTGTTGTTGGTGGTGCTTTTGAGGATGCCTATTCTAACAGGGGTGAGGTAGAATCTTAGTGTGGTTTTAATTTGCATTTCCTTTATGGCTAGAGATGGTGAGCATTTTTTCATGTGCTTTTTGGCCATTTGAATTTCTTCTTTTGAAAAAGTTCTGTTTAGTTCACGTGCCCATTTCTTAATTGGTTCATTAATTTTGGGAGAGTTTAGTTTCTTAAGTTCCCTGTATATTCTGGTTATCAGTCCTTTGCTTGATGTATAGCTGGCAAATATTTTCTCCCACTCTGCAGGTGGTCTTTCAATTTATAGACCATTTCTTTTGTTGTGCAGAAGCTTTTTAATTTTATGTAGTCCCATTTGTCCATCCTTTCTCTTAGTTGCCAAGCTGCTGGGGTTCAATTGAGGAAATCTTTGTCTATACCTATTACTTCCAGAGTATTCCCTGCTCTTTCCTGTACTAACTTCAGAGTTTCTGTTATTAAGGTCCTTGATCCATTTTGAGTTGATAATAGTACAGGGTGATAGACATGGATCTAGTTTCAGTATTTTGCAGATGGATAACCACTTTTCCCACCAACATTTGTTGAAGAGGCTGTCTTTTCTCCATTGTATATTTCTGGCGACTTTGTCAAAACTAAGGTAGGCACAGCTGCGTGGATTCATATCTGGGTCCTCTATTTTGTTCCACTGGTCTTCATGTCTGTTTTTGTGCCAGTACCATGCTGTTTTTATTGCTATTCCTTTGTGATATAGTTTGAAGTCAGGTATTGTGATACCTCCAGCATTTCTCTTTTTGCTGAGTATTGCCTTGGCTATTTGCGGTCTCCCGTGTTTCCAAATGCACTCTAGGGTGGATTTTTCAATCTCTATGATGAATGTGATTGGGATTTTGATGGGAATCGCATTAAACATGTAGATTGCTTTTGGTAGTATAGCCATTTTTACTATGTTGATTCTACCAATCCATGAGCACGGGAGATCTCTCCATCTTCTGTGGTCTTCCTCAGTCTCTTTTTTGAGGGGTTTGTAGTTCTCTTTGGAGAGATCATTCACATCCTTTGTTAAGTTTACTCCTAGGTATTTGATTTTTGTATTGTAAATGGAAGTGTTTCCATATATTCTTTCTCAATTTGTTTGTTGTTGGCATATAGAAAAACTAATGATTTTTGTAAGTTGATTTTGTATCCTGCCACCTTGATGTAGCTGTTTATGGTATCTAGGAGTTATTGGGTAGAGTTTTTTGGATGGTTAAGATAAAGGATCATGTCATCTGCATATAGGGATGTTTTGATAGTTTCTTTACCTATCTGTATTCCTTTTATTTCTTCTTCTTGCTTAATTGCTCTGGCTAGGAATTCCAGTACTATGTTGAATAGGATTTGGGAGAGTGGACACCCTTGTCTCATTCCTGATTTTAGAGGAAATGGTTTCAGGTTTTCTCCATTTAGTATGATGTTGGATATAGGTTTGTCATATATAGCCTTTACAATGTTGAGGTACATCCTTCTATACCTAGTTTTCTTAGAGCTTTTATCATAAAGTGGTGTTGGATCTTATTGAAGGCTTTTAATGCATCTACTGAGATGATCAAGTGGTTTTTGTCTTTGCTTCTATTAATATTCTGTATTACATTTGTAGATTTGCATATGTTGAACCACCCCTGCATCCCCATGATGGAACTGACTTGGTCGTGGTGGATGATCTTTCTGATGTGTTGTTGGATTCAGTTTGCCATTATTTTATTGAGGATTTTTGCACCAATGTTCATTAAGGAGATTGGCCTATAGTTCTCCTTTTTTTGGGGGTGTCTTTGTCTGGTTTGGGGATGAGAGTAATATTGGCTTCATAAAATGAGTTAGGCAGTATTCCTTCCTTTTCTATTTCATGGAACAGTTTAAGGAAGGTTGGTATTAGTTCTTCTTTAAACATTTGATAGAATTCAGCAGGGAATCCATCAGGTCCTGGACTTTCCTTTTTTGGAAGACTCTATTGCTGCTTTAATTTCATTTTGTGTTATAGATCTATTCAGGTGATTAATATCCTCTTGGTTCAATTTGGGATGGTCATAAGTATTTAGAAATTTGTCCATTTCTTCAAGATTTTCAAATATATTAGAATATACGTTCTCAATGTAGTCTCTGAAGATTTCCTGGATTTCCATGGTGTTTGTTGTTATCTCCCCTTTTGCATTTCTGATTTTACTGATTTGGGTTTTTTCTCTCCACATTTTAGTCAGGTATGCCAGGGGTCTGTCAATCTTGTTTATTTTTTCAAAGATCCAGCTTTTTGTTTCATTGATTCTTTGTATGTTTTTTTTTTTCTATTTCATTAATTTTGGCCCTTATTTTTTATTATTTCTCTCCTTCTACTTGATTTGCTTGTTCTTGTTTTTCTAGGAGTTTGAGATGTAGCATTAGGTCATTGATTTGAGATCTTTCTGTCCTTTTAATATATGCACTCATGGCTATAAATGTTCCTGTTAGGACTGCCTGTGCTGTGTCCTATAAGTTCTGGTAAGTCATGTTTTCATTTTCATTAACTTCCAGGAATTTCTTAATTTCCTCTTTTATTTCATCAATGACCCATTGATCATTGAGCAATGTGTTGTTCAGCTTCCAACTGTTTGCGCGTTTTTTACTGTTGTTTTAGTTGTTGAGTTCTAGTTTTAAAGCACTACAATCAAATAGAATGCCTGGGATTATTTCTATTTTCTTATATTTGCTGAGGCTTGCTTTGTGCCCTAACATATGATCAGCTTTGAAGAAGGTTACATGGGCTGTTGAAAAGAATGTATTTTGTGCAGAAGTTGGATGAAATATTCTGTAGACATCAGATAAGTCCATTTGATCTATGGTGTGATTTAGTTCTAGAATTTCTTTATTGATTTTTTTCTTTGGATGATCTATCTATTGGTGATGGGGGAGGTATTAAAATTTCCCACTACCACTGTAGTGGAGTCTATATATGCTTCTAGGTTCTTCAGAGTATGTTTGATGAAATTGGGTGCACTGACATTGGGTGCATATAGGTTGATAATTGTTATTTCCTTTTGGTGTATTTCACCTTTTATTAGTATGGAGTGCCCTTCTTTATCTCATTTGATTAATATAAGTTTGAAGTCTATTTTGTCTGAGATAAGAATTGCTACTCCTGTCTGTTTTGGGTGGCCATTGCCTTGGTAAATCTTCTTCCAGCCTTTTACCAGTGCTTGTTTCTGTCGATGAGATGGGTCTCCTGTAAGCAACAGATTGTTGGATCTTCCTTTTTAATCCTGTTTGCCAAATGGTGTCTTTTGATGGGGGAGTTGAGTCCATTGATATTCAGTGTTAGTACTGATAGGTATGTGGTGATTCCTGATATTTAGTTGTTTAAGGGTTTGATTGTGTGCAGCTGAATCAAAGTTACTCTCTGATTTCTTGTCTTTTCTTCTCCTGTGGTTTGGTGTTGCCTGTTCTCTCATGATTTTGTTTGCTTTCATTTTCTGTGTGCAGAATTCCTTGAAGAATCTTTTGTAGTGGTTTGTCATATATTGTTTTAGTTTCTGCTTATCATGGAAGACTTTTATTGCTCCATCTATTTTGAATGATAGTTTTTCTGGTTACAGTATCCTAGGGTTGAAGTTATTTCATTCGGTGCCTGGAAGACTTCACTCCATGCTCTTCTTGCTTTTAAGGTTTCCGTTGAGAAATCTGCTGTGATTTTGATGGATTTACCTTTGTATGTTATTTGTTTTTTCTCTCTTACATCCTTCAGTATTCTTTCTCTATTCTCTGTGCTTGCTGTTTCAATGAAAATATGTTGTGGGGTAGTTCTATTTTGGTCAAATCTGTTTGGTGTCCTGGAGGTTTCCTGTACCTGAATGGGCATAGCTTTCTCTAGATTTGGAAAATTTTCTGTTATTATTTTGTTGAATATATTACAAATCCCTTATGCTTGCACCTCTTCTCCCTCTTGAATGCCCATGATTCTCAGGTTTGGTCTTTTGATGGATCAAGATCTTTTCACAGATCTTGAGTTACTTCACTAATAGTTCTTCAGTTTTTCCTTTAATTTCCTTTTCATCTTCAAGTTCTGAAATTCTGTCTTCCACTTGTTCTAATCTGCTGGAGTGGCCTTCCATTGTGTTTTGTCTTTCTGTTTCATTCTTTTTTCTGAGGTTTTCCATATAATGGGTAACTTCCTCTTTAATATTGTCAATTTTTTAAAAAATTCATTTATCTCTCTGTTTATAGAGTTCTCTTGTTTACTTTGATTTTTATTTAGGACTCCTATGAGTTAATTTATTTGTTTCTGTGTCTTCTCTTATTCTTTATTTTTGGTGTCTTGGAATTTCTTGAGTGCCTCATGTACATTTTGGTTGACCATGTCTAGTAACATCTCCATAAAATTCTCAGTGATTACTTGCAGGATTTCTTCTTTCAGAATGTTCTTTTGGGCTTTGTTGGGTTCATTGGCATCATTTATCTTTGTATTTTTGGAGTCTAGAACTGTGTATCCATTTTCTTCTTTTCCCTCTGAATCTTGTATTAAATTATTATTTTTTTAATTATTTTTTTGTGGGGAGAATGGTTTCCATCCCTTTTTTGTCTTCCCATCTCCCCACTTGGTACTGTGTAACTATATTCTTGATAGTTCCAGTCACCCGTTTTCTTTCCCCTGGTTTAATTTTGTTTTGTGGGTTTGTTAGGTTTTTAGGTTAGTGTATGTATGTTATTTCTGTCTCTGGTCTGTGTGTAATTTAGTGTTAGCTAATACTAATGTGTGTGATTTAGTTTACAATAGTAAAACTATCAAAACAAAACAAAAGAAAAACAAAACAAAAAAAACCAAAAACAAAGAAATCAACAGGGAGAGATGGGCAAACACACACACACAAACAAACAAGAAACAAAATAAACAAACAAACAAGCACACAAAAAAATTCCAGGTTCAGGAACAATAGAATTTCAGTCTTAGTAGTTCTGGTGTTACTCCTTCAGCATCCAGTCTTGGTGTTGGTATTTAAGCAAAAGCTCTGTCTTAGTCTCACCAGGTGTTTGGGGAGTCTTGGCAGGTTTTTTTTTTTTTTTTTTTTTTGTCTTTCAGTGGCAGCTGCTTAGTCAGCTCATCCCTTGGTAAGGTGTGGCTTGTCCTCAGGTTCTGGAGATCAGCTCTGTAGCCCACCAGCCATCCTGCTGTTGGTCTGCCAGATATCTCCCAAGCATGTTTTTAGCTGGCATCTGGCAGCATGAGAGCCCTCCTATTTTCTCAGTGTGACATGGCGTGGAGAAGCTTTGTACTGGAGGCTCAGGGTGTCGAAGTTTTGATTCTTCTTCGTGTTTTATTTCTGACAAGTGTGGCTCCAGCATCTCAGCAAGATTTTTGATTTATGTAATTCACACTGTCTGCTTCTGCACTCTAGTTGCCTTCTTGGATCCCTTCCTAAAATTTATCAAAAGTACATTTTTTTCTCATCATCTCAAGAGTTAAAACCAACTTCATACCACTTTCCAGTTCTGATTCCATAAATAATTGGATTACATATAACCTAATATAAATTTCAACAAAACTTCATGCTAATTTTATATTCAAATGAAGAAGAAAGCTTTATAGACTTTACAAGTGACTTATCTCATTAAAACATTAGAGAATTGCTTATGGAGTAAGAACAGATCATGCTTGAATGAAGCATGAACTTGAATTTAATATTTTTTGAATTTGATATTTTTGTATATTATTGTAGTAGATAATGATTGTCTACAATGTGTGTTATTCAGGAGTCAGCACCTTGTGTAGAAAAGTCATCAGGTACAAATAAGTCCATTATTAATAGTGAGATTCAGTGACCTGCTGAGTTTAAAGGATATGGGGGCACAGTGAAGAGAGAAATGAAACAATATAATGAAAAGAAAAAGCATGAAAGTGTTGAGATTAGATTGCAAAGACAAAAAAAAAAGCAGAGAGCAATTTATGATGTTTTGAAAAAGAAAATAGAAATAGAAGTAGTGTTCAAGAAAGCTTTATTAATACATACTTTTCTGGCTTTTCATCTGGAGATATCCCTCTAAGCTTATAATGCATGTTAGATTCCAAGCAGTTATAACACAAGAAGGCAAACTACCAGATTAATGTTTAAACTGAGCAGAAACTGCAATGATTATATTTTAGACATTTTGGGTCAAAATGTTTTTATAAAATTAATTCTTTTTCCTTTTTAAATATGTATATTAGAAAATTTTTTGTTATCTATTTGGCTCTCAGGTTTTTATTGGACAGTGTTGCTTTAGATTGCTTTGTCCAGACATGACAGCCCTCAATGTTTGCCGCTAGGACTCAACTGTGCACTCTCTCTTCACCAGACCTTTACACATGATCTTTCTACTCTTTGCCCAATTAACCCTGGCTTATATTTCATCTCCGTTCAAGACACATTTCCTTCCTCTTTCCCTATGAATTCTCCTATGATCTGATCTCACACCATGCTTGTCTCGCCTTTGCAGCATTTGTCACATTTTCCTCACTATATACTTATTAGGTAAATTGTCCTCTCCCCAAAAAGGAATGCTAATGTGTTGAACTATCAGTTCCATGAAGGCAGAGAAATCATCTGTTTTCTTACCATTCTTCCCCTAGTGACTAGCACACTGTAGCTGGAGCATAGTTGCTTGGGCTGCAGAGATTAATAAAAAAGAAGTCAAGATCCAAAAATGTCAATGCCGGATAAGAGTGGACAAGAGGACTTTGTATTCAAAGAGTGATAAAAAGATGACATGCATGTTTTACTAATTGAGTAGTTTAATGTGTAGTTGTTAAATGAACAAAAAATAAATGATAATATCATTTCCCCAAGAAAAATATTTCATGTTCTTCAATCATTGAAGAAAGAAATCCAAACTCTTTCCTATGTCATTCCAGAGCTTCACCATTTGTGTGGAGTCCCACTATAGGTTTACTTCCTACTAATATCCTCCTGAAGGAACATGATGCTGACCTCCAGAGTCATGCAAAACTGGGTGTGGTCCTGCTCTTCTTGGTGACCTCTCTAAGATGTTTCATCATCTCTAAGAGAGCTAATAATAGTAACCATGACAAAGGGTTATTGTGAAGATGAAATGGCATGATGTTCATTTAGCACAATATCTGTCACAGTAGCCATCTTAGTAACTTTCAGCAGTGGATATTATCGCCAGGCCAAATGCGAGACAAAAACTACCCCTCATAAGATGCTCATTATATACCAGTCACTGTATTAAGTATTTTGTTGTATTTCAGTGAAAGTTTATTGCAGTTACTGTCATAAAAAGGAACCAAGGTTCAGCAAGGTTATGTCACTTGTACAAAGCCATACTTCTAGTAAATTGAAGAAATGAGATTCTCAGCTAGGCGATCTATTGCAAAAGCCTACCTTTGTCACCATTATACTCCTTATCCTGCAGAAGGTACTCAGGCAGTCTTAGCTTCCTTTTGTCATTTCATGTAACCTCTGCTCCTATCATTTAAATAATCATTTCTCCAACTCAGCATTCACTGTTACAACTCCATTTTTCTATTTGTTCTGCTAACTCTCTTTAATTTACTTTCCTTACATTTCTCCAAAAGGCAAATTTCTATTTAAGTTTCAAGGCCATCTCATTTATTGTCAACACCTTCTTCTATTGTTTATCTGCATGTACAGTCTATCCTATCTCCTAACTAAGCACTTTGTTCATTAACTAAGCATTTCATTGCTCTATTGAAATCTGTGTGTAGTGTCTCCATTAAAAAGATAAATAGTAAGACAGATCAGACCAAGATCATCCTGAAAAGATAAAACTGGAGGCTATATATATATATCTCAATATTTTTATACAAACTATTTGGCTTTTGGATTTTATCTTCTATTAAGAAATCATAAACTTCTATAGTAGTTTATTTTATGACCTGAACTTCTAAGCTAGTAAAACTACCAGTAAAAGATGTTTTAAAGAATTAAAGAGTTAGCCTTCACTTTTTAAAACAGCTAAAAAACTAAGCAAGAAAGGGCTGCTCTGTTATCATTAAAACTTTAACCAAGCAGAGTATAAACAATCAAGTGTACAACTGTGTATACAAGGACAATCCCACCCCAGATTGTTGATGATGTTCCTAAATCATGGTAGCATCACTTCCAGGACAGGTCATGCCTATAGCCCATGGGAAATTATAGTTGTATTACACATAGCCAAGTGCACATTGCTATCTGTTGGGAGGAGGTGTGGGGGTTATAAAGATCTCATATTGTCTCAACTCCCTTAGGATATTAAGCTCTCAGATCAATAAGATACCATGAAGCTGTTATGGTTGTTGGCAGTTAAAATAGCCCAAAACACTGGCATGTGTCCACAAAGAAAAGTGCATTCTAATATCTTTGAGTATCAGTTGTAGCTGCACTTTAAGTCTTTCTGTTTGAGTTTCAGCCTCTCTGCCAGAAAGAAGCAATACTTACATTTGCATAGTCTGCCTGGTGCCTGCAACATAGTGCTTGAAGTGGGGATGTCAAATGGCCTGACTTATGTCACTTTAAGAAAGTCTAGTAATTTCAGATCTTCTAATGGGGTTTTCATTCTTCTAGCTACATAATGCATGCAAACATTATCCTGATGCCTTTTAAAAAGTTGTCAAAATGCATGGGGAGAACCAAGTGTATTATATGTTCGCCTCCCATAGACTACAGTGGGGAGAAGAGTGGCTCAGAGAGATTTCAACTATGCATAATTAGAAGTGGCTGTACAGCAGAACAGCCATTGTAATTCAAGCAGTGTGTGTTGTCTGGAAAGCAATATGGAAAAATCTGCAGTAAAACATTTTTGCCTAGTATCTATTCACACACACTGCATGATATCATCACCACTCCCACATCATCTTACATGAGGAACTGGTCTGTTTATCCAAGTTCCCACTTACCTGTGGTCCCTCCACAGCCTCCATGTCCTCAAAAAAGAGTAGGGGAGGGAGGAAGCAGAGACTTGCATTTCTTTTTTTTCATTCTGGTCCATAGATTTCATCTCATCCTAGCAGTGGCATTTTGATTAAGTGGAATTATAAATCTGTCAGAAAACAATTAACCCTCACAGGGCTTCTTCTGTGTTTGTACAGTGAACCATACAGAGGGAGGCAGCTCTAGGGAAATCAGCCCCTTTCCTGTATGAGAACACTCAGAAATTACTTTACAAAATTCAGGTTGGGACAGGGCTATAAGGACTTGCACACATTGGCATTTCCTAGTTCCCCAGAATCCTGTTGAATAGGGAGAGAAAAGCCCAGCCTCCTGCTGCCTTTTCCTGGCTTAGCCTCTATCCCTAGAATAGTAATACCTTGTAGAAGCCAGACTCCAAGAAATATACAGCCATTGGGGATAAAAAAAATTCAAACATTAAATAATTACATATAAAATAGATCAAATAAGTAGCTAAATTGAATATTATCAGGGCAATAAATATAGACATATAGCATGAGATCGGAAGAAAATGGTCAAATTGCCTAGGTTTACTAGGAAAATTTATAGAGAAAAGTGAATTTGAGATAAGCTACCAAGGAAAGGTAGAATATGGATTAGTCATCTAGAATGGGGGAAATGAAATAGCATAGATTGAGGCCCCAAAACCAGATCTCATGGCAACAACTCCTCATATAGTCTCTACTATATTAAGACAATGGTTGATAAATGATGGAAATACAGATTGTTGAATGCTTTGTCACTTAGATGAGGAGGAAACTGGAGGGTCATTCTTGGTTCAGGGTTCTTGCACTCTCAAAATCGTGTGCTTCTAGGGCCATCTCAATCAGCATGATGTGATACTGCACAGGGCCCTGTGCTCAGAGATGCTGTGCTTAACTTACAGCTCTGCTAACAATCTCTTGAAATTTTTAATAATATACATTTACTTATTTATTTATTTTTGGTTGTACTAGGGTTTGAATTCAGGGTTTTATGCTTACTAGACAGGTGCTCTACCACTTGAGCCATGCATCCAGACCTTTTATCTCTGTTTAATTTTGAGATAGGGTGTTTCTTTTTGCCCAGGTCAGCCTGGACTGCAATCCTCCTATTTTATACTTCCCACTGTAGCTGGGATGACAAGCACATACCATCATATACAGCTTTTTCCAAGTGAGATGGTTTCTCACAAACATTTTTTGCCTATGTTGGCCTTGAGCTGTGATCCTCCTGACCTCAGCCTCCCAAGCAGCTAGGATTACAGGTGAAATCACTGATGCCTGGAATTTAAGCCAGGCATAAATAAGGAGTCCTGCAAGTTATGTAGTCAATCATACCTTCAGTAACTATTACTCTCACAATTCACTAGATGTACGGAATTTGTATTCTCACACATCTTGAAGCTGTACATGAACACTGGTATCTTAGGGGAGAGAGAGAGAGAGAAAGAGAAACAGAGACAAAAGACAGACAGAGGTATGAGGGTGTGTGTAAGTTGTTTGTGCGAGCTTCTGAAGTGGGAAGTGTTTTACCCTTGCACCCTGATTACCTACTTGAGCCTTACAAGCCCCTTCCACATACCTTCCTTCTGTTCCTATAACTACTGGAAGACCCTTGGTTGCATCAGCTTATTTAATACCTTTCCATAAGAGTCTTTCAATAATTGTAAAACCTCTGCAAATTGTTGAAGATCAATGTGGACAACATGATCTGATAAACTACTGCTTCCTGATCCTCTTCTTGCCCCTCTTCCCTATGGCTCCACTGCTTGTGATCTTCAGAAATTTTCTTCATTTCTCTAAGTCTTTGTTTTCTTTTCTGTAAAATTGGGTTAATCATATGTAGCTTAGGAATCTCATAAAGACTCAGTATAATTGACTTAAGCTGGACTTAAATGTACTTAGCTAAGTGAGCAAACAGTACAACAGACTGTTCTTTCAAGATTGCTCATCTTCCTCCTCCCTCTTTCGCTTTTTTATATCTTGCCTGTAAAGAAATATGATAAGACCAGAACATTCTGACTACTCATTTTCTCCAAATATTTTTTCAGTGTGATAGGGGCTAAGTATAGGTAATAATGAGAAAAGTAAGAAATCTCAGAATCAAAATTGGAAATAAGACTTTCATTTGAATTACACTCATGCATCACTTAATGATAGGGAATACATTTTGAGACATTAATTAATAGATGATTTCATCATTGTTTAAACATGATAGAGTGCACCTATATAAACACTAGATGGTATAGTTTATGACATACCTGTGTACATACATACAGTATGATAGAAAATATTGCTTCTAGTGTACAAATCTATACAATGTGTTGCTGTACTTGATACTGCAGGCAATGGTAAAACAATGGTATTTGTGCATCTAAACTTATCTAAACATAGCAATGTAACAGTAAAAATACTAGGAGATAGGAAATCTTCAGCTCTATTATAATTTTATGGGATCACCATCTTTCAGCTCATTGATGACTGAAACTTCACTATACAGTGCATAATCTACTTCAGTGAAGGAAGAAATCAAAAACTCTCCTACCAAAGTCTGGCATTTACTATACCCAAGTTTTTTAAGACATAAAAAATTACATGTTTTTTTTAAAGAGAGTTTAATCTATGAACGTTGTTGATACACACTGCCTTATTGTTAGCAGAGAATGAGAGATTTCAAGATGTCAGAAAGAGGAAAGGAGACCAGGGTACTGGTGAGGGCAAAACAGTGCATAGTAGATGTCAAAAGGGCACTGTCTGAGTGGGCCAAGCTGGTGTACATTTGAAAGGCATCATGGCATTTGTTGCAGAACACATTAATAATTTATCATAACTTTGAATGTCTTATTAGTGTTTATTGTATCTGTGATTGTTAATCTTAATTGTCAGCCTGATTATAGTAAGAAACACATAGGAGATTAGTAAAGCATACCTCTAGGTGTGTCTGATGGCATCAGCATAGATAATTAGATCCTGAGGCTCTGACCTGATGAATTGATTAATCCCTTGATGGAGTTATAATATGATGACATTGCTGGTAACAGGTAGGGTAAGAGACAGGATGAAGTTACTGAGGGCTTGTTTTGGAGGGCTATATCTTGCCAGGCCCCTTCCTCTATTCCCTTGCTCTACTTCCTCTTTACAAGGAGGTGAAGAAGCTCCTCTGCCCCTCCTTCTCATTGCCATGATGTTCTGCCCCAGCACATGGGGTCAAGCAACCCTGGACTGAACCTTCCTGAAACTCTGGCCAAAATAAATCTTTCCTTCCTCAAATTGTGTTCTGTCAGGTATTTTTTGTTATAGTGATGAGAAAAGGAACTAACATTATATCATTAAAAGATGGATTTCTTCTTTGATAGAAAAGATGATATCTAGACAAACATCCATTATCGGCTTTAGTTCTTCCACTTTGCCTCTTGGATTAGAGACCCCTGCTTGCCTTCTCTAAACAGTCACTCTTTTTAAATTGGATTTTCTTGCTTCAGACAGTCTTCTCTTTTGCCTCAATCTCTTCTATTTCAAAGTCATGGCCTAGTCTCATTTTTAGAAGCAAAGGCTCCCGAGTCTGCTTTTTAATTTTTAAGTCCTTAAATTAGTGTTCACTTCTGATTCTAAAGCAAAGGTTAGTATAAGATGATTCTGAATTTGGAACTCTATCTGGGACAGTGGAGTTACTCAAGACAGAAGGGTTTCTTCTTTGTTTTAGATGAAAGCATGACAGGAGTCTGACATGAGAAGCTCAGGAAGTGAAGATGTTGCATTCCTATAGAAGACCCTTGTAAGTGGATATTTACTTGTCCCATTTATCAATATATGATCAAAACAGGAACCCACAGGAACAGAGAGCTCCACATATACTTCAGGTAGAGGACAGAAGGATGGGGAGGGTACAAAGAGAAACTGATGAAGCATTGTCACTGTGATGGACATGAAGAATTTTCTGAACAAACTGAATTTTTTTCACTATTGCTTAAGGAGACTGAAGCAGTACTTACAAGTATATCATCCATCCTAACTCCTTTTGTCTTTGTTTGAAATGTTACCTAAACAGTGCTGTTCAGCTTAAATCTTTTATTGCTCACTACATCAAAGCAAACACATCAACATTATGGCTGCACATCTTCTTGATGTAATAGATCACATTAAAATATTTCATATTTCTCATTCAACCTTAATTGCTAAGAAAGACATCTGCAAACAGTGAACACAGCAAGAACTGTGTGGTATTGCATATTATATTCAACCTGGAGATTTGTCTGCACCAAAATCTTAATAAAGTTTCTCTCCAGAATGGCTTCCTTCTGGAGGAGGGAGTTCAAGGCTATTCATGAGTGAACAATCATGGAATGTGTAGACAGAGAATAAACCATAGCCGAATGTTAAAGATGACAAAAGCTCCACTGTTTGAAGTTTCTTTTTAAAACCATCACTAAACCAGGTCATTTCAATTTTTCCCCTCTTTCCAGGAATAATATTGAATTACTCACAGGGAAAATAAGTGAAAAGATACTGCAAACAAACAACGTATCTTCTCAAGTTCCTACTGTGTTTGCTAAGATTTTAAAAAGGAGAACAAAGGTCTTACTATATGGAGAATAACAAGAGAAATTATAATGTTCCCATAATTTTACAATAAAGTGTAATACCAGATGGATCATTTCCCTGTTTGAATTAAATTGACTTTGACAGCAAATGCCATTTTTTTGGCTGAAAAGGCTTCTGAATTCCTACCTAGTCCTTCACTGTTTCCCTAGGGACCAGATTCTTACTGACTTAAGTATTTAGTCCACCCATTAGTGTTAGTGGTATTGAGTTACAGCCACAGCTCTGCCTTTGGAAGGCCCCTTACTTTCCAAGCTCTCCTTGTCTAGGAGTTCTTACTTCATTAACTTTTCTCAGTATGCCCATTAGCCAGGACATCACACCACAGGCTGCAAGGAAAAATCTCCATTGTTCAGTTTTACATTCACTCCTGCATGGAAAGTCAATGGTTTGAGTTAAATGTCACTGCCATTGAGTAAAATGCCTGATTCTATCTGGTACTCTCAGAAAGGAAGGAAAATAGATTATATCCCAACAAAATCTGTATTGCTATATATTTTCTTCTTTTCAAGTGTTCCATGAACTTCCAAACACTTAGTGGATTGGTAATATGGGATAATACAATAACAGAAAGAAAAGAGAGAGAGTTTTCTGGTGTTGGGGTATATTGTGAAAGATGAGATTCAAAGCCCACCCAGGTGTCATGACCTCAATAGTTCACAATCAAGGGAGTGTGACTTAAGGGACCTATTAAACTCATACCTACATTTATTAATTCACTCTCAGTGGAAACTTTATTCACCTATATAATATATTAAACAGAAAGTAAATAATGAATCTAGTGAGTCTAGTTTAGTGATATATTGGTCAGCAATTGAATCAAACTGATTATATGTATATGAATCTTTCACCCTTTGTGTGTGTATGTGCTTGTGAATATGTATGTGTGTCTGCATACATGTTCCTTAGTTTCTGTTTCATATGTAAAATGCATTAAATGGTTTGGCAGAAACTACAAAAGAAAAATTACATTTACAAAATACCACAATTTTCGTATCTGCACTTCCATGTTCATTGTAGTATTAGTCACAATAGTCAAGGAAATGGAAACAAAGTATGAACTGATGAATGGATACAGAAAATGTGCTATATACACAATGCAATACTATTCAACCATAAAAAAGAATCTTGTCATTTGTGGTCATATGAATGGAACTGGAGATCATGTTAACTGAAATAAGCCAGGTACATAAAGACAAGTATTGCATGATCTCAGCATATGTGGGATCTAAAAAACTTGATCTCAGAAGTTGAGAATAGAATGGCAATTATCAGAGGCTGAGGAGGACAAAGGGTAGAGAGGGATAGGGAAAGGGTTATAGTTATAGACAGAAACAAGAATTTTTGGTGTGCTATTGCATAATAAGGTAACTATAGATAACAATGATGTACTGTATATTTTTAAAAGCTAGAAGAAAGTATTTTGAAAGTTTCACCATAAGTAATGAAAAATATTTGAGGAGATAAATACAATTAACTTGATTTTAACATTACACAATATATATGTGAGTTGAAACATTTTTGACACTCCATTAATATTTACACTGATAATGATCTTATGTATCAGTTAAAAGTAAAACAATAAATTTTAAAAAATTGTACTATGCTGTCTAATGCTGGGAGGAGGCACTTACTTGAGGCTATAGATCTCCCTGTCAACTTTGTTCATTTTTACTTGATATTAAATATTTAATTTGTTAAAATGTTAATATTCAATTTAAAAAATCAAATTGTCAACATTTTAATATTCTTTCCTGAAGTAAAAAATCAAATATGTTTTATTCATAATTATTTTATTAATACAGTGTTCATTTTTTTCTTCTAGAACAATACACTAAGGGTCACTGGGGACCAGGTAGTCGAGGTGGACACCTACACTACGATGTTAGTAGAACTCTTTAGTTTGCCCCTGAGCAGACTTTATAAGTTTACACATTTAAGTGCCTGTCCCTTTTAGGAAATCCCTATTGATGCATAGATGAAGGAATTCAAGGCTCTTGCTTCCCAAGTAGACTGCATCTGGATTGTCTCTGCTATGGCTTTGGCGCCTGTGGGAGCCAAGGCCTTGACCTCTGAGGGGTGCAGTCTTTGAAGAGCATCTGGGCTGTCTCAGGAGCCCAGCAGACCTGATGATTCTGGAGTCACTTTCCACTAACCAACACAAATCCAGCTTTAACATCCAATTCATTTTGTTAATTCATACATATCAATACATATAGCTTTGCAATAATGCAAATTGAGGAATAATCTTAAAACTGTGCATGGACAGAATTTTAGGATTTCATTTGTTCATCAATATTCTTTTTTTTTGAATGGTGATCTGTTTTATTTTTTATTTATTTATTTTTTGGTGATCTACTTTATTTTTTATTGGTGTGCTGGGTGGGGGTACATCGTGGTATTTACAAAAGTTCTTAAGATATATCAAATATGTCATAGTATTTGCTTATAATCTATACACACTCTTCTGTATGCTTTAAATCATCTGTAGATTACTTATAATTCCTAATACAATACAAATATTATATAACTAATTATTATAATGCATTGTTTAGGAAATAATGACAAGAAAAAATCCAAGCAGTGGAGAGTCTGAGGCAGGAAGCTGGCAAATTGAAAGACAGCATGGGTTATATAGCAAGACCCTGTCTCAAAAAAAGAGATGTAATTTTTAAAATATTTTTTCAAATATATCATACTTGAATTCACCGTCTCCACTGTTCTCCTTCATTCTTCTTCACCTGATTTTTAAAAATATTTTTTATATTCAGTTAGTTGAATCTGTAGATGTGAAAGCCACAGATATGAAAGGCTGACTGTAGAATTTCACACAGATATATAGATAGATGGTAGATAGATAGATGATAGAGATAGATAGATATAGATAGATAGATAGATAGATAGATAGATAGATAGATAGATAGATAGATAGATGATAGACAGGTACATAGAAGATAGATAGATATCTTATATTGACCCTTGAATAAATTCTGTGGCATATAGTGAAGATGTATTACTAAAAGAAAAAAGATACAGAAATGCTACAGTCAAATAATCCATATATATGTACATAGATATGTGCACACATAAGCCAGCAGAGAAAGGAGAACCTCTGAACTGAGCCTCTCCTAGCTTCCCTGCTAGACTGACCACTGTTCTCCATTTCTTCTGTAAAACTAATTGTGGTCAGGGCACACTAAAAGTCCTTCTGGAGGGTAATTCTGCATCATGCTGGCATCTACTCTTGTCTCCAGTCATATACAAATTCTAATCAATTGTGTCAGTTCTAAAGCTAGTTTCATCCTGCATTGCTTGTTATTTTAATAACCTACCTAATTACATAATTTATCCTAATGACATTACATTTTTTCTGGTTAATTTAGTTGTATTTTATCCTTATGAATATATCCTTGTGAAGAGATTGTACCTTAAGAAATAAAGTTAAAGCTTCAGAAAGACATGGTAGATTTACTGTGGAAAAAAGAAATGTGAGAAATTTTATGTAATTCAATTTTGTCTCACTACCTTCACTGGTCTAAGCCATCCATCATTTCTCGTGTAAATTACTGAATAGCTTTCTTCTTGATTTCTCTGTTCCTTCTCTGTTCTTGCTACATCTGCTGAGGTCTCTGTACTGGCCGATGATGCCAGAAAGCTCTTGTCCCAGATATTTACCCAGCTAGTGACTCATCCCACTAAATTGTTCCAATGCCATTTTCTCAACAAAACATACCTGACCTCTCTGACTGCCTGTACTTCCTCACGTTCTTGATTCACTTTTACTCATATTATTTTTCCTCTAGTACTTTCTACTTCTGTGATAGTACACAATTTACTTATATATTATGTTTATAGCTTGTCAGTCTTCATGAGGTAGGTGACATATAATTTTCATGAGAGCATTACTATACCCTGATCTACCTGAAGTGCCTATAAGAGTACCTGACACAAAATAAACTGAGAATACATGTGAGTTAAACTAATAAATAAAATCAAGTATGGAAAAGACAGTTGCAAAATGGGGGAGAGGATATAAAGGAGAATTATGGAGAGGTGAATTTAATTATGATATATTATAAAAACTTTGGTAAATGTCACAAGGTACCCCCCTGTAGCAATAATAAATATTTTATATATAATATTATATATTAATATCAATATATTAATATTATTATGTAACATTATATACATGTAATATAGGAAGTAAATGACTTGATACCTATTAAATCAACATATGAAACCTGATAGTGCTTTTCTCCATCAGAAATAACTAGTTAAAAAACAGTTTTAAAGAACGCTTTTAACAATAACTACAAAATTATGAGGAATTAACTTAACCAAAAGTCAAAAAAACTTCTATGAGTAAAATTTCAATCTGTAAAAACAGAAATTATCACCTAGGAGAGAGGTATTTATATCAATTCTTCTCTTAAGTTAATCTGTAAACTTAAGGCAACCTCAATATAATGGCATTTGAATATGTGCAAAATTCCTTATCTATCATAACATATATATGGAATAAAGGAAAATGAAGATCAATATCTTGCACTTGCCCCATCAAATATTAAGTCATACTTCAAAAGCATAGCTCATAGTGAAAATATAGTGCCACCATGATTTTGCCAGAACAACAGACCACTGGGTCAATGAAACATAATAGACCACAATAAAGTTGGCACCACAAATTAACTGATATTTTGTTTAGAAAATGAAGTTTGGAAAACCGGCTCACTATATGGAGAAAAATAAGCTGTTTTGATCCAACACAACAGAGATGGGGTCCAGATAGATTAAACACTTTAATTCAAAGATAAAATTCTGTCTTCAATAGAAAAAAATAAAGACTCTCTCTCTGATCTAAGGACAAGGGTAATTCTTTTTTTTTAATTTTTATTTTATTCATATGTGCATACATTGTTTGGGTCATTTCTTCCCCCTTCCCCCTGCCCTTTCCCTTCCCCCCTTCCCCTGCCTTACCCCTCGCTACCAGGCAGAAACTATTCTGCCCTTATCTCTAATTTTGTTGAAGAGAGAGTATAAGCAATAATAGGAAGGACCAAGGGTTTTTGCTAGTTGAGATAAGAATAGCTATACAGGGGGTTGACATGCATTGATTTCCTGTGCGTGTGTGTTACCTTCTAAGTTAATTCTTCTCGAACTAACCTTTACTCTAGTTCCTGTTCCCCTTCTCCTATTGGCCTCAGTTGCTTTAAAGTATCTGCTTTAGTTACTCTGCACTGAGGGCAACAAATGCTATCTAGTTTTTTTGGTGTCTTACCTATCCTCATAACTTCCTTGTATATTCTTGCTTTATCATGTGATCAAAGTCCAATCCCCTTGTTGTGTTTGCCCTTGATCTAATGTCTGTATATGAGGGAGAACATACTTTTTGGTCTTTTGGGCCAGGCTAACCTCACTCAGAATGATGTTCTCCAATTCCATCCATTTACCTGCGAATGACACATTTCGTTCTTCTTCATGGCTGCATAAAATTCCATTGTGTATAGATACCACATTTTCTTAATCCATTCGTCAATAGTGAAGCATCTTGGTTGTTTCCATAACTTGGCTATTGTGAATAGTGCCGCAATAAACATGGGTGTGCAGGTGCCTCTGGAGTAACCTGTGTCACATTCTTTTGGGTATATCACCAAGAGTGGTATTGCTGGATCATATGGTAGATCAATGTTTAGATTTTTGAGTAGCCTCCAAATTTTTTTCTAGAGTGGCTGTACTAGTTTACATTCCCACCAGCAGTGTAAGAGGGTTCCTTTTTCCCCTGCATCCTCGCCAGCACCTGTTGTTATTGGTGTTGCTAATGATGGCTGTTCTAATAGGGGTGAGGTGGAATTTTAGTGTGGTTTTAATTTTCATTTCCTTTATTGCTAGGGATGGTGAGCATTTTTTCATGTGCTTTTTGGCCATTTGAATTTCTTCTTTTGAGAAAGTTCTGTTTAGTTCACTTGCCCATTTCTTTATTGATTCATTAATTTTGGGAGAATTTAGTTTTTTGAGTTCCCTATATATTCTGGTTATCAGTCCTTTGTCTGATGTGTAGCTGGCAAATATTTTCTCCCACTCTGTGGGTGGTCTCTTCAGCTTAGAGACCATTTCTTTTTTTGAGCAGAAGCTTTTTAGTTTTATGAAGTCCCGTTTATCTATGCTATCTCTTAGTTGCTGAGCTGCTGGGGTTCCATTGAGAAAGTTCTTACCTATACCTATTAATTCTAGAGTATTTCCTACTCTTTCCTGTACCAACTTTAGAGTTTGGGGTCTGATATTAAGGTCCTTGATCCATTTTGACATAATACTGTATAGGATGATAAACATGGATCTAGTTTCTGTTTTTTGCAGAATGCTAACCAGTTTTCCCAGCAGTTTTTGTTGAAGAGGCTGTCTTTTCTCCATTGTATATTTTTAGCGCCTTTGTCAAAAACAAGTTGGTTATAGTTGTGTGGCTTCATATCCGGGTCCTCTATTCTGTTCCACTAGTCTTGCTGTCTGTTTTTGTGCCAGTACCATGCTGTTTTATTATTATTGCTTTGTAATATAGTTTGAAGTCAGGTATCGTGATACCTCCAGCATTGTTCTTTTTACTGAGTGTTGCCTTGGCTATTCATGGCCTCTTGTGTTTCCATATAAATTTAATGGTAGATTTTTCAATCTCTTTGATGAATGTCATTGGGATTTTGATGGGAATTGCATTAAACCTGTAGATTACTTTTGGGAGTATAGACATTTTTACTATGTTGATTCTACCAATCCATGAGCATGGGAGATCTCTCCATTTTCTATAGTCTTCCTCAATCTCTTTCTTTAGGACAAGGGATAATTCTTAAAGCTTCAAAGGCCTACAGCATAAGAAAAATGAATTCTAGTACACAACAGATAAGTCTTGTTAATGAAGAATTGCATGAATAATAGGTAGATAGGGAAATTGGATGAACAAGTGGGAAGTATCTGTACTATAATTACAAATTTCATATAAATATAAAATTACTCCAAAATATAAAATATGCTAAAACTAAAACAAACTATTCCTTTGCATGCATTTTACTGACAAAATCAGAATGCTACAAAATGCAAAATGTGGGAGAGAATGTGCAAATATAGACTTATGCACTGGTGGTAGAATCACAGACTGGTGTAAATATTCTGGAAAGAAATACAACATATGCCACGGACCAACAATTTCTTTCCTAAATATCTATAACAAAGAAATGTTTACACCATAAACAGACTAGATAGATAACAGATAGATGAGAGATATATAGAGAGAAGTAGAGAACTGAATATATAAAGTTCAATGAACTCACATCAAGGGATAGGATGTAGCGTTAGAAGTAACAGAGAAATTGCACACAAAGTCATATGGATGGGCATTGAAACTAGTGTTGAATAATCAAAATGAGGTAAAGTAATATTTATACTACATTTAAAATGCATCATACAATATACGTTTTACAAGGACACACAATCCAAACTTTATATAATTAAGCATATTAGAATGGCTATCAAAACATTAAAGACATTAGAAGGGAAAGGAACACAAAATTAAGAACCAGTTATTTACACTAATTAATCAAGCACTAAAGTGAACTTGAGCAAACCAATGAGCCACAGAATAAGCAGCATGTTCTATTCAACTCTACACACCAACAAAAAATGTTTTTGGTTTTGTTGGTGTGTTTTGTCTTTTGAAGCAATGTCTATATCCCAGGCCGGCCTTGAACTTTTAATCTACCTGCATCTCCTGAGTGCAGGAATTACAGGCCAAGTATTTATTTTGTTAGTAGGCAAAAGCAAGACTATCATAATCAGGTTACTTTGAAAGTGTCCTTAATTTTTGGTCACACACACACACATACACACTCATTGCAAGTGACCAACAATTCAAATTTCTCTTCAAGTCTATCTTAAAATATAAATCATAAGGTCCTGTCTTCAGGGACAATATCACTTTTTGTTGGCTTCAATGAAAGGACTATACACATTTTAATCACAGACCAAATCTTGTCTATTATGGCTTTGTAGAATTTACATACTCCTCTGTAAATGCAAACATCTTTTTACTTACCAATGGCAAAGGTGTTTTTAAATGAGTAAATGATTCCAGGCTTATTTATGAAAAGAGAATATAATTTATGAATATCTCTATCTTATCTTTGTTATGTTTTCTACTAGGAAACATTAGCTATATTATGTATGCAAGTCAATTCTTTTCCAAGGTATTTATTGCTGTTCTGAGGATAGACATAAATTATAAATCGTAAATTCATCCAAACCTAATTCTATCAACATCTTGAAGTCAACATGAAATGAATACCAATTAAATGTGTTTAAATGCTGAAAAGTGATGTGTATTTTCTTTGCTTTAATGCATTTCATTTAAGATATTAATCCATGTTATGTTAGACTTTTTGTTATCTGGCATAATTTTTTAAAACCTGAGTTGCTTTTCTATAAGCTTTCCATTTGTACAGGTTACCATTTCAGTAGTTCAATGGTAATTAATAGTTTTCATAATTAATCTAAATACATATGATTACAGGATTTTCAACCTGTAATTACATTTCCTAATTAGGAAATCACGATGCAGAATGAAATAATTATGAAAGGTGATGACTTTAAATCAAATCTATCCTAAAGTATTCTTTGTTTACTTAGCGGAACATGTGATTAGCAAAATTACACAGTATTCTCTTCTCCCAGTTATGTATTTTGAAAAAAAACAAATAACATGCATTCAGCACTGACTTTGCCCTTCCAAAGTTAGGAAGAATCCACTCTCCCCAAGAAAGTATAAGAGAATCAGTCTCATTCTCCATTATGCTTTCCACAAGAATATGTCAGAGTACAAATAGGAAATATACTACTTATCAGAAAGTAGCATCACAGTTTCAGTGATGTTGTACTCACTTTTCTGTTTTGATTCCTGATGTCTGCATGTCATGAAGACTCCTAGAATTAAATATTAAATCATATTGTTGAGTGTAAAGAGACAGAGTAATTTGGTATGCATAATTTACCTTAGCTCCTATTAAAGGAATCTCTGCATTCTTATTGAAGAAGACCAACTCAGTATGGTCCCAGTCAAGGTCTTGGATGCCTCACATAACCCAGCCTGTACTGCCACACAGAGACCCATAGAGGCCTGTCTCTTTTGCACAAAAACTTACCTGTTTTCCCTCATTTGATAATAACGTATATCTTGCCAGGGTGTTTGAAAATCCAGTAAGGAGCTATCTATTATATACTCTGGAACTGTCAAAGATTATAGCATGTAAGGGATTTTTACTATTTTCATTAGAGTCCACAGCTGCCATATGATTTGATTAATTGCCGTTTCAATGTACCTTCTCTTCTGAACCATTAGCATTTTCCCAGAGAAAGGTTTGCTGTGTTGAAGTGTACCTCCCTCCACATATACCTCTGCTAGGGAAACTATTTTTTCTGTGCTCTCATAACATATTGAATACTTCTCGTTTTAGTCTGTTATGAGGTAAGGCTTTGTTTAATGAGGTTAAGAGCACTTGGACGGCAGAGGTCACATATTCCAATTTCCTTCCCTAGAACTTATTGGAACACTTGCTTATAAATAAGCAATAATATATATATATATAATATATAATAAGTACATATTGAATAAGTGAATAAATAACCATGTAAAACATCCTCAGATAGCTGAGTAATGTTCTGTGCCTGACTTTTTATAAATTTACAACTACAGTCATTCAAAGCCATAAAAGTAATGAGAATCAAAATAAGATTTAAACTATGTCTAAATAAAATGTATCCCTGCTATACAAATTATCTTGCTGATTTCAAGAAAAATAATTTCTTGAAATTTCAAGTAAACTGAATTTCTATTACCATAACACAAAATATAGCTATAGCTTCACTATTCTAAATAAAATTATAAATAAAAGACTTAACAGGAAATACACACATACATACATACCAATTTTACTTTATCTTTTAAAGAAATCAATAAAAAGTATTACTGTATTTATTCTTTCAGGCATCTCTATTCTTGATAATCTACAGTGACACAGAAAGTCCTTTGGGACAGACATGAACATGGTCATGGACCAAGATGGGAATTTATCACTGTGTTACTATCTGCAAGATGCAAACCAGATCCAACGCATCTGAGGCATATGGAAATTGTTAAGTGGGGAAGCGATGACTATCCAACAGGAGTTAAGTCCAGCTTAAAGAGTCCTTGAAAGCCATTCAAAGAATCTCTACTTCTTAAAAAACTTTTTTTCAAAATTTAGCCTTTAAGATTTAATTCTCATCAATTCCAACATAATTTAGTACAGTCCATTGAAGAGTAATGTTTTTAATCTCTTCATTTCTGTTATGTTTCTTTCAAAGTTTCTATAGCAGAAATAGCTGATCCTGCTTTAACTAAAAGAAATGCTCTGTCAAATAGAACTCATTCTGTAAGAGCAGTTTCCAGGTTTTCCAAAATTTAGATTCCATTTATAGCTGAGCAAAACATTTGCACCATATTCCTTTATTAACACATTCAGAGAAATGAACCACATAGACCTTATGACTCAGCCATACTGTCTTAATGTTCCATCTTTAGAGGCGTTCTGCATTGCAACCACTGTGGCTCTGCCATGTCAATCCCACAAATGTTAATTTACAGAAAAGAGGTTGTGAAATTTGTGACTTACTACTTTCGACTTTCTGCAAAATCAGCAAGTTAAAAGACTAACAAATAAGAAGAAACTATGGTCTAAACATTCTCCTGTTTCAATAGTTACTCATTCAAATATTGTGAATCTGATGAAATTGACAAACCATAATTTGCTTTATCAACTAATTCAAGTCAGTATCCAAAATGGCTCCGCTGGGAAGTACAAGAAATAATTCTTCATTAGCAAACTGCCTGTTTTCTTGGACAAGTCAGGAGGAGAGGAGATGTGATCTGATAAATTGTCCCTCCAGATGGTTTGCAGAAATTACTGCTAGCTGATAATCTGAAGTAAATATTAAATTGGCCTAGACATTCAAGATAAGACTGCTAACTTGCATGGGCTTTGCGAGATGTCAATTCTTAGAACTGTGCTGAAGATTAAGGATGGAATACAGAGAAAATATATTTCTAATAAAGAATATTTCTGTGTTGTCAAGATCTACCAAGACATTGACATTTGTCCTTTAAGAGGTTGCAAGTAAATTTTTCTTTCAAGCTTACCTTTGACTTGACTTTATAACTAAAGACGTGGATATGACAAAAAAAATGTACTAAACAAACTTCTATCTTTAAACACATTTGAGTATAATTTGATCAAATTTTCTGACAGAGGATAATGTCATAGGAAGAACAATTTATTCTAAATGCCAAATTCCTTAAAGGAATGATCATGCCTTATTTTTGTATTTTTCACAATGATTAGTATAGAGTCAGGTATACAATAGGCAATTAATAAGCATATAGTGATTTCAATCAAATTTACTGTTGGGTGTGTACTATTAAATCCCCAAAGGAACATAAGGTAGAAGTACTACCTTTACAGAGCTTATTGATTTATTTGAGAATTGAGGTTCACAAATATGAAATTGTTAAATGACCACAAATGAAAATGCAATATCAAAAAAGACAATTATCTTATAATTTTAGTAAATATGAAACTAAAATTAGAAAACTATCAGGCGATATGTGATTAGTCATATGGATATAAAGGAGAAGAAAAACATGATTCTGAAAGCTAGTAGAGTATCAAAAGTTCTAAAGTTGGATAAAATTTGCTAATGTGGAGGGTTTGCCTCAGAAGTTTAGAGAGGGAAAGACCAATAAAAACTAATGCCTTTTCATGAAGAAATGATATTTAAAGGACCCACAGACTTTCAGCATATATTTAGAGAGAGAGAGAGAGAGAGAGAGAGGAGCTGACCAATTAAAGGAGAGTAGAAGCAATGTAGAAGGGTATGAATAAACAAAGTAAAGGCAATTGCAAGAAGACCAGTTTGGTTAGCCTAGGGTTGATACTACAAATATCTAATGAGGAAATAAAACACATGAGTTGAGGTCAGGTCAAGAAAGTCTCCCATTATGTTGGGGAAATCTGGAATTTAGTCTTTGGGTAAATAGAAATCACTTTAAAGATTTTGATCACATATATCCAGAAACAGTAGCTTAATTAAACTTAATCTAAACATGAAAAAGGAATTATACTTATTCTCTCTAATTAAAGGATAGATCTAGGACCAATGAGAAGAATCACAGAGAAGGAATTTTTTTCAAGGAGAGAAATATATAACACTTTGATTTAATATAAAGCAATTTTGAAGATTAAAACTCCCCACTATTAGTGTAAAAGATCTTGTTCTTAGTGGTTCTCTTGTAGAAAAAGAAAAGTATGCATCAAACAGATATTCCAAAGTATGTGTGATTCCAGACACTTAAGAACTGGATCGTAGGAGGTGATGGCAGATTCTGGGCATAGATCAGTACCAGTCCATTGTTAGAGTTCAGAGTTATGTGATGAAACCCATAATAAGATCCATTGTACCAGTATTGCCCTACCTATGCCTATGAGCTCATGGTACCACATGTTTTCATACTGCACATTCATGTTTTCAAGGCCCTGTGGAGGAGACAGCACTGTTCCTCATTCTACAGATGAAGTATGAAGTAATGCGAATGGGGAAGTAGGAGAGGGATTTTGAAGGGAAATATGAGTACTGTGGTTAACACACTAAAGTAATAAAGAATGGGCTGACATTAAGTTTATGTGATATGACTTAAGCCCTTTTGCTACATTTCAGCACAGTCCTACATAGTCCTGGGTCTCAATGAGTACTCAATTTAAAACATTGTCATTTTTATCTAATAATTTCTTTTCTCCTTAAGTCATTTTATAGTGGATTTAGTGGATTTACACCATCACCATTGAAAATATTTGTTTGGTCCCAGGCACTGGGTGAAGTCCTCAGCAATAAAAGATAAATAAGATCTGGAGACAAAATGATGAAGTCAATGTAACTCTTTAGTGAAAATGATTGTAAAGAGATAGCACCTACAGACCTGCTCTTTAATTACACACTGTTCAGAGATCAATTTACTTGATTCTTTTTAATTCAATTAATAAATATACTAGAACCATGTTATTTGAACTGTTGGGGACAATACTAAACTTTGTTTTCCAATGAAATTATCTTGCCATTGACCATGAATTTTGGAAGTGAGAGGTAGAGGAGGCATCATTTATATCTGCTATTAATTCCATCTAAAATTTCCTCTGACTTCCCTCCCTTCACCAGCAGGGTTTCTACCAGAGCCCTTGTCTCATCCAATATCTCATATACCCTGTATTTCTCATAACAAGTGTTTTTGTTGTTTTTTCTTTGTTGTTATTGTTCTTTTCTTTTTGCTGATGCTTCTCCTCCCTGCTTCCCTCCCCCAACTCTCAGAGTTAAGAATGCAATTGTCACTCATAACTTGTACAAAAGAAAACCACAGAAATGACAAAGATGCATGGTTTAACCTGGTTAGGTTAAATCAATCAGGTGAGTAAGAGGGAAGATGGATTAATCTCTTCTGGTCTACCTGGAGCTTATTCCTAAAGCTAGTATAACATGTCATGTTGAATTATCCTCAGTCATTTTCCTATATGTCATGCTGGGCAGACTATACGTGGCGTATAGTTTACATTCAACATATGTTCCTTGAATTAATTCAAATTATCACTGTCTTCTAAACATCTCATATAATTTAATGATATGAATTATTATTCCAGTTCTGGAGTAGAAATAGGCAAACAGATGTGGTTCAGTGAAACTAAGAAATGGCATTTAAAACAGGCGTAAATCAAATCCTTTAAAATAAGTGGCAGCAGAGTACAAGTCAGTGAATAAATACATAGCCAAACCACAGGTGGTTTGCTTGGCTCCAAATGTGTCTCCAATGCTTTTAGCTGTAGAGTGCAAGCTGCCTTTTCCCAGACCTACCATACCCACTGATCTACACCAGGTCTTTTTAACACATTCATGCTAACTACTTGGCCTCTTGAAGCATTTGAATTTTTTCAGCCCTCTACTGTATTGTACCTTGACACTATGAATATGAGCAGTCTAGTGTTATCTTCCATTATTTTACCAAATTTCTTTACTTAAACCTTCCAAACTTTACATTCATGACTCAAAGCAATATCCATGTACATACAAGTGTATATGAACTTGTATTGATAAATTATATAATTGTTTACTTCTACAGTAATATTAAAGGATGGCTCTTTAGGTTACACAAGGAAATTTTATGTTTTCACTATATGAGACATCATCATGGACATGATTTTTTTTCTTAAGTGATCAGTACTTGTTTTGTAAGTCAGTAGTGTTATTGAGGTATAATTTATTTAGAGAACTTACATACATTTAATATACACATTTTGATGAGTATGGACATATATATAGACCCATAATACCATCACTATGTTTAAGTTAAGAAATATAGTCATCACCTTCAATAACATCCATCCTGTGTTCTTTGGTGTTTTATGTTTAGTTGATTGGCTCATTGGCTGACTTTCTGGAGATTTAATTATTGTTTTATTTTTAATAAGCACTCTTAATATGAGATCTATCCCCTTAACATATTTTAAAGTAGATAACACTGTATCATTAGCTACAAGTATACAATATCATACAGCAGATCTCTAGAGATTATTTAGTCAGTCCATTCTCTGTTTTGCCCTTCCACCATTTGTTTCTCTTGCAACAGCCATTCTTTGCTGTTTCTAGGAGTTTGACTGTATTAGACACCCTGTAACTGAGTTATTTCATTTCACATAATGTCCTATAAGTTTATCTATATTGTTACAAATGGGAGAATATACTTCTTTTTTAAGTCTCAATAATATTTTATTGTGTATATATACTACATTTTCTTTGCTCATCTGTTAATGGACATTTACATTATTTTGGTATCTTGCTATTGTGAATAACACTGATATATCATTAAAGATGCATAAACAGTCACTAGGTGTATAAAAAATTCTCATTATTAATTATCAGGGAAAATGCAAGCCAAAACTACAACGAGATATACCTTCACATGTGTTAGGATGGCCATTAATATTTTTATTACTTTGGCAATACTGGGGTTTGAACTCAGGGCCTTATACTTGCCAGGCAGGCCCACTACCATTTGAGCCCCCCACCAGCCCATTGTGTGCTGGCTATTTTTGAGATAGGGTCTTGTGAACTATTTGTCTGGGCTGGTCTTCAACCGCTATCCTCCTGATCTTTGCCTCCCAAGTATATAGGATTAAAGGCATGAGCCACCTGGCTTTTTAAAAAAGATAGTAAGTTTTTAAAAAGGATGTAAAAAGGAAACCGTTATACACAGTTGGTAGGAATGTAAACTGGTAAGCCTACTATGGAAAACTCTATGGAGGTTCTTCAAAACAGCATAAATAGAATTTCCATAAGATACAGCAATCCCACTTCTCTATATAACTTCCTAATTATTTAAGTACTATGAATTCTTGAGGAAATGTGGTCTCTCTGATCTGTTCTTGCTACATGAAGCAATACCTTGTGGAATTAAGGGCATTCTGAATAAGTAAAAGAATGGAAATGTAAATAATGGTAAAAAAGAAGTCCTTTACTTCTAGGAAAAGTATTTCTTTGCAAAATACAAGAATGTAAATAAAAACTGTGATAAGCAGTGTAGTATTTGGATGTATAAAGCTTTTTCTGTGCTGTGCTTCCTGAGTTTGAGGTGTGTGGGGGGGTAGTTGATAATAATTATAACATAAGATGTGCAAGTTGTTAAAGCTTCTCTAGATTTTTCTCCAAAAGTTAGAATCTGCTAGATTTTGAACAGTACTTTAGTTGTTCAAATTTAAAATAAAGACAATTACCATTCTTACTACAGATTCACAAGTTTTCATTCTATTTTTCGTATTTAAAATACTAAGATGATGTTTTATCATTTCATTATGAACATGCATTGTACCTATTGGAGGATATATTTTAAGTTTTAGGTGGGAATAACTTTGTCGTTAAATATCAACCTAGATTCCATATCAATTTTCCAAAGATTAAACAAATTAAAATCTGAAAAGAGATAAGAAAACAAAGACAACACATCTACTGTAATGGTCATCTCTTTCAGAAAATTTAGGATTGTTTTAACAGGACATGTTCCTGATATAAAATAATAGTTGCCTTAAGGCTATTGGTAGTGATAATAATCTCTTACATTTCTTAATTTCTTATTAAAATAGGTCTTGTCAGATAACTGCTGCTTGATAAACTACAGCCCCTAGTGTTACATATCAGATGTTATGCAAAGAAATATATATGTGTATATATATATGCGTATATATATATATATATATATATATAAACTCAACTATTTCCCCCACGAAACCTTAAAATGCAGATATTATTACCCTTATTTCATAGATGCAGTGGAATTAAGTATCACTGCATAACCTCACAAATCAGGATCCGAATGTAGGCTAGGGTTATTCATCAATTACAGAGAAAATCCAAATCTTGATAGGTAATAAGAGACACTGACCTGTGATTGTCATCCTAGTAAGTTTATTTATATCATGTATTTAGATAGCTGTTTAGGTTATACAGGAAACACTATGTTTTCATTGCATTGGGCATCATGGACATGCTTTCACTAAGTGGTTCCCAATTGTTTTAGGGGGCTTTGTTTGAGACAGAAAAAAAATTCTTTGATAAAATGTTCATTTTATCCAATAATTACATGTCCTGGGAAGAGATGCTTCCAATTAGGTTTAAGTTAGCACACCACTGATGATATTTTTGCTTAACTCTAATAATTGCATGTAGTATGTCCTCGTTAGGGTAGAATTCCACTCCACCAGAAACAAAATTAAGGAGATTAAATGGTCAAAATTAATTCAAAAGTAAATATCTTCTCTTATGAGGTGAATTAAAGAAGTCATAATTTTGTCTCTGTCTCATTACTTTTACTTTCAAAACAAAGTGTATACACATAAAATTTCTTGTTAAATGTGTGGTTAAGTCAGTATTTTTGGACAGACTAATGTCAATATTTTTAGCCTTGACTTTTATTCTGCAATTGAAGAACATGGCTTCCAGTTTTATTTTATTTTCTTTCTTTTGCAGTGCTGAGACTTGAACTCTCAGCTTTGTGCTTGCTAGGGAGGTGTGCTACCACTTAAACAACATCTCCAGCCTTTTTCTACTTTAGTTATTTTTGGATAGGGTCTTCCACTTTTTGCCTTTGATTCTCTTAACTAAGCTTTCTGTGTAGTTGTGATTATAGGTACATGCCATGACACCCTGCCTTCAGCTTCCAATTTTCTAATAATTGGTGTTATTTATTGATAAATAAACTCAGGAAGTCATCTCATTTTCCTCTTGACTCTCTGTTAGTGTTAGTGTCACAACATTGTTCTGCTATTTATTCAAGATTAAAACTTTCAAGTCATGTCTTTTCAGCTTCAGACTATTATATCTCCTTAGATAATGTCTTCTCCCTTTAATGAAATATCACCATCTTTAAGACTTAATCTCTGGAATTAGATGTGTTCTCTTTCTGTTGGCTCTCTATCATATTTTATTAGCTCTCTCTTATAATACTGCAGAGGGGACAATACTGCTTGAGTTGATATCATGGCTGTACAACCCTCTAAAACATGTAACATTGAACAAGATAATTTATCTTTCAGAGTCTTAGTTTCTCATACACAAAAACTAAAACCTATACTACTTACTTCACAGGAAAGTTTGGAAAACTACCTTGAAGAACATATTCTAATACTTGATACATTCTTAACACTCAATAATTGTACCTTTTATTATTCTTATTAGTCTTACTATCAAGTAGATTCTTCTTCATCATCATCATAATCATCATTTGAAAATGTGAAATGGCTGATTAGATGATACAAAGATCCTTCTTTACTTAAGAACCTTGCCTTTTCTTCAACAAGTACCCAGCTTTAAGTCAAAACTGCATATGATGTTGGGTAAGTAATATTACTTATCAGCCATAATAGCAGGAATGTAACCATCAAGTTATATTTTGATATAATTTTCCAAATAATGTTAGTTTCTGTGAACAGGGGTGAAAAATAAATTATTTGTATACCTAGCATCTAATTCATTTGTCATCCCTATATTACCTACACAGACTCTGGTATGTAGTTGGCCTCAACATGTAAGTGTTGACTGTAGCTAAATATGTCAGAATCCTGAAATAACATCATTTAAAAAGTCACAGCAATGAGTAATACATTTTAGACAATAACCTATGTCTGTATTAATTTTCTACATGGTCCTACATCCTTTAATACAATGCTACCATTAACAGCTGTTTTTACTTTATACTCCTTCATTCAATTAGTTTATATTAAACATAATTTATGGTAGATGTTGTTTCTTTAGGATCCTAAAAATATACATGAGGTCATTGTCTAGAACTGCTCTACCCAAACTTTCTCCCCCTGGTAGCCTGTTAACTCTCAGGCCCTAAACCAAGCCTCCTGAATCAGAGCTAGCATTTTAACAAGGTTCCCTGGTGTTTTGTCACACAGGCAAGGAAAGCACTGTGCTGTACATAAGAAATTACTTGCGTTTATAAAAATACAGATGCCTACAGTCAAAGTGGACAGCAAATAATGTTGAGCTAAATAATGCAGGAAGCCCTTTTGAATATGTAGATGAACTCTTGTGGACTTCCATTTAACATTACCACAGAATACATTTTAATGGTTTGACAGCTATAATTCTAAATTATAACCTTTTTGATAAAGAAACAAAGGTACTAAGATCGTATGAAGTCCTTTGTTTTGAGCCCTCTATTGATATATTCTGGGGAGATTATATCAACAAATATTGTGTTACCTTAAAAGAAATACCCTTCATAAATTTTAATGTAATGATGATAAACTCTACATGAAAGTAAAAAGAGAAAAATATTTTGCAGAACCAGAGTCATTAATTCTTCCTTTATTTCAGGGTTAAATTAGACTTGTAGTTCCATTAGGAAACAGCCATTTCTGTCACCTGAAATGTGGCAGAAAGCAGAGTTCCATACAAAGGGACAACCAAGAACCCAACTCAACAGGTGAGCCACATTGGGGACTAAAGTAGGTAATCTAAAAAATTCAAAGTGAAACAATGAGGTCTAGAAAGAAGCTGAATTACATGAGAGACCAGGAGGCGTCTTCAGAAGCCTGAATCAAAAGGAAGCTTTGGGTAAAAATGAGCATCAGTGTGAATGTCCAGTGGGGCATGCTCGTTGGACAGAAACAGAGGAGGGGAAGTAGAACTAAGTGTGAAAGACACTGGGGCAAGTAGGGCTTCTATGCTAGCCAAAAAATTCCATCTCAGGAAGGAATCTGGGTATCCCAGCTGGTACTGTGGAACTAGTCTTGGCTCTGATATGCCAAAGAGTTGCCAAGATGTGTTATGTTAATGGCAAAAACATTATAATGTGTTCTAATTAAACCTCATTATAATAATTGTTATCACATCAGAGGAAGGAAAAAGTTCTCTCCTGTGCAGTCTCCATGTTTAATCATGGTATGCAGTCTGCTCCAGAATAAGCTTTTCAAGGCACTGGAGGTGCCTGGAGATGACCATTTTTTATATATTTAAAATTTATGATAGGAATGTTTCTTCAGTGTGTTTCTTATGTGGCATTTCCTGGATTAAGGGTCATGAAATAAAATCAGCAATAAATTAGGGAAAACATAAAACACTGTGGGCACTGTGAAAATGGCCCACATCCAAGAATAGCATGCTAAAAAGCAAGCACTTTACACTCCTGAACCCTTCCTAAGTTTTCAACACGTTTTTTTTCTTTGCACTTCTTTAAGGAAAACCCTAGGATATACATCATAGCAAGGACTTTCTGTCCCCTTGGGTCCCCTGGTTTCCTTATTTATGTATTGATTTAAGAGCTGGCTGAAACAGGCCGACTACATGACAGGTAGAATGACTTTTCAACAAACTTTACAGGACACCAACACTTCTATGTTGTACCCACACTACATTCTGATAGAAGCCTATTGCCCACATGAGCAGATGAGGTGTAAACAGCTTATAAAAGTCTTTTTACAGACACCATTAGAACAAGTATGGAATTGTGTACGGGCATGGAATTCTGCACTAAAAGATAAACACTGCTATTCCTAAATTTACACCTTCAGCTGGAACACCTTAGTCAGTCTGTTTACAAAGCATGTTTTTCCCCACCTCCTTGCTTTTTGTATGACTTTCCTTCCTTCCACAATCTGACTCTTTGTCAAGGTCAAATGCAAGTAAGACCTCCTTCTTCAGTAAGGCTTCCTGAACACCTCCCAAAATTGGAAGCAGACTCTTCCTCTTTCCCCTTACAAAGCCTCATTTACTTAATAATGATAATAAAAGATGTTCATCCACTATATTTGTGTTCATCATTTTTTGTGTATAAATATAGTTTACTCTGAATGTGATTTAACTAGCCTCACATGGCCCAGTCAGAATTCCTACAGCTCTCTGAGCCAGTTATCAATTCTATCTGCCAGAAGTGAGTAGGGACATGCCACTTTCCCTCCTTTTATTAAACATGCCACTACCTAAGGTCACATTTAGTACCAAATAGGCATTGAATCAACATTAGATAGTTAATGAACAAAGGAATTGTAAATAATATGTAAACAGTAATTCAAAAGGACATTAATTCTAAATAAAGACATTGATTAAATTCTGTTTGTGAAAGTCCATGCCCATTTTGAAGTTAAGTCTACACTCATATTGTTGAATAAGCTAACTTGACAGAGATGCCCAAAACCAGTGCAACTGAGGGTCATGTTTGGTAAGGAGAGGTGGTGGTTAAATGTCTTAGATTCAAGCCACAGACATTATATTTGAGTTTCCAAAGGGGATAGGAGGGTTTGAGAGGTGGGGTGCTATCTTATTATGAACCTAAACTGTGTCACCAGGGCTGGTGCCTATTTTCTCTTTGATGACAACAAGTAGCTACTGGCTCTCATGATGGTTGTAATTGTAACAAGACCCAAATCTTGTAGCAATAAATCAAATGGAGAGGAATCTATGCCAAGGGATTGGTCTTGATTTGGTTATCAAATTCTTTCTCTCCCAAAAAATAATCCTTAGACCAGTGATAAACCTAAGCTAATCACCAAAGACTAACAGAAGCATTAATCTGACTCAAAGTTATTCAGCTGAAAAATTAAAAACTGTGTTAGGAAAAGAGAAGGAGAAATAGACACTGGGGAAGTAATCAGGAGATAGTTGCTAATTTGATTGTCATTTTCTTGGTAGAAGGTAAACTAGTAGAGAACAGGGATGTCTACTCACTCATTTATCAGAGAAGTAACTTTAGATCCATTGCTTATAAAATAATGATATAAGGATTTTTATGATATAATGATCAGTTCTCATTTCTTTATAATCATCAAAACTGAAAACTGGACCAAATCTATTATAATGATTTTGAAAAATGTAAGCTAATTATATACATTATCAGCTTTGCTATAAACTAAAGGTTTGCTATAAATGAAAAAAACTATTTGCTTTTTTCAGTAAATAAGGAAACTAAGGTCTAAAAGTATTAAATGTTTACTGAAGAGTATACCTGTGTGTGAGCCAGGATTCAAATCCCACTTTTCTAACTCCTGCTCAAATGATCTTCCCACCTTAACACTTTGACTTTTCATGTTTGAAATACATAAAACCTCAAACACATGATTACATTTTTATATAAAGTTGGTTTCCAAATAGGCTAATGCAAAGTAGAATGTTAACTAGAATCTGTCTTCTCAGGAGCTTTGCCTAATTTAATCTGTCCATTTTCCATATACCAAATGAACAGCCAGTTTGGAAAATTAAATTTTTTAAAAAGAATAACTACTCTGAATGTACACTCCATGTTTTAATCTCCATGTGCCTGGTGACATGTGAAAGCACACTACCAGAGAATTATATGCTGCCTCGTAGATGTCATCCAGAACCAGAGCCTCATCATTCACAGTTGACCAAAGGAAACCCAGGAATGGCTGCGAGCAAATCATTTGGTAAAATGTGTTTCATTTTTCCCACCTGACCCTTTGCTCTTATCTTTGACATCCAGACACCTCTTCTGGCATCCAACCCAGCAGGACCATCTGGACTTTGTATGCCTAGAGTATTTGGAAGGACTTTTGCAGCTTGCTGGGAATTGCTGACACTGACCCTGCTCTTTATTCTTTATATTTCCCTCACCTCATGCCACTCACTTTTACCTCTCCTCCAAGACCTTGGAAACAGCCTAACTTCTATTCTCATGTTACTATTACTAAGCTGGCTTACCTGTCCCTGGATTTGATATGTGACTAGCCCTGTTGTCTGGAAAAAACTATTATCGACTGAGTTTTATTTTGAATAATGCAAATATGGCCCTTGCTTATTTGTTTGAGATAGCAGCAAACCTGCGCAGAACTCCTGAGACAAAGAACAAAGCACAATCTACATGTGAGACACTTTTGGAGATCTAGAGATGCCTTTCTTAATGCAGTCTTCATACTTCATGAATCTTGCAGTAGTTGTTCAGAAACAAAAATGCACACTCTCAGAGGCCCAATCCGTAGGACCCCTGTGCTCATTTCCAATGAAGCTTTGTTATTTCACCTGTGATCCAGGATATTAATGAAGTAGCTGTATGGGACCTGTGCTTTTCATACAATGAAGGGAAGGAAACACTAAAAAGGAATCCATTTACAGCCACTCCGTTAACAGAGGGCTAAATCCATGTCAGATCTGAGACCCATGTTTTCTCCCTTGCTGTGTTAGTAGCAGCATCTTTCCTGGTGCCAGGGCTGTCACAGGACAGTGGAGACATTAGCTGGTGGCTTTCAGCTGCTTTCATTAACCAAGTCCTATGTCTTTCCAAATATAAAGATTGGGGTTATTCTGTCTACCTTATGAATCAGCCACTAGAAATCAACATTCTAGTTAGAATCAGAGAAGGAGTGTAAACATTAGAAAGAGATAGAAAATAGGAGAGAGAAAAGAAATTAATTGATTTCTTGTGTTTTACAAAATAGTACATCTTAAACTTCCTTCAGTCTGAAAGGTGGTAGCTTATCTGGTTGAAATTACAAAGTGACTGCTTGTGAGAATAAGAAAATATGCAGAACTGGGATGAAGAAATTGTTCTGTACATATTGTAGAATGCCTATTACTACCTGTTCCACTATAGAATCTTTTAAAATAAAATTTGCTCCTGAGAAAGATCTATCATTTTGGAAGGTTGGGGAGTATTAATGCCAAGATAGCATCACTTTAAATTTCGTGAAATCTGATAATTTTCATCAGCAGTTGAATTTCTTCTTTAAAAGATGCTAGGTGAATACCTTTCTCACCTGAAAGTTGATGCTGGGTGTGGGGGAGGGGGCAGGAGGGAGGTGGAACAAACAAAATGATAAAAAATAATAGGAGAAAAAAAAGTTGATGTTAAGTAAATCAAAGGATGTTTTGTTTTTATTTTTTAAGTCCCTGTTTTATGGGCATTGATTGTCATTCACTTCTGACAGAGGGCATGTAGTCCTGGGGTTGATGGAGAAGACTGTTTAGGCTTCCTGTGGCATTGAATACTTGGTGCTCAGAGGGAGAGAAGCCATTTTTTTTTTTTTTGGTCTGCCAACTTTTGTTTTATTTTTTAAATGACATAGAGAATCACAGATCCATCAAAATGTCTTTACCCGAAGGAGGGATTTTCCTATAGTTACAAGAGAGGGCTTTGGCCTGGTGCTGGTGGCTCATGCCTATAATCCTAGCTACTCAGGAGGCAGAGATCAGGAGGATCATGGTTCAAAGCCAGCCCAGGCAAATAGTTCATGAGATCCTATCTCAAAAACTCTTCACAAAAATAGGGCTGGTGGAGTTCAAGCCCCAGTACCACAAAAAAAAAAAAAAAAAAAAAAAAAGGGCTTTGAAATGAAACCACAGTTCAAATCTTAATGTTATGTGCCCGTTTGAAGTGTTGCAGGATGGTGTCAAGGGTCCTTGCCTTCACAGGCCAGAGGACTGGCTCCTGAGGCAGCTGAATGCTGAGCCAAAGCTGGAATATAAAGTAGGATCTATTAGAAAGGAAAGGCTACAGCTAAGGTACTGCAGGGGAGCCCAGAAGCAGGTAACTCTCTGCTCAGGTAAAGGCTGGGGTTTTTACGGGGGGTTTTCTCATTGGCCTTGCAGTTCAAGGGCTTTCTTTTTTTTTTTTCTTTTATTATTCATATGTGCATACAAGACTTGGATCATTTTACTCCCCTGCCCCCACCCCCTCCCTTACCACCCACTCCGCCCCCTCCCTCTCCCCCCTCACCGAGAAGCCATTTGTTGTAAGTCAATGTAGAATGAAAAACAGGAGCCAATCAACGGCTTTGATCCTTAGGAGCCCTTCTCACCATACCTGTTAGTGGTTCTCAAACCTTGTTGCAGTCTGTAATGTAATCATTAGAAAATAGATACCAACACACTTCCTAGGAGTAAGCCTTTTTGAATAAGCTTGAGGAAGTTTTGAGCATCTGTATTTTAAGAAGTTTACAAATACTTCTGATATACACTAAAGTTAAAGCATTGTTTCCCTCACCCCCTCTCCAAATTCCCTGAACTATATACACTGTATCGCCTTTGTCAAATTGACTTCCCTTACAAATGAATATTTTCTTGGAATAATAATGAGAAAGTGATTGGAGATGAACACGTCTCTAAACAAAGCCATTAATTAGATACAAACGCTATACCAAGTAAACTCTACTTTTAATCACTGCAGTGGTAAACAACAGCAAAAACACAAAGCCGGGGTTAGGGGCAAAGTACTAAATAAAACTCAGAAAAACTGACACAAGTAATAAATTACATTGACCACATCTCTAAAGTCCTTATCCAAAATAAGAGAAATGTCATTCATTTATTAAGACTAGTTTTGTATTATATCATTGACTATAGAAATACTGTGAGAGACTATTTCCACATTTGTCCTGGAAAGGGGGAAAAAAGTCAATTCTTTTCATTTGTGACTAAAATTGTTGATACTGAATGGGTCTAGAAGAGCTGTTTTTAACTATGGTATTGTGGAGACTCCCTGCAATGACATTTATTTTACTTGAATCCATATGTGCCCCAGCCTGTGACTTTGTAAGTATTTTTCTGGGAAGAATGCATGTATTTCTGATAATAAAAGAGTTTTGGATTTTAAGTATTTATCTACCCTCTATCAGCCAATATAAGGTTCAAGTTTTCATTCAACCAATTTTTAGATCCGTGCTGATGAAACATGTTCATCTGGGATCTTTGGTGTGTAAACCAGGATCTGTTTCTAGAATGGCTTCAGTGGAATGGAATAGTTTCTAGATGACATCTGGCCTTTATAGTGGGAAGAGATTTTCAGGGATTACAAATACGTTGTATTTACTTTCAAATATTATTTGTTGTACTCCAGGATTGCTGGGCCAACTTAATAACATTGAACTTGGTTTAGACTCAGCCTATGCCTATGAGTGCAACACAGCTTTATCAGCTCTGGTCAAACTAAATCATCACATAATAATCTCAACAAAACATTTACCCTTACTTACAACCAAATGGCTTACCAACCGACAAACCTCTTCCATGCGACATACAGTGTTGCTTATTTCTTTTGTCTTAGATGAATGTTTTAGAAAAGGGATTCATGAATGCTGAGTCATTGTAAAGGAATTAAAATAGAAAATTATTGGTAATTCTTGCAGTGGTCAAGAAAATTTTATTTAATGCTGAGTCCCCTCCAGTTTCTTCAAAACCTTTTGCTTTAATTGTCAAAATAATAGGAATTTACTCATTTATTTGAAGACTAATGTAAGTCTCTTATTTCACTTCATCTTATTTTCCACATGTCCTGCTTTAACTGAAACTGACAGCCTCAGGTAGTCTGTGGCTGCTTCTTTTGACTCCTAACATAGCCTTGGTGTCATCACCATTGTCCTTTATATTGCAAGGTCATAAACAACTGCCTTTTATTGAACTTCTTAAAGAATAGCCATGCTATTACTTCCCAAATTATTTTTCCTGAAGTCAACTTCATTGTTTTACCATGCTTTTTGCGTCAAATTCAATGCTGATCTTTTGAAGGTAAGAGTTATCTATTACTGCATGTAAAATTATCCTAAAACACAGCAGTTTAAAACAACCAATACACTTACTGTCTCATATAATTTATATGGGTCATGAATCTGAGAGCAGCCTATCTGAGTGGCTCTGGCTCAGTCTCTGCTACGGTTTGAATGTATTCCCTGAAAGTTTATGTGCAGGAAACTTAATCCTTGTCTAAAGTTTTTTCTATAGTAGCTTGACTTCCATGTTCACCCAGGACACAAAAAAGAATAGATTCTAGCTTGATGCTACCTCCAATTTAGTGCTTTTTCCACAAATCTGCTTTATTCTTTCTTTTGGGAAGAAAGATGCTAGGTTCTATTAAATGTAGAAGTCCCAGCAATCTACTCTACCTTCCCCATGTTAATTCCACAACTATCCAGATTATAAATCTCTCCAATAATCTCTTTCCAAAGATAAAGATAAGATTGTTTATCTTATTACTAAAATTCCTTAACTTCTGAAACATCCAAGTAACTGAAATGTATGCCAATTGAATAGATGAATAAAGAGAACAGTCAATAGTATGATGGGAAGGGATTCGGGTAACTTGGTTAGGGTTAGTTTGTGTCACATGGGAGAAAAAAGGAAGAAGAGACTAAGAGAAGTCAAAGTATATCAGTGCTGAAATTCTGGAAACAATTCCCTTTGAGATTGGGTACAGGACAGGTATGGCTGCTTTCATCACTTCTATCAAACTATTGACGAGAATTAACATCAAGTAACTACTCTCAAAGAGACTCAAAAGTGTGCCACAGCTGACTCACATCCACTGGTAAAAGCCCTCTGGTAGCATCTCTTCCTAGCTCTACATTCAGAAGTGACAAGTTGGCACCCTGAAATCAAGTTTGTGACACAAAAACAAAAGCAAAAAGTGTATAAAGCAGATTTTTTCTTTGGCCTCAGAGATCTGGTCTATCAATATGCTACTGGATGCATTTCACAAGCATAATGTTGAGTGCCAAAAAAGTATACACCAAAAAAGCACATGCTGTACAGTTCCATTTTTATAAAATATTAATATGGTACTAGAAATAAAGATTGTGGGTGACCTTAGGGAGAGTGGTGACTGGGAAGAATCATTATAATGGAGCTTCTAGAGTGTTGGCAGTGATCTGATTTTTATTGTAATCTGGGTTCTGGTTGAACAGACATATGAAAATCCAGTGACTCTATTTATGAAACATATACATTTCTTTTTGTATATTGTACAAATATATATGTCTGTGTGTATAGTGTATATACATATACATGTATATAAAATTAAAACATTGAGATACCAGTAGGCTTAAAAATAGTTGAAGATTAGTCAATGAATCTAGTCAATGAAGATTAGTCTCTAATGAATGTGATTGTGTTTCAATAAAACTTTATTTACAAAATCAAGTGAGCTAACTAGATTTCACCTGCACCCCTTATTTAGCTAACCAATCCCTGTGCTAGTTGATGTCTAATAAAATTCGTTACATACTAATTAGTGATGGTCCTCAAAATGATCTTATTTAACCCTTTTAATTCATAGAAAAAGACTAGTGACAACCAGAGAGCACCAGTAAGCCACTTAGGTCATAGCTACCTGCAAGTGGACTCCTGACTTCTCACATAGGAGTTCTCCAAAAAACCTTACCTTCATCTGCACTTTTCTAATAATCCATATCTCATATCTCAAGGAGATATACACTCATATTTATAAGAGAAAGTTTAAAGAGTTCCTAAGTGTTTTCCTGTTTGGCTGCCATCAGGTAAAGTATGAACCACAAAATTGTGTATACTATGCTTTAGTATTTTGTCCCTTGAACCAAAGTTATGAATGAATGATTTCTTTTCCTTTTTTACAAGAACAATGAAAAGAACCCAAAAGATTGTTTTCATAGCTACCCACTGCCCAGAAGTTATTCATATTCAAAATTATGAGAAGACTATAATCTTATGTGGGGTAGGGAGGAGATTTAAAGGGAAATGGTGGGAACCATTGAAGTTTGCCCATTCTAACAGACCAGAAAGTTGAGAGTATCATAAGGTCCACACAGCCAAGTGGAGTGAATCATCATCATTGTGGTATATTCCAGCAAGATCAGAAAGTGAGAAGACACCTAAACTTATGGACCTTGTGAACATATCATGTAAAGGGGCTTTCTGTAGATGACTTCCAAGAGGTCCAAAGAGCAGCACAATAATAAAGTCCAGTAGTTTAGTAACATTTAATAAAACAGATCCTAGTAAATATTAATGCAGAGCTCCAAGAGAATGAATATAAGATTTTCATGACTAGATGGAGAGAAATCTCTTCCATTCAGAAACCTAAAGCAAAGCACAAGAGTGCAAATGTGCAGAGACAATAAATAAAATTAAATCTCATTTAATAAAAAAGAGCTTTAGAAAGAAGAAAAGCAGATGCTATGGTTACCATGTGCAGCTTAATATACTGGGAACTAGTCTTCAGGAAGTGCAAGAGCATCTGAAGAGGACTGGAGCCACAGGGTTTTAAACACATTGTTGTCCTGTAGATAAGAGCCTGTATTTTTAAGTCAACAAGCATTGAGCACCACTACAGATCCATGCTTGTGAAGAAAAGCATGATCTCACGGAAAGAACCACATTCAAAATGAGTCCTGGGGTCAGGACTCTCTCTACTTCTAGTCATCACTTAAAAGAAAATATTCCCAGCACTGTTTAAAAGGGTTTAGTTAATAAGAATTACATCTACGTGTCTTTCATTTTAACTATGTGCTCAGTATGGAGGGGAAGAATCAAAGATTTACTTAATTGCCATCCCCAAGGGTGAAGGAAATGTTTATTTATTTTGCCTATAACTGTTCTGATTTTCCTCAGGCAATCCCACTGTCTAGGTGTCAAGGAATAAAATTGCAAATATCTAATCTGGTTTAGAAATTACTGTGATAAAATTAACTAAGGATCAGTTTTGAGGATCTTTGCTCAATCTTTCTTAATTTTTGTACTCCTCTCTCATAGATGCAGTCTGGGGTATATGAGGAAGGGTTTAGTGTAGTCTTGAAAAGTGGCAGAAAGAATCACATGATCCAGGAAGCATCTGTAGTGTTTGACCTGCATCACTGGTGTGCGGAAGTCCCTACTGCATTGCTGAACACACATTAGGCTGCTTCTGTGGATGATGTCTGCCTTTTTTGACCTGGAAGCTACTTTCCTCCATTCAGGAGTTTTGTTCTGTGAACTCACTCTCCCTTTGGCTTCCACCATATGTCCCAATTGGCCTTTTGCTTCCAGCCCAACTTCTGAAGCAGAGTTCTTGTCCTAGCAGAACCCTGAGCAGGAACGCTGGCTCTTTAGGCTATGTACCTATGTAAGGGTGCAATCAGAAAGAATCTTACGCTCTCTCCCAACTACCAGTTCTAGTGATACTGATAAAAATCTTAGGTAAGTTTTATAGTTTAGTGCTTATTTTGAGATAAACATTTTTCTAATTCTAGTATGAAAACAATTCCATGATAGTAATTAATATGTCTAAGACGGAAGAGAGGGGGTGTTAAATCTCAAAAAGTTATTTAAGGTTGAGTTTTCTTTCTTCCTGCAGTTCGAGCCTATAGCAGCAAGGGGTACTCCTGCAGAGAGAAAGGGTAGTGGTTGGTTACCTCCTTTATTTTTCTGTCTTAGCCTTCTCCTCTTTCTTCCACTCACTGTGCTGCGGAAGGAAGGAGGGGGATGGAAAGGAAGGTGGGATATGTCATATTTGGCTGGCACTGATGTTATCTGGCACTGGTTTCCTCTGGCCATAGCAGCTGTTTAAAGCCTCTTGTGGGCACTTTTGTCTTTCTGCTTCTCCGGCTGTCTTATTTGAATACACCCCTGCCATTCAATCAAGGCTCTTTCTGGGCTTGCTCCTTGGTTTCTTTTTCATTAGTCTACCTCTCCTTTCTGCACAAATGTCTTGCTCTCTGGCAGAGGTCTGCATGAGCATTAGCCCTTCTAAAGTAGCTCCAGGTCAACCTTTATACTGTGATTTCCACATCTGGTTTTAAGGAATCCAGGAACTTTGATCATCTCTCTAGAGAAGGACAGTCACTACTTCAAAGTAGCCCTCTCTACTAGCTGGTCTTTTGAGACAGCCTTTTAAATATTTTTAAGGCATTAATCATGAATATACTGTGACTTCCAAACCTCATGGGGAAATCTCAAACTGAATTTAGTCATTTTATTGTTAATACTGGCCTTTGGTGGTGGGAAGGGATTGGGTGTACTAGAGATCAAACCCAGTCCCTTGATCAAGTTAAGCACACTCTCTACCATGAGCTACATGACCCAGCCCTGGCATTTGTATTTTGACACTATTTCCAAACCAAACTGGCTTGAACTGATGCCTTAGTTGTTCCATTCTTTGTGGTGTCCAACCTGATTCTCAGTTGAGGGAGCCCCTATCTTCTAGAAATGTGTTCTGGGTCACAGTTTTGCTAGTTGAAGTAAGTTAGCCGGTTCTTTGTTACCTCTGTTGTAGCACTCACCCTATAATAGAATGGTCTATTTGTGTATCATTCTGAACTGTCAGTGTTCTTAAGACAGTGACTTCATCTGTCTGGTTCACCATCATTTCCAGAAAAATAGCGCATACATTCTAAATGCAAGTGACATAACCTCTGGGTAGATAGGGGAGGGCTTAGGTAGAATGGCTCATGACCCTCCAAATGGTTAATATTCATACACAGATACACAGTGTATCCATGATACTAAAATTTCCTGAGTAAGAAGTGCAATTAGAGGGTAAAACAATAATAGAAAGATGTTGAAAAACTGGTCTAACACAGTGTAGACAATAATAGAAATGAATTAACTAAATGCATAAGTGAATAAATGACTGAAATATTTGCTTGCTTGAATCCTGTTACTCTCCCAATCCCATGACAGTAGAAAATGGATGCGTCAGTCATAAGTAGTCTCTGAGAAGATGGCAAAATTATTGCATTTCCTATGTCTCAGCATAGCCCAGAAGCAATAGAACATTAGATCATCAGTGAATGATCTTGTGAGTTCCCATGGGTATTGGTGTGGCCCAGAAAACAATCAAACATTATTTCTTCTAGGTCCTAAAGTACAACAAGTATTGTTAAGAATTTCCTGTCACTCCAAAAGGACATGGAGATGATGGAGAGAGGAGGAACCTGTGTGGCTGTGGGAAAAGGATGCATCAGCAACCTGCAGAGACCAGTAACTAATAACTGCTCTGCTTCAGATAACTTAGCAAATGTCTGTATAGAAAGAAAGGTTATAATGACAAAACCAAGTGCCACCTCTGAATCTTGTGTTAAGACATCAGCAATTATCATCAGAATACTTAACCATATATTGTATTTTGTATGCAGCTAGAATTCTAATTAGGGACTTTCACTCCAGAAGTGGTCACCTTGCATTAGCTCAAACAGCTCCATCCAAAGGTGGTTCTTATGTTTCCACTGTTGTTATCCCTAATCAGACCAGAAATTTAGTTAATTAGTGGACTGTCAAAAGTGATTTTCATTAGTGAAATCAGGTTTTTTAATAGCATGAAGAGTGTTAGAAATATACTTTCTTTGGTAACAGGAACTATGTTACAGAATGTAGTTTGAATAAAGCATTTTATAGACTGTTTCCCTTGCCTGTATGGTTTCATTTTGGTAACAGCCTAAATTAAATGCTACATAATATGAACTGAGAAGATTTAGTTCCAGATTCTGTAGGTCAGAGCTGCTGATGAGGTGACACACTCATTAAAAAATTCACCAGAAGCCAAGACCATATGAAGTGAGGAGAGTATATGATTGAGCGGCATTTTTCCTGGGTCTTTCAGGTTTCTGCCTGTTGAGCAAAGGCGCTGACTGTGCTCATTCTGGACAACCTTTCTAGGGGTGTTGCATTGTGAACAGCTTTCAAAGACAGAGATAGTGTTTCCTCTTGAGCAATTGGCAGGTCTGTTTATAGCAGGAGTTGGCAAGCAATGGCCACTCAGAACCTTGGATCTGTGGCTTGTTTCTGCCTGTGAGCATCGTTTTCAACTTGCTAAAGGGTTATAACACAAACAAATAAGCAAACATGAATGAAGCATGTAACAGAGATTGTATTTGGACAAGAAAGCCTAAAATACTTGCTATCAGGCTTTTTTTTTTTTAATTGTCAATCCTTAGCTTACAGTATGGAAAAATAAAGATAGTATCTCTCTTCAGAGCATAAAGCAGCTTGTGTAAAAGATTCAAAGTTCCCTATGCTCAGGTTACTCTTGGTAATGTACCTGATCGAGTGACCATGTATTATCTCACCCTCTTCATGTTTTCCTGTGAGAACAGGGGCTCAGAGAACCAAAGTAAATGCTGATACACTGGCTATTGCTATTGTTGTAAAACATGATTGGAGTTTCATGTATTCTTCCATTACCTTTCAAACTATATGATAGGTTAGTATGTGAGCTTGCAATTAGGATACATCTCAAATTCTTCACAATTCTTGATATCTGTTGCCAATGGGAAAGATTACAGAATCCCACCTATGAAAGATTATCATATCTAGGATTCAGGGAATGGCTCAAGTGGTAGAGGACTTGACTAACAAGTATGAGGTATTGAGTTCAAGCCCTGGTACCATGAAAAAAAAAGATCATATCTGCTTTAAAGGGAACTTTCTTATCTGTTGATAATTGGAATATTAGAAGTCAGAAAACACGGAACTGGTCCTGTGTACATAATAAATCACAAATCAAGTTTATCTACTATTTATTTCTTCTTATTAATAAAATTTGGTTAATTTTTCTCTATCTCTCCTTCTCTCTCTTCCCCCCTTCCTTTCCTTCTCTCCCTTGTGTATATTTGTATGTAAGTTTTCAGGTATATTCAGTTATCTCATTTGGTTTGAGACTTAATTTCACAACCTTGTAATTAAATTTCTTAAGAGGCTATCATTATGTACAACAAAACCATTGAATCAATTTGTAATCTTTGGTAATCTTTTTATAATTGAAGTGTAGCTTTAGTAAAATTGTCCAAGACCTGAACTCAATATAAAGATGAAGTTCAATTATAGAGAGGTAGAGAGAAGTATTTCTATAGCACTTATCAGTGGTCAGTAAAATAAAGAAATATAAAGCTTTCAAGATAAAAACTAACATGTACTATTTGAATAGTCTATACTATTCAACTATTTGCATTTGGAATTAATAGTATAACTAAACAAAGGCTGTTGTACAGAAGGTTGTGTGTGATCATACTTTAGGAACTTGTGTTTTTTTGTGTATGATCATTTGGTTGATTTTTTGTTGTTGTTGATACTGAAGTTTGAACACAGGGCCTCATATTTATTATGCAGGTGCTCTACCACTTGAGCAATGCTCCCAGTTCTTCTTTGCTTTATCTATTTTTCAGGTAGAGTCTTGTGATTTTGCCTGCAGCTGCTTCAGACCACCATCCTCCTTTCTACAACCTCCCATGTAGCTGGGGTTACACGTATGCCACTGTGCCAAGCTTATTGTTGAGATGGGGTTTTGCTAACTTTTTGCCTAGACTGGTCTCAAATTGCTATCTTCTTGGGATTACAGATATGAGCCATCACACCCAGCCATAGAAACTTCTTGATGACATTCTTAGTTTCTCATAAAATCCAGAACGGTTAAAAGAATTCAAGAATGCTCTTAAATTTGTTTTCTGACATTAAATGTATAGAATTCAAAATATTGATCAATTATGAAATTTATATTAGAATGGAATTTTGAAGCCATATATATGTCTAGTGTATTTTAGAAAATGGAATTCTAGAAAATTTTCACATTAAAATATATGATTATATATAGGGAAGAACGCTATGATCTTTCAAGACTCTGCTACCTTTTCCTTACTTTTAAAATGTCTATCATGCTTACAAAGATTCACATTGGTTTCTTGATTGGATCATACCATTTCCTACTACCCGAGTCCCCTAACCTTTATTTGAAGTGCATATTTTCAGGTATAAAACTGTTAGTCCTAGTGTTAGTTAGCAACTAAAGAAATGTTGCATATAAGAATTTTAGGTATTCCTTATTCACTTACTAAGTTGTAGGAATAATTTGTACTTTCTGAATGGATAGAGCTGCATTCTAGAGCTAGGGCCATTTCTGATGGCCTGGACTCCACAAAGAATTATTTTGGGGCATTTGATAATGACTTACAGTTTCTTCTTTTCTTCCTCTCCTTTCCTCTCCTCTTCATTTTGTTTTCTTTCCCTTCCTTCATGCAATAGATGTGCTCCTATTCATGTATATACCATTTTCTGATTACACCTTCTTTGTACAAACTATAAAACAGCACACCTAGTCTCAGGTGGATTGCAAATCTGGATGATTGTCAGCCTTGCTTTTCCTTAAAAATGTCTTAAGTAGTATAGCTACAACTATTGCACAGAAATGAATCTTAGAATGAATCCTAATATTACTCAGAGAGCAGCAAGACAAAGCTCACTCATAGGAGACCACCAAGGGAAGGAGTCCCTTTCTGCTGTAAAATTACTTTGCACCCAATACAGATAAAATTCTTGCCTAGGGGGCCCATAAGGTATGTTTTTTCCTGCTGCTTCTCAGTGTCTACTCTGGGGGAAATGGATTCAAAGTTTTACTAGGCTGTGAGTGCTCCACAATTAGCATATCCTTTGCATGTGTTTCCTATAACTGCTCCAACAGAGCAGAGTTCCTGCTGGCCACTCCAGGAACTAAGACCTACATTAGGTGGTTTTCTAAACATGTTCAATACTGACTCTGGATGCCTTTTCCAGTGGAATTTGTATTGTTAGAGGAAGGTTTTATTTATTTATTTTTTCTTTAGTACAGAATGTTGTAAACTATTTCCAGGCATACCAGACCCTGAACTCTAGGGAGATGTGGTCTGGAAGATTGAGAAGGCATATTACTTCCTCAAATTTTCTTTACTTTCTGTTCCAGATGGAATCGTTTAAATGAAGTCATAGCTTTATGTGCATGGGGCAGAGGCCAAGAGAAAGGAAGAAATATAAACAACAATGTTCTCATATGTGTATCTTAATTTATACATATGTGTGTGTGTATCACGTACACACATATATTGCTTTCCAAATCAGTACTGAACCATTCTAGTTAATGCTATAAAGTTTTTATATTTCTTATGACTTTCAAGGTACTTGAAAGCATACACATATATACATATCTCAACTCCTTTATAAAGTAATTAAAATATATTCATTATTATTCCCATTTTACAATGTAAAGAAGAAAATAATTTTCTTGGGATCACAGTGAATTCATGATAGAGTCAAAATTAAAATTCAGAATTACAGATTCTTATTTTAGTGTTCTAAAATTTATACTTAACATAGTTTGTTGCTCAAAGAGGACACACAATTTCTCTTAATCTAATTGTATACTGATTGCCAAAGGATAACATAAATGAAAATGTTTTCCTCATAGATCACTTCCACCTGTTCTTTGGAAGTAATGATGTTATCAGTGACCAGGCCAGACAGGTAAATTGCTCTAAATGGGAATTCAATTTTCAACTAGGGCTTCTGAAAGGAGGTGGTTAAGAGAATAACTAAATCAATTTACTATACCTTCCTGTGACATAAGAGCAAACCAGAAATAAGATCTCTTACTGAATCATGAGAAATACAGAATGTATAAATAAGTGAATAATAAGGGGGGAGGATATTGTGTCAATGTATTGTTTGTGTTCCAGCCCACTCCTTGTATCTTACTGCCTCCTGTCAGGAAAACATTCTTTAAGAATTAACCTAGAAGGTAACACACATGCACAGGAAATTAATGTGAGTCAACTCCATGTATAGCTATTCTTATCTCAACCAGCAAAAACCCTTGTTCCTTCCTATTATTGCTTATACTCTCTCTTCAACAAAATTAGGGATAAGGGCAAAATAGTTTCTGTTGGATATCGAGGGAGTGTGGGGGAGAGGGAGGGGTAAGGGAGAGGGTGGGGACAGGGGGGAGAAATGACCCAAACATTGTATGCACATATGAATAATAATTTTTAAAAAAAGACATTGGTCCCATGAATAAATGAACATCTGAACTCTTTATGGCCAATAACACTGATTTCACTTTAAGTCAAAATTATAGAAACTCATTCCTCAAGGGTAAGAATCAGAACCATTTTGTCCATTTCAACTTACCCACTAGCATACTTCTTGTATGGTTTTAAGGAAATTGTGTATAGAACATCATTGAAATAGCAAACATTACTGTAATTAATTCATAAGTGAAAATACTTTTAATGTCTGCTCATATCACAGTGAGTTATTTCTAGTTTTCATTATTTGGAAGGAAAACCAGTGCTGTGAACAGTCATAAGTTTAAGTATTCCAAGCCTACCACTTTGATCTAATCCAAACTGTTGGCAGAATAGAGGCCTGTGACATAGACACATACAATAAAAACTACATACTAATGTATCCTCCATCCTACCACTGTGTAATTTCTCTTTCCCCTTATCACAGGTGACTAGCAATTTCATTTTCACCCTTCCACTTTATCTCTAAAGTGTGCCCTTTCCCCCCAATTTATAATGGAAAAGCTGGTTCATCTTAGGCTATTTCTTTCCTGAATTATCACATCTTTCTCCTTGAACTTTCTTTTTTTTTTCTATTCAATCAAAATTGTTGCCACAAAAATAATTTCTGTTCAAAAACAACATTGTCACCATCATCTTTGAATATGAATGGAAATATTCTGAGAGAGAAGCAATAGGAAAATTTAATAAAAACCTTAAATAAATGCAATTGAACAGAATGAGTATATGAAAAATCTTTTCTGCACTTCCCAGAGACTTTGCAGTCAAAATAGTCACCAACCTAGAATTATGCATTGACTGAATCTTTATGTGTCAGCTGCTAGGGAAATACTAAAGCCAATTTAAGTAAATATCCTGTTATTTAAAAACAGTTACTAGTGAATTAAATTTGTGCTTACTTGTTTGTGTTAAACTATATAGCTGCCTCAGAGAATTTACCAGTTTGACCATCCTTGATTTCAGGAATTGTTTCCTATCTGCAGACAGTCTGTATAAAGACTTATTTCATGCACACTAATGACAGATTTTGGTGAGTAAATATAGGCTCTCCTAGGAAAGCAGCGTGTTTTTGAGTTCAATGGAGAGAAGTTCGCACTTCAAGCAAGAAGTTCTATGCAAGGTTGATGAATTCGTAATGAAGACTATGAAGTCCTGTAGTAATATAATCTCTGCCATTTTCTATTATTTACAATGCCCTGCTGTGCTAAAGTACCTGAAGATAGAGGTGAAAAACAGTCAAAGTAAGGAGAATCTACAGCCTTGTAGATCAGTTACTTGGGAGTCATTCTACTCAAAAAACTAGCTGTTGAATGATATATGTGTAAGGTTCTTCCCCACAAGGAATTTTATTTATTCTATGAATAACATATTTGATTCAAATTTTCACAAAGCAAAAATTCTACCAAATGTAATCTTTGTTTCAGCCAGTACAAAGAGCTGAACTCTATTAATAATGAGTATTTTGATATCATAAAATCATAAGAACTAAATGGTATTTGCAAAGCATTATAAATTGAACAATGGCCATCCAATGACATCAAGGCTTTATCCCTGGAACTTGTAAATGTTACCTTGCTTTGAAAATGTAATTAAATTAAGATTAGTCTGGATTTTCCAGGTAAGCCATCACAAATATACTTATAATAGAGAAGCAATGAAGATTAGATACACAGAGAGGAGAAAACAAGGTGGAGATGGAGGCATAAATCTGAGTGATGCAGTCACAGGCCAAAGAACCCAAGGATCCCCAGGAGCCACTACAAACTAAGAATAAGTCATAGAATGGATTCTCCCTCAGACTCTGAAAAAAACCTACTCTGCCAATACATTGATTGTGAACTTCTGGCCTCCCGAACAATGAAACAAGAAATTTCTATTGCTTTAAGCCAACAATGTTGTAATAATTTATGTGATATCCCTAGAAAACAAATATTGATATTTATAATACATAATAAGAATTTTTAAGACATTTTTCTTATAAATGAACTATTTAAATTCTTTTTACTAGAATACCATGTCTATATTATTTACAACTTTGTATTATGAAATAAATAAACAAACCAAAGCAGGAAAATTAATTCCTGAGATCAGGAAATGAAAAAATTTCAGGGAATAAAATATGAAAAAATGGGAAGGAAAAAAAGAGCAAATTATATTTGTTTTTCTTTACTATAATGAAATACCCAAGACAGGCTTTTTTCATAAGCAAAAAAAGGTTAATTTATAGTTGGTTTATCAGAGGTTTATTAGAGGCTGAAGATCCAAAAAGCATGGTGCAGGTGCTGGTGAGGGTCCCCCATAGCTACATCTCTTCATGGAAGATGACGTTATAGCAGGCATATATCCACAACTAATAGATCACCTCAAAAACAGAAAGCTAGAGGGGCTAGAGTTCCATAATCACTTCCAAGGGCAGCACCCCCAATGACTTATGGACCTCCCCCTAGACACCACCTCTTAAAGGTTCCATACCTCCCACATTGCCACACTGAGGACCAGCCTTCCAACGTAAGAACCTCTGGGTGACACATTTAAACAATATCTAACCAGAACACAAATATAAAACTGAAGTGAGATATTTTAAGCATGACTTCTAATGTAAGTAGAAGCTAGTTTTATGTCATTTCTTCCTGTCTTCCCTGAGACTGCTTTTCCGTTTACTTGATCAAATAAGAGATGGTCAATTTAGTTTTGCTTCTTACCTATAGGTGACATGTTTTATTTAAAAAGTCAAGTTTTGTTTAGGCTCTTGAATGGAAAGGTAAATTATACTTGGCTCCATACAACTGTTGATGTCTTAGGAAGGAAGGAAGGAAGGAAGGAGAAAGGAAGGAAGGAAGGAAAGAAGGAAGGAAGGAAGAAAAGAAGGATTTATCATCTATTAACATTCAGACTACTAAGAAGTCTGTTTTCCAAATAGACATCTCCTCAGGGTTAGGGTTAGAAACAACTGGGAATTGGATGGAATGTTACACTGGTGTCCCGCATTACTTTTGCTTCCACCTCACCAACTGAGATGAAACAATGTGTTTAAATGCACATCTCATAATCTGTTTTCACTTTGTGTCATATAGGTTTTTACACCAAAGCATTGAAGAATTCCTACATTAAACAACTGTGGCAAGACTTCCATTTATCCCTCCAATACCATTTTCTTCTCTGTAATTGAATCTCCAGTTTTTAATTGGGTAAATGGCTACTCAGAATAAAGAGAACATTTTTAGCCTTCTTTATGGCAATATGTGGTCACATAAGGAAGGTGGAAGTATTAATAAATAGGGGAAGATACTCCTTTTTTGATTTGCTTATTATGAGCAAAGATTTTATCACTGAATCCCTGATAGTCATCATGGACTCAAAATGGAAACTGCATATGGCAGACAAGGAAAATATAAGGGTCCTAGATTCCAACCCCCTAGTATATATAGTACCTGGACCAAAATAAGTGTTCTTTTTTTTTTTTTTTCTTTTTTTCTTTTTTTGGCAATCCTGGGAGAACTCAGGCCCTTGCATTTGCCAGGGCCTGAGTTAACCATGCCCCAGTCCTTCAGCTTTAGTTATTTTTTGAGGTAGGGTCTCATGTTTATGCCCAGGCCATTCTGAGAACAATCTTCCTACTTATGCTTCTTGCAAAGCTGGATTGATAGACATACACCACCGCACCCAGATTTTATTGGTTGAGATGGAGTCTCATAAACTTTTTGCCCACGTTGACCTAAAACCATAATTCTTCCAATCTCAGCCTCCCAAATAGCTAGGATTCTAGGCATGAGCCACCAAGTCTAGCTAGGTATTTCCTTTTCTTATTGGGTTTTTAAATATCTATTTTCACTGGGTTATCACAATGCACACATTTTACCTCATTTTGTTCTCACCTTCATCCAATAAATTATGTAATAAAATCAACTAATAAATTATTTAATATGTTTTCATACTTATATTATATCCAAGTACAGAAAAATTTTGAAGATAAATTGACCAAAGTCACAGATACAGTGACTGGTGTATGAGGCAATCCTACGAGCACTTTCTAATTCCCCACTGATTGTTCTTTCCATTATATCACTCTATTTTATAATAAAATCATTAGTTTGCTATCTCTGATTATTCCAAGTTGTTTTAAGGCTTTATTACTTTTTTAAGTGTAGCAATTATGTTGGGTATAAGAGAAACGAATGCACTGAGACAGATAATGTGTTACTTTTTAAAAACAAAAATAAGCGGAAAATAATCTGTAGGGAAAAGGATATTTTGGATGAGATTCCTGGTATTTCCTGTAACTAATCATGCAGGAAATGTCATTTTCATTTTTTTCCCAACCCTTACACTCAAGGTTTCAGCACTTCCATTTCAGAGTGTAAGCAATAGTTAGGGCCTCCAGAGGAAAACAAATGTATGGATTTAAAATAAAAAAGAGAAAATTAAACCTTCCACATTGCTTTAGACTTAATTTTTATATGACACAATTTGACCAACTTTCTTAGAAAATCTTTAACTTTTTTATTAAGATACTTTATTTCCAGATACTTTAAACATTCTAAGAAAAATAATGCACTGGTGTTAGAAAATGGAGTATAACTTTCCACACCAATCAGAAAGCAGAAATATGTTGAAGCCACAATTTAATTCTATCTTTTATTCCAATCCATTTTTTTCTTTTCAAATTCTGATCTGTATGTAAAGTTGTTGAAATATTTGATAGCTGGCTGAACAGAGGCTTGGCCAATGTAAATATTGAAGTTGTCTCAGAGTTATTTATTTAGTCAGAATGTATTCAATAATTTGAAGATACAAGCACACCAAATTTGTGGTGCAGAAAGCACAGCTGATATGTTAGATATTATATAAATTAGCTCATACTGTGTAATTTTGTGGCTGGAAGCAACAGGCGTTCATTAGCTTGTAATCCTATGGGTCCGTGTTATGGGCACAGTCCTACCTACCTGGACTGGCCTAATACACCTTGGCTGAGGTACATTTGTATGTTTACAACCAACTACAAGTTGAATTGGGCTGACTGACTGTAGCATGAGATATCCAAACTCTCCATATGACATATCCTCCTCCTACATATGACCTTGACCTTCTTCACCCATGGTCTTGTGGTTCCAAGAGCAGCTAAAGAGAAGACAAATCGCTACTGCAGTCACTTCTCAGGTCTCTGTTGTTTTACATTTCTCTTGTTACATTTGTTACAATGAGTCACATGGTCAAGTCCAGAGTCAGTATAGAAGTCCCTCCTGTATTAGCAAAGTTCAAGGATAAGTATGAATACACTGGGAGCCATTACTACAATTTAACACAGATGATAAATAAAGTTTTTTAATGGCAAGAGTGGGAGACCAAAAGTACAAGGAGAAATTTTATAGTAATAAATATTGTCTATAGCACCTACATTCATGACATCTCTGCATAGAAAGAGAAGGAACTTCTGTTGCATTGAAAAAGTCTTGGGAACTTTGGTTGGTGACAAGTTCAGTATAAATCAGTAATGTGAAATGACTATCAAAAGCAAAAGAACTAATGAATTTTAAAACAGTATTGCTAAAGTTATCAAACCAATTGAGCCAACATTCTCCTAGGATTTTTAGGAACCATTTTTAGGACCAATAAATGACAAAAAAAAAAAGTAGAACATAAAATGTTTACAGAGACTTGCAACCTGTGTGACAGAAACATGGGGATATATTGTCTACAAATCCTTTAAAGGATATAAGCATGTTCAATCTGCAAAAGAGATTTAACATTTGAAGGTCGTTTGAACCAGTGGCTCTTGCTTGTAATACTATATACTTAAGAGGTGGCACCAAGGATATCATGGCTGGAGGCCAGCCTGGGCGAAAAGTTTGCAAGACCCTGTCTCATTCAATAATGAATGAGGCTTGGTGGCATATACCTGTCATCGCAGCTATGCTAGAAGTGTAAGGAGGAGAATCATGGCCCAGACATAAACATGAGATCCTTTTTGAAAAAATAACTAAAACAAGAAAGAAGGATGGCGGTTATGGCTCAAGTGGTAGAGTACCTGGCCAGCAAGCATAAGGCCCTGAGTTCAAACCCAGTACTGTCATAAAAATGAAAAAGAAAAGATTTGAAAATAGTATGAGGATAGTGTTCATTAAATATTAAGAAGCAATATTACAAAAAGTAGGATTAGATATGCACCACATGACTTTGAAGATGGAGTTATTAAATAAAAGCTAGAAGGAGGCAATGTTGCATACAGTGGCAGAAATAAAAACCCCATCATCAGTAGTGTTCATAAATGGAATGGTCTTTTTGCCAGTGCTCAAACTTCCTTTCACAAGAAGTGTGAAAGCAAAAAGATTAACGATAATCAGTGAGCAGCTAGACAGGTCCCTCTGCAGCTGTGACTCTCAAACCTGGCTATGAATCAAAACCATCTATGAAGATTTGTAAATTTCAGATGCTATGGCACATCTGGGATGGAATCTGCACATCTGTACTTTCAACCTCCTCACAGGGATATTGACACATGATTAGGTTTCAGAGCCACTGTTCCAAAAGGTTGGCAAACTAACTATGTCCAAGCAACTGTTTTCCATGGACTTTCAGCTAAGTATGGCTTTTACTTCAATATTTTGTGATATATGAAAATTATGTGAAATTCAAATGGCAGTGTTCATGAATAAAATTTTATGGAACACAGCCATATTCATTCGTTATGTATTGCCTACAACACTCAACAGTAGAATTGAGTAGTTGTCACAGAGACCATATGGTCCACAACACTGAAATATTTACTCTCTGGCTCTTTACAGAATAAAAATCACCAACTTCTGCTCTAGGGTTTTGCTATCAAAAGTGTGGCATCTTTAGAAAAATTTAAATAATACCAGATTGCAATGCAGGTCCTGCCCCACACCCACTGAAATGGTATTTTAAATCAACTCCAGGTAATTTATATACATGTGAAAGTTTGAGAAATAGTGCTGTAAGGTGTCAATTGATCTTAATTTTCTGTGATTTGTATGTTTTTCAACCTTATGTTGTATTGTTTGCATCGATCATATAAGAGTTAAAATGTGACCGAAAATTGGCTGATATTGGATAGATTTATTACCCATTGGGAGTAATGACATGTTATTTGGTCTGGCACTCTTCTCTAATTGTTATATGCAAAATACTTTTAAATAAACCTAGATATCTGCTGGATAGATAAGAATGTCCAGGGTCTTTTCAGTCATGTTGAGAAAAACTAATATTACAAAATTTGAGCAGTTCTCTGTCAACCCAGAACTTAGTGTCTAATACCATCATCCAATTTAAACAATAGTCCTTGAAGAAATGGCTGATTCTAGGACTGGGGTAGGCAATCTACAAGACTAACCTGGAGCATCACATAGTGCCTAAAAGTAAGGAAGTGCTAAGAAGAAAAAAAGTAGGAAGGAAGGTCGAGGAAGGGAGGGAGGGAAGCAGGGAAGGGAAAAATTGAAAGAGCTTTTAAAGAGCAGTTAGAGCAGTTTTTGCAACAAACCTAATAATATAATATCAGGTTATAACCCAAAGTATAAAATAATTATGAGTCCATACTGATATAAGCAAATGATTGAACAAATAAATGAGAGAGAAGAAACAAATCTGTGCAGAATCCCAAATAAAACGTAGATAACCTTCCATCAAGAAGTGGACCATACCTGTTGATTCTTTAAGGGTGGGTTGCACATAGTAACTTCCTTAAATAAGTAAAGTATGGAAAAGCATACTTCTCCCAAAAGTGACACCATGGAGTAAATTTACACTTCAGAATCCTGACAAACATTGCTTAGATCAAGTGATTAAGGTTAACATCATCAGTGATGTCGTGTTGACATCACACGTAATGTGATGAAATAGCAATCTACCTCTGCAGTATCCCTCGTCAAATCCATAATGAGAGGATAATCATGAAAAAAGCTCAGAAAAAACAGTCCCAAATGAGGGGAGATTCTGAAATGCCTAACCAATATTCCTCAAAATTGTCTTGGTCATCAAAACAAGAAAAGCCTGAGAAACTGCCATAATTTAGAGATACCTGAAAGTACATGACAACTAAATGTAAGTTAGTATTCTAGACAGGAGGCTAGTCAGAAAAAGGACATTAGGTAAAAACTAAGGAAATCTGAACACAGTATAGACTTTAGTTAATAATAAGTTTCATTAATTATAACAAATGTACCACACTAATGTAAGATGCTAATAATGAGGGAAACTGGATACAAACTGTATGGAAAAACTATACTGTTTTTACCAGCTTTCTGTGAATCTGAATTATTCAAAAAATTTAAAAAGTAAAAATAATCAGGACCACTTTGAACTTTGACCTTTATATATTCACTTTTATTTCCTTAAAAAGTTTATTTAATGTATTTTGTCAAGAATCTCTTTTGAATTGGGTTGAGTGTAATTCCATAAATTACAACTAAATAATTATATCATGCCTATAATCACATCCTGGTCCATTGTTTAGTTCTTTAGGGAACAAACTCTTAATGTGACTGAATGACTAGGGAATTAATATTCATTGCTTTACCAACATGGCTGGTCTAACCAGAGAGCGAATCCTTGCTAAGTTTCTGTTTCAGAAGCAAGAATGGGACCCATGTGGTCTGGATGTAAGTTGAAGTCATGACACATGGAAATGCAGAATTTTGACCTTCAAGCTTTTTGAAAATGTGACTGACTGCTGTGAGCTATGAGGGAGACTCAGCAGGACTTTGGAATGCTAATGAAGTCTCCCCTTTTAAAAGCAGTTGCTGTTGAAGAGAGAAACCTCAGTCATTAATGATGAAATATTGTATAGAAATTTCTGAAATGTAAGCAGTTCTTCCTCTTACAAACATCCCTCTTAACATTTCTCAGAACAGTGACTACCTTAGGATGGAACATTTTCTGAAGCTTGTAGAGTATCTGTGGTCTCAGGACAAAGTAAAGTTGAAATGTAGACAAAAAAGTTGCCCTTATGGCATGTTCTCAACCTGCAATGGTCTTAATAGTTGGTGGCACCTCCTTGGGCAAACAGATCATATGCATACCACCAGAATCTTTAGGTCAATCTGTTACATTCTTAAAATTCCACCAATTCATCTCATTATAAAATGTGACTGCAAATGGCGTCCCTGTGAATCTCTTTCACTGTTCATGTGGTTTAATTCAGTCAAAGGACCACTGCCCAATTAGCACCTAGTCCAGGGTAGTAATACCGAGGTAGGAAGATTTTCTTTGACTGGAATGCCTCTTTAGAATGTGCAGACTTAAGGAAAAACTGGGGAGACAGAATGACAGCACAAACAGTTAACACTGCAATTCCAAATACCTTTTAGAATCAATTAGTCAATTTCTAAAATAAAAATAGCTATCTACTGAAGCTTTAATTGTAATTATGTTAATTATATAGGAATTTCAAGAGAATTAACGTGTTAATATTAAGTCCTCCAAACTATGAACATGTCCAATTTTTCCCACTTATTTAAATTTTCATTAATTTCTCTCAACAATATCCTATAGTTTCCAGTGTACAGGTTTGTCATCTGTATTATTAAACTGATCATAAGCCATCTCATGTTTGGATCCTAGTACAATTAACTGTTTTAAAATCTATTCTCCAATTGTTTGGTGCTTATATTTAGTTCAACTAATGTTTGTTTACTTTACTGACCTTGTATGCAGGGACTTTGCTAAACTGCCTATTAATTCTAGCAGCTTTTCTGAAGATTCTTTAGGGTGTTCATTAAACATAAACTATCTGAGAGTAAAAACACCGTTACTTTTTCCTTTCCAGTCTGTATGTCTTATTTGACTTACCTTATTGTTTTGCTTAGGAACACACATATAATATTAGATAGAAGATCTGAGACTGAACATTGTCTCACTTGGTCCCAGTTTTCAGGGTGAATCATTCAAATGTCCGTCCTTCAGTATGATGTTGGCTGATTTTTTTTTTAGGTGCTCATTATCAATAAGGAAACTCTACTTATTCTATTGCTAAATTGGTGTCAAATTTTTATCATGACTGAGTACTGAATTTCTTCATCAACTGAGATATTATGTGGCTTTTCCTCTTTGTTGTCATGATTAATTACAGAGTAATTTTTAAATGTTAAATCAACTTTGTTATCTATGGGTAAGCCAGACTTTGTCATAACTTATTGTTTTTATATGTTTCTGGATTTAACTTCTTACTATCAAATAATTTTTTCTCTGCTCCTGAGGAATTTTATAGTGTTCTTTCTTTATACTTTCAATAATTTTTATAAGATAGGGTATTGTTATGTAGCCCAGGCTGACCTTGAACTCATAAACCTCTTGCCTCAACCTCTCCCGTGTTGGGATTATAGGCATGAACCACCATACCCAGAAGCTGACTTTCTTATAAATGTATGGGTCAGATCTTGATGTCAGAGAAATTCTAGACTCATGCAATGAGTTAGGAAGTTTTTTCCAAGTTTTGTTTTCTAAAATAAAATTGGTTGTATAACATTGGCATATTTTCCCACTAATATTGGATAGAATTATGTCATCTTCCTCTGGGATTCTTTGAAAGTGATAAAGACTGTTTGGATTTTCTATTTTTTGAATTATTTTTTGCAATATATGTCTTTGAAGGAATTTGTTAATTTCATATAAACTATCAAATTTGAGTTACCCTAAGTTTATTCAGAATATTTCTTTATTCTCTTTAAAATATATTCAGAACCAATAGGCATATACCCTATTATGTTGATAATTTCTGTATGTTCTCTCTGTCTCTTTCCATCTCTCTGTATGTCTTGAGTTCAGTTAGATGTTTAATTAATCTTGTAAAAGGACTAACCTTTGGGTTTATTGACAGTACATATTTTCAACTTTCTATGTCACTGATTTCTGCTCTTACCATTTTACCTCTTTTTAAGTTTAATTTGGGTTTAATTTATGCTTTTTTCTAGTTTCTCTTAAATTAAAACTGCAATAAGATACCACCACATCCACCTCAAAAAAGACCAAAGTAAAGGATTGAGAATATAAAGTCTTTTATTATTTGTTATTTTTTGGATTTTTAAGATAGGCTCTGACGATGTAGCTCAGGCTATACTAGCCAGGAGCTCACAATCCTACTCCTTTAGACTCCCAAATACTGGAACCAGAACAAATTTCTGGTTCAATAATTCTGAGGGAATTTTAAAATTATTTTTATTTTTTTTGTAGTGCTAGGGATTGAACCCTGTGCCTCTCAGATACTATGCAAGTGCTCTACCTGAGTCACAACCTCAATTCTCTTTCTAGGTTTCTGGAAATTTAAGTACCTGATTTTTAAATGTCTTCTTTTATAACATAAGCATAACAAGCATGTAAGTCTACAAATTTCCTTTCAAGCATTTCTTCAGCTTTCTCCCACATATTTAGGCATCAGGTGCTACTATCATTAATTTAAAACTCTTTGAAATATATCTTACTATTTTCTTTTCACCTATAAATTGTTTAGAGGAATTACCTAACTTCTGTTTATTTATGCATTTTGCAGGTTTCTATTATATTTCCAACTCAATTTTGCTGTTAAAGGACATGGCTGTCTAAGTTTTCAGACATTATGAATGACTGAGATTTGTTTCACATTCCAGGACATGGATGATTGTGATAAATTTTCCTTTGATGTTGAAAAAGAATATGTACTATGCTGTTGGCATTGTAGAAAGGTCAGTAAACTAAGTTGGTTGGCAGTATTGTTTGCAATACTCTTACTGACTTAATCCATTTTACCAATTTTTGAGAAAGCAAGATAGTAACCTTCAACTAAATGGATTTATCTATTTCTCCTTTTAATTCTATCAGTTTTGTTATGTAAACTTGGAGCTCTGTAATCAGGGGCATGTACATTTAAGACAGGTATCCTTTTTAGGTGAATAAACTTTTATCATTAATGTTTCTTTTCTTTATAATTGTAAATGTTTCTTGTCGTGAAGTCTACTTTGTTTGATATTGATATACTCACTCTACCTCTTCCCATCCTTTTAACTGATCTATGTCATTATATTAGAAATGGGTTTCTTGTACACAGTATGCAAGTGACTCTCAGTCTATTCAGTTTGATAAGCTGTGCCTTTTAATTTGAGTGGTGAGATTGTTTACATTGGATACAATTGTGAATATGGTTGAATTTAACTTCACCATCTTGATAGATGATTGTTGTTTTGTTATCAGCTTTTTAATCTTTTCCTCTTTTCCCTGTCTTTTTTTGATTAATGGAACATTTTAGTATTGCATTTTGTTTTCATTACTTGAATAAGAGCATACTTTTGGTCAGTGTTTCTAATTGCTTTGGGAAATTACAATATGCATCTTTAACTTTTCAATCTACCTATATATTTTACTATTTCCCATGTAACAACCTTATTGATCCCCCATCCTTTCTGCTAGTGTTGTCATGCTTTATATTTCAACTGCTTTGAAACCTAAAATCCATTGTTATTATTTGTTTTAAATACCAAATTATCCTTTAAAGAAACTTTAAACTAAAGAAAATATTTTGTAATCAATCATATATTAACATCTTGGACACTCTTCATTCTTCTGTGCAGACCCAACTATCTGTTTTATGTCATTTCTTCCATCTGAGAAATTTCCTTTATTGTAGTACAGGATTCTGAATTCCAAGTCACAAATTCTCAACATTTTTGTTTGCTTGAAAATGCTTTCATTTCTTTTGCTTTGTATTCCACTTTGAAGGAAAATTTTGTTGGCTGTACAATTCTAGGTTTTTTTTTTCATACTACTTAAAATGTATTGTTCTGTGGTCTTCTGGATTATATTATTTCTCAGATGTCAAACTATTTATTTCAATGTTTCTTACAAAGAAATAATCTTTTACTCCCTTGTATTTCATGTGTTGTTTGTTTTCAGGCAATGTGATTATTATATGCTTTAGTCTGCATGTATTTGTGTATGTGTGTGCACATGTGTATGTTTATCCTGCTTGACCTTCATGAATCTGTGGTTTAAATTTTTCATTGATTAGAGATGGGGCAAGATGGCAGAGGAATAGAAGCTTTGTCCATTGGACCCTGTGAATAAGAATCTGGATGACACTGTATGAAAGGAAAGTGATGGGGACTGACCTAGGACCTTGTGCATGCTAGTTTCTGATCATCAGGAATCCAGGAGCAGCTTATCTGGATCATTCTGGCTCAGGAGCTCATGAAGTAGTACTCATCTGAAGGCATGATCGGGGCTGGAGGATCTATTTCTAAGATGTCTGGTGACAGAGGAAATTGAATCATGAATAAATGTTTATTTAATGTGGAGAGAGATCAAGCCAGATGGTGGATTGTTGACATTCATATATTCCAATGGCAACTAATTACTCTGAAGAAGGAAGATCAGGGGACCCCAAAAGGCACTCACGGGGTCCCATAACCAGTGAGAAGCAAAGCCCTCTGTGAATCCACAAATAGAGAAGCAAATAACCATGGGAAGAATGGGAAGAACAACTCGCAACTCAACAGTCTTGGTCCACTGCCCCTGAAGATTCCATGCAGATCCAGGATCCATTATTAGGTGTTCAGCATAAGTCCTACTTCCTAGCTCACACGGGAACTTGGAGTGCCACACTCCCCCTTACTAGGTGACCTGCCACCTTCATCCCCCAACAACAGGGGAACCAGCACCCTTGTATAAGCAGGACCCAGGGCTCCTACTGCTCCACAGGTAGCAGAAGGTGCAAGCCAGCAGGCTTGGTTCCCCCATGCCTGCAGCACTACCTGTACTGCCCTCCTGGAGCCCACATCGGCAAGCAAGCCCCAGAACTCTCACTGCCAGAAGGCTTAGTTCCATGTGACTGCAGAAGCTCCTATAGCTCCTGGATGCTTGCACCAGGCAAGCAGGCCTCAGAACGTCCCCTGCCCACAGGCTTAGATCCGCCATGATTGCAGCTGCTGTCATTGCTCCTGACAGCCCGTGACAGCAAGCAGGACCCAGGATTTCCACTGCCTGAAGGCTTGGTTCCCCCATGCTTGCAGAGCTGCTTTACTGCCAGCAGTAAAGGTCCCAGAACTCTCACTTCCTGAAGGCCTTGTACCCGTACCTGCAGCAGCTGCCATGGCTCCTGGAAGTCCATGTCCCAACACAAGTAGACCCCAGGGCCTACGCTGCCTTGTGAGCACGAGATGATTCAATCTTGCTGCTTCACTGCCCCATGGGCACAATGAACTTGCTACTCAGTGCCAGGAGCCTACCACCATACATGAAAGTGAACCCCAGGCTCCACACTTGCTATTCTGCTGGCACTAGGAGGCTTCCCTTCCAACAGAGCATGGAGGCCCAGAGCTAACTACCAAGCCCTCCCATGGGGGAGCCCCTGCTGCCTAGTCAAAGAGCCAGAATCCAACTCTTCCACTGAGTGGTAATCTGTCATTCTGTGGGTGCTAGGAGATCTGCTTCCCTGATGCACAAAAAAGGCCTGGGGCTTCACATTGTGCCTGACCACAAGAGAGCCCCTGCTTCTCTGTTAAAGAACAAAAATGTATCAGATTCTCCACTGAAGGAAAGAAAGCTGTAACCTACTACTCAGTGAGTAGCACCAGAAGGCCTGCCTCCCAAGGTACATAGAGGCCCAGGACTCCATACTGTTCCTAACAGCTAGAGAGCCTCCACTCCTCCATCAAAGAGCAAGAATGACAGGTTCCCCACTGAGGGGAGAAAAGCAGTAACCTGCTACTCTGTGGATAGCACCAGAGTGCCTGCTACCCTAAAGTGCAGAGAGGCCCAGCACTTCCCACCTCGCCTGCCTTCAGGAGAGTCCAGTCTCCTGTGTCTAACAGCTGGAACCCCAGCTCCTCCACTGAGTGGTAATTCCTCTACTCTGCAGCTGCTAGGGGGCCAGCTTCCCATGGTGTACAGAGGCCCAGCACTCCTCTCTGTCCCTGACAGCAGGAGAATCCTCCCTCCCCCATTAAAGAGTGAGAATACCAGATTCCCCACTGAGGGTAGGAAAGTTGTAACCTGCTACTCTTCAGGCAGCACCAGAAGGCCTGCTTCCCCAAGATGCACAGAAGCCCAGTACTTCACACTGCAGCTTCTTGCAGGAGAGTCCCATCTCTCTTATCCCTGAGATGGAATCCCAATTTCTCCACAGAGTAGCAATCAGCTATACTGCAGGTGCTAGGAGGCCTGCCCCGCACAGTGCACAGAGATCCAGCACTCCCCATTGTAACTGCAGGAGAGTACTCACTCCCCAATCAAAGAGCAGGAATCTAGCCCACTCATTCAGGGGAGAAAAGAGGTAATCTGCACCACAATCAGAACCCTGAGAGGGGCAATATTTCCAGCATACCCCTCTTTGAGAAAATCCGCTGGAGCTCTAGAAGAAAAAACTCAAAACCCCACTACAGGGGCACAGGGGTTTAAAACCCTAACCAAAAATAACTCCAGATGAGTAAATCTCAATGCAGAATGAAACAACAAGACAACTGCTCTCTCTCAAAAGCCAATTCCACCACCAAGGATCTAAACACCTGCATAAAGGAAGAGATATCAAATAATGAATTATAGAAAATAACAATAAAAATGATTAATGACCTCAAAGAAGAAACACAAAAGCTAGAATTGGACCTCAAACAAGACATGAATAAACAAATGAGCTCAAAGAGAATACAAACAAACAGAAGAATGAAATTAAGAAGACCATCCAGGATATGAAAGAGAAAATCAATAAAGATATGGAATCCCTGAAAAATAATCAATCCAAAATAAACAACTCAATATCCCAAGTAAAAATCTCAATTGAAACCTTGATGAACAGAGTGGAGCAAATTGTAAATAGAGTATCAGGAACAGAAGACAAAGTAGAAGAATTTGGAACATGCAAGATATCACCATGAGAAGACCAAACCTACAAATCGTGGGTATAGAAGGAGAGGAGATACAAACTAAAGGCATTGACAACCTATTCAATAGAATAACAGCAAAATACTTCCTTAACCTAGAGAAAATAGAGATTCACTCAGGTGTGGGAAGCATACAGAACACCAAACCGTCAAGAACAAAACAGAAACAACCCCCAGACATATCATAATCAAAACACTCAGCACCTAGAACAAAGAAATAATTCTGAAAGCTGCAAAACAGAAAAGACAAGTCACATGTAAAGGCAAACCCAGAATAACAACAGATTTCTCAACTCAAACTCTAAATGCAAAAAGGTCATGGAAAGGCATAATTTAGGCCCTGAAAGAAAGCAACTGTCAACCTAGACTAGACTATCCAGCAGGACTACCCTTCCTAATTGAAGGAGAAATGTAAACTTTCCACAAGGAGAAACTAAAGAAATTAATGACTACCAAGGCAGCACTACAGAAGATACTTAAAGGACTTCTTTTCATGTAGAAGAAACTAACATGAGAAAGAAAGACTCAAGAACGAATAAACCCTTTTGAGCAAGCAAACCAGTAAACAAGGAATAAGTAAAAGTAAGCAACAGGGGAATAAAAATGACTTGAACCAATAGGCACCTCTCAATATTAACACTGAATGTAAATGGCCTCAATGCCCCAATCAAAAGACATAGAATAGCAAACTGAGTTAAAAAACAAGACCCAACCATGTGTTATAAAAAATTCACCTCACTGAAAAAAAATAAACACTGGCTTGGAGTCAAAGGGTGGAAAAAAGTTTTCCAAGCAAATGGACCCCGTAAACAGGAAGGAGTAACTATACTCATATCTGACAGACTTCAGACTAAAATCAATCAGAAGAGACAATGAAGGTCACTTCATATTAATGAAAGGAATAATTCATCAAGAGGAAATATCAATCCTTAACATGCATGCACCTCCTTAACATACATGCACCAAACACAGGGGCACCCATCTACATTAAAAACACTCTAATGGCCCTAAGAGCACAGATAGACCCTAACAGAGTGATGGTGGGAGACTTAAATACCCCACTGTCACCAACAGACAGGTTATCCAGGCAAAAGATCAACAAAGACATTTCAGAGCTACTCCACACATTAGAACATATAGACATGTATAATATCTACAGAGTATTTCACCCAACAACCAGGCAATACACATGCAGCTGATGGAATTTTCTCTAAAATAGATCATATTTTAGGACACAAGCAAGTCTTAACAAATTCAAGAAAATCAAAATATCCCCCAGCATCGTATCAGATCACAATGGACTAAAAGTAGACCTCAACAACAAAGGAAACCCCAGAAAATATTCAAAACATGGAGACTGAGCAACAGACTGCTGAAAAAACCAGTGGGTAATAGAAGAAATAAGAGAAGAAATCAAAAATTTCCTAGAATCCAATGAAAATGAAAATACAACCTCTCAGAATCTATGGGACACAGCAAAGACCATGCTAAGGGGAGAGTTTATGGCTATAAGTGCCTACATTAAAAATAACAGAGATCTCTCAAGCAAACAACCTAATGATGCACCTTAAATTCCTAGAAAAATAATAACAAAGCAAACCCAAAACTAGCAGAGACAAATAACAAAGATCAATGAGTAAAAACCAAAACCAAAACCAAAAACTATACAAAGAATCAATGAAACAAAAAGTTGGTTCTTTGAAAAGATTAGTAAGAGTAACAAACCCTTAGTCAACATGACAAAATGGAGGAGGGCAAAGACCCAAATTAAGAGAATAAGAGATGAAAAAGGGAACATAACCACAAATACTAACAAAATCCAGAGAATTATGAGTGAGTACTTTGAAAACTTATATTCAAGTAAACTGGAAAATCTAGATAAAATGGATAAATTCCTACATGCATATAACCAACCAAAACTGAACCAAGAAGATATTAACCACCTAATTGAAATTGAAGCAGTAATAGAGTCTCCTACAAAGGAGAGCCCAGGACCTGATGGAGTCACAGGCAAATGTTACCAAACCTTTAAAGAAGAAATAACACTAATACTCCTCAAACTTTTCCAGGAAATAGAGAGGGAAGGAACACTACCAAATTCTATGACGTCAGAGTTACACTGATTCCAAAACCCAATTAAGATGTAACCAGAAAAGAGAATTGTAGACCAATATCTATAATGAAAATAGATGCAAAGATTCTCAACAAAGTTCTGACAAACAGAATTCAACAACACGTCGAAAAGTTCATACACCATGACCAACTCGGTTTCATTCCAGGGATGCAAGGATGGTTTAACATAGGTAAATCCATAAACATAATACAGCATATAAACAAAAGCAAGGACAAAAACCACATGATCCTCTCAATAGACACAGAAAAAGCCTTTGACAAAATCCAACACCCTTTCATAATAAAAGCTTTGAAGAAATTAGGAATAGAAGGAATATTCTTCAACATCATAAAGACTATATATGACAAACCTACAGCCAAAATCATATTAAATGAAGAACAACTGAAATTGTTCCCAGTAAAGTCAGGAATGAGACATGGCTGCCCATTTTCTCCACTCTGATTTCAATGTAGTTTTGGAATTCCTAGCCAGAGCAGTAAGACAAGAGCAAGAAATAAAAGGGACTCAAAAGGGGAGGAAGAAGCCAAACCATGCCCATTTACAGATGACATGATCTTATACCTAAGAGACCCCCAAAATGCTATGAAAAAACTTTTAGAAATCATAAACTGTTTTGGAAAAATAGCAGGATACAAAATTAACATACAGAAATCAGTAGTTTTCTATATACCAACAATGAACAGACTGAGAAAGAAATCAGGGAAACAGACCTATTTACAATAGCATCAAAAACAATAAAGTACCTTGTAATAAATATAACAAAAGAAACTAAAGATCTTTTTAATGAAAACTATAAACCCCCGAAGAGAGAAATCAAAGAAGACATCAGAAGGTGGAAAGATGCTCCATGTTCATGGATACGTTGTCAACAGCCATTGTGAAAATGGTGGTAATACCAAAAGCAATTTACATGTTCAACACAGTCACTATTAAAAGTCCAATGACATTCTGCACAAAAATAGAAAAATCAATCGTGAAATACATATGGAAATATAAAAGATCTCAAATAGCCAAATCAATTCTGAGCAAAAAGTCAAATGAATAGATTCTGCCTAGAAGTGAGGGGAGTTGGGGGTAGAGGGTGGGGGCAGGGGACAGGAGGAAAAATGACCCAAACAATGTATGCACATGTGACTAAATGAATAATAATAATAAAAAAAATTTTTTTAAATAGAATAAATTTTAAAAAATTTAAAAATTTTTAAAAAAATGATAAATCACAATGTATTCCACTTGAGGTTTTCAGAGCCTTTTTTCCTTTCCAACTTTATACAGATGTTTACTCAGTAAGACTTTTCTAAATATTTTGTTAAAAAATCTAATAAAAGAAGAATGCACATTGATTCATAATGAGGAAAAAAAAATGCTGGAGGCATCACAATACCTATACCTGACTTCAAACTACCCTACAGAGCCATAACAATGAAAACAGCATGGTATTGGCACAAAAACAGACTGCAAGACCAAAGTATCAGAATAGAAGATCCAGACATAAACCCACACATTTACATCCCACTGATCTTTGACAAAAGAGTCCAAAACACATGATGGAGAAAAGACAGCCTCTTCAACAAATGCTGCTTGGAAAACTGGATATCCACAGGTAAAAGACTAAAACTAGATCCCTGTCTTTTACCCTGTGCCAAAATCAACTCAAAGTGGATCACAGACCTTAATATAAGGTCTGAAACTTTGAAACAACTCCAAGAAACAGTGAAATACACTAGAGCACATAGGTATAGGGAATGACTTCCTAAACAGAGCTCAAAAAGGCTCAGCATCTAAGAGAAAGAATGAATAAATGGGACTGCATCAAACTAAAGGAAATAGTCACCAAACTCAAGATATAGACCACAGAATGTGAGAAAAATCTTTACCACCTACTCATTTGATAAGGGACTAATATCTAGAATCTACAAGGAACTCAAAAACTCAGCTTCCAAAGAATCAACACCCCAGTGAACAAATGGGCACAAGAACTGCACCCTAAGGTAAGAATTTCCTCTTGTTTCAAAAACCTCCTTAATGGAAAAAAATGACCTGGAAGCTACCAACATTCAAAAGTACAGCACCATCCTCCTGAATTATTACCATTACAACCACAGCAAAGGATTGAATAACCAGGAGAAAATGTAGGAAACATCAACACTTCTCTCCAGCAAGAAGTATAAGCTTTTTTCTTCTTCATCTAATTTGTTTTCATTTCTTTCCTTTTCTCTTTCTTTCTTTTTTTCTTTTTCTTTTTAAAGTTTGGTTTCTAATTATGGGAATCTTTTCTCCTTCATTTCTTAATTTTTAACTATCTTGCACTCTCTCATATTACTATCTCCTATACATACCTCCCCTTTTTTCTATCTTCCTTCTCCCTTCCCTTTCCCACACCCATCCCCAATATTTCTCAATTTCTAATCCTAATACCTTTCAAGCAGTGTTAAGTCACAAGATTAGTCCCTAGGAAGCAGAGTTTTCCATCCATGCAACTCTAGTGGGAAGACAGATAAGGATTCCAATGACTTCTTATTAATTCAAATATTTGATTTATTGCTGAACTATTAAACTTAGTATTGCAATAGATTCTTTGTTTATTTGAGGAAATAAAAGGGAAGCTTAGCCAAATAGATGAGCAAAAAACAGTATAAAAATTTAAATATGAAAAACCAAGGCAGTATTTCCTTTCTAAAATCCCATAACAGCCCAACAATGGAAACCAAATATAATGAACTGGCTCAAATGTCTGACAGAATTCAGAAGCTTACGTTAAAAATGATCAAATAACGTAAAATAGGATTTGAATAAACAGATAATGTTAGGAAATAAAAGACCTAGGCAACAAAATCAGCAACATGGAAGAGAAAGTCAGCAAGGAAATGGAAATTTAAAAAGAAAAAATAGAAATGAAATCCTCAATAAATCAAATAAAAACCATAGTGGGTAGTATTATCAGCAGACAAGATCAAAAAGAAGAAAGAATATCAGAGGTGAAAGAGAAGATAAGAAAGTATTATATGTAAACAATCACAAAGAAAAAAATGAATACCTATCATTACAACATACATGAACTCTGTGACATGATCAAAAGATCAAACCTAAGAATTCACAAGGTGGAAGAAGAAGCTGAAATACAAACTGAGGGCATATGAACCTATCCAACAAAATCATAGCAGAAAAATTCCCAAGGTTATATGATGATATAAACACCCACGGCATTTTGAGCTCGAAACAGACATAAACAGGAAAGAACAATTCTATGATATATTATAATTAAAATTTCAAATCTGGAAAACAAAGAAAGGATAATTCATAGAGAAGAGAAAGAAAAACACAAGTGGTGAGGAAAGAATCAAACTCAAAATAGGAATTGATGACCCTATGAGACATAGGAAAGTATCAAGCATGATCAACTCAGTACACCAGCAAAACCTAAAGATGAATAATACCAAAAGTAAAGTAGAATCAATACAAAAGTCAGCTTCATAAAAGGGCGGTAGAAACACAGACATCAGTAAGTACCTCTCAGTCATAACTGTAAGTGGAAACAGACTTAACTATCCAATCAAAAGACACAGATTGTCCGATTGGATAAAAAATCAAGATCCAACAATCTGTTGTCTGTAAGAAACACACCTCACAATCAAAGGCACACACAAACTAAAAGGAAAGGAAGTAAAAAGAAATCAGGCACTCAGAAATTAAAGCCAAGCAGGAGTAGCATTCTCATATCAAGCAAAGCAAATTTTATTTAAAAAATCAGTCAAAAGAGAAAGTCACTACATACTAACAAAGGGCACAATGCAGCAAGAATATATGACAATTCTAAATGTATATGCACCAAACATATACCCCAACTTGAGTATCCCAAAGTTCATAAATACTTCCAAGCATGAAGGAACAAATAGGACCAGATAAAATAGTAGTGGGAGACCTTCACACTTCACTCTCATAGTAGACAGAATATCCAGACAAAAAAAAAAAATCACAAAGATGTCCTAAAATTAAACAATACCTAGAACAAAATGGACTTAAAAGACATTTACAGAGATTGCATCCTATAGCAATAGGTCACACATTTTTCTCAGTAGTCCATGAATCTTTGTCTAAAACAGATTACATCCTAGGTCATAAAGCAAACCTCAACAAATACAAAAAAATAATTGAAATAACCCCTGTATCCTAACAAACCAAAATGGAAAAAACTAGAAATCAATGATAATCAAAACCACACAGACCATTCAAACTCATGGAGATTGAGTGACACATTTTTGAGAATCAACATGCCAAAGAGGAAATTAAGAAAAAAATTAAGAAATTCCTAGATTCAAATGAAAATGAGAACACAATGTATCAGAACTTGTGGAACACAGCAAAGAGCAAGTGAACTGAATGGATAATTCTCAAAAAAATAAGTATAAATGCCCAATAAACATATGAAGAAATGCTCAACATCTTTGACCATAAAGGAAATGCAAATTAAAACTACACTGAGATTCCACCTCATCTCAGTCAGAATAGCTATCATCAATAACATAAAAAATAACAAATGCTGATGAGAAGGCAGGGGAAAAGGCACTCTTATCCACCACTGTTGACGGGAATGTAAACTAGCGCAACCACTATGGAAAGCAGGCGAGGTTCTTCAAAAAACTAAAAATAGATTTGCCATATACTCCAGCAATACCATTCCTGGTCATATACCTAAAGGAATGTAAGCCAGTATATACACCCATGTATATGGTAGCACCATTCACAATAGCCAAGCTTTGAAAACAGCTCAGATACCCTACAACTGATGAATGGAGTAAGCTAATCTGGTAGATATATATGATGGAGTATTATTCAGCCATAAAGAAGAACGAAATTATGTTGTTTGCAGGTCGATGGATGGAACTGGAGATCATCATGTTAAGCAAAGTAATCCAGGCTCAAAAGGACAAAGGTAACATGTTTTCCTTCACATATAGAAGCTAGACCTAAAAGCTAATTGTATATGTACATGATTATAATAGTGTGTCTGTCGGAGGGGACCATGGAGACAGGAAAGGAAAGGAGAATGATACAGAGTGAATAATATTGAAGCACATTTCATCTTGGTATGAAGATAGTATGACAAAATGCACTGAAAACTTTTGATTAATAGAGGCTGAGGGCAATAGAGAAAGAGTAAGTAACAGATGGGGTTGATCAGATTAAAGTATGGTATATACATGTGTGAAATACTGAGGCAAAACTTTGAATAATTAATACACTTCTTAAAAAATGAAAGCCAGGAAAGAAATGAAAGCCTATTGACAGGTGGGTACCAGTGGGAAGGGGAAGAGTAAACAGGGAAGATGAATAAGCATAAGTATGCTTGATATACTTGTATTTGTGTATGAAAATAAAACAATGAAACTTACTGAAATTGTTCAAAGAAGTGGGTAGAGGGGACAAGGGAAAATGTTAAATGGGTGAATCTAAGATAAACTGTAGGCACATATGTACATGTCACAATGAAACTCCCTGCACAATAACATATGATAAGAAAAATGTAAATATTTCATTGAATTTGGAAAACTTTTGACAATTATTTCTTTGAATATGTTTTCTCCCAGTCCTTCTGGTAAGATTGCAGCTATACCGCTTATACACTATTTAATGCTCCTCTCCGACCACTGTGGCTATTTTTTAGTGTTTCAACCTCTGAGCTTCAGTTGTATATATTCATGAATTTTTTCTGTAGAGTCTAATCTGCTACTTAGTTCATCCATCAATTATCATCTTCTGATGTTTCATTTTCAGCTTTAGAGGATCCATTTATTTCTTATTTATGCTTTTTATTTCTCCTCACTAGAGTTTTCTCTAAGTCACAGAGCATATTTCCAATAATTATATTAAAGTTCTTATTTAGTAATTTCATTGTATCTAACATTCCTAATTCTGTTTCTATTGATTTATTTTTCTCTTGTTTTTTCCTTCATTATGTGTCTAGTTATTGTTGATTGGATGCTTATCATTGTGACCTACATCTCAGTTAAGCTATATGCTCTTAAAGAATGTTGAATTATATATGGGCTGTAGATGATATACTTTGGGATGAAATTAATCCTTTCAAGTCTTGTTTTTAAGCTTTGTTAGGGCACAACCAGAATAGCCATTACAGGAAAGCAAGGTTAGCCCCATTAGTAAGATATGACCTTTGTGGGTCTTTACTTAGGACTTGTGGTGTTAAGCAAGTTCTCTTAACTCTGGCTGGTAAGAATTTAAGCATATCCCTGCCCTGTGTAAACTTTGGGAACTATTTCATTTATAGCTTCTGGGTGCCTTTGTGGCTTACTTCACATAGTTTCTATGCTTAATCTTTAACAAAATATTCAAAAAGCCTGTAGAAATATTACTGTAGCCTTTTCCTGCATATTTTTCTTCTTTCTTGAACTCTTTCTTGTAAATTCTAGCTCTCTTGACCTGCCTACTATAATCTCTACCTCTTCCAACTCCTAGATACTGTTGTGCTGAGTTTAGTTCCCTTCATTTGACTATAGTCTGAGTTGCTTGCAGATAGAAAGCCAGAGCCATCATAGATTTCACTTCACTATTTTCCCTTCTCTCAGGCACAGCAGTCCTATAGTCTGTTTTCCAATATCTGAAAGCAGCAATTCCAATTGTGCCTTGTTTTCCAATTTTTTACAGGAATGGGGGGTAAGTATGGCACTGTTATTTTGGGTGTCACAAGTTAAAGTCTCCCTTCAATAAAGTTACATCATATGAATGGATAAACAAAATGTGGTATATTAAAACAGTGAAAAGTTATTCTACAGTATAAAGAATGAAGAATTGATACATGTTACATGGATGAACCTCAGAAACCTTATCTAAACTAAAGAAGCTTTACACAAGAGTACACATATGTATTATCCTGTGTATATTAAATATCTGGAAAAGAGAAATATAGAGAGTCAAGAAGTAGAGTAGTATCTACCTAATTTTCAGGACTCAGGATGTGAGTGTGAAATGTCTGTAAATATGCAGGAGATTGGGGCTGCTGAAAATGTTCAAAACTTAAGCTGTCGTGATGATTGTACAATTCAGCAAATGCTCTAAAACTCCTTAAATGTGTGAGTTTTATGAAACATAAATTATTTCTCAATAAAACTGTTAGTAACCATATACCTAACCATGCTGTAGAAAATTAAGAAAGGGCGTGTGGCTGTATTTAAGGCAAAGTTATATGAGATGAACAGGTGGCTGCTAGAGAAACCTCTTGGAAGACAATCAAATCTAACTTTAAAACTTTGTAGCAGAGTAGATGAACAATACAGATGTGGCAGTATTATAGTGGAACCAGGAATGATTTGTAGAGTCTGTTAGCATTCTCGGGATTAATGTATGCTACATTATGGTAGAATTAATGCTTTTGCTGTTTGAAAGGAGAGAACGTAGGTTAGAGCTATTTTAACACTAAATGTAATCTGCTGATGATGAGAGTAGGTAAAGACACGGGCATTATAAAATTGCAAAGACTAAAAACATATGTATGAAAATACATGATGAAGGAACAAGAGCTAGTTTTAGCTACCTAGCAATAGCAGAAGCTATGGTTCTCATAGATATAATGACATAGTTACTAAATAATGACATAGACATTAAGAAAACACTTAGAAACCATTCTTCGGCTAATGTTAGAAATCTTTTGAAGACTTTTAATTATATCATATGAATATCAAGCAACTATTGACAAAAATATTTTCTTTACAAACATTTCTGAGATTGTAGTAAGCCCTAGTTTCATGTAACATGAAGAAATTACTAATTACTTTTCAGCACTTGTAGTCTGCCTGTAGTTTTTAGAAAAGAAATTGAATACTCCTGGTGTTCACCACTGGAAAACTGCACTGTTCATATAAACACATCTACCAAGAAATTCCCTACCATCAAATTCACACCCATGTTCATCTAATGAAGCAATATTTAAGGATTAGATGGTTCTACTGAAACAGTTCTTGAATAAACAGGAATAAAATGCTTTTTAGAAAAATATAAATTGATTCTATTTGGTCAGAATGTTAAACACATAGTAAGAGAGTGTATGCAATAAACACACTGATGTTTCAGAATTCAGTTCAAATCATATAAAGCTAATTTTTCATGGTTAACACCTAAAGCACACTAATGTTGAAAGCAATTGATTGTGTTGATAGACTCATTCAGTGAGATCATCGTTTAAGAAGTAGAATTGTGGCTGAGTGTGTAGAGAATGTGTTTTGTTCCTTGCTTTGGTTTTTTACCCTGTGTACCATATTGCCTCTCCTGCTGTTGTTTGCAACCCTTTTACAGTTGGCATAAGTATATATATTAAATCTCTTCTGATTAATATGAGCATCCCACTGTGCAGATCCCTTTGCAATGTCGCACGTTAAGCAGTGTTTTTATTGCCTAAGTTACCCTGCTTTTGTAATGTGTGTTATTAAGTGCTACCTCTTTCCAGTACTTTGTAGCTGTATAATTATCAAAGGAGGCGGCTGCACTATGTTTGCAAATTTACTCAGAATCTTGAACAGGAACACCGGCTGCTACGTGGCAACAACAGAATTTGTGCCTGGGGAGCCGGTTGAAAAATGGTAATTTCAGTTCCACATTTTTAATTGCTAAGGAACCATTTGAATATAGACCTCTGGGTAACCACAACCACACTCAGTGGAAACAGGCAGATTACAACACTGACAAATAAAACAAAATCCTCTCACAGCATTTGTCCCTGTCACATTGCTTCATATGCAATGCTTAATGGAGACAGGGCTAATTTTTTTTTTGTTTTGCTTTGGCAATATATCTGTTTTTATAACCAAAAATAATCCTCCCTTCTTCCACTTTTATAGTGCAAATTTCAATAAAAAGTAATAAGGACAAGCATTTTTATCTCTCTGTTTATATAACCTATTCCCCATATACAAATGGCATAAAATGGTCAGGAATGATCAGTATGGGATGAAATTACTTTTGAAAGTTATATGAGTTATATGGGAGAAAATAATTGAGAAGAAAGATGCATAAATAGATAAAATTGAAATAGAAAGGGGAGAATGTGACACAGTATTCCAGGAAGCAGAGACTAAAACTCCAAAGGAAATTTAGTATTGCTGAATCATATGCTCTGTATTTTCTGGTTTATTGATTAGACGTAGACAATAATAAAAATAAGTTTTACAAAGCACTTTACAGTCCACAAAATACCTATCACCTATAGATTCTTCAACTACTTCTTAACATGACCTGGAAGTTATTTCCAATTTTCAGAAGAAGGTAAACCTCAGACTGAAAATACAGATACAACACTGGAACTTCAGTCTCTGAAATCCTCTCTAGTGCTTTTTACTCTTCAATGCATTCACGTCAACACTTGAAAAAAAAAAAGGTGAGAGTGTCTGGAATTGCATTTTAGGCCCCTTTCCACAGAGAAGTACACAAATTAAGCAGTAGTGAGTCAGGCCCTTGGGCATGTTTTCCTCGTCCTTCCCCTGCTGCTGGGGTTTTTCTGCAGGCATGCATGAGGGTTGTGAGAGGGGTTTGGAAGTGAGGGAGACAAAAGAGAATTGGCACCATTCCTTGTCTTCAAAGCTTCAGGCTAAAATCTGGCCAATTTGTCTTGAATTTACTCCCATTTGTGAAAAATAGCAACCTTTTCATCTGACTGGAAAGGCATTCGTAAGGAGAGCTGCATTACAGCTGTGTATGTTCTACTGATAAGATTACTAAGGAATCTAGTTCTGCTCGTTTCTTGTTGAATAATGGCCTCTTTATTCTGAACCTAGATGTTAACAATAGTAAGCATTTCCTGTTTGCACTTTTTGCCCAGACATTATGTTGATAACCACGTTGTTGGTTATCAGTGGTATACATTAATGGCTAAGTAAGCCTTGGGTGAGTGAACACAGGGAATTTTTAAAGACTGGGCTCTTCAATATGGAATTGTGTTATAGTCATGTCATCATTGCATCCTTTCAAAGATTTCAAAGTAGATGGCTATAATTGCAGAGAAGTAAATGAGTAATCTTTAGTCTATTTTAGAAACAAAGGGCTAGATTCCCTTTCCATTGAGGATAAGGATTCCATCCAGCACTTGCTCTGCTAAGGCCTTCCTCATTTCTGGGAGTGAAATCTGAACTGTGGTAAACAATATTATTTTCATCTCTGAAAATTATCTGTGTCCAACCATCACCTACTGGGTCTGTACCCCAATGAAAGGATTTGAAATGGAAGCGTTTCTTCTTTCCTTCAGTTCCTCTCTTAATTGTATCTTAAAGTGCATCATGAATCTGAATGAGCTCCAGACAAACCTCACACACAACAGTCAGGGGAATTCAAACCAATGCATTTATTATGCTTAGGAGTCACAGCTGACGCCCAGGGTTGCCAAATCCATCAGGGTTTACACAGACTACTCGTGGTTTTCATAAGCATTGATTGTGGCCAGAATGCTATTTTGTGAGCTGAATTTTGATGCAATTGCCAAGTGACCAATGTTAACTTTGCATCAGTATGAGGGTTATTAAGGTTATTTGATGACTTTTGGCTTTCAAGCTAATTTGGTTCTGCAAATATGTAACATAAACATGAAGATTTCTTTCCAAATTACTGTCAGTGAGAACAATCTTTTGTTTGGTTGTGTTTTGTTTCATTTTGTTTTGTTTTCATGAATACCCAGCAGTTGGGATAAAATCATACACCAAAAACACGTCATATAAATCGATCCTTCTAAAGATTCAGGTATATGAAAAGGTCATTTTTTTGTTTGCTTTTGTTTCTTTTTATTCATATGTGCATACAATGTTTGGGTCATTTCTCCCCCCCTCCCTCCCTCTACCCCCTCCCTTACCCCCCACCCTGCCTCCTCCCTCTTCCCCCTACCCCCTCGATACCCAGCAGAAACTATTTTGCCCTTATCTCTAATTTTGTTGCAAAGAGAGTATAAGCAATAATAGAAAGGACCAAGGGTTTTTGCTAGTTGAGATAAGGATAGCTATACAGGGAGTTGACTCACATTAATTTCCTGTGCATGTGTGTTACCTTCTAGGTTAATTCTTCTTGAACTAACCTTTTCTGTACTTCCTGATCCCCTTCTCCTATTGGCCTCAGTTGCTTTAAAGTATCTGCTTTAGTTTCTCTGCGTTGAGGGCAACAAATGCTATTTAGTTTTTTAGGTGTCTTACCTATCCTCACCCCTTCCTTGTGTACTCTCACTTTTATCTTGTGATCAAAGTCCAATCCCCTTGTTGTGTTTGCCCTTGATCTAATGTCCACATATGAGGGAGAACATACGATTTTTGGTCTTTTGGGTCAGGCTAACCTCACTCAGAATGATGTTCTCCAATTCCATCCATTTACCAGTGAATAATAATATTTTATTCTTCTTCATGGCTGCATAAAATTCCATTGTGTATAAATACCACATTTTCTTGATCCATTCGTCAGTAGTGGGGCATCTTGGCTGTTTCCATAACTTGGCTATTGTGAATAGTGCTGCAATAAACATGGGTGTGCAGGTGCCTCTGGAGTAACCTGTGTCACAGTCTTTTGGGTATGTCCCCAAGAGTGCTATTGCTGGATCAAATGGTAGATCAGTGTTTAGCTTTTTATGTAGCCTCCAAATTTTTTTCCAGAGTGCTTGTACTAGTTTACATTCCTACCAGCAGTGTAAGAGAGTTCTGAAAAGGTCATTTTTATCTATAAAGAGAATTGTGTCCTTGAATCTTTACCTGCTACTAAGATAATCACCAAAACAATTACTAGTAGTACAGATCTATGAAAAAATAATGAGTTTTCCATTTACCATATTGTAGAATAGACAAAAATAGAGTCCAAGGCCCAGAGGAATTTGGAGCACAAAGTTTTGCATGTGGATGGGTGGAAACAGTGCAGAACTTAAGTACAGTAACAGAACTTAAGCCTAATTGAGGAAGTTCCCCAAGGATCTTGTTATTGCAAGGTCTATCTGAAGGGTTTCTAAAAACCATTTAGTGTCAGTCATGTGGATGGTGTTTGACAGGAACAGCTTTTCCCTGAAATTCAGTTTCATATTTATATTTTTAATGGGAAAGAGAAGGAATAAGAAAACAAAAAATAGAATCAATGTTTTGAATGAAACTTCTTTAAGATTTAAATGTTTTGAGTAGAAATGTTTCCTCCGTGATTAGCCCTCTCCTAATTTTCAATCTCTACAAAGAGAGTGAGAAGAGGTAAGAAAGGGTATGGGTCCTGGTACTAGAGAAAAGAGATCCCCAAAAGAAGGGTGGTTATAGGCACCCTTTTGTAAAATAGCCCCAGCTCTAAAGTGAAAACCAACATGCAAGTCCCAAGGCCTGACTCAGAAAATGGAAAAGAAAAGTAAGTAAGGTGACTTAAAAGCACAACTTCATACTTGTATCAACTCCTCAGTATTAGGCAAGATTGCAAATATCACAAAGGCAAAAGCAAAAGGAACACAACATTTTAGTTAGTCATTAATTAGTAAATTTATAACTTATGGAAATCTGCTCAATTCTGATGGAACTTTTATTCTTTCTACTGATGTAACATCAGTTGCTCTGGAAATCTTCATGGTTGTATTTCCATGTGGAAACTAGCAGCACAAAGTGCAGTCAAGCCAAACCCAACTACTTTCAAAATTCCAAAAAGTGTAATCATAAAACACAAACTTTCATATCCAAACTTACCATTTTGTAGAAAACTGGTATTGTAGAAATACAATTAACCTCAAATTTTAATATTAAAATTTGAAAGACACTTTCAAATATCCATATTTAATTTTATAATTTGTTTTATCATGAGATAATACCAGAAACACTTTAAAATTTAATTCTAAAATATCACTATAAAAGTACAATCAGATATAAAGATTCATTTTTCCAATGTCATTTTATTTAAACTAATCATGGGATCTAAACTCCAGAAAAATTTTATTAGGAAACCAAATAATACTAATAAACTACTTAGTATCTTCAAATAAAGTAGATTTAGTATCTTAACCTTATCTAACAAATGAAAATATACACCAAAATTGTTGCTAGAATTTTGTCTCAGTGAACAGGGACACATTCATCATCACTTTAAAATGGTGAGCAAAAGATTCAAAAACCAGATTTCTTCTGTAATCTCAGCTGCTCAGGAAGAAGATGTCAGGAGGATCATGGTTCAAGACCAGCATGGGCAAGAAATTAGTGAGACCACCATCTCAATCAATAAGTCAGGTATGGTAGCTCGCACCCATCAGTCCAGCTACTCAGGAGGCCATGTGTAGGAGGATCAAAGCCTAAAGTCAGCCTTTGGCAAAAAGTGAGACCATATCTGAAAAAACAAAAAATAGTAAAGCAAAAAAAGGGCTGGGGAAGTGGCTCAAGTGGTTGAGCACTTGCTTGTGTAGCAAGTGTGAGACCCTGATTCAAACCCCTGTACCACAAAAAATAAATAAATAAATAAAAATAAAAACGTTGAAAATGAGGTAGATGTGAGGATGAATAACTATGACCCCAGTGTTTGGGAGGGCGAGGCATGAGGATTAAAAATTCGAGGCCAGCATGGGTCCCTTTTCCTTTTCTCAAAGGAAAAACAAAAATGAAAATGTGGTGCCTCTCAGTAGACACTCTGAATTGTGGGTAAGAAGATTATTCATTTGACCTTAGATAGTGCACAGTGTTCATGTGGATGGGCAGCTTGTAGAAACATTCCCAATCACTCATGTTTTTTTTTTTAATATGTTGAGTGCTTTCTGCTAGCCACTATTGGAAAATGGGCAGGAAGTAGGTCCTAACATTCTACTTATGGCCACAGTCATGTAAGTAAATAATCATGATATAATATGGTAATAAATGCCATAAATCTATTACACAGCAAACTCATCAAGTTTGTTCCTGTTTCACACTGTAACTGCACTGTGCCTTCTGCCTGAACATTTTTTTCTCATCTTACTACAGTCCCCCACGGTAGTCTGCCCAGATTCCTCTCCACAGAGAGCTTTTCAGTTTCAGGGCAGCATTCACCAGTATTTGGGGCTCTGTCTTTTATTTGTTATTTCCCGTCTTCACCATTAGACTTGTACTCTGTGTGGGCAGGACTTTTGTTTTGCTCATCTCCATACTCCTGGTACTCAAGAGGATTGCCTGGCATACATTAGGCACTTAAAAAATTGTTGCTGAATGAATCAATAAATGTAGAATCCATAATGGGAGCAAAGAAAGAAGTTTTGCTTTTTTAAAACTTATTTCTGTCAAAACCTTACCACTATGAGCAAGTCATGGTAGCAACAGAACACAAGAAATGAAAGAAAATAGCATTGAGAATTTTGATAGATTAGTCAAGAAAGGAGGAAAGGGCCTTTTTCATGATCCTTGTTTTCTTTCTTAGCCCCAGGCCTCATATTGCTATTTTTCTACCTGGAACTGCCTCACTAGATTTGGAGAGTTCTTTTCTATGGCTTCCTATCTGCTAAAATAAGTGAAATTCTAATGAATTTAGACTGTGAAGAGATTAGTTCAATATGTCACTAATGAATTCTTTTGATTTTTCTTTTTATTAGAAGACTTTCTAAAGGACTATACTCATATCTTCATGTGTGAGTTCTGTCCACCTTTTGTCTTCATCATTAATAGCCAAATTCAACTCCTATCAGGAGAATGTTTCTTAGTTTGATTTTGATTAAGCAGAGGTTGTGCTACACATGAATAGGAGCCTGACTTCTCAAGTCATACCTCTAGGAAGTGACCTTGGATAAATCACTTCTCTTCTCTGTGCCTCAGTTTTATCAATAATAAAATGAAACGACTAATCTAATCTATAGTGTGAGAGTGAGGATTAAATATGAGAATCCACATATAATGCTAGGCAGATAGCTAGAACCTCTAAGTGATAAAAGAATGGTAACTCTTACTGGTCAATATGATGAATTTTCTTCCTGTACAGGCTAATGAAAAATTCTGGAAGCTTTATAAGATTTAGTGATTTATGTTATCTACTTTGGAAGGGGATGTTGATAGACATGATTGCCTGTCCAGCACTCATGACCTCTGCTCAGTACTCAACAGGGTTGTTTAGGGTGGGGGTTTGCTAGGGAAAGGAAAGATAATAGTCATATTTATCCCATTATGGATTTTTTTTTAATTTTGCATATCCTGGAAAACTTAAAATATGCTCCCATTAGGAGGTGTATTTCGCTCATTGTCACAGAAATTTTATAAAGTAGGTAGTCAAGTTTAAATACTCTTATTTTCTAATAGATACGTTTAGCAAACTAAAACTGCCCTGTATGATAATAGCAATGCTGTTAAGAAGAGAAAAATGTCACCAGGCATTGTGATTAACAATAGTCTAAGCTTCAGTCAGACAGACATATACTCAAAGCTTCACAATTCACTCAGCTTCTCTGTGTTTCCTCACCTGTAAAGCTCAGTTAATAATAATAAGTGGCTGACTAAGTTCATGGTAGTAGCAAATGTGTATAGTTAACAGGGTGTCTGGCACATAGTCAGTTTTCGTATATCTTAGTTTTTGTCATTATTTCTAGTCAGTATCCTAAATTATTCCTAACTATGATGCTGAGACAACCTAGGCTTAAAAATTTTAAGTAGAAAGTTAAAATTGAGAACACACATACTTACTGTAACAACTGCTGTACCCCTCAGCCCTCTATCACATTGTTAGTCATGAACTAGACTAAACCTGGACTAGATTAGATGTAGTCATAATCTTGAGCCATGTCTCTACGTCTACATATCTGCTCCATCTACAACATTAAGACTCCAAAAATATCTACCCAAATCAATCCATCACTAATTTCTGTTGAAATAGACCTGAATTTTATTAATCTTTCCACATTTAAAATGATTTTAAACTTTATTATAAGTATGTGTGGCTAATTACAGCTTTATTTTTCAAAAATTGGAAGTTAGCAATATATCATTCAATATATGAACATGCAAACTGTGGTGCACCCAAAAAAGGAAATGTTATTAGAGATAAGAAAAAATGAACTATCAAGCCAAAGTCAATACTAGGAGGAAACTTAAATCAATATTGCTAGATGAAAGAAGTTACTTTACAAATCCTGCATCCTGTATGATTCCACTACATGACATTATAGAAAAGGCAAAATACTATAGAATAAAAAAAGATCAATGATTGCTAAGGGTTTTGGAGGAGGAAAGAAGTGATGAATTAGTGGGGAAAATGTGATTTTTTTAGAGCAGTGAAACTAATCTGAATGGTATTGTAATTATGGACATACTAAAGTATGCATTTGTCAAGTCAGAGAAAAGTGCAGCATGAAGAGAAACCCAAACATAAGGGATGAACTTTAATGATAATATATCAACATTTCTCCCTTTATCATAACAAATGTAACACAAGATGTTACAGTAGGAAAATTTGTCTGAAAGATAAAAAGCAGAAAACAGGTATGTGTGAACTCTACTTTCTGCTCTATTTACAGACCCAAAATTGTTCTAAAAATGAAGTTAATTATTTGTTTAGAAATCAAATAATATTAAGCAGAGAGAAGAAATTAGCTGTATCTAAATCAATGAATACTTTCAACCAATTATTTACAGGCACATTCCATTGTTAAATAACACACACACACACACACACACACACACACACAGCACTCCAGATACCATAAAAGGTCTTGAAACAAAAGTTGCATGGGAACAAGGATCTCTGCCATTGGAATTTGTGTTCCAAGTGATTGCCAAAAGTAGGTCCTTCATAGTTAATTAGTAGCTTAATTTTTAAATTAATTAATAAGTTGATAAACACAAATATGCAATAGAAAAAGATTACCCAAGAAAATAGCTTATAACAGGAAAAGCTATAGTCATATCTAATAAAGCAGGTGTCAAACCAAAATTAGTCAGAAGAGACAAACAAGATCATTTCATATAAAGGGAACAAGTCATCAAGAGGACATAACAATGGTAGACATATGCACACTCAACATCAGTATATTCAAATTCATAAAATGTTAAAAAAAAAAAAAAAACAGATAACCAAGTGTTGTGGCACATTCCTGAAATCCCTGCAAACTTGGGAGGCTGAGAGCAAAAGAATCACAACTCAAGGGCACCCAGGCAAAAAAAATGAGGCTCCAACTCAATCAATAAGCTTGGTATGGTGGTTCAAGCCTGTGGTTCCCACTATGTATGTCTTAAGTAGGAAGACTGGCCCCAGTCAAAAATTAAGACCCTGTCTCAAAAACAGCTAAAAAGCAAGAAGGGCTCTCAAATGGTAGAATGACTGCCTACCAACCACAAGGCCCTGAGCTCAAACCCCAGTACCACACACACACAGAAAAAAAATCAAAGAGATCACAAATAAGCATCTAAAATAAATAACAAAAACAAGGGCAGAAATTAATATGAAGATTGAAAGAATAATGTAAGGCGTCACTGAAACAAAGGGTTGGCTCTCTGAGAAAATAATTTTGATGATTCTTTACACAAACTAACCAAAAGAAAGAGATGACCCAAATTAATAAAAGAGGCAAAAGGGGGATAATTACAATACCGATGAAATTCAGAGAATTATTTGAGAATATTTCAAAAACTTGCATTCCAATAAACTGGAATACAATTCTAGAAGAATACATTTCTAGAAGAAATGGATAAATTTCTAGATGCATATGGCCTTCCAAAATTGAACCAATTTGTAAAATGAGCAATGGAATCAAAGCAGTAATAAGCAATCAACCATGCCGGCAGAGTGGTTCAAGTGGTAGAGAACCTGCCTAGCAAGCATGAGTCCCTGATTTCAAACCCCAGTATCACCAATAAATAAATAAATAAATAAATAAATAGTTACTCAATGAAGAAAGTGCCAGGACCAGATGGACTCACTGCTGAATTCTATCAGACCTTTTAAGAAGAACTAATACCAATGCTCCTTAACTATTGCTTGAATAGAAGAGAAGGAATGCTACTAAACTCAGTCTCTGATGCCAGTATTATCCTGGTACAAAAACTGGATAGGAAAACAACAAAGAAAATTAGAGATGAAGTTCCTTGATAAACATAGATGCCAAAATTCTCAATAGTACTTACAAACTAAATTTAGCAAGACGTTTAAGATCATATGCCATAACCAAGTTGATTTCATTTCTCAGGGATGTAATGATGTTTTAACATGTGAAAATCAATAGATGAAATACAGTATATAAACAGAATAAAGGACACAATTTACATGACCACCTCAATAGATGCAGAAAAAACCCTTTGACAAAATTCAACATACCCTTCATGATAAAAAAAAAAAGCCTTGAATAAAGTAGGAAAGGAAGGGATATACCTCAGCATAAAAAAGACATGTGTGACAAATCTGTAGCAAGCATCATAATAAATGGGAAAAACTGCAATTATTTCTTCTCAAGTCAGAAGTAAAACAAGGGTGTCTATCTGCTCTCTCCACTCTTATTCAATATAGTGCTTTAACTAATAGCCCAAGCAGTAAGTCAAGAAAAATAAATGAGAGTTGCAAATAGGAAAGGAAGAAGTCAAATTATCCCTACTTGCTAATGATATGATTGTAAAGTTAAAAGTCCCTATAGATTCCACCAAAAAATTCTTAGATCTGATAAAACACTTTGGGCAAAGTAGTGAGATTAAAAAAAACAAATATCAGTATCTTTTCTATCTACAGGCTGGGAAAGAAATCAGTAAATCAGTCCTATTCATAATAGCCTGAAAACATATACCCAGGAATAAAGTTAACTAAGGAAGTGAAAGACCTCTACAATAAAAAAAATATGAAACACTGAAGAAAGAAATTGAAGAAGATACTAGAAGATGGAAAGACCACCCATTTTCATGGATCAGCAGAATTAATTTTTTGAAAATGACTATACTACTGAAAGAAATCTACAGATTCAAGGCAATACCCATCAAAATTCTAATGTCATTCTCCACAGAAATAGAAAAGTAATTCCTAAAATTTATATGGAAGCACAAAAAACCCCCAAAAGCAAAAGTAATCCTAAACAAAAATAGCAATGCTGGAAGCATCTCAATTCCAGATTTCAAATTATGCTTCAGAGACATGCATTTTGCATGGTACTGGCACATAAAAAATAGACATATAGATCATTTGAATAGGATAGTGGAGCCAGAGGAAAATCTATACAGCTATAGTCATCTAAATCTAGTCAAAGTTATCAAAAATGTATGTGGGAGAAAAGACCATCTCTAACAAATGGTGCTGAGAAAACTGAATATCCACATGTAAAAGACTGAAACTAGATCCTTATCTCTCACCCTGTATAAAATGCAATTCAAAATGGATAAAAGACTTGAATATAAGATCTGAACCTAAAACTCCTATAAAAAATAGGGAAAACACATGAAGGTATAAATATAGTCAATGACTTTCTGAATATGGTTCCAATTGCTCAGGAAATAAGAGCAAGAATTGACAAATAGGACTGCATCTAATTAAAAGGCTTCTGCACATCAAAGGAAACAGTTACCAATATGAAGAGACAGCCTACAGTGTGGAGGAAAATCCTTGCCAGCTATTTATCTGGCAAGGGATTAATATCCAGAATATATAAAGAGCTCAAAAATTAGACACAGAAAGAAAATCTAATCCAATGAACAAATAGGTTACAAAGAAGTATAAATGGTTAATAATTATATAGTAAAAATGTTCAACATCATTAGTGATGAAGGAAATACAAATTAAAACTATACTGACATTCCATCATACCCTAATCAGAATGGCTATCATCAAGAAAACAAACTACAAATGTTGACTAGGATGAGGGGAAAAGGAACCCTCATACACTGTTAGTGGGAATGTAAACTAGCCCATCTACTATGGAAGTCAGTATGGATGTTCCTCAAAAACTAAAAATAAACTACCACCTGATCCTGCTATACCACTCCTAGTCATATATCAGAAAGAAGTCGGCATGTAACAGAGATACCTGCACACCTATGTTTGTAGCAGCACTATTCACAGTAGTCAAACTATGGAATCAGCCTAGGTGTCCATGAACTGATGGATAAAGAAAACGTGGTATTTATGCAAAATGGGGGATTATTCAGTCATAAAAAGAATGAAATTATGCTGTTTGTAGGTAAATGTATAAAACTGGATATCATCATGTTAAATGAAATAAGCCAAGCTCAGAAAGAAATATCACATGTTCTCTCTTGTAAACAAGATCTAGACCTGAGAGCAAAAAAATGAATGACATGAGTATAAAATAGTGAAATTGTTTGGGAGTGGGAATCAGTGGAAAGGGAAGGCAAAGGGAAAGGGTAAAGGAGGGGGGAAAATGATTGAAGTTCTTCATACACATATATGAAAATAGGATGATGAGACCTATTAAAATTACTTGTAAAAGGTAAAGGAGAATAAGAAAAAGCGATAGAGGGAGTGAATTTGATTAAACTACTGTATGTGTGGAAATATCACAATGCAACCCTTTTGTACAATTAATACACACTTGGAAAAATATAGAAAATGTGATAATATATTATATAGATGCAGAAAGTTACCAGCTAGGAATTTATTCTATAGAAATATGTATTTAATCAGAGCTGTGTAAACAGAAATGTTCAATGTAGCACTGCTTGCAACTGCTAAAACTTAGAAACAGCATGTGTTTATCAATAGCAATTGACTTGATTTTCTGTAAATGGAATGGATTGTGTAACTCTTAACAGAAATGGAGAGGAATTATGTGTATTTACATGCCTGACTGTTGGTGATCCTTATATTTACATGGGAAAGATTGAAAATACTTTGTTTCATATACTACTGTGCCATTTGAAGTTATTCAATCTTAGTTTTTAAAAGGATTGTTTTCTATTTTACTTCCTAGTAAGGTGATTTGACTGATAAAAGACTGCAAAGGAAAGAGCAACTCTAATGTCACCTTTGAAGGAAATAACCATGATTCTGGTATCTGTGAAAATTAAGAAGTAAGTCTGTGCCAAAATAGAAACAATTTGGAGCTCCATCAAAGCCCTGTTAAAGGTATGGATGTCTCCAGATTGAGATCACTGCTGTTCTCCTCCAGATTGTGAGGTTCACAGAATCTGGAGGGCCCCAAAACGTGCCTTTCTAATAAGTTCTGGGTGACGTCCGTGTTGCTGGTCTTTCAGATCCACTGTCCAAGTGAAAGAAACAATTAGTGTATGAAGACACCAATTTGAAGAGGTCTTTTTGACAGCTTTGGTTAGAGGTTAGATTAACTGACCTTGACAAAAAAGCAACCAACTATGCCAGCGAGATTGAGCAAAGCAAAGAAGCCCGTCAGCAGAGGGCAGTGCCATAGTCTTGAGTACCAACTGTAGACTGAGTTTCTGCTCTAATTAAACCTGACTAAATTGGATGACAACTACCAAAGTGATTTGCTGCTAAAGTCAGATTAAATAAAGATACTTTAACACAGCTGTTTTGTGTAACTGGCTACAAGATAAATATTTTAAAGTCATTTCTTATGACTGGAATTCTCAAGTGGCCAATTGAGGACCCAAAAGAAATTTAAGACTAGCTGCCAGGAATATTATTTTGAAAAAAAAATGTTTTAACTTCTATGTGAGTCTCCATAATATCCATCTGAATACATTTTGTGAAACTTGACTGTGTGAAGATAGCACTAAATTTTATCCCTTTTATCACCTTTTTGCTGTGATAATTGTGGTGTCCTGAAATATATCACTTTCTTGTGAAAAATAATAGAAAATTCTGAATCTTTGCTCTAAACTTCAACAAAACCAACTCATTAAATTAAATTTTAGTTATCATTTTTTTCTTGTGCAACTCCAGACCAAATAATGAGAGAAAATATCAGATAATAGTTACCTTACATTTGTCTTATCATCTCAAATAAGGTTTCTACCACAAAATATGTATAGAACTAGTCTCAAAGACAGTGTAATAAAACTGCTATGAATTGTAAAATGGCAAGGAACTATAATTTTTTTCAATTATGTCATTCAAATATAGCTATTGTCATGCCAAATGATGTTCAGAATGGGCAAAAGTGACAAAGGGAATAATACTACAGAGACATGTGTTATCTAAATAAAACCCAAGAGTTGAATCTAAGTAATTCTACTTCAAACACTAGAATTTGTCTTAGAGTCAAATTTCCAATGTGCAATACATTACAAAGTAGAAAAATATACTGTCTATTGCCAAAAGCCAATATATATATATTTAATTATCCAATATTTAAACCTGAAAATTCTTCCTCTGGGAAGTAAAGAACTTTTTAGTTAACAATGTCACTTCTTTCTGAGTCATGACATGCTGTATTACATGATTCTATCAACAATCTAATTGCAATACTACTTCTTACATCACAGATACTCATTCTGTGGGATAGTTGGTAAAGGGTGACAATGGTTAGTGATTAGGGACAGAGAATGCAGACCAACAAATACACAAGGACCAATGGCATTTACAGATGAACAGCACAATTCCTGGCTATTAATACCAAGAACAGAATCACAGTTGATATGTACTTGCTTTTCACAACCAGGCAAAGGACTTTGGCACCAGAGGGCAGAGTCATTTTTATCTGCCCTGCTGCCATGGGACTCTATTGCCCTGGAGACCCTTCTACAGGAGCTTGCAACATCAGTAGTGAGCACCCACCTGCTCACCCAAGAGTGGCTATGGCTCTAACCCAGGATTGGGAGGGACCACTTGGATCTGTTAGGGCCCAGCAGGGAAACACAGCACCTAAGGAAGGCAGGTTTCTCCTGTGCCTCTGAAACCCTAATTCTTTGTCATGGTCACCTGCAAAGCCATAAGGTAAAAATTTTAAATGCAGGTGCATTTCCCTTACACTGGAAACTTTCCCAGGGCAGAAGTGGAGGTGGTCTGCCACCAAAGCCAGAGTGTCATTTCTGCAGTTCAGTGAGTTCTCTCTTTTTCATGAGTGAGCTATTTAGCTTGATCATTTTTAATTTTAAGCTCATGCCATTAAGAGCTATATGTGTTTGTGTCAGTGTGTGTGTGACTATAACTGACTTCTTATGTATCAGCATAATAAATGAATTACAGTATTGGCCTACCTCTTCCCTGTTGCAGAGACTATTAAGATATATGCCATTCAATCAAGGGTTTTGCGACTCTGTCCTGCTCAGAAAAAACTAAATAACAATAATAGAAAGTAATGCTAATAAAACACTAATCATATCCCTAGCACCAAAAAAGCATCAAATATTCAACATAAGTCACCAAATATTATTGAAAGTACAAACTATATTTTAAGTGCCTAAAATGTATATATTTTAAGTTTTAAGGTTGAGAGTGAGTATATATATATGCAGATAAATTTTTCATGAGGTAGTAGAACTTAGTTGTTAGGATTTTATGCTTTTATGTAGGTTTATATTTTATGATTTATATTTTAATATTTATTTTATGTTTACATTTCAGACTGAAATTTAGGTTTTACTTTCAATAAAAAACATCTTAGCAAATAAATACTATCATTAAGACCAAAGAGGTAATGTTTATACTTCTTAAAAATTGATAAATTTTTAAACATGCTAAAACAATTTAAAAGAATTAACTTATATATTCTTTTCTTCTTCCTGAGGAGAATGCTGCTTTCTGTTGAGTGTGGGAATGGTACCAACGTAAGAAACTGTATTTCTGATCTTCTTTCTCATATAAAAATTACCACATGACTAAGATCTGGCCAGTAGGATGTAGCAGAATGTAGAGTGAACTGACTTGGTTGGATTTAATTCTGTCCATCTTTGCATGGCTTGTTGCATGGAACACGAAAGTAAGGGCTAGAGTGCTAAGCCAGAGGCCAGCATTCAGAAGGCCAGAGCAGAACAACTGGTGACTACACTAGTCAAGGTTCTCCAGAGAAGCAGAACCAGTAGGGTAATGTGTGCATATGTGCATATATGCATGCACACATCACTCCTATTGGTCCTATATTTGTATAAATGCATATATATGGTACATCTTTATATATTTGTCATATATATACATGCTGTATGTATAGAAAAAGAGAAATTATAAAGTCATTGGTTCATGAGGTTATGGAGGCTAACAAGTTTGAAGATCTGCAGAGCCAGCAGGAGCCCCAGGAAAGCCAGTGATATAATCACAGCCTGAAGGCCAGCAGCCAAGACCAAAGGCAGACAATCATACATTATCACCTTTGGCTCTTACAAAATCACCCACCATCTACTTTTGCCCATTTCTTTACCCATTTAACTAATCACTTAAATCTCTATATACATTCCAATTCCTCTGTGCTATCCCACAGATCACCTTGTAATGTGTTAATACATAAACTTGTATTCATGTGTTGTTATAAAAATAATTTGCTTCCTATTACTTACATGCATGTATTTTTTAAAGTTTTAAAAAGCATTGTAAGTGGTGTTGTGTGTAGTCTGTGTCTTAATTTAATTAAGCTTCTGTGTTTTCATTTATTTACTCAAGACCATATATCCATTCATAGTGCCATATGTGCATTTAATCAATTACTTCTAATTGGTGTATATTATTCTCTAGTAAATGACTGACCTATTTACTTACACAAAAACATTTGCTGGTTGTTTTCAAATCCCTATCACCACCATAATGAAGCAACAGCACTTATTTGTAAGTCTCCTTTAGAGCTTGGGAAAAATCTCTTGTGGATATATATACACACACACACACACACACACACACACACACGTATGTATATATAAGCAACAGGGTGAGTGATTGGGGCAGGGGATTGAAATAATAAATATACAGAAGAATCATCTACTCAGGTGCTTTAAGTTCTTGTTCACTTTGGAATGACCAAACCTGGAAAACACAGATGGTGCCTTATGGAGGTGGTCTATGAGAGGCAACTAAATTAGTATTACACGCAGGGTATTTATGCTTGAGAGAGGGTGGTGAGGGGTGAGAGGAGCAAAGGGCCTTAATCCAAAGATTGACACAAGAATGCACATGTATACATACAGCTACATTGAAGTAAAGGCAGGCATGTACCATGACTATGATCCCATTTTAACAAACTTTTTCAATTTATCAACCAATTATGAAACAGATCTATAAAGTAGCCATGTAAAGGAAGTTACTCAAGTTGGGTGCTATTGGCTCATGCCTGTAAACCTAGCCACTTGAGAGGCTGTGACAGGGAAAATTGTGGTTCAAGACCAGCTTGGGCAAATAGTTCACAAGACTGCCATCTCCAAAATAACCAGAGCAAAACTGACTGGAGGTATGGCTCAAGCAATATACTGCCAGCATGAAACTCTGAGTTCAAACCTCATTCTCACAAAAAAAAGAAGGGGGGGAGAGGGGATCATGGGTTTCAAATAATCAGCAAATTCAAAATTTGGGGGTAGATTTAGAAAAACTATACACCAAAATTTAATCATTAAAGTATTTTATATTCAATTACTAGAATTAGAGGCTTAAGTGTAAATCAAGATGAGGACTGAGCACCTAAGTCCACCTTTCCTACTAACTATATATTTAAAAAGATTCAAAGTAGCAGTGACAAACACAAAGAATGTCATCACCTCCTGGGAAATTTTGAGGAATTCCTCAAAGCCAGAAAGCAGATGGAGTCAAAATGTCAGAGAAACAAAATCAGAGAACACAACAGCCCAAAACACAGAGATAAGACAATTACTGTTAGAAGCAGTTTCACACATAATCAAGGGCCAGAGTCAACAAACAACAGGACCTAAGGACATAATCAGAGTAGTTAAGATACCGTATTCTGATTAGCTAAATCAATTTGACCCCTCTTCTGTCCTTCATATAAACTGGAGGCAGCAGCCATGGTTCTCCCAGTAATCCTTTCTTTAACTCCCCTTAATGAAAAATTGGTCCTTAATAAAGTGAGCAATCTTATAGGATAGGATTCTTAACACTAGAGAAAAAGACAGTAAAGAAATTTCATCCTACACAGGAAACCAGAAGAGCAACAGACTTCAGCTTGCAAATGCTAAAGTCATAAACTCATAACTGTCTGAAATCTGTGTATTTTTGGCATACAAGGCTTCCAGAATAAATATTGGTCCTAAATAAGTAGGACAATACTCCAACTAATTTAAGACTATAGAATGAATAAGGAATTCTCACACTCTGAAGAAATCTTCACAATCTAGCAAACACTACTTTTCCTCTATAAAATTTCTAGAAGAGGCTACTTTAATCAGAATATGTTCACAAATAAATGCTGATACATAAGTATAAATAATCAAGAATCATTGAAGATATGAGGAAAAGCCACACCATAAAAAATGGGTACCATTTTCACCAAAGGCAATGGAGTTAAAAGAATAAACAGAAGACATCCTTATATGTGCAATATATAAGGATTCTAAGCAACAAAACAAAGATCTTAGAAAACCCTGATCACAAAAATGAAGAATAGAAGCAACTCAACCAATGTGGTAAGTGATACACTGTAAAGAACAGAAGATAGAATAAATAAGCTGGAATATTTCTCTAAGGGATGCTCTTGGGATGCAAGAGAAAAGGACATGTGATGGAGCTCACATAAGAAAAGTTGAGAGCTCTTGAGACTAAGCATATGCATTTTAACCACCTGGCAAGATGGATTCAATTACTATTCTTTGGGCAGATGGAGAAACAGAAATCCAGACACAATGACTTGGAGTGAGTCAGTGGCAGTGTCCTATGGATCACTTAAGTCCCAGGCCAAGTTCTTCTTCTCCCTGACCCAGTATGTGGGTGACTGTTGCACGTGTATAACTGGAAAGCACTTGTTTGGGAACAGTATAATACTGAGGATATCCAGGAGAGAGTGTGAGCACAGATGTATCTCAGGCAAAGTCAAAAAAGCTGAAGACTCAGAACACTCTGTTGGATTTGGTAATTGATAAACCTTAAGAAAATTTTCCTGAGGACTGTGACTCTCAAAAGTCAGTAGCATTTACTGGAAGCTTATGAACCTACATAATTCTGGGCCTCCTCTCCAGAAATTATGATTCAGTTGATATGGGTGACTTCAGAATCTCCACTTTAACAGTTCAGGTAATTCAGAAGTAAGTTCAAAACTGAGAGAACAGAATGCAAGCAGAGATGCCCAGGTCCCTAAATGCTAGAAAGGAGAAAAAGTTCTGAGATACACGGTTTTCCTCAAGACTTCAGCTAAAGACTAATCAGTACATTCTAGTTAACAAACTACTCCAGGCTGGGGAGCAACTAGCAGTTGGAATGTTTCTGGAGATCACAAGAGACCAGGAATACTTCATGTTCCCACTCCCCAGAGTGAAGGATTTTCAGGACACATTGGGCATTAAGAACAGTACTCAGAAAAGTTTTGCTTCGATAATAGAGCTGAACTAGCTCTAACACAGACTTGTGTCCCATCTACCAAAGCAAACCTTGACAGGATCAAAATGTTTCCAAGTAATTTAGCTGCATCTCAAAACAAAGCTCAAGGTTTATTTAAATGATTATTCATTACTCAAAAAGGTAAAATCATAATATACGTATGTAATAAAAATTACCATATATGCAAATAAGCAGTATTACAATGAAGTAAAAACTTAATTGAACCAGATTCAATTAATAGGTTAGGATAGAATAAAAGTTATTATAACTTTATCTCACATTAAACTATATTGCCTTTTAATGCTAAAAAGGGAGAGGAAAGCAAGAACATGTCAAAATAGACACAAAAGGTATAAAACCGATACAAATAGAACTTCTAGGGATGAAAAATATAATGTTTGAAAGATGAGATTAACAATAAATTAAACACTGTATAAAATATTAGTAAATTTAAAGCCCTAGCAATATAAACTATCAAAAAGCAAAATATGGCAAGTAGACTAAAAGAAAATGAGTAAAACATCAGCAAACTGTTAACCAACTTTAAATCCTTCAATTGACAGAGAAGGCAGAAATGTAATTAAAGAGTTAATAGACAAAATTTTTATACATTTCAAGAAAGTGATAAATCTATTGTGCCAAAAAGTTCAATGATCTCAAGCACAAGGAACCTGAAGAAAATTATACCAACGTCTAAAATAACTAGATTGCTTATAATCTACGTAATATAGAGCAAATTTTAAAAGCAGCCAGACAAAAATATATGTTGTATACAATGGAGCAAAGAAAAAGATGATATTAGAATTCTTGGTAGAAAAAATACAAGTTAGAAGATTATGGATTGTGTCTTTAAAGTATTGAAGAAAAAATAAGAAAGAGAAATTAGAACACAGAATAAGACTCCAGAACAAAGTCTGAGAATAATAATTCTCTGTTACATGAGTGGGCAGGTAAACCTCTTCTTCCACCAATCAATAGTTGGTTGAAAGGGTATATCTGTGTTTTTAAAAATAAAAAAAAATCAAAATTGGGAATAAAATTGTAAATGTGAGAATCATTGTACATTTTTGCAACGCTATTTTGATATATAAGGGAGACCTTTAAAAACCATTGTTACTGTCCAAGGTGGGGAGAAGGTAGAAATGATGGATTGATGCAAAAAAAAATTTTTTTTAACTTTTCTACAAAGCAAATATTGTGACTATTAAGGGAAAGTTCCCACATACACTATGGAATTCAACTAAATCCAGATATACTTTCCCTACAGCTGGGCGAATTTCCTCTCATTTCCTCTGTTTTATTCATTCACCTCCCTGGGCATACCCTCCCATAAAAGTCACCAGAAACAGATGAACGTTCTAGGGAGCAAGTCTCCTCAGAGTTTCAGTGTCTCCAGAGTTGTTGTTGACCTCTCTCAGAGTACAGATGGCAGGGTGCAACATCTCACAAGCAACCCAGAGGCCCAGCAGTAGAGTTTAAACACTTACAAATAAATCATTCCTCTCACTCAATATTCTGATCCTGAGTACTGGAGTATCATTTGTCACTCACCTGAGCTCTGAACATCTCATTATAGAGCTGAAGAAATTTTGATGATATATTCTTTATGAACAACCCATGTGTAACACATGGGACTTCTTGGGCATGTGTACATCTGTGCAAGGTATTCTAAACTTGCTCTGGTTATAATGACCTTGACCATGACAGAGCCTCCCACCTGCCCTTCACTAAAAGGATGCATTTGGCTCAATAATAATTAGCATCAATTACGGGAGAGCTCTTTTCAAGGACTGAGTCTGGCCCTCCAGGCTGCAGGTGCAGAATGAACCCCATGACCTTTTGCTACAGGATCAGTCACCAAGGAGAGGAGTGGGAGCCATCAGGAGGAAATCACAAGCTGTTTATCTTCTCTAAGAATCATTGTCTAGCTTCTGCTATTCATGTCAGCAACAGCATTTGCCTCTTGGGGGAAACCTACAAGAGAGGCCGAGATGCCTCATCTGGGTGCCTGCTTGCTGGAGCTTTGCAAATAGGCACCTGGTTTTATTTTCTGGATATCTTTATACTCATTCTTAAAGAAAGAAAAACCACTTTATTGCAAGAAACAAAAACATAAAGGAAAGAACACAGGTGGCTGGAGGTTGACTGACAGGCAAGGACATAAGGAAAATGATGCCTGACAAGGCTCCTGTGTTTCCAAATGGCAGTTCTAACTTCTAGTGTGTCTGTGTGTGTGTGTGCGTGTGCACAGCCTGCTGTGTGGCTGAACACTAACCAAAAGCAGTCAAAACGTGGGCTCCTCCTCCTCATAGGCACCAAATAATGAAGGTAGATAAGATGCTATGTGGTAGACACTTGTCTTTTCCCTTGCTTGCTTTATGTTCTTGCTTTACATCACAAGACGACAAAACCAGCTGTGACCAGCTCTTCCTCTGAAGAAGTATTGTTAGAATTATGCAGATTGGATGCTTTTCTGGCTCTTTGCCATTCTTGGTAATCAACAGAACTCCTGCTTAAGCACTTCTCAGTTCCCGCTGATTTCCCATGGTGTTTTAGTAATCATTTTGTGTCTTAGATTACAATGACCTATGCCTTGTCTCCCTTTGTGTAAGCTCCTGGAGGGCACACTCAGAATCTGACCCATGCTTGCTTGCTCAGAGTACCCACAACCCTTCCCAGGGTTCCTAAAGCTGGTTAGCAGTTACAACAGAAGAAGAATGACCTCAGGGCTGGAAGAACTGGTATCAGTCAACTGGAGCTTGTAAGCTTCAAACTTCTATTACAAAAGGTGGGGTCCAAGATTTACCTCATTTCACATAATCACCCTGTCAGGTAGTTTCGCCATTACAAATGTCAATACCTCTAACATTTCATATTGCCCTCCATCATTTTATTCTATTTATTTATTTATTTGGTAGTATTTGGGTTTGAACTCGGGCCTTGCACTTGTTAAGCAAGCACTTTACCACTTGAGCAACTCCCAGCCCTTTTCGCTTAGTTTATTTTTCAGACAGGGTCCTGTATATTTGTTCAGGCTGTCCTAGAATGTGATCCTACCACCTTCGCCTTCTGTATTTTTTCCCTTAGCACTTGTCATTGTCTAAAATATTATTTAGTTCACTCAGATGTCTTGTGTTTTGACCTTTACTCTTTTCAATAAAGGCAGGAATTTCTTTCTGTTTCGTTTACTACTTTTTCACAGTGGCTAAATAGTGTTTAGCATATAGTAGTAGTCCCTTAACTAATTTAATTAAAGAACAAACATGTAAATTCTTTGTATATCTGAGGTACTTAAAAATTGTTAACTTACAAATGACTATGTTGAGTGGATGAATCTTATTAAACTCAATAAAAGTCTATTTATGAAAGTATTTTGGTAAGTTCGATGTTAAGTAATAATACAATATGTTTACTAGGCATTTTACCCAGATCTTTTTTTAAAGTATATTAACACATTCTTTTACTAGTTCAAAAATACTCAGAATGGCATTCATGTCCCTAATGGCACTAATAGAAAGAAAAATAAAGGTTAATGTACAAATGGTAAGTCTTACTCATTGATTTGTGTACAAACACTGGTAGACGATACAAGGAAAAATACAAAGGCTGAGGAAATAGTTTGAGTACAGTTAGATTGTCTATTTGGTCACAACTTCCAAAGACATATATATTTGAGTTTTTCAGACCATCCACTGTGATCTGCTTTAATTGCATTTGCAGTTGTGAGACTGATACTTCATATTGCCAAGCCTAAAATACATCACTGGAGTATATTTTATAAAGTCCCTTCATGATTTAAGACACCTTAACAAGTGGAATGATGCTTCTCCCCACCCTCCAAAGGATATCTATGTCCAAATCCCCAAAACCTGTAAATATTACCCTACATAGAAAATGGGAGGTTATAGATGGGACTTGAAGACTCTGAGATGGGAAAATTATTCTGATTTATCCAGGTGAGCTCAGTTTAATCATGAAAGTGGAAACCTTTCCTGTTCTGGCTGCTACCTGTTCTGGCCTCACAGCCCACCATGTTTCTCTGTGCATTTTGTTCTAATAGCTATACTGCCCACCAAAAATGAGAAATTGAATTAAGAATGAAAATTTCGAAATGTTTACTCTTACAGTTCCCTCCAGTGGGAACCTTGAAAATTATCATTCACCATCCAGATTGAATCATCCTAAGGTCCCAAGTCTAATGTAATCACTCTTCTCTCACTTCTTTTTCATTGACTTCCTACACAATCAAGAAGCATCTTTTTTTTTTTTTACTTTGCCTTGAATTATATTTGTTTTGTGTCCCTTTACCAACATAGCTCCCAAAGGGCAAGATTTGGTGCTTTTCATCTTTGTATTCCTTATAGCACCTCATTCAAAATCAGCTACAGAATGCCAATTTGATGTACTTTCAATGCTTAAATGATTGCAGAATGACAGATGGTCAGCTTATTTCCTTAATCTTTGGAAAGATTTGTAGGAAATACTTTTACTCAGTTGTCCTCTGGGGTTGGTAGAAAAGCAGTCTTATATCTATTCCCAGGTGTCAGGAAGTGAATTCAGTATGACATCTCCTAAGTGGGTAGAAATGCTTATAGAAAACAGCCTGAATGACTCTAAATTGCTATTAAAATTTTTAAAACACTACATAATGTAATCAAAGATGAAAATGAGTAAGTAATAACACAGGTGGCTGTATGACACAAATCAAAAAGAAGAAATCTAGCTCCTAAGAGTCAAAGTAAAAGTAAAGAACCAGGAGCTATTCTTAACAATGAGAATGATAAAGACACTAAAAAATAAACATACCAAAGAAAAAAGGGTGAGAACACAGCTAAAACATGAACTGGCAGGTATCTTAGTTATTCACCAGGCTCAGAAAATTCATTGGACAAATAGAGTAATTTTTTTAAGTATTTCATTCAACAAACATCATTTTGTGCCTGACATTTGCAATATATTTTGACAATCATTTCTGGAGATATGAAATTAAAATAATACACTTCTCCCTGTTCACAGAATTGTAACCAAATAGTTATTATTCAGTAGAATAAGTGCTAGAATATCTATCAGTTATTGGTTCTTTTGTGTGTTAGGATAATTTTGATTACAAGTGACAGAAAACTTAACTTCTAATAGGTTGATGGAAGTAAAAATTTATTGACTTATATAAGTGAAAAACTCATAAGTATGGCTGGATTTGGCATCAAATAATATTAAAATTCTGATCTTTTTTTCTCTGGGTTCTGCTCTCTTTTGATGGTTGGCTTTGTTTTCAGGCTCTACCTAGAGGCAAGATGGATCCAATTTCTACCAGGTTTATTTCCAAAGTAACTGAAAGAACGTTCTCCAAGAACTTCCAGTAAAATGTTATCACATTGCATGGGCTATGATTGGGTCATTTCCTCCGCTTTGAACAAATTGCACGACCAGGTGAATGTGATGCTCTGATTGACTAGCTATTAGTCACATATCCATTTTGATTTAGGGGAGCAATCAATTCTACCTGAAGTACAGGACTAAGAGAAAGAGAAGAAGTGGTATCCAGGTGAAACTTGGGGTGCAATTACCAACAAAATGGAGAACCAATGCTGAGCAGCAGAGTGTACAAATGAATGTCCATTAAGTGATGGAAGCAGAGAGGAAGACTAACTGAGGAAAGTAAGAAATACAATGTCAAGAAAAATTCACTGGGTACCAGAGGCTTCATGCTTATAATCCTAGCTACTTGGGAGGCCAAGACCAGGAGGACTGCAATTCCAGGACAGCCTGGGCAAACAATTTTTAAGACAGCTCATTTCCAATAATAACCAGAGCAAAAATGGACTGGAGGTATGGTTCAAGCAGTAGAGGGTCTGCTTGCAAGCGCAAACTCCAATTCAAACCCTAGTCACACTAAAATAATATTTTTGTCAAATAATTGCTAATTTGAATCTCAAAGTTTAAAAAAAATCAGCCAGATAAATGTGCTCTGCTCTTCATCCGAGTGGTGAAACTATTAGGTGAGGTCACCAAGATTAAAATCTTATAGTTCTATTTCTGTATGGGTTTTCCTTTGAGTGTGGTTTACCCACATCATTACACTGGAAGTTACTTATGACCCAAACAATGTACGGACATGTGAATAAATGAATAAAAAACATATAATTTTATCAGGCCTCATTTCATACAATTTGAACCTTGAATCCATGGGGCTAGAACCTACGATTGGTGCTTTAACAAAACCAAATAAACCCAGGGGATCCTTATATACACTACAGTTTAAGGATCACAATTCTGTGTCTAAATAATTTATATAATTTCTTAGGAGAGCATGAGTACTATATTTATTCATTTAAATGAGATATTTATTGATCACCTAACATATGGCAAAAATCCTGCAGGCACTATGAATATGACAGAAAAATTCAACTCCTGCTAATAGAAAATTCTATATATTTTGAGGGGCCCAGTACAAAGTAAAAAAGTGGGACCCTCTTGTTAAGAAAGTAAAACAGTGACATCAGAACATTAAGCCAAGTGAGACTGCATAGATCACATGTCCATGAAGCTACAGATGCCTGCCACTATCACTAATCCAGTTGAAGTAAAGGCTTTCCCCACTGCATATGCACCCTTAAAAACTAATGCTTTCTCATACTGTTCTAGGAAAATCTGGTATAGAAAAACTTGCCATTACAATAATGTGATAATTAAAAGAAAAGGAAAACTGGCCATGATAGGCAGAGGGTTCTGTGAATCTAAAGAAAGAGACAGGTAAATCCAGGATTGCTCAGAATGCAATTTATTGGGAACTTATTGATAGAAGCAGTGTAGTGAAAGGTGGCAGCAAGACCAGTGGACCCCTGTGATTTGGGTCAGAGGAAGGGGCCTTGTATATTGGTCAGGATGAAAGTGATTTTCATCCAAGCTGAATGTATCCCATTTATCTCAAAATTCTTGGTGCTGATAGCAGCAAGATTCAGGTCATAGAGCTCAATATACCACTCTAATGGTTTAATGATCTTGTTTATTTACAGTATGTTGGTAAACTGTGTGAAAAACAAAATAGGACTAATCATGGTGGTCACAACTCAAGAGGGCTGTGGTCAAGCCAAGCCGGATTCCTACACACAGTTAGAGATAAAAACGCAGACAAACAGAAGAACACACACACACACACACACACACACACACACACACACACACACACAAATACACACCTATATGATCTTTTGGTTTCTGGTCTTCTAACCAAAGTATATTTTAACAAAATTAACTTGGGCTCTTAATTCTTCAAAAATTCTTCAAGAGTAAGGAGCATCTTTAAATTTGGTATAGCATACTAGGAATATTTTTTCCACTTCATTGTACCATAGTTCTCAAAATGAGATCCCCATACTGGCAATATGAGTACCGTAAATGAACTTATTAGAACTGGCCTGTTCCATGTCTTTCTCCTGCCTGAGTAGGCCAGAATTCATCTAACAGCCTTCCTGCCACCGCTCCCTCTCTAGGTGGTCAGACAAGAAAGTTCCAGATCAGTGTTGTCTCCCAGAATATAGACATCATGGTCAAGTTACTGGTGTTGGAACACAACAATTGGTTTGACTGATGGAGGACTGGAATTGAAAGAGTGTTTGGCTGCTTGACCATTGGATATCCCAGGAACCAGTCTCTCATGTTATAGCACATCTCCTATGCCATTTGGTCTTTGCTGTATTTGAGGCCACAGGGCTTCTCTGTGGATGGCTGCCCTCATCCCCTTAGCTATGTGAAGCTCCTTGAGAGTCACCTTCCTGGCCCTGCTTCAACTCCAGACCATGCCAAGTTCTCAGTTGTGCTAAAAATTACCATTGACATAAAATTCCTCTAAAGTGGGATTAGTAGGGAGACTAGGGAAGGAGAAAAAAAAGGAAAGAAAGATAGTGAATAATGGAAAACATCACATGTGGAGGAACAAGACAATGAGACACACTGAAAACTGTTAAACAGCACAAGATGGGGAAAAGGGTGAGGAAATATAGTGGAAGGGAGTTAGACTGACTTAAGCAAAGTGCATGTACAAATATAATACTAGGGCAAAAATCCCACTGAACAATGAACAGACTCCTAAACAATGAAGGACAAGAATTAAAAACAGGTCATGCTAAGGGAAGGGCACTAACAGGAGAGGGTGAATAGAAGAAGGAAGTAGAGAATGTGAATATGCTTTATGTACTTTCTATAAAAGAATGAATGCAAAACATTTAAACCATCATAAAATGAGGACTAAGAAAGGAGAAAAATGAAGAGGAAGAAGCTTCAAAATGCAGGGGATGAACCTAATACATTTGTGTATGCATTTATATGGAAATGTATAATATATATATACATGTAAAATACATATATACATGAAAATGTCATAATGAAACTCCCTGTACAGCTATCTTAAGCAAACAAAATGTCTGCTTTCAAAAATGAACTACAAGAAGATAAAAAAAATCTTGTCTGGGGGTTGGTACCAGTGGGAGGAAGGAGGATATAAGGAAAGGGTGAAGAAGGGTGAATATAGTGGAAATACTACATACTCTTGTACGAAAATGGAACAATGAGACCTGTTGAAACTATTCTAAGAAGGGGGGATGAGGGATAAAGAAGAATGATGGATGGGTAAATCTAACTAAGATATATTGTAAGCACTTTGCAAGCACAATATAAAGGACATTGTAAATGTCACAATGTGCCCCCAATGTAAGAATATGCTAATAAAAATTCCTCTAAACCAATTTTAAAAAGACTAAGTAGCAAAGCAGAGAGTTCTAAAATATACTCAAATATGAATGGTAATTTGTTGTATTAAAATTGTAGCTACCAATAAATGATGTTAGGCTTAATTTATCCTTTTCACTGAGTATCAGGTTCAATTCCTAATACAACAGCAGTTGAATGTAAAAAACATTAAAGCACAAGAATACTAGAGGAAAACATGAGGAAATGCCTTCATATCCCTACAGAGATAAAGACCTTGTAATTGACTTGACATAATCCCTAAACCACAAAAGGAGATATCTATAAATTTTATTTACAAGTTTGATATTACACAACAAAAAACTACTTCATAGAAAGAAAAAACCTCAAAAGCGAAACAACCAAACAAAAATCTTGTTCAGTGTTTTATCATAGACTAAGTGCTAATCTCAAAATTTATGAAGAACTCATAGAAAAGACCAATAACACAGTACAAAATGGCCAGAGTGAACTTCATAGAAAAGAAAATACAATGACTCAAACACATGAAAAGATGTTCAACTTCACATGTTGCAAAAGAAATGATTAAATTTACAATGGCTGCCATTTTTCACTTACCAGTATCGAAAGCATTTGTAATTTCAATTAGCCATTATCAGATACACAACCTCATACACTATGGGAGTTATGTCCTGCAGAGGAAAAATAAACCATAACTATTCATATTACAAGTGCATGTGCTCTTAGACACAGCAACACAACTTTAAGTGATTTATTTATGTAAGTGGTATAGAAAATGGCTCATTGTAGCATCACTTATAATAGCCTAAGTTCAGCTGCAAACCAAATGGTCATCCACAAAACACAGATTTATAAATTAGATTGCTTCCAATCAATCAAATAAAATGCAGCTGTAATGCACATTTTTTGCCATATATATCACGCAAAAATCGAAAGTTATAAACAATAGGAAGATTTTATGTGAAATAAGAAGGAAAACCAAGGCATATGATTATTTTTAAACAGCAAATACCATACCATGTGTTGCTGGTTTTAACATTTTACTTGCACAGCTCAAATATGAATACATTTTATAATTTTTGGCAGGGGAACAGTACTGGATTTGACTCAAGGCTTCATGCTTACTAGGCTTGTGCTCTACCACTTGAGCTACTCCACCAGTCCTTTTTGCATTGGTTATTTTTTGAGATAGGGTCTCACTTTTATGTCTAGACTGGCCTGATATAGTTCTCCCATTTTAGGCTTCTCCAATAGCTGGAATGATAGGTGTGTACCACCACACTCAGCTTTTTCTGTTGAGATGGGATCTGGCTAACTTACCCCCACCCTAGATTAGCCTCCCTATGTCAGCCCTTCCAAGTAGCAAGAATTATAGGTTTGAGCCACCATGCCTGGGTATAAATTTTTATTTTTTAACAAAGTACTACAAATATTTTTAAGTACTCTATTGCTGTGATCCATTAAGAATATGTGTGTTTATTTACAACACACACTGATAATTCCTGTTGTAAAGCTACCAATCTTCTACTCTTCCCTACTTGGAGGACCATAGAGCACCTAGCTGAAAAATTTACACATGTCACAGATAATTAAAATGATCTACTAGTTTTGCAATACTGGAGAATGAACCCAATGCTTTGTACTTGTTAGGAAAGTGCTATACCACTTGAGCTACACTGCCAACACTAAATGATATTAATAGCAATGATACTGATAGCTAAAACTCATAAAACTATTCTTAAAATTTGCATCTCTAAAAAATTACAAGTTTGATTTAATCCTAAAACAATCTTTTAGGAGTTAAGTAACAAAAGATGAGGAGGTCACAAACATGCGAGGAAGTTGCACAAAAGAATAGTCACCCCAAAACGTGTTCCCTTCTTCCCTACCCTCTTTCTCCCTACACCCTTCCTTCCCACCTCTTCAAAGCACTCAGTCAACAATTGTGGATGAGCAAATTTAATACCTAAGAATTTGCATTGGAAAGAAACAAAAATTGAGATGGTGTCAATTTACAGGGCTTCTGGTCCTGGATAGCCAAAAATGTAAGCAATTAAAGTGTCATCTTTCCTTAGAGAGTATGCTGTAGTCTAGATCTTCAATGTCCCCCCAAGGCCCTTGTATTAAAGGTTCAAATTGGTGCCATTAGGGATTGGGAAAAACTTGAAGAAGTGAGACCTTGTGGAAGGCCTTTAGGTATTTCAAGACATGCCTTAAAAGGGATGGTGGCATGCCAGTCTCCTCCTTGTTCTCTCTTCTTGGCCATGAGGTGATCAGTCTTGCTCTGCCAAGTGTTCCCTGTCATTGCCATCTGCCACCCCCATAGAAAGCCTAAAAGCTATGGGCCCACTTAATAGTGGACTGAAACCTCTAAAACCATGAGCCAAAATAAACCTTTTTTCCTTTTAAGTTGATTTTTTTTTTCATTTTTCTTTTATTATTCATATGTGCATACAAGGCTTGGTTCATTTCTCCCCCCTGCCCCCACCCCCTCCCTTACCACCCACTCCGCCCCCTCCCTCTCCCCCCCCTCAATACCCAGCAGAAACTATTTTGCCCTTATTTCTAATTTTGTTGTAGAGAGAGTATAAGCAATAATAGGAAGGAACAAGGGGTTTTGCTGGTTGAGATAAGGATAGCTATACAGGGCATTGACTCACATTGATTTCCTGTGCGTGGGTGTTACCTTCTAGGTTAATTCTTTTTGATCGAACCTTTTCTCTAGTACCTGTTCCCCTTTTCCTATTGGCCTCAGTTGCTTTAAGGTATCTGCTAAGAGTGATGGAAAACTGACTAACCCAGAGCACATCAATTAGAAATCTTTTGTTTGGAAGCAAAATGACTTGAACTTAACCAGGGGAAACATGGATTCACATTATTAAAAGTTCAAGAAGTTCCATTAGCATGGCTAGCTCCAAGGTCACAAATGATGTCTTCACTGCTAGTTTCTTCTGTCTGGCTCCTGTCACCACATGCTGTCACTGTTTCACATTTTCTGTATTTCTATGTCTCAACTATTTTCTTCTAGCTTGACTTCATGCTCCATCTGACTAAAGTAAGATGGCTGATAGCTAAGAGAATACAAGCCACTCTGTAAAATCTAGCATTCCTTCCCTATGTTCACTGTTTGGAAGTAGATTTATATTACACTTTATCTTTATTTCTTGGTGCCACCTATTAGCAGAAGTAGAATAATACTAAGCAGTATCAGGGAAGACCAATCAAACATCATATAAGAAGCAGAATATTTTAGGGTTATAAAAATTTCACTAAAACAAGAGAAGAGATCATTTAAGAAGCAAAATGCATTTTTCTTAAGCAAATTGCCAAAGCCATAACTTTTAAATGCCACACCAGCAGTTTCACCTTTTCACCTCATCTGTTCAGGCACTGAAAAAGTAAACTGAAATATGCCAGCTATCACCAAAAGGAAAGTAGAGGAAAATTTGGGTGGTATGAGCTTTGGTTGCCAGTTCAAAAGTTCCTCTTTCTTTCTCTGTTATTTGTTTTCCTTGCTGTGCCAAAAAAAAAAAAAAAATTACTAGTTTGAAAGCCAAATTGGAATAAGTGCTGAAGAATAATTTCCTACATTATCTTAATTTAAAATCAAGAAGAAACTATTTGGGTATAAAGACCTGATTGTGAAAACTGGCTATTTCTTCCACTGGGAGTCTTAATGGTGAATCTTTTCTCCCAAGAGGAAACATCCATTCCTCCAAGCACACTTATCAGAGATTCATTTGGATGAGATATCTGTGTTCTCTTCCTCTTATATATGCCAAGAAAACTACACTATTGTGTCTCTTTTCTCTACGTAGATCAGGTTGCAGAGACTGAGATATAAGCACAAAGTGAATGAGAAGGAATGACATCTGTATCCTAAGGAAGAATACTCAGGGGTTGACCAATTATTCATGGTTTGCCCAGCATTTTTTCAGTTTTAGCTTTGAAATTGCATGTATGATGTCACAGGTAGCCTCTCAGTTCCTAGTAAACATTTCTTTATCTTTTAACTGTATTGGGGAAGAGATTAGAAATGGGTCGCATAAACCCTGTACTAATACTTAATGATTATTTAGCTAATCAGGAGGAGTTGCTGTTGAAGATTGCACATTAATTTATAAGACCTTTTTTTACACTGGGCTTCAGAGTCCCAAAGAGACAATTTCCAAGCATCTACTATAATGAGTTCATGTTACATACTCTAATAAAATAGATTTTATTATTGTCAATTAAAAGGCAAAAAATGTATATAAGGTAGAGAAGGAAGCTAAGCTGTAGAAATGGAGTGGTTTATTGGCTAAAACATAAAAATACCATGATAGATTTCTCAAAATTCTTCTAGAGTTCCCTGATTTAAAATACCAAGGAGCAAACACAATGAGCAACCTGACAGCTTGTTTTTAGAGAATGCTCTACAAGTGAAGCAACTCAATGCTACTGGTTATTCTCTGTCATCTTCACTTCAAATTGCATTGTCTAAATCTTGCCATTAGGAAGAAGAATAGATATATTCTTAATGAATCACACTTCATTTCTTCTGTTACGTTTTGGCAGACAGAAATCTACTTTGACTAGAGAGCAGAGCAAGGGTGGGTGGAATAAAAGAAAGCCATTGTAGGCTAGAGGAAAGTTGGAGTAGACTATCCTTGGAACCAACTATCCATATACTTTCCTACATTTCCCAGTTTCCCTGAAGTTAGGTTTAATTCTCACTAGTAAAAACATGAATGAAAGTCTGATCTCAGGCAGCAAAGAACAGATACAAGCTCTCCACTGACTCTGAAATGGAGTCATCATGAAATGGAAGCAGCTTGGCTTCCTAAAGTATGGTTGGAGATCATTAAGCCACTAACACCTGATTTTCCCATTATGATATGAGTAAAAAGAATACCTTGTTCACTTAGGGGTATGGTATGAAACCACTGAGAGAGGCTGAGGATGTAGCTCAGTGGCAGAGCTCTTGTTGATCTGCAAAGCCTGGGTTCCATCCCCAGCACCACAAGAAAATAAAAAACTTCTTGTCTGACACATAGATGATACCTTCCATAATATTAGCTAGGTGTGGCAGTACCTGTCTGTAGTCCCAGCATTTACTCAGGAGGTGGAGGCAGGAATATTATAAGCTGGGCTACAGTCCCAAATAAATAAAAAAAACCAACTAAACCACTGAGTTTCTGGAGTTTCACTATCAATCTATAAAATTACCTACTGAAAAATAATGCAAACTAATTGCCACCATTTAAGCCTCTCTCAAATTCATCTTTGAAAGGTTTAAACTCTGTATTATATCAGAATTTCATCCCATACCATAATCAATTTAAGGCTTAGGTTAAAGTACAAGGACTTTATAAATATTTTCCTATACTGAGATTGCTACTCTCTATTGCCACTTGTTTGGTCCTTTTCCCTCTCAACTCCTCTTCTACTCCAGACTTCATTTTTCTACTCAACATTCTAGACTGTTATGTTGAATTCACATAAATTATTTGATTACTCACACAAATGAATAGAGCAATAGTAAAAACTGACACAGAAGTAGCAGGGCTTTAATAAAAAGTTTTCCCTTGACTATAGCCCTGTTGTGGGCTGTCCCCAAGACAAGTCACAGCAGTTGTGGTGTTGTGAAGTATAGACCTACCCAGTTTTGAGTAAATTGTGCTCTACTAATTACTAGTACAGCCTTCAAAATTTAACTACTTAAATCATTTTTTAATCTCTAGAATGGGAAGAATGATATCTATCTTACAGTTATTTAAGAGATGCGAATCAAATAATGCTTATGGAAGCACATACAGCAACACCTGGCAGACAGTGAGTGCTAACTATGTGCTGAATACTTGTGAATTCATAGAATTGAAAAGTGTAAAAGAATGGAAGTACGCACATTCTTGTAAGAGCTGTGCACAGTGACATGCTGGCAAATGTTAAGGATTTGTTCTCGTGAGGTGGGAGCCAAATGTGAAGTCACTGAATGTGCAGTTGCAGAATCACACATCATGGTGCATGTAGACACAATTAGCAGAAATAACCTCAGGTGCACAGATAATGGTAGAATATAGAAAAAATTCAGGAGATAAGAATTTTGAATTTTTATTGACCTTCATATTTAACACAATTTATAATTCTTTATAGAATTTTATTTCTTAAATGTCTATGTGCAACAACTGGCACTTGGAAATTTGAATAGCACCTGTTACAAGCTGGTTTAAGTCAGATCTACCACACACTATATTTATCTATTTAAGTTTAGTTAGATTTACTATTCATGAACTGCACATAGGTTATTCTATGATGTGACTCATGGTCATATGCTGCAGTAGGGAAAATAAGCTGACTTCCAACTCCAAGATGTGTTAACTCTGAGACCTCAGTCAAATTATTCAACCATTCCAGTGCTCATTTTCTTCATCTTTACAACTGAGGTTTAGAGCTAAAAATAATATCTAATTCAGAAAAGTTTTATAGATTGAAATTATTCATGTAAATAACCTGATATAATGCTTAACACAATATATGAATTCAAGAATATCAGTACCAAGCCTCTTCTCCCTCTAATCCTTTTTCGTCTTCACACTGTCTAAAGGAAAAACAAACTAATCTAAGAACGAAGCAACAATACTCCTTTGAATCTGATAAAGGAAAGTCCTTGAACTAAGTAACCTCACCCAGATTGTGTCTTTGTGTGTTCTTATGTTTCTTTGTTATCCTTCCAAAAGCAAGTAACTAGAATGAGGAAGAACTGATGTCATACAGGAGCAATTACTGTTTACAAGAAGGAGCCCTTACATCAATGTGCAGATAAGAAACAACTTTACCTAAATCTTTTGAAAGAACTAGGTCTTGAATTTGGGTCAAATGAAATGTTATGTCTGTGTTGTAAGTGTGTACAAGAAAAAGAACCTTGAAAATGCTGACATCAAAAGAGAATTCAGGAATTCTCTTTTGAGAATGAATTTTACAAATTCATTCCTGACTTTTCTAATTTCAAACATGAGATTAATATTTAACATATAAAAACCTCTAAGTAAAATTTATACAGTTTATAAAAATCACTATAAATTAAATATTAGACCTTTTATTTTTCATATGAAAGGCTTTTGTTAGATTTAGCCCTTAAAAATAATGCAAAATCATGAGGTTCATACATTGACATCTATTATACCAGCTGCTCAAATATTAAGAGTTTCTATTCAAAGAAAACCTTACATGGGTCAATTTTAACATTTGCTGCAGGAATTTAAAGAATGAAAATATTCTTCACAGATGACAATTTTATTTTTGTGTTTTGTATAACCAAATAAATGTCATCAATATGTCTCATTACCAAGCTACCTCAGAGTACATTTACAGACCTCTTAATCCTACTAGTCCTTAAGGGTATTCTAAATGGTGCTGCCAGATCCCAAACCCAGTATTTAAAAATAGATTCACTTTAGTTAAATGATAAAATATAAATCATTGCTATTATGTTAATGCTACAGCATCATTGTTGCCATATTGTACACTCTGACCAGAGAAATACATGGAAGGCCACAGGTACAATGTGGCAGCAGTTAGCATACTCAGCATAAAAATGTAGCTACTTGGGCTGGAGGATGTAAACTCAGCAGTAGAGCACTTGTCTAGCATTCATAAAATGCTAGGGTTTTGCACTAGGGGTAGGGGAAGAAAGAAGGAAAGAAAAGAGAGAGAAAGTGAGAAAAGAAGAAAGGAAGGGAGGGAGAGATGAAAGGAGGGAGGAAGGAAGGAAGGAAGGAAAGAAGGAAGGAAGGAAGGAAGGAAGGAAGGAAGGAAGGAAGGAAGGAGAGAAAAAGGGAGAGGGGAAGGGAGAGGAGGGAAGGGAAGGGAAGGGAAGGGAAAGAAAAGATTATCTTATATTTAGGTGTGTATAAGTGCAAAAAATACACACCAGATTTCAAAGACTTGATATAGACAAAAGAGTGTAAAATATCTATGAATTAGTTCATTTTGTTGCTAATAACAGTACCATAGACTGGGTAAATTTTCAAACAAAAGGCTTATTTTGGCTCAAAGTTCTAGGGGTCTAAACATACTTTGTGTGTGCTTTCTCCCTGCCAAAGTCCAGAGGTAGACAGGGCATCACAGGGTGAGAGACAGGAAGTGTGTGTATGTGTGTGTATCCTGTAGTCTCTCCCTCCTCTAAAAAAGCTACCAATGTTCTATCATAAAACTACCACCCTGGTGACCTCATCTAATCCTAATCACCTCTCAAGGCCCCACCTCTGAACACCATAGTTGGATTACTGCCTCACAATGGGGATTGAATTGCAACATTGGTTTCATGTTCAAACCACAGCAACTATGATTACTGTGGAAATAATAACATTTTGTATATAATGAGTTAAATAAAATATAATACTAAAATTAAGTTCACTTGTTGCTTTTTACTTTTAAAAATGTCTACTAGCTTCTGCCTGGAAGCGAGTGGGGTGGGGGGGAGAGGGAGGGGGAAGGGGGCAGGAGGGAGAAATGGCCCAAACAATGTATGCACATATGAATAAATGAATAAAGAAAAAAATTGTTTTAATGTCTACTAGAAATTATCAAATTAATTTATCTCATATTTCTATTGGACTGTGCTGATATAAGAAACTTTTAACATATTGAGTTAAACAAACTCCTCTTCCATAAATAAACAATTCCTATTACAGTATAAAATTATGACAAATCTATCAAGTTAACTGATCATTTCCTTCTGCTCTATCTTTGAAAGTAACCTTGTACCTCACAACATATTAAATGGCATGTTTTTTTATTTCTATGGGTTGGACTCTAATTACAACAATGTATGATAAGAACAAAATCTCTAAGAGTTTCAGATCTGGGAAAAAGTAAAATGGGAGCAGAGACATGGAAAGCACAGCAGATTCAGAAGGGGTTCCACTATCTGTACTCAGAGTAACCCCTTTGACCTGAGCAAACAATGCCCCCTGTGGTCTCATTGGTTTCAGTACAAAAGAACTAGAGTTGTTTAATCTAATCCCTATGACTTGATGGAGTTTCAGGAAGCAGAAAAGATGTCATTAGATTTAAAAGCTTGATAGAACTTGGCTAGAAGAATGGATGCAATTACATAATGGAAAGGGATGGGTATTTACATGGACCCCAAATACCAGCAATACTTTTAGGGAAAATAGTAAGTAGAACAAGCATCTTAAGGCAGATATTAGTGGGGAAAGTTTGGAAAAGTTTGAGGGTAAACTTCAGAGGATTCCCAATGCCAGACTAAAGAAACACAAAGTATCCTTTAAGTCAGTCTTTCTCATGCCCCAGAAATCATTTGACAATCTCTGGAGACACGTTTTCTATTGTTACCACGAAGCAAGTAGCAGCTGCTATTGGCAGCTAGAGGCCAGGGATGTTGGTAAATAAATATCCTGCATCGCACAGCCCCTCAAAGCATTTTCTGATCACTGTCAATAATGCGCTGGTTGAGAAACCAGGCTCTGGATATATGGAGCTATTCCAGATTGATGACACAAGTCAGTGCATTTCATTGTCTTTTGCCTATTCTCAGTTATGCATGATATCTATGCACCTTAACTAAGAGAGCTTAACAATTTACACTCTGACTCCTGATCTTGCATAGTGCATGGCTATAAATATGCCTACTTTAAATAAAAATAATCACTATGATACAAAGAAACTTGCATGACTAATACATTCTTCAAATTGATGCTTTACAAAATTTTACTTAGCCTTGGAAAGAACACACCAATTATTGGGATGGACCAACCTGTTCTGATAAATACAATGTTAATTTAGGAGTGACCCAAAAGTGAACTCTTCCTTTCCTCATGGAATGTGTTTGCACTAATTTAGAATTTTATTTTCAGTTTCCTTCTCATCTTAGAGAGGTTGAAATATTCAGAGCCAGAAAGCATCCTCAATGAATTTCCATCTGGAAAAAAAAAGATAAAAATACATCCCAATTTTGCAAATTCAAGGGTAGGGGGATGGAATGAACTATTATTTTTATAAGTTCCTGGATAGTAAATTTTAAATAAGTGTAATGTCCCTTTAATCGTCCTGAGAATATCTTAACTTCTTTTAGCAGACACACATCTTACAAGGTTTTTGCTTTTCAAACCTGAGCCCAATATGATTTTTAAATTTCCAAATTCTCCCTTTTCCACTTACATCAAACTGTAAGTAGGATTAGAACAAAAGTTCAAACAGCCCTCAAGAATATGCTTGGATCATATTATGTACCACAAGAAAAAGCTCAGCTATCTGCCCACCAAATACAAAGTCATTTGAGTCCTAAGCAACAAAATAAAATGGAGCAATGAGCTATGGAAGAGTCTTTCAGTGACTTTGTCCCATCCAAGTCATCAAACCTTCCCTATATGCTGATAACTGATTCTTTCTATCCCTAGTCTATGCCATATGCCTGAATTCCAGGCTCATACAGCCATCTGTCTTGTTGGCATGACTTTTTTGATGGCCACATTACAATTATGTTGATTATGTACAAACCAAACTGCTGCTTTCTATCCCCAAACCTGCTTCCCTGGTAGCCTCCCCATTTAGTTAATGAAAATCTCATCCTTTCAATTGTTTATGCCAAAATCCTTTACTATGTTACGTTTCTTTTTTTGGTTTATTTATCCATTTATTCATATGTGCATACATTGTTTGGGCCATCTCTCCCTCCTGCCTCCTGTCCCTCCTTCTCTCCCCTACCCTCTTCTCTTCCAGGCAGATCCTGTTTTGCCCTCTTCTCCAATTTTGTTGAACAGAAGATGTAAGCAATAATAAGAAAGACATAGAGTTTTTGCTAGTTTGAGGTAAGGATAGCTACACAGAGAGATTCCTAGCATTGCTTCCATGCACATGTGTATTACAACCCAATTGGTTCATCTCTACCAGACCTCTTCACTACTTCCCGGTCACCTTCCTATAGTGACCTCTGTCAGTTTAAGATTAATTTATTAGCTCCTCTACAGTGTCACATCAAACACTTTCAAGTTTTGGGTTTCCTACCTTTCCCTATTCCTCCTGTATGTGTTCTCCCCTTAGCGTGTGACCCATGTCCAATAATATTACTGCATTTGTTTTAGGTGTAAAGTCTGCATATGAGGGAGAACATAAGATTTTTGGCCTTCTGAGCCTGGCTAACTTCGCTTACAATGATACAGTTCCATCCATTTACTGGCAGATGACAAGATTTCATTCTTCTTCATGTCTGAATACAATCCCATTGTGTATAAATACCACATTTTCTTAATCCATTTGTCAGCAGTGGGTCATCTTGGCTATTTCTGTAACTTGACTATTGTGAATAGTGCTACAATAAACATGGGTGTGCAGGTGCCATGGAATAACCTGAGTCGCATTTCTTTGGGTATATCCCTAGGAGTAGGATTGCTGGATCATATGGCAGATCTATATTTACTGTTTTAAGAATTCTCCATATTGTTTTCCAAAGTGGTTGTACTAGCGTACATTCCCACTTACAGTGTATGAGGGTTCCTTTTTCCCTGCATCCTCACCAACACCTGTTGTTGATGGTGTTTTTGATGATAGCTATTCTAACAGGGTTGAGGTAGAATCTTAGTGTGGTTTTCATTTGCATTTCCTTTATGGCCAGAGATGGTGAGCATTTTTTCATGTGTTTTTGGACCATTTGGATTTCTTCTCTTGATAAAGTTCTGTTTAGTTCAGTTGCCCACTTCTTTATTGGTTCATTGATTTTGAAGGAGCTTAGCTTTTTGTGCTCGCTATATATTCTGGTTATCAGTCTTTTGTCTGATGTATAACCAATGAATATTTTCTCCCACTCTGTCGGTGGTCTCTTCAGTTTAGAGACCATTTCTTTTCTTGTGCAGAGTTTTAAATTTCATGTAGTCCCATTTGTCCATCCTTTCTCTTAGTTGCTGGGGTGCTGGGGTTCTATTGAGGAAGTCCTTGCCTATACCTATTGCTTCCAGAGTATTACCTGCTCTTTTCTATACTAGCTTCAGGGTTTTGGGTTGGGTATTAAGGCCCTTGATCCATTTTGAGTTGATACTAGTACAGGGTGATAGACATGGATCTAATTTCAGTTTTCTGTTGGCAGATAACCAGTTTTCCCAGCAACATTTGTTGAAGAGGCTGTCTATTTTCTAGCCTGTGTTATCTTTAAATATACATCCAGAAGTTGACCTTACTCTTATCACTTCATTTTTGTCTCTATCTTCCTTGATTATTCTCTATCCTCTACCCCACTGAAATCACTATGGAACTAGTCTCTGTGTTTCCACTTCTGATTTCAATCTATTCTCACTGTAGTTACCAGGATAATCATTTTGAAACATAAGTCACATCTAATTACTCCACAAACCCTCCAATGGCATCCCATTTTATTCAAGGTAAAACTTAAAGTACTTGAAATGACCTTCAATGGCCACCATCGACTTTTCTATAAAGGGTCAGAGAGTAAATATATTCAGTTTTGCAGGCCAGATGGTCTATATCTCAACTACTTAGCTCAAAGCAGCTAATAAGAAAATGGCTATGTTCTCATAAAACTTCATTTACAAAACCAGGCAGTGGGCCACATTTGGCCAGTTGGCCATACATAAGATTTTGCACCCCTGTCCAATATACCCCTTTCCTGCTTTGCTTTTCCTCTATAACTCTTAATATCATCTCACGGGCTGCTGTTTCACTTGTTTATGTCGCCTACAATTAGATATGCATTATTCACAGTAGCCAAGCTACGGAATCAGCCTTAGTGAATAGATAAAGAAATAAATGAATGGATAAAGAAAATGTGGCATAGTTGAATATTATTCAGGCACAAATTATACAGGGAAATGGAGATCATCATGTTAACTGAAATAAACCACATTCTGAAAGACAAATATTGTAATTTTTATATCAAATACAGAATCTAGATCTAAAGAACCAAAACAAAACAAAAATAAGGGCATGAATGTAAAAGGGGGACTCTTTGGAAAGAGGATTCAGAAGGAGAGGGAGACCGAAAAGAGAGGGTGATTGTGGGAATAAATATGATCAAAACATTATATACACTTATGAAAACAGAATAGTGATGAAACACATTAAAATATTTTTAAAATGTGAAGGAGAATATAAGAAAGAGTAATTTAGGGATAAATATGATCCAAATATATTGTATATATCCATGGAAATATCACAGTAAGCCCCACTGCACAATTTTAGAAAATAATCCTCAAGCTGGGCTCCAGTGGCTCACACCTGTTATCCTGGCTACTCAGGAGGCAGCGTTCAGGTGGATTGCAGTTCAAAGCCAGCCTGAGCAAAGAGTTCACAAGACCCTATTTCAAAAAATTCCTTTACAAAAAAGGGCTGGTGGAGTGACTCAAGGTATAGGCCCTGAGTTCAAACCCCAGTACTGCCAAAAAAGAAAAAGAAAGAAAATAATCCTCAAAAAAATTAAAAACAAACTCAAGTGGAGGAAGATACATTATCTTTTCTCTTTAGAAAAAAATTAATGGCACAGACTAGGCACGTAATAAACTCATTCACTTGAATGAGTAAATGAATGAAGATGAAGATGTAGCCATGGAGATCAGTGGTTTGCAGAGTGGCAAACTATACATGTGTGCTGACCACTAAAATACATGGTCCACAGCACATACTGCCATGCACTCACCTAGTTACATCAGGAAAACATTTTCCAACACATTAATTAGATCTCTTGATCATAAAAGTAACTCTAAATTAGTATAACAGAGAAGTTCTTAGGTATCTGTAATATTCTATTTTTCAAAGCCACTCTCAAAGTCTATTATTTCATTTCATCCTGATAATAATCCTACAAAGAGTCGGAGAAAAACTTATTCCCATTTACTAAGAATAAAAGGCAAGACAAAAATTAGTGAGTTGTATAGAGAATTAGTGAGTCCTTCATATAGCCAAGTCCAGAACTTAGGCTTAGTGAGCAATCACTTTGCCATGAGGCATTTTTCTCCTATGGTACATTTGATTCTCTGCAGTTAAAGTTTTATGTTTCACAATAAAAAGGGAATATAGTCAGGGGTGGGGAGGAATTGAGGAGAACTTTGTCCCCTGAAATACTTCGCAAAATTGTGGAAGAGAGCAAGGCAGTTAAAGTCACCCATCCCTGAAAATAGTAACTCTCCAGGCTTTAATAAGAAAATTATTGGGTGCTAAATGACAATGTGCTGGTAAGAATGAAGAATTGAAGCAATATTTACTGGGAAGGTAGTAAAAACTTTAAAAATAATCAAACCTTTGACATTTCATGACCTCTGTTTCCCTGAGACTCTTCCTCTGGGTTTTGACAAGGTTCACTCACAGCTTTGAAAACTCTTCTGCAATTTCTTCCAGCTTCCTTCTTAACCATGGGAGCGGGGAACCAGTATCTGTTTTTTTAGTGGCAAAGAGGCCATCAGGGAGATTTTTGAGTTGCTATGTCCGAGGTCAAACATGTCCTAAGGAGAATGGAAATGTGAAACAATTCTTTTTCAGCATGACATTCTGATTTATGACATTTGGTGTGTTATGGCTATGTTTGTTTTGGAGATAGAATCAGTGTAAATTCAATGCAATTATTCTTTATATCTTCCAAACTAACAGCTGAAACTTGTAGCCTCTTAATAATTGAAATGCAATTTATATTTAAAAGTAAATTTCAATAGCTCTTGGCATCTGCCTTGGGGATCCTCCCTTCTATTCATTATCTATAACTACACAATCAGAAAAATCTTTATAATCAACAGTCTATCAGTCAAAAACTTTCACAATAACATAGACAAACTCCAGTTGTAAATGGTTCATTAGGCAAAAGATTTAGAAAGAATCTGGAGCTGCATTTGAGCTCAGCAAGAACAAATGAGGCAGTATAGTTGTAGGAGGGGGAAGAAAGCTGTATGCTCTGGGTTTCAGAAGTTCTGTCCTATATTCTTAGCTAGCTCTCTCATCACTCCCTATCAGCTGAGGTTCCCTCTTTCTACCCAAACCATTCTATGATAACATTTCCTCTCTTCTAGAAGGTTCCTCATTTTGCTCTTTTTCTAAAATGCAGTCCTTCCAGGGCTGCAGGGCCCTACCCAAGTTCAACCTTCATCCCGATTACTCAACCACCTATTGCCTTCAAACTTCAAGGAACATTTTGGTCATTACCATTCAAATTAGTATTTCCTTTTACTTTCTAATATTTTAGCAACTTCATATATGATCATCTCCTCTCTTGTAACTCTGGGAAAAGTTTTAAATTTGAATTTATTTATTTAGGACTTAAATTTATTTGAATCCTTCAGTAACCCTTCCCTATAATAAAGTATTCAATATACTTGGTGCATAAAATGAATAACTAACTTTTGACTTCTTTAATATCTTCATATCCTTTGTGGTGTCCTTTGAGTTTGTAATTGGCTATGAAATAAAATCCAAACTTTATACAGTGACATAAAAAATCTTTTCAGCCTCACTCTGCACTTCTCAACCATGCTTCCTACACTTCCCACATTACTATCCCAAACACATACACACACACACACACACACACACACACACACCCCAGTACTGAACTAATATACACAGTCCTCAATCTGGCCTTGTTTGCTTTACATATTATTGACATCTCTTAACACTTTTCTTTGGTGTGAATAGCCTTTTCCTCCCTAATCTATGTGGGTCATCCTTCTCCTCATCCTTGAAGACTCAGTTCACTAACAACTTCTGTATGAAGTCTATTTGCTCTTTACCTCCAGCTCCACTCAACATGCATAAGATACAGTACCACTATATCACCTTATCTTATACATCCTCTATAGCAACACCCAGCATACAATAAGGGGCACTTGTCCACATGTCTGTTTCTTCTACTACATGATGAGACTCTTAATGTCCATGTTTTCATCTTCATTGTCAGTCACAATAATTTAAGAAATAAGGAGCATTTCATGAAATCCTGAAGGGAATTTTTAAAAAATTTAAAGTGCACAAGTAAAGGATCCACCCTGTCCTTGGGGTATTTACAACTTATTTAGGTGGATTGGTATGCATACTAAAAAGACATCTAAACAACTTTATATTTGTCAAGATCCTGTCAGGAAACAAAAATCTTATCAGTATTGTTAAATAGAAAAAGTGTAATACAAAGAAGTTTTAACTAGTAAAAATTAATGAAAGGACTAAAAGAGAAATCTAAACAGAATTTGCAGGTGCAAAAAAGTAAGCTGCTACCAGTGGTTTGAAGGGAAGAATAATAAAGGACAGAGACTTAGATAGCTTCTCTAAGACTGATGTTCAGATCTCAGAAAGTCAGGATATAAGAGCTCCACAAAAGCTACCAAAGATTTGAGCTAGTAGGAATTGCTCTTAGGTGGGGAAAAGTTGGCCAGAGACATTGGCCCCTTCTATAAGCACAGGACTTCTCAGTAGTTGCAGCTACTATACTCCCACACTTACTGAAAAGTAGAAAAGCAGTATTAGGAGACGAAGTATCTTCCTGCCATTATACTATTTCAGTATCCCCCTAGTGCCCTTTGTTGACAAAGGTTACATGGTGCCAGAGACAAAGGAGAAATGGTTGCAAAGTTCAGTTCCATTTTCACAAAACAGGGCAAGGAAGAGTAAGATAGAAGGCTGAAAGATAAATTGAACTGACACATGTACAAAGCAAAATTAAGCAAGTGAAACTAATATATCTGTGAGATATAAAATGAATAAATAAGCAAGGTTAACAGGCAAGTTGGTCGGTTATATTTCATTCTTGAAAAAATATAAATGCCTTTTTCATTTTATAGGCCAACAAAAATTTAATATGGAACAATGCAAAAGTAATGCATCTTTGATTAAATTGATTACAGGTTTTTAAATCCCAGGAGTCATACATATTCTTTTTTTTCAGTTCTAGTTTCAACAACAACAAAAAAGACAGGTTTATATAATATAAAATGATGAGATTAAGACAACTGAAATATTATCAGGATTGTTGTAGACTATCTCAACCAGAATCTACAATAGAAAGTATTTTTATAGAATGAAGCTATTTTTTCTGTTTTAACTTGATAAGTGAAGATAGAAGATTAAATGTAACAATAAGAAAAATAAACACATAAAATGTCTCGTTTTTGCCAGCTGAGAAATGATCATTTCATTTAATGGAATAAAGGAATAAAATAAATTTATATCATGAAAAGAGACAAACTCACCTATTGGATGCTGACTACAAGACAAAGAGTACTAGAGGACCCTAGAGTCACAACTTAGATTCCTTATCCTAAAATCTGCACAGAATAAAATATATCTATCTTGTATCTGTGACCTTTCCTAAATTGTCCTAAATTGTCCAGTAGCAACATGGATTTAGATATCTTGAATGCCAGTTCTGCTGATCTGTAATGTGTAATCTAGAGACATGGATTCAATTGTGAAGATAAACATTACATTCCCATGTTCAGAAAATGTGAAGAATGCAGAGAGATCTGTGGAATTGACAAATTGAGAATGTTTTCTAAATTCAACTCAAATTAAGTACCAGAGTTTCCTAAATATAAGCATAAAAATATCTTCAGGCTGATAAGTGTTCCCAATTAACATGAAAAAGGTTGAGACCCAACAAGCTATAGAATTAGAGCCCTGGCATGACATATACTAACTTCTGTTATGTTTTCCATACCGGCTTTTGTAGCAAGAACCATACCTGCCTGCCACAGTACTACTGATTATCACACTACTTAGCTTGCTCAGGTTTCACTTCTTTAAAATCAACATCTTCTTGTGGGAATGCAAATGAGTATAACCACTATGGAAAGCAGTATGGAGATTCCTCAAAAAACTAGAAATAGAACTGCCGTATGATCCAGTGATATTGCTCCTGGGCATCTACCCAAAGGAACAAAAGACAGGACACAGTAGAGACACCTGTACACCAATGTTCATCTCAGCACTATTCACAATAGCCAAGCTTTGGAAACAACCCAGGTGCCCTACAACTGATGAATGCATCAAGAATTTGTGGTATATTACTCAGCCATAAGGAATAACGACATGTAGTTTGAAGGTAAATGGATGCAATTGGATGACATCATGTTAAGTAAAGTAAGCTAGGATCAGAAACACAAAAGCCACACATTTTCTCTTATGTGTGGAAGATAGATCTAAAGATAACATACACAAAAACAAGCATGATCATATACAAACTCACATGTAAAACGTGGTTGTAACAATGGAACTACTCTATGGAACTCGGAAAGAGGGAAGGGAAAAGAAAATGATAGAGCATCAGTAATATCACATAACATATGTGAAGGTAGAGGATATAAGGATGTGTATTGAAAGCTGTTGAAAAACTGGGTGGGAGGTAAAGGGGTAAGGAAGAGTAATGGTAGAGGTTGAACAGACCAAAGTAAAGGACACCCACAGTGAGCATACATTGGGACACCTCTTTGAACATTGACTTAAATATTAATAAACTCCAGGACTGTAAAATAGGTACAGTGTGTGCGTAGGGGGGGTACTAGTGGGAGAAGGGAGGGTGAAGGAAAGAGATTAAGGTGATGGCGTATGGCAGATGGACTTCATATAACCTATATGAAGCAGAACTAAGAAACCTCTTGCAATTACTTTAAGTGGGATGGGGAAGGGTTGAGGGGGAGCAATGATGGGGGGCAATGTTGTACAATATAAGTCTAATCAGGATTGTCACTTCGAATCCCCCTTATATAATGAATATATCATAACAAAAATTATTATAAATAAATAAATAAAAATAAAATCAACATTCTCAGTGTGCTCTTTCTTCCTTACCACCACATCAGAAGATTTCTTCTTTAATTTGCCTTGTATGACCTCCTGACACAGGCCACTGGTTCTCACTGAGGAATAGAACAGAGCCCATTAGAAATACTTATTTTTTCTGACAAAATGGCACCCATCATGCATTGCTTCATTTCAGAGCACTAACTAATCTCAGTTCATATGCCATAGGACTTATCTTGAAAGAACAAGTCACTAAAAGAACATTGTTCTTTCCCTTTGGGGAGCATCTGGGAGTAATAGTCCCATGTGTCAAATCTTTTAGCTCCTGTCTCACCCACACCAAGACACCTGGCTGCCAGATATACAAACTGGCTTGTCAGATTCTGTCAATTCACCAGCAGCACAGAGGGCCTTTGGATTGGAGCGGCCCAAAGGTGGAATGCTTACCAGAGAAAATATCACATTCTAGCCTTTCTCACTGAACAATGATTATCAGAGAGAGTTGATCAGCCAACACTTGTTATTTTTCTTAGTGTCTGGAAAACACTCATCTAATTGCTTTGTTGAGCATTATCGGAAAAATGAATCCATATCATATTTCTGAATCACTCAGCAGGCATTCGTGGGCACCTATTGTGTTTTTCTTAAGGTAAATATAGGCAACTTCTATTGATCCCTGAGTATAAAGAGTCTTGCTGCTTTTGATAAAATTTATTATATGCCCTAGGAAAGATTGTTTATATGGTTAAAGAATGTGTTGGAGATTTTTTTAATGAGGCTCAGGTACTTCAGCTGTTTCCCAAGAATGCACTGTGGTTTAAATTCAAACCAGACTGAACTCATCAACACATGTTTCTTTGATGAATTATTATTTACGTGAACTGCCAAAGCAGTGTGATTTTTCCATCAGTCATTAAATCTGCCCTTTCACAGCTGGCAATAAATGTTTATTCTCTTCAGTAAAAATGTTCTAAATATGCTAGCAACCTACTGTTTGTTATGGTTTGGGAGGTAATAGTAAATCCTTTAAAAAATCTGATTTAAACATTATGCAGCTCTTCATTGGGTTCAAACCTAGGAAAGTCTCCTTTCTGCAAATTTACTCCTATGACAAATACTCACTAAATGCTTAATAACATTGGATGACTTTATCTCAACAGCTACTCAAGGCTCAAAAACACTAAAAGAAATTAAAGAAGATAAGAAAATAGAAAATCTCTGCCAGTGATGGAAACAAGATGTAACAGATCACCTCCCAGTGAACTTGACTGTATGAGATACCTGTGGAGTAATCAGGCAGATATGTCAAATAATTGCTTTCAAGCAGTAAGAAATTGCTGTTTTCTGATAAAGAAGAAATTTAGGGACTATGTCTTTTTTCTTTTTTTATCCTATTGACATATCATTAAATATTTCTTGGATGAATAGCTTTGTATTTTGTTGCATTTGGGAGCTAGTGAAAAATATGAAGATTACAAGATTGTGTAAAGTTTGTCCTTCAAACAGGTAAATCTAGTGCAGGGTTTCTCCATGTCAGTACTAGTGTGTGAGATTGTCCTGCTGATTAGAGGTATTTAGCATAATCCTTGTTTGGGGTTTTGTTCATGTTGTTTTGGTTTGGTTTCTTGTTTTGTTTTGTTTTTGTGGTACTGGGGATTGAATTCAGGTCTTGCATGTAGGCAAGCACTCTGCTACTTTAACTATAATGCTTTGGTTTTTATTTTTGTTTTTGAGACATAGTCTCACTACTACCTTTGTCTGTGCTGACCTCGAAATCATAATTGTCTTACCTCTCTACTGAGTAGCTGGTATTACAGGCATGCACCACCACTCCTAGCTATGCCTGGTTTCCCCCCACTTAATGCAGATAGTACCTCCCCTCTCCCAGTTGTGACCAACAAAAATGTCCCCAGAAATTGAGACTAGAAATCACTGTAGAAACCATGCTTTAGAGTAAGATCTCCATCCTATAACAAATGTAAAAATCATTTACATGTAAAGCATTCAGAAGTAGGCATTTCCCCAGAAGCCCACCCTGAGACAGGGATGGAAATGGAAAAGACTTATTTGAGAGGTAATCTTGAGAAGTGTCCACAAAGGAATGAATGCGAGACAGAATGGGTAGGAAGCCAACCAAAGGTTGGTTGGCTAAATACCTCAAGGTGGCTAGAGCTCAGCGTTGCTTAGCATACAGCACACTCTTCCAAATCACCCAAACTGAAAGACAAGGAAAGGAAATCAAGGTTTATTTATCTATGACCTGTCCCCAGGAGTCATGAACTGTTTTGGCTTTCTGCCTTGTTATGCCATGAAACACAGCAATCCTGGAAGCTAGAGAAGGCTTCAGGCAGAGTTTCAGGGCTTGCAGTTGGAAACCACAGTGTTTGCTTGTCTGGGAATGGTGAGAGCTTAGCAAACAGGGTGGCGATAATCAGCTCACATATCTTGGTTGCTCTTAATTCTTTGCCAATTCTCCCACCACATGCATTCTCTTTGGAGGTGGTACCACTGCAAGAGAGTAAAAATAATTCCCTTGAAAAACACCATAATTTTATATAAAGCTGATAGATAGATAGATATAGATAGATAGTTGATAGTCACATAAGTAAATTATAGTCTGTCTGTATTACTTAAATTTCATGGGTTGGGGGCAGAGGGCAATCAGAGAAAAATTGCCTTAAAAGACTTTTTTAGAGGGTCAATGATTAAGAAAAGATTAAAGGGCACTGCCATATGTCTTCCCCAAATTATAACTCAAGCCATTCTGACACTGAAAGAAACAGAAAACAACTGGACAGTCAGGAGGGTAGAGACAATCCTTTGTAACTCTTGAGAGAGACAAGGCCATCTGTATGTTACTTTATACTCCCATAATGGCATAATGGCTAATTAGTACTGGTTTAAAAAGTAAGAGAAATCTTTCTGAGTCAATGCCTGAAGAGGGAGCTGTACAGTGTCCTCAGTTTGTGGTTGTTACCACTTCTTTTTTGGTGGGCAGGGAAGTGGTACTAGGGTTTGAATTCAGGGCCTTGTGCTTATTATGCTAGTGGTCTACCACTTGAGCCACATCCCAGCTTGGCTGTTACCAGTTATTTATATATGTTCACTTATCTACCCAAATGTTGGGATCTTTGCCTTGCCTCTGTCCATAGAGGATTTTAGGGGACTTAACAATAATAATGAAAAAGGGTAAAAGAATAAATAAAATTATAGTACTAGAGATATAACCAAAAATAGATATGCAAGGCCAAATTGGAATAAATGTCACAAGCAGGAGAGTTAGAAGCATCTTTGTAGTTTCATAGTCAAACTTGAATTCCTTGTGACCTTTTTTTTAATTGCATTTTTGTTTTGGGCAGTTAAGCAATAAGAATCAGGTAAGTTATGTAATCCTTTTCATAGTAATGAAGAAAATGTTGATATGTACTTCCCAATCCCCTAATTGTGAAAGGAGCTTGTTCTCTGAAGTCTTAGATCCATATCCTGGGTTGTTGTTTGAGGTAGCACCCTACATTTGGGATTTGGGGGAAAAGGGTAATTGTTGATTTTCAGATTCTTTGAAAATAAAGGATAATCAAGACCTCTGCCTCAAATGAGAACTGGTCAGTTGCTACATAGTATGAATAAAAGTATAACTGATAGAGAATTAAGAATGTTCCTCAAGCAACTGTCTGTCCATAGTTTCTTCTACCAAATGGCTAACTCAGCCCTGAAAGATAACCACAAAGATGAGTTCTACCTGGAAGATTGTGTTTGCAAAAAAAAAATAATAATACATGAAATACTCAACTTAAAAGGAGGGAAGATTTTTTTTGGTCCACTATTTCAGGCTTTGGCCACTTGGACCATGTTGCCTTTGAACCTGTGAGAAGGCAGCACATCAAGACAAGAGCATATAGTGAAGAAGTTGCTCACTTCACAGTAGCCAGGAAGCAAAAAAGAGAGAGAGAAAGGAATTGGAGTCTCTGTATTCCCTTCAGGGGCATACTCCCAATGACTGAGCTTTCTGCCAGAGACCCCACTTCTGAAAAGGTTCCATCACCTCTAGATAGTGCCACAAGCTGATGATCAAACCTTTAGCACAAGATCTTTGGGGCACACATCTAAACCACAGCAAAGACATATAAGTAACCATGAGCCCCTGTTACATTGTGCCTATGGAGACACTGGCAGGAAAAGCGATAATGGATTGTCAACATATACGTTAGATGGATAAAAGGCGTTTAGCTGAATAAATATTATGAATGATTTACATGGAAATTACTCTTCATTCAGATTGTGTTTCATTGTATCAAGTCATCTCACTAGTTACTATGAACAAGTCATTTTTCATTATAGTGACAGTGGACATTATAAATTAATATGAAATTTATCCACATCTGCTGTTTCAGCTTTTATTTGGTGCCTTTTGCGCAGTAAAAATGTGGCTGTTTCTGAGGGCTTTAACAATCTGATAACTAACTTCTTAGAAGTGTGAAAATAATTTTAAATTATTGTTCATTTTCTTATGTAAATTAAGATATGCTTATTTTAAATATATGTAAAATATAGGTGAGTATGAAATTTCAAACCACCCATAATCACCAAATTATTTCAAATTAAGATATTAATAATCTACAATCATAATTTAAATATTTTAGTGTGCAATGTCATCATCAAGATTATACAAAAACATATTTTATAAAACATATCAAGAAAGAGAAAGAGAACATATTGGTTTAGAGAAGTGACTAAATCAGCCTCAAAGTGCTTCAAAAAGATGCATTTTATCTGGCAGAGGTGGCATCACCCAGGTACCACTTCACTATACCATGTCTTAAGTAAAAGTGGTAGGCTGCCGGTCTCTCTGTAATCCCTACTTTCTTCTTGTTTATTCTACTTGTATTATTTCTTAATTCCCTTCATTTCTGAATTCCCTTCAGCTCTTGGATTTTTAAAATATAAATCATTTAATTAAACCTAGTCTCTTGACAACAGTCAGTCTTAAAACCTTTTTATAGCTCAAACTTGTTGAGAATACAATGTAAATTTTAAACTCTCTTTTAAAAAAAAAATTGTGCTTGGGATCACATAAGTAGGTATTTGGATAATCTTTCATGCCCTTCAAAGCCTTTACTCAGCTCCCTAAAATAGTTGGAAACTCTGTTCAAGCTTTCCTTCATTCCTCTGCTCTCTGCAATTTGAATTTTGGGGGAAGTAGGCATCTGGCATTACTTCCAATAACACGTCAGCCATTGCTAGCCCACACAGACTTTCCATTCTCTCCTACTGCTCAGAGATAGCAGCTATGGGGCTAGTTGGCAGGAAGAGGGGGAGGGACGCAGGGGGATGGGAGAATACACATCTGCAGAAGCTTCCTCCAACCTGACCTGCTAGACCACAGATGATCAGTTCAGTTAAATGTTCATTGTGACAAAAATATTTGTTAATCCCCAACTCGTGGGGAGAGAAACAGGAGTAGTATAAAACAAGGAGAAAACAGCCTGAAAATCAGCAGAAAGTTTGCTTATGCTATCGGAAAGTCTTTTGTGGGGTTCTGGCTACCAGATGCTTGCTCTTCAAAGATCTACTTACTGTGCAATTTGCACAAGGTTGGAATACCAGGAAATATGCTAACAGCATTTGCAGTCCATCCCAAACCAGGAAGATTTCTAGAGCGCTCAGAGAAAGCGAACTCAGCTTCTGCTTTGTGCTAGCAGCAACCTGACTGCTTGCACAAAGGCAAAAACAGATTATCTTTTAACTTTACCTTGAAACCATGAATTCCTATTATAACAATAAGAAATAATATATGATGTCTGGGGCCAGATCACCCACTGGTTTTCAGAGTTCTCAATAGAGTTATTATGCTTTGTAGCAACAAGGTGAGGCGAGATTATGGTTTTATACTAGTATTTGAATTTCCTGATATTCATTTGCTTGAGAAAGACCCTTATCATCATCAAAATGAACTGAAAGAGCTGTTTTCTTTTTTGCAAATCCAATTTTTGAAATAGAAAACTGTAGGATGGAATGCCATAGCCACAGAACTTAAAAGTACATTTTATCTGTGTTTTAAAATCTGGTTAGGAGTACTAATTCAAGGGCTCAATTTGCATAATTCTTCTTTTCATACTCTAGTAACATACTTAAATGCTGAAAAAACTTCACTTTGGCAAGAGGAAGAAAAAGATAAATGATTCTCTACCACGTGACCTCCCATGATGTTTTGCTCAGTTGTTAGTCACATTGCACTATTGGCCATAGCTCAGAAACCACAACCCTCAATTACATTTGCTTTCAGACATGTGGAAGAAACACATGCTAAAACAATTAACAAAATTATGACATTTACATTTTTCCCCAGACTGTCAGTCCCTGTGATTCTTCAACATGTGATTCTATGGGAACCAAAACAATTATCATAAATCAAACTGACCACATTATCCTTACCTAGCGCTTTGAAAATGTCAGAAAGTAAAATAAGACAGTTTTTCCATAAACTAAGCGTACTCCAGACCCTGTTTGGCAGCCAGATCCCCACGTGACAATGGCAGGAAGGCAAAGCATAGCATCTCATCCCAAGGCCACTGAACTCCGTAGACAGCCAACTGCAGTTTGATTACGAGTAGCTCTTAGCTGCCTCGTCTGCCCTTCATTGCCTGTTCTTCCTCTTCTGATGACAGAGTTTAGTGCTCACTGAATGGAATGTGTAACACAACCTGAAATTGATGACCTTTAAGTAGAAAATGAAAGTAGAAAACCAATTTTCACTGTATCAGTATCAGGAGATTTGTTGTAGTGATGGTAAGTGAGCCTTCTAACTCTATCGGCCCATATACAGTAGAACATTTTACAGAGCAATAAGAATACTGTATGTTGACTTATAGGACTTGGATAAGAATTCACAATTCTCATCTTAGGTTTATAATCTGTAGCATTTATTAATCACCTATGATGGACCAAGCACACAGATACTGTGGGTACAAAGGTGAACAAGACAAAGCCCTCACTTTCAGAAAACTGTTAAAGTAGCAGGAAAAGCAGACATACACACACTAATAGTAGCACATAATGGGAGGAGTGTCAAACACTGTATGAAGCATAGATGAGGAAGAAACACTTTGTGAGTCACAACAAAGCCTATGAACCCAAACATAGCCAAGAAAAATGTCTGGTAATTGTTGTCTGGTTTTCCCTTCTTTATCCCCTCTCTACATTTATTTACTCCATTCTTGCTCCAGGAAGCAAACTTCTAAGGAACGATCCTGCAGGCTGTTTTGCCTTGTGGCTAGAGATAAGATGGGTGGAGGAGAAGAGTTCAGTCTATTTATTCCCCTCTACTTCCCTGCCCAGTTTCCATGGATTGACAACATCTTTGTACCACAGGCTACAGCTCCTGTCAGCCTGTCAGGGGCTCTTTCCATATACCGCCCCACTCTAGGTTTCCAACCCCTTCCCTCTTTCAGCTTGAACATTGTTCACATCTTTGTAAATCAAAAAGACTGTTTTTGCAGCTCTCCTCAATTACCCAGTTTGAGAACTTGTCCATTCTTGCAGGACTCTGATCACTGCAGTAACCTTTTTAAGACTGAAGAGATTCAGTAAGTTCAGCATTACACTTATAGAAGCCAACTCAGAAGCACAGAACAAAGCTCCACCAGCTCTGAGGCAAGCCTGACATGCATGCCCACAATGAGTTCTCTCTCTTAATAATTCAAGTTCTCAACCAGGAGAGATGTATGACTCTGGAACAGAGTTTCACAATCCTGCCCTAGACAAGTCAAAGTAGTGACAGGATTCAGGACATGCTGCCCAGAAATATGGCATCCTGGCATTTGAGGAAATAGCAGAAGTAGGTCATAAAAACAAGAGAGAATTCCCCTTGCCTTTTCTTCCCTGAAGTGGGCCTTAAGACCTACATGACCTTCCCCTGAGAAAGGGTCATAAGACTTATATTTTTAGAGACGCCTCCCCTATGTCTGGAGAAGGGAATGTCTTTATCCTCAGTCACAGAGACACCAACAGGAATCTGAATGAATGGCCTGGTTAAGGTTCCCCAGTTTATTACTATTAGGTCATATACTTTTTTCCTCCAATCATACTTGTTGATAGTCCATAAAAATGTACTTTTCCTTGTTTCTTTAGGTCTTCAATTCCAAAAAGTTGTATGTCTCATAAAATTTATAGCCAATAAATATATTCTTTTCTTTTGTTAATCTGTCTTTTGTCATAGACATCTCAGTCATAAACTGTGGGATGAGTCAGGAAGAGATATTCCTTTTTCTCCAGTGCATTAACACCCATCAATTTGTAATGGGCCAGGTGGTAGGCAGAATTTCTAGAGATTTCCACAGTTCCTAGCCCCTGATACATACACATTTTAATTTAGTCAAATGGTATTCTAGTTATTTCTGTAAAAGGATTTTGCAGATGTAATTATGGTTCCAAATCAGCAGTCCCTACAAGAGAGTCCTTTGGTGGACCTGACATAGTCATACGAGCATGTCAAAGGGAGAGCTTTCCCTAGCTGGTTGAAGGAGAGGAAGTGAGAGACACATGTTCCAGCTGACTTGAAAGAAAGCAAATATCCACATTGGAACTGCCTATGGAGATCATGAGGCAAGGAACTGAGGGTGCTGTCTTGGAGCTGGGAGAGTCTCTAGGCCAACAGCAAGCAAGAAAACAAGACTTCAGTTTTATAGCCACAAGGAAATGGATTCTCTCAATAATCAATGAACTTGGAAGAGGGCCCCCAAGATCCAAACAACCACAGCCCAAGTTGACACTTTGATTCAGCCTGAAAGAAGAATCCACTCATACCATGCCAATATTCTGACCAACCAAAACCTCAAGACAGTATATTTAAGGAGTTTTTTGTTTTTAAAGGAAATAAGCATGTACTAATTTGCAACATAACGATAGAGAATTAATACAGGCCATGTTTTAACTTTGTTTTGTCCTTGGGAAATGAGTTAACTTTTACAAATACTTTTATCAGAAAAAATAAAGTGCAAACATTTGATGGGTACATATAATCTATCTGTCTGCTTTATTAAATAGTACTTAGAACACTGTCTGATAGTTAAAGAACCTGACAAATATGTTGGAAGAAGTATATATGGAATATTTAACTTTTTCTTCATTATACAGATTAGTAAATTTTTAAAGTATCAATTATTTCCAAGGCTCTGTGATAGACTGTATTACCAGTTGCCAATATCTGCTATCCTTCACTGAGAAAGAATTATGTTTTGCTGCTCCTTTGATGTAAGGCTTGGCATATGATTCACAATAAACAATAATAAGCAGAAGTCTGAAGAATCATTTTGGGCTGCCTCCCCCCCACCTTTTCTAGTCACTACCATGTTACCTGGCAGAGACTGCTTTCCCAAGGTGAGAACCACAATGATGCAAATAAAGCAGAGCTCCCAGCCAATCCACAATTGGCATTCACTTTGACCAACAATACACCTTTGCTCTTCCAGGACACAGATACTCACTCATATACTTTATAACTGGCAGAGGCACCAATGATACTGATGCCTTCAAATATTGTCAAAAAATGTAAGATCTCACTTACATGTGGAATCTAAAACTGGTGAGTACATACATGCAGAGAGCAGAACTGTGACTAAAAGATGAGGAATTGGGGAAAATGGAGGTAAGTTAGTCAAGGGTAAAAAATTGTAGTTATGTAGCATAAATAAGTCTAGAGATATAACCAACAGCAAGACGACCATAAATAATAATATTGTATTCTATACTAGAAAGTTCTAAGATAGATTTCAAGTGCTCTTCGCACACACACACACACTCACATACACACATACACATACACCCAGAAATGATATGAGAAAGATATATATTAGTTTGTTTGTCTGAACTAAATTATTTCACTATGAATATGTATATAAAAACACCATGTTTTACACCTTAAATACAAACAATTTTATGGAAAAAAAAGATAAGTGGATTCCCTTAGTACTGATATCTCTTGGATGGGTATAATTTATGATCATATCCTGTGATTTATAGCTGTCAGCTCTAAATGTATACTTTTAGTTTACAGTCTTTTTTTTTCCTGTTCTGGGGCTTGAAGTCGGTCTATACCTTGAGGTACTCTACCAGCTCTTTTTTTTTTGATAGGTTTTTTTCTAGATAGGGTCTCACAAACTATTTGCCCAGGCTGCTTTGAACCATGATCCTCCTGATTTCTGCCTCCTGAGTAGCTAGGTTTACAGGTATGAGCCACCGGCACCCAGCAGGGCTCCTTTAACTGGTGACTTGCTTCATACACAATGCCAGGCTTTAGATTCAGAAAAACACTCTGCCCTAAACAAAAACATGCTTTTATTCTCTGAGAATTCTTTCCCATTTAAGGATTAATTTCACTTGATTTCAGAACCATAGTCATATTTTAGGGTTCAAATGAAAAGTTTCCTTCAATATGGGTTAATCATTATTTATAATAACACATGAACTAGTATGTATAAAAATTTGTGCAAAATGTTCTGCAAAGTTTTGGTTTAATGGCTCAATCTCATGAAGTGATCCCAGCTAACTGTCCCTTCTCAGGAAAACCCAGAGGCCTGTGAGTAACACAATCAGTGGAACTACAGGGTGCTTAGACTCTTATTCACATGAAGCTACAATTTCTGCTCTGCAGAACTGCTAATGTTGGCAAATTATTAGGTGTTCATGACACTCTCCCTGCTCTGTTGTTGGGGAGATCATCTCATACTTGGTTAACTATTCTTACACTAGTTGCTGTAAGGATTTGGATAAAATTTGTTTGCCTTTGGCAAATTTGGAAACTAAAATTTTTCAGCTTGAAAACTTATAGAGTATAAGCAAAGGCATAAGAAACTTAGCTTAATGACAAAAATAGTCACTGGAAGTTTTTCTGCTTAGTATCTCTAGCTACCAGGGAAATGCAAAACTTCATTGAAATTCCATCTCACCCCATCAGAATGGCTACTATCAAAAAATAAAAATAAAAAATGATGGAAATGATGGGGAGAAAAAGGAACCCTATGCACACTGTGGGAATGTAAATTAGTGAAGCCACTATGCAAAACAGTATGAAGCTTCCTCAAAAAACTAAAAACTACTACGTGATCCAGCTATACCACTACTGGGTATGTAAATAGAGGAACTGAGAGCAAACAAAAGGGTACATTCAGGCACCTGTTTATTGCTACATTATTCACAATGGGCAACTTACAGAATCAGCCTAGGTGCCTGTCAGTGTATGAACAGATAAAGAAAATGTGTTACAGATATGCAATGGAGTATTACTCAGCTGTCAAGAAGAATTAAATTATGTCATTTATAGGAAAATAGATGGAATATCATGGAGGACATGTCCAATGGAGGACATTGTAGTAAGCAAAATAAGCCAGACTCAGACAGACAAGTATCACATCATTTTTCTCAAACGTGGAAACTAAAAAATAAAAATAAACAATAAGAGCCGAGGATGTGGCTCCTTGAAGAGCACTTGCTTAACATGCACAAAGCTTTGGGTTTGATTCCCAGCACCATAAAGAGGGGAGGGAGGAGGAAGGAAGAAAGGATAGGGACTGGAGGAGGGGACAAGGGGAGGGTATGAGAAGCTAGAAGGGAGAATGGACATGATCAAAGCACAATACATGCATGCATGGAAATGTCACAGTGAAACCTAATACTTTGTACAATTAATATGCATTAACAATCACAATACAAAGTAACCTTAGAAAGATAAATACCAACATATACCACTAGGCCTTCATGTGGCAACAAGAGTAGTGTCCTTGCTCTGTAGGACCAGATCAAGAAGGGTACACTTAATTTATGCAATAGGACCAACTGAGATCTCCCCAGTTTGATATTGAAGACCCTACACATTACAATTTTGTCCTTTTCATTTAGTCTTCCCCTACACATTACAGTTCAGGCAACTTGGTCTTTTTGTTTTCCCCTCAAAATTCTCACCTGAGCTCATTAATTTAATTTCCTCCCACCCAGAATACCCTTCATATTTCTTTTTCACTTTCACAAAGTCTTTCTCATTCTCAAGTTCCAGTTCAAACCCCATAAAACCTTCCAGGTCTGTATTGCAATCCCCAGTTACTTCTGCTGCTCTGTATGCTCTGTGGCTTGATTGACAACTTTAGGCATCAAGCACAGAGTCACTTGTGTCTACTGTTGGCCGGGTACCATGGCAGACATGGGGTGGGAGTGGCACTTAGAGAGCTGAAAGTTTTCCATGCTATTGGAGAGGATGAGATTGATATTTGAAAAGATAAATATCAGTCCATTTTAGGAGAACATACCACATTGTTTCTCTTGCACAAAGCACTATGATATGCCTCAGTGAACTGTGTCATTCACTTGATATATTATCTGCAAAAATACATTCATGATAACTTCTGATGAACAGAGCTGTAGCAACACAATAATGTAAAGGAATCTCACCTCAATAATCTAAAAGAGTTGTGAGGTCAGGAATGTTGTTACATTGCTTTGTGGCTCTACCAGTTCCCAAATCACTATGGTGCACATAGCACCTCATCATTATGAAAACTGCAGACTTTGTGGGGCAGAAGTCCTCTGTTTGAATATATCTGAGCCACTTGCTAGTTGTGTGCTCTTGGGAAGATCTCTCTGTGCCTGAATTCTTTTATGTGTAAAATAAGAAGGGTGTGTGTACTTATTTCATAGAAGTTTTGAGAAAACTGAATGAGATAATGCACATAAAGTGCTCTGCACTGTGCCTGGTCAGAAGTAGTAGGAAGTCAATAAATGTTGATATCTTATATTGTCTGTTTTGCCTCTAAGGAGTTAGTCAGATTGATCACTCATCCTAGTTTGCCCAAGGCTCCTATAGGTTAAGGTTGTTGCCCTTCTGTTTGTGTTAATAGCACCACCCCTTGGACATGTTCTAGTCTGGACAATAAATTGCTTGTCCATCCTAGCCACAGACTTGTTTCCCCTCAAATAGCAGACTGTAAGTAGGAAAACACAAACTGGGGTCAAACCCAGCTTTGCAGTTTATTAGCCATGTGACCTTGGGCAACCATGTGTTCTTGAGCACCGAGCTTGGCTGCCTGGTAAATATTTTAGTTCATTTGGGCTGCTATACCAAAATATCTTAGACTAGGTGACATAAATAAAAGGAACTTATTTCTTATAGTTCTAGAGGCTGAGAAGTCAAAGGTCAAAATGCTGGCAAATTCAGGTTCTGGTGAGGGCCTGTTTTCTGGTTCAAAAATGATGCCTTCCAGCTGTTTTCACATGGGTGGAAGGGTGAATGATCTCTCTGGGGCCTCTTTTACAAGCACACTAGTCCTATTCATGAGGGTTCCTTTGTCATGGTCTAAATGTCTCTAAATAAACCACCATACTGGGTATTAGGTTGCATCACATGAATTTGGGAAGACACAAACATTCAGCCCATATCAGTAAACTCTGCTCATGGATAAAATGAGAATAATGATACATGCATACTTCGTGTGGCTGTTAATTACATGAATACACAGGACCTGGCACACAGTAGCTGTACAAAGATGTGAATTTCCTTTCTTTACCTTTCTACCCTACATGTATGACTAGAAGACAATCTCAATAATGCCCTTTTTTTTGTGGGTGTTTTGCACCTGCCGGGCAGAGGCATAAGGTTCTTGTTATGCCTGTAGATTTCTCTGGGCAGAGGGAAGGGAAAGATCCCACCTGGGGCCCAGTCCCAAAAAATTTAGGAGAAAGAGAGGGACCCTATGGCTCCTGATTATAGTCCTTAACTATAATCATTCAATTATACCCTTTTATGTTCTATTTTACTGCATGTGAAAGAGGCAGGGATATCTGGATATCTAATAGCTACTCTTACTGGGAGGTGAGCTACTAAAAATAGTCTTAAAATCTGTGGGCGGGTTTCCAGGAAATGCATGACTTGCTAGGGAAGAACTATGGAGAGTCTGTTAAAACACTGAATCTGAACCACTTGCCCATGCAGCTTTTAGAGAGCTGAAGGTTTAGGTCTTGTTTTTACCAAGTGAATTAGAAGAGTAGGATGTTAAAGGAATATAGACAAATAAAAAGGAGTTGAAGATTAATGGTGAAAGATTTGTGGAAGCAGTACAAGAGTGACTTTGAGCCAATTTAAAATTGGGAATTGATATTTAAAATATCACACCACCATAACAATCATGACCAAGTGTAATTAATATTTTATATCTCTCTAAATTAGATTTTTTTAGAATTTTATTTCATACCTCAAGCTGGAGGGACCTGGTGAAGAGTCTTCTAACTTCACAGATGGAAGCTACTGACCACATTTCAGAATACTAGCATAGATATTTTGGGTTTTCTACAATTCTTACAAAGGACAGAGACAAAAGCAGATTAAGATGAATTTTCGTTGTCAGAATCTTTGAGTCTGGCATTTCCCTTGAGTTTAAATGTTATGTTAATAAATGTTGAAGATACTTTAATGCCACTACTTTTCCTAAATCGAATTGAAGTCAGTTACTGAAAGGTCAAACATTATGGATATTTCTCAGGGAAGAATACTATGTAAATGAAGTATAATGCACACATAGTAAGCATTTTTATTCTAGTATTTATTTTTAGTTACCTTTAAAGAATAAATTATAAAAATCCAAAGTTGAATTACTAATTTCCTTTGTACTTTATCATAACAAATGAAATACAACTCTGCCTGAACTAAAGGTAAGACATAATTATGCATTGGCTAGAAACACAAAATGAAGGTATTTTTAAAAAGTAGTTTAACTATTAATTCAGGATGCACGAAAGACATAAAAATTTGTTTCTGCTTCACATTTGATGCAACAAATGGTGGATTTAATTAAGGGGATACTTATGGAAGTAAATCTATAACAAATGTTTTGTGATGAAGAAATAAATACCTTTATATGTCGTAGACAGCACTATTTTGAAGTGGGAATTGATTCCACCTTATACTTCAGTTTTGCTTCAAATTGTTTATTTCTCTAAAGGGTGTTGGGGAGGGGGTCCTGACAAAAATCTTTCAATGAGATGTTAATGAATCACTTGTGGTCAGGTTCACAGACAAAAGCCTTTTTATTGAACTTAGTTGGGTCAGGTTACCAGACTTTCCCTACCCTTTCTCATTCCAGGAAGACAAAACAAGGCAGAGGAGCGTTGTGAGGCCACACATCATTTCAAGTTGATTTTTTTTTTAAAGAAAGGGCAGTGATTAAGAAAGTGCTTCAAGGATGGAGCTATTTCCAGACTTGCCATGACCCTGTGTCATTCTAGTTCAATCTTTATTTGTTTTAAGGAACAACATTCTCTGATATTAATATATTGGGGGGCATAATTACACTTCAACAGTGCTGGGCCCCAGAACATGGCAGATCCTCCAACCTTCGTTTATATCAAATGTTAGATGAATATTTCTTCTGAGGCCCTTTCCTACTAATTACTAAATCTACCTGTATTTCCTACAGTGTGTGTGGGGGGGCAGGGGGGTTTCAGGTCAGATAATTATAATTTGTAAAAATTAAGAACTATGTCATTTGTGATAATGAAGTTTTAAACAAACTCTTTAGATCACTCTTGATCTTATGATAGTTTAATAAATCACATATTAACTCATTTCTTGACGCTCCTAATTTAATTGTAATTACAAAACAAGTAGAAATTTGTAGACCCAAACATCAGAAAAAAAAAAAAAAAAGAAGTGGTTAGCCTCTGACAGAACATGCTATTAACTTTTGATAGTCCTTCTGATCTGTTGACCTCTGATGTAAATGGCCCCTCAAGCAGTTTGGCTGGAGTGCTTGGCTTTGAACAACAGTTCCACTGCTTCTTCAGTGTATGACCTGCAAAAGACAACTGACTTCTATAAACCTCACAAGGATCAACACATCTATACCAATGTAGCATTTCGTTGTTGTTGTTGTACTGGGGCTTGAACACAAGTTTTACTCTTGCTAGTCAGATGCTTTACCACTTGAGCCACTTCACCAGCCCAATATAGCAATTGTGAGGAACAGAAGAGATTATTCATGGAATACAGTCTTTGATGAGTAGCGTTCTCCAAAAATTCATGTCTACCTGAAATTAGTGAATATGACATTATTTGGAAATAGGATTGTAGATGTCATCAAGTGTAGATATGATCAAGTTGTAGTGCCAAATATCTGAAAATAGTTACAGAAGCAAAAAGGGGTGCAAAAAACCAAAATGCAACCAGGGTCAATGAGGTAAGCAGTTTTCCCTAAGCAACACTAAGATGTGTGGTATATTAGGATGCTGGTTGACATACACCATGTGTATATATGCACATTTGTGCCTGTGTATATATGTATGTGTATGTGTGTGTGTATAGAAGAAAAGATGGTGTGTTACTAGAGTCCAAGAAATGATTAAAGGTCAGATGTCAACCATTTGACTGTGGCTTTTATGTGCCTTTTACATTCACTGCTCCCCCATAAAACTAAAATATGACTAGTTAAATAAGTGTTGCTTAAACAGGATATTGAGCTTGCAATAATATGAAAACATTGCAAAGAACCTTTAGAGAAATTCAAAAGTTCTTTCACATATTCATTTCTTAAATAAGGTTGAGTTTTTCCTTTCATCTTTTTAGGAGAAAATTCACTTAGAAATGATTAAGACTTCACACACATATAGATACACACACACACATACACATACATAGAGATAGCTAACCTATGTTTTCATGAAGTTGGTTTAAAAATGTTTGAAATAAAAAGCTGCCTTCAATCCTTTTGGTATGCAAAAGCTTTGCATTGGAAGAGAAATGTGCAGTTGAGGATGCTGTGATTTTAATTTTGTTTTAAGTTATTGCAATAAAATCCCAGGCACTGATAATTCACACATTTAAAAAATCAGCCTAAATCCTTTGCTTCTATCCATAATAACTCTTCTGTTGAGAAGAAGCATTGTGGTTGTCCCTGCTTCAAAAGCCCAGAGTGCTGGCTTCTTGTTTCTGTTCTGCCACTGACTGTGCTGCTGCAAATGTGATTCGATCTCAGTCTCCCTGGTTTCTAATTACCATGTCTATAAAATAGGGATAAACAAACTTCACTGAAAACAGAGGGCCTGATCAAGAGTCACTTGATCTCACTTCTAGCCCTAACATCCAGGGAATGTGTCAACTCAAAGCTGTACTGAAATTTTACTTTCTTAGGCACACACAAAACCAGCGAACCAGCCTATGGCACTCAGGAAGCCATCAGACATTCCTTCCTCCCACTTTCAACCATACCCTGGACTGATTCTTTCCTGTTCTAACACTATCTACCCTTTTCAGAAACCTGGGGACTTATCAGCTAACACTCGGGGTCTACTGGCTGCCCCCACAGAGCACTCACTCTTCTTAAAAGCAGCTGAGTTCTTCATATTCCTGTGTCCCAAATCTTGTTACAATGTTCAGATTCAGTCTGGTATGCAAGACCCTCCATATTCCAGCCTTTTCATATTCCATTCCTTCTCAGCTATATGACCCTCTATTCCTTGACTCATAAAAATTCTTGACATCAAACAAAGTATAGTATCCACTAGCCCAGAATTACAGCTATCATGTCCTGTTGCTGCAATCTTTTTCAAACCTTCCTCACTCTCACTCTCCCTCACATAGGAGTTGGAGAAGTCCTGTCCAGCTAATGCAGTCTTACCCATCCTTTAATGTCAGGCACAAATCCTAGCCCTACTATAGACTCCTCTGTCTCTTTCCTCTGAACTATTCCTCTGAATCATGTCCCTATTATTCATCTGGCTTTTTACATTTACTATTTCTGTTAATAATTTTGCTACCTATGGACTCCTGTTTTTTCCCACAACTGGGCTATAAAATCCTTGATAGATCAACCCTAGGTTTCGTCTCTTGCACATTTACTCAAGCTTAATTTAGGGCTTTCCAACTGACATAAAAATAATTATAAACTGTGTCCATGTTCTCAATGTTATTATTACATTCAAAATCAAATTGTCCACTAATTCAAGTATTCCTTATTTCTTGGTTAGAATTGTCATCACATAGCAAAGTATGAAATGTATAGAAAACCAAAGTACTTGCACTATTTTTCCTTAGGTGTTACAGCCTTTCAAGTTCTTACTTTTAAGATCAATGAACAATGATATGCAAAAATCTCAAAGTATTATCTTAAAAATGTTAAATAGAATTCTGATGTTAAATAGAATTTATTGCAATTATTTTAATACCAGAAACTTGAATATCTTTTTCTTTGTTCTTTCTTAAAAATTGTTCCAAAAAAGGTTATATATAATATAGGAAAATATCTTTTCCATGTGATTCAAAATAAAAATATACTTGTAGTTTTTTATGGCATTAACTTCTGGGGAAAGTAAAACATAGCCTAAGTGGTTTTAAGAATGACATTATTCAGATATGATTATTGGTTATGGTCACAATTTGAGCTAATTAAGAAGAGTTTGTAAAGCCTAGTTTATATTACCTTAATTTTTTGCATGAGAAAGTGAAAGATGTATTTTAAAGGAATCTGAAGGTCTTAAGTTGTAGGAATTAGTTACATACCTAGATCATGCTTTGTGACAGTCCATCTTGTTTTTTCATTACATTTTATGACCTACAAGGGGGGAAATAGAAAATTAAATGAGAAACTAGATAGGCTGAAGATGTAGGTGATTTTCCTGGCTTTTTCTCCAGTGAACTTCTGGTCGAGTACTCAGGGCCTTTAAAACCATCTGGTGGGAAACACTGTTTTTCTCTGCGACTTCCATTGAGGGACCCAAGAATGAGGGCTCTGTAGCTTTTGTTGGTGGCCCCAGCTTGAATTATCACACTTTCTCCATCTCGGCTGTGTTTAAGCCTTTCAAAACCCATCTTCAGAAATGCAGGAGGAAGATGCCTGTGAAATTTGTCTTCCACCAGTATTTTAAAAAGCCCCTCCACCTGATTTCCCAAATGTTTCTTATATCTTTACTTTTCTGTTAAAATTTCTTAAATTTTTTTAAGTCAACTTCCACTTCAGTAGTCTTTTGACACTATCAAGTTTTCTCCTTTGATGTAAAGCTTATATAACCATACTTGGAAATTTCTCAGCAGGTGAGTGTTGAGCCCAGCCTGACAGACAGCACCTGTGGAAAAAGTCTTTCTTGAAAAGAGGAACTTGGAAATTCCATAACTCAGCTCTGAATTGTAGTCACTAGCATGGAGAACAGGAAATGTCAGGGGCTTTCAAGCTGAGGAGTGAGTTCTGTATAGAGAAATAATCACTAAATCCTAATACTTAACATCATGTTAATTCCTCCCTTCTCATATCACTGTCTGGGAATATCCTTAGCCATCCTCAATGGTCACTAAATCACCTAAGGAGGAAATAGTAAGTTCTTCAGGCCAGTTATGTAAGTTTTAATTTAAAACCTTGATTTTCTAGGGCATGGTTATAAACATAAAACAAGTACCTAGTATTTTAGAGGCATTTATTCTAGATAAGGTTTTGGAAACCACTTACCTTAAATCAAAATCTTCTAGACTTAGCCATGAAGAGTCCAGTCAGTATTTATTTAGCCAGAGATTTCAGTGGGAAAATGTGGTTCTTCTGCCAGTTGTGTTGATCCTGTAATCTTCCTGGATGAGTCACTCTTAATCAGAGGCTCTCCAATAAGCTAGCCCACATGTTTCAAAGTGGTTTCATTGACCCCAAAAGTGACCCCATAGAAAAAAGGAGAGTGTGTATGAGTTATGTTCCTCCACTGAAGAATTCACAGAACCTATTAGCTTATTCAGGTCTTGAAAATCATAGTGGTATCAAAAGATTTGGTTCAGCAATGCTCCCCAAGCATGAAACTCTGATTTCAGTTTTTGAACAGCAGGATGGATATTCCTCAGAACACACTTTGGTTAATGTTGGATTAAGCATTTGGCCTAACCAAAAGATAGAGACCTGAATTCTTTTTCTTATCATGAGACACAGCAAGTAGTTTTACTGTTTTTACCTTGTAATCATTTGTCATCATCTAGCCACAAGTTTCTTATCCATAATTCTGCTGTCATGATCTAAGTTACTCTAAATATTCATGGTTCCTTTTAGTTCAGTTTATAAGGATGCATGTAAAAAACGTGAGTGGAATTTCATATACTCTCTGGAACCTAGAAGAGAGACACCAGAGTGTTAACACGCACTCACACATGCTCTCTCCCATTCCAATTCTTTTGGTATTGACAGTGGATAATCTTCTCAAATAATCAATGGAATTTCTAATGAGATGACTGAAGTTACACTCTATTAAATATTTAAGGTTCCAAACAAATAATTAGAAAGTAAGCTGTATTGACACAAAACTTCAAAGGTACAATTTAGAAAAAAATGCAGGAGGCAATCAAAAGTAAGAAGTGAAGACTTAGTGGTACCCTCTCCATTAATGTACTTTGGTACAATAATAACTTCTGGTTACATAAGGCACAAGAGAGAAAGCAGACAAGACAAATGGTCTGAATTTCTTAAAAAAGCACAAAACAAGAGGTAGAAACTCTCTTTTCCTCTGACGGAAGTGCAGAAGATAGAGGAGAGGTGGGAACTGGTAAAACTCTGGAACACAATACTAGAAATTCAAAAAACTGTAATCTTGTTACTTCACCAGTGTCAACCTGTGGCCAGAAAAACGGTGGATAGTTTCCCTGCCATGTAGAAACAACCCAGAAGCACCTGGTTTACTTGAATTCTTAACCATCTCCCCAATTCTTCAGCCAGCAATTTTTTCAACACTAAAGAATGCTTTCACAGGGCTAATTCCAAGGGAGTCAAAGGAGACCCACAGGATCTATCTATCTATCTATCTACTATCAATCTATCCTATACACACACATATATACATATATGATATAAATATATATCTGTATCTGTATCTATATCTATATCATACTTTATATGTTACTTTAGCCCAAGCCTTTATTATCACTTGAATTGTTTACTTGCCCAGTAGGAAGCTTGGATTACTAGAATTCTAGAGTCAGGCCCTATTTCATTGCTTTGGAAGGAGAAATAATGATGGAGAATGGTCTGTCATTATTTTATTTCCTCCTTTTGTTCGGTTATATTTTAATTCCAAGTGAACATTCCTGACACCCAGTGTGCTTTCCAAAACCATTGCTATCCAACCATTAGCCTAATTGCCATGTCAAGATAATTTTTTTAGACTCCATAAAAAGGAGGGTAAGGTAAGAGGGAACAGGAGCCAAAGCAGAGCAAAGGGCATATGCAGCATCTTGGACAAGAAAGCCCAGAAATTTCTGGTTGCAAAACTCATGGCATAGAAAAGTGAGGGAACACATTTCATATTATACAAACATTTCTCATAACTTAAAAGAAGAGAAAGGCTGCAAAAGAGACTGAATTTTCTTTAGGTCATATTCCATACAAATTAAAGAATATGGGGGGCATGGACCCTATGGAAAGGGCCACTCACACATACCCCGTGGAGTATTGTATCCTTCAGTAGTGGCCCCAAAAGCCTGGGGAAGTGGGGAAATGGCTTGCTCAGAAATTGCAGAAAGATGGATTCTTCCAAAAACATGACAGATAGGTCTAGGAAACCAAGTCTGTAAGGTAACACTGTAGGCTAAAATATAAATCAAAAGTCCAGATTTACACAGGGGAGTAAATTGTAATAATTACAATAGGTAATATCTATTCGGTGCTTTTTATTTTTAAAAGATCATCCACATTTATTGCTTCATTCAATCCTCACCAACCAAGTACATAAAGTACATAAAGGAGGTTTTGTACTTATTCATCCAACATTGCCTAATGGAATCTTCAGTTTAAATAATCTAAACCATTTGTATCATACTCACTTGAGTTGCCCCATCATGCATTATAGGGCCCAATTTTATGAACCAACTTGATTCTTATTTCTGGAAATACCACAGGAATCCCTGGTCAGACTCTATGTCCTAATTTTGCCTTCATAAAATATTATTTTCATTTCACAGTCAAAAGGATTAGAGTCTATAAACACTATAGATATTTTTCCAAAATATCACATCCTGAAGTACAACCAGTTGTCTGCATGATTCTAGATCTATGTTCTGTCCCTTATAACATGATTTCCTTATAGAATCCTGTGCAGCTCTGCAGTTACAGTGAAAGTAATAATGAGACTTACTCTCAGATAGCACCCATAAAATATACACTGAGTTAGTTAAACTGAAGTGAAACTCCCAGTAGTTTCCCAGGCCCCTCATAAAATCATCTCTAAGAAATAGAAAATGAGATAGTCCTTCCTGGACAGAGTCTATAAGTCTGTAGTTGGGTTGAGCACACACTTAGAATACAGCCTCATAAGAGAGTTTCCATTAATTATGACTTAGACAACCCCTGACACTACACTACAGATCCAGACAAAGTCAGGCTAAGAGTACTTAAAGAAATATCACAAATTAAACCTCCCTGCACACACACCAATGAAGGCTTGCAAGTCTACCTTGGATACTTCTGGGAGACTGAAGAGCTATCCTAGCGTGTCCCTCTAATGGTTTGTAGTTTCTAACATTCCTTCTTCATGCATTTACATATCTCACCAACATGACTCTAGATCACTGTAGCTCACAGTGCCTTCAGTGCCTCTATATATACAATGCTGCCAACCATAGTGTACCGGAGCATTCTGTAGACCCACGTAAGTGAAGAAGCCATCTCACCCCACACTACATCATGTCAAATCACTGAAAATCCTTTTATCCGCCTTCAAATGCTCTCATAGAGACCCATCAACATCTTCAGTTTTGCTTCTGGATAATAGGAAAGTTAGAGAGAAATGCAACAATTAAAGACCCTAATGTTAATTCCTGTAACCACCCCCTAAGGCCAAATAAATTCATATGGAAATCAACTTGGACATACCAACTCCTCAACTTCATCAGACAAACCCAGAGAGATCTCCATTTCCTTTAGGCTTCTCCTAGACTCCCATGGCTCCACGTGTAACCACAAAAACAGTGGGTTAAGGCTAAAGTGGCCCAAGTTCCTTGGCCATAGTTTACTAACTGTGGTCTGGGTCCTTCTTGTTCCACTTCAAGCATGCTTCATCTTGACCACATTTCACAGAAAATGTTTGGAGTATTCTTTCACATGGTTACCTCAGCCCTCGGTAGGAGCTGTCTCAGAAATGGACCTGCTCTTTATCAGTGTGCTTTAAAGACATCCAGGCCCCACTCTCAACCAGGACTTAGAATATTTAAATACATTCAGAGAAATGTTAAGGAGTGATTAAATATTTAAAGCACTAAGAATAATGGGGGAAAGCAAATGGCTCTGAGGTCACTGGCAGCATCCCACTAGAACAAGAACATGAGATTAACATGTGAATCACAGTTCTGTCTTAACAGCATGTGACCATGAGCATTTATGTTTTTTTCTGAGTCCTGGTTTCCTCAGCCCTGAACTAGGAAATTGCTCATGTTGTCTAATATCTAATAAAAAGTACTAGAAACAATGGGAGTATTTATTTTATTCTCACAATTAAAGGAATGCTGGCTTTAAAAGTTTGAAAAAATTGAGAACTAAAACGCTTGCTTTATGGAATTAATAGAAACAATGCCCCATCTTATACCCAAACATAAGTCTGTCATTATGTAGGACCTCTGAACCACCAGGGTCTTGAAATATAAAAATCTTTAGTTACATCAACTGCCCTACACAAAGCAGTTCTTTTCCTCCACCTTCTAGAGAATCATTATGTCAATTCATATGGTAATATACAATAGTCCTGCATCATAGGTTAATGTATGACAATTTAAGATTAGAAAGTGAAGTTTATTTATAAGGCAGTCTTTGTTTATGAAAGACAACATAAAAGAAGAGAAACTCATAAAAATGAAACCATATTTTGTTATATGACTAAACTTTTTATTTGAAATATTTCCAGGAAGTAATAATAAATATAAATATCATCATGCTTATGTAAACAAACATAATTAATTATATTGTATGGGATGAATAATATTTTAAACTAGCAAATTGTCTTGAGTTGTAGGAAGCTGATAGGCAGCATCTCATAGTTTACCTTAAGATGCAACCTGCCATCAGAATAGAAGGGCTCTACACCCTGGAGGAGCCTCTAGTACTTCTTCATTTATGCTGGAAGAACCTCTTGAAGCAATGTTGCAGACACTATGCCATGAACACTGGACACACTCCTGTATACTTACTATTTTACAATTGAAGAATCGTAAAAGAAGTGTTTAAGCCAGGATGGATATGCTAGGTATAAATAACTATGATTTAGGACACAAATGGTCTCAATTCAACTGCAAATATTAGATTTTATAAAAATTTCTCTAAACATACAGGGTGTTTCTTGGGGGCTAATCAATTTCAGACATAAATTTTAAGCAAGTGCATTTTTTTCTTAAGATCTTCAAAACTTTTATGGTTATAATATAAATTTTAAATTGAAAATTGAAAGAGCTCACAATCCATAAAATTCCTGTGGCATTTCCAGAAACACTTTTTAAATTGCTACAATATAAGTCGAATATGCATTTATCCATTTCTCAATGGAGTATTCTCCCTTGTTAACTAGGCTGAGAAAAAGACAATAAAATATTCAGATGCCTAGGGAAATCTTTCTGATAAGGAATCCAACTAAAACAGTTGTTCAACCACAAAATGCCTTATATTGGGACAACATTAGAAACTCTCATCCTAATAATCACTTATAAAAATATCTCTACTAAGAATTGCAGATAATGAGAACTGGAAACATCTCAAATTTATCTAAATCTGAAGGAATAGAATCTCATTGTCTTTTTCACTGAAAAGCTCATATTAACCACCCCACTGTTCTGCATTTATGTTACATCTTCTCAAGTCATGCAATTTCATTTTTGGAAATTTTATTAGTTTAAAGCAATAGCATCCTGAATGTCATGTGAAAGTGCTATACAAAGTTAATGGTATTCCCTAAGGATTTGAAATAGCCCATGCAGTTTTGAAACAGCTTTTAGAAGATGGCCAGGAATCTTACTCATGAACTGTGGAGAAAGGCCCAGAGCTCATTCTGAAATTTTGCCTGATAAACTGTAAGTCAGGACCCAACTCATTTAGGTGATCCTAAGAGCACAGACCATGAAAATCATCAGATAACACCCAAATTTCACTTAAAGCACTGATTTTAAATTTTCAAGATTTTCATTAAAGCTGATAATCTTATAAAATAAAATAACTTAAAGTAAAAACTCATCTCTGAGTTGCTAAGAAGGGAAAAGAAGGACAACACCACACATATAAAAAAGGAGAAGTAGAGGAAATGGATACTCTGTGTCTAGAAAATCAAGCTTTGATTAATAAAGATACCAACTAAATCTGCACATAAGACTGGGAGTAATTTTTTTCTTATTAAAATCTTCTTATTCATTGATATAAGAGCATTGTGTCATTTCATTCATTATTTAAAATTTATAGGCTATGTTAATTGTGTTAATTATTGCTTAATTGAACATGGCTCAACTTTAACGTCATAGGACTTGCAAAAAAATTGATAAAAATTTAGTTCCAATTTGTTGAGAAAATTGTTTTGTCCCACCCTCATCACAACCCCTGTGGTGTTAAATTGCTTGATTAAATGTGGGCAATCACTTCAACTCAAAGTCATCTCTCTCTGCTTCTGAGGTCATCAGTGTCTTTGTCCTTTACTTGACACTTTTGCACATGTTACTTGGTAACATTTCTTAAATATTTCCCTTAAATTTTATTTCATTTGTTTTGCACATACACCATGTCTTTCCAGATACATTTCAAGCTCTTCACAATCAAAAGTAACATGAGTGTTTCCCATAGCACATAGATCTAAGTGTTCTAGGAAGGTTGTGGTTGTGTGTGTGTGTGTGTGTGTGTATGTGTGTGTGTGTGCAGATGCCTGCATGCAGAGCAGAGAACTCATCTAAATGGACAAAGACCATTTTCAAAGCCTGTGAAAGAGCATCAGCCTATCAAAATACCCTCAGTTTGAACTGGATCAGTGTCATGGTGAGCCTAGTAAGACAGTGCGTTAGAGTCCACACATGAACTTTACATTTGCTGTCTTATTTTATACTTCTAACATGCCAATTCTAATATTATTCACTAAACCATGACAACTAGGAAAGTCAAAAAGAGGAAATGGTGCCAAGATCTCCCTTCGTCCTCACATTGGCTGCTTTCAACATGCTCTCATGTCTGATGCTGGGTGGACTAGGCAGATAAGGTATCCTAGGACATATTAAGCCTTTCCTTTCTTCTCTCAACAAGTTCATCAATTTCCACATCAACAAGGTCATCATATGATTTTCATCAAAGGCCAAACTCAAGAATGGAATTGGAAATGTGAAAGGGGATTCACTGATTCAGTAATTAGCTAGATGTGGAGTCCAATATGTACTAACCATAGAATTCTAGGCACTTAGAATTGCAATAAGGAACAACACAGGCAAGGTTCCTACTCATGTGGATTTTCCATTCTAGTAGGCATTTGGTGACATGAGAGAAAACAGATAATAAATGAGCACAATAATAAACAAACAATAATATTTAAAATGAACAAACAATAATATTTAGTAGTGATAAATATTCCAAATATAATAAAACTGAAAAACATACTAGAAATAAGGGGTATTGGGTAGGTACCAACTTTTAAGGCAGGGAAATCTGGTAATACTTTTCTCAGAAAGAGACATTTAGGTTAACACCAGACTGATGTGGACAAATCAGCCCCTGAGGTTCTTGGAGCAGTGAATTTACTGCTAAGGAAAGAGCAAGTGTCTGACTAAGCCTTGGGTGCAAAGAACAGAGAGAAGACTTATGTGGCTAGAACATGGTGAGTAGTGGGCATAGAAGTCGAAGAATTAAAACAATCCAGGGCATGTGGGGCTTCATAACCTGGGGAATACTTTTGGAATTTATTCACAGGGCAGCAGAAAGCAAGTAATGGGTATAATACAGATGTGCCATATCATATTTTTAACAAAACAATACTCAGCAAAACTATCATTCAAAATAGATGAAGCAATAAAAATCTTCCATGATAAGCAGAAACTAAAACAGTATATGACCACTAACCCACCACTACAAAAGAATCTCAAGATGAAAGGAAACAAAACCATGAGAGGACAGGCAGTACCAAACCACAGGAGAAGAAAAAGACAAGGAATCAGAGAGTAGCATTATTGATTCAGCTGAACAAAATCAAGCACTGAAACAATGAAAACAAGTAAATGACAGGAATCACCACATACCTATCATACTAACATTGAATGTCTATAGATTCAACTTCCCCATCAAAAGACACTATTTGGCAAACTGGATTAAAAAACAAGAACCAACAATCTGTTGTTTATAGGACACCCATCTCATTGACAGAAACAAACACTGGCTTAGGGTGAAAGGCTAGAAGATTTACCAAGCCAATGGCCCCCCAAAACAGACAGGAGTAGCAATACTTATATCAGACAAAGTAGACTTCAAACTTACGTTGATCTAATGAGATAAAGAAGGAGACTTCATACTAATAAAAGGGGAAATACACCAAAAGGAAATAACAATTACCAACCTATATGCACCCAATGTCATCAAACATACTCTAAAGGACTTAAAAGTGCATATAGACACCAATACAGTGGTAGTGGGAGACTTTTATAACCCCTTACCATCAATAGATAGATCACTCAAACAAAAAATCAATAAAGAAATTCTATAACTAAATCACACCATAGATCAAATAGTCCTAACTGATGTCTATAGAATATTTCATCCAACATCTGCACAATATACATTCTTCTTACAACCCATGGAACTTCCTCTAAAATTGATTATATCTTAGGCACAATGAAAACCTCAGAAAGTATAAAAAAATAGAAATAATCCCCTGCACTCTATCTGATCACAATGCATTAAAACTGGAACTCAACAATAAAAACTACAGCAGGAAATAAGAAAACAATTGGAAGCTGAATAACACATTGCTCAATGATCACTGGGTCATAGATGAAATAAAAGAGGAAATTAAAAGGTTCCTGGAAGTGAATAAAAATGAAAATACAACCTACCAGAACATATGGGACACAGCAAAGGCAGTCCTATGAGGAAAGTTTATAGCCATGAATGCATATATTAAAAGGACAGAAAGATATCAAATAAATGACCTAATGCTATATCTCAAACTCCTGGAAAAAGAACAAGCAAAATCCAAATCAAGTGGAAGAAGTAATAAAAATAAAGGCCAAAATTAATGAAACACAAACCAAAAAAGAAAAAAAAATACAAAGACTCAATGAAACAAAAAGCATGTTCTTTGAAAAAGTAAACAAGATTGACAAACCCCTGGCAAATCTGAATAAAACGAACAGGGAAAAGACCAAATCAGTAAAATCAGAAACAAAAAAGGGAAGGTAACAACAAATACCAAGGAAATCCAGGGAACCATCTGAGACTATTTTGAGAACCTATATTCCAATAAATTTGAAAATCATTTCTAGATACTTATGAACATCCAAAACTGAATGAAGAGGACACTAACCACCTAAACAGATCTATAATACAAAATGAAATTGAAGTAGCAATAAAGAGTCTTCCAAAAAAGAAAAGTCCAGAACCTGATGGATTCTGTGCTGAATTCTATCAGACCTTTAAAGAAGAACTAATACCAACTCTCCTTAAACTTTTCCACAAAATAGAAAGAGAAGGAATACTGCCTAACTCATTCTATGAAGCCAGAATTACACTCTTCCCAAAACTGGACAAAGACACATCCAAAAAGGAGAACTATAGACCAATCTTCCTAATTAACATTGATAAAAAAATCCTTAAATGAAAAAATGGCAAATCGAATCCAACAGCATATCAGAAAGATCATTCACCACGACCAAGTCAGCTTCATCCCAAGGATGCAGGGGTGGTTCAACATATGCAAATCTATAAATGTAATACAGCACATTAATAGAAGTAAAGACAAAAACCACTTGATCATCTCAATAGATGCAGAAAAAGCCTTGGATAAGATCCAACACCACTTCATGATAACAGCCTTAAGAAAACTAGGAATAGAAGGAATGTACCTCAACATTATAAAGGCTATATGTGACAAATTTATAGCCAATATCATACTTAATGGAGAAAAACTGAAACCATTTCCCCTAAAATCAGGAACAAGACAAGGGTGACTACTCTCCCCACTTCTATTCAACATAGTCATGGAATTCCTAGCCAGAGCATAAGGCAAGAAGAAATAAAAGAAATACAAATAAGTAAAGAAACTGTCAAAGTATCCCTATTTGCAGACTACATGATCCTATACCTCAAAGACCCAAAAACTCCTAGACACCATAAACAGCATCAGCAATGTAGCAGGATACAAAATCAACTTACAAAAATCAGTACCCTTTTCATACACCAACAATGAACAAACTGAGAAAGAATATATGAAAACAATTCTATTTATAATAGTCTGAAACAAAATCAAATACCTAGGAGTAAACTTAACAGAGTATGTAAATGACCTCTACAAGGAGAACTACAAACCTCTGAAGAAAGAGATTGAGGAAGACTACAGAAGGTGGAAAGATCTCCCAGGCTCATGGATTGGTAGAATCAACATAGTAAAAGTAGTTATTTTATCAAAAGCAATCTACATATTCAATGCAATTCCCATCAAAATCCCAATGACATTCATCACAGAGATTGAAAAATCTACCCTAAAGTTCATTTGGAAACACAAGAGACCATGAATAGCCAAGGCAATACTCAGCAAAAAGAGCACTGCTGGAGGTGTCACAATACCTGACTTCAAACTATATTACAGATTCATAGCAATAAAAGCATCATGATACTAGCACAAAAAACAGATATGAAGACCAGTAGAATAAACTAGAGGGCCCAGATATGAATCCACACAGCTCTGCCCACCTTATTTTTGATAAAGTCACCAAAAACATACAATGGAGAATGGACAGCCTCTTCAACAAATATTACTGGGAAAAGTGGTTATCTGCCTGCAGAAAACTGAAACTAGATCTATGCCTATCACCCTGTACTTATATCAACTCAAAGTGGATTAAGGACCTTAGTATCAGAACTTAAACTCTGAAGTTAGTACAGGAAAGAACAGGGAAAACTCTGGAAGCAATAGGTATAGACAAAAAATTCCTCAACAGAACTCCTTGCAACCCAACAACTAAGAGAAAGGATAGAGAAATGGGACTACATGAAATTAAAAAGCTTCTGCACAACAAAAGAAATAGTCTCCAAACTGAAGAGACCACCCACAGAATGGGAGAAAATATTCTCTGGTTATACATCAGACAAAGGACTGACAACTACAACATACAGGGAGCTCAAAAAATTAAACTCCCCCAAAATCAATGAACCAATAAAGAATTGGGCAACCAAACTAAACAGAACTTTATCAAAAGAAGAAATTCAAATGGCCAAAAAACACGTGAAAAAATGCTCACCATCTCTGGCCATAAAGAAAATGCAAATCAAAGCCACACCAAGATTCCACCTCACTTCTGTTAGAGTAGCTATCATCAAAAACACCACTGACAACAAATGTTGATGAGGATACAGGGAAAAAGGAACCCTCATACACTACCAGTGGGAATGTAAGCTAGTTCAACCACTTTAGAAAGCAGTATGGAGGCTTCTTTAAAAACCAAATATAGATCTGCCATATGATCCAGCAATCCCACTCTTAGGGATATACCCAACGGAATGTGACTCAGGTTATTCCAAAGGCACCTGCACACCCATGTTTATTGTAGCACTATTCACAATAGTCAAGTTATGGAAACAGCCAAGATGTCCCACTACCAAGGAATGTGGTATCTATACACCATGGAATTTTACTGAGCCACAAAGAAGAATGAAATCTTGTTATTCACAAGTAAATTGATGGAACTGGAGAACATCATCTTAAGCGAAGTTAACCAGGCTCAAAAGGCCAAAAATTAATGTATGTTCTCCCTCGTATGTGTACTTTAGACCTAAAAAAAAGCAGTAATATTATTGGACATGGTTCACACACTAAGGGGAGAACACATATAGGAGGAACAGGGACAGGTAGGAAACCAAAAACTTGAAAGTGTTTGATGTGCCCACTGTAAAGGAGCACTGACAGAGGCCACTATGGGAAGGTGACTGGGTAGTAGTGAAGAGGTCTGGTAGAGATGAATCAATTCAGGTTGTAATACACATGTGCATGGAAGCAATGCTAGGAATCTCTTTGTATAGCTATCTTTATCTCAAGCTAGCAAAAATGCTATGTCTTTCTTATTACCTTTTATGTTTTCTCTTCAACAAAATTGTAAAAGAAGGCAGAACAGGTTCTGCCTTGAAGTAAGTGGGGTGGCAGGGGGACAGAAGGAGGGTAGGGGTCAGTGGGGAGAGATTGCCCAAACAATGTATACATATATGAATAAATGTATAAGCAATAAAAAAGAAGTAAAAAAATGAAATAAAATATGCAAAAAAAATCATTCTGGCTACAAATAGTAGATTGGGACAGGGACAAGGATGGAAGCTGGGATGTGCCATTACAGTAGTCATGCCAGCTTAACCTAAAGTAACCATCAAGATACAGAAGAGTATGTGATTTCAGGATAAGTTTTGAAGGGGTTGCTAAAAGATTTGGAAGACAGAACAAATGGCAAAAGAAATAAAGGGTAGATTTGGGGATCTGGACTGAAAAACTGATAGATAATTATGAAAATTGTTGAAATTCAGAAGAAACACTTAGGAGAGATAGAGGTAGAAAGTAAGAGTTCTGTTTTGTTATGTAAGCTTTAAGATAATTGTTATATTTCTGGGCTAAAATTTCAAGTAGTGGAAAGAGTCAAGATAGTCAGCTCAGATATAAAAGAATCAAATGGAATCAGTCATCTTTGGAATAATAGTTCTGAAGGGGACAGAAATAAATAGCAATCTTTCCTTCCTTAAGTAGCTAACAGAGAATTGGAGAGACAGTCGTGTCCATAACTGAATGTATTACAGGTAAGATTTTTGGCAACTGTTCTAATAGGCCCCAAGAAAAGCACTTTGTGAGCATTAAGAGGAAGAGACTAATTCTGACACATGTCACCTTTGATACCCTACTTAAAAGTTACTCTGCTCTTCTGTAAAACATCTCTACCTTCCCACTTAGCTTCCTTTAGGTCAGAGTCTACAACTCTTCCAGGCTCATCATTTCTTAAATACTACTAGAGGAAATTGCAATTATTTGTCCATGGCTAATTCCTTAATGTCATAAACATTTAATGAAGTCAAAGCTTGTCTACAACAATATCGTTCAACTTTCAAGTTTCATATTGTATAGGAATTCACATGTTCTGACACATCAGATACTAAAGCTCAACCTTAAAATTAATTTTAGCACCTTTTAACACAACATTAATAGTATTCTATATGAACTGTGACCAGATGACTTTTGGTCCTTAAGTTCTCAAGGCACTCTGAAATTCCTGTTATAACATTTTTATACATAATTCCTTTATTGAGTGGATGTTTCATAAGTATTCAGAAAAGTAAGAGGTGCTAAAACTAATTATAAAATGCATTTATCTTAATGCAAAATGATTCTCAATTCCTCATGCTCTCCCTAACATGGAGTTTTATTTTACCTTAATATGTATTAATCGCAGCCATTAGAGCCTGCGAAATCAAGAATTTGTGAACGGTCAAAAATTTACATTGTGAGTGGGCTAGGCTTTAGAAGGTTCACACAGGATAACGAGAAAATATATTCATACATATACAGAAACAAAAACATACCATGTAAACATATGCCAATCTGTGAATGATGCTTACTTACAAATAGTAAGTCCAAAGGAACATATCTGGTAATAAGTAAGTGTAAATTCCAATCAAAAATACTTTAAAGGAAAATGTGATCTTTATCAATAAGAAACTGAGTATTCCAAGCTCCCTCCAGGCCCTGATATCTTGTGCTTTGACTCCTCTGAAGGGGTACTCATAGCATATGATACCATAGACTGTCACATCTAGAAAGACCCTTAGAGATCATCTAGGATGACCACCACATCCACCCATAGGTGTACACTTGCTTTACACACATTCTAGTTGTTCTCTTGTGAAGGTGTTGCTATGACTCACTGTGTGAGTTTGGCTCTAAGGCTATGCTTCTTTAGAGGGCTGCCCCAAGAAAGTCCAAGGGAAATCTATTCCAAAGGAAGCCACCCTCCATCCAGCTTCATTTTGTTGAATATGTGGGTCCTGCTTCTGGGACGCTGAGGGACCACGTGAGATTCTGAAAGGCAAATATGGGCAACTGTTTTTTTAAGCTCTGCCAGAACAAGCTTCAGAATTCATTTGTTTCTCAGAATCTGGTAGTCAGCTCATGGAGCAAAGGCATCTGCTCTCATTTAAAAACAAGTTAGAGAGTATTAGATTCAGCTTTAAAAAAAAAAACTTTAAATTTGGAAAAAAGCCTTTGTTTAATCACATCAAGTCTGTGTCACAAGCTGAAAAATGCCAGGAAATTCCAAACTAAAGGCAGATACTTCATCCATAACTCATGCCACAGGGCTTATTTTTATTCTTTCGTTTGCCTGCAAACAGCAGATGAAGCATTAGAGAAACTCTGATTCTTTTTCCTTTGGTCTTGTCAGTTCATGTCATAACCTTGGCATTACTCTCTCTCTCTCTTTAATTTAATAAGAATATGAGATTATACTGATCCTGTTCTCCTATTTCTTGTTAGTGCTGAACAAGCACTTTTGGCACTCACAATTCAAATCACTGCCATGGTGCTCTGTGCCTCAGTATGTTTGGCTATGAAGTAAAGTGTCTTGACCTATCATCTATCTTTAAGGCCTGAGAAAGAAATTATTTTAGCATTCTTGCTCTTAGCTCATATATATAAATCTGTGATCAATGACATGTCTGCAACTCTGAAGTTAACACAAAACTATGAAGAACAAAAAAAGCAGAGGGGATGGGATAGGATAGGATGGAGGATGGGGAAAAAAATAACAAAGACTCACAAGCAGAAGAATATTAAATCCCCTGCTTTGTGACCATCCATGGGTTCTGGATTTTATAAATGAGATGAAGAATGTATGTAACTCCAAAAATATGTAACTCTCTTTTAAATGTGGAAAATGTTCATTTGTCAAACTGAATAGCCTAAATTTCTGTGTTGTTTTTAGGGTTGTGTGATACATAATAAAAACATGGAGCCTGTCCCAGACATAGCACAGTTCACCTCTTCAAGGTATTGAGAACTTGATCACTCCATACATCTGAGAATAAAGAAGAAAAAGTGAAACTAACATCAGGGATAGCCTTTCTTGATTATGATTATCAGTCATTGCAATAGGACAAAGCCAGCCAGAGAACAATAACAAGAATATGGCTTTAGTGAGACAGAGTGTGCTTTGCAACAGATTAAACTTTAAAATCAGTTTCTTATCAATAAATAAGTACTTACTGAACGCCATGGGCCTACAAGCTTCACTTACAGTAAAGGCAAACTCTGGGAACTTTCAATCTAATTTTAATAAGACAATGTAAGACATAGAATAAAAATAATACATAAGTAGCCAGCAAAATTTGGAAACCCATGTGTAGGAATTAGTCATGAGAACGTAGTGACCACTTCTGCAGTTAAATTCATGATTTTGGAGCTGTACAAAATCATGGTTTTGAATCTCATCTTAACTCATTCTTTCAACAATATTTCCTGAGTGCCTACTCCGAGACAGTTTCTGTGGTGGGTACAGGTGAAGCAGTAGAAGAGTGTAAGATACACAGTCAAATCCCTCCCTCACAGAGCTCACAGATGTGTGTGACACATACAACTATGCAATTCCACACTGTTATAAACGTTGAGGGAAATGTATAAGCTTGCTAAGGCTTGGATGTGATTTAACCCTATCCCCCAAAAGTTCCTGTTTTAGAAGCTTGTTCCCCAGTTTGGTGGTGTGGAATCTTTAAGAGGTAGAGCTTAGCATGGGGTCTATAAATCAATTTGAGATGGTGGGACCCCCATCACATTCCAATTTCTTGTTTTGAGACGTGGTTTTTCCCCCACACATGCACTCCTGCCATCCACCATGGGTCCTTACCAGCCAGCACTATGATGTTTGGACTTTCAGCCTCCAAAACTGTGAGCTAAATAAATTCCTTTCCTTTACAAAGTTTTCCTGCCTCAGATATTTCATTATGGCATAGTAATAAAGAAAGAACTAATTCAAAAGTGATGAAGAGATTATAACAAGAGCCCAATTTAGATTGGGACATCATGCAAAGTTCCTATAATGTGGAAGCCAAGGAGTGATCATCAGGCCCATCAGATGATCATGGAGCAGAGGAGTGATCCAACAGAAAACATGGCTTGTAAACCCAGCAAAAAAGAGTGCAAAGTATGGGACTACCATGATCATGGCCTTATATTAACCTTCCTGAAGCTCAATCTCCTCATTAGTGAAGTCAAATATATTAATAACTACCACAGATTTATATTAGAAAATGATCATATCTAATATCCTTGCTGAGACAGTAGGATATCTCAGAAAACTTTCAGTCAAATGCCTTCAAAGGAGCACCTCAGACATAACAGGGAAAAATACACAAAATATTTACAATGCCATAGGAGGAAACAATAAAGAGGAAACATGAAGTCTGCAGTGGGAAATAATTAATAATGGAGCCTTTAGGGGTCATCACTTTAAGTTCAACAAAGTATTAGATTTATAAGACAGCATACACAAAAGTTCATATAACTAAATACACAAAATGACTTGTTTGTTTTGGATCATTCAGTGTCTAAGAGTGAATTATTCATTCAAGCATTAATAAATTAGAATTTTTCTATTTGACAGTTGAGAAAATTTACTTAAGGAAATAAAAGAGACATTTTCTTAGTTTGGATCAAATTACACATTTTTTCAAATTACACATTTTTTGTAAATCTGACTCAAACCTCAAATCTCCAATAATAAAATAAAGTTCAAGTTATTTATTAACATGTATCTTTTGCTCTATTGGTTCATAGTACATGTGAAAACACATCCTGGGATTGGTTGGAACCAAAGTCTGGAAACAACAGGAATTTACCTGCATATTCTAACCCAGTGATGACGTTGCTTACGGAAGGAGAATCTGCTATAAGAATCCAACCAATGGAATTTACTTCTCTCATGAAATAACTTTTAATGACATCCCATTCTCTTTCAAAACTTCATTTCCATGTCCTCCTTCCCCTGCCTGAAACAAGCTTTTTCTTTTACATTCCTTACTGAAATATAATTTGGGTGGCTTAGAACTTCAGAAGCAATTAAAGTTTTGGCCTACTCTTACCTAAAGATAATAGGAAAATGCCCTTTTTCCAAATACTTAACACAAACACACAAATAACATCCTCTAAAAGGTGACATAGCATTTAAAGGTCCATTAGAATTCAAATTTTTCTTAGACAAAAAAGAAACAATTATTAATTCAATTTTCCACTATTCTGTTTTTTTCTCTGGATTATTAAAACACCTCTCCTCAAAAACATAGCATCTAAATTCATTTTTTCCTACTTTCTTTGTTGATATTAATATGAAGTAAATTAACTCAGTGTGCAATGACCTGTAGTTTTTATAAGTATATGATAGACAATATTTCCTGGAATCTGTTGCTAGCTATTCTTTTTTAGCATTCTCAGGCTTTCTTTCAATGAACATTAACAAATGTGTTCATAACCATTATAATTCTTCATATTAAAGGAGTAAAACATACAAAACTTAAATTCCAGAATTGTCCCATCTTTCTTAATCTGGGTATCATTAGAGTTGTTTTTGCCTTACACTACCTGTAAAACAGAGAAACCACATCCTTTCTCTAACTTGGAATGTCTTCAGTTAAAGCATTTTTTCAGATACTGGTAAAGAATGGGCAAATGAAATAATACTTTTTTCCCTTTATTCTTTTTGTGTATTTTATTAATCTTTGATGCATTATCACTAGATAGCTGGTTTAAATGGTAGTTGAAGGAAATTACACATCGTTTGCAGCTTAAGTTTATTAAGTACATTTCCTTGAGTTTAACTGTGAGTGTGAGTTAATCTACCATCTCATTTCTCTTTCATTCACAATGTCTATGGCATTCATTTCATTCATTTCTTATCTTCCTAATTGCCCCAACGTTTTCTTGCTTCTGTAGCTGCTACCAAATGTTGTATGCTGGGTAAAATTTCATATCTAGCAACATATCCTCATCAACCAAGGAATGCCTGCTTCCCAGTGTAGATTGCCAAACACCTGCTAGATTCTGTTGGGTATAAAAGAATACATCTACTGGGGCTCAAGTGGAGCAGTGCTTGCCAAGCAAGCATGAGTTCCATCACCAGTACTGAAAAAAAAAAAAAAATAACAGTCATCAGCTTTACTCTCAGGATCTGAAGTCTATTTGGACATGAAACAATGATAAACAATTTAACCTTAAAGTCATACTAAGAGAATTCTGAGGAAAAAAATGGCAATTGTACTGCAATGTAGGCAAAGATCATATACTTCATTTTAGAAATAAGGTAATTGTGTCTCAGTTAAAAAAAAATTTATGACACTAGCTGTATAATGATAACAAAAAGACAAGCTTTGTAATCCTGAATTCAGAGCACTTCTCACCTTAGCAAAATGAATAAAAATATCTTGAGCTCCTAGAATCATATAATAATGATTTTTCCCATAGAAGTAAGGATTATAGAAAGTACTTATGTGTTATTTAAATCTGTCTGTGTGTTAGTCAGTTTTTTGTCACTGTAGCAATTACCTGAAAGGAACAACTGAAAAGGAAGAAAGATTTATTTTGGTTCATGGTTTCAGATGTTTCAGCCCATGGTCCTTAGCCCCATAGCTGTGACCTGTGGTGAGACAAATATCATATCAGAGAGTGTGTAGAGGAGCAGTACTGTTTACTTAGTAGCATCTGAGAAGCAGAGAGAGAAAGACAGAGAGGGACCTAGGACAAAATATAGCCACCAAGGACACAACCCCTGTGACCTACTTCCTCCAGCTAGATCCACCTTTGAAAGTTTCCACCACCTTCCATTAATGCCATCAAATTATGAATCCATCAGTGGATTAATCCATTGATTAGGTCAGAGCTCTCATGATCCAATCGCCTCTTAGTGAGATTCACCAGCTGGGGACTAGGCCTTTAACACATGAGATGTTTGGGAAAACACTTTAAATCCTTACGAAGACACCTGTAAAAATTTCTAATTATTGGTGGCAGAGAGGGGAAAAAGCAAATAGCTAAAATAAGTCCAACATAATTCTTCTGGATTACATAGCAATTATTTTAACTTTTTGTATGTTTATGAATAGTTTTTAAAAGAAAAATACTCTTATTTTCAAATGTCAAGCTTATACATGAACATTCATATGTTACAAGTCCTGAAGGTAAGCAGAAATTGTTTTCTTTGCCTACCAAAAAAGAATTAAGTTCAGCTTCCTTTAACCAGTGTGTTTTAAGATACAATTTCACCTGAAAGTTGTTGGAATTCTTTGCTTACCCTTCAACTACCCAGATCCTATAAAGGAACGTAATCACATACATTTTATACATGAGGAATTTATTCTTTGGTGGTAATCAAGTATAGAAAAATCATTTACTTTTATCAGTCCATCTTTGGGATAATTTTACAAAAAATTTATAAACATAATTGCTCTTATTGTTGCTCCTCTGTTATACTTTGTTAAATAATATTGAATTAGCTCTTTTCTCCCTGCTTACTTAGAAATTTGGTGCTATAAGTCAATCACAGCAGCAGATATCCAAATGGATGCAGCGTTGCTTTCATTGATATTCATCACCTTATGAATAAGACACAGTTGACACTCTAGAAACTATGGCAGAACCATGAAAGTACATGCTAGATGGCTTAGGTTTTGCTAGAGATAGTATATATAAAATGAGCCCAAACTGGCTTCATTTATCTGTAACATTAACTTGATGAATGATGTCAATTCTTTAGCAGCAGAGAAAACAGTGAGAGCAGCACATTCCTCCTCTATTCACATGTCACGCTACTGAGTCCTTCTTTCCTTCACTCCCTTATCCTGAGGCCTCCACTCCCTTAGGCTGCAGCAAGGAACTAAAGAAATTCACTTGGCTCAGTCTATTGGATTTAATTGTTGATTCTCTATAAATTGAATAAGTTCAATTGCCCTCAGCAAATATTTTTATTCACTTATTTAGCAAATAGTTATTGACTACTTATTACCGATTAACTAACAGATATCTGTGATCACCAGTGACACAAATGATGACTTAATGTGTTCTCTTTCCAAGACTATTTGGATGTTAACAAGACAGCTGCCTTAATTCAAAGAAATGAACATTAGGCATTAACAAATGTGCTAGAGGGTAACTCCAAGCCCTAAGTGATACCAGCCCGCTCACCTACCTCACTACTCATCAATGTCTTCTCAAGTATGAATCCTTGCTATAAGAACCCTCTTCCCAGACTATTATAATCTGAATGGTATCAGGTGGTCAATACTTGGGTATGTAAAGATTTTATGAAAACAAGACATCCTCAAAGACAAATTTCAGCACCATGTTTTCTCCCTAGTACTTTAGTTATGGGTCACCTATATGTGCATAGTCCTAGAGTGAGGTAAGAGCGGTGGGGAGCAGGTGAAAAATAATACAGTTTGTTCTTTCAGATGTGTTCGTGGTGTTCAGAGAGGCACAGTTATCAACACACACACACACACACACACACACACACACACACACAGTGTGGCTAACAATGGTGGAGAATGGAATGACACCAGGTCAAATTGGGAATGGATATGTTTGCCTCCCAAGGTTGAAATAGAAACACTGGTGTCACATTCAAAGTCACTGCTTTTCAATACTGTTTCCCAGGGTCATGCCAATTGAGAAAACTTAATATGCTTCTTTTCTTGCATTTATACCATTTTACTGGTCAGCCATCTTTTTCCTAACCTTCAGTACTGTATTCTTACTGGAGATGTCCTAAACCTAAACCAAGAAATATACTACACTAAGAGGAGCACTAGACTGGGTTATAAAGCCCTCGTTTACCTCATATCTCAAATTCTAAAATTATGAATTGGATTATATAATCACACATATTCCATGATTGTAGGTTAAATATATTTATTGCCCTATGGTTCATTTTCTTGTGGGTGTTTAGTACTGCTCCTCTTGATTTTTTTTTTCAATGTCTAATTTTTAAAGCTTTTATTCCCCCTCATTTAGGATGTCTCTTAACTTATGAATATAGAACTCTGTATTCATAAGAATATAAAGATTCTGTTTGACTTTGTGTACTTGCAAAAACCATATATGAAACTGATTTAAGGAATATGGGAACACTGTACTCTGATGGAAGCATTACTTTTTAGAAATTCATTTGGCTTAAACCAAAAGTCATAAATTTTTAAATGTGAAAGATAGGAAGAGTTTATGCTTATCCTCTGTTTATTATTAAATCAATCCTCTGGGACTTGTATCTTACTTGCCCTTCATCTGAAATGTAGATATTAAGCATATAATAGATAAGAGATGTCCTTATAACTGGTATTTTTAAATGTCTAATTGGAATTAGCTCTGATCTTGTTAGGCTACAAGCCTCTGCATTCCACTAGACAGGGTACTCAATTTAAACAGTTAAAGGTTTCTGAATGAGCATTTATTAATTAAGCCATAGCATTATAATAGAGTCCCTTTTTACTTCCTCCTGTCAAATGTATTGAGGATACAATGCAGAGCTATTTGGCAGGTGGCCATGCTGTAAAGCAGCAGGATATATTTGGCAGATTTATATTGTACATTACCAAACTTTTGCCATTGGCTTACTAGCATCTTTCTTTCCTTTTTCTTCCCCCTTTTTATCATTTATAGAAAAATATGTTTTTTTATCAGCAGGACTACAATTCATAGTTATAATTAACTTCATGCTATTTTTTCAAAAATCACATTGAAACATAACTTTACAAATATTTTTTGGCATAGAGTTGTCTTTAATTGGTATTGATCTATAATTATTAATTGTCAGTGTCTATATTCAGTGTGCAAACCAATCAATCTTCAAAGCATGTAAATCACACATTATATAATTGTGAACTAAACAATATATATCTAAAATAAAGGAGAGACCTTCCTTTCTTCCATTAAAGAAATCCAAGTTTAAGTGAACTTGACATTTTCTATCATGAAAATACTTTTTAACTAAATATAGCTCTATGCTGAATTCCCAAATTGATTTCTTAAGCCCTTTTCATCATGTATTAAAAAAAAAAACTGCCCTGAAACCTAAGCAAGAAAGGCTTTCTGCTTTGGGCCCTGTATTTTAAAGAACCCAGAATATGATGAACAGAAAACATAATTCATTAAAGAAAACGTGGGTACTTAGGATGTAGAGTTCAGTTCTAGAACCTGAACTATACCTGAAACCCTTAAGATCTGATTCCTAAACCAATACATTCAGGCTCTAGGGAAATATTTCACCACATTGCTTGTCCTTCATTCTTAAATCAAATAGCAAGGATTGGGGTGTGGCTCTATGGTAGAATAATTATCTAGCATGCATGAGGTCCTGGGTTCAATCCCTGACACTGGAAAAAAATAACAATACTAAAAAAAATCTGTGCCATGTCTCATCACATTGGCCAGAAAGTTTTAAAACCTGAATTTGGGAAGGGTATATTAAACCATAACAACACCAATATTGGAGAGATATAAACACTGATTCTAAGCACAGGAAAGATTTGTGAGGCAAATCAATTAACAGACAGGACAAATGAGTTAACTTGCCAAATCCTTCCTCTCAGGTAGCATGAATCCAATACATTTATGCATGATGAAATATGATTTCTTGGCAGCATTAAGAGCATCTATTTTATGCTTCTGTTTGTGTCTAAGTTTGTGGTACTAAAGGTACCCAACATTAGCCTGGTATACACAAAAGTTGTATATGGTAACTAAGGAAAATGTATAATATTAAACTATTCCTCTTATTTGTAAATAATTTATAATAACAAATATATTAGGTTATATGCCTGAGGCATAACACCATTTCCTTTCAATGAATAGTAATATTTGATCCAGTTTATTTCCTTAGCACATGTTTTATGGCAAAGATCTCTGAATGACAGGTAAGAATGTGTCCCCAAGTGTCACGAATACCACAGAAGATCATGCAATCAGCAGAGTTGGAATCTAAGAACTATTTTCCACAGAATTTGTTTTAAAACACCTTTTCTAAGTTAACTTTGATTCCCATTTTAGAAATCGTACTATAACAAGGATCTGTTAACTGGTAAATAAAACTTGTTGTCATGTCCAAATTTTGTCAGCAACATTATCTCTCCATGCTATGATTTACTTCGTTACCCACAGTGGCCTTTTCTGCCACTGTCTTTTGCAGGGCAATTATAGCACCCAGGGCACAAGGCTAATAGGCATGGGAATTATAAGGTCAGACTCATGAAAAGTCAAAACATAACATCATTACATAATGATATTTCCACAGATATTCTGTAAGAATAAGAATGATACCCTATCATTTCCTAAAAATAAGAAAATAAGTGCACACGTAATGAAAACAATCCAATAGTGGCTCTCGACAAAGAGAAACTGGATCATTGTAAATGAGAGAAATTTCTTGCTGAAACCAAGGATAAATCCAAACAAAAATAGAAATTTCTGAAAAGCTACATTTTAATATTAATCATGAAAATTACTTAATAAAAAGAAGGGCTTAATTACTCGATCCCATGAGAAAACACTCATGCTCACACATAAAGGAAGTGGACACTTGGTTATATAAAAATAACAATAAAATTATTCATTCATTCCAAGACATTATTCTTTTCTTCCCATACTGTAACATCCTAGATCAAAGTAAATTGCAACATGGCTGGACTTTAGTTTGCTTTATTTATTACTTAAAGTCATTATGAAAATAAAAGTTTTAATTAGAGCAATAATTTATAAAAATCAGAAATATATCACGCTTTTTTCTGTTAATTGGGCCAAATTGATCAGAGAATAGCATTGGTGGTAATGATTTATAGAAAGACATCTTTAATTAGTCTGCAAAAGTACTATCATAAAGTAGATAAAGTCAATCAATTTAATGCAATTTGGCTTTTTTGTGAATAAACTTCAATCTTGAAAGAAACAAAATAAAAAGTGATTTTTAAAATGTTAAGAAAAGGAAAGTAGATGTTTTGAAAGGTATTCTCTTCATGTGTTCACAACTCCAATTTCTTCAGGCTTCTTCTATTTCAAAATACCTTATGAAACTATCTTACATGGGTTGGGGGCATGGCTCAAGTGGTAGCTCACCAGCCTGGCAAGTGCAAGGCCCTGAGTTCAAACCCCGAGTACTGATAAAATCAATCTATCTATCTATCTACCTATCTTTCTTTCTTTCTATTTATCTATACCTGACATAAGTAAGAGAGATTATTTGCTAACTCTGCCTGTTCCCTAATTCTCCATGTGAATCTGAGACAGCTGGTTCCCAGAAATCAATCTATCACTTTTTACTAATAATTACATTTTACTGATTTGCTGTTGAAAAGAAAAGGGTACAAAGAAGTTTCATTTTAAACATTATGGAATAAAATAAAAATTCAAATGACTTTGGGCAGAACTGAAAGAATAGTATGTCGTGCTCATATTGAAAATTTTAATGTGTTCCACTGTTTGGTGGGGATTTGGATATACTTTTAGTTTGCAGATAAAGACCAGAAGCTCTTTATCATTATTACTTATTACTAGTATTATTATTGTTATTTTTAAATACCCTTCAAAGGACACCATATAATTTCTATAAGTCAAGTAAGTATACTTTTGCATACTATCATGAACTATTTAGGTATAATTTATATCTAAGTTTTCTTTTAACAGTTGGTAATTATTGAAATGTACAATTTATTAATATGACCATTTAAATTTAGCTTTATGATGTATACACATAAATGTTCCAGAAAGCCATTTACTTTCATAATATCGACACAAATATTCTAAATGATACTTAAAATTGATATTTTGGGAGTTCCATCCCAGTTTTCTTTCTATAATAAATGTTATTGCAAAGCAGTGTGTAGAATGATAATGATGTTTTACAGAACAAGATAACATAGAGAAATTGATGTAATAGCACTGAGAAATTATGCCTCTTTGGAAGAGTCACAATGACACTGTGTAAGGATAATTTTAAATTTGCATTTATTTCTTTGTTCTTCAAAGATATGATCTATGAACCTTCTATTTAAGTTGCCTTGTATACTATGTCTTCCATCAGTAAACACAGTTCTTTAAGCTATTAATTTGCAGATTCCGTACACATCTGCTTTCATAGTTTTCATTTCAGAATCTCTTGATTATATTTCTGCAGCTAACTGAAAATATTCAATATGGATTTTGCATTGCCTAAAAACTACTTAGTACTTAGACATGTTTATGTTATCTCAATATCACAGTCTCACTCATACTTACTAGATGGTATAGTGTGTATAAAGAAACCAAGTTCAGCTCATTATATGAGGAATCACAGTTCCAAGAAAAAGGAAGGCAAGTACTTTAGTTTTCATTTCTTTGGAATCATTATCACGATCATCATTTCATTTATTTCTATATGTATATTTACAGATGCCTGTGTTTTAGCCAAAAAATCAATTTAATGAAGCTTATTTTATCATATATTAATTAAAATGCAAATAAATGATTTTGTTAGCTAATAATTAAAATACTGAAAAATTATGTTATAGGAATGCTCTATTTCCTCACATTTTATATGCTTTTCTATTATATATTATGTAACCTGAAACTACCATGTGTTGTAATGTGTTAATAATCACAATTATCGTGCAACTCATGTAACACCTGACTCACTGCACAAGTTCAACAGTTGTCTACACTCTCTTCAATGAGATGAGTCACTAGCTTGAACAACATGACAAGGTTAAATAGCAAAAAAAGAAGTTTCTAAATGCCTGCTCCTGGTTACAGCAATCATTACAGAGCATGAAACACACAATTTGCAGTCTGGCACCAATATACAGACACACTTAAACTAGCATTGATCCAGTCTGACTTTCAGTTTTGTAGGGTTTATTTCACTAGGTATACACCAAGTACCGTGCCAGGCTGGGATATGGAATTGATTAAAGCACATACCCATATTGGAGATGATAATAATTCTACTTAAGGAGACAGACAAGGTTACAGATGACAATTTTATATTGTAATTGCACATTTTAGTAAGGGTAGCTGGAGATGCAATTAACTCCAAATAGGATATAGGAAACTTTCCTAGAGAAGAGAATGCCTGAATCACCTATATTAAAAGATGAATGAGTGGCAGGACATATGGGAAAATTATCCATGGAGAAAGAATTTTTTGACAAACAGTATGGCATAAAGATGTCTGTTGGAGGAAAGGAATGGGGGAATGAGAAAACCTCAAACCCACTGTTTCTGAAGGGTGCAGTGCAAGGCAGGACATTACAGAAGATGAGGAAGATCTGTGTCATGGAGACCAGGAATACAGCTATGATATCTTCTAACAGGGAAGACAATTTGTTTCCTTTTGTATGCTTTCTTCACTTGTGAGCATGTGGGAGTCAGTCACAAAACCACCATTTCACTGACATCTAATCCACTATGCAACACTTAACAGTAGTACAGCAATCTTTCTTACGGTCCTTATTTTTTCTCTTCCTCCTGTCACTCCAAATTCTCTTTTGTAGCTATGTACAATTATTGATGAATTTTTTAAGAACTGATCATCCAGTTGGTTGCTAGTTCAGAATCTTGCTTCTCTCCCTCAAGCCATATTCTTCTCTTCAGTATTTTGCTAAATTCATCAGAATAAGATGGAAGGAATGGATAGAGCAATTTATTTTAGACTATTTTTTCTTGCCTGTAGGCAAACAGGGTTTTAAAAAAAATACGGTGGGAAGCTATGTTAAAAGTTACTAGGAAAAGAAATGTTGGCTCTTTTCTGTATGCTTTTATTTTATGTAGCCTTTTCTTTGCTCCATTCTGCCTTATTATAAATTATCAAGATCACTGTGTTGCTCAGTTGAATTCCCATTCTAATTTCCTCTCATAAGTTTATGAACCATAAATAGCTTCTTATTTTCCTATGTTCTGAGTCTCCTTTTAAAATTCATTTTGTCCACTCATTGTGAAAATAATTTTATCATTCTGAAATGCTATTCACTCATTTTTACTTTATGTTCTTTTCCATTTCATAAAAGTAGGAAGTTGGATATTACCCTTTCCAATTAATTAATCTGTGTAGTTACATTACTTAAGTCACAAGTGTACATTTTACCACAATATATTCCCAGAAGCTATGTCATAAAACAAATTATTTTTAAATGGAAACTACTTTTTCATAGAAATAAATTAAGATTAGAAAATATTGGGTTTATGTTCTTCATATTTATTTATGTTTTTATTAGACCTAGTCACACATAGTAAGAGAAATTTTTTAAAATCTTCCATTTCATGGTTTGCATTTAAGTAAATGAAATATTGGGAGCAACATTTAGAATTATTTAACCTTATAAGACAATCCCTTTAGCCAGGCATAGTGGGACATACCTGTAATCCCAGTACTTGGGAGCCTAAGGCAGGCTAAGGCAGGATGATCGAGGGTTTTAAGCCAGTCTGGGCAAAATCACAAAACCCTATCTCAAAGAACAACAGAAAAGAAGAAAGGTGATATAATTTACATGATATCTAAACATTCAAAAGTAATACATTTGTTTCCAGATTTAGAATTTGGAATTGACAATAAAACATGTGACTTGTTGTGTGATCATGAATTGATCAGGAAGGAACCAGGGATATGGTCAATTCTGAGATGTAAGAAGGAGAATTGACTAGAATTAGTAATCCAGTAAAGTGTTGAGAATTCACACCAAATTCACTACCTATAGCCTCCACTGCTTCCTCAAAGAACTGCTTCAGACAATCCAGCACAAGAACAAAATAAGTCATTAAAGCCAACAATTATTTGTGCTGTTTCCAAATTCTTATGCAACAGCCATTTTTATTCAGAATATTATTATTTAATTAGGAAAAAAATTCAAATGGTTTGCAAAAGATATCAATAGTTTATAGCAATGTATAGTTGCATGATTTGACTTTGTATCCTCTGAATTTTTGCATTTCTCTTATATTTGAAATTTGGATTTTTCACCTGAACTCTGTTCCTTAAGGTAGAGACTCTGGCATGTTAAACTTTTACCTGTGCCCTCAACATCCCACCAGTGCTTAAATAAATAAGACACTTAAAATGTGTGGGAAGCTTTCTTTTAAACTCCATTTCATTCCACAGATAAACTTTCAATTCCATAGATGCCTACTCCCTCCTTTATTTTATTTTTCAGTGTTATTTCCTCCTCCACCCACAAGGTTGCCTTGATGAAAGTTTAAAATAACAAAAACCTACATACTTTGTTTGCAAATATCCTCACAGATGGAGTTCACATCTTTGATGTATGTCTTTTCTTTGTGCACATCTGTTGTCCATTTTAATAGAAAGTGTCTTTCAGGGCTTGAAGTGCTACTTTGATTCACCAGCATGCTTTTGTCTAAAGGTCCCCAGCATGGGGCAGTGGGCACTAGAGGTTTTCACGGGAGAAAAAGGTAAGGGGAGGATAAACTTCAGGTGACCTTCTAAAGAATAGATGGTATACACTGACCATATTTTCTTTTATCATAGGAGAATATTGCTGGGGTAAGAATACCACGGCTCTCAGAACTGTGGTTTGAAAGATGACATTGGGGTTCAAGAACAGTGAATGATTAAAACAGATGGAATGCCTGCATTAAAAACTAATCCCTAAGTCAAGACCTTACTCATGAGCAGACTGAAAAATGATTGACAAAAATTAGCTATTCACAGTGAAGTGTGACATCAATACTACACCAAATTATATGGGGCATGTATTTGTACATAAAACATGAGTTACAAAAATAGAGAAATACATTTGAGAAACAATCCCTCTGTAGTTTTATAAAGAAAATTAGTCACCTAATGAGCTAACACTTTTAGTCTCCAAACAACTGTCAAAGCATTACATAAACATACTTTTTTTTTCTTGTTTCTAGTGAGACAAGATCTCACTATGTAGCCCAGACTAGCATTAAACTTGCAATCCTCCTGCCTTTACTTCCCAAGTGCTGGGATTGCAGGCATGTACCATCGTACCTGCCTTTATACAAACATATCTTAAGAAGAGATTTTGACCATGTGTTTTAAAAATCTATCCATACTTGGCCTTCCAAGTCCTTAATGTTAATTGTTCACTCAGAGAATTCCCTGTTGGTTGGATATCTATCAGGTCCCTCACGTTTCAATAAAGTACACACTTGTATAATTCAATTTAGTAATGTTTCTTTATAATTTATTCCCAACACAAGAGGAAAAGGGAGCAGTGGCCTTTGTCTCTGAGGATTTTCTTTCTCATTCATCAAGGATTTTTAACTCTTTTGAATAACATGCCACTTTCTTCCTACATTAAAAAAGAGACTGCTTGAGCACTGTAGTCTCGTGAGAAGTGGAGTAGCTGAAGGAAGAAGAGGCGATCTCTTATAACTGAAGGGGCAATTCCACAGATTACTTTTCCCTAGAAGTTTTGTGTTGAGAGTTGGTGTCTCGCAAACTTTAGGGAATGAACAACCATCAATTGCTATGATCTCATCCCACTGCACACATCTTTTAAAGTGAAACTACTGAGACAAATAACTTGATGTTACTAAAACAAAGTGAGGTGGGATGGAACAAATGCAGGTAAGTATGAAGGAACAGAGAGATAAAAGCTCCTGAGTTCCTTCACCTCTATTTTCTTTGACACTTTGTCTTCATGGACAAGGACAAATCAGCATCTACCCAGATTACTCTTTATTTGCTCTAGTATTTACTGTTTCAAAGCAGAAAATTCCATGCAAAATTTATCTGGATTTTCATGTCAAAAGAGGACTATGAAAAATCCAACTAAATATAAGTATTCCAGAGTTGGACTTAATTGACATGGTAGGATAAAACACAGTGCTAATTGTTAATTTGTGTGTTCATTGACATATGAACATGTTGCCTTTGCATAAGTAAAGTTTTATTCACTCTGTTCAGCTGTCTTACAATGTGTGCTAATGGGACCATTAGGCACAGTTGTTAAGGAAAACCCATCCCGTGACCAGTACCACTCTCAGAAAACCAACTCAAATCACACACATACTTTTTTGAGAATATATTTTAAGTCATATTCTTTTAGAAAATCAGTAACAAAAAATTAAAGTATCAGTTTAGATACCTTTTCTCTTTTTTTAACTTTCGTCACCCTTGAAATTGGAGAAAAATACTCCGTTTCACCCACAAAATTGTGAACTTTTATATAGCCAATTTGGTAGTGTTATCAAGCATACACATGTTTAGGCTCAAGTGTAACATGGTATGGTCCTTCCAGATGGTATGAATGAATACTTCAAAGTGCTTGGCTCTTGAGTGATGAAGAGTCCCTGTCTTATTGATTTGGTTGCTAGAAAACTAGGGGACTTGCAATTTTCTATGAATTAGTGGCATTTGAGAAACACAAGTAAAAGACTTGCAAATTTATATATTCATGTGTGTGAGGGTACATTTCTTGATCTCATATGAAATGGAATTTCCAGGTTAGTTTTCTTTATGGAATAAGTCATATTATAACTCTTTCATTCAGTGCATTTCATAACATTGTAGAGAACCAAATTACTTTACATTTGTTTTTAAAAGCAGGTGGAAAATTTTGTTAGCTAGATAACAAAATATCTTCTAAGGTCAGGAAAAAAGTACAGTAAGATCCATCCTTTCATTTTACTGAAATCTTTTTATAAAAAAAATTATCTTTGAGAGTTTAGAATTATTCTGTACTTTATTTTTCTTCTTTCTACAAAAAAGAAATAAAAGTTTGCTTAAGACAGAAGCAAGTACTTTATGTTGCTAAATGTTGTTTCCTAAAGGTCCACAGCAAGATCAAAACAATGTTTAAGACTGAAAAAAAAATGTTTAAATGTAAGGCAAGCTTAGCTTCTTTCACCACTGCAATGCTTCATGTACAAACTGAATGTTGGAGTTCTCCACATGTTTTGGTTTCTCTTTTTATAAAAATAAAAACCCTCAATTTAATGACAGGAATAATTTCTGAAGCCACTAATGTGTTTCTAAGAGTCAGCACAAATCAATGTCATTGGCATTGTTTCCTGTGTTGTGTGTATTTCCATACTTTCTACCCTAAATATGAAGAATTTTAATTTTTTTGTATATTTATATATATATATATATATATATTTTTTTTTTTTTTTTGGTGGTTCTGGGGTTTTAACTCAGTGTCTTGTGCTTGCTAGGCAAACACTACCACTTGAGCTTTGCCCCTAGCCTCTTTTTAGCTTCAGTTATTTTTCAGATAGGGTCTTGCCTCAAACCAAGATCCCTCTACCTTTTCCTCTGGCATACCTGTCATTGCAGACATGTTCCACAATGCTTATTCTTTGAGATAGAGTCTGAGATAATCTTGAACCATGATCCTCCTGTTTCTGCCTCCCAAGTAGATAGGACTACAGTTGTTAGCCTCTGTGCCTACACTCTTTTTTTCTTTTTTCTTTTTTTTTTTACATAAAGTAGACATTTCATCATCTAACGATTTTCCTAGCTGGTCACAGTGTTCCCAATAAGATAGATTCTCAATCATCTAAGAAGATGAGGGTTATCCTTCTTAGAGTCAGGCTGTTATAGTTAACAATGTCTTCAGACATCTTCAACTTTTTGAGTCTATATCATGACTTGTAGTTTGGTAGATACACACATGTGAGCACAGCAACTGGTTAGTATCCAGTGGATTTCTTACTGCAAATCATTTGTGTGCCTATAGTAATGACAACAATAAAATCCAATATTCATTGGGAGCTTACTATGTAGCAGATTCTCTGTTGTGCTCATATATCATTTCATCTACTCTTTATTCTCATTAGACCCTTGTCATGAATGAGGAAAGAGAGGCACAAGTGCCTTAGTTAAGTATCTTACTTGATATCACTGAACTTGTGTCAAAGCCAGAATTCTAACCTAGAAAGTCTGGCTTCTATGTCATAACACTTAACTGAGACCCAATGTGCATGAATAGATCCAATGATTTCTCGTGACCTTTCCCTTGGCTTTCTCCAGTGGGCCTACTGAAGCCATCCTTGTTCAATATTTGGTGGATAATGCTTATTATAAGGATGCTATATATACTGATGCAATGACCTTTACACTGTTGTTTCTCCCTTAGGCCAAATACAGCCATGTAGGAACTAAAGAACAGAAATTTGTGTGGCACTTTTCACATGTAGAAAAGTGGGTTCTGGAAAAATTTTGATAGGAAATCCTTAAACAATTGTCTTTGAGACTACAGCTGTGTTGTCTCATATGATAACAGCTAGCCACAGGTGGTGGCTACTTATATTCATTTTAATTAAAATTAAATAAAGCTAAAACTTCAGTTTTTCAGGCACACCAGATGGGTTTCAGGTGCTCAATAGCACATGTCATTAGTGGCTACTGTGTTAGACAACAAATACAAAGTTTCATTGTCTTGCAAACTTCTGTTGGACAGTACCAGTTCAGGGTTGAGGTGAAGGAAATATAGAGTCAAGCCATGACAGCTGACATGAGTGTCCAGAGATGGCTGTTCCAGGGACAGCTTCTTAACCAGACCACTGCTGATGCTGGGCCTGAGTGACTACCTATGTATAACCTCTAGGTCACTGTCTGCTTTCTGAGTCTGATTCTGGGAGCTACCTAATTTGCTTCTAACAAAATTTTCTTCTGTTTAATTTAGCTATAGTCACTTTCTGTTCGTTACATCAAAAACCTTTCCTAATAGAGTGTTCTTTACTTAGCATTAACTAAAACTGAATATCCACACTTTAGAAAATTACTGACATTGTACTATATATCACCATAATTGTTCTTGGATGTCACAAGATAATTACCTAAAAACATTTGGGGATAGAACTATGTCAGTCTGAGATTGGTGTAAAGGGTAAATATTCTTCTCCCCCGTGGCTTAGCAATTGTGGGGCGCAAGGTAGAGGTGAATTGACTCTGCCACAATGAAGAAAGACATGGGCTTTCTGAGAGCACTGTGGTATGCAAGCCTCAAGCTAAACCATAAGATTAACAACCCCAACCCTTTCATAAGTCTTGATGAAAGTTACATCCTGTGATATTTAGAATTTCTGAAGATTTTTTTATACATGTAACAATGAATAGTCAAAGGAAGAACAGCAGCCACAAAGTAGTAGCTGCAAAGTAGCAGCCCATAGTCACAACCAGCTGTGCTTGGAAGAGCAACCACCTCATGGGGACCATCAGAGTATGAGCAGTGACATGGCAGGTTGGTAAAAAGACTGGTGTGAAGAACTTGGTTGGAGCTGTATGAAAACACGATGTGAACCAGCACTCTAGGGGGATAAAAGGTAGTTCCTTGAAAGACCCATAGGAACTCAAAGTCATCATAACTGAGGCCCTCATTGAAACAATCTTACAAATATTCACATTCTATACAGGCATTTGGATTATATGAACTGTTTTGCCAGCAGATGCCCTCAACAGAGGAATGAGTTGACGTGTGCAGTAATGGGTTACTTCCATTGGAAGGGCTTGGCTTAGAGACTGGATGGGCAACTGGTTGACAAGCTGTAGGAAAGATTTCCATATGGGTGGATTTAAAAAGCTTCCTCTCATCTAAAAGTTTGTGAACCTCTAATTCTAAATATACTCCACTTTATAAACTAACATAATTTCAGACTCTAAAGGTGACATTTTTTTTTCTTAAAACCCAGGGAAAATGAAAAATATCCCCCATTAGAATGTTTGGAATTTTGTTACTGGAGCCTGTATCTTAACTCCCCTCTTGTCTGGCTCTTTCCATTTTCTTTCCGTTTCCTTTGCATTTTAAATAAACTGTGGTTTTAAGAAACATGGAAGCTATTAAAATGCTTTAGAGGAAAGGTAAATGATTCTTAATACTATTAGAATTTTAATCAGAATCGGGTGAATAATTCTTAGGGGATTCTAATCTTATATGCTACAAAGATTAAAACATTTCTTTTTTAGAAAAACAATTACATAGATTGTTCTCATTTCTATTGTGTTCTGCATATTTATAGTTCCAAGAACATTTCAGACAGAGGCTGAGCAACTTGGGGAAATAGAATTATGGCTGGATTTTCCAGGACATTCACATGTGCGACCAACTCTGTGGCTATGCTTGGAATCTATTCCTGGCTCAGGATCAGATACGTACATAAACTCATACCACATTTCTATCCTATCTGTTTCCAAGGGTAATTCTTCACAAATGCTGGATGTCTGCTTTATTTTTTACCTATTTATTAATGACCCACATAATCTGTAATTTTTCTTACATTGAGAGACTCTAGGTCCAGTTTAATCTCTGCCTTTTTTGTTTTTCTCATTTGGGTTTTCTGTTAAGCTATGTCCTCTCCTATTATATACTGTAATAGTATATAATACTATAGTATATACTATAGTGAAATACCAAAGTAAATGCTCTCAAATTTTGTAATTATTTCACAAACTCATTCAGCAAATATTTATTTTAAAACACATTGTTGAGAAAAAGAGGGAGAAGCTAGATGATAGATAGATAGATAGATAGATAGATCATAGACAGGCAAGTAATCTCTTAAAATTCCATGCTTTTGATATTATGCCTCTGTCACTGTTGGCTGAAAATTCTCTTGTTTATTTTAATCATTACATCCTTTATTTAAGGTGATTCTCGGCACTAACACACTACACACCTAAACCGAGTGGTCATTGTAATTTTCCCTCTTGCAAAATAGTTTCTGCTGGGTATTGAGGGGGTGGGGGGGGAAGGGAGGGGGTGGAGTGGGTGGTAAGGGAGGGGGTGGGCGCAGGGGGGAGAAATGACCCAAGCCTTGTATGCACATATGAATAATAAAATTTAAAAAAAAAATTTTCCCTCTTGCACGACTTTCATAAAATCTTATCTCTAGATGCACTGCCACTGTCTTTGTCTGAAACCAATGCTTGGCTAAGGCGGTAAGTCTTTAAATATCTCTGTAGTAAAATCATATTAGTGTTTCTGCTCCATTTATTGATTCCAACAGTGACTATGCCATACCCACTTTCTTCTTTGAAGGAAGCTGGTCTTTTGCCACATCCTACTGAAGACATGTTCTGAATAATAGGTGTCAATTTCTTACTTGACCACATCACCATTCATACATTATTTTTGCAAGAGGTACTATAACATTTTGAAATATATTTGACTGCAAGTAACCAACAAATGTCTAATAGTAACTAATGCCAAAAAAAAAAAAAGATTTGTTTTTCTCACATAATAAGAATTCTGTAGGAAGATTGTTGCTCAGCTTGGTCATGATAGGTAAAAAAATTTGGGGCCTATTCTTTACAATTCTGTTGTAATTTACCATGTGTGTGTTTATCTACTGCAGCTCAAAACATTGCAATCTGCTCTAAGAAAAATAAGAAAAGCTGAAGGTGAAAAAGAAGACCCCAACTAAGTCCAACCCTCATCCCCTTGTCAATAGAGAACATGGCTTTGTAGAAACTGCTGGAGCATGCTTCTTTTGGAATTTTATTGAAATTAAGTTGGTTACAAGAATAGTTCCAGTCCAAAAGAAGTTTGGAAAAATATAGATCAAGATTGTAAAGATTACCTTAAACTAATCAAGATCAAGTGCATGAAGTTGGGTCCACAATGTTTCTGAATGAACTTGGGGTTCTGTTATGAATTATGAAGTTGGAAATGGGTATTGAAAAGGCAGGTGAGCTCCAAGCTTATCAAAACATTTCATCTCTTGACTGCAATGATTTATCTATGGGTTGGCACATGACTCAAGGCTAGAAAACAGAGCTTTTACCCAAAATTGCTTAAATTCTCTAGCTAGATGCTGTCTGTGGTTACAGATTTAGCCTAATAAATAAACCTGCACCAGAGGAAAAAACTCACATAGAACAATGTAGAGATGGAGATAGAACATAAAAATCCTAATGACACTGATTTTGTAGAGTCATTATTAAATGCAGTTTTACTCCTGTCTTCTTGGTGATATGGTTCAATCAATTCTTTATTATGGTCAAACCTGGTCAATTTAGATTTCTGTCTCTTATAACCAAAGATTCCTGACTAATCTATTTCTTAACATGTCTTCCTGTTTCCACTATCTTCCAATTTTAATCAATTTAACATTGAAATCAAATAACTGATCATTTGTTTTGATAATTGGAGTTTTTTAGCTCAGACACAAATCTGGTGATACAATTAATTAGTGATATTTTCTCTATCACCTGAAAGATAAAATCCAAACAATTTAGTCCATTGAAAGCTTTTTATAACCTGGCTCAGACACCAAAAAAAAAAAAAAAAAAAAAAAACAACCTCTCTGCTTTGACTATACACAATTTCTCAATATTCTTGAGTGTGCCATCCATTTCTATGTCATAATTTCATCGGGAATGCCCCTCTCCATCTTATTCAACTAAGTAACTCCAACTAGTTCCTCAGGTTCCAATTTTGTAATAACCTTGCTTCTGTAGCTATCACTGACCTATACAGGTATATTTGCACTTATACCTACAAACATGGAAAGTGTGTATCCTCATTCTTATGTTCTTATTCACTGTGTTCTTTTCTCACTCCAAGACCTCTTAAATACATTCACTCAATGTAGCACCTATCACATGGTTGTATACTTAATCCTGAATAGTATGAGTCCTTAAAGGGAAAAGACTGAGAAAATTCAATGAATGCTTAATTTAAATTAGTGAAATATTTCCATAAGTATAGAAAGAGAGGAGCTCTTAAAAGTATCTGAATTTTTTCCCATGTTTTATGTTTGATTAAATTCTACAGGGCTTTCTCCTTTGACCTGTTATTATCACTGGTTACTGACATTTTGCTTTTTAAAGGTAGAAATGTATGGCTATGTGTCATAAACCTGACATTGTGTTTTATCTCAGCTGTACTGTTATAAAATAATTGATCATTTGATTTAGCAATTAGAATATAACACCCATATTTATGTATAACTTTCATAATTATCACTTTTCTACCTTCATAAAATATATTAATATTATTGACCAGGATAAAATATGGAGTTCCATGGGATACCTACTAAAGCTTTAAGATAAAGTTGACATTGATCCACAGTCTTTTAGCCTAGTTCTTTATCTTATTTTTTGAGTAATATTTCATCTAAGCTACAGGTCATAACATTGTTGTCAAGTATTCAGTAAATATGGAATGAGGTTGAAAATATACAACTACATATGCCTATTTTATATTCAAAGAAACTTAGTTTCAGGAAATCTACATGATTTGTGAAAGCTTATAGACTAAACAGGTTTTCTCATTCTAAATCCAGTGATCTGAATGCTTCATCACCTAACAACCCCCTTAATGTCCTGCTGAAATGAAACACTATATCTGTAGCATTTTTATCTACGACTCTATAAAATTCATTTAAATGGGAAATTATAATTCTTTGGTATGATTTGTTTTCAATGAATCCATGCAATTTCTGAACAATCACTACTTCTTTTTCTACATGCTTACCAGCCATCTGTTAACAATCTATTGTAATCCTAAATGTCTCTTCTAGTTATCCAAGATACCTCTAGTTGGTGCTTGCTCAGTTTCTTATAATCCCAGACTCTGTAAGACTTCTGCAGATTTTTCACTTCCATAAAGATTTTGTTTGGAAGCTGTACAATTCAAGGAAGCTCAGTGTGACTAGAGATATCCGTGAAAAAATAGCATCAATCATAATTCATTTGTTTTTTAGAGCTGGATGGTTTTCTCCACTACACTATTGGTAGTGGCAATTTCAACACTTCTGTATAAGGAAGACTCAGTAAAATTCCATTTAAGAAAAGAGGACTACATGGAAAAATTCCATTTAAGAAAGGAGGGCTATACAGCAAAATTCCATTTAAGAAAAGAGGACTACATATTTGTTTTAATTGACAAGCATAGTTAAGTCCACTGTTTGTTTGACTTAGATTTTATATGTATATGGTATGTTTGGAGGATTTATAGAGATTATGGTAAAGAACTAAAACACTGTCCCCAGCCACCTTTGGTGTTGCCACTGGATCCTGGCCAGTTACTACACACGTCTGAATTCCCATCTCATTCAGGTAGCATGCTTGTTCTGAAATCACAATACTTAATTAGGAGCAAGAACTGAACAGAAGCCTGTTAATTGACCAGATCACTCATGTCTGGATGCCAACTGGCAGTTTCCCTTGAACAGGAGCACACTGCTCAGAGAGAGAAGTCACTCCAGACCAACCTGAGACATTCCCATTCCCCTTGGGGAGCCCTGGAGAGGACTCAAACACTTTGCCAACCAGAATCTTGAAGACTTAATTTCTCCAAGGAGGAGCAGACTGTTCTGCAAGTCAAAAAAAAAAAAAATCACAAACTAAGAAACACAGAATAGAAACACCTTTTGAAATAATTTATAGTTTTATAGAGGTAGAAGGATTAGATCTATGCTCAAGTTACATAATTTTGATTACAAATCAACATAAATTATAATAAAATGATAAGAAAAGACTTTTAGATAGGCTGAAAAGGTTAACAATCAGTTTTTAGTTAAAAGGTTTCTTGGAGAGTAAATAAATGATGAATCTAGCCCTATTTTATCTAAGTTTAGTTACATGTCATAGAATTGACTATACATTTTATAATAATTTATTAAATATCTTGTAGACACACATATGTTATATAATTGGTCAAACATTTATAGACACATGCTTTGATTTAGTGAAGAAAACAACATAAATGTAGGAACTCTATTTCTCAGCTGCTGAGGCCATGGGACCAAAAAAGATTACCTCTCAGTCTGAACCAATCTCCCTTCAAGCTTACAAACTTAAAAGCATTTCCTTTTCTTAATAATGCTACGGCCAACACTGGATCAAAGTCCTTGGTAAATATTGCTCTGTGCACCCACTAATAATTATATTAAGTTAATTTTATTTCTTGAATTTTGAAATTCCTTTTTTTTGGGGAAAGGAACATAGACACAAATGATGCCCCAAAGATGAGGGCCGTGAGGGATAAAAAAGATTCAATTTCATTATTTTGTCTGGTTTTTGGCAAAGGTAAGATGAAATGGTGAGACTATGGCTCCTTCCACATATGGATTTTAAGTATTTTAATGTCTCCTGGTAAACCAAAAACACCAATACGGAGTGCCCTTAAAATGGTAATTCATAACCTAGGGTCTTTTAAAACTTAAATGATCAGACATTTTCATAATTTTCTAGGATTTGGAAATATGTTACTCAATTAAGTGGATAGGTCATCAAAAGACACAGTATACATTTAAATGTTTCCAATAAAATTTTTAGCAATTATTTTCTTTTCTCACTTTTTTCAAGTTCTGAGATTGTTAATATAGTGAAAGATGACTGAAATCTAGTACTCGTAGAGGTATGTTAAGTTAAAACATTATTCCCTTTCCTGTATAATTGTGCAACAAGAATGTCATTTGCCTGTATTGAAGTGAAACTATATCTCGATTTATGGCTGTTCTTGGAGGCAGAGAGATTTCCTTCATGTGGAAGCTAAAGAATTAGACTTTCAACTCTCACACATCCTTTTCTTTGTCTTCCCTGTAGGTTTGTCCACAGATTTAAAACCTTGGGAAAACATTGTGTAAAGGAAAATGTGAAATGCTTGGTCATGGGAAATCTTCACTCCACCCAGGAAAAGATAAATGGTACTTAAGAACTACTCTTTAAGAGTGAGCTGTTTATTGAAATAAGGGAGGCTAATTGTCAAAAATGATGAGAAACAAATGTGAAAAGCCCTATGTTTGGAGCTCTGGCCACATGGAACGTTTAAACAAGCATATGCTGTGTTTCAAAAGAAGAGACAGTTTTGGAGGTTGCCATTTTTGGGAAAAAAAATTCAGTGTAAGAGTAAAAAGTAAAAAGAACATGGCTACAAACAACAGTTCCAGAACATGGAATAAGAGTCATGGAACATGCCTGTGAATGCTCTTTTCTGAAAGATTGGAGTCCCATTTTAATATCAGTTTAGATTTTCTTTTTTTACTTTTTAAAAAAATTGTATTCACCCATATCACAGACCAGTTCTGCCAGAGACATATGCTTAAGGGGCGAAATTGTAAGAGCTGCTAGAGATAAGATAGAATTATGTATGGACATGAGATGTACAACTCTGCTTGGCCAAGTTCTCACTCTTTCCAAGGTTTTGTTATTTCTTCTAAAAGCATTCTACAGCAGTTTCTCTAACTTGGCACTGTCGCAGACAATTGTCCTGTATGTCATAGGGTATTTTGCATCCCTATTGGCCTCTACACATGAGATGTCAACAGCAGTTTTCACCAAGCTCTAACAATCAAAAATGTTTCCAAATATGGTCAACTGTCCCTCAGAGAGGCACAAAGTGATTGGTTGAGAGAACTATGATTTAGGATTCTCAGATGAACTTTGTATTGCCTATTTGCAAATATATTAATCAAAGGTACAAACTCCCATGCTACAACCTAGTAATCCTAGTTTTAGATGGATCCAACAAAAAAGTCCAGCAAATTAAAGATTCTTCCATTCCACTGTGTCTGGTATTTCTACAGAATGTCTGTAGTCATGATACTGGGAAAAGCCATGGGCTCTGGGGTCAAATCAACATGTATTGTGGTCTTGGCTCCAACCTTTACCACTTATGTACTATGGGATGGTTATTTCACTTCTGGGCCTCAGTTTCTCTCAGCACAAAGCAAGGTCAATACTGACTTCAGAGAATTATCATTAAGACTAATAAAATAGCATATCTTGATACTCACATTTGGTAACCCCATAATAATTTATTATTGGTGCAATGATATTCAGGTTCAGTAAAGTAGGTATGCCAACTCTTGTGTTTAACCACTAAACCAATCATGAGTGACAGATTTGATTAACTCGAACACATTTAAATAATCATGCAGTAGGATCTACAAATAATTAGAGCTCTTTCCAGCTTTTATTTTGGCTTGCTTTTAGTTCTCTCATGTTGGATACACATTAGTCACTTGTTTCTTTGCCATTAGCCCATAGTTTTTGTTTTTAGAGGGAGTGCCCAGTGAAATAGTCAACATCAACTTAACTACAGTTTGACAAACCACAGAGTTGTCTCAATAAACACCAACATGCTGAGCTGTGTGCATTTAGGCATAGGCAATTGTTGATGAAGAATATCCTATTTGGGGCCCACTCAGTCTCCATATACCACTCAAATCATTCCTCTGCTATCATGAAGAAATTCAGGCTCAAAGTTTTACTTTAAATAGAAATATATGAGCCAAAGAGAAATACATGAGCCACTGGAGAGGAGGTGGAAAAGACTCTCAAAGAATCAAGAGGAGATAAGATTCAAGTGACAAGAACAGGTCTATCTGGGGTGTCTCCTGTTCATTTCTGCTGAATTTTTTCCAAAGACCATGCTGCTAAGAATTGTGAGAGGAAACCAATGACTACCATGAAAAACAAAATATTCTTTAAAAAAGCATCCTAGAGGAATTAGAATGTTTATAACACTGGGAAAATGGCCAAGCCAGTGTGTCTTCCAGCACAGCACAGAGAAATGATATATCCCAGTTTACAACCTATGTTTTTTCTATAGAGAAGCATGCTAGGTATTTCTCCCAGAGTGGTGACTTGAAGAGCTCCTTGAAGGATTCTATAAGGGGAAGATGACTTCTCATCTATAATCACTTCCAGTTGGGAGTGTCATCTGCTCCAACCAGTTGTACAGTCTCAGAAGACCACAGGTAGGGGCTTGAGAAAAACATCTGGGGTCTTCAACTCATCCTAACTAAGTATGCCAAAGGATGATCACTGTTCCCCACTCCCTTCCAGCTGTATCTCCAAATCAGTGGTACCTACTTATTTATATTTGCAGGGTACTCCTAGGAGCAAGAAACAGAAATATAGCTATGCCAATTTAGGCCAAAGAAAAATATTGACTCATTTAATGAAGGGTAGAATCTGACTGGGAAGACCCCAATTGAAGGAAAGAGAAAGTTCAAACTCCAACATCACAGCGGAAGTATGGAGTGAGTATTTCTCAAAAGGAGGTTGCTGTTTTAGGCATCTACAATAGAGGTCCCCTCCTCCTTTCAGTCATTTCCTACACATTATTAAGCCCATCAGCTGCTTTTGTAAATAAAGTTTTACTGGACTCAACCAGGCATATTCATTTATATTAATATATGACATAGAGACTATGTGGTCTCCAAAGCCTGTATCTCTATCTCCGCAGGCTCTTCATAGGAAAAAAAAAAGAAAGAAGGGTTGGGAAGGCTACTTCCTGCTTTAAATTATTGTCTCAGGAAATATCTAGAGTTAAAATTTGGTTTAAATAAACCCAAAGTGGTTATAGAGTAGTCAAAACTTTCCAGTCTCTGTTTCTTTAAAGGAAAATTGATTATATATTTATTGCTGTACTTACCCTAAGACATTTAGTTGTTTCTATCTCCACTTTTTAAAGGTTAAAACATATGAGGTTATATATTTTCATTTTAAAACTTGTCTTGCACCATATACACTTGATAATTTATGAACAAATAGCTAGGCTCTCCACTCTAAATGTTCAAGGGCCACATGTATCATGGTTTCAACTGTTTTTTTAAATTAGTTAACTTAAAATAATAAACAGGTAACAATTTTTTTTTAAATATATTTAAGTATCTTACAAAGTCTGGACAAGATCTGACAAAAGAAAATATATGTAATTATTATTGTTTGAATTAACCATCTTTCCCCATGCTTCACTTAGATGCTTCTAGGAATTTCCAGAACTCCAGATATCAAAAAACCCTGGTACTACCACACTAAGAGTCTTCATTTTGTTCCTTATAACTTCTAAAATTACATGGCTTGTTGATTCATGAGGAGCCGTTCATGGTTCTCCTACAATTCTAGATAATTCATGTACTCTGACTTTTTCCTCATATTCTTTAACTTAATGATAAACAGAGGGAGATAAAAAATAATATTAAAAAACCCCACAAAATATGAGTCTTGGAAGTACAGTGAACCCACCCCCCTTTTTTTTTTTTGTAATGACCTCTTGCATTTTCCTGGTGCTACAGTACAGGTTATTAATGATTTTAAAACCATAGAAAAATTTTTAAGTTTACTTTAAAAAATCAAGCAATCAAACAAACAAAAGGAGTATTGAGTGCCTGCTATAGTCCAACAAAGCATTGGTAGAGATTATGTGAACATCTAAAATAAGGTCATCCCTCAGGAAACTCCCAGTCCTGGAGGAAGGATGAACAGATATACTGCAAATCATAATGTAAGTCAAACTTTGAAAATAAGGAGTTGATGTAAGAAAACGAAAGTGCTGTAGAGGTCAATTAATTCCAAATGAGAAAAGAGGTTAGGGTACCCAGAAAATATTTGATAGGGAACACACACTGGCATTTAGTCTTGAAGCTTCTTATGCATGTTAAAGGGTAAGGAGGAGGACTCCAGTTACTATATTTCAGGAAAAGAGAATGTCATGAACAGAAGCAAGGAAATTTTTGTGCCTCTCTTACTCACCACATTGCAGTGAAATGACTTGTTTATGGGTCTGCTTTCCCACCAAATCTTAAATTCCTAAGAAAAGATCATATCTTCTTTACACTACCAAAGTCACACACATAGGTGTCACTTTCTTTAAACAATGTTTCTAGCATGTGGCAGAATCCATTCTGTGTTTAATTTTTTTTATTGCAATTCATGATTTTCCAAATTTTAAGTTTTTAGAAAGCTTTAGGGAATTTTAATCCCAGCCTAAATGTTACCACTTTGCTAAAATAATGTATTCAACCTCTCAGATCCCCAGATTCCTAATCTGCAAAGTGGGAATGGGTGGGGGTGGAAAGAATATGGTAGGGAAAAGTACTAATATTTATATCACAGTAGGATCAGGATAAAATAAGGCTACACATACTAAGTGACTAATTCTATTTTAGACCCATGAGAGATACATAATTTGACTCCATTTGTTTTCTTTTGAAACAAAGAACACTGGTTGTGTATTTTTTATATGCTCAATACCAGCATAAAATTTTGTAAAACTGTGTCTTAAGAACCTATGGCCCTTGTGGCAATTCTAAAAGTGTTCCATGGTTGAAAGTATTTGGATTCTGCCATCCCTTCTTGGGACATTATACTTCATATCTATACTAAAGGCTCAGAGAAGTCCTCCAGTAGACAACTCTGTTGAGCTTTATTGAAAACAAGGCTTTTCACATTTATTTGAAAATAGACATTATTTCTTTCTTATAATACTGGCTTCTGTCAAGATGCACTTTATGAACTCAGGTCTAGAGAGGATATTGCAAGCTCATCAGTTTCATTCTGGCCCTGATCACACAAATGTTCTTACATATATTTATTTCTTATTCCATAAGTAGAAGTAGCAGTAAGATAGCTTTATGTTCTGTTTTTCTTTCTGCTTCTGAAAGAACTGTTTCAGTATTTCATGTATCCCATTCCCTAAAATGTGAATTAAATATTTCTCTTTCCATGAGTATTGATAATTGTTTAATCACAACAAAATAATTCAGGGCCATGTTATTTTAAGGTTTAGTTTATAGGCTTTTGTCCTTTTTTTTTAGGGCTTAAAATCTGTGCTATTTGGATTAATGTATTTATTTTTAATGTAAAGATAAAAGAAATTTCAGGAAAATCCCAGTAATGACTCATACCACCCACAGCTGTCTGGTCCTTTAATGCTTTCACCTGGGCTTCCATGTCCCTATCCCCTGCTGCCACCACTGAAACCTACACAGCACTGTTATCGTTTGTCATTCAACACTAGACCTCATGTCTATGTTGGCTTCAGCACTCTTTCATCACAGTTTCACTTTTTAGTTATTTTAGGTTCACTACCGTCCATTAGTCCCAGCCTGAGGATATTTTCATTTTGCAAAATGAAATGAGGCATGTAATAACAATAACTCTTCTCCCATATTGTGGAACTAGTAGAATATAAATATATTTCTCATAAGCTTAGAACTCCAGGAAAAATAAAACACCAAGAAGCTTTTTACAAAAGTAATACTATAAGCCACTAGTTATGGAACAAAACAAATACATTTTCTAAATTTTAGTGGAAAATATTTTTACCTTCTGCTTATTCCATGCAAGTGTCCCACTTTACATTCTAAGTTTCTCAATAGTTGAAATAACGTCCAATTCATTTTTTTACCCCAGAACTTTAGCTTTACAAAGAGAATTTAGCTTTACAAAGAGTTGAATATCCTAGTGAGAATTGTTTCCAGAACACCTGGATTTTTGAATAGTAAAGAAGTTTAATTGCACATAAACTTACTATGCCTTCACATGAGTAGGATATGAGTAAGCCATTGGGGAAAAAACTGGCCCAAATGTACTGAAACTCAAAGCATTATTGATGCTTTAAATGAGAACATTCAAGAAGAAGTAAAATATATTTTATATTTATTAGAAATTCTCTTATTCTAAATAACATGGTGATTTCCAGAATCAAAACTGGGTATTATCTTGTTGCTCTCAACTCTCATGAGAAAACAAGGAAGAGACTGGAAAAAAAGACAGAGAAAGAGGTGCAAGAGAGAGAGAGAGAGAGCAAGGGAAAGGAAAGGAAGGAAGGAGAAAGAGATGGAAGGAAGGAATACATTAAGGTGTGCTTGCTTTTCTATTTCCAACAACTTTTATGCAGTTTGTACAAGACTGAGTTTAAATTAAATTGAATCCCCTTACAGCAATTATTCTTATTTGTTTGATTTTGTTGCTGCTGTTGTTTTATTTGGTGGTACTAGGGTTTGAACTCTTTGCACTTTCCAGGCAGTCACTCTCAATACCTCTTGAGCCTTACCTGCAGCCCAAGAGTAAGGCTCTGTTGTGTTTTTCTTTTCTTTTCTTCTTCTTCTCCTTTTTATTTTTTTATTTTGTTTTGTTTTGGCAGTACTGGGGTTTGAACTCAGTACTGGGGTTTGCCTATGCTTGATAGGCAGCCACTTTACCACTTGAGCCACTCCACCAGTCCAAATCAGTTTTTCATAGACTTCAGTACTATACTATTACTTTCAAAAGAAACAGGTTTGATAATTCATTTGGTCCATTTTTTAATAAAATTCAGTAGTCAATCCCAAAATATAATAATGTAGAAACTTTTTAAAAATCATTGAATTAAGAGAAATTTTTTACTTAAATCTGCTTTTGCATTTACCACTACTGCACTTACACAAGTTTCCTCGTCACACAAAGGCAAGGTCCACACTGGTGATTTTTTGCTTGTGTGTTATAAGCATCATGCCAGCTGCCTCAAACAAGGCTTTTGCAAATTCCGTGTCCCTACTTCTGTGATCCAAGGGAAGGCTCAAAACTCCCACCACTTCTCTCTACCTACATATAGTAAAACCGTCTCCATGATAGTTATTATTCGGCCTTCACATGGCAAAACCATTTAGTTTGTTTATGTAGTAAGTCCACTCTTGTTATTTTCTTCATTATTCCTTAACAATACGTACCCAGTTTCATTTTTATGGTGTCAAATCAAATTCTTAATCTCTTAAATAACTTGAGAAATTAAAATCTTAATCCATTGAAGGGTTTTCCTGAAATAAATCACCGCAAGAAAAAAGTTCTCTCACTATAACTGGCAAAAGGATTTCATACCAATGGCTACCTTGGGATAAAAGTTGTTTGGGCCAAGAATGTTAGGAGGTAAAGGCTAACTTCTTGGGTGAGTTCTCAGCAATGATGTAATAGTAACACAAATAGAGACCTTAAATTTTCGGGTCATATGGCATATGAACACACACTTTTTTAACTCAGAAAAAGTAAAAAATAGAATACATAAATAAATTGTTATAGAACTTTCAAAGCATTCTAATTTGAACAACACTATTGCTACAGACTCATGGTCTTGAACCATAAATTTATTTTTTAAATAATCCTTCAATACTTTTGGATTCTTAAAGAATCACTTGATTGGACTGAATTTGTTTTCCAGGGTAAGAAAATTTTTTTGCTTTATTTATGAAAGTTTTTATAAAACAATTTTTAAATCACAGGTGTACTTTCCCTCAAAGATTATTTAATCAGAAATTTGAGTTTATTGATATGTTCCACTCCCAAAGAGTTTTCTTTCATTTAGTTACAGTTCCCAAGACTTGTAATTCAGCAGCTGAATAGTAAAATCTTCCACCCAAGACCTGATAACAAGGAAACTCAGGAAAATGGCTTGTAATGCTTACAGCAATTACATAGCACTATTTCTCCTAATCTAAAATTTTAAAATCAATTTGTAACTGGAGGATTTCTTTTTCTTATTTTCTGTGACTAAAAATTTCCCTCTGAAAGACACATTCCCTACTTTGTTTTGCTAACCGTGTCCTATTCTTTTTTTACAAGCTGGATTTTTCACTTGGAGGTATAATCATTCTTTCAGAGAAACTATTGCTTTATCTGAACATGTCATCATTCAAAATGTCTATGTCCACAGAAAGAAAAAAACAAAATGTTAATGTACAGATTAAAAAAATCTATTTTGAGTCTGTTTTTTCTTTGCAGAAAAAGCCAGCTTGCTTTTCAGAACACCAGTCAGATAAGCATCCCATCATGTTGACTAACTATGTAAACCTATTCCAAAGAACCAATTTCAGAGTCACTAGCTTTCTGACTTTGGACAAGCTAATGTCATTTCTTTTGACACAATTTGTTGAAATCCAAATTTAATGCAGTGTGAACTCATAGCCATTACCCATATATGCATAGTTATTTTATAGTATGAGATATAGCATACTTTCTGCTTTACTCTGATATGATAAACCTTCTTTTCTGGGATATTGATTTATATGAAAGAGTATGTTTAGATGTAACTATGAGCATATCTTTGAGGCATAGAAAATTTATTCCTCTTAAGGAGCTTTTGGGGCTGATAATTCTTAGTGTTCTTTTTGCTCCCAGAGTTAACACAAATCATCAGTTTGTAATGCCACTAATTGTCATCAAAACCAACAAGTTAATGCAACAAAGCAACTTCAGGAAACTCATTAGATATCAGGCTAGCTATTAATGGTTGTAATAACAATGGAGATGATATTTTATGTCTACAGTGCCTTTTATCTGAGTTTTCAGAACACCTCACTGGTAGATATTATGATTTTCCCACATAAACCTACTCTTTCAACTATATGCACTTCTATAAATTTGACACAAATACCAGCATCAATCATATACACAGAATCCCTCAGTATTAGATTTTAACCACTTTGCACTCAGTTAATTTAAAGGATATTGGTGTACTTTGTGAAGCATCTTACTTCCTGGGATCACAGGTGTTATCAAAATTAAACACCGGTTATTGTAAGAGATGCCAGAATAAATATGGATATATTCATTTCTTTTCTAGTTCAGGAATAGAAATTCTAAATTACTTAGAAAAGAACATTTGTCCAATCTCAATAAAACTTAGGTATTTTGTGTTGTTTTTCTAACTTGAATACTTATATAGCAATATATTTTGCATTTTTAAAAATGTACACATTATAGCACTCCTTGGGTTTAATGGTGGTCTAACAAATTGTAAGGAACCCAGAGAGTTTACCCTAGGAGTGATTTTCCCCTCTCTGCTGTGTAGATTCCTCCAGGAGAGTGCTGCATAGTGCATCTGGTACAAAAGGACAACCATGGCTAAAAGATAGGTTTCACTCTGCGGCATCAAGTAGTCAGTGATCTCCTCATAGAACCAACTCTAGGTCTCCTGAGGCCCATCCTTGAGCAATCCAAAACCTTTGCCATTGTCATTTAGTCAAAGTTATACACAGCAACAAGTGCCCTTACCCCGTGGTTTTACTAAAGAGGACTAGAAATGTTAAGATGCGAAAACGTTTCTGGCACAATTCCAGATCCTCCATGACTATTTATGACACAAAAACAATTACATTGAAAAATATATTAAAACAAAGCAAACAAGACAAAGCAGAAAATGGTCAGTGTAAACGGAGAAAGTTCAGGTGTTACTTGATGGTCAGGCCCATGAATTGTTCTCTCTCTAGAGAGACTTCAGGTACTCTGTTGACTGCTCTGATTTGTGAGCAAAATTGGAGCTTAAGATGTACAAGGTAGTTTTTCTGGAGTCCAGCTATCTCATCAGAATCTCCAAAAAGTCCCTGGTCCAAGAGAGTGTAGAACTCAATGCCTAATATTTGTCACTTTGTTGTCAGTAAGAGCAATGACATGAAAACTCCCTCAACCCCAAACCCTCATAATCCTAGCACCGTGTCCTCCCCACAAACCCAAATTACAGGATTTTGTATCTGGTGCTGACAATTCACCCAATGATTTGATTTTTAGGGGGTAAGGAGATTTGTGTTTTAAGACAGGGTCTCACTAGATAATGCAGACTGGCTTTTACTCTTTATATAGCCAGGCTGGCCTAAGGCTTACAATCTTCCTGTCTCAGCCTCGCAAGTGCTGGGATTATAAGTGTGCATCATCACACCTGGCCTCTCCAGTGATGTCAGATGTACAGGAGAGCATATAGTCCACACACTCTGTGCCACTGGTCCACCATTTCCTGACACATGAGCTTAGATGATGAATTCTGGATTCTTCTTTTCTTCCTCCTCCATGTCTCATATCAGCTAATCCCTTTCCACTAACTTCTGGATAAAACAAGATTGAAATGTTGATAGGTGGCTTTGTTGGGGAAGATGAAGATGCTGGGTGTCTGGGAATCTTGGTCACTATGATTTATAAAGTAGCTCACAGTGTAAAAGTGTTTACTGTGAGTTAAGATATAACCCATTTTATAGATCAAAAAGCAGTAGTTAACTAACTACTCTAATTTTATCCAGGCGTCATAGGGTAGAGCCCAAACTTAAGCCCAGGAGATACTTTTTCCAACAGAAATGAAACCTGGCCCTCACCTCATAGAGGTCATAACTAAGTGGAGATTACAACAATTAAGAGGAGAATAAATAAACTGTAAAAATTACTAAGAAAACAAAGTAGTTACTAAGATATATATAATGAGAAGGGGCTGGTGATGGGCAGGAAGGTCTCTATAGGATGGTTTAGAAAGACACAGTGAAGAATGTGATATATAAACAAAAGAAAATCATCCAGGCAAAAGAACATTCCAGATAAGGACACCAGCATACAATAAAGACCCTAAGGTGGGAAAGACTCTGCAAGAGTGAAAGAAGCTTATTTGGGTGCAGAACAGAAATCAGCACTGGGCTACTGGAAGACTGAATCCAAATCATGCAGGTCCTCGGAAGTCCTGGAGAAAATTTGATTTTTACCCAATAAAAACATTTAAGTAGGGTAGCACAATTTGATTAACAATTTTAAAAGATCAAAGAGATAACCAAGATAAAAGCTTGCATCTTCACTAGGAATTTAAATATAGTAAAACAGTGTTGAAAACACAAACACTAAGGTATAAGAGACACTGCACATTATACAAACATGTTTCCTTCAGATTTTATGCTAAGAACAATAAATCTGTGTAATCTGAGAGTGTTCATTTTAGAGCTGAAACCCACTGTAAACAATGTAACACAACAGAAAATATTTGTGTATCTAATCATATCCAAACAGGCATGTTTACACAGCATCACCACAAACACAATTGTTGCACTATAGCATCCCTGGGAATTTTTCAGCTCCATTATTTTATTTATAAAAAATTTCATTTAAAATTAGGTAAATAGCAGTATGATGGTTTGCTGATATGGCAAATATTGTGAAAAGGGTATTCAAATAATTGATATTAGTAAAGTACTTCTTTTTTCTCCCCCCAGGGAAATACGTGGTTTTTTTTATAAGAGATATTAGAGGACTGGTAGAGTGACTCAAATGATAGAATACCTGCCTAACAAGCTTAAGGTCCTGAATTCAAACCCCAGTGCTGCCAAAAAAAAAAAGATATCAGAAAGAAAACAAAACAGATGAAGAGATGCATAGGGTGAGGTATGCAGGTGGGATCTGAGTTGTCATGGCTTCTCTGGGTACACCACCCTTAAGGAACCAGCAGACATCCTGGAAGCTGTTGGAACCATGTCCACTTGTTTTGATTTTGGTTTTTTTGTTGTTGTTGTTGGTTTGTTTGGCTTTTTTTTGGTTTTTTGTTTTGTTTTGTTTTGTTTTGTTTTTGAGACAAGATCAAAAAGTTTAGGCTGGCCTAAACTTCTGTATGCTCTTGCATCAGCCTCACTAGCATTTGAGATTCCAGCCTTCCAGATATGACCAGATATGCTTGACTTTGTCCTTTGGGTTTGTTTAGAGGGACACTGCACAGGCACCGATGAGTAAAGTACTTCTTGAACCTGGCTTACTATGTTACTTATTCCTAAATTAGTGAAAATGTGAACCAAAAAAATTTAAGGTACTATTGGGTTCACTAAAATAAAATCTGAGCTGTATATATCTTAGAGTAGATTTTGTAAATAAAGTCAGCACAACCCATGAGATGATGAAGCAAGGAAGCCTACAGAAATCCCCATCCACTCTGAATAAGATCTGAGAGAGCTGGGATCAAGTCCTTGATATGTTTACAAATGTCTGAGACCTTTTTTCTCTTTTTCAGTCCATGTATCATTTTTAGTAAAAATGTAAGTAGACCTTAGAAGAAAGTGTGGCAAATAGATTTCAGACAAGCACATTTTAGAAGCTAACTGAAACACGTTAGTTAAAAGTCTAGGCTGTGTTTTCAGACCTCTGAGGCCTTGTGATGTTGCTATCGACTTTCTTTCAGTTGGACCTGAATTGTCCTATTACTGAAGACACAGCACAAGGTAGCTGACCCTGCCCTAAGACTGCTGTGTGCACCGATGTCGACATCTCTAGCATTGCTGTGTGAGTTCCACAGTTTTTACTGTTTACCCTACAGGTCTCATGGCTCTGAATCAATAACTCCTTTTTTTTTTTTTTTTGTACCAAAGCTTCTCTTAAAAACACATGGATAAGGTTAAAAAGAGAAAGAGTGCTTTTTCAGTCTCAAAATGCTATTGTTCATCCTACAGAATATTGATCTGGGATTGTGCCTGAATCTGATAGTATGTGTAGGAGCAGAACAGCTAATCTAACAACACCTGACAGAACTTACAAAACCCAGGAATGCAGAGCACTGCTTTATTATTTGTTGACTTTAGCATTGCCAGTTCCAAATCTGCCTGACATTGATGCAGTAGTCCCCAGCTGTTGCATCTTCCAGAGATGGGCACATTGTGCCCATTAAGCCCTGTTTTGCTTATCATCTTCATGATCCTAACAGAGAATGTTACCCTGACTTAATGTCATTAACCTTTCTTTTGATCAAATTCCCAGGTAGTTACACACTTCCAAACTTCAGTCAATTGAGTTCGAAGTCAGTACAAAGAAGCTTCTTCAAGTTGTTGCAGTACCAAAAGCAATGGTTTCCTACCAGGCACAGTGACCTGTTTAGAAGTCCAATAAGCCTTTGAATAACAGTCTGGAAACCCATGATGGTATTGTATAGCTCTTAGTGTAACATACTGCCTATCCAATGAAATTTGCCTGGAATTTAGTCCAACAAGTGTTTGAAGTAGAAGTCATTAGAGTGACAGAGGAAACATTCAAAATTCGATTCCACATTTTTATGATACAGTGAAGAATTTTCTCCAGCTTTGAGATAGCTATATTCCTTTCAAGTCAGTCATCTTTTTCTGCTGCCCAGTTGGCTCAGGGTCAGCCAGGAAGTTTGAGGCAGCAGCTGCAGTCTTTGATTCTTAACGGCAATCCTTCAGAGGAGACACGCTCATGTTGCCACTGATAGAAATAAATACCAAGAAGCAGCGTCAGAGGTTTATTTTTCTTATGAAACTACATGAAGATGGAAGGTCCTGACTTCTCAGTGGGAAAAAAAAAAAAACTAAACTATAGGAATGCAAGGTCATTAAGAACCTAGTGCAGGAGGTGTGCCTCATGCAGTAGAGCACCTGCCTAGCAAACATGAAGCCCTGAGTTCAAACCCTGATACAGTGCACACACAGTCTAAATTATTTAGACCATGTTTTATTTCTCTTGTAATAACATGTAAGATATGACTTTATATTTTAAAAATCATTTATCTGGAGCCAGACTACTTAAGACTTAATAATCCTGGCTCTGTTACTTATTGGTTTTTAAACTTAGGCAATTAAATGCGCTAGTCTGTGTTTTTCCTATAGACTTGGAAAAAAAACTCTAGGCACATCAATAAACTGATGGGAAGGTGAAATAAGTTAACATATACAAAAGCCAGAAATAACATCTGCCCACAATAGAAAGAGCACTAGTAATAGATGTGGTACAGTAGTATATCAACAGCAAGAGACGTTATTTCTATTCCTATTACTGTATCATTATCATCTCATCATCATCATGTCATCCTGTTCCATTTCCACATCAAAAAGGAAAGTGATAACCAATGTATCTCATTTTAATCAACATAAGAAACTAAATCCCTATAGTAAAATGACTTCAGATTTTCCAACTAGTTAAAGCAGAACTACAACTCCATTCCTTCACTCGTCATTAACAGTGCCACTCAGAACTTGCAGCAGAATGGACTCCAACACCATTTGGTATAGCTTCTGCTACTACCCTTGTGCCTTCTTCCCCTGTGACTGCTTGCAAATTCCATGTCCCTCCCAAAGTCCATTTTCTCCTAAAGTCATTTGGTGTGGCAGGAAGAAGTTACAGCCTATCATTTCCCCATGTCCCCAAATACTCCTTACTGGTCTTTTCACTCACCTCTTTAAGACTACAAAGCAGTTTGCATGGATGATCTCTATGCTTGCTGTCAAATTCTGTCTGATCTTTTCCTGCTCTAGGTTTATGGCATGATTCTTCTTCTTGCAGTAACTACCTCCTCCCTATCCTCGGAGGGTATTCATATGTATCTTTTCTTCTTGTCTTTCTCTTCTTTCTCTCCTCAGTCTTTCTCCTTCTTTCACTCTCCTTTGCTAATGCATCTACAAATTATCTTCCTTTTCTTTCTACTTCAAATAATAAAAGATCTTTCATTTCTTCTCATTCTTTATTTTTTGTTGTGATTTTTCATTAATTGTTACAAATTTTCCACATCAGTGGTCCACAGTTGCCCATACTCATCTTTATATCCTACTGAGCACTTGCGTTTGACAATCTTGTGGAATTTCTTGCTTGAAAGTCACTAGAAAGCTACTTATTATTCTCAGTGCCTTTTTCTCTGCCCCTCACTCCCTCAATCTCTCAAGTAGAGACAGTATGAACCCCCATATCTGGCTGTACACTTTTCCCTTGGATTTTACTACATCTGTTCTATCCTGATTTTCCTCCTAGGTGTTCTTCATACTTCATATGTCACACTGTCTCCTCTAACATTTACCTTTGTTTTTTCTCCATTTAAAAATCTCATCACTCTTAAAGGACCAGTCCTTAAGCCCAATACTCTGTCTTTCCTTTGTTTCCATCTGCTTTATGTATCTGTATTTTGAGTCCTCTATCTTGTCCCTAAAACATACCTCTTCATGATTTCCTTATTTCTTGTCCTAGTCATGCGTGGCTAGCAAGAGGCAGCATAGGATAAAGGCAAAATTTGAAGTAAAAAAGTATGGATTGAACTCTGGCTTTGTCATCACTCTTAGAAGTACCTTAATTTCTTTGAACTTTACCTTGCCATTCATAAAGTGGCAAATGCATGTGGAAACTGCAAGCAAATACAGTGTCACCCTTGAGGGGAATCCAAAGGAAAGTTTCTCTGCCCACTCCCTATTGCCACATCACCACACACATTACTGGGCCTCCAATTTAGACTTCTAGCAGTGAAATTATACCACTAGTTCCTTCCCCAGCCCCATCTCCCACATTCAGTCTGCTATCAAGTCCACTTCATTAACCTCTTCTGCATCCTTTCTTCCCTGTGTGCTTCCTTTACCTTCTCCAGGGCATAAACACTCGTTGTGCATTGTTGTACTGTACATCAGTCTTCTGACTAGCTTCCCTGCCTCTGATTTCTCCCATCTTTCCATCCATCCTGGACAATAACCACTGCAATAATCTAATATAGTGCTTCAGATGGTTGTTTTTTCAAGGCAACCCTGCTAAGAAGTGCCATGCAGAGATGCAAGCCTAGACAGCCCGCTCTTGAGTCTGTGCTCAGAACTATGACTGTCCTGCTCATCTTCTGTGATCTGACACAGAATACTTTTCCAAGTTTTCCTTCTCCCAATACAAGGGATGACTTATTTGTTCTTCTTCTAACAAGCTTCCTTACTATCTTTTAGGATGCTTTTGCCTACATATAACAAACCCAAGTGGCTTAAACACTAAGACCTGGAGGTAGGATAGTTCCAGAAGTATTTAACAGCATAGCTTAACATCAAGCCTACAGCAGAGATGCCCTCCAGCTTCCAGCTGTATTATGTGCAACATGATCTCAGGTGAGTTCCTTTCATGGTTGAAAGATGATATCACGGTTCCAGAAGCATATACAGATGCAAAAATCTACTAAGAAAAAAAAAAAAAAGGCCATGGCCCACTGTGCATCATGCTTTCAGCTGAACAATCTTTTCCTGTCCGCTCCTCCTATCACTGCCTCTTCTGCTAGACCTCCCATAATGCTTCATTGGCCAGAGCTGTCTCCCATCACCGGGAAATTTATAAGCAAAACAATGTGAAGCCAGACAAACTTTGTAGATTCCAAACTTTTTGAGATATGCCCTGTATATCATATATTATAACTCAGTACACACATAAATACATTTTATATACATACATGAAACACAAATGAAAGTTTCATAAAATAAAGTCCATCTTTTCTATACAATGCATCCACAGTTTTTCTATTCTATGACATCCTTCACTTGTACTCATTTGCTAAAATTGGGACATTTCAAACTCAGGATGTTCCAGCTTACTGTTGAAAGCACTGATATTTTTATTTATAATTTAAAAAATTGACATTCTTCAGTATTTTGTAAGTCACAGAAAATAAATCCAGTATTCTTTTAAATTCAAGAGCTAGTTTCTTTTGATGATACTAGTAAGGTAAAAGGTCATGGGAGTTCAATTAATTTACTTTAAAATATTTCTTTTAAATAATATCCAAAGAATAAATCATCAAAGCTTAGTGAGTGAAGACTGAGTTTCTCCTCCTTGTTTAAAATGTCTAGGGATCTGGGAGCACTTGGTCCTATCTCAGGTCTCTCTTTTCCTGATTCATCTTGTGGGTGACCTCTGAGAAAGGTCATCCTCTAGTCCTAAATCACATGAGGCTAAACATGGAGGCTGCCATTTTTTTCTCTACAATCACCCCCACCCTTAGAACCTTGCTGGGTTAAGCCAAAGGCCTTATACAAATCCTGGTCTTTGTATCCCTCAAGCATATCACCCTGCAAAGCTGGCTCTTCCCAGCCCTATGGTCATTTGTATTTTTACAATAGTACTCTGACATATCTACTACATGTGAGCATCTACTAGGTACAAAGCACTGAGTGAGACCACAGGGAACCTCATGTTGCCTTTGCTTAAGCAGCCTAGAATCTAACAACAGGTAAGCCTACAAACAGCCACAAAAGAGATCATTTAATAATGGAGATTTCCCAGAAAGGTTGCTGTCTACCTTTGTGGAGTAGCCTCTGAGTGCCAGGTACTGTGCTAGTCCATGTGTATAAACTACCTCAGCAAGAAGCCTGATCATTTTGTAGTATCATAGCTCTGTTTTGCAGAAGTAGAAAATGAAGCTCAAAGAACTCCAAGAATTCCTCCATCCATATATTCTTAGTGGGCAGCAAAGCTCAAATGAAGCTTTTTATTTTCATGTCATTTTCTCTGTATCCCCAGGCAGAAAAGAATTTTATCCAAACAAAAGGAAAGGGTATTTGAAATAGGTCTTTGAAACAGAAGGAATGTATTTTCTTCAGGATGGGGTCAGAGCAGGGGTGCTGGGTGTAGAGGGCAGCCTTTTCCATGATCCTCACAAATAGGAACAAGCAACTTGGGGTTAGAGCATGAAAAATAGTATCATTTGGTCACTACATGGGGTGTCCTTAGGGGAGTGAAAGAAAGCAAATCTGGAAACAGAGGTTAGGATAGAAGTTTCTAAATTTTAATTTCCCCCGCTTATTTATTTGATACAGTAGAGGTTTCCAGAAGGAGGAAGCCCTTTTCTGCAGCTTGTTCACAAGACTGAGTCAAGAGGCAGGAAGAGAGGAATCCTTCTTAAAATTATAATGACATCTTATATTCCTTTGTGACCCTCACTGCAAAACTCAGAGCTTTACAACCAGTAGGTCTGTAGTTCACATCTAGTGAATGAAGAAAAGACAAAAGTATATTTTCTGCTGTTTTTCCAAGTTCCTTAAGGAAAGGTCAGGGCAAGTGTAGCATAGTGGACAGAAGGGAAAAGGGCTGGCTAAGCAAGGCTCAGGGCAAGTTTAACTCTTCTACTACCCAGACCTCCAGATGAGTGATCTAAATAATATGAGCTCTAATCAGGTCAGATATGGCCTCTTCTCCGGTGATGTAGAAGTGGCATTTTACAGGGCAGAAAATATTCAGTAAAGAAAAACAAACGTAGCAGAGAAAAATATTTTAAAGGATTTCCAGTGAGAGTCCCATAATAAATAATTCTATGGCTTATACTAATATATCTTCAAGTCACATTTTATTACACCAATTTGGTATTTTGCTTTACACTGAGGAAGGCAGCAGTCTAAATCCCTTACTTCTTGCCTTGTGGCCTAGGTAAGGAGAGTGAACACGACATAGTGCACCACAGCCCTGGGTGCAACTTTGTGTACAAATTCAGCTTCAAAGGCTTTGAAAATTGTTAATTAATACACAGATTAAATCCAAACAGGAAGAGGCTAAAATTCATGGAAGAACAGTTTTTTCAAGATTAATTCACACAGCTGTATGGCCAGATAAAAATTAGCTCCCTTGCAGATACAGTCACAGCATGAAAAAAGTGAAGCCAAAGCTGGGCATGGAGTGACAAGAAGAGACAGAAAGAAGGGAGGCAAGATGAAAAAAGGAAATTATGCCTTAAAGATGCATCTGTTTCTGGTACACTGGGGACTTTGACATATTCATAAATGCTAACTTGATAAATGAGAATATAAGTAGCTGTAACAGGAGTAACAATCATATGGATTGGATCGATGGCCTCTTCCATTGGCTATTATAGGCTAATTGGGATGCAGTATAGGGGTGGACTTGCCACAATTAAAGTAGCAAAATTTAGGCATAAAATGTCAGAGATTTTCATGATAATGTTATCCAATAATTATTGCATGCAGAAGTTGGATGGATAGTGTTGACTTGGGATGAGTGTGATTTTGATATCATGCAATAGCCAAGTTTTCAGAAACACTTGGGGCTTATTCCTGCAAAGATGTCCTTTCAAGAAACAGCTGCATCTGGAAGAGCATCAGGGAATCCAGTGTTGAGTCACCATGTAGCCAAGACCACCACATGTGTAGATACAGAGAGATAAAATATTACTTTCAACCTGCACTGAGCATAAACATCCATTTTGTGAAAGGATTTTAAGACCAACGTGTATTAACATGCAATGCATATTAACTACTACATTTGTCCATAAAACATGATGAGGTATTTTCATTTAAGTCAAACTGCAATTAATTAATATTAAGAAGTTTGTTCAGACCAAAAAAATCTTCAAGCTGCAGACCTATATTAAACTCTGAGGAGCACAATCCAACAATTCTGTCTCTGTTTCTCTGTTTCCTATTCTCTTTATAATTTTCTACATACAATAAATGCATTACCAGGTAGCACTAAATTAAACATAAGAAAGCTTATTTCTTGGAAAACACAGATTCTAAAATTAAAAATTTGATCTTCTTCCAAAGTATTTCCATATAAATGTGTGAGTTTGTCTGATGTTATTTTCTTTTGTTTTACTTCTGTACAGGGAGCTTTTATGGAGAATAATTAAATATCCTATGAAATGTGCTACTTTTCACTTGTGAATTTTAATATTGCTAACATTGAGGCATTTGGTAAAACTCTGACTCTCTGACCTGATTTGCCAAGTCTTGACTGTCTATCCCAGTAGATCCTTGAGTGAAGACACCCTGAAGCTATATGGGGCGATAGGATTTCTTTTAAGTGAAGGAAAATGGAAAGTTTATTACAGAAAAGAAGTGCATCAGGCTACTCCATAGGTAGAGCAGTCTGGAGTGATGTTTACATTCTGGTAAAAATAAAATAAGATGAAACTCTTCTCTTGTAACTGAGCTTACTTTATCCCTTGCTGTACTATCTTACTTCTGAACTGTGGTTTCTGGACAATGACTCTTAATAGGACAGTAAGGGTAGTCAGGGAGAGCTCAATTTGAAGGCTTCCTACTGTCCTAAATTTGGAAGAGAAACTATTATGAATTGGTTGACCTGCCTTGCTTCACAAATGAGGAAAACTTAGCCCTAAAAGTTTAAGACTTTTCCCAATCGCTTCATTAGTATCCATTCCAGAGTTAAGAATCTAACTCTTTTGCTCTCAAGTCAGAGTTCTGCAACTTATGTTACCATGATGTAGAAAAGCAAACTAAAATTTGTCATCATAAAATAAAGCAGAACTTTCTCATGAAAAGGGTTAAGAAAATTGCAATAGAGAAGATAAATTTCAATGTATGGGTTCAGTTCAAGTATCTTGTTTCCAGAGAGATGGATGGCCCTGTGCAACACCTGTGACATGCCCTACACACCATTCCTTCCTCAGCTATCTAAGATCCTTGCTCTCCATCTTTATATAATCACACGTGATACTATAAACATATGTTTGTAAGCCTATCTTCTTCACTAGTTGTTAGATTCATTGAGAATAGAATAACTTAAATGAATTTTGTTAAGGGATAGTAACTACAGAAAATAAAGCATTTTGTTTCTATCTCAAGAAAAAAATAATAATGCCAGCTTCGTAAGATTGCTATGCAGTCTAAATATATTTTAATGTATGTTAAGTACGTCACATTGGGCACTTTACTGTGTCATATTACATACTAATAGCTTAATAACATGTTTCTATTGCATGATCATTCAACCTTTCTCCTGGAACGATCCAAAAGTTCTGTAATACCTTCACATGCTATTGATTGCATTTTAGCATTCATTGATTAAGAAAAGGTAAATGGATGAATGAATTTTTGGATGCCTAATTTTGCAACTTTGCAAACTCTCAAGGGTCCCTCACCTACAGGCTGGAATTTTGTGAATTGTAGATTGTCCCAGTACCTAAAATGAGGCTTATGAGATATCATGAGTTACTGCAATGGAGCAAATATTCACATTATGGGCAAAGAACAAAAGTCTGAGAGCAAGGGAGGAAGAGACAGAACAAAAAAGACAAAAAGTCATCATTGCCTCCTACTTGTAAAAAAATCTCAAGTTTCCTAGGTTATTGTCAGCATGTAACAATTTCATTGCTTTCCATCCTTTACCCCACAAAGGTACCTCATGTTGCTAGACAATACTGGAAAGGACATACACACACACATACACACACACACACAAAAGTAACTCAAGAAAACTACATACAAGAAAAACAAACAACGTTCGATTATGTTTCTTATAAACGTTAAGTTTCAATTAGATTTCTTGCACTTTTCTCCCACTGTTTTATTTGTAAGGACTATTCTATTTCACATGACAGGAATTCAACCTGAATGGTTTAAGAAAACAAACAAATAAGAGAAAGGTGTAAAGAACTTACTGACTTGCTGAAAAGTCTAAGAACAGTGTAGGTTCAAGTAGGGCGTATCCAGGACTCTAAAAAAAAAAGAAAGAAAAAGTTACCAAAGTCAGTTTCTCTCTGGCTATAATTTCTTTCAAAGTAGGTAATACTTTCAGCCAGGCTCTCCCCTCATGATGAAAGGTTTTTAGAAGCTCTAGAGAATAGCCACTGCAGAAAGAAAGGCTTTATGGGCAATGCTCCCCACAAATTCTTGTGATTAGCAGCTAGGTCTGTGTGTTCTATATATAATTCAATCACAGAGGCCAAAAGGATGAAATGTATTGGGATGACCAGCCATCTTGATTTTCAGAATGGCCCTGGGACTGGCATTGCAAATCCTATGTCCCAGGAAGCCTTTCAATCCCAGGCAAACCAGGATGGTTTGTCAACCCCAGTTTACATGACTTCCACTGGGCTTGCTTCCAAATGACAGTAGCCAAGATGGGGTTGTAGGGAATTCCCCTTCATCTACACATGAACTAGAGGGCTATGCTGACTGACATGGTGGTCACATGTACCTGCTGAGCACTTGATATGTGGTGCTCTACAATTTAGTTTGGACATAAGTCTTAATTAAGATGTGTAAAAGTATGAAATACACATCAGATTTCAAAAACTTAATATGGAAAAATAATATAAGATATTAGTAATTTTATTTTTATGCATTTACTTGGTAATGTTTTAGATAAATTGAGTTAAAGAAAATATTAAAAATTAAAAATTTATTGCAGCTGAGCATGGTGGCATATGCTTATAATTCCAGCACTTAGAAGTCTGAGGCAGGAGGATCATGAATTAGAGGTCTGTCTGGGCTACAAAATGAGTTCAAGATCAGTATGGGCTAAACAGCAAGACTTTGACTCCAAATGAAATTCACCTGCTTCTTTTTACTCTTTTAATGAATTGAGTAGAAAATTTTAAATTACATATGTAGCATATCTCTAAGGTTTTTTTGAAAAGGAAGCTGCATTTGTGTCATGTACAATTGAGGGTCTATTAAAAATATTAAAAAGATACTTTGTTCAAGAATCTTAAACAAAAAGTGATAGGTAATATCAAACTAGGAACAATGGGATAAAAAATGTCAAACTCAATCATTTCTGTCCTCATGTGGGCAGGAAGAGATCTACATGTTAGAGATTTTGTCCCAAAAAAGAGAAGGCATTTGTCCCTCAGAAGCCCACAGACTAGAAAAGGAAAAAGATAAGTGAAAAAGAATTGTTTTAAATACAAAACAATGTTGGAAATATAACTTCCATATTTTGACTTATATTATTATTAAATAAATAAATAATATTAATAAATTATAAATAATGTTAATTTATTATTAAGTTATATTATATTAAGTTATTAATATAATATAAATTATAAATTTATATTAATTTATAAATTATATTAGTTTTTTTATTATCCAGACCCTACATTTTCTCTTTCTATTGCATGTCAAGTTCCTTAATAATAGGGATATCATACTACCAAATTTTTTGCAGCCAATGGCATGTGTTTCAGCACCTCATTTTATTTAGCATTTCTCCATTTCACCAGAGACAGTTTAGTCCAAGGAAACTTAAAGGGCCCATGTTCAAATACAGTGTCCAGTTTACAATGGTTCCACTTGTCATTTTTCAGCTTCATGATAGTGTTAAAGCAGTACACATTCAGTAGAAAGCAGGCTTCATGCTTCCAGTTTTTCTATGGCTAATGACACGTGGTGTGGTTCTCTCTCCTCATGCTGGGCAGTGGCAGCAAACCATGGCTCCAAATCAGACACACCATCACGAGGTGGGAACAACTGATTCTCTGCAGTGGATTATGTTGCTGGGCTGTGATGCTCATTAAGTTAGCTGTATTAAGTGTATTTTCAACTTAAGATATTTTCAATTTATAATGAGAATATTGGGAATAACCCCACTATAGATGAAAAAACATCTGTATTGCCAATGTCTACTACCAATTCACTTGCCGATTAACCCGTGTACCTTGTTTTCCACTAAATATATTGAGAAACAAGATCCTGAGTGACTAGTAGAATGCACACACAAACACACACGTGTGTGCACACACACTCACAAATAAAACTTTTGCTTACAACTTAGCTTCTTATTGTTAATCATCTGAAAATACCAAATGCTCATAACCCTCCCACTTACTGTAACTGTGCAACTGCAGAACAGCTATTTTCAAGCATTGGAAGGGTTCTGCATGCTAGCAATTGAGTTCCCTTTAAACATCCTTGAGAATGTTTATTTGAAAAGATTACCTTGTTTTCCTTCAGGATTAAGACATGGTCACTGCAGAGAGGGATGATTTGGAAAGATGACAAGAAGTTTTTGATAGTCCCTCAGAGATTACCCCTGCTAAATGACGATTCCTACGGAAAAACAAAATGCATTCTAGCCCACACACGTTTCAGACATTTTTCAAACACCTAGATTAGAGAAGATAGGTATTACAAATAACATATTTGTTGGAGAGAGTGAAGAAATCACAAACTCGCTTGGATAAACACTATTAAATGCATACTTAACAAGCCAGTTGCGACAGTTCCCCTCTGGCTCTCCCTGACAAGCTTGACTCCAGCTGTAAATTAGGTTGCAAAACTTCCTTGTCAGAGAACTCACCCTGTTAGGAGGACTCAGCCCTGGCTTTAAATCCACAAGGACAGAAAAATCAATGTGACAGAAAAGCAGTTGCTTGTGTTGGGCGTAAGCAAGGAGAAAAGGGAGTTTAAGTTAATCATGATTTAAGAATGTAGCAGAACAGTACACAGGCATATTTTCCTAGTGTCTCTGAGAAAGGGGAAAGGGAGCCTAGAGCACTTTGTATATGCTAACCTCAGAAACTGCCCTTTTTCACAAACAGGACTCCGAGTTTACTGTGGGAATAAGAAAGCATTGTTGATCACGTATAAACAGTTAGGATGCATCAAATCTACTAACTTTTGACTGATGCAGTGCTTATTATCCATGTGCAGAGTGGAGATAAATGAATTTCATCTTCTCTCTTTGAATCTGTGAACTGGGTTATGTAACCTGGGAGGATTTCAGGTTATATAGTAAATCTTAACCTCTCACAAAAGAAACAGGAATCCGGATGAGGGAAAGTAATTTTTTGGGCTGGTTTATATCTTGAAGCAGAGACTTTGAAATGGTCAATAAGACCTTCTAAGGTCACTGCTAGATTGCCATTGAGGTGTGAGCCACCATAGATAGAGGTGAGCACCACCTCAGCCATCAATCTCTGTTGGCCAGCTGAGGCCACTTCAATTAGATGTCTGCCTCTATTACCAATGTAGATAACTGAATCTCTTCATTAGAAAGAACAACATCTCAGCTGTCTACAGACTGACTTTGTCTTTCTAGAAGTCAAGTCAACCAGCCATAGTCCTTTAATTCTGCAAAGCATCTCTAACCAGCAGGACCATGATTTTGTAAGGCCTGAGAAAAACACCACTCTCAACTGTGCCAGTTGTTTGTCACATGGTACAACTGTTACTCCTCAGAGTTGTCTATTCTGTAAGTGTAGAGACAATCTGATGAAGACCCAATAGAGTTTTCACATATCATCTCTATTATCATAAAACAATCATAAAGCACAAGATGTTCTACCAAGAACCTCACAAAAGAAGTGTGTAGCTAGCTATTGCTCCTACCCACTGGGACTCATGAGAGAAAATATAGATCACTTAATCTATGAAAATGTGCAAGTACATATGAGCAATGGTATATGAACGATGAATCAGTAGAAAATGGAAAATAAAAGCATCTAAAGAAAACTGAGTTGCAGAAATGAATCATATAATAAATATGATTATCATAAGCCTTTTAAATAACAAATTTTGAAATTTAGAATAAGAAAAGAAAAAAATTATGTTGCTATATGTACTTGGTGCACCTGAAGTTGCACTAAAAACATGGCCAGCTAACATATGGTTGCTTTATGATAGACTCTTTTGGAGAGCTTTGGGTATTAAGCAAGTTTCAAAATCAAAACCACTCCATTTTCTGGCAAAGAATGCATAGCCATCAGTGCCGTCTTCTTTGAACCTGAAGAACAGGCTTTACTTGTACCAAGGGAAATTATCAGGAAGGCTTGTGGACTCTCCCTCTCAGGAGAGCTTTATAAATAGGATAACTTTTCACCTGTTTTGTGTGGCTTTCTCTAAAAGCAAATAATAAGCAATGAAGTCTTTTCAAAACCCTCTTTAGTTCTCTCATCTGGGTTATTCTCCAGTCACTCCACCTATTTGATTTTTCCCCATCTTGCAGTCAACACTTGGGAGGAAGGACCATTAGAGAAGTAAAATAGTTAATAAATATTCAAACCTTTCTATATTCCAAGAGCTACTTAATACTCTACTTTACAAAAAGAGACAAAAAAAAATTACAATCTTCTTGTCTAGACCAAATCCATAGCCCACAAAGAACTTATCATGTACTGAGTCCTATGTTCAGCATTTTGCATGAATAATTTTATTCAATCAATCTAACAGCAACCCTATAAAACAGACACTTTATTATTCCCATTATAAATGAGAAAATGAAGCATTAGAAATTTTGCCCTCCACAACCTAACAGAAGAAGGACCTATTGGAGCTAAGACTAGTGTAATTAATTTCTCATGGTAGCTGTAATAAATTATAACAAACTCAGTGGCTTATATCAACATAATTTTTTCCCTTTTATAGTTCTGGAGTCAGGAGTCTGATATCAGTTACAGTGAGCTAAAAACAAGGGATCTGCAGAGCTATAGACCCTATAGACTCCTTTCTTTCTGGAAGCTGTACAGGAGAATCTATCTTCTTACCTTGGGCAGAATGGTTGATACTTCATTCCTTGGCTTCTAGCCTGGTATCACATCATCTTTTCTCTCCTGCTCTTGCATCATATCTATTTCCCTCTTTATCAAATTTTCTTCTGTCTCCCCTCTCTTATAAAGACACTCACGATTATACTCAGGACCTACCTGAATAATTCAGAATAATCTGTCCATCTCAAGATCCTTAACTTAATTGCATCTGCACCATCCCTTTTGCCATGTAAAGTAGCATTCACAGGTTCCAGGCATTAGTTCCAGGGTATCTTTGAGGGTCATGATTCAGCACTCACACTAAGCAGTGTATATCTTCTTCTTAAGTGAGTAATTCTTGCTAAACCACATGACTGATCTTCAGCAAGTGGGCGGATATATAATATAAATAAAAGATCAAAAATTAAGTCATTTTTATCAACAGTCACACAAAGTAGTGACAAGAGCTCCGGACTCTTAGTCAAGACATGGCGTTCTTATCATTAAACAGAAATGCAATACTGAAGAGGTCTCAATGTGTGTACCAACTCTAATCTATAGAATTAAAAACAGATTCCAACAAATCTTTTCAAGTTTCATGGAACCCAACTATCAGTGTCTTCTCTACATCATCCCTAGAGACCCTTTTAATTCTGCCTGTATATTATCAAAGATTGTATCAATTATTGATTACTACATAACAAAATACCCTGAAACATATAAGCTTAAAAAAACAAACAATTATCTCAAAATTTCTGTGGGTCTGGAATTTGGAAGTAGCTTTCCTAGGAGGCTCCAGCTCAGAGTCCTTTATGAGACTGCAATCAACATATGAGTTGGGGTGCAATTTTCCGAAGGCTTCTCTGGAGCTGGAGAAACTACTTCAAGATGACTCACTCACATGGTTGTTGTAAAAGGCCTCACATCATCTTTTCAACATGGCATAATCCATATGCTACTTGAGTGTCCTAACAACATGGTGACTGGCTTCCCATAGTACAAATTATCCAAGAGAGAAAGAGCAAAGCAGAAACCACAATAGGTTCTATGAGCTAGCCTTGGGAGTGACAGAATACCACTTATGCAGGCCATTGATCCCACAGACTTACCCTTCCCTCCTGCATGGCTATGGGCATTGCATCAGGGCATGAATACCAACAGGTACAGCTGAGGCTCTCTTAGAGGCTAATTACTACAATAACTGACTGAACTTGTGCTTCCATGACAGGACTTCCATGTTGGTGTCTAACAACAGACCTTATGAGCATGCAGAATCTGTAAGGGAGAAAAAGTAGTATCTTTTCCTAACCTATTGCAAGGGTCATGGCTGAGAGGCCTGTAACAAAAAAGATTTACAAGAGAATAGCATATGAATTTATTTTGTGTAAATTTTGCATGACACAAGAGTCTTCTGAAATGAAGACACAAAGAAAACCAGAAAATCTGTGTTTATTGACAGTTATACATAAGTATGATTGGAAGACAAAAGCATGTGCCCTAATAGAAATAACTGGGGGAATTTAAAAATATGTGTTTCTTCAGATTCTTTTCCATGTCTTTGAGTCTTGGTCTCTTCCTCTGGATTTAGGGGAGATATCTCTAGAATGGTCTTATTACCTGGTTTAGAGGAAGATCAGAGAGTTCTTTTATGGCCTTCTTCAGGGGAGAATGACAGGAAAAAGTCAGAGAGAACTTATTACTTATGCTGTTCTCTAAAAAGCTAGGGCAACATATTTTGGGGTAGCATGTCCTAAGCCCTGCAAAGCCCTCTGTTATAACGTGTGATGGTTATAAGTACTTGTGGCTTTGAAACTATTATAACACTTACATTTTTAAGAGCATAGTTCTAGCAAGACAGAAAAACTAACTTTCACCACTTTTATTCAATATAGTACTTGAAACCCTAGCCAGAACAATCAGGCAAGAGAAAGAAATAAAGGAATCAAAACTGGGAATCAGAACAAATTGTCATTGTTTGCAAATGATATGATCTTATACATAGAAAATCCCCCCAAAAAATCACCAAAAAAACTGGTGAAACTAATAAAATAATTCAGCAAAGTTGAAGGGTTCAAAGTCAACATGCAAAAAACAGTAGCATTGACTGTCCACATCCCTCAGAATGAGCTACAGATTAAATGAAATTCCTATCACAAAACCAGTAGCTTTCTTCACAGAGTGAGGAAAAAACAATTCTAAAATGTGTACGGAAGCACACACACACACACACACAAAGACCAAGTAGCCGAGCCATCTTCATCAAAAAGAACAATCAGGAGACATTATATTACCTGATTTCAAAACAAAATACAAAACTATATGCATCAAAACAGCATGATATTTGCATAAAATCAACACATAGACCAATGCAACACAATAAAGAGCTTATAAATATACAGCCAACTGATTTGTGACAAAAATGGTAAGAGCATGCATTGGAAAAATTGTATCTTCTCAATTTTTGCTCCTGGGAAAATTGGATATCTACATACAAAAGAATGAAACTACACCCCTTCCTCTTAGCAATTACAAAAATCAACTCAAATTGGATTGAAGACTTAAAGTAATACCTAAAATTAAGAAACTACTAGCAAAAATGCTCCAGTACATTGAAATGGGCACAACCAAAAAAGTACAAGAAATTAAAAAAACATAGAGAAATGGAGATTATGTCAAAATAAAAAGGTTATGACAGCAAAGGATACAGTTATCAGAAGACACAAACTATAGAATGGGAAAAATATTTGCAAATTATGTACCAGAAAAGGGACTTTTATCCTGAATCCTGAATAAGGCTCTCAAAAAAGTCAGTAGCAAAACAAACCAAATAACCCAACTAAAAACTGAGCAATAGATCTAAGTTGACATTTATCAAAAGACATATAAATGGCAAACAAGTATAAGAAAAAATGCTCAACATTACTAGCCGGAAAATGCAAATCAAAACCATGATATTGTCTCACCCCGGCAAGACTGTTCATTATCAAAAAGATCTTAGAGAACAAGTTCTGGTAAGGCTGTGGCGAAAATGAAGCCATTGCACACTGTAGGTGGGAATGGAAATTAGTAAAGCCATTACAGAAAACAAAAAGGTGATTACTCAAAAAGTAAAAATAGGCAGGACCTGGTGATGGATGCCTGAGATCCCAGAACTAGGGAAACTGAGGCAAGAGGATTGTAAATTTGTGGACAACATGGGATACATAGTGAGACCATTGTTTTCAAAAACAAAAAACCTAACCAGGCATAGTGGCTCATACTTGTAATCACAGTTACCTGGGATCAGAGACAGATCAGAAAGATAAAGGTCAAGGCCAAACTTGGCAAAAAACAATAATCACAAGACCCCATCTCATCTAATAAAATTTGGCCATGGTGGTGCACACCTGTCATTCCAGCCATGCAGAAAAAGTAAAAAGGAAGATGGTGGTACAGGTCAGTTAGGGCATAAACACAAGACCCTATTCAAAAACTAATTAAAGCAAAAAAGGCTGGCTGAGTAGATAAAGTGGTAAAGTATCTTCCTACCTAGCACAAGGTCCCTGAGTTCAACCCTCAGTATAGCAAAAAAAAAAAATTTTAAAGGATCTAACAAATGATGCAATGATCCCACTCTTGGATATACAACCAAAAGAAATTAATTCAGTATGTTGAAGAGATCTCTGCATTCTCAGGTTTACTGCAGCACCAATCACTAGCCAAGAAATGGATGTAACTGAAGTGTTCATCATCTGATGAATGGATAAAGAAAACTTGGTACATACACACAATTGAATATTATTCAGCCACAGAAAAGAATGGAATCTTGTCATCTACACAACATGAATGAAATTGGAGCTCAGTATGCTAGGTGAAATAAGACAGACACAGAAAGACAAGTACTGCCTGATTTCACTGATAGGTGGAATATTAAAAAGTTGACCTCAGAGAAATTGACAGTAGAATGATGACTTCCAGAGGTCAGGAAGAACAGTGGGGGAGAAAGGAATGGGGAGAGATTGATCAATGGTACTAAGTTCAAGTTAGATAGGAACAAGAAGTTCTGATGTGCTATTTTATGTACTGTATATCAAAAAGCTGAAAGAAATGATTTTGAAAGTTTTCACCATTAAGAAGTGATAAATGCTTAAGGTGATAGATGTGTTTAAGCTGATTTAAACATTGCATAATCTACACATGTAGCAGAAAATCTCATGGCATTCTGTTAATATGTACCACACTTATTAGGACATTTCAATTGTAAATAATGGAGTTCATTACATTTTCATACATGTATATAACCTACTTTGGTCATATTCACCCCTATTTTCACATTTAGCCCCTTTCTCCACTCTCATTAGTCTACTTCCTCTCTCTTCCCTAGTAAGTCCCCATTCTACTTTCATGTCTTTTTTTTTTATTCCACAGATGAGAGAAAACTCACAAAACTTGCCTTTCTCAGTCTGGATTATTTCACTAACATGATCTCCAGTTCAATCCATCTTCCCCAAAACAACATGATTTCTTTCTTCTTGTGATAACTCCACCCCTGTTTTTATTACTCAGGATTGCATTTTGCTGTTCAGGGTCTTTTATGCACCATATGAATTTTAGGATTTTTTTCTATGTCTGTGAATAATATCATTGGAATTTTGGTGTAGATTGCATTGAATCTGTAAATTACTTTCAGTAATATGGCCACTTACACAATATTAATTTGTTAGTCCATGAACATTAGATGTCTTTGTCACCTTCTAGTATCTTCTTTAATTTCTTCATCATAGAGTTCTTTCCTATCTTTGGTTAGGTTTATTCCTGGGAATTTTACTTTTAGGCTATTGTGGGATTGTTTTCCTGATTTCTTTCTCAGCATGGTCATTATTGGTATATGAAAAAGCAACTGTTTCTTTTATGTTGATTTTGTATCCTGCTAATTTGCTGAAATCATTTAGCAGATCTGAAAGTCTTCCAGTGGAGTGTTCAGGGTCTCTTAAGTACAAAATCATATCATCTGCAAATAGGGATAATTTGATTTCTTCCTTTCTATTTTTATCCTTTGTATTTCTTTCTTTTGCCTTATTTCTCCTGCTAAGATTTCAAGCACTATATTAAATAAGAGTAAAGAGAATGGATCCCCTTGTTTCATTCCTGATTTTAGTATACTCATTCAGTATAATGTTGGCTCAAGGCCTGCTTTATACAGCCTTTTTTATTTTGAGGTATGTTCTTCTATTACTAGTTTCTTCAGGTATTTTATCATGAAGAGATGTTGAATTTTGCCAAAGGCTTTTTCTGTATCTGATTTCTGTCTTTGATTTTTTTATGTGCCATATTGCACTTATCAATTTGTGTTGGTTAAACCATCCTTGCATTCCTACAATGATTCCAACTTGATCGTGGTGTATGATCTTTTGAATGTATTGTTGAATTATTTTTCCAAGTATTTATTATGGAGTTTTATATTTATGTCCATCAAGGAAATTGGTCTAAGGTTTTCTTTTTGTCATGTCTTTACCTGGTTATGGTATCAAAGTAATACTGACTTTGTAGAAAAGTTGAAAAACATTGGTATTAGTTTTTCTTTAAAGGACTAATAGAATTCAGCAGTGAATCCATCCTGTTCTAGGATCTTCTTTGAGGGGAGACTATTACTGCTTCAATTTCGTTGCTCACTATTGATCTGTTTGTTTTTATACCTTATTGGTTTAATATCACAAGTGTTCTAGAAATATATCCATTTCTTATAGATTTTCTAATTTATTGGAATATACATTTTCAAAAATATTCCTTAATGATCTTCTAGATTTCAGTGGTATCTGTTGTAATATTTCCTTTTTATGTCTCTAATTTTATTAACTTTTGTCTTCTCTCTTTCTTTGAGTTAGATTGGCTAAGATTTATCAATCTTATTGATCCTTTCAAAATACCAACTTTTTGTTTTGTTAATCCTTTGTATAGTTCTTTTAGTTAGCATTTAATTGATTTAATTTTTGATCTTTTTTATTTCTTTTCATCTACTCATTTTGGAATTGATTCTTATTTTCTAAGGTCTTGAGTTTCAGCATTAGGTTATTTATTTGAGATCTCTTTGATTTTTTAGTGTAGGTACTTACAGCAATAAAATTCCCTCTTAGAATTACTTTGACTATATTCCAGAGCTTTTGGTATGTTGTGTTTTCGTCTTCATTTGGCTATACAGTTTGTTTTGATACAGGGTCTTACTATGTATCCCTGGCTGGCCTTGAACTCATAACCTTCCTGTTTCAGTCTCCTGAGTACTAAAACCCAAATTGTACCTATTGTAGCCAGGTATGGTGGCACCTGCCTGGCCACAATATGTATGATTTTTTATGTTTTTTGTATCAATTAAAAATTAATTAAATTAAAATTAAAATTTAAAAAAATAGCTCTGACAGCAAAGCAGAAGGTGGATTAATGTGGCCCCTATTGCCTCTCAAATACCCTCAAGTAGGTAACAGGCACTCTGCCAGTCCTAATTTATGCATCAATGATCCATATGGGCAGATTTCTGCCCTCAGAATGCAGTTTTTAGATTGTACTTTTGTGAATGACCAGATCCTTGTTCTCTCATCCTCAATGCATTTTCTATTTTCCTACCACCTTTTTTCCTCTTTTCAATTTCCCTTCCCTGGTTGACTCCTCCTTAAGCATGCCATCAAATATACAAGTATCATTTAGTCTCTCTAATACTGACCAAATGATGTATCTTTGGAGGTCAGGGTTCAGGTTATGATGTATGAGTTACCTTTAATGAACATCTATCCCAGTTTCTTAATTTGAAGGGAAAAATAAGCATTCCCATATCTGTAAGGCTTAAGGTTTTTTCTGTTCCTGTATTCACTATATCAAGTGAGTCAAATGCTCAAAAAATGTTTTATTATTTTAAAATATTGACTAGAGCTGCATCTGTTGTATTAGTGAATGTGGCAGAGCAACCTGGAATATAAACTCCTTAGGAAATTCTATTTCTTCATTCATAGCTCTTAGACTATTGACTAACACTAAACAATGTTCATTGAATAGTCATTAAAAGTGACCTTAGAAGCTATTGTTTCCTTTCTTTTCCTGCTAAATTTAGAAGTGATCTTTACTTCCTCCTTGCAAATGGCTACATGCTTCAGTCAAGTCACTTAATCTAAAAATTAATTTTCACTTCTATAAAACCGGACATCATTAGTACTTCCCTTGCACAGGGTTGTTTTGAGTATGAAAGAAAAATGTACATAGAGTCCAATGTCTTTCCAGAATACAAACTGATGGTATTTAATCAATCTCTAGCACCAAATAAGAATAAATAATAAATTGTCATACAGAAAAAAATTGAAGAAATGGGTTAATGTTGATTCAGAATCTATCTAATGATCACTTACTCCCTGAACATGCAAGTTTTAAAAAAAAACTTATCTCTGATTATCTATAATACACCAAGTAAACTGGCTTTCTTTAAGGTCAGTCTCTTGACTTTTTAAAATGCTTAGAGTATGCACTGAATCAATATTTATTTAGCTTTTATGTTCTCCCATTTATTACGTAAGGAACTAGAAATGCAAAGAAAAATTAAGAGATAGTTCTAAATCTAAGGAATTTTACTGATGAGGAAAACAAGCAAGATAGTGAAAAATTATAAGAGCAATAGTGAGGTGTGTGAAGATTGAGATAGACAAAGAAAGCATTGGGGAGGAGCAACCAACACAGCCTGGTAGGAGGAGAGACTAGAGGAGACAATCCAGAAGACATTTGTTATAACCGGAAGGTGAGGGTTGTCCTGAGTGGAAGGAGCAGTCTGAGAAAAAGAATAGGGAGTTGAAATGACAGTCAATTAAGAATGCAGGGAATGCCTTCAGATTGGGACATAGAATGAGGAGAAAATTCATGTCAAGAGCTGAAGTTCTGCAGTGGTAGGTAGTAGTCAGATCTGAGAGGGCTTTGTAGTTGTGATACGGTTTTAAACTGTACCTTTATGCGCCCCTGGTGAATGCATGAAAAATGTTGAGCAGAAGGATATAATCATCACTGATGCACTATAGAAAGATCACTCTGGTACCAATGTGAGGATAGAACTGGAAGGAAACTCTCAGGGGTTCATAGCCTTTGGTATGTGCAATAATAACCTACATACTGTGTTACTAGGAATGGTTGGGCTCCAACACAAAGGAGCTCCCAGGATGCAGATGAAGACAATCTGTGGCTTGTACTTTAAGATACAGGAAGAACAACTTAAAAAATAACTGACAATAATGAGAGGGAAGGCAAATAATGAATGTGAACCAAGGTAGTGGCAGTGAGGTTGAAGAATGAAGCCGAACTTGAAACATATTAAAGATACCCTAGAGATTGATTACAAGTGTGAAAAGGAAGGCAGGAAAGACAGAGACCCAGGCTTCAGGCCCATACTACTGACCAGACATTCAAAAGAATGGAATATCAGGGGGAAAAGCTAGGCTTAAAAGAAAGCTGATGAGTCCTATTTTCATATATTGAGATGAGGGACTTTTAAATTTTCTTTTGGAGCTGTTCATTGTTGGAGTTTGAAGGGTCCAACAGATATCACCCTGAAGTCTGGAATGATAGAAAGATAGCAATAAGAATCTAGCAGTTTGAAAAGACATCATCTTCACTACACCAAAATCTAAATATGAAAATGTGGTTTGGGTTCTCTCGGGTACTACAGCCCAGAATTGACTGGGCAGATTTACCCACCAAGTCACAAGGGGCAGAGTACAGTGTGTGCCTCCTGCAGAGATAGATCCCTAAAAGAATGCTGCACTGGAAGGTCCTCGTTCCTTTCCCCAAAGATACTGAGACAAGCCAACTCTCCACCCTGGAAAAGCAGTGGATAAAGATGAGAAAGGCCACTAGTGCTGCTGCAATGGAAAATCTTTCCACAGTGGAGAGACATCAAAAGTAGAAGACAATATCTAGTAGGTACCTAGAGGGATATGCATGAAAGGCATGAAAAGACATTTTATGGGAATACAGGCCCTGGAAATGTTCAGGGGCACCTTTAGTAAAGAAAGTATAGAACAGAAGTAATAAGAAATGTGTGTATATTAGCTTCCTATGGCTGTCATAACAAATTACCTCAAACTCAATGGCTTAAGCAGTACAAAATTATCATCTCACATCTGGAGGTAGTAAGTCCAGAACTCTCACTAGAGCAAATCAAAGTGTCAGTAGGGATGTGTTTTTCTCTGGGGGCTCTAGAGAAGAATTTATTTTCCTGCCTTTTTCAGCTACTAGAAGCCACCTGTATACCATTTCTCAAAGCCAACAGTGACAAGTGAGTTGAATTCTTCTCACATTGCATCACTCTGATAACCTTTTATGCCTTTCTTTTCTACTTTTACAGTACTCTGAATAACATTTAGCCAACTCAAAACAAAAAAAAATCCAGGAAAATCTCCATATTTTGAAGTCAACAGATTAGCAATTTTAATTCCCCAGTGTATTTTTTAGTTTCTAAGGATTGGAATTTGGACATGTTTGGAGAGAAGAGAACATTGTTCTGTGTACCTTAAATCACATATACAAAACATAGGAAACACTAGCTTTTATAAATTTTTTAAAGATAAAAGTATTTGAATTTACTTACCAGTAAAGAAAAAAGTGAAGTGATAAGAGTAAGATCAATTTCTAGACATATATTTAAAAGTAACACAGGATAGAAAATAGACAGCCTCTTCAACAAATGCTGGTGGGAAAAGTGGTTATCTCCCTTCAAAAAACTGAAACTAGAGCCATGTTTATCACCCTGTACTAGTATCAACTCAAAATGGATCAAGGACCTTAATATCAGACCTGAAACTCTGAAGTTAGTACAGGAAGGAGCAGGAAACACTCCGGAACTAATAGGTATAGGCAAGGACTTCCTCAATAGAACCCCAGCAGCTCAGCAGCTAAGAGAAAGGATGGACAAATGGGACTACATAAAATTAAAAAGCTTCTGCACAACAAAAGAAATGCTCTCTAAATTGAAGAGACCACCCACAGAGTGGGAGAAGTATTTGCCAGCTATACATCAGACAAAGGACTGATAACCAGAATATACAGGGAGCTCAAAAAACTAAACTCCCCCAAAGTCAATGAACCAATAAAGAAATGGTCAACTGAACTAAACAGAACTTTTTCAAAAGAAGAAATTCAAATGGCCAAAAAACACATGAAAAATGCTCACCATCACTGGCCATAAGTGAAATGCAAATCAAAACCACACTAATATTCCACCTCATCCCTGTTAGAATAGCTATCATGAAAACTACCACCAACAACAAATGTTGGTGAGGATGTGTAGAAAAAGGAACCCTCATACACTGCTAGTGGAAATGCAAGCTACTACAACCACTTTGGAAAACAATATGGAGGCTTCTTTAAAAACTTATCATAGATCTGCCATATGATCCAGCAATCCCACTCCTAGGGATATACCCAAAAGAATTCGACTCAGGTTACTCCAGAGGCACCTACATACCCATGTTTATTGCAGCACTGTTCACAATAGCCAAGTTATGAAAAAAGCCAAGATTCCCCACTACTGATGAATGGATTAAGAAAATGTGGTATTTATACGCAATGGAGTTTTACTCAGCCATGAAGAAGAATGAAATTTTATCATTTGCAAGTAAATAGATGGAACTAGAGAACATAATCTTGAGCAAGGTTATCCAGGCTCAGAAGACCAAAAATCATATGTTCTCCCCATATGCAGACTTTAGATCAAGTGCAAATGTGGTAATATTGTTGGACTTGGGTCACATGCTAAGGGGAGAGCACATACAAGAAGAATGAAGATAGGTAGGAAACCCAAAACTTGAAAGTGTTTGATATCCCCACTGCAGAGGAGCTAATACAGAAACCTTAAAGCGACAGAGGTCAATATGGGAAGGGGATCAGGAACTAGTGAAAAGGTCAGGTAGAGATGAATCAATTTGAGTTATAATACACTTGTGCATGGAAGCAATGGTAGGAGTCTCTCTGTATAGCTATCCTTATCTCAACTAGCAAAAATGCTTTGTCTTTCTTATTACTGCTATGTCTATTCTTCAACAAAATTGAAGAAAAGGACAGAACAAGTTCTTCCTGGAAGCAAGGAGGGGAAGGGGAAGAGAGAGGGGGCAATGGGCATGGGGAAGAAATGGCCCAAACAATGTGTGCACATTTGAATAATGAATAAAGAAAAAAAAATGAAAGTGTTTGAATTTGTTTACCAGTAAAGAAAAAAATAAATGAGGAGACATGTCTCTAAAGCTACTACCTTTTACCTCACATTTTACATCACTAACAGATAACTCAGTAGAAATTGTTTAAAAGTTAAAGACTGATGTAGCCTTGAAAACGCTAGAAGAGAATAAATTATAATACTTTTTGACAAAATAGTATGCCTCAAGAATGAAATAAGTTTATTTTGCCAAGAAAATAAGCAGAGTAAGTAAGAAGAAATGGAAAATAGCATATACAACAAATTAAGTTATTGATGCTGCCTATTGTCAGCTGCAGCAGAGTTGGAATGAATTGGAAGCTGCTTCCCTAACCATCAGACATGTCCTTGAGTCAGTGCTAAGGCTCCAACCTCATAAAAGATCTACTACTTTAAAGGAAAAGGCTAATTCTAACTTCAGTTTGTTCCTATACAGTGTTAGTGAAAAGTAGGTTCCACCTCATTCAGTCTTCTCTTTTTAGTTTCATAAAACTTTCTGCCTTACAATGTTTGATTAAACTGTCATTCTTGAGTATACAACATGGAATTTCATGGATTTCTCACATGTAAAACTACATTACAGGTAAGGCACAACGTCTAGCTTTCCACCCTCCACTGAATGAGAAGGTCTATAAATCCTACCCCCAAGAAGGCAAATAAAAGCTCAACAAAAGTGACAAAACAGTCACAAAGGGAAAAAAAAAAGTACACACTAATATTTCTCATGAACATAGACACATAAGAAAATTTAAAAATGTTAACAAAGCATAAACCAGTAGAAACCAAGAGTATATTGTAGATTTTCAATGTTAAATTAAACTTGCATTGCTGAAATGAATTCCATTCAGACACAGTATACAATTCAATTATGGGAATATACCATATGAGTAAAATAAAAGACAAAAATCACATTATCATCCCAATAGGTATAGCAAAAGTATTTTGAAAAAAAAACCAAACCAAAACTTAAATTCATATTGTAGACTGAATGTGTCTTCCCCAATTTATACACTGAAATCAAATCCCTAATGTGAGGCATTTGGAAATGGGAATGTTAGGGAAAGATTAGGTTATAAAGGTGGAACTCTCAAAAAAAAGAGCATCTGCTCTTGCCCCTTTTACCATGAAAAGTTATAGGGAAAAAAAATACCATCTCTAAACCAGGAAGCAAAATCTGCTAGGACCCTGATCTTAGGCTTCCCAGTCTCCAGATCTGTGAGGAATAAATTTCTATGGTTTGTAACCCACTGAATACATACTGGTTTTTTTGTCGTACCCAAATGTAGTAAGATACCTCATACAATATGCAAAAATGAATTCAAAACTGACCATGGAAAAAAATAAAAAATTAAAAAAATAAAAACAAAAACCACCAAAAAACCTGATCACCTACCTAAATGTAAATAAGTAAACTAGAAAGTTACCAAGAGAAAACACAAGTCTTTCCGGTCCTGAATTATTCAAAAAGCTCTCAGATAGGCACCAAATCATATTCCATATCAGAAAAAACCATACACTGAACTTCATCAAAATTCAATATTTTTTTCTCAAAAACAAATGTGTGCTTCATTTCTGAAAATAGTGAGGCCAAAGGCTAGAGGAAAATATTTGTAAGTTACATATTTGATAAAGAATTTATAAGCAGAATATATGAAGAATCTTTGCACCTTAATAAAAAAAACAATGCTCAAAAAAATAGGCAACAGATGTCATCATGTCACCAAAGAAAATCTATAAATGGTTAATTAAGAAGATGAAAAGATACATATTTTTTATTAGAAAAATGCAAGTTTAAGCCAGAATCATATACCCTGTACATCTACTCAAATTGTTGTAATCAAAAAGATGAATAGTATTAATTGTTGGTAAAGATATGCAGCAAATGAGAACTCTCATAGATTATTAGTAGGAATGTAAAATGTCACAGCCATGTTTTCCTTGGAAAACATTTAGCAATTTCATAAACATTTAAACATAAACTTACGGTGCAATATAGCAATTCAATTCCCAAGAATCTAGACAAGGGAAATGAAAGCGTATGTCTACACAAAGACATGAAGGTAAATGTTTATAGAGCATTGTTCACAATAGCCCCCAAATGGAAACAATCTAAGTGTTAATCAAGTGGAAAATGGATTAAATAAAAATGGCATATTAATAAAATGGAATATTATTCAGCAATAAAAGGATAGCAGTATTTATATATGCTACAATACAGATAGATCCCAAAGAAGAAGTTAAATACAAGAAGCATAATGACTATTTGATTAATTTTTATGAAATATTCAGGAAAATCAAAGTTATAAAGAGAAAACTGGTCAGTAGTTGCGTAGAACTGGTAATCAAAGCAAGGTGAAGTTTAAACTGTAAATAGATACAAAAGAAATTTTTAGTAGTTTTAGAAGTGTTCTAAAACTAAAATGTGGTTATGGTTGCCTCGCTATACAAATTTACTAAAAAATATTGAATTGCTCCATTATAAAGGGTGAATTTTTATGGTATGTAAATTATGCACCTATAAAGCTGTCAGCAAGTACAGCAAATGACATTCCATTGGAAGGTATCTGTTCAAAAACTACTTGGTAAGCAAGAGTTCTGTTCATTATGGCGATATCCTCAGAATTTAGAAACACTGACCTACTTCTTAGACTTTTTGTCATCTGGTTCCAATCAAGGTAACAGAGTTAATTTAGTTAGTTTCCCCTGCATAGGAACATATCTTAAATGTGGAAGCAAAAAAAAAAAGAGTCAGCTCTCACATGACCCAAACTTGTTAGTCCATCTGTAAAAATGAAGGCAACTTTTTCCTTGCTTATGAAAATGTTTGAGGAAAAACTATGTGCTTGGTTTAGCATAATTGACCACAATAATTACAGTGCATGAGAATCTGTGTTGTATTTATAAGACTGCTGAATCTGGTGGGGGAGGTAAGGGAAAGTCAAAGCTTCAAATCTATGTCTTTAATCCACAGAGAGCCATGCACATTTTTTTTTAATGGTCCAAACTGGCAATTATGGGTTGCAAAGGTATTTGTGCTTGTTCAGATGTTCCATAACAAGATTTGAAGACGTCCATTTTTCTAAGTAAATCTAGTACTAAGGAAAAGTGGTAAACTGTCAAACTTGAGAGCTGTATGTATTTTTTTAAATCACCACATCTTTAGTAAAGACAGGCCCGTCTTTTAAGAGAAATCCAGTCTGCTCAGAAATTATTTAGGAAGAAAGTGTGATTCAGACTCTTGAAGGGAGGAAGAATAAATTTTAACTTATGATTTAGACTCCAATACTAAATCATTATTTATAGTCACATGGCAGCTGCTAGACTACATCATGGTCACCAATTTGATTTCAGACCAATAATAATAGCACACAAGACCTCATTATGTTCCCATGGCCTTATCATATCTCTGAAAGAGCTACTCCTGAAACTGCTAATTTTGGCATTTTGTCAAAATCAGTGAGGCATCAAAACCATTATTTCAACCCAGATAAGAGCACTGGATCTGGTATATAAATGTAGTTAGTCTGCAGGGCATAATCTATACATTACAATATCAAGGTTAAAAAGGAGAGCTTTTGAGCTGGCCATCCAACAGTTATTTTGAGAAAAGAATTCTGCAATTAAACTTATTTGATAGATTATTCTAAGCAGGTAGTCCTTAAAAATGATAAGTTCCCATATGCTAAAACTTTTACTTCTATTCCTCAAAGTAAGTAAAAGTCATAAAGAAGAGAGGAATATATAACCACATATGTAGGTAAACTAGTAGCTGTGGTAATGATGGGTAAAGAAAATTTGCTCTCTTAATCAGTAGTGAGAAGATTCATAACAGGATTGAAACCCCTTGTACCTGGTCCTTTTCTTCCCATCCAGTGCCACAACTGAGCAACTAAAGAAACCTTCCTAACATTTTACAGGGCAGAACCTCAAGCCTATGCAATGTTTGTAGGGATCTAAGTTCAGCTACTATTCTTATCCTATCTGCAATAAAGTGAAGTCACCTCCTAATGGCCTCAGGAGGCTCAGACCTACATATGACCTGAAACCAACAACTCCCAAAGCAGGAAATGGATCAGAGCCAACCTTTGCTTCATAGGGCTTAAATTCTGAACTCACTCTTCTGTTGGGGTTGAGACTTTGGCTTTCACTCTCTCAAATCCACCAAAATGATTTATAATGAGACTCTTTATGTCACCACCAGAAAATAAGCTAGCAAAGCCAATTACCTCTACAAACTACCTTTTCATTAACCAAGAGTTTGTCTACTTAAATCCTCACAACTAATACTTTTGAACTCTGGTAACCATGTGTGTTTTGCATACTTTCCTCATATGTTTGGACCTCTGACCTTTTTTAATCTCCTAGAATCCTCCTATACTCTATCCTGGACTCCCCATGTTTGGCATTTCTCCAGTGATCTCTATACTCTTGTGACTGCCCCATGATAGGCCAAGAACTGTTGTCAATACAGCAAAACATTGAATTCTAAGACTAGAGATGTGGTTCAAGTGGTAGAGCACTTTTCAAAGGAAGAAGTCCAAATGTCTAAAAAACACATGAAGAAATGCTCAACATCCCTGGCCATAAAGGAAATGCAAATCAAAACCATGTCAAGATTTCTACTCACTCCTCTTAGACTAGCTATACCAAGAACACAAACAGCAACAAATGCTGGCAAGCATGTGGGGAAAAGAATTTCTCATACACTGTTGGGAATGTAAATTAGCAGAACCACTATGGAAAATAGTATGGAGACTCCTCAAAAAACTAAAAATAGAACTGCCATATGATCCAGAAATTCCATTCTTAGAGATATACCCAAAGGAATGTAAGTCAGGTTACAACAAAGGCACTTGCATACTCATGTTTATTGAAGCATTATTCACAAAAGCTAAGCTATGGAAACAGCCAAGATGCCCCACTACTGAATCCATTTCTGAATGGATTAAGAAAATGTGGTATTTATATATAATGGAATTTTATTCAGCTATAAAGAAGAATGCAATTTTGTCATTTGCAGGTAAATGATTGGAACTGGAGAACATCATCTTAAGTGAAGTTAGCCAGGTTAAGAAGACCAAAAATTGCATGTTTTCTCTCATATGTAGAATATATAGACCTAGTACAAATACAGCAATACTATGAAAAACAGGTCATGCTAAAGGAGGTCACATTTGAGAGGGGGAGGGTAAAAGAAGGAAGTTAAGAAGGTGAATATGATTGATATACTCTCATACAAGAATGAATATAGAATTTTTAAACCAGCTGAAACCATCATAAAAACACAACTAAGGTAGAAAGCAGAAAAATAGAGGGAATGAATCAAATAGGGTAAAATATATATATATGTGTGTGTGTGTGTGTACACACACACACACATATATATACACATACACACATGGAAGTGCCACAAGGAAACTCCCTGTGCAGCTATCTTAAACAAGCAAAAATGTCATTTTATTTTCTTCTCCTTTTTCCTTATATAAAATCAGAGAACAGGAGGGTGAAATAGGTCCTGCCTGAGGGGGTTGGCACTGGTGGGAAAGGGAAGGAGGCAGGGAAATGGTGGAAGGTGAATATGGTGCAAATATTGTGTATGTAAATGGAAAAATGATATCTGCTGAAATTATTCCATGAATGGAGGGAGGGGAGGATGAAGTACAATGGTGAAAGGGATGAATTCAAGTATGATATATTTGATACATTGTGACAGCTTTTGTAAATGCCACAATGTACCCACACCCAGCACAATTTTAAAAAGTTGTAGAGCCCTGCCTTGCAACCTCAAGGCCCCAAGTTCAAACCCCAGTACTGCAAAAAAAAAAAAAAAAAAAAAAGTTGAATTCTCTTATTGCATCATGGCCTTTGTAAAGCCAATAGTAAGGTGGTAATGTGAGGCTTTTAATTTAAATTCATATTCCCTTTTCTCAATTTAGCAAGTATTTTTTGAGGATCTCCTCTCTCCTAGATACTCTGTGACAATTACTGCCTACATCTAATTCCTCAAATCCACAACCACTCTACACTCCTACCTCAAATTTTTTGTTCTTTTAAAGTAACCCTGAAGAAGAGTTAGTAATACAGGAAACAGCTGACCCTGAATGTTTTACCCTCTGTAGCATGAACCCAAGGTTTTCTCTGACTTACAAATCATAGTCAAAATGACAACATCTTTTGAAGTTATTTTCCTTAAGATGACAGTAAGATACATTTCCTATTCTCCTCACAGAGGTTTTGTGTAAATTAATGCTTCTTCTAGAATACTTCAAAGACAGTATAAATGCCCAAAACATACCAGAGTTTCTCTCCATGGTGTTTACTTCCCAAACATCTAGATCAGCACTGCCCAGGAAAGATGGAATATGAACTACGTATGTTGTTTTAAAATTACTAGTAGTGGTAGTTAACAAAATTAAAAGAAGCAGATGAAACACATGGCGATGATATACATAATTTAAATCAGTATATCATTTCAACTAAGTCTTTTCATTGCCTGTGTATTTTGTGCTTAGTGTGCATATCAATTCACGCTATTAAAGCATTTCGAGTGCTTCATAGCCACAGGTGGCTGGTGATGAACACACTGGACAGCATGGTTCTAGATGTTCAGTTAGTGAATGTCACCATGTCACCCAGGACTAAGTTAGAGACTTAGAACAGTTCTTTTCAATGATTTAATTTTATAATTATTTATAAAATTTTAACTTTTATAATTAGCTAAACCTAGTTCAGTGACCATGCTATGAGGTCTTGCTGTGAGGCAAGCAAACTATCAACCTGAAATAATGGTTTGAATTATCAAAGCTTACATAATTATATAACTGAAAAACTTGTCCCAATGACATGCTTAGATATCATCCGATATGAAAGGTTTTCCATTACAACAAGAATGGTGTGAAAATAAAATATGCTACAGTTAATTGGGTGAGGATTTTCATACTGGACCATCCTACTGTTTGAACAGAGCTCTCTCAAATTCACCAACATGGTTTATAATGAGAATCTTTATGTCACCAGAAAACAAGCTCACAAAGGTATTAGTTATGCTCCATTCTTTTTGTATCTCATGAAATGTCTGTGATGGCACTCTGCTCTTGGCAAGGGTCACAGACAGACACAGACATGGAGTCTGAAAGACTGGTCTAAATCTTTTGATAATTAATTTTGCAGACATGAAGTTGGTGACCCTGGAAAGAGAAGCCTCCCTCCATTGAGAAAGAGTATCTAGTCTCTTCCTGTGTGAGAATGTTTTGCTTCAAAGTAAACAAACTGAAGAGAAGAAAAATGAGGTGCAAATATGCTATCTTCTGAGTAAACAACCAGGCTAGTTAGGATATGCTTTTCCTGGAATGTGTTGTGAATTCCAGAGGCAGGCACACACATGTCAAAGAACAGGCTGTCCTGATGGACATAGCCTGAAGACTTAGTTGAGTATATTCATGCATTAAATTCCACAAATCCAACTGTGGGTTCAGATTTTTATAAAGTTTTTTATAGTTAGATGTTTTTAGTTTTAATAAGGAAAATAAAGACTATTAAAATCAACCTTACTTGATAGCTTTCTTGGGTATTACATCACTTTCTAGTATCTCTGATCCCTGCTTGTTTTTTATTTTTTTTATAACAAAAGAGATCCAACGTAATGACTAAAGAAAAAATTCCCAGAATAATTATTTTAGCATAACTGTAATAGAGTATGACTTGTTAAGCTACTAAACATCCAGCCAGGTAGGCTTTTATCTCCCGATATTCCTAACTGAAAAGACCTCCATTAGTATCATCCTTTGAGCTTCTGGCAGGGATAGACTGTGTGAGGTGACCAACTCACTGATCTCAGGCACAAAATTTGAGGAGGCACCAAATTACTCAATAATACACACACACTTCAATGCAATATTTTTAAATATCAAAATTAATGTAAAAAACCATGATGAATAAAATAACAAACTTTAAAATAAGACAGTATTTGACTCTGTATCAGCACCACTCTGAGCCATTCCATTCACCCTGGTCCCAGCATTGCTCAACCACATGTCTTGGAAGGAGCAAGTGTTCTGTGGGTAGATTTGGAAGAAGAAGTTGAGCATGCTCTTTCTTCAGTCTGCCAGTATGTTGTGCTCTTCTATGCTGTAGCTGTTATCCAGGTGGGCCCCACTCCCCCACTACCACCAAGGGAAGATCTGCAGGTGGGCAGAGCTGCCAGGCTCTCCTGAAGTATAAGCAATCTTTCCTCCTTGACAGAATAAGCATTAGATTCCCCAACAGCAGTCTTGGTAGTAAGGCTACCCAATTGCCTGCCTCTCATAGATGTGTGTCTCTCTCCATAGATTCTGAATTTAGGCAGGTGAAAAAGACGTGGTTGGTACTGATTCCTCTAACACTCAAGCACAGAATGCTGGGAATCCCTGCACATCCCTCTAATCATCATAATACAGAATAGTATAATTACAAATGACGTCTTAGTCTATATTGTGTGCTATAACACGGTACTTACAAAAAATACTTGAGACTAAGTAACATAAAAGAATTTAACTTATCACAGTCCTGGAAGTTAGAAAGTCCATGGTTGAGGACCTGGCATCTGTGAGAGCCTTTGTGTTGGGTCATTCCATAATGGAAGTTGGAAGGGCAAGATCATATACATATGGGTGTAGATATGAGAAAGCCATCCTCCAACACACAGACAGAAGGGGAGGTAAGAAGGGATTAAGAGAGGGAGAAGGAAAAGGAGAGAGAGAGAGAGAGAGAATCTTACTCTCAGTCTTGATTCCTTTTATAATGGCATTAATCCACTCATGAGCATGGAGTCCTTGTGATCTACACACCTACCTCCCATGAGGTCCACCTCCCAACACTGTTGCCTGGAGATTAAGTTACCAACACATGCTTTTTGGGGGACATAGTCAAATATAAGACAGGGTATGTAACAGTCACTTTATATATTCTTACAATGATAGTGGTAGAGTCATTTAAATGTGCTATATTAAATATTCTAAAGTATTCTTCAACTTACTTTATTTCCTTTTTGATTTGTTTCTATTTCATCTGTAGCTAGTACTTTAAAAAAATTAGGCCTATTTTAGTTAGACCCAAAATGTAGAGATGATTTGTTAATCTCACATTCTGTAACAAACAATATCCTTTCCATATTGAAGAGTTTATCTGGCAGTAAATGGGATAGATCAGAATCTGAAACTTGATGGTATCCTTGAAGTTACCAAAGTCTCTTTATATTTTCATTTTGTTACACTCTTCACATTTACTTCTTAACTTCCTTTGACTGGGTATCCATTCCCTGAGATTTGCTTTCTGCAAAGAAGGATCAAATATGTTGCTAGCTGGCAGGAAGTGGGTGTCACTTTCCTTCAAAGGTCAGCTGCAGGGCTGAGGCCAGTACCATGGGAAGTGGCTGATGAGCAAGGAAACAAGGCTATGCATTTCCCCAAGGCCATGTGACAACCAAGAATCCTCCAGAGCTGGACAAGAGTAAATATTCCAGGAATGGCTTTGTGGTTGGTTGTAGATTCCCACAAAATCCTAGGGGATTTTTTAAGGAGCCTGCCTAAAATTGCATGTCTATGTAAAAACTATTACTAGAATCCTTTGTTTCTATATTAAGACTGATGTCAAATAAAATATAATTTTAAGTAGTTAGCAGTATTGCAAAGGGAATGAACTGAGATATAATAAATTGTATCTCAATAATTGAGAATAACCAATGAATAAAACCTAATGTACATGTATGCATACATAGAATTATTTTTAGTGTTTTAAAAACAAGCAAGGACATTATCAGAAAACTTCAAAAACAAAAATCTCATTATGTAAACGGAAAAATGACACCTGTTGAAACTATTCCTGGAATGGGGAAGGAAGGTATAAAGGAGAATGGTGGAGGGGAGGAATTCAACTATGATATATTTGATATATTGTAAGAACTTTTGTAAATGCTTCAATGTATCCCCACCCAGAACAACAATAAAAATGATTTTAAAAAAATACATAGGCAGTAAAACAAAAAAAATTTTTTGGCAGTACTAGGGCTTGAACTCAGGGCCTTCATCTTGAGCCACTCCACTAGACTTATTTTTGTGAAGGATTTTTCGAGATAGCATCTGGCAAACTTTTTTTACCCAGGCTGGCTTCAAACTGTGATCTTCCTGATCCCTGCCTCCAGAGTAGCTAGGATTACAGACATGAGCCACTGGTACTCGGCTAAAACAAAATTTTTCTAAAGTAAAAAAGTAATCTCATAGACCTGAGGAAGTCTGATAACAGATGACAACATTAATCTGACCTATTTTTGTTTCTTTCTTTCAAAATGGCCTTGCTGTAGATTGTATTCTTTTTAGTTACTGCCTTAGCTTTGGGCTGGACTGTTTTCCTTCAGTTAATGAAAGGAATTTTTCTGCATAAAATGGTACAACTAAAAGTTCACCTATATAGGTCCAAAACATCAGGAGGAGCCCATGTTCTGGACTGTAAGGAGTAAATCACCAACTGATGAGAGGCAGAGAGAGAGAGAGAGAAAGAGGGACAATCAGTTTTTTGTCCTCCTTCAGGAAGAAAATTGTTTTTCACATGTCCATTTCCACTTAAGGAAAAAGCCAGACAAGTAGCAAATTATAATTCTGCAGCACACGGGATTGCCCTTCTTTATCTCCATTTCAATAGCCATTTCTCGAATTGGTTAATTCCTTAGCTTCTGTCATGTCTTCCTTCTCACTATGAAAGGATTTCTTCTCAGTGTGTGTTATTCTTGAATAATGTTATAGATTAATTACAGCTCCAGAGAACACAATTCTATTCAAGATCACGGTAAGTGAATTATACTTAGCATAAATGTTAGAGACTGGACTTGAAATGTTGCTATAATAAGCCATGAAACAACCAGGAAACACCTGAGGTTTTTTCTATGGTATTGATTTATCGGGTTTGTCTGTTTGTTAACCCAAGCTATGCTTCATGAAGGGGATGGACAATCAAACAGCAAGAAGTTCTGGAAAGTTCATGGACAGGGGCAGAGACAAGAAAGAACATTAAAGGGAATTACAAGAAAATATATTATATAATCCTTTAGGTCTAGGGTCAGCAATCACTTCCTATAAAAGGCCAAATAGTAAATATTTTAGGCTTGGTGGACCACAAAGAATTTCTGTAGCAAATTTTTGTTTGTTTTTCTTACAACACTTTTAAAATGTAAAAGCCATTTTAATTCTTGAATTGTACACAAACAAGCCACATACCAGATTCGGCCCACAGACTATAGTTTGGCAAACTTTATTTTAGACAATTTATACAAAACCATTAAAATCAGCCCTTTAAAAATATATTCAGTAATCAAGACTCTGAGTTATTTAAAAATAGCTCAATCAGGTCACGGTTCAAATACATTGTTAAAATATAATCCAAGGTGTCAAGTCAAAGGGTTGAACTTGCCAGTTTTTATTTTCTTACCCTACACCAGAAAAATATTAAACTTAAGAAAGTGATTGATTTTAGTGTCCAAAATTGTGATGGCCCAAAACTAGAATTTTTAACTAAAATTTATCTAAATTCATAGAAATATATAAAATATATAAATTCATATAATATATAATAGTTGCCTCATATAGCCTTAGATGGCCAATTGCTTATAAATACCAAGATGATAATAATTCTTTGGTTATTTAAAAGAAGGAGGAAGAAGAGGATGAGAAAAAATACACAATGTCATCACCACTAAATTAATAAACCCGAAGACCAGTAACTCATAACAACTCATTTGAACAGGTCAGCCACTAAAAAAGCACAATTGGAGATAAAAACTTTATCTCCTTATCATCATAATAAAGTAATCAAAGACTATTTACTTCCTTATATGAGTGTCCTAAAATCTCCACAAAGTTATGCTTTATGGTGAGGTGTGGCAGCCAACCCTGGAAATGCAGAGTTAAGAGTTAAGAGTCTATCCCTACAATTTCCTTGTGTTACTTTAATGTTAGAGGGGTATCAGAGAATGAACTACTGGTGAAATTGCTAAGGGTAGTTCTGAAATTCCCCAAGCACTGCTCATGTCTACCCCAGTGTTTCAGCCTCCAGATACCACACCTCACTGAGTCACACCTTTCCCGTGCTGCCTTGCAGAAAGCCCACTGGAAAGAACTGAAGACCTTCCCCTGCCAATTCATCTTTCTCCCCAGTGACTGAGGGTCCCCCTATAGAGACTGCTGGTTCTCAGTCGAGGGTTCCCGCTGGGACAAAAAGGAGGTCAGAATCCAGACCATGAGAACCAGACATAACCTCTATCACTACACGGAAGGTTCTGAGACATGCCTAAGTCAAGTTTGTGTAAATCAGATAATATTTTACACATACCAGAAAACCGCTACCCAAAAGACAGAAGCTGGAAATCCTAAGGTAAAATTATTTCTTAACCAAGATTTTTCCTCTATCCACTTTTTTTGCAAAACTCAATTAGCTGCCTAACATTATACTATAACAATGAGGAGATACAATATTATCCCCATTTTACAGCTGAGGAAACTGAGCCTCAGAATAGGAGAGTCATTAACTTATCTACAGCACCAGACCTAGAAAATGAATGCAGGTTGTTTGATCCCACAGTCTGCATTCTTGATGACAATGTTTGAACACAAAATTGCATTAAGATCAAAATATTTCTGAGTGTCTTAGGAACTTCTTACTGTTATACTGTTTTATGCTAAAGTTAACCCCATCACTGACCACTATTGTAAGGCAGGCTGAAATATTACATTATGAAGAGGGAAGGCAATGAGCACTTCTAGCTCTTAGTATCTATTCATCATTGGTACCTGATAAAATCTAAAGCCTTACTCCATCAGCTTGTACTTAAAATTGTTTGGGGCCTGAACAGCCCCTAGTGGTCTCGCCAGCCACCTTCTCTGATTCCATTTGTAAATGTTTGCCTGCTTTCCCCTACTAGTATGCAAACATGCAATGATTTCAGTTTATCCCCAGAACCTTGTCTTGACATGAAGCCGTATTTCCCTGGGGGGTGCCTCTTTGGGTAACCATAGGAAGTTTCTTTATGTGAACTCTGAAATGTCTTATCACAGCACAGACTGAAATATCTCATAGCCCTAACAACAGAAGCAAAAGAGAAAATTTTCCAGTAAAATGACAATACAATAATGAATCTCTGTAATCTGCTATTTAACCCTCCATCTCACCCGGATCCCTTCCTTGTCCAGGCATAGATCATCACTGCCACCAATACTGGAAAGCATATGACTTTCTTGGACACTGACCGTAGAAAATATTTGGCTATTATGTTTCATGCTATCTTAGGTTTTTCCCTTATATTTAAGTCTCACACTTTGTTAGAGTTTTCCTCCCTTAGTTGAATAATCATTTCCTTGCTGCAAAAGTATTATGAAGTTAATATGTTGGCCCATTAAAGCTTCCTAGTTTTCCCAACAAAACAACTTATTCAAATTGGGGCAAAAAGACAATGTGAGCTTCCTGGTTCTGCATGGTTTATAGGGGAGCTTTCTTGTCAATAGTTCAGGGAAAAGTCCAACTATGTTAGTCATCATTTCTGGTGTGTAAATATTAAGCACATAAGGTTTGACATGGAGGATGTATGATTTTTATGCTCAAGATAAAGTTTTTTTATTGCCCCTTTTTAGGAGTATGGAAAACTGACCTCTGGCACATTCTGTCAATCTTTAATTGGGTGCTTATTCTTCTTGATAGAGTCATGAAAACTAATATTAGAGTGTCTAGTTTTTTAGCCTCAAAGCATAGTAAACCACTTACTTATTACTGAAAAGTGAGTGTGCACATTGGAACAATTGTCCACCTAAAATGAATTATCTATAGCTGTCAAAAGACAATGCTGGGAGATTCCAAGATGGCAGCTAGAGGGAGGAAGAAGAAAGCGAGCCTCCTATAGTGAAATCTTGGAGAGACGCTGGAGACACACTTTGCAGGCATAATCACTGAGAAGAGGCATAACTTTGACCCCTCCACACTTCCAGCCAGCGCAGAGAATCTCCACATTAAACGGAGAAACCAGGAAGGCCCCCGGGCCGCCAGTCACCGGCACCCAGACGGCTTGGGAAGACACGGACCAGGTGAGCTTTGTGGTACGTGGTACTCCCACAGACAAGCCTGGGCCAGAGCAGCATAGCCCCCTGGACAGACTGACCTCCACCCGGGGAAAAAAGAGAAACTGAGTAATAAGCAATAAGAGCAATAAAGACACGCAGGAAAGAGGGTGGGGTGCCCTGAGCACCGAAGATTGGGGGAAGGGAATCCTTCCCAGGACTGTAAATAAACAAGCCGGGTGGGCCAGAGAGCCTCTGGTGGGAGCAGGGGCCTGTGCCCAGCAACCAGGAACAGGAAAGCTTGTGAGAGTGGAGGAGGGAGGAAAACTCCACAGGAGAGGAGGGAAGACCCACTTCCCACGTGCGTGAACTGTAAACAAACATGGCGGCTGGCAGGAGCAGCAGCAGCATCCAGTGAGCAGGAAAGCTTGTAAAGTGGCGGTGGGAGGAAAACTCCACGGGGGGGGGGGGGGGGGGGACCCACCTCCCACATGAACTGTAAATAAACACACAGGCCTGAGAACGTGGTGCAATGTCACCTTTCCCAGTGTGCTTGGAAAGGGGAAAGCTTGTAGCAGAGGCTCCCGCACAGGAGAACTACGAGTAAACAAAGCCTGGGAGGCCAGGTGAGCGCTAAGTTCACCCCAGAGATCTGCATAAATAATGCCTCCAGCAACAGCAGGCTGACAGCAGTGGACAGCCAAGCCACAGCTGCAGATACCATTCTCAGAATTGTCTCCAGACTCTTTTTTTTTCTTTGTCTCCCTACCTTTGATGAGAGAACAACCGAATTACACCTGCAAGCTGAAAAACTTACTGAAACTGTATTGCATTTGAACTTGGGACACTTGGTGGGGTTTTTTTTGTGCGTGTGTGTGTAGTTTTGTTCTACTTTATGCATCCCCTTTGATGAGACAACTACAGAACAACATCTGAGGCACCATCTCCAGGATTGGAGACTGAGATGGACACCCAAATTATTAAGACTGAAACTTCATTGCATTTGAACCTGGAGGTCTTTTGGTTTTTTGGGTTTTTTTAATTTTCTATTTTTTCATTTTATTTTAATACATTTTTATGTATAGATTTTTCTTTCATTTACTTTTATTTTTTATTTTTATTTTTATCTTTTTTTTATTTTTTGATTTTCTATCCTCTCTCTGTCTCTCTAATGTCTGTTCAGCTTACTGTCGATTAGTACACTAAAGTTCCCTGTTTATACCTTTGAAACCTTCTTGTCTGATACCTTGTTCTGTTTTTTCCTTCCAGTCTGTGTATTTGTTTTCCCCATTTCTTTAACTTCTTGCTTTCCATCTCAGCTCACCCTTCCATTCTAAATATTACCATTGTTATTATTACAAGCTAGAAAATACTTAATTGCACACAGTACAGGGACAGTATCAACACCAAAGACAATGACGGGAAGACAGAAAAAACAGGGAAACCAGTTTCCCCACAGCAAAAAATTAGTACAGGAACCAGAGGGGAATGAAGAAAACAGGTACTCAGATCCAGACTCCAACAAAATGAAGATAAACTATGCCAAAGGACCCAATGAAGCCCACAAGAATAATTTAAAAGAAGACATACTACAGGTACTCAATGAGAATTTTATAGAGATGGTACTGGATAGGGTCAACCAAAATGTACAGGAGACACTCAAGAAATTCCAAGACAATAAAAATAGAGAATTTGAAAAAGCAAAAGAAGAAATAAAGGAAACCATAGAAGCACTGTATAAACACCAAAGTGAAAGAGAGAACACAATGAATAAACAGATAAATTAACTCAGGACAAAAATAGACAACATTAAAGAGGAAACCACCCAGGATATGGAAAACCTCAGAAAAAAGAATGAAACAGAACTGCAAAACAAAACAGAAGGCCAATCCAGCAGAATAGAACAAACAGAAGACAGAATCTCAGAACTTGAAGATGAAATGGTAATTAAAGGAAAAACCAAAGAACTATTAATTAAATAACTCAAGACCTGTGAAAAGAAAATGCAAGAACTTACTGACTCCATCAAAAGACCAAACTTGAGAATCATGGGTATTGAAGAAGGAGAAGAGGTGCAAGGGAAGGGAATGCATAATATATTTAACAAAATAATAACAGAAGATTTTCCAAATCTAGAGAAAGATATTCCCATACAGATGCAAGAGGCCTCCAGAACAACAAACAGACCAGATCAAAATAGAACTACCCCACGACATATCATCATCTGCAGGTAAACAGATGGAATTGGAGAACATCATTCTGAGTGAGGTTAGCCTGGCCCAAAAGACCAAAAATCATATGTTCTCCCTCATATGTGGACATTAGATCAAGGGCAAACACAACAAGGGGATTGGACTTTGAGCACATGATAAAAGCAAGAGCACACAAGGGAGGGGTGAGGATAGGTAAAACACCTAAAAAATTAGTTAGCATTTGTTGCCCTTAATGCAGAGAAACTAAAGCAGATACCTTAAAAGCAACTGAGGCCAATAGGAAAAGGGGACCGGGAACTAGAGAAAAGGTGAGATCAAAAAGAATTAACCTAGAAGGTAACACACACGCACAGGAAATTAATGTGAGTCAAGTCCCTGTATAGCTATCCTTATCTCAACCAGCAAAAACCCTTGTTCCTTCCTATTATGGCTTATACTCTCTCTTCAACAAAATTAGAGATAAGGGCAAAATAGTTTCTGCTGGGGATTGAGGGGGTAGGGAGGAGAGGGAGGGGATGAAGTGGGTGTTAAGGCGGGGGCAGGGGGGAGAAATGACCCAAGCCTTGTATGCACATATGAATAATAAATAAATAAATAAATAAATAAATAAAAGATAATATTGTGGTATCAGCCTAATTTTGGGAGCAATTGCTCCATTTCTATATTTCTAGGCAAAGATAAATTTCCGTTCCAGCTCTTGAAACACTAGTCTAACACTATCCCTTTAAAACTTTTTCTTAGTACCAACCTTTTACATCTTCATAAAGTGTTCATAGAGACTTTGACATAATCTTACTTTTGATGTCATGGTAAATGTTATGGGTTGAATTTTGTTCCCTTAAAATTCATATATTGAATGCCAAGTATCTCAGAATTTGACCTCAAAAGGGGTAAATAAGTTAAAATAGAGTCATTAGCATGGTTCCAAAATAATATGACAGGTCATTAGACAAAGAAGAGATTAGGGCATAGATCACTTAGACAGAGGGAACATTACCTAAGGATGCGGTTGAGAAGGTGGCCATCTGTACATCATGGAGAGGGACTTCAAGAGAAACCAAGTTGCGACCCTCTTGATCTTCTTGGATTTATAGCCTCCAGAACTCTGAGAAAATAAATTTTTGTTGTTTAATCTACCCAGTCTATGATCTTTTATTATAACAGCCCTAGAAAACTAATATATGACTAAATCACAATATTTTAAATATGAAAAGGCAGCCCAGATACATGTATAATAGTCAAAGAATTCAAAAAGTAGAATTTTAAAAATACAGATTCTAGTCAAGTTATTTACTTCCTACTGGCAAATTGCAACTATTATAAAATAGACACAACAAGATCATGTTGTGAGGATTAACGAGATCACATTGGTTAAGTGCTCCTTGGGAGATAAATTCCAGGGATAATTTTGCCACATGGGTGCATGGTAATAAAATCTAGTTTCCTTTATGCATGCTGTATGAAGTCAACCATACCAGCAGTCTTCATTAATCTTCTTTCTTTCATCTCTTTACCAACGAATGTTGCTAGAGGAGGGAATGTTGTGAACTAAGGCTAAAAATAAGGGACTAGCAGGTAACTAAAAAGACAAATTAAGAAACTGATTCCTACCATTTTTACTAGAAGACTAGTCTTCTAGTAAAATTTAATCTTTATAGCAAAGCAAAATGAGTAAAAAAAAAAAAAAACTAAAACAAGACCAAATTGGATTCACATTCTTATTCTACCAGACATCATTCTTTGGGTTTCAGTTTCTTATATCTGCAAAATGTAATGGCAAACTTCTTTCTAAAAATAAAAATCCACGTAATATAAACCCAGATCCTACTGAAAATGAGCAAAAGACCTGAACAAACTATTTGAAATAATAATAGCAGTAGTTTCTTTTCAAAAGCATCAAAAAGACAAGATCCTGAGAAACTTCTAGGCCAAAATTTAGAAAATAAGACCCCAAAGAAATAAGACAAGGACCAAAAGCCACTTTTTATCTTAACTAATCAGATGTAGGAGAAGTAAATTGTGGCAAATCTGAGACGAGGTTTTTGGCAGATTTATTTTTATGAAAAATAAAACTCAGGGACTATGAAAGCTGGGGACTCAAAAATGATGCCATGTCTCACTCAGCACAGACACTGAATGGCTCAAAACACAGACACTTACTCACTCATAGTTCTGGAGACTATAAGTCCAAAACCAGTGTTCCAGTTATATTTATTTCCTGATGAAGGCTCTTTTCCTGTCTGGTGAGTGATTCCCTTCTCAATGTGTCCACACATAGCAAAGAGAGTAAACACAAGCTCTCTGATATCTCTTATTGGATTGGTGACCCACCCTTGTGAACTTATTAAACTTCTTACTACAAATAGTCACGTGGAGGTAGGGCTTCAACATATGAATTTAGGGGGACATAATTCAATGAATAACACCCATAAGATTCATATCTTATGGCCGGGGGGCCCAGAAATTGCCTCAACTTGTCATAGGTATGCAGTGTTCTGTATGTCCCAGAGAGCTTTGGCATCAAAAGATTCCCAGGACTGGTGGAGTGGTAGAGCACCTTGCCTAGCATAGCAAGTATGAGGCTCTGAGTTTAACACCCCCTCCCCCCAAAAAAAGGATTTTCTAAGGTTCCTGGGATCACTGTGTGCCTAGGACAATTCATAATGTAAACTCTTATATTTAATATACCCTTCATATGTTTGACATATTTCATTTATAAAGAGTTTGTTAATATAATAATAGCACTTGCATTTCAGGCTTATTATTGGAACTTGAGATTGATATTAACGTCCAACATAACTCCTGGTATTTGCTGAGAAAGTCTTAGTGTCCTTTCCCTTACTCACAGTTCTTTCTCTTACTCACAGTTCTTTCTCTTTGTTTCACATCTGTTCTTCTCCTTTTTGCCCTCATCTCTTCAACACTCAGCTCCAATCTCCTTTCTTGATTTAGCTGTTTTACCATCACCTGATCAATTCACCTGATCAATCATGAGGAAAAATAGTATAAGAAAGAGGCTAAGTAAGCCCATTAAAAACATCAAGCCTAGGCAGGCATGGTAGCACACACCTGTAAATCCCAGCTCTTAGGAAGTAGAGAGAGACCTGTGCAAAAGTGCAGGACCCTATCTGAGAAACAAACTAAAAGCAAAGGAACTGGATGGGCATATGACTCAAGTGATAGTGTGCCTCACATACAGGAAATCCTGAGTTCAATACCTACTATTGCAACAACAAAGAGTTCAAAGTTACCTGAGAACATATGTTCTAAATATTTTTGCAATATAGAAAATTGGAAAGTTTATCTTTTATGATCTTTGCAAAACCATCTGTTTTAATAGATGCTGAGTAAATGATATGTAACTAAAACTAGCCAGATGCTGGAGAGGGTAAAAAAGAATGCCAAAAAGAAATTCAGTTCATATGTAGCTAAAGACAATAAATGAAAACATATCAAGCAATTAGAGAGACCAATGGGAATTCAGAGAAGACTGTAAAGGAAATATGACTTTAACTTGAAATTAAGTTGTTCTATAAGTGCCAAGGAAAGAACAGGGAGGATGCTGCCCAGAAGAGTGAAGAATCTAATACAGCCAACAGAAACAGGAACATTGGTTGAAAATAACTGTAAGCAAGTGTACTGAGTGCTTGCTGTATGCTATGTACCATTCTGTGCAACTTTCAGCCATTACTCCACTTTATGTGTCTCAGAAAAACATATTGAGTGACATCAGTATCACTTTAAAGGCAATAAATACAGACTTAGAATAGCCATGACCTGTACATAGAAGTAGCAGAGCTAGAATTTGAAGTCAGGTCTGTGGCACACCAAAGCCCATGCGATTAACTACTATCCTAGGTCACATTTCGTTAGGATCATATTATGGAAGTCTGACAAGGAAGACAAATGAAGACTAATGACAATAGGCAAATGGGAGCTAACAATTAAATGTGTTCTTGAGGAAGACAGTGAATGATCAAAGCAATATATTTGAACTGAACACGAGAGAAAATAATTCAAAAAATTTTGTGACCAAATTAGTTAGACCAAATAGAAAACTGTGGGTTCTAATCAGGATATGGCATGCTTTGGGTTTGGACTAAGCAAATGGACATGAGAATAGAGAGCAATGGTTGAATCTAAAAATGAGTTTGAAAGAAGAAAAAAAACATATATTGGCATTGGTTACAGAAATGAAGGAAAACACAAAGAAAATCTTAGCGAGATGAAAAGAATAAAGTACCATGGACAAGAAGACAACAGATAGAGCAAATGACCTATATGCAAAGAAGGGGTGTTCAAGTTGTATATATTCAGTTTGAGGTGGTGACAGGAAATCTAAGGACAGACTTGTTTAGAAGCATTGAAGCCCTTGAATAAGAGACCACCGTAGGAAGCCAGGGAAGCAATACAGCAAGTAAAGCAGCAGGACGTCCAAAGCTGCTTATAGAAGAGGTATAGCAAAAGTACAAAATGATAAATAATTAGAGAATTTCCCCCAAACTGCCACTTTGCCCAAATTGTTCTTTATTTCATATTTTCCCTTCATTATGCACTAACTGTGAGGCATGGATGTTGTAATCCTAACTCTGCTTCTTAATGTTTTGCCCATGTTTGTTTGCATAGATGTATTTATGTCTTTAATCCTACTCTTCTGTGTCATCTCAAATAATAAAAGCAATAATGATTGGAATATGTCAATTTATCCTATCCAGCTGTGGATAGGCTGTGATATATCTATACCATGTTATTTCAAGGTAAACATGAGATTAAAGTCAATTACATTTAAGATTAAATTCTGTAAAGGAAGCCTTTCTAATGAAACTAATGTCAAAACTCTCTTTGATGACCATTGTTACAGTTACTTTGGGTACAGTCTGAACTTTTATTAAAAAAAAAAAAAAAAAACGGGCTAGTGGAGTGGCTCAAGTGGCAGAGTATTTAAGTTCAACCCCAGTACTCCCAATAGATAAGTAAATAATTTTTAAAAGCCTCAAAAATCCAGGGACTCAACCACATTGTCATTTTTACAATTATTTTTTCACTCACATAATAGTATAAAAAGAGCAAGTGATTCTGAAATCCTCAACTCCTGACTTCCATCTTAGAGGTAAAGATGGCTGCCCTTCCCAGGAGCAGAAAAGAGAATGGAGAGAAGTTTTATTATTATTTTATCATAATAATGGATACACATCACTTGCTCACACCTCATTGGTCAGAATTTAGTCATATGACTCAGGGCTAGGTCAAGGGTAGCTGGGAAATAAGGACACTGGTTGGATGGTCTATGATCAGCTAAAACAGAAGGGGAAATTAAGGATCCGTTACTTTTTTTTTTTAAGAACAAAAAAGGAGAATGTATTTCGAGGCTTAACTTGCAGATCCTACCACATCTAGACTTGGATCTCCCTTTGCATCATCATGATCTCTTCATTTAATAAGATTTTCCCCTCCAGGTGTTCAACTAATTTCTAAAGTGACAAATTCATTTTGTACTGTTGTTTTCACATTACTTTGTTTGAAATCAGGAAGGGTCTGGAACATGCATCTAAGCCTCCTCTCTTCCCTCCCCTACCTTACTTTAGGGGAAATGATTCCAAGAAAAAAAAATTGGAAACTGTTCTCACAGTGTTTATTATCAAAAAAGAATATGGTATCCTTTCTAAGCAGTCAGACACACCCAACAGAAACCAATCTCTGTCATGTAAATAAAAAGTCCTCTTCAAATTCTGATTTATGTCCATCTTGTTTGTCAGTTGAGTGAAACCCTTGAAGGGCACACAGAGCCATTTCCCCATCCCAAAAGGATGCCTAACACTGTAGAATCCCTGCCACACATGAAGTAATAGTTACATTGGTGCAAAGGGTGAAGGAGAGGATACTTCTATGACTTTTTCCTCACAAATTTAATCTTGACAAATGGAATAATGTTATGTCTTAATTAACTAATGAACTGTCTAGATTGGAATTACTAATGGAGCCAGAAATTAACTCAAATTATTCATGATATTTGTTCAAACAAGAGGAGATAAAATTAAAACAAATCCCAATAAGTAAAAAAAAAAAAAAAAAAACAAAGAGGTATTGATTCCAACCACTTACTGTGGTTTCAGTTACCAAAATCTGAGAAAATGTGGCTAATATTTTGACTGCATAGGGTCATGTCTGGATTACTTCCAATCTCATGAGTTGATATAAGGCCATGAAGTTCATGAAGGATTTTCAATTTTGTCAACTAATTTCTGTGTTACTACCACTTGGAGACTTAATTTTATTCTAGATATGTTAGATAATGGAACTAATCTCCTTGACTATTGTTTTCTTTTTTTTTTTTTTTTTTTTTCATTTTTCTTTTATTATTCATATGTGCATACAAGGCTTGGTTTATTTCTCCCCCCTGCCCCCACCCCCTCCCTTACCACCCACTCCACCCCCTCCCGCTCCCCCCCTCAATACCCAGCAGAAACTATTTTGCCCTTATCTCTAATTTTGTTGTAGAGAGAGTATAAGCAATAATAGGAAGGAACAAGGGGTTTTGCTGGTTGAGATAAGGATAGCTATACAGGGCATTGACTCACATTGATTTCTTGTGCGTGGGTGTTACCTTTTAGGTTAATTCTTTTTAATCTAACCTTTTCTCTAGTTCCTGGTCTCCTTTTCCTATTGGCCTCAGTTGCTTTAAGGTATCTGCTTTAGTTTCTCTGCATTAAGGGCAACAAATGCTAGCTAGTTTTTTAGGTGTCTTACCTATCCTCACCCCTCCCTTGTGTGCTCTCACTTTTATCATGTGCTCATAGTCCAATCCCCTTGTTGTGTTTGCCCTTGATCTAATGTCCACATATGAGGGAGAACATACGATTTTTGGTCTTTTGAGCCAGGCTAACCTCACTCAGAATGATGTTCTCCAATTCCATCCATTTATCAGCGAATGATAACATTTCGTTCTTCTTCATGGCTGCATAAAATTCCATTGTGTATAGATACCACATTTTCTTAATCCATTCGTCAGTGCTGGGGCATCTTGGCTGTTTCCATAACTTGGCTATTGTGAATAGTGCCGCAATAAACATGGATGTGCAGGTGCCTCTGGAGTAACAGTCTTTTGGGTATATCCCCAAGAGTGGTATTGCTGGATCAAATGGTAGATCGATGTCCAGCTTTTTAAGTAGCCTCCAAATTTTTTTCCAGAGTGGTTGTACTAGTCTACATTCCCACCAACAGTGTAAGAGGGTTCCTTTTTCCCCGCATCCTCGCCAACACCTGTTGTTGGTGGTGTTGCTGATGATGGCTATTCTAACAGGGGTGAGGTGGAATCTTAGTGTGGTTTTAATTTGCATTTCCTTTATTGCTAGGGATGGTGAGCATTTTTTCATGTGTTTTCTGGCCATTTGAATTTCTTCTTTTGAGAAAGTTCTGTTTAGTTCACCTGCCCATTTCTTTATTGGTTCATTAGTTTTGGGAGAATTTAGTTTTTTAAGTTCCCTGTATATTCTGGTTATCAGTCCTTTGTCTGATGTATAGTTGGCAAATATTTTCTCCCACTCTGTGGGTGTTCTCTTCAGTTTAGAGACCATTTCTTTTGATGAACAGAAGCTTTTTAGTTTTATGAGGTCCCATTTATCTATGCTATCTCTTAGTTGCTGTGCTGCTGGGGTTTCATTGAGAAAGTTCTTACCTATACCTACTAACTCCAGAGTATTTCCTACTCTTTCTTGTATCAACTTAAGAGTTTGGGGTCTGATATTCAGATCCTTGATCCATTTTGAGTTAATCTTAGTATAGGGTGATATACATGGATCTAGTTTCAGTTTTTTGCAGACTGCTAACCAGTTTTCCCAGCAGTTTTTGTTGAAGAGGCTGCTATTTCTCCATCGTATATTTTTAGCTCCTTTGTCAAAGATAAGTTGCTTATAGTTGTGTGGCTTCATATCTGGATCCTCTATTCTGTTCCACTGGTCTTCATGTCTGTTTTTGTGCCAGTACCATGCTGTTTTTATTATTATTGCTTTGTAATATAGTTTGAAGTCAGGTATTGTGATACCTCCTGCATTGTTCTTTTGACTGAGTATTGCCTTGGCTATTCGTGGCCTCTTGTGTTTCCATATAAATTTAACAGTAGATTTTTCAATCTCTTTGATGAATGTCATTGGAATTTTGATGGGAATTGCATTAAACATGTAGATTACTTTTGGGAGTATAGACATTTTTACTATGTTGATTCTACCAATCCATGAGCATGGGAGATCTCTCCACTTTCTATAGTCTTCCTCAATCTCTTTCTTCAGAAGTGTATAGTTTTCCTTGTAGAGGTCTTTCACATCTTTTGTTAGGTTTACACCTAGGTATTTGATTTTTTTTGAGGCTATTGTAAATGGAATTGTTTTCATACATTCTTTTTCCGTTTGCTCATTGTTAGTGTATAGAAATGCTAATGATTTTTCTATGTTGATTTTATATCCTGCTACCTTGCTATAGCTATTGATGATGTCTAGAAGCTTCTGAGTAGAGTTTTTTGGGTCTTTAAGGTATAGGATCATGTCGTCTGCAAATAGGGATATTTTGACAGTTTCTTTACCTATTTGTATTCCTTTTATTCCTTCTTCTTGCCTAATTGCTCTGGCTAGGAATTCCAGTACTATGTTGAATAGGAGTGGAGATAGTGGGCATCCTTGTCTGGTTCCTGATTTTAGAGGGAATGGTTTTAATTTTTCTCCGTTAAGTATAATGCTGGCTGTAGGTTTGTCATATATAGCTTTTATAATGTTGAGGAACTTTCCTTCTATTCCTAGTTTTCTTAGAGCTTTTATCATGAAATGATGTTGGATCTTATCAAAGGCTTTTTCTGCATCTATTGAGATGATCAAGTGGTTTTTGTCTTTGCTTCTGTTAATGTGGTTTATTACGTTTATTGATTTTCGTATGTTGAACCACCCCTGCATCCCTGGGATGAAGCCTACCTGGTCGTGGTGAATAATCTTTTTGATGTGTTGCTGAATTCGATTTGCCATTATTTTGTTGAGGATTTTTGCATCAATGTTCATTAAGGAGATTGGCCTATAGTTCTCCTTTTTGGAGGTGTCTTTGCCTGGTTTTGGGATAAGTGTAATAGTGGCTTCATAAAATGTGTTTGGCAGTTTTCCTTCCCTTTCTATTTCATGGAACAGTTTAAGGAGGGTTGGTATCAGTTCTTCTTTAAAGGTCTGATAGAATTCAGCAGAGAATCCATCAGGTCCTGGACTTTTCTTTTTGGGGAGACTCTTGATTGCTGCTTCAATTTCATTTTGTGTTATAGGTCTATTCAGGTGATTAATTTCCTCTTGGTTCAGTTTTGGATGATCATATGTATCTAGAAATCTGTCCATTTCTTTTAGATTTTCAAATTTATTTGAATATAGGTTCTCAAAGTAGTCTCTGATGATTTCCTGGACTTCCATGGTGTTGGTTGTTATCTCCCCTTTTGCATTCCTAATTCTACTAATTTGGGTTTTTTCTCTCCTCATTTTAGTCAGGTTTGCCAGGGGTCTATCGATCTTGTTTATTTTTTCAAAGAACCAACTTTTTGTTTCATTAATTCTTTGTATGGTTTTTTTGGTTTCTATTTCGTTAATTTCAGCTCTTATTTTTATTATTTCTCTCCTTCTATTTGTTTTGGGATTTGCTTGTTCTTGTTTTTCTAGGAGCTTGAGATGTATCATTAGGTCATTGATTTGGGATCTTTCAATCTTTTTAATATATGCACTCATGGCTATAAACTTTCCTCTCAAGACTGCCTTAGCTGTGTCCCATAGGTTCTGGTAGGTTGTGTTTTCATTTTCATTGACTTCTAGGAACTTTTTAATTTCCTCTTTTATTGCATCAATGATCCATTCTTCATTAAGTAATGAGTTATTTAGTTTCCAGCTGTTTGCATGTTTTTTGTCTTTACTTTTGTTGTTGAGTTCTACTTTTACTGCATTGTGGTCAGATAGTATGCATGGTATTATTTCTATTTTCTTATATTTGCTGAGGCTTGCTTTGTGCCCTAGGATATGATCTATTTTGGAGAAGGTTCCATGGGCTGCTGAGAAGAATGTATATTGTGTAGAGGTTGGATGAAATGTTCTGTAGACATCTACTAGGTCCACTTGATCTATTGCATATTTTAGATCTTGGATTTCTTTATTGAGTTTTTGTTTGGATGACCTATCTATTGATGATAATGGAGTGTTAAAGTCTCCCACAACCACTGTGTTGGTGTTTATATATGCTTTTAGGTCTTTCAGGGTATGTTTGATGAAATTGGGTGCGTTGACATTGGGTGCGTACAGATTGATGATTATTATTTCCTTTTGGTCTATTTCCCCTTTTATTAGTATGGAATGTCCTTCTTTATCTCGTTTGATCAATGTAGGTTTGAAGTCTACTTTGTCAGAGATAAGTATTGCTACTCCTGCTTGTTTTCGGGGGCCATTGGCTTGGTAAATCTTCTTCCAGCCTTTCATCCTAAGCATATGCTTATTTCTGTCAGTGAGATGAGTCTCCTGTAAGCAACAAATTGTTGGATCTTCTTTTTTAATCCATTTTGTCAAACGGTGTCTTTTGATGGGTGAATTAAGTCCATTAACATTAAGTGTTAGTACTGATAGGTATGTGGTGATTCCTGCCATTTAGTTATCTTAGTTGTTTGAAGGTTTGATTGTGTGTACCTAACTTGATGTTACTCTCTACTGTCTTGCTTTTTCTTATCCTGTGGTTTGGTGCTGCCTGTCTTTTCATGGTTAAGTTGGGTGTCACTTTCTGTGTGCAGGATCCCTTGCAGAATCTTTTGTAATGGTGGCTTTGTGGTCACATATTGTTTTAGTTTCTGCTTATCATGGAAGACTTTTATTGCTCCATCTATTTTGAATGATAGCTTTGCTGGGTAGAGTATCCTGGGGTTGAAGTTATTTTCATTTAGTGCCTGGAAGATCTCACCCCACGCTCTTCTTGCTTTTAATGTTTCTGTTGAGAAGTCTGCTGTGATTTTGATGGGTTTACCTTTGTATGTTACTTGTTTTTTCTCTCTTGCAGCCTTCAATATTCTTTCCTTAGTTTCTGAACTTGTTGTTTTAATGATGATATGTCGTGGAGTAGTTCTATTTTGATCTGGTCTGTTTGGTGTCCTGGAGGCCTCTTGCATTTGTATGGGAATATCTTTCTCTAGATTTGGGAAATTTTCCGTTATTATTTTGTTGAATATATTACGCATTCCCTTCGCTTGCACCTCTTCTCCTTCTTCGATGCCCATGATTCTCAAGTTTGGTCTTTTGATGGAGTCGGTGAGTTCTTGCATTTTCTTTTCACAGGTCTTGAGTTGTTTAATTAGTAGTTCTTCAGTTTTTCCTTTAATTACCATTTCATCTTCAAGTTCTGAGATTCTGTCTTCTGTTTGTTCTATTCTGCTGGATTGGCCTTCCGTTTTGTTATGCAGTTCTGTTTCGTTCTTTTTTCTGAGGTTTTCCATATCCTGGCTGTTTTCTTCTTTATTGTTGTCTATTTTTGTCCTGAGTTCATTTATCCATTTATTCATTGTGTTCTCTCTTTCATTTTGGTGTTTATACAGTGCTTCTATGGTTTCCTTTATTTCTTCTTTTGCTTTTTCAAATTCTCTATTTTTATTGTCTTGGAATTTCTTGAGTGTCTCCTGTACATTTTGGTTGACCCTATCCAGTATCATCTCTATAAAATTCTCATTGAGTACTTGTAGTATGTCTTCTTTTAAATTATTCTTGTAGGCTTCATTGGGTCCTTTGGCATAGTTTATCTTCATTTTGTTGGAGTCTGGCTCTGAGTTTCTGTTCTCTTCATTCCCCTCTGGTTCCTGTACTAATTTTTTGCTGTGGGGAAACTGGTTTCCTTGTTTTTTCTGTCTTCCTGTCATTGTCCTTGGTGTTGTTACTGTCCCTGTACTGTGTGTAATTAAGTATTTTCTAGCTTGTAATAATAACAATGGTAATATTGAGAATGGAAGAGTGAGCTGAGATGGAAAGCAAGAAGTTAAAGAAAAGGGGAAAACAAATATACAGACAAGAGGGAGAAAGCAGAACAAGGTATCAGACAAGAGAGTTTCAAAGGTATAAACAGGGAGTGTTAGTGTACTAATCGACAGTAAGCTGAACAGACAATAGAGTGACAGAGAGAGGATTGAAAATCAAAGATAAAAAAAATAAAAAATAAGTATATGAGAGTAATATCTATTTATAAAAATGAATTAAAGTAAAATGGAAAATAGAAAATTAAAAAAAACAAAAAAAACCAAAAAACCAAAAAACTTCCAAGTTTATATGCAATGCAATTTCAGTCTTAATAATTTGGATGTCCGTCTCAATCTCCAGTCCTGGAGTTGGTGCCTTAGATGTTGTTCTGTAGTTGTCTCATCAAAGGGGATGCATAAAGTAGAACAAAACTACACTCACACACACACAGAAGAAAAGAAAAAAAAAAGCCCCACCAAGTGTCCCCAGTTCAAATGCAATACAGTTTCAGTAAGTTTTTCGGCTTGCAGGTGTAATTCGGTTCTCTCATCAAAGGTAGGGAGAAAAAGAAAAAAAAAGCGTCTGGAGGCAGTTCTGAGAGTGGTGTCTGCAACTGTGGCTTGCCTGCCTGCTGCTCTCAGCCTGTAGCTGGAGGCGTTATTTATGCAGATCTCTGGGGTGAGCTAGCACTCACCTGGTCCCACAGGCTTTGTTTGCTCAGAGTTCTCCTGTGCGGGGGAGGGGGGCCTCTGCTACAGGCTTTTCCCTTTCCAAGCACTGGGAAAGGCGACACTGCCCCGCGTTGTCAGGCCTGCGTGTTTATTTACAGTTCACGTGGGAAGTGGGTCTTCCCTCCTCTCACAAGCGTCCCCGCTCCTGGTTGCTGGCGCGCCCCGCTCCCGCCAGAGCCTCTCCGGCCCGCCCGGCTCGTTTCTTTACAGTCCCGGGAAGGATTCCCTTCCCCCAATCTTCAGCGCTCAGGGCGCCCCACCCTCTTTCCAGCGTGTCTTAACTGTTCTTATTGCTTAGTACTCAGTTTCTCTTTTTTTCCCGGGTGGAGGTCAGTCTGTCCAGGGGGCTATGCTGCTCTGGCCCAGGCTTGTCTGTGGGGGAACCGCGGTACCGCGAAGCTCACCTGGTCCGCGTCTTCCAAGCCGTATGGGCGCCGGCCACTGGCGGCCCGGGGGCCTCCTCGGTTCTCCGTTTAACGTGAAGTGGAGATTCTCTGCGCCGGCTGGAGATGTGGAGGAGTCTAAGTTATGCCTTTTCTCGGTGATTATGCCTGCAAAGTGTGTCTCCAGCGTTTCTCCAAGATTTCACTATAGGAGGGTCGCTTTCTGCTTCCTACCTCTAGCCGCCATCTTGGAATTCCTGACTATTGTTTTCAAAACATTTAACTGCTTTTTTTTTTAAAGAACAGTGTTGTAGTTTTTCATTTATTTACCCATTTCCTGACAAAAGTTTCCAGTGAAGGAAACTTTTTCTTGAAATTCCCATGTCTGGAGTACAAATCATTTCATTTCAGATTATCTAAATGTGGGAGTGAATCATATTTATCTACTTGTTAATAATGCTCCTAGGCTGAGTTCAAATGGGTTACGCCAATACTTGTATAGGATAACCTCATTAGCTGAATCCAAAAAGACATGAACTGTGTCACAGTGTGACTTCCTCATGGTCAAACAGCATTCATTTTATTTGTTATTAGTAGTCTTTTTTAAATTACTTGTTCTCAAGTAGAAAACTCAAACTACTGATGCACTTGTAATGTATTTACAAAAGTAAAGCTTTTCTGTACTTTATAAGAGACCTTTTATCTTTATGTAAATAATTTCATAGACTACTTTTTTATCATGTTGTTATTTAGTATTAAAAATTATAGGAGCCTAACATTTAGGAACTGGGTTATAATGAAATACACATTAGAATATCTATCACTTAAATTTTGTTTCAGTTTCAATTGTTTCAATAGGCATGGAGCTTTATACAAACTTACTGAAGAAAATATTAGGGTTTCAAATATTGCTTTATATGACTTCTATCAAGCAATATTTAGATGAACAAAACACCATTTTACAAGTCTTAGTCTCTGGAGATCCATGAATAACCATTTGTATTCCAGAGAGAAAATTCATAGAAACAATCCTGGCTCTAAGAATGCAATGTGTTATTTTTCCAACTATTCATATACTGGATGTCTGATCAAACCAGCAATTAAACTATCTAAGCACTGCAGAGATAAAATCAGATTAAAATAAAATTATGGCACATAGTCAAATACTTCCCCAAATAAAAACAAAAACAGAGTCAGTAATTCCTTTTTAAAGAAGCCAAATGCTTCAACTCATAAGATAAGTAGCATTTAACAAGTCTTAGCTCATAGAGGCAATACCTATTCTAGTATAGCCTATGGCCTCATGGCAAACTTCTTTAGCCTCTGTCTCCTTGCTTTCTTCATTCTTGCCAGTCTGTTTTGAAGTATATCCCTACATGAAATTATAGCCTATTATACTGTAAAATTCTTCAAACCCTAATTGGACAGGGCCAATGTCTTTCTTGTTCACCTCAAATTTCTAGTTCTTGGCACAAAGCAGATTTTCAATAAATATTTTTTAATGAATTAGTGGATTAACAAACTGGTGCCAAGATTTTCACTCACAAACACTATAAAAATGATTTTTTATCAAGGTCTCCAATAACCTCTATTGCTAAATCCAGCTGTCAATTTTCAGTCCTCATCTTATTTGGCTTATCAACAAATTTGACAAAGTTCATCACTGCCTCTTCATTGATGGTGCTTCTCCCGCCCCATTGGTCACTGTCTTCCAATCTCTTCTGCTGGCATCGCTTCACCACCTAGGATTCAAATGGTGTTCTTTTCTATGTGATTCAATGGTTCCCTCAATACCATGGCTTTAAATGACATTGCAAATTTCTCAAGTTGTGTTTGTAGGCTAAACCTCATTCCTAAATTCTAGAGTATCCAACTATTGACATCCCCACTTAGATATCTAGTAGTCATCTCTCAATCATAGCATGTCCAAAATTAAATTCCTGTATTCCAGCTATCCACACATCCCCTTCTAACCCAAATAAGCTCCATTTGCATTTGTCTCTGAGTCCACTGCAAGTTTTTCTATCCTTCAGGGACTCAGTTATCCACCATTCTTGTTGCCAGCACAACTTCAGGTGCCACTTTCAGAAGCATAAAAATTATTTCCCCTTCATCCTTTCCACTGGCAGATCCTGTCTGGAAACCAGACTGCAAGGGAATATGGGAATAGTAGTTTTCAAACTTTTGGTACAGAAGAAAATTTAGAAGGCAGAGGGTAGGACTGAGCACCCAGGGACATTCTCTACTACCACCTCCCAACTGGTCTGACAAAATACCTGGCATGAACAACTTAGGAAAGGAAGAATTTACTTTGGCTCACAGTTTCAGTCCATGATGGTGGGGATGACACAGTAGAATAGCCAAGGAGAGAGAGAGAGAGGAAGAAAGAGAAGAAAGAGAGTGAGTGACTGTAGTGACAGAAAGAGGAAAAAGGAGAATGAGAATACCTGCATACCTGCACTCTCAGGCTCTCCCCTTTTCCCCTTGCATTCCATTTGGGTTGGGATGGTGCCACTCAAATCCAGGGCAAGTTTTTGCCCTTTGGTTAATCCTCACTGGTAAGGCCCTCACAGACACACCCAGAAGTGTGCTTTACTAATCTCCTAGGTGATTCTCAATTCAATCAAGTTGACACTCAATATTTACCATCACAAGTCCACTCCTTGTCAATCTGACACCCAAACACATCTCCTTAAACCATAACACTGCCCTTACCCCTAGTCTGTTCCCAATACTAGGCTCAGAGATATTTTTTAAATGTAAATCAAATCATACTATTTCTATGACCAAATAAACTTTGCTTGCACTCTATATACTGATTAAAATACAAGGTAATCACTTTGGTAATAAAACCTTAATATTTACTTTTACAAATCATGTTCACATACATTTTCCCAGTGTCAAATGTTATCCAAATATAATAAATGGAAAATTCCAGAAACAAGCAAATTATACATTTTAAATTGCATACAATTTTGAATAGTGCTATCAAATCAGGTGCCATTCTAATCTTTCATGCCCAAATTACCCCTCATCCCTTTGTCCAGTGCATCCAGGCTCCATGCATTACCCCATGTGAGTCACTTGACAGCAATCCCAGTTATCATATCACCACCACAGATGCCCCACCCTAACATAATCCAACACAGCTCATGGGCAGATTGCATTCCTCCATTAGCAAAACTGAAAAACATAGTGAATTGTAATCTACCACTGACAGTGGGAAATGCTGAACCAACCTTAGAGAACAGGGGTGGGGCAAGAAGCAGAACTGCAAATGGGTGCAAGGAGAAGAGAGAAGGAGTGGGGTGATCAGCCAACCTCCCAGAGTGAGGGTTGCTTAGTTAAACTCATGGGACTGCGCACGGTGCACAAAACTAAATTGCCCTACTTTGCTGGAGGAGGAGCTGACCCATCAGAGTTGCAGCTGTAGAGCAACTCAGCTGCCTCCTGACAAAAACAACAGATCTGAACACCTTGCAAAAACTGATAGTGAGTTATCACAGGTCCCAATTGCAACCTGTCCTGTGGACAGAAGGAAAAATATACCACTCACAAGCAAACCATCTGGTGAGACCACTTGAGAGCACCTACTTATAACAGACCATCCATCAAACCAAGGAAAGCAGGGGGAAAAGAAAACCCTCCAGCTAACTCCCCCAAAACTGTTTGACAAGAGGGGCAATGCCATTCCCCACATAGCCCAGAATACCATCCTTGAGAAGAGACAGGGGCATCAAGAAACCCCCAATTGTGAGTGCCAGTCCCAGGACTGAACAACAAAAGAACTTTTGCCAAACTGACTATAATTTTTTTTGTTGTCTTAGGCAAAAAACTCAAGAGCTGTGAAAGTAATACTCAAGAACTCAGCAGCTCCATCAAAAGACCAAGCCTGCTAATCATGGGCATTAAAGAAGGAGAATAGGTGCAAGCCAAAGGGGTACATAATATATTCAACAAAATAATAGTGAAAGATTTCCCAAATCTTGAGAAAGAGTTGCACATTCAGTTACAGGAAGTCTCCAGGATACCAAACAGGCTTGACCAAAATAGAACCTCTCCACAGCATATAATCATTAAAACAACTAGCACAGAGAAAGAATTTTGAAGTTTATAAGAGAGAAAAAACAAATAACATATAAAGGCAAACCAATAAAAATTATAGCAGATTTCTCAACAGAAACCTTAAAATCAAAAAGGGCATGGAGTGTGGTATTTTGAGCAATGAAGAAAACAATTTGAGCCCAAGGATACTCAACCAGCAAAACTACCATTCAAAACTGATGGAGAAGTGAAAGTTTTCCATAATAATCAGAAATTAAAACAATATATGACCACCAAGCCACCAATACAGAAGATTCTGAAAGGAGTCCTACAGAAGACAAAAACAAACAAAACCATGAAAGGATGGGATATATTAAAGACTAGGAGAAGAAAAGACAAGTACTCAGAGAGTAACACTGAATTGGCTGAAACCACTCAAACCCTTAAAAAACAAAAACAACTAAATGGCAGGAATCACCATGTACTTATCAATAGTAACAATGAATGTTAATGAATTCAACTCCCCCATCAAAAGACACATTTGGCAAACTGGATTAAAAGGAAGACTCAACAATCTGTTGTTTACAAGAGATCCACCTTATTGACAGAAACAAACACTGGCTTAGGGTGAAAGACTGGAAGAAGATTCACCAATCTAATGGACCCTCAAAACAGGTAGGAGTAGCAATACTTATATCATAAAGTGGACTTCAAACTTACATTACCCAAAAGAGGCAAAGAAGGTCACTTCATACTAATAAAAGGAGCAATATACCAGGAGGAAATAATAATTATCAACCTATATGCACCCAATGTCAGTGTACTCAACTTCATTAAACATACACTAAAGGACTTAAAATCACGTACAGACCCCAAAACAGTAGTAGTGGGAGACTTAAATACCCCTCTATCAACAACAGAGAGGTCATCCAGACAAAAAAAAAAAATCAACAAAGAAATCCTAGAACTAAATGACACCATAGATCTAATGGACCTGACAGATGTCTACAGAATATTTTACCCTGCAACAGCACAATATACATTCTGCTCAGCATCCCATGGTACTTTCTCCAAAATAAACCATACCTTAAGTTGCAAAGCAAGTCTCAACAAATATATGAAAATTGAAATAATCCCCTGCATACTATCTAATCACAATGCAATAAAACTAGAACTCAACCACTAAAGCATCAGCAGAAAATATGAAAACAATTGGAGGCTGAACAACACATTGCTCAATGATGAATGGGTCATAGAAGAAATAAGGGAGGAAATCAAAAAGTCCTGGAATTTAATGAAAATTAAAACGGAACTTATCAGATCCTATGGGATGCAGCAAAGGCATACCTAAGAGGAAAGTTCATAGCCATGAATCCAAATACTAAAAACACAGAAAGATATCAAATAAATTACCTAATGCTGCATCTCAAACTCCTAGAAAAACAAGAACAAACTAAACCCAAACAAGCAGAAGGAGAAAAATAATAAAAATAAGGGCTGAAACCAACAAAATAAGAGACCAAAAAAACATACAAAGAATTAATGAAACAAAAAGCTAGTTCTTTGAAAAAACCAAACAAGGTTGACAAACCCCTGTCAAATCTGACTACAATGAGGAGGGAAAAGACCTAAATTAATAAAATCAGAAATGAAAAAGGGAAGATAACAACAAATACCAAGGAAATCCAGGGAATCATCAGGGACTACTTTGAGATCATACATTCAAATAAATTGGAGACTCTAAAAGAAAAGGACAAATTTCTAGATACATACAACCCTTCAAAACTAAACCAAGAGGATATTAAACAGATCTATAACACACAATGAAACTGATGCAATCATAAAGACTCTCCTCAAAAAGAAAATCCAGGACTCGATGGATGCTTTGCTGAATTCTACGAGACCTTTAAAGAAAACTAATACCAACACTCCTTAAGCTCATCCACTAAATAGAAAGGGAAAGAAAACTGCCTAACTTATTGTATGAAGCCAGTATTACACTCTTCCCAAAACTGAATAAGGACATATCCAAAAGGAGAGTCACAGGCCAATGTCCTTAATGAATATTGATACAAAAATCCTCAATAAAATAATGCCAAACAGAATCCAATAACATATCAGAAAGATCATACAAAATGACCAAGTAGGCTTCATCCCAGGGATGCAGGGATGTTTCAACATACACAAATCATTAAATTTAATATAGCATATTAACAAAAGCAAAGACAAAAACCACCTGATCATCTTAATAGATGCAGAAAAAACCTCTGATAAATTCAACACTATTTAATAATGAAACTAGAAATAGAATGAATGTACCTCAACATAATAAAGGCTATATATGACAAACCTATAGCCAACATCATACTTAGTGGGAGAAAACTAAAACCATTTTCCCTAAAGTCAGGAACAAGACAAGGTGCCCAATCTCTCCCCTCTTATTCAATATATTCTTGGAATTCCTAGACAGAGCAATAAGGTAGGAAGAAGAAATAAAAGAACATGAATATGTAAAATAGTCAAACTATCCATATTCACAGATGGCATGTTCTTATACCTAAAAGATCTGAAAAATGCCACGAAAAAACTCCTAGACACCATAAACAGCTTCAGCAAAGTAACAGGATATCCAATTAACTTGCAAAAACCAGTAGCCTTTTTATACACCAACAATGAGGAATATAGGCAAACAATTCCATTTACAATAGCCTCAAAAAAAATACCTGGGAATAACTTTAACAAAGGATGTAAATGACCTCTGCAAAGAAAACTACAAACCACTGAAGAAAGAAATCGAAAAAGACTACAGAAGGTGGAATGATATCCCATGCTCATGGATTGGTAGAATCAACATAGTAAAAATGGCTATACTATCAAAAGCAATCTACATGTTTAATGCCATTCCCATGAAAATTCCAATGACATTCATCACAGTGATTGAAAAGTCATCTCTAAAGTTCATTTGGAAATACAAAAGGCTGCGAATAGCCAAGGAAATACTGAGCAAAAAGAGCAACATTGGAGGTATCACAATACCCAATTTCAAACTATACTACAGAACCATAGCAATAACAATAGCATAGTACTGGCCAAAAACAGGTATGAAGACCAGTGGAACAGAACAGAGGACCCAGATATGAAGCCACACAGCTATGTCCACCTAATTTTTGACAAAGGTGCCAAAAACATACTATGGAGAAAAGAGAGCATCTTCAACATATGTTGCTGGGAAAACTGGGTATCTGCCTGCAGAAAACTGAAACTACATCCATGTTTGTGACCCTGTAAAATTATCAACTCAAAGTGGATTAAGGACCTTAAAATTAAACTCAAAACCTTGAAGCTAGTACAGGAAAGACCATGGAATACACTGGAAGCAATAAGCATAGGCAAGGACTTTCTTAGAACACAAGCAGCTCAGCAAATAAGAGAAAGGATTGACAAATGGGACTGCATGAAATTAAATGGCTTCCCACATAACAAAAGAAATGGTCTCTAAATTGAAGAGACCACCCACAGAAAAGGAGAAAATCTTTGCCAGCTATACATCAGACAAGGAACTGATAACCAGAATATACAGGGAGCTCAAAAGGCTAAACTCCCAAAAAATCAAATGACCCAATAAATAAATGGGCAACTGAACTAATCAGAACATTTTCAAAGGAAGAAGTCTAAATGGCTATAAAACAGATGAAAAAAATGCTCATCCTCCCTGGCCATAAAGGAAATGCAAATCAAAATCACACTAAGATTCCATCTCACTCCTGTTAGAATGACTACTATCAAGAACACCAACAACAAATGTTGGTGAAGGTGAGGGAGAAAAGTTACCCTCATACTCTGCTAGTGCAAATATAAGCTGTGGAAAATAGTACAGAGGCTCCTTTAAAAAACTAGAAACACATGTGTCATACATTCCAGCAATACCACTCCCAGGGATATACCTGAAAGAATGTAAGTCAGGCTACAACAAAGGCACCTGCACACCCATGCTTATTGCAGCACTATTCACAACTAAGCTATGGAAACAGCCATAGCTGTTTCCCACTACTGATGAATGGATTAAAAAAATGTGGTATTTATACACAATGGAATTTTACTCAGCCACAAAGAAGAATGAAATTTTGTCATTTGCAGATAAATGGATGGAACTGGAGAATATCATCTTAAGTGAACTTAGTCAGGCTCAGAAGGTCAAAAGCTGCATGTTTTCCCTCATATGTGGATTATAGACCTAAAACAATGCAGCAATATTATGGGACATGGGTCACACTAAGGGGGGGCTATGGAAGGGAGGGATAGTTCAAGGGAAGGAAACCAAAACTTGAATAAGGCTGAGGTATTCACTGTATAGGAATGAATATAGCAATTATAGCAATTTAAAACTGGCTGGGGCCACCATGGGAAGCAGACTAGGCAGAAGTGAAGAGAACTGGAATTGGTGAAACAACACAAGGAAACTCCTTGTGTAGCTAGCTTTATTTCAAACTAGCAAAAAACTCACATTTCTTGTTTTAGTTTTCATTGTTTTCTTCTACAAAATTTGAGAACAGGAAGGCAGAACAGATTCTGCTGTGAGAGAGGGCTTGGGGGGTTGGCACCAGTAGGAGGGGGAAGGTAGTGGGGTAATGGGTAGGAGGGTAAATATGGTACAAATAATGTATACACATTTATGTAAATGATACTTGTTAAAACTGTTCCAGGAATGGGAGGCAGGAATAAAAGAGAGCAGTGGAAGGGGTGAATTCAAGAATGATATATTTGATACGTTGTAAGAAACTTTATAAATGCTAAAATGTACCCCTACCCAGCACAACAATAATAATAATAAAATAATAGTTTAAAAACTATCTGGGCAGTTTAACACTATAACAAGATTTACATAGCTCACAGTTTTGAAGGCAAAAAGTACAAAATTGGGCAGCCTATTTGCAGGCTCTGAGGATTGCCTAGTGGTGAATGGAGTGACAACAGCAGGATCATGGGTGGGGAAAAATGATCACAGTTTGAAACAAGATGCCAGAGAGTGATTCAGGTGTTAGATTTACTCTTAAAACATCCCAGCCTTGTTCTTGCACAGAGACCCGTGAGAGTTACGTTAATCCCTTCTGAGAGCAGCTCTCTAAATGACCTAAAGACCTCCCACTATCTGTGGACATAGAGGTCCGTGTCTCAGCATTACCACACTGTGACCATGCATCCAATACTTGAAATCTTGGAGAACAAACTCAAACTGTGTCTATACCACAGAATTTTCTAATTTTCTTCCTGTATTGATTTTGAGTTTCATAACATTATAATAATTACAGAAAAGATGTTGATATGATTTCAGTCTGCTTGAATTTGTTAAGAAATTGAAAAAGGGTTAGATTCTTCTGCTTTTAGATAGAATGTTTTACATATGTCTGTGAGGTCTATTTGATCTATAGTGCTGCTCAATTCTATCTTTCCTTACTGAAATTCTGTCTGGATGGTCTCTCCATTGTAGGGTTCTGAACTCCCTTACTATTATTGTGATGTTATCTATTTCTTCCTTCAGTTTTTTGTTTAAATATTTGCCTCATTTATCTAGTTCCTCCAATGTTGGGTGCATACATATTCACAATTACTATATCTTCTTGATGCAATAATTTCTTTGTTACTTCCTTTGTCTCTTTTTATAAAATCTTTTACTTGGAACCTATTTTGCATGATATAGTTATAATAAAATCTGCTCTCCTTTGTTACAATTTGAATGAAATATCTTTTTCATCCCTTCACTTCTATCCTAAACGCATCCTTAAAACTAAAGTGAGTGTTTTATAGACAGCACTTAGTTGGATCTTTGTCCATTCATCCCTTCTATGTTGTTTGATTGGACAATTTTGTCTATTTGCATCTAAAGTAATTATTGGGAGGTTAGTACTTACTATTGGCAATTTGATCTGTTTTCTAACTCTTGTAAAGTTTCTTTGTTTCTTTCTTGATCTCTTACTATCTTTGTGATTAGATGGTTCCTATAATTGTATGCTTAGATTTCTTTCTCTTAATCTTATGTGTACCTAATTTAGATTTTTTCTTTGTGGACACTTACATAAAACATTCTATTGTAAGCTGATAGCAACTTAATTTTTTACTGTATAAAAAATTCTACATCTTCCTCCACATTTTGTTACTGATGTCATAATTTATACATTTTATACATTATGTATACATTGAAAAGTTACTGTAGGTATGATATTTTGTAATAGTTTTGCCGTCTAAGTTTTATGCTCAACTTTAAAATGATTTATTTACCATAATTATCCCTATTTTTACAGTAACTGTTATATTTTTGTGTTTTAATATTGCTAGCATATTTGCATTTCAACTTGAAGAACTGCATTTGGCATTTCTTATAAGGCAGATCTAGTGAAATGGATTCCTATAACTTTTGTTTGTCTTGGAAAATCTGTCTGTTTTTCATTTCTAATAGATAGCCTTAATAATTACAATATTTTTATGTGGCATATTTTCTTTTAACACTTTTGATATATCATCCCACTCTCTCCTGGCATGCAAGCTTTCTGCTGAGAAATCTAGTAGTCTTATGTATGTTTCTTTATGTGACAAAGTTTCTGGCTGTTTTCAAAATCTCTTTGTCTATGATCTTCAAGAATTTGACTATAATGTATGTTGGTGGGAATTTAAAAATATTTAATATATTTGGGGGTTTTGCACTTCATGGACCTGAATGTTCATTTCCCTTCCCTTGTCACTTTTTTTTTCTTTAAATAATTTTTCTGCCCCTTTCTTTTTCTCTGCTCTTCCTGGAAATCCCATAAAGCACATATTAGTTTGCTTGATAGTATCCTGTAATTTGCACAGGGTTTCTTCAATATTTTTTCTTTTTCTTCTCTTAAGTCATCTCAAATGACCTATCTTTAAGCTTGCTGATTCTATTTTCTGCTTGATCAAGTCTGCTGTGGAAGATCTCTGTGGAATTTTTCACCAGAATATATTCCAGAAGATCTTCTATACTGGGTCTACTGGAGTTATTCTAGACCCCAGGTTCACTGGAGCCCTGAGCTGTTGGGTCCAGCCAGGAGACTAGAGCTGTCTTGTTTTGTTTTATTTATATATATCATTTACTACCTTCTAGCCCACAATAACTTACATGCTCAGTTTTTCATGGTTCTTTTAAAAAGTGATCTCTTCTTTCCAAAATGTGAACACCACAAAAGTAAAATCGTTGGCCTAGAGTAGTATTTTAGCATTAATGAAATAATTTCCAACATATTTTGTTGATCATTGTATTCTAATAAATGTAAGGGAAGACAAAATAATAGAAAGTCTACTGATAGCCCAGCAATTGGTTTGTATGAATGACACACTTAATAATAACTCAGTTAACCCTTTCTTGTCATATATAATGACAAACTTTCCAAGGGGAAATACTGAGGATTATATAATATGGTATAGTGGCTGCAAAGTGACTGAAGCAAGTATTTTACCAAAGACCTCTTTCATCTGTAAATAACAAAAACCCATTCAAACTGGCTTAAGACAACTGTCAACTTATTGAAATTAGGTGACCAATTGAGGAACTGTTCTGTAAACAGAAATAACTAGATCCAAATACGCTAGTGGTGGCACCAGAAATCACTTTTTTCTTCACATGACTTCATGTGATAGTTTCACTCTTATGACAGTCTTCTCAACTGCTGCCAAACTTGGTTACTATTCAGGAGGACCATGATGGAGAAAGTAGTGTGGCTCTTTCCCAAGGGTCCCAAAACAAAGCCTCCTGACTGTCCCTCACTGGCCTCAATGAGAGTCACTGCTGTCCCAAAGCCAATCACTCAGTCTCCAAACATCCTGATTTGGGTTACACCCCACTCAAACTAGGTGAAATTGAAGTACACCTGGTTTCACATTGTTAAATTCAAGGACTTTTATCAAAAGAATAAAAAGGGGGCTCTTAGTTGGAATTATAACTAATGTCTACTATGTTATAAAATTCCCAGGTTTCTGAGGAAACTTTTACAATAGATTTAAAGAAAAATGATAGGAAACAAGCCTAGAAAATTAGCATGAAATCTGATTACGAGTTTTTTTGGTGTAGATTTTTTTTTTAATTGAGAAAAGTACTGGATGTTGTCTCTAGAGACCTGAGTTCTGTTTCCAAGTCTTCCCATAACTATCTGTATGATCTTGCCAAGTAACTTAATATCTATAAATGTTTTCTCAACTCTAAATGATAAATTACATTAAAATAATCTCCATGTGTCCCACCAACTGCCAGCGCACAATTCCAAGTGGGGCAAAATGTTGTTGTAGTTATTGTGGCAACCTAATGTCTATCTACCATAGACATAATTATCATGATATGAGAGAAGCAAGAGGCAAATCCTGCTCCCTTCTCTCACTAGTACCTACACATTATTGGAGAGCATTATGGCAGATGATGAAATTAATTCCAGCCAAAAGATGAACACTTGCCAATGTTCTGTCCAAATCTGGCTGTACTTCAGGATTACTTAGAGAGCATATTTTTCAAAAAAATTAGATTCCTGAGCCAATCTTTATGGTGCTGGAATCAGGCTCCTGAATTTTTATTTTTAGAGTTCTTCTTGTGTTTAGCTTATCCTACCCTTTAGTTTTGGATGTGGCAGTTTTCTTTTGGTTGATATTATTTAAAACTAATCAAAAACTTCAAGAAAACTCCAAGATAACTCTAAGTTTGGAAATATGGATCCACAAAACAAAGTATATTTTGCTTAACACTAAAATATAGAAGGAAAAAAATAATGAATGCACTAATGCATTTGAGTGTTTTATGTAGAGAACATGGGTTTCATTTGAGGAGAATTATAATTTTCCTAATATATACAAGACATAATATCTTTATTCTGCTAGATTCAGAGAATGAGTCAGAACTTTGCAATTTTCACATAACATCAAAGTTACAGTAAGAATGAAAGCATCCTTCATGTATATTCAATCATTGATTATTTTCAATGCAACTCCATAATCTTAATAAATATCATCATGGTAAGTATCTCAATATATTATATCTGAAATATATCCAGCACATCTATTCATTTTTGTGATAAACTCTTTAGAGATCACTGCATGCTATGTGATCAATTTCTTAAATCATTGTTAGTCTTAACTTTCTCAAACTACTTTTCTCAGATTAGCTTAGTCTACATTTTAATTTTTAAAAAGCATTCATTCGTATATGATCAAATTAGCCACAGAAAAAAGCCTGGGTTCTGAGGAAATGAAATCTCAACTGCAGACATGTTTACCTTTGCATAGTTTTGTCATTCTGACTTCCTTCTTGTCGGTGGGAACATGTGCTTTGGGTTTGTCAGGAAATAGTTAACTTCAGAATGATGCATGTTTCTGAGGACCATAAGAAGGGAGTTCTGAGAAAGCTGAAGTGAGAAGTAAATACAACGCTTCCTTTACACAAATGTAAGAAAATAAACAACAGAAAAGACTTTTTAGGATCAACATAAGAAGTGTCCTGAAGGGCTTGAACAAATGATTATTTCAGACACCATGGGAATATTCTCCAAACATCAAATAAATTTGGACTTTGCTATAAGAAAAAAAAAAGCCATATTATATTTCTCCTTTGCACTACAGCATAAGATGTTGGGAACATTTCATTCATTAATGGAGTTACTGTCCTTGCCAGGGATATTTTAAAATAGAATTAATATTTCAAATCATTAAGTTGCTCATTCATTAATTTTTATTTTTATTATTTTATTTTAATTCTTTAGCCACTGTTATATGGTAGAGGACTTGGTACTTAGGAGAATTTTAGTGTCCTCTATATGAATCAAGGGCAATGCTACAACAGATTTTTAAAGAGTTTTTCTGAAACCATGAAGTTATCACAACCCTCAAATCACTCCCCTCTGGCCCCAACCAAATACAATTCCTATCAGGAACCACACAAATATGTAGCTTTTTCTGTCATTCATAAAACACTGCTTTTTTGTGGGTAGCACTACTCTCATCCTACTTTGGAGACAGAGGAAAATCAGAACCACCCCTACCACCAAAAACTCCCATACTAAAGGGGATGGACATATAAGGAATCCTGGATTTACTATAATAGTTGCAAGAGCTGGGTGCAAGGACATATGGACATAGCTCCATATCTCTTGGAAGTAGAGGTACTGAAAGGGTCTTGAATAGGAGGGAAGAGAGACCATGTGTGTCCAGTAGATAGAAGTGTTGGTGCAAACACAAAACAAATATAGCCAGTTTGGGATGAATAGCTCTGACTGACTTGAGAAAAAAATAAATATGAGAACAGGGAATCAAGAGGAAGAAGTGTGGCTGGGTACAGTGGCTCACATCTGTAATCTCACTCAGGGTGTGTAGATCCTCAAGGTCCAAAGCCAGCCTGGGGAAATACTTTAGTGCGATCCCAAGACAATCAATAAGCTGGGTGTGGTGGAGCACACCTGCAATCACACTACAAAGGAGGCTTAGGTAGGAAGGTCTTGGTCCAGGCCAGCCCAGACATAAACATAAGATCCTACTGGAAAATAAATAAAAACCAAAAGGAGCTTGTGGTGTGGCTCAAGTGGTAGAGCACAAGCTTAGGAAGCACAAGACCATGAGTTCAAACCCCAGTACCATTGGGAAAAAGAGAGAGGGGAGGGAATGTAAAAGGAGAAGAGTGGTAAGCAATGAGGTCATTCCAAATTAAGAGGGACTTACTGCTTTTAGAAGACTTTTTCATGTACTACTTAATGGTGGTAACTACATTTACTAGTGAGGATGCATTTTAGAAATTTCCCTCTAGCATCAGTGCAGGGGTGAATTAAAGGAAAGAAATGTGAAGTTATGAAAATGGGGTAGAAGACCGTTTCCATGCCCCTGAGACATAATAAACATCTACAAAATAGGAGTGCCAGTGGGATTAGAGAAGTTGGGCTTGAGATTGGAGGTAACTAGGGACCCATTTGAGGTGCTGGTGCAAGGGAGGGAGGAATCATGGCTGAATGCCAGGTTTCCCATAGGAGTAGCTGCACAGAAGGTGCCATCATCACTAAATTTAACAGGCAGAAGCAAAGGCATGTTTGCCAATCCCACAGGCATATTGATCGCACCTGTATTAGGCTTTTGGTTCTCAAAACCAACAATTATTTTCACAAAAATCAAGCACAAGTCAACAAATGTGCCTGAAGTTCACAGAAATACAGTTAGCTACATTTTTTGAACAAAACACAAATAAGCATGTAAGAGTAAGGAATTGTATGAGATGTTCCTTTTTTTTCAGTTCACCAAATTGGAAATCATTTACAGTTCTGTGGCTTGGAATTTCATTTGAGCAATTTACAATAGGAAATTAATTTTTATTTAATTTTTTTCTGATTTTACCTATATTACCAAACTGGGTTCGCCAATAACGTCCAAATTGTAATATTGCCTTGCTTAAAAATTAAGTGTATCTGATAATAATTATAAACCATTAAAATTTATGCATGTATTTACTAAATCCTTCAATTCTTACTAGAAAATCTTTTGAAATCAAAAGGATTATTTTATGGCTATTTATAATTTACTTTGACATCTCACTGCTGAGAAGTCTTAAATGATGAGGTTTGCCTTTATAGTATAAATTATTAGTATTTTTACATGCGAGTTTCTATAGTTTTGACTTTGCAGCTTTTAAGATTCAAGTGGTGGTAAGGGAGGCGTTGGGGGCAGGGGGGAGAAATGAACCAAGCCTTGTATGCACATATGAATAATAAAAGAAAAATGAAAAAAAAAATCTAAAATAGAGTAGTCTTAATTTGAATTTGATCAAAATGTCTAAGTGTTTGGAGAATTTGCATTTGTGGGAAGTTGGACAGATGCAAATAAAAGGCATCCTTTGTGATTCCCGCAGGCTTGGTTTAGGGTAAGGAATTGGGCATATTAAGAAAGTTACAGGTTAAGCATATCATGTCATCAAATCAGATTACTACTTGAGAAGTCAACTACCCACTTTTTTATTTTATATAGCCAAAGGCTTCTGCAAGACACAAAATACCCATGAAGTTAAGAGACAAGTGGGCTTGTGTCCATTGGGATTGATGAACTAATTTTCCTTTGGGAAATATCTTATTATGGTTTGAAAGTATCTCCTCCAAAATTCAGGTTTTGCCAATGTGATATTCTCAAGACATGAGGCCTTAAAGAGGAGATGACAGCTGGTGTTGGGTTCCTGTGTTCCCAGCAATCTGGAGGCTGAGGCAAGAGAATCCCTTGAGTCCAGGAGTTTGAGGCAGGCCTGGGCAACATAGCAAGACCCTGTCTCTTAAAAAACAAGACAGAAACACTCTACCAAGAAGTGACTCATCCATGAGGGCTGCTCTCTAGTTAAGAAAGTTTCCATTAAGTTTTTAGCTAGCTTGCTCGTCCACTTTTCTGCATGTGAGGACTCAGTGTAAAAAAAATAAATAAATAAATAAAATAAAATTTGGTATAATTTTATGTCATTTTAAAAGCTCAGAATATCACATTAAAATTACTACAAATTCATTTTAATTTTTTTTTAAGTAAGGCATGCGGATAGGGAGAAGGGGAAGGTGCTGAGCTCAATGTTTTTCATGCTAAGTTTGAGGCTTTTGTGGACCTTTGAAGAGTGACCCATCGGGTAAGATGCGTGATCCTAGGCTGAGAAGGCAGCTGAGGGCCGGAGATACTGACACGTGACCTCTCCGTACTCAGGTGATAGTTGAAGATGCGAGAGAAAGTAGTCTAGTGAGAAATGAGGTGACCTGAGAACAGAACTCTGAGGAAAGCCAACAACTGAGGGAGGAGAGAGGAAAACCAACCACAAAGGACAATAAATTGGGACAGTTTGAGGCAGAGGTGAGAACTGAACAGCGTTCACTCAGAATAGCAGCAAGAAGTGTGTTAGTGACTACAGTCAAAACAACTCCCAGGATCATATGGGCGGCAGTCAGCTTAGAATCTAGAGCAATGAGTTAGGGAAGAATTACAGATGAAGGGCAGAGAATGTGGGCAATAGAGCCAAAACCATTAGAGGGAGGTGAGTGATTAGAGCCCCTGAAGAAGAGGCTCGGCCATGCAGGCTTTGTTTTATTGTTTTAAAATATGGGTTTATCTGCTGAAAGGAAAGAGGAATTAAAATTAAGATTTGAAAACTTAAGAGAGAAGAAGTAATCGGTGGAATAGGGTCTCTGAGAAGACAGAAAAGAGTGTTTGTTCTAAGAGGATGTAGAGAGAGGATTTGGCCTTGGACAGAGAAAGAGATATCTTTCCTGAGAAGGGAAACAAAGCATTGGGTGAAGGAGAATGCAAATGTATTTTGGGTGAAGGAGAGGAAGTTGAGGGCCTTACTCCTGAGTCACCTGTTTTCTCTGTGAAATAGTCTGTCAACTTAGTTGGGAGAAGCATCTGAAAGGGTCCCCTCTTGCAATCCCCTGCCTCAGTAATATAAGGAAGGATACGGCCTTGTGACCAGAAGCTGATAAATGAAATACACAGTCCCAAGATCAGGATCTGCTGAACAATCTCAAGTCAGCTCTCTTCTTTTTTGTTTGTTTTTAGTTTAGTTTTTTTTTCAATCAGTAATTTTACAGAATAGTGGGTCTCGTGCCATTTTCTTACTTTTATATTATGTATTTTGATCATATTCACCACCTATCAATCTCTCTTGTCCTCCTCTCATTGGTTACCCTTCTCCCCATTGTCCTCCTCTCATTGGTCACCCTTCCCCCCATTGACTCATTTTTACTTTCATGGTTTTTTTTTACCCCAAATCCAGATTTTAAATGTAAGAAAAAATTTTACAATAGCTGTCTTTCTGACTCTGGCTTATTGCACTTAACATGATCATCTCCAGTTCCATCCATTTTTCCTACAAGTGACATAATTTCATCATTCTTTCTGATATATTGTATATATACCCTGCACTACATTTTCTTTATCCATTCTTTGGTAGATGGGCACCTAAGATGATTCTGTGACTTGACAGGTGTCCCTATTGTATGCTGACTTACATTCCTTCAGATATGTGCCCAGGAGTGATATAGAAGGATCACATAGTATTTCCATTGTTGAGGACCTTCACGATGATCTCCATAGTGGCTGCACTAATTTATATTCCACTAACAGTATATAAGGGTTCCATTTTCTTTGCATCCTTCCAAGATTTGTTGTTGGTTGTTTTCTTGACAATAGCCATTCCTTCTATTCTAGGTTTTCTCCAGAGCTTTTATAATGAAGCAATGCTAAAATTTGTCCCAGGCTTTTTCTGCCTGTGATTTGATCATTTGAGATAATTATGTGATTTTTGCCCCTGGTTGTATTTTTAAGCCGTATTACATTCATTGATTTGCACACATTTGCACATATCCTCTCATCCCTGAAATTTAAGTCAACTTTATTATTGTGCATGATCTTTTTAATGTGGTGTTAAATTCAGTTTGTAAGTGTTTTATTAAGAATTTTGGTATCTATGTCCACCAAAGAAATTAGTTTGTGGTTTTGGGGTTTTGTTGTGTCCTTTTCCAGTCTTGGTATCAGGGTAATACTGGCTTCACAGAATGAGTTTGGGAACATTACTTCTTTTCCTATTTTTGGAAATAGTTTGTGGAATATTGGTGCTAGTTCTTCTTTATAGGTCTGATAGAATTCAGCCGTAAATCTATCCAGTCTGGGTTTCTCTTTGTGGGGAGACTATTGATGTTTACATCTCATTGCTTCCTATAGATCTGCTTACATTGTTTATCTTCTTTTAGTTCAATTTTTGTAAGTCATGTGTGCCTACAAATTCATCCATTTCTTCTTAAATTTTCCAGTTCTTTAGAATAAGTTTTTAAATTTTCTCTAATCTGAATTTCATTGGCATCTGTTGTGGTACCCCCTTTTATCTCTAATTTTATTAATTTGTCTATTCTGTCTTTCTTTTGTTTAGCTCAGCTAAAAGTTTGTCAACTTGTTTATCTTTTCAAAGAAACAACTCTTCATTTCATTGGTTATTTATATTTTAAGTCTATCATAGCTAGGGTTTCATTTTAATATATATATATTAGAACAAAGACAATGCATAATCCTCTTCATGCTCAGGAATTTCTTCTTTTCACCTTGTAAACAGGACCTGTTATCTGTCAGTATCACAAGGCTCATCTCCATGGAGAACTTACCTTTTTGCTGCTTGACCCCAGCACTTCACAATCACTACCATTTTTCCTTCTCTTCACCCCACAGTGGTTTTTTTCAAGTTTTATGTTTAAGTTCACATTCAAAACAGTAACTCAAAAAAATTTCTGGACTCCAAAACTGTGATTTGGAATTACAGCTTATACCAACAGAAAGACAACTCTGTCTTAGCAGCACTGTAGTCTCGTGTCCAATTGGTAATAAAGAGGACTTCTCAAGTTGTAGCAGCTACTATATAAGCTATTGTTTACTGTTGTCCAAAAGACAAGTGTCTTATAAAACACTACTTCATGTAGATCTTTACTTTTTTAATAAATATGGGGTTCAATATTTCAACCATGTTTAATCCACAACCTGTAAAAGGTATGTGCAGAACACTCTGTATGTATGGGGCTCCCAAATCTATAGGGTCCATCTTAAGTTCAGGACACTCTACCCAAGTCTTCATAAAGTCAGTTCCTTCCTGCTCTTCCAGTGTGGGTTCAAAGACTCCTCCTTGAAGAATCCTTCCTTGTCCATCAATCTAAATATGCCCTATGACTGTATCACCCTGTTTCATCTTATTATATTACATTTATATATGGGTGTGTCTCTGACATTATTATTTTATTAACTTAATTTTTATCTGTTTCTCCTCACTAAAATATAAACGCTCTATGAAGAGAGCCAAGCCTTTTTGTCCACAGCTCTGCTCAGGAACTAGAACAATACTGGTGTAGAGTAACACTCAATCATTTTTAAAATTAGTAAATGCCAAGCAGTCCACAAACATGAGAAGCATAACCAAAACACTTGCTGCAGGACAGAGGAAACAGAATATTAAGAAAAGTATCAGTTTGTGAGTACAATGGCCTGCTAGAATTTGTATCTGGAAGATTAGATCAGAAGTAGAGTCAAGAAGAAGACAGTGAGACAATTACCAAGAAGACATAAGGACTAAGAAAGAGCACATTTTCAGTAATTGTTTTGTAATCCACCTGGTCTAAGGAGTCCCTGGGTGGAGAACCACTGCTTCAGAAAGCATGTGTCAGTGTCATGCATTTCATCACTTAGTTGCATCATAGCTGGTGTTGTAATTTGACTCTTCAATATACAGATGCCTTGTCTTGAGAGGCAGTGTGGTATGGTGCAATGTGCACTGACTATGGGATAGAAGACCCAGGTTATAGGTCATTAACTAACTTTATGACCTTGGGGAAGGCCCACACTTGCCTAAATCCATTGACTAGCCCCTTTACCTTCACCAAACTAACTACAACACAAAACCATAAGTTATGCCTCTGGGCTGGAATTTTAAAATACCACTATTTCCATTCTCTAATTTCAATTTATCTATTCTTCACTGTCACCCACACTCAGTTTTCCCATAATGCCTATGATTATTTGTTTATAGTCTTTCTGACCCTCCAGGAGACCAGATCTTTTTAAAGGTCTTATTCGTGTCTGCAGGACATCTTATTCCCACCTACTAACAATCCTACAAGTATTATGCATGTGGTAAGAAATCAAAATTATTTGTTAAGTTTTTGTCAAAACTTCCTGAAAAATGTAGCAAGTACTTTAAAAGGAAGCATGTTCTTTGATTTAATTATTCTTTTAAAACTCTAGTCTTCATAAATAATTTCAGATGCAAAGACATATATACATAAAGATGCTAATTACAATTGTATTAATTAAAAAACAAAACAAAAAGCATAACAACAACATAGTTTATCAAGAAGAGAAGGTTGAATAATTCATGGAATATCAATGATAGAAATTTTATATATATGAATAGCTAATGTATGTAGAAAGATACTAAATATCTTGAAAAATGATGACTTAATGGTCAAAAACGTAAAACATACTATTAATAAACCAAGCATGAGAAAAAAAAAAATCTACTTCTTTCTCCGGAAAAACACCAAATGGCGGATGACACTGGTGCACCTGGAGGGCCTGGAGGCCCCGGAAGCCCCGGGGGTCCAGGCATGGGAGGCCTGGGCGGCTTCCGCGGAGGCTTCGGCAGTGGCCTCCGGGACCGCGGTCCGAGCCACGGGGCTCGTGGAGGCAAGGCTGAAGACAAGGAGTGGATCCCCGTCACCAAGCTGGGCCGCCTGCTCAAGATCAAGTCTTTGGAGGAGATCTGTCTTTTCTTCCTGCCCATCAAGGAGTCTGAGATTATTGACTTTTTCTTGGGGGCGTCCCTCAAGGGTGAGGTCCTGAAGATCATGCCCGTGCAGAAGCAGACTCAGACTGGCCAATGCACCAGCTTTAAGGCATTTGTAGCCACTGGGGACTATAACGGTCATGTCGGGTGTTAAGTATTCCAAGGAGGTTGCCACCGCCATCCAAGGGGCCATCATCTTAGCCAAGTTATCCATCGTCCCTGTGCGCAGAAGCTACTGGGGGAACAAGATTGACAAGCCTCACACTGTCCCATGCAAGGTGACAGGCCGCTGTGGTTCTGTGCTGGTGTGTCTCATCCCTGCCCTCAGGGGCACTGGCATCGTGTCAGGTCCTGTGCCCAAGAAGCTGCTGCTGATGGCTGGTATTGATGACCGCTACACTTCAGCCAGGGGCTGCACTGCCACCCTGGGGAACTTTGCTAAGGCCACCTTTGATGCCATCTCTAAGACCTACAGCTACTTGACCCCTGACCTCTGGAAAGAGACTGTGTTCACCAAGTCTCCCTATCAGGAATTCACTGACCATCTTGTAAAACCCACACCAGCGTGTCTGTGCAGAGGATCCAGGCTCCAGCTGTGGCTACAACATAGGATTTTTTTTTAAATATAAAAATAAAGTGAATTAAATCTGTTTAAAAAATCTATATGTATTATGATCCTAGTGGTATAATATTATAAACACACATACTCATTCACATATACACAGAGAGAAGAAAAAGCTATGGGTATTCAACAAAGTATCCATAGATATTCTTTGGGGTGAGATTATGCATGGTTATTTTTCTTTTAAATCCTTCTCTGAATTTCAGCATTCCATAATTTACATGTACTACTATAAAATAATCAGAAGAAAACAGTCCTAACACTTTGTTAATGAATTAATTTCATAAATTATTTTTCTCTTTTTTATTAGCATATATTAATTGTACAAAGTGGTTTCATTGTGATATTTCCTTACATAATGTACTTTGACCAAATTTACCTCCTCTATTAATGAATTCTTGACAGAATAGATTTTTTACAGAAGTTTTTATTGAACTAATTTATTTAACTAGGAACTAACTATAAGTATTTTTATAATCCCCTCCCATATTCTCATTTGGGAACACTATTATACTTTGTAGTTAAATTATTAATATTGGTTTCCTACATAGGTTGATAAAATTTTAAAGAAAATACTTTCAGATTAATGACTTACAGGGTACATACTAAAACTGATGGCCTACAAATAGTTGTTAGGAAATTATGATTTATTAAAATTGAACAACTAATTAATTTCTGAACTCTGAAATTCACGGCAATGCAAATCAGCCTTCTCCCCAGTCATAGATATTACACAATAAGAAAGAAAAAGAGTTACCGAGTATATTCAATATCAGATCATTTGTATCTGTTCACTAAGAACTGTTTTATAAGCCAGGGAATATTAGTCTTGTTTTACAGTTTAAAGAGTCTAGGAAGTGAAGAAGCAATTTCAATAAATTCATGGAAGTAAGTTATATTATGAATTTTCTGTCATTTCTAATGATCTCCTTTGTAAATGAAGGTTATATAGTTCTAACCCATGACTCAGGCTTGGCATGTGTCTTACTTAACTCAATGAACAATGAACTAAACATCACATTGTCCCTTGTTTCTCCCTCTCCCATGCGGCCAACAATATCCTCAACAACAACAGATGAATTCTTCTTCATGTTGGATTCTGGAATAAAGAAAAATGGAGCAGAATCATAACCAACCTAGTAAGACATGTAACATGAGTGAGAAAAACAAATCCAGCAGCTACATAGCAGCTGGTGAAGACACAGCTCAAGTCCAGGACTGTTTGGCTCCAGTATCCATCCACTATGTCACTCTCTTCTCTTAAGTTTTCAATTGTTTTCATGAAATTTATTTTTATGCAGAGAAAGAATGTGCAGCCAAACAATATCTTTAGTGAATCAGGAACATTTTCTAAATGTAAAGTTGAAGTAAAGACTGCTTTTCTTCCTTTGACTCCTATATCTTCTTTTATACTGTAAGTAATTTTAAGGTTTTGAATTTAACACTATAGAAACTACCACTAATGCCTCCAGATTGATGTCAAGCTAAACTTTCATATATTGCACTAGCTTTATTACCTGCAATTCAGTCAGAAAACCCACATTTAGGCAAACCCCTGCCCTTTTGCCTTCAGAAGGTTAGCTGAGCTCACAGATATACACTTCTTACTTGAAAACCATTCCTGTGATAAAGAAATGTGCTTTTATATGGCTGCTGCATTTATAATAGCATCTTGCTATTAGGCTGCTCTGTGAATGAGAACCTCTCAGCCCGCATTTTATGTGGCTTAGAGAATATCAGTAGGACCTTCCAAAAGAAAGACTTCCTCCATTTGAGGATCCTCTCCTACTGAGCATAACCATTTGCTGCCGTGGAGATTCAATCCCTTGGCATTACTGGCCATTTTATGGGATTTTATCCTGGCAAGCTCCTCTCAACTATTTTGAAGGTCTGGAAACTGAAAGTTAGTTTCCTAACTGCTTATAAAATATAAAAACAAAATCAACAGGTAAACCTAGTCAAACTCATTAAACTTTGACTCTGGAACTCAAATGCACACAAGTCATCTCCTTTTTAGTGTAATCCTCAGAACAGCTGAAGTCACAATAATTTTTATACCCAATGTCTCGGAATCATCCTATCACATTTTATGTAGAATTTTAACCTTTATTAAAATAAATACCTGCCACAAATAGGCACACGGAGTATGGTCTCACATCCTTTCTTGAACAAATCCTAACTGACTGAACATACTATAACTTTTCCAAGTTTTTTCCCAGGCACTTCTGTGTCACCATTATATCTGCTACTAGAGGACACTGACATGTTAAATGAACTGTTCCCTGAGGTATTGAAGTTATATGGCCTTCAAACTGGTGAAGTAGAGCTGTGTTCATATCCTATCAGGCTAAACTAAAGTTCTGAACCCATATGCCACTCTCAGCTATCCATCAACTATTTCTATCCATCCCATCCTTCCTAGCAATAGTACACAAACTCTCTCCCCTTCAACCAAAGCAAAAGACATAATGTAGATTAAACTAATGTGAGCTCATCACCTCTACTATTTCTTGAGATTATTCTCACTGAGAACTGACACACATTTCACTTTTCAACTCTACACCCCTACAATAGCTAGCAAGGTTTTAAAATTTCATTTTATTAAGGTATGATTTCCATACAGTAAAATAAGGAAATCCTAATTATACATGTGATGAATATGTACATGTATTATTCTCCAATGTCTCCTGGCCAAGTTACAGAATATTTTCACCAACTCCAGAACATGTTTTCAGACCCTCTAGTCAGAAACACCCTCTCACCTGTACAGATAACTAATATTCTGAATTCTGTTGCCATGACTGAGTTTGACTTGTTCTTGAATTTTACATAAATAGAATCATCCCTCTGTTTTTTATACAAGGATTCTTTTGCTCTACGTAATTTTAATGTTTTAAGGGTTTATTATTTTTATTGATAAATAATAATCATACATTCACACATCACTTAGCAACAGGGATGAGTTCTGAGAAATATATAATTAGGCAATTTTGTTGTTATGTGAACAACAGGGAGTGTAGTTCCATTGTAGAATGTACGTACATGAACTAAGAAGGCTACAACATCACTAGGCATTATAATTTTCTTATGGTATTTCCATCATATATATGGTCTATCACTGACCCAAATTTTATATGGCATCTATATCTATATCTATATCTATATCTATATCTATATATCTTATATATATATAAAATGACATTTTTTTCTGTTAAGAAATAGTCATTACTTTCATAAAAGTCTCATGGATGCATATCTAAAAGTGGAATGGATTAATCACAGGTTACATGCTTTTTTTTTTTTAGAAACTGTCAAACAGTTTTACAGAGTAGTGTACCATATTATATTTCCACTAGCAACAGAGGAGAGTTCCAGTTGCTCCAAATACAGGAGCGTGTGTAAGAGAACTTCATTTTCTCTCCTCTGAGTTCCTGAAAGTCATTAGCCAATCTAGTCCTACTGCAAACATAGCATAGTTTCTGTTTTCATGTTAAAAAATGATTATTCTTTTATGGTTACAGGTGTCGGAGCACTAGAAGTGCAAGATCAATTTCCCATTCAGAGATCAGGATAAAAAATTATAATATAAACCTGGAATCTTTTATCCAAGTGGAATTCCTCTATAGAGGCTGCTACTGCTGGGCATGGTGAAGGAAAAGTCATTAATTTTGTCTTCATGTTTTTATTACCTGATTACTTATTTGTAGAATCCATCATCCTTGAAAGGTACCTTGTGAATTCACACATCCATTGGCTTGGCCTTGCAGTCTTTGTAAGTTGGAGAGATAAAAGTGTTATCTTCCTGCCAGGCAATGGGTGCTGAGCAAAACTACCAGGCACGATAATGAGGTTTCCCCAGAGGAGATGCCTAGACAAGAAGCTCACGGTTTGACCTAAACTGAAACTGTGTTCCAGATCAGCCCTGAAATTAGCACGAAAGAGATTCTGCACCTGGAGATGTAATCACTTGAGCTCCCTCTGCCCCTCAGCACATCTCAAATATGCACCAGTGCTGACTAATGAGCATTCAGGTGCCATGAGCTATTTACTTCTGGCCTGGGCACCATCGGGTGTTTCATAACCAGCTTGATGGGGCCAAAACCAACAGATATGAGGTGATGGGATTTAAGAAGAGAATCTGTTGCATAATTAATTAAACAGATGCCACCTCTTCTCCACTGGAAATCTTCATATACCAGGAAAGTACATCTTAGGTTTTCTTTTGCTCTATTTTTAAATTGGTTGAATTCAATACTAATTAATGTACTATCTGACCAATATATTTACCCTGGGTTAATTCATTGTAGTAATAACATATTTTTAAATTATTTGACAGAAGAGAGTTGGGCATATGTCAGGAAATTATTAGATAACTTTACCTAATATACTAAAAATAACCACCATCTCTAATTTATTCATTATATTGATGTGGCTATCTATGTTTCTGTGTTTTAGAAGTGTGTGTGAGTTTGTTTGTATGTGTGTGTATGTGTGTGTGTGCATACACAATCACAAACCTTATAATAATTAACTCAAAAGCCTTACAGCTGACAAATGCTATAAGTCAGGCCCAACCATCTTTCCCCTTCACAAGTCTAAATGGACTCAGTATGTCTTTTCTCCTTTTTTGGACTGTTTGAAAAGAGCCTCTGATAAGAACTGGAAAAAGGTTGGGAGCTGTTTTTGCAGTCAACAGGCATTTGCCCAGGGATTTGATTGGTGACTTAATATTTTACAACTTCTATTGCTTTTCTTCATCCTTAGTCACCTATTTTTCCAAATCTTCTTTTAGTCATTTCAAACTAACTGTAGGAATTTGTTAAATTTAGTTATGTATTTATCTTATATGAATCCTTAAGAGAACATTCAGTAGACATATGGGTTGTTTGCTCATCCCCTCAGACTTGCATGACTTTCTAGAACATCAGTTTCCTTCTTTGAAAAGCAAAATTCATAAAAGTGCTCTTGGAATAATTGCAAAAATGAATAAAAGTAAGTGAGAGAATCCTTTATTAATATTCAGACATGAGGAAAATATTATTTGTTATTCTTTAAAAACAGAAATACCCAAATGAGTGCCTAAATCAGAGTAGTACCAAAAACCTACATCTGAATGTGTGTACAAGATGTACGGTCTTTCTCTCAATGTGCTCTCTGCTTAACACGAGGGCCAAATAAGATGAATCATGTCTCAAAGAGAGTGTACAGACAGGTATTAGTGATAAGGTTAAAGTGGAGAAAAGAAAGGGCAAATAGAAAAGGGGTGGTAGAAACAGTAACAGACAAATGAAATACAATCATGTTTATAAAACTTTACAATAAAGCTATTAGAGTATATGATAGCTAACTTAACTAAAATATGTATCAAAAAGTGACACTTAGAGATTGTAGAAACCACAGAGCAATGCCAATTCTCTTTCTAGGCGGGCCTGATGTTTGCAGAATTGTCCTTTTTTGCTATTTAGTCTCCTATGCCTTGAGATCACCTCATACCTTTGGCCCCAGAGCCCTTCTCCTGACTTGCTTCAGACTGACCTGTGTGTTGCAAGTGTTTGTCATTTACGTCCTGCTATTGTGTCTGAGACTCATCTGTACTTTCGACTATATTTGCCCAGTTCAGTTTTCCTTACAAACATCCTGTAGACGTCTTGCTTTCTTTATCTTCAACATCCCAGCTCATTGACAGTTGCACTGGAATGAAGACCTCAGCTGGATCTTTAGGAACTAATAATCAGGGATTAAACCACTGAAAAGAATTGGAGGCAACTGAAAAATTTCTGCCTGTGTTAAGACTTTGTCTGTTGTGGATGTCTTCCCATTCCTAACAAAACCAGATGCACAAAAATGCCTGCTTCCCCAATAGATTCATTGCCCCTTGAACTTACTAGAGGAATTGCTCAAAGATTTTTTAAAATAGCTCTTTTACTGTTGAATAAGATTTTATTTTCCAAATTTCATGGATATATCTACCACAGATAAGGTGTGGCACTTCTGCATTAAAAAATCACTGGAAGAATATCCTTAAAGGTTTATAGGTCTGCCTAAACAGCATAGTGAAAAATATCAAATATTAGTCCTCTTCATAAAAAAGAAAATGACTTTATTTTTTAATGCTGTTAAGACTCTATCCAAACATGAAGTACCTATTGCCCAATGTTTTTCATTCTTCTTGCTTAGGCTTGGATCCAAAGTAAGTCCAGAGTGATTATTTTTTTAAAAAAATATATAAACTTTTTTATATGGGAAAGAAAGAAGGTAGTGCCCAGAAGGAGTCATAAGGTCATTTATCTTGAGAATCAAGTGAAAGCATGGGGTACCAGGAAGCAGCTCTCAATTATTCACATTAATAATAGGCAAGACTAGTATGCTTAATCCCAAAAATTGATGTTAGGCAACACATTCAACTTTTAAATGAACTCATTCATGGTAAACATTGCCTTAATTTTTTATTAACACCTTCTCCTATTCTCCTTCTTAAATCTCCGTCTGCTCTTTAAGGATTTCCTAAGACTCCACCACATGTTAATAGACATGAAAGAGGTAATTACCTAATTCACCCCCAAGCAACATACTAACTAGAAAGACAACATATTTCATTAGTGAGTGTCAGTGGTTGGCGAAACTTGATCAACCAGATTCTGCTCTGTTAGGTTCTGGTTTCTGAGATTCTGTCTTTAGTGAAATTCCATGGGGCCAGAGAGTATATTGCAGACACTAAAAAATTGAATTAGCGTCTATCTCTTTCCCCTGTGCCTTCTCCTCCCAATAATCTTCAACATGCATAAAATAATTCTTCCAACAAACAATGTTTTAAAAATCTTCTCATTTGACCTGACTCTGTTCTGGTGAATAATTTAAATTTATTATCCCATCTCTAAATTTCTCAGAAGTATAGTCTTTACAGTTATTTGATTAAGATTTGAAATTTGACATCTGATCCATTACTCAACTGAAATTTCTCTTATGTTTTCTTCCTAAGTTCACAGACAACTTCTATGTTTCTGCACACAAAGAATATTTTTCAGTCTTTACCTGTGGAAGATAAACTGATTTTCATATTGTCAAGCACCTCATGCATTTTAAAAGTCTACTGATTTGGTCTCCATTCTGCCATATCTTCCTGGTTTCCTCATAGTTCTGTTTTCTCTGCACAACCATCCAATATTGCACAGGTGCACAGCTTTACCATTCTCCATCTGCTCTGTTCTGGTGTGGTTTCATTTACTCCTGCAGTTCTAGCTCACATACTTGCTAATGACTTCCAAGTTCAAACCTTTGGTGAGTCTCCCACTGGAGATTCTGATTCATATGCTAAACTACAGGCTAGATAACACCACCAAACTAGACAACAAAACTTTGAATTCAACATGTTGAAAGCTGTGATCATCAATTTCTCCCTTAAATGTTCCTATTTCTATATTCTCTAGTGCATGATAATGCCATTCAAACAAATATTTAAACTAAGAATCTTAGTGCATTTCTTGATTTTTCTACCTCTAGACCTTACATATAATCAATGAAAACACACAGTCTGGATGATTTTAATTCTAAATACTTCTAAAATTTATCCCTATTATTATCTCTACTACTATTATCATGATTGAGGCTCCTAACTCTCCTTAAATACTGTGGCAAGGTCCCCCATAGTTTCATTGATATTCATTTCATTTTCACTAGCCACTAACTTTATACCTAAAGTGTCAATCTCCTCAATGGCTCCTAATCTCCACAGAATGAAACTTCTCACATGAATACAGCATCTTGTCTACCTCTAAGCCCATTTCTTTCATTGCCATTCAATCTCACACCTTTCATTTCACCAATCTCACACTTCATATTTCAGAAACACTTAAAATGCCTGCAAATTCCTATAAAGGATTTGATTTCTTGCCTTCATCCTTTGTTCAGGCTCTTTTCCCTCCTACTACTTCTTAATCTTTCCCTTACCTCTGCTAACACCCTTAACTGCTTAACTCCTACTCATTTTTTTTCACAATGAGCTAAATATAATCTCTTAAAAAGCTTTTCTTTAATGTGAGATGCCTCTCTAGACTAAATCAGCTATCTCTCCTCCATGATCGCACAACTTCCTTGCATATCTCTTTCCTGCAAACTCATCCTGAGTCTTTAGCATAGTGCCTGACATAGGTCAGCTCTTATGAATATTTGTTGAGTGAATGAGTATGGGATAACAGATTGGCTTCCTGCTGACTAGGCTTTCGGTAATGTATCACCCTGAGATATGATGTCATTTTTTTCCACTGAGCAGGAGGGTGGCAAATCATTTTATCACCATTTCCTTCTGAGTTCCCTTTTAGCAGTTCTGCCTTTTGTTTAAAGTGTAGATTTACAAAGTCTCAAACACATCTAGATCTAAATGTGGCCATCAAATTAAAGTTCAAAAGTCATAATACTAAAGTAGATCCCCTTTTGGAAAATTGTGGATAAGTTTCCACCATAAAGGATGCAATCAAAGGTTTGGTGGTTTTCATGTCTTAAAAAGTCCACTCCAAAGTTGTCATTGGAGATGCCATCCAGCAGGACCAAGTTTTTATGTATTTAGTCTGTATTCTCTGGCATAGGTATTATAAACAACGTGAATGGGTAGAAAGTTAGTTACCAAACAGGAAAGGAGGAAAATCTAAAAGAATGAGAACCACCATTCCAATAATCATGAGATAATGCAGTAGTGCATTTTTCACCATTTTAGCATTTTAAACTCTAGGAAAAAAAAATGCTTCCTGTAACTCACAAGTCAGCGCCTGAGATTTGTCTCACAGGAAGCATCTGGGATGCTGCAGGTCAGGGGAGAAGGTTACAATGTACGCGTTTCACAGGGAGTGATTAACTGTGCGGAAACTGGAAGTTCCAGGGAATAGGATGTGAATACTTTTTAAGACAAGGGCAAAGAAGCACAGACAAGGGAAGAACTATAAGACGAGATCTGAAAACAAACAAAGCTCAAGAAGCTTCAAGAGATTAAAAACAAAAGTAAGTCAAATAACTACCCATTGCTGGCAATGACAGAAAAGGAATAATTGAGAGGCTGAGATTTTAATTCAAACAATAAGAGACATATAGCATGTCTGTGAGTGACCAGATCCAGTATTCTTTGCTTGGGAGATGTTGGAAAATAAGGAAATACTGCAGAAGGAAAGAATAGTCCTTTTTGTTTCAAAGTTTTATAGCTTTATAGACACCAGAGTGTCTAAGGCTTCCTTTGTTAAAATTGACATTAAATACAAGCTTTTTAAAATAACTTTAAAACAAATTGTCTTAAATATTTGATTCTGCATAAGATGCAACTTGTAGGATTGTTCTGTCTATACTGGTTTATTTTCTAATTTGTAATCTTAGTATTTGGAAGTTTGTATTCCATTCTTATCCTGTAGGATTCATTCAAACACATTCATAAAACCCAACCTCCAATCTCTCTGGGCTTATATGTACCTTCAAATGCAAAAATGATACAGCCTTGCCCTTTCTCATAGCAGGAAAAAAATGTGAAATTGAGAAGTCAAATTTATTACTACACTATGGATTCCTAAATTCATCTGCTCATTAAACAAAAACTGATTTTTTGTTTCTGAACTAAATGCATGACTGTAAATGTGCTGATGATAGCATCTTCTTCATGCCTCAAGCTAACTCTATCACAAAATATTATTCCAGATTCTTCTCTAAGGATTCTACTGAGGAGAGAACAAAAGACAGAAGAAAAGGTAGAATTTTATATATTTTTAAATTTTAGGCATTTCTTTGTTATTTTGGGCTGTTCATATGCAGTTGCTGCCTATGTTAGGCTTCCTACTATCCAGTGAGAAGACATTCTTGTAACAACATTTCTCTACTTCGGTTGAAATGAAAATTAAGGTGACAGGAAAAACAAAACACTCTTTGCCTTGTAAGGAAGTAAACTTTGGAGGCATCTCCCCTAAACAGTTTGTCAAGAAAATTACAACCTATCCTTTATATTTCCCATGTCCAGCACCCTTTTGGAAGACACATCTCTGGAAAGTCTAGTCAAGTCTCTAAGTCAGGTATCAGTGAAACTGTAACCTATGACTTGACTGAGGTAGGAGACTTCATTTCCAGACTCACATGGCTATTGGCAGGAGGTTTTAGGTCTTTGTCATCAATGTCACTCCCAGGACAAGTACATGATGTTACTTTCCTCAGAGAGAATGATCCTAGAGAAACACCACAGGTAGGTGTCCAGGTGAGGCATATTTTTTGATCGTTCGACAAACACTTGTTATGGACCAAATACCATGTTAAGAACTAAAAATTCCTGTTTAAGCTTGTATTGAAAGATTAATGATAACAATCCAGTCCCAGACCAATGGACACTCTATCAAACCATTCTCCCAATAATTTATAGGCCTGAAAGAATTTTAACATTAACCTTTAAAGGAAAAAAATAAACACGGAAAGCAAAAGAAGACTCAGCGCATTTGGATTGCTATAACAAAAATACCATAGACAGAATAATTTATAAACAACAGAGATTTATTGCTTATAGTTCTAGAGGCTAAAAAATCCAAGATCGAAGTGCTGATAGACTGGTATCTAGCTTGCTTTCTGCTTTACAGATGCTACCTTTTTGTTGCATCCTCATATGGTAGAAGGGACAAGCAAACTCCCTGAGGCTTCAGTTATAAGGATATTAATCCCATTTCTGAGGGTTGCACCCTCATAACCTAATCATTTCCCAATAGTACTGCATTAGAGATTAGGTTTCCATATACGAATTTCAGAGGACCACAAGCATTCAGACCATAGCAGTAAGATAAAGAGACACTGCATTTCCTAACTTCTTTGGAAATTCACAAATCAAGCACTTGGTATAATGCAATATAATTCATGGGTATAAAGTTCCTTATCATTACTGTGACAAAATACCAAGCAAAACAACTTAAAAGAGGAAAGATTTACTTTGGCTCATAGACGAAGGCATAGTGGAGGATGTAGTAGCTAAAAGAGCTAGAAAGAAAGGGTCCAAAGACAAGATATAAGCAAAGACATACCCCAGTCACTTACTGTCTCCTAACCAGCTACACTCCAATAGTCAATTTACCAATGAATTGACCCACTGATGAGGTCCCCATGATCCAATCGCCTCTCAAAAGTCACTCAGGAAACTAGGTAGGTGGTGATGTGTGTTGTAATCACAGCACTTGGGAGGCAGAGGCAGGAGGACTGTGAATGTGAAGGCAGTAGGGCTACTGAGAAAGGCTCTGTCTCAAAAAGACCAAAAGCAAACAAAAAGACCATCAGCTGGCAACCAAGCCCTTAACACATGAAATTTAAGAAGACATTCTTAGACTGAAACTGTAACGATCGACTCCTGTGTTAGATTGCCTGAGTTCAAATCCAGCTTTGCATCTTCCATCTATGTGGCTCTGGGAATAAAATGGTGATAATAATGGCACTTACCTCATGGGATAGTTGTAAAGGTCAAAGACACAATTTATGCAAAAAGCCTAGAACACTGCCTGATTGCAATGTGCTGTCATCAGACTTTATTACCAACCATCAACATTCTTGAGACCAACATCCCTTTCTTCTATAACACAGGGCAATTTAAGTGCTCTATCTCCTTTGCATATCAGTTCTTATCTAATGCAATTTTGGCTGCCTTTCATCTACCCACCTCTGTGATTCTCAGGATCCTTGCCTCAACCAACCTTCATGCTCTCCCTGGAAAATGGCATCCTCACACACAAGCTTCCCCCACCATCTGTATGCCAAAGATCTCCAAGATTCATTTGCCTGTTCAGACTTTTCTCCAATGGGATCCATCAGGTACAGCCGTAAGCAATAGTAATGCAAAAGATCTAAAACTAAGACCATTACCTTGTCTGCTCTGTTTGCTATTCTCCATGTTCCTTTCCTAATAAATGGTGTCACTATCTCCACTTGAACAAGTCAGAGTTCTAGCTAACAATCATCAGACTTGTTCCTCATACACACACTCAACATTCAATCAGTTACCCCACTTTATTTCTTAAAATCTTTTCAGTCTATCTTGGTCTCACTCACTCTAACTTCAAATGCCTCTGGAGAAATTGAGAGCTGGGGAAAGGACATGGACTTCAAATCCCAGCATGGTCACTCTTATGACCTAAGTCTCAATATCCTCTCAAAGAAAGGAAAAGGAAAGGAAAACTTTCCTCACCTCAGAGATCCTATCAACTCAAAGCTGAAATGTTCTATAGCGTCATCTGTATCAGGTGTTGATATTATCTGTCCCTTCTGTGCTATGAGCTACTTGAGGGTAGAGATTGCCTCAATGGCTCTGTAAACTCAATAAAGTACAATGCCTGGCAGAGAGAACCCAAGAAATATCTATGAAGTGAATTGCACTGTGACAGGTAAACCTCAAACTTTTCCAGAACCCGCTATTGGAACTACAACTGCTCCATCGTTGACTGTATCCCTGAGGTCAAGTACAAGGGTATGAACCAGGATACCCTTATTTGACCACCAGGAATGATTTAACTGGTCACATGGCCATTTACAGTGAAACTACATTTCATCACCTATAATGATGTATGCATTAAATGGAATACATCCATTTATGATTCTTTTTTGCATCAAGTAGAGTAATCAAATCCTTGGAAAAACAAAACACTGCAAATTGTTAAAAATCATACTTTTTTCAATGCTTTTTCTTCAAAGACAGGGAATTGGAGGAGTAAATACTGTTTATTACACTTTTTTTTTCTTTATAAAAAATGTACTTTAAGCTACTTGCCTCGCATGTACAAGACCCTGGGTTTGATCCCCAGCACCACAAAAAATTTTTTTAAATAAAAACCAAACTGAAAAACCTTATGTAATGTTTTTCACTTGGGGCTTGACAACTCTGATAATGATTTGAATCAAGTTTGTAAAAGAAATAATTGTTCTTCTTTATATAAATCCTTGCAGGACAATTGGGTTTCATGCTAAGACAAAAAGTATAAGCTGTCATCAGACCTTCCAGGTCTCAACTGCACACATACACTATGAGGCCTTAGCAGCACTGACAAAACAGTTGCAATTCAGATTTCCAATGTCATTAATAGTAAGAAATACCCCACAACTATATGTTACTCTCATAATCCACAACCCTGTCAAGGCATCCCCTTGCCTTTATGTGCCTCAACATATGAAATAGTTCATGAGGCTAGCTGCTAACTTGGTTCATAATGAAGAAAGTGCTCTTCCTAAATGTAAGTAGTTTTATATCTGTGATTTCAGAGCAACTGACATTTGACACATTTGTCCTAAATTTGGTGATGGGGGTGAGATGTAACATCATTTCATCTTCCGTGTACTTTGTGTTTCTTCCCATGATCATCCAGACAAGGCCAATACCTTTACCTGTCACCATCTACAAGTGCTCATATTAGTCAGGACAATATGAGCTAGTGTAAGGTATAGTTAGGACAAGAGGAGAAAGAACTGAAATAGAATTGTTTTTAAAACCTCTTATCCTGAGAGAGAAAATACATGTGGTACTTTGGAGCATCAGAAAGTTTTCTAAGATTTTTTTTAAGAGAATTTTTCCCTTGGCAAGATATTTATCATTTTTCATTATTTTGATGATCCTTATTCTAAATTCAAAGATTTATTCTTTGTCCTTTTAAAAATTGATAAGATAGTGGAATATTTATATTGATAGATGTGCAAAGCAACAAAAATAACAACATATCTAATGCATGAAATTACATTCAGTTTCTCTAAGCATATTATCTCAAGAAAATATATGAGAAGGAACTCCCTCTACAGCTTTGTTAGAAGATTCTTAAGCACAGGTTTTATTTCTTATTCTTTCTTCTGTTCCCCAAGGTATAACACAAAGTCCTACACGCAGGACCATAAGATGGTGACCAGCATGTTAATTAGCCAGTTTCTTTAAGTCTAATGAAAATTGTTCTTTTTCTCATCCCCAAATCATCTGAACTCATTTTTTTTTTGAAAATATAAATAAGTAAAGAAGAAAATACAAAATACACAATCTTACTTCCTTCAAAAAGTCACATGTAGAAATGGATTGAGGGCTAGGTTCAAGTAGTGGAGTGTCTGCATGGCAAACTCAAGGTCTTCAGTTCAAAACTTAGTACAGGAAGAAAAAATTGACATTTTTTTAACTCTCTATTTATATATTTTTTGTCGTAATGGGGTTTGAACTCAAGGCCTTGCACTTGCTAAGTAGGCACTCTACCACTTGAGCCACAAACCCCCAGCCACCTAGCTCTCTATATTTATTTATTTATTTATTTATTTATTTTGAGACAGGATGTCCCTTTGTTGCCCAAACTGGCCTCGAACTCCTGGGCTTAAGTGATTCTCCCACCTCAGCCTCTGTAGTAGCTAGGTTTACAGGTATATACTACTATATCCAGCCTCTCTCTGCATATATAAAACTATTATAAATTAAAAATAAAAATATTATGCTATAGCTAAATTTTATAGCCATCAAAAATATTTTATGTTGCTCTTTTGTCTAGTAAAACCATCATGGAGAAGGAAGCAGTAATAAAACAGAGCTGTTAGTACTTCACAGTAGTTCATGTATAGCACTTACCCAAGTGCTGTAAAGATAGATGAATGATGGAAAGTTGGACATTGCTTTAAGAAAGTGGCTTTGGCAATCATAAAAATAGCACTCACTTACCTATAGTTTTGGGAGCTCGTTTTACTGCTAGTACTCACTTACAGGCATTTTAAAAGCTCACATAACCTGAGAAGATAGGCTTTGTCACCCGTCCAAGTTTTGGAGCCAGGATTCAAACCCAGACCTAAATGAGTCCAAAAGCTTATAACTGCTATCACATCATAACAAAAGCACCTTTCAAATATTACTAGTGTGTTGAAATAAAGTTTTGTTTAAAGGACACTCCCACCACCTACAATGAGGGGAATCCACAAGACAAGAAACCTTCAGAGTTCTGCACTGTGTGCTCAGTCACTGTCCACCCTGGCATTGCAGGACAGCTGTCACTGTCCATCTGGTGATGGCTGTTTCATACTGGTACTGTCAGGGCCATTGAAATCACAAATCCATTCACTCAGAGCAAAGTAAGAATGGATTTTCTTTCTTTCCTTGAGAAAGCTTTTTACACTAATCTACTTAATCCATGGTTTATTTGCCATTGAAATGTGAAGCAAAACATCAAGTAAAATTGGAGAAATTCCTATCTTTGAACAAAATTTAAAGTAGCCAATGAGATCTTTTTATTACCCCTTCTACAAGGAAGAGGGAGAAGGGAAAGAGATAGATACAGAAGCAGACAGAGCCATTCAGCAAAGTTAATATTATTTTAAGGAAAACTACATATTACATAAAAGCCAACAAAGTATTAAACTTTGATTACTTAGTAGCAAACAATTTTTTTTTTTTGTGTGGCAATGCTGGGTGTTGAACTCAAGACCTTGCAATTGCTAACCAGGCACTTGAGCCACTTCACTAACCGTTTTGTTATTGGCTACTACTCTAGCTGCAATGACAGGCACATACCATGACACCCAGTTATTGGTTGAAATGGGGTCTTAAGAACTTTGTGTGCTGGTGTTGGCCTCAAACCAAAACCCTCCCAATCCCTGCCTCCTGAGTAGTTACAATTCAGGCTTGAGCCATCCACCATGCTGGCATATTTTTTAAGTAGGATTTTAGGTACATGGCATTATACCTTTATTCAAGCACAGACTATATAACACCAAGAATGAGTATGGACTCTGGGTGGTAACAATGTGTCACTGTAGGTTCATGTTCTGTAACAAATGTACCATTTTGGAGGGATGTTGCTATCAGAGGAGTTTGGGCATATGTGGAAGCATAGAGTATATGGGAACTCTGTAACTTTTGCTCAATTTTTCTGTGGACCTTAAATTGCTCTAAAAATAGTCTTTCTTAAAAGTGGCTTAAGAATCATGCAAATAAATATAATTTCTAGATCTTACAAAGAAGTAAAGATGTATTTTTCATTCCAATGAAATAATCAGAAATGTGTGTGTAGGTATATCATTGGCCTTGAAGTTTACATACTTATATGAGAAGTGAGCCCATTGCCATACATTTCTGCCTTAGGTTTTCCAGTCCAGCATGATGCCAAAACCTCCCCTTACTGGGCTTATCCTAATGTGTATCAGTATAAACTGGGAAACTGGTAGACATGGAAATTCCCAGGGACCACCCAGACCCACTGAGCCAGAAGCCTGGCCTTGATCACTGTTAAGCACATAGCAACACTGTGTTCCCTGGCCGGTCATTTTTTTGTTTTTTGGGTTTTTTGGTGAAGGTCAGAGAAAGGAGACTAAATCAATGTGTCCCAGGCTCACTGTGGTAAGAGACAAGATAGCATTTCAGCTCATCCTCCCTGTACAGACAAGTGCAAGTGTTTCAGTTTTAAATAGAGGAGGAAGGAGTGGGAGTGGGAGAGAGGTATCTAATTATTAAACAGTCCAAGTCACAAGTGTGTTCCAAAGGTCATTTGTGGTGGCCACAGGTGGTCTGGTAGCTCTTTGTGTCAGGATTGGTCAGGTGGGACCTTATTACAAATAAGAATTATTGCTACCTGGCAGGTGATTTGACTGAGAGGTCTCTGTTGTTTCTTTCCTTAGGGAGAGTTTCTTTTCTGTTTTGTTGTTGCTGTACTGAGTGTACATTGTGACATTTACGAAAATTCTTACAATATATCATAGTTGAATTCACCCCCTCTACCATTCTCCTTTATCCTTCCTCCCCCCATTCCTGGAATAGTTTCGACAGGTCTCATTTTTCCATTTTCATACATGAGTACATAATATTTCTACACCCTTTCCTTATATCCTGTCTTCTCCCCCAGACAGGACCTATTTTACCCTCCTGTTCTCCATTTTTGAGAAAAAAACATTTTTGTTTGTTTAAAATAGCTATACAGGGAGTTTCCTTATGACATTTGTCTCATATATATATATATATATATATATATATATATACACACACACACACACAAACACACACATATATTTGTATTATAAACTGAATTGGTTCATTCTCTCTATTTTCCTCCTTTTTACTTTAGTCCTCATCTTATGGTGATTTTAACAGGTTTAGAAAGTACATCATTCTTGTATAGAAAGTACATCAACCATATTCACCTTAATTTCCTTCTTTTACCTTCCCTCTCCTATTAGTGACCTTGCCTTACTGTGACCTGTTTTTCATAATATTGCTTATATTTGTAATGGGCCTATATGCCACATATGAGAGAAAACATGTGGCCTTTGCCTTTCTGAACCTTAGCCCGGTCATTCTTAACCTTAGAGTTGACAGAAACCATAGAGAGCCAGCTTTCTTGTTTTACTAACACAGAGCTAAATTTCAAGAATTTCAGAGTTCAATCGTCTGTGGAAATGAAAAACAGTATCTACTTCATAGCTCATGTAAAACACCTAGAGCCTGGCATATAAATAAATGCCCAATGAGTATTAGCTGTTATCACTATCATTCACACTGTTACAGTTATCTAGATTTTTAAATGTTTTATGAACATAATCCATAAACCACGTTGGGATAACTGGTCTTTGTGTTAACTCCTTTTAGATTCTTCCCTGCAGAAAGTGTACCTGTCCATTGACATTTACCTTTCAGCTCCAAGGCAGGCTTCACACATAGGCTCCCTCACTGATTAACACAATGGAGACATAATAATGACCTCAGTAGGTGCATAGTGTGAAAGTGATGTTGATCCTTCCCCAACCTTGCAAGATGTGAGAGCAGGTGAATAATATCAGAGCTCGTCGACAGGCACTGAATTATTGGGTAGAAGAGAGGTGGATGAAAAACAAACCAAGAGAAATATGTGAAGACACAGTGAAGAAAGAAACTGGGCAGAAAAGCAAATTCAAGCCATGTACGCTTCGTTGCAGACACTCAAGCAGGGTGTTTTCTACAGCTAAAGGAGTAATGAACAAATGAAGGAGTACAGATCAAGGATTACAGGATGAATGTTAGAGACCAAAAACAGCCCCTTAACTTTAGTACATTTTTAAAGAGGGGGAGTTCAATAATTTTAGTCATTGCAAAATAACCTTATCAAACTGGCCCTCTTGAAACAGCCATGTCAAAATATTATGGATCCAGGTAGGACAAAATAGTGAAGATGAATCCAACCTAAAACAACCACAGCATCTAGTGCTAAAGATCTAGAACAGATTGATGTAACTTCATGGCTCAGTTCCCTCCCCAAGATGTCAGTTCTTTTTTTAGGAGACTTTTGTTCTGATGGTCTTTGTCAAAATTAATGTAGTTTATAGAATATTAACAGCTAACATTTGTACATTATTTACTCTGAATCAGGCACAGTCCTCCGAGCTTTACAGACAATAACTCATTTAATATTCCCAACAAACTGCTAAGAGACTGGGGTTATTATCAGAGGAAAGTGAAGCACAGAGAAGATAACAACTAGATAATGATGACCCAGGAAAACCAGAGCTGGTGAGATTTGGAGCCAGGATTCAAGTACAGATGGTCAGGCTCCAGAGCCCAAGTTCTTTCGTCCACTGAGCTTTGCTGATTTAGTGTTCTCTCTTACATGTGTTGTTTCTTATCTGTACCTCATGAACCCTAAAGTGGAATGGACACTTTTTTTTGCCTTAATTTAAAAGAAGAAAAGAAAAAATCGTTATATAAGGCCTTTCTGTGTGTAGTAGACTTTACAAAAGTTTCAAGGAGATGAGAGAAAATCAATTAAAATAGCTCAAAATCACATGCCTTCGTGATATTCTTTTTTTTTTTTTTTTGTCTGTTCTCAATTTCTAGACAGAACCTGGGCCTATTTTTTTTTCATAGTGATGGCCCATTTTTTTATAGAGAAAGAATTTTTTTAAAATAATGTTTACCTGCCTAGCAAGTCTGAATTCAAATCAAGTATAGCAAAAAACAAAAAAAGTTTGTTCCTTAAGAATAATTCTGTCACTTGCCAACACAAGGATAATTCGATCACGTCTCTGATACTCAGAAGTCAGAAAAGGACAAAAGCCCATTTTAAGTAAAAGCCCTGTGAAGGGCTAAAAAGCTGGAAAGGTAATAACAATAGACTCTAACACATAGGTGATTTTACTTAAATGCATTTTGAGAAGATTGTTGGTTTTTTTCACAATTTTTTAGGTCAGGTGCACATGCTAAGGAATAACAGATTTAGTGGTAGCAACATTTTCTAACTAAGACTTTTTTAACAGCTAGGCCTGAGTAGACACCAACATGAGCCTCAGGAAACTAGCTCTTAGAGCATCCCTCTGTGAGGCATCAGTAAAAGCAATTTAAAGACCACAGTCAGGGCCAGTTCCTAGACATGTAACCCATGCAATTACACGGGGCCCTGCACTCAGAAAGACACTTCAGGTGATTTAATGTTCTATTTGTCACTGTCTTGGAATTCCTAATATTTTGAATGAAGAGCTTTATGTTTTTGTTTTGCATTAGGACCCAAAAAAATTATGTAGCTAAGTAGGCTGCATTGCATCTTTCTTTTTCCATTAGTAAATGTTAATTGTACACAGAGATTTCATTGTGATATTTCCTTACACATATACATGTACTTCAATCAAATTCACTCCTATTACTCTTTCTTACTTCCTCCTTCCACCTTTTAAACAATTTTAATGGGTCTCTTTCTATTTTCATACAAGTGTGTAAAGTACTTTGATAATATTCACACCCCAATTTTACTCTATTTTCACCCCCCACCACTACCACCGATTACCAACCCCAAACTGTCCCCGTTTTAAACTCCTGTCATTTATTTCTTAGGACTGGATTCTGCATATGAGAGAGAACATGAACTATTTGTCTTTCTCAGCCTGTCTTATTTTGTTTCATATGATGATCTCTAGCATCCATTTTCCTGCAAATGACATGATTTCATTCTTCCTTATGGCTGAATAATACTCCCGTGTGGCTATATGCCATATTTTCTTTACCCAGTCATTAGTTGATGGGCAGCTGGACTGATTCTATAGGTGAATAGTGCTGCTATAAACATGGGTATGCAGGCATCTCAACTGTATGCCTAGGAGCAGTACAGCAAGATTGAATGATAGTCCCATTTTTAGTTTCTGAGAAACTTCCATGCTGATTTCCATATGGCTCTCCTAATTTACATTCCCTCCAGTGGTGGATAAGGATCCCATATCCCCCTCATCCTCACCAGCATTGGCTGGTGGAATCTCAATGATGTTTGGATTTGCATTTCTTTTATGGCTAAGTAAGTTGAACATTTCTTCATGTGTTTATTAGCCATGTGTATTTCTCGTTTTGAGAACTGTCTGTTGAATTCATTTACCCATCACTAATTGCATTGTTTTCTTTTTTAGTGTTTATTTTTTAGTGTTTAATTTTTGGATCTGTTTATATATTCTAGATATTAATCCTTTATCTGATGAATGGCTAGTAAAGATTTGCTCCCTTTCTGTAGGTTGCCTCTTTATTCTACCTTTCTGTGCAGAAGGATTATTTTGTTTTGTTTTGTTGGCAGTTTTAGGGTTTGAATTAAGAGCCTCATGTGAGTTATGCAGGTGCTCCAATGCTTGAATCACACCACATAGGGTCTTACATTTTTGCCCAGTTCCAGCCTCAGACTGCAATCCTCCTACCTATGCATCTCGTTTAGCTGGGATCACAGGGATGTCCCACCACACCAGGGTTTTTTCCGGGGCTGATGTCAAATCATGAGCCTCCTAATCTCCGCCTCCCCAATATCTGAGACTACAAGTCTTCACACCCAGTCTTGTGAAGAAGCTTTTTAATTTGATGTAATCTCATTTGTCAATTCTTGTCTTCATTTCCTGTGTAATTGGAGTTCTAGTTAAAAAGGTATTAATTATGCCTATATCTATAAGAATTTTCCCTCCTTTTACACTAAGATATTTGATTCATTTTGAATTAATTTTTGTGCAGATGAGACATAGGAGTCTAGTTTCAATCCACATGTGGATATCCAGTTTTCCCATCACTATTTGTTGAAGAGGCTGTTTTTTCTTCAACATATGTTTTTGGTGCCTTTGTCAAAAATCAGATGGATATAGTGTTTGGGTTTATTTCTGGATCTTTTATTCTATTCCAATGGTTTAATGTCAGTTTTTATGCAGCAAGTTTTCTGCTGGCTCTTTACTATGGCTCTGTAGTATATTTGAAGTTAGGTATTGTGATGTCTTAGCATGGCTCTTCTTCCTCAGGATTGCTTTGGCTAGTTGGGGTCTATTATGCTTTCAAATGATTTTTTGGATTTATGTTTCTATTTCTGTGAAAAACTATGTTGGAATTTTGATGGAGATGGCATTGACTCTATAGATTGCTTTCACTAATATAACCATTTCACAATATTAATCTGTTGATCCATGAACATCAGAAGTCTTTCCATCTTCTAGTGAGGTCTTCAATTTCTCAACAAAATACTTGCAAACCAATTTCAACAACATATTAAAAAAGATCATACACTATGATCAAGTTAATTTCATCTGAGGAATGCAAGGATGATTCAATACACACACAAATAAATAAGCATAATACAGCACACAAACAGAGTAAAGGGCAAAAACACATAATTATCTCAATAGATGTAGAAAAAGGCTTTGACATGATAAAAGTCTTGAAGAAATTAGAAATGGATGAAACAAACCTTAATATGATAAACCTATAGCCAACATTGTACTAAATGGAAAAAAACTGAAACACTTCCTCTAAAGTCAGAACCAAGACTAAGGTGTCCTCTCTCTTCACTCTTATCCAATATAGAGATAGAATTCTTAGCCAGAGCAATAAGGCAAGAGAATGAAATATAAGGAGTGTAAATAGGAAAGGAAGTCTAAGTATCCCTATTTGCAAACAGTATGTTCCTGTAATTTAAAGACACTACCAAAATAAATAAATAGATAAATAAACTCTTAGATCTGAAAACACTTTCAACAAAGCACTAGCATATAAAACCAACATATGAAAATAAGTAGCTTTTATATATAGTAATAACAATCTGAGAAAGAAATCAGGAAAACAATCCTATTTACAATAGTCTCAAAAAACTAAATATCTAGGAATAAACCTAAGGAGGTAAAAGACCTCTACAATGAAAACTATAAAGTTTGCCTTGTGTCTTTATCAGCTAGCCAGCTTAATTCCTTCTAAATGGACCAGAAGCAGAGTCAAAACGGTCAGAAGATAAGCTAAATGAGCATCTCAGCTTGGTTAGGCACTACCCAAACTCTGACTTTGAACAATGCCATGTTCTTTGGAGCCATACTCTTCCATATATGGCCAAGATATAGCAAGCCTACTTATAAACTGTTACCAGTCCTCAAGGAGATAAACACAGAAACTAAGAGCGAGTGTCCAGAAATGTTTTATCAAGTAATATCATAATATCTAAATATGTGATCATTTTCCCATCATTCATTTTTGTTGGAGTTTATAGAAATGTGGAGCCATGACAAATGGAAGAATGAAGAAATACAGGGGGCTGTGTCACAGATGTTTTGAAAAGCACCATCTAAGAATCAGAATCTCTTTACCCACCAAGAGTCAGAAGCATCTCAAGCAGAAGAAGATATTTTAGGATGGAGACTGCAAATAAAATATCAGATTAAAAAGCTGCACTTGAGAATTTGGGGTTCCAGCCTGTAATAGTCCATACATTACTCTCATTATATGAATTCTATAAGATTTCAAAATAAACAATGCACCTAAAACATTTTAGGAACTTTCTTACATAGTAGCTGCCATAGAAAACACAGATCTTAGAAAATCTCAGTGTTACTAAGTTAAAAATATACTCTTTGGAATAAAATGTAGGGCAAGAGTAGTTTCATATTTTCTATCATTTCCTGCTACAGAACACACATTAGTTAGTGCTGTGTTCCAGATTGAACCTGACCTTTCTACCCCTCCCGAGGGCCTAACAGCATTCAGAGAATTGTTTACTGCTCTGGTGTGGTGTACTGATTAAAGATTGTATTGAGAACATACTACCACAATTTATTTTCTCTGGAATTAAGTTAACTTTATGGACTGCATTTGCTTCCTCTCTCAGTGGGATATGGCTCTTAGCTTACGGTTAATATAAGCTATGTTTACATGGCTCTAATTGTTTGACTGTTGTCATACTAAGATGCCAAAACTGTTTGCCTCCATTTCCTCTCCTGAGCATTTTGTGTCACTTTCTTTCTATACAGAAAGTTTTCTTGATACCTAGCAAACAAGATGAGGCAGGGTACACATCATATTGTTGTTGAACTAAGCTTTAGCATGCTACCATCTTCCTACACCAAGGTTTGGTCTTGAAACAACCTCACAGAATACATTCTTATGTCTACTCAGTAGGTGATGGGTTTGTCATTTATAATGTTACACCCTCAGGAGAAATTCTTGTCTGTCCTTATTACAAGCAGTAGTTAAGCTTTTCTTGTCCAATTAGTCCTTTTTTTTTAATGCCATGGATGCTATAAGTTGTATAAGTGATCAAGAAGCTTTCTCTTTCTTTGTGGCTATTAGCTTGCCAATTAGTACCAAATTCCCAGTCCTTTTGCATCAACTCCACAGGCTTTTATGGAAGGTTTTTATATTATTTTTGTTCTTAACTCCATGCCATACCCCTCTCTAGTTTATTTTCTCTTTTCTCGCCTACTTATAGTTTGTGTTATTTCTTGTAAAGTATATTAGTCACTACTGAAAGAAAATATTGGGAAAAGAGAGGAAAGAGAGAGTAGAAATGGGATCAGGAAAGAGGGTAAAAAATGGAGGAATTGGAAGGAAGATGGGAGAAAGAAAAAGAGGAAACAAGGAAGGAAAAGGAAAAAGTCAGCAAGGAAGTGAAGAGACCTCATATTGTTCAAGAAGCTTGAATGAGTTTTCACAGAATTCAAGGGGTAAGTCCATAGAAAATGAAATAGAGTATAGAATATTATAGGCTGGGATAATACAAAAATAATTTCAAAGCTAGCATCTAAGAACTGCTCTTCAATTTCATTGCTCATTACTATTGCTATTTAACTATGTCCAAGTATATAGTACTTTCTAAGAGGTGGCCAGATTGGTTTTTCGATCACCAAGTTCATCAGCCTACACCAATTTGGAAGATATGAAAATGCAATAGATTTTTCTTGAAAACCATTAGTAAGAATAGAAAATACTTTGGTATTTTCTTTCTTCTCCTCAGGAGTTCCTTTTCTGCCACACACACACACCTCTGAAGCCAAGAAAAGAGGGTCCTGAGGAAAACACTCGTAAACATTGGGGTTATTTTCTGCAAAAGGACATTGGTACCTCAGCTACCAGGTGAACACTTAGGAAGCTGTGGAATCTCCTGTGCCTGTTCCTTTAAAGAAGACTTGGGCGAACCTGACATATTGACCTAAGTCTCCAAGAGTTTGGGATAGATCTACATGAAGATAGACAGTGGTGTCTAACTCTCCTCAGAAAAGTCTGAGGATGGAAGTTTGGCTGGAGGAAACTATCACAGAGAGTAAGAAGGAGGGAAGAAGTGTGGGTGACCTGCACTGTGACTTCCTCCCAAAAACTAGCAGAAGCTGCAGAAAGTAGCTAGGCTTCAGCCATTTTGAAATGGTCCCAAATGAGCAGATGTCCCCTTGGGTGAAGGAAAATAGGAGAGTACCTATGTAGTAGAAGAGAAATAAGGTTCAAAGAGGAGAACAAGAAGAGCATCATTTGTGTGAGGGAATTGTGGTATGGACATCCCCAGTAGGACTTCTCCAGACAGTCCTCCAACACACCTGGCAGGCTTTGGCCTTCTGCCACAGAGGGCACTGGCAGCCCTATTACCACACACTGGTGGGGGCGGCACTTTGGCTCCTTTTCCTCAGATGCCTGAAGGGCACAAGCCATTTTTGGGTCAGGCTTTAGCAAGGCAGAAGACCTTTGAGTTCAATGACAGTTCATTTTTTATTTTAATTAAATTTTCATATCTGAAAAAAAAGATAGTTCTAGTAGTTAGAAATCACCATGAAAAGCAATGGAATCATTGAGTCCTGGAAGGGAAATCCAGCAGGTGATGGAAGAAATAAAAGTTTTTCCTCATCTGTATCTTCTCAGGTTCCACCTATTCAATAAAGCATTTACATAACTTTAAGAATCTTGATTCAGACCGTCCAGCAGGGCCGGGCTCCGACAGGGTGTGAGGAAGTCGAGAGGCCAGTTTCCGGCTGCACCATTGATGTCTTTCAGAATACCATTTTTAAATAACAAGGAAATAAGTTCTCCTTTATCTTTAAGAAATACTATTCACGGAGATTCCAAGATGTCAGCTAGAAGAAGGAAGCAGAAAGCAAGCCTCCTATAGTGAAATCTTGGAGAGAGACTGGAGACACACTTTGCAGGCATAATCACTGAGAAGAGGCATAACTTTGACCCCTCCACACCTCCAGCTGGCACAGAGAATCTCCACTTCACGTTAAATGAAGAAACCAGGAGGGCCCCTGGGCCACCAGTCACCCGTGCCCAGATGGCTTGGGAAGACACAGACGAGGTGAGCTTCACGGTACCGCGGTACTCCCACAGACAAGCCTGGGCCAGAGCAGCATAGCCCCCTGGACAGACTGACCTCCACCCGGGGAAAAAAGAGAAACTGACTAATAAGCAATAAGAACAATAAAGACACGCAGGAAAGAGGGTGGGGCGCACTGAGTGCCAAAGATTGGGGGAAGGGAATCCTTCCCGGGACTGTAAATAAACAAGCCGGATGGCTGGAGAGCCTCTGGCAGGAGCAGGGGCGCGCGCCCAGCAACCAGGAGTGGAAAAGCTTGTGAGAGTGGCGGAGGGAGGAAAACTCCACAGGAGAGGAGGAAAGACCCACTTCTCACATGAACTATAAACAAACATAGCGGCTGGCAGGAGCAGCAGCACTGCCCAGTAATCAGGAGCAGGAAAGCTGTGAAAGTGGTGGTGGGAGGAAAACTCCACAGGAAAGGGGGGAAGACCCACCTCCCATATGAACTGTAAATAAACATGCAGGTCTGACAACATGGGTGCAGTGTCACCTTTCCCAGTGTGCTTGGAAAGGGGAAAGCTTGTAGCAGAGGCTCCCACACAGGAGAACTCTGAGCAAACAAAACCTGCGGGGCCAGGTGAGTACTAAGCTCACCCCAGAGATCTGCACAAATAACGCCGCCAGCAACAGCAGGCTGACAGCAGTGGACAGGCAAGCCACAGCTGCAGATACCATTCTCAGAATTGTCTCCAGACTCTTTTTTTCCTTTTTCTCCCTACCTTTGATGAGAGAACAACCGAATTATACCTGCATGCTGAAAAACTTACTGAAACTGTATTGCATTTGAACTTGGGAAACTTGGTGGGGTTTTGTGTGTGTGTGTGTGTGTGTGTGTGTGTGTGTGTGTGTAGTTTTGTTCTACTTTATGCATCCTGTTTGATGAAACAACTACAGAACAACATCTGAGGCACCATCTCCAGGATTGGAGACTGAGACGGACACCCAAATTATTAAGACTGAAACTTCATTGCATTTGAACTTGGAGGTTTTTTGGTTTTTTGTTTTTTTTTTTTAATTTTCTATTTTCCATTTTATTTTAATTCATTTTTATATATAGCTATTTCTTTCATATACTTATTTTTTATTTTTATTCTCTTTTTTTAATTTTTGATTTGCAATCCTCTCTCTGTCTCTCTAATATCTGTTCAGCTTACTGTCAATTAGTACACTAATGCTCCCTGTTTATACCTTTGAAACTTTCTTGTCTGAAACTTTGCTCTGTTTTCCCCCTCTTGTCTGTGTATTTGTTTTCCCCTTTTCTTTAACTTCTTGCTTTCCATCTCAGCTCACCCTTCCACTCAAAATATTACCATTGTTATTATTACAAGCTAGAAAATACTTAATTGCACACAGTACAGGGACAGTAACAACACCAAAGACAATGACGGGAAGACAGAAAAAACAGGGAAACCAGTTTCCCCACAGCAAAAAATTAGTACAGGAACCAGAGGGGAATGAAGAAAATAAGTACTCAGATCCAGACTTCAACAAAATGAAGATAAACTATGCCAAAGGACCCAATGAAGCCCACAAGAATAATTTGAAAGAAGACATACTTCAGGCACTCAATGAGAATTTTATAGAGATGGTACTGGATAGGGTCAACCAAAATGTACAGGAGACACTCAAGAAATTCCAAGGCAACAAAAATAGAGAATTTGAAAAAGCAAAAGAAGAAATAACGGAAACCATAGAAGCACTGTATAAACACCAAAGTGAAAGAGAGAACATGATGAATAAACAGGTAAATGAACTCAGGACAAAAATAGACAACATGAAAGAGGAAACCACCCAGGATATGGAAAACCTCAGAAAAAAGAATGAAACAGAACTGCAAAACAAAATGGAAGGCCAATCCAGCAGAATAGAACAAACAAAAGACAGAATCTCAGAACTTGAAGATGAAATGGTAATTAAAGGAAAAACCAAAGAACTATTAATTAAACAACTCAAGACATGTGAAAAGAAAATGCAAGAACTCACCAACTCCATCAAAAGACCAAACTTGAGAATCATGGGCATTGAAGAAGGAGAAGAGGTGCAAACGAAGGGAATACGTAATCTATTCAACAAAATAATAACGGAAAATTTCCCAAATCTAGAGAAAGATATTCCCATACAGATGCAAGAGGCCTCCAGGACACCAAACAGACCAGATCAAAATAGAACTACCCCACGACATATCATCATTAAAACAGCAAGTTCAGAAACTAAGGAAAGAATATTGAAGGCTGTAAGAGAGAAAAAAACAAGTAACATACAAAGGTAAACCCATCACAGCAGACTTCTCAACAGAAACATTAAAAGCAAGAAGAGCATGGGGTGAGATCTTCCAAGCACTGAATGAAAATAACTTCAACCCCAGGATACTCTACTCAGCAAAACTATCATTCAAAATAGATGGAGCAATAAAAGTCTTCCATGATAAGCAGAAACTAAAACAATATGTGACCAGAAAGCCACCACTACAAAAGATTCTGCAAGGGATTCTGCACGCAGAAAGTGAACCCCAACTTAACCATGAAAAGACAGGCAGCACCAAACCACAGGAAAAGAAAAAGCAAGAAAGTAGAGAGTAACCTCAACTTAGGTACACACAATCAAACCTTCAAACAACTAAGACAACTAAATGACAGGAATCACCACATACCTATCAGTACTAATGCTTAATTCACCCATCAAAATGCACCGCTTGACGAAATGGATTAAAAAGGAAGATCCAACAATTTGTTGCTTACAGGAGACCCATCTCACCGACAGATATAAGCATACGCTTAGGATGAAAAGCTGGAAGAAGATTTACCAAGCCAATGGCCCCCGAAAACAGGCAGGAATAGCAATACTTATCTCTGACAAAGTAGACTTCAAACCTACATTGATCAAACGAGATAAAGAAGGACATTCCATACTAATAAAAGGGGAAATAGACCAAAAGGAAATAATAATTATCAACCTGTATGCACCCAAGGTCAACGCACCCAATTTCATCAAACATACCCTGAAAGACCGAAAAGCATATATAAATGCCAACACAGTGGTTGTGGGAGACTTTAACACCCCATTATCATCAATAGATAGGTCATCCAAACAAAAAATCAATAAAGAAATCCAAGATCTAAAATATGCAATAGATCAAATGGACCTAGTTGATGTCTACAGAACATTTCATCCAACCTCTACACAATATACATTCTTCTCAGCAGCCCATGGAACCTTCTCCAAAATAGATCATATCCTAGGGTACAAAGCAAGTCCCAGCAAATATAAGAAAATAGAAATTATACCATGCATACTATCTGATCACAATGCAGTAAAAGTAGAACTCAACAACAAAAGTAAAGACAAAAAACATGCAAACAGCTGGAAACTAAATAACTCATTACTTAATGAAGAATGGATCATCGATGAAATAAAAGAGGAAATTAAAAAGTTCCTGGAAGTCAATGAAAATGAAAACACAACCTACCGGAACCTATGGGACACAGCTAAGGCAGTCCTGAGAGGGAAGTTTATAGCCATGAGTACATATATTAAAAAGACTGAAAGATCCCAAATCAATGACCTAATGATATACCTCAAACTCCTAGAAAAACAAGAACAAGCAAATCCCAAAACAAATAGAAGGAGAGAAATAATAAAAATAAGAGCTGAAATCAACAAAATAGAAACCAAAAAAACCATACAAAGAATTAATGAAACAAAAAGTTGGTTCTTTGAAAAAATAAACAAGATCGATAGACCCCTGGCAAACCTGACTAAAATGAAGAGAGAAAAAACCCAAATTAGTAGAATCAGGAATGCAAAAGGGGAGATAACAACAAACACCATGGAAGTCCAGAAAATCATCAGAGACTACTTCAAGAACCTATATTCAAATAAATTTGAAAATCTTAAAGAAATGGACATATTTCTAGATACATATGATCATCCAAAACTGAACCAGAGGAAATTAATCACCTGAATAGACCTATAACACAAAATGAAATTGAAGCAGCAATCAAGAGTCTCCCCAAAAAGAAAAGTCCAGGACCTGATGGATTCTCTGCTGAATTCTATCAGACCTATAAAGAAGAACTGATACCAACCCTCCTTAAACTGTTCCAAGAAATAGAAAGGGAAGGAAAACTGCCAAACACATTTTATGAAGCCAGTATTACACTTATCCCAAAACCAGGCAAAGACACCTCCAAAAAGGAGAACTATAAGCCAATCTCCTTAATGAACATTGATGCAAAACTCCTCAACAAAATAATGGCAAACCGAATTCAACAACACATCAAAAAGATTATTCACCACGACCAAGTAGGCTTCATCCCAGGGATGCAGGGGTGGTTCAACATATGAAAATCAATAAATGTAATAAACCACATTAACAGAAGCAAAGACAAAAACCACTTGATCATCTCAATAGATGCAGAAAAAGCCCTTGATAAGATCCAACATCATTTCATGATAAAAGCTCTAAGAAAACTAGGAATAGAAGGAAAGTTCCTCAACATTATAAAAGCTATATATGACAAACCTACAGCCAGCATTATACTTAATGGAGAAAAACTGAAACCATTCCCTCTAAAATCAGGAACTAGACAAGGATGCCCACTATCTCCACTCCTATTCAACATAGTACTGGAATTGCTAGCCAGAGCAATTAGGCAAGAAGAAGGAATAAAAGGAATACAAATAGCTAAAGAAACTGTCAAAATATCCCTATTTGCAGACGACATGATCTTATACCTTAAAGACCCAAAAAACTCTACTCAGAAGCTTCTAGACATCATCAATAGCTATAGCAAGGTAGCAGGATATAAAATCAACATAGAAAAATCATTAGCATTTCTATACAGTAACAATGAGCAAACTGAAAAAGAATGTATGAAAAGAATTCCATTTACAATAGCCTCAAAAAAAATCAAATACCTAGGTGTAAACCTAACAAAAGATGTGAAAGACCTCTACAAGGAAAACTATACACTTCTGAAGAAAGAGATTGAGGAAGACTATAGAAAGTGGAGAGATCTCCCATGCTCATGGATTGGTAGAATCAACATAGTAAAAATGTTGATACTCCCGAAAGTAATCTACATGTTTAATGCAATTCCCATCAAAATTCCAATGACATTCATTAAAGAGATCGAAAAATCTACCGTTAAATTTATATGTAGCACAAGAGGCCACGAATAGCCAAGGCAATACTCAGTCAAAAGAACAATGCAGGAGGTATCACAATACCTGAGTTCAAACTATATTACAAAGCAATAACAATAAAATCAGCATGGTACTGGCACAAAAACAGACATGAAGACCAGTGGAACAGAATAGAGGACCCAGATATGAAGCCACACAACTATAACCAACTTGTCTTTGACAAAGGAGCTAAAAATATTCGATGGAGAAATAGCAGCCTCTTCAACAAAAACTGCTGGGAAAACTGGTTAGCAATCTGCAAAAAACTGAAACTAGATCCATGTATATCACCCTATACCAATATTAACTCAAAATGGATCAAGGATCTTAATATCAGACCACAAACTCTAAAGTTGATACAGGAAAGAGTAGGAAATACTCTGGAGTTAGTAGGTATAGGTAAGAACTTTCTCAATGAAACCCCAGCAGCACAGCAACTAAGAGATAGCATAGATAAATGGGACCTCATAAAGCTAAAAAGCTTCTGTTCATCAAAAGAAATGGTCTCTAAACTGAAGAGAACACCCACAGAGTGGGAGAAAATATTTGCCAGCTATACATCAGACAAAGGACTGATAACCAGAATATATAGGGAACTTAAAAAACTAAATTCTCCCAAAACTAATGAACCAATAAAGAAATGGTCAAGTGAACTAAACAGAACTTTCTCAAAAGAAGAAATTCAAATGGCCAAAAAACACATGAAAAAATGCTCACCATCTCTAGCAATAAAGGAAATGCAAAATAAACCACACTAAGATTTCACCTCACCCCTGTTAGAATAGCCATCATTAGCAACACCGCCAACAACAGATGTTGGCGAGGATGCGGGAAAAAGGAGCCCTCTTACACTGTTGGTGGGAATGTAAACTAGTACAACCACTCTGGAAAAAAATTTGGAGGCTACTTAAAAAGCTAAACATTGATCTACCATTTGATCCAGCAATACCACTCTTGGGGATATACCCAAAAGACTGTGACACAGGTTACTCCAGAGGCACCTGCACACCCATGTTTATTGCGGCACTATTCACAATAGCCAAGTTATGGAAACAGCCAAGAAGCCTCACCACTGACGAATGGATTAAGAAAATGTGGTATCTATACACAATGGAATTTTATGCAGCCATGAAGAACGAAATGTTATCATTCGCTGGGAAATGGATGGAATTGGAGAACATCATTCTGAGTGAGGTTAGCCTGGCCCAAAAGACCAAAAATCGTATGTTCTCCCTCATATGTGGACATTAGATCAAGGGCAAACACAACAAGGGGATTGGACTTTGAGCACATGATAAAAGCGAGAGCACACAAGGGAGGTGTGAGGATAGGTAAGACACCTAAAAATATTAGCTAGCATTTGTTGCCCTTAATGCAGAGAAACTAAAGCAGATACCTTAAAAGCAACTGAGGCCAATAGGAGAAGGGGACCAGGAACTAGAGAAAAGGTTAGATCAAAAAGAATTAACCTAGAAGGTAACACCCACGCACAGGAAATCAATGCGAGTCAATGCCCTGTACAGCTATCCTTATCTCAACCAGCAAAAACCCTTGTTCCTTCCTATTATTGCTTATACTCTCTCTACAACAAAATTAGAGATAAGGGCAAAATAGTTTCTGCTGGGTATTGAGGGGGTGGGGGAGAGAGGGAGGGGGCGCAGTGGGTTGTAAGGGAGGGGGTGGGGGCAGGGGGGAGAAATGACCCAAGCCTTGTATGCACATATGAATAATAATAAAAAAAAAAGAATCTTGATTCAGACTAGAAGATCACAAAACGTGGGCCAGTGGAGGAGAGGGAAGAAACATGAAATACCTCGTAATATAAAGTATCTATGTTCTTCTTAGAACAATTACAAGATGTTTTTATTAAAAACTAGATTAATAATGTCATCTCACACCTTTATTTTTCCTTTTCTCATATGGATGGTTGATGTTCCACACATACTCTTGTTGCTCCTTTCCCAGATTTTCCCATTTTTAATTTACTTTTTCCAATTAGTCTAATTAGAGTAAAAGAAGAGGAAGGCAAATTAAAACAGAAGTTTTTAAATTTCAAGAATTTAGCACAATTCTAAATTTTTGAGGTATGTAAAGAGATTTTCATAAACAATGAATTTGTTCAATTTTGTAGGTGACACTAATCTGTGCCTTGCTTGGAGAAGGACAGTGTCCCCGAGAACAAAAGTTTCACATACCGTATTTGCTCATTGACTTAGACTACCTCACCTTTTCAACAATGCAGTTTCATAAATCAGCTCTCACCGAGCTTTTTTTGTCAACACAGCTTCACATTTTCTTGCTACAACCAACAGTGCCAACTGTTTTCCTATTTGGATATAAAAATCTCCTCTAAGAAATCCTAAATCATTTGCAACTTGCCTTCATAACTATACTCTAACTTGGACCTTTGAAATTTTTACTCTTCATAAAATCAAATTTTCTAAATAAGGATAGTTTATTTTCTTTCAATGACTGCTTCCAAAAGTCTGTACACAGTCTATTTTAGTTCAGTTGAAACAGATGGCTGAAGCCAGAAAAACCAGGCCTATGTCTCCAGTCCACTGAAACACAGTTCCTCTCTGGCAGCAGCTGCCCTTTTGAGTGTATTTAAGCCCACTAGCAATCCAATTAATCAAAGTGACTGCTTTTAAATAAATGCATGTAAAACCTAGAAGACAATTAAAATTGGACAATAGTTGGTCAGTAAACTAATTTTTGTGGACTATAGGTGAAGCTAGTTGGCAAAGACCTTCAAACCTACAAATTGTTTCAGAAGTAGGTTCGTACAAATTTTCTGTTACTCTTCTAGTTACACTTACTGCATTATAAATGGTGGAAAAATGTAGTGCCTTTAAATCACTGTTTTGCTTTGTGCGGTATTTTGGGATCAGAAATGGAGGAAGTTCTTGGTTGGGCAATTCTTACCTGGGGTCCTTCAGGATGTTGTAGTGAGATGTGGGCTGTGGCTGGTGTCAACTAAAAGCTCTGCTGGGCTGGCCTTTCAACACAACATGGTCTTCTCTCAGACTGGACGTAAAAGTTAGTCATTGATGAACTTTCACCTGGGGATGACCAGAGCACTCATCCATGGCCCCTCCAGTAGGCAAACTCTCTGGAGGCTTATGTAGTAGATAAAAATATATCTCCTTAAAAGCTGGAGTGAGTTGCAAGGTCTTACTCAAAGTAGCATCAGAAGTCACCAGTGTTGCTGGCCCTGCATTCTTCTGATGACAAGCTGGTTACTAAGGGTGGCACAGAGTCCATAGGACAGGGCATAGATCCCACCTGTCTGGAGAAGGACTATCAAAGAACTTAAGGATATGCTTTAAAACTGTCACTTTGCAATCCACTTATTATAACCAAACAATCCTTCTTCCTCCATGTACAATAAATTCCTTCACAAAAAAGGAAACTTATGGAATTGTATAATCTTTAAAACACCTGGCTGAAATGTATTGTTTGATTTAGAGATTTACAAGATTTACTCATTTAGTTTAAACACTTTTCATTCTCGGGGGTGGGAGGAGCAAAGAATACTTGGACTATTTACATCTGGACGGTATGGATGGAATTTTAAATTGTTTCTATTGAGTTCAGCATTTAAATTGTTTCTATTGAGACTGAGAGATCTCTATGAATAATTCAACTAATGGATTTGGTTCTAAGGCGTGGTTTGATTAGCATTTTGACACCACCCATTAAACAAATTTTCCAAAAAAAAAAAAGAGCTGCCTCATTCTATTAACTGCAAAATAATGAATCACTAGGCTTTTGACAATGCAAGCCTATTTAAAGGCACTTCCATCTCTTCTACAATATATAAAGTATTTTAATGCCATTTGATGGTGGGGACATAAGAGAAAAGGTAGCTGATCAGAGCTTTTTTCCCAAGCAAAACAGACACTTGATAATTCAGTAAGGTGAATACGGTCAATACCTTCATCTCCATGGGTTCCACACTGACAGATTCAATCAACTGCAGACTAAAAATATTTGGGAAGAAAAGAAAGCTGCATGTATACTGAACATGTCCAGGGTATTTTTTGCAATTACTCCCTGAACAATACAGTACACCAAGTATTTACATAGCATTTATTGTATAGGTATTATAAGTAATATAAGATGATTTAAAGTACAGCATGTGGAAGAATGTGTGCAGGTTGTACGTAAATGCTATGTCATTTTATGTGAAAGATATGAGTTTCCTAGGATATTGAGGTCCTAGAGACGATCCCCCATGTATATCAAGGAACAATTGTATGTAATCTTTCCAGTGAACTTCTAACTATTGAGTCATTTAAAGAATTCACTTCCAACCAGAAGGAATCTCACACCATCTCTCCTGCCCCATTACCTTTCATATGGATCAAATACAAAAACATTGCAAATTTGTTCATTTGCTTATATATCTCCTACTAGATTATAAAATCACATGTCACCAAAAAAATGTACTTTAGCCACTTTTCCAACTTTGATGGCTAGAACAAAGAAGATGCTCAATAAACTTTTGGTGATTTCATTCCTTCTTTTTCTTTGCAAATATAATGATTTTGGGAGTCTTAAAAATGTATATGTAGGTACATATTGCTTATTTAAAATAGTGTTAATTATTACAGGTTCCCAACTCTTTGAAGGACTACTATTTTGGTAAACTAAATTAGTGGTTCTCACTTCTGAAGCACATTAAAAAATCTTTAAAACTTCTGAGTTCCAACCTCAGAAAATCTAATTTAGTTGCTTAGGCACCTGTATTTTTAAAAACTTTTTGTTTTGAAATAAATGTAGACCTTCAGGTAAGATCCATAAGAATGTCCAGAGGTGAACATTCTCTGCATGTAAGTTTCCCTTAATGGTGATATCTCACACAATTGTAGTACACTTATCAAAATTAGGAAATTAACATTGGTACAAAATTCCCAAATAATGGATGCATGGATCAAACTTTTCAGCTCTCAGATGATTCTAATTTATATTCAGGATCAAAAACCACTGCCAGGTGGTCTTTAAAGCTAGATCATGAGGTGATTTTCCTATTTTGTCTGCTAATACAATGGTTTTGATTTTTTCAATGTGTTATTGATAAGACTTATTTCCGTATTTCCATAAATTTCTCAATTTTAACTGAAGGCATTTCTCTTCTGCCAAAAATAAGCTTGGCTACACCTTGAAGCATGACAGTTCAAGATACTAGTACCTCTACATTTCTAAGTCCAAACCCAAACTTGTAACTATTTAGTTAGGCTATTTCTTTACATCTACTAAAATAACTGATTTTGACATGAACTAAGGTCCTACAATGGCTTCACCTGAGACATACCACATTACCTCCTTTGGGTACTCATCAGCTTCCTATGCAGTTAGTGTCTTGGTTAATCATTTCTGTGTTACATTCTCTATCATATCAAGATTCTATGAAATTTTAAATTTCTTATTTGGAGGGATTTTATATTATTATTCTTTTCTCCTTTTCACTGTTAAATAGATGTTCCATTCCCTTGCTGCTCAAGGTGTGGATCACAGGCCAATAATAGTACTGGCATCACTTGGATGCTTGATAGTACTGAAGAATCACAAGACTCACCCTCAACATAGCGAATCAGAATTCAATCAGTATTTTAGTCCAGAATTCAAATTGATGTTTTAGTCCACAGAGTCAGAACCTTTTACTGAACATAAGAATAGCAGAGAACCCTATTAAAGCACAGGTTTTGATTAACAGATAACAACTAGGACTGGATGTTCCACAATGCTAAGAAGTTCCCAGGTGATATTAAGGCCTCTTGTCCCAACCCACTGAGTATCAAGAATCTAATCCAGTCATCCTCAAATTTTGTCCCAGAATGGAATCCTCAGCATCACCTGAAAACTTATTAAAAGTAAATTCTTGGGCACAATCTCAGAACTAGTTGAGCAGAAATTCTGGCAGTGGCACTTAGAAATCCATTTTAACAAACCCTCCAGATGATTTTGGTTTCGACTATGGGCTCTCAAATTCAGCAACTCATTAGAATCGCCTATGGAATGTTTTTTTGTTTGTTTTCTTTTTAAGTTCTCTTAGAGTTTTGTTGTTTATTTTTTTGTAAACACAGTCTCACTGTGCAGACTAGGCTGTCCTTGAGCCCATGGTCCTTCCGCATCAGCCTCCCAAGTTCCAAGAGCACAGTCATGCACCACCATGCTCAGTGCTGAAAGATTCATTACAGTGAACACAGGACAATTTAACTTTTTAAAAAATTGTTCATAGACTAGTCACATATTGTGATCCATAAAAAAAGTCTCAATAAATACAGAAGGATTCAAGTCATATATGTTCTCTGACACAGTGTACAAAAATCCTTCCAGACAAAGAAACTACAAGAAAAGAAAACTACAGACTAACATCTGATATGAACATATCATGAACATAAATTCTTAACAAAATTTTAGTAAATTAAATCCAACAATATATAAAAGGATCCATACAACATAGCTAACTAGGAATTATCTCAGGAATGAAAGGTTGTTTTAACATTTGAAAAAAATCAGTCAATGCAATTCATCATGATAATTTTAAAAACATACCATTAACTCTATAGACATAGAAAAGCATTCGACAAAATTCAAAATCTATTCCTGACAAAACGTCTAATCAAACTAGGAGCAGAAGGGAAGTTTCTCAACCTGATAGAGTATCTAAAAAGAACAAAACAGAAACTTAGCATATTTAAATGGTAAAAGACTAGATGATTTCCCTCTAAGATCAGAAACAAAGCAAAGATTTCAACTCTCATTATTTCTTTACAACACTATACTTGAGATTTTTACTGCTATAATAAGGCAATAAAAAGAAACAAAACTTATCAATATCAAAATGGAAGAAGTTAAAACTTCATTCAAAGACATGATATCTATGAAGAAATCCTACAGAATCTACCAAAAATCACTCCAAGGAATGATTTGAGCAAAGTTACAGGCTAAAAGATCAGTTATAATTTTCAAACATTAACAATGAACAACCAAGAAATTGAAATTTAGTAAAAATATCATTTAAAATGGTATCACAAACATGAAATACCCGGAGTTGTTGAATTAAATAAGCTGGTGGCCATTGGCTTTAGGCTATCTCCACACTTTTGAGTTCCAACATAATAAATCACAACTTAACTGGCTAATTTAAGAGTTTATTTTTTGTAACAAATAGCTGAAGTTTAGCTAATCACAGACAGCTAATTGATCACACCAGGCCTAATACGGGAAACACTGAGCTGTAGCCAATCAGGTTATTTCTCTACTTTACTTCCATATTCAGCCTATAAAAGCTCACTGTGCTTCAAGGTGAAGTTTTCTGAACTTCTCCTGATCTTTGTACAAATAAATTCTGTTAAATTTGTCTTTTCTTAAAAAAACATGTAGGAAAATTTTAATGGCTTTGACTTTGTCAAAATCACAAAGCACAGACTATAATGTCAACAAATTCACCCCATCAAAATTTAATTTTTTTCTCTTCAAAGGAATATCCTAAGAAAACAAAAAGGTAAGCCATAGTGTGAGTGAAATATTTGCAAGGGATGTATTTGATTATGGACTTTCATCTGGAAGTATATTTTAAAATCCTACTACTTAATAATAAAAAGACAAATGACTCATTTAAAAAGAAAAGTTGGTCAGGCATAGTGCTACAAAGCTGTTATCTCAGCACCTGGAAGATAAAAGAAGGAGGATCTCAGGTTTGAGACCAGCCTGGGCTACATAGTGTAAACCTGCCTCAAAAGATACACACACAAAGTTGAACATTCCACAAAAGAATATATACGGTTAATATATATGGTTAACAAATAAACACATGGAAAAAACAAACACATAGAAACTTGCTCAGCATAATCATTTGTCAAATACAAATCAAAACCACAGTGATATAATACTAGATATCTATTAGAGTAGCAAACCTTAAAAAAACTGACTATACCAATATTGACAAGGATGTAGAGGAACTAGAACTCTTAATGCTGAAGAAAATGTAAAAGGGTATAGCCACTTTGGAAAAGAGTTTGTCAAATTCTTTTTTTTAAGAGTACAGTGATTTTTATTCACTGATAAACTAGGTGTATTTGTAGATGTTTCTCATTTATGTTTCATTTATTTAAAAGAAAGCCCTATGTGGGTTAGGCCAATTAGTCCTCAGATTCGAATCCAACTCCATCTTGACTAATCTGGAAAAACAAAGTTCATAAGTCTCTTTGTCAAATGCAGCCACAAGAAGCCAATCATGAAGATTATTCTTCTGAAACTATTTCTTATTAAGATAAAATACCCTTTCAAAACTGTTTGTTAAAAACAACTGTGACTGTATTTTTAAAGTGTTAAATGTGAACAATATGTCTGAGACTACTGGTTTTTCCATTGACTTGAAACTTCTCCCAAAATAATTGTTCTTATTTTAAAACAGAAAAAAATTTGCAAAACTAGGGATGAAAACCCAATTCACTAGAAAAAGTACCAAAATTTTCAGAATCAATACTTCTGTCTTCTACTGGATGAGTAAGTCCCAAATTAAACTTCCAGGTTAACCTCCTAAGCTTGTCTTTCTGCAGTGCCATTGTGACAGCCAGCCATATGATCCAAGAAATCAACTTCTTAAACAGAAATGTACATATCACCCAGCCACTCTACTCCTTGATATTTACAAAGGGAAAAGGAAATCAGTATATACAAAGATTTATGCATAAATGTTTATTGCACTTTTATTTGTAATAGGCATGATTCAAATAACCACCAGTAAGTAAACTGATAAATTATGAGTTTTTTCATACAATGGAATGCTACTCAAAAGTTATTTACAAACAGCTGCTAACACATGTGACTTATTTCTGTTAAAAAGAAGCTAGACCACATAGGGATCATACTGTTTGAATTATATTTATATGCAATTCTAGAAAATGCCAACTAATCTATAGTGACGGGGAAGTAAAGGGTGTGGACTGAAGAGTAGCTCAGTGGTAGAGCAATTGCCTAGCATTACATGAGGCCCTGAGTTCAATCCCAAGCACCCCTCTGCTCCCATAAGAAAAGAAAGAGAGAAGGAAAGCAGATGAGTGGATGGCAGGGAGGGCAGGAAGAAGAGAAAATAAAAGGACATGAAAAAATATATAAATATGTTCATTGTCTTCATTGTGGTGATGATTTCATAGACATATACATATATCAAATTTGCTATATGTTAATTATACCTCAAATAAGCTAATTGTTTAAAAAGTCACAAGAAAATGAAACTACAGGCCCACATCTCTCATATACATATTTTTAAATAACAGTAAATCTGAGGTCTGGATCCCTTACTCAGAAGTTGTGATTTAGTTGGTAAGTGTTATAACCCAGATATCAACACTTTTTAGAAAACTCCCAATATGATTTTGATATGCAGCACAAATTTAAGAACAACTGCTCTATTTCATGACTCTAAATTAATGCTCATTGTTGTCAGGAAACCATGTTAGAAAATACAAGCATACAAAGTAGACCCATGGTCACTTACAGAAAACCTAGAACACCTAATATTGATGGTTAATTGGTACTGTCATCTTCATAAAAAGAAGAATAACTTTATTTAAAAAAAAAAAAGGAGTGAGCTGCTGAGATTTCAGCCCAAGTGCAAACAACTGGAAAAAAAAAAAATGCAGCCATATCGGCAGCACAAAAGAAATAACTCAGAAAGTGAAGCTTTTTGAAATGCCCTGTTTAACAAGGAAGGATGAAATATCCAAAAGAAAAGTTTAAGAAGTTCTGGACAATGGAAAGGAAGTTAACACCTTTAGTCTTCACTCCTTCAGGCATTCTCTGTCACTTAAAGCTTATGTTTGGTTTCTCTGTGTGGATGCCTTCTATATTTTTCCTATTACATAGCATTTAATGAGGTTTTATTCTTTAGTGTACTTGTTTTATAGTTCCTTTCTTCAAAAAGATATTTGGAATTCTTTCTTTCTTATCAACCATGCAAATAGTTGTGCAGTTTTATGTTTTGGTTTATTGGTTTATTAATTTTAAGGACTTAGGGCTTCTTTTTGAACTCCTTTTACAATATACATGTTTACATTCTTTTCAACTAACTATTGCTTATGGAAGGTTATAAGGAAATTAGTTCACTGTGCTCAATCCTTAGCTGTTTTTCTCCATCCACTCGAATAAGACCCAGCAGAATTCCTTTAGGAATAAGAAGAGAGACAGAAATTGTTGCTTTCAGTCATCTGTCCCTCCCTGTTGTCAACTAACATTTGTCCTGAATTCCACAGAGACCCTTTGTAGATGATGATAAGAGAATCTATAGGAGCCTACTAAAGTCTTGGCAATCTCACTATTTTATTAATAAAAGAACCCAAGAGGGAAACAAGAGCACTTCCAGATCCTGCTTGACCTCTAAACCAATATGCAGAAGCTAAAGCTGCTAAAATCCTAGTTTTGAATGAGAAAATTTCAACTTCCTACATTTATTAGAAATGACAAAAGTGCTGCTTGTTTTCATAATTCTTTATAACAAGGATGCTATTTAACTGTAGATAGTTCTAGACTCCTTATCCCGAGGAAATGAAATAAAAGCACTCAGATTGACTCATATAGTGTTATAATAACATTATAAATTAATTGACATATATCAAAAATTGCTCCAAATATTTGTTCCAATAGATCAGAAATAGATTAAATAATATCAAAATCTTATTTTGTGTTTTCAAATTATTTCTATTCAGAGTTTTTAATTTTTAAGGATTCTGTAAATGATGAATTAATAGTGAATCACAAACATATAAAAATATAGTTTTGAGTCATAAACTGGTAATGAATATAGCCTCATTCTATCCATATCCTGAATTCTATGTGGCCATATAAAGAAGAACAAAAAGTAGACTTTCTAGGCCCTCACATTTGTGTGGGGTACAGTCTTAATGACAAGGGACATCTAAGAAGAAATATATTGAGGCTTCTAAAGAAAATTCAGTGACCAGGAGAGAGAATGAAAAGGTTTTACCACATTTGATCTTGAGCACACGTTTGATAGATATGAGTCACGATAATGAAACTGTGAGAAAAAAATACACAGAAAGCATGGTGTGTATCAACACTGACAAGCATGAGGGGAATTCAAAACAGAGAATTTCAAAGTCAATCAGTATAGCAGGTACAGTCATGACCAAATTCCAGATGAATAGGATGACCCTATAATTTATTATCTATAGGGGTATTGAAAATAATTGTTTTGAAACAACAGACATAAGCCAGGACTATCCTGGGTGAACAAAGATACAATGACCCTACTAAGAACAGAGGGTAATGAGATAAGAGAGAAGGAGGCAATGGAAAGACCAAAATCTCTTGAGAGGTTGTTTAAATTTGATGTGACAGGTTATTGACAACTACTACAAAAGAGTAGGGGGTGGAGTGGGTGGTAAGGGAGGGGGTGGGGGCAGGGGGGAGAAATAAACCAAGCCTTGTATGCACATATGAATAATAAAAGAAAATGAAAAAAAAAATAAATAAATAAAAAACAAATTAGTGTAATACTGCACATAACTTTATTACCTAAATTTAAAATTAACAATGTATCAGAATCATCTATGTCAATAAACACATCTCTGCCTAAAAAAAAAAAAAAAAAAAAAAAAAAAAAGAGGTTACAAGGAATGAAGAAAGTAGTATCCGTTGCATGAAAGCAACTGAGCAAATGAAGAGAAGACTAAAGACAAGGAAAGTGGGAAGAGTGTTGCTGAATGCAGCAAGCTCAAGGTTCTAAATCTGTAGAGTGAAAAGGCACTAAGAATAGACTTAGGAAACATCTGAGGGAGAGAAATAGAGGATGGAAGGTAAATGGGTTTCTGGCCAGTCCAGCAAACAATACAATAATATGGCCAACAAAGGAGGGATGGGGAAAGAGCTCAAAAATTTCAATAGAGATAAAGGTGTTCAGAAAGTACATATTAGCTGGACACAGTGGCTCACACTTATAATCCTAGTGGTACTCAGGAGGTTGAGATGGAGAGGACCACTATTCAAGGTCAGCTGGGGAAAAAATGTTCATCAACAGATGGGTGTGGTGGTATACACTTATCATCTTCAAAGTCCAGGACAGTCCAGGCATAAAAGCTAGACTCTATTCAAAAAGTAACCTGGCAAAAAGGGCTGGGAGCATGGGGCAAATGGTAGAGAGCCTGCCTAGCAACTGTGAGACCCTGAGAGTTCAAACCCCAGTAAAAGAAAGAGAGAGAGAGAGAGAACATACCAAAAATGCAGGTGTGGGAATTTTTAAAAATCAAGGAAAATGCAAAACGAAGTAAAAACAGAGTAGTGGGGATGCCTAAGTGATTACAGTTGACTTCAAAGTCGAGAGTGTCCACTGCTCAAAGATGATTAGTGGTGTTGGAGCAGTGTCAAGATAGAGGAGAAGAAAGAAGGTAAAAGACTTATCTTAGGATATATCACCAAGATGTCTCATTAAACATGAAAGGTAAGGTACAGGAACTCAGAGAGGAAAAAGGTAAATAGTATTTAAAGCTTGAGATCATATTGCAGTCCTTTGAGAAATACCTGCAATCCTTTGCATGTGATATAACAAATTGGACATACAATTGGAAAACAGGCATTCTATAGAACCTTACAAAAACATTTTTGATAGCTTCTCTTTTGTTACATCTTTAAATTGTTGCTTGCAACATGCAAAACACATTTCTTTTCACCTCTTTTGGTACCTTCATTCTTGGGAAACTTTAAGCTCACCTTGGTTTAATGGTTTATACTTTATGCTCAGTTTTTACTCAAATTTCTGTTAGTAAAGCTTTAGTTCAATCAAATCCCAGCCAAACTAAAGTATTTTAAACTATTATTTCTTTATGAATAAATTCATTTCTCACTGTGGTAATTCGAGTAAGGATTGGGAATGAAAAAAGTCCTTCTTAATGAAATTAGGAAGATGGAAATATTTTGGGGAAAGTTCTTCTAATAACCTGTGAGATATAAAACTAGGTCCCTCCATCTCCTGTGAAACTTAGACAAGAAAGAATTCAACTTTTCCTATTGTATCATGCCTATAGTTCTGCAGAGTTGTTTTCTAATTAATTCTTCTTTTTTGAAGTTGGGCTTGACACTTAAAATTTCTGCATTCATTGTGCTGTCTGATGGGACATATATAACATGGAAGAATCTAGTGTCTTTTTGTCTTTAAATATAAATTGTATTATATTCTCATGAATTGCCTTTTAACTGAACTGACCATGAGATGAGAAACCTAATCATCCTTCCTTTTGCACTGACCATGAAATAAAGAAACTAAATCAATCCTTCTTTTTAGTTCAGTTCTAATCATTTTTCATAATTTTGTCTTGATTCAGGATTACTGCTTACCTTGAGCTTTTGTAGAAATAAGAATAGGCAATTCTTCCTTAACGACTTGGTTCAATCTGTTGGGACAATTCCATAATGAATATGAATTTGTATAACACCTTTGATGTGAATGTTGTATAACCACACACAGCAGTCCTGGGACGCTGTACATCATACCTTTCTCCTTCAGCTCCAGTCACCCAGATGAGGTAAAACAAGAACATGAGGCCCAGAAGAGTGAAGCAAGTCTCCCATAAAACTTCACAACCCATGGTGATAAAAACCAGGGGGAGAGATGTAACTTCCTGGCACTATCACCAGGAAAACCTGAATCTCTCTCTAATCCTCCCAGGACTGCCAACCTCCTACACAGTGGTAAGGCCCCAGCATGCCTAGAAGGATGGTATCAGCATTACCTCTGCTCAAGACCGAAACCTTAGGTAAGGAAGCTGACTTGCTCTGCTAGGGAACTTCATTTTTTGTACTAATAAACAGGTGTGTGTGCTTACACATAAAAAGAGGGTGATGACGCCTACCTGACTACCTCACAGACTTGAGACTCTCAAAAGAGATAACCTGTATGAGCAGCTCATTAACTATAAAGTGCTCTCACCTGATAAGATATTATCAGGTGAAACACAAAGGTATTTAATTAAGGACCAAAATAAGGAAAGCTTTCTTACAATTAGTAGGAGAAATTTGAGTTGGGTTGACCCCTGTGTTTATAATAAGAAGACTTAGTACCAGAGCCACCACTGTCTTTGTTCCTGCTACTGTAACAAGTCTGCATTATCGCCCCAAAATAGTTTGACTGCTGGCTAACCAGCTGATGTATATTCAATCCAAACTTCTACCAGTTCTACGAAGCTGCTCTGTAATATGAATACTATATGTAGCACCTCTCATCCAAAGATTGCTAAGTATGTTCAGTCAATAATCAAGTATTATAGTACCAAGTCAGTCTTCCAAATTTTAAAGAAGTTTCAGAACTTTAAGGCTAAAAACTAATGTCTAAATGTGAATAAAATATATTTAATACAGTTCACTGCTCTTTTTAGGTGCATTGATCATCTCATTTTAACTTTTTTTCCTGGTGAAGTCAATGGTACATGAATTGGATTGGGAACTAAGAGCCTTGACAGAGGGAGATGCTTTGCAGCCATGTGGGCTTGTGGCCAAGGCAAGTTACTTTACCTTCCTGAGCTTCAGACTGTGCACATGTGAGAACTTTAACACCATTGGTGTTGACGGTTAAGGCATCTGTAGGGAGGTAAACATGAACTGATTCAGACTGAAGGAAGGTTCAACAGAAAATGCCTGCACTCAAATTGTCTTATCTCCATGAGCCAGCTTTTCATTTACTTTTCTGAATTTTATCTTTGCTACCAAACCTGTCAACCTGTTAATCTATTAAAAATGAACATTAAGGAGACAATGATTGATTGGTTCAAACCAATAAAGACATAATCAGATCATTGCTCGATTAGCAAACACTTCACAAGGAGTTTTCAGATAATCTGTCAACCTGACTTGATTGTGTAATAATATCCCGAACCTCTTTAAAGATTAGAGTCATTTAGTACCTATTTATACCCCCAGACATTCTTTTGGCTTCATTAGAGGCTCCTAACCCCGAGTGCTACACACTCAGGCAAACAGTCATATCTTAAGCCTCCTGCCTGCTCAGTCTTCACAAACATCCCCAATGCTTGGTTTCCCTTTGAAGTCAGCAGACAGGAATGCTTGATTAGATTTGCTTAAGCCTCTCTCCTATCTCTCTATATTACCTTCAAAGTCTCACATTGGATTTATGCTGATGAGTTATAGGAATAAAGAAAAAAAAAAAAAACAAAGACTGAGAAATGATGTGCTTTCTACATATCCCTTCTTTCTGGAGACATGCTGTGGCTGCTGCTAAGACATTTCTCTAACAGAATTACTTGATATTCCAATCCCTTGAGCAGCAGAGGCCTGAAGGAGTTCTTCCCTTTCAACTATGAGGGATACCTTGTTCTAGAAACCACAAGTGATAATCCATGCTATTCTGAGGGCTTTCCTCCTACAAAATAAGAATCAGAAGGAAAAGGATGTTTAAAGCAGGATGTTAAGTTTTATTGTGTTTTAACTTTTGATTCTGACTATACCAGATGACTTGTTCCCTGATTTGGGGCTGACACCTGTGTGGCCTGTCCACTTCCCCATCTGAAAGAGGTAGGACTCAGTAAGCTCTGAGATCCTGTCACAAAGAATCCATGTAACTCTAAAAGCACAAGGGATGGTGGTGAAGAGTCCAAGCTCTGGAGTCAACTGAGGTTTGATTCTTGCCTCCCCCACACTGTAATTTGTGCAATTTCTTCTTTATTCTTTCAACAGATATGGCCCTCAAGTCTATCAAATTATGCTCAGAATGCATGTATAGGGAATCTTTTCTCAAATGGCTCTTTCCCCTTGAGTCACCAGATTCTCTTCAAATACCTGACTGCACTTGCTCCCCATGCTGTCTCACTCCCGATGGCTGCATCACATGCAATCTAAAGGAAGGACCTGAAATCCTGAAGCACTGCTTGTCACCCTGCCTACATAGAGTTGCACAATAATCGTTTGTAAATTCAGAATACTATTACTAACATAGATCACAGTGGAAAGTTCAGGTGGAAATCAATGAGATAAGAAGCTAAATGCACTGAAGCCCTGTGTTCAAATCCCAGTACTGCATAATAATAATAATAATATAAAATGAAAAGAAAGGAAGGAAGGAAGGATCAAATGCTTTTTAACTCAAAATGAAGGCAATTATTCATAAGTATTTACTCATTTTTTTTTTGGTAGTACTGGAGTTTGAACTCAGGGCTTCACACTTGCTAGGCAGGTGCTCTACTACTTGAGCCACTCTGCTAGTTCTTTCAGCATTGGCTTTTTCTTTTCTTTTTTTTTTGAGATAGAATCTCTCTTTATGCCTGGTGGGCCTACTTATGCTTTTGAACCACTACCCTCTTACTTATGCTTCCCCTTGTAGCTTGGAAGTCAGGTGTGCACCACCATGCCTAGCCATTGGCTAAGATAGAGTATCACTAACATTTTGCTCTGGCTGGCTTTGAATTTCAATCCTCTAAATTTCCACTTCTTGACTAGCTAGAATTACAGATTGCGCCACCATGCCCAGCCATAATTACTCATTTCTTCATTGAAAAAAATGACCTTTATTTCTTTCTATTTTTTTCTTCTTGATCCTTATGGCAAATAGGCCCTTAAGTGCTCCTCTTGATCTTTGTCTCTAGTGTTCATGCCCTTGTGCAACCCCACCCTTGAGTGTAGGTGAGTGAGATCTCTGACTTGCATCTTACTAGTATCATATAGCAAAGGTGATGGTATACACATAATTATGTCACACAAAATTGTAATGGTTTGTTGCTAGGAGACTCTCCTTTCTTTCTTGGCTTTAGGATGCTGGTAGTCAAGTTTTGGAAGATGGCAAAAATGGCAAATAACTGGGGATGACAAATAGCCAGCAAGGAACTGAGCCCCAAATTCTGGCAACACAGGAACAAAATGTTGTCAACTGCCAGGTAGGCTTAGAATCAGATCCTTCCCCAGTCAAACCTCAGATGAGACCTTCAGCCCATGTCAACACTGATTGCCATGGGCTGTGAGACACTCAGGCAGCAATATCACCTAAGTAGTGTCCAGATATTGCCCACAGTGATTGTGGTTTAATTAGCATGTGCTCTTTTATGCCACTGTTTGTGTTAATATTGTAACACAGTAATAGATAACATATCATTAGCAACTTTAAGTATCCACTTGAGTCAAACTTGTTTCTTCTCTCTTCCTACTTCCTGTCCATACTTTTGCTCACTGTTACCACTTCCCAAAAGTTCTCCCTCTTTTTTCTTAAATAATTTCCATCTTTCAAGGCCAAATGTAATTGGGTCTCATTTCTCTGAACTCTTCCGGTGCTAAAGTAAACCATCAGCCCTGTAGGAGCTGCAAACTTGTTTATTTTATTATAAAACCATTAGTCAGGATGCTTTTGATAATCCAGTGTCATCCAAATAACAGTCATTCAAAAATTATTTTCTGTAAAGTAATAGAGGAAAGACTCAGCTATACTTTAGATTATGAAAAAGCATAGTGATGCATAAGTTCTAATTTAAAAAAAAAAACAAACCATGTACTTGTGGTTAAAAATAAGTGGGTCACACACTAAGGGGAGAACACATACAGGATGAACAGGGATAGGTAGGAAACCAAAAACTTGAAAGTCTTTGATGTGCCCACTGCAGAGGAGCTAATACAGTAACCTTAAAACTACAGAGGTCAATATGGGAAGGTGACTGGGAAGTAGTGAACAGGTCTGGTAGAGATGAACCAATTTGGGTTGTAATACACTTGTCTATGGAAACAATGCTAGGAATCTCTCTGTATAGCTTCCTTATCTCAAATTAGCAAAAACGCTATGTCTTTCTTATTATTGCTTATGTCTTCTCTTCAACAAAATTGGAGAAGAGGGCAGAACAGGTTCTGCCTGGAAGCGAGGGGGGTGGGGGAGAGAGGGAGAGGGCGAGGGCTGGGAGAGAAATGACCCAAACAGTGTATGCACTTATGAATAAATGAATTTAAAAAAATAAGTGAGCCAGGTGCCAGTAGCTCATGCCTGTAATTCTAGCTACTCAGGAGGCAGAGCTCAGGAAGATTGTGGCTGAAAGCAAACCCAGGCAAATAGTTTGCGAGATCCTATCTCAAAAAAAAAAAAAAAGAAGAAAAAAAATCCTTCACAAAAAAGGGCTGGTGGAGTGGTTCAAGGTGTCAAGGTGTAGGCCCTGAGTTTAAGCCCCAGTACCACAAATAATAATAATAATAATAATAATGTGTCAATATCCCTTAAATCAAAGGTAAATGTTAGGGACAGCTCACATCTTGAAACTGAGTTCAAATACTCCATTCACAAGGTGTAGAAAGTAAATAAAAAATAACTTTAGAAATAACACTTCTTACCAGGCATAGTTACACATGCCTATAATTCCAACACTTAGGAGGCTGAGGGAGGAAGAATGTTGAACTTACAATTCTAGGCTATATAGTGAGACCTGTTTCCCCCTATTTTGCAAATAGGTATTTGTGTCCAAAATGGTACTCATGCAGTTCATAAAGTTAAAATGTACACTAAAATCTGTCTTTGGAAATTATCATTAGAAAAAAATAGGTAACTGTTTGCTTTAAACATTATTTTAAATATCTCATTCATAAACACAAAAGACTCCTCAATATCTAATTCTGTAAAAACTAACCCTCATTAAATTACTCATAGTAGTGAACAAGAATGGTCAGAGGCTAAAATGTGGAGTTTTAAAAGAACTCCAGGCACTGATATTATTTGCAAGGTGTTCAGAGTCAGCTCAGATGGGGCCAGATTTTCCCCTTTCTTTGACCAGGCTTTAAAACTCTTGTGCTGGCATGGAAGATGGAGTGACTCACCCAAGGATGCTCTGATTGGTACAGAACATTACAACGCTCCTCTGAGACTCAGAACAAATTGCCATTGGGCAAAGCAGATGGGGGGGGGAAGATTTGACTTTATTTGTGTACTAAGAAAATATAACATTGTTCATTTCAGCAGCTGAAACCAGATATGGCTGAGGAGTGCAATATGAAAAGACTTGTAGATAACCATTTTTACTTTGTTTAAGGAAAACAAAGTAGAGCAAATGCCTCAAAGAGCAAATGTGACCATTCCCTGCTAAGAAAAAGAAGAAAACAGTTTGTTTCTCCCTTTCCATTTTATCAGACATCCTAGTATAAGACATAGTGGAGAGAATGCAAAATGTGTGTATGTGCATAAACATGTATATGTGAACATGTGCCTATATACATATATGCATGTATGCACGTGCCTACATTCCTGTAAAGAGGGATGGGAGCAACAGGAAAGTAGAGTAACTTCCGCATACCATCAACTTTATCTCTCCACCAGTCCTTTCCGGACTACAGCTCACTCACCCCCATCCATCAATACTCTTTCCATTTCTGTATAGATAGGTATATTTATTTTATAAAAAGCAAGGAATATGCTTCAAAATTTTGAGTATTTTATTAACAGAATAGTAAAATTAATTGTAAAAAATTTATTTGTAACTTTATAGCTTATAAACTAAGAATATGCAATGTCACTCTTGAACTTGAAACAGACATGAAAAATCTTAGCAGTTAAAGAAAAATGGGTTTAAAACAAAGAACACTACTTTTACAATAAGTATGGTGAGTTTCCTTAACACTCTGATCATTATCTCAGCCCTAGTGTTACAAGCTGTTAGACAGCAGGTGCCATCAGCACAATGAAGAGATCTGAGTGGCAAGACAGAGCAGCAGTGGCTAGGAAGAAAACAAATAGAGCCTGGGACGCATTACTGATTCTTCTTAAATGAAGTAACCTCAGAAGGCTCTAGAAATGCTGTCACCAATCCAAGAGAAAAACAAAACACGCAATCACATAAAATTTTAATTTTCTCCCAGATATACATATATATATATATATATATATATATACACACACACACATATATATCCCTTTCTTTGCTTGCTATATGTGGAAAACAAGGGCAGCAGAAAATTGAGTTAAATTTAAAATCAAATGGGAGCTCAGATTGCATGCAACTCCAATTACAAAGTCACGAATTAAATAATGTCATAATTATTTGGTTTCCTTAGCTCTGACTGGCCTAGAGAAATTGTGTCTGTAGTTACTCATTTCCAGATGACCAGAGCAAACCTAGACTACTCAGCTGTTTAAAAATCCTGCCTTTATTTTTTTCCTTTCATGAGGCAGTTGGGAGAATTTGGCTATGCAGATTCTTCCCTAATCATTTTGCCCCTATAAGTGCTTAACTTCCAGTAACTTATCTCCAACCTGTTCTGAAGCAAAGCTCTAACCTGTTCTGAATTCAGCCATGAAGGGCTGAGGGAAACACTGATGGTGAGTGAGGGGTTTCCATGATGCACCAAAGCAGGCTTCCCTAAAACGTTTGCCCTAGAGACTGACGCTAAGCCCATGTTTCTCTCTCAGTGGGCATAGGATCCTGGGTTAGGTTCAGAGTGTTCAGTTTCAGCTCTCAAACATTAACAAGATCCCCTTTAGTTAAGAACAAATGACTTGCAAAACAGCTATTACTTCTATTAGGGATAAGAATTGAAGTCAAAATCAATAATATGCTTTTCTTATAACTTTGCCATTATCACAAGCATAAAGAAATTCCTGCTGGCTGACTGTGATCCCAGCTACTCAGGAGGTGGAGACAGGGAGATTTGCAGTTTGAAGCCAATGCTAGGCAAAAGTTAGCAAGACTTCATCTCAACAAACAAACTGTGCATGGTGGTACATTTCTGTAATCCTAGCTACAAGGTAGGTAGAGGTAGGAAGATCACAGTTCAAGGGTAGCCCCAGAAAGATGTGAGACACTATATGAAAAATAACTAAGCAAAAAGGGCTGCAGGTGTCGCTCAAAGTGCCTGTCTAGCAAGTGCAAAGCCTTGAGTCGAAACCCTGGTAGTGAAAAACAAAAACAAAAAAAGGTAAGAAAAGAAAAAAATTCCAAAGAGCCTTACCCTAAATGTTGCTGTCAAGCAAAATGACACAAGATGCAGAGCTTGGGTCCTAAATCCTCTCCAGAGTCTCTCCTCAACCACTGCCTTCAAATCCCTTTTATCCTACTTTATGCTTCAAACCAACTCCACACATAAACACTCTCAGTCCTTCCCGCGAATCCTTGTTAATATATTCTGTGCAATGGCTGATGATCACATTGACCTGTTCTGCCTGTGCTTTTGGCCATACGCTAAAGGGTTAATAGCCCACCAGCTCAGTATCAACACCCAGCAAGAACAAAGATTAAGTCTTGGAACATGATGGACAAAAGATACTTCATTTTTTCTTTTATTGACTGGGCAGCCTATTTAGCTCTAAGCCAGCTCTGCGAGAGTTACCTTATTACCCAAGGGTCTTATCTTTGTTACCAAGAGGGGCAAATCCAATTGAGTGATTGGAGTCACCCTACTTTTACATCAACCCAGTGCACAGAATGATTTTGAATCATGGTAAATTGACAAGTTTACAGACTTTGAAGAATGCAGTCTGAGTCCAAGGAGGAGTCCATAAGAATTTCAGTGTTAAAAGAACTTAGTACATACTAATTCACTTGCTTCTGGAGACAAGCCTAGAAACAAAATGGGGAAACTTTTGATTTCTTTTCCAATCCTAATGTTTTTCTGGAAATTTTTCTCTCTATACTCTTTATCACACACATACATCCTCATATGCATGCACACACACACACACACACTCACTCACATGCATACACACTCCAATCTGAATGGCTGCTTTCCTGGGCCTATTGACTGCCGTGTAACTGTCACTCTGGCAGTCCCCCTCACTGTTTTCCTGTGATCACCCACAATCCTGATTCTATAATCCCACATCTTCACCTTCCTTGACTTTTGTATTTTGACAGTACACATCTCTTGGTTGGTAGCTTCCTCAGAAAGACTGAATAAGAGACAAAATTTTGATAACTGCTAGTTGTCCACAAATCTGTGCTCTTCTTTCCATAATTTGACGCTGTTGCTATATGTGACTACCTGGACAGAGATTTCCTGTCTTTGAGTCCCTCATATTCAGGCAACAGCATGTGCCTGGTTCTCCACTAGAAGAATGTGAGCAGAATTGATGCAGACACTCCATACGCTGCCCTGGGCCAGTTTGAAGTAGGTAGGCCTATCTTATCTTCCTTCTGCTGACTGAGGTCAACATGCAAGTCTCCTTTGGAGACATAAATTGTATTTGGTACTCTCCATCAGCCTGGGTCCCTAATGACTTAGTGGCTTGGTGCCCTCACCTGTATTGACAACTATGTGAGTGAGAAATATGAACTTCTCTGTCTTTAGTCATTAAAATTAGGGGATTGCTATTACCTTAGCTTGATTAATAATCAACAGAGCAAGAGAGCCACAGTTAAGAATCTCCAGAATTTTAAAAGCATTTTCCCTAACATTTTCTTCTGCTTCTAGTTGTTGTTAAAAACCATCCTTCCATTTCTATTTCTCCTTACCTATTTTGTCATTATTTGTTTGCATATTCTCTTTCTGCTTTTAATTTGGTGTCTTTATTCTTGGAGGAACAATTTTGCAGTAGTTTACTGTGGGGTCTGGTGTGTGTCTTATTGTTTTAGGCTGGGCAGAAAGCCATTTCAGCCTTTAGTCTCAGTTTCTTTCATCAAGAAAAACTTTCTCTCATTATTTCTTTGAAAATATCTTCATGTCTTTCTTACTTTCTGACACTCTAGGTGTGAGATCTCCTTGATTATTCATATAAATTTATTTTATCCCATTATATCTCTGTCTTTAATTATTCTTTCTTGCCACAAATTTATATTAAAAATCTTCTAATGTTGTGTGATCATATTTTCAATATCTAAGAGTTATTTCCAGTTCTCTAATGGCTGATTTTATTCTATCCTGTTCTTCTTTCACACATGTAATAACTTTGATTTTTAAATGAACAAAAATATTATAGTTTCTTCAAAAGTTTCCATGTTAAAAACATTTCAGTAAAATTCCTAATTTTGCATCCCTGTGCAAGGAATCCTCCTCTCATTAAATCTTTTTGCAGGTCACTGCACCATGCTTTCTAGAGTGTCTTCTCTGCTCATCTCAGTACCATAGGATAGCTCTAGGATCAGAGGACATCAGTGTGAGTGACTATCATTCATCAGTTATTCTCATGTCATTAAGATATTATTTTAAGGCACTGTTTCCAACTATATCGGCTATACGGATTTATGATTTTTAAAGAACATAGCCATCTGGCCTTTGGAAAAGGATCTCAAAAACGTTCTTATTTACAATAGACATGTTCTCAAATTGGTCATTCTAGTGTAAATATTTATCAGGAGTTAGCATTATGACCAGTAATAATAATCTTTGAATGTTAGGTATTAAGAAAAGGGCAGTATATAAACAGCACTTAAAATAAGAGGGAGGCAAAAGGAAATAAAATACTATCTCCTAGTCCTGGATGTAACATTGGTTACTATTAAAAAGTTTCCAACTCTCCTGAGAAGAAATAACCTCCACTTTTTGTCTTATTTATTTCAAGAATGATTTTTAAAAATGTTTCTCTGATTACAAAATTAGAACATATTTGTTGCATAAATTTTAGAAATGTGGGATTGCAGAAGTACCCAAAGGTAAAAAATGAAATCACCAGCAACCACACTACTTAGAGTAATCCCTATTATCATTTTGTTTTATATCACTTCTGTCTTTAAGTGTACAATAGACATTTAGGGGAATTTAGAAACTTATGAGCTGATTTTTATCAATTCTTAAAAAATGTTTCATGTCATTAAAATATTATTTTAAGGTGAAGTATTCAATCACATGGGTGCATCATAATCTACTTTAAACATCTGTTGCTTGCAGTTAGGTGGTTTCCAATTATTCATCATCATAAAACGCTACAAAGAAAAAGATTCCTAGAACATAAATTATTCTACCCACCATAGTTATTTCTTTGACACAAATATCTAGAATGGACTTGGTTAGGCAAGAAAATTAGTAGTTTTAAAACTTCCAATATAACCTGTCAGCTTACCTTCCAACAAGACTGTTCAAGTTTTACAGCACCAACAGCACTGTGTTAAAGAGCCTTGCCGAAAACTTCAACATAGAGTAAGTTATTTCCTATCCACCCATTTGATGGGGTCACACATAAGGCATTACTGTCAACTAATATCAAATTCAAATGACAAAAGTCAAATAATTAACTCAATGTTAGGGACGTGAAAGAAGGTTAAAAGTATAAAAGTCCTAATTAGAAGAGGAATTTTAGACATTCCTCTTAATGGTATATATTTTGTTGGTAATTTCCTTCACATGTGAATGCTGAATTAGACAGCTTGGCTTCAACAAAACAAGCAACTAAGTGAGACTAAATGCTGAACATTTCAAAATGCCAAATGATTTTCAGCTTTGTCTCCATTATTTCCACTTTGAGCTACATATTTCTTGTCAAGAACATAGGTAATTCTTATTTTTTTACTTCCATTCACTTTTGTGAGACAAAACAGTAAAATGTGATAAAATATTCAAATAATTTTGTAAACATTATTATATTCACAAAGATAGAAGCACTGCTACAATGAAAGGTTGGTAGACAGAGCACCAGCCTGGCACATGTTAAATATTCTTTTATCAAGTAAATGATCCCTTCATACAACTATGGTGACCTAGTGATTTCATTGTATTTTTCACAAACATGAGTCATGCCTAACCAAATATATGAAAACCATAGAACCTCATCAATGTTTTATATCACATTCCTTGGATGCCCAGCCGTGTTAAATGTGTTTCCCTAAGTGTTTTGGTTGTTTGTTTCTTTGTATATTTATTTCCATTGTATGTTCTTTGTCTATATTGTAATGGGTATAATTTGCTTATGGAATTTTAAATACTATTTAGGAATTCAAAGTATAAAACTTGACATAGTTGATTTGAATAAAAATACTTAATTGGCTGTATTAAATGTCTAGGTTTTGTTTATGGTGTGTGTATGTGTATGTGTGCTTATTTGTTTCACACCTACCAACACTCTTAATTTTTATTTATGTAATCAAATATTTCAATATTTTCTCTAAAATTTTTGGCTTTATTACTATAAAGATGATGTTGTTTGATTTGCCTCTATTTTCTTGAAGGTCTCTTTTGGGGGAAAGGATGAAGATGGGGTAGATCTTTTTTTACATAATAAGCAATATAATTATAATTGATATTCTGGTTTAGTTTAATGTAGGACCCTAACTTTATTGTATTCCAAATTGTAACCAATTTATCCAGCATCACTTTTGACTACATGTTTCGTCCTCCTGAATTGAAATGTAGTTTTACTTACATAAGTATTTATATGTACCTAATTTTTAAACCCACTTGGATTTTCATTAGGAAAACTTACTGGTATTTCAACACCAGTTTTTCCCATCTAAGGTAATGCTATTTACAGAATACTCCATTAATAAGAAGTTGTATTTATAGTACTCAGTAAAAGTATAGTTTTCCCTCATAAGTTCCTATATATCTTCAATCAATGTATTTGCTATATTCCTTAGTATTGTGAAATTCTCCAAATTGTCATGTCTGATAGTTCCTGTAGCAAGATCTCCTATAGGTCTATTTTACCATCTGGTTAAATTATCTTCTCTTGATTTGTTGTCAAAATGACCAGCTGCTTTTCAAGTAATATTGAACATCATGTATAAAGAATAATTTGAAGCTCTGCACAGTGTTTTCTCTCTTCAGAAAGGATTGATTTTGCTTAGGCAGTGAAATAAAATTGTGGTATATCACCTTGATCCATTTGATGGAGCTGACTCAAATCTGGATTATTTTTCCTTGTGATAGCTGGCCAGTTAGCCCACACACTGAGAGTCTAACTTTTTGGAAAGTCTCAGTTTACCAAGGCAACTCCTATTTTGTAGACTCTCAATTCTAATTTACTGTTCATCTCACCTCCATGAAACTGCTCAAACTCTGTTACCTTCTCAGCCTTTTTTTGCAAACAGTACTTTCTGCACAATATTCCAGGTTCTCAGCCTTTAGCCTTAGCAGGCACTACACCACAACCCAGCCCCTCACCTGTACTTCTAATTGGCCAGTGTCTTAAGATGAAAAGTGATACCAAAGGTAGGGTCCAGCTCTTGGTGCTCTGGTCTTCAGGGTCATTATTCCCAAGTCATTGCTACCTGGGTTGCTCTTTGGTGTCTTCAAACAGATTTTGTTTCTATTGCTGCTGTTCAGCTTACCTGGATTTTCTCAGTGCGTGGAGTTGCTTTAAAGATAAATGCTCTAACATGAACATAAAAGGAAAAATTCCTTTCTCTTTTCTAACTAATTTATTTCTACTTCTGTTTTTATTCATTCCTCTCATTTACCTCATTATTTTGTTTTATAGTAGTGTTTTTAACCTTCCTGAGTTCAATATTTTGTTTTTACTTTCTTGTATCACTTTAAACATTGCCTTTAATGTAAATTTATTTTCAGCTTGTTAACTGACCATGAGTAATAACCAGCAAGATCATAGAAACTAATATAGTTCTACCCAAAAAAATACTTGGTAAATATTTAGTGATTTTTCTATCTGATATTATTCGTTTCTTGCTTTTTAACAGCAGTCAGATTTGGATCAAGTATCTGCTACTGTTCCTCTAGCTAAATTACTTTGAGGGAAACTAATTCCACTCCCATTTTCAGTTTTAGGTTCTACATTGGTTTAAATCAAATTATACGTTTCTTTCCTTTGGCCACAATAATTGGTTCAGGTTAACACCTGTATTCTAATCAAATTCAGAGTAATCTCAATTGCTTGGAATCCTAAGTAAGGAATATTTCTTCTCATCCCTGCATATGAGTGAAAATGCATCAAACCCTGTTTTCCTAGCCTTCATCTTGTAACCATGAGAGAAGTCTGCCAGAGACTAGCATGATACATGCATGGAACTGGACAAAGCTGAAGGAGTCACAGAACAATTGACCTGGAGCCCTAATTAAACCATGCTGGAAGCCCACCCTCCAGCTGGACTTTTAAGTTACTGAGCCAATAAATTCCTTTTATTATTTAAGCTACTTTGAATTTAATTGACTTTTCTTTCACTCCCGGCCAAATGCATTCTAACTAATACACTTGGGTACCTAACAAACACTTAATAAAATGGTTACATTAGATAAAAGAAAAAATAAAAACAAACAAGAAATACAATGAAAGAAAAAATATATTTATGTTCTAAGATCATATTCACTGGCCCATTAAATCAAAACATAGGCCACTCAATTTTAACAGCTTGAATTTTGTGAATTTTGTTTCTTATTATATTCCCAGCACCTAGTTTAGTGCCTGGCATTCTTAAGTAAATATTCAACAAATTGATGTTGAATAAGTGAATAGTTATGGATTTGAATAATGTTTCTATCTAAAGATCTTGCCATAGACTTTCAAGCAGTGGGAGTAAACACTTTCTTAGTGTGTAAAATATCCCAAGCCCGTGACCAAAATCTTAGCACCCATATGGTCTCATTCAAATGAAATGCTTTGTTCCTAAGATTTCCCAGATTCAAAGGATACATGTATAAACAATAATTCCAAATTCCAAATACTCACAACAATAAATTTCATAGCATATGTTTTTATAGAATATCAATTAACATCAATGACAGCAATGTATAAACAACACATAACCAAGCTAGAGGATACTTTTAGTTCTGTCATTTGTAAAATAAATGGATGGTTCTAAGATTACTTCCAGCTCTAAAGCTAACATGAGCTCATAATCCTAAAACTGTACTCTCCTCATCAAGGCGATCAAATCCACTCACATCTCCAGCCTGGTTTTCTTGTTGCCTCTGTGGGTGGGGTGTCACGTCTACCAGCTCTGCAATCATACTGAGCTTGCAAGAGTTTAATGGTCTGGAATTTGCATGTCCAAAGACCAGGAGCATCTCAAGAGGGGACAGAAACTCAGCTGATCAAAGAAGCACGAATCAACCCTCCTCATCATCCAAAGGAAGACTCGTGAAAGAGCTCTTCGGGGAGAACTGGGAATGGGAAGGACAGTGGGCAAAGTGGATCTGATTGATTCTCCAAGGTAGAGCAAGGGATCAAATTAAGGTGGGCTCGATAGCATGGAAAGAGCTAGGAGCAGAGAAAAATGAGAGACTGATTGTAAACTGTACTTAGAGGCAGGCATAACCAAAGTTCTTATATTAAGCAAGTAGAGAAGGGTTTGAGCCAATGCCAAACTGGTAATAGCAAATTCTTGGCTCTCAAAGTGTTTACCACCCCAACATCAGCCACTGGAGCAGAGGCAGCAGCCAGGAGGAGGCTGAGGGGACTTAAGGTCTTCAGCACTGAATTGGATGAAGGAGGAGTGGTAAGGGTCCTGGGTGGCAGCACAGGTGGCAGCCAAGTGGCAACCTGCATGCCAGATGGGAGAATGTCACATGCTGCCCTCTGGCAAATGCAAAGGCCATTTGAGGGAACTTAGGAAGCCCTTCACTTCTCAAAGGAATATATGGTGCCAAGGAGGAAAGAATAAAATTCTCCGTATGAACTGGTGAAGAAAACCAAAATATGTCTTACTAGAGGGGAACTATAAATAAATGGGGTTATCAGTTATGATTTTTTGATAAAAAAGACAAAAAGTTTCGTGGGAATCCTCAGAAAGAGAAAACTACCTAAATGAATTCTATCGTTGAACCCATTCTTCAAGACTAATACACCCAGCTTCCCTCTACAACCTACTTCCTTCTCTCAGCATTAATGCTCACTTCTGTCTGCTCATCTCCGTCCTAATCACCACACATTACAACTAGTGTGCAGCAAGCATTTCCAATCCACCCACATTCTTGTAGGCATGGTAGTGGATTCCTTCAAAAAGGAAACTGCTACTTTAAAACTACAGAACACTTTGAAACCAAGACAGTTGAAAAGATGCCATTGTAAGTTAATACAACAGACAAAAAGAATCTGGGAAGAATTCTTTCCAAATTATTTGGACATGAAGAAGGAAGTAGGTCAGAAAATTATGACCCCTGCATATTTAGCGTAACATATATCCTCATTCCAGGCAACTAATTGTGAGCCATTGAAAGTGAAAGTTTAAAGAGAATATCATGAAAAGACATTCTCACAACTCCTCTTCTAAAAAGTCCATAAATAGACTGGAACTAATCTCCAGGGAACCTTTGCAACAGCTCATGGACTAGTAGCAATAATTAACAGAATCCAAACACAATGTAATCTACTTAAGCACTGTCACCATTTCTAATTTTTCCTTAAAATTTGTGATTATTTCTTGGTAGCTTCCTTGGTTCAAAAGATATATTTAAATTGCCCTATTTCCACTCCCTGTATATCAAAGAAAGAGAAAAGAAATGTAGCCTGGTGAGCCAAAAAGGAAAACATTTCTGTAAAGCATAGCATATAATCTTACTTTGAAACTTTGAAGGCAAATAGAAGTGACTAAAATATTATATCCATGAATTCCATATTCATTATGTCCATATGAAAGCATATAATATGTGGTAGTTGAAGAAATAGACTCTATTTCTTACTGAGTGTAAAAAATTTCAAACATAAATCTGAAAAAAAAAGAAATTTACTTAGATATTAGGAAGGTCTATTTTTCTCTAAGGTATTCAAATACTGGAAGAAGAAACCTGGAAAATGATGAAGTTTTCTTCTTCATGAATTTAAGAAGAAGAAAGAAATAATTTTTATGGATAGTCCATCAATAATATATTCTAGAGGAAAAAAGATATAAATACTCTTTTATCCATGAACCCATTGTTAGCAGAAATTGTTTTTCCCCCCATGGGGTAAGGAGACCCTTCTTTGTCACAATAAGATCTTTGCCTACTGATGGTTCATAAATGTTCTTGAGTAAATTAATTCTACATGTATATTTGAGTAGCAAGACAAATCTGAAAATTATTTCAATAGTAACCATTCAGCTAATAAAATTTAGGTTCAGAAAGCAATTAGGTTTCCATACTGCTGGTGATCACATGTACAAATCACAAATTCCTTGGGGCCTCTTTAAAGCACATTTTCATTTAACTATAATACCTTCAAAATGTGTAATTTTGGAATGTATGTGCGTGTGAATGTGTGTGTGTCCAAAACCAGTTTTGAAATGAATGAGTAATTCTTATCTAGATATTGTTCCCATAAGTACCTTGTATCAGTTTGCTCCAGCTGCCATGACAATGTGCCAAAAACTATGCGCCTTAAATGACAGAAATTTATTGTTTTATAATTCTGAAGCATACTCTCTGTGAGCCGAGAGAAAAACTGTTCCTGCCTTTTGCCTGGTTTCTGGTGGTTTGCTGTCAATCTGGCATTACTTGGCTAGAGGAGCACTACCTTTCTACACCTCATCTTCACATGGCACTCTGCTCTCCTACCTGCCTATCTAGGTTCTAGTTTTCCCTTCTTTATGAGGACATTAATCATATTGGATTAGGACCCACCTAAAAACCTTATTTTAACTTGCTTACCTCTGTGAAGACCATATGTCCAAATAAGGTCACATTCTGAAGTACTGGAGGTTAAAATGTCAACATATCTTGTCCAGGGGGATACATTTCAAGCTGTAACATACTCCCCCAAAAGAATAACTACATACAGTAAAAAATACAAAAACAAGTAAGCATTAATCAAACCAGATGTCTATATTACTTTATTTCTTACCAGCACACATGAACATTTTAATTCTGTCCACAGATTGAGCTAGCTCATTGACTAGTATTTTTGGAAACAAAAGACTGTTGATTAATTTTTAAATTGAATTTTCATGAAGTTGAATGGATCATGAAGCTATAACAAAAACTAAAAATGCCATACCCCTGGCTCCACTGTACGATGAACATCAAGTATATGCCACAAGAAAAGCCTTAAAATTGATAATTTCCCTGTTTAATGTGTTAGCCACCTCAGGCACTTTCAGAAAGAGTTGAAATCTTTCCAAGATTTATTAAAGTAGTCAACTTGTTAAGAGTACATAATTTGGATTAAGTATTGATCATACAATAGAGGAAGGAAAAACTTGAGACCTTGCTTTCCCTCCAAGTTCTTTGCTTCTGGACCACCATTATATCACCCTTGTCTGGGAATCACCTCTGATACCCAGAAATAGGCCCCTGATGGCCACACAGAACCTGGAAGTAAGTTTAGAACCTGTCAAAAAGACCATGTACTATTTTTCCCCCAGACCAGAACCATCATCACCCTCAAGAGAATCAGACAAAAGTTGTGTTATCACAGAGCTTTACTTAAAATACTGTATATAATTTTACCAGTGTAGTCTGCTTTCTCTTTTAAATCTTTAGTGCTTCCTAGATTATGATTATAACAACTGTATTCTCAAATTTAAAAATTAAGTCACATACTCAGATAGGAAATGTGTTTATCATAATGATTACTCATTTAATATTTGTTTCAAAACAATTTCTTTCTGAAGTCTCAAACCAGTTTGTATACATACATCTATATCTATGTGTATTCCATGAACATGGGTGATGGTATAGGCAATCGAACAGTTGGATAGAGTACCAAAAATCGGACTTTCCCTAACTGGGTGTGGGGTGAGAGAAAAGGGCTCTTCAGACACCATGGTTATGACAAACAAACCAACAGAAAAGTTTGGATAGGTGGGGAAGTGAGTGATTGTAATGAGGGCCCCGCAGAAAACATAGGTTTCTTGAGAAGGGATGGCTGTCAGATGCACCGAGGTGGACAATGTGAGCCATGTTTGTGTTTGGATATATTTATCCATAATGAAGGCTATTACCTTGTCATCAGAGCCCAAAGCAGAATGCAGTTGGGGAGGTACCTGGGACAGAGTATTTAAGGAAACACAGTCTTTTTAGACTGCACTTAGTGCCTTCTTAAACGTCTATGTAGCTTATGAGCCTCCCTCTACTCACCCCAGTCCCTGGCCTGCTTTTTATAATCCTCAGTGTTTCTTGGGGCAATCATTATGCTACAACACTGCATAATTATTAGTGTGCACAGTTATTATTCTGAATCGTGTTAACACCAAATTTCTTCAATAATGCTACTTAAAAAATAAGAGAAATGCACTTGAAGGGCTTTGGGTTTGGTTTTTGGGGTACTGGGGCTTTTGAGCGCGGAGCCTTCACGCTTGCTAGGCAGGTACTCTACCACTTAAGCCACATTCTCAGTCCTTTTTTGCTTTATTTTTCAAATAAATTCTTACTTTTTGCCCTGTGGCTGGCTTCAGCATGATCCTCCTACCTATGCCTCCTTTGTAGCTGGGATGACAGGCACACACCATCACGCCTGATTATTGGTTAAAATGGGGGTATGGTCTCACTAATTTTTGCTTGGATGGGCCACCAACTACAACCTCCCCATCTCTACCTCTGCAGTAGCCAGGATCACAGACATGAGACACCATGCCCAGTCCACGTTAAGGTTTTACAATTTTTAAATTGTTTTGTGACATAGAGCATTAAGCTTACATTCTCTGAAATAATGCAGTTCAATTAGAATGTGCCACCCCTAATGACACCACAAGGCTTCCACAAACAATTACATATTAGCATATGCACATTCTATTAGTAGACATGTCATTCTCCTTGTCTGATACTCAGGGTACGGTACATACACCTGCCACCTTCATCTCCTCTCTGATTGACCAGAGACATTATCTGCCACCAACCTAAGTTAGGTCCTTCTAAATCTACCTTCAGAGAAATTGAAGTTTAGTTATAGGAACCACCAAAATGTAGGTGCACACATGGTCAAGTTGTGGAGACTGGGACCACAAATTTCTAGAGTTGTGGAACTGGCCTTTGGACTTGAATCTTGGCTTTCACCTCTTAGATTCCATAGGATGGTTCTGCACCTTCCCAATAAATCCACCTGTGGCCCTCAGTCTACCAGCATTAGCTAGTGTTCCTTGTAATTGCCCAAGCTGAAAAACAGGCTCCTACTTTTTGGCAGGATTTGAACTAGCAGGTGGGATAATGAAGATAGGTATAGTATAGTTTCCACCTTGAAAATCTCACAGAGCATCAACAGTGAATATGGTAGTACTCTCACTTACTTTGGATCATAGTTCATATATATGGCACATGCCTTTTTTCCTATCAGGAATTTACTTAGTGTTATGTGATCCTGGAAATTCTCTCAATACAGTGTATAAAGCTCTGGGGTTATGTATATTAAATATAGGCCGTTAGCTGCTGAGGATAACTGAAATTTTTTAGTTATAGGATATAACCCTTCAACAAAGTGTTTCATTTAAGATGCTATTTGACCCTAGTAAAAGAGAAATTTTAAAGAAAAAAATCATATTTTAGAGAAAAATTTTAGCGAAAAAAATACCGTACTGTACAAAGTATTGTAAATGCAAAGCAAGGTTTCGGTGAATTTTTTCACTTTGAAAATACATTTTGCTTTAAACACACAACATCTCAGCAGATGGAAAGCTGTTGTGTGTTTAATTAAATGGCCCGCACATGTGTTTATAATGTACAGCTCTGTGGTCTGAGAACAGGGTCCCTGGGGTGTACGGTCAGCCTTTTGCCTCACTGAACTCGCGTCTGGAGGTCATGGGAAAGGGGGTACTTGTTTGAGTTTGTTCCTTTTCAGGTCCACATTTTCTCCACCAACTACTGGTAGATAAACAAACCCATGTTCCTAAGGTGACAGACTCCCCTCACTCAATCCACCCTGAAGTGCCAGACCTGTGGGCCCATCCTGGGGCTCAGCTCAGCAGGTCCGTCTCCCTGCTGAGCTCCAGTCCAGGTTCAGCGGATGGATGGCCTCCCACATCTTCCCCAGGAAGGGGACATGGCGCAGTGCTGACTGTGGCCCCCAGCGCATCCACCGCGGCTGAGACACCGGCCTTCCTCAATGAGCTGAAGCTCTCCAGATGGCAGCAAGCGCTCGTCATGCAAATTCTTGGCAGCAGGGAGCCTGTCAAGTGGCTACTGCGGCGTATTGTTACCACCACTCCCCACCCCCTGCGCACAGACGCCCAAGAAATACCATCTGTCGACCGCGGGCTGAGCGGTACTTTCCAAGTCGCCCTGCAATCGGTGCCGTTTAGCAGCCCTGCGCTGAGCCCGCAGCCCAAACAGGAGCTGCCTGGCGACAGCATGCAGCTCCCCACAAGTCCCGAGCCAGGGAGGTCCCCCAGGCTGGCAATGTCCCCTCCCGGGCCACGGCCCAGCTCCGCGGAGGAGCACTGTGCTAACAGATATCTCTCTCTCATAAGGCATTTATGAAACAAAAAGAGCAAAGCCCGTTGTCACCCACCCATCCCTTAGGTTCTGGGAACAGAACAAAATGAACTGGATTAGCAGTATGTCTCCATGGCTAATGAGAAGTCTAAGAGCAGAGAACTGGATAGCGCACACTCGGGAAGTGCAGCCTTAAGTTCAAGGACACCAAAGACCTAAGAGTAGTTTCTGGTTTCCCATCAACATCAGATCTCCTGAATAATAATGAACTCTCATTAGACATGAAAACTTTACATACGGATGAAAACGGCCATTCAAAAGATTCCACACTAGGGAATACTCAATACCTTGTCCATCTTTGAATTCTGAGACAGAATTGAGGTCATTCATTGGCTACATTTCTTGTTGTAATTGGATTTTTTGGTCATATATATATATATATATATGAATGCAAATGAAAACAATACTATGGCATATTATTTCTATATTCTTAATTTTTTTTTTTTTTGGTAACTACAGAGGTACAAGTGAGTCGCTCATTGGCCTCACTTCAAGTCACACTATTTCCCTCTATCTGTGCAAATCTCCTCGTTTAAAAGTTTTCAGTATTAAGGGGCCTGGTGACATAGTTCATGTCTGTAGTCCCAGATACTTGGAAGGCAAAGGTTGAGAAGATCTCAGTTAAAGGACAACCTGGGCAAAAAGTTAGCAAGACCCCCCATCTCAACCAATAAAAGCTTGGCATGGTGGCATGTGCCTGTCATTCCAGTTAAGCAAGAGGTATAAGTAGGAGGATCGTTGTCCAACCTTGCTGAGACAAAAATGTGAGACCCTACCTGAAAAATAACCAAAAGTAAAAGAGCTGGGTGTTGGGGATTGGGGGAGGAGTAACTCAAGTGATAGAGCTCAGCAAGAGACACCTGAGTTTAAACCTTTCTTCCAAATCTACCATCCATGTATCTACTTAGGTAGATATCCCTGAAAAAAAAGTTTGTTTTGTACATGTTTTTAAATTTATATAATGATATTGAACTATATATAAGTTGTATCATTCTTGACATTTTCCCCCACATTACTCTTTCAGCTAATGTTACTTATCTCCTCACATTGGATGTCACTTTTTCCTGAAGGGCCTCATTCTGTCCTGATTTTCATTCTGCTTCTGGGAAACGGAGAGACCTCTTGATGGGCAAATTTGAGAAGAATGACTGGGCATGCTCTGCTGTGCTCTGTCCTTCTTCCTCATGGGCCCTGGCTGCCTGAAGCATGTCCAGTTTTCTCCCACTCAGATGTGGAGCCCCACAAGGTGAAGTTAGCAGGCAGAGGGCACTTTTCTCCCTTACTAACCTCTTCCAATGCTATGCTATAATAATAAAAGCATTATTTTTGCTTTTATTCTTCAGTCTGTTCAAAATTCAGGTATGGAAGAGAATTCTTTATTGGGAACCTCCTTGGAGACCACCCGCAAGTTTGGTAAATCTAGGTTTCATGGTTTGCATTTAGATATGATACTTACATATTCCTCTGTGGATTAACACATACAGATGCCTCCCACCCTTTGATAATTGAGCTGACACTGCAGTAAACAGGTCTTCCTGCAGACATAGGCAGAGTGTCTCTGAGGTTTTCACCAGCAGTGAGGCTGTTGGGCCATGTTATATGAATACTTCATTTTACTAACTACTGCCGAATTACCACCCAAAATGACTGCATTGTCTTACTTCCAACCAGTAGTTGATATGAGTACCTGATATTCTGAAGTGATCTACTTTTTTCAAGTCTGATGATAGTATCTCAAAATTGTTTAAGTTAATAAATATCTCACATATGCTTATTAGCTATTTGATTCCTGCTCCCATGGTTTTGTGAATTCCTATTTATATATTTTATCTATGTTTTATTTGGCCTAGACTTTCTTGCTTATTTTCTGAGTACAAATATTCACACTGTATGTGTGTGTATGTCTGTCTAATATAATTATCACTTGTTGGTTTTCAGATTATAAGTATCTTGTTTGTCTACACCTGCACATTCTTTGCCTATGGAGTCCTTTTTTAAGCAGAATGTTTATATTGGATAGTGCCAAGTACATTAACTTTTTCTCTTCACATTTGTGCTTTGTGATATTACTGCGGTTTCCCCAAATGAGATCACAAAGATCAATTACTGTATTTTCTTCTAGAAAAGATTTAGATATTAACCTTTAATCCACTTAAATGGACTTCTTTTTTCTTTTCTTCTTTAAATATGGCCCAAAGTATCAATTCTAAACTTATTTTTCTTCATGTAGTAATCTATTTTTCTATTCCTTATATTAAAGAATGATATTAACTCAATTATATATTTTTCCTCTACTTTCTGGACTCTATTCTATTCCATTACCTACCTATGTATTCATGTGCCAGTGTCACATTTTTAACAATATTTCTATAATATGTCTTAATTTCTGTTTGGATAGGTCCTTGCTTGATTTATTTTAACCAACCATAGACCTTTTTCTTTCATATAAATTTTAGATTTACTTTTTAAAATTATTCATAAGTTCTGCTGGGATTTTGACTGGATTCAATAGCATTTATAGATTGTTATGAAAATTTCAAGTATGGAATATTAAACATATTGCTCCATTTCTTCACTTTCATTTTGTTCTTATCACGTTGATAGCTTATTGTGTCCTTGAATTTACCATTATAAGTAAACAAGGGCAATTTTGTCTCCACCTTCCTATTACTTGTTATTTCTTTATTAGCTAGAAGCTCCAATAACATCTTGTCATCATGGCTGAAAGTGATGTCTTTGTCTGTAAATGGATTGGATTTGGAACTTTGCCATCAAAGCTGATACTTGCTGTGGGATTTTGTTTTTGTCACATAGTTTTTCCATACCTGGTATTCCTTGTGAATTGAAATGTAACAAATTATATGGTGACACTTCAAGAGCATAAAACCTTGCACTTTCAAGTAGCCCATTAAAAAGAAAAACTGATGAACTAATTTCAGAATACTGGAGTCAACGATGATAAAAATAACTTGTTGAAACTTTTTTCAGATATTAATCCAATTATCTTTTTTGATGGCATTTGCTTCTCACTTGAAATAAAGATATTTTTCTCTCTTAATCCTACACTACAGGATACTTGGCCATATTCTAAAAGAGGAATTTCTGATCCTAATCTCGAACTTTGATCTCCAACTTGACCTAATTATAATCCCAAGGTTCCTACATTTGTCTTCTACCCTGCAACTCCCCAAAATATTGTACAATACTCCTTAATTCCTCTGTCTTTTTCACTTATCTTTCCTTTTCCAATCAGATGAAAATCTCATAAATCTGGGTCTTTATTTCATATATTCCCTTACATTAGGGATGTATGTATGGACTGTTTTTATTTCTTTCTTTGAAATCTCATCTCTTTCCTTAATAATAAAGATGTATGGTTTCTAATACTTATAAAGATCTTCCACATGATAGAATGATAGCATAACGTAAGGCTGGGAATGTAACTTGATTGTAGAGTGCTTGCCAAGCATGCACAAAGACTGAGTTCAATACCCAGCACCACCACCACCACACACACCACAAACACACAAAGCATAGCATAAAAGACAGTACAACAAAGAAATATTAACTCTAATGTTCAAATTTGTAAAGTAAGATAATTGTGCTTATACTGCTCTGTGTTTTCTGTATCAGTTGGCATGGATACGTAAAATACGCAAGTTCAATTAAATTCAGTTTTCAATAATAGTGAGGACATTTCTAGATTTTTATGGAAATCATAGTCCCGTGATTCTTAAATGTTAGCATGTATCAAAATCACTAGAGGGTTTATCAAACACAGATTTCCAAGTCCCACCTCAAAGAGTCTGGCTCAGTGAGTTTTGTGGTACTCATTTCTAACAAGTTCCCATGTGATATCAATGTTGTTGGTTGGGAAGCCACTTTTTTTTTTTTTTTTTTTTTTGAGACTGATAGGGAAAGTCACTTTTTTTCCCATCATAGGCACTCTAACTTTTTTTATTCTAGATCCAAGTTATAGTTTATGTCTTGAGCCAATAAATAATTGTATCTTTGATTTAATTCAATGTATTACATTGAAGTATCTGAAATTATTGCTACTGAGTCTTAGAATTATGTAATTTAACCCATAACTAAGTTTTTCCAAAAGAGACTTTTATTTTTATTACACAAAAAAACTCCTGATTTTCACTCTCACATTTTTTTCTTTTTAATTGTTGTGCTGGATGGGGGTACATTGTGGTATTTATAAAAGTTCTTACAATATTACAATATATCAGATATATTGCAATTGAATTCTATGACCTATCGTCCACTTGTTACACTGAACAGTATGATTTACTTCCCCAATTTCAAGTTACATCCTATGTAACTGCACAGAGAAACAGAAAGAAGATGTTCTCTGCTTAAATCAATAGTATGCAGACAGAAAATTCTTAAGAATCAAAATGATGTATCTTTACAAAAGTATACCATAGCTTTAGGGTTAATTTTCTTTGCTTTGGAAATGAAGGCTATTTCTCATATTAAAGTATTCAAAAGTTTTTTTGTCTACTATTATGTCAGATAATTTTTTTTATCAAACAATAGGTTTGTAGGTTAAGTATTATTACAACAAATAGACTAATTTTTCTTTAAGATATATTACAGGTTTAAAAAACATGGCTAAGAAGGTAACACACATGCACAGGAAATTAATGTGAGTCAACTCCCTATATAGCTGTCCTTATCTCAACCAGTAAAAACCCTTGTTCCTTCCTATTATTGCTTATACTCTCTCTACAACAAAATTAGAAATAAGGGCAAAATAGTTTCTGCTGGGTATTGAGGGGGTGGGGAGGAGAGAGAGGGGGTGGAGTGGGTAGTAAGGGAGGGGGTGGGGTCAGGGGGGAGAAACAACCCAAGGCTTGTATGCACATATAAATAATAAAAGAAAAATAAAATAAAATAAAAGCAGAATAGGAAAAAAAATAAATAAAAAACATGGCTAATAAGGTATATAAAGTTTTGTTGGTTTTAACCTAAATGCTAAAAGAAATTTTAATTTTAAAAATGTAGCACAGATTGAAATATTTTTCTAATTTTCACTTTTTTTCCCCAAAGTAATGGCTTATACCATGCCAGGATGTTTAGTAATCTTACAATCTGCTAAATGAGCTATTTTTTTTTTTCAAGACCTGAGGGATGAAGTTCTTGTTCATGAGAAGACTTGGATTCATATGTGATATGTAGAAAATCAAGTTTTGAGTCTCAGTTTCCAAAGACTGGCTTAGGCATTTGACTATAATTATCACTTATCATAAATTGTACCTATCATCATAATATGTTCTCACCAATCAGATTAAACAAGTCTTTGTCACATCCAATTCTGTGGCTAGTGTAGGTATAGCCAAAGATTCTACATCTTCACTTTAAAATTGATAGTGCAAGGAAAATAAATTCTTAATGAGGAAATTTTGCAAGTACTCAAAACATGTCCTAGCCTGTTGGATTCATTCATATACCTTGGTGATCAAACAACCATTTCTGTCTTCTCAGAATATATTTTAAAAAGAGGAAAAGGTTAATTAGTTAGCCATAGGCACTACTTCTTTATTCTGTGTTCATTATACAGAGGTTTTATGCCACTACATTTTATTTTTTTTCTTTTTCCTGAATAATGCCAACTTAACATGAACTGTTTAGTTCTTTAAAATTTATAGTTGAACTTTGGACAATTTTGTTGTGATTTCTAACATTGTCTGCTAGCAACATACCCTACAAGTCTAATACTTTGTTGGAAGTAAGCTGCAGAGTGGGAAGTTTATTTTAAATATATAGTAGAAAGAACACAAACTTTTGAAATAGATATTTGTAAAATATAATCATCAGTACGTCCCTTAATAACAATTGTGACATTAGGCAATTTGCTTAATCTCTTGAAACCGTGGATTCTTCAATTTAAAAATAAGCATCTAAAAATCCATCTCTATAGGAAAGAACAGTTCCAGAAATTTATTTAAAAGCACAGGTATAAATATATTATATAACACCACTAACCTGGAAAAAAAATTTAAATGCCAAACCAACTTGCATGATATATGGAGCTAATTGGAAGTTTTAGAATTAAATTCATTCCACAAATACGCATGTTGTGTATGTGTCCAATTTGCATTTGGGCTTGTAGACAATGTAGATTCAGATCAGAGTTCAGAAGTGCTTGTGGGAACAATTCGTAGGATGGGTCCCTAAGGCAACATAACTGCCAGGCACTCCACTAAGCGTTTTGCACAGAATCCATAAAACATTATTTTAAGCTAGATTCCTTGGCCTCTTTCTCCAAGGCCTGTGTTCTATTATAACATCATGCTGTGCAAAAGAAGGCTGACTTTTACTCCTGGCAGAAGGGAGCTTTCTGGTATTTCATCAAATCTGGGATATCATTTCTTATAAAACACATCATTATTTTACATACCACTAAGAAAGATTGAAAAGCTGCCAATTAAATTATGACATACATTTTTATCTCTTGGAATTTAAATTGCATGTACATTAAAAAACTCCAGTTAGAATTATTTGGGGATTATATATCATTCTTATGCCTATACAAAAAGGAAAATATAAACAAACTAAATAGGTTTAGGCATTTGAAAAGCTTTTTCATATTTCAGGTTCAATTATACTAAATCATGTTATGCATAAGAATTGTTGATGTCTGTGTTTTTCCATACAACAGCATCATCTTTGCCTATAAGAAGCATGGGTAAGGCAGCATTTCTTATATAAGAGTGGAATTGTTGAACACAGAATTTTACTCTAAGCCATTAGGATAATTCTGCAAGTTCTTATACATGTGTACAAACAATAACATTCACAAGATGAGAGCCATCTAACCAAATGCCATTGTAAAATACTTAATCTGGGGGATCTAAAAACATGAAAAAGTGACTATCTCAGAATCAATGAAGTACTATAAATTTAATTACCATGCTACTTCAAAAAAAATTGAAATCCATTTTAAGTGTATGACAATATCATTTTTTTTGTTCCATCCTTTTTGTTTTTTTATCTTTAATTTTCTTCCTCTAAGATTATTATTTTGTCCCTGGAGCTCTTAAATAGCAAGACAGAAAAACCTGGTCAGTGACTGAGCCAAATAGCAACATACTTTTCTCACATAACAAAGAAGCCTTGAGGAGGGCCCCAGCAAGTATGGATCCCCAAAAGGCCACAGAAATACACTTTGCTATGTTTACTCTGCCATGGCTTGCATTCCATCATATCCTGAGGCTATGGTTACAAGACGGCAGCTTCATCAAAGCCAATTTCACAGAAAAATCAGGAGATGAACCAACTGTAAAGGCATCAGAAGGTAGTCATTCCTTTGTACCAACAGTTTTCTTCTTTATATCTCACTGGCAAGCACTGAGTTCTATTACCAACCCTAATTTTAAAGGAGTCTAAGAACTGTAATATTTTTTAACTAGAAGCATGACTTTTCTGAACATACTGGAATTCTCCAATAAAAACAAGGAAATGACTTTAAAAAAAAGAAGAAACCATCTCTACTTACTACCAATCAGCTGGTTGAGGTTCTTTTGCTCTATATTTATGGAAGTCATGAATAGTCCAAGAGCAGCTTCCTCAGTGTTGTTACTTCCAGGCCCTTGAGTGCCAAGGGCCGGTGGGCTATACCAACAGACCAAGAAACTTATGGCTATGGAACTATGGCTCCAAACTCTAGAGACCAGAGGTACATAGCTCAGGCCACAGGCTTACTACTCCAGGACTTAACTGTCAGTGATCCAACACTCAGCAACCAGAAACCCATAGCTTGTATCAGCAGCCAGCATTGGTGACAGGAGGCAATGGCCAGTATCACGGTTCTAAAGCCCTCAGTGTCAGGAACTCCATAACGGCAGCTAGTGTTACAGTTCTTGGGCCTTGGGAATCAGGACCTTGGCCTATAGGGCTTAACAGCCCCCTGAAACTGTCTCAGCAGCCAGGGCCCACAGTTTCTCGTCTTCAGTTCTTCACAGCTTTCTGCTTTCTTATGCTTTGGTTTTTCATGTTCTCTTGCCTTCTGTATATTTCTACTGTCTGTCATCTCTGCCACCTCTGATCCCGACTGCCTCTGCCCTCCTCAACTCCTGAGTCACATTATTACCAGGAGTGCTTTAGCCTCCTTGCCTCTACTGAAGCTGGTGCTGTCACTGCCACTGCCACCATTGCCACTGCTGCCAGCTCCTCTGAAGCTTCCATTTCCCCTGCTGATACCACTGCTGCCACAGCCACTTTGTGTAACCAGCTTCAACCCAATCTATCCATGATAAAGACCACAAGTAGTCAAAAGCTCACTCAGGACAAACTCTTTTACTGGGGCCTATGTTGCAGTAGCAGGGAAGCCACACAGAAGGGTCTCTGGCTAACTGGAAAAATGAGTTGAACCATCTGGTTATATAGCAGGAGGGAGTTATAGCATGGATGCATGCAGATGTGGTTAACTGTGACTCTCCCCAATCACCGCAGAACTTTACAGTTTTATCCAAAGAAATCAAAGCTAAACACAGATACTGCCCTCCCATCTGTCAACCAAAAGGTTTTTTCTGAGTCACAATGGGAATGTCTTCATTCCACTGGACTTGACTGAAGACAGCCTCTTCCGGGTCCACAGCAGCCAGAGGTGGGGCTCTCTGGACCTGCAGGTAAGGTCATCTGAAGTTCATCAAAACTTGTCTTACTTGCCATGAAGATTTCCAGCACTGGTGCAGTGACTGGAACGAAACCTCTTGAAGCAGGAGTCATGGCTTCAACAGTCATGGTCACAATATCCCTTACATCTCTCCAGACAGCTCAGGCTCTCAGGCATAAGAGAAGGGTCTGTCAAAACGATTGCTCCTAATGGCTTCATTTATTCACAGAAAAACATCAAAGGATGTTTGCAGGGAAAAAAATAAAAAACCTCACAAAGGTTTAACTATCATTCTCAAAGATATTTAACAGTATCCGAACAGTGTTTAACAGCGTTGCTGGCTTGGTGACACAATCCTGTAAATCCTAGCTACTCTGAAGGTAGAGATCAGGAGGATAGAAGTTTGAGGTCAACCTGGGCAAAAAAATTCATAGATGCCATCTCAACCAATAAAAAAGCTGGGTATGGCGGTATGAGCCGGTCATCCCAGCTAACTGGGGAAGCACAAATTAATAGGAAGATTGTGGTCCAGGCTGGCCCCGGGCATAAAAGGAGACCCTGTCTTTAAAATAACCAAAGCAAAAGGGCTTGGGGCATGGCTAACATGGTAGAGTGCCTGCCTAGCAAAGCCCTGACTTCAACCTTCAATACTGCCCCCAAAACAGCCAAATGAACAGAGCTAACTCCTACCCTAATTCTCTAGGAAGGGTGGAGTTCCTCTGATCTGCCTCATACCTGCCTTCATTCTGTGGCCCCAGAAGTTTAAAGATTGTCACATGCACATGAAAGTTACAGTGTTTGCTTTGGTGTAGCTAATGTAATCGGACAGGGTATCACTGGAAATTAAACAGGTCTGTTAGATAATATTACTAATAAGTTGCACATCTTTTTCTTCATGAAAAGTGTTGGCTCTAAAGTAAAAAAAAAAGATGAAAATAATGAAAAGAATCAAAGTAAGATAAAGTAGGTTTCTAATCCTGAGCAATGCTTTATACATACATAATAAACATTTAATGAATGTGAATACTATGAATAAATAAGCATTTTCATCACTTTTCAAAAGATTGATTTTTGGTTCATTTTTTTTCTACCTCAGACTGGAGGGGAGTGCCTCTATCACACCAATTCCTTACACGTGAGTAATATTTAGCCCAAAATACTTTCTGCCACATTCCAACTTCAACTTGCAAAGGTTAAATTATGAAGGGAATTTATTTATATGTTTATCAAGTAGGTATAATCATTCCACTAGCATAGAAAACAACATGCCTACTGGCATTTGAGTTCAAACTTACTTTTTTTTCCTGCCTACCAGTACTTCTCTTGACTCATCCATCCATATATGCTCTTGGATTTCATTGTTTTTTGAGGAAAATAATTATTCGATATCATGATTCCTTGTTATTTCTTATACCAATAAGGATAAGCCATTGTAAGTGTTTCCTTTGTGACTGTAGGCGAGTCACTCATCCTCCTGTCTGTCTTCAGTTATTTTGGTTTTCTGGATCCTGTTGAGCAAACAGACTTTGCTATGACTCATTCTCCCATTCTCTTCTTTCAGAAGGTAATTCATAGAACTCTTAGTTTTTGTTAGAAATTACCACATAGGCTAATTCACTGACATATTTGTAATAATTTTTAGATCTGTAACAGTCAATTATCAATCACAATAGTACTATAACCTTCATATCCATCACTTTCTATTTCATAATTACTGATCAGATTTGATATATATTATCATGGTATATTCCTATGGTTTTTGTGTTTCTGCAGTTTTATAATTCTGATGAGGTCCCTTATCTTTACACTAGCCTATCGAATCTATGTTGTTTTTATTTCCATTATATGTTAGGCTACTAGCAGAGTATTCTTATAGAATTATGCAATAAATGAAAGTTTGTTGAATAAATGAATGATTCTTCAACCCAGCTTTTACATAATTCCCTCTTTCTACTTAAAACAAGCACACAAACAAAAAACACTAATCTTTTAACGTCGAGTTGTCTTTTCACTGGTCACTTGATATGAGCAGGCTGAATCCTAGGAGTGCTTTCTTAATTTTTCCTGTGTTCAGACTTCTAAAATAAACATTCATATCAAACTTGAATGACATTCAAATAGGTGTGTCTAGAATTTTGGGCTTTCTTGGCAAACACTGTGAGCTGCCTTTCCATTTGCAATGTTATTTCATTATATCACGAAAATGGTCCCCATCAGAAGGCTGGCACACCTCATTAGTGGAATTACACTCCACTAATGTTCAAAAAAATTTGGCAACAAAACTATTTGATCAAGCTTATTCTATTTTATAAAATTTAGTTTACTTTTCTACTTCCTATGTTTTCATTTCTGTTTTCTTTTGCTCCTTCTTTCCATCACAGCATACTCCAAGAATTCTCACTGGCCCTTAATTCATTTATTCAACAAACATTTATTGAGCTACCTCTAAGGATCATTTCTTTCCCATTCCCCAACCACCCATGTTCCATCCCAGCTCCAACTATCTAGGGAATATCTCATGTCCTTCCCTTAAACCCTTTTTTGTCCCTATGTAGTTGTCTTCTTGGAGCTGGTCTCCACTGAAGGGAGAGGGAAGGTGTAGATCATAAAATTGAAAACTATGACTTCAAAGGGAGAATTTAGACAGTAAATAAACTAGATTCCATTCTCCTCTGGTAACCACATTCTCATCAGCCTAGAGTCCATCTATTCTTGAAAATATTACAGAGTGGTAAGAAAAAAATAACCCCTGAAATATTGAAAGTGGATTGAGAGGCAAAGTGGCAAGCATAAATTTGGACTGGTAACACTGACAGCAACAATCGCCATCAGAAAGTTAATTTCCGGGCAATAATTATTCTCTGTTGTTACCCAGTAGACTTAGGAAGGTTTTGGTAAAGTTTACTGCTTGATCTCAGTCATTCTGCATGGTATTGAGAGATAAGCCAAGTGAGCTCCTCTCAGTGAAGGAGATCACACTGCCCACTCCTCAAACCAACATGGAAATGGCAATTGTGATCAGTGAGACCCACTCATAGGACAGAAATCCTGCCCACATGAAGGTTGTCCTCTACTACCAAACTTGCAGTCCTAATGATATGCTATTATTAATAAAGCCAATGAGAGTTTCCTATAAAGCATTCTGTGTGCTACTTTTTGTACTGGAATAAGAAGATAGAAAAATTAACTCAGATAAGGTGGATCTTACATTCTATGAGGGCATACAGCCAATGAAACAGCAATTCCATTGACTATGATATGTGACATGATAAGGGTGTGTACAAGGTAGAAGACTATGGCAATTTTTTTTCTCTCCTTGATAAGACTCTTTACTTTGCTTTCTGCTGTTGTATAACAATGACCACAGAATTTAAAAACCTTGAATACTACCTCCTGTCATAACAAACCTATGTTCATCATTCAAGTATTCTATGGATTGCCGGTGACTCTTCAAAGCCATAGGACTAAATGATTTGCCTTCCTGAACTTCAGTTCCACTAGGTACTTATGATAATGGCTTTGGTCTTTGTTTGTTTGCTGCAGTACTGGAGGTTGAACTGAGGGCCTTGTGCTTGCTAGGCAGGAGCTCCTCCACTTGAGCCATTCAGCCAGCCCTTTTGCTTCAATTAATTTTGAGATTGGGTCTTTGACCAGGCTGGCCTGGACCATGAGCTTCCTATTTGTGTTTCCCCACGTACTTGAGATGACAGGCTCACATCATTGCATACAGTTCTTTGCTGGTTGAGGCGGGGGTCTCTCAAACATTTTGCCCAGGCTCGTCTTGAACCATGATTCTCCTAATGTCCACCTACCAAGTAGCTAGGATTACAGGCTTGAGTCACTGTGCCTAGCTGGTGATAGCTTTGTTTTGGTAATAAAATAATCACTAAAAAATTTTGGAGTACAGTACAAAAATAGTATCAAAATTTCAAAGATCACTGGAGAATTCTAATCTGTGCTTCGAACAAGGAGCTTTGACTATTTCCCCAAACCCTCAGGAGTATCTTTGTGGAATATTTTGAGAAGCCCTGAATGAAAACTATAACTGATACCATCTCCTTTCTTAAAACTATGAAATATACATGTATAACAAATAATCCATATGACAGACTTGTAAAGTATAAAGAATAATAAAATAGCAAAGTACTATCTTACCATTTATTCTCCCATGTATCCCATTCCTGTCCCCACTCAAGTATCCTGAATTTTTTTCTGTAATTTTGGCTTTTGTTTGATATTTTTACAACACGTATATGTATTCTAAGCTAGCATGTTATACTTGCATGGGTTGCATATTAGAAAAATTTGATAAACAAGATTAAATTTATTCTGCTGAAAATTCCTTCTTTTCACTTACATTAAGACTTACAACTATTGTTGATTGCACTGTATAATTGACATAGTAGGAAAATGATTTAAATTTTTCATATATTCTCATGTTGAGAAGCATTTAGGTTGCTTCCAGACATTTGTTTTTTCATGTTGTGAACATTGTTGTACAGGTTTTCTGTTGTATGTGGGTACAAATTACTCTAGAGTGTTTATCTAGGAGTTATTTCATGGATCATGAAATAAGCATATTACTTTTATTATCACTGTTGAGACAAACTTTCCTCAAATTCTCAATCCTGTCTCAGCATCCCAAGTGCTAGGATTACAGCTGTGTATCACACTTCCAGCTATATTTTGAACTCTTTAAAATAGTGCCAAATCACTTCCCAAACTATTATACTGACATATTTTCTTTCTCAAAACACATTCTCATTGCTCCATTTGCAACATTCATTATTATCTAACTGATTTATTATTTGGTTTTTTAGTTTTTGTTAAACTTTAGAAATAAAATGTTATCTGACAGATACTTGCACCTGCATTTCTATGATGTCAAGTAATGTTGAATCTTCGTTTGATATGTCTACTGGCCTCTATGTTCTCCTATAAAATGAATTGCGTTCTTTTATTGTTTTAAACTGTTGTTTAGCTGTTATTTGTTCTTTGTTTTTGTTTTTTTCTTTTGAGTTGTTTTTCTCATTGATTTTCAGTTTTTTTTTTAAATATATTCTGAATATCAAACTTGTTTTGGTTATGTGTGGTATTTAAACAACTAATGTATGATAGGTTTTTTATGTTATTTATATTATACAATGAAACAGACTTTAATTCTGAGCTATTCAGCTTATCAACATCTTTATCATACTTTGCACTATCTAAAAATCCTTCTGAGAAAAAAATCCTTCTTATCTATGGTGTAAAGCTAAGTAGACCTAACTCAAGGAACCAATCTCCTAACAAATAGATAGAAGCTCTACTGATCAAATTTCCTTTAACATACCATCCTGAGTAACCAGCATCTCCATATTTTTCTATAAAACATGAATCTACAGGGTGAATTTATTATTTCTTCACAAATTCCTCCCCTCCCTATATGCACTCTTCTTTGCAATGTGATATAGCTGCCTCTACCATCATAAGATAGTATCTACCCACTCCTTGGATCTGGGGATAGTCATATGACATGCCATGGCCAATGGGATTTCATCAAAGGTTTACAAACAGAAGCTTTAAAACTTATTATTCATTTTCTGGAGCTTGCCCTCTTGTATCTTTGTGGGACACTGAGATATCTCTGAAAAGAAACCTAGACTGGCCTATTGAGTGATTGTGTCAATCAAAATACAGATGTCCCAGTGAAGATTCCTGGATCATGCAGTCCAGTAAAGCCACTAGACAATAATTGTTCAGCTAACCCACAAAATCATGAGTACTGAGTGTTTGTTATTTTAAACAACCAGGTGTGGTATGGTTTGTTACGCAGCACAAGCTGATTCAGTATTACACAGGATTCTCTTCCATTTCTACCAATTACTTACTTTGTGTATCAAAGACTGCTGGTACCTGGAATTAATTCTCTCATTCTTGTAAGTTGTAAAAATCCCATCTTTGTCTGGATAAATGACCAGCTGTAGATTATATTTTCCCAGCTATCCTGAAGCTCCATAAGGATGTATACACATTTGGGAGAATAGATTGTGAGTGGTAATGACAAGAACAGCTTCAAGGTATCACCATAAACACATTACTGCTTGTGTTAAATTTTGTCTTTACCCTTTTCCTCTTTTCTTAGACTGGAGTTGTAAGTATGGTATAACTCACCTTTGATTTTATGGGAAAAACCTTTGATTTTATAGAGTTATTGCTTACTTGTCCTAGAATACTCACTACCTTTAGACCACTATGTGAATGTAAACTACCATCTTCATGCATCTGTGTCTTGAACATTTTACAATAATTTGCCTGTAACTAACAATCAGGTGTATTTGCCTCCAAACTTATCAAATGTATTTGTTATTGTAATGGCATGCAATTTGAAAATATCATATCACCAATGAAATCCAAGTAAAAGTTTTTGTTTCTGTGAAGACTAACTACAATTGGAACAACTCAGTAAAGGCAAGTCATTAAAAATTAGGGGTCAGCTGGAGGTGTGACTCAACTACCTGAGCTCAAGGCCCTGAATTCAAACCCTAGTAGTGCCTAAATAAATAGTAAATAAATAAACAGCTGAGAATGATGGGGGGCAAGAAATTATAAGAATATGTAGGATTCTTCCTTCATAATGCTTAACATGCATCTATAAATTTCTCCTTTACTTAAAAAATATTAAACATTGTAAGGATGATGTTATATATGAGATTCAAAGAAGAAAGCTATTTACAGAAAAGAATTTGCCCTAGATGATAAGTGTAGTAAAGAAAAGCAAATTAATGTGATTGAGGATAGTATAGAATAAGTAAAAGACTTCTTAAAACAATTCCTTTATCTGTGCTTATTTTAAAATAATGAATTAAACTAATATTGGTCTCAATTACATTGGTTAAGAGGGCTCCAAACTATAACCCTTTCAAGAATGTGTTGGTCATGATGGTATAAAGTGAGACCAGGGTTAAAAAAAAAAGAGAGGGGAATGATGAGAAGGATACCAACTCAGAGATCCCATGTTCTTTCTAAAGGGGCAGCTACTACTTGCCCCTAGAAGATCATTTCCTTGTGGAATGCAACCAAAATTTCTAGATATTCATTCATTCATTCATTTATTGGAGATAGATGTTGGGATGTGAATGGGTAGGTGTGTGTAAAATCTGTTGGTTTTAAACACCAACAACTGTGGCAGAGATGGCAAGTCATCTATCAAAATATATTCTCTTCTTTTTGAACACATAGATATACCATATTTCCCAACTGCCTCTGCTTTTTAGCTACAGTCATATGACTAGGATCCAGGCAATGGCGTGTATGCAGAAAAGATTGATGTGTTCTATTTCCAGGCATGGAGAACAAAACCTCATGTGCTTATTTCCTCTTCCATTGTCTGAGAGGTTGATAACCAAAGCATCCCTGTAAGGCACAATGTGCATCCATGGGTCCCTGAAAGTCTGCAGGAATAGTCATCACTCACCTCTCAGTCTGGAACATGGAACAGTCAGACTGGACTGAGTGAAAAAGAAACCTGAGCTGTGGTTGAGCTTTTGCATTTTCCTTGGTTATACCAGTTTACTGTATGCTAATTGGGTAGCTACCAACACCAGTTTAAAATACGTGGGACAGGATTCAGTCCTCTGAGCCCCTATTTTGGAACCTGCTTTTAAAGATGTTTTTTACTTCAATGTCCCTAATAGAAAATTAAGGGCATTTCTTGGCTTTTTTTTTTCCTCTTTTATAGTTCTTTTCAAAGAAGAAAGTAATAAACTAATAGCTTTTCTTTCTTTCCTTTTTTTTACATTTACTATCCTTTGTTCTTTTCTCCTCCTTTTACCTTGTCCTAGTCTTTAGTTTGTCTTCTTGCTTTTCCTTTACCTTTCCTTCTCATACAGGTGTAAAGGTGTGTGTGTGTGTGTGTGTGCCCTAAATCATTACTGTAGTCACATTCCTACAGACTTGATTTTCTTGACTGCTCAGTCTCATTTTTTTCATTAAATTTTTAATGACTATACCCACTCTGGATGCATAGTCCTCAACTCCAATAAATATTTTTAAATAAGTAGACTCTGAGAAGAAGTTTCCTTCACATAAATTGGAAGCATGGCAACTAATAAGATGAAAAGCTGGGATTCAACCCAGAAAGTATGACTCCAGTCTGACTCCAGAGCTCTCTTATTCTGGGGAATAAGAAAAGGCTCTTTTCCCACATTCTGCAGTTCACCAGTGGAGACCCTAAAGCTTTATGGATCACAGGATACCCTTCTTCCAACAAAACAAATTTTTTCTCTGTATATCCAGTTGCTTTTTTATGTGAGACAATCAAATATTTTGTTTGTTTTGTTTTATTTTTCTGAATAGGGTCTTTCTATGTAGCCCACTCAGTCCTTGAACATAGAAAACTCCTACCTCAATCTCCCAAGTGCAGAGATTACAGGTGTGTACCACCAAGACCATCTGACAACCAAATCTGACAAAAACTATTAACTATGTCAAATTTGAATTTTTCACCGAGCTTGACTTCCTAAGATATACTCATTTTTTGAAAATATCTTCTATAAAATAAACATTGAAACTAAATTTAATGTTTTGGTGCTGTAGCTATACTGCTTCTAAATTCCTGAATACTTAAAAACCTCATGCTTAGTATTCTATAGGTATAATACCCAAATATTTGATTGCATTTTACATTTTCATCCAGAAAGTGTTGCATCAAGAAGGTTAAGTATTTTCATAGGCTATCACTTAAATGAATATTTAATGCATACTCTTTAATACCAAAGAGGGGAACCCCGTCATGTAATAGAATGAATCTAATTTTTAAATTTTTTGAATTAGGAATCAATAAAGACCTCATCCTAACTGTAAAATTTATGGTAGTCCCCATTATCCATGGTTTCATTTTCCAGTTTCAGTTAGCTACAGTCAACTGCTGTCCAAATATATTAAATAGAAAATTATAGAAAAAAAATTGTAAGTTTTTAGTTGCATACCATTCTGAGTAGCATGATGAAATCTTGTACTGTCTCACGTCCTCTTTCCTAGGATGTGTGAATCTTCCTTCTGTCTGGTGTATTTTCACTGTATGTGCTACCCCTCTGTTAGTCACTTAGTTACTACCTTCGTTATCAAACCAAAATTATGGTATCACAGTGCTCATATTCAAGTAAGAAGATCAAAAGTAAGGCTACTCTACAATGCCCATATGTCATTCACCTCACTTTGTCTCATCATGTAGGCATTATACCCTTTCACATCATTAAAAGAAAGGTGATGATGGTACATATTTTGAGAGAAGCTGCAGTCACCTAACTTTTTTTACAGAATATTTTTACGATTGTTCTATTTTATATTAGTTGTTGATGTTAATCTTTTACTGTACCTAATTTATAAATTAAACTTCATAAACTTGTATGTATGCATAGTATAAGAAGAAATAGAATATGTAGGGCTAGATAATATTCAAGAATTTAGACATTCTATGGAGGTCTTGGAACATATCTCTGCAAAGATAAGATTTTAAAAAAAAGGCACTGAACTTTGACATGTATAGCCGTCTAGCAGCTAAATTAAGCAAGGGTAATTTCCAATTAGTTAGAAGATAAGACCTCAAAGTGGTTCTTAGTTTATGTCTAAGTGTTGTTTTTTTACGAGGAGTTGGTCTCTTGACCCTTAATCAGAAAAGCAAATCAGATGACTTGGAAAAATTTACCCAATTATGCTGACCTAAGTCTCATCCTGACTCTATGGTTGATTTGTCAAAGATAAAATCTTTCCATTAATCTCCCATTTCTGATCATTATTCCATTCCTGACAGATAAGAGATATTCTAGTAAGTTAAAGACCATAATATTCATATTAGCACTGACACTAAAACCATTGTTTTGAGCAGCTTAACTCCAAAACTCTAGAATGCTACATCACGTAAGATGTTTCATGACAGCATACTGGATATTTTGATGTGGCCTTGGGAGACAGCTGTTGCTCACTGTATGTTGAAATGTTTGTAGTTTTGCATGAAGACACAGAAATGTGGTTTTCTGGATTCCCAGTTATCTATATCTTTGAAAAGATTAGAACTGAGACTTTGTTTTAGTTTTTGGTAGAAAACATTGTTCTAGGGGCTGGGGATGTGGCTTGCTATTAGAGCATTTGCCTACCACGTGCAAGACTCTGGGTTCAACCCCCCAGTACCATCAAAAAAAAAAATACCAAAAAACAGAAAAAGAATGAAAAAAGAAAATGTTTTCCAGGCACCTGTAGACAGAGAAAAGTACCTATGTTTTTAACATTTCCACAAAAAGTCATGCACCCTTATCTACTAGCCTATTTATTGGAAATTATTCCAGTTGACCCTTAATCCACACTCTAAATTATTTTTCTGGAGTATAACACCAGATCTCTGCTATTTCTTATTTTATTTTTAAATCATAGTAATAACACTCATGTATAATTTCTTTAAAAGACGTTCAGTTTTCCTATTGCACACCCATTATAAATTTTATTTTGGATCAAGTCAGACCTTTAAAGTCTATGCATTTATAGGACACTATTTGCACCCTTGTATGATCTCTGTTACTGAGTCACACTATGATCTGTGCCATCAGCCATTTGGCTTGTTCTGACAATGGGAAAAATCAGTAATTCTCTCAGGTTAGGTCAGGTAATAAGCAGAAGCTTTTGCCTTGCAAGGTCACAGAATCACAGTGGAGGTCATCCTCCAGGCAATACTGCTGTGTCATTCAGCTCCAGTGGTCAGCTCTCTCTCAAACCCAGTTCAGCAGTAGGATTATACTCTTTCCTCTTTCTTTCTTTCCTTCCTTCCTTCCTTCCTTCCTTCCTTCCTTCCTTCCTTCCTTCCTTCCTTCCTTCCTTCCTTCCTTCCATCAGTTCCCTTTCCTTCCCCTTTCTCTTCCCCTTTTGTTTCCTTCCTTTCCTCCCTCCCTCCTTTCTTTCTAAACAGGGTTTCCTTATGTAGCGTAGGTTGGCCTTGAACTCATGATCCTCCTGCCTCAGCCTCCTGAGTGCTGGGATTACAGATGTGCACCTGGCTAGACTATACAATTTTTATCCTCAAGAAATTATCACCTCATTCTTTGCTCTGTGCTGTTTTTCCTTTTGTGCCTATTATTATTGTCTTAGATGCCTCTGGGCCTTTGCAACCTAACTTTTCTCTCCATACCCTTCAGTTCCTGCACACACTCCAAATAATCGCCTCCCTCTGTATACCTCTTATCTTTAAATGCCCCAAAAGAAAACATGCAATTGTTTCCTCTCAACTTCAGTCATCCTTTCTCAGCAAAGCTTTCTAAAAAAAATCAGACGGTCTTGTAGGCCACTAGCCAGTCTGTAAACATTCATTACTCTTGAGTCAAGTGTCTCTCCTGTCTCCAGGCCAATTAGCTGTGGTCATAATATGTATAATTGTGCGTATTGGTGGGGAGGGAGTTAGAAAGCAGTGACATAACACAGAGCACAGCTGTGTGTGGGCAAGCCAACTTTCCTTTAGAGGAGATCTGTGGTCATTGTAAGAACTTTTAGTCCTATTTTGCACTGAGGAGTAGTAGTAGTATACAAAATATTTATAAAAGAATTGATATTGCATTTATTTTAGGAACGTTATTGAGAGTATACCTCTATATCTTACTATGTATCCTTTTCACAGATCCATGAGAAAAAAAATTCTCTTGTGTCTCAGTACAAGTAATGCCATGATAAACAAAGCTTATCTGGTTATGCTCTTATGTACACCAAGTGTTTTGTAAACACTACTCTTTGGAGTATAACACTGCTAAAATTGTGATTCATCCTGCAAGGAAGGATTTCATAGACTGTGTCTAGAACTCCCTGTTCCTACTTTCTTCATATTTTCTTTTCTTGTTTTGCTTTTCACCTAATTAGACCTATTTCCTTTACGTTTAGCTCTTACCACTTGTATTTTTCAAACCACATTAAATCTTAATTTCAGAAGAGATAAAACATAAAAATGGCAAAACTTATAATTATCTATTAACATAATTATCCACTTGCTAAACTATAATTTTTTTCAAGAAAAGCAGTCATCCCATCATCTTTGTACCTATCAAGTTTAACTCAGTTCTAGCCCTCAACAAGCACTTCTTTAAAGTTTGTTGACTAGATGAATTGTTTAATGTTTTTTTCCCTAATATTAGAAGACGATAAATTTCATGCTGAAAAAAATTGAATAAAATATTTGAAAATAAGATAATTTTAAAGAAACAAATATTTGTGATATAATCTTGGAAACAATATTCTCAGATTTTAAATTCTGGTCATTGTAGCTACAATATCTCTTTTCTTTCCGTCAAACAACCCCACTATGGTCATGAATAGCGTGAAAGTGAAATCTACTTAAGTTCATAGAGTTTATGAGAAAAAAAACATAAATTATATTTTATAATCACTGAAATGAAGACCAAAGTCAATACTTTAAAAGCAAATTGCAAATTCTTTTAGTAATCATTATGGCATTACTATTCATCATTGTAACCTGACTCTGAATGAAGTTGTATTTTCATGTTAGTGTCCTTTGAAACATGTAATTCCATAAGCATTCCATTGTGATGAAAGCCCTTGTGTCCATCCAAACAGAGAAAACACTGTATCACAAGTTACTCATGGCAAGTTTCTGGCAACTATTTAAAAGGGACAAAAAAAGAGGAATTTAATATAATTCAATCAAAGACTGGGTAATACACATGAGAGAAAAACAAGGCTGGATAGAAAATTAGTAAAGTCAGCATTATTACTGAATGCAAGGCTTTGCAGTGTTGTAGAACAAGCTAGAAGGAATGCATTGTGTTAGTGTGAAACAACAGCTAATTCATATGTATGACTATTGAAGTTCAAGTAAAGACTGAGCTGTATTAGACATTAGGAAATCTGGCGTGGGGATGTCTTCTCTTCATGTTTCTGGAAAAATAAATAGCTAGTCAGAATCTCTTTTCATTGGTCATGGAAACACAGGAATGCCACCAATGTCCTGTGACCTGCTCTTGTCTGTGTCCTGTACAATTTCAACATGGCTTTGGGGATAGTATGTTGCACTGTTGAAAGGCTGCCCAGAGAGGAGAGTAACCATTCCTGTTGCTGTTTCTGTAGTCAACCAGCTTTAAATGCCTTCTTTACATAAAAATAAAAGCCCTTGACCTTTTTGCTCAAAACTAAAGTGTCTGATCCTTGGAACTGATAGTTTAGCATGTTCACAGGATGGATTCCATTCCACGTCTCTAAGGAGAGCAGTGATTTGACACATCCTCTTGGTTTCAGGTTCTTATTCTATCCTTTAAATGAGAAACATGGTTGAGAGTCAAATTTGGACTCATAAAACTGTGCATTAATTATATACTGACTCTGCACTATTAAAACAAAGCTCTTTGAGGAGCGGCCATCAGATACCTTTCAGAGGAGGGAGTTTTGGCTGTTATTCTTACAACGCCCCTGAAAGAACCCAGATCCTCTCTCCGGCTGCAGCTTTTATTCCCAGCTCTTCTTTTTTCAATGGTTGTCATGGAATCAACTTATTAACATATGAAAAGCCATACACAACACTTTTCCTTTACCCCTGCCTCCCCCACAACCAAAGCCTGTTGCTAAAGACTTAGTCCTTAATATTCATGTAAAGGAGGGTGGGGCGTGAGAACAGAAATAAAATTGTGAGTGAAAAAACAAAGACGTTTTCAATTTGTATCCCACAGGGCAAAAATGGCTGATTATAAAAGAGAATTTTCTTAATTTCTCTCTTTTTACTGAGTCCTCCCCAGACTATGGCAACTGTGGTCCCCTGTTACAACTGACCTTATTCAGCAGGATTGATTTTAGTTGCCTCATGAGTCAGAGGATAGCTACTGCACACTTCTTAACATATTATGTCAACAGCTTTTGCTTAATTGGGGGTTAATTTCAATGATCAATTCTCACATTTAAAAAATAATAATCTCTAGATTTCTTTAAAAGTTTTACTTTGGTCCAGAAGCAACCCCAAATTGTACTTTGCAAAAGTAGTCCTACTAGCTACCTAGACTATAGCTCATTGAAAAGAATAAGATTGTGGTTGCTGTTTTGGTGTTGTCTTAGGCCTTATCAATAATTTATACTTGCCTCCCTTTGTGTATGTGATCAAATTGAAACCAAATGTTTTTCCATGTAAAAGTATATATTGCCAACACACCCAATACAATTATGAAACTGACTTGAAAAAGCTCTGAAGAAACTACCAAATAAAGATTTCTTAAACCAACAAACACAAAAGTCTCATGAAACACATTATACTCTATATACTGTAGTCACATAGACTATACTGAAAGTGCACCCACAAATTATTCTTACACAGTGTATATGAGACTGGAGTTTTGGACTCCAGACCCAAACTCCTGGGCTTCCACATATCCAGCCACTCGCCCATATAGGCCAAATAAAGAGGCATGGTGAAGGTCAGAAAAAGGAGATTATTACACGGCCCAGGACAAGCCATGGGAAGAGACAGAGTAAGCACTCAGCCCATCTTCAGCCATCTTCAGGGTACAGAAGCTTTAACTTTAAATAGACAAAGAATTAGGGCAGAAGACAAAAGGTATGCATACTTAAAAGTCCTAGTCACAGGTGTGTTCTGAAGGTCAGATTAGTTGGTGGGGCCTGTTTGACCATTATCTCAGTTCTTGTTCTTTAAGAGTTCCAGGGTTCCAGTGAAGTTGTTATCCGTCACTTGAGGGAAGCAATCTGGCTCCCAAAAGATGATTACTCCTGCTCCAGGGTGCAGCCTCATCATTATTGTCCTTATTTAGGGGGTGGTCTGTTCTACAAGGCTTTGCTGTTCCTTGGGGGTAGTTTTGGTCCCTTGTCTTAAAAATGTTATCGATCATTCTTGACCTTCCTTCATTCCATGGTGGCTGCAGGAGAAAATGACTCAGAGCAAAGGACAGCTGGTAAAATGGAGACAGAAATGCCAAGATTTTCTCCTGCTTTTAGTTAACTAGTGGGCCCAAGTAAGGAGTCCCGGCTTTTCAGGAAAAGCAATTTAAGCACGTCTTACACTTACCACTTTCTGGCTCCCAGGCAATTTCTCAACCTTGTCTCCATCTAGAAATTTTTAGTTAATATCTGATGATGACTATAATAGTTAGCAAATAATTAAAATCAAGTGCTAAGAACTTCACATGACTTATTTATTTATTCATAGGCAAATCAATCATAGGAACAAAAGTTGAGCACTTTCAATTTGGGGACTTACTAGCCTCATTGTGAAAGTTCTAAATTAGGGAAAAATTGACCACATTGATTTAGATAACCCACCTGGATATTCCACAGATGGTGTCAATCAGAATTCTTTTGGTTGTTAGTGAGAAACAACAAATAAACAAGAAAATAAAGGGGGAAGGTTAGCTAATGTCTTTCAGATTGAAAAATCCGAGGAAGGCACTGGCTTTAAGCATGACTAAAACTGGAGGTCAATGAATGTCCAGTATCTAACATCTGTCCTACTCCTTATTTTTCTTCTCCTCTTCCCTTCATTTCTTGCTTTCACAGTATAGCTGCCTTATACTCTACCACAATGAAGCTTCCCTCTGGGCAACCCAGGAAAGTGACTGAAGGAAGTTCTGAACTTATATTCACTCTACTTATTCACCCATTCAAAAAAAAAATTAAAACTCCATTGTTTAGTGGTTCTCCTATACCACAGCAAAGAAAGATTCTCACTAGACCTGCCTGGCTCATGTGCCCAGATTTTACTTGTATCTCTATAGCCAGGGAAATACTTGGCCAGTTTTTGTTTTTGCCTACTTCTATGGCTGAAAGTACAATGTCTGTTATAAAATGAGAGAGAGATAAGAAAACTGCCAGAGATGAATAAAACTATAGTAATCTGCAATCCACACAAGCCTATACTCCTTCATGTCTGAAATAAAATATCTCTCAAATTAAATCAGGGTTTCTAATAACCAATATCCTTAATTATCTAAACTAATGAAGGTAGTAGAGGTATGTCTATTACTATGAAAGGAACTAATATTAAAATGCTTTTCACTCAGGACTGGAAGCATGGCAAGAAGACCCTGAGTTCAAATTCTAGTACCACCAAAAAAATGTTCTTCACTCAAAATTTTATCTTGTACCTTTACAATGTGAAATATTGAACAAAGTGGAGTGAGCCAATGTTGGACAAATGTAATAGAGATCCAATTTTATTGAGATGAAGTACTTTCAAAAATAAACATCAATCAATTGAGCTTAATTTACTTACTTTCTACCAGTGATCCATAGTGTACTTGATGTACTAGGAAAGAACAAAAATGATGACTCTAGAGGTAATATCAATAATTGCGTAACAGAGCCTGAGAGTAAACTGAGAAATGTAATTGATTTTTGCTCATCAGAGCAATCAATACAAAAGTGATAAGGTCATAGTTAACTCACCTCTAACAAATGGAAGCCAACCTTGAGCCTCAATGTCTTTCCTTCCCTATCCACCAACACTACTAGATTCTATGATATCCTTCGAGCCCCCATAATATTAGATGCAAGATATGGGATGTAGGCTTAAATGAGCTTACATGCTTGTCTCTCACCTGCATGTTACCATTCCACTAGGCTTGAAACAGATGTTCAGGTCCTCATATGATTTTAAAAACTATCAGGAGTTCTCTGTGGACTCCATGTTCTTATTATTTGCAACTATTCAGCATCTGGCTGAAAATGCTGTGTAAGGGAGCTTATTCCCTCCTCCCCATAACATTTTAGCAGTCTCCCAGTCACCATGAATGGGAAATATATGCATGAATATCTGAAACCTATCCATAGAAGAGCCAGTAAGTGATTCTCATGTACCCAAAAAGGCCTGTGTAGATAAGAAGAGCTGCTATTCCTTGGAGCATCACTATTTGGAGAATTTTCAAGGCCTTAAGGCATTTCTGTAATTTTCATTCACAACAATCACTTCTGCATCAGGTTTTTTGTTCTATACTAAAATGTTTGGGTAAGTGACCCAATGACAATCAGATATCACTTTAATTACTTTTAAACCATAACACTGGCTTTGAAACTCTTACCAAAAACACTTTGTTCAACAAACCCCAAGATATTCCTGTATTTGGTAGATTACATTTCACTAAAGATATTCATCATAAACTCATATTTCTCTTAATAAATTGAAAGTGTCATTATATACCGATCTTTAATTTTCTATTACCTATATGGAATCCCTCTTTTCCAATTAAATATCCTTTCTTTCCTTCTTCAAAAATCAACTTTGAGAACACTTCAATCAGAAACTTTTCCTTATTAAGTCTATTCTACCTTGGTCTACCTGTTCCTTTAAACTTTACAGAGATTTGTAGAATTTTATAAATATCAGTGCTGTCTATCATACGGTCAGCACTGCAAAAGTACTGTAGGAGAACAGAGAAAAAGTGTAAGAAAGGCATGATATTTTCCCTCAAGATATTTAGTCTTGCTTATTTGGAGACAATATTTATACAACTGAAATATTTTAAAGCAAGGCAGTATGTAGTAAATTTGCTAAGTGTATGGTTCAGATAAAAGTTGAAAGTTTCTATTATTTAGAATCACCATTATGCAAAATCTAATGTGTATTATGTACTATTGGGTTCTGGGGACACTAGAGTGACTAAAATCCTAAAGTTTCTTTGTATGACTCATCAACCAATAAGCAAAACAGGCATATGTATAGATGATAGTATTCAAAGTGCCAAGTGCAAATACGGAGGCTGTGTGTATGGTTCTAAGGGCACAGAAGAAGTGTTCCCAGGTCAAGCAAAAACAGGGTTTCTCAACCTCAATACCACTAACCTTTGAGACAGTATAACTCCTTATTGTAAGAGACTGACCTGTGTATTGTAAGGTGTTTTACAGCATCCCTTTTCTTTGCACATTAGATGCTAGATAGCAACACTACCAGCATACAAGTTGTACTAATCGATATCCCCTGGGGGACAAAAATCAGCCCCAGTTGGGAAACACTGGTCTAGAAGGATCCAGAAAGATATTAAAGAACAAATAGAGTTTTATCAGGTCACATGTATAGATGGATGTGGGAACAAGGAACAGCACAAGTGAGAGTCAGTTCGCCAGCATGGTATGTACAGAATCAAAGGTGCTATGATACAGGAGTATACAGAGCAAGTTTCTGCTTCAAATCCTTTTGGAATGATGAAGCATACAAATGAATAAACAAACCAGTGCATAACTGATACTCATATTTGCTGAATAGCAGACACTGATTTGCAGAACTCTGAGCATGTTGAGATCTTCTAGGCTTGGTGGAGTTTCCCAGGTAGGACTGGAATGTCAGGCTGCAAGTAGGAAGCATTCTATGCAGGCACATCTGGAAAGCTGCCCAAAAAGATCTTCAAAGAAAGCAACCTGAACTCTCCGAGGCTCCAGTAATTTATTGTGATTTATTTTCTCATTTGAAATAAGTATTCATTTTTGTTCCTAAATTTGTCTTCTTTATCATCAAATTATATAAAATTCTATTTCCCAGAACCTGAATCCACTCTGCTGGGAAGAAAGCCTAGGTTAACCTTGACCTGGGCTTTGAATAGAAGCCTCCCCTGATGAGAAGAAAAAGAATCGTGTTCTATGTGGGGGAGTTTTGTCTCTGGGGTGGTTTTCATACGCATTTGCCCAGAAAGGAAGGTGGAGTAGACAGCCACGAAAGGTCTCTCTGCCTGCCTTATGATTTTGTGATTTCAAAGCATTATACTTGGTGCACACAGTGCACCAAGAAGCTTAAAATCATGAATCCCACATTTGTAGGACTGGAGAAGATAAACAAGAACTGCTACATAAAACTGTTTGTATAGTTGATAGAACTCAGGATTTGGAGTCAAAAGACCTGCATTTGAGTCTCAGATCTGTCACCTTTAGGGAAGTTCTCTGATAAGTATGCACAGTTGTGTCCATCCTAAGGGATTTCTGGAAGGAATGAGTAGATTAACCTGCTAACAATGGTAAAGTAGACAGTGTTCTTCAGTTGGAGTTTGTTTGGATTGATTTGGCAGTAGTTATTAAATGTTAACTATTTTGAATTTCATCTGCCATGTAAAACAGTAAAGTTAGTTAACAGGCCTGCCGACAACTGGCCCAACCTGTGCAGATAAATCTTACTCACTACTCCAACCACAGATTCCATTGCTTGCTAAAACCCAGGAACACTGTTACTATGGAGAAGAGCCTCTTCTGGTTCTCATGGCTTTGAGTTCTTTGGGATAGACATAAAGATTTAACGCCACAGCGTAAGCAAAGTTATTTGACAGAGCTGGTGGTTCTCAATCCTGGGTGCAGAGAGAATCATCTTGGAAGATATTTGAAGATTTATGTGTGGTCCCAACTCAAAAACATGCTGGGTAATGGGGATTTTCCCCAAGTAAAATCACAGCACATCCAAAAGTGGAAATCACCATAGCTAGTTATCTCTTTTCATTTAGTTATGAAACAGGGTACCTTGCCCTGTTATACCTTCATTGCAGACTCTGTAGCAAGTGTCCTCTTCCTGTGTGAAACACTCTCTTAGAAAAGACCTAGGTTATATATACTATACATAAATGGAAGCAAGTGAAGTCATTGCTCTGTGACTTATTATAAGGCTCAACTAGCCTTCTTTTACTATGCTTCTTTTCATGGAAGAAGAGTCCATGGAGTCAAAGGGATTATACCCACCACCCTTTACTATGTGTTAGGTCTCAGGACTCTGAAATTCCCTTACCAACCAGCTAAGGACAGCTTCCTGCACCTTGAAAGTCCTCTTTTCTGGATCTGTCTACCTACCTGAGTGCAGACTGGACATACCTCTACACCTCTAGGACATGGTAGGGACCCCTGATGGCTGTTGGGAGGCATGTGAATGAGCTTGGACATGACTGAGAGAGTGTCCCTCACACATGTGAAGCCCCACACATTGCAGACTGGAGCCAGGGTATGAAGAGAAGGGGGTGGTTCAAAGGCAGTGGCTGAGTAGGAAGAGCCCAGATCTCCCTGGCCATTGAATTCCAGGATGGAACTACAAGGAGTCAGAGAAGTTTAAGTATGAACCCCAGCTCTACATTATAAATGGAAATATGTTTGTCATAAAGGGCGAGTAGAGCATAATTTAAGAGTTTTCATGTTTGCATCATAATTTTTTTAGGCATAGTACATGTGGTCCTCTTGCCCTGGGCTCCACAAACATTAGGTGCCAGCCTATATGAGTGTCTACCTCACTTCCCTTGGGATGTTTTCTTATTTGCGATCAGCAGTCAGGGAAGTTTTCCAAGGCTCTTTGAATGCAATGAGAATGTGGTCCATCAAAAATGCTATCTGGTTTTATTGTGCATGAGAAGTTGTTAACTCTGGCAGCCTAGCCAGATTCTTCTACGTTCCCATTGTCCTTTTGGCTTCCCTAGCCAAATCCTAATGGGTTAATGAGTCTGTGTCTATGAGATGGGAGGGAGGGATTAAGGAAAGTATAATGAAGCAAATCACAGAGTGTACTATAGTCCTGTAAAGACAAGACAGAAGACTTCGACTCATTTGACTTCATTTTCAATCCACTTAATTTCAAAGCCTTTCTTTCTTTCTTTCTTTTTTGGCAACAGGAAATAGAAGGAATGATCTCTGCTTTTTCTCTTGTAAAACCTGGAGCATGATAACTACCCTGGTCTCTTAGGAACACTGTAAGGAGGATCTCAGAAAACAGGGGATGTTTATAGCATACATATGAAAAAGTGAACAAATTGTCATTTTCTCCCATTTGTTAATCTTCCAGGATTTATTAGGGGTTTTAGAAAGGAAACGTGGCTGGGTTTTAAGAGAGGCTACATAGGGAAATGGTGGGAGTTGGGCAGTAAAAGCCAAGGACAGAATTGAATTTACACTTTATAAATCTGGCACCAGTGTATTTGAACTTGGTCATGATCTGGCCAACATCAGACAAATAAGAATTATTCTCAAACAATGAATTCTCCCAGCAAATTAACCAGGCACATTCAGGAGGCCAAAGTTCCAAAATCCAGGCAAATACCATGAAGATCACTGGAAGGGTCTCTGTAGCTGCCAAGTCAGCTCTTGTCCCCTACACACCAAAAAAGTCAGTCACTTCCCCTGGGAGGAAATGAGAGGCCCAAAGATCAAGCCTCTGTGGGACGGGACACAAGTTCTTGCACAGCCCAGGGGCCCTCCAGGACTAAGATGGCACTGTGATGTTGCTAGTATTTCATTGAGAACAGGCAAAAAGGAGGCTGATGTGAGAAGAAATCCTTACACACATATTGGCATAAAGAGCCTGTGTACTTGGTGCTTAGTATAATGAAATAGAGGGCTTAAGTATCGCCTGCTTGGGGAAGAATGAATTTTTTTTTCCCTCACTGGGCAGCTTTTGCTGCTGGTTCAGAGGATGTACTGTGCTAATTGGCTTCCAAGGTGTCTCTCTCAGACAGGTGGAATTCTAGATTCAGGTTGGGCTGTCATCTCTGGTGCCATTTGTGGAAACTTCAGTACTTGTCTGTCCTGCTCTATTTTAGTAATTAGTAAAGGGTTGAAGCCCAAGAGTTACCTCTTAGCCAGTCTAACCTTAGGCTTCTGAATTTACTATAGACATATCACCACACTCCAGTTCCCAACACCATATTCTTCTCAAGTGATACCCTCATTCCATAAGAAGGGCACCTTAGAGTTTCTTGCATGGGAGGTGGGAGGAAAAAGGGGGAAGAAAAAGAATTAATCAGAACTCTCTTTATACCATAAACAACCCTACCTATAGCATCTACATTATGCATACTGTGCAAACAGTACTCTCTTTTTTCCTTGAAACTTGGAATGACTGGGTTATTGAATTTTTCTACCATTTCCCCCAAAGAAATCCAAGCTAAGTGACAGTTCATGCAGTGGAAAGAACATGGGCTTTGAACACAAAGAGCTCTCCATTTGAATACTGGTTCTTCCAGTTAGTAGTTATATGACCTGATTATGGATAAGATATTTAAGCATTCTGAATCTCTGCTCCTTAATATATAAAATACAGCTAATAATAGATATACTGTAGAACTATTGTGCAGATGAAATTAGATAACTCCTGATAGTCATTCAATATGAGGAAATTTCTATGAACAGGAAATGTGTTGTTCAAAGGAGCCTGTTCCTCCCTTCCTATTGCAAAGTCTTGTTGCTCAGTGAGTGCACCTGCAGTGAGCTCTACTCCAGGGCTATGATGGAAATCTGTTTGTTCTCATTGAAAATACTATGTCAGGATAAGACTTTCAGGGAAGATGACTTCAGAAAATAGTATGATGACCTCTTCGCTTCCCCCTTCCAGTTGTCCCACAGCATCTTCCATGACTGACACATAGCGTCTGGGAGATGCAGCTCTTCTGGGATGGGCAGAAGTAATGAAAGGCCTTTAAGAACATGATAGGCCATCCAATGAGGCACCCTCCTCTGAAGGGGAATAGCTAGATGGTGCCCAAAGGGCCACTCAGTGATCAGAACTGTTGCCAGCCTCAAATTGCCCTGAAAGCAGAGCAGAAAAGGCCCCTAGCCACATCTGATTCCCAAGCGTGAACCCAGCTTCCACTTTTAATTGCACGTGTATTCCACCCTGTGTCCAGTGTGCTCCAACTGGAGATGCATTCTGATGTCTCTACCCCCTTTTCAAGTTCTCTTCTGCATAGTACATTTGTCTATATCTGTGCTGCCACAAAATGCTCGTCACTATCACTAGGCCCAATTAACACCTGATGTTGTGCAATAGTATAAAAATTCTTGATGCTATCATGACTTGGCACCGCTCTTCTGCCTGATCTCATCCAGAACTTCTGAGACACTACAGATAAGATGCCTGGATAAGATCGAATGCTATTCATATAGCATTCGATGCTGGATGATGTGTGTACTGAGTATTTAATGGCAGGTCTGTGGATAGGGTGGTGGGGAGGGAGCTGAGGAGAAAAACTTAGACAGACTAGACTGTTAGACCATCCAGAAATGGATAGTTCAGAATTACACAAGCATCCCAGATCTCTTCAGAACAATGGGGAATTTTATCTGTTTTTTATCTCATCCAGCTTATGAATCTGCTAGAAATTCTTGGAGGTGAATTAGACATATCCTTCAGCTTGCCAGGAGTTCCCATTTTGCAGACATGGAATTTGGTTTGTTATTGGCAGGAATGTACGTTACTGGCCCTAATCATAATAGACATAGATTTATAAAACATGCTATCAGAGCACCTGGGAGAGAAAGGAAGGAAAGCAGGGTGCAAACTATGAGGCTTTCTGCCTGGGTTTAGCGAAGAAGTTTACCATTTTAGAAATAAAGATAACTTGCATTGTTAAAACCTTTGTTGGCAAGCACAAAGCTCATATAGCTCCTTAATCCAATTTCTAAAAGCAACTAGAGCAGCCATCATCATTAATTAAAATAAACAGAAAGCAAAACCAACAAACAAGTATTAATCCCTTTTAAGCATTGTGCTTTGCTAGGAATAAAATAAGTCTCCGAAGCAATGAGTCACAGCAAGGATGGGAGAACTACATGGCAGACTCAATGGTGCATGAGGCAGGAGGTAGAGTGGGAGTCTGGGGCCACCACTCCCCTGGGCACCTTGCCCTGAGTTTCCACTGGCCTGTGAAGTCCCTAACATGGTCCTCAGGCAAGTCTCATGTAGCATTACTGTTTACAAACATATTCATATGTCTGTAATGGCTACAGTAAGCATGAAGCCAGTCAGGTTGGCAACTAATGATCACTAATCTAAAGTGGCAATCTAAAAAAACTACCAAAATGCCACAGGAATCAATGTATATTGATCCCATTCTCAGTGCCCTTGAGAGAAAGGAAATGTTTTTCACAAGGACAAACCTACTGAAGTTGAATATTTTTGTAGAGTGATGGCTGTCAACTGAAAGTCATGATCACAGATTGCTAAACTCTGACAATGAAAAGTGTTCTTTTGACAAATGAAGTCTTCAGAAAATTGCAGAAGAAAGCAGTAAAGGACCACAAAAAAATAGTAAAAACTTTACCATACTTTTTTTTTCCCAACAGAATGTTCTTACTAGACACTGAATATAAGTTAGTAAGAACCTGGTTTGTATGTAATATTGAACTAAAATGGATATTGGAATAATATTTTTTAATGTCAGTTTGAAAGAATATCAAATCATGTATCTTGGCTTTATGTCGTAGTCAGTTCTTGGTAATAGTCAACAAGTAACTGAAGTTCCACTGAAGTTCATAAGCCAAATATAGTAGAATCACTGTGTTAGAGATAGTCAGATATTTTCCCCAGAGGTGTCTAATGGTGAAAAATGATAGATGGAAGAACTGTATATATTCCAGTTTTCCTAGTAGTTTTACTTACCATATGAGTATGATTATATGGTCAATTAAATTGACTGTGGATTATTTTAAGTGGTTAGAGAACAAAACATATTGATCCTTTTTTCTCTGCATGGTATTTTATATTAAACATGGTCTTTTGAGGGAATAATACTTTTTATAACTCTTTGGTAAACTTTTCCAATGAGTAAATGCTTTAACCAACCTATGGTGTCCTCCTTGCAGCTTCACTTCTAATTCTGAATAAAATATCCATCTCATTTGAAATAAAATTTAAACTCCTTGATATCTAAAGACCCATCCACTATTGCTTACTGGGCCCCTCTTCTCCTCTCTGATCTCATCTCTTTGCACTACACCCTTACTTACTCTCAGGCATACTTTCCTCATAGCTATAAGTACACCAAACACATGTCTGCCTCAGGGCCTTTGTACTTGCATTTCCTTCTGCCTAGAGATCTTTTTCTCAGATATCTGCCTAACATGTCTATCATGTCATTCTGATATCCTCTAAATATTCCTTGACCATAGAGACTGTCCATGGTGTCTCTATATAAAAAAGATACTCTGCAATTCTACAACTCCATAACTTCTTCCATTTACCTTGTTTTGTGATTTCTTTCTTTATAGTCTCTCTTTCAAATTTTTATGTTTCTATTATACACAGAATCTAGAGCATTCTATATTATAAAGTTTTATCACATGGTTAGCACTGCAAAAAAACATGGGAAAATGGAGAAAAAATGTTAAGAAAAACATGGTTTTGCTCTCAAGACAGTTATAATCTTGCTAAGAAGAAAATATTTACAAGTGAACTTTTTAAAACAAGATAATATGTGATAAATTTGTTAAGTACATGATTCAGCATAAGTGAAGAGTTCTGTACTTTCAGTGACCACTGTAGACCTACTCTATGCCAAGCAGGATCCAGGGACACTAAAGTGGTTACAGGTCTTTGGTTTTGTTCAGTTTTTATGTCTGCTATCCAATTATAGGTGAAGATTTACTCATTCAATACGCATTATTGAACATCTCTACATGACAGACACTGAGACACTTTTAATAAAAACTAAAGATGAATCAAAAAGATGTGAAACAAGCCCATTCCAATGTGGGAATGGCAGGCTGTCGGGGAGCTATATTCATTGTCGAGCTTTCTGTTTCTCTGTTCCTAAGCAAAGCAAAGGTAACAGCATACACTTTCTTTCTATCAGGGCCCGTTCAACCTTTTATACAATATGCAGTTGTCCTGTTTCAATAACTTTTTGCAATTCTTGGTATTATTCTCTTTTATCTTCACTGATTAATTGCTTTCATTCATAAAACACTGTTAACAGATTGATTTTCTCTTAAACACAGGTTGATTTTTTTCAGGTCACAAAAGGACATGATGTACTTTGTGAATTAATTGTTTTTGACTCCAGAGTCATACCTTTCAGCAAGATTAATGACTCACCCAGAGCCCGCACAGTGCTAGATAGTGGAGAGTTTGTTACTAGCTTCTGTGTTCCCAATCAGCACTTCTGCTTTTATTCTTCCCATCTTTGATGTTTTATTTTGATTTAGTAATATATTGTGTCTTTACTCCTATGTCCCTAAAAGGTGCTCTCTCTGTAGAAGTTGCAATGGTAGCTTCCCAAAGAGTGCTTTTCCTACAGGCACCCCACATCTTTCAGTATCCCCACATCTCTTCCCACCAAAATAAACACCTCCTGAAAGCTTAAACATAAAATGAAGCTAAGTAATTTTGTTTACAAATACAAACAGTTTGGATTTAGTAGCCAAGATTTAGGGCAGTTCCTATGTTGTCAAACATGGTTAACCATCCCAAAGGGATCTTTATTACACTGCTTTCTATACAGCAAGGAGAGGGAGGTGGTGGCCAGTTATGGGAAATGAGAGAAAGGCTTTTCTCTTACCTCTGGGGAGTGTAGATGGTTGATATGGAAGATTACACTGGAACAAAGATTGTATTGCTGGCTTATGTCATTTATGCTCTATTTGTACTACATTATTATAGACTAGTTCTATTGTCTTGACAGACAATAGAGGGTTTTATTTCAGTGTTATGTATAGAAGGCCTGTATGGTCTCTTTCTTCCCTTCTCAGAGACAGGAAGATATTTAGTGTCAGATTTCTGAAGGAGCCATGTCAAAATGAAGAGGTATAAACATTTCCTTTTTTTTCCCCTTTCTTCCCCCATGTTAGCTTTCAAAGTTCCATAATTCCTCTGTTGTTTGTGACAGAAGAGGAAATCATAGCACATTACAGAATAGTCTTCTTGGGCAACTCTATACAAATAAAAATGAGTCCATAAAATAGATCTTAATGGAAATTTCCATTTCATACACTTAAAAAGCAAGCCTTTAGATAATTTTAGGAAAAATGGCTTAAGCATAAATACTCAGAATATTCTGCTTTTAGGTAAAAATTTCTTTCCTTCTCATTCCTATTCTCATCATATACATATGAAAACTCTGCAGTTTTATATTTGCAAATAGACACATATTTCAACAAGGCATAAACAAATGCACATTCATAACAATTGTTTCAGTTTAACCATTGCTTGCTAGTGTTATCTACTGGGACTTATATTCAGTAATATTGCCAAAACTTGTATCCAGCTGAACTCTGTGTTCTATCCAGTGTCATGAGTTTCTCTCCTGTAGTAAGGGATTATCTCTATGAAACAAAATGTTCCTTATAGGCACCTATTTGATTAGAATGCACTCAACACAAAGAATATCTTTTTTTCCCTCAATTCAGACAAGAAGACAAAAAGTATTTCAGATAATTCATGACAACAATTCAATGTCATTGTCCTAAATTTCCTAAATTATCCTTTCCAGTTTCAGCAATTAAGGACCATCCCTTGTTAGTGACAAATCCTTGTCTTCCACAAATACTCAGCCTTAATTATCTCTTATTAACCTGCTCATCACTAGTTTGCCTTGGTTAGACCACTTTGGTATTAAGTAACTGCCATTCAATCTACACTGAACTGCTTCTTTCTAAAGAAAATTGGTGTAATGGGAATATCGTTTTTGTTCCACTCAATTATCTAAACATCCTGTGTTGCAGTTTCCCCACTGTCAAAGCAGAAGTGTCAAAGAGACTGATGGGAGTTGAACAGGTGAGGTCCATAGGCTCCCAGTGCCTGAGGAGTCTGTGCAGGGGAGGGTTGAAAAAGGAAGCATATTGTATTGAAGATGATGATAATTATTGTCATTTGACAATAATTGTTCTTCAAGTCACTGACTGAGTCCATTTCACAACATTCATAAGTAAATTTTGGACACAATTTCTACAAAATAAGTTGCAATTTTAGAAGGCTTAGAAAAAGCAGAACTGATTTTATTAGTTTATTAATAAAGGCAAACTCAGCTCTGTGGGGAAATAAAATGACACTTCCATTTTCTATATCATCTCTCCTTTTTTATTCTTACTGCTCCCACTTCTTATCACACCACACTTTGCTGTGTTACAATATCTTCCCAACTGGCCTCCCTCCATGAGTGGCCCCTTCCTTTCTGGTTCATCCTATAGAGTCCTTCACCTCCATTTTCCTAAAATACCACAAAGTTGCCAAGCTCTTATCAACTCCTTGCTTATGGAATTAAGAACAAATCCTTATAAAAAGAGGAAGTTAAAAAGGTGAATATGGTTCATATATTCCCTACATAAGAATGAATATAGAATTTTTAAACTTGTTGAAACCACCAGAAGAAGGGGACTAAGATAGAAAGAAGAAAAACACAGGCAATGAACCAATTCGGGTTTTAATACATATATACACATATATGGAAAGCTAGCTTAAACAAACAAACATGTCATATTTTTCTTTTACAAAATCAGAGAACAGGAGGGCAGAACAGGTCCTGCCTGGGGTGGAGGGTTTCTACCAGTGGGAGGGGGGAGAAGATGTGAAAAGGGTGTGGGAAGGTGAATACAGTACAAATTCTGTGTACATATGTATGTAAATGGAAAAATGAGATCTGTTGAAACTGTTCCAGGAATGGGGGCAGGAAGCGATAAAAGAGAAGGGTGGAGGGAGTGAATTCAAGCATGATATATTTGATATATTGTAAGAACATTTGTAAATGCCACAGTTTACCCCCACCCAGCATAACAATAAAAAAGAAAAATATATATATAAACTGAGATTTTTCAGAAAAAAAAAAAAACAAGAACAAACCCTTAACCCAACAATCTCACTTATGACCTTAAGGTGGAACTCTAAAGGCAACTTCTTTTGGACTACTTTCTGATCTAGAGTATTCTGTGAGCATCCATGTGCTGGTTTCTGATTTAGCTGCTTAGCCCAGCACTGTCCCCCAGTCTTTACCAAAATAAAGTCTACCCTTCTGCTCCAGAAGTTATCCTCACTATAGCTAGAATCCCTTCTGTTTCAGATTTCTGAAGCACACAGTCTGCATCACAAACTTGGCATATCATCAGCGAATAGTGCATGTATTGGTACAAGTTTTAGCTCTCTCACCAGATTGAAACCCAATGGAAGACAGAACTCATAACTTGCATGGCAAAGTGCTTATTGGAGGAGGGAGATAGCATGACTGAATGTTCACTGAGTAAATGAATTCGTAAAAACAAAAGAAAAGCAGAGCTAAAAGGAAAAGTATCAAAGGAAGAGTCATCATTTTTAAAACAAGTGGAAAATTCATTTTTATCTGTAAGTAAAATGACTAGCATAGAATATGAACAAAATATGCAATAAACCATTTCCTATGAAAATTCCAAATGGAAGATGATAAGTTTGTACTGGGACTGAGTACTTATATGTATCCTGCCTGCATTAAGACTAACATTCTCAACCTAACACTGTGCTTTTGCAGGTCAAGGCAAGGGACTCTTTACCATCAGCAGATATTCTGGCATTTCAGAAATGGTCATTTACACTATTAAATGTCTTGCAGTTGTAAGCATCAGTGCAACCATGGTCAATTCACAAAGATGATTCAGTCTACAAGACAGTGCATGTCTAGATAATGAATTCCATTAAAGCTGTGCAGAAGTTCAGAACTGAAAATCTGAAAGCATATGCTAAGATAACGTTTATACTAGTCCTTGAATATTCTGGCAAGGCAAACCATAAGAGCTAATGAATCAGTGATTAAAAGGTAGAATAGATATGCTATCACAACTATTAGAAAGATTTTGAGTGATCTAATACCATATCCTAAATTTTAAAATTTTTCTATGGGAAACAATCCTTGAGAATTTATTGATATCGTAAGGCTTTATTCCACATACAATAAAAAATAATTACCATACAATTGGACTGCTGATTGTATGCCAATTTAATTAAGGAAGCTACTTAAATATGCCATACATGCATTGTTCTTTTATATCAAAAGGTCTGACATTGCAAAGACCTCAAATATTTCTGGTTTCTTAAATAGGAAATGATAGACACTCTGGGTCTATCTGTGCTTTCCAATAAATGTTATTTTGAGATGCTTATAACATAGTTTCATAGCCCAAGGAATAAAAAACACTCATAACCAAAAGACAGTTCCCTACCTTGTATTTCAGATCATGCACACTGAGGAGTTCCATTGATCAGCCTGGTGTCTATTGAATTCACTGACTTTGATAACAGAGGTATAAGGGTAAATGAAGAGATGGTCTGAGTCGTGTGATTTTAAGGGTGCATGCAAGAAATTCAACCAAGAAGGTGTTCTCTTTGTCTTTCAAGTCTTTCCTTCACCTTCTAAAATTGCAAATAACCCTACAAAAAAAAAAGCAAACTTTTAAATTATTTGGGAATAAGAGAGACTAGGCAGAGCAGCACAGATAGGAAAAGACAGTTTGGAGGAAAGCATGCAGCTGAGGAGAGAAGAGTACAGATTATTCTAGAGAGCCCAAGGCACCAATCTGAACCTTGCCTACTTCTACCTTTTGGCTGTGTTCACCCCAGGATACACTCTTATGATCAATTCAAATCCATCATTAACCATACATATAAAAATTGTGGAACTTGGGCCAAGTCATGGTGACCTCAGCTTTTTAAAAATAGCCTTCTTGGTGAGAAAACCGTGTCATATACAGCAGATTAAATTGTGGAAGGAAGATGTCAAACACTGAAAATATATTTAGGAAGACCATGCAATTTATCATCCAAATGTGGATACCAAAGAGTGCATATTTTTGCAATTATAGGAATGCCAGGCAGACAAGTAGGCTAGAATTCATGATTATCATAGTAGTACCTTCATTTTTGACCATCAAAAACTATTGCTATTTTTCTGATGATGGAATAGATAATTAATTTTCACTTTCAATTGTTTTGAGAGTTGAATGATTAATTCCAATGGCTGATACTGTTTTCTAATTCCTGATCTAATTTGATGCAATGTATTAGGTATATAGTTAACCTGGTAAATCCTTCACTGATCCTGGGGTGAAAAGTGGCAGGTATACATAGCTGGAAACAGAGGTAGAGAGAGGCTTCTCCAAAAGGAACCCAGGATATTTAATAGGATAGAGATTGACCCCAGAAGACTGTGAGATGGGAAAAATCTGGAAAGCAGGCCAGATATTTGTAGGAGGGGGTGAAAAAAACTTTTTAGGCTCTGGAGGAAAATGCTGAATAAGAGCTAATGAAAAAGAGAGTTCCTGAAATCTCTGCCACAAAAAGAGTGAAAGACTGATTTATTTCAAAAGGTGTGCTATAGCTTTATTTCCATGTTTTCATAAATTGCATAGTGCTAATTCTTACAATGCCAAGCAATGTTTGCTCTTGTCATTCCTCTCCTAAGAAATGAAGATGGCCAGCCTGAACTACAATATGAGACCCTCTCTCAAAATAAAAAAGTAGAAGATTCTGTTTGATTCCATCACCCTCTAGTAAAAACCCTCGTGGCCCATGGATTTCATCTATCACTGGGAATAGACTGCATCTCCTGAAAGTCATCCTTTGGCCTATTGTAACTATGTTTTCTGTATGCAGGAAATAGAGAAGATCCCTTGGGAAATCCTACAATTTCTACCATTTAACTTCCTGAGCTAATTTAACAAAAACAACAACAAAAATAGTGCCGAGAAAGGTGCATGGATTTCAGTATAAAGGCCTGCAAATGCATTCAATTCAGAGCTATGGTTTTCATCAGAAAAACCGAGGTTGCATTTTAATGTGATCACGTGCACACACCAGGACCTGATTTTCCTAAATTGTTCTCACTAAATGGAATTCCTTTACCAAAGCACAGACCCATTTTTTCCCCCAAGGGGCATACTATTCTAGTTCTCCAATGAAACTCAATTCTGTGCAGTTCAAGGTTGAACCAAGACTGTAATAAATCCGTCTTTAAACACTTCCATTTATTTATTAGGAGATTTTAAATTATTTGATCCTATATATTTTGTTTTAGAAGACAAGAATATATGGAGCAGGGGAAGTTAATCCCTTACTCTTTTCTCCTGCTTATTCTCTACTTATCAATTCACTTTGGTTCAAAACATATTGATTACAGTGCTATGGACTGAGTAAGATGGCAAATGAATCGTTTTGCTGATAGCTTAGAACATAAAAAAGGCTAACAGTAACTTGTTCGCATTTCTCTTCTCTAGATCTTCCACTGCTGTCAAAGAATGTCAGCTTCAGTTGGGTTTTCTAAATGTGTTTTTCAAAAACTCTGAGTAAACTTAATTTTGGAATCTTTAAAATGCCAACAGTGAGCGCTTCCTTGCGCAGAGCAGCCCGGGTTGTCATGGTGAAATGGGTCAGAACTCTTTGCCAGGCAGCCGGTGGAACTGCAAGCAGGCTGTTGGCGTAGTGATCGCAGCACAGGCCAAAGCAGTGCACAATCTATAGCTGAATCTAGGTCACTGGGATTCTTTGATGCTGCAGCTGTCCGTGCGGGACTTCCATCTCCGAAAGGGTCCACAAAGCCCCCGAGCACACAGGGCATCCCCCGGTAGCTGTAAACACGCCATTCTTCTAGATCCTCCCCTTCTGCTGGCCGTGTGTTGTTCTTCACATTTAATTGAGGGCGCTCAGCCATGTGAGCTGGAAACCGTTCCGTGTGTGTGTGTGTGTGTGTGTGTGTGTGTACGTGTGTATATACGTGTGTGTGTGTGTGTGTACGTGTGTGTGTGTGTGTACGTGTGTGTGTGTGTGTGTCTGGGCATGTGTGTGCCTGTGCAAAAAAGACACAGAGACGAATCACCCTGGAGCCTGCATGTTGAAATCTTTCCCATTTAAATGCGTATTTCTGCAGAGTGAGCTAAATATTAATACCACATTCTTCTGTTAATGTAAACACTAGCAGCAAGCTTGACGGCTCATAAAAATAAGGAAGAGCTTAGGCTTTCTTCCATATGCAGCATGTGTATTTTTTTCATTTGCGTTAACACCACATCTATGCAGGAATTCGGTGACATAGGCGGGCAGCTGAGAGAGCAGAGCAGAGGCCTCCAGCGTCTTTACCCACTCAACCGTTGGTCAGTGCTCCCGTTGCTGGGAAAACTCTAATTGTCCCCCTTCCTATCAGAACTTTAAATTATACATTTGTGCTCCTTTATGTGCCTTGACTTTTAAAATATACATTGGAAATTACCATTTTCTATTCTATTTAAAAGCAGTGCCAGGCGTGGAGGTCCAGGCTTGTAATCCTAGCACTTTGGAGGCTGAAGCAGAAGGATCATAAGTTCGAGGCCAGCTTGGACTATGTGGTGAGACCCTATCTCAAAATAAATAAATGAATAAATAAATAAGTAAATAAATAAAAGCAGTGATCTGTATCTTGAAATTAAGCCAGTAATCTTCCTTTATATTGACATTTTTATTATCCTTTTTTTTCTGTTGGTTTTCCTATTTGGGGTACATTTTTTAACTGAAGAGCAAGCATCTTTTCAACGTCTGTACAATGCAAATTAGGATCTCCACCTTTTCAAGCTAAAAGCTTATGTGTACACATGCACTCCTAGTATGTCACTTGCTGCTATCAAACACGCCCTGTATACAAATCTTAAGCAAGGGTCTTTTCTCAATTTAACAAGAGGTAAAAAGAAAAGCTTTTTATCTCTACGGTAGTAAAGTATATGAGATAGTAAGATTTATACTTATCCACTACTTTCTTCAAAGACAAATGCTGACTAAAATAGCAGAAGAAGATCTCTCATAAAGCCCCAAATATCAAGTCAGTGGAAAAGAGAGGGGGAAGACAGGACTTTCACTTAGAATGAGAGCCAAGTGAAAGGATTAACCTTGGTGAGTAGCAATAACATTCTGAAGACAGAAGGGAAGGAAACAAGGATGGTTCTAGACATAAATAACTTAGAAGATGATGGACAGGAAGTCAAGTGAATTGCCTTAGCCAGGCAACTCAGACCATTAGGAATGAGAACAGCGGTAGCTTGAATCAGTGTCTGTTATGAGCAGGCTGCTCTTAAGTGCTTTTATGCACTGTCTCACTGAACCCTAGCTGCAAAATTGGGAGAGTAGCATCACTGTGTGTGTGAGCATGTGTGTGCAGAAGCTTAGTAAATGAACCAGAACCTCAGACAGTAGGGATGGGAAGTCCTGTTTTGATGTGGGTTGTATCCCTCCAGATTCAGGCTTAATGGCCACAAGATTAGACAGTTCTCTAGCCACATACCCTTACTGTGCTCCTTCCAACAAGGAACATATATTCTTACCCCCTCCCATCATCTCCTGTCAGGACATATGCCCTTCCTTCTTCCTCCTACCTACCAGTTAAAAATTCAGGTGAAATTCAGGTACCCATGGAAGCCTATTCTTCATGCTTTTGTCTCCCTCTGATTCCTGGAGCAGTACTTTCTATGTATTCATATCACACTGTGTATTGCTAGAAATGATCATGGATGATTTTTCTGGGGATATATCCTATGCTTACATCTTAAAAGCAAAAAACAAAAAACATAAACAAACTCCTTGAAGGCAAGAGTTGCATCATGGACTTCCTTCCCCCTTGTATCTATCACGGGTCCAGCAAGTAAAAGGCATTTCAGAAACATTATTTGACTATTGCTTCCAAAAGTAAATGTCAGTAAATATGCTGTAAACAAACATAAAATCTTGAAAATACTTTCATCATAATCTAGGAGTTGGTTCCAGCTGTGGCCTCTCTTGCCCCTGAAGACTATGGATTGGTGTCCAAAGGTGATCACACAAGGAAAAGTAGGGAATAAACCCAGGGCCCACTGTGAGTTCTGGCCTGCCACACAGCTCCTGCTCAGGTGTCCCTCATTCCTCTCACGGGCACCTTTCCAACACTCACCAGTTTCTCAGCTAGACAATTTGATCTGCCAAAGATGCAGAGTTTTAAAGTCAGGCATTTAATAACTGAGGAACCTTGAGCAAGTGATGTAATCTCTCTCTCTTTGAGCCTCAGTTTCCTGTTTGCAAAGGGATGACAATTCTTGCCTAGAAATCCCTACCACAGCCTCAGGGAGCTGTAGCAAAGACTAAAAGGAAGTCATATAGGTAAGATCCCTAGCACACAGCCCTTATCCAATGTATGCAGACATTCAGTTATGAATTCTCTGGACCATCCTGACAAAGGTTTGGGCCTCTTTCTTCTCCAACCATCCTTGGGTTATATACCTTTCTAGAAGTACTCTCTTTATAAAGACAATAATCCCATTCCCACTTGTAAGTAGTATAATATCCTGTTGCTATCTGTACTTCTAAGAGGAGAGGCATGGAGACAAGGCTGGAAAGCACTGTGCATAGAAAATAATTCAAATGATTGCACTGTGTGGTGCCTTAGTTTTTTATTTTAAAATAGGGTTTTGTGAAAAATAATTGATGAAAATGGTAATGATACAATTTGTTGTGTTTGTAAATGTGCTTACTATACACTCTCAAAATAAAAATCAGAAATCACCTTCTAAAAATGAAATTGAAAAACCAAAATATTGGAAACTAAAATTTCAAAAGAACACCATGAATAATGCTCTTAAAAGATCTGAAAACCTAAGAATCAATTTAACAAAAATTGTGCAAGACCTTTCCACAGAAAATTCTAAAGCATTGCTAGAAAAAATTTTTGAAAACTTGAAAAAATAAAGATATAAGTAATGCTCATGGATTTGAAGAATGAATATTTTTCTCTATTCCTGAAAAATTAATCTACAGGCTTGATGTAGTCCTGGTCAAAATCCTGGCAGGCTGATTTTTTTCTAAAAGAAGATGATAAGCTAGCCAGGCATGGTAGTACACTTCTGTAATCCCAGCACTCACGACAGGAGGATTGAGAGTTTGAGGCCAGTCTGGGCTACACAGATAGACCCTGTCTCAAAAAAACCATAAAGCCAAAACCAAAACCAAAAAGAGACACAAAGGATATAAGGAGGAGCAATATGTAAAAAGACAACTAGCTAACGTTACTTGATTTCAGACTTGCTATGAAGCTACAGCCATTGAGATGGTGGAATAGAATAGAGAGTTTACAAATAAGCCATACATTAGACCCTCTAGTAAGCACAAATTTCTTAGATAAGACAAGAAAAAACTCCAAAAACAAAATTTAAAAATTTAAATATTAAACTGGACTTTATGAAAATTAAATCAGAATGGATGAAAATATTTGCAACACATACAACTGATAAAGGAGTACATCCAGAATACACAAAGCACTTTCCAAGTCAAGAAGAAGAAAAATGATACGGTTTATTTAAAAATGGCAAAAGACTTCCAGAGACTCTTTACAAAGATATATAAACATCCAAGATGATTACATTAGCCACTGGGGAAATGTAAATTAAAATCACAATGTGATACTACTTTATGAAATTACAGAAGAGGCAAAATTAATCTGTAATGATAGAAATCAGAACAGCAGTTTCCTAAAGTAGGGGAGAGAGGTAAATGACCACAGATGACATAACATCATGGGGAGATGGAATGTCCTATTCTTGCTCAGAGTGAGGTTCCAAAGTGTTACAAATCTATGTACCTAAAATATATGGATTTTGTTATGTGTAAATGCTTCACTAAAGTCATTTTTTAATTGAGCAAGATCAAACTTCCTTAAATACTCTGTTTCTCAAAAGTGCATGAAATCTTTCATTTCTAAAACAGAGATCAGTCTACTAAAGGTATTGACTTTATTGACCCCTCTTCTAAATGTTCTAGAAACTGTGCTCCTTAGATAGTCAATTCCAATATTCTTAAGACAATGAGTGGTCAAGAGGTCAAAGAGACAATGGTCATGCCACAAGCAAAGTTGTATTTTTTAAAATACAATTTGAGAAATTGCAAAAGTATAATACATGTTATGCACCCATCACCAATCTTCAACAGTTTTCGTCTTGTTTACTATAACCATATACTTCCTTCCCCCAGCCTCTCATTTAATTATTTTGAAGCAAATCTTGAGTGTCATATCATTTCTGCTTTAAATACAAGAAGCTCTGAAATTGTGAGTCATTTGCTGGTGCCATGTCCTCTGCCTGAAATATCCACCCCTTGTCCTTTATTTGGCTGGCTTCTTCCCGTGTTTCAGATGAGCTCTTTGCAGAAAGACCTTCCCTGGCCTCCCTATCTAAAATAGCTCACCTTCTACATCAACCCAGCTACTTTTTATCCTGGTAACCTATATCCTAGTCTTTCACAACATTTTCCACAATTCGTAATCACTGGTCACTGGTTTTGTCTGCCACTGGGATAGCAGCACTGTGCGTAGATAACGATTAATGAATGATAGGTCTCCATTGTTAATGAATTATCTGAGCAGATAATCAGCTGCAATGTTTCAGAGGCCAACAATTAACATCCTCCTGCATGTGCTGATACTCCATACACCCACCAAGGATGAGTTGGTATAACATTTTTCAGAATTTCCTAAAGCCTCTCTGTAAGTATCCATGGGTCATGGATGTGTCTTTGGTATGTTTTTATAAGTATCATAAATGGAAGAGAATTGGTAAAACCCACATTCTTAGATCTGTTGGTTTTTTTAAATGGAAACAATCCTTAGACAGCATTTGGTTGAATACATAACAGGCAAGAAAACATTATGGCCCATATCTAATGTTGCAAAATTTGTAATTTACAAGTAACCATAACCTGTGATCTTTATCTAGAAAAATAATTAACTTGAGTGAGAATTTAATCACATGAAATATCAGACAAAGCAGATCAATTTTATACTATCCACCACAGTGTGCTCAGTTAAGCCATTTATTCAACAAATACTTATTTCATACCAGTTGTGCCCAACTCCATCTAGACAGTTGCAGATAAACTGGTGAACATAAGCAATTCCAAGGTCCTAATGTGATTATTTAGCTTGCCCATATTCTAAACTGTGAAGAATTAACCTTGCCAGAGCATAAAGGTGTTATCAGCCAAAGCCCAAGACCAGTGAGAACTTTTTACCCCAGGGTCTCCCCTTCTGTTGACTCACCAATGCACAATGTGATTGCAGGATCCTAAGCCTTTTATGACAACATTGGAGGGGGAGCAGAAATAGAATAAGAAATTTCTTGGAATCCAGAAGTTCCCAACATACCTAATCAGGTGACCTAATGACCATCATTCAACCATGCCTAATCCATAAAGAAAGGCATGCTTCATCCCATTTTCTTCAAAGAATTATGCAAATTATTCTGTCCTCTTTCCTCAAAATTTGTTTACTCTTGCCAGAGCACCAGTCCCAAGATGTAGTAGGGGAACTATGGGTGCTACAACTGCTCCTTTCTCCTACATTAGGCACAGAGTCAAGTCAAGCTCAGTGGTGTGGGGCCAGCAGCAAAGTAGCCTTGAGAAGGACAGCACACCTCCCAGAAGTGGAGCAGATGCGACAGTCTCTCCTATAAATTCAGGATAATGTCACTATCTAATCTCTGTGTCTCCAAGGTTCTCTCCCACCACAAGAGAATTTTCCTAATTCCTTGATAAAATTCTTCCCAGTCTCTGAATATTTGTTTGGCTTTCTTGTGGCATTTCTGGGAATTTTAGCTAGGCTTGTTCATTACCTGGAGACCACCAGTCCATGAAGTAGCCACTTTGGATGACAACAATATCATCTTTGGAAAGCCAGCCTACTAAGTGTTGAATTTTTAAACAATGGAATACTGAACTATAGTAATTTCATTTTCCCCTTCTGCAAAGGAAAATAATGTGCATTTCATTTTTAGAATTATAAAATAATGCAAATTTCTTACTTTAACAGCTCAAATCTCAGTTGCCAAGTAACAAAACCCACGAGTCCTCTATATTTTCCGTGAACTTTCAAAGTTTGTTTCTGGCTTACTTCAGGGCAAGGAGAGACTGATTGCTAAACATAATGCATGTTCTTCCTACAAGAAATGTGGGGGTTTCTCAGAAGAACCTGGGGTGGGAGGTACTGGAGAGGTGATGGAAAAGTCACTGCTGGCTTTTCCTTTCTGAGCTATTGATTCTATTACTAATGAAAGACAAAGACTAATTGTTCCTTCTCAAGATGAATGTTGGTTTGAGAAGCCAGAGGCATTTTTGAAAAGATGCAGGAATTACCCTGCTGAGTTCAGGAAAGGGCATGTTGGAGAACAAGACAAAGATTCTATCTTTCTTGAACGTTGTTTTCTAACACTCTTAAGCCTACAAAATTCTAATTAGTACACACAACTAGATGCCCAGGCTTGTTCCATATTTTTGGTGAAAATCAGTATCTCTGTCCTCTAAACTCTTGTAGACTTCATGTTCTATATAATTTCCTGATACTCATTTTATGCTATCCCTACTACTGGTGAAAATTGCACTGTTTCCCTAACTAGATTACAAGAACCCAGGGAACATACACAACAAATACTTCTTGTTTATTCTCTACTGACCTATGTAAAAAAACTCTATGCATTCTAAGTAAAGATGTGTTTAGTGATTATTCCATACATGCCTAAGATGGGAATAGAAATAACATCTGCCCCAATTTCCCTGCTTCCTTCCTTCCCGAAATCTCTCTCTCTCTCTCTCTCTCTCTCTCTCTCTCTCTCACACACACACACACACACACACAGCATTGTCATCATCATCATCATCATCATCATCCTATAGCTACTACAAGGAAAGTCTATTCATTTCCATTAGTCCCTAACTTCCTTTGGCCCAACCTGATTTCTTATAGTGAATGTATTTTAAAATGGGCCTCTGCTTAGTTTCATGTTTTTCTTTGATTCTGCCATTCTATATAATCAGTACTCCCTGCCTTTTCCCCTATTTCTTTTCTTTTGCAATCTTCTTTGTGGGTTCCTATCTGTGGCCCACCTCATGGCAGTTTGTACTTCTCAGCATGTGCCCAGTGTTCTTTCCTTAGCAATCACCCTAGGTGATATCATCCATTGCCATTTATTCTCTGGTAGCTGCCAGTGTTCTACTTCAGACTTGCTTTATCCTCTGGGAGTTAGACCTGTACAACCAACTGCCTTCTGGATATCTTCAGGTGATGTCTCACAGGCATCTCAAACCCTACATCACCCAAACCAGAATCATCATCTTCCTTCTTACTCCAGTGTTCCTCATTTCTGAAAATGAGGTTATTGTAAAGCCAATTAGCAAGAACCAGACACCTTCTCCTTGATCCAGCTAACCACCAGTCATCAATGACTGTTGGCTCCACCTCTTCCATACAACTCTTTATCCCTATGGTCACTACACTAGTTCAGACACCAGCATCTCTCACCATATTACTGAAGGCCTATTCTGACTGGCATCGCTACAGATGTATGGTTTTATACCTCCAAACTACTTAATCCAGAAGCCAGAGTGATCATTCAGGCTCCAGGGCAACCTTACGCCTGCCACCCTTCCCTGACACTAGTCTTACTTTTAGCCATATTAAATGTTTTCCAACATCAAATGTTCAATGTGCCTTTTCAAGTCTTGTTTCATGCACATAGTCCCTATGGCACTGCCCCCAGCTTCTCCTGTTTGTCCTTCATTATAGGCCCTGCCTTTTCCAAGACAGGGATACACTACAGAGAAAAGCATTCCTTTATATTTAAAGCCAGAGATGGGGTTTCCCCTTCCCCAACCTGGTTGGTTATTTTAATTATCAAGGAAAAGCAACTTCCTTATGAAAGTGGAGTAAAGGCAGGAACTGTACAGCAGAGCTGTTCAGTGTCCAGGGAGAGTAGACTCCCTGTCACCACCAGGTCCACACAGCACGGAGTTTTAGAAACCTTATTTCAATTCTGCAACTACTATTTTCTTTGACTTAAGTCTAAGATGAAACCAATAATAATGCATATTCCAAACTTCTGCCACCTGCTGGAAGACTGATAGTTTTTTCTTTGCACACAAAATGCATAATCATGGTGGTCATTCAAACGTCTCTTCCCAGATTTTACATTAAAGGGGACTTGTTTCTTATTTGTCTGCTTAAGCCATCTGGTGCTCCCATTAAATTCGCAAGCACTCTGGGTTTGACTCCTCTCCAAAGAGGTATTGAGCAAGATAAGAGAGTAGTGTATTCAATGATTCAGTGATAGTAACTTCCTTAATCTGTGCATTTCAAAGTTAAAGATCAAGGTGCAAAGAAATCCACCATCGTGCCCAGAGTGGAACACTTTCCGGGACATTATTAAAATTAAAGATCTTTGCTGGCAAAGCCTGCAGAAATGAAGACTCCTTTCTGAGAAAATAAACTGGCTAAGTTAAATAGAAACTACACCAAAAAGCATTTAAAGGCCACTTTAAGCAGAATGCTTTTGTCAGGGACATGGATCCAGGTTACTTTTTTCCCTGGGGACACTAGATACTGTGTAAAAAGGAAAAAAATAAAAGAAATGAACAAACATAATAATCATTTTGCTACAGTCCTAGGTGCAATGTATCCTAAATTTAGCAAATGAACCCTAGAACAACAAAGGATAAGTTGGCCTCTCCAGCCCTGAGCTGGGACCCTGCAACATGAGTTGTCAACTCACATCATCAGAGCCTATGCAGATTTATCTAGGGCTTGGAAATCCACTGACACATAGGGGCAGATGTGACATGGCCACACAAGCACAAGACTCAAGTCAGAAGACCGGGATTCAAATCCAAACTTTTTACTCATATCAGCTGTATAAACTCAAGAATATCATTTGTTAAGGTTTAGATATGAAATGTCCCCTAAAAAGGCTCATGTGTTAAAGGCTTGGTTGACAGCTCTGAGCTTTGGGAAAGCAATTGAATCATGAGGACTCTAACCTCATCTGTGGACTAATCCACTAATGGGTTCATAATTCGAGTGTATTATTAGGAGGTGGGGAAACAAAAAAGTAGGGCCTACGTGGAAGAAGTAGGTCACTGGGTGCTTGTCCTAGAATAGTGTGTCTTGCCCCCAGTCCCTTCTCTGTCTGGCTCTCTCTGCTTCCTGACTCCCATGAGGTGAGCAGTTTTCTTCATCATGCCCTTTCACTGGGATGTTTCTGCCTTGCTGTTGGTCTAAAAGCCATGGAGATACCCAACCGCTGACTGAAACCTCAAAATCCATGAGCCAGACAGAATCTCTCCTCCCTTACGTTCTTTTCTCATGTATTTTGTCACGAAGATGAAAAGCAACTAACAACAGAAATCATTGAATATCTCAGGGTTTCTAAGAAACTTCCTCTTCAACTGGAACAGCAGTATGTCTAACACCAGGTTATCATAGCACTGAAACAAGGTAATATATCAACCTAATGAATGATCTTAAGCACAGTATGCACCATAGACACTTGGGTGAGAGATGAACTGCATACCCTTGGCCAACTTACTCCATTTCTCTGGATTTCAGTTACCTCATCTGTAAAATAGGAAGCAATAATGCCAACCTCTTAGATGGCATGGAGAAGTAGGGGCAGAAAGAGTGGACACCATGAGCACACTTGGCTAGACTGTCAGCTTCCCCTCTGTACCACACTGTCCACAGGACACTTAAGAGAGGTCCTTCATCTTTATTATATAGGTATAAAAAAAATAATGTATGGAAAGGACTTAGAGTGTTCCTAACATATTAAAACCATTCTATAAAATAATATCTCTTGCTGGGAAGGCATTGTGGTGTACACTTATAATCCCAGAACTTGGAAGGCTGAGGCAGGAGAATTGCAAGTTCAAGGCCAGCCTGGATTACAAAGTGAGACCATCTCTCAAAAAATATTTTAAAGACTGTATGCTGTTTCATGAATTGTATGTATTATAAATTAAATACATATTGCTTAGTTTGCTGTCTTTTTAACCTCCATATTCATACATAACCAGTTTTTTATATCTTCAAAAAAAAATTATGATTGCTATTCAGAAAATCCAGGAACATCACCGGAGCTCTCTCAGCCTAACTGATCCTAAAGCCAGTTCCCTCTGTGGCATGGGTGCAGGTATTTTCTTGAGCCCTGTTGAGAAGTGAAATGAATGGTGACCATCATCAGATGGACTTCCTGAAGAGTCTGCACTGGCCCCCCACTGGAGTCCCACATAAACTCTCTGCCCCATCTATAGAGACAGACAGGTAAATTCCTTTCCAGAGCTTCAGAAACCTCAGGACACATGGATTAGAGAACTGAATTTGGCTGTCTCTGGCTTCTCTTCTAGAAAGAGTCTCCCATAGAAGTATCAAGGATCAGACAGCCTCCTTGGCAAAGGGCTAACATCCATCTCACATCTTTCTGAGTCACTTTTAGCAGCAACCTGGAAAGCTCTTTCATGTGTGCCCAATTACACTGCAAAATGTCAAGCTTGTGAATTTAGAAACTTGTCGACACTGCTACAAGCAGATATTAATTGACATTAAATCACCATGGAATGCCTTAAAAAATGCATAGATGCCAAAGGCTTTCTGACTGAGGAAAGACAAGCACGATGAAATAATTAGATATGATTTTCCATTTCTTTACAAATGTTGCTATATACTTAATTTGGGAGCACTTGGGCTCTCTCTTTCATTATAATTAACTTACTTGTATTCATTTTGTCTAACTTTTTGAAAAGAGTTTCTTAAGTCCTTCAAAATCTAGGAATGTAAGTATTAAAAATCAATTTATCTGATCAATCATAAGTCTTTTCTCATTACTAACTATTCAACTGCAATCTGGTCTGTGACAATACTGAGAGAATGCAGAACCTTCAAACAATCTTTTTTAATTTTTAAAAAATTTATTAGCATATAATATTTGTGATGTTTACATATGTGCTTACAATATATCTTAGCTAGATTTTCCCTTTTCATTGTTCACCCTCTTCCCCCGTGCCCTGTTTCTTAGAACATTTCAACATTTCTTCTGCTTTCATGTGTGAATATAAAATATATCCACCATATTCACCTTTATTCCCCCTTCCCTTATGCCTGCCCACCTCTCACTGGTATCCATCTCCAGAAAAGACCTATTTTTCCATCCTGCCCTTCATTTTATTTTTTGAGTGTATATTGATAATTCAAGGGGCTTTCACCTTGGTACCGCAGGCCTATACGCATCATGCTTTAATCAAATTAACCTCCACTCCCCATTACTTATGCATTCTCTTTCACCACGAGCCCCTAATATTCAACAGGTTACAGTACGGTACATTGCTATATTCATATATAGAGGGATTGTTTAGATGTTTTTCATCCTCTAACATTTTCTTTCCTTCTCCAGTCTCCCATAATCCCCCCAATACATATATATATATATATATATATATATTGACTCACTAATACAATATATATAATGTATATATTAGACTCACTAATATAATGTTGTTCCCCTTCTCACTATATATATGTATATATGTATGTATGAGTATATATATGATGATATATGTAACTATATATATATTTAACTTACAGGTCTAGCTTTCACATGTGAGGGAAAACATGCAAACTTTGACTTCTTGAGCCTGGCTTACTTCGCTTAAAATGAAGTTCTCCAGTCCCATCCATTTACCTGCAAGCAACACAATTTCATCCTTTTTTATGGCTGAATAAAACTCTATTGTGTATATATACCCATTTTCTTAATCCATTAATTAGTCATAGGGTCAAACATTCTTAAGGAAGGAGAAGGGGAATTTGGATTTAAGTGCTAATATGCCATTATGTATTGGAAGGATATATGTAAATTGCAAGTTATTTAAAATATTTCTCTACCCTACAAATTTGGGATCACAGAGAAGACACATGTGCTGTTTACCAATATTCCTAGCTTTTCTCCATTGGTACAGGAGACCTTTCTACTTCCCTCCCACCTTAGAAATTAGATTTAGTAATGTGACTTCTTTTGGTCAGTAAGATATGTGTCACTTTCAGAAAAAAGTACTTATTTTCTTTTTTCAGACCTCCTAAGCATTTTCCTGACCTGCCTTGACTACCATAGACGTCCATATTGGTATGGCCAAGCCATCACAGGCCCTTGAGAATTTTCCTTGCTGAATGACTGACTGTTCAGCACACTTGACATGAGCAAGAAAGGGACTTTTTCCCTTTAAGATGTGGAGCTGTTTGTTACCACGGCACAGCCTAGCCTTGCTAACCAGTTCAGAGACCACCAAGCCCTACTGCAATAAGTTCCCTTAATTCTCGAAGCCTGTTCTTAATACTGTCTGTTTCCCCCTCTAATTCTCTACCACATTTAGAATCATGGATAGTTTTAGAAGAGCTAGTAAGAAAACATTGGGAGCTAGCACCCAAATAAACATTCAATTAAATTAATCATATGTACATGAACTGCATAGAAAAAAAATTACTAGAACTGCATTAAATGTCTCTTGGAATTTTATCTCCTTGAGCCCAAGGTATACGTTGCTTCCTATTGCTGTTGTAACAAAAATAGTGGCTTAGAACAACTTGAATTCATTCTTTTATAGTTCTAGAGAGTAGAAGTTTAAATCAAGGCAGCAGCAAGGTTGTGGTCCTTCAGGATACTTCAGGAGAGAATGTTTACCCTGCCTTTTTTCTCTCCCCTCCCCTTCCATCTTCCCTTCCCTCCCCTCTGTTTCCTTTCCTTTCCCTTCCTCTTCCCCTTTTCCTTCCTTCCCTCCTTTTTTCCTTTCTTTCAAGAGAGAATCTCACTATGCTGCTCATACTGATCTCTAATTTGTGGGCTCAAGAGATCCTCCTGCTTCAGCCTCCCAAATGTCTTTTTTAGCTTCTGGAGGCTACCTGCATTCCTTTGTTCCTGGCCCCATCTTCAACACACATCACTCCATCTGTTTCCATTGTCACATTTCCTACTCTTCACTCTGACCTCCTGCCTTCCTTTTATAAGGACCTCGGTGACTACATGTGACTGACCAAGAACTCCAGAATAATCTTTCCCATCTCAAGATCTTTTTTTCCATCACACCTTTGCCATATAAAGTAATATTCTCAATAGGAGTCTTTAAATTATCTAGCCCTGCCTTGTTCTCCCACTACTGTATACAACTTCTTACCCTTGTCTAGCACAAACTCTTATATATATATATATTTTTTTCCAAATAAGTTATTTGATGGGAAGTTGCTGGGATTGAACCCAGGCATCACGCATGTTTGCATACACTCTGCCACTGAGCTGTATCCTCAGCCATAAATGTTTATTTCAAATGTACACCATATCATAATACTTGCTTTATCAAGAGCCTTAATAGTAATGGTTAATAAAGCTAATACATGCATATAGCTCAGTGATAGAATGTTTGCCTCCTGTGTGCAAGGTCTTGAGTTCAATTCACAGCACTGGAATAAAAAAAGCTACAAATATACCCATGAAGAAAAAAGGCACTGTTCTTTATATGGACAAGAGAAAATAGCTTGTTTCAGTTTTACCAAATTAATGGGAAAAGGAAGTAAAATGTTGTCTTATAAAAAGTCCTTAAGAAAAATGAAGCTGGGCTTTGGTGGATGCCTGTAATCTTAGCACTTGAGAAGCTGAAGTAGGAAGATTACAAGTTCAAAACCAGCCTCGGCTACATAGTGAGACCCTGCCTCAGAAAAACAATTAAGGAAATATGAAAAAATACTTCAGGTCTGTGACTATTGACTTGAACACATGTATTTCATGTTCATATATCAGCAGTTGATATATATGCATGGATTCAAATCACCGGTAGCTAACACTGACCATATGTCTTCTTGCTGAAAGTTGCTTATGAATGTCTTTCATTCCTCCCATACCAGACAATTTGCTGAAGGTACAGTCTGCTATTTCATTCTTCTCAGTTTGAGATCTGAGCAGATAACTCTTATTTCTGTTCTCTGTCTGCCTGTAGTCATCAATTCACATAGCCTTGAGGCAAGAGAAAAGAAAAAAAGCCCTCTTTAAATGTGTGATCTCCCAAATCTGCCAAACTCTGTGACTCCATAGTAATTGTTTCAACCACTTTCCTCTGCTGACCCAGTACTTAATATGCCACCCAACTGAGGGCATTCTCTTTTATGGATTCTCCAGTTTTCTTAGTCTCTAGAAACATCTAAGTGCTCTTCATTCATCCAGAAGTACAACAGGGATCTTCCAATGGAGCAATTGTCTATGGCATTCCAAAATATGCAATGAGTGGATCCCACAGGTGAATTGAAAATAATCATAACCACAAAAAAAATACCTTTGACTGCAGGTTCTGAGGTAGAAACTAAATTGTGAGGTATGTATTATTTTAAGGAGCTACTAAAAGAAGAGAGAATATTGCATTTTTAACACTGACAAGAAGTACTATACAGAGTGGCCTGAGAAAGCCTCAGAGGTGATGGTCCCCATGGCTGTGCCTGTGAACTTGGACCAGCTGAGACACAATAGTGAATCTCACAACATACCTTGACACCTCACTCATTCAGACTCTGGTTCCTTGACTGTCAGATCTGCCTTCATATCCTACCCATGCCTGTCAATTCTAGATTTTCAGCTCACTTTATCCCTAGCTTAAATTCAGCTTCCTTATTCATAAAATAATGCTAGAAGAATGAAATGAAATGGCATATATAAATCCTAGCATAGAATCAGTATAGCAGACCACTTTAAAAAGGCTATTTAATTCATTCACCCATTTGTCATTACATGTACTGGAAGCTTATTATGCACAAAGCTCTCTTCTTGGTATGGAAGGTACTATACCCAAAAAGTCTCATCCTCGCCCTCAGTTATTTCACACTAAAGCAGGGTTTTCAAGCCACAGTCTGTGGAACTCTAAGTATGGGTAGGTAACTCAGAAGTTTTTGAGGTCCTGTAGTTGTGAATGGACTTTTGTGTTCTTATGTGCTTACAGTACTTTTCTATAGAGAAAAGGTCCATCCCTTTCAATAGGTCATCAAAGGGATCTGTGTAGTGGTCATTCTTGGTTTATATCTCCCCAGCATGACTCTCTGGAAAATAAAATGAACACTTTCTTTGCCCTGGAGACGCACTATTTTGTCGTTCTCAATCCATATGGTTTGGATGAGGGATAATTTCAACTCCTGGTTCAAAAGATAAGTTTCATAACCCATGCTGGGCCAACAAAAGTTAAAAATAAAAAAATTAAAAGTCATATACTTTCCACCAGAGCTTCAAAAGTTGTAGAATTCAAGCCATAAGCTGCTTGATACAGAGGTTTCCTAGAGGACTAACCCACCAGGAAGAGACTGTTGGTCTCACTACATAAGCCAGGCTGGTCTTAAACTCTGGTCCTCCTGCCTCCACCTCCCAAGTACTCAGATATAGACATGCACAACCATACCTGACATCGTAGTTCCAATTTTTAAATGCACAAATGTTAAACTCTACCCTGACGAAACACAGCACATGGATAAAAATAAAAGTTAAAAGAAAAAATAAGAATGAAAAATCATATAATCACAAAAAATAAAGAAAAAATGAAAGTGAATTTATGAAAGTGAAAACAGCCATTATAGTGAAAGGATAGAATTGAGGTTATACTTTCTCTTTTTAAGAATTGTTTTTATGATATTTAGTGTTCTTTAAAGTATTTTCAAAGCACTTAGCACAATCTGTATTTTAAAAAAATACATTGCGATGAGTCACTTGTGTTACAACATATCCTCAAATGGGAAATTCCCTGGTGACAAATAACTAAAAATTGGAGCACTAAGTATATATATACACACATCTTGGTTAAAGAATAAGCCCATTTAATTAAATGGTCTGCATTTTATCATGACAGGCACAGAACATTTGAATTACAGAAAAAATATTACAATCTTTTGGGATTTTTTTTTTCATTGTAAGACCTGAGCTGTCTTATGTATAAGGTATGTATTTTTACCATCAAGTTCTTCAAAAAAGAAAAAGAAGAATCACATGTACCCATGTGATAATTCCCCAAGTGGCAATTCCCCATCATGGGGAGAGGAAGCAAACCTAGGCCACTGGGCTGTGAAGCTGTTTTAGGCAATCCCTGTGAGGTACAAGAGAAGTGAGGACCCAGAAAATACAAAGCCCTAGTGCTCTCTTAGAAACCACAGAAGCCTCTAAATTTCCACTGATGACAGAGAAAGATGGTAGGGAAAGACCACAGGGGGAAATCACCAAGGCTATTTGAAGGAGAGCTGAAAGGTCAGACAAATGCAGAGACAGAAGCCATGGCAGTGAAGACCCTAGGAGCACTCACTACACCCACATGGTGTATGCACAGTGGGGGCAGGTCTGTCACCTGCATCCAGTGAGCCACCAGCTGACGGTTTGCCTGTACCATCTACAAGAGAAGTATAAAACTCCAACAGGGAAAAACAAAGAATGCCTCTTTTTGGAGGGGACTTCCCCCTGGCTAGGAAGGTTTCAGATCATGTTTTGCAACAATCTCATGCTTGTGACAGGGTTTCAGGGAAATGAGACAATTCAGATGCACATCACAAAGGAGAAAACAATCAGCAATAGCTTAAGAAAACAAACTGAACCATGTGGAGTCTGAGAAGGCAGTGGTTCAAGACAATGCTCAGTCTAACTAGGCCTACTGTGGAAGAGACCCCAGAGAACAAGGGCCAATGTCACTTAGTCTTCAATCATAATTAGAGTTTCTATTTACTAAGAAGAGCCTTTACACACTGTATGGCTTCTTACAATGGATAATATGAAATGACCATAATTATCCCCATGTTCATCTGCAAAAATGAGAAAATGTATTCAAAGAAATTAAATAAATTAGCCAGATTCAGGGCTAAGATTCAAATCCATCTATCCCAATTTGCATGATTCTCCTTTGGTCCTTCTGTCACTAATTCATGGGACTCACTATGCAAGTCACAAACTTCTTCAGCTTAGATTTTCCTTTATAGTTTGTCATAAGTAAGTCTAGATCTACTTCTTAGCTACAAGTTAAATAAGATCATAGCCTGAAAAATTAGCTATTTCTGCCCTGTCATCAACCAGCCCTGTAGAAATACACAACTCATGTAAGCTCTCTAGGTCTCAGGTTTCTCATTTGTAAAATGAGGCTGAAGTGGGTCCTCTCCAGCTCTTGACTTCTCTAAGGCATAGGTAGTCCTCACATGCCAAAATAAGAAAGCAAATTTCAAAGTTGTTTTATTTTTAAACAAAATATGTGTCAAGATTATCATATCCCAAATCCCTACAGATAATGCACACTTAAGTGGCTCAGGCTTAAAAAAATTTAAATATTTTTAAATGTTTTAGATAGTCTTGCAAAATTGAGTGAAAGTACTCCAAGCAACCCCACTGTCAGCAGAAAGGCCACACAGAAAAAAGCAGATCAACATTCTTTAGCCGTCTCCCAGCATAAATCATCACTCACCGTGGGAAAATGATGGCTTGCAGGAAGTAGGGCCTATGAATCATTTTATTGTTCTTGGACTCTGATCGAGCAAGAATTAGGGAAAATACTGGAAAGTTGGGGTGTGAACTATGACTTGCTAATAGCTCCACTCATGGCATTATGAGGTAAAGAAAATGGGAACCCAAGTAAGCTGCAGGTCTGTGGTCTATTGAGTCACAAGGCTGCTACTCCGTGTGGTTAAGTCCAAGGCAGAAAAAGTCCAAGGCAGAATGGCACGGGCCCCTGACTTCCTGAGTCACTCCTGGAGTCTGAGTCTTTACAACCTCAAAGAGTCATTGGTCAGCAAATGCAAATAACGCCACCCCTGGGCTTGTCCTGACAGGATGCCTACTTGTCAACTGATGATTGTGTAAGACATCCTCCTTATATTGAAATATAAGCAAACATCTAAAGGAAGTGTTAGGTTGCTTAACATCAGCCCTCTTTTTCTAGAATAGAAAAACATGAGAGCTACCCCACAGATGCATTTCCCCTGTGACTTCAGCAAATATTGTGCTATAATTTCTCCTCTATGGCTAATCAGCATGCCATACCTACTGCAACGTACTTTTTTTTTTTTTCAGTACTGGGGCTTGAACTCGGGGTCTACACCTTGCGCCACTCCACCAGCCCTTTTTGGTGATGGGTTTTTTTGAGACAGAGCCTCGTGAACTATTTGCTTGGGCTGGCTTTGAACCACGATCCTCCTGTTCTCTGATTCCTGAGTAGCTAGAATTACAGGCATGAGCCACCAGTGTCAGCTACAACATAATTTTTATATCATATTTTTTAGATGGCCATTTATACCTTTAGAAAATGATATATACCTTTGAACAAGAAGCTATTTTGTGATCACAGACATAGAAAGGTACGAGATACTTAAATTACAAAGTACATATACAAAATCCTAGGAACCCACAGTAGAACATAAGAAAATTAATCTCTTAAATACTCAAGAATATTGCTCTCTATTGTCTTTATGTCTTAAAGTGTTCTGGTGATATAGAAGGGAGAATGTTAAAAATTCTCCCAGTCTTAAAACAAGGGTTTTAGAACTGTCTTCATTATAATACCTGAATGACAGGGGAATGAGTCTCATAGTCAAGAGATTAGCTATTAGGGAGATACTCACCTTATTTGATTTAACCTTCTTACCAAGTTAAAATAAAAACAAGCATGTATCCCAATATATCTATATTTTTATTTATGAATTACATAACTATACTACTGACAAATGTGTTATGAACAATATAAATGATTTTTAAAAGATGGCATTTAAAGATATATGTGTTTATATTTTTCCTCTCCCCATATTGCAGTAGACATTGGAGCTTGTGCACTTTGGGACTGCTGAAGTTTCAGTTTGCCTGTCATAGAATTTGTGTTATGTTAAATGAGCGCAAAACAAGTTTTGTGCCTCTGTACACTTTTGCTAAAATTCCAAATAGCCCATTAATTTTGCAGTTGATCTTAAGGTAATTGAACTAAGCACACACGAGAAATCACAAGGTCATCCTCCATGTGCTTGCAAGAGTATTTCCCCAGATGTTTCTGAGCCACTGTCCATTGGGTTTTGAGGGAACCACTAACAATCATCTCCTCATTAATATCATTTAATTGCAGTACTAAGAGTACTTTGTCTTTTAGAGTTGCTTCTCTAGAGGGATAGAGGTTGTACAAAGGGAAAGAGCAGGTCTCATTCAGGTGTAGTGCAATGTGGAGAGTTCTGTAGAGCTCTGTCTACCAAGCAAAAGGGCTGAACAGAGATGGTGGTGATTCTCCTTGTGGATTACATGAGTTCCTAGATGAAAATGCTGTTTTTTCTGAAAGCACACATAAAACATCTAACATGACCAGTATAAGGAATGGGCTGGGGCTGGAATGCTGGATGTATATAAGAAAGCACTAAGCCTCTCATGCTCTCTGTCCACCTAGATGCACAAAACTCCCATGCTTAGAGGGAGAACACTGGTCTCTCTGTTCATTCTTCACTTAAAAGTATGTACTTGTGTTTTACAGACTAGCAGAAACCCAGTAAACCTCTATTAACATCTCTGTGTGACCTTCAGGAAACACCTCATGGACCATTAAAAGTGCTAAGGGGAGCTGAGATGCTGGTGATGAGAATGTGCTAGACAAGGAAGGATGAAAGGGGGAAACCTGTTTGTGAGGCCTATGGATTTTAAAGGGGGAAATATGGTTGGGGAGTGACAAATAGGATCTCTAAAGGGCAATCACCATCATTGACACTCTTGTTTAGAGACCATTTAATGACAGCCACCCTAAATTTTGGTTCTTTCTTGGGTTAGTTCCACAATTGCTGAAATGAGGAAGTGAGCCCAGCACTTTTATAAGCCTCAGAGTTAACAAGAAGTTATGAAAATTCCCAATAGGCTTACTTTATACTCTAATACTTGAGCAAGGAAAAACAGGGACATTCCATTGATGAGTCACACCAAAGAGACAAGGGACTCTATAAAAGGTTTCCCCAGACAAAAGGAGTCTTTATGAAATTGGGGAGAATCAAATGAAATTAAAAGATTTGGAAGATAAGGGTATATTTCTCACAAAACAAGAGAAAGAACACTAAGTGAGAAATGCTTGATAGTAAAGATTGGTGCACAAAGAGTGCTTGGTGAGAAGAAAGAAAAACAGGAGCAAAGATTCTGACCCTGAGGCAGATGGGAATGTTGGGGAGGGCCTTGGGACTGAGTCAGTTAGGATCAAGGGAGATTCAACCATGCCTGGCAGTGTCTGAGGAGACACAAACACAGGTCCAAAGACTAACAGAGTAAGTGTCTTAGTCCATTTTCTGTTTCTATTACTGAATATCTGAGGTCATGTAACTTATAAAACATAGAGGCTTAGTTGGCTCATGTTCCTGGAGGTTGGTAAATTCAGAGGCATGGTGAGGCATCTGCTTATCATCTGGTCAGTGCCTTTGTCCTACATCAGACCATGGCAGACAGCGTCATAGAGCAAGACAGCAAGCATGCCAGAGAGAACTCATTTCTACTGCAAGACACTCACTCCATGAATGAGTTAGTCCATTCACCTCTTGCAAGTCTTACCTCCAAATACCACTAACCATGACTTTGGAGATTAAGTTTTGAACGTATGAATTCCAGAGCTCAAACATTCAGATAGCAGGTAAAAGTGAGCCTGAGGACAAGGTCAGACTCTGCAATTCCAAATTCCTTCTGGAATCAGTAGAGTGTGTCCCAAGGATAGGACAGATGGTTTTGTCAGAGGCGTTTTGACTATAAAGCCTGGAGGCTTTAGATAGGCCATATCAGGAAGAAGCGCACTGATGCAAGAGGACTAATATATGGATGAGAATTCCTCATAGAGCTTTTTCTGATTAAACATGTCTCCTGTAAAGGCTGACATTGAATTTTGTATGATACAGGAATTGTAAAACTCTGAAATCAATGAGTGAGTCTAATCTATTGTGGGCATAGATAACATTGAACATCATAGATTTTAATCTGGAAGATTCTAATCACAACTTGACAACAAAAACATGAGTGTATGTAATGTCAAGGCTGAAGAATGAAAAGAGAATGTCACAAGCAGTTATTTTTCCTGCAAAGGCCAAACATCCAGTTATTTTGGAATAAACATATATTTCATAAAAACCACAGCATAAAAAGTTAAAGCCATCTATGATACTTGTGCGTGGATCTAATTATTTTCTATGGTTCCATGTAAAGATGGCAGTATTAGTTCAGTGATCACTAACCGGATATAATAATGGTAATTAACATGTGACAGTGGCTGAGTTTCAAAATGACTAAATGATGCATATTTAGAACCTATCGTTTATACACAATGAATCATTTACTAATAATTTGTTCAGTCATAGAAAGGCAGTCAGGATTCAGAATTAGATTTATCGTCTCCTGGAATCCTTCCTCTTCCTATGTCTTAGCATATATATGTTCTAAATTGAACTAAAATAAGTATTTATTTTAATGACCAGTTATTTCTATTACAACTTTTAATTTTAGGGCATCCTGGTTATTATAGTGACTGTACCTTCTTACTTGGCATGTCGTCCCTACTGCACTGGGATTATTGCATAATTCACATGAGGTCGACAGCTTCTGACCATATCTAGAAAACAGAAGGTGCTCAACTAATGCTTATTAAATGAAACTAGATCTAAAACTGAAATAAAATTAAGAATTCCTCTAGTATTCAGAGAACATGTCAGATCATTCACATTTTAACAAATACATTAGCTTTCACACTTAAGCAAACAAGCTTTGTCTACAACTTTGATTTCATTGCTTTTTTCAGCAATCATGTAATTTCAGTGCAGATTTACTACTTTAGATGTGTGTCATTCCCCTTGTTCTTCATGGCTTTCCTTTTTGTTCCCCTTTTGCTGATTCCATGCCAGCTTTTCTACTTTTCCTTCCAATCCCACCCCTCCCATCACATACACACCCCTTGTAATTGTCTTTGGACAAGCCTATTTAGTCATTTGTTAGATTTAAGATAAAAGTTAGAGACTTGAGAAGAAAAAAACCAAACATGAACCTTGAATATAGACTTCATTTTAGATTTATTTCACAATTATTGTAAAAACAACTTGGAACTAATTTTTTTAAATCTTTTCCAGGTTAGTACATTGTATACCCTGCACGAGCCACTACTAAGTCTTAATGTCTGGCTGCTGAGTCTTGAATGTTTAAATATTCAAAACAAGTTTCTGAGAATATTATTTAATATTCACTTGTCATTCAGAGTCTATATCTAGACAGGGCTGCTGATAAAAATGAAAGACAAATGTTGGCATTCATTTTCATAACATAATTAAAGTTCATTTCCTGGGTGGGGTTGGGAGTGGGGAGTGCCTTTGCTGGCCACCTTCTTGTAGAACCAGGCTGGAGTGGACACTTCAGGCTAACACAGGTACAGGTGCTGTTTTTAAATACTCCTAATTCCCATAAAGAAAATAAGACCCAGTGACAGAGCCCATGACCACCCATCAGGGTGAATTTCTAGACCTACTCCTTCTACCTGCTTTCTTACAGTGTATATAAACTGAACTTTGCACAGATCAGTATCAGCCACACAGGAATAGAGATGAGAGTATAATAAGGCCTTATTCTGCCCCTTCCCCAAACCATTTGTGTGATGTCAGCTCTGATATTCCCTCCCCTCAAGCGCATACTTCAGTCCTATTTTCCACAGCACATTAGGTCAAAATGTTTTGTGACACTTTAAACTTCCTTCTCCCTTCCCAACAAACCCAACAACGAATTCTTAAAGAAAAAGAAAGATAGCAGACTATAATGAGATTGCATATTGAAAAATTATTGTTTCAAAGCCAAAATCAATATCAGTTCCAATTCTGCTTTAGAAACATACACTCTGAACTGTATTTCCTCTACAGTCTTGGTTTTGGGATCTGCACAATTAGGACAGAATGTTCTCTCGTCATCAGATTATCATAAGAACTAAATGAAACTACATATACATATAATATACATACACACATATATAGTTACATGTATATGATGTAGGGTATCATATAATGATGTACATACACATACCTTGGGCTCAATAAATGGAAGTTACTGCTTATTAGTACTTATGAAGTGCTAGGCAAAGTATAGGATTCAGAAGTGGTACAATTTGGGCTGGGAGTGAGGGGGTGGGATATTCGTAGCTAAAATGGTAGAGCGCTTGCCTTGAAAGCATGAGGCCCTGGGTTCAATTCCCAGTATCACACACACACAAAAAAGTGGTACAATTTTATTCATTTTCTCAAAGAGTTTAAGATGTAGTTAAAAACTAGAACAAAATTCATGAAATATAATTTATAATTAAGAACTAAATTTTTTCATTTTTGCTATATATATGTTAGAGTAATTTTAAAAAGGCAATATGTCAAGTGGGGTTGAATTCTTTAAATATCAAAAACACTTTGAATATAAATGTGAAATTAGTTTTTTAACTCTAAAAAATGAATCAAGCCCAAATAATACAAAATATTTGTCTGTTGTTCTATAGCATAGCCTAAGTTAGGCCCCAAAGTAGAGTGTACGTTCAATATTTACCATGCCATTTCCTTCTCTTTACACTCAGTTGATATCTGAATAGCCTCAAAAGACTATTAAAAATACCTTTCAAACTACAAAGCAACATAAGTATCAAAATCTTACCTCTAGTATAACTCTATTATATAAACTTTTACATTTTATAAATTTATCTTAAGAATTTAGGACCTCACAAACAATGATCTCATTTTTGCTCACATAAATGCATTTTATATTTGAGAAATTGAAGGTTATAAGAGTCCTTAAAAAATGGAAAGTCATAAAAAAAAGCCAATGTCACTGGGAGAACTCAATATATTTGTTCTATTGAGTAAGCAATAGGTGTCTGATCAATGGACTAGTTTAAAGAATGAAACAAAAAAAAGAAAGGAGAGAAAAAAACAGAAAGAAAGAAGGAAGAAAGGAAGGGAGGGAGAGAGGGAGAAAAAGAAAGGAAGAAAAAAATACAAGAAAAAATGTTTAATTAGGAGATCTTCTAGATCCTAGGTCAATCAAAGTCAGCTACTCAAAAGGGCATTTTCTGTGGATTATTTATTTATCCACTCAATCCCCTAATATGTGCCAGGAACTGACATGGCACAGGCAATTACTGCAATGTGGGTAAGTATTGTAAAGGATAAACATACAAATTGCTTGGGAAGCACATAATCACAGAGGCAATGTCAGATTGCACAACAATTAGGAAGGGCTTCACCAACAGGAACATTTGGCTGGGTGTTTGATAGGCAGGATCCCAGGTAGAGATCACTGAGTTGTCTGCCTGGTCTCCTATCTAGGCAACCAGCACTTGGTACTTTGGCTGGATAAATGAGAGCCACAATATCACTGTGGCTTCCCTGGAAATGCAGCTCAGCAAGCATTTCTGGGACAACTGGAGCCATGGTAATAGGTACTTACTATGTTTGATAGGCGTGTGGCATGTGTGTGTGTGTGTTTGTGCACGGTTTTATATATATATATATATATATATATATATATATATATACATACATAACTTTAATATTCCTTCCTTCCATATTGTACATCTTTACTTGGTGAACTAAGTCACCAAGGAAGAGCTGGTGGTACAAAAGGAAGGAAAGAAAGTCACATGGGATATGTTTTCATTCAGTCCTTGGGAGTTGTCAATGAGCAGTTTCAATGTATTGTCAACATTGTTCTCTAATTTTTAGGAAAAATAACTATTGAAGACTTTTTAAAGGATGTTCATAGTATTTTAATGTTTGAAAATGTTCTCGAAATGAAGCAAGGCTGAATGACACAAAGAGCCAATAATAAGATCCCAGTGCCTATGTCTATGACAGTGTTGAACTATTGTGTGTAATATGTACACACATCATACAAAAATTTCCTAAATAAGACTGAATCTCAAGATTTGTCTCATCAATTTTAACACCATTGTGTCCCCATGCTGCTTATTAACTTCTGTGTTCCAATACATCCTTTATGTGTCTGACTCAGTCGTGCATGTACATATTTTTAGTCTGCAGGATTGATTAGTTATATCCATTATATCTAATTCACTGGGAATCCACATTTGCAGGTATCCTTCAACATCCAAGTCTGCACTAGACTTGTTCACATCCTCCCACTTCTCTGACTTCACTATCTCTGCTATGAGAATCACATTAATTTCATACTAACTGTACTGCAGTCAGTTTGCCTGTAGGGCTTTGCTTCCATTTTTATTAATATTTTACCAGGTTTTCCTCCCCGTGTCTTCTTTCTCCACGTCTCCCCTTACCATCACATCTTGACAAAACTGCTTCCAGACCTGAATACATTCATGTGTGTAGACTAATAATCCTTTGCTTCCATGGCAAGGTGGAAGGGAGCTAAAGCAAGTGATGTGCACAGTATCCAGCAGAAAAACGCAGCTCCTGCTCCAGGGGAGGCAGGCAGGGCTTTGTAAGCACTGAACCTCTCCAACTGACATGAACTGGTTATCAAGGACTTTCTAAGCTGTGCAAACCATTCTCAAAAAGCACATATATTTACATTTAACTAAATCATGTATGCAGCATTAGCAGAGGGTGCTGCGGTGAAGGGCTATCAAAGAAATTTGAGAAAGAACATGCTAAGGAGATGCACTGAGCTGTGTGCTGCATGTAGAGTGTCTCCTTTAATACCAAAACAAGCCTGCAAAATAGGGGTTGTTGTCTCTGTGAGATAAGAAACAGAGACTCAAATACCAGTTAGCTAAAAGGAAGGCAGCTGGCTGCTTCTCTGTCTGTGCGCTGTCTACTTTCTGAACTGCACCATCACGCCAGGGTCCACCCTGGAGCTTCTTAAAGTTCATAGGGAGAGGCAAGATTTTCACTGACAGAAAAAATTCTCTTTAAAATATTAAAAACAGAACTGCCAAGTGTATGTATATATATCCACATATATGTGTATAAATATGTGTGTATGTTTATATACACACACACATATATGTGTATATATGAAATGAAATCAGTATGTGGAAGAAATATCTGCACTCCAATGTTCTTTGTAGCCTAGATTCACAATAGCCTAGATGCGGAAACAACCTAAGGGTCCATGAACTGATGAATGGGTAAAGAAAATGTGATACATATACACAATAGAACACTATTCAGTCACAAAAAAGAATGGAGTCCTATCAGTTACAGCAACAGGAGTGGAAGTGGAGGCATCATGTTAAGTGAAATAACCCAGGCGCAGAAAAACAAGTACTGCATGATCTTGCTCATGTGTGAAATCTAAAAACGCTGATCTCATAGAAGGTAGGATAGAATGGTGGTTACCATAGGCCAGAGAGCATAGGACAGAGATGGGCTGTGAAAGAATGATCTCAGGGTACTAAGCTATAGTTCGGTGGGAGCAAGAAGCTCTGGGGTTACTATTGCACAGCATGGTGACTGCAGATAGCAATAATGTTCCATAAGTTTCAAAAACTGAAAAGATTTTTAAAATGTCTTACCTCAAGAAATGATAACTGTTTAAAGACATAAATTAGTTTAACTTAATTTAAATATTATACAATATTGTAATATAATATTGACTATTACACATGACTCCATTAATACAAATAATTTTTATATTTGCATGCATCAGTTAAAAATAAATTTAGCCAGGCATGGTGAAACATGCGTGTAATCCCAGCTACTTGGGAAGTAAAGGCAGTAGGATTGTGAGTTCAAGCCCAGCCTGGTCAACTTAGTAAGACTCTGTCTCAAAAACAAATAAATGAATAAATAAATAGAAATGCAGTTCAATAGTAGAGTGCGTGCTTATCATGCATAAGTCTCTGGGTTCAATTTCCAGTATTGTATAAAATAAATAAATTTAATTTAAAAAATAGTGAAGCTTAGTGGTGCATACTTCTAATCCAACCACTTAGGAGGCTGAGGAAGGAGGCCAACAAATTGGAGGCCAGCCTGGGCTTCACAGTGAGACACTGCATCGGTTAAAAAAAAAAAAAACAAGAAGAACACACAGTGCGAGGTGGAGGAGGTGCACTTTGATGCACACCGTCCAGCACTCATTAACAGCAGCCCTTCCTGTGCTGGTTAGGAACTGAGGTCCACTGGATGCTTCTCCATGCTCTCTTTCACCTGTCTCTGAATGTGACTGCAGAATACCAGGGTCCATGATGCCGCTGCCATCTCTTCTTTCCTTATCCTCTGATCACCTACCTTTACCAAAGCCCATCCCAAAATTGCCAGTCAAACCTCAGAAATGGAACAAGAAAGTAGAATTTACAATTACTTTGGTAATGGCTGCACAAATGACCATATGTTCTATAGATCACACCCCACTGAGGACTAAAGTGTTTACAGTAAAAAGGGTCAAAACCAATATTTGCATCTGGGGCCTCCCCTGTAAGCAGAGCAGTAGAGAGTCTGAAGTCCAGGACTGAGGCGCCCGCTGGGGGCTGTCTGCTTTCTGAGTGCCTCCCTGCAGGTCCTGGGGTTGCTGACTCCCTTTGGCCTATAGTCGGTGCCTTTGAAAATGAGACAATCAGTTCTCGCCAAGCACTTATCAGAAACATGTCCATTACTGGGCCAGATAAAAATGTTTGGGTACTCATTTGAAATCCTTAGCAGTCTTTCCTGCTTTGGGCCAGGGATACAGCCATTTGAAGTTACAGCCTGATTTTTAAAAAGTAAAGAAAAAATAATAATTGGGAAACTTTGTGCCTGTAACAGCCTTTGTTTCTATCTCATTCTGTAAAACAAAGACCATGTGCGAGCACGATCTTTCCATCAGCAAACCCAACACATTTTTCTTTTGATTCTCAGATCATTTTAAATCACAGATTTATTTTATTTATATTGCTTGAGTTTTTGAGACAGGGTTTGACTATGTAGCTCATGCTGGCCATGAACTTGCTAGATAGCCCCAGGTGGGACTCCAACTCCAGATTGTCCTGCCTCTATTTCCTCAGTGCTGGGATTGCAGGTGGGATCCACCATACCTGGCTAAAGATTTTAAAGGAAGCCATTTCATTTTGGTTTTGGTAAGTTTAAATGAATTCAGGACATTAGATAAAAGAAAGAGAAGGATTGGGAATTGACTCTACCCTGTCCTACTCTAACCCAAGTCTGGAGACATTACTCTTATAAAGGATTCCTTGTTGATATAAAATCAACATAAATAATTTCCAGGGAAGATTTACCTCATATTTCTTATAATAAAAAATATTCTAAGTCCTGGCAAAGTGGTCCACGCCTATAATCCCAGCTACACAAGAGACATAGGTAGGAGGATTGCGGTCCCAGCCTAGCCCCAGGGAAAAAACTTGGAAAACCTACCTAAAACTTAACTAAAGCAAGAAAGGGCAGGGGTTGGGGCGTAGCTCACATGTAGAGCACCTGCCTAGCAAGTGTGAGGCCCTGAGTTCAATCCCCAGTACTGCAAAAAATAAAGGAAAAAAAAAATCTAAATAACATGTTCCAAATGCAGTGGAGCTCAGGAATGGTGAGAAGACAGTAGACACTGAAGACCTTCTGTGTAATGCTATAAATAGAAAATTGTTTCTACATACTCAGGCTCTTTCTTATAATTCCCTCTCATATTTCTGCTTAAAATATTCATAACTTCTCATCAATTGTAATCTATAATTAGTTTGAGTCTAGCTTTGAAGATTGGTAACAGAGGAAGATATAATTTACAACACCACCTGATCTCACTTCCTGACTAATAATATTCCAATATTTTGGATTCTGGAACTCTTCGTTCCCAATTATTTTGTTCTCCTATAAGTATGTCACACAATAACAGCTAAAAGCTGAACTATGTCCCATTCCTTGGGTACTTGCTTTCTAGTTTTGTTATTTATTTATGTATTTGGTTTGGGAGTGAGATGAGGTCTCACAGGCTGACCTCAAACTTGCAATCCTCCTGCTTCTGCCAACCAAGTGCACCCCCCACACCCACCTTTACTTATTCTTTGAGGCAGGTCTCACTATGTTGGCCTGGTTGGCCTGGAACTCTTGGGCTAAGAAATCCTCCTGCCTCAGTAGCCGGGACTAGCAAGGGTGTACCCCACCACCACGGCCAGCTAATGGTAATTAATATTATGTGTTCTGGCATGCTGGGAATCAATCCAAGGTTTGGTGCATGCCAAGCAAGCACTCTACCACTAAGCTATTATCCCAGCTCACAATCAATTTCAACTAGCCTAATTGTTTTAACCTCAAAGCCCCTGGGTGGGCCTCAACCATTGAACCAAGAGGCCAGAGAATGTCTATTCAACAGACCAAGGCATACAAGAATAAAACAAAATTACTGGCATGGTGACACAGGCCTGTAATCACAGCACTCAGGAGGCTGAGGCAGGAGGATCATGAGTCTGAGGCCAATCTAATATAGGGGGACCCTGTCTCAAAAAAAAAGGGAGGGAGAGAGAATAAAATGAAATTGCTTTCTGCAACTACCAAAACTCCGTTACCTTTTTTCTATCCCTCAAGCCCAAGAAATGCAACCCCACAAAGCTGGGTGCCTTTCATGGGGAGCAACTGAAGTGACTCCTCACATGGAGCGCGGGGAATACCACCGCCACAGAGAACATGCACAAATGTGGAAACATTCCACAGAGTTGTAGCCGGGTGTGTTGTGGTTTGAGTCCCTTTATGACTAACTGCAATGGCTGCTTTGTTTACCATTTCACTTCTTTTTAGGGTGGGAGTGGCTATGAAACATCGTTGTGGGTACATGGTTTGCTGGTTTGGTTCTTGTTTTTATCCAGTCCTTTTAGAAATGCAGCTACTAAGAAAAGAAGGGTCGTTACGGGGAGAAAAGCACTAGGAAGGAAAGCAAGACGACTAACTTGTGATTCTTCCTCTCTGCCCTGAGGAGAGATGATTTCCCAATAATAAAAGTGCAGTGGAGCCTTGATTTTTTATCTAGTGGGAGTTCCTTCCAAGAACAGCAACATGGGGGCTCAGTGCCTGAAGCTGCTTCAGCATGTCTACAAGCTGGCCACTGCAAGCCATGTGGCCTTGGGGAACAGTAAATGCCGAGGTGTGTCAGGCCAGCCAGCTGACCGAAAGCTGTGCTTGTAAACCATCGCTCCTTGTCTTCATGCTGAAAATATGTGCCTCCTGGAACCTGTCCCTCTGGGTCAGATGTGTATGATATGATTTACATTCTGGAATGCCAGAGGAGGCCTGTGCTCACATGCACTCTGGTGCAGGAATCAGGTTTCTATTACGTACAAGATCCAAGCTGCCTTTCATAGTTGACCTGAATACATTTTTTTCTTTTTAATTTTGGGCTGATTTTAGAGCAGTTCATTTTCTATCACGCCTTAAGCCCAGAATATTTGCATGGAAAATAACTGTTACAATTACCACAATGTCCTAGAGCCTAGTTTCACAAGCTCGCCTCTCCTGCCATCTGGGAGCTCTTGGTCTTGGTACCCAGGAGCCAGGTACTTGTGAATAGCAGTGGGGCAGGCAGACCTCTACCTTGGTGTCCACTCTCTGGGCAGTCCTGTTCTGCTGAGTGGTGCGTGGGTGGAATTGCATGGGATTTCAAGTTTCTCAAAGAAATAAAGCAGATTTCATGGATATATCATTAGTATACTTGGCAAGGCGATTTGTATAAATATTTTTGCTTCCTCTTGAGGCTATGTGTGTATTTCTTAAAGTTTCTTTCTCAGGTGGATGTGGGGAGAAAGAACGGCTTAAAGGTCCTGGGATTCAGGAAGCTTGGTTCAAGTCTTCACTATGTGACTAAACTTCTAGAAGGCTTAGGAACACATTTGACCTTTGGGCCTTGGTTTGGGAAACCTTGTTTGGATTAAGAAGACTCAGTTTTATTAAGCTATGATTAAGAAGAAATAGTTTAAGGGAGGCTTTGGTCTTTTGTTTTTTTTAACCCCTGTAGGCTTTTTCAGTTATTACTACGCTAATGAGTATTATAAGTCCCAAGAATGTGTGGCATAGACCAAACTGGTATGACTATGGAACACGTCCCAAAAAGCACTTAATCTTATATCTTGGATTCTGTTACAAGTGTTCTGTTGAATATAACTTAGAAAATATCCTTCTAGAAACAGAAATTTCCTTCCCACTTGAAAGTTCTATGAATTTCAAAAAGCAATCCAGAAAACACTCATTTAATAGAAATATTTTTTAAAAAGTCTGTTGCATCAATAAAGGCTTTATGTTGTAGATAAAACTATTCATTGTCAATAGTTCAAGAAAAAGGAAATTATTATATCAGAACTCTTTATCATCTATTTGAGGACCAAAGAACCTGTCTTGAATGCTACCAAGGAAAAAAGTACTCAATCACAGCTAGTGTTCCAGACAAAACACTGTTGCTTATGCTGCCATGCTCAGCTCACATGGCAGTAGGAAACAGAAGAGAAAACTCCACTAACACCGCCCCTGTGACATCATCAGTGTCTCGGTGCAGGCTGAAAGGTAGTTTCCCTGAATGTGAACTAAATCATTTCACTTACTTCTGCCTAAAAATGGCCCCTTATGGTAAATAGAATTCTGACATGGTCCCCAAGATTGCTGCTCTCTGCTATATACTCTTGGTGTATTGTGCTCTCCTTGAGCACAAGCTGGACATGTGAATACAGTGGTGTGTCACTGCCATGAACATGTTCTAAACATGTCTAAAAGGGCCAAGCATGGGGTATTGCCTGTAATCCCAGCATTCAGAAGGCAGAGATAGGAGGACTGAGTGTTCAAGGCCAGTTTGAGCAAGACCCTGTCTCAAAAAAGCAAGAGTTGGAGATACAGCTTTGTGGTATAGCTCTTGCCTAGCATACAGAAGGCTTTGGGTTTGATCATGAGCACTGCCAAAAAAAAAAAAATAGATTATCTTGGCTGAGTCTGGTCTAATTAGGTGGGTACTTAGCTTTGTGGCACTGGGGTTTGAACTCAGGGTCTTGAGCTTGCCAGGTAAGCTGTCCAGCTCTCAGGTAAGCACTTAAAACAAATCAGAGACATTTTCCTTTTGGCCTTTAAGGAGCAAAGTGCAATGTTGTGTTGAAAGACACATGGCAGAGACTGGCCATGAACTGTGTCTGGCCTCTGACTGACAGCCAACATTCGCTGGTAAATGGATGGAATTGGAGAACATCATTCTGAGTGAGGTTAGCCTGGCCCAAAAGACCAAAAATCGTATGTTCTCCCTCATATATGGACATTAGATCAAGGGCAAACACAACAAGGGGATTGGACTTTGAGCACAAGATAAAAGCAAGAGCATACAAGGGAGGTATGAGGATAGTTAAGACACCTAAAAAAATAGATAGCATTTGTTGCCCTCAACGAAGATAAACTAAAGCAGATACCTTAAAAGCAACTGAGGCCAATAGGAAAAGGGGAACAGGTACTAGAGAAAAGGTTAGATCAAAAAGAATTAACGTAGAAGGTAACACCCACGTACAGGAAATCAATGTGAGTCAATGCCCTGTATAGCTATCCTTATCTCAACCAGCAAAAACCCTTGTTCCTTCCTGTTATTGCTTATACTCTCTCTACAACAAAATTAGAAATAAGGGCAAAATAGTTTCTGCTGGGTATTGAGGGGGTGGGGGGAGAGGGAAGGGGCAGAGTGGGTGGTAAGGGAGGGGGTGGGGGCAGGGGGGAGAAATGAACCAAGCCTTGTATGCACATATGAATAATAAAGAAAAAGAAAAAAAAAAAAGAAGAATTAACCTAGAAGGTAACACACAGGCACAGGAAATTAATGTGAGTCAACTCTCTGTATAGCTATCCTTATCTCAACCAGCAAAAACCCTTGATCCTTCCTATTATTGCTTATACTCTCTCTTCAACAAAATTAGAGATAAGGGTGGAGTGGGTAGTAAGGGAGGGGGTGGGGGCAGGGGGGAGAAATGACCCAAGCATTGTATGCACATATGAATAAAAAAAAAAAAAAAAGAAAGCAAGGACCCTAGTCCTACAACCACAGGGAAATGAATTCCACCAACAAAAGTGAGTGTGGACCAAGACCCTGATGAGACTGTCCCCTGGCCAAATTGATTTCACCCTTTGGGAAACTCTAAGCAGAAAATACAACCACTTTTTTGGAAGTGCTAGGGTTTTGAACTCAGTGCTTCACGCTTGCTAAGCAGGTGCTCTACCACTTGATCCACTCCCCCAACCCATGCTCACATTCTTCATTTGCAGAAACTGTGAGTCAATAATGGATGTCATTGTGAACTACTAATCTGTGGTGTTTTGTTATGCAGTACTATAGTTTCGGAATGTCTCCCAAAGAACCATGTGTTAAAGGTTGGTTCCCAACCTCTCAATATTGGAAGTAGTGGAACCTTTAAGAGGTGGGGCCTAGTGAGAGGTTTCCCAACCATTAATGGTATGGTCTTAAGGGAATATTGGGACCACAGCCTCTTGCTCCTTCACTCTTTCCCATCTCAGCCGTGATGTGAATGGTTTTGTTACACTGTACACTCCCTCTATGATGTACTGCTGAGGCAGACTAGAGTTAGAGAAAGCTTGGGTCTCAGAAAATATATGACTTAATATTGCATTTCAGATTGACCATGCAATAGCCCAGGGACCACCCTCGCCTGGTGCAGGGACCACCCACGCTCCTCCTCACTCATTGATTATTGGATGGGAGTCACATGGTTCTTCCCTTCCCAGAGGTTAGCATAGGTTTTAAAAGTACTGATGAAGAGAAGCACACTCTCTCTGCCTCCCAGTTTCCACCTGTATTTCCCTTCCTTAACTTTTAATAAACTCTAGTTTTACCCACATATCCTGCTATGGATTCTTCCACTTGGGACACAAGGATTTTGGAAATCTGATCACAGACTGCACCTTTGCCTTTAACACTGCTGCAGGGCCATAGTAATGGCTCCGGTTGGTCATGGACTGAAACTCCAAAACTGTGGGCTCAAATAAACCCCCTCTCTTTATAAGTTGATTATCTCAGGTATTTGTTATGGTAACAAAATGGTGACCGACATATGTAGCAACAGAAAATTAATGTGTGCATTGCAGCATAGAGCCCAGGTTGCTTCTCAAACTAGGGCTTTGGGGAAATGTGATTTTTAACTTTCCATGCTCTAAAGTGCAATAAGAAAAGCCAGAAGTGACTGGTGTTGGTACTGAATCAATCTCTAGTGTGAGTTATCACTTCTTTTAAGAATTCTTTTCCTAAACCTTTCATAGACCATATGATAGGTTAGAAAAGACCTTTTAATTTTTATTTGTTTCTTGGTTGGTTGGCATTAAGATGGCAAAGATCAATCTATCGTGTAAATACTCAAGTAAAATTAAGTATAATTAATATTTCTGCCAGTAATTCCCTATATCAATCAAGTAGTCACGTAACTCATGCACCAATATTCCTACTGTTGCATCAATTGAAAAGCTTCTTCAACTCTTTTAATAGATGAATGCCACTCCAGGAATGGTCTCTATGATGGAATTGCTTATATGGAGATTTTAATGACCTCATACATATGTTAATAAAGAGTGCCATGTGACTAACATTAAGTATATTAATGATATTCTCAGTGGTTTTCCACCATGAATCAAATAAAGCACCAACAAAACAGACCTAATAAGAGAAGGATATTTGAAAAAACCATCTTTCAGAAGAGAAGAGTTAAGGCAAGTGTTATTCATCTGATAATATACTGACTGCCCTTCTCCCAGGACATATGAGTGGATTGGAACCCATAGGCCCCAGGAAAATAGAAAATTTTCTGATAAAGATGAATTTATTTTATTCCCTACATGTATTTCAATTCTCATAACAGAAGGCAGAGCACACTAAAACAGTTCTATTTATTTGTTATATCAAGTGAATATTACCTATCTTCCTTGCCTGGTTAATATTCCCTGACCCGGTCAGCTTTCTCTCATTTTAGAACCACCAATGGTAAGAAAGGGTAAATGGTGAGAATGACATTTAAGAAACTGTTCTCCAAAAACAAAACAGAAAGCCCCATTTGCTGGATCTCATGTCGTAATTTCCTTGACTTGTTCCTCTTGGCTGCTGCTCTCTCCTTAGGAGGCTGAGCAACTTCTTACAAAACTGTCCCCTGTGGGTTTTCCCAGGTGCCTGTCATTTCCTGAACAGCACTTAGTAAGAGTCCCTTCGTTTTTTACAGTGCTGAAAGCTTGCAAAGTGCCTTCTGAAAATCTTCTCATCTTTCATTTGATCCTTGCCATAGCCCAGTAGGGGTCAGGGCAAGTGTCACTACATTCAACTTATAAATAACAGAAACATGCATTTCCTAGAGTTATATAACTAGCCTCCACTGTGGTAACCCTTGATGCTGATTGGAACCTAAGTTTTGGTGGGGGAGGGGGTTGGTGGGGGGGTTATTGCTTGGGTTTTGGTGGTTATTTTGGTGCTTGAACCAAGGGCCTTACACATACTTTATCCTGATCTACCCTCCCAGCCAACCCAAGTTTTTGACTCTAAGTCAGGCAGTCTTTTTCCAGGATTCCTATTCTCTCTGTCCTCTTACAAACACATCAGTGAATGGATGGAAATAAATTTTGTTTTGTTACTGTTCGCTGGTCCTGCTCACCCAAATCCTTGTCCATACTCATAAAATGCATGTGTAAGTATGGCTGACACAATCATGTGCAAATTCCTGAGCATAAATCTGGATCTTTCTTACCTCATAAGTCTTACCCTTTCTCCTCCAGGAGCACCTATTTCTCATAGTCTGTTTCCCATATTCACTTGCTTCTGCCTGGACTTGCTGCCAGCAAGTATAAGTTACATTTGCCCCGGCTAACCCAGTCTGTTAAAATTTCTGCTAATGTGTGTATGACACTGTCTACAGTCTGAGTTCTTAGAGGTGTCTTGTTTATCTTGTATTCTCTGTATTTAACACATTGCTGGGAATTTTAGCACTGAACTGTTTGTGGAATTGGGATTTAAAAAAAAAATAATGGTTTTATCGGTTAGGAAACAAAAATAAGGTGAGCCTCAGAAGGTATAACTTCCTTATCCGAACTTGTTCTGTGGTGTCTGAGAGTCTAAGAATGAAACAAATTGACTTCTACTGCATTTCAACATGAGGTGGGCTGGAGATGAGAGTGGAGAGCAGAGAAAATAATGTCAATAACCTTTGGAAAGTTCTGTTGAGAGTCCTAGGACTTAATGTGACACCTTTAGTTACTATAGTGGACACGGAGACACCCCAATCATTTCTCTTTTCTAGGAGAACTGCTGTGGGAAAGACAGCTGACAGACGCTTCCAAATGCCACACCTTTGGATCCACTGAAGCATTAAAGCCAGGTCACACTTCCCACTAGCAGCTCTGAGTCAACCACAGAGCAGAGTGTGGGCCATAGGATCATGTTGCTTCTGCCTGACACAACTTCTCCAGGGGGAAACTGGTTCACAGAGCTCAGGGGCCTCACTGGACTGGCTGAGAATTTTTCTGAACTGCACTGAGGTCTGAGGCTCCTTCCAACCCAGCCCTTCTTTCTAACCTAGCCCTGCATGAGGACTAAAGCCTGTCCCTGCCTGCTCAGGCTCCCACCCACCTTGTCCTTCACAGGTACTTTCCCCAGGAAATCTCTGGTCCATTGAATCCTATCTTCACATCTGCTTTTCAAAGAACCTAAACTGACTGAGGAATCTAAAGATTTTTTTTACAGACTTTTAAGTCATATCTTTTAAATGCTACTCTGAATCTCTGGACTATGGTCCCAAAATTAACAATGCCCAACAGTTTAAAGTTATGTAGTAGTTTAGAATCTGAGCTTAAAATACCCCAAGAGGAGACAAATAGTTTCTGCTTCTGCATATCTGAGTGCACACGGAATGGAGGGTAAGGAGCCCAGGTTGGCCCGTAACTGATATGAGAAATGCCAGGCTGCTGTTGAGTTCTATGACAACAGGAGTGTGGCCATGTCATTAAGGTACCACAGGGTATAGGGGCCAGGCCTCTGACAATCAGAGTACAAACAATACAGCTGTCTCCACCGCTAACCAACTAAGGAAAGCCATAGCGGTCATCGCAGGAACAAGTAGCTTACATAGCATGCTCTGACACAGGGCAACATGTCAATCTCTATTTTCTTTTCAAATTTTCATTGGACATTTCAAACCATTTCGTATTTTGTTGTATTTGTGGACATGCATGACCAGATAGATATATAAAAAATTATGAGAGTTAGAACCTAAGCATTTTATAGTATAGGGAAGTCATTTAAATGCCACAGCAGCAAATAGTTAACCCTCTAAGAAAAACTCTTCTTTGTTTTTATTTCATACATTCATTCAGTGAGTAAGTTAGTTAGTTCGTTTCCGAGACATGGTACCAAATGCCATGATTACAGGTATGTGCCACCACACCTGGCTCAAAACCCTTCTTTAAGTAAAGACCCAACCTCCATGAGGACAGAGCTTCCAGTCCCTCAAAGTATAGCACCCAGCCATTCAAACATGCTAGCCTGATGGTCAGTTCTCTCACACAATCTCCTGACCCACAGATGAACTGCACTGTCAATCCAGCCTTGATAACATGATTTGGTCAATGAAGTTAACTACATTATAGCTGTGGAAACTTGAATAACTCACAGTTTGGCTGGCTTTTTATCTTCTTTATATTTGTCAACAGTGTGTGTGCTAGGGCTGTTGTTTGTTTGATTTTGGTTTTTGAGACAGGGTCTTATTATGTTCCCTAATCTGGCCTCAAACTCCTGGGCTCAACTCATCTTCCCACGTTAGTCTCTCCAGTAGCTGAGACTATAGGCATGACACCATGTCAGGCTGCATCTCATGTTAATGTGAGCTGTGGTCTTGCCTTTCTTCAAAAGAGGATAAATTTAAAAATATAAAAGGTTTTTGAGCCAGGCATCGGTGGCTCACACCTATAATCCTAACTATAGATCAGGAGGATTGTGGTTCAAAGCTAGCTGGGGCAAATAGTTGGTGAGACTCTATCTCAAAAGAACCCATCACAAAAATGGGCTGGTGGAGTGGCTCAAGGTGCAGACCCTGAGTTCAAACCCTCCCCCAAAAACAAAAAGAAGCTTTTTGAGCTCTTCCAAAGAAAAGCAAGGTCTCTGTGACCTATGGTGAAATTTGAGGCAATAGGAGTTTCTTGGAAACACCTATATTTAGCTCATTGAAGAACATGAAAGAGAATAAATTATGATCTCTCCCTCAGCTACCTTGGAGATTTCTACATAACCTTCTGGGAAAGGTTGGCCTCCCACTTCTGAGAAACCTAGGAGCCAATATTTTCCAGGACTTTTCATTCTGTTATTTGCTGTTACAGATAGAGTACCTTTGTTTTTGCTTTCTAACTATAAAATTGTCAGGTGATATTCAGTACATTTTTCAAACCATAAATAGTATTCTAATGTATTCTCCCTATCACTGAACATCAGAGTAGGCTTCCTAACATCAGTTAAGAATTATTGGTCTAGTCTAACACCCTTACTTTACAGATGAGAAAAACTGAGGCCATAAATTTGTCCAAATTCACAAAATTAATAAAAACTGAAATTGATTAATTATAGATTACTTAATTTTACCTTCAGTTTGAAAAGTATAGTCTAATGTTTTTAAAGAGAAATGAATATAATTACCAAAAAATTTCTACCTCCAAATGGTAAAATATGTGATATTTGCTATGTTATAATTTCTTTCTGTCTACAGTAAGGAACAGGATTTAATTCCTGCCCTCAAAGGGCTTACAGTTTACTGGGTACAACAGATGGGTAAATAGGTGACTTCAATTGAAGCAGGTTTAATAATAGGGGAAAGTGATGTTGCGGCACAGAAGAGAGAGACCAAACCAAAGCGAGGGGCTGGGAAAGCTTTCTGGAGCAGCTTTGCCACTACAACACAGGGTGCTCCTTAGATCCTGAAGCTGTCTTATCCTAGCATTCTCACGGGGCGTCTACTGGTATTCGTGCCTTACCCACCCTTAGCAAATATTGCTTGTGCAACACTCTAGCCAAATAGTTTTTAGAACTTTGAGGATATCTTGTAGGATTGTACTCAATGCTGCTTTGTTTTTCACTTTTCTTTATACTTGAGTTGAATACATTAAACTATATGACATAAAAAGAAAGAAAACTCCTTTTTCCAACCTAACAGTAATTTTTTCCTCACCACTTCTCTTTTGTTAATGAGAACTTGGCTCTTTGAATGTTTTATATAAGTAAAAACAAAAATAAGGGCTAGAGATGAGCTCAGTGGTACAGCACTCACCCAGCATGCATGAGGTCCTGGGTTTGATCCCCAGTACTGGGAGGGAAAAAAAAAAAAAAAAAAAAAGGGCTGGCAAAGTGACTTAAGTGGTATAGAGCTCCTGCCTAGCAAGCATGAGGGCCTGAGTTCAAACCCCAGTACCACCAAAAAAATTAATTTTTACAAAAAGTAAAAAATCCAGAATCTATGTATAAGAATCCTTCAATAAATAAAACTCATTAATTATCAATCTTTAGGTCGGATGGACTAGATTTTTACTCATCATACAGGGTAAGAATTGAAAGACTTTAGAGACTTGTTGTGACAAGGTTTATACCTTGGTCACCCTTGACTGCCTCTTTGCCTCCAACTTCCTTGCCTCCTCCTTCCCTATTGGCTTAAGCACTGGTGGATGCGCAGTGTGCCAACATTGCTTTTTTCTCAGAATACAAGAATTGTGCCACCCACAGTCCTGTGGCAGGAGGCCAGAACACTGCTAGCATCACAAGCATGAGTCAGGCTGTGGCTTGAGCAAGAATTCCTGGTCTAGGTTCTTTCCTGATAGTCCACTTGCTATTGCCATCAAATCAGCAGGCTGGGAAGTACATGATATAAAAGAAATACGTGGCGTGGCAAGTTGGAGAACTTGACTCAGTCTGGTTACTTTCTAGATTGTGACCATTACCATTCTTCCTCTAATGTTCTGTCTGCCTCACAGAGTTACTGTGAGAATCAGAGTGAAGCTAGAAAACTAAAGGTTTAACTCTGATTAGAGAAGGAAAAGAGACAGTCTCATATGTCCGCGATCAGAGTATAGACTACAGGATTTTCTGGAAACCAATTTGGCAGTAATTACCAGACTTAAAAATGCCCAGATCTGTGGCCTCGTTATTCCTGTTCTGGAAATTTAGGCTCAGGATATAATTAAGAAAGTGTAGAAAGACATATGTAAAAGGATGTTTACCAGCATGCTATTTTTAATAACAAAATATTAGAAACAACCAAATGTCCTATAATAGAAATTGGCTATGTAAATCAGAATATACTCACGTAGTAAAGTACTCCGCAGTTATTAAAAACGTGAAAATAAAAAACATTGATATAGAATTGATGCTATTAAGTATAAGTTTATATGTATCATGATATTAAAGCTGAATGATATAAAGTCATAGATTTGTGCATATGAAGATATTAAGTGCACACTTCTATACAGTCATAGATTTGTATATGTGATGATATTAGACACATGCTCACACTCAGAGGAAAAAACAGGCTGTAGAATTATACTCACCAAAGTGTGCACAGTGTTTAATTCACAGTAAGTTTATTTTATTTTTCAAATTATATGTCTGTGATTTTTAAATTTTCTATAATATGTGTATATTTCTATTGTTGCAAGGAAGAATAACTTTATGTTTAAAAAGTTAGATAAAGCTCTGAACACCGACTTTGGAATTAAAAATGAAGGACAGGATTGTAAAATAGTTCCTGTGGAAGGGGTGGATAATTGTGGGATGAGGGATGGTGAATGAGGGATAAAGGACAGTGAATATGGTGGATGTACTTTATATACACATATGAAACAAACAATGAAAAAAGGAAATAAAAAATGAAATATTTAGTAATTGTTTTAAGTAGAGGGCAGAGGGATGAGGGAGAGACATGGTGGGGGGAACCTAACCACTTGTACAATGTAAGAATATTCAGAAATGTCACAACAAACCCCCCCCGCCCCGTACTACTAAGGTATTCTAACAAAAATGCTTTGAGAAAAATAGGTGGCACATACAAAAAAAAGTTAGATAAAGAGGGGGGTTGTTTTACAGATACAAGATACCATTATGTTCCATTAGCTTCCATAGACTCTAATGGCATATTCAGTGAATTATGACATGGCCTAGCCTTTTTCATGGCAATGATATATTTGTCACTATGAATTTTATTTTACAGATCACATCTGCTTCTTAATTGGTAAATATAAAACTGAAGGGAAGCTTTATATACCTGCTAAAACTATATCTTTCTACATTTTGAAAAGATCTTTTCTCTAAGTGATAATTATTCTTTTAGGGGAAGGTAAGCCATATGAAAAGAATTCATTCACTGTCAATCTTTGTGTCACTATAAATTTTGATTGAAAAATTAGAAAAATCTCCTTTGTCCATGGCATTTAAAATACTGAAATATTTTGTAAAGCTTCGTCAAAATGAAGATTTTTAGTAAACCTAACTGATACTGATGAAGAAAATTATAATATCCATACAGAAGGTGATTGTTACATTGTCAAAGGAAAACATATCAGATCCATTCATCTTTGTATAGTAAGTTTGTCACTTTTAACCCATGAAATATATGTCACATAAAATTCTAAAGCAATTATCTCATTTGCAAATGGGGAACTCCAGTTCTATTGCTAGTTCCTACAAAAGCTTTCAGTAGAAGCTCAGGCATGCATAGCTTGTCTGTGCTTGATTTAAGTTATGTACAAAATGAACACCATGTTGGCAAGCTTTTAAATGAAGTTTTACTTCTGAACATAAAATTCTATGAGCCTCTGAAAGATGGAAAAGGAAGAGAATTTGGAAAAGGAAAAGAAGAAAGCTTTGGTGATTCACCAAGGAGGATTTCATAGCTCTTTCTCAATGAGACACTACAAAATGTCTTTAATGAGCCAATTCCAATACTTAAACTCCAGTGCATTACTCTGCTGCTCCTGAAATTTGAACTATTGACACTCACAACCAACCTATAAACACTATTACTTTTAATCTGAGTCAAGTATTTTGAGGAAATTTTTAGCTAACTTTAATTTAGATGCCATTTTTTCAAATAATACATAAAATTTTCATGTAAAAATACCTAAACTAAATTGTATTCATTTTAAAAAATAAAGTTAAGTACTAAATTATATTTTATTGAATTAAATACATACAAATATATAGTAAGAAAACTGATGAAAAAGGAGTTCATGTCTGTACCCAGTAAGTTATATCACATTTGCTTTCTAAACGAAACAGTCGTATACAATTAGCTGTGAGAGAATTCCACAATAAGAAATAAAAGGTCTGAGTCAATACAGACAATAGTACATTATTCACTGCTAGAAAATTTATTATTTTGAAACACTAGGGCAATATTCTTGATTTTTCATGATCATTTACCGTGATCATGATTTTTCATGAATTTACCATGATACTATGATTTGAGTGTATTCCTCAAAGCTAAGTGTTGAAAATTTAATCCCCAATGCAACTGTTGAGAGATTGAATCTTCAAAGGTAATTAGGGCATTATGCGTTGACTTCATGGATGGATTAATTGTTATCTCTAGAGTGGATTCCTAATAAAAAGAAGCATTTGGTCTCCTTTCTACTCTCTGTCTCTGTCTCTGCTTCTCTCTCTCTCTCTCTCTCTCTCTCTCACACACACACATACACACACACACACACACACACACTCACTTGTCCTTTTGCCTTTTGCCCTGAGATGATGCAGCAAGAATGTCCTCATCAGATGTGGACTCCCTTGCTCTTGTGCTTCCAAGGCCCCATAATTATAAATTACCCAATGACAGATATTCTGCTGTAGCAGCCCAAAATGGGCTAAGACATATTTATTTCCCTTTACATACTGCTTGGTCTATTATTTGTATTTTTGTATTCATAACCAAGCAAGAATTTATGACTACCATATCCATTACATTCTGAAAAGTTTTACAGAAAATACATAATTATGCCATCAAGAAATTAATATTAAGGGCTAGGGTGTGGCTCAAGTAGTAGAGTACCTGCCTAGCAAGCACAAAGCCCTGAGTTCAAACCCTAGTACTAGGGGAATGAAAAAGAAATTACTATTGAGTATAAGGTTAAGACATAGACACAAAAACCTCTCAATATGAGTAAGCAAAAAGGAATGCTAAGTTGTATTTAAGACAATAAAGTATCTCACATTCAAAAAGAACATAAATGTTCTAATGCCCAAATAGAATTAATTTATATGAAAAATCCAAGTAGAGTTCTTGCTACATAAGAGGTACTCAATTAAGCTCAGGGGATTTTTTTATCCCCCTTACTTTTTTTTCAGCTGGAAACTTTGTGAGTAAAGTGAATACTAGACTTTAAAAGATATTAAATAGACAAAAAGGAATTCAATAGGCATTAAAATAGAATATTATTGGAATAGAGGTAGGGTACCATATTCTGACTGAACAAACTGACCCTTTTATTTGGAATAGAGGTGTTGATAGTGTAGGAATGAAGTGTGAGAATGGGTGTTCAGTGAGCTTTGGTATTTGAACTTGAACCAGTCATTTTTATGTCCATACCAAATACGTATTATATCTCAAATCAGTATGTGGGTCCTGTCAAAACCTCCAGTCTTTTACTTATTCCTTGCCTTAGAGTTCTTTCCTATCTTCACTTCCTAATTACCCCATTAAGATTTCATAGTTGAACACTGTGACTCTCCTTAAATACTCTGAATTCTCTTGCTGCATTGTCTTCCCATCAACCTGACAAAATCCTACACCAACCCAACTATTTGCTTTTCCTAGGCAACCTATCAGGTTTGGTTCTGTCACTTCATGCAGAAGAGAAGCCATAATTGTGCAATGGGTAGTATCAATCTGTGAGCACTGATCTTAGAGCGGCACTTCTACCTGGGTATTATCATTCTCCAATTTTTCACACCTGTTCTAAACATGCTCCTCCCAGTTTCTGACAGCCTCACTTTACCTTGCACTTCCAGCAGATAACTTTTCCCTGACTCCACTGGGAAAATGAAAGCCACCATAAGGCAACTTCTCAAGTTCTGACTACACAATCTAACAAATCTGCTTTTTTTCCCAACCTTTGTTTTTCTCTTCTCATGCTGGAAAAACAACAGTCTTCATTATTTATTTAAAGCCAGTTCCTCAGCTTACTATGAATTCTATTTCAAAGTCTTCAACCATGATCTGTCCATGGTTAATCTCTCAGTTTCTCTCTTTCATGCACACACACGTGTGTGTGTGTGTGTGTGTGTGTGTGTGTGTGTAGTCAACATTTTCTCTCTTTGTCCTTCCCTGCTTCCAAATCCTTCTATCCAATATCCTATTGCACTCCTACTCTTCACAGTCAAACTTCTTGAAAAATTTAGTTGTACTTATTTTGTTCTTATTTCCACTCATATTCCTCAATCCACTGCAATCTCTAATATGATTCTACCAGAAGTGCTTGCACCAAGATTACCAAAATCTACATATGAGTAAAGCAGTGAGTATTTTAAATCATTTTCTAAGTCTCCATTTTTTTAACATTTGACATTACAGATCATTCTTTAAAATGGTCTTTTTTGGCTTCTATGACTCCCGACTCTGCTACTTTCCTACTTAACCTTTCTGAGTCCTCCTTGGCAGTCTCCTTCAATGATTCTCTTCTTACTTCTATCCCGTTATTGCTTTGCATACTTTTTCTGGCTTGTCTTGTTTATTTGTAGGATTTCAAAGTACCCCAAATCCATGAACTTCAGACCCAAATTCCTATCTAATTTCTGAGTGTGTCCTTAACGGATATCCACAAGCACACCAAACTCAACATAGGCTCCAAACTGAGATCAGATGCCTCATCTTCCAAGTGACTTTCCACTGAAGTTTCTTATTTCAATGAAAGGCATCATCACTCAGACAATTGTTCAAGTCTAAACCCAATAGCTTATCTGTCGATCTGTACATCTGCCCACTCCTTTTTAGAGGGCACATGCACATGCATGCACACACTTTACATACACATTTATCACAAAGTCCTTTTGAATCTGTTGATGATTTCTGCAACCTTCCTATCACTTAATCCATTTGCCTTTTCAGCCATTTCAGTGGCTGAACCTGTACAAAGGTGAATAATCTTCACATGTCATCAGGGCATCTAAAATGATCATCCTACTACATGAAACCTCTCAGGGAATTCTTTGCCCATACAGAAAAATACGAACTTCCCTCCTTCTATAAGGTCTCTTGGGATCTAGCCCCTGCCTGATCCTAGTTCCCTCCTTGGCCTTATCTCCTATTACTCACTCTGCATCTCTGAGATCTAACCATGTGCCCTTGTTCTTCAGAATCACCTCTATGGACAGTCTCTGATGTGAACCTTCTGTTTCCACATTCTTCGCCGCTAATTCCTTGTTATTCAGTTCTCAGCTTAACCACTACAGGGGCCTCTTCTGACTTCTCTATCACATCGTTTAATTTTCCTTATAATACAGTGCAAGTTCTGAACCTATCTTGTCATTTGTTGTTGTTGTTGATTTCTTAGCATATAATTCCATGAGTGCCTAAACTCACCTTATTTCTCATTGCTGAATCCCAGTGTCTATAACAGAGATAACTGAACTTTTCTATAAAAGACCAGAAAGTAAACGTTTATTTTGCAGGCCATTCACTATTACGCTAACTCTGATTTTGTAGCATGAAATCAGTTGTGGAGAGAAAGTAAAAAAATGAGTTTATCTTTGTGGCATTAAAACTTTAATCAGAGCCAGGCATGGTGGCACCCCCTAAAATCCCAGCACTCTGGAGCCTGAGTCAGGAGGATCATAAGTTTAAGACCAGACTGGGCTGCATTGTAAGAACTTATTTGGGGGAGGGGAGTTCTTTAATTATAAATACTAAAATTTTCAAGTTTGAATTTTATATGATTTTAATTTTCACAAAATATTTTTCACCTTTTGAGATTTTTGTTTCTTTTTTAACTATCCTCAAATGTAAAAACATTCTTAAGTACCAAAACCTTCATCCTTCTTGCTCTTAGGCCATAGTTTGCCCAACCCTGGTCTAGAATGCTTACTGTTACCCATAGGAGGATCACAAACCAGATTATTAAGTGGATGAACAAGTGAAGGAAGGAAGAAGTAAACAAGGACTTGGTTTGCCTTTGTATATCTATTCTTAGACTTGCCTTGGGCCAAGATGAATACGATTACACATTCTACTGATTCAGTGCTCAACATGGATTTGCTCTATGTTCCTGGTTGTTACTTGTTTGTAAGAATGCTACTAGGTTGGTTACCTAAGTCACTGGAATCAGCACAAGATATGAAAATCTTGATAACTTTGGCTGTTTTAAAATGTCAGCTAAACTGGATGGGGTACTGTTTCCCAAATCAAAATTTATGTATTTGAAATCCAAAAGCTTAGGTACTATGATGAAAAAAATTGAGAATACATTGCTTTTAAAATATATACCTTTAAGTCCCTGTGTAAAATAAACAAGCTTTCCAAGATAATTATAGGTAAAATATTTTTTCTCTAACCTCCTGTTTCATATAATTAGAGAAGGTTTCTTAAAGAAAGTAAAATTTAAGGAGGTCTTTTTAAAGGGCTTTGAAATGATTCAAGTCTTCTTTTACCCTCCTTAGGCTTGTTTCCCTGTGTATGGCCATACTTTGCAAAATTCTCCCCCTTTAACTGCAGCCCCTTCCCAGCCCCCCAAAATATTCAAATGAATGGAAAAGATCAGACTTCTATTCCTAAATTAAGATGAGAAAAAAAATTAAGTTGAAACAATTAAAGGGAAATAATAAAGAAAGTTAAATCCTATAACTTAAAAAAGAAAGCTTAAATGACAAAAGATAACTGTTAAGATGTTAAATAACTCCCCCCAAAATAATTTCCCCCTAATAAGCAAGATTAAATCACTCATCAGAGGGAAAACGTAATATTTTAGAGAAAGTTGTAGGAAGCCTTCTGCTCCTGGGAGCAGAAACTTGGTTGAAAGTTTTGGAAAGCAATGACACTGTAAATTTACACAAGTGCTGAACTGGTGGGTTTAAGAGCATTGAGACTGTATTGGGGATGCACCTGACTTGAGAGTAACTTAGAATTGCCTGTTTCTAAATTGTCACTTGTAAAAGTGAATCAAACAGGGGAGAAATTTTAAGTGACTTCTTAGGCTATCCCTGAGATGTATTTCATACTTTATAATCCCATTCTCAATAACAAGCACAATTGGGTAGGGAGAGAGGGGCTTCTTTAGAAACTCCAACAGATTATACTGATATTTGTAGCTTCCACTGAAAGGAAGGATGGAAGGAAGGAAGGAAGGAAGGAAGGAAGGAAGGAAGGAAGGAAGGAAGGAAGGAAGGAAGGAAGGAAGGAAGAAAGGAAGGAAGGAAGGGGAGGAGAGGAAGGGAGGCAAGGAAATGTTCTTTTCCTTGCCATCATTTTCATTTGGGGAGTGATAGGAAGCCTTCTCAGGCATCAGTCCTTGTCTGGCTGTTCATTACTTTTCTAAGCTCATGCTTGAATTGCTGAGAGCTTCCTTGAGGCTTCCTTAGTTTTCATTGAGCTTGGAACCTGTGGTATCTGTATGAAAGCCAAGTTTTGAGTAAACCTGAGGCTATTTAGAGTTTCAGGTGGGAATCATGTGCTCTTCAAGACTGAACTTGGCATCTTTGCCCGGACTGTGTATTTGATGGTACTTTAATTATGAGGCACATAAGAAGTGAAGGGAAGAAGGCTCAAAGGCAGTTTGACTGCCAGACACTGAATTCAACAAGCATCTAGTTTAGCTTAGTACGCCCCACACCTGGAACCAGAACCCCTGACTAACACATAGTGGAAACAACAAACACCTGTTGTGCTATGTAGACATGCAAATCACTATAAAAAGCAGGACATACCTCCAGTCTTCTCTTCATCCTCTCTTCTCTCAAACTCATCCATCAGGTGGTGTTTTATTCATGCTGGGAGAAGCTGCACTCGTGTAAATGTATGTGTGTGGGTTTTTCCTATACAGCCTAACTGCTATTGCCTTAAACAAACTGAGAGAGACAGAGATGGCAAAGAATTCCTAAGATTAAGGTCAAGAAGCCATCATAATACCTAAGATTTTGCAATTCAAATATATAAACTAAACATTTCTCTCTCCCAATATCGATGTGTGCCTCCCAGTTCAAGATGATATAAGAGGGTTGATACAGTGGCTCAGGTGGTACAGTGCCTACCTAGCAAGCGTGAAACCCTGAGTTCAAGCCCCAGTACAAAAAAAAAAAAAAGATGATATAACAGGGAAAGTATCACTATTTATTCTGTGTGGGCTTAAAAAAAAAAAACCAAAAAACTAAGATCCACTAAAACTGAGGTTATCATGTATCAACTATTGGTAACCTTTAGCCTGCCCGGTGGAATCATAGAAGGTAATGAAGATGTAAAGGTCTAGAAGAAGAAAGGAATTACAAGTAGAGGTTAAGAACTTCTTTTAGTAGGGTGGAAAAAGGTTATCAGAGAGTTGCACAGAGAACAATTCCTTGATAAGAAAGTACTTAGGGGCAATTCTAGTCAATTAGAATCTGTTTTCCTAAGATTAGAAGTTGACATTTTGATGGTAGCATAATTAAAATTATCTGTAACACTTTGCAAGTTCAGTACTGGGAAAACATTAAATACAAAGCTAAGTCATTGGGAGAGAGAAAGGAGGGAACAAGGAAAAGCAGACCAGAGAAAGTAGTGCTTATCCAACCCTTTAATTTACAAATGAAGAAATTGAGTCTAGGACAATTTAAATGACAGAGAAATCCACTTAGCTAATTAGTATCTAGGGACCAGATTAAATGCTAATGAAAGGAATTTCTGCAAGGTATTTGGGGCACGCAGAAATTCCAATGATCTTCAAAACACACTGGGTTTATACACATAGTAAAGTCATATTTAGGGTACACACAGTATGTAAATATATATTAAAATTCAAATCCATAAAGCCAACGTTCAATGCTGTTATAAACACAACATGGGAAGAATAATATTCCAGTTTGTGACATTCCTTAGGTTTGTTAATGTCATATGTGCTATGTAGACAAATTCCCTTAGCAAAATAAGGCAATTACCTGAAAAAAATATTAACATTTACCATTCAAGTGAAGCTGGATCAAACTATGTAAATATAGTAATTGCTTGCATTCTCCATTTTATTGCCATTTTTAAATTCCTAGAATAGTCTGTGCTGGTGTTTTGATGACTATACACACAAACACAAAAGGACATGGGGAAGCCAAATCTCTCTTTGCCTGAGCATAGAAAAAGAGATGATTTATTCCATCCTTATTCACACATTAACCTAAGGAGGGAGAGTCACCATTTCCACTGGGGTATTCTCACTTGCTATTTCCCAGGACTGCCTTCCCATGGCCATTCACTGATACAAGTCAAGATGGCCCTCCTTCTAAGATGGAGGAAGAGCTGGAGGGAAGGACGGGAGAAGTAGAGGTAAAATGACGTTAAACGTACTGCAATGCTATAAACTGAAGGTCTCATGTGTGATTAATTCCTCAAGTATGGATAATTTTGAAAAGTAATTTGGATACTATTAAGCTACCAAGTGGAGTCTACGTCACTCTCTTGGCCTCACTGCTTCTTGGTCTTTTGAGTAAACAGATCTCTCTTTCTATCTTTTTTTCCAATTGAAAAAATATTGCAATTTTTATCTTGACTCTCACAAAGTTTCTTACTATAATACCTTATCTAAAATATGGTGAACTAACAATAAGGAAGAGGAAAAGTCAGCTATCCCATATGATTGAACTCAGTCTGGATTGTTTAATTATTGATGGATGTACTTAAGAGCTCTTAAGCAGGAGAAGCACATAACTCTTAGATATTAACTTAAATTGATTTCTTTAAATAATTTCTTACTCTTTCTTTCTAACTCAGCCATGTTGATATACACTGGTCTATCAACCTATTTAAGACACAAATGTCTTCCTAGGAAAGTGATTCATCACCCTGGTAAGTATCAAAACCTGAAAGAGAATCTGCAGTTATTGTTAGTGTTAGCTGTTGTGCTGAGATTAGCAGAGTTAGAACCCAGATAGATAAGTATAAAATGTGTCCAGTCCAGGATTGGAGGTGTGTCTCAAGTGGTAGAACACTTGCCTGCCAGCTTGAGGCTCTGAGTTCAACTGCTAGTATCACCAAAAAAAACATAAAATGTGTCTGCTTTTGTCATAGAAACCTAGTCATGTGCATAAAAAACCATAAGAACAGAAATAACTGTACAAGGTAACCTTAAATAAATACAAAGGCCATAAAAGTGATAGATGTTCATAAAACAAAGAAGACAAGTCACCAAAGACTGGAAAGCTCACTGTTTTCCTACTGACTTGAATCAAGCAAGGCCTAAATAAGGTCTCCCAAGCTCTTTCAAACATTTGTCCCAATCCCCACAACACTGATTCCCATCTGTTAAGCAGCTCACCTGATCTGGATCTGGTTGGGCCATGCAGGGAGGAAAGCATTTCTAAGTGTGGACAGACCCTGAAGAGTTAAAGAAAGCCTTCTCCAAAGGAATTTATGCATATGAAAATGTCTAAAATCAACAGACACAGACTGTGGCATTCAGAAATAGTTCCAAATTCCTGCCATCCAGTCAGATTTACATGGAGTTCTAAAAATTAAAACAAATATATTTCAACCATATAGTGTTTACAGATATATCTGGATGACTAAAGTTTTCAGTTTTCACCCAAACATGGGGTTGAAGGTTTTACTATCTACCCAAGTAGTCTATAAATTAGCTAATTTGTGCGGGGGGGTGTTTTGGCTTCAATCTAAGAGTAAGAATTATTCATTAGAATTGAAATATATGTGCCACATAATCAAATTGAGGATTAAGACATCATTTAAAAATATATATATCACTCTTACAATGTGGCAATATAATTTAATGTCAAGAACTATTGTTTGAGATTAAAAAGTAAAATGGAAGAATTTTTAAAAATATTCTGCCTCCTGTCAAGAGTTGCCAGGAAGAACAAGGTAAACTGTTTCAAACTGAACGTGTCCAAACAAATTTTCTTTCTAAACATAAGGGTCATTGACTGTCGATTCAGCCCTACAAGCCGTGCCACTCAACCTTCTTTGCTTGTTTGCTATTTGTAGAATATAAAAAATAATACTATACCTACTCTGACAACCTTGCAGGATTTTTCTGGAGATCAACTTACTAAAAGAACAAAAAAAGGGCTTCAAAAAATTTAACAGCACTTTGCAAATGCTAGAGTTAAAATAAAAAAATAAATTAAATAATTAGCCATTTAAAATGTTAAATGATATCATTGAAAAAGTATAGCTTAATGATAATATCTCTCTTTATACCAAAGAATTACGTAGTGAGGATATTGAGTTTTTGACACTGTACTCATAAAATCTTCATCCACCCCAAAGCTAAGAAGGTAAATGCATTCTCACACTCACGATTGCTACTTGTTTTATAATATAGTCATACTCATACGCTATTTCCTTTCTAATCTCCTCATTTCCCTTGACTCTTGAAATAAAGTAACTTTGGTGTATGAAACTATCTTTTAATAAGGTAAAATTAAATTGTGTTTGCACCTGCTTCCATGCTGCTGTGGCTCGCGAATGCCTCTAGAACTCAACTTATGCAAAGCAGACTGCATCAGAAGGACCTTGGTAAAGCCTCCGGGAAACAACTGACTGCAAAAGCTCCTCTCAAGACTGTGCCCTCTACTGGAGGGGTGAAGAAGCCCCATTGTTACAGACCTGGTGCTGTGGCATTCCGTGAAATTAGGTGCTCTCAGAAGTCCACTCAACTTCTGACTTGCAAACTCCTCTTCTGACGTCTGGTGTGAGAAATCATTAAGGACTTCAAATAGATCTGTTGGTGTTTGTAGGAGGTAAATGAGGCCCATCTGCCCTTTTAAAAGACACCAACCTGTGTGCTAGCCATGCCAAGCACATAAACAATTATGCCAACAGATACCCAGCTAGTATACCACATATGGGAAGAATATGCCTAAGAATCTTCTTGAGGTGCAGGCCTATAATCCCACAGATAGAGAGTTTGAGGCCAGCCTGGTCTACAAAGCATAACCCTGTCTCAAGAAAAAAAAATGAATCTAGTATGATATAAAACATTTCTCAAAATAATTTTTTTCCCTTCTTCTGTTATTGGTAACTCTGTTAAATATTTTTTCCCAGGGGGCCAAAATGTACCTAAGTATACGATTGAGAGTAGAAAAATAGGAGACAGGAATCAGGTATTGGCAGTTTATCCATTTTCATTTGTGTGTGAATTTTTAATATAGTGTGGGAGTGTGAACCATTGATGTAAGTCACAATATTTCAGTGAACACGTTTCAGCAGTTCAGCCTTATATAATTATATAAAAAAAAACCTGTTAAATTTTTCTGGACCAAAAAAAAGTAAAGTTAACAGACATTTTCCTTAAAGGATACAAATTAAAATCTTGAGTGAATTCATATACAATGCTCTGAGTCATCTCATTTTTCCCTCCTAATAGAAGAAATGCACTCATTTCTTCAAAATTATACTCATTTTCCTTAAAATTGCTCTTTCACATTTGTTCTTCTTTTGAAATATCAATTAAACTAAAAAGGATACTGCCAACAGTTATTGAATGCCTAATATGTGCCTAGGCACTGGATGAAATGTTTGTCACTTCATTTTATAGGTAGCACATATGTTTACCCCCATTGTACAGTGAGGAAAATGAAGCCAGAGAAGTTAAGAAACTTTGCTCAGTATCACACAGCCAGAATTAGACTCATTCTTAATCTTTTCTTTCTTTCTTTTTTTTTTTTTTGACAACACTGGAGTTTGAACTCAGGGTCTCACACTTGCTAGGCAGGCACTCTACCACTTAAGCCACTCCACCAGCCCTCAATCTTTTCAACTCAAGCCAGATAAAGCTGTCTTTATTCAATGATGGTCATCAGTACTTCCTTCCTCAGCTCAGTTGAGTAGATCATAGAGTTCAAGCACTTCCCAAATATGCCCCATGGTCACATTTACCAAAACAGCTGGCCAGTTCTTACCAGTGTGTCCAGCCATAGAAGTGAGACTCTACTATAGTGTGTGCCACACTCCTACTTCTCCTTCTATTGAGAGCCTGAGAACACTGTGCTGCCATAAGAGAAGTCAAGGTTCTGTTCTAGGTCTATATACTAAAGATGTTGGACCCAGAAGTAGAACTAATGTGGGAAACAAATATTCCCTTTTTCATACATTCCCTATTTGCATGCCCTTATGAGTGAAAACATACAGAAATTCTTTAAATGGATGGAAAATATTCCATCACAAGATAAGACAAACAATTTAAGGAGACCCCCACCAAAATGAAGTGAGTTTCCCTGAAAGCCAAGGGCCTCATTTCATTGCAGTGTTTTCATACATGATTGTCACTGAACAAATAAGAGACAACTTCCAAATGGTGACATGAAAACCAGTTGCAGAGAAAAATCCCTCAGTCTGTTCAGCAAAGGACAGTTCCTATCTACCTTGGTCACAGTTCACCTTAAACTTGTCAGAACTGTGTACTCAGAGTGACTCAGGTTTTAATAAGCTTTATTTTACCAAGATTTGTAGCAGCATGAAAAGTGTACTTCTCTCTCCTCAGTCCACTGGGGACTAATTTGAGGCTACACAGGGCTTAGTAGGAGGAAGTATGTAAAAATTTCCTCTCCAATCTTTGACAGCTTCAAAAGCTGGTGCGTTTACCTAGGATATTCAGAGCAGTCCTGAAACTTCATAATTGAAGAAGCAAAAATTGTCTTCTCTCCTGCTTCTTTTGGATCAGGTCAAAAAGTGTTTATATCAAATTGCATGCCTTTTCTAGATTTAGCCAGGCAGTAAAAGGCCCCATGTCTGCAGAAGCCAGGAGCTTATGACAACAGGGAGGCCAGTGTTCCTCCCTTACATGCCCAGCTTCTAAAGTAAACATGCAGGGGGGGTGGAGTTGTGAATCCCCAGCAGACAAGGCTACTGGCTAGAGTTTCCACTTTCTCTACCACTTCTCTGCTCTACTGTCCTCTAGCCCCACCCCGGGGAAAAAGTGTCAGGCTCTGCTTACCAGACAAACCACACAGACAAATGCCAACTGCTCACTGGGGTGTCCAGCCCCAGCTGTGTGGCAGCAGCTGGTTCCTTGAAGATCAGAACACCAAGAAACTCCAGAAATGCAGCCAGGACCCAGCAACTAAGATTTTCTCTTCTAGAAGGTTGTTTGCTTGAATTTCTATGTGAAAACAGTCTGCATCATATTGCTATAGGACTAACTAATATGTATTAGTTACTTATCCATGTCAGGTACCCATCAAACAAGCTATGTATTATCATTCACTTAGTCTTTATAGCACCTCTATCAGGTTGCAAAAACTTTGTACCCTCATTTAACAGAGGAGGGAACTGACCCAGAGTGTCCAGAAAGTGTTCAACACATGAGCTTACAGAAAATATCTGCTAATTGAAGTACTAATATTAAGAAAGCCTTAATCCATTTAAAATGTTCCACAAATAGGGAATAACTCCTAAGATTGACCCACAAATCTTATTTAACCCAGTTGTATCTTCACTTTATTGTTTTTAATGATAATTTTTATTATGGTATTTTCACAGGGAAAGCTGGTCTAAACCCCAGCTTCAACCGTTGATTTATTGAGCAGCTACTTTCTGAAGCAATATTAGCACCAAGGATGCTAAGAAAGCTAAGGAGGCATGTTCCCTACCATGTAGGTGTGGGAGGTGCTTCTTTCCCTACCCAAGTGGCAGGGATGCCTGCTGGAGGGGTTTCTTGTCCATGGCTGAATGATAGGACATCCTCCTGGACATCAGGACCCTTTCCCTCACTAACCCAGATGCTGCCATACCCTTCCAATAGAGCCCTGCGGTCCAGATTTGCCTTGAACTTGAACTCTCAATCCTTCTGCCTCTGCCTCCTTCTTTTTTTTTTTTTTTTTTTTTTTGAGGTACTGGAGTTTTAACTAAAGGCTCCATGTTTGCTAGGCAGGTGTTCTACCACTTGAGCCACACCTCCAGCCCCTTCCTCTGCCTCTTTAGTGCTGGGATTGAGGAATGCACCAACAAGCCTGGCTCTCATAGTTTTCAATTAAGTTAAGGGATAGAATGGATAGAATTTTCTCCCATCTTCATTTTCCTTAAACTGTTGGCACCTGTTTCTGCATGTCTAGTGACAAGTGCTAGCAGATGACAAAATGAATTAATGAGAAGTATATTAACATTAACAGAAGAATGGAGAAACAGTCAATCCTATTAGCTCAACAGCTTGGAGTTATTTTTGTGGGCCTGGCTGTTCACAGTTGTGATTTTACAGTCTCTATATATTTAAGTTCTCATGCATGTTTGTTAGACCAAAGCTGGTTTTCGCGGTGAAATACAATACATCAGCATTCCATACTGTTCTTCAATGGCATCAATACCCTCCACTCCCCAGTCAGCTTTGAGGATTCTGAACTACATCTCTCTTCCTTGACACCACACACCCTTCCATCCCTACCCCAGGGCACCAGAGAAATTTCCTCACCCCACACTGTGAACTTTCTGAAGGCATTTCCAGTGGAACCACCAGTTAGGGATTAATAGTTATATTAAGTGTCTAGTAAGATTTGTTGAGTTTAAATTGATCCTAGTGTACATTAGTTCCTAAACTTGGCTTCCTCTCCTATTCCATTCATCCACAGAGGGCTGCCCTAAGTTCCATGTTCCAACAAAGCTACAACAATAAAATATCAAAACAAAAACTACCTAGCTTAAAAACTTTTTTTTAACCAGTTGCAAATATGATTTTGTGTTAAAGATGTCTCAACTCGTTCACTTTCTATTTATTAGTGTTTCTAAATATAGATATTTTCTCATTAGGTAAGCCTGTTAAATTCAACCAGGATCAAACCAGCAAAAGTTTCTAAGTAAAAGACTGCTCTTCTCTGCTGAATATTTATATAAGATGCCAATTGAAAATCAATAAAGCTACAATTTTATTTCTAATATACCCTTATAGGTTCAGCACAATTTTAACCTCATCCTCTACAACTATCTAGTTACTATAAACATGCTATAAAATCATTAATGACCAAGAAAGACTTGATTATTTCTACTGCTCACTAGTTTTAAAAAGTCAACCTTAAGTATCTTAGAAAGATTTTCAACAAAAGTTGAAGACAGGAATTTTTTCAATTAATTCTTCATCAACCAAGAAAGAAAGAAAGGAGTAAGTAAAAAGAATCTCCCAATTTCTTGAAATTCTGCTTACTTGAAGTTTTATTGCATACAGAAATATTTTTAGTAAGAAACAAATAAAATAATTATATTCCTGGCAAAAGATCTGCCAGGAAGTTTCTTTTAAACTGACAATTTCTCTGCTGAATTTTAAATGTGATTTGATTTACAAAAGTATGATTTTCAGATGCAGTGGAAATCTGTTGTAGAAAGTACACCCAGCTGGTTTACTTCCTGTGCCTGGAGACCCTGCTGTATTCTTCCAAAGGTATATTTGCAGTCAAAGAAGAGCTTAGATCCTAGGAAATTCTGCCTCAATAACATTTTTTTTGGAGAAAGAGATAAGACACTTCTCTCTCCGTTTGGATTCAGCCAATACCTCATTTTAAACAGCCTGTTCTCAAAAGGCCTAAGACACAGGAAGGGGAAAGGGAGATGCAATCAGCATGAGGGAGTTGGGGGCTTGGGCTTTATGCCAGGCCTCCCCATCCTAATCCTAACCACACAGCTCACGGTTTCCTAAGAATGCAAGGATGGCCTGAAACAGCTGAGCTCTGCCAACTTTAGAATCCACAGATTGTGTTTGTTGGTAAGTAAAGGCATTATTGCTTATCAACCACACATCGTTTTTCGAGTGCAGAATATTCCCGTATGGTGAACAACATTCTGTGTTGGAAATATCCCCAGTGAGCTTTGAGCAGGAATTCCCAGTGAGCTCAATTATCATTATATCCAATTATCCATTGGTAGCCCTCTTTGATGTTGCTTGTAATTGACTCCTTGATGATGATTGTATTGCTTTATTTCTTGCCATAACAAATGAAGAAATCCACAAATCTGGTTAAAGACTAAATTCTAACTTCAGAGATAGAACTAAAAACAAGGATTTTCCTCTAACTTATTTAGTGATTTTCAAACTAGCTGTCATTAAAATTACCAGGAAAGTTTGTTGAAGTACCCCTAGAGTTTCTGACTCAGCTGGTCTGGTTTGGGGACAAGAATTTACATTTCTAACAAGTTCTCAGATAGTGCCAATGATCTAGAGAAGACACCTGGAGAACCACTGTTCTAAACAAATTGGTGCTTACAAACTCACAAGGTGTACACAGATAAAATTGTCTTTGGTGCCTCAGCCCAGCCACTCAAACTCAAAAGCAGAGTCAGAGAATGAGTTGTTCCCTTCCCAGGAAAGAGTAGGGAATGTCAGCTCTCAGTGCTCCAGGGAAGATGAAGAAAACCTGAGGAAAAAAGTCATAGAGAAGCTATGTTGGCCTTGTCTGAGCACTTCTGCCTGTGGCTCCAGTGTAGTAGGAACAACATAGGCTGAGAAAGACAGCCATGGAAACTTCTATTAATGGTTCTCATAGAGAGTAAGAACTGGTTTCCCAAGCACAGGTAATGGAGTACTTTTTCCAAATTCTATCACTATAAATCCATCTTGATCTTGTATTACAAATATTTGCACATAAATTCCAGTTTCTGGAGTATAACTAAATTATATACATTGCTCATATCTTAAGGCCAATAGGGGGCTGGTAGAGTGGCTCAAGTGGTAGAGCCCCTGCCTTGCAAGCTGAAGGCCCTGAGTTCAAACCCCAGTACTGCCAAAAAAAAAAAAAAAAAAAAAGCAACTTAAGGCCAATAGGTTCTAACTAAGTTAGGGAAGTCTGTTAATCAAAGGGAGAAAAATCTAGTTATACAGTGCCATTTCCATGATAAATCTAACTTCCAAGAGTATTTTCCAGAGGAGACTTTCTAATGGTAGAAGAAAAGACTATCAGTTTCAAACACTATTATGCATCATAGTATAGAATTTATGGATGTGCATTATTGTTTATATGTTAGTCAATTTGATGCCAGATATCTAAGTACAATATCTCCCAGGTTTGAAGTATTCGTTGGTCCCACTCAGCCACTAATCATTTTTAATTCAATCCTAGACTATGCAAAATGAACCCAGATCCTCATCCCTTCATTATGCCTAGATTCACGTAAAGTCCTCTTCATTGATCTTAATGGTCCAAGATTAGCCCAACTTAAAAACTTCCATAACTTTCCTTCATGATACAGCCTTCCTCTACATTTTTAAGGTTGTATCTCTATCCACTGAGCAAGAATGCTACACTCATCCCCATAGCAATTCTTCCCTTTCCTCAGACTAACATTTCTGAAGCAACACTTCCATCATCATGTCAATAGCCACCTTGCTCAAAAGTCTGCAGTGATCACTCACTGCCTGTAAGACCTAGGTCAAACTCCTTTATTTACATTAAAAAGAAAGTTTACCATTTTACCTGACTCAATCACTTATCTCAATCATTCCCTAAAAGAGCACTTAACCCCAGAACATCAGTCACACAGCAGCATCACTAATTAGACAGATGTGTTTTTTTGTATCAAAAGAGAAAAGGACTTCAGACAGAGCAGAGGCTTTATTATATCTAATAGGTCCTGATAAATGCTGATTTAATTACACTGGCTCAATGCAATTAAATGATCTTTTCTTTCATTTTTGATAATTTTTTTTGTGGGCCCGAAGTTTGAAGTCATGTCTTTGCGCTTGCAAAGTAGACACTCTACCACTTGAGTTCCACCTCCAGTTCTTTTCCTTCTTTTTTGTTTTATGGGTTTTGTTTATTTTTGACACAGGGTCTTGTCCTGTAGCTCAAGCTGGCCCTGAATTCACTAAGTAGTCCAGGTTGGCCTCAAATTTGCAGTCCTTCTGCCTCAGCCCCCAGAGTGCTGAGATTACAGGCATGTGCTCCCAACAACCAGTGTGGTTCACTGATCTTTGATGTTATCAGAATCAAGTATCTGCTTGTGCCTCTCATCTGCACCTCTCATTGTTTATTTTTTATGTTTAATATAGACAAAATTTAGCTCTGACTTACCATTACTTAACACCATTCTTTCAAGCTCACCAACTATTTAATCAAATGCAATAAACACCTGTGTGCATTTAATGACCAAATACAGGCACAGACAGGCAAGTTTCTGAGAAGAGCAGGCAGCCTCAAAGATGGCCCCCACTGGTCCCTCCTGGAACTCAATCCTGTGCAACCTCTCTCTTGAGTGTGGGCTGGACCTAGTGACTCACTTCTAATTAGTAGACTATGGCAGAAGTAATGAAATATTACTTCCAAGAGCAGGTTATAAAGTGTCTATCATTTCTGTCTTGGGGGCTTACCCTTGCTCTCTTTTGGATCACTTGGTGCCCTTTGTAAGGCAGCTCTAGGGAGAAGCCCCTGTGCATGGCGTGAACTTGAAAGCAGATCATCTAAGACCTCTCATTAGCCAGAGGAGTGAGCTTAGAAAGAGATCCTTCAACCAACTGATCTTCAAGATCACTGCAGCCTACATCAATACTTCAACTGCAGCCTCATCAGAACCCACACCATTCAGGTAAACTACTCCTGGATTCCTCATGTAGAGATTTGGCATAAGAAATGTTAAACATCTTAAGTCTCTAATTTTGGGGAGGGGTATAATTAGGTATATAGTAGTAGATGCCTAATACAGGGCTATAATTTGTGGTTTAGACTAAAGGTTGGGTACTTTCTGCTAAAATCCATGAAAATTCATGCTCCGTGGGAGCCCACTTGTGATGGTTTGTCTTGACTGTCAACTTGACTGTACCAAGAGATGCCTAGAAAATTGGTAAAGAGTACTTCTGGATATGACTGTAAGGGTATTTCCTGAGAAGATTGGCAGGTTGGTCAGTGAATTCAGTAGGGAAGGCTCACCCTGCACATGGACCATGCCATCCCATAGATAGGCTGGAGGCCTAAAAAGAATGATATAGCAGAAAAAGAGGTCCCCACTTTTTTTTTTTTAGGTGCTGGGGCTTGAACTCAGGACCTACACCTTAAGCTACTCCACCAGCCCTTTTTTGAGTTGGGTTTTATCAAGATAGGGTCTCGCAACCAATTTGCCCAAGCTGCTTCAAACCATGATCTTGTTGATCCCTGCCGTCTGAGTAGCTAGGATTACAGGTGTGAGCCACAGGTACCTGGCTTCCCATGCTTCTTGACCCTTCTTGAGCCAGCACAGCAGATGTAGTTTTTTGTTTGGTTGGTTGGTTAGTTGTCTGGTTGTTTGTTCGGTTGATTGGTTTTGCTTGTCTGTTACCCATGAATATCAGACTCCAGATTTTTCAGTCTTTGAACATAGACGTGTACTAGCACCTCTCCAGAGAGCTGTCAGGCCTTCAGATTTAGATTGGAGCTACATCATTGGTCTCTCTTGTTCTGAGGTTTCCAGCTTCTTGGGTTGAGCAGCCTCAGGGTTCCCAGGCTCTCCATCCTGCAGATGGCCATTGTGGGACTATCCAGCCTCTGATTGTGTAAGCAAATCTAATAAAACTCCTCCTATAATAATATATTCTATTGGTTCTATTTCTCTGGAAACCTCTGACTAAATATCACTTAAAATAACAGCTATGTATTGTCGCATCCTTGCGATTCGACTCGAGGCATGAACTCGGGGCATCATGGTGGAGTACTGGCAACAGTCAGGACTCAGCTACATCCGCTTCTCCCAGATCTGTGCAAAGGCAGTGAGGGATGCATCGAAGACAGACTTCAAAGCAAATGCCAAAAAGGCTTCTGGTAGCAGCATAAAAATTGTGGTAGTGAAAAAAAAATAATCAACCCCACTAATGCACGAAGTGCTACATTTTCATGGTGAAGACTGTGGGCAAGTTATGGCAGATTGATATCATCTCACTTCCTTGGGAAAAAATAACTATCTATGCATAATTTAATGATGCCAATAAATTGACACATGGTTCAAAAAAAATAATAGCTATGGACATGCTCCTTATTAATTTTCTAACATAAAGGATAGAATCAATAGCTAAGTGAGGTTGAGGTCACATGTAGTCTTATATGCAAATGTAAGATAACAATCATAAAGGAGAGGTAGGCTTTTAGGTTTTTTTGACTCATAGTGCTCCTACGTTAGCCTCCTGACTCCTGGGATTATAAATATTCCTATGGTGCTTTTAAGAATGGCTTGGAAATGACTCTAAAATAATCATGGATTCATTTTTCTAGGGACAGAAAAAAATACCTTAAATAAAGGTTGTCTGAATCCTTGTGTTGCTGTCCTAAAAGACAGCTAGGCAACAGAATTCTCAATCCAGGAGGAAACTAATACTTCCCTAAGGAGCAATTTCCTTAAACATCATATAGGTCACATACACATAGTCACACATGCACACACAGAGAGAAACATGCTTTCTCTCTCATACATACTTTTGTTCACACACACTCACATCCAATATTAAACCAGAGGATGCCTTGGTCCATGGGAGGACCTATTATCTTCTCTAGCTAAGAGCTACTATCACAAGCAGTAAATGTAACCCTTTGCATCACTGAGAACTGTCTGAATTCAGATTTGGTGATCACCACAACCTTGTACCCAGAAAAGTTTTCACTAAGTAATATTAAAGTACTAAAAGCATATTTTATTCTTCTCAGATGTTCTTCAGATAGGCTCTGCCAACTAGACACTTCATGCCTCTGAATCTTCATCTTTTCATTTTGGGGCTGGTTACAATGGTTCATTTTAGAAATAAGACTAGACAAAATTGACAGAGTTGGAAGTGAGCTGCAAGAGCATGGACTTTGAGCCAGACAGAGCTATGGACAGGATGAAATAACATAATGTGTTAAGTGTCAATGGCCAAAGTACCAGACAGTGAAAGTGTGCTAAGACAGTGTTGTTTACATCACCATCCCCTTCAGCAAGGCTGCTTCTACTCTCCTCCTCTTCCTCCTTCTCCCTTGTCTCCTCCAGTCACCACCACCGTAACTCATTACTTTCTGTGATCTAGAAAACTACTCTCATATCCTTTGACGAAACTAAAGTGATTGAATAACAATTTAAGACACTGCTTTTCTCAAATACATTAATGCTTTAACAGGTATTAATTGAACTTTTTCTTCCAGACACTGAAAGCCATTCATCTGTCCTGATGTCATTTATGGGTTCCAGAGTCAGACTGCCTCTACTCAAATTCCATTTTCCCCAATTAACCACTATGTGACTGGGGCAAAGGACTTAACACTTCTATATTTACATTTTGTTTCATTTGTATAATAAAACCATCCTTCCAGGGCTGAGAGTGTAGCTTAGTGGTAGAGTATGTGTTAGCATGCACAAGGCTCTGGATTCAATCCCCATAACAAAAAAACAAACAAAACAAAACACAATCCTTCCAGCATTGTGGTAAAAGTAAAATGAGACAATCCAGATGACATTCTTAGTAAAGCTCTAGAATGGAATGTAAGCTTCACGATCCCACAGAGTGTCTGCCAGGCTCATGGCTATGTCCTATAACCTGGAACAGAGCCCAGTACAAAGTAGAAGTGCAAATACTTGTTGAAAGAAAGGAAGAATGAATGAATGAGTGAATGAATGACTGAATGAGCACATAAAATGTATGTAGATACTAAGGTATTTGTTTTAATACAAAGATAAGTACAAGTAAGGAAACGGATTATATACTTTTCTTCTCCAAAAATGAAAGAGGTAAGAACACTTTCAAATTCATTTTATGAGATTAGCATTACCCCGATACCAAGGCCACTGAAAACACTGGAGAAAAAAATTACAAGCCAATGTTTCAGTTAAAGCTAGATACAAGAATCCTCAAAGAAGTATACAAACCAAATTCAACACCATATTATGAGGATTATGCACCATGATCACATGAGATTTGTCCCTGGGATGCAAGGATGTTTCAACTACACAAATCAATAAAGGTGATATATCACATTAGCAGAAATAGTATTCAGCTTTAAAAAATGAAGGAAATTCTGTCATTTGTGACAATATGGATGAATGTGGGAGACATTTTGCTAAGTGAGGTAAGCCAGGCACAGAAAGACAAATACTGTATGATCTTATTTATAAAGGGAATCTTAAGTCAAACTCTTAGAAACAGAATAGAACAGTGATTGCCATGGGCTTCAAGTGAGAAAATGGCGAGATGTGAGTCTCAAATTTTCAGTTCTATAAAATGAGCAAGCTCTGGAGATTTAATGTACTGAGTGATAACTATAGTTAATAATACTGTTGATTAGTTAACACTATTTCAAGTACCGTATACATGAAATTTGCTAAGAGTGAACATATTAAATGTTCTCAGCATACATGCACAAAAGGTAAACTATGTGAAGTAACAGATGTGTTAATTGGATGATCATTTTACAATATATACTTTGTATAAAAGCATCACCTTATCTGCTGTAATTATTCTTATTATTGTCAATTATATGTCATAAAGCTAGAAAGCCATGTGTACAAAGCTAGGACTTATTATATTTAAAGTTATTTAATAAGCCTTACCTAAAGAAAATGACAAAATGAAAAGTAAAAGCCAACCCTTCTATTTTCTCCAGAATTTTTCCCCAGAGAAAGACACTATACTGTTTCTTAGGTTTCCTACCATAGAAATAAAAATTCTTTATGCATATATTGCAAATATCCATTGAGATGTAAAGACAAAGAAGTTAAGACCTGACAAAATTTCAGGTCTTTTTTCTGCCAGACATGTGGTGCATGCCTATGATCTCTGTACTCAGGAAGCTGAAGCAGAAGGATCATGAGTTCCAGGCCTGCCTGGGCTGTGTAGCAAAACTCTGTTTCAAGAATAAATAAATAAGTAAAATTTCACAAGTTAGAGTGCACAGAGAAGGATTTGGGGGGATATGTGAAGGTCTTTCATGGTTCCTGAGATTGCAGTGTGTCAACCAGTTAGTGTACTTGCAGTTACCTGAGGCATCTGTTGATGTTCAGGGCATGCCTCTTTTTTCCCTAGTTCCAGAAAAGACTATAACTAAGATGATACTATTTGACATGCCACTCCAACTTCTTAAAGCACAATAATGAAATCCCCTGCAGGACTCAGAGCTCACCACATTGATTAATAATGTCTGTCAAGTCTATTTCTAGAAAGGAGTAAGGAAATCATTTTGATCTCTGATTCACTTTGGGATCTTTTGGATCCAACTAGAATACATCTATGATTCATTACCTTTTTTAGCCATCAAATAGGACTTGACTCAGCATCAAGGAAGAGAAATGCAGCTCAAAGAGACAGAGGGAAAGAAGACAACTTTTGGTTCACCTGACTCAGGAACCCTGGAAAAAGTCTTGACTGGATCTATGTTCTCTGGTTATTTCATCAAAAGTGTGTCTTCACTTTTATCTGTACTTGGGTTTTATCCTCAGCAGTTTTAAACTTATGTCCAGTAGGCTTAGCAGTCTTTCCTAATTGTACTAGCAAATGGCCTGGAGCAGACATACTGGATACTTTGTATCACATGACCAGAGTAACCTATCCAGACAAGCAGATGAACCACACAAAATGGTCCTATCTGAGACCAGGTACACTCCTGACACCTGGGAGTAAGATCTCTAGAGTAAGGGTGACTCCCCAGAGTGATCAGGATGTGGTTAACAGAAGAAAGAAGAATGCACAGCAGCAAAAACAACAGATGTGCACCCAAGGGCATTTTCTACTTAACAGGTGGGAAGGAAGCACTCATAGGGATATGTTGATCAGCATTAGTTGTCTACATAGATGCTTCATTGTTTTGGCTCACCCAACCGTAGGAGCAAAAAATCTGGACAATGGGAGGTCAGTAGCATTGGCACCATGGAATGTTTTGGAAAAAGTCAATTCCTTTGTTTTAAAAGAGGAAGTTGCTGCCATTCAAGTGCCCAGAAATAGAATATATTTATCTCTGAGTATACACTGCACTGTATTTATTAAAGCTTATTATAGATTGTAAGGGAGCAAAGACACACAAACATCAATCTTGTAAAGAAAAGAAGATGAACAGTTTGAGTTAAGAATGTATAATAATTGCTGAGGGCATAGCTCAAGTGGAAGAATGCTTTCCTAGCAAGCATGAGTCCCTGAGTTAAATCCCAGGACCACAAAAAAGAAACAAAAAAAGAGAGTAAGTAAATAAATAAAATATATATAATAAATAATTATCTTCAAGCTAAATACATGATGGCAATAGGGACTTATTCATAAATGTATTCAAGTTATCTGGGAGTAAAGAAAGTTTTGGACGAGTCTAGATTTTTACTGATATGTTGTTTTATTTTTAATTTGCACCCACTGTAAAAGGTTAAATCCCAAAAGACTCAAGATTCCCCATCTCAACTCTAAACTTCTGCTGCAGGGTTTGCAGAAGTTGGCAAAACCAAGAGGAGACACTCTCCATTACTACTGTAACTCCACTCTCAAATGGAAAACTATGCTCAATCTCTTGCCTGGTGTCATAAATTAGAAAAGTGAACATACAGCATCAGAGGTGCCAACATGGTGGGATTCTTATAGTCAATTAATTGGGTGAGACATTATTATAATTATTTGAGTGGTAGTGGGGTTTGAACTCAGGGCTTTACACTTGCTAGACAGAGACTCTATAACTTGAGCCACTCTACCAGCCTCAACTATTTTCTGGGGCTGGCTTCACACCGTGTTCCTCCTGATTAACTAAGATTACAGGTGCGAGCCACTAGCACCCAGCTGAGAAAATATTTTTTAAATAAGATAGTTGACAGTTAAAAAATATTTTGCTGCTGGGAATGGTGGTTCGTGCCTACAATCTTAGAACCCAGGAGGCTGAGGCAGGAAGATCATAAGTTTGAGGCCAATCTGGGCTCCATAATGAGAGACTCTGTGTCAAAAATGGGGGTCAGGTAGATAAGAAAGAGTAACACTTTTTTGATAAAAGTACATTTATGGAAGTATCATAATGAAATCTCTTTGTACAATTAATATATGGCAATACGTTTTTTACATAAAATTAAATTTTAAAATGAAGAAAACAGCACCAGTAACTATCCACAAAGTATACAACAGAGGGTAAATAAACTCAGCAATGAGAGCATGCTTCTAGACAGTGGGTAAAAATATCACAATGTAAAACATAAAATATATTTTATCAGCTCTATAAGGAATATAACCAGTATATAACCAATGTAACCAGTAGGAAGTCTGAATAATAGTTCTAAGTTTACAACCAGTGGAAAAATAAACAGCAAAAAAAATCTGCTGCCAGGCATGGTGGCACAAGCCTGTAATCCTAGCACCTGGGAGGCGAAAGCAAGAGGGTCCTAAATTTAAGACCAGCCTGAGCTACGAACTGATTTACAGCCCATACATACATAGTAAGCAACACCATGTTGTCTGGCTTTAACCCAGGCAGGCCCATGTCAGACTTCTGACCTCCTGAATTGAAACATCTTACTTAAGCCATTAAATTTGTAGCAACTTGCTACAGCAGCAAGACAAAACTAATACAGATAGATTGAGTGACTTGTTTGCAGTCATAAAATCCTTTAAGGCTTAGAGTCAAAGTGTTATTGCTCTATTTGGCTTTCCTCCCTGCGATGCTGCCCATAGTATATAGAAGACAGAATCAATGTTTCTGTCAGCACATGGATTCTAAGAAAACTCTTTCCTTGATTTGTCTTTTTAGTTTCTGTTACTGTATTTACACAGTGTAAATACTTCTTACTAGAAACCAAACTATGAAGGACAGTAGAAAAATTCACATAAGCTATGAATATATTAGAGTACTCCACTAACAATGACTTTGTAAAGCAAAAGATGGGAACTGAAAAATGTTAAGCAGAGCCTGCATCACCCATGTGGTGTTTGCTGACAATAAAAGGCACTTGGGTCGGCACAGTTACAAGAAAAGGCACACACCATTCTACTATAACACACGAGAGTTAAAATTAAATTGGTATCCAGTTTATATCATAAGGCTGTTTCATAGCCACACACCACCTAACCACTCTCGTTATCTTGCTCTCTCTGTATTGTTCTATTTACAGAGGAAAAACAAAGAAGGTGATTTGTAAATATTGACTAAACGAAGGACACTTTGGAAGGGATTCCAAGAACTCCTTGTACTTTCATTACCATTACACTGAAGTTACAATCTAATGATGCAGAAGAGCTCAGCTGAAAGTAATTCAGCAGGAGCGCTATCTAGAGTTGAAATTCAAGACAGAACCCAGAAACAAAGTAAAGGAATAAAGAGAAATACTGTTTAAAACCATACCAAGCACCTTGTTTTGCACATATATTATAGAATAAAGTCTCTTTCTTCCACTATGGAAATCCCTGAAAATTACATCAGAAAACTGAATAAGAAACTTTGAGGTGAAGGATTAACAGATGCATAAATAGAAAAACCACTTATCTTTAAGAAAAAGATTGCTAAATATTGAAATGAAAAAGTCTAAGAAAATCATGAATGATTCATTAAAGAGATCTTTTCTTTTTTTATTTTAGTTTTTTTGGGGGGTGCTAGGGATCAAACCCAGGTCTTCCTGTGTGCTGAGCAACTGCTCTACCACTGAGCTATTTCCCCAATCCCTTAGGAATGTTTTATTTTTTCTACATAGCATATGTTCTTTATAAATTTATGATTACTAAAATGAAGGCAACTACGAATGGCAGAAGAATGACCTGGTTGACTCTTCAAGAATTAGTTATTGTAGAATTATTCCATGATCATTTGTCATAGGTACCACCATCTTCCTTGTTTCTGACTTTGAGTACTGAGAAATTAGATTCCCTCAGACATAAAAGCATCTTCCTGTCTGTGTAGAGTTTTCTTCCTGGAACTCTAAAGAACAATCTATTGTCTTACCTTTATAGCTTACAGAGACTGCCTGCATTTTGCTTGTGGTCTCTTCCTCCATCTTCAAAGTCAACAACTTTCCTTATTGTCACGTTGCTCTCTAAGTTTACCAGGAAAGGGTCTATGCATTTATGGGATTACACTGTGTCCACTCAGATAATCCAGGGTGATCTCCCTGACACACTGTTTGACCTGTAATCGCATTTTTATCATACTCAGTCATCTATTCACACACAAGTTTTGGAGATTAGAGTAGGTCTATCTTTGGAGGCCATTATTTTGTCTACCATACTATTTAAGTTTCAGATTTCTTATCTGTGAAAGTTTGTAGATTGTTGTCAGAATAACACAGGCCATCCGGAGAGGGCCTACAATCATATCTGGTACATAGATCTTTGTAAGAAATAGTTAGGATCAAGTAGATGATGATGATGATGAAGAAGAAGTTGGACAGACTACTGTCAAATGGGGAAAGGAACTGTATGGGGAAAAACTCAAATGTACTTAAGTGAGGCTGAAATTGTATAGAAGGAAGAACAATCAATGGGCTACTTAGAAAACAGGAGGGCATTCTGAAATCTGAAATTAGGGTTTGGAATGCTTTCATTTGATGAGATAATTATGAATTTTTAGCTTCCTTAATTTTTTTGAAATTAGATTAAAAAATTAAAACACATATATAAAGAACTACACTTTGGGAAATGTTTACAATTAAAAACATAAAATATTCTTCAGATTCTAAAGAAGAGACTATGTTCCCAGACATTTGAGACAGGTAAACAAACTAGAGAGAGAAAAGAAGTAATTTCAGTACAGAAAAAGCACCCATGAACGCTGGGAGTACTGGGGCACATCTATGTTCCCAGCACTCTAGAGGCTGAAGCAAGAGAATTCTGAGGCATGGGGAGCAAGAGTACAGGCCAGCCTGGGCTGCACAGAGAGAGATGCTGTCTCAAATATGAGAGAGTGGGTGGTTCAAGTGGTAGAGCACCTGCTTTGTAAGCACAAAGCCCTGAGGTCAAACCTCAATCCCACCAAAAAGAGAGCAAGCAAGAGAGAGAAACAGAGAGACAGAGGGAGACAGACAGAGAGAGTACATGCTTCAATCCTTACAGAAATGTTTTCCACTGAAAGTAACTTGGAAAAGGCTAGTATATGTAAAGGAGACTGCAAGGGAGAAAAGAAAAGGGCAATTTTCTAATAACCTTCTAAGAAAACAATGTATTACATTTCTACTGTTACATTACTTTGTATTATTAAAGCATATTTGTTCAGTAATTTTTGATTATTATGAATTTCATTTATTCCATTTTTCTTTCTACCCAGTATGTCATATTGAATTAAAGTTCAATACCAAAGAATTTTGAGAAATTTTTAAAAGGTAAGCTGCTCACATAGTTTAAACTGCTCACCACAATTTGTGTGTCTCACTGTCAGAAGAAGAGTTTTCAGCATAGAAGTTAAAATCCCCAAAGAGGTATGTAAATACATCCCTCTCACTTCCTGACATTAACCTCCACATGAAAATGAAGTCCTTCAGGACAAGGAATCAGGAAGAAACAAGCTTGACATTTACCTGACTAACCATCATGTCAATTCTGAAATATAATTCTATATGTTATCAAATATTAAAGCAAACTGTGTAGAAAGTATCACATTATACTATAGTTTTCTTTTCTGAACTTATTCTACTGAGGTGAAGAAATGTGTTCTCAAAACACTAGACACACTGTTATTTATGACTATCATTTTGGTAAAACTAATTTGGCTTAAAACCGTATTTGTTTCTATGAAAGTTGGTGGAGTTTGAACTCAGGCGGGTGTGTGGAAAAAGTCCAAGGGTAATTTGCGTTTTTAAACATGGGGTTCATGTGTGGAACACATCACAGGCTTCCTCAATGTAGAAAGCAAGAGTGCAGTAAGTCTATAGCTAGAAAGAAGATTATGTCTCTGAAGAGGCCACCTGGGGACTCACATCCACCAGCCACTGACAGGTGCATTTCCTGAAAACTGCTGAGAGAAGCACAGGCAAGCTCTGCAAATTATTTATTTTTGATTTCTGGAAATATGTGCATCAAAACTTGGAGATAAATAACAAACTCCCTTCATAAACAGACTAAATTAAAGAGAACCTCCCGCTTGCTATTTTAACCAAAATTATGTAGCCTAAATGAAATCATTCTCTGACTAAACAAACTTCTACTTAAAGACACTGAAAGTTTTCTCAGCATTTTAGAAAAATAAAATGAGTAATCTAAAACAATCCCAGTTTCCATAAAAATGGAAGCAAGTCTTACTAAAAATTTTAAGAAATTTAAACAGTGGTTAACTAAAGAATAGTATCACTGTGAAAAAAAATCAATAAGCTTAGGAAACTTGTCAACTCTGTGAACATATATATACCAATTGAATCAATTAGAGTATCAATTCATGCTTTAAACAATATCAATTCCTAGAAGCAAAGAAGTTGAGAAAGCATACTGTTTCTACCTGTCACACAATAATAGTTGAAATAACAAAGCAAACTGTGTGATAATCTAGTGACTTCAATCACTGAAATATCTGAATCATTCCAGCCACAGAGCTGTCTGAATTACGTCACAGTACCTGGCATCCAGCTGGCCTTGAAACCTCTGCCTCTACTGACATTGACTGAAATGACAGATCTGTAGCTTTTGATAAAGACAAACCAACAATACAAAGCAACTGTGAGTGCAGCTGATGGTGTATTAGCTGTAAAAACTTATTTTTTTCATTGACAAAGTCTAGATTTGTAAAAGGCATAGAGTAAGAACAAAGCTATTGTTACTCAAAGTCACACATAGCTATAAATAAAACCATCAGTTAATACATTAATAAATTCATTAATTATACAATAATATTTTAATTTATACATGCAATAAATATTGGTCAAGCATCTATTAACTTTTGAAGGTGTCATCCTTGCTTATAGGGAGCCTAAATCTTGTGCATAAAAATCACATAAAACAATTTGAGAACAATAGTGTAAGATAATGTCCAGTAAGTGATGCATACAAGAGATACAGCAACAATTCTGAGAAGGCTAATTAATATAGGTGTGACCTGATGATGTCTTCAGGGAAGTGCACAGACAAGGTGAGACTTGAGGGTAAGGTAGAATTCCCACATGTGGAAGAAGTCTTTAGAGGCAGGAACAGGGTGTGAGGTACACTCAAGCATGGTGAGTAAGCAAAGAAATCCTGAGGAAGCAAGAAAATTGGTCTGAATAAAGCCCAGTCTTGATCTGGCAGAGTCAAGAGTTGTGTGAGGAACTAGTTCTCTCCTCCACTGGTTCATCTCATCACAATTTACTGTGAAGTCCAACTTCCAGGAACCAAGGTGTCTTCTCTCCCAGACAACCTATGTCTCTGAATTGTAACTAAGACATAGGCCATGATGTCTTCAACTTGCTTTCAGAGAAGTCAACAATATACAATACAGTATACAATATGTTCTAGAGCACACTTGCTCTGCCTTGCTCTGGGATGCCCTCTGCCATGTCTGGATGTAGTAAGAAGACCCTCTTCAGAGGCTGAGCAGATGCCCACACATGCTTTTGGACTTCCCAGCCTCCAGCTCTTCTCAGGTAGAAGGAATGGTCACTGGCAGAAATAGAGTTCTTTGGTGAGCATGGAAACCACACACGGGATCTGCTTCTTTTCATCAAAGCAGGGGTCATCAGACTGGGATTCAAAGTGCCCAGCCACCCGGTGGTTCACCCTGGTAAGGATCTGCATGATCTCCAGTTCTTTGCCATATTCATCCAGGACAGAGCAGAGGGTCTGCACAAACCAGGAGCCTCTTCCTGGATTCCCCCATGAGTAATAGCCTTCGACAGGAGAAAAATGATAAGACCACATCAGTTAACTGGTAGTTGCTCCACCCACCAATGAGAATGAGCCTTTAGCATCTGGGGCCTTCACACTTGCTTTTTGAAAATCATTTCCCTCTACTCTGCACATGAATCACTAATGAGAATTATGCTGGCATGCTGAGAACAAACATCTCAGATATGGGGGGCTGCACACAGATACTAAAAAATGCTTTGGATGTTCTAGTGTGGAAATCCAGTAACAGACAACATCACTAAAGGCCAGGGTTAGTGAATATTGCCAAGAATGCTCCTGCATCTGTTTGGATGGAGAAATTCATGTGATACCTAAGAAAGTGAGACAGTCTGCACTTGAAGAAGCCAGAGGACCACTGTCTAACTCTGCAACTCCTCTCCCTCATTTTGGGGTGAGTGCTACATTGCTACTTTCTAATCCAAGTGTAAGAGAGATTTTCAAGGAACCTCACAGAATACTGGGATGTGTTCTTGTTGGAGGACATGGAACTAGAACTAGATCCTGCTGAAGAAATGTGGAAGCAGGAAGTGCTGACTACCTGAAGGGCAGAGACAGGCCAGCTGGTGGCTCTGGGAGAGTCAGCACTGTCAGGGTAAGGACCAAAGATCTTCTTGAAGGGGCAAGGAGACCTCAGCAGAAAGAGGGTATACAGGGCCCTGGAGGATCCCAGGAGTTGGGGAAGAAATCATAATGCCTAACTAGGAATAAAATGAAAATTTAAGGACCAATAAGGAACAGGGACCAAGGGACTCAGGAACTCACAAAAGCAGTCAGCTTTAGCCATCTGACTGGTCCAGAGCACAACAGTTGGGAGGACCATCTGACTCCATCCTCTCTCCCCATTCAAAAGGAAAGCAAGAGACAAAACAAAATTTCATTTGGTATATGTGATAAGTACATACATACACCCATCTTCCTCTTATTGCCCATTGCTCACACCAGTTTCATGAGAAGTGGATCATCACTATCATCATTTTTTTGTAACCCAGTTGTGGAATAAATGTATGACCAATTGTTTAAAAAAACCAATATGTTCTATACAATTAATTAATACTAATTGATGAACCTAAGGAAAAGACATATCAATGTTTATTGCTCTATTATCTCAAATTTTATAAAGACTTGAACATTTTCATCTTAAAAACATGAAGTCCTTCTGCCCTATGAAGGAAGAGGAACCACAGCTGATAAGATTTGGAGGTCAGATTACATATAAAACCTATCTATATCCATTTAGAATGATACATGTCTTTATATAGATGAAAATAAGTAGAATATTCTTGTTTACATTTTATACAATGAGAATATTTCATGCCTTCATTGAATTATAGAAGTTCTAAGAAGAAAATGTCAAATATTCTTTGTGTTGTAGCTGCCATTATTGAGCTGTGAGTGCATACTGGATATTTTCTGTGTATTAACTTAAGTACTTTTCTCAATTGCCCTTATTACCCTTTTTTTGTAGGTGAGGAAACTGAGGATCAAGATGTTAAATAATGTGCCCAAATCTGTACAGCTAATTCTAGTCAAACCAGAATTCAAACCAAGGTTTCAGAGCCTCCCAAGCCCATGTTCTTTTCATTTGTACACCTGTCTCTTGGGTTCTATTGCATGGCAAAGGCATTATTTGATGTCTTAGGTTGCCATGTTTACCCAGTGACTGGAGCACAGCAGTGTTTGAGGTAGAAAAGATCTAGAAGGAGTAAGGTTCTTCAGAATGACACATTCAATGGAGGCTACCACTTAGATGACTGCAGAAGGCATGTAGAAAAGAAAAATTTAAGAATTAATATGAAGAGCCAGGCATGGTGGTACACATTTATAATTCCAGCATTGAGAGGCAAAGACAGGAGGATTGTAAGTTCCACAGTAGCCTGGACTACATAGTGAGGTCCTGTTAAAAAAATTAATATAAAGAAACAATCATTAAGATTTTTGTGTGGTTTTTAGTTTGTCTGTTTTTTTTTTTGTTGTTGTTGTTCTGTTTTCTTGTGGTGCTGAGGATCCAGTTCAGGGTCTTGCACATGCTAGTGAAGCACCCTATCACTGAGCTACATCTGAGTCCTTGGTCATTAAGTTTTGCCTAAAAAAAAATTCTGAAATATCTAAATCTAACAACAGATTTAAAGATGTACAGTATATAAATACCTCTCAGCAATTATAGCAGTAAGCATACTTATCTAAAAGTAATTATACAGCATGACAATAAACACAGAACAATGCTCAATGTGGAAAAGAATGCAAAAAAAAAGTCAGGCATTCAGAAAATTGAGTAATCTATAAACAAAATCAGAAGTCAACACAGTTGGAAAAACATTGTTGCTGAATGATCTAAATAAGTATTTAAATGAAGACTGGTATCTAGCAGTAATTGAAAAGACAACCTAAGATGCAGAATCAGTTGGCTTAGACAAGCAAACCCAGTCTACAGATCCTCGAGGTACATCTGCTGGGTGCTCACTGCCAGCACAGATGTTCACCCTTCTCCCTCTCCTCACACAGGAGCATAGGTGACCATGTCCTCTCCAGGAGCAGCTGGTCTTGCAGACTCTGTTACCCCTACTTGCCTCGTAACTCCTGACCCAACTGCTGGCATTTACTTCAAAGACGAGAATTCCTCATTCACTGACTTTTATGAGTACTGGCTAGGTTTTAGTGTGCAGACAGGCTATATCATTTTATTTATTTATTTATTTATTTATTTATTTATTTATTTATTTTGCAGTGCTGGGGACTAAACCCAGAGTATTGTGCATGCTAGGCCCATGCGTTCTACTACTCAGCAATATTCCCCAGCTCCTGTATAATCTTTGCTGTTTTGGGTTTTTGAGATAGAGACTTGCTATGCAACCCAAGCTGGCCTGTAGCTCACAATCCTCCTGCCTTCACCTCCTGAGTGCTGGGATTATAGGCATGTTCCACCATGTCCAACAGCCCTGCATGATTTTTAGGGCCCAATGCAAAATAAAAATACACAGCCACTTTTCTTTATAGAGTTAGCTTTCTTCATGTATTCTGTTATTTTAACAAAAAATAGATGAACACAGTGGCCCTATTATGTATTGCCAGGGTTCCTGTCACAAAGATTGTACCTGTCTGTTTATTTGTTTACAGTAAAACTCACAAAGGCAAGAAGCATGTCCTCTTGGTCACCTTTAACCTTGAACATAAAGCCCAACTCCTGATACATAACTGACACATAAAAGGCACTCAAGTATTGAGTAAATGAAAACTCACACATTGACAACCCTCCATTTAATGTACAACTGAATTTCTGAAACTCTTGTAAGCCAGGCATGATGCACATACCTATAATCCCAGCTATTTAGGAGGTAGAGGCAAGAGAATTGTCAGTTCGAGTCTATCCCTGGCACAAAGATAGTGAGACCCTGTCAAAATGAAATGAAAGCAAAAGGCCTGTGAGTGTAGCTCAAGTAGTAGAGCCCTTGCCTAGCATGTGCAAGGCCCTTAGTTCAATCCTAGTACTGAAAAAAAAAAAATCCTCTTATGAAAATATCATTCACTAACAAGGAAAAGGAAAAAAAATATGTCCCCAGCAAGTCCACCAATGAGCCTCTGTGCCATCCGAGCTCACTAAGTTTCAGTTCCATTCTTTCTGACCACAAGAGTCACAAGCTGAGCCCACACCACATCCATTGAATTAGCAGTCATAGTACATGCCTTTAATCTAGCCGCTTGTGTATGTACCTGTTGCCTGACCACATTGCTTGAAAAAATTTTCTTCTCAAGCTGTGAAAATTTTCCAATGAAACTTATAGAGTGCTTAAAAATATTTCCTTAGAAAAATAATTCCTTAGTTCATTAATTTAACAAATATTAACTAAGCATGTGTTGTGTGTCCCACCCTGTGCTAGAAGATGTAAATACACATTGTCGCCATGGTTATCAAAAGCCAAAATCCAACTTCCACAATGAGCCAAGAGAGTGGTTTTCATAATAGATTTATAACACCCAAACAACACGGCTACCAGGACAGAAAGCACAACAATGGAAACAGAAGACACGTCAGCTGCTGTAACATCTTAACCAGCAGTTGTGAAAAAACCATATAGGCTTGCAAATGGCAACAGTTATACCCTGTGTCATTGCAAAATGTCTGGGTAAAGAGAGTTTTATGATGTTTTTTCTAAGCACATTCAGCTACTGCCTTCTCATTTAATCCTTACAGCCACCTGGAGAGCTACTTGGGCAAACACATTTTAAATACTTACTTTAGAGTTTCAAAAATCAGGCACATGAGTTAATTGGCTTGCTTTTCTTCACTTTGTAAACTAGTGGAAGGAAAAGAACTGGAATCCATGTCTCCAGCTCATTGCTCTGGACTTTAGAGCAACATAGAAACACGTGTGATCGGGTGACCTCTCAGGGCCTGGTTGAAGAACTCAGCACAGTTTCTATATCTGCCATGACCCTGACTCATGTGTATGTTTGTTTGTTTGTTTGTTTTACAAAGCTGTAGAAAAAACAGCTGGGCAAATGTAGCCAGTGTGTTTATGCACAATAAGTGAGCTCTTCCAATTCTTTGTTTTTGTTTTTCTTTAACAGACTCTAAAAGACTCTTTTTGCTGTTGGAGGATATGCTTTATCCTGGAACAGTGTTCTAAAATTTATGGAAGTACTTGTGATAGAACATCTGCGATGTCGTTGGGAGATTTATTATTCCCAGGGTCATGCATAAGTCTTTCATTATGAATACTTGTCTAGGTTTCCATGTCATTAGAAAAGTTTAAGGACCTCTCTGTTTACTGACATAGCTACAAAAAAAGGCCATTTACATAGGATCCAGTAGGTGTTTTACTTCCCTCAGAAGCAAGCGTGCCCCCAGCATAGTCTACATCCATTCATTTGGAATCCTTAGGAGGAACTGCTGTATGCCAGGCACAGGACCAGTGAGAAGCATCTAAGACCAACCTCCATCCCTTACAAGCTCACTGGTGAATAAAGAAGCCATTACACAAACACAAACACCTATAAAAATATTTTCTAAAAAACCTCCTTCAACACACATTTCTGTCAACCTGCTACATACTTGCCCACTGCTAAATGCTTAGGGAAGGAGAAGGAAGGAAGGAAGGAAGGAAGGAAGGAAGGAAGGAAGGAGAAAGAAGGGAGAGAGGGAGGATAATTGACAACGTCTCTGCACTCTAAAAGGAAAATTTCTAAAAGCTTTACAAGTGGAATTTGTAAGCAGTTCTGGTTTTGTGACATTATCTCACACAGTTCTTTTACACTGTAAAATATCAACATCCTATTTCATGGATGGGAAACCTGAGGTTCACAGAAGGTAAGTCAGTTTCCCAAGATAATAAATGAATGGCCAAGCCAAGATTCAAATACGTCTTTACACCTAGAGTCTAAGATTTTCTTCATAATTGGATTAGAGAAATTTATTCCAGTAATTATGACTTGACTTTCTTTTTTTTTGCTTGTTTTGTTTTACTTGCGATACTGGGATTTGAACTCGGGATCTCATGCTTGCTAAGCAAATGCTCTACCACTTGAGCCACATTCCAGCCTTTTTTTGCTTTAGGTTATTTATCAGATAGGGTCTCACTTTTTGCCAGGCACACCTAGGACCACAATCCTCCTATCTATGCCTCCCATATAGCTGGGATTAGAACCCCAAATTTGTTGATTGCTAACTTTTTTTGTCTGAGCTTTCCTCAAACCCCAATCCTCCTGATCAGCTGGAATTACAGTCACGTGCCACCAAGCCCAGCCTTTATGGTGTTCTCTTCATGGAAGTTAATCCTTTCAGGTAAAAAAAGATTATTGATATAAAAGCTATGCCATGCCAAATAGACAACAAATATGTGACATTAAGGGAGAATGATAAGGAAGTCAGGGTACAAAAGTAGCCAAAAACAATTTGTTTAAGAACAAAAAAGGGAAGGAAACACATTTTAAAACATTTTTACTTTCATTCATATAGGTCTCAATGGAAAGGAATAAATTAAAAGAACTAGGCCGAATTTCTCGCATTAACTGTTTTCATTGTTTCTCTCATGGGAGACCCTTTCTTTAAAGCCTCCACTCAGTAGCCTATCAGGTACCTGGAGAAATACAAACACAAGCAAACATGTGTTTCTCAAGAATCAGAGAAGTTCTTATTCATCAATCCCCACTTCTTCTGTCTATACGTAGTCACTGATATTTGCCATAGTTGGAAAAGGAATAACAACGAAAAGGCAGTAAGACATTTCTCTATGCTACTGTAAGCCCACATTGGTGCAGTGTATTCGTTGTTTATTATCATCTTTCTTTTGCCTTTTTCCATTAATGTTTATGACTCAGCACCAAAGTAAATCAAGTGCCAAACACCTTTAAGTGTCCTGAGTTAGGATGAAGCAAACTAATTCTCAAGAAAGGATTTAAGCACCACAACTGCCTTCACAATATCATACATGCAATACTACTGTACATAAGTACCACCAAATGTCCAAAGTGCTTAACTGTATTCTCAATGAATTTGTAATATATTTTGATGAAATACTATGACTACATGTCATGGTCATCTGAACATATAGGGGATCAGAGCAGACCAAACTGCGTGGTTTTATTCAACCACTTAGACAAACTAGGGTTACTCATTCCATTAGGAAACTGGCAGTTCTCTAAGCAAAAAACAGGCATCCTGGGGTAGCATTTCCTCTAGAGTCCCATATTTGCCACTCTTCCAACCCAAACTAAAGCCAGAGACTAAAGCAGAGACCAAGGTAAGCAATACCTACCCAGAATCACTCTTGCCTTTACTGGACAGTAAATAACAAGTACAAGTCTACACTAATTGGCACCTGTTGTCTGAACCTACAATAGTGTTTCCTTGAATTTTCCACTCTATCTATTTAAAGGATGCCTAGATCAAACCAGATAATTGTAGGCTGTGGAAGTGAAAACCTGTTTTCAGCTGAGGAGTCTGTTGGGTTTAGCAACTTCATGGTTTTTTTCTCTCCTGTAACTAAGGCTAAGGGCTTGCATACCTGGAAAATGCTGGGTGCTTTAGACATGCCTTCTTCCTGAATTACCCCAGCTCGTGTCTTTGTTTGACCGGTGTGACAGATGGGCCTGAGAGGGGTAAGAGGGCTTCCTCCCGCTGTCTGGTCCCAAGGCCTCTGCCTGTTCCAGTACTCTAGTCTTCCTTGCTGGAATTTAATTTCAGGGATTAGGGACTCTCTCCAGAAACACTGTTCTCTCTTCCTTTTAATCTTACTTCTCAGCTCTATTTTCCCTAGTTTTCAGCAGGTAACCTCAAAGCAGAATTCTGCTCCTTGGCCCAATACCTTTGAATTGATATTCAAATTCAATAATCTACCTAGATGTCTTGTCAATTTCTCTTCTAGGTACTGTACATTCTCCTGAGCTTCAGTCCTATACACAATTAAATTTCCTAGGACCCAAGACTAATTTCACATCTGGAACAGAATTTAGATATGAACATATAATCACCTATTTACTTTCTCCACTTCAACTTTGACTATTATGATTAAAGATTTGCAATAGGGAGGAGACAGGGAAAAAGTGGGTGAAAAGAAATGAAGATAATGGGAAAACCTAGACTTGAAAATTTTCACTTTAAGTGGGCCCTGTGAGACTCCATGTCAAGGAGGCTGAGGTAGAATCCCAACACTAGCCAGTAAGATAAACAGTAGGGGAAATCAGAAAACAAATGAAACACTCAGACCCAAATCACACTGTATAGCTGGGCTTCAGAAACACATGGCCTACTAATAACTGGAATCATTTATTTATTGCTCAATCTGTACAGAGAGTTTTTCTGATTTATGTAATTTTCAATTAACTGGGGGAAGCACTGTTGTATTTATTTTATAAATAAACCAATTGAGGCAAGAGACATGCAATGTTAGAACGCTTTTAAGTACAAAAATGAGCTTCAACACAGGAGGTATTGATTCCAAAGGTCACATTCTTAGGCACTACAACATTCCAGGCATCCAACCTGTTCTAAAAGCTACTGTCTTAGCCAAATATTCATCTGGGCAATGACCTTCAATACACTTTGAGTAAGCACAAAGAATCTTAGCCACTTTTCTTAATGTTACTAATTGATCTGCTTAGAATTTTATCATCTGAGTCAATGATTACAAATATTACATCATCTTAGACTAAGGATAGATCTTCACATGTATTCAATGTTTACTCAACAAACATTTGAGTAACTACTGTGTGCCAGGCTTCACCTGAGCTTGGTTCTGAGAATACCGTTGTGAAATAATCAGTCTGTTGTTCCCAGGAATCTCACAACCTAGTAGAAAAGACAGATGTGCAAAGAGATAGCCATTATTTTGGGGGGGCGGGGTGTGTGAGCTGCCCCCAAAGTGTGCTGCTCAAAAAAAAGGAGCAACCAAAAAGAAAAGGTTTCTGAGAAGAGCGAAGAGTTCACAAAACAGGGAAAGGGGAAGGGGGGTCCACACAGAGGTCTCGGCAGGACCGAGGGTGAGGGTGTGGGTGTGAGAAAGAGGGCAAAATGCTTAGGGAACCCTATCTTCCATTCCGTAGTGATTTAGCATCTGTTATCTAGCACAACAATAAACATGGCTGTGGCTACATGAGGCAAGTATTTCCAACTGCTCTGTGTTCTTTGGCTCAAAATACTGTTCCCCATCTGTTTTATTTGTCTAGAGTACACAAAGGACATAAAAGATAAGGTGGGAACTTGTCCGGGTGAGACCATTCACTACCCAAAGAAGGCCTTTGTCTAGAAGCCTTCTTTAAATATGGTGGAAAAAGAGATGTGAAATAAAGGTTTAAGGAAAGAAAGAAAAAAAAAAAGAAGGGAAAAAGAACAAAGAAATAATTTCTCAGCTCAGACAAAACATCAGAACATCAGGTAAAACAATTATTTTTATTTCAATATATTTGGGATTTTCCTCTGTTGTCAATCACAGCTCTTGAGTGAAATTGTCTCAGAAATAACAACATATGCTTAACTGATTATTGTGGATAATAATATAAAATAGTATATAAACCAATGAAATACAAGTAAAACTTTATATTTCTTTTCTTTCTCTGCATGGCTCATACACAAGAAGGAAGGAATTTATATTGAGCTCCCATTTTTAAAGTAACTAATGACAATAATCCAAATTGTCTAATGAAAACTATACCTGTAAGTTAAAGATGAGAAAAATAGACTGGTACGGTTGTCACCCTAAGGTTCATATGCCGGAAACTTGATTTCTAGCATAACAGTATGGGAGGGGTGGAACACTTTCAAGAGTTTGGGCCTAGTGGAGGTAATTAGGTGATGGGTGCTCCATCTTTAGAAAGGATTAGTGCTCATCTCATGGGAGTGAGTTAGAGCTCTCAGAACTGGAATGTTTGCAACTTGAGATCACCTCACATATTTAATCTCTTCCACACATGCCATTTGCCATTCTTGTACAAGCTTCTGCCAGGCAGTGTCCTCTGCTACGTTGTGACAGAGCAGAAAGCCCTCACCAGAGGCCGAACAGATAGTTGCCCATTCTAGAGCTTCTAGCCATGAAAACTGTGAGCTCAAATAAACCTCTTTTCTTTATAGTCATGCATCTTTGGATACCTTGTTATAATAGCACAAAATGATTTAAGACAGTCTATAATTAACTTAGATCCAATACTTACATAATGTGACAGTTAGTTTTAACTGTCAATTTGACAGGACTAAGAGATGCCCAGATAACTGGTAAAATGTTTCAGTGTGTGAGTCTGTGAGGGTGTTTCTGGGAAAAATTAGCATTTGAATTGGTTAATCCAAGTAACTGAGATGGCCCTCTCCAATGTGGGTGGGTATTCTCCAACCCACTGAGAGCCCAACAGAAATAGCAGAGGAAGGGTGAATCCATTCTCTCTTCTTGAGATAAGACATCATCCTCTCCTGCTCTTGGACAATGGCACAATTAGTTCTCTGCCCTGTGGGCTTGGACTGAACAACACTACTGGCTTTCCTAAGCCACTAGTTTGTGAATGGCAGATGGTGGGATTTCTCAGCCTCCACAGTTGCATTGTCAGTCTTCACAATTAGTCTCTTTCTAGTTATCTACATTATCAATATCATATACATCTCTATCTTATTGTTCTGTTTCTCCACAGAACCATGACTAATTCACATGAACACAAATGCAAGTGAATGCAATGTAATTCTTTTCTTTGGCAGTACTGCAGTTTGAACTCAGGCAGCCTGTACCACTTGAGCCACACCCTTCTTCCCAACACTGTGATTCTTTTCATACGTTATTTTCTATTCTCAAGAGGAGTTATGGCATAACATGACATTTGGAAATTAAATCATAGTTTCGCCACAGTATAAATTGTAAGCTTGAGCAAGTCACTTCACTTCTCTGAGTATGTTTCTTCAGCTGTAAATAGATTTAACAATAATATCCACAACACACAGCTGGCAGATCAGATGAAGGTCATGACCCCAGAATTCACCAACAAGTCTAGACATAGATTCTAGTGAGAAGTGACACTGACATTAGTTTGTTTCTGTCTTTTGTCAGGAACATGCTGGCGAGTGTTAATACAGACATGTATTGGGAGCTAAAGGGACTTAGGCTGAGGTCTTAACAGGGGAAAAGAAAGCAGAGTCAGGCAGATACAGAGTAGGAGGCACGGATACCATACAAAACCCATGAAGAGAGCTGAATGCCTGCGAGCCTAGCCCATTCTGAAAACTTCAAGTCATTCATGATTCCATCCATCCATTCCATTTAAACATAATATTTGGCATTCCAAGCATGCGACATGCATGTTTTGAGACACAGAATACACAAGGCTTACGTTATATCTAGAAAATATAACATATTCACAGAGAGCGTCTAGTCTAGCAAGAAAGCTAGATAATTTGATAAGAAAAAAATATGGAATCCCTGTTATGTCCACATGCACATATGACAGGAAGCACAAAGTAAAGAAAAGCGTAACACCAGGCTGGCTCATCAAGAAGCCTTCCCGGAGGAGATGAAGCCCAAGCAACTTTGAAGGAAGTCTGTGGGTTAACCAGATAAATCAGAGGAGGAGAATAGGAAGAAGAGTTTAACCAGTGAGAACAGTGTGTGGGAAGGTGTAAACAGTAAGGAGCTTTCAAAAAAGTCCAGGTGGATTTGTGGTGGGGAGGAACAGGAATTAAGTTGGAAAGTATGGTGGAGAGCCTGGACAGGAAGCACTTCACCTGCCATACTATGGAGATGAACTTGACTGTGAACTCTGCAGGGAGCCACTGAAGGACTTAAATTGGGTTCAATCAAGATCAGATTTGAATTTTTTAAACTTTGTTTTGGCTATATTGTGGGAATTGGTTTAACAGGATCAGGTAATGATATAGTCAAAAAATAGAAGCCCATGAGAATTGGCAGAAAAATTTGGGAAAGTGGAATGAAAGATATTTTGTGAACACTGTGAGAGACTAAGTGAATTTGGTGGTAAAGAGAGAAGAATCTATGGTGAACTAAGCTTCTGGCTGAATCAACATGGGAAAAGTTAAGACAAAGGAACCCACCACTTATATACTTTGTGTGTACCATGCATTGTAGTAGTTGTATATATTCATGACCTTGTTTAATCTTCATAAAAACCCCGTGACCTAGTTATTACCACAACTTTAAATGAAGAAGTTTAGATTTGAAGAAGTGATTTTCACAAGGGAACACAGAGGGCAAAGGCAGAATTTGGAGACAAGTATGTGAACTTGCTTATCTGTTAGGCAATCATGCCATACCTCCTGGGTGGATGAGTTCTAACAATAACCAAGTCAGCAAACTTAGAATAAAGAGCAGATTTGGGTTAAGCATGGTGGTGCATATCTGTAGCTGGGCATTCAGGAGGCTGGGGCAGGAAGAGAAACTCGAGTATAGACTGGGCTACAAAGCAAGATTCTTTCTCAAATAACAACAGCAACAATAATAATATGGAAAGGTTGAAGAAAGAAGGCCCATGAAGTTGGGGGCAAATGAACACTGAATGTTAGCACAAGAGCCCCAGAGGACCAAGCAATTGATCAATTATGTTGATGACTGTGATCAGACAAGATATTGACTAACAAAGTTTATTATATTTGGTGACAAGAGTATTGATGGTTTGTAACCTTCTAAAGAATAATTTTAGCAGAATTGGGAGAAATCATATTGTGATGGTTGAAAATTGACCATGTAGAAAAAGCTAAGTCCAATGTGAAGCAGTTTATAAATTCTGGGGGGATAAAAGGAACAAGTTCTATTTCCAAGGAATGAGTTTAGTTAGGAAAGACTCCTCTTGGACCTAAGGAAGGATGGTTTGTAGTATCCTGACCTCTGGATCAAGTCTTGATGTCAATCTTACATGTAATGTGGGAAGCTTTCTAATTCTGTACAACTACAGAGCTCCAAATATACCATACATACTGCATTTATCCCAGAATCTGTCTCCAAACACAGACCCAATAGCTTCCTCTTCAATTCTCACACACTTTATATTCCATGGAATTCCAGGGAAGGAACTCATGGTTAGATTCACAACACATGTGTGGAGGAAATTAAAAAGAAATGCTATTTGAGTAAAGAAAATTTGTGTAATTACACGCATACATATTCATAAGCACCTGCACACATACCTTTAGCTCACAGGTGACAAGCCTACAAATAAGTATCATTTCAATACTTCTAATCTTTTTGTGTTGTTTGGATTCCTAGGCTTTGAGTTTTCTAAACTCTGCCTAATCTACAAACAGGTGCACACAAAGAAGTCAAGAAAGTTGTTTGATAAATCATGTTCCTTTTGGTTATTGCAGAAGCATCTATGAAAGAATTTGCTCTAAGTAATGGAACACAGCATGGTTGATAGTCAAACCACATAAATTTCAAAAAGGTTTACAAATAAGAATAACAAGTTTCTATATTAAGGCATCATCAAATTATAAAGGATATAGTAATTGCCAAAAGTTTCAAAACATTTTGCTCAGAAATTGAACAAAATTATAACAATATTAATGTGATATTGTGATAGCTTTTCCTTAGAACTATTTTTTGGCAATATTCCTTTAAAAATCCATTGCAGTTTCTATCTGATGACTTGAGATTCATAGCTTTTACCTAAATTTTAACAGTTAAAACTGAGAATTTTAAATTATAACTGTTAATATTCACTTCAAGAACAAAACAAATATCAACTGAGTCATGCATTTTGTGGCTCATTCTATAAGAAATAAATTATGTAACAAATAATAAAATAAGGCCAGCAAGAAAAAATTAAAACTAGCACTTGTTGGTATGAGAGGACAAAGTCTAACTACAGTGAGGGAAAACTGTTTCATTTGTGTGACAATCTTGATATTCTAGTGATTATGTAAATCACCAGATCAGAAAAAATGACAGAAGTGTTCATCCCTGTGTACTGTTTCAAAGTAAATATCATGATTAATTTATCAAGAACATTTTTAAATGAGAGATACAATTCATACAAAGCCAATAAACAGGAGATATTAAATCTGGGTTTCCTTGGTTTTAATCCCTAGTTCAATTTTAATATTAAAACGTTGGTCCTTATAGATATTAAGCTTAGCTTCTCATTCTTTTTGGTTTTCGTTATTGTTTTTGTTTGGTTTTGTTTTGGGAACTACTTCAAATGTATAACATTTTCCCACAGGTTCTGGGCATACCCAGCATTATTTTTATAATTATTATTATAATAATTATAATTTTATGTTAGCCTATATTAAAGTATGGTCTAAACCCCGTAAGGATAGGCATCATGGAGGTTTGCTGAGTCTTCTCTAAACCTGTCACCTTGGAAAGCTTTCTGGGAAACCTGAAAAGTTATCATCCTTCACTTTGCCACCTCACATTCTGCCTGTGTGCTCCTCTTGAGAGAGATCTTCCCCACATCTTCACAAAGGCTGACAACATCCTCTTAGCAAGGTCTTGTTGTTCTGTGAGAGGTCACTATCTCTTCTGATGCTCAAGACAGCCCAGGTGACAGCCCCTCCAGACCCTGTGCTGCCACCCCATTAATTCCTTGTGAGCACAAAGTCCCCAGGAGAGACAGATTCAGGGGCACTTTCACAGCCAAGTGCCTTGCCTTTTAGTTTTGCCTTGGCATCAGAGCCCCGCTGTCTGAACAGTTCAGCTCCCTCGGGGTGATAGGGATTTGAAATAGAGCCACACTCTACACTGCAGCTCCCAGGGGTGCTGTAGCAACAGCCCAGCGGCTGTATCAGAAAGTGACTTCCCAGAAGCCACAGGTCCCATGAGTAACCCCTACAGGGAGGGCTTAATTCCACTCATAAACATTATTGTTTTTTAATTTCTTAACCCTTTCTTCTTCTAAATTTTTGAGAATTTTCTATTCCATTATCATATTTTGGTTTTTGTTTTGGATTTTTTGTTATTGTTGTTGTTTTAAGAAATGGTCTTGCTGTGTAACTCAGGCTGGCCGTGAACTCACAATCTTCCTTTTCATCTGAGCACTGGGATTCCAGGCATGTGCTTTTTGAGGGAGAATGGAGAAGATATCTTTGGATATTTGTAAATACTAGACCCTAGATGCCTAAATAAGGATTTTTGAGGATAATTATATTGATTTTTTTTTCTTTCTTGGCAGTACTGGGGACTGAACTGAAGGTCTTACACTTTCTAGGCAAGAGCTCCACCACTGGAGCCAAGCCCCAGCCCTTTTTTGGCTTTAGTTTATTTTTCAGACAGGGTCTCGCACTTTTGCCCAGGGCAGCCTTAGACCTTCATCTTCTTTCTGCCTCTGTCTACCAAGAACTGGGACCACACAGGCATGCACCATCACACCTGGCTCCTGAGTTAATATAATGAAGTCCATAAGGAAGTGACCATGGCTACAAATTTCTGTTTCTAATTTGTCACTTTCTAAGCGCAAAGGCAATATGGCAGTGACAGCTACAGCAACATTGAGCTAGGAATAAGCTCGTTTGGATCACAGAATAGCCGAATCAAGTTCCAAGTGGGCCAGTATATTACTACCATATTTTTCAAGCCGTTCATGGGCTTCTTTGTTTCACTTTCTGTACGTAAGTAATCATCTTTCTTTTCCAGCTTTCAGGAAACCCCACATGAGCAGAAGGGGACTTTTTCTTCTTCAGCCTATTCAGCATACCTCTGATAGTGCAACTCTTCTCCAAGGCATGAGTCTGCCTGAAGCTTCTCTTTGACACAGACAGGTAGCCTCATTGCAAGAGGCTTGGGTTCCCACGATCCTTTAGTAAACTCACTTTAAACTTTTCTTTTGCCTAATTATTTTTTACTACCTCTGGCTTTCTGTGCTCTTTGAGCATACCCACACCTAGCTATAGAATGTTATCTTCAGGACATAGTGTCACTCCCAGACTCATCATCTAATGACACCAGTTTTCATATTATGGTTACTTAGCACCTATTAAGGAGTGTCTAAAACATAGTACAAAGCACCAAGTGACAAGATCCCCTTCCTTGAGGAGCTTACAATGTGGGTCAGATAAAATTCTTGAGTGGCCAGCAAGCAAAGCAGAGCTGTAGATAATTGTTGAGGTGATTAGCATGGGGCAGATATAAAAATCAGACTATAGCCAGGACCAGTGGCTCGTGCCTGTAATCCTAACTACTCATGAGGCAGAGATCAGGAGGATCACAGATCAAGGCCAGCCCAGGCAAATAGTTCTCAAGACCCTATCTCAAAAATACCCAACATAGAAAAGGGCTGGTAGAGTAACTCAAGTAGTAAGCACATGCCTAGCAAGCATGAGGCCCTGAGTTCAAATCCCACTATTAACCCCAAAAAATCAATCTTTCTTATGAACCATATAAAAGCAAAGCATGAAAAAAAATGTATATAAAAAGGAAAAATATTCCCAGCTGACAAGAATATAAAAACTAAGAACTAAAATAGAGCAATCTGGATTCAAGATTGTTTAGAACCTACATGAGAATGAAATTACAAAACTCAAAAGATGCATGTCACAGACAAGAGTGACAAGATCTTATTTGTGGGGAAAAGATAGGATTTTGGACACTGAATCTTATATAGATCTCAATATACACATTTTGAAGTTGAAGACTCACAGGTCAAATTGGTTTAAAACTTTTTACCTTCTCATAGTATAATTATAAATAATTTTAATTGTTCACATTCACAAACGGTGGCGTATGTATAAAGTAACATGAAAAATAAATAAGAAAACATTTATGGAATCAAAAAAGCCACCAGATCTTACAAAGTTACAGTCTAGCAATTGTATAAAACTCCTTCTGGTTAAAAGATATATTTTGATTTTGGTTTTGGTTTTAAAATGATTTCAGAATTGACCTTAGAAATTTAACTGTTTAATCTCTTCTTGGTTTGTAGATAATTTCAGACTTTGGCTCTTGGTTTCTTTTCTTTTTTTTAATTTTTTCTTTTCTAATTTCAATTATCCCACACTGAAGTTGGCAGGAAAACTAAGTAGATGATTTATAAACACAGATAAAGTGCTGTAGAGTAAATAACTCAGTATGTGAACACCCAGCAACTTAACTGCTAGAACCCAGAGTAAGTATTTAAAAGCTCTGTCGGCTCTATAACCAAGAGTCACTTGACTCTGTGTGTTGAAGGTGGGGCTGAAAGAGCAGGGTCAGACATTACCCTCCCTCCCCTGATGGGGAAACTGCTCATTAGTCTTCTTCTCTCCAGCCCTCTGCACACAGTCAGAGCCAGTCTGCAACCAGAGTTGTCATAATTGCTGTACTCTTGGCTTTTTGTCTGGGATTTTCCCCAAAAAGAAAGCCACATTTTTCTAGACTCTTCTTGGTGGTGTGAGGAATGTGTGTTCCCAACAAGTCCTCTCTGGCCACTGCAGAGAACTGCCAAGGGCTGTCTTCTTAATGTCTCGGAAACCAGTGCCCGGGCTGCTTCCTTATAGGGAAAGTTCAGAATCCACAAACCTACAGAAGATTTGAATAATTATCTATGACCATCTAATGTACAGGAAAGCTGAGAGGTCACTGTTATGGGTTCAACTGTGCCCACCCTGCCCAAAGTTCACATGTTGAAGCTCTAACCCTTAGAATGTTTGGAAAGTATCTTTACAGAGGTAATCTAGTTAAAGTGAGTTTATTAGCGTGAGCTTTACTCCAGTATGAGTGCTGTCCTGATAAAAGGGAAAATGTAAATACAGAGATGCACACAGAAGGAAGATGATGTGAAGAGATGCAGAGAGAAAAATGGCCTTTTATAAGCCAAGGAGAAAGGTCTAGACTAGACCTTTCCCTCATGGCCCTCAGAGGGAACCACCCCAATTAACTCCTTCCTTTCAAGCTGCCCTATTGTTCAAGCTGCCCAGTCTGTGGTGCTTTGTGATGGAAGCTCTGGGAGATCAATACAATCACTAAACACAAAGATCACTTGATAGAGCGAAGTGTGGTGGTACACACTCATAATCCCAGAACCTGGAAGGTGAAGGCAGCAGGATGGAATAGTCAAGTCTAGCCTGGGCTACATGGTAAGTCCTTGTGTCAAAAAAAAAATCACCTAATATAATAATTATCTTGATTTTAGTAAAGAACCTATGGCTGAGAGACAGACAAGCTGTCCTTGTCATACAGTCAGCATAGATGGCAAGAGTGGGACCCTGTTTCTAGACACCGAAACAGTATGTGTTCATCACCATAGTGTAGGACCCCACCATCAGAAAGCCATGGAGAATGTTCACTTGTAAAGGAATGGCAGAGGCCGTACTGAAGAACCCACATTCACTCAGCAGCTCTGCATCTTGGTTGGCACCATGTATGGTCAGACCCAAGACTCCACTCCACTGACAAGATGGATCCTCAAAGCTCTCAATACTTCTCTCACCTTCATTGGGTGAGGCAACCACAGCTGAGGGCCTTTGGGAAAGGGTTTAAAAAGAAATACACTTATGGTTTATCACACATTCTTATTTCTAGGAATCTCCCATCTCTAAGGCCCAAGACTGGGCTTTCACCAGAATAATGTGAGCAGTCTTTTTCTCCCCTTCTTCATCCAGTGTGAGGTCATGGAGGAATGCACTTGTTCTAGGGATCATGAAAACAAGCGGTTCAAGAAGAAAAGCTCTCTAAGGTGTGTCCATATTTCCCACCCAACACCTGCCTGTAACATCACATAGTCTCTAAGATGAGAAGGTAGAAGGTCTCTAAGAAGTCAGGCATCCAACACAATTCCAGGGCAAATATGAATAGCATTTTTGTGTCTCTGTTGCTCTGCCCTGTGTTGTAGCTAGTATATCCTTTTGCTCTAGTTTACTGAGAAGAAATTTCTTAGGAGTGACCCATTTGACCTAACAAGCAACAGCAGTTTCCATGTGACTATACCATCTACCCCTTTTCTGAAATGAAAATCTTAGCTGGGTAGGGTGGCACAAGTCCATAATTCCTGCACATGGGAAACTAAGGCAGAAGGATAGCAAGTTCAAAGCCAGTGTGGACTATGTATCGAGACCCTGACTCAAAACAATGACAACAATAATCACAAATGGGAATTTTAACCTGGGATTTGAATTCCAGAAGTGAACAAATTCAGAATTAGAATTCAGAGAGCTCAGAAACTCAGGTAAGGAAAAAAAAATCTTTATTTTCACTAAACTTCTAACTAACACTTAGTATTTCCTTCTATTTTGAATGTAGGCAACAAATTAGTAGTAATAGCAATGCTAATAGTAGAAATAGAAATTGCGAATCTATCAATTGTGGGAGACATATCAAAATTTCCTTTATGTTTATCATTACTTTGCAATTTTGGCAGTTATTAGACCTTATCGCTAGATATTATTATTATTCAGTACATTCACAAAATGTCAGATATAAAAATAGTACACTTTTTGATAACTGCATTTCAAAATAATCAGCTCCTCTGGTAAGGCCATGTGTTTTATTTTTTATACTTATTTATTTATGTTTTGAGATAGAAGTCTCGCTATGTTGTTTTGGTCTGCTTTGAACTCGTGGGCTCAAGTGATCCTTCCACTTCAGCCTCCCAAGTAGCTGGGACTACAGGCATGAACCATTAAGTCTGGCTTATTTATGCATTGGTGAACATTATTTTGACAAGGGATCCATAGACTTAACTAGATTCCCACTGAGGTGGGTGATGCACAAAAGGTTAGGCACCCCTGCTGTGGCCAAAAGAATAGCCACAAGGGAAAAGTGTGGCTGCCCAGGACTATGGACACACTAGCACATCATTTACAACCAGAAGAGAATAGAAAAGTTTATAATACCCCACTGACTCACAGGAAGGTAATAAAAAAAATGCAGATAACCATACTCTACTTCCAGAGAGTTGAGTTCAGGTGGTCTTGAGTGGTTTTGTTTGTTTGCTTTTGTTGTTTATTAAAAGAAATTTTGAAGCAAAGTGATCTGAGGCCCACGTTTTAAGAAACATTGATATGGACGTTCTGTTAACCTAACCATTTTGGGTTAATAACACTTATCCTATCCTTCCCATTCCTGACTTCTAAATCCAGGGTTAAATAATATTTATAAATTGACTTCATTTTTACTAGCAAAAATAATTTTTAAAGGACTGGGGAAGTGGCTTAAGTGGTAGAGAATCTGCCTAGCAAGTGTGAAGCTCTGAGTTTGAATCCCAGTACTACAAACAAAATTTTTTTAAGTATTTTCACAAGTAATGTGGTTTAGAACAGCTAAAGCTATTGTGCTTCAATACCTTTTAAACATTGAGTCAGGGCTGGTGGAGGGGTTCAAGTGGTAAGAGAGCCTGCCTAGCAAGCATGAGGCCCTGAGTTCAAGTCCCAGTGTCACCAAAAAAAATAAAATAGAGGCAAAGAACTCAAAAGAATGAAAAGAATGAATATACAGCTCATGGAACCTAAAAAAGAGTCAGTATTTTTCTTTGGCATCATATTTTTACCACTTTTTAAATTGTACATATTTAGGGAGTAACATGCTATCAATTGATACATATATACAATGAAGAATGATCAAATCAGGGTAATTGGCATTTCCACCCAGATATGAATTATCCCTCCAAAAGGCTCATGTGCTAAACTAAGACAGCTGATGAACTTTTGTAATGATTGGATCATGAGGGTTCTAACTCATCCATGGTTTAACTCATCCATGAATTTATAGCTGAATTCACTGGTAAGAGGTGGGCCCTGGTTAGAGGAAATAGGTCACTGGCCTTTGAAGGGTATTTTTCTGTTTCTGTGCCTCTGCTCTCTGACTGTCATGAGGTGAGCAGCCTCCACCATATTGTCCTGCTGCTTGCCTCAGGCCCAAAGCAATAGAGCCGGTCCACTGTGGACTAAAACCACAAGCTGTAATAAATCCTTTTTTCTTTTAAGTTGTTTCTCTCAGGTATTTTTGTTACAGAGACAAAAACTGACAAACACAGTCTCCTTAAATGTTAATCACTTTTTTTTTTCAGTACTGGAGTTGGAACTCAGAGCCTCACATTTGGTAGGCAGGCACTCTATCACTTGAGCCACACTTCTAATCCATTTTACTCTGGTTATTTTGGAGATAACCAACTATTTGCCCTCTCTGGCCTCAATCTAGATCCTTCTGATCTCAGTCTCTCAAGTAGCTAAAATTACAGGTGTGAGCTACCAGCACCCGACTGTTCATCACTTCTTTGTGTAAGGAATCTTCAAACTCCTCTCTTCTATTTTATATTTATAATAATAAATTGTTATAAGCTGTAGTTACCCCACAGTGCTTAGAACCTAGTACTTCTTCCTCGTATCTAACTGCATTTCCATGCCTATTTGGAACACCATGAACTCTAGTGCCATGAATGATGCAGGAATCTGAGGCTATCATGCTATCTATAACTCTGAAGCTTGTTAAGCTCCTTATAAATTTACTCTTTTTTTTTAAGGTTTACTTTAGCAAACACCTCTGCCTTGAGTTATGTGATTCATCTTGTGTCCACATTGACAGCTGCCTGCTATTTTGCCAAGAAGCTGATACAATTTACAAAGCAGTAATTGACATCTCTCATAGAGAAGTGCACAGCACTTAAGTGAATGAGACTTTAGTTAGCAGCCCTGTAAACTGAGCCGCAAGTGTTCAGAGTAAACAGACTAATTACAATAGCACTGGAGGACCAGTGTGTTTGCTCTGGAGTGGGGCAAGCATTGTTTCCTCAAAGCTAGTACTAAGACCTCGAAGGCCTCCTACAGTGTGCAGTGTCAGAAGTTACACATACACAAATCTACAAATGTAATACAGCATATTAATAGAAGCAAAGAGAAAAATCACTTGATCATCTCAATAGACGCAGAAAAAGCCTTCAACAAGATCCAACACCACTTCATGATAAAAGCTCTAAGAAGACTAAGAATAGAAGGAAAGTACCTCAACATTGTAAAGGCTATATATGACAAACCTACAGCCAGCATCATACTTAATGGTGAAAAACTGAAACCATTTTCCATTTCCCCTAAAATCAGGAACGAGACAAGAGTGCCCACTATTGCCACTCCTATTCAACATAGTACTGGAAGTCCTAGCCAGAGCAATTTGGCAAGAAGAATAAATAAAAGGAATACAAATAGGGAAAGAAACTGTCAAAATATCCTTATTTGCAGACGATATGATCCTATACCTTAAAGACCCAAAAAACTCTACCCAAAAACTCTTAGACACCATAAACAGCTACAGCAAGGTAGCAGAATACAAAAATCAACTTACAAAAATCATTAGCTTTTCTACATACCAATAATGAACAAACTGAGAAAGAATATATGGAAATAATTCCACTTACAATGTCCTCAAAAAAAAAAAATCAAATACCTAGGAGTAAACCTAACAAAGGATGTGAATGAGCTCTATAAGGAGAACTACAAACCCCTGAAGAAAGAGATCAAAGAAGACTACAGAAGGTGAAAAGATCTCCCATGCTCATGGATAGGTAGAATCAACATAATAAAAATGGCTATACTACCAAAAGCAATCTACATGATTAATGCAATTCCCATCAAAATCCAAATGACACTCATTACAGAGATTGAAAAATCTACCCTAAAGTTCATTTGGAAACACAAGAGACCACGAATAGCCAAGTCAATACTCAGCAAAAAGAGCAATGCTGGTGGTATCACAATACCCAACTTCAAACTGCATTACAAAGCCATAGCAATAAAAACAGCATGGCACTGGCACAAAAACAGACATGAAGACCAGTGGAACAGAATAGAGGACCCGAAGATGAACCCACACAGCTATGCCCACCTTATTTTTGACAAAGGTACCAAAAATATATAATGGAGAAAAGATAGCCTCTTCAACAAATGTTGAGAAAAGTGGTTATCTGTCTGAAACTAGATCCATGTTTGTCACCCTATACTAGTATCAACTCAAAATGGATCAAGGACCTTAATATCAGACCTGAAACTCTGAAGTTAGTACAGGAAGGAGCAGGAAACTCTCTGGAACTAATAGCTATAGGAAAGGACTTCCTCAATAGAACCCCAGCAGCTCAGCAACAAGAGAAAGGATGGACAAATGGGACTTCAGAAAATTAAAAAGCTTCTGCACAACAAAAGAAATGGTCTGGAAACTGAAGAGACCACCCACAGAGTGGGAGAAAATATTTGCCAGCTATACATCAAAGGACTGAAAACCAGAATATACGGGGAACTTAAAAAACTAAACTCCCCCAAAATCAATGAACCAATAAAGAAATGGGCAACTGAACTAAACAGAACTTTCTCAAAAGAAGAAATTCAAATGGCCAAAAAACACATGAAAAAATGCTCACCATCTCTAGCCATAAAGGAAGTGCAAATCAAAACCACACTAAGATTCTACCTTACCCCTGTTAGAATAGCCATCATCAAGAATACCACCAACAACAGGTGTTGGTGAGGATGTAGGGAAAAAGGAACCCTTGTACACTACTGGTAGGAGTTCAAGCTAGTACAACCACTCTGGAAAAAAATATGGAGGCTTCTTAAAAATCTAAACATAGATCTGCCATATGATCTAGTAATCCCACTCTTGGGGATATACCCAAAGGAATGCAACTCAGGTTACTCCAGAGGCACCTGCACACCCACGTTTATTGCAGCTCTATTCATAATAACCAAGTTATGGAAACAGCCAAGATGCCCCACTACTGACAAATGGATTAAGAAAATGTGGTACTTATACACAAAGGAATTTTACTCAGCTATGAAGAAGAATGAAATCTTATTATTCTCAAGTAAATGGATGGAACTGGAGAACATCATTCTGAGTGAGGTTAGCCAGGCTCAGAAGACCAAAAATCGTATGTTCTCCCTCATATGCGGACTTTAGATCTAGGGCAAATGCAGCAATGTGGTTGGACTTGGATCACATGACAAGGGGAGAGCACATATGGGAGATATAGGAATAGGTAGAAAACCCAAAACATGAAAGCGTTTGATGTCCCCTCTCCAGAGGAATTAATACAGAAACAACCTTAACGTGACAGAGGTCAGTATGGGAAGGGGATCAGGAACTAGTGAAAAGGTCAAGTAGAGATGACTCAACCTGGGTTGTAACACACTTGTACATGGAAACAATGCTAGGAATCTCTCTGTATAGCTGTCCTTATCTCAACTAGCAAAAACGCTTTGTCTTTCTTATTATTGCTTATGTCTTCTCTTCAACAAAATTGGAGAAAAGGGCAGAACAGGTTCTGCCTGGAAACAAGGTGGGGTGGGGGAGGAGAGAGAGGGGGAGAGGGGGCAGGGGAAAAATGGCCCAAACAATGTATGCACATGTGAATAAATGAATAAAAAATTTTTAAAAAGAAGTTACAATTTTAAAAAGATATTGTTCATAATGTGTGTGTGTGTGTGTGTGTGTGTGTCTTTTACCCTGTTCTATTTTCGCTTATCCATCATTACATCAGGGGAAAACTCATTCAGTTCTTCAGTTTAAGTTGCATAAATTCCTCTAACTTGCTTTATGGATAGTTTTGCTACAGAATTTTTTGGAACCTATCATGTGTTTTGGCAACCAGGCCAATCTCACCCTGGATCAACAGATAGAAATGACAATATTCTGGGGTGGCCTGATCAGAGGTTTGCTGATATTCCTCTTGATGTTAGTGGCTTTTCACAACAGGTGCTTAAATGTGGGGGTCAGAGGTGCTCACTGACAATCTGTCCTCATATCTCAGCATCTTGTCTCACAGGGAGTGGCAGGGTGGGGGTGGGGGACACGCTGGTGCCTTGGTTAGAGCCCTGGCCCTGCTACTCACCAACACTATGACATTGGATGAGCAAGCTACTGGATGGCTCCAAACCTCAATTTCCTTCCCTATGTAACATATAAGAGCAATAAGGGCACCTTCCTCTTAGATAGCTTGTAGTACTCACAGAAGATCATGTATGCTCAGCACTCAAGACAGTACCTGGGAAGTTCTCAGTAACTATTATTTATAGTCAAAAGCTTGGATAAAATAGAAAAATTATGCACCATGAAATCTTGGACTAAGAAAGCCTCAGATAATGGTTGTCAATGGCAGTCAATAATTTGAGGAATAGAACTGAGTGAGTGCTGCTCAGCTGTCATCTCGAGAGCACACTCAATGCTCTAGATTTCCAGTGATATGAGATGAGCACAAGTACTCTGAAAAAGCTCACCGAGTGATTCTGATAACTGCTGGCTAAGAAGTTCCAAAGCATTACAGGAACTGTGCTAAGAACTGTATGAGTACAAAATGATAACAGAGGAGCCTCCATTGAAGGGTCTGTGTTCCCACCAGGGAAAATGAGGCATTTACATGAATTGTTAAAGAAGACAACAAGCAGTACCACTATTATACATGATGGAAACCCATGATGTAAATCATGGTGGAAAATAAGAGAAAGGAGAGGGTCTAACTCCTCCCACAGAAAGGTCAAGTACAGGAGGAAAAGCTGAGGGGTCTTGAGGTGTGATTAAAGGGGAAGAGAAGGCAAAGGCAGTCATTTGAGTCTGGGAATAGCAAGGGCTCCTTTCAATAAAAAATAACCACAGTGCCATTTTCATGCTACAATTTTAAATTGTATGCAGGTCTTTCTTGAACCTTACCCAGGTCATGTTCTGGAAGCCCCCAGACCTTTAAGAAGAACAGTGAACCTCCTCATCCTTTCTGCCCACCTGCCTGCCTCTCCCATATTAGTTGACATTGAGTCCTTCCTGTCCTGGTTCCTAATCTCCACTCTCATTGGGCTTAAGTTTCCCAGCTACATGACATCCAGAATTTTGTTAAATAACCTGCCTAAAGAAAATCTGTTTTGAGCACTTATCTCTTTATGGTAATGACCCTGGAGCAGCATTTCTGGGAAGATGGTGCTGAGAGAGTCTGGCATTCATAAGGCCCCTGGGAATCACAGTGCACCTGGCTGCTGATGGATTCTCTTAATACCAGTTAATGAGTTCCTGCTCATTTACAGAAGAGTCCACTCCATGGTCTTCTCTGTCGATCTTTCACAATTCCAAAATATTTATTTTCTTTTCTTCTTAGATTCCCATTTATGAGAAATAAATAAGTCACAGAACTTTCCTCTTAAAAATGATTTTAAAACTCTATTCAGGGTTCACTTAAAAATATTAAAAGCTGGGCATGGTGGTGTATGTCTGCTACGCCAGTACTTAGGAAGCTGAGGTAGGAGAGTCATCAGTTCAAAGCCAGCCTGGGTGAGGCTCTGCCACAAAAAAACAAATTTTTAATTTTATGTTATATATGTATATTTATCACAACTTTTAAAAATTAATAATGTACTATACCAAAAGTCAAATAAGCTTTTAAATAGTCATATGCTATAATATATGAATTATATCTCAATAAAGCTGTTTTTAAGTCTCTGATTAGAAAATTTTTCAGTCTTTTTTTCATGAAAGGGTCAAAATAAATGCCTGACTTTAAATATGTATATAAATAACTGACTTTATATATGTTTTCAGTCAAATCTAGACTCTTGGAGACTAAGGGACTCAGAAAACTTTCTTAGAAAACATTTAGATCTCCCAAGAAGATGAAAGAAAGGAAGGAAGAAATGCAAAGGAGACACTAAAAATAAATATGTAATCATGAAGCATTTCTTCCTATCTAGATCAACAATCCTACCTTTGCCTGAGGAGAAAGCAGAATAACTCAATTTTGCCATTATATTTTCTCTAATCTCTTTTCTCCCTTGCTCTTGCTTTCTTTTCCCTAGAATAATAAAGACCTTGCTAAGGTTGTTCTCATGGAGGACAGGGACTTTGTGTCAACTCCCCACTCAAGTAGCCCTTTACTTGGTCAAGTTGCTGTCATCTGTACTCAACAAAGTCACAGAAGGGTGTGAGGGATTAATAGGGCTACAGGGAGCTAATTTCCCCAAGAGCTGGCTTATTTGAAAAGATTAGCTCATTAACCCAGAGGAATGAATCTCTGGGGAATGCGCTTATCCAAGGTAATTTTGGTCAGATGGTCTTTTCCATCCATCTCAGATGTAACTGTAGGAAACTGTGCTGTGCCACAGGCTGCCACATCTGTCTTTCCTTAGGAGCTACAATCCTTTATCCCAGGAGGATGCCACTAAGATGGATGCAGCAGTCACCATTGTCTACAAACTCAGCCTGCTTGGCCTAAAGATGGACATTTAGAAAACTTCTCTCACTGGAGAAACAGCAAGGCATTTGTAAAGCCTGGGTCCATGCCCTTAACTGTTTACAAAGCAGGAATGGAAGATTACATGGTATTTTAATTTGTCAAACTCAAAAAGTACCACTTTAGTATTTTAAAGGTGAATACAGTCATCCATAATGAACAGGTCAACTAATGGTGACCCACAGAGCTGGAAACAGAAACTGCCTCTCCCCCCTACTGAGGTCTTAAGTCACCTCATGGGCCTTATCTTTCTGTGATGGCTGAGAGGCTAAAAGAGAGATTACATGGTTCCCAAAGTCCCAACTAACTCTGTGACTGCAGGGATTACATTGCAGGGAAGCCTTACTAGGACAGAGACAAATTAGCCAACACTGCCCCATCTGAAAGTGACTCAGGATAATTCTGCTTTATTTTTTCTTTTAATCTGTGATGATAGGGTCAACCACCCTTCTGAATACAATATCAATTATATAGAGGCACAGATTAGATTCTATTATCATCATAAAAAATATTCAATGAATTACTCAAACTTGCATAATGTACTGTGATGTCTCTATACTGGTGGCAAACCCAGAGTGCCTACTAGGTGAGAGTAACACTGGCTATCAGCTGAGAATGGGGATTAGGCCAACTTCCCTTTCTCCCAGTGGCCACTCTGGCAACTTCAAGTTGCATCAGGAACATAGGAACCACGTTGTTCACTTGCTGTTTTGTTTTTTGCTTATTTGTTTTTGCGGTTCAGGGGATGGCTTTGCACATGCTACGTAAGTGCTCTACCACTGAGCTGCATCCCCAACCCATTCACTTACTGTGCATGGGCCTTGGAATCACCCCACTCTTGTCTCCTTTTAAACTGGGACCCTGCCCTGATATAGTCCAGCTCTTTCCCTCCCTTTCCATTCCCATCACCTGGTTCACTCATACCCATATTTTGACCTTCCCAGCTAACTGCCTCCATGTGTCCTGTATTCCTAGTGCCTCCCCCACCTGCACAATTCATATTGTACCCTGTGGCTTCCTGCTTTTCTCATATGAAGTAGCTACTATTTTTATCCTAGTTTACAGAAAAGCTAATGCAAAATTAAGTACAAAGCCAATGTAATGATACTGGCTTAAACAGGAGGAGAGATTTAGAAACAGAAGAAAAGGCAAGGAGGCTGTGAAAAGCAAGAAGTACTTAAGGAAGCTTATCCAGAAGGCAAGAAAGAAGAAGAAAGGTCCACTTTGCCCAGGCAAAAGGAACTCAGGATCCTTGAAAAGATTTCAGTGGATTGGTTAAGAAATCATTGGAGGTTGTTCCCACCACAAAATGTGATTAAGTATGTGAGAAGGTAATGCATATGCTAATTGATTCTGTTTAGCTATTGCACAATACATATTACAAAACATGTGCATAAAAATACATGCAATTTATTTTCAAATTTTCAAATTTTAATTAAGTTTTTAAAAAAAGAATTCACTGGAGGAACATCTTTTATGCTGCACAGCCCATTTTAAAATGAACATTAGGATATCTGCTGCTGATTCACATTATTTTACATCACTACAGGGTTTAAGTATTGCCCTTGACACATTTGTTACAGAAGACAGAGAGTTCTGTGCCTCCTGCTCTAGACATTACCTGCAGATATGAAGAATACAGCAGTCCTTGGGTAATGCTTTTCCAAAGAAACTTCCATAAAATATAGATTTGTAAATTAAAATAAAATAAACATAGGCTAGAAACATGGCTTAAGTGATAGAGCACCTGCCTAACAAGCAGAAGGCCCTGAATTCAAATCCCAGTACCACACACACACACGCACACACATACATGCATCAACTTGCATATGAAACAAAAATTGTACCACACCCATGGTCTTTAGTTATTCAGTTAACAAACACAACTTTCGTCTATGAAATCCTAGGATGAATGAACTCAAAAACAAATTAGTGTTTTCCCATCTTATCACTTTGATTTGACCTCTGACCCTATCCTTTTCCAAATATGGTAGTTACTTAAGCTTTCTGAGCTTCAGTTTCCTTAGTATGTATGTATAATAGATCCTGATAATTGCATAAGGCAGTATCTAGTTCATAAAAATATTAAAATATAGCTATCATGATGATTATTATTTATAGTTTTTTGAGACAAAGTCTCACTATGTAGCTGAAGCTGGCCTTGAACTTGCAATCCTTCTGCCTCAGACTCCTGAGTGCTGAGATTACAAGCATGCCTCACCATGCCCAGCTCAAAATATTGCTATTATTATTTTGTAGTTTATTAAACATTTGTTTATTTAATATCTTAGTATCTTCCAGGTACCAGAACTTTGTGAAGCCCTAGAAATACAGAGATGACTACTTTCCTTATTAAACCAAGTAACTCAAATTTTTTTCTCAGATAATTTTCAAAGATACGAACAATGCTGCCAGATAACAGGAATTTGAAGTAGATAAGATAGATAAGGCCAAGGAGAGACAAATGTGAAGGCAGGAAAACTCTTCAGCTTGGCTACATACTTGCATAGGGTGGGCCACCTTTCTGGCTCTGGACTTTTCTGCAGCCAACAGGAAACAGCAAAGTTGAATAAGACAAGATTTCCGACCTTAGGGAACCCTGAGTCTAGTTGAGGAAACAGATGTGTAAACAAACAATTACAGTGCAATGTGACCAAGGCAAAAGTGGAAGCTCTCCAGTGCAAAGGAAGTGATACCTGGCATTTTAGAGGATGGAGAGAGCTGAAGAGAATATCCAGGAAAAGGAAGGGCACATTCAAAGACCTGGAGTCTCTGTGTGAGTGCCAGTGTTAGTTTGGACAATGAAGTGAAATCTTCGAGGGGTCTTATCAGAGATGTTAGAGAAGGTGCACAGGTAGCCAATCGTTTTTTCTCTATGAAATAATGAGCAGGTCCATTATAAGTATCTTACAGCAAAAAGAACAATGAACGTAGCTTCAAATAAAGTAGAGTGAAGTTAAACCAAAATAGGCAAAATAGCAAAGAAAGAGAACAGGAAACCCTAAAAATCCACTTCTGTTACTATTTGTCCATTTGAATTTGGATTTTCCTGGGAACCTGTCTGGAAGAAGAGAGTTCTTATGCATAGGTATAAATATTAAACAATTTGTAGTTGTCTTAAAGCAGCATTTGAAGCGGGTGCCAGTGGCTCACACCTGTCATCCTAGCTATTCAGGAGGCAGAAATCAGGAGGATCTTGATTCAAAGCCAGCCCAGGCAAATAGTTCACAAGACCATATTTAAAAAAAAAAAAAAGCATCTCAAAAAAGGGCTGGTGGAGTGGCTCACATTGTAGGCCCTGAGTGCAAACCCCAGTACTGCAAAAATAAAAACAGCATCTGAAAAAGTAAGTAGAAAAAAATTTTGGAAATTGTCAGATCATTAGAGATTATAAAGTCCCATATTTTTGTTTTAATTAAGGGGAATAGAGGCATAAATAAATTGCTAGAATAGCTGAACGGTGGTAAGGCTGGGAGGAGACCAATGTTGTCCTTCTGAATCTCCTTCACCTTAAACCACATGGACTCTCCCACATGGACTCTCCCAACCCAGGGGTAAGGTTTTGAGATCTAATCTTTTTTCCAGTGCTGGGGATCAAACCCAGGGCCTTGGTTTATGCTAAGCAAAATATTTTCCGCTGAGCTATAACCTGAGCCCGAGTTCTGAGACCTAATGTATTTCTTCAAAAATCAAGGAATAACAGATGTAGGCTAGAAAAAGGAAAGAGTAACTTAAACTTGGAGAAACTAATGAAAATTCCATAGGTCAAAAATGTCTATTATAATACATAAGAAGTTACTAAGTACATGAAGACTTCTGTACAGGTAAATTTGTGTTTGAAAGTAGAGGGAATTATAATTACGTACATTAAAATTCTTTGTAAAATCTTCCCATTTTCCATAAACATAACCTCACATCTCTAGGTATTCAGTACAGGAATAATTCATTGTCAATGAAGAATAAATTACTGAAACTTGACAGAAGTTTTGTTTTGTACATTATATAGAAATTACTCCATTGGCTTAAATAGTCTTTTCACAAATTTTTTATCCCTGGGTTGGTTTATCTTCTTTTGCCAGTTAATCCTCACCTTTGTACCTCATTATAGGCTACTTTCACCTGGCATTCAATTAAACTGGTTTGTCATCTAGGGATATTTATGAACATCTAATAGCATTTAACAACATTGAGTTGATTTCATAGACAGAGGAACTCTTTGTTGAAGTCTTTCAATATAAAGCCAAGAAAAATAACTGTCCCCTTGTTGTAATTTTGGAAGTTATGTTTATATTCTCTGTATTGTATTGCTTGGGGGTTTGTTCATTTGTTTGTTTGTTTTGCTCAAAAAAAAAAAAAAGACCGCTTTCTTTCTTTTTTGTTTTGAGGGGGTTTTTTTGGCCAGGTTTGATGGTGCCCAATGGTAATTCCATCACTCATGAGGCTGAAATAGGAGGATCATGAATTTCAGGCTGCCTGAGCCACACAGAGTTGAAGATCAGCTTGAGCTTATTAGTGAGGCCCTGTCTCAAAAAAAATCAAGAACTGGGGATATAACTCAGTGGTACAGCACTTGCCTAGCATGCACAAACTCTTGGGTTCAGCCCCCAGCATTAAAAAAATAGAAAGGATCACTTTTTTAAAGCTCACTGGATTTTGCTGTGGGAATGACTTGCACATACATAAGCCTTCTTTGTTTGCAATCTATTATGTTTGCTTTTTGACTAAGCATGGTAAAATAAATAAAGAAATGGAAATAAGTAATTAAAAAAATTTCAAAAACACAAATTTTAAGCTTCCACATGTGCATTCCACAGCTCAGTTGATGCAGAGCAGCTCTCTCAGTCCGTCCCATGTTATCATCAGTTGTGTTTAAATTGTTGTGTGATCTGCTGAGTGTTGCCCTGTTTTTAATTTTGTGAAAAATCTGTCTCCCTCAAAGCAAATGGTGTCTAGATAGCAAGGTAAATGTTATAAAAATCCTCCCAAGCCAAAAAGGGCAGGCAATGTGCTTAACTAAAGTGATAAAGTGAAATTTTGACATTTGTCAAATTTGTCAAAGGCAGCGTGAGCGTGTCTTCAGCAGAAGTTGGGCAGTGGATCAAGCATCCTCAGTACGGCACTGAATTCTGTGCATCCTGGGCATGGGTGGGTGTTCCTCAGTGGCGTTCTCCTTGGAACCAGGAGCCTGTACTTTTGTGGCATGGCCAATGATTTATATTTTACAATACCTGTTTTACCAGGTACGCTTCTCAGTGACTCAAAAACTGTCCCTGACTATTGGGCCATCTAAGTAATCCCATGGCAGGCATCAGTATTGTCTATCTTTGTGCTACTAGCACTGATTTAGCATCTGACTGGAGAAGCACACCCTCAAAACATAGAGAACAAATTGCAAGATAAAGGATAGGGACTGGGGCAACATGGGTAAGTGTGGAATCCATGTGTTTAGGAGCTCCCGACTTCCTTCACTGTACCGCTTAATCTGTTTAGGTGTTTTTCCTCCCTGCCTGAGATCTTAATTACACACTTCCCAGTAACTGTTTGAAGCCACCACATTTGCTCTGAGCTCTGGTTCATGTCAAATGCTATACACTATTATTAGCAGTATTGACATATACCACTTCTCTGTTTAAAAAGGTCCTTTCAGGATGGGGATGTGGCTCAGTGATACAGCCCTTGTCTGGAATGTATTCAATCTCCAGCATAACAAAAAAAATAAATAAATAAAATTAAAATGTCCTTTCTATTATCTCCTTGCTCTGGAAAACAAACAAGCAAGGACTGTAGCCAGGGCAGACACACAAGGAAGGCAAGAAGCAGAAAGACTGAATGATTTGACAACTAGCATTGTACTTTGTTTATTTGTTTTGAGACAATTCTGCTACGTAACCCAGGCTGGTCTCAAACTCTCAATCCTCCCGCTTCAGCCTCCCCAACTGATGGGTTTACAAACATGTACCACTAAACCTCTTTATTTATTTACTTGCTTACTTACTTATTTTGGTAAGCACAGTACTAAGTGGCAGTGGTGTCCCTGCTCTTTCACTGCTCTCTGCCCTCCACCATATTGTCTGCATCCTGTATGAGTGGCTCTCATGCCACACACACCTCACATTACGATATCCATAGCTTATATAATCATTTAGGAATTCTTCTGATGAGGTGGTAAAGCTTAGTTTCAAATCCAACCTCTCCCACATACCAAATAGCTCACCCTCCGAGAATCTCAGTGATCCCATCTATAAATTAGTATCACACGTAATTGCTTTTATAATAAATGTGTGTGCTACCTGTGCAAATAAAGTCATTTAAACACAAATAGGAATCTCCATTGAGATGGCATGTATAAAGTACCTGGTATAGAGCAGACCCCACATGGTTTCTCTTCTTCACTCTCCCAGCAGCAGTTTGACTGCTGTTATATGTTACTGATATATAACCGTGATAGATTTTTTTTGAAAAAACATGTCCAACTTCCCTTGAGGGAGTCCAAGATGTCACTTTGTTCAGTTGTCCTGATCCTACATTCATCCAACGTCAACTGCCTCTACCACAACACCCGTTCTTAACCCCAGCAAGATCAAAGTCATGTACTTGGGTGCTCTGGTGGCAAAAATGGTGCCATGTCTTCACTGTTCCCCAACATCAGTCCTGTGGGTCTGTCCCCAAAAATGGTTGGTTATAAAACCAAGGGCTGGGGATATAACTCAGTGATAGAATGCTTGCCTAATATGTACAAGACTCTGGGATTGATCCCCCAGTACCATTTAAAAGGCAGAGTTTGGAGAGAGAGAGAGAGAGAGAGAGAGAGAGAGAGAGAGAGAGAGAGAAAAGAAGAAAGAGAGAGAGAAAGGAGATAGTCTGTAATGTTGGTGGCCACTACCCTTATGACATCATAGACCATCAACAGTGGTGCAATAAGTTGCCCAGCTAGTTAAGAAGTACAAAGAAAAATATTTCAATAATTGATCAGTAGACAACCAAAGAAACTAAGACCATGTCCACATTTCATTACTTTCTATTTGGTGGGAAATATGAGAAATAAACTCACCCTTATTCCCTCTTGCTAGGAGCAGGCGAGGGTATAGTCTGTGGTAGGCTCTCTGCTCTTGGGCAGGATGCCTGGGGTGGGGTTTGTCTTGAACAAAATAGCGAAAAATGGTCAATTTTGTCTTTCATGTCTTCTCACTTCCCTCTCTGAATACCCTTTTTTATCCAAACAATTTTTTTTCAGTGTTGGGGATTGAACCCTCTGAATATCTTTTTAAAATTTTGGGGTTTCCTCTTGACTTATTCCACCCACTTTCCCAGATCCTTTATTTTAGCATTCACTTCTGAAACTAATAAAAACAAATTTGTGCATTTTTAAGGCTCACAATTCCATTGCATTTAATATTTCCTGTGCCCAAAACACTTTATTCTTGGCCACAATAATTTTTAGAGCTAAGATTATAGGAACAAAACTTCAAGACTCAGTCTCATTCCAAAGGAATTTAATTCATATAATTCAAGAATGCATCCTAGCTTTTATTTAACGTAGATAATTATACCAATCCTTCCACACAAGGATGACAGTCACATACTGCTATGTCCTTGGGCTAGGAATTCTACCAAAACTTCCCGGCATTATGACATCCATTAAACAACAGGGCCACCCACCTTTTATGCACATGCAATTCCCAAAGCAAGACTTCCTCCATTCTCTTTCATTTGCAAGTACGTTCTCCTACTTATTTGGTACTTTTCTAGTGGTTGTCAAGTGAATTATGCCTTTGACAATGTAATGCAATATTACGTCTAGTTCTATTGAAACATTTTATATCTAACTTGATACATAACATATTTTTGTGTATAATGACAAGAGGAGAACTTATCCAGATGAGGTCTAAGAAGAGTTACAACAATTTTTTGTAGTTCCTAAACGTGGGGAAATTGACCCTAAATCTGTATATTGTCCAACTCTAGCTCTCTAATAAAGGAGCCATTAGCACTATTGTTGACTGTTTATTTGAATAAGTATAAAACATATATTCTAAAAATTGCATACACGGTGGATTTTGAACAATTAATATAAAAACAGTACATAAAATAATACCTCAGTAATTCTATGTTGAACTAAAATTTTAGATATGTTGAGTAAAAGTATATTATTAAAATTAATTTCACCTGTTTCTCACTCCTTAATGCAAATGTGGCTTACATTACATATCTATTGGACAGCACTAGTCTAGATGCTAATTTGGTCATGAAAAAGGAATATTTTCTTATTCTAAGATATTAGAGCCAACTGAGCAAAGATCTCCAACGATCATATAACATCTATCTTTTCTCCCACTAGAAAAGAAGCTGATATAAATAAAATGTTATGTGTCATTAACTTGCAGTATGTGAAATAACTGCAGATTCAAAATGGATATGCTCTCCTTCATTATGAGTGAAACTTGGTGTAAAGGTCACTTCAGCTTCTGTTCTCAGGAGCTGTGGTTTCACACAGTGACTGGCAGTGCAACCATTGTATAAGTGATACCTGCCATAGAGCATGGCCATTATTAGTCTTTAGAAAACATGTCACCCCTCATAGGGTATCTAAGAAACTTTGTAGATTGTCATTCAGCTTTGGATTATGGTTTTTCCATTCTTTCCTTCCTTTTTTCCTTCCTTCCTGGTACTCACTCCAAAATCCTCAAGTTAGTCGTACATTTTCTTATTCTCTTATACTGCATTTCTGATTATTTAGCAAAGATTTTTTTTTTAATATTCCAGACTCTGTCTACTTCTTCCCATTCTGCACTGCCACCTTGGTCCAAGTCTCCTACATCTAAATAAATATGTCCGATCATGTTGGCCCTTTGTTTAGGAACGCCCCCCCGCCATGTCTCCATAGTACTCAAAATAAAAGCCAAAATTCTCACTGTGACTTTAAAGGTTTATCCTGTTCTCACCCCAGATTATCAGACCTCAACCCTTCAGAACTGCCCCCTAGCTCACTCTGCTCACAAGTCGACTCTCACACTCCTACACACACTCCTGCCTCAGGGCATTTGTACTTGTTCCTATTGCTTGAAATGCTCATCCTCTTGTTCCTTTACTTTCTCCAAGGCTTTGTTCAAATTTCATGTCTTTTTTTGACCACCTATACAAAGCATTCTGTCTTCCCCTTACCTAATTCTCACCTCCCACCAAAGATCTTACTGACATCTGATACAGCATATTTATTTGTTTTTCGTCATCTTTCAAACTAGAACTTTAGTTCCATGGTAGTGAACACTTTGCTTTCTTTCTTGCTGTTTCTCCATGAGTTATATTGCAGATGCTCAATACATATATGTTTAAAATACATTAAATAAATATTTCAAGGCTTTTAAATAACTCTTAGAGTTCAAATTTTTAAACATTCATATCTACAGTGACAAAATACACCAGTTGTCCCTCTGCAGCTATGGGCTCTGAATTTGTGGTTTTAACCAACATTCTGGCCAAAAATATTTGAAGAAAAATTGCAACTAGACTAAAAACTTGCAGACTATTGTTTTTGTTATTATGCTCCAAACAATACAGAATAACTACTTACATGGCATTTACAATATATAAGGTATCATAAGTAATCTAGTTGTGGTTAAAGCACAATCACGTGGCTAATGATGGGAATATATATATATATATATATATATATATATATATGTATGTATGGGCACCATAGGGCATCATGAACAAAACAACACAAGAGCTGAGTGTGGTGGGTCATGCCTGCAATCCTGGTTATGCAGGAGACGGAGGAGGATTCAGTTTGAGGCCAGCCCAGGCAAAAGGTTGTAAAGTCCATCTCAACTACTAAAGTGGGTGTGGTGGCTCACACCTGTCATCACATCTACATGGTGGCATAAATAGGAGGATCATGATCTAGTCCAGTTTGGGAAAAAATCTGAGACCTTATTCGAAAAAAAAAAATAACTAGGCAAAAAGGGCTGGAAGTGTGGCTCAAGCAGTTGAGCACCTGCCTAGCAAGCATGAAGCCCTGAGTTCAAACCCCAGTACCAAAAAACTCCCACAAGATTAAGTCAAGCACAAAAGAAAACAACAGCAATCGCGAGACGTGGTGAAACACAACATGTATGAGGTTGTTGCACATATAACAGCACACTATTTTTGCAGCAAATGTTTCTATTTGTAACTAGAAAGAGTACATTATAAAATAATGATAAAAAAGCATAGTACAGCAAATACATAAAGCAGTTACATAGTTATTCATTATCATTACCATGTATACTGTGTGCAATTGTTTGGTGCTACACTTTATATAACTGGCAACCCGGAAGGTTTGTCTCCACCAGCATCACCACAAATCTCTGAGCAGTGCACTGCACTATGATGGTACAACGGCTACAACATCATGAGGCCATCACAGTTCTTCAGTTCCATCATAATTTGGAGGGACCATCACCATACCTGCAATCTAGCATTGACCAAAATGTTGTTCTGCAGCTCATGACTGAATACAGGAGAACTGAGCGGGCTACATGCAAATACTGTGCCATTTTATATAAGAGATTTGAGCATCTTCAAATGGTGGCATCCATGGAGGAGGGTCTAGGAACCAATCCTCTGTGAATACTAAGGGATGACTGTGTATGTACCTGTACATACATATGTTATGCATTATATTACATGTGTATACATGTTAGCATTAACATAACACAGATACATCCTTGTACTGTCAAAGCTATTTGTTAAATCTCTGTGGATTAGTCAAAAAGAGTAACATAACTTGAACTTTCTAGCCTTAACTCATTGTATTAACTGGACCTAGACCCTTCCAGTGGGTTGGAATCCCATGCATTCTTCAAGAAAAAATGAAATTTACTACATCTTCTATGAAATTCTAAGCTTTTATCAAATAGTCAAAGTCCATTTTTTGGACGGTGAGGACAGAATCTCACTATGAAGCCCAGCCTAGGTTCAACTCTCAATCTTCCTGCTTCAACTTTCAAGTACTGGGGTTACAAGCATGTACTACTACACTTGGCTCCCGAATCCTTTTCGTGAATACGTGTTTACCGCAGTGCTTATTTTTCCCTGTCCTAGAGGTGTATGGCGTGGTCCTACTCTCCATCCATGATTTGCAATTAGCCAAAATTGCAAAATGGACTCCTTGAGAAGGGTCCACTTTATTCACCCTCTATTCCCTGCACCCTATATCCTAAATTCTGTACATTATAGGCATGCAATTCTATTTTGGAGGGTGGAATTTAACAATCCTTCTAAGAAAATAAAAATTTTCAACTGTTTCTTTACAAACTCTGAAACAAATGTTCATAGCAGAATTTGTTCCTAATTTAGAGCCTGCACTGTATGAACTGATTGTGTTTTGGTATACTCAGGTTTGTTTGTTTTGATGGTAAGAGTTTATCAGAGCATTGTGCTTGCTACATGGGTGCTCTGCCATGTATGCCATTTTGGTTATATTTGAGATAGGGTCTCACATTTATGCCTGGGTCAGTCTGGCTCTCCATCTTCCTATTTATGCTTCCTGCCTAGCTAGGATGACAGGCGAGCACCACCACAGCCAGCTTTTATTGGTTGATATGGGGTCTTGAGACCCCATCTTTGCCTGTGCTGGTCTTAAGCCACGATCCTCCCAATGTCTACCCAAGTAGCTGTGATGACAGGCATGAGTCACCTGGTCCAGCTAGTACATAAATTTATACTACCAATTTAAATTCCCCCACTGGGACTTTCTTTATGTCCATACCAGAATCACTTTTGAGGGCATAGCATCTCCAGCCATAGCCCATACTCCTTATCCAGTTTATTTATGCTTCTCCTCTCCAAAAATGTTCTGCTCAGTGAAACTTGACTATATGCCACATCAAGGTAGTATAGATGACTGAGCCAAGATGTATGCTTCAACAGGGGAGATTGTTTTCAAATCTCTTTCCCTCTCACACATCTCCCATCTCACTCAAGTACTCTCAAATATTTTTTCTTTTTAATTCTATGAAAAAAAAAATCACAGCACTAGATAATAACCTATTTATTTGTTTTCAATCTTGAAAAGAAGTGGAGAAAAAGCAACCACCACTCCATCAAGGTCTCTGTTAATTAAAATTGTTCTACTGATGGAAAATTAAGGATTTAAACAAAAAAAAGACACCTTCCCCAAATACACTTTTGCTTAAGAGAAAGAAACAACAATGACAACAAAGATTCCTGGGTGCCCCTATCCTTTTACCTATCAATCAGGCACTCTAATTTCATCTCATCATTACCTTGAGAGGAAATGCACTTAAATGGATGACATGTCACTGATCTAACCCCAAACAGCCTTCAGAGGCAGGATTTCTTAATTTGTTCTTTCACTGAATAAATGCTCAAAGAATACACTGAGGTCTTTTAAGCTTAGCCTGAATCAACTTATTGGGCAAGTAATGAATCTAATTGTTATGCTAGCTTCCATGTCAGCAAAATAACAGATGTACAGGATAATGGAGAAGAAAAAAAGTTGCTGTTGGATTGTTAGAGCAGGTGCTACATGAAAAAAAATCGCATGGAATTTTCTCAAGTGCATTTGGAAACAGTTGGAAGGTAGCCAGGAGGCGAGTCCAGCTTCAATCCCATGGACAGCCATTTGTGAGCTGGGATTAGGCCCCTGAACAGCTGAGTCAATGAGGACACTGACACCTTGTCACTTCTTCAGCTCTTTATTCCTCCCTCACCCTTCAACAAAAGCACCAGAGCTCACCCTCCCCCAGCTAGACACACACACACACTCACACAGAGCCCAGCTGCCAGATACGGCTTTCAAAGAGCACCAGACAGCATTGACGCACAATCCGGGCAGAAGGCAAGTTACCATGGTTCTCCGGCTATTACTGCGCCCAGCACATCGGGGAATGGAAATAAGTGTGCACATGTTCTAAAAAGCCCTTTGGGAAAGATCAGTGGGGCTGCGTGGGGACACAATGGCAGGCTTTGTTGCAGAGAAAGGATTTGGTCTGGCAAGCAACAGCAGTCCTGCTGGACACAGGGCTGGTCTACAAGGGCTCTATGGGAAAACCCTGTGCAGGGTTTACAGAATATCCTTATTAGAAAAAGTAGGACATTTAGAATAATTAAAAGTCATCCCAAAGACATCAGGTATGAGCCTGTTGTTTTTAATTAATTGCTTGTATAATCCGGTGACTTTAAAATGGGGTTCTGCTCTTCCCCATTAAGGTAAAAGAGGAAAACAGAGAAGGAAAATTGTGGGAGAGTGAGAGAAAGAACTGGAAATTATGAACAGTCATCCATCTTTAATTTGCTAGAGTAGCCCTGCTGCCTTTTCATGCTCCATGTCTGAAGATCCTCACATCCAAAATACAATTCCCCACTGACCTGCATCTGCCTTGGTAGATAAATTATTTGGGGAAAAAAATTCCCAGAGTCAAGGTTAACAGAAAACAGCTGGGAAATAAACTACGAGCCACGTGTCATAGATTCTCCAAGTCCACAGACATTTTTCACTCTATTTTGAACAGTCAGCATGTCCAGAGCAAGCAGGGAGAGCCAGGGACTTTGCATGGTCGCCATGTGTGTGAAAACAAGCGCAATAAAGACTATGTGCTTGTGTCAGTTAGGCAAGGAGGGGAGGACTAAACAACATAAGAAATCTTGTCCACAATGTTGTTTTCACCAAGTGTGATAGTGCATGCTTAGAATCCCAGCACTTGGGAGGCCAAAAGAGGAGGCTAGTGAGCTCAAGGCCATCCTGGACTAGATAACAAGACTCTGTCTTAATAAATACACACGTTTTTTTAAACACAGTTTTTGGTCTTTCAAATATAAAATCCCCTAATTATCTAGATAATTACTACAAGGTCTGTTTTTCTTAATGCATAGCTTATAAATAGAAAATAGTCATTTTATTAGCATATGTTAATTATATAAAATGTGGAACTCGTCATGAGATTTTCATACACGTGCACAATACACTTTGGTCGTATTCACCCCATCACACTCTCTTCTCCCACTACACTAAAATATGAAAAAAATATTTTCATTTTTTTTTAAATCTAGATTCCTCATATAAGAGAAAGCCTGCGATATTTGTCTTTTTGAGTTTGGCTTATTTCACCTAACACAATGATCTTCAATTCCATCCATTTTCCTGAAAATAACATCATTTCATTCTCTATTTTTTTTGTATGTGGTATTGAGATTTAAACTCAGGAACTTACACTGGCTACACAGGTGCCCTACTGCTTGAGCCACAGCCCCAGCTCTTTCTGTTGTAGTTAGTTTTTCAAAGAGGGTCTTATACTTTTTTGTACAGGTTGACCTCAGACTGTGTTGCCTCCCACATAGCTGGGATTATAGGTGTGTTCCACCAGGCCTAGCTTGTTCTTTGCTTATGACGTTCAGTGACTGGCTTTGAACTTCAATTCTTCTATCTATGCCTCCCAAGTATCTGGGAATTATAGGCATGAGGCACCATGCCTGATTCAGACTTCTTTATGACTGAGTAATATTCCACTGTATATATGTACCACAATTGCTAAAAGCTATCTTGCAATTTTAGAAGGCTTGATAAACAGGGGCCAAATGGGAAATTCCACTTGTTGGTTAAGAGTAACTGATTGTTTTCTGAGCATGAAAGAATCTTTCTGGAAAATTGTACATACAGAATGAGATGAATTGAATTAAATTTCATAAAATTTTAACACTACTGTTTTGCCTACTTGAGTTGATTTTTTTTCTTCTGTGACTATCAATATTTGTGGGCTCTATCCAAGATGAAAAGCATCCCATCACTTGGGAAGTAAGGCAGGAGAATCTTGAGTTCAAGCCCAACCTGGGCAATTTCAAAGAGAAAAAAAATGAGGTTCCCTAAAGGATAATTTATTCATTGTCATACACACATACACACACACAATGACTCTTATCCAACTCATATATGCACTTTGTGAAAAGTACCTCTCTGAATGTCTTTATATGTCCAAAATTTTTTTTAAAAAATTGAGCTAGGGTCTAGCTATGTAACCCATCTCCCTGTTCCTTCCCCTCTGCCATACACTCAGATGACCTAGAGGGTCAGACCCCTCAATATGGAATGAAGAGTTCGCTTGGGGCAGACATGCATCTGATCCATCTTCTCACATGCCAAGAAGGTGAAAAATAAACATGGTTTGTTCTCCATGGTTGTGAGCCACAGAAGTGTCATAGTTTTCATGACTAGACCAAAGCTGAATAGTTTAGGACATAACACCAAAAAGAATAGGTGATTTGCCACATTTAAGTAGCTAAATAGCAGAACCAGAATTAAGTATGAGTTCTTTTAACATCCTGTCACCTTTCCTCTCCATATTTTCAGAACCACTTAAATGACCAAAATAAATATCTACACAGTATATTTTACTGTGATTCAAAACAGCTCCCCAAGCAATTTACACTTTGACCAAAGCTTTTGCCAATGAATTTTTTCTTAATTGCCCTTAGGCTGAGGGCAACTCAAGACTACTAATAATTCCTGAAACTCCCTTACGCCTTGTGGTCATTACTGTATGAATGGGTGGGGTGGAGCTGGGATTCATTTGCATTTGTTGGCCTGGCCTTCTTCAAGTGTTTGTTATCTTGGGTGAGATAGAGAGTTCTAGTAACAGCTCTATTGTATAGTCTTATCTTAGGAACAGTGTGGACTCTTTCACACTTGGTTTCCTTAAGTAGGCCTATAAAAGTGATGGCAAATTCTGTCAACATCTCACACCTGTTTTGTTTCTGTCTTCATTAAAAATCTGTTCAGAAGCTTCAAGAACTCACTCTATTATCAAGCCATTTCATGCACCTTTTTCATTTGCTCCTTGAACCATCTCCCTCCAAAAGTAATGCCAAAGTATATGTCTTCAGTGAGCCAGTGAGCCTGCCACTGAAAATCAAAACTCCTATCCACTGACTATACTTTCCTTTGGCTTGTATACCCTAGTTGAATGAGATGTCATAGATTTTCTGTATCCAACTCAGGGTTTGCTCTGTAGTTACTTTTGGGTGATTCCAGGTCTTCCCATCATGTCAGACTATTAAAATCTAAATGTTGAACTCAAACTAAGCACTTTCTTGTAGACTGGGGCATGGCTCAAGTATTGAGTACTTGCCTAACAAACTCAAGGCCCTGAGTTCAATTCCCAGTACTGCAAAAAATAAATAAATAAATAAAAAGTACTTTATTGTGTCCAGTGTTGTGGACCTATAAGTCAATTGAATTAGGCTTTTCTTGTGAGGAGGTACTCCTCTTTATTAATTCAAAGTTGAAATCTTGAGTTTGGAAAACTGAAAGATAACTAGGTAACATGAACTGAAGAATATTTTTGGTTGAATAATCATTGTGGAATCCAGTCTGAGCCATTCATTTAATAGATGGATCCAGTTTTTATTCTGAACAATAAGAAAGTTTCATATCAGTTTTATTGATTATGTTAAAAGATAATTTATTAATCTGTATTTGAGACTGTCTACAAAGATAAATTCCAAAGGGATCAAAGATTTAAATACCAAAAAAATGAAACCACAAAATATTTAGAAGAAAGCATGAAGAATTCCTTATAAACGTTGAGTATAGAAGATTTTTCTAATTATAACACAAAAACTTAGAAGCCATGAAAGAAAAAGTTGATAAATTTAACATATTAAAAAATTCTGCAATGCATACATACACAAAACAAATGGCAAACTAGCAAAAAAATTGCAACATAATTACGAAGTATTAATTTTCCTAGTATACCGTGGGGTATACTTTTTGGATGTATATCTGTGTGCGTGTGTGTGCGTGTGTGTTGTTTGCCTGTTTGTTTCAGAAAGGATCTCTGTAGCCCAAGCTGACTTGTAACTATCCTCCTGCCTCCACCTCCTCAATGCTAGGTTTACAGGCTTGCACCACCCCACTGGCCAGCTTTTTTCTTAGTACAAAAGAGCCCCTAGGTCTGGGGGTATGGTTCAAGTAGTAGAATACTAGCAAGTGCAAGACCCTGAGTTCAAACCCCACTACCACCAAAAATAGTACAAAAGAGCTCCTAAAATCAATGATAAAAATAACATCAACCCAAAAATAGACAGACAGAAATAGAAACATAAATGACTCTTACATATATGAATCAGTACTGGCCTCACTCATAATGAGAGGTGCAAAATAAAATTACACTAAATTCTATCTTTAATATATAAGATTGCCAAAAATGCAAAGCCTTGAAAATATTCCCTTGGAGAAACAGCCACTCTCTGCTGCTATAAATTTGAACAACTCAGATGGTAACAATTTAGTGCTATTTACAAATAAATAAATACAGAAATTGTTTCAGTAATCCTGTTTTTTTTTTTTTTAGGCTTTATCCTGCTACACTTAGCTATTTGCAAAATGACATTTGTGCATATTTATCGCACAGTCATTGTTTATAATAGCAAAACATGAGGAACAACCAAAATGTGTAACAATGGAAGGCTGGATTGAATTAATTATGGTACATCCTTACAACCAAGTACTCTGGCTATAAAACAGAATGAGAAGATTATGAACAGTTTGAAAAGAGTGCCAAAAACTGTTTGTGAAAGAAGAAAAGGATAGGGGGGAACAGGCAGAGAAGGGATACAGACAGAATTATTTTGGAACAGTTTTTATACTTTTTCAGTTTTGAGCCATGGAACAGTATCTCCTATTTTAATATTTTTAATACAGAAAGGTCAGTAGAGTCGAGCAGAATTAAGAAAGCAGATTAGTTAAGTTTGTTTTCCAAGTCTTCTTAAAATTAATATGAGAGCCACCTAGATGTTTTCATTTCTTTTCCCTTTAAAATTCACTCTAGAGAAATGGCATGGACTGTCAGTGTTCATTTCACAGTGATACAGTGAGACATGAACCCCACGGAAGCACACTGTAACACATTTGAAATGTGCGGCCCTGAATGCTAGTTTTTTGGCATCCTCTCAAAAGTAAGCATGTGAGAAGAATTTGGAATATAGCGATTTATATTTTGGTGTTCTAATACATTCCCTATGGTCTCTGAAGAAATAACAGCATTTTTTCCCTTTTTTTGTGGCAAAAGCCTTTTTTTGGTTAGATTGTTTTCAATTATATTACTTCACACCTGGTGGCTATATAGGATGAGGACAGTGCTTTGGAAATTGTTATGGATCCATGGTATAAAATATTTTGAACACTAGGGTAAGAGCTTATTCTAGTCAGGAGCACTATTCAGTTACCTCATAGCAGGAAAAAGGAGAGAAAAGAGCTGAATGTGGTGGTGCACATCTATAATCCCAGCACTCGAGAGGCTAAGGCAGGAGAATTGTGAGTTCAAGGCCTGCCTGGCCTTCCTAGTGAGAGCCTGTCTCAAAAAAAAAAAAAAAAAAAAAGTAAAGTAAATAAAACAGGACTGGCAATAAATGCTGATTGAATAAAATGACAAACAATAAGTACATAAGTCACACGTATGGAGTCCCTTCTCTATACAAGGCAGAATTATAGGCACAAAGAGAGAGATTGATAAAATATGTTTCCTGCCTGAAAGAGCTTAAATTTAATACAGCAAATAAGATATAAAGGCAGTTAATCAAAACACAAAACAGAATGTAGTGAGTTGTGAAGGGCCAGATTTATGGACCACAGAGAAATTACTTCCACCTGGACAGTTGCAATGCCATGAAAAAAACTGCAAAGTAAAAATTTGCAAACATTTTTTCCAACATTGTGTAAGGCAGAGAGGCCCTCTGAGGATTTTAAGCAACTTCCAGTCATTAATGAAGACAAGACAATTTCCCTGGCTCTTCCACTGCCTGGATGAAATAATTCACAAGATTCACCAACTTGCTTTGTTCGAGGTGATTCTTTTCTCACTGAGAAACCTCCTGATGACTGGGCTAGGATGTCTTAAGCCCCAAGAATTCTCTGGAGTCATTAAGTTTTTTAACTTGATCTATTCTTTACTTCATACTACAGATTACTGAGCATCTGTAAACAAGTCTTTCATGAGTGTTATGGTTAATCTTGTTGTCAACTTAATTGGATTGAGAGTTGGCTAGGAAATTAAAAAAGCACACCTCTTAGTGTGTTTGTGAGAGTGTTTCCAGAAATGATTAGGTCATGAGGACTTTGACCTAACCAATGGTTTCATCCACTGATGGATTCAAATTTTGAATAGACTATTGGGAGATGATAGAAACTACGGAAGGTGGGGCCTGGTTGGAGAAAGTAATCACTGTGGACGAGTTTTTGATGGGGCACAACTGGCCCTGGCCCCTTCGAGTCTTTGCTCTGCTTCCTGGCCTCCATGAGTTAAACAGCTCTGACTCACCACGCACTTCCCACCATGATGCATAGAAATCTCTGAAACCCTAAGCTACAATAAACCTTCCCCCCTTAGGTTATTTCTGTTAGATGTTTTGTCACAGCAATGAGAAAAGCAACTAACACAATCAGCATGAGAAATCGAGTCATCTCAAAGTCCTCTCAATTCTGTATCAAGAGAAAACATCAAATTTCAGAACCTGAAAGATGAGTTCCAAGTGCCAGGACTGCTAGGATTTTGCAGAAGTGCCTGCAAGGAACAGCTCATCCAGAGACAAGTAAGAGACCACTCTCTGCCCATCTTCTCTACAACATATGTTTATCCAAGAGAAAATTTTGGTACTTTTGGAAAATAAAATGTAGTGAGCCAATAGATATAAAACATTGAAGTATTTTCAGAGGCATATGCATGTGCTTACAGAAGTGCGATAGAAAAATTGTGACAAGTTCCAGGGAAGACAATCTAAGACAGATGCCAATAGAAGACTATACAGCTTAGAAATACAGCTAGGCAAAACTAGATTTCCCCAGCCAATCATTAAATATTGATGACCCAGTTTTAGATTGTCTTAAAAAAAATCAGAACATATAACACTATGCATTAATACTTCCAAGTTTACACAGACATTTCCCAAATTTCGATGAATGACCATGAAATACTTCTAAAATAGTAATATTCTAAATTAGGAACTTATAGGGAAATGAATTCTTTGATTTAATCAGACAGCAGAAAAAAGTCTTAACAGAAGTAATTTCTAAAGTAAAAGGTATAGCAGTGATCTGTTTAGAAAAAGAGAATCTTTCAGCTAGGTTCTTTGTTTTGTTGGGTTTTTTTGTTTGTTTGTCTTTTGCCCTACTGGAGCTTGAACTTAAGGCTTACACCTTGAGCCACTCCACCAGGCCTTTATTGTGATGGGTTTTTTTCTGGCTTGGAATCATGATCCTCCTGATCTCTGGCTCCTGAATAGCTAGGATTACAGATGTGAGCCACTGGCACCAGCCTTGTTTTTCTTTTTTTTTCGTTTTTGGGACAGTAGGGGAGTGGGACTGGGGTTTGAACTCAGAGCTTCATGTTTGCAAAGTAGATTCCATACCACTTGAGCCACACACCCCTATTTTATTTTACTCTGGTTATTTTGGAGATAGTCTCACAAACTATTTGTCCAGACTGGCCTCTAACCAAGATCCTGCCAATTTCTCCCTCCAAGTAGGTAGGATTACAAGTGTGAGCACCAGGGTTTTTATTCAATTTTTGAGAGTCTCTCTTTGTAACCCAGGCTGCCTCAAACTGAAGTTCCTCCTGCTTCCACCTCCTGAGTGCTGGAATTATAGACATACACCACTACATCTGGCCCATATAGATACTTGACTTTCATCTCTTAGCTCTCATCTTCCTGTCTCTGAATGTCTCTGGAGGCTGCTGGGAGAGGTGGAGATACATATATATTTCTTCACTTGTATACTGCTGCAGTTACAATTCTCCTTCAAAGAACTCATGTTCCTTTTTCTTCCCCTTCACTCTCATCCCTCTGCCATCCTTCTACCAGTTTCTCCCTCCATCCTCACTTTTCTTTCCATGCCAGGTTATGAATTCTCTCACTAAACATTAGATTTTTGAGAAACAGCTTCATTACTTGGACTCTATCACCCTGCTCAGAGTTAAATTTTCCTTAACCAGCAAAGGTTACCAAAGTTCAACATATGTTTGGCATTATTTTAAAAGGCTTTGCTCTCTGCTAAGCTACAGAAAAAGTGTAAGATGGCAAACCTGCAATCCAGCAGCCAAAAAATCTACACAAAATGCATTTGCTGCTTTGTTCCAATAGAACTTTATTACAAAAGACATACTGCCTTCCGATTTTGGTTAGATTGGCTTGAAATAAGAAAGGACCCATATTACATCTCCAACAACAAACTGAGCACTGTGCTCATCATACAAGATGTGGTTTCTGCCCTTCAAGAGGCAGACAACATCAAAATGCCTCCTCCTATAAAGATTAGAGAGAATCCTCTAGTAAAGCCAGGAGGAGCAGCTAAGCTTAAGTCTAAGAACATTCAGAGGAAGGAAGGTTTTGATACCTAGGACCATGTGACACAGAGAATCAGATTTAATACTGGCTCTAGAATATATGCTCTCTTTTTAAAGTAATATTTTACTTGTGTGTGCCTGGCAAATTCTCTTCCTTTAACTAGAAGTAAATCACTAAATATCTCAAAATCTTCTTTTGCTATCCTCTTCTCTTCCCTTCCTTCTCCCTATCCCTCTCCCTCTCCTTCTCTTCCCTCTGTTTTAATAGTACTTATTTACCTCAAAGTATTGCTGGAAGGATTCCTAAGTATGTTAAGTGCTTTGAAGATGAAAAGCAATACATAAATGCTTAAGTATTACTATAAAAGTTCAGTAAATGAGCTCATAACATGTGATCCAAATGGAATGCATGTGAATACACAATCCACAGATAGCCAAACAGCTAAAGAAGCTTCAGCTGAGACTCATAACCCACATGACAGTAAGCCCTTAATATCATCGGATGTTTTCAGAGCCAAAAAGCTCTCACATAGCATTCAACTCAAGCATTTCATTTCACAGCCTAAGAAAAGGGAGCTTACAAGTGGCCAGTGCAGGGGTACATAGATGAAGAGAGACAGACATGGGACAAGAACCCAAATCTCCTAGTGCCAACCAGTGTTTCTGGTATCTCATTCACCTTTATCTACAAGACATCAAACATGAGGATAAAAATAGGTGTATAGGGCTGGCAGACTAGCTCGAGGGGTGGAGTGCCTACCTAGCAAGCCTGAGGCACTGAATTCAAACACCAGTACCACCACCACCACCACCACCAAAAAAAAAAAAAAAAAAATAGCATGCATAGTTAAAATGTTGGTATTTGTTGCCACACATTGGAAAATCTATAAAACTGAATTCTTTTCATTCAGGAGTGTCAAGGTATATCTTGACTCATATTTGTATACTTGAAACTATTTCCCATTAGAATAGGTACAAGGATCTCTGTCTGTACTCACATGCTGAAGATCCTCAAAAGTATATAGGGAATAGGGACTGCTCTGAAAAGTAAGAAAAATTTGTTTGGCTAAAGAAGAAATGAGAGAATGTCATTAGCTGGCACTAACCACAAGTAGAGAAGCCAGCCAGAATGAGAAAATGGCCATTGACTCCAGTCCCTAAGCCGGCCATTATGCTGAAGCAAATTTCATTCACAGTATCAATGCTACTCTGGAATCGTCTTTTTAAAAGAGATATGGCAGCTGGGCACTGGTGACTCACACCTGTAATCCTAGCTACTCAGGAGGCCAAGACCAGAAGGATCACAGTTTGAAGGTGACCAAGGCAAAATAGTTTGCCAGACCCTATCTCAAAAAAACCCAATACAAAAAAGGGCTGGCAGAGTGACTCAAGTGGTAGAGCACCTGCATAGCAAGCATGAGAATCTGAATTCAAATCCCAGTACTGATAAAAAAAGAGAGAGAGATGTCAAAGTGTCCATCAAGAATGTCATATGGATGGTCACATGACCAGAGAGCTCTTGCTCTGGAAGCTCCTCTTATTACCCACTCAGTAAGTCTGTGCTGGTTTAATGAGGCTGTGTTAAGTTTTCTACAAGCAAATAGTGACTCTCAAAGTTAACGTGGGTATCAGAATCACATGGAGGGGCTTGTTAAAATACAGACTTCTGGTTCAGTCCCCAGTATTTCCAATTCAGTAGGGCTGGGGTGGGTCAAATAATTTGCATAAGTTCCTAGATGATGATGATAATTTAGGGCCATACTTTGAGAGTCAGGGTAGAGAAAAAAATATATACCAGCAGGAGTTGATAGGTTGTTTTAGCTTCTGGTTTGATTAGCTACCTGGTTAGAAACCTGCCCAGAGTCCAAAAAGGAGGTGATAATTAACCAGGTTAAATTAGTCCCTGAAGAGTGGAACTTACTAATTTATTAGCAAGGCTGAATCTGGCCCACAAGTGCTTTCATTTTACTTAAATAGTAGTATTTTTAAAATTAGACTTACTGTCAATGTTTAAAATTCATGATGTTTTATGTAAAAATCTAGGTTCTATCTTCTCTCAATAAATTGGCCATTAAGGGCTGGTAGAGTGGCTCAAGTAGTGCCTGCCTAGCAGGCATGAGGCCCTGAGTTCAAACTCCAATACTATCAAAATAAATAAATAAATCAACCAGCACACAACATTGGGCTATGGATGCCTCACTTAAACAGGGAGCCAGGTCAGGGACCACAGTGTCCACCTAACTTGCTTTGTTGGCTCAGACTCAGAACTTTGTGTTCCTGTGTAGATAATGAATCTAAAATTCTCAAATCTCCAAATAAATACTTTTTCAGGTTAGTTGTCTTATTATACACAGTTTTATTAAATTAACCAGGCATGTCACTGTTCATTTCCATTTTATCATGCTCTGTTTGAAAGCAGTCTGCATACATGAAAAAGAACAGAATGGAATCTCCAGCATTGGCTGCTATCCCTAGCACTGGCCAGGCAATTTTCCATTTTGACTTCATCTTACAATAACTGTTATATTACTGACATTGTAGAGCAGTTCATAAACAAGAAAAAAGCAAAGAGTTATGATTTGCTTTATAGAATTTACACTTTCAAATCTGTTTTGTGGCTGAGTGTGGTGGTACACACCTGTAATTCCAGCACTGGGGAGGATGAGGCTGAAGGATCATGAGATCAAGCCCAGCCTAGGCTACACAGTTAGACTCTGTGTCAAAAACATGCAAACAAGTCAGGCGTTGGTGGTTCACGCCTATAATCCTAGCTATTCAGGAGCAGAGATTTTGAAGCTAGCCCTGGCAAACAGTCCTCAGGACCCTATCACAAAAAAGTGCTGGTAGAGTGGTTCAAGTGATAAAGTACCCGCCTAGCAAGTGTGAAGGCCTGAGTTCAAATGCCACTACTGCTGGGGAGAGGGCGGAAGACATGCAAACAAACAGAAAATTTATGCTTTGATAAATAATGAGATATATTTTGTCTCTTTACCTTCTTAAAATCATACCTATGTGTACGAGCTCTTTAATTTTACTTTACTACTTAAGCCTTACCTTTCACCCAAAATTCCTTACTTTTGAAAACTTACAAATTTAAGCTATCCTATATATTTCAGAGAATTGTGTAAATCCATTTTGAAGTGAGATATAATACTAAAACAAATATTCATATGTATTCTTTGCATACTTAAGAGACAACTAGCTTTCTGGGGAGAGGTATTTTAAGTTGAACCTGAGTTTACTGTGGCCCCAAAACCAGCAACATCAGTACCAATCGGGAAGTTATTAGATATGCAAATCATCAGGTCCCATCCCACACCTACTGAATTGGAAAGCTGGGGATTTGGACCCAGATTTTGATGCAAATGACGTTTGAGAACCACTACTGTAAAATATCAACTAAGTAAGGGAAATTGCCATACCTGAACAAGTAGTTAGCAAAGTATAAAGTCAAGGTATCCTTTCTCAATTCAAGGTGTTCAAGGATTTGCTTTCACAGCCATCTGGAGAACTGTTGGAGAGGCTACCATGACTGGGAAAAAAGGCAAGGAGGTAAACTTACACTGCCATTTTGCCTCATCTCTCTTTTTTTACTTTGCATGTACTAGTTGTATAGGGGGACTGTATTGTGACATTCACATATATGCTTACAATGTATCACTGGATCCCCACCTTACTCTCCCCCATTCCCCTACTCCTTCTTAGAACAATTTCAACAAGTTTCATTGCTCTATTTTCATATGCTAATACACAATACATCCACCGTATTGGCCCTCCTTCACCCTTGTCTCATCTCTTTTTGACTTTTATCCTTAAAAGCCAGATGTCCATGGCCATCCAAGTGAGTGAGCTGAAGTAATCTCCACTTTCTTATAAAGTTGTCCCTTGACATCCACAAGGAATTGATTCCAGAACCCCCACAGACACACATGCAGATGCTCAAGCTCCTTATGTTAAATGGCCATAGTACTTACATTACGATCTGCGCACATCCCTCTATACTTTGAATTATCTGTAGTTTACTTATAATACCCAAGTAAATGTTATGGAAGTGGTTGCCATACTGTATTGGTTAGGGAATGGTGACAAGGAAAAAAGTCTATATATGCTCAGCACAGACACAGCTTTTTGGTTCTTTGGGGTTTTTCTCCTGAAATATTTTTGATTCACACTTGGTTGCATCCTGGGATGTGGAATCCATGGACCCAGAGGATGGAATGCACCTCCTACCATCAGCATGATAATACCCAAAATGAACTCAGTGCTTCTCAACCACGGCAGCCTTCAAATCACTAAGGAACATTTAGAAAATACCCTGCACAAAAGTTCCATCCCTGGGGACCTACTGAATTGGAAAGCTTGGAATTTGGGTCCAGACTTTGATGCAAATGAAGTTTGAGAACCACTACTGTAAAATATCAACTAAGCTTCAGATGGACCCACGCTCTGGTATGCTTCTTAAAGTTCTCCCTCCAGTCAGGATTGAGAGTCTCTATTTGTTTCCTTCCCCAGCATTGGCAGTGACCTAAAACCAGATCTCAGACCTCAGTCCCTCTCTCTCTAGGGAACATAAAGCTGCTTCTTACATAAGCAGAGATAAGTCACGAAAAGAGCCTGAGGAATAACTGTCGACTGAAGTGACCCAAACACCCAGTCACTGTTTATGCCAAGCAAAGATAAGAATTTGTGTAAATAATTTCATCTTCCAAATACTTTTACCAGATAATTAAAGACAAACCATTTTTCCTTTTGCTTGAAATTTTGGATAATGGCTTAACTCTTCACCTTGCTCTGAAGTATAGACATAGCCCAGAGCAAAAGTTGTACATTTCAGCCTTTTGCCTGACCTACAGAGAGAAACGATGGTGGTAACTGATTTGTAATTCCACTGTGGGTGGAGTGTTGACACAACCTAGTCCAAACGCCTTCAGTCTTTTGCTGGACAGCATGTTACTTTTGAAAACATCAGATTTGGACCAGAATTCAGAAACAAAATTTTAATTCCTTTTTCTCCATCCCCCGCAAAACTTCTTTCATTTATTTATTTATTTACTTATTTACTTATTGATTTTGCAACTCCTGGCATTTTTGTGACAATGTTCTCTTCCCATTATTTCCTTGTGGCACACTAAAAGGATCTTTGGGTTTTGACCTTTTGATATAAAAACATGCATTAGAGCCATGCTTTTGTGACCTTTTTTCTTCTTTGATTTAGGGAAGTGGCAAGAATGTGTGGAACGATCACAAAGTTCATATTTCCTCTTATAAACAAAAGAAAAGGGCAGCTCACCAGAGTTTCTTACTGACTTCAGGGACCTTTCTCTTTATAAGAGGGAGAAAAAGAGAAGAAAATTCAGAAAAATATATAATTTTAAGTTATCCACCAAAACAATGACTTTGGTGGAAGTTCAAACATTAATTCAGTTTCAGCACAATTGCTCTATTGTGTACTGCAGTGTGAAGATCTGAGACAGAATATTAGTTTTATCCACGAACTAATTATGTGACTTAGAGAAAATTGCCTAGCAGCCTAACTCTTGTTTTGCCTTCCATAAGATGACCTCATAGGATTCTTGTGTAGAGTAAAGGAGATAACAGAAGGCGTTTGCACAGTGCCTGGCAAATCTTACGGACTCAATAAATGATAGCTCATGATTACTATACTTTGCACAGATCCTCTGGTAACTAAGGTGAGCTATTTCCCAAGCTCTTCTCTGATCACATCAAACAGGTATAAGCAATTAGAATTCTGTGGTTTGAGAGATTTCCCTGGAGTACATAGTTATAAGAGTAAGATGAGAACTAGCAAACTCAAAAACTACAGTACATACGAAAACTGGGTAAGCAGGCATCCATAATGCAGCATTCACTTTGGAGAAATAGCACATAACTATGAGGGCACTTACCCAATAATCGTAGTGTACCCGTAATTGCTAAGCATGAGACCTGTGTCATTAAGAAACTAAGACCTTTCAACCTAATCTCATTGAAACTACAATGAGGGGACTCTGACATAAAAGTTGTTGTGTGTACACTTCTGGCAATCAGCTCCCCTAACCTGTAAGTTATTGGCTCAGAGTCTCTATGGAAACAGCCAGCCACTGCAGTCCCACTTCCTGCTACACTCTGGGTTCTTCTTTAGGGGTTTACATTCCAAGCTTTCCTAACTGCCTCCCCAGGGGATCCTCTAGACTCACAGCCTGAAGAATTCTATGGGCTGTAAGAAGACACTCCAAGAAAATTCAGGATGGGAACTATTTTAACTCACAAACAAATCTGAAAGAGGAGATATGTCTCTGCTCTTGCAGATGAAAGAGGCTTGGGCTTGTGAATCACTGAAAATAGCAGGAAATCAGACAAGAAGGGCCTTGTCCTGGAGCAACAGCCTCACTCAGAGATTAAAATAGGTCTGACCTTTGTCTCCAGTATTGTGTTGTCTCAGTCATATTTAGCTGCTATGGCTGAGGACTTCTGAAAACCTCCATCTGCATGTTGCGAAACCGCATCTGTGGGTCATGGGGTGGTCTGTCACTGAACACAGAAGAGCCACTTATTCAAGATGGCATTTAACTATGACTTGGGACTTCTAGCCCAAGAAAAGAGAACTTACTGAAATTCTAACTTTCTTCTTGTTCAAACGAAGTCAGGAACAGTGAAACATAACAGTCAAGAAAACTGAGGTTCTTCCACTGATGGAAGCCATATGGTCACCATTCCATTCTCTCAGCCCTGGGGGGACCTGAAAGCCCAGATTCCCTTCTGGGGCTTCTCTGCTTAGAAAGCTCATGGGAGGAGCCAACTGGTACCAGGTTTTGGGTTTTTGCTTCTTTTTTTTTTTTCTTTTGAGACTTTAGGTCTCAGCTTGGTTAAACAGGATCAGCACAACAGAAGGCAAACTATTTATAATCCAGAGGACTTGGGTCCAGGAATCTAGAGGCCTGTTTTCTACTTTCAGCCCTGCCAGTGAGTCATTGCCACACACCCAAATTATTTCTCTGTGCCTCAGTTTCACCTTCTATAAAGTGGAGGTAATCACACCCATTCCTCCCTACTTTCTTTGTATATCGTGAAGAGAAATTATTGCATGTGAGCCGCAGGGGGGGGAAAGGCTTACATCAAAGCAGCATTATTGGTATTTCTTATTACCACCTAGTTTTGTAGTAATCATAGCTTTCTTTTATTAATTAACCCATGCCACCTCTGTCCTGGTAACCTAAATATGAACATCTATGTCACATTACTTCTTGTGAAGGCCTCCGTCCTTTAAAACTTTGCTTTTAATTCATATAACATCTAATTTTGCTCAGAGTCAGTAAATTAATTTTGCCAAAAATCATTTGCATGAGGAGCCTCAACTAAGTGGCAGCAGGAACTGAAGACAACAGTACTCATGAAATATGGCACTGGTGAGTTCCAAGCGTAAACTTGCCAGTCTCAGGGAGTGACATCCAGTTAGACAGTGGGGACCATTGCCTTTCCTGACTCATTCTGCCATTGTGCTCTGTGACTTAAAAAGAATAAAGTGGCATTGTTCAACCACAAGTACTCTTTGAACCACTCCATCATCAAGCATTATTTCAAAACTTGCCCAAGCTGACCACCTGATAAGTGAGGTTCTGTAGTCCACATCATCAGATTCTAACTCCCCTAAAATCATTCTTTGTTATTTTATATTAAGTGACATGTGACAATCAAGCTTGAAAATCTATATATTTTTGACAGTTATAACAAAACTTCACATAAACTGTTTTAAAGTGTGTGCAGTTCATCAGTATTGTGGACACCACCATCCATCTCCAGAAATTCTTTTTTTTCCTCACTAAACTCAAACTTGAGGTTCTCCTGCTTTAGCCTCCCTACCTGAAATTCTGTACTCACTAACAATTCTAACTCTTCACTCTTTCCAGTCCCTAGCAATCACCATTCTATTTTTTGTCTCTATGCATTTAATCATTCTAGTACCTCATACAAGTAGAATCTTACAGTATTTCTTTTTCACAACTGATTTATTTTGCTTAGTATAATGCCTTCAAGGTTCTCCATGATGTAGCATGTATCAGAACTTTTAAGGCTAAATAATATTCCACTGGAGGTATCTACCATATTTGGTTTATCCATTCAGCTGCCAACGGACTGTAGATTTCTTCCACCTCTTGGCTCTTGTGAATAATGTTGCTATGAATATCAGTGTGAAAAATCTCTTTATGATCCCATTTTCAATTTTTTTCTTTGGAATATATGCCTCAGCCTCCTGAGTGCTGGGATTATAGGCATGTACCAACATTCCTGGGTATTTTTAATTTTTTGAAGAACCATTTTCTCTAGAAGCTATACCATTTTATAGTCCTAGGAATAATGCACAAGGGTCTTAATTTCTCCATATCTTCCTCAACACTTGACATTTTCTGGTTTATTTTCTTTTTGGTAGTAGCCATTCTAATGGGTGTGTTGGAATTCTAGTTTTCATTGGTAAATGAGGGGGGTTAAGATTTAAACAGGTCAATGGGCATTCTTACATATTTGCATATGACTTTTCTTGGGCAGGATGCTGAGGACTAAAACAAAATGACTAAAAGCCATCTTAAAGAATTGTACTTCTTAGTTACCCTTACTCTGTTTGAAGAGGAAGTGTACAAAACGCTTGCAAAGGATAGTGGGGGTTTTCCCTGCCAACTCCAAGTCAGCAAGATAAAATGTACAGAGAAGAGGAAAAAGTCAGAAAGACTAATGCAGGATACTCATTACTTGCACAAGCATTAGGTACAAATGATGACCCTGAGATGCCATGCAATGATTCACTGTTTTGCACAGTTTCACTGGAATTGCCTGACCTGACCAAAGCAGATAAGCCCCAGAAGGAAGAGTGGGAGGGGGCTTCTCAGGAACTGGGCATCAGAATGGGGAAAACACGGATGGCTAACCCTGGTCAAAGGTAGAAATGAAAAGACTGAGATGGGAAGTCAGCCTTGCTTTGTTCTTCCCACCCCCATTCCAGGACAATCACCCACAGAACTTCACATCAGCGATTTGGTCACTGCTCACTTCCCTTTCTGAACTGCTGACACCCTGCTCCTCTGCAGGGGGTCCAACACAGCCCCTTCTGCAGGGTCTCACCCATCCTCCACTCCTTCCTAGTTAAGCATTCAAAAGCTTGTTTTCTGAATACCTGCTAAGAGTAGAAGTCAAACAACACTTGATGACAAAATGTTTCACATTTTTTATCCCAAAATTTTATTCAAAGCAAAATTAATCACTTCCACTATGGCAAACAGGACAAGTCTGTCTCCAGCACAAATAATTCTTTGCCTGATTTTTAAATAGTAGTAACTATTTTGAAATAATAATAAAATAAAATAAATAATAAGGTTAAAGTCACTCCACTAAGCAAAGCCAATAATAAAGTGTCACTACTACCCCAAAACATCTTTTTTTTGGTTCAAGTTCTAAATGATTATGTGGTCACTATTGAATTTTGCTAATGTAGACATACACACACACACACACACACACACACACACACACACAATCTGTCAATATATAAAGAATATACTCACGTGCTTGCAATCCAACCACTTGGGAAGCTGAAGTAGGAGTATCTCAAGCTCAAGGCTATCCTGGGCTATGTAGCAAGACCCTATCTCAAAAAAATAAATAAATATTGTATTGCTCTAACTTTTAATTTTCATTTCAGCATTGAGGTTTAAATTCAGGATCTCATACTTGCTAGGCAGGCACTCTACCATTTGAGCCATGCTCCAGTCCTTTTAACTTTAGTTATTTTTCAGGTGGGATCTTGCAGTTTACTCAATTCTGAGTCTAGGTGACTACTTGGAGTTGCTTGTATTTAAAATTTTAAGCAGAGTAATGGCATTATAAAATTTCTCACCTTTACTCAACTACTCACAAATAAATCATTACATATTCCATATTAGTTTTATAAATATAATTAAAATACTTTCATTCTATAACATTTGTTCTATCATTTAGTTTACTTACATGATAATATGTATTAAATTTTAAGAAAAATTTTATTATCTATGTTTTTTCTGCCATTATTATGACTTATTTCATGTCCCTATTATTACAAAACACGTTTTCTGTCTGTTGGTATTCTAAATAATCATCATTGAATGTCAAAAATATATAGTGGATGACTGCTCTTAATAGGTTTTTCTAAATTGTACATGATTCATCCTTCAATTATCCAACAAAGCACCTAATATGGACCAGGCACTGGGTTTGGCCCTGGATGTGCAGGCATGAGTAAAGGACCATGGACCCTATAGGCCAGTGGCTCTGGGCTCTGGCCAAGTGGAGAGGGACCAGGTTTTGGGTGGAATTTGAGACCAGACTGAACACACTCATAAAAGACTAACTTGGGAGAGTGAATTTTAGACTGCCTAAGACTAAATGGATTAGATCTCTTATTTCATTCCTTTCTCTATAAATGAGAGGGGTGGGGTAAGTCCAAAAAAAGGGAACTGATATTTTTATACCTACTTAAAAATGTTTATGAATCTTTTTTCAACTAGTTCTGTAATTATGTTTGAGAAATGTCCACAGTCATAATGCCTCCTTTTCCATTCCAATAAACATGAAATAAATAAATAAATAAATAAAGCAGACCTGAGCCAGGTGCCAGTGGCTCACGCCTATAATCCTAGCTATTCAGGAGGCAGAGATCAGGGAGATCATGGTTTGAAACCAGTCTGGGCAAATAGTTTGTGAAACCTTATCTCAAAAGTACTCAACACAAAAAAGGGCTGGTGGAGTGACTCAAGCTGTAGATTGCCTAGCAAGTGTGAGACCCTGAGTTCAAACCCCAGTACTGCCAAAATAAATAAAGTCAGAACATCAAACATAAATGGACCCAGTACACCAAGTTATTCTTTTGAGTGTTCTGTGTTGAAAGGTGGAGAGGCATTCATGAACAATTTTCTGTTGTTCTTGCTATTTCGATGCGAGGAAGGGATGGAAGAGGCAATAGGCCAAAAGCTAAAAAGTTAGAGGGAGCTCAGAGTCACAGTGTAGGGGAAATCTTCCATACATTTGTATTTTTTCTGTATGACTCTCTGTCTCTCTCTCTCTCACACACACACACACACACACATACCTCTTACTCTTTAAGGAAACCAGAATTCCACCAATTCTTTGGGGAAAAAAAAAATCCTTCAATTGAATTTGAAGTACAAAAAGGTTGATTATTGCTAAGATTTCCTCTTCTGGACTTGGAATTAACATGAGCCTACCTTTTGTTTTTCTTTAACAGACTTTGGCAGAGACTGTTTTCTACCAAACAGAGTACCTTGCAACTTCCTGTGAAGAACTGTACAGGTGGTCCAAGAAGTAATGGAATGAAATTGGGCAAAAGAAACTTTAGATGGAAAGTTAGTAAAAAAAATGTATACCTATAGCAAGACCTATTATTCTGGAATAATATCCCAGGGGAACCGGTAATGGCCCCATCGTTCATGTAATTTTAAAACAGAGTGGGAAAAAAAAAATATATACATATATATATATATAGAGAGAGAGAGAGAGTATTCTGTAAGGAAACAGCCTGTATAAGAAAAGGAGAGAGAAAGATGACCAAATTTTCCATCTGTAATTTTCACGATTCTGCTTTGAATGGCCTCTTCACAAATAATACTTGACAATTTGGATATTAAAGAATTTTTTTTAAAGCACAAAAGATGATCTTTGGCCAATTCTTCGTGGCAAGAGTTAAAGAACTTTAAAAGGAAATGTTCTTGATGACAAAAATCAGACATCAATTCATGATAGATAATCATATTTTTTTCTTACCCATTTTATCCTTATTCAGTATGTGTGGCTTATTTTAAGATCAGAATTCAAATGTGTTTCCACATACTAGTCACCATTTCAACATCTCCATCCCTGCAGCTGCTGCTGTTGCTGCTGCTGCTTTGTGTGAACAGTCAAGTCCCACTTTTCAGGCTGACACAGGAAATATCACTCAGCACTGGAATATATATGAAAATCAGGAAACTCAAAGATGTAATGCAGAAATCACCCAGAGAATATTCAAATAGCCACAATGTGCCTAACATTTTAAACATTTTCTTCCTCTTTTAAACAAATGCTGACAAAGCTTCCTGTGTTTCAAAAGCAGCACCATGCACCCTCAGGGTGGCAAGTGCCACATACTAATCGTCCACTTCTTCACATTGAGCTTACTTTCCTGACTTTATGAAGTTCCCAAGATTTAAAAGGTGGTCTATATAGCATTTATATGCATTTAGGTTTGAAATCTTGCCTAAATGGAGTAAATAGTGAAATCAGTCTTTACCACCAACAACTTGTTTGAGTTCCTACTGTGTTTGGGGAAAACTAAGATACCAAAATGATAAGAAAACTGTTTGCACTTCTTAAGAGGACTTACAGGTCATATGGGAAGGAGTGATATAATACCAACACGTAAACAAAATACCCAGGTATCTGTGTTTCCTTATGATACAATGTAGGTGATATTACTTACTTGGTAGAAAGGATTACCAGAATGATTTTTGCAAAGCCCTCAAAGTGCTTAAACAACGTAAGTGTTGTTTTAAAGGTCATCATTATTGCTGGCAAATTGCCAAATGAGTCATTTTTTTAAAATAAGATACTGGAGAGAAGAAGGGGTGGTCAAGAAGACATGAGCCAATCTGTGACTGCTCAGGCAAGTTTCTGGAACAAAGCAGGACTTAACCTGGGCTAGAACACTGGGGAAGATCAAGGACTCTCCAAGGTGGCCAGGCACTCTAACAGACAGGTTTCCTGAATCTTTTAAACTTGTTTTTCTAGGTAATGCCAAACATTAGTGATGGGCGCATTTCCAATTTAGTCTGACACAATTTTGTTCCATTTCAGATTCAACCTGGAATACAACTGAGACCACTCACTCAAAAATATTTCCTGAAAAATCTCTAGAACAGAACAACACTTCTAAGGCCATTGGAGAATGATAGATGGTAAGTTTTAGAGAGCCTGAAACTTCTTTTTCAAAAAAGTAAAAGCTAATTAGGTAACTCCTTTTGGTCACTACACACCAGGGAAAGTCCTACACCCCTTGAGTCAGTAGGAAGTTGTTTCTTAACTTACTTTTGGGAAATGCTGCCCATGATTCAGCATTTGTAGGCTGGCTCACTAGGATGTCATAAGGGATATTTCTTTCAACAGCCTCTTACCACTTCCATGAGAGGCACATTTCCCGGGCTCTTGCATTACCCCTGAGTACCTCTGCTCTAAGAAGAGAGAACGTGCAAGGCAATCTTTCTTTTGTTTACCAAAATTTTAGAGACCACAAATTCCTTTCATAGATGTATAACCTACTATCTAAACTGGGAACCTTTTCTTTGCTTTTTCTTTCTTTTTTTGGTGGGGGAGAGGTTGAGGTTGTACTGAATTTTGAACTCAAATCCTCATACTTGCTAGGCAGGCACTTTATCACTTGAGCCACGTTCCCAGTCCCAAACTAGGAACCTTTTGAAAACAAAATGTGACACCATTAGTTACTATGCTGCAATAACAGATATAAACCAAGAATATTTTGGGTAAATCAGGACACAGGATCATCCTATCTTTAGGTCTTGAGGCCTTGTCTTTGAAGAATAAAGATACTCATTTGTCAAGCTTCCAGATACTATCGTGTTGACTTTGATCTTTAGTACTAAAAAAATGCAGATACTTTGGTATATACTAAAGATCCTATATTCATTGTCTTTGTCCTAATGACCTCAGGGAAGACAAGCACATAAACTAGTATTTATTAAGTACTTTGGAAGCCAGGGACTCTAGGAGTCATCTACCTTAACTTGAAGAGTGAGAGAAATTTCCTAGAAGAGGTGATGACCTATCTACATCTTCATCATACAAAGAAGAAAGTGACAATTCCAGCTGAAGAAATAGCATGAATTGTGTCATTGAAAAAAATATCTAGTACTCAGAAACTAGTTACTGTGTTTTGACCTCTTCCTATGTGAAATCTCATTTAACTCATACTACTAGTCCTTCCATTTTAACACAAGAAAAATAAGTGCACCCATAATAGGTAATGTCTAAGATCTTCCAAAATTAAACTACTGAAATGATATTTATCCATTTCTCTTAAATTTTGCTTCAAACAATAGAGTAGAAGTAATGATATGCTACTTCAGAGACCAGGTCATAAAAGGCTAAGCAACTTCCATCTGGTTTGTTGGAACACACAACAAATTGAGATGCCAATAAAATGTCTAGCTACCTGTAGATCACCATTTTGGAGTGGCCACATGGAGATACACTGGTTGACAATCTCTACTGAACCTATCCTTCAGCAATCCCAGCCCCAGCACCAAATATAGGAGAAGCCATCTTCAAAGTATATCCTCCATACCAAGATGGAAGAGCCACAGGCCATTCTCTGAATACAGCTCCTTAGAATTTGTGTCCTTACAATGTTTCTTGTTTTGTACTACTAAATTTTGTGTGATTTGTGTCACAACAAATAATAATCAAATCGCAAAAGCACATGCCTAACCAAAGACAATGATTAGAGTTCAAATCCAGAAAGTCTGGCACAGACTTGTTGACACTGCTGCTTCCTAAGCAACATGGCTTCTTTGTAGACATACAAGAACTTGTGGCTGGTGACAGGAAGTTCAGTGAAGAGAGTGATTGTCTGAGGATTTAGAAAGAAAAAGGAATTCTTCAAGTTATAAATGTCATTATAAACCACATAAAGGAGTTTGAAGCAATAAGAAGCCATTGAGAAACATTAAAGTGATAGAATGTTGTACTCAACTTTCTGTTTTAGAAGGATTACTCTGGTTATTATGTGGAACAAGATCTTGGGGGAAACAAGATTGGAGACATTTTGAAGTCTATTAAGGCAATTCAAGCAAGAAATACAATAATGGTGGTGACAAAACAGATGAGGAAAAGGGAAAAATGAAGAAATGGCATAGCAACAAGATAGGAAAATTATTGAATGTTATTCTCCACCATATCCTCCAAATACTCTATTTTCTCCTACTAAATCTAAAGCTAGAAAAAGAAAAGAGGTATGATTAGGAAATACCTCTGGAGTTGCATTGGAATGAACAGAGCCACACTTGCCCTGTTGCATAAAAAATTCAGCCATTCCTTTCCCTTCCCTGACCTGCCCTCCTCTGCCTTGCCCTGCCTTTCCTTTCTTCTTCTTTTTTTTTTTTCCTTCCCTTTCTTTGTAGATGGTAAGGAAGAGACAAAAGATGTTAGGAAGATTATCTATAAATAGTCATTTAAAGAAAATATAACTATATTGTCAATAATAAAAGCCTGTTTCTCACTGTCAGAAAAAAGTGTAAAGGGCTGAGCCTGGTGACTCATATCTACAGCCTGTAATCCCAGCATTAGGGGGACAGAGACAGGAGAATCACAAGTTCAAGGCTAGCCTGGGCCTAGTGAAATGCTATTTCAAAAAAAAAGAAAAGAAAAAAGTGAAAAGGAGACAACCAGAAATAACTCTGAGTATATGAACTGGAATTGGAAGTATTGAAATGCATTTTTAGATAGATCTATAGTACACCAACAATAGATGATAGAGAGATAGATAGATAGACACATACAGATTTATATGTTTAAATACTCATAGGTATCCCTCAGTATCCAAGGGGACTGATTACAAGACACCCCACAAATACCAAAATCTGTGGGTGCTCAAGTCCCTTATTTAAATGTCATTTGATTAAATTTTTTTTATAAAAAGAGGGCAAGGTGAATGGCTCAAGAGGTGTGCCTGTTTAGCAAGCACAAAGCTCTGAGTTCAAACCCTAGTACCACAAAAAAAATGGTAATGGTTTTCAAGCTGTCTTTCTAGAACCTTAGAATTTCTGTAAGGTGATTCAAATATTACATAAATAGTTAGTTCAAATTCCATTATAACAATATACATTACTTTACCCAGGCACCAGTGGGCTCATGCCTATAATCCTTGCTATTTGAGAGGCTGAAATTAGGAGGATCGTGGTTTGAGACCAGTCTAGTCAAGTATTTTTCAATACCCCCATCTCCAAAATAACCAGAGCAATTGGGTTGGAGGTGTGTCTCAAGCAATAGAGCACCTGCATTGTAAGATGAAGTCCTGAATTCTAACCCCAGTCCCCTCAATTAAAGAAAAAGAACATACAGTGCTTTGAGAGCTGGGGAGTATGGCTTAAGTAAGTGGTAGAATATCTGCCTACTAAGCCTGAGGCTCTGAGGTCATACCTCAGTACCACCAAAATAAAACACTGGGTGCCAGTGACTCACGCCTGTAATCCTAACTACTCGGGAGGCAGAGATCAGGAAGATCATGTTTTGAAGCCAGCTCAAGCAAATAGTTTGTGAGACCCTATCTCAAAAAAAAAAAAAAAAAAAAAAACAGTGACAGAAAAGGGCCTGAAAGAGTGGTTCAAGGAGTAGTAGGCCCTGAGTTCAAACCCCAGTACTGCAAAAAAAAAAAAAACTTACAGTGGCTCAAGTGGTAGACTGCCTGCTTAGCAAAAGTGAGGCCCTGAGTTCAAACCCCAGTGTCACCAATAATAATAATAATAATAATATAATATGAATCATTTTACAAATTATAAAAAATGATATGTGAACTTTCACAATTCCCAGTATTGCAAAAACAGGAATACACTTATTTCAAATAAATGAGAAAACAAAAACAGTAAAATATAGATTTTCAACTACATATAAAAATTATAATTTTAAAACACAATCACACTGTAATGTAATAGTTCTATATCAAATAGGAACCCACCAAAATACAACCTTATGTAGCCAATCTCTCTTCATTTCTACATATATAAATATTTGAATTTATTAAAAATGTATCATTTAATTTTATTTTGTGTTTGTTATTTATTAATAAGCTAAAGCTCTGAATTCTTTTAAACTCAGGACTGCTTCTGTCTAAATGTGTAAAATTTAAATTCAGGGTAGCAATCCCTATCCATAAGAATTATGACTTTCCTTGAAACTGTCAAATATAAACACTAAAACAGTGCTGGGATATGGATCAGTAGTTGGGCACTTGCCCAGCATACATGAGGCTCTGGGTTCCTTCAGAAATAAGTGGCAGTAAGCTCCAGGTCTGCCTGGACTATGAGACTGTCTCAAAAAAAAGCAAGGAAGGGAGGAAGAGAGGAGGAAGAGAAGGAGGAAGAGGGGAGGAAGAGAGGGAGGAAGGAAGAGAGGAAGGAAGGAAGGAAGGAAGAGAGGAAGAGAGGAAGGAAGGAAAGAGAAGAAGGGAGGAAAGAAGAGAGGAAGGAAGGAAGGAAGGAAGTTGTACCTTAAATTGATATAATCCTGCAGCTATCTTCTTTCCTAACTCTTGATTTTGAATACCAGCATTCATATGAATATCTATTGTTTTAACATGATTGACTTTATAGTAAGCAAATATTATAAATTTAATCTTATAAACAAGCATATTAAAAGGATACTGTTTAGATCAGTGTTATATGCTGATTTTTTTCCCAGTAGATGTCTAAGGAAGAAAAGAATTCTGTTAAAAAAAAAAAGTTTGAGGAGTAGGGGGAGGTGGCCCAAATAATGTATACACATATGAGTAAATGTAAAAATGATAAAATAAAAAAATAAAAATAAAAAAAGTTTGAAAACCACTTATGCAGGATTTTTTTTTAAAATAAAATGTAAGACAAGATTTTGTACAGGTTATGTTAGGTGATCAAGGACAAAATATAAAAGCAACTCACTGGGGAAAAGTGTGACTGTATTCCTTCAAACAGCATTGTTTGCCAGATGATCTGGGAAAGGGTGGTAGAATGACAGATGATGTCATTAGCTCCTGTACGACACAAGAACCTTAGTTTTTACATCACATCAAAGACAATTAGCTATCAACAGGCACTTTTCTTCTTGGAAGTAACAGGGTTTGAACTCAGGGTCATGTGCTTGCTAGGCAGGTGCTCTACCATGTGACCCATTCCTCCAACCCTGTTTTGTTTTTCAGACAAGGTCTAGATATGTAGACCAGGCTGGTCTGGAACTTGGAATTCTCCTGCCTCAGCCTCCCAAATGCTGGGATTACAGCCTGCTTTATAAACAGATTCTTAACATCTTAGAACTCTGTGCTCAATGAGTTGATTTCTCCTACATGTGAGGACATAACACTATAAAAGGAAACAATAAAGACCAAGAAAAACTATTTTGTTAAGAAGTTTCACTCCACCAAATTATTGTAGAGCATTACAGAGCTGGTTTTCAGCTAGGACAACTTTGCTCATCTCTACCCCCACCATTCTGAAATTTGGCAATGTTGAAGACACTGGATTGTCACCACTGGGGAGATGCTACCAGTATTTGGCGATACAACTAAAGATGCTTCTAGACACTCTAGAAAGCACAAGAGCCCCTCCATAACAAAGAAGTATACACCCCAAAATATTAACAGTGGCCCATTTGAAAAGTCCTGCCCTACTGTGCATTTTAGATTTTTCTAGATTCTTCATAGTTCTCCAATGATGGATTGCTCTTTTAACTTCACTTCCTTGTCTACTCTGTAGGTGCAAATAAACAAAAAGAAAAAACAAAACAGCTTCACTCTAAAGGAAATAGTTTATTCTGAGCCAAATATGACTGACCAAAGCCTTGGGAACCGGTATGGATTCAGATTACCCTAATTAACATGCTCCACCATGGAAAAAGTTACATGAACTTTTACAGCCACAGAACAAAAGAAAGTCATAAACCCTGTGTTTGCTAAATACCTTGTTGAGATCACCAAGTAGGCAGGCTACAGCAGAGCAGGGAAATCTCTTCTATAGCTTTCTGGTGTTACTGTATAGCATTCTTAGCAGTAGGGTGGTGGAAGTTAGAGGTCTGCTAAGCTTAACCATTCATTGCAAGAGTTTTACTTAGTAGTCAGGAAGATGTTGGGTCAGATACTGAGGCTGATAGTAAATGGCTACAAAAGGAACTAAAGATAGCCCAGGATCATTTTGGCTCTGGATTTGCAGCATTCCATCTCTCCACAATCACCAAGTTCTAATCAGCCACCATCAAAGGGTCACCAGGAGTTCACTCTGGATATAGTTCAGTGGTAGAATGCTTGCCTAGTATGGTGAAGACCTGGGATTGCCTCCAGCAGAGCAAAACAAACTGGGGGTTTATTATGCTATGATGCTAAGTCTTTTACCTCCAAATTTGAAATTCTAAATCATTTACTCTTTGATAAATTTAAAGAGACATTACAGTGTGTGGGAAACTCTTCAGAAGGAAACAAAACATACATAATGTAATCTTCAGCTTTACAGGTCAAGAAACTGGCTTTATTAACTAAGCCAGCATATATGTTAGGACAATAGCAATTCTAGCTTCTTTCCAATATTCCTGCTATTATTTTATTTCTTCCTTCCTTTTTTTTTTTTGGCTTTTTTGATACATAGTCCAGGCAGGCCTCAAACTCCATATGCTCCTGCCTTAACTTCTGGAGTGCTGAGATTTTAGGCATGTACCACTGAGCCCAGCAATTATTTTCTTTTATATCGCCTGAGGCTCTATTAAAATACTTTGTCTAACAAACAGCATTTAAGGCTGTATTTTAAAGAGATAATTACCAGAGCCATTGAACAATAACCAGTGTTACTGCCCTGTGATGTGACATACTCCAGCAAGGAATTTTAGGCTGGAACAATGGCTCATATAACACTACTGATGGTAAACATATCATACTACAACATTTGTAAGGTATAGGCAATAGTTCGAAGTTTCTCATTTCTACCTTCATAATCAATTACATGATTAACTTACTTTAAAGTGTTAGAACTGAGTTATAAGAATAGAGCTTGTGACGTATCCTGAGATCTCCTTCCTGTTAAGGTTTAGAAGGAGCAAAAGTGAGGAACAAATTAAGACAAAATAAGTTAGAATGTTTCCCAAAGAAAATTCCATTAAGCTGGCCATACAGAATTATCTCCAAGAGAAATTAAGTCCAAGGAAATCAGCACTTCATTTAGAACCAATTATTCTTTGTCACTGGCAAGAGAAAATGGGAGGACTCCAAGCAACTGTTACTCTTAACTCATCCTTACCTCACTATCAAATTACCACACAATTGAGTTGACTTCAGTTTCTCTGCATCATCACATTCCAATCCTCAATTCTTTACTAACACACCCACTCTCTGAAGGAAAACTTGGGAAACACCCTGTACTTATCAGCAAAGTGGACTTCTCCTCACATGAGCGTTCCCATCCATTCTGTGTTGATTTTTACTATAGTCAACCATGGGAAATGTGAACTTCTCTTGACCTGGTTCTCACATTTGGGGACTATCTTTCTGCAGCCCCTGTGTTTAACTTAAGTACACTGACAACATCAATTACTCAACTAAAAATGACATTTTATGTGTAATTCTAGAGTTAAGTGCAACTGCATTATGCCCCAAACCACATTCATGCCCTCGTGGGTAGGTATTCTTTCCAGAGCCTCAACTTTTAATAATAGCAGGATGATGGCTTTTCCTCTTCACTATTTATCAGTGTTGACCAGACAGACAAAATTCATTTAATTAGATGTCTCTGAAATCATCATGAAAGTGAACCTAGTAGTTTTCCTTCTGAACTGTGTGTGACCTGAAGACACTTCTCAACAACACTCAGCATTGGCACATTTCATCAGATGTTTCTTCTAGGTCAGCATTGAGATTTAAGAGTGAGATTTTTTAACAAAAAAATCTTGCAGAAACCATATGCTAGGTTTTATTTTCTATCACTTCCCTTCACATTTGCCCCAAACAGCTGGAGATCACTCTGAATTTCCGAATGTGGATTCCTTAGTTATTAGAACAAAATTCTCCACAGTCCAAACTTTCAGTTATTTTCCAATTAACCAACTTTTAGGAATTTAGCAATGACAAATAATGATCTTTATTAAAAATGCAGTTTTTAAAAGCAATTATTTCAAAACTCCTTTTTAATAGATAAACTGGGTTTGGATATCCTGAATGTTTGAACATTTGTTGTCTTAAATTTCCACAAGAAGTTTTAACTTACAAACATAATTTTAGGAAATTAGTCATCTTTGCCAATTTTATAAAACTACTAATACATTTAAGAAAGGTCAGCCTGTGGAGTAGGGTGGCATGAAAGGTAGAGCTAGCATACATGAGGCCTTGGGCCCTGGGTTCAATCCCCACTACTGCCAAAGAAAGGAAGGAAGGCAGAGAGAAAGAGACAGACAGACAGACAGAAAGACAGAAGGAAAGAGAAAGACAAGAAGGAAGGAAGGAAGGAAGGAAGGAAGGAAGGAAGGAAGGAAGGAAGGAAGGAAGGAAGGAAGGAAAGAAAGAAGGAAGGAAGGAAAGAAGAAAGAAAGAAAAGAAAGAAAGAAAGAAAGAAAAAGAAAGAAAGAAAGAAGGAAAGGCCAAGGTTCTTCTCCAGTGAGTACTCATTAATCAGGTTTGGCAGTAGAAATGAACAATGTGGACATAGTTAATAGCAGATGGATTCTGAAGAAGATATTTACCTAGAGAAGATGATTCTAAAGAATAAATTCTCTCTTAACTTGGTACTATGACACATTCTGACTCATTCAATATGCGGCCATTTTCTTAAACTAACTCAAAATCATTTCTACTTATATGTTAAAAATATATAGTATATATATTAAATATGCATAAATTTAATCCAAACCCCTTCCTTCATTTAGAACCACTCTTTTCTAGTTAATATCATGGACAATATATACATATATCATAGTATGAACCTCTCTCAAAAAAATAGTTAAGTAATCAAAGTTCAGACTCTACAAGAAAATAGGCAGGAAACTATAGTCCATCTCTGCAAGCTTGTGTGGCAGGAGGAAGCTCCACCAGCTATTAAGAGACATGACTGGAAGTGATATAGGGGCTGGCAAAACATGAAGATTGAGGAGAGGAAACAAGTAAAAACCACGAATGCCATTCTAACATCAAAAGTGACTTCAAATCTTGCCAGCTACAGATTTTAATTGGTCCTAGAAGCTTGGCCAGGAATCAGCAAACAGGGTGAAGTTAAGGACTCCACATGTTGGAGAGGGGAGAGCTCCTAAGACTATGGACTAAGAATAACCTGCACAGAAATTACAGCATGAAGCTTGTGAACTTCAGCTCTGTCCTCAGTTTCCCTGCTGTATGACCTGGAATCTTACTCTCTCTGAGTTTATTCCCTCTCCTATAACATGTGGATGATATGAATCCAGGCATGGTAGAGCACATCTATAATCCCAGCAATGAGTACTCAGATGGATGAGGCAGGAGGATGGCAAGTTCCAGGCCACCTTGAGCTACACAGGAGATCCTGTCTCCAAAAAACTTAAATAAAAATGGGGGAAAGAGGGATGGGATGGGGCTGTAGTTCAGTGGCAGAGGATTTACCTAGCATGGAAAGGACCTGTGTTCCATCGCCAGCACCACAAACACACACAGAAAAGTGGCTAATGTTATACCAGCCTCAAAACAGTATTGTGACAGTGGGGTACAATGACACACATGTGCAATTTTAGCTTTAGGAAGGAGGGTCAAAAATTTGAGGCCAATGAGGGCCACATTTTTTGAGACAGTGTCTCAAAACAACAAAAATTTTTTTTTTTAATTTCAGGTCATAAAAATTGTAAAATCCTACCATTGGTTGACAAAAGCAATGCTTTATTAAATATCTCCAGTGTCAGTATAGACAACAGTTTGGCTTAAGGGCTAGGGTTGTAGGGCAGTGGTAAAACAGTTGCCTAGCATGGGAAAGGCTCTGGATTTGATAACCAGTACTGGGAAAAAAGCAAAACTCAGTGAAATGGAAACATCTTTGAGGTCAGACAGTGTTGGCTTTGAATTCTATCTTTGCTACTGAGATAAATTATTTAGCCAGCATTTTCTCATGAAAATGAAAATATAGTGAATTTAGTAATTTTAGGGTAATGACTGATATATTAACTGTACCAAATGATATGTAATTAAAGAGAAGAACAATTTTCTAGTGCATTTTTTAATTAGAAAAATTGACAAGAACAAAGATGACATGTTTATTTCTTGAAGAGATTAATTTTGACTTTGAACAACTTGTGTATATAATTTCTCTAACCCTTGATTTTCCTCCGTGTGTGTGGTACTGGGTTTTGGGGGGTTTTTGTGTGTGCTGGATAGGGGTACATCATGGTATTTACGGAGGTTCTTACAATATATCAAATGTATCATATAGTACTCAGGTTTTGAATTCAGAGCCTCGCTCCAGCTAGGCAGGCGCTCTACCACTTGAGCCACTCCACCAGCCCTTTTTTGTATTGGCTATTTTTGAGATGGGGTCTCACAAACTATTTGCCTGGGCTGGCTTCAAACCTGAATCCTCCTAATCTCTGCCTCCTGAGTAGTTAGGATTATGGGAGTGAGCCACCAGTGTCCAGCATAACCCTTGATTATGTTTATGTATAAAGTGGGGAAAAATTACTGCCTAGAATATTCTGAGAATTAAATGAGATATAAAAGAGGAACTGGGATAAAGCCTATTGTGAATATAATTTATCACACTTAACAAAAACGTTATCTACTTTTAACTATTTGAGGAATAAATATTTACCCATTTAAAATAACCAAATGAACATTGCCATTTAAAGTTTTCTTTATTGTTTTAAGAGAAAAGTAGACCAAGAGAATAGAAATATGATAATGAAAATACCCAGAAGATGGCTCTGAATAGAGTAACCCAAAGCTTAATCTACTTTCCTTAATGAAGTAAGTCATGTATACAATACAGAAAGCATTCACTTGTTTGTGAAGTGATAACATTAAAAGTTCTAGCAATTGTGTGTTGAAATATTTCTTACCACTTGCAAATCTCTAATCTTTGTCTTTTATTCATCTCAAGTGAAATGCCAACAACTTTCTCTCAACAAACTGAGAGAGGATAAAGCAGAGAAGAAAACAAATGCACTTAAAGAAATGGTTCAGGATTTCACATGGGTGACACTACTAAGAAAACACAAACCTTAAGCCTTAGCAGAAGCAAAATAGAAGCCTAGGTCTTTCCCCAGTGAAATTGGAATCTATCCCAGGTTAGAGTCAATTAAGGCTGACATATTAATCCTGATCAGTTCATTCAGTTCACCTAGAAGCATACAAAAGTCATCTGCTAGTGGCCCCATGTAGGTAATTGTTCACAGATCTTCAAGTAGTTTTCCAAGATCACCAAGTACATCAAAACCTACAGTGTCTAAGTTTATAATAGAAAAGAGGTGACCAGCAAGATTGCAAGATACATTATCTCCACTTCTTTGATAGAGTTGCCTTGGCTTCTCACAGACTTCTGGTTCTAGCATCAGAAAACAGCTAGAGCTGGGCACTGTAGAATGAGTCTATAGTTCCAGCTGGGGAGGCTGAAGCATGAGGATCATTTGAGCCTAGCAGTTCAGGGCCAGCCTGGGGTACTGTAGGGAAATTCTAACTCTTAGAAAAGAAAATCGCTAGATACTTCCTTTGTCCACTAAAGATGAGTCACCTTTACCTACCTTTTCCCAGATCTTTATCTTTTCAACTTGCACTCTCTCTTTCCACATATTATGCAAGAAAAGAGATTTAGTACTGCAAAATACATTGGAAAGAATCTATAAATGCTTTGTGGCCCTGGGGACATCACAACATGGCCCACCTGAAAAATGAGTACAATTTCTATCTCATAAGAACTTAGTGAGTTAATTCATGTGAAGGCTTAGAGTAGGACTGAGCACATGACAGGTGCTGTTTAAAGCAGGGGTCCACATATCCCAGTTTGCCTGGATTGGTCCCAATTTATGCCTGTTGTCTGGCTGCCTAATTAGTTTGGCATTTGCCATTCTCAATGGGTCTTGATTTGGATGACAATTTATATGGTTGACCTATTTTTGAAAGGTTAATGCTGCTTTTATTGTTGTCATTAATAAATTGTAAAGATGATTTCTAGCAGTTTAGTAGAATCTTTTTTATGAATGCACATACGTATTAAGATGATATATGCTAAAATATTCTGGAGTGAGGAAAATATAATTACAGGCTAATTATTAGATATTTCCTTGCTGTGTGATTTGGTAAGAGTTACCTAACCTCTCTCAAACTCAGATCCTTCACACTAAATCCAGATAATCTATGGCCAATGCTTAATGGTTATATAATATATACAAAAATGTTTTGTAAATTATCACACTTGATAAAATCAATTCTTAAAACATCTGTAAGACTTAGATAAGAAATTGACTTAGGGTGTCATGTATCTGTAAATACTGTCTTTAGATGACTAACTCAACAGCTCCACAAGGCTTCTATGTACCTAGTACATACTTATTACTAGATTTGTAATGTTGGATCAAGAAAAACAAGCATCAAGTGACAAAAGACCTGCTTACTCAAGCAGTAGACCTTAGCTTTTTTTTTTTTTTTTTTTTTTTTTTCTTGGAGAGGGGAGTTTGGGGGAGGTTGGCAGCACTGGGGTTCAAACTCAGGACCTTGTGCTTGCTTGAACCATGCCTCTAGCCCACCAAAATCCATTATGCCTCTCATTTTCAGTGCATTTGAGTGTATGGGGTCCTTTCTAATCCCCCCTCTAGAAAATAAGATTCTCTACTTACAAGTTCCAGTGTTCTGAACCGAGGCTCTACAAACTGTCACTATTGAGAAAGCTAAAGGTACATCAATGTGCATTGAGTAAAATTTAGTTGCTACATTTATGTAAGAGCTAAATTTAGCTTTCCAGTATAAATTAAAACTGCCAATTATTGGAAAGAATGTTTTTAATTTTGACTGCAGAATACAAATTTACAGTCAAAAAAATTGTGTTTTGCCATTGGTAAAACAGATACTTCTCCTATATTTTGATATCAGAAAGAAATATAACTAGGATTATAACCTCATTTTCAACCTCAGAGTCTCTACCCTTCATTAATTGAGGTTCTGACTGTTTTTGTTATATCTTTTATAGATGTGTCACAAAAATAGCAGTCTTTGAAAATGCAGGAAGGCCAAGGAATTTTATATTACTTTAAACTGTTCATCTTCAATATTCCTTCAAGCTGCTTATATATATAATCAAATCAAATATCGTGGTGGTCAACCTCATAAAAATAGCACCATAATTTTAAAAAGCAGAATCATCTTGGTTGAATTAGAAGCCTCCATATTACCTAACTATATTATCGTGGGCCTAATTTGGGTGCAATTTTCTATCTAAACCATGACATTCAGAGAAAGCATTTAAAATGAGAATGTCTCATAGTAGACAAATTAAGTTTATTCCTTTTTTTTCTTCTTTTTGGTGGCACTGGGGTTTGAACTCAGGGCCTCACACTTACTATGCATATGCTCTACCACCCACATTAAGTTTCTTCACGGCACTCGGAGCAACAGGCAAGTAAGACCTTGGAATAGAAGGTAGCTCTTGAATTCTAGTCCATAGCAGAACAACTGTGGGAAAGTCTTCCAACTCCCTATAAAACAGTTCACAGAATTACTTCTTCATAAATATGCATACACGTTGCTTCATAAAATATGAGTACTTTTATCAGTAATAGCAGCATCAAAGATAATTCAATACTTTTTTTGAGACAGGATGTCACTATGTAGTCCTGGCTGACTTCAAACTTGCAATCCTCCTGCCACAGCATCCTGAGTGCCAAGACTATATGGGTACACCACTACACCCCACTTTAATACGTTAGACTAATAATTAACTCATCATTCTAAAGGAAAAAAGTGGGATTTGAGTGACAACCTTAAACTTTTCTCAGTAGACTAACAAGGGAACTTCAGCCTTTCTCTACTTACAAAGACCTGTGTATATTTATAAAATCAAGGAAAATGCCAGAAAAAAAAAAGGTTCTTTCTGTGCATCAGCAACCCTAAGTCTGTTATTTTGTATTACTAGAATAATAACACTGAAACAAACAACTGTCCATTTAGGGCACAGGAGGACCTGACCCCAAAATGTAACTGATTTAGTAGAATGTAAGGAAGCCCCCTGAGCACGCCTGATTCTACTCAGCATTCCTAACAGTGCTCATTTTGTTATGAGCTTGTAGCTCTTGGTGCTAGCAGAGTATTCCAGCTATATTGTATCCATCTAAGAAAGCTTCTTTTTGTAAATCTCAGTAGTTGTTTTATATGAGAATAAATGGTGCAACAAACCAAGGTTTCAACTTTCACTGCTAAGAATTTCTTTTCCTCCATTACCCTGGCATGAAGAATAACAGTTAACATCTAATTGCTCTTTCTCTTAGGGTAATAAGAGTAGATGGCTTTTGAAGCCCAGCTGGGCAACTAGTATGCATTCTGAAGCATTTCCTACAGCAGAGAGAAATAGAGCAACCCTAATCCTATGAGCCATCCTTCCACCAACTCTGTAACATGCACACCACATGGAACTGTGACACTTTTCTCTCCCTTTCAATGGCCTGCACATTCAAATGGGGTGGGCACTGACTGCCACTGCATTTTCCCCACTCTACTCAAAGGGAAGGCTAGAGATGTCCCTCCCTGACTAAATAGCTTCTATATCCAGAAAAGTCTGTAACTATTGTAAGAACAGAATAAAGATCCTCTATGTCTCTATTTCTGAATTTGCCCTTTTTTTCCCCTAAAAATCTGAACTATTGCCATTTGTGAACACAGGAATTCCACCATAAGATTGAGCTATTTAACTCTATATCATTCTATTACCTACCCCTTTCTCAAGGAATTCAAATTTAACATAGTTTGCGGCATAAAATAAAATTTCAGAAAATGTCATGGCAACACATCAAACATTTAATGTCAGGTTCCTGTATGTTCATTGCATTGCAAAAGGCAACCACCAATTACACAGTTTGGGAATGATATTTTACTTTGTAATTAAAAACCAGGTCCTTGTGCTTGGTATTTGTAGAGCATATGTGCAAAGTAATTGCTCCTTGAAGGAAAGATGGTATCTTTGTGCTTTGAAAGTCTAGCTCCAGTGCTCTTACAAATAAGCATTTCTCCTGTGTTATTATGCACCTAACTTCACACTTAGATATGTTATCTAGGAACCATCCAATACCAAGGAAGCATAAACCCATTGGTGAGAACTTGATGGAAATTTTATTACAGTTTCTTTGTTCCATGTGACAAATATTACCGTCATTTAAATATAATGCCAAAAACTTAATCTGATATGTTCTTAGTCTTTTAATTTTTTCAGTCCAAAACTGATGTTTTGTACTATTTGAATATAACTTAAACAGCAAAGGGCTAATTGATAGGATGCTAAGGAATAAAAATATATCTATAAAATTGCCCCTTTGGACTGGTGGGGTGGCTCAAGTGGTAGAGTGCAGGCCTAGCAAGCATGAGGCCCGGAGTTCAAACCCCAGTACCACAATAAATAAATAATTTAATTAATTAATTAAATTGTCCTAAAATACATATCATTGTTTAGGGTCTCTTGATTTTCCTCTAATTGTTGAGTTCCTACAAGTGAGTGAGAATCATATATTTTATTTATGTCACTTCTTTGAAGTCTACTCATCCTAGTGACCTTACCCTGTATGTTAGTACTGTGAGCTTATAATATAGCTTTCATCTTGTCTAAGCAAGTGAGACTGACATACACAATTCAATATTGTTTCATAATTTATTATCAACTAGTAGAATAAGTGAGCTATTTTTAAAAAGTCCCATAAAGTGAGGTAAAATTATAAATGTAAGCATCTTTTAAATGGCATATTTTAATTGAGACACTAAGCAAATTTCAACTATCTGGAGCATAAATTATTTTTTAGATAACTAATCTTTTCCTCTGTAAACAGTGCTAAATCTTTTGACAGCTAAACAGTTTTAGGTGGAAATCATTCCTGAATGTATTTCACAATTTTCTATCATCTTAAATAGGGCATATTAATCACAATAAATGTTTTAAAATAACTCAGGGCCATCCTTGAGTATCTGTTATTAAAAACTCTAATATAGGAATGTTCTCCAGACAAAGAATCAGGTGACTTGTTTTCCCTGTTTTAAATGACCCCAGATAACTGTTTTCAACTGACCATCTGATTTTAGAGTTTTGGGTTCCCGTCTTCTTACTGAGAACTTATGCTTCTTTTCTTAGTCTCACAATTGTGCATTTTAGGAGGAAAACATGGGGTCTTTTTGTGACTTTTACTCTCCTCTGCACTTCGGAATTACATCAGGAAAAACTGTTAACACTATTTATGAATCATGAATACATCAAACCAAGAAAGGATAAAGGGACATTATTGATAAACCTCTGAACTTTCTTGTGTAGGTTTTGTAACATAACATTTGTTTAGTTTGTGCAGAGCTCTTTATAGTTGAGGTCCTAGTCTACTATTTTAAGTAAAAGAAGTACTAGTTCACTAGGTTGTCTGTAAAAAGTAAGTCAGTATGGTATAATTGATTCAAACTTCATAGACATGCAAGTCTTATTGGTTCATAGAAAGGAACTATGACAAGATATAGGCAGCTATTCTTTTCTCTTTTTTTAACCAGCTTTATTAAGGTATAATTGGCATATAAGAATTGCATATGTTTAAGGTGTATGATATGATGTTTAGAAACATGTATGCATTGTGAAGTGATTGAATCAAGGTAATAACATATCCATCACCTCACATATTTATCAAGTGTCCCTTAAGAAAATTTAAGTAGGCAATAACTAATGTACAATATAAGTGCAATCGGAATTGTCGCTATGAATACCCCCTGCATAATGACTATATCCTAATAAAAATTTTATTAAAATAAAAAAGAATTAAAATGCTAATAATAAGCAAAAATTTGCAAAAAAAAAAAAGGAAAGAAAATTTAAGGTCTAATCTCTTCACAATGTTGAAGTATACAATACGTTATTATTAACTATAGTCACTGTGCTAACAAATAGACCTCTAGAATTTATTGAGTCTGTCTAAATGAACCATTCTACCCTTAAATCAACATCCAACACCTCCCTACTCAAGCTGTTCTTAACTATAAATATTTTATATAATAAACAAAAACAGAAGAAAACATAACTGATAATTCTCTCTCTCTCTCTCTCTCTCTCTCTCTCTCTCTCTCTCTCTCTCTCTCTCTCTCTCCTCTCTCTCTCGTTTGAACTCAGGGCCTCACTCTTGCTAGGCAGGTGCTCTACTACTTGAGCCACACCTCCAACCCTTGATAATTCATCTTTTAAAATTCTTCCTTGTTTGATAACATACTAAATTCTAAACATGTGAACCATTACATGACAGAATTTAAAACAGCAGAATTTTAAAGCCTACTCATGGTTCTAAAAATATAGAATTATAAGATCCCACTTATAGCACATTCCATAGCACTGATGTGTGTGTGTGTGTGTGTGTGTGTGTGTGTGTGTGTGTGTGTGTGGCACTAGGGTTGAACTCAGGGCCTTGTGCTTGCCAGGGCTGGCACTCCCTTACTTAAGCTATGTCCCCTGTCCTTTTTTGCTTTAATTGTTTTTTCACGTATGGTCTCCTGTTTTTGCCTGGGGTCAGCCCCAGACTGCAATCCTTCTTCGTATACCTCCCACATACCTGGAGCCACAGATGCACAGTACAATGTCCAGCTTTTTGGTTGAGATGGTGTCTAACTAACATTTTTGCCCAGGCTTGCCTAGAACTGTGATCCTCCCAATCTTCATCTCCCAAGTAGCTGGAATTACAAATTTGAGCTACCAAGCCTGGCCACAGCATGTACTCTTAATGATAACATTAAGTTTCAGCAAAACTCCATTATGAGGCTAGAATCTTATTAAAGTCTGTACGGCATGGAATTAAGAATCCAGAGTTGCAAAAATACAATGTTAAGCTCCAAAGATCTAAGTGCTAGAAAGGTAATTAAAATTGGGGGGATAAGAATGAAGAGTGACTTTCATTTTATATTCTATATTTCTATATAGGTCACATTTTTAAACAAATAGCTGCATATGTTTGTATTATTATTCAGTTAAAAATTTTTAATTATAAACAAAATGGTAAAAACATTTTATTTCTAATGAACAAACAAAAAATTAACTTTACATTGTGGGATAACTCAAATATAATTAGAATTTTTGCTACTTATTCCTTAAATTTATTTAGGTTGGGCGTTATATAGCTTGCTAAAAGTGTAGTAACAAACTACCACAAACTGTATGGTTTGAACAGCAAAAATGTTTCACCTCATAGTTCTGAATACGAGCAGCTCAAAATCAAGGTGTTACTGATGGGATTGACTCCTTTGAGGACTGTGAAGGAATGTCCGTTCTAGTCTCTTTGCTCATAAATGGCCGTCTTTACAATCACATAGCCTTCTCCCTGTGTGTCAATGTCTGAATTTTCTCTTTTTATAAGAACATCTGTCACACTGGATTAGAGTCTACCTTAGTGACTTCATTTTACTCTAATTACCTCTGTAAAGACACTCTTTGTCCAAGCATTCACATTTTATGGTTTGGGAGATTAGGATTCACATATGAGTTTTGGAAGGATTCATAACAGAACACCACAAACTACGTTACTTAAAAATAAGAGGAATTTTTTTCTCACAGTTCTGGAGGCTAGGAAGACCGAAATCAAGGCACCAGCAGATTCCATGTCTGACATGGACCCACTTTCTGATTCATAGTTGGTCCTTTGTCACTGCATCCTCACATGATGGAAGCAGTAGGGCTCTCTGTATGACCTCTCACTCATGAAGATTCCTCCTCCATGACCTAATCACTTCCCAGAGATGACCTCAATTTTATACTCTAGCTTATAGTGTTTTAACTTAGGAATTGCCACAAGTTGCAGTTTAAATGTATTCACCAAATGTCATGGATTGGAAACTTAATCCTCCAGTCTATAGATTGATGATATTTGTTGGATGGTATTGGGAGGTGTTAGGATTAAATGAAATCACTATGGTGGGACTAGTGGCTTTATAAGAGGAAGAAAGAGGCTGGAGAAGTGGCTCAAGTGGTAGAGTGCCTGCCTAGCAAGCATGAGGCTGTAAGTTCAAACCCCAGTACCACTAAAGGAAAAAAGAGAGAGAGAGAGAGACCTGGTCAGGCAGAAGCTTGCTCTGTCTCACCATGTATTATCCTCTTCCATGTTTCGATGCAGCAATGCCCTTACCAGTTGTCAGTGCTAGATTTCCAGCCCCCAGAACCATGAGCCAAATAAATTTCTATTTTTCTTTTTAAAAGCAAGGATTTATTTTAGTATAGCAGGATAAAGTAAGGAGAAATGGAGGGAGAAAGATTTCCTGCTCTCCACCAGGGAAATGGGAGTAAAGACTCCTAAATTTTTATTTTTTATAAATTATCTGGTCTCAGGTATTTATTTATAACAACAGAAAACAGACTAAGATAGCATATGTTGGAAATTAAGATTAGGATTTCAGCTGAGCACTGGTGGCTTACACCTGTAATCGTAGCTACTTAGGAGACAGAGATAAGGGAGGACTGTAGTTCAAGGCCAGGCTGGTCAAAAAGTGCAAGAAACCCCATCTCAAACAATATCTGTGTGCAGTGGTTGCACCTCTTATCCTAGCCACTGAGATGACAGTGAGGCTGAAATTGAGAAGATTACAGTTCCAGGTTAGATTAGCCCAGGGAAAAAAATTGGAGAGACTCCATCTCAAAAGGAAATAAAAAGGGCCTAGTGGTGTGCACCTGTCATCCAGCTACAGCTGGAAGCTTCAAACAGGTAGACCATGGTCCAAGCCAGCCTGGGCAAAAAGCAAGATGCTATCTCAAAAATAACCAGAGAAAAAAGGCTGGAGGTATGGCTTAAGGGTAGATATCCTGCCTAACTAGTGTGAAGACCTGAGTTCAAACCCTAATATTGAAAAAAATTAAGATCTCAACAGAGGAGTTTTGGAGGAACACAAAAATTCTAACTATAGCAACAGTTCAAAAATCTCTAGCCCTTGTGGAAATCTGACTAATGGGCTCCACAGTCACATCTTGTACTTGTTCTCTAACAGTCTCCTCTCAAACCCCCCTATGTAGCCCATGCTGACCCTGGACTCACAATCCTTCTGCCTCAGCCTCACAGTGCTGGGATTATAGACATGAGCCACTGCAGCTGGTTTGATATGCACTCTTAATTCCCATGAAGACAAAAGCAGCCACAGGTCACCTCTGCCAAGAAGTGTTCATGAAAATTCCATTTTCATTGTTTGTAGGGAAGTAATTCAAAGAGTATCTGGAAAGTCTTTTTCTACAAAGACAGAATTTTTCCTGAAAGTTGAGTCTTGCCCACACACTTCCTACACAGACAAAAACCAACATTTCATTTTCTTCCTTAGGGAAAACAATGTTGCTTGAAAACTCATTTTGTTAGAGCTGGCACAACAGTGCATTAAAACATACTAAGATAAAAAATGTTCAAGACACGAACACACTAATGTGGGATTCTCATTTTACCTCACTCTGAGTGAGAATGTGGATGATGAATGTTTGTCTTTAGTTAAAATCCATTTAGAATTTCCTGACTCGTATTTTCTTAAGTTCTGATGCAAACAGGTCTCAAACTTCCCACATCTCTTACTGTAAAAGGAAACTGAAGATATTTGTTTTTATGGCATTATAAAATTAGAGGGCTTTTAGCAATTAGTGAGTACAAAGCTTCATTTCACAGGTAAAGAAACTAAACCCAAAGGGTTGTTGAGTCCTGCTTGGCCCTTAGTTAACTCTGAAGGCAGCTGGTCAGATGGAAAACGCCATGTGGCATGTCTGCCTCGTAGGATGTGAAATTATGATCTAGACAGGGAATATAGCTCAGTGGTATGAATTTGATTCTAGTGTGATGCACACTTCTGTAATCCCAGCACTTGGCAGGTTGAGGATTGTATATTTAAAACCTAAAAATTAAAAAAATTAATCTGTTTGTGAAAATCTTTACTTAGCATTAGAATTTGAGTTACATGCTTTACACATAACTTTCTTTTTCTTTTTTGTTTTTTTGAGACAAGGTTTTGCTGTGTTACCAGCACTGACCAGACTTTGCTATATAAACCAGGCTGTCCTCAAATTGCAACCCTCCTCTTACCACTGCCTCCCAAGTGCTGGGATCACAGGCATAAGCCACCATGACCAATTTAACTTTTAAAACAACAACAAGAAAAAACACTGAATATTTACACTTAAAATCTAGCTTAAACTAAATAAGACCTGGTATGACAAAATGAAACTTACTGACATTTATTGAACTCATCTATGAAAACAGAAGAGTACCAAAGGAAATACAGCATATAAACTATTGAAATATAAAATATTAATACAGATCCACACCAATTAATTTAAAGAAATAGCTACTATTTTAAAATAATGTTTTTGTCAGCTTTCTCCATTAATACATAGGTCAAATTTATTCTTTTTTTTTGTGGGGGGGACAGAACTGTGGTTTGAATTCAGGGCCTCACACTTGCTAGGCGGTCACTAGAGATCTATTTTAAATGGTTCTTTAAAAATTCTACTCAGTTTGATATTCTGTTCTTCAATCTGTAAGTTACACCCTTCTTCCTGATAAACCTGTTATCCACACTAAGTCTGAAATGGGTTGCTTGGCTAAATTTTATTTATTAAGGATAGTACAAAACTAGACAGGCAACCATTTTTCCAAGCAACTTGGGTCTCCTTAGTGAGTGGAGTAGCACTGACAACAAGAAAAATAAATTAAAGTTCTAAACTGTTAAAAGTATATGATAATATGATCATGACTACATATATAATTAATTTGGGAGCAAATCAGTGGTTGGTTTAAATTCCATAACATGTTTATCTTGGAATTTTAATTTTTTTTCAGAATTTTATGAAATGGTTCTAGTGATTGCTAGTTTATGCTCTTAGCTATTTGAATTCATTTCAGAAGTGGCAATGTCTGACCCAAAGCAAAACAGAATGTTAAATCAATTATTGCCTGAAGTTAGGGGAACAAGGCCTCCTAATAAAAACTTCAGGTGGACTCAGATGAAACCTCTGTTTCAAACTTAGTTGTTGATACTTTTTCTAAAAAGTTTTAGCAGACTTCCTTCTTTAGTAAACAGAGTTTATACAAATTGCTTTAATACTTCTTTTATGATTAAAACTGTTAGTGCCTTAATATCATTTTCTGACAGAAATGGTTTGACTAGGAAAGTACGAACTATGGACATGAATCTATGGTTGACTTTAAGAAAGACCCTGCAATCACTTTTCTTGCTTTGCAGAGTCTTCGAGGTGAATGTTTTTCTTATTTGTATGTTGTAGCCATTCACAACTTCTGGGGAAAGAATGGTGCAGTCATTCTTTCCTTGGTTAGGACCATGATGCAGTCTGTTGATTCCTGTGATGTCTTCCAGTTCCTCAAAAGGAAATCCTAAGAAGATAAGGAGCTGGAGGTGTGGCTCAAGTGGTTGAGTGCCTGTCCTAGCAAGCACAAGGCTTGGGAAAAAAAAAAAAGAAATCCTAAGAAGACAAATGGTAGTTACTTATAATTCCATTTTACTGAATTTCAGGGTGTTTTTATGTTTGTTTGTTTTGCTATTTGTGTGTGTGTGGGGGAAGGGTTCTTTGTATTGTCCTGGGGGAGTTATTTTGTTTTGTTTTTTTGTTACTGGAGATTTAACCCAGGGCCTCCTGCATGCTAGGCAATCACTCTATCACTTTAGTCCTGCCCCCCCAGCCCTCTTTTTTTCTATTTTATTTTGGATAACTTTGCAGGAACTGGCTTCTAACTCTAGTTCCTCCTGCCTCAGTCCCTCGAGTGCTGGGATTATATATTATAGGTATGCACCACCTCGCTGGGCTCAGGTTTCCTTCCTGATTCATCCATATTAATTCTATTTCTCATTAATTATACTTTATTCAGATAATTTATGTAAAAATGAGGATAGTTCATTCTCTTGAAGTTCTGAACATTCCCTATTTTTTTCTTTGACTGTTAGTAGCCTAAGAAATGGCTGCATTTTTTCCTATGTAGGAAATAATCTATTATATGTTTTGATATCTAAGAAAGTCCAAATGTATATGGGAAAAGGTAAAAAAGAAAATAAAGATTAAAAGAAAAAGTTTTTTTTTAACTAACAGGCTGTCAGAAATAGTTTTGTCATATAGAGATCTGAAATCTAATGATTTTTATTGCAGTGGAAATATATTTATATATATAAATTCTCTCTGTGTGTGTATGTGTGTATATACACATATATATATATGTATATATATATATATGATTTGATGAGATTTTCCCTTGAGGAAAATTCAAAGAAAACAATATTACTCAAGACATGATGAATTTTAACTGCCCCAATAAGCACCTAAAAACAGCAAAGGAAGAACCTTGCAAAGAGAGGTTTTCTAGATATTATGCAGGAATGTCCTGAATTATGGACAATACTGGTTAGATTTGGAAGCCAATGCCTCTTAAAAATAAACATCTAAAGTAAATGCTCACTGGTTTCATTCCCCTGACAGATGTGGGACAGAAGATTGTTTTCTCCCTCCCCTAACAGTAGGATAACCTGACAGCAAGCAGACCCTGCAAGACTGTGGCCTAAAGAAGTGCACACCCTGGCCCAGGAATGTCTGTGACTCCCAGGATCCCAGGAGGACAGGCACCTTGGTTCCAGCTGTCACAAGTCCAGCGAGCCACCCCTCCAGGGCCAGCAATGTGTTTTCAGGTCCCTCCTGCCCTTGGCCATGGAGTGGAATGGCCTCCAATTGCTGTCATCCACTGCCTAGTTGCTCATCCTGCTCTGTTTGCATCTAGCCTCATGGGTTTTCAGTGTCAATAAAAAACCAGGTTCTGAATAGTAAAGATTTCAATGTTCTCCAAACTCAAATATTATTCAATGTCATTTACAAACCTGAAGAAAATTCTCAGCTACAGAAAATTCATAATTTTACTGATGCTTTGGAAAGTGTTCATGTTTTCCAAAAAGCATTTTTCCCCCATGGGGTAAAATAATATTTTCTGTGCTTAGTTACAAAGAAATATTACTTGAGGCAGACTCAAACTTTACTTTTGCTATTTACATTCATGACTTTCCACTGGTCCAACTTTTTATTGCAAATATGTGCCAAGAACATCACAATATGATCTCTGGTAAGGTGTTTTAGGTATATTGTGTATCTTTCTTTGTGACTTTGCTTAATCTGATTCTCCTACCTCCATGTTGCCAAAACCTATCCCTGTCTGCTATTCATAACATTACCTGTCACATCAAATCTTGTCTTATAGCTACAGTAATGTACCACATAACATTTTGGTCAATGGTCGGCCAAATACATGACAGTGATCCCCTAGGATTATCGTGTCTAATGATGTTCTGCCATCTTGGTTTGTGTAAGTACTCTATGGGTGTGCTCTGTGATGAAATCACTTAACAAAGCATTTCTAATAACAGTCCCTGTCATCAAATGGCATGTGACTGTATTTGTTTGTAAGCTTCATCCCTTACTCCTTAAGATAGAAGCTCTCCTGCTTATCCTCTACCTTCTGTTCTAAGTTTTACTTACACTCAGTAGATTCATAGAACCACAAGACTTCATTCAACCTTGGTCCATTTTGTTATGTGACATATTGCCTTGCCCTTCTTCAGAGTGCTGTATAGATCTTATGAAATGAAGGATATGAAAATATTTTGAAAAGGCAAGAAAGCTCCAATCTCAATGAAAGATTCATTAGTACCCTCTACAGAATAACAAAATTGCTTTGAATAATGTTTAATTGTTATGGAAATTTCATAAATAAATTATTATAGTTCTGTATTGATGTCTTAGACACATTAATATAGAAAAATGCATGGACATTTCTAAAAATCTGCTGGGTGCCAATGGCTCATGCCTGTAATCCTAGCTACTTGGGAGGCAGAGATCAGGAGGATGGCAGTTTGAGGACAGCCCAGGGCAAATAGTTTACGAGACCCTATCTGAAAAAAACCTATAATAATAAAAAAAAAAAAAAGAAGGCTCAAGTGGTAACAGCACCAGCCTTGCAAGCATGAGGCTATGATTTCAAATCCCAGTGCCTCCAAAAAAATAAAGAAACAAACAAACAAAAGAAAATGTATAGCTCCTGCTGGAGATGTAGCTCAGTGGTAGACTACTTGCATGGTATGCACAAGGCTCTGGTTTTGAGCACAGCAAAGAGAGAGAGAAAAAAATAGGAACGAAGAAAACATATCTCCTCCCCTGCTCCTACTCCCTGTCTTGGAAGATGACTAGGATCACATGAGGTCATGGGGTGGAGCACTCGTGTGTGAGCTTAGTACTCTCCTAAGAGTCATAAGGGACCTTGTTTCCTCTCTCAGTTCTCTACCACGGGAGGATGCAAGAAGTTAGCAGTCTGCAATGTAGAAAAGATGTTCACCAGAATCTGATCACACTGATCTCAGATTTTCAGCCTTTAGAACTGTGGGAAATTTTATATGTATAAATAAGTAAAGAGAATATATATATATATATTAATATATTTATGCACATACGTACACTTATCACTAGGGTTCCACAAGGGATTGGTTCTAGGACCCTCTTACTCATGGATAGCAAAATTTGTGGATGTTCAAGTCTCTTATATAAAATGATATAGTATTTTCATATAACCTACCCAAATCCCACTGCATACTTTTTTTCTCTGCACATTACTTATAATACTTAGTGTGAGATAAATGCTATGTAAGGAAATTGTTAAGGGATAATGACGGAAAAGTCTATATGTGTTCACTGTAACTGCAGTCCTTTTGGTGGGGAGAAATATTTTCAATCTATGTTTGGTTGAATCTGAGAATGTGGAACCTGAGAATACCAAGAGCTGACTCTATATAATAAACATGGCAAGGTAGTCTAGGTAAACTTTGAATATATATATATATATATATATATATATATATATATATATATACATATATATATATATATACATATATATATATATATTCAGTATATATATGAGTGTGTATATATATGTGTGAATATATATGTGTATGTATATATACTCATATAATCAGCATATACTGAGATTTCATTTTAAAATATTCTTCAGAGTCGTGATTTTCACAATGCAAAGTATTTCACAAATACACAGATAGGCCATCATTTTATTGGTTGCCTAGTATTCATTGTGTAGATATGCTATAAGATTCCTAAGCATTATATTTACTTCATTTCATGCACTTCTCTCCTGCCAGACTATAAGATCCTTAATAACATGGATGTGACTTTTCTCCCAACTTATAACCTTATTTCTTTGTGCAAGGATAGCACTTTATAAAAGTTCAATGAATTAAATCAAATTATAGTTGTCTTTTCATGTAAAAAATCTGTGTTTAGGATCTTGTGAGTAGTGACCCAACTCTGATTTCTTCAACTTACTTTAAGTAGGAGCATCCTTAGGTCACTAGAGACACAGAGTACACAGAGTTGTGCCTGGCAGTGTTGATAAGAGTACCAAGCACAAGAAGAGGAAATCTGGTCACCCTTTCTCCTCTGCCACCACTAGCTGTCTGATTCCTGAAATTTCTTAATTTCTCTGCAATCCAAATTCCTGATTTTTAAGACATGCTGTAGATACCCACCCCAAGTTGCCTTAGCCAGAAAAGGGGGACTTTTCCAAAAGGACCATAGAATTTAGGAAGGCCCTCCATTCGCCAGAAATCTCTTCCTCTGTCTCTTTTCTGCTTTCTTCTTTCAAATATGATAGAAATTATGGTCTTCAGTTTCACCCATGTTTCATAGCACATTTTCTTCTCTAGAGAGGGACTGAATCTCTTTCCCCAGATTCAGTTTAAAAATTCTCAAGGAACAAACACTGTGAGAAGGGAGCAAAGTACCTACTTGATGTAGGGAAAGGGCATTTATTAAGATAAGGGAGAAGAGTTCCTAAAAGGGGGGATTCTAGCCAGACACGGACACATGCTCCATACAGGATGAAAGCAAGTGCTTTCTCGTCCCTAAATGTTCTCTTATTGTTTCTTCACATGTCACCTGAATTTCTTCCCAACTTTTCAGTTCAACAAATTGAAGACAGTTATGTTTTTTGACACTACTAAACTAAGAGCATTAGGTGTAGGTGGAAAAGAAGGAGAGAAATTGATTTCTTTGACAAAGTGATGCCTCTGGAGGAAAAAAATCTTCTAAGATATTCCAGCTTGCTTTTAAGTATAATTTTATCATATTTAATTAACAGTGCAGCCAAGAGTTAGGCTGGGGTTGGGTACTGAAGCCAGGATGCACCTGTTTACAAGAGCCAATTGTTACATTTTGGCAAGGAATTTTATAAGCTGGTTGTGAAACACAGAGTATTAAAAATTTAACTTGTAAATTTAGGATTAATAAACTACATTAAAAACAAAAGTATAACGCTTGGATCAAGTGATAGAGCACTTCCTTCCCAGCAAGTATGAAAACCTGAGTTCGAACTCTAGTACCACCAAAAATGTATAATACTCAAAACTCATCACTTCCTGATTGTTTGATTATTTTATTATATATATGCTTTTGAAGTTATTCACATTTATTGCACCCATATGTACAAATGCTAAAGAAAAGCTCGTTATGATGCATCTTCTTCCACTGGTTACTTGAAATCAATCAAGGTGAGAATTTGTACACCATGAAAATCAACAAATACTATAAGTAGGATTTTTCCCCTAGGAAGAGAGCTGATTGGTAACTATTTATCATCACGACACTGGACACTACCTTCAAACATTCAGAAAGTATGCTTCTGGGTTTGTTTGGGTATTTGTTTGTTTGCGTTAAGATTACACTAGGTAGTCCAGGCTGACTCGGCACTCATGACACTTCTGCCTTTGTTTCCCAAGTGCTGGGATTGCCAGTGTGAACCACCATGTCCTGATAGGAAATAAGTGTTATTTGGAAATGTGTAGGACTTTGAGGATCCTAGAATGGCTGAAAGTAATCTAAAACGATTTTAAAATATTAGCTTTGTTCTCTACTGTCTAAATTTAGGACAATCTGAGCATTAAAAATAACAACGTCCAAAAGAGTTTATAACACATCGAAATTTTTTTTTTTTTTTTTTTTTTTTGCAGTACTGGGGCTTGAACTCAGGGTCTTCACGTTGAGCCACTTCACCAGCCCTGTTTTGTGATGTGTTTTTTCAAGATAAGGTCTTGCAAATTCTTTGCCCTGACTGGCTTCCAACCGCGAGCCTCCTGAACTCTGTCTCCTGAGTCGTTAAGGTTATAGGCATGAGCCACCAGCATACAGCCCACATTGAAATTTTTTAAAAATCCATGATGCTAAAATGAAAAGGAAGAATGAGAAAAGACATCATTATACAGAACAATGCCACCTAAAAAATGTTAAAAACAGAATGGAATTAGAAAAATCACGATTTTATAACTGTCAGTATCACAAATGAGTTAGGCAAGGATCATGGGTAAGAGTTAAGAGCCCTGTGTGAGCAATTATTGGAGATAAGTTAGTGAGATGATTATCTTTCTGACTACCGTTTAGTTCCAAAGAGAAAGAAAGTGATCTAGTGGAAATATCTTAACCAAGAAATCAAATTTAACATCAGCAGTAAAGGAACACACTGACATTGCATGATGCAACCCATCTTACATATCACCTTTGTAAAAAGTGATTTTACATATCACCTCGCCAAAAATGTTTATTCTGATCATGAGGAAATAATCAGATAAATCCAGGTGATAGAACATTTCCCAAGACAGTTGTTTTGAACTTCTCAAAAAATCAACACATCAGACATAAAAGAAGATGGAAGGATTTTTCTAGAACACATTAAAGAAGACTAGTGAAATCTGACAACCAAATGGGGCTTGAACTCAGGGCCTATCCTGTGAGCCACTCCACCAGACCTTTTTTGTGATGAGTTTTTTCAAGATAGGGTCTTACAAACTATTTGCCTGGGCTGGATGAAAGCCACGATCCTCCTGATCTCTGCCCCCTGAGTAGCTAGCATTACAGGCGTGAGCCACTGGTGCCCGGCTTGTTTGGTTCCTTGATCAAAAACAAGTATGAAGGATATTTTGGGAGCAATTCAGAACATTTGAATATGTACTCTATATGTGATATTTTTGCATTAATTTTAGATTTCACAAAGGTAATAAATTCATTATGAATATACAAGATATTACCCTTTTTCACATACTGAAATAACATTTGTCACTTAAAAAGTAGTTTCACACACACACAGAATGTCAATGTGGCAAGATGTTAAGAATGGGAGAATCTAGGTAAAGCTATGTGGAATTCATCATATTCTTCTTTCAGCTTACTTTTCTGTAAGATTTAATTTTTTGAAATTAAAATTTGTGTATTTTACTCACATTTACAAAAAGGGAGGAAAGGGAAAGAGAGAAAGATAAGGAGGATGGAAGGAAGGAAAGGAGAGACAGAGAAAGGAAGGAAAAAAGAAAAACAAACAGTAGAAAATATCTAAGGTTGAGAAAAATTCAACCACGCTGCCTAATCAGAAATATAAATGATAATATTTATATAAATTCTATATTGTGCATAATTTCATATAAATAAAATTTGTCCATAATCAGAAACGCACGCAAAATAAGGTACACAGAAATGAAAGAAAATTCATGCTTTTCACAAAATTTGAGATTAACCTACTTTTCATGTCATATCATGCAACAATAGTAGTTAACAAAAGCACTTTCTCAAAATGTAGAAAAGAACTACTCATAATAAAAAAATACTTTCACTGAGTAAACACTCATAATGTAATATTCAATCAAAGTATTTAATAAAGCTGTAATATTCATTTTACTTTTTCTATTATAGCATTAACATACACTGAAACACCTGAACTTTAGATGTTCAGTTTTATGAGTCTTGGCCATTGTGTCCACTAGTGTAACTACCACTCACCAAGAAACAGGACATTAATAGGCACCACACATATATTTGAGACATGAGCCTTTTTCATATATTACATGCTGAGAATTTTTTCTAAATTTAAGACTTACTTAGTCTTTTTTTAATGGTGTCATAGAATATTCGAAAATATTTTGTGAAATTCACTTTAACGTTTTAAAAATCTGTGGTGAATGCTTTTTGTGTTCTTTCCATGAACTCTTTGCCAACTCTAAGATCATAAAGATAGTCTCTTCTCTTTACTCTTCTTGAAGCTTATGCATCGTCTTAAGTTGGCAAATTGGCTTTTGTGTATGGTGTGAGATATGGGTCAAACTTCATGTGCTGCCTTCCATGTGAATAATCAATTAGTCCAGCAGCATTGCTAAATCCTTTGGAAACTGACTTGGCATATGGGTTTACCTTGATTTTGCTGGTTTGTTTGTTTGTTTTGTTTTGCTTTGTTTTGTTTTGATTTTGTCAGTGTTGGGGATCACACTCAGGGCCTCTCACATACAAGCCAAGCATTCTCCCATTGAGCTACATCCCAAACTCTGTATTTAAACTATAATATGCAGACAAAACATCTAAAAGCAATACTAAAAATGTGTGTGATGATTCCCATTAAATGGTAGGATAAGTGATTTCAAACTTTTCTGCATTTCCTTAGTTCTTTTCTATGAGATGTCAGGCAAACTATTCTTGGTTTTTTGGCAGTACTGGGATTTGAACTCAGGACCTCACATTTGCTAGGCAGGTGTTCCACCACTTGAGTCACTCCACCAACCCTGTTTTGTGTTGGGTATTTTCAAGATAGGGCTGACTTTGAACCTTAGATCCGTCTGCTCTCTGCCTCCTAAGTAGCTAGGATTATAGACGTGAGCCACTGGTACCTGACCTATAAAACAGTCTTAGAGCTCACTGGCTTCTGAACACTGAGTCTATGTAGAAATAATCACTATTTCCTTAATTTTTGACAATGAACTTTTAATACATTATAACCTAAAAATACACAAATCATTGACATTTTCATGTTCATTTTTCCTCTTTTCTTTTAACCTTAACATAAAAACTGTAAAATTATAGTTTAAAATGCAATAAAGGTAGCTTAAAAATTTATGTATATGATTCTATGTACACATATCTTACTAATTTAGATAAAAGTCCATTTGGATAGGTGATCATTCATTGTAAAAAAGTATATATTTAAGCTCAATTTTATTGCTTTCATTTTCATTGAATAATTATGAAAATCCATAAAGATTTCCAGGTAGAAAACTTTGGACATTGCCTTAGATATGGATGCTTTATCTTTCAATTCTGTAATAATTTTTACTTAAATTATTACTGCTTCAGCAAAACATTTTTCAAAGGCCCAGAAATCCCTTTTCCCTTGTATGGGTTAAACATTGACCTCACAGTCTTGTACTCCATTCTTTAGAAACCCTTTTTATAAGTGCAAAAATAAACATCAACCTGTATGTGTCTATTTCCTCAAATGGAGTCAAAATGAAAGAAGCTTTGCTATAACAGGGCATTGTGCCTGAAGAGATAAATATATATCAACAAAAGAGGAAGGCAACTGAGGATCAACAGTAAAAATGTATAAATCATCAGTTTCGATCACAGAAGTGTCACATAAAACTCTTCTTTCTGTTTTGAATTCCCCAAGTTTCGCTTGGTTTGAGTTTCAACCTTCAGTGATCAAATACCAGTTCTCTGGACCTGGTTTTCTCACTTTCACAGCAAGTCAAACCATCTTAGATAACTCAGCTTGACCAAAGTTAGCCAAACATTGGAAAGCTCTCAACACACCTGGTCTGTGTTCTAGCTGTATGACAACCTGGGTTCCAAGCTTCTTTGCATTAATTTGTGTCACAACAGTTATCAACATGCTTGGAAAGCATGAGTGGGAGGGTGTGGGTGTGGGAGCTGTATCACAGCGACGGGAATGGGATAGGATGTACCATCTAATAGCCGCTCTAATGGAGTATGTAATCAAAATATTTACTTTCACTGCTGAAGTCACTGTGCCAACTGAAATGACACATACGTACTGGTAAAACAGAGTACTAGAAAATGACAAAGCACTGCCTTAAAAATTTGCCTAACTGAAGGGACCTGGCCACATGGAACAAATAGTTAACATGAGTAAGTATGGAGGGGAAAGAAAGAGAGTCCTGGAAAAGTGATCACAAAACTGCAAAAGTGACTATTCTGGGCTGAGAGCTTTCATGTGGAAACTTTTCTGCAGCTGTGACCATTCGTCTGTATTCACAACAGACCTGTTTTGTTTTGTTTGGGGTTTTGACAAATTATAGTATCTTGTATTGTTCTCTCATCTTGAGGGAAGAAAGAGAAATAGTTCTATAGATTCTTCATCTTGTATTTTTGTGTTTTCCCCCAAGTTTTCCTGAGCGCACGCATAGTTGTACACAAGGTGAGGAAGCCTTTGAACTTCAGTTGTAAGTCAGGGAAAAGATTTGGTCTTGACCACTATGTCTGTCACTAATGGAAAGGAAAACTGTGCACTCTGAAAGACCTGGCTTCGGAGCTGGGGGATCATGTGCAAACTCTGGAACAGCTCTCGTATACCTTTGCCCAGGCTGCTTTCTCCACAGTTTCCATAGCTGCTTATCCCAACCCTGCTTCTTCACTTTTCTCTAGCATGTGTTAATACCCTCATCAAAAGTGTTTAAGTGTCTAATTGGTAGAGAAGGCAAGGTACTGTGTCAAAAAAGTGAAGCACATACTTTTCTCTCCTCTAGAGCCAATGTGAAGCTATAAAACAACCAAAGCCAATTCAGGAAGCAAAATTTTTCACAGACCAAAAGATGAGGTGCTTGTGTTTTTTAAACTTAAGCAAGAGGATTTGGCTTAAGTGAGGAAAAAAGAATAATCTTAATCTTAATGCTAGGAGCCTCAATACCCACCCCCACACACACATTGCATCAAATACTTTTTTTTTTTTTTAGACAGGGTCTCATTGTATATCTCAGGCTGGCCTCAAACTCAAGATCCTCCTGCCTTGGACTCCTGAGTGCAGTCTGATTTCTTTTTAAAGAGCCAAGAGTTTATGAGCACAGAATAACTGACTTGAAGAGTCCTGCGGTAATAGTGTGTATGTATCTACCACCTTCTGCTCATCGTTATTACATGGATTATAGAGGGAGGGAGAAAGTTTTCTGCCTCTGTGGCTACTACCACTATTTTTTCAATAATTAATGTGGAGAGTCAAATGCTGCACCCCCACAAACAGGATGTATCCATGTTCTGACCACCAAAGCCTAGAAATGTGACTGTATTTGGAAAAGGGGTCTTTGCAGATGTAACTGAGTTGAGAAACAAGATATAAAATTATCTAGGTGAACCCTACACACTGGGATAAGTGTCCTTATAAGAGACAAAAGGGAATGTCATGGGAAGATAGAGGAGAGATTAGAGTGAAGTAGCCAAAAACCAAAGAACTGCTGGAATCACTAGAGTCCAGAGAAGAAAGGAAAAAATACTCTCCTAGAGTCTCTGGAGAGAATGAGACCTGACCCACCCTTGATTTCAGATTTCTGGCTTGGGGACAGTGTAAGAAGAGTTTTCTTTTGTTTGAGGGTACCACCTTTGTAGAAATTTGTCCTAGAGGCCTCAGAAAACTAATACAGTTAACTAGAGTTATCAGTTTCTGCTTCAGAGTTCCTGTTATTCATTCATTTGCTCAGAAAACAGATGACATGGTAGGCACTGAAAAATGTATGGAGGGCACAAAGTTGAAAAAAATAAGTTCCAAGGGGCTTTAATAAACTGGTACAGAAAACTATACACGTAAGCTTAAAAAAATGCAATGAAGTGTCACAGTGTTATTATATGTGAGCACAGGAAGAGCGTGACCACTGCTGCTTGGCTTGCCTTCAAACAGGAGGGACACAGGAAAGATGCTGGCCATGTAGGGTGAGAATGGAATGGAAAAAAATTCTTGGAGGAGAAAGTAGCATAAACAGAGGTATCAAGTTATAAAATCTTGTATCCTCTTGGGGGGGGGGTGGATGTTTTTAACTACATCTGGCAAGATTCCAGAGATATGGTGGGAGAATGCTAAAGAGTAGATAAGGTCAGTTGTAGAAGGACACTTTAGCCAAGCTAAAGGGTGTGGAATGCATCCTATGGTGAATGGGGTGCCACTTAAGGTGTTTGTTTGTGATTTGTGAGGTTTAAGCTCAGGACTTTGTGCTTGCTAAGCAGGGGCTCTACTGCCTGAGTCATGCCTCTAACTCAAACTGAAGGGTTTTAAGCAGAGTGATAACACGATTGCATTTGTGTTTCAGAAAGATCACTCTGGAAGAGGTGGGTAGGGTGCCTTGGAGTCTCAACACCTAGGCAGGAAGAGACATTAAAACAGTGCTGGTGCGACTCAGCAGGGAGACAATGGTAGGCTGAACTGAGCCTACGGTTGTAAGAGGGGACAGAACAAAGTCTACATAGAAAAGTAAGAAGCAATAGAGTAAATTCTGATAGTGACCAAGAGAGATGAGGCTATCAAGAAGCAAGTACCAACAGTCAGAAGCCACTTAGAGGCCAAGTAATGTGAAGACTGAAAGGAGTCCACTGGTTTTGTTAATGAAGAGCCCAGTGTTGGATTTGTTAGAAGTTTGAAGGGAATGTTATCTACTAGCAGTGTAAATTGCTGGCAAGCCAACTAGCATCAACAAAATGCAGGGGTTAGTCCATAGACCAGTTAGAAATCACAGTGCAGTGTGTTCCCCACACTTTCTCAGTCATCATCTGGGAAATTGGATATGTAGAGTCACCACCACCATCCCTTCCTATGAATTAGGTATGTCAGCCTCTGGCATGGAGGCCCACAAGTTGTGTCCTAACAGCCCACCATTGATTCTGATGCTTCCTATAGTACAGGGCCTTACTACTGAAAATGTGATGCTTGGACTCTCCCCATGGATATCACCTGGGAGCTTGTTATAAATGCAGGGCTTGGGACCTCACAACTAACCAATAAATTTAATAAGATCCCTCGTTATTCAGATGCACACTGAAGATTGAGAAGCACTGTTGAAGGGCTGAAATCTCAACAACTTCCTTACCCAACATCTGAGTTACCCAGTATATAAATCCAGTAAATTGCTAATTCAAGGAATAGGAGAGAATTCAATACAACACACCAGAATTTCCTCCTCTCAAGTGAGATGATGAGAGACAACAAATGAACAATAGCTTAAATGAGACCAGATGCAATCAAAGTAATGTAGGTGCTTTCTATTTTTTTTGGCATTTGATTCCATTTATAAAAATACATGCTTTTCTTTAAAAAAGCCAGAAAACTTACTGGAGTTCATTTTATTATTCTGGTGGAAAATAATATCAAGCCATTAGAACTTTATTCAAAACAGTTTCTTGGTAACCTTGCCAGAGACAGTATTTGGGAACAGACAAATCTTTATATAGCAGGGAATTGCTTATGTTGGAAAACCAAGAACATTAATCTCATGCGATTCATTGTATGTAAAATATAGCTCAATAAAAAAAAATCTAAGAGCAATTTATTTTGTGTAATGTAGTTTAGCCCAAAAATTCTCAAAAATGTTCTCAGACTAGAAGTATTGATATCACCAATGAGCTTGTTAGAAGTGAAAATTATTGGGCTCTACTTTAACCAACTAGATCAAAATCTTTGGGAACAAGAGGCAAGAAACTGTTTAACAAGTCCTCCAAATGATTCTGAAGCATGTTCAAGTTAAAGAAGCTTTGGTTTAGGCATCAGAGACAGACACTTCATATAAAACACTTCTGCCCACATGGTCTTCTCTTTGACTAAACTGCCTCCAACTCTGTTCTCCATTTGTGTTTCTACTTCTTTCATGCCCTTTCATGGCTCTTTCTTTCCTCCTTCCTCTTTTTTTCTTCCTCTATCTACCTATGTCTTTCTGTTCTACTTTTTCACTTCCTATTCCGTTCCTAGCTCACTTTAGCATTGAACTGTCCTGTTCTCGAAGATGCAAACAAATCCAGCACTTCTGCTCTGAAGTTTGCCAGACTAAGCAAGTCTATCAGATGCCCTTGGTCAGCATTATGAAAGAAACGAAACAGTACATCAGTGGCTTTGTTCTTGAAACAATGCAGCCTGCAGGAACTACAGGATAGATAGAACCAGCCATTGTACAGGGCTGCAGTAGTAATGTGACTTTGATCATCAGGAGGATTCATGACTGTCATGTGCTAATTGCCCACAGAATGTCTGCTGGCATGGAAGAGTGTAAGATATTCAGTCCACAGGCAATTTGCCAGAACATTTGGGCCCTGTATTATGATTGAATGTTCATGCCTTCACTATAGGAGGTGGCTAACAACCACAGTAGCAGCAAATATTAATAATACTAACATTAATAAAACCATGTTATCTTGTTTAACTGAAATAGTTTGTCTTTGTTATATAGACTACCACTAACAATAATGATTGCTTTTAATCATTTAATACTAAACATGGTCCAGGACATGTACTATGAGTTTTACACTTCAATGTTCTCAAGTCTTCCCACAAGACTATTGAGTTCAGCCCTATTATCATTTCCACTTTATATGGAGAAGTTAAATAATCTGTCTAGGGTCAACTTGCTGGAGAGCATTGAAGATGGGATTTTTCTTACAGGACATCTAGCCTTTTGGTCCCCGAACACAACCACTGTGTTATACTGCTCCTAAAGTGAAAATGAGTTGAATTATACAATGCATGCTTGAATTTCATATTCCCTCATATTTCACAGCAAGAGACCACATTCATCAAATATTTTCATGCCCTAACATTTTCATCTGGAAATAGTATGCTGTGGTAGAACAAATGGTAGCTTGAAAACCAGAATTATTAATTTTAATCCAGTGTTGTGGGCAATTAACTGGATGATAATGGAGGAACTCACAGGTTTAATCTCAATGGGTCACAATTTCTTCTCTTGCAAAAAGAGAGTGTTAGACTTCATTACATCATAAATATAGTTGTTTCCAGATCCAACATCCTATGAGTTCTAAGACTGAAACATAGACCCAGGAAATAATTAGCCTTAGGACTATAATGGTACACAAAACATAATTAATCAATTGCCTAATTATTCCTTTAGCTATGATAGAAACAACTTGACACAACATATTTCTTGGTTATTAAGGCAGAACACAAGTGTTTGCTACTTTGTGAACAACATGCATAAAAATAAAATAAAAACTAAAGTACATTTTCTAAATATAATACAGGCCAGAAGTAAGGAACTATATTAATTTCTTACTGCTGCTGTGACAAATTATCACAAATCTAGGGTCTAAAACAACACAAATTTACTATCTTATAATTCTGGAGGTCAAAAATCTAAAATATGTTTCACAGGGATAAGATCAAGTGACTGCAGGGCTGCATTCCTTCTGGAGGCCTTTTCCAAATTCTGCAGGTGTCACTCATTCCTTGGCTGGTGGCACCCTTCTTTCATCATTCGAACATCTACCCCTCCATCCCCCTAAGAAGAATTGTGATTATATCAGGCTGCATAATCCAGGATGACCTCTCCATCACCTTGGTATCCTTCATTTAACCATGGCAAAAGTCATTTTGCCATGAAAGATAACATAATAACAGGTTTCAGGAATTAAGATATAAACAGCTTTGGGGGGTCATTATTCTGCCTACCATGGGGATATTTTAGGGTTCTCCAGGAAGCCTTCCATTTCATATATTTAAAAACAAAACAGTGTTCATACAAAAAAAAAGATTCAATTCTGAAATATTGCCAGATTCTTTCAACTTAAACAGTGAAGTTCACACTCAATAAAACAATGAGGTTCATATGTCCATTTTCTGAATATTATCTAGAAATAGCATCACTTTAAGTACAAAAGAATGATAGAACCTAAAAAGAGTTGACCTCTGATTTTGTATATGAGGAAACTGAGGTCCAGGGATGAGTGATAAGGGTGATACTAAAACTTCCTGCTTGATCTCAAGGTCTGGGTCTCTTCCATCATTACACATGTACACCGCCTCTCTCTCTCTCTCTCTCTCTCTCTCTCTCTCTCTCTCTCTCTCTCTCTCTTTCTTCTTTTTACCAATCATTTCCGAGACTTCTGTGTAAAACTCCTTAGCTTAAAAGCTAAGGAAGACTCCTTGGACTACCAAGCAGCACAGATACTTTTTCCATAGCTAATGGTAATGATTACAGCAGTCTCTGACTCTTTTCTTCTTTGGGAAAGTACATGGAAGAGCAAGATACTCAGGAGACAGAGAAAAAAGGCTTAGTCTTTTGATTGCCATGTGAGGATGAGAGTAGGAGGAAAACTATGCTGTGGTAAGGAAAGTAGCTGAACCACAGACGAGGCGCACATTGAAAAAACATTGTGTAAATTCCATTTCTTACCCTTAAAATATGTCAAATGCATTGTGTTTGATGTCATGTTAATGAAGAAATTTAATTTCATATGGACTGTTTACAAGGCAAAAATTATATTAAACACAAAAATAAATGTAAGAGTAACAAAAATCTGAATTAAGTCCCTAAAATATGTCATAGCCTTTCTAGGTCAAATCTTTGTTTTACAAAAGAAAATCTTTTGGCCCAGAGCAAGCACACAATTTTAACCTTAAACACAGGCAGCAGGAATAGAATTATCATCCTCTTTCTTCCCCAAAATTTTCCCCTTTCCTAAAAAGGGATATTTTCAGTGTTTCCTTGGAAAAGGGCAGTATAGACACTCTGATATACTCTTGTTAGAAAACATTCAGAGAACATAAAAAGTTCTAGAAATTTAATTTTTTAAATAGGGAAAATAAAAACCAGGTGTGGTGGTGTACAGCTGTGATCCCAGCATCCAGACTAAGGCAGGAAGATAGATCGAGACCAGCCTGGGCTATACAGTGAGACCCTGACTCAAAAACAAATAAAAAGAATTATGGAGGAAAAAAAAAATCAAAAGCAACAGAAATATTGGAAGACAAAGTTAAGAAAAATCTTATAGAGAGTAAAATAAAATTATAAAGAAACTGAAAATAATGAAAAAAGATAATAAAAGGATCAACCCATGGGACAAAGTACCTTAAAACTAGGAATTCTAAAGAAAGTTCAGAGAAAATAGCAAGGTGGACATTATTGAAGGCACAATAAAAGAGAACGTCCAGAACTAATGAATATGAATTTTCAGATTCAATTATAAACAATAGGTACATCACTATGAAATGTCAGAGAACTATGAACAAAGAGAAAGTTCTGTAAACTTCAAGAAAGAAAAACAGGTAAAATAAGAATGATATTGGATGGTGGTACATGTTTGTAATCCTAAGTACTGGGGAGGCAGACACTGGAGATCATGGTTCAAGGATGGCCTATGAAAATTTAGCAAGACCAGTTTTCAAAAACAAGATTAAGAACAAAAGGACTCAAGTAGGAGAGCTACTTGCTTTGATTGATCTCTAGACCTTGGAGTCAATGTCTAATATCTCAAAATAAATAAACAAACACTGGATTTTAAATAGTGAAACTTTTAGGAAATAATTACAAAACAAGTATCTTCAAATTTTTGTGAAAAAAATGTTTCCGCCATAAATTCTTGAATGTAGCCAAATTATAAAATCAAATCTAGTGTGACAATTTTTAACTATTTAGATCTCGAAAATTTTAATTTCCTTGCATCCGTCTCAAAAAACTACTAGGTAATGTTTTACCAAAACAAGTTGATAAAGTAACAAAGAAGAAAATGTGAAATTCCAAAAACAGAAAGGAAAGAGCTCAAGAAAAGAGGTCATCAGACTTCCTACACTGAGGGAGAAGGGGGAAGTCCGGTATGACTTTTAGCTGGCAGCAAGACAATGTCATCCCAGCTGGTCTAAATTACACCACAGCAATAATCAACTCCGAAAGAACCTCCATGAATTAAAACATCCAAAGTTAATTTGTCACTTGCTCTACATGTCCATTGTAGATCAGCGTTAGCAGAAAATCACTGACTAGTATGGCAGTGTGTTTCTATAATCCCAACACTTGGGAAGCTGAGGCAGGAGGGTCACGAGTTCAAGTTCAGCCTTGGCAACATAGTGAGTCCCTGTCTCAACAAAACAAAACAAAAAAATAGCAAAACAAAATAGAAAGATGACTGCTGCTATTGTAGTCACTCACACACTATGCCAAAAGGTGTGCCAATCTAAAGTTGATTACAGAAAACCACAACTACAGTAGCAGAGGTAAGAAAAGTATGTCAACGACAGCAAGAATATGCATATTACTATAACACCCTGTTGAGATAATTTATATGTTTGCAAGTCTGGGTCAATTAATGATAGATTCATATAAAAAGAAACATACAATTGTATAAGAAAGGAAATATAATAACAGCTCAGCTGAGAGCAATATTTTCAGTTATGAAATATTGACACTAAATACTTATTTAATAAAAAACTCATGATGTGACAAATAGGAATATGTAGGAGAAGGGAAGAATGTTTTCAAGTAGTATAAAAGAGCTAGTCCTTAATTTTTGTAAGACATAAAATAAGTAAAAATAAAATAAATAGAAAAAATAGCAGTATGCAAATAGTGTTAGAAATCTGAGAATAAATATGAGAAATAGCATAGAATTTTGAAAACATTTGCCTTAGTAGAATAGAAAATAGAGATGGCAAAAGTTGAAAAAACACTGGCTTTGTAATAGCATAGGACTGAAAATTATGTAAATATATTCATTTGATAAAAATTGAGGTTCAAATTTTAAAAAGATAAATCTCAAGTAAAATGAACAATGTCCATGTTAAAAAAAAAAAGTAGAGCTGGTTATAAAGGATGTAAGAGAAAAAACATGTAGAAAAATAAAAGTACACAGTGATCCTGGAATACTGAGCAGCACTACACGTGTGTAAGAATCTTCCAACACTGTACATCCAACACCACTCTCTCAGCCTTACGCCGTTGTCTCATACTTTATGTAATCTTCACGTTATCATATAACACACAATATATTATTGCCTTAGGTTTAAACGTTTCAATTATCACTTAAGGAGATTTGTTTAAATGTCTTTTATATTTAGGCACCTATTTGCTCTTTCTGGCATTCTTTAGATCCAGATTTAAATCTGGTATAATTTTCTTTTACCTGAAGAGCCTCCACTAACATTTCTTTTAGTGCAAGTCTACTGGTGATGAATTCTCACAGATTGTATGATTTTTAAAAATACTCATATCAAATAGGAGAAAGGAAAACTCCTTAACTTATTTTAAAAATCCATAAAAATATACAATAAACATCATAGCCAGTGGTGAGCCTTATTAGAACAGGAAAAAAATAAGTATAATAGCTACTTTTAAATTTACTCAACAATGTCCTAGAGGTTCTAACCAGCAAAGTAAGGCAGAAATGAATAAAAACACTGAGTGCAATATAAGGAATAAGGATTGGAATGGAAAAACCAAATTTTCATGGTAAAATCATCTATAAAAAATATCCAAAAAGATGTACTTATAAATTGTTAGCTATAGGAAGAAAGTTGTTCTATAGAATCAATAAGCAAAATCAATTGAATTTCTAAGCTCCAGAAACAAAATGTTAGAAATTTAAATTCTTTTTAAAAGATAGCATTACAACATTGATGCTTCGTGTTGAGTAAAAAGAAATGTGATGGAAGAATGTAATAGTGAGACTCCATTCAAGTAAATCAAACATGGGCAAATCTAAACTGCATTATTTAAGATAACACATTTGAGTGTTAAAACTAAAAGAAATCAAGGACCTGATTATTGCACAAGTTAAGGCATAGTTACTTCTGAGGGGAAGATAGGGGTTGCAACGAAATATTTGCTATAGAGCAGAGCCTATTGTATTGCTTGGCTTGAGTAGTGTTAATATGGGGCTTTACTTTGTAACTACTTGTTAAATTATGCATATATGTGCTGTAGTCTTTTCTACATATACATTAGAGTTCATGATAAAAGTAGTAAAGAAAATATCATTTATAATAATAAAAATATATTTCCTATGTGTAAATCTAAGAAATAAATTATAAGAACTTTGGAGAAAATTATAAAAGACATTAAGGGAATATCCTAAAAAACATCTATGGAAATACCATGCATATCTATAAAAAAATTTTCATATTATAAAGATGCCAATTCTCACTGAATTAGTTTTCAGATCTAATATAAACTCAATCAAAATCCTAGCAAGGACTTTTATGGAATCAACAAGCTTATTTTAAAATTCGTAAGGAATTATAAGTGACCAAGGCACTCCTGATGAATAAAATGCTGGATGACTTGAAGCTGTGTAGCTTAGAGAGGTGTGATCTTAACACAAGATTAGACAAACAGCCCAGTGGAAAAATACTAAGAGCCAAGAAACAAACTCCTAAGCATATGGGAACTTCATTTGCTCCAGAGCTGGCACAGTACCTCAATGAAGAAAAAAGGACTATTCCATAAACGATGCTGGGAGAACTAGAGTACACATGAAATAGAATAAAATAGCATCTCTCTTCAAACCAGTCTCAAAAATCAGTTGCAAGTTGATTTAATAAATTCTCAAAAACTTTGAAATTTTGAAAGATAAAACTGTAAAATTTTTATGAAATGATATAAAAATACATCTATTGTTTTGGGTCAGGAAAGAGAAAAATGTATAAGCTATAAAGACAAATATTGACATTCGTCTACATTAGATGAATTAAAAGATACATCTTTTAGTTTTAAAAATTTACATGTGTTATCTTAAATAATGCAGTTTAGTTTTGCCTGTGTTTGATTTACTTGAATGGAGCCTCACTATTACATTCATTAAAATATACATAGGGAGGATATGATAGATTAATAGAATAGAACAGAAAACACAGGAAAGACTCACATATTAGCAGTCACCTGATTAATGACAACGGTGTGGCTATTATTCAGTGGGAAAAGGATGATCTTTTTCACAAATTGCATGTAGTCAACTGGCTATTAATATAGAAAATAATGAACTTGGACCTCCTCACAATATGTACCAAAAAATAATTTTAAATGGATCTTAGACCTAGACATGAAAACTTAAATAGTCAAATTTCCATATGAAACATGCAACCTTGGGATAGGCAGATTTCTTATAAAGTTACAAACCAAAAGAAGGAAAAGAAAAGAAGGAAAGGGAAAGAAAGGAAAAGAGAAGGGAAGGGAGGGGAGGAGAGGAAAGGGAAGAGGGAGAAAAAAGGAGGGGAGAGGCGAAAACATGGAATATTATAAAGACCTTTATGAATGTCCTATGAAAAGTTGCTCAATATCATTCTTCATCAGAAAATGTAAATCAAAGAGAAAATGACATTATTAGGTGAAACCATATAAAATCACCTACAAAAAGATGAGTTTATATAAGCCAATCTCATAGAGTGTGGCTAAAATTAAATGACTGACCTAATACATGTATTGATAAGGATATAAAGCAAGGGGCTTTCATGCATTGCCGATGCATGCGTGTATGGGCACAACCACTTCAGCAAACTGTCTGGTTATACCTACTAAAGCCAAGCATGCACACTAAAAGCTCTATGCCCAGAAATCATGCTCCTAGATATTCAGTCAAGGAAAAGAAGGGTTGCTGTCAAGTAAAGGACAAGTACAGAAATGTTTATAGCAGGAACAGAAAATAGCCTAAAATGTGAAACAACTCATTGCGTCAAATGTAGAATGGAAAAATTATAGATTGCCCACGTAATCGAATACTGCACAGCAATGAAAAATAATATAATGTTTTTACATAAAATATCTCTCAGATACTTTATTTATAATTTATCATCCTTGATGAAAAATTGTACATACCAGATGATTCCATTCCTTAAGAGTTCAAAAGAAGCCAAGTGTTGGGGTTCACAGCTATAACACCAGCACTCAGGGGCTGACGCAGGAGCATCAGGACTTCAAAGACAGCCTGGGCTACATAGGGAGACCCTGTTTCAAAAAATAAGGGAAAGAAGAAAAGAAAATAGTTCAAAAGAGGTAAAACTAATCCAGAGTGGGAGAGCATTAAACACACCCTGTAGTGTGGGAGATCCAAGAGTATCAACTGAAGAGGTGGCATGAGTGTCCCACAAGTTTTTCACACCTGATCCAAGTGGCACCTATGTATATACACGTATAATAATTTTGTACACTCAAGTTGTCTGACTTTGCTAATTGTAGGCAAGACTTCCATAATAAAACCAAAATTAAAGGCTAAGATGTGAAACTATGTCTGAGAAAACATTTGCATAATTTAATTGACAAAGGATTAAACTCCAAAATACATAAAAAATAATAGATTTTAAGAAGAGTGTAAAGCACCAAATGGAAAAATGAGCTAAGGACTTACACAGGGACAGCATTAAAAGAAAAGAATAGGGCTGGTGTAGTGGCTCAAGTGGTAGTAACATGCCTGCCTAGCAAGTGAGAGGCCCTGAGTTCAAAGCCCAGTACCTACAAAAAAAAAAAGGAAAGAATGAACCCAAAAGACATATAAAAAAAAATGTTACTATTTCATGATGACCAAAGAAGGAAAAAATTTTAAATTCATTGACATGAAGTGTTGGCAAGGATGTAGGATAATCAGAATTTGAATATTACTGGTGTGTGTATAAACTGATACCACCATTTCTGGGAATAATTTAATAATATTTAGTAAGTGAAGGGCATGCATTAACCCTCACCAGCAATTCTACTTTTCGACCCAACATAAAGGACTTGTTACACATCTTCCAGGAGCCATGTGTAGAACTAGTCACGGCAGCAATGTTTACACTGCAAAACACTGGACTTCACAGGGTGTGGAGGAGTAATCCCAGCGTGTGGGAGGATTGTGAGTTCAAGACCAGGCTGGGCTACATAATGAGTTTAAGGCCTATCTGGGCTACAGAGCAAGACTTGCCTAAAATAAAAATGGACATTCAGTCAGTCAAAAGTTAATAAGTAAATTGACATGCCTTCACATTGGAATGTCACACAGAGATATCAGAGAGGGCCACACTGATCAATGGGATCAACCTTGAATAGTATTGACCCAAAGAAGCAAGTAGCAGACTCATGAAATTTGTGGTTCTCACTTATATTAAGTTGACAAAACACCCAAAACTGGACAATATACTGACTAGGATAACATTTTGTGTTTTCATTTGAATAGAGTACATAAAAGTATTTGTAGTTATTTTTTCCAAAATGTTTTGGCAGTACTGTGTTTGAACTCAGGGCCTTGTGATTGCTATGCAGGTGATCTACCACTTGAGCTACACCCCCAGCCATTTATGCTTTAGTTATTTTTGAGATAGGTTCTTTCATTTTTGCCCAGGACCAATCTCAGACCTCAATCCTCCTATCTATGCCTTCTGCATAGTTGAATTTATAAGTCTACACCACCATGTCAGACTTACTTGTTGAGATGAAGTTCTTGCTAACTTTCTGCCCTGGTTGGCCTTGAGCTGAGATCTTCCCAGTCTCTACCTCCCAAGTAGCTGCATTTATAGACATGAGCCATCATTCTAGGCTCCAAACTTTTCAACATTTATATTATGAAATATTAATAATATTTTGTTTGAGCTTGGGGCAAACCTAAGTGATATATTCTATATTAATTCAAATGATTAGTTTAACGATGCTATCATTAAAAGGTGGCTTTCCTGCTAGCTTTAATATTCTAGTTATCTGTACATTCACAAATTGGAAGCCTAAAAAATATTACTCTCTGGAACAATGACTATCAGGCACTCTTTCTTTTGTGATACAGTAACTCCAAAAACACCATTGCATACTCCAGCTTTTCTTCAAAGGATACAAATGAAATATTCAAGGTCAATAAAACAATTTGCTTTATAAGTTTTACCAAACAGGGGGCTGGAGGAGAAAGAGAAAGATAGATAAGACTTGATTTCCAAGGACTTTCTGATCTGTGAAAAATATGTTGGAAAAATAATATCTTTTACAAAGTAAATACTTTAGAGCTCACTCAGTTCTGTTCCTGTTGCATAAGCCAAAGACAGATTTAAAGGAAGGGAGCAATGAACTTGACCAGGTGAAACTTTACTGTCTGTTCAGATTGTGGTCCTCTCTAGACAGCACACATTTAGAAGACAAACTTGAAGCAAATAAAATTTAGTGTCACAAAAATGTACTTTTCTACCAGTAGTGACTTTACCAAAACACTAATAAGGACAAATTCACTTTACTAAGAACTCCTTTGCAGAACCTTTGAAATAATGAAATATCTCTTGGCTTTGTTGTGATATTAACCATTGAACTGAGAAAATGTGCTACATTCAATTATTCAAAACTCCTACATGGAACACAACTGGTATAGGCATTGTAATTTTTTATTTAAAGATATTGTTTAGTATAGGGACTTTCTAGAAACTGTTTATTTCAGCATCATTAGATACCTTTGTCATTTCATTAAATATTATTATTTATCTTTGCAAACACAAATAAATCACTCCAATAATCCTTAATATGTCAGTGTAATTACTTATTCTCTTTCTGCTAACCATTCATCTCTAGACTCAGAGCTCAGCAAAACTTATAAATTGGATATTTAGACCAATTTCATATGTAGGTTTTGCCTGAAAGTCATTCCTTATACTTTGCTAGTTTGAATCGTGAATGTCCCCCAAAGTTGAAGGATTGGTTTCTAGCCTGTGGCCCTATATGAAGTGGTAGAACCTTTAAGAGACATGGCCCAGTTGGATGTAATCAGGCCACTGAAAGCATGTGCTTTGGGGCTATTGGGACCCCAATCCCTTCCTGTCTCATTTCTTGCTTTCTGGATGCCATAGACGCAGAAGAGCAGGGCCAAGTGACCATGGACTGAAACCATGAGCTAAATTAAGGCTCCCCTCTTAAAAGTTGATTAGCTCAGATATTTTGTCATAGTGACAGAAAGCTGACTAACACACACTTCTTGAGCTTTTGTTAAATGTTTACTTGTATGTTGTTTCAGAGAATAAAAAAAGTCAAAATCCTGTTTTTCTTAAAGGTCCTTTAATTATAAAATTCCTTATCTATAATAAGTCATAAACCTCAAACTGAAATTCACAATATTCTCTGTGTTCCCCCTTGTTTTTCATTTCTATGGCAATTGGGTGAAGAGGGTGGTGCTTTGTAAATATTTGTAAAGGTGAAGACAATTTATTGGTAATTTGTTCAAGACGTCCTGGTTTATAGCACAGACTTGGGGCTCCCTCCTGGATTTCACCATGATTGGGAAAGCAGGTCAAATGCTCAGTGAAGGAGTCACCACTTCAGATTCTTTTTTTCTAGCACATTTCCTATTGTCCTGTTTCTAATGTGAAAGGTGACTTCTTGGTTGAATCACTATCCTTTTTCTGTCTATTGTTATTCCCTGTAAGCCCAGCCATTTTACCACTATTCAGACCTTTAAAACTGAGATTCTTTTGTAAACAAGAACTGGTTTGGAAAGAGTCAGTAGTATCCTCACTCACACTTGACATTTTTTGGGGAAGGGGGTGATTAGCACATGTTGGGGCTTGAACTTAGAGCTTTGCACTTGCTAAGCAGGCACTATACCATTTTAGCCATACCTCCAGCCCAACGCTTAACACTTTTTAAGAAAGAGAACAAATGGTGAGATCTTCCAATATGAGTGAACTAGACAGTCCATGAACCAAAAACCAGTGCTTTTGAGCTCCTTGAGAACATCTACCTAAGTGTTTATCATACTTATAGACCATTATGAAACCCTTAAATTCAGTGTTTGTTCTGAAAATCAATGGGGGAATTTCAGCTACAAGTGTACATGTAACATAAAGTGTTTAAAAATTAATCAAAAAAGAAAATCAAAATAATAGAGTAAAGCAAACTTATTAAGCACATTTTCTGAGATACTAGTATGTTCTAGCATAATTGACACTGCCTCCTCTTGGAAATTGCATTTTAAGTTGTACTATTTCAAACCAGACACCATGAGAGTAAGAAAGCAGGTCTAAAAGAGTAGGTATATAAGAAGAAAATAATAACTAGTCAGCTTTTTAAACACATATATACCGAAAGTATTTTTTTAATATTGATATTGTATAGATTTTGTTTTTTAACACTCAAATATATGTATACATACATATATATGGTTGTACAATGCATACACTTACTAGATGCACTATATATTTTATGTGTGGAGATACATATCCAGTTGTGCTGCATAATGACATTTCAGTCAACAAATGTCCATACATACAGTGGTGGTCCCATTAGATTATAGCACTTAGTATTGTCATGGCTGTCTTAGTTTGTTTACATGAACTGTATAATGTCATACAATCACAAAATTCCCTGATGAATTTTTCATAACATATACCTGCCACTAAGCAATGTATAGCTGTATATTGTTTTATTAATAGAAAATTATTTTTAATTTAAGAGTAAATTGTATTTTTTTATTTCATTGGAGCCCAAGAGGTTTATAAGTTAAACTTTGAGAAGTCTGACAGTTCATTCTTTATTTTAGCAAACAGTTTTTAAGTACTTACCATGTATGTCAGACACTCATGTAGGGGCCAGAGATACAGTAAAAGCTGTATAATAAATAGATGAACTTGTATTGGCCCATTCTAAAAGAATATTACGATTTGAATATGAAGTGTCCCTCACAGGCTCATGTGTTGAACTCTTGGTCTCTGGCTGATGTTTCTATTTGAGGAGATTCTGGCAACTTTAGAAGTTAAGGCCCAATTGCAGGAAGTAGGTAACTGAAGGCCAGCCTTTGGAGTTTATTCCTGGTCTGCAGTCTCTTCTTTGCTCTCTCTTCTTTCTGTCTGCCATAAAGTGAAGAAGCTTCTCTACGACTTACTCCTGCTGCCATGATGTCCTGTTCATTCATGGCATTGGGCCAAGCAACCATGGACTAAATCCTCTCAGATATTTTATTCACAGTTATGCAAATATAGCTAATACAGCAACTAAAAGTCAAGTTCTGAATCCATGGAATTCAGTTCTCTCTCAACTCTGTCTAGATTATTTCAACAAATATTTATTGAGCAGCATTTATGTACAGGCATTTGTGTTGGGATCTTGAAGGAATGAGGGGGAGGGGAGAGCGAGATGTGGCCTTGGACTGTAAACCCTGTGAATGTGAAACACTGTGACTGAAGGATGAGCACTGATCTGTGAGTCATGCCCACTTTGCTAGGACCTATCCTAATCACTTGGCATGTATCAACTCACTTAAGTCCTCACAATAGCTCAGCTAAGTAAAGTCTGTTGTCATCCTCCTTGTACTACAGATGAGAGTCTAATTGTGTCATGAAACATGTATCAGAGCTAGAATTTGGACCCAGGCACTCTGGCCCCAGGAATTATACTCTAAACCACTACCCCACACCATGTAGGTTTGGCAAAGAAGAGGATGCAGTATATTCTGGAACAAAGGAGAAGCTGGGTTACATGTTTTTGGAAGTAATTCTGGGAAAGGAATATGACTGGCAACTGGTTTCATAAAAAAGTTTCACACACACTGAAGAAACTTAAGTAAGGAGGGCTGGGAACTTTGCTCTAAAACTTACCTGTGGCTAAAATGAAAGGTAAAGCTAAAGATGAGAAACATCTGTTGAAAAAATTCAAAGTGGACTAAAACACACCAGAAAGCAAAGAAATTTTTGCTCTGAAGCAAACTCCAGCCAGAGAAACCAACTGAAAAGTCGTAGGCACGAGATAACTGAGAATGGGCAGGACAGCCATTTCGGGTATAGAAAGGCCCAGGGTCTCTCGCTGACCAAATGAGACTAGGGGCATGATGGTAGGAACTCAGTGAAGAGAAGAACGTTGTGGAGAAAATGACTCCAGCTGTCTCCGGGTATACCACACTGTCAGGCAACTACCTTGCAGCAGAGACACCAGAGTCTGACTGAGGAAGGAGCTGGAATGATGGGCACACACTGGTTTGTGCAGTGGTCATCAAGCCAGCAAGAAGACACTGGACAGTGAAGAAATTGGGACAGAAAGGAGTATGAGTTCTCAGTGGAACCTGGTTTGGAAGACAAAGGAGAAAGAGGAGTCAGGAGAAAAGGGAAAAATAAATGAAAACAGAGCAGAAAAAGTAAATGCCAAGACAGTCCTGATCAAAAGGAAGGTTTTAAAGAGCTAAAAGAACTAATACTTAAGATTTATTTTCACTTATCTTCTGTAAAATTGAAGTAGGTCATGTTTCAGAAATTTGTTAATTTAAGTTACATAAATTGCCCGTGTTAAAAATAAAGAAAAATAGAATTCTGAGGTAAAATCACACACAAACACATATAGATATAGATATAGATATATGTATAGAAAGTTAGATAAATAGATAGATAGATATAGATAGATAGATATTTTTTGCAAGTGCTGGGGATCAAACCCAGGGCCTTACAAATACTAGGCAAGCACTCTACTGCCGAGCTACACCCAGGCCCTAAATTGATTTTTTGAAAAAAAATAACAGCACATGAAATTACATTAATTACAGAACAAAAGCATGATAGCAGCAACTTTTCTTGTAGATTTCTGAGGTCAAATCATGCAAATGACATCAGTTGTACTGTTCTCTAGAATCACGTGGCAATCTGTTTAGGCAGGTGAGCCCCACACGTCAAAGATGTTTAACATTAAGGCCCAAGATCTCTTCTGTTCTGCACTGAGATTATTCAGTGCTTAACCTGCTCCCTCTCGCATGCTGAGCAGGTCATGCCTGCCGCAGTGCAAATGGCTTCTTCAGTCCTGAATGTAACTGGGGAGGAAACAACCACTGAAAAGCATCCCTGTACTGCTGGGAAACACAAGAAACCATCACATTCAGGATAAAATAAAAGAGAATCTTTTTGTGACAGGAATCCCAGAGTCCAGCATCGGAAAATCAGACACTACTTAAGAATCTTTTTTAAAAAGTCTTACCCACAAGAAAACGCAGAAGCAAACAAACCCTTTCAAATACGCAAACTTCTGTTACATACAATAGATAGAGTCTTAAGTCTTTTTCCACCTTTAGGGTTATCACAAACATATTTTAGAAATGTACCAAGTGTTTAGTTTTTTCAAGTAATGATCTTTTCTTCCCTAGTTTACTTACTGATCATCTAGAAACCAGTTAGTGAAAGTGTTTAATAGAAGAACATTGTGCTGTGATCGACTCTGGCAGAGCTTCATTCATAAGATGCCCATGACCAGATCAACCACTCCTTAAAGAACCCTGCGGGACAGACACCAGGACCCATGCTCTCCTGACAGACCATTCTTTGCAGCCTCTGCTGTATAGCATTTTGGATGTCTGCTGAATTGTTATTTGTTACAAAGCGTGCTTTTGCTATGACAGATGCCCCCAACTCCTTCTTCTTGCTGAGCTCATGGAATCACAGCTGTGTTGTTCCACAAGTACAGTGTTGTCAAATCTTTGCTTTGTTTAATTATTCAAGTTGGTTCCACCACAGAATTAAACTGCCTGGAGATATTATGGGTTTCCAGTACAAACAACACACATGACCATATCAATGCCAACCCTTGCCAAGCAGCTCCACGGACTCCACTTCTCCCTCACAGTAGTAATGGGGCAGTGTACCGTCTATAAATCAGGAGCAAGGCTAGATGGAGTGGTCTAATCAAAAGCCAGTTTGAGCCAGGCATGGTGGTTCCCACTGTAATCCCAGCACTCTGGAGGCTGAGTCAGGAAGGTCCTGAGTTCAAGGCCAACTTGGGCTATAAGTGGGTGAGGATGCAGTTTGCCTTTCACTCAGTCCTTCAAACTGTATGCTCTTGCTTGCTTGTTCAAAAACCTAAATGTAGAAGTTACACTCTCAAAACTCAGGTTCTGGCCAACCTACAGACCCTAGTTTAAGGTTGTAGTTTCTTGAATTTCAGAGAAATGTCAAAATCAATTTTATCTTCTGAAGTTTGTTTTTTCTATATCCTCCCCCAAAGTACTTTAAAAGACATGGAGACATGTGTATCTGCAAGGTAAATGTTGCTCAGTGCTTCAGCAAAATTACAATAGCAATAACTTGAAGTGTGTATTCTCTTTCATCCCTTGAAATAAATACACATACACATAGACACACACACACACATACACCACATAAAGAATATTAGGTGAAAGAAATTAAGAGATCATCTGGTTAGAGTCTCTCATCCTACAAAGAGGAAAATGGAGACACAGAGCATTACCCAGCTGGGAAGTAGCAAACCTCCTACTCTTTCCCAATTCAGGGCACTCCTACTGTGCTACACCTCCTCCAGCCACTGAAGAGAAACAAACAAGGCCTATTTTTTACTTTTCCACCTTGGTCTCTTTCTCTGCACCTTAAAAGCAAGGGTGTCCCCCTGGAAGAGGGAAGACTTAGCTGTACAATTTGCTAAGTCCCATGTACACTGTGGGCCAGGCTAAGACAAAGAGGAGGAGGAGCAACTTCAGGAGGTCATATTTATAGGGCAGAGAGCCTCCAGATTCCCTACACATCCTGGTGCCTCAGTGTCTATGGGCTAAAAGACCAGGCATAGAAAGGGACTTTTCTTGGCTACCATGTAAGGAGGAGTGCAGCTGCACTGGCGAACGCACAATTCCCAGGAGCAACCAGGCATTGGTCCAGCTCCTCCGAGAAGGCCTGGAGCTGGCAGGGCGGGAGGGAGCTGACTTTGCCCTCCACACTTGGAAAGATGCATTGAGCTCTCCCAGGCTGGGAGGGAAGAAGCTGATTAAGAAGCTACAGAAGTTGAACCAGAAAGTACTTTTTCCCAGGGCTCAGCAATGGTTTCTCAATGCTGGATTAATGCATAGAGAAAAGTGGAGGGAAAAAAAGAGATGTCTGATGTAATGTACACTCTGTACATGTCAAGGTTTGCAAGCTTCATCAAGTTCTTTTTGTCTAACTTACAAACAGATTTTTTAGAATTTTTAAAGGACCAGAGAAATCAGTAAGTACAAAATACCAATGAACTAAGGTATTCTATCTGCAATAGGTTTAAAGTCTTTTATCAGGAAATGAAAAAAAAATTTAATTTGGTAACTTGTAGTAATAAAATATTTCCTAGGGGAGAGAAAATTGAGGCTGTTACCTAAAAATTTAATTGTCTGAATTTTATATTAAAATGCTATCTTTGTAGCTCTTTCATATAGATCTACAAAGTAGCTTTCAAGAAAAATGATTCATAAAATGCCTATTATGTGCTTTATGGGGAAAGGCAGATAACAAAAAAATAAGTAAACAAATACTACTTAGGTCCTGTTATCAAAGAGCTCACAACAAGGAACTTATAACACAGACAACACTAGTTTATCAGTTTTCCTTTGAAACCTCTGATTTCCTATCAAAGCTTCTATCCTGAACCTTTTTTTTTTTTTGAGACAAGGTCTTCCTATGTAGCTTTCAAGGCTACTTGCCTCAGCTTCCTAAGTACCTGGGATTATTCCAGTGGGGATCACCACCAGGCCTAGCTTTATCCTGAACTTTTAACAAACTGTACGTAGTACCTACCTTCTCTGCACCCAGACATTAGTTGCATTCTCAACTTGAATATGTCGAAAAAAAATTCATTCTTTGCCCTTCAAATTTATTTTCTAATTTTCGCTAATGGTATCACCATTCTGAACATAATCCAAACAGGAGAACTTGAAGCCAGTTTCTATCCTATCCACCCTCCCCACTCCTTATCCTCACACTCAGTTACACCATCCTGTTGATTCTTCCTCCACAAAGGGAGAGCTGCACTCTTCTTGTTATCTTTGTGTCTGTGAGGGGTGTTCAAGTACTCTTGCACTAGGACCTAATTTCTTCTTTTAACTCTCCTGCTTCCAGGCCCACCCCACTATCTTTTATACCACTGTTACCTGATAAATTCTTCCTAAAATATCTCTTTGATCTTGACACCAATTGCTCACAAAACTTGGGGAATCTAATCTTTGTTTTCAGGAAAGGCTAATCATTTTCGCTTTGCAGTTTAATGTCCCATCCTCCAGTGACTATAACCTGTATGTCCTTATCACCCTGACTCCCCAAAGATGTGCTCTTCTCTCCCATATGTGCTAATATTCTTGTCTCCTGGATTGCCTTTATCTCATCTGCTCCCACGAGTACCCTGACTACTTCTAAGTATCTTTCTCTGTCTGTCAGTTCATTTTCTCTTCATTCTCAGAGCACTTTTTAATATGTACCACCCATGTGCCTAGATGACATCATGTACTGTCTTTTACATACACACATATGTATATATATCAGCAAAGAGCAAGGAACTGTGCTGCAACCTAAGGTTTCAAAGATAAATAGATTTATAGTACAGGAAATAAAACATATACACACAAATAATGTTAATATGTGTTAGCGTGTGAGTACTACAGGAAAAATTAGAAAGTACAGAAGACAAGGAAGAAAGGTTGTCTGCAATTGACAGTATCAGAGGGAAAAAATCTTGAAAAAAGCAGTACTTGACTTGAATCCTACAGTTTTAGATAGCATTCTACAATATCTTCAATATACTAGATTCTTTAAGAATATGTACCATGTACCAATTGAATAACTCACAATGAATGAACGAGTGAATGATGAAAATGGACTCAAAGATCAAGGTGATTGCCAAACGTTATCCATCACTTTAATGATAAAGGTTAGAAAAGCTTATGTAAATATCCCATGAGCAGTTCTCAATCCAAATACACACACAGCCTTTTCTTTTTTCTTTAATTTTCAAGTCTGCTCAGATCTTGTACCCTGATCTACCAGAGGAGTACGACAGTATTGTTGCTCTAGAAGTGGGCAATGTCTGAAAGCCAATAGTGTGACAGATTCTGTTTCGTCAGGGCCTGAAATGCTAAGCTGCTGCTGGAAATCTCTTCTTTCCAGAGGGAATTAAATACTACACTTAAGCATTCTGATAGCAGGAGAGTGTCTGGAAGTCAGCTGCACAGACTGGGCCTTTTGCCCTGTACATAACAAGTCCATGTAGAAAATCACTCAGTCCATGGTACAGTGGTGGAAATAAAGGTATAGGAACCTCAGGAAGTGGACCAAAGTCATGGGACAAAGCAGCAGCAAGCAGACCCTGAGCTGGGGTCTTCTGCCCCGAGTCCAGTGGCTCATGCTGCCTCCAATTAGGATTGGCTTGAGGCTGGATAGCAATAGCTTCCTGATTTGTAGCCACAATGAGTCCCAGGGCTTCCTTTGACACGTGGACCTTTAGACGACCCTGTTCTCCTTATGTATTAACAGGCTATCCACTTTCCAGCCTGCTGAGTACTAAACTTCCCACCCCCACAGGCACTGACGTTACAGGTACCAAAAGAGGAGGCTATAAATATTAATCAAGAGAGTGAAGTTCTTGCCTGAGAATGTTATGACAGTTGAAGTAATACACAAGACAGAAATTGCTTCCACTGCATAAGGAGACATCTTTTCTCTGCGTGAGGCTTCTGCCTGCAATGTAATTTCCTATAGAGGTGGCGGAGAAAGCAACAGTAGAAAGGCAACCTGATATGGCACTTTTTAATGAACACATTGATGAGGTCTTATGAAAATAAATAAAGTCCCTGTAAAATGCTATGAAATTTCTTTGAATGTAGCCCATAAGTTGGCCTTAGAGGTACCTCAGGAAATGAAGAGATGAGGAAAAATAAAATAAATGTAACATAATGTGTCATTATATGTTTGCTATTATTGTTGCTTATTAAAATAAAGTTATGAATGAATTAAAGAAAAGGTTACCTCAGTCTGAAAGCCAAGTCATGAATATAATTAGGACACACTAAAAGAGTCCAGACCAAGCATGGGAAAAGTCTCAGTACTGGGCAGTGAGGGAAGCAACCAGAAAAGGTCAGTAGGAATGTTAATTCCTCTTGAAAAGACTGAGGAGACTCTGCAGATCCTCTCCGTTCTCTTATGGGGTGAGGCCTCCTAATGAGGACAAAAGGTTAACTGTAAAAATTTCACTGCTAGACTGAGGTCCTGGCTTTGCACAATCATGAACAGTTATGGTTATTCCTAGACTTTGGATAAAGAAAAGGTATAGAGGATGGTTCTAAAACCCTTGAATTTTTATGAACCTAGTAATTAAGAATTTAAACTAATTACGTTGGCCCCTTCTATTGGAACATTGATAGGGTCTGTACATTGCTTGCTTATTCCTATAGCTTTCAAAAACTAACAAATGGTTTTTAACTAATTATCTCATATGAACCTACCACCAACACATCAGGTTAAGGTAACTGAAGCTGAGGGAATTCAAGCAACCAGCCCAAGGTCAGCTAGTGGCCCAGATGCTCAGGGGAGTTCACCAGCAGAGCTCCTGCCAAGGTGAACTTTTGGTCAGGGGATGCTAGATACTGGCTGCACATTGTGCCTGTGCTCAGAACCCAGATCTCACTATTCCATGCATGAATGAGGCCAGGTGAGAAAAGGACCACTGCTCTTCACAGTCATGTGAACAGTACAAGCTTAAGGGATACTGATCTCTCCTTAAAGAAGTTCCTGGCCTAGTTCTCTCTATTGCTCTTATCATGAATGTCTAGGTACATGGAAAATCTGTGTGTTCTGTTAGAGAACTATTCCATGCAGTGTAACATAGAAAATATAGAGTACATATACATGAAGATGTGTACCCACACATATGTTTCACAATTTGTGAAAGATATAAGATAAACCTATTTCTTTCTTTCTTTGTTGTTGTTGTTTGTTTTTTGAACCTAGGGCTTTGGACATGATATGTATTTGATAGTGGTAGGCTACTTTCTTTTTTTTCTTTCTTTCTCCTTTTCGGGGGAGTTTGTGTGAGACTGAGGTTTACCCTTGAGTCACACCTCCAGCCCATTGTGCTCTGTCTGTTTTGGAGATGGGGTTTCTCAAACTATTTGTTGGGACTGGCCTTGAACTGCAATTCTGCCAATCTCAACTTCCCAAGTAGCTAGGATTACAAGAGTGAGCCACCAGTGCCTGGCAAGAAAAACCTATTTCTTGAAGCAATAATAGAAACAGAAATTATTAGTATTTGTTGTCCAGACACACTTGTAAAATTCAGTAAACATATGCATGATGTGGAAACAAGTGAATACAAGTATTAACAAACACTAGAAGTAGAGACAGACAGAAAAACAGAATAGACTGAGTCCTTAATTAGGGTCGCATTTATATAGACATGCTTCCTTGAAAAAATTTTCAGATCTTCAGATTTTTCACTGAATGAGAACATGATGTATAATGAACACTATTGCTACAGAAATTATGGGTATTTTCTTATCTTTCTCCTTAAACTCAGCCTTTAAAATTGACAGTTTTTTTGAAGGTTTAAAGATATAGCTCATAGAAAACACTCTATGTAAGTGTGATGTTTTCTGAAGCCATAAAAAGTTGTGCTCACTGCTGTAACCTCTTATCGAACAAGTAGAATAAGCTGTACAGTCTCTGGCTGGGATCAATTTCAAAATGACCACAAATTTCTCTAAGTCCTGCATCAAGGCCCTTTGCTGCCCTTCCCAGTAAGAAGTAGCCCAGGGCCTTACACATGCTAGGCATGAGGGCGCTACAACCCCAGCCCATTATCTATGTTTTCACTATTGAATCTAGGCTTTGCTGTGTGATCTACATTGGTCAACGGAATATGAAAAAGTATGACACACAGAGAAACTTGAAAAAAGCTTGCATATTGGGACTCGCCCTCTTTCACTGCTGGGAGCCCTGATGAAGAAGCCCAGATTAGCATGCTAGATGCTGCCACGGGGAAAGGGGCCCCAGCTGTCCCAACTCTCCAAGCCTCTCAGAAGAGGCCCGAGACATGTGAGTGAGTGAGGCCACCCTGGACATCCAAACCCAACCAAGCTGCCCACAGAAGCATAAGAACAGTTGTGGTATTCTTAAACCACTGAGGTTTGGAAGCTTGTTTTGCAATAAATGCTAACTGATACATTGGCCTAAAGTGGTTGCCATAGCTACAGAAATTTCTAGAAGCAACTTTTGTTTAAGGAATAGCTATTTCTATGTCCAAAAGACCTTTAAGACATCAAAACACTACACAGTCCTCCTGAATATCTGTGGGGAATTAGTTCCAGAACCTATGGATACCAAAATTCACAAATGTTCAGGTCTTTTACATGAAATGCATTGTATTTACACATAACCTGCATGTATCTTCCTATATACTGTAGATCTTTTCCAGATTACCTTTAATACCTAACACAATGTAAATGCTATGAAAACAATTGTTCTACTGGATTATTTGGTAATAACAACAAGGAAAATATTCTGTACATGATTAATACAGCTGGCAATATTATTAATAGTATTATTTTAGCAGTTGGTTGAATCCATAGATGTGGAACCCACAGACATGGAGGGCCAACTGTATTTCTGGGTAGTTATGATATTTGAAAAGTTTACTCAACTAATGGAGCCAAGGGACCAAGTAAATCCTATAAAGCTTGCTATCCTTAAACATGACCCAGAAAGGCCAGGCATGATGATAACTATAATTCCAGCACTTGGAAAGCTGAGACAGTAGGATCACAAGTTCAAGGCTACACTGGACTACATAGTGAGATCTGTCTCAAATAAGAAAAAAAAGAAAGGAAGGTAAAAAGAAAAAGGACACAGAAAGTAAATGGTAGTTTTGTTTATTTATTGTAGAAATTTTATGAGAGACCCCTTTGCTGCTATTTTTGTTCAACTGAACCCTCAAACTGAAGTTTGATTCCAACCTCCTAACCCACTACTCCCCTCCTCCTGTCCCCAGCATGGCAAGATTTGCAGCCACTGCCTTCAGACTATGGCGATTTTCTTATTTCTGAACAGTGGGAGGTCCTCAATGATACACATTAAAGAATGGACATAAGAGTTACTTTTTTTGCAAAATGCAGCTTAAAATTTTTATAATCAGATCATGTACAGAATTGTTTCAAAGTTATAAGCGTTGCTTAGTAAATTCAAGGCAATAAACATGTACCCATGAAAACTCCATTAAAAGCGCAAAGAAAAAGCAAGGATCACTGAATTGACAAAATATGAATGAACATGCAAATATTGTTATAGTAGTATGTAAACCTAGAGTAATGAACTGAAAATCTATTATTTCCAAATATATAATTTATCTAAACACTATAAATTATTACATAATTTAGATTGCATTACCAAAAGACATATCGTGAGGTTTTCAAAACCATATACATGCAAACACACACACACACATACGTTTCTATAAAATTCCTCAACAAAATTAGAAATAAGGAATATTTGTTCACATAAGGATATAAAGCTAGTAAAAATATTGAGAATCATACTTTGTATTAGACAAGGAAATAAGATATAGTTAAATAATAACGTATTTGTGACATTACAGACTATTTTCCTTGCCAAATTGATAACCATCACAATCAGACTAACCTAGATTAAATCCCAAGAAAATGAGGCAAATAGCATTAATAGATTATAATGGTGAATTAATAACCAGAGACATATAATTATAATAAAGATCAATAAAGCTTTATTGCACTTTATGAAATTATATAAATTATTATGTTGCCCTAAAGTTCCATATCAAAAGTTACTCAAGAATAACTGGATCGCCTGGTGCTGGTGGCTCATGCCTGTAATTCTAGCTAGTCAGGAAGCAGAGATCAGGAGGATCATGGCTTGAAGTCAGCCCAAGGCAAATAGTTCATGAAACCCTATCTTAAAAAAACCTAATACAAAAACAGGGCTGGTGGAGTGATCCAAGTGGTAGGGCACCTGCCTAGCAAGCCTAGGTCTTGAGTTCAAACCCCAGCACTGACAAAAAAAAAAAAAACTGGATCACTGGATAAAAATATTTAATTAATATTTGATGAGTACCTACATGTGAAAGTCAATCATTATATAAGAGTTTCTTACAATTCTGCAGTCACCAACACAGTCACCAACCCTCAAATTCATATGTTGATACCTAATCCCCAAGATGGGGCCTTTGAGAGGTGACTAGTGTCCTTATAAATGATTCCTAAGGTAGCTTAATCACCCATGGGGCCATGTGAAGACACATCAAAAGTCACCATCTGGGCTAGGTCTGTTGCTCAGTGGTAGAGCACATGTACAAGACCCTGGGCTCAATCCCCAGCATCACACAAAGAAAAAAAAAGTCACATCTACTAGACATAGGCCTACACTTACCAGCAACCAAAAATCTGCCAGTACCTTGGTCTTGGATATTCCAGCCTCCAAAACTATGGCAATAAATGTGTGTTGTTTATGAATTATCTACCATGGGTATTTTGTTATTGCGACTCAAATGGACTAAGACTAAGTCGGATCACATTTTACCACCAAGTAGTATTATAATTAGTACGTAGTTTCCAAGGCAGGTGTTTGGTTTTTTTTAATAAAACTCATCTATTTCTTTACATACCTTTAACTTACTAGTACTCCAGCCACCACACAGTGGGGAAAAGGGGAAGAATCTATTTTCATGGAATCCTCTAGCTTCATCTCTTTGCACTACCCAAACCTCACCAAACTATCCAAGCTGCCAGGAATATGTGATGCTTTTTAACATTTCCTAAACTTTCCCACAGACTGTTCCTTCTACCTAAAATACCACACTCCAAACCCTGTCTCCACCCAAACACACACACACACACACACACACACACACACACACACACACACACACACTGCTGGAAATCCCCACATACATACTTCAAGGATAACTTGAAGCTTAACTCGAGGTCTCTTCAAGGTTAACTAAAACTGTCACTATGAAGCCTTGGCTCCTTAAAACTGAGTTGGGTCACTACCTCAACTATTTTTTGTAAGTATATATAAAATAATTCCATCATGGCACCTAAGAAACTGAATTATAATTAATATTTGATGTATTTTCCATCATTAGACTGTGAGCTTCTCAAGGCGGAGTCTGAAATTTATTCACCTTTATATTCTCAAGGTTCAGCACAACACATGGAATTTTATGGGTACATAATTAATGGTGAATGATAAACAAAGAAAAAAACTGGAGTAATGATCAGAGTGTCAAAATTATCCTTTGTGGTCTGCCACCGATTACCTGAGTAACCTATGACCAGCAAGCTTTCTGAACCCAAGTTCTTGTTCTGCTAAATAGAAGGGTTGGCTTGGATCATTCAAGCATCTCTAATTTTTACAAATATTTTTTAGGGTCTAGTGATGTAGCTCAGTGGTAAAGTGCCTGGCTTGCATGCCTGAGGTCCTGGTTTAAGTGCCTAGTATAGAATAAAAAAATGTTTTTGAGATTTCCCAAAGTTTGAGTCACTGACTTGGTGCTTTACAGGCACATCGGCACTACTTATTACAACACTCATGAAAGTGGGTACTATGTATTCCCATTAAATAGATGAGGAAACCAAAACTCAGTTTAAGAAACTTGCCTAAATATAAGCCAACAAAGACAGAGGCAGGACAATCCTGAGTTCCAGGCCATCTGGGGCTACAAAATAAGACCCTGACTCAAAAGAAAAAGAAGAGAAAATAAAGAATGAATGAAAGAAAAGAAAAGAAACTTGTCTAAGACTGTATAGATAATGAAAATCAAGTTAGGATTCGTGCCCTGTGTTGTTCCAAAGACCACATTACCTCCTAAGACACTAGTAATAAACCATGTTGGCAAGTTGCAGGCATAATCCAAGTGTTAAGATTGTCCACTTCTGCATACAAGTGGAGGATTATCTATCCACTTTCAGATACAAAATTTCCATGTTGTCTAAGAATGGTAATAATTCAACCATTCTGCCTTGGGCTGCTAAGTGTATAAACCACACCAATCACTACAAAACCCACTTGAGAACCTGGAATGGACTCCTCCCTAAATCAAACTGAGCAGGCTCACAGAATTTTCTCAAATCTTAGCCAAATAAAACCTCTACTCATAACATGTGTTGTGAATGATAAACATTATTCAAACATTGATGTCACTGAAGAAGAAAGATACCTATTTGAAATTTCTCTGTCGTAGAGGGGAAAGAGCCACTGAGGAATCCAATGGATAGTAAGTTTTCTTAATAATAGGACATCACTACATAGGCACGGACATTCTTATTTATACTAAGTCATTCTCTGTTTATTGGAAACAAATCAAAACAAAAAATATGTATCCCTTAGCACTGCGAAATATGGCTAATTCATATCTCATTATCAGTATATTATGAGTCCAATGCATAATTAAGTAAAATACTTAATCATACTTTGCTCTGTATGTCGAAGAATTTTGTTTTAAAATCTCTAAAAACATGCAAAATATCAGTGTATATTTTTTCACTTACTTTTGCAATTACACGGTGGGGATGATGTTTGGAAAAACAAATCCAAAAATCTTTTCAGAAATTATCTCTGGGAATTGGGATCATGAGAAACTTTCACTTGTATATTATTTATTTTGGCCTTATTTTTAACCTTCTACAATGAGCAGGTATTGGTTTTGTGATTAGGGAAGCCAACTACAAAGATCACAATCTGTAACAATAAGTCCAAATTTTAGGTGACATAAGTTTTACTAGAAGCAATGTGCACGGTAATTCAAAGTTTAGATTTTTTTGGCCCTGGATGAGTTAGCAAGTCTTACCATTAGAAGATAAAGTCTGTTCAGATGTTAACAGTATTATCCGATCTGGCCTTGAATGAGTGTCTAGAGACTGACATCTTACCAGAACGCCATGTAGTATTGAGTCACAAAATGCCTTTAATTTAAAATCACCTCTAAAGTATACTCAAACCTTTGGCATAGGGAATGCTGTGAACCCATAAGGGAAATGTCCTAATCCTTCCACACAAAGACTTTAGGTCATGTTCTTCATTTAAGCCTGCATCACCTCTTAATCTTGACAGCAAAATCCTCACCAAAATTTTGGCAAGCACACCAGGAAAGATGCTGCCAAAGAGGACTCATTGCTGATCAATCTGGTTTCCTCTCTGCTGAAACATGAGGCTATCAAGAGAAAGTTTCTTCATATAAATCACAAACAGGTTTTCTCAGAAGTTGGCTTCCTTCCTATGAGCAGAAGGGAGAAAAATTACCCTAGAGTTACCTCTGTCGACATACTAACCCCTGTATCAGGAATTAGCAAACTATAACCTGGGGAGTCAAAGCTGACCCCTGTTCCCTTGCCTGTTTTTATGACAGTCACAAACTAAGAATGTTTTCTAAGTTACTGGATAAAAAAGAAAAAGAAAGGTAACTTTTATGAATATATGAAAATTATATAAAATTAAAATTGTATTGGAACAGCCAACTCACACATATTGTCTGTGGGCACCTAAGTGTTATGAACAAGTTGAACAGTTATGAGTGAGACTGTATGGCCTGCTGGAGTGTGTTGGATAGCATCTCCCAGAAGTTCATTTCCACCCAGACCTTCAGAATGTGACCTCATTTAGAAGTAGGGTCTTTGCAGACGTCATTGAGTTTAAATAAGGTCGTACTGGACTAGAGAGAATAACAAATCCAATATCTAGTTTGTGAAGAGGAAAGAAAGCCATGTCATGATGGTGGCTGAGACTGGAGTGGGGCAAACGCTGGCCAAGGAGTACCAAGAAGTGCCAGCAACCACCAGACACTGGAAAGAGATATGGAATGGTTGCCTTCCCAGAGTCTCAAAAGAATGAGAAAATAAGTACCTGTTGTTTGAAGTCACCTAGTTGGCAATATTTGGTCACAGCAGCCTAGGAAACTAATATAACCACAAAATCTAAACTACCTGGCACTTTACACACACATGTGGCTGAGCTCTGGCAGAGGGGATTGTGCCCCAAAAGAACATTCACACAGGATACACTACTCACTACTCCAGACCAACTCAACCAGGGCAATGCTGGCCTTGATAAGGGCACAGAAAGATTAAATGACTACAGGAACATTATCAGAGAGGGCAGTGCATACAAATCATGCTCTTACTTAACTTACAGTTTTTCTGTTCCTTTGTTTTTCTCCTGTGGTACTCGAATTTGAACTCAGGGCCTCGCACTTGGTAGGCAAGCACTTTACCACTTAAGCCACACCTCCATCCCTTTCTGCATATTTTTCTTGATAGGGTCTCACATTTTTGCCAGGGGCTGACCTCGGCATAGCTTGGATTACAGAAACTCATCACCATATTCAGTTTGTTTGTTGAGATGAGGGACTCAATAACTTTTTTCCCCCAGGCTGGCCTGGAACGGAGATCCTCCCAATCTCCACCTCTTTGGTAGCTGTGATTACTGGTGTGTGCCACCACGCATGGGCTCCAGTTTGTTTTACTCTCATGAAATTAAAGAATGCTAATTATGTATTTTAGTTGCTGATCACACATTATGCGGTTGCACTGCATTAATTTCAATAATGGCACAGATTCAGGGGGGACTGGAAGGCTGTTAGCTGACTCTCAACAAGGAACGGTACACTATAACTAAGCCTGACTACGGTACAAGTAGAATGCCATCTTCCGAGCTCTGGGAGGCACCACTGCTGTCACTACAGAAGCTAACAGCAGTTCTTTAAACATTTTTAAACAGAAGCACTCAAAAAATACATGCGGCCTGGCAGAGTGGCTAAGCCTTAAGATCCCCTGCCTAGCAAGCACAAGGCCCTGAGTTCAATTCACACTGCTGCCAAAAAAAGAAAAACTATATGTGGACAGATTAATTGAACATTCACTTTACTAATGAGTAAGTTTTAAAGACCATTTGGGTTTCTGATGAATTTCTGTCACATTTGATTGTAAGAATCTCCATTGCTTCATACTAGACATAAAAACACAATCTGGCATTCATAAAATAGTTGCTCCCAATAATCACTTAGTTTTTGTGTAATCTGAGTTTGTTTGACTCAGATTCTTTTCTCTTGGCCTAATTATTCAGGCAAAAAGGAGGAGACATATCAAGTAACAAGAGGAAGAAACATCATATGTATTTGTGATTCAAAAATAGCCACATTGCTGGCTATGTAGGTCTGGGAACTCTGTGCCCAGGATACCATACAATTCAAACGGAAGCTCACATTGCAGTTAAGAAGCAAATTATAATTTGCCTGGCATGCCAGAGAGAACTTCAAAGACTTTGCTGATTCCTACATAAGCCACTATGATTTTTCAAGCAGAGCTGAAGGTTCAAATTTTGTTTGATGAGCCCCTTGCTTCTTCTTGGCTGAGAAAGAAACAAGGCTACCAAGCAGGCAAGTTACACTGTGCAAAGCTCCCTTCCAAATGTTCTCCAGGAGAGCAGATCTGGGTCAGCCAAAGAGGCCTTGATTACACAGTGAAAAGCTGGGGCACCAACATCTTCAGAGGACTGCTTCCAACCTCTGTGGCTGGGCACCAGACTCCAGGGATTCTCCATGCACTTGTGGCTGCCTCCTGCAAGAAGGAAGACAGAGGGCAGGGAGAAGGGGGGAAAAATGACCCAAACATTGTATGCACATATGAATAAAAGAGATAAAAAAATAAAATAAAAAAGAAGGAAGAGAGAGGCTTACCTGCTTGAGCTCAGGGGCTTCATGTGAGCAGCACATAGGCCAGGAGCAAGCAGTAAAGACACTAAGGCTGACATGCAATAATTTTAAGTGTTCAAAGCATTTCCTAGATGTAGAATAGCAAAACAAAGAACAGGGATGGTGTTTAATGCAAATCACCTTTTGTACCATGTCTCCCAGGATCCATTGACCAGAGGAGAACCATAGACAACAAAAGTAAGAGACAAAGGTATTCTGTGAAAGATGAGTACCACATGTGCTCACTCATATTTGGAATCCAGATCTAAAGAAAAAAAAGGACATGGACACAAATGGGGGACTATTTGTGGGGGTAGCAGTGGAAGGTGGAGGGGGAAGAGAGGGTGAGGAGGGGACAAGATGACCAAGTTCAATGTATGTATACATGAAAAAGTCATAATGAACCCACTCTTTTTATCTACTTATTTTTGGGGATGCTGAGGTTTGAATTTACTAGGCAGGTGCACTACCACTTGAGCCACACACCCCCAACCCAATAATGAACCCATTCTTTAAAAATTGTAGGAAATATTAAAAAGGGGAAAGATGGAGGGAGATAAGAAAGAGTAATAGGAGGAGCAAATGTGCTCAAAATATCAAACCTCCTGCAATGTACAATTAATATGCACTAATAACAAATGTAGGAAAAAGCTATTTTGCATACCGACAAAATGACTTCACCGGCATAGGAGACTTGACCCAAGTCCCATCTACTGAATCTCCTTCTGACTGGATGAACATTTAAATGGCTGACCACCCTAGGAATTGCATTTTTTGACCATTTCATTGAATCTGACCTCACAGGCATTAACTGCATCTTGTTTGAGGAGCTGTGCCTAAGGAGTACGCAAAGAAGAGGCAGAGGTTGTTAATGCTCTCTTGGTTTTCTTGTTGTGAAAGAGAACTGGAGTCCACACCTACTAACTTTAAGGACAGTAGCTGGAGACTTATGTATGCTCAGGGAACAGAATACACCCAGCTTCCTCCTGACAAGTTCACGGTGCATATGATGATTAGGATTCATCATTAACCCTGAATCTTCCCTTACTGCCCTTAGCTTAAGTTTTGTTAACATAACTCTGGTTTTACTTATTTCAAACTTTTCTTCCTGTGTGTGTGGTCATACTGGAGTTCGGGGTCTCATGCTTGCTATAAGGCAGGTACTCTACCACTTCAGCTTTGCCCCCAGCTCTTTTTTGCTTTGGTTATTTTTCAGCTATGGTCTTGTTTTATGCCCAGACCAGCCTAAATGCATCCTCCTACCTATACCTACCACATAGCTGGGATTACAGATGTAAGCCACCAACCATGGCCTTCAAATTTACTTTACTGAAATTCACAAACTTATGCTATGAAAATACTCAATGACAAAGTCACAGTGTACTGACAGTTACTGGAACAACCATCAGTATTTTAAGAGTTGTGCATAATTAAACAACTCTTATTTTGAATCAGGCTTGGTGGTACATGTTTGTCATCCTAGCACATCAGGAGGCTGAGACAAGAGGATCACGAGTTCGAGGTCAGCCTGGGCTACATAGCAATACTCTGTCTCCAAAAGACAAACAAAAAAATTTCTATTTCGCTGCAACATTACATAAGAAAAGTGCTAAACTTAATTATAATGAAGTTATGCTTTTGGGTCTTTAATGAAATATAAAATAAGATGAACTTTTATGGCTTTATTTTGTAGGAGCAGTTTAAAATTATTTTAAAATTTTGTCAGAAGTTTGACTTATGTGAGGCCTTTACAGAAATATTAGGTTAAAATAAAATCCTAAATTTCCATCAACGCTTTATGGGTTAAAGTCAGGTTTGCAACCATTTAGTGAGAATTTCCTATATGCAGGTCCTTGGGATAAATCTCAAAACAATTCTTTAAGACAATGATCCTATGACGCCATTTCTCAGATGAGGAAAAAGAGTATGTATCTAGTCTCAAATGACAAGCAAGAAAATGGCAGAGCCTAGACTCAAACCTAAGCTTATTTGATCCCAAAACTCTCAACTGCTACTCCATACAGATCCCTGCCTCGTTGTGTGTTCACGTATTAGAAGGATAATGATAACTATGAGGATTGTAATTGTTATAACTTATCTTTTTCAACAATTTCATTCAAAAGTGGAGGAAATGTAAACCTGCAAAAATAAAATTTGCAGATATATATGCATCAAAATATTTCTCAAAGAAATTTTGTGTATCAACACATTATTAATAGATTGCTGCTAACAAGATTTTTAATTAGCACTCAGGATAAAAAGAGAGAGAACCTGAAGAAAGCTCATTACCCCATTTGGATTTTCTATGAGAAGGATGGGATTAAAAATAATCTAATGCAAATTTTTCAAATTGTTGTTTACCCTTAATATCTCTCTATGGACTCTCAGCTAAGCCTCAAATGAGATGTCCAAGGGAGAAGATTAAACAGTTCTGTCTTGTAAAATATTTAAGGAAAGGCATAGATTAAGAAAAGATAGTTGTAAGAAAAATAAAATGTAGGAATACAGTATTTGCTTAATCATGTAAAAGTCTAAGAGTTAATTAAAGTTGACATCAATTAAGAAATGTAACCCTACCTTTCCCGAGAGAGACAGGTTTCCTGCAAGAAAAAGACAACTATTCACATGAAATCACCATTTCTACTATGGGCCTGTTGACTTTCAGTAATTCCAAATCAGCTTTTCTTAGAATTTCTCTGGGAATTCTGCCCAAGGGAAAAGTACAAAAACTGGGTTCATGGCAAATCTTTACTTTACAAATGAGTGAACTGTTTTTCTTATTTCAGTTGCACTTTCAAATCTATTCAAAGGTGTTCATCAACCCCCTCCCATGCCAAGATGGTAAGTGGAAAGGAAAACCACTGAGGATCGACTCCATGTTGGGTCCTTGGCTACTGAACATGTGATCTCAACACATTAACCATGTCTCTTACCTATTTTCATTCAAAATTCAAGAAGAAATTTCTTGCAAAGCACAGGTAATGGTAACAACAACAGAAATATCTGGATTACTAATTTTTTTTCCCGTTAGGAATTGAAACCAGGACCCTGTGGATACTAAGTATGTCCCTAGCCTTTTTTTTTTTTCTCTCTCATTTTCAGACAGGGTCTCAGTAAATTAATTTCCCAGGCTAACCCTGAACTTGCAACCCTCCTTCTTCTGCCTTCAGAGTGCTGGGATTACAGCTGTACTCTACCACACAGGCCTCTGTAACTATTATTGAATTTTAACAACTCTTTATGGCAAGAATTTTTATCCACATTTCACAAGGGATGAAACTTTGGCTCAGAGAAACTTAGTCAACTGTACAAGGCTACAACATAGCTGTCAAATACTTGAATCTGAAGTTGAACTGATGACTTCAACAGTGCAGTCCCACTAGAACATATGTGCTTCACCCCAAAAGTGATAAATTTCCTAAAGAACAAGTATTAATTTTAGAAGCAGCCAAAAGCATAATGAATACAATTATATTTTGAAAGCAAGTTGAGCACTGAAATGCATAATGTATCTGGAAGGTGTATTACTAAAGAAAAGCATCCAAGAAGGTAATACAGTTTCTAGTCATAAACTCATCATAGTAAAATGCATCTATAAAGTATTGAGACAGTTTCTTTTTTTTTCTTCTTAACAAAAGAAAAGCTATGTTTAATTACATACATAGACTTGGGAATTCCACAAAAATATGTAGTCTGTGAGGCCAGTCCCAAAAGAGTATTCTGATAAAGTGATAATTTCAAAGAACAGTTACACATTCCCATGTTCTGATACAATCACAACTTCTTATTCTTGCCCGCTTTATGTATAGATATTCACCATGATAAGAATTATACAGGTATTTGTAACATGACATAAGCTATATTTTAATGCTTCATGAAATAATCTGGAGAAACTCATTAAGGACTTAATAAATAATTAAGTAAAAAGACATAAATAAAATAAAACTTATAATTACTAGTTCTTGTCCAAGAGGAAATTTAAATTACAGAGAAGAGTTTAATAAGTTTTCACTCAGTGGCCCAAACCGTTTCTCTGTCTAGAGATTATATGAACACATTCTATAACAAGAGACGGGTCTATAAAATAGTCCAGTGCGTGTGTGTCGGGGGCTATTTGTGGGAAGAGGAATGTAAGTGAAGAATATGAAGGTGAGGGAATATGATTGATAGGCTTCATATACAAAATCGAAAGATGAAAACTCTTACAATTGCTTTAAGTGGGACGGGGAGGGGATCGAAGGGGAGAGATGGTAGGGGTGAGCTAACCAATGTACAATGTATGCCTATTCAGGATTGTCACAATGAATCCCTCCTGTATAACAAATATATCCTAATGTAAAATAGTTTTTTAAAGAACAGAATTTGGCTTTTTGAAAAGACTTAGAGCAGGGCTATGCACATAGAAATTTTAGTCAATAAATACCTTTTTCAAATTGGAAGTCCCAGCACCTTTCCTGTCTACCTATCAAAATCCCACCTGTTCCTCAAAACCATAATAAATTCTGATCTTGTATAGTCAAAAAAAAGGAATCCTTTGGAAATCTGAAATTTTAATAAGAAATCTTATTAAATACACTATTTTGATTTACAATCTTATTATGGAATTTAAAAAAATTTGTATTCTACATTTGGATTGTCCATATATGTTTTCTTAATAAACCACAATAAGAGGTAACATTCCATCATTTTTATCTTTAATTAAACTTCTTTGGCTTACCAATCATGTAATTCCATTAAAACAAAAAAAAAGAACAGATTATAAAAAGGCTTGGAAGCTAAGCAAGGAGGAATAGATAGCTCCCAAGGAGTTGGAAGTCCATTTTTGATCAGGGAAATATTGGAGAGACATTTGTAACATACAATGTTCTGGAAAGAGAAGAGAGATGATGGAGGAGATCATTTCAACAGAAAGTATGGAGAACTTTGACTTGGTTTTCACCCTGAGAAGAGACAGAATACCAGAAGTGTTTGTAGGAGGGAAACAAACATAACTGTACAAGGATGATCTGTGAAGTCTTCTGAGTTTAGAAATCATACAATGATGGCTGGTGGAGTGGCTCAAGTGGTAGAGTGCCTGCCTAGCAAGCATGAGACCCTCAGTTCAAACCCCAGTGGTATCACACACACACAAAAAAATTAAAAATCATACAATGAGAATCCCAGCACTCTCCCTGCTACTCAACTATTTTTGTATCTGGTAAAGTCTAACCAAAGAGAATTTGTAAGGGGATAAAGGCAAAATATGGGAACATGTGCTCAGAATGTGACAGTAAGATGATGGAGGTGATAAAAGAGGTTTATGGACTGAAGAAATGGGAAAACCTTCAGGGTTTCTTTCAGTTATTTTAGTCTTGTTTTAGTTTTTAATTCTAATAAGCAATAGAGTGTTTAATCATACTGAACCCAAAAGGTGGTCTTATACATTGCTCTATTCTCTTAGCCTGAAAACTGGAAGACAATGAGTAAAAAAGATATCTAAAAAAGTTGAAGAAATCATTTCAAAAGGTGATGATAGTTTGGGCCAGAAAATGATAACTGAGTGTGAGGAAGCAGTGAGAAATACACAAGAGCAATGCCCACACCAGTAAAAAGGCAACTGAAGATACAGATCTGGGATTTGAGTTACTAGAACAGAAAATTCGATTTCGGTGTCATTGGCATAGAAGCAGTATTTGAGGCAATGAAAATAAAATCAAAATCAATTAGAAACTTGCCCTAAGTGTCTTTTTCTTAAATACTGGAGAAGAAAGAGAGAGGAAGACAAGGAATACAAGAAGCACAGACAGCAGAATGGGGCAGAGAGAAAGTCCTTGTCTGTGCCAGCCAATCACAGGGTACTGGCTATTCTGGGTAGCTACAGTTAGAATTTTTAAAAAATTATTCAACTTCCATGTAATTGTAATTAATCTAATTGATGTCTGAGTTTACTTTGGGAATTAAGTGAAATAATACAGAACAAAAGTGCTTTAAATTTAAAAATAGCCATGTAATTATACCAACAACCAAATTGTAGATAAGATTCCAATAGCAGCCTTAATGGAAACCACCCCATTTTCATCATTCCCTCCCATGAGCCCCCTCTGTCCCAGTAATCCTTATGATCTTCTCCAAGTGACACAATGAAGGACTGTACTTTCCTATTACCGATCTTATCTCCCAGTCACATCTCACATCTGGATTTCCTTCCCCTTCTAGTTTTCACCCTTTTCATTTTCTCCCTATTCTGCTCCAAGCAACACTCACACTTTTACTTCAGGAGAGGTAGAAGGAAGTTCTTAGTGCCATTTGACCATTTTGGTTTTGTTCAATCATGTCAAAATCTGGTTTGTAATATATAAAGCTACTAAGAATGTTTCCAGAATCAAGAATTGGTCTGTCAGATTCAGTGTGTGTGTGTGTGTGTGTGTGTGTGTGTGTGTGTGTGTTCACTTCTTTGAATTCTTATTTCCTTTTCATAGATATGACTCTACATATTCTCTCACAATACATATAATTTAATATCTTTTGGTTAATTTTAATGTCTCTTGGGCACTTTTGTTTACTTCAGGAAAACTGGAAACATCTCATTAAATTCTTAGCTCTAGATAAAGCAACAAGGTCCAGCCAAGGGAACAGTGCCACAAGCTTTGAATTCATCAAGAGCTGAACAGAGAATCCAGCCTAGACCAATTACTAGTGGCATGAATGAGCATAATATGTAACCTCTTAGGGACTTGATTTCTGGAGAAAATGAAAGTAATACCTTCTTTTTGGTAAGAGTACATTGGGGATTCAATAAAGTAACAGAGCCCAAGCACTAAAGTCCAGTGCCTGGTATAAGTAGGTGCTTAATACATACCCACTGAAAAAATGAAAACCAGTCCTATTTGTGCCTAACAAAGTGCTGAAGTCAATGAAAAGTCCACAGGTTGTAGGAAGCCTTGCTAAGATTCTGGATTAGCAGTAACTTCATAAAAAAAATTGTTTTGTGATGGGGTCTCATTATGTAGTCCAAGTTGACCTTGACCTCGATCCTGCTAGCCGCAGCCTCCACTAGTGCTGAGATCACAAGGTGTGTGCCACCATGTTCCACCAATGAAAACTTTTAATTTATTCATCACTACAAAACATTTCTGAGGGTTAATATATCTTCTATTTTTATGGAACTGGAGTTTGAACTCAGGGCCTTGCACTTGGCAGACAGGGGTTCTACCACTAAAGCCACACCCCCAGCTCAATATATCATTTTAAAGAACTGCATTATCGGTTGGAATGAGGGGAAATATTTAATAAAACTTTATGCTTTAATAAAACTTTATGCTTTAACCATAGAGTGGTTCAACAATCTCATTTTAGCCAGGAATTTAATTTTCTTTTTACTATCAGAAAGTATGTTAAATAACACTGAAAAATTGCCCATTGCATAGCTTCTATGCCAGCCTGCTGAAGATTCAACTTTCTTTCCATGTGAATTTTCCACACTCACTTTTGGGCAGCAAGTTAAGAACACAGTATGAGAATAATGGAAAAAGAGAATAGGTAACTCTGTAAGACCAGGAACCCGATCCTTTTAATGAAAACCTTGATTACTTTTCTTCACTTACCTGCCTCTTATCTCTGTGAGCAAAGTGGAGAAGGGAATTATGTCTGTCCCCCCATCACAAGTCAGTTCTTACAAAAGCTTACATTGGCCCAATCATAGGAGGCAAATATTTCAAACTCTGAGAAATGCAACTGTAGAAGATCTTTGATTCAGAATTTCTGGAGAAAAACATTTTTAAAATCTTTTTCCTGCTTTTCATTTACCTTTCTGTAGTCTAGGGTGTCTTTTACCCTTTGATTATCTTTTCAAATATAAAAATCTTGCTAATTCAATTGGTATGCCTAAAGAGCAGTGACTAAAAGTGTATTTGAGTTTATAGTGGTTTTGTAATGACTACCCATGTATCTGGAAGAGATCCAAAGTTCCAGAAACTTCATGTGTTACTCCCTGATTTTTCAGATCCAGTAAGGAGTGACTCTGATGTTTCCTAACTCTGAAGGAATCTTCCTGTGTGAGCGCTACTGTACACTAGAGCCTAATGCAAAGTTAAAGAGAGTTGCAGTTTTGACACACCACTTTTAAAAATTAATAAAATTCCCACTCTGTTTTAGGTTCTGTGCTCATCATGGTCATGAGGGTTCTTATTAGATTCCTAATAAGGAAGAATAAAATGCACATAGCCTTTAACAGACAATGGTTAACATACTGTTAAATTTTCCTTTCCCCACTTCATTGAACATTAATTTCTGAATCAGAAAGATGCAGATAGTGGTACAAGTCCAGGGAATTATTATAAGAGTGAAAGTCAAGGTTAGTACAGACTCACACAGTGCAATGCTTGGTACATAGTCAGTCCTCCTCCCTCCCTCCTTCTCTTCACATATCTATATGAGGTCTTACAGAATTAACTGACATTGAGTTCTATAGTTGCAGTGCCATTTTGATCTGTATTTTAGTGCAATCGTTACTATATTGGTAAAATATTCATTGGCTATAGTTTGATAGGGTGAAGAGTAGTCTTAGAGAGGATTGTATGTATACTATTATTCAGTAAAAAGTTTATATGCAAGAGGGACTTTGATAAACTCATTAAGCATCATTGGAATTTATCAAACTCAGATAAATTGGGTACCCATTGTTGCTCTAAAGTTTTACCATGCCCAACAGTCCAAATTCTATGCTTCCAAATCTTTGTTCTATACATTCTATAATATAATCAAACTTCAAATTTCATATGAAGAATCACTCACAGCTGATGACTTCAAGGGCAAAGACAAAGCATAAGAGGGAAACTCATCTGCCTGCCAACAAACCTATAGCCATCCTCTTCTTCCATTAGAGAAGAGGAGTGGGATGTCTTTCCTAAAGTCAATTTCCCTTCATTCCCATCCCCTTCTGCTTTCTCAAAGGGACTTCATCTCTCTTGTATGTTTAACACTTTCTTCTCTATTAGTTTCCAGATAAATCAAATTTGCTCTAATATCTTCCATCTAAGACAACACCACAAAACAAAACAACACTAGATGGTACCAGCACTGTCCCTCTAAACACTTTACTCTGTTGAGCTTCATGAAAGAGGAGACTATCCCCCATTTACTCCTCAACACACCAAATCCCAAGCCGACTTCCTCTCTCAACGTACTACAAAAACCGCTCTGGAGCCCGAGCCCAGCAACTTCTGTACTGCAACTCCACCGGAAACTTTTCAGTCTTTAGTCTACTTGACCACTCAACAGCGTTTGACAAAACTAACCACTACTCCTTAAAACAGTCTCCATCGATTTTCCTGATACCACACTGTTGGTTTTCTGTCTACTCCTTAAGAGCGCCTTTGAGTCTTCTTTACCATCCACTCTTCTGCCCACCTCTTAAAGCAGAAGTTACTCAGAGTGATTCTGGGCCTCACTATCTTTTGCATGTTCTTGTGACCTGGATTCTAAAAATACTTATATGTGGAATGATCAGTAATGTATACTTATATTTTAAACCATGTTGAACTTCAAACTTTTATATATCTGTGCACTTTATTTTTCTATTGCAATGTTTTACAGATGCCTCAAAATAAGCCCAAACTGGTATCTTCTCCTTCCTGGCAAACCCTTGCCCAACTCTCCCTTCCTCAGCTTTGCTACTTGCACCTCTGGACCCAGCTCTTCACCTCTTTACCTAATAATGCCTGTTAGTCCTTTAGGCTTCCACTTCCATGTCATACCCTTGAAAAGCCTCCTTTAACCCTTCTAATTAAGTTATACAGACTTATTTCACCCCATGTTTTCCTTCAGAGCACATATGACTGCTTAAAATTGCATTTCTATTTGTGATCTTCTTAATTCTGACTTCTCCCTCTTGCTAGGTTGGAAGCAATCCAGTGGGCTCCTCTCTATCAATTTCTTCCCCTTTTCAAATCTGCTCAGTGATTCTTCTCAGTGAAGCCTTTCCTGACCGATAAGGTTTTTCCCTTATTCAAATTTTCACCCTCTCATCACACGTTTTAGGCCTCAAACATCTCCCTTTTTTTCTTTTTACTTATACTTATCAACTTGTATTTTCTTCCTCATCCTAAAATATATGTTCCATAAATATTTCTTGTCTGTTTTGTTCATTGATATATCTCAAATGCCTAGCACATGATATGAGTTCAATAAATATTTGTTTAATGAATGAGGGGCAGTGTCTGTTTTGGTCCCCACTAGTCTAGGTTAATCAATTTCTGTGGAATTAAAAGTCAGACAATGTACAATCTACAGTGAGATGAAGAATAGAATTCAAGTGAGAATTCAATGAGTGAATGTTGTTTTCAGATGAAAACAGCATCTTTAATCTGGAATCTAGAAGTGGCCCTTATCCTTTTGCATTGTTTTCTTTTCAGCACAGTTAATCTTGTCTTTCACTCTCATTCTTTACATTTTAAGAAGTTTTAAGAAATAATACTACAAAATGGAAACTGCAGAGGAAAAGACCAGGTCCATATTCTTCCCTGGTGTAAGGGAAGGTCTAAGCCCTCTTCCTGACACGTAATGGGAGCATAATAAATGCTATGGGAGTGAATGACCTGCAGTCATTCAGGTGGCCGCAAAGGGAAGGCTGGGCAGCCACACCGTAGCAGAAGCCAGGGATCATGGGAGCTGTATTCCTGGCTCACCCATCTGAGGAATCTGACAATCTCCTTGGGCCTAGTTCTTCGTCTGGGAAATGAGAATAGGAAGCCAGATGATTCAGCTCACCTTAAATAGGCCTGGAAGTTCCAGGAGACCAGGACCTACCTCTGCCTTTTCACCAATATGAAAACAAGTCCCAGATCGCATTGATCTTCACACTGCAAACCCTCAACATTTTAAAATTCAAGTGCTAACATTTTACGGAAAAATGACTTTGAGGTCTCCTACGTAAATCATTCTTCTAGGGAAAACCAAATACAGACTATCATTTTAGAAACATGCTAGGGATGCGTAAAGGGGGAGTACAAAGTTGGGCGCGGTGGCTCACCACTGTAATCCAAACACTAGCGAGGCTGAGGTAGGAGAATTGTGAGCTGGAGACCGACCGGCTTAGGTTACATAGCAAGACCTTACCTAGCTCTCCCCTCCAAAAAAAAAAAAAAAAGTACATGACTAGTGAATGCCTGTTTACTCCCGGTGAGTTGGTTAAAGACGCCAGTTTCCATTTTCACTCTATTTTTGGGGGTTGTTTAATCTCATTTCTATAAATGCCTTTGGCGCTTTACTTGAAACCCTCATGTCGGTGAGTGAAGACACCAACCTTGCAGAGCTCCTGTATTGTACACCTCCCCCCGACCGGTTCCCGTCTCTCCAACCTTCCTTCCCCGCCTTGCGGCCGTTTCCCACTTCCCAGCGCTCCCCTCCTCGCCCATCCCCCACCTTCGCCTCCCTCCCCATTAGCAGACGTCACTTGGAGGGTCTCGCTCTGAGGGAGGCTGGAGAGAGGAGACCCGGCGCTCAGCCGCAGCACCCCAAACCTCCTCCCCCTGCCAGTTACTGGGGAACGTGGCTTTCCAACTACGCTGGAAATGCAATTTCTTATCGCAGGAAAATCATCTCCACTGTCCCCCAGGACCGCTGGCGGGAAGGGTCTGTGTATTTACACTTGCAGTCTGGCCCGGGAGCTGCAGAGGAAATTGATTGGCTCCCTTGCGCCCCTGACCTCGGGCTGGCCAGCCCGCCCCGCCCTCCCGGACCCCGCCCCGCCCTCCCGGACCCCGCCCCCTCGTGCAGCCATCTGCTTCGCAGTCTGTCGGCCTGTCTCTCACTCCGCCTCTTTTTCCCCTCCACCACTTCTCTCCAGCCCCAGCTTACCCCGCCCCTTCCCCCGCCCCAGCCCGGGCTCCGCCCCTTCCCTCTCCCCGCGCCCCCGGCTCAGAATCTTCTGCGGTCGTTGCTCGGGAGACGAGCCGATACCAGGCAAATAGGCATTCGAGAAAGAAAAGGGGGGAAAGCTACACGGCAGCCTGGTAACAAAGGAGCAATAAAAGCGGCTCCCCCCGCCACCAAAGGCGGCTAAGGACGCGTCTGAGAGAAAAATCTGAAAGCGAGCTAGCAATCACCCCAATTTAAAACAGGAGGGAAATGCAGAGGAAGGGGCATGATTCGCGTTGGGGGTGGGGAATATCATCATCCCTTAAATGAACATTTGGGAATCTCCTGGATGGTGGTGTTGGATCAGCCCAGGTGGCTGTTCAAGTTGGAACTCTACTAAAACAAGATTCGTGACCATCCAGGTGGCTGGGGTCTTGGGCCAGGCCAGCAGGCTCCCTTACGGGTGGTAACACGTTTGTTGGCAAGATGTTTTTCTACAGAAACGTCCTGACGTCTGCCCTGTGGAATATTACTTCGCGATCGCACAGTGCAGCTGAAGGAAGTGGACAGTGAGAAGACGAAGCTACACGTATTGACGTTCAGATTGGTGATTTTCACAGCAGCACTTGAACAAAGAATTATTGGCTTGAATCAACTGTCTTTTTCACTCGGAGTGTGACCTATTTCCCTACAATGAGCAGAAAATAAAACTGAGAATTCAGAGCCAGCAACTAAGAGAAATGAACCATTCCCTCGACTGCTTCTCACCTCCATAAGGGAGCGATCACTCACGGCAGGATCACTACATGTAAAGGCGAAGATGTGGGTGCTAGAGGAGTGCTTGCTAGGCTGTACCCTTGATCCCTCCCCACCAGAAACGCAAATCGAGTCCTGTCTTTCACACACTAAGATTGGTACTTCGTGGCAAGGCGTTCAGTGGTCAGAGAGGTATCACGCCTGTATACCACTAAAGAAGCTTTTCTTCTGACCCAAGTTAGTCGTGGAGCGTCCAGGGATGTTCTTGCTGTCTGTCAAGATGCTGGCAATTCCTTCTTAGAATAGTAATCGGTTGTTTAGAATTTCATTACTGGTGCCTGCCTTCCTTCCAGGAGCACCCTCGCTGCTGTGCGCGCGCGCAAACACACACCACACCACACACACACACACACACACACACACACACACACACACACACGTTCAAAAACAGTCCCTCCGAATGTTGGCAGAAGGCTGCAAACGATCCATATTGACGCAAATAGCAGCATCCCAACTGTAAATATGGGTTCGTACACTTCAGGCTGTGTTTCATCTCACCACAGAGGAAAATTATTCATGTCATTTTGTACAGTGATAAAATGCAAGCAGTTTTGATCTTGCGTAAATGGCCTTTGCTATGTATTGTGAGGAAAGTAATCACTAATTGTAAGTAGCCAGAGACACCAAATCTGATGAGCTCCGAAGGCCAATCTCAAAATATTTTATCTCTTGCCTATGTGAGAGAGGAAAAGGGAGCGTGGCTTCGGCTGTTTGCTGCTTTTGCATTTTCCACATCTGGCCTACAGACCTAATTCCAGCTAGCCATCTCGTTTAATGAAATTCGATCTTCGTGGTTTAAATACCTTTCAATGTGGGACGATTTAACAATTGCAGTAGTTAAAAAAAAAAAAAACTGCGCACTATCTGTGAAACCCATATGGAACGCGGAGAAAGAAAATATGCTGCAAACACACAAATGCTACCCATTGTCTTTAACACTAGCACGCACATACATACACATAAACACACGGGAAAGATGGGGGAGGGGAACGAGTGTAGCGACAGACACGGATATAGACGGACAAGAGTCAATGCGAGTCAAGTTAACGCTTTCTCCGCCCCCATCCACAAGTACTCCCCCCCCGTGTTAATTCCAAACAAAGCAAGCCAATCAAGGGATACATTATTATTTTCAGGCAGAAGGAGGCAAGAGGCATGTATTTTTTAATTGATTTATTTATTTGGAGGACATTAATTCCCGGTCTGAGGCTGATTTTCAAACCGTTTGCAAAGCGCGGCTCCATTGTTCACCGGGCGCGCAGGCCCCGCCCCCTGCTTTGTGTGCGGCGCGCGGATTGGCCGGCGCGCGCGGGGGCCGCGTCAGCGCCCGAGAGCCCATTCATCTGTGCACTTGGGCGTTGGACCCCGCATCTTATTAGCAACCAGGGAGATTTCTCCATTTTCCTCTTGTCTACAGTGCGGCTACAAATCTGGGATTTTTTTATTACTTCTTTTTTTTTAAACTACACTTGGGCTCCTTTTTTTGCGCTCTACTTTTCCACCTTTTTCCCTCCCTCCTGCGCTGCTGCTTTTTGATCTCTTCGACTAAAATTTTTTTATCCGGAGTGTATTTAATCGGTTCTGTTCGGTCCTCCTGACCACCCCCACCCCCTCCCTCTGGTGTGTGTGCCGCTGCTGCTGTTGCTGCTGCCGCCGCCGCTGCTACTCGCCCCGTCGTTACACCAACCCAAGGCTCTTTGTTTCCCCTCTTGGATCTGTTGAGTTTCTTTGTTGAAGAAGCCAGCATGGGTGCCCAGTTCTCCAAGACCGCAGCGAAGGGAGAAGCCGCCGCGGAGCGGCCCGGGGAGGCGGCCGTGGCCTCATCGCCTTCCAAAGCGAATGGGCAGGTAAATTCTACCTGTGGTTTTCGTCATTTCTTTGGTGTCTTTCTCGAGTCTCGACGCTTCCCCTTCCTTCTGATCGCGCCCGAGACGCATTCGGTGGCGAGGACCATGGCTGGATTCTAGTCTGAAAGTTGAATGGGAAAGGATAGCCTAAATTGCCAATTTTTCACAAGAAGGGTTTCCCCACCCCCACCCCAAAGGAGTGGTTCCCGGGGACCCTGGCCAATTCTTTCGTAGACGGGAGGAAAAGAGTGATAATCGTCTAAAATGGCGTGGTTTGGAGATTGGCAGAACGTGACTAGCTAGGTGCCCCCCCGCCGCCGCCGCCGCCAGGTTGCATTTGTATTTGGGGCTACAGTGGTGTTTGGGTGGCTCTCGTATTTGTTGTCGACACCGGGTCGCCTTCGTGATTCCTGAACTGGTGTGGTTGTGCGTGTGTGTGTAGGGAAGAGAGCGAATGGGATGGCGGTGGAGAAAGGCGAGGAGGGAAGGCTTGTCTTATTGTATGTCTAGGCGGCTTCTTGGAAAGGTGGCTGGTTGCAGCTTGACCGAAGGCTTTCGGTGCCTTTCGGGGCTCTCCCACTGCCCTCGATCTTTCTTTGTAGCTGTCTGTGGAATCACACACCCATTTGACTTTTAAATGGTGTCCCTGGGGTGGTGGGAACACTCGATGGGTCGTTTAAGCAGCTCTCCAGCTGGTCTAGAGGAGGTAATTTTTGCGTTTCGGCCGGGATTGCTCGTGTGCGTGGTGCCTGGGCCACCCGCGAGGAGCCGCCCCCGCGAAGCCGGGACCCAGGCTACAGCCACGGTTGGGTGGGCGCGAGAGGTCGGCCATGGGTGGCTGCTTCCCAAACACGGGGCACCCACCACGCCTCTCCTCCTAGAACTAGAGCCTTATTGCTTCGCCTACTCTAACCTACCAGGGAAGGACGGGCTCCGTCAAGAGGCTTTAAAACCCGTTAAAAATACAAAATGCGCTGCCCGGGCGCGCCTTGGCTTGGCAGAATTACGGACGAAGGTGGGCGTGGAATGAGAGGCGAGACCTCAAAAACGGGGGGTGTCCCGCAGCCTTGGAGGTTTAGCAGGACTGGTAGACTGGGAAGCCACCTGAGCTTTGTTTGCGGACTCTTCGCTACGCGTTCCGGGCTCGGGGGCGCCTCGGCCTGCGGGCAGGGCCCGGCTGGGCAGGGCGGGGTGGCCCGGCGGCCCCGCCCCTGCCCTCCTCGCCCCGCCCCACCCTCGGCGCGGTGGAGGCGCAGCGCCCCCTGCGGGCAGCAAGGCCGTGGCGCATCGCGCGCGCTCTGCTGGCTGCAGTGCTGTGATCCCTTGGGGACGCTCTCTGTTTTGAAGCAGCCTTTTGGGTTGAGGGGACCGGGGTGGGGGGGTGACCCCCCCCGTGCCTTCTTTCCCGGGGCGCTCGCTGCCTCGAGTGCTCATCTGCTCCTTCTTTTCCCAAGCCCTCGAGGCGACGGCTGCAATGGCTCCTTCGCCTTCCCCACTTCGGCCTCTGGCCTTAGGGCCACTTTCGTCGAAAGTCGGGACCCTTCGGGTTCCCCAAACCGCGCAGCCCTTTTTCTCGGTTCGTGGAGCTCTGGCCTGGGCCTCCACGCCGCCTCCCCAAGACTGCGGGAGTGGAGCTCCCCCTACGGGGATGCGGGTCCCTCCCGACCCCCGGGGTTGGGGGCGGAATGGCGGTGCCCTGGCCGCTTCAGTGACGCTCCCGCTCTTTCTGCCCCGCAGGAGAATGGCCACGTGAAAGTAAACGGGGACGCTTCGCCCGCGGCCGCCGAGCCGGGCGCCAAGGAGGAGCTGCAGGCCAACGGCAGCGCCCCGGCCGCCGACAAGGAGGAGCCCGCGGCCGCCGGCAGTGGGGCGGCGTCGCCCGGCGCGGCCGACAAGGACGAGGCGGCAGCCGCGGCCCCCGAGCCCGGGCCCGGCGCGGCCGACAAGGAGGCCCCCGCGGAGGGCGAGGCCGCCGAGCCCGGCTCGCCCACGGCCGCCGAGGGCGAGGCCGCGTCCGCCGCCTCCTCCACGTCTTCGCCCAAGGCCGAGGACGGCGCCACGCCCTCGCCCAGCAACGAGACCCCGAAAAAAAAAAAGAAGCGCTTTTCCTTCAAGAAGTCCTTCAAGCTGAGCGGCTTCTCCTTCAAGAAGAGCAAGAAGGAGGCGGGCGAGGGCGCTGAGGCCGAGGGCGCCGCGGGCGGCTCAGCCGAGGGCGCCAAGGACGAGGCCGCCGGCGAGGCGGGCGCGGCCCCCGGGGAGCAGGCGGCGGCGGCGGCGCCGGGCGACGAGGCTGCGGCGGCGGCGGGCCAGGAGGCCGCGGCGGGCGCCGACCCGCAGGAGGCCAAGCCCGAGGAGGCCGCTGTCGCACCCGAGAAGCCAGCGGGCGGCGAGGAGCCCCCGGCGGCCGAGGAGGCCCCCCAGGCGGAGGAGAAGAAGGCCGAGGAGGCCGGGGCCAGCGAGGCGCCCTCCGCCGCGCCCCCCGAGCAGGAGGCGCCGGCCGCCGAGGAGCCCGCGGCCTGCGCGCTGTCGTCGTGCGCCGCGCCCTCGCCCGACGCCCAGCCCGAGTCCAGTCCAGAGGCGCCCCCCGCCGAGGCCGCCGAGTAGAGGCCAGGTCCCGCCGAACCGAGGACTTTCTCCCCCGTTTGTTTGTTGGAGTGGTGCCAGGTACTGGTTTTGGAGAACTTGTCTACAACCAGGGATTGATTTTAAAGACGTCCTCTTTTTTTTTTTTTTTCTCTCTCTCTCTTTTTAGCAGCAAGTTTTGTTTTTTGGATTTTTTTACCCTCCCTCCCCACAGATCCCATCTCAGATCATTCTCTTACCACCATTCCAGCAGGTCGAGGAGAGCTGAAACACCTTCCTCTGCCTTGTTTCTTTCTTTTTTTTCCTCTCTTTTTTTTAAAATTTTTGCATCAGTATTAATGTTTTTTGCATACTTTGCATCTTTATTCAAAAATGTAAACTTTTCTTTGTCAGTCTATGGACATGCCCATATATGAAGGAGATGGGTGGGTCGAAAAGGGATATCAAATGAAGTGAGTGAGAGAAAGGGGCCACGATGGAGAAATGAGTGGTACATGACTTTGCCAAGATAGTGTGCCACTAGAAATGATGGTGTAAAGGCTTAGTCTTTTTTTCTTTTTTTTTTTTTAAAGAAAAGTTATTACGATGTATTTTGCAAGGCAGGTTTACAACACTAAAGTCTTGACTAAGAAGGAAAGGAAAAAAAAAAAACCAATACCCAGATTAAAAAAAAAGATCATAGTCTTAGGAGGTCATTTAAACCATAGGAACTTTTCACTTATCTCCTGTTAGCTGTAGCAGTCAGTGATTAAGTAGAACTACAGTTGTATAGGCTTTATTGTTTATTGCTGGTTTATGACCTTAATAAAGTGTAATTATGTATTACCAGCAGGGTGTTTTTAACTGTGACTATTGTATAAAAACAAATCTTGATATCCAGAAGCACATGAAGTTTGCAACTTTCCACCCTGCCCATTTTTGTAAAACTGCAGTCATCTTGGACCTTTTAAACACAAATTTTAAACTCAACCAAGCTGTGATAAGTGGAATGGTTACTGTTTATACTGTGGTATGTTTTTGATTACAGCAGACAATGCTTTCTTTTCCAGTTGTCTTTGAGAATAAAGGAAAAAAAAATCTTCAGATGCAATGGTTTTGTGTAGCATCTTGTCTATCATGTTTTGTAAATACTGGAGAAGCTTTGACCAATTTGACTTAGAGATGGAATGTAACTTTGCTTACAAAAATTGCTATTAAACTCCTGCTTAAGGTGTTCTAATTTTCTGTGAGCACACTAAAAGCGAAAAATAAATGTGAATAAAATGTACAAATTTGTTGTGTTTCTTTATGTTCTGATAATACTGAGACTTCTTGGTCTTAGGTTAATTTTTAGGAAGATCTTGCATGCCATCAAGAGTAATTACTATTTGATTGTGGTTTTTAATCTGAACTTTTCAAGCTTTGAAACTCATAATCAGTGTCAGATTACATATATAGAAAAAGATCTTATACCATGTCAAGTCTGTTATCATTTATCTGCTTTTAGCTTTCACTTAAAAAACTGAACATAATTATTTTTACTGTAGTTATGTAGCATGTCAGATTAAGTCATTTAGGACAAAAGTGATGTGACCCTAAGACTATTTAAATGTCTTACGAGACTATTTCATAAAATCATTTTCTTGTCATGTTGTTCCAGAAACTTAAATTTTATAATGAATGAAAGTCTGGTGAATCCAAACTACAGATGGGTCATGAAAAAGTGGCCAAATGTGTTTCAAAAATTGATGGTGTATTACCTGCCATTGTAATGCTTAGCACTTGGCTGACTTCCAAATAATTGCTTAGATTATGTGTTATAGCTTAAGAAAACTTTATATAATGAAGTAATGGTGTTGAAAGGACAGTGTCAGTTTATGGGCCATTAGCATAGTTACAACCTTTGTTTTTTCTAAATGAAAGTGCATTAGCATCTTGTTAAAGAAAAAACTTAGAAAATAATACTTATGTTAATAATCCTTACTAGTTTACCTCCTGCTCTTTTCCATTCCATAACTGGATTTTTTTTTTTCTTCGCTACACCCTAAACTGGTTGACTTCTGTGTCAAATACCCTTGCTTGATTAAATGTAAAGTTGTTTATGCACACCTGTTTTACCATTTTTGAGCAGTATACAATGTGGGGTTCATGATAAATCAATGAACCACATTTTTAACACCTGAATGCCACATCTTAAACTCATTAGATTACAAATTAGCTTTTTGAGGAATTCTTTTAGTTGGAATAATGGATCAAAAATAATGGTTCATGACCTCCAGACACCCTCCCCACTACAAAATCAAGTAACATTTGGAAGGGTGTTTCTTACTCTTTGGTTTCTTGGTGTTTGAAAGCAAATCTGGTAACCAAAGGACTGGTTTATGGGTCTTGCCCAACTTAATCAATTTTGTTGCAAATACCTAGTTGGCCAAGTGCGTTGCCTGGTATGTAGTAAGACTCAGTAAAAGAAATGGATTTAAAAATAACTCCCAAAGTGAGTAGTCAAAAATACTGTGTAGAAAACTTATATATTGCTAGGGTTGCTCTTTTTTTAACAGCTGGGACTTATTAAGATGAATTATTTTGATTTTAATCACTGCCTAAAACACTTTGGGTGGTATTGATGGAGTGGTGGATTTTCCTCCAAGTGATTAAATGAAATTTGACATATCTTTTCATCCAAAGTTTTGTACATCATGTTGTTTTCTAATGGAAAAAATGTTAATATGGCTTTTTGTACTACTAAAAATAGCTTTGAGATTAAGGAAAAATAAATAACTCTTGTACAGTTCAGTATTGTCTTATTAAATCTGTATTGGCAGTATGTATAATGGCATTTGCTATGGTTATAAAATACTTCCTCTGGATTATAATAATCATTTGATCCAATTCCTATTGCTGTAAAATAAAGTTTTACCAGTTGATATAATCAAGCCTGCTAAAATAGGATTTTTTACAAATTTTATTTTTAAGGGCGAGTATTAGAGAAAAAAAAAATTTCAGTGTTACAGGTAAGGGTTACTGTTACCCACTTGAAAGATTTAGAAGATACATATTTGATATAGTTAGGATATAAAAGTATATTCATTGAAGGTGAGTTATTTGCTCACAGTTCCAAACTTACTGGTACCACACGATGATCAAGAAACAGTTTTCTCCCAAATATAAATTTGACTGAACATTGTGGCTAAGGATTTAGGGTAAGGTGCTTGAACTCATTTAAGATCCTTGAATTGCAGTTGGGTGGGTGGGTGGGGACATGGTTTAATGTAGTCCTAGTCAATTTGAACATTTTAAAATTGGTTAAGTAGGACTGGTAGAGTTGTTCAAGAGGTAAGATTGCCTACCCAGCAATCATGAGGCCTTGAGTTCAAACCCCAGTGCCACCAATATGTATACGTATGTATATATGAATATATATATATTTGGTTAAGTACTCTTTAGCTTTCCTTTAATCATTCACTGTGCAAATTGGACACTTGTGTACATTTTTCCACTTTCCAGTTATATTAAAATACAGCAGGGTGTAACAAACAGGAATTTAAAAATGCTTTTAATAAGCAAATCTCTCAGCTCCTATCGGAGATTCAAGTTTGAGTACTTCTTTATGCTAGCTTGAAATGGAAAATACATACTTTAAAAAGCTTAGGTGTGAATTTCAACAAATTTGCTTTAGGATTTTGTGTTTTCAATGTTTAAAAGTATTAAATAGGGCTATAGTTGACTCAACACTGATGGGATTATCTGTTTTTCTATTTTACCATTCTAATAATGTGGTGATCACATAAATTATAAAAAATAGTCCTCGCTGCTACATAATTGCATTTTTTTGTTGTTGTAGGTAGGTCAAGGTAAAATTGAGGTAATTTTTTTTGTCTGGAATTTGTTCAACCCAAAAACCACTACGCAATTCCTCTTTCAAAGACACACATGGGAATGTGTTTTATGGTATCTGACATGACTCATCTGTAACCAAAATGATAATCCTTACCTTCATCTCCTGCCTAGCAAACTGAGTGCTAATGACTTTCCAGAAGCCATACCTTTTCTCCAAAACTGATTTGGCATCATTCACAAAAGTGTCTTCTAGATAGTAGGCATTTCTTGTGATGAAGTTATTAAAATGCTTTGAATCTTAGAAGCATTAACTAAAGGAATAAACTTTTGAAGATCACTAGAAGGGAAGCCTCATGTTCAAGTACATAGATGGTGTTTCATTTTAGGGGAAAAAGTACTTATATTACTTTGCAAAATTTTATTGGAAATATGATTGAAACACTTTTTTGGAAATGCAAGGAAGGAAAAGAAGTAGCATCTTTTATAGTAAACATTTTAAGTCTGAGGGATTCAATTTAAAGATTACAAGGCTGAGGCAGCTTAATCAATGTTTGCACTGACTCTGTGTTATGCTTAGTAATGATGTGCAATGTTGAAACACAAGCAAGGAACAAGACCCTCAGCAGTCCACTCTGCAGTATTTTGCTTTCTCTATGACAGGGATGGTGGCTGGTGACTGTCCCTGTTAAACAGATGGTGGAACATTCCTGACTAGATCTTTCACTGTTCTTCACATGTCTGTCCTCCAGCTCAGTACTCCAAAAAGGAAATCTAATCACCCCAAAGTGACAATATGGAGACTTACAAATCTACTTCAGGAATTGTTTGGGAAGATATGTAAACTGTAAGATTATTCTGAGGTTCTATGTTTACTTGCAGGAGGTAATCAAAATTAAAAGTGTTAGAGTTGAGGTTTAAACACAAGAGTCTTTTTGGAGACAGGGTTCCTCTACGTAGCTCCTAAACTAGAAATCCTCCTGAGAGCTGGGATTACAGGTGTGCACCCTAAAACAATTAGTTTTCCTAGTACAATGCCATAAAGTTTTTTTTTTTAATGGTGCATTTTCATTATTTGATTTCTTAGCAATTCTTAAAGATTGCTTTGGTGATCTTGGAAACTACTATAGAAGAAGTAGATGTGGGACAAATGGAAAGGTTTACATTTTTTAATTCTTCAGGGTTTGAACCATTGTCCTGTCAAATAAGAACACTCAGTCTCTGTACATAAGGGTTCTGCTCTCACAGATTCAACAACCATGAATTTACAATATTCAGAAAACATTGTTTCCATACAGAACATGCATAGAGTTTTTTTAATTCCCTAAACAACACAGTCTAACAACTATTTACAAAGCATTTGTACTATATTAGGTATCATAAGTAGAGTTGATTTCGTATACAAGAGGTTATGTGCAGATTATATACAAATGTTACTCTGTTTTAGAAGGGACTTGAGCATCCTTACATTTTATTGGAGGGTAAAGGGGAGATTTACTTTTAAGTATTGGTACATGCTTTATTTTGTTTGGAATATTATGCCAAGAAGTCTTCCATGATACACAATTTCAAAGAAATGAGATGTAAGGCAACTGTTTTCTTAGTCTCCAATTACTGTATTGTAATTATATTTAAAGTTATCAAAATCCATCAACACCTTATTCCATGTACTAAGGAAAATGTTTGGAATGTACAAGTGTGAGGAGACTCGGCAATCCCTAGTCAGTGGAGACCCATGCATAGACACACAGGTGTTAGCACTTGGTGAAGCAGCACTAAACAGAACATAACAGGCAATAATGACTGCCCTGGCAAAATGCTAACACTTTTAAATCATAAACTCTTTTGTAAATGTCACAATGTACCCTTGGTGCAACCATAATATACTGATAAATAAATAAATAAATAAATAAATAAATAAATAAATAAACTTTTAGCATCCAATGTGTGTCACAGAAACTGGCAATTGTTAAAGATAAATTATACTCATTACAGAGCCCAGAGTCTCCAATGGCAGGATTAACTGACAGTTTTAAATAAGAAAAGGTTTTGAGGATGTTGAATTTAAGTGAACATAGGATGGCATTCCTTTCAACTACCAACTAGAGTAACTTAATTTTGGTGATTTTAATAATTGGTAAACATTGGAGGAGGCAATAGATCATCTAAAGTAGATAACATTTGAAAGGATTTCCTTGATTCCTGGTGAGACTAAAGAAAAAGGAGTTTATGGATTTGGTTAGGTCATATTATAAAAATATTAATTATTAACTGGAAAAATCAATTATCTTAATGTGTCATTTTCTCTAGTCTCTGAGGCATTATCTTGTTCATTAATTGGACTACAATAGTACAAAGAATGTCTTATTTTTCCTTTCTCATACACATACTGATATTTTAAAAGCACAAGTTACTGCCAGGAATTTGGTTTTTTGTTTTGTTTTGTTTCTTTGTTTTTTTTGGTGAGTCTGGGGTTTGAACTCGGGGCTTCACACTTGCAAAGCAGGTGCTCTACCACTTGAGTCATACCTCCAGTCCATTAGTTATTTTGGAGATAGGGTCTCTCTCAAACTATTTGCCCCGGCTGGTCTCAAACCATTTGCCCCGGCTGGTCTCAAACCATGATCCCCCTATCTCAGCCTAGTAAAAAGCTTGAGCCGTGGGCACCCAGCTTAAAGGGGCACTTTTTGATCAGAATTTGATTCTTTAAAATTCTTTGTGTGAATGTCTTTAATTTTTTTTTTTTTAATCACTGATAGTACTAAGGTTTGAACTCCGAGTTTTATGCCTGACAGTCTGACTTTCTACTGCTTGAACCATGACTCCAGCCCTTCTTGCTCGCTCTGCTTATTTTGGAGATAGGGTCCTGCTTTTTGCCTAGACTGGCCTGAACCACTATCCTCTTATTTTTCGCTTTTTGTCATCAACAGGCTGCCAGATACACCCCACTGAGCCTAGCTTTTTTCCTTTGAGATGGAGTCTCATGAACTTTTTTTTGCCTGGGGTTGGCCTGGAATGGCAATCCTCCAAATTTCAGCCTCTCAAATAGCTAGGACTATAGGCATGAGACATGGTGTCCTGCTGATTAATCTTTTGTAGCATGTAGTTATAACAGGAACCATCATGCACATGTGATCTACAATAAAGAAGAACATGTGTAGAATAATGATTGTTAAATTTTCTTTCTTTTTTTGTTCTTCTGTAGGTCTCATTCCTGTTGACTAGCCTTGTGGGAATCCACTGTTCTTTATAGGAATTCCATCTTTATTGTTGTGTTTCAGGGAAAGCTATCCAGCCAGGAGTTTGAAGTCACTTTAAAACTCTAAATATCTAAATTAGCCCGCTAGAATTTGACAGGGATGACTGCTCTTAACCATGGCTGATAATGTCACTTTCACAAAATGTGCTGTGGCTTTTTCCCTGCCATAAAGAAATTTTTTAAAATTTACTTTATTTTTGAGTTAGCATACTTCAATAATATGAGGGGATTTCACTATGATAATTCCATGAGTGTGTATAGTGTACCTTGAGCAAGTTCAGCCCCTGTTAGATTCCTATCCCCCTGTCCTCCTCTGCCCAGAATTCCATCTTTTTAAAGATGGAATTTAAATTTTTAAAGATGGGGGTGGGGATTACAACTCTATAAATAGTTCTGTTACATTTCAACAAATTTTAATAGAGATAGTTTCAAATAGATGGCTTTATATTTTCTGAATAAATATAACCTTCTGTTGGATAGCATATTGAAGAAATATCATCATACCATGGTGAAAATATGTCTTTCCTTATATATTCAGCCACTGGATGAAATGTGTGATTATAGCACAAAATGTATTAAAATTTAAGTTTTAAGAGAATGTTTTTACTGTGGACTTTTGAAAACAAGAGAAGGAAAATATATAAAGACTGATTACCCATGGAAGAGGTGTTTTCTGGCTCATTTAAAGGGAATTAAGGGGTAGTGGAGTGGCTCAAGTGGTAGAGCACCTGCCTAGCAAGTGTGAAGCCCTGAATTCAAGTCCCATTACCACCAAAAAAGAAGGGAATTAAATAAAATTATTAATCACCATATTGTTTAAATGCTTTTTTTTTCAATGGAAGTGATAACTACTACTTTAGAAAGAAAGAGCTATTTTATCTCATCCTTGTGGGTTCCCCAGACCACACCTCACTCATCTCAAGTAGCAACAATGAACCTTGTTTCTCAAATATCCCCCTGTACTATCATTCCTAAAATACACTCGCTAATACACACAGGATTGAAAAAAGGAAGCAAGAATCTTTTAGTGCACATGTGTTTGCATGTATGGTTTTCTCTGTCAGGGAGAATCCAAAAACCATTAAAAATGTTAGTCACTTGAAATACTGAAGTCGGAGGTAAAGAGTTTTGATGTCAGGTGAATTGCAGACCACCTAGGAGCAGAAAGTGGAGGTTGAGGACCAGAGCTTTAGGCCCTGGCATTCCTTTAGAGAGGAAGCAGCAATAAAAACAAGAAATGAGGACAACACGTTTTCTTTGTTTTGCACATTTTATATGTTTGATTACTGAATGTTGAAATCATATTTCACATCTTTTTTAAGGAGTAGTACTGGAGATTGAACTCAGGACCTCACCACATCTGTTTTTTGTTTCTTTTTTTTTTTTAAGACAATCATCATTTTTTTTTTTAATCAGTTTCTCCGAGAGGGAAAGGAGATAAAAGAATGGTATAGGAGTGAATTCGACTCTGATATACTGTAAGAATTTTAGTAAATGTCACAATGTACATCCAGTACAACAATAATTAAAAAAAAAGAAGAACAAGAAATCAGTTTCTTTACAAAGTTATACTGTTTCCATGGAGTTAGGGTATCATGTAACCAGGGTGAAAAGCAATTAAAATTAATTACTGTGGTAGAGGTTAGGCTAGGTTAAAGTACCTACCCACCCACCAACATTCCAGACCTCTAAAAGAGGTCTGTGTGTGCAGGGAAGTAAATAAGGGTTTGACACATGGAGTATTAAGTTAATTAATTAGCATCAGAAGAAAGAAAAGTCACATATGATAGGTCATAAATATAGATGGAGAAAAGAAGAACTCAAAATTTTTGTTGAGCTTTAAGTTCTAGAATTTCAAACATGTTTGTTCAAAATGTAGCTTCCTTGTTCTTTCTCAAAAAATTCTTCCCAGATAAAGTGGCGTTATCTGTGGAACTTGGTGCAGGACTAAAGTTTCTTTCATATGGTTATCAAAAGTTACTGATTCTTTTATGTATGAGCTATTGTGCTTAGGTTCTCAGGATATGGTCATGAAAAAAGACAAGTTTTTTCCTGAGAAGCACACAGGTAAAAGGCAAATCTTATAAACAAATTATGAAATATAACAGAAAACCACCTTTATAAAAATGGATCTATATCTCAGAAGCCATCTAAATGTTAGAAATGATTAAAATATAAAAAGGTTATAGAAGAATCCGAGACAGATTTTCTCTAACTATCCAAGTGAGAAATACTCCACTGGTATTTAACTACATAAAAACAAAAAGTTAGCCAGGCTCGGTGGTGCATGCCTATAGTCCTAGCTACTTGGGAGGCTGAGGCAGGAGGATCACTTGAGTCCAGGAATTCTGGGCTGCAGTGCGCTATGCCGATCGGGTGTCCGCACTAAATTCAGCATCAATATGGTGACCTCCTGGGAGCCAGGGACCACCATGTTGCCTAAGGAGTGGTGAACTGGACTAGGTCAGAACTCATGTGCTGATCAAAACCAAAAAGTTGTACATGGTAAAAATTACTGTAAATAAAGTAAAAAAAAAAAAAAAACTGAGGAAAATATTTGCAACTTGCAAATAAAAGGTTAGATTTCCTAAAGAGTTTTTATAAATTAATAATGACAACACACAAAAAAACTCCTCAATATCCCAACAGAATCCGAAAGGATATCAGCCATTCAGTTAAAATGTAATAAATACAAACAGCTCTCAATTATATCAAAATCTGTTCAAAGTCATTAAAAAAATTAGGACTACAAATTATAATTATGCCATTTTCTGCTTATTAGATTAGCAAAGATGGAAAAGTTTGGTAGCACACAGTGTTAATGAGGTGTGGGGAACAATGATTAAAGTGTAAGAAATGAAATCTCCTATGGAAACAATTTTGTAGTATGTGTCACAATCATCAATGCATATCCTCTTATACCCTAAAAGTTTACTTTATGAACTCGTCCCATGGGTATACTCGCACATGTCAAATGACAAGCGTATATTAATAGCAGTATTGTTTGTTAAAAAAAAAAATGAGTAGAAACAACCCAAATGACCATTAGAAAGGTTGGACAAAATAGATTAGGGTACATCTATCCACATGGTAGTATACCATATGTTTTGGTTATTGCTAATAACATAGCAATATATGGTGACTTAAAACAGTAACAATTACTTATTTCCTCTCAGAATTCCCCCACTGGGCTTAGATTGGGAAGTTCCATTCTGTGCAATATTGGCTAAGGTTACAGTGATCTGGAGACTCCAGTAGGTGGAATGCCCAAGATGGCTCATTCATATGGGTGGATGTTGGGGCTGGCTGTTGTAGGGAAATTAGCTGAGAGTGTTGACTGAACCATGTTAGCAGGAGCTGGCCTCCATGTGGCCTCTCTTCATGGCTTTGGCTTCTTCCAGAATGGTGGCTAACTTCCCAGAGGAAGTGTTCTCAGGACAGAAGGCCGCAGATCTTTTAAGGAACAGCCTCAAATATTACATAGTGTCACTTCTACCTCACTCTATTGAACAGAATATGTCACAGAGCCTGACCAGATATAAGGGGAGGGAAGTAGTGGAGATCTTTTAATTAGATATGTGGCAAGGAATCTTGTCTTTTTTGTTGTTGCTGTTTTGGGGTTTTCGGTTTTGTTTATTTGAGATAGGAGCTCCCTATGTAGCCAAGGATGGTCTGGAACACTCAATCGTCCTGTCTCTCCCTCCCAAGTGCTAGAATTATAAGCATGTGCCACCAAGCCAACAAATATCTTTAATATACCAGACCACACATCCCTGAAAATAAAATAGAGGTGATACTTTATATAATGATTGGGAAAATTCTTGCTATCTATTGTAAAGTGATGGGTATATAACAGTATTATAATATGATACAGTGTGTATGGCCAAAGTATTGTGAGAGAATATGCAAGGGTTGAGGATATAGTTCAGTCATAGAGCGCTTGCCTAGCATGCATAAGGCCTTGGGTTCGATCCCAAGCAGTTCTGAGAAAGGAGCAAGGAGAGAGAAGAGAGAAGGGATGAAGAAGAGGAGGAGGGAGGAGAGACACAGTAGTTAGGCCCAGGTATGGAAAAACGCTCCCTGATTTCTTTTTGTGCCTGTTGAAATTTGAACATGATTGTATCACCTATTTTAAAAAGTTAAACTCTAAAAATTATAATTTAATATGTATTACAGGCTACATTTCCTAACCTAAAAAAATTAAGATACATTTGGTTGAGAGCAGGAAATTTGAAAATTCCTGAAAAATCTATCATTTTGATAATGCTTACATGCATAATGTGTTTGGAACTCAGAGAAAAGAGGACACACAACCAGCACTGGGAGAGGATGATCCAGGGTGGACACCACCAACAGGAGAATGTTGAGCTATGTCTTACCTGCACCTACTGGTAAGTTGCAATAAGAAGGAACTGAGAGAGGTCAAACAGGGGACTCCTACTTGTGTGTGTGTGTGTGTGTGTGTGTGTGTGTGTGTGTGGAGGCAAAGCTATCCCCCGAATATGAACATTTTATGATTGAGGAGGGTTTGAAGAGAATGCAAAAGCTTAACAGCATTTCCACAGGAGACAAGTAATGAGAAGAAAGAGCAAGTAGAATAGGTGGGTCAAAAATATATGAGTTGGCAGCAGTGTCATCAACACAGTGGTAAGATTTTTTTCTCTGCTTACTTAGGTACAGAGGAAGCAGATAATGAACAGATCCAGGATTGAGGATGGCGAGCTGGAGAAGACAGAAGGAGAAGAGCAAAAGAATGTGGACCACAAAATCCTGTGCTGGACACTAGAAAGGATGGGAGACAATGGAAGATAAGCTGCACCCAAGTGGACTCAGAGTACGGCAATGGAAGTGAAAGTAGTGAAGTTAGACAAATGGAAAACAATGTGATTATTAGTTTAAAGTCAATGATTGCAAGTATGGACTGATTCTGAATGAAGGTCCAATCAAAGGAATGATTGACCATGGGGTTCTGCTTCTAAAATGGCTGTTAGAAATGTACTGACACTGTCTTATTCGCAGACCTTACTTTTTGAATGAAAGTATGGGCTTGAGGCATGACTCAGGTGGTAGAGCGCTTGCGTAGCATGCTCAAAGCCCTAAGCTAAAACTCAGAACCATGAAAAGAGAAAAAAGAAAAAAGAAAAAGAAAGCTCACTTTGAAAAGTATAAATTGAACATGTAACATTGGGGCATTATTTTAGTGATCATATTCTATAACTCCTCAAAAAAACACATTGTGAATCATGACCCCTACTTTTTGCTAATTTGTTAATGTATTTCAGTAAAAAGTCAAACAATATATAGTCTATACAGTATGTTGGTACCATGTTAGAAAACCCTGGAATCGCAGCTTGTGTACACATTGTAGTAATAATTTAATAATTGACAGGTAATGATGGAAAAGCTGAATATGTTCAATAATGTTTATAAAACAATTTTTAGTTAAAAGTTCTTGAGAGAAGAGATCCTTGCTAACTCAGTACTGCTTTCCAATACTACCCTTGCACACTTGTCCCTGAAGCTCTACCGATATTTAGGGCAGTTCAAGTCAATAGTAAGTACTTCTTATTTAGGTGATTGGTTGGTGATTTTATTTCTAACTTTTGGGGAGATTCATCCCAGATCTTTTTTTCTCCCAGAAGGATAGGTGTATTCTTTCTTGCTCTCCTTTTAGTTTAGAGAACAGGCTACTTCCCTGTTCAAATTCCAAATTCCTTAGGAAAACAGAAGCTACAACAAAACCACACCAGTAACTTCTACTCACATGTCAATTTTAAAACAACCTGGGAAAGGTCAGCCTATTTCACTTCCTTCTATTGTTGAATTTACCCAGTTCCTGATTATATTACATTCTGGTGGTGATTTTTAAAGGAGATCCCTCTTTATCTGTTTTGGTTTTCTAAGCAACATAAATGAACCAGGAGCTTTCTTTTCACACTGAATACTGTTTGTCTTGGGAAATGATTAGCTTTGATAAAAACCATTCTCTTCAGGGAACTTTGCAAGAACATTGATAGCACTGGAGTGGAAACCTGCTGCAGAGGGCACAGAGGGAGCCAAGGACAGCTCACCAGTGACACAAAGAGGTCACTAGTGTGTGTTGTAGCTCAGTTCCTCCACTGAGGACATTCCTGGTGGAGTAAGCACTAAATTTAGACTTATTGAGACTATTGTGTTAGCCTCCAAACTGTGACTTCAGTTTGTTTTGCTTTCTATTACTTTGAAGTCATCAACTTGTATCAATTATCTAAAAATATTCATTTATACCATGCAATGATGGTCGAGTGATTATGGAATGTCAAAAATTGTTCTGTAGAAAGTTTTTTAGTAATACTTACCTGGCAGGGGAGATACCATGATCACGAAGGTGGTTTTCACAGGGTGAGGCTTATCCATTGCACTCTGGATGTGCTGACCCCTAGGATTTCCCCAAATGTGGGAAACTCGACTGCATAATTTGTGGTAGTGGGGGACTGCGTTCGCGCTCTCCCCTTTAAAAAAAAGAAAGAAAGTTTTTTAGTTTAGCTAATTTCTGTGCCATTTTCATATTTGTCATTTTATTAATTGTAAGTTCTAGTCTAAAATTGTCTACATAGTCTCTAAGATAAATCGTCATAAATGCCGCACAGAAAAATCTGGTAGATAAAGTAAAATTCAATGTATTCAACATGAAAAAGGAGTTGACTATCAACAGTACTCCCAAGAAAAGAAAGAATACACAAAGCAGAGTGGGAGCTGTCTGGGAAGAGATTAAGCTGGGCAAGGCATGTTTACAGCTGGCCTTGAACTCACAATTCTCCTGCCTCCTCCTCTAGGTACAGTGACAGTTGTGTGCCATCACACCCAGTGACAGCGTAATTTCTTTCTTAGATCACTTAAGTGTGTTCCTTTGACTCGCAATAACACTGCTTTCCAGAGGAATGTTCCCAAGGTGTTTAAATATACACATATTATCAGTGTTTAGGAATTGGGCTCCCCAACAAGCAAGCTCAATTCAGGGATGAGGGGTGCAGTGCAGTGGGTAGGAGCATAAATTCAGCTTTGCTGAATTCAAGCAGCATGACCTTGGGCAGGTTCCCTAGTGTCTCTTGACCTCAAGTTCCTAGCCTGTAAAAGACGACAACAGAACTGAAGGTGAGATGAGAGAATAGTCTCTGTAAAGCACAGAATTATAATCATTGCCTGGCACACAGAACTCTCAGACACTCCCAGGAATTCCCTGTTCAGTTTTTAAGTTCCATGAAGACTCTAGAACAATCATAAAAAATGGTGGCAGTTGTAAAAACAAAAAAAAAAAAGTCCTTTTCCAGAGGTGGAAAGGAATAGGAAAACCAAAGAATCTGGGACTCTATGCATTGATTATGAAAGAAGAGAATGTTAATTTAGCATTTTGTTTATACCAATGAGGAAACAGGCTTAATTTATAGCAGGAAAGGCTTAGCTTCAAGTCTGTGAACTTCCTGACACCATGTATTGTAAGATACTGCTAGCTGGAAATTGCAAAGAAAGGAAGAGCTACTTGATGTCAGTCAAGATGGCTTAGTAAACATTGACACTTCCTTGTATCCTTTTGATTGGATATGAAGTATACTGATTTGGCATAAATATTCAAAAGGAAAAGAGCTGGGTTCTAGCACTATTGGGACCACTTGGAAAATCACTTTACTAACAATTACTTTAGCAATTCAGTAACTAAGCTTTCTTTCTTGGGTTCCAAGGACCAGTGTGTTTCATAAGGAGGTTCAAGCCACAGCAAACTGTTAATGATGAAGGCAATATGTTAACATAATTCCCCCTGAATTATAATGGAATGCGATAGCATTTGACATCTAATACTGCATTTCAATGTGTTAGCAATCTCAGTTTAAATCACTGTGCATATGGTATGGCAGGTGAGTTACAAGATTTTAAATTTCATGACTTTTATAAAGTTTTAAAACTCATTAACTTTTAAAATATTTACTATTCATTTTATTATATAAAGTGACATACAAATTTAAACTCAAAACTATTTTTAAACCAGATTTAACCCAGAACATATACTAAAGATAACATATAAAAAATGACATTTTAAAAAGACAATTTGAAGAAAATACAGAAAAATCCTGGGTTATCTCATGGTCACAATATGTAAATTTTAGCTCAGAATGAGGGAAAATGACTGTGATAAAAGCAAACTCTGCAGCATGCTTGCAACAGAAAACTAAGAACCAGGAGACTGATTTAAAAAAAACAAAACAAAAAACTAAGAACCAGGAGACTGATTTAAAAAAAAAAAAACCAATTTTGAAATGCATGCAAAGGAAGTATGTAGAACAAAGTAGTGAACACAGCTATTTAGACAGCAAATAGTGTTAATCCTATAAAAGTAACTGAACAGTTTCCTTAGGGTGGAAGGTAGGCAGGATCACATTGAAGAGATCAGGTCTGATAGTCTGCGCATAAAGCTCCAGAGATTTTACAGCAGTTGGGGTGTCCATTGGTATGAGCCATGGTTTCTCATTGTCTTAATTTTATAGGATTATGGTTTAGGTGTCTTACAAAAGTAGGGATTTTTTTTTTTTTTTGTGAGACTCTACAAAATGTGGATAAGAAAGGCCAATGAGGGATGGCTAAAAGAGACATTGGGAAAAACTGAGACAGTGTGTAGCAGCAGTAAGCAGGGTGGGGCTAAGACATTTATTTTGCATTAGGGAAAATGCATCTAAATTCGATGTTATGTCAGTCTTACCATTTGGACGTCAAAAGAGATAGCAGCACGTACCAACAGAGACCTTCAGCTTTATCTGATCCTATCCTATGTACATGATTCTATCCATAGCATTACCATTGTGATTCAACTGCTCAAGTTTGCCTTGAAGGGCAAGAAACACCCTTTACTTTCTTGGCAATCCTGGCAACATATACCGTGATGACAGGAGTGAAACACCTTTTTATTAACTTTGTCTTGGATTATTAAGGTAAGGGAAAGAGAAACAAGGCCTTTATTTTCCTAAGTTGCTGTTCATTCTTCCAAACCCACGTGCATGTGCCTTCTGACTTGTCAAAGCTTGTCAGTTGAGTGTGAACCTATTTTTTCATTCACAGCCCACAAAGACTTATTCTAAATTGCAACCTGTTCCAATGTGAAAAAACAAATCAAAACAAAAACAAAAACAAAAGCAGGCTGTCTGGCAATGAACGTACTGGCAGCCAGAACGTAATCTGTTGGTAATTTTGCAAGAGTTCTGTGCTGATTGCATTTGGGCAATGTCCACATCTCTGATGAGGAGTTCACACACTCACAGCTGCCCCAGGAGCAAGACAACATCTGCACAAAAACAGAAAAGGATTACCCTGACAGTGAAAAGAGCTGTTTACTGCTAATGCTATTGTCAGTGATCTTCTACAAGGATGTCAATTAAATGAAAATCAAATGCTACTCTCCAAGACCATATGGTGTCCTGAAGAAAAAGCCCCATGCCTGAAGTTTCTGCTCTGACTGTGCCAACTTTCAAAGACAATGTCAATGTACAAGCTTTCAAAGACAATGGTCAGCTGACACCTGCTCAGATCTGGGCTTTAGTATCAGAGAGGATGGACCTGCTGCTTCAGCAGCCTAAAGAAACTCAGAAAAATTAGACTAAGAAGGAGAGGAGCAGACACACCAGAGAGGAAAGAAAGGAAAGTCTGTACTCCAAAAGAAACTGCTGAATGGCTCCTAGCAAAATAGTAATAGCTCTCAATTTTTAGTGCCTACAATATGCCAAATACCTTTACTTCTTTTTGGTGGTACTGGGGCTCGAACTCAGGGTCTATACCTCGAGCTACACTCCACCAGTCCTTTTTTGTAATGGGTTTTTTCAAGGTAGGTTTTATGAACTATTTCCCCCTGGCTGGTTTTGAACCACGATCCTCTTAATCTTTGCCTCTTGAGTCACTAAGATTACAGGTGTGAGCCACCAGCACCAGGCTTGCCAAATATTTATTAAAGTAAAAAGTGATTCATATTTTTTATGAAAACATGCAGTGATGCTAGGTGCCATTAATCCTGGCTCATGCTTGTAATCCTAGCGACTCAGGAGGCAGAGATCAGGAGGATTATGGTTCGAAGCCAGCCCAGGCAAATAATTCAGGAGACTTTATCTCGAAAACGCCCATCACAGAAAAAGGGCTGGTGGAGTGGCTCAAGGTGTAGGCCCTAAGTTCAAGCCCTAATACTGCAAAACAAAAAACAAAAAAACAATGAATTGACCAGCAAACTTCCTACATTGATCTCCCTTGGGATTACTGTACTGAAATGGCAAGAGGCCTGGCACCTTTCATACACTATTTCCTTCTTTCTTTTTCTTTTTTTTTTTTTTTTTTGGTGGAACTGGGTTTAAACTCAGGGCTGCAGGTACTCTACTACTTGAGCCACACCTCTGTCTCATCCACTATTCCCAATGGATAAAATACACTTGAGAGAGAAAGTGTGATTGTTTTCTGTTGAGAAAACAGATTCAGAGAGGTTGAATTTATTGAACACACACAATTGCTACATGATACCACTGCTCTTACTGGAGATTTGGTCAAAACTTCCAGAGAATTCAGCCACTCAGAGTACAAGACCTAGCAGTTGGGAAGATCTTCATTCTACATACAGTAGACTCTTGGTATCCGCAAGCATTGAGTTCCAAAGAGACTGCCACTGAGAAATCACAAGTGCTCAAGATTCAGAGTTCAGCGCTGTACTTTGAATGCTTGATTAATTTTTCCCATAATGTCCCCAACTTCTGCTAAAGACAGCCAACCGCATTACAACACATCTCAAATGTTCACTTCATCACATACACTAAGCACATTCACTTTTACCTTGACTTTTGGGCACCATCTGCTTTTTGGGGGAGGCAGATTTTCACAAATTAAGGACAAGCAACCCTCAGCAAATCACACAATGACTTAAACACAACTGATAACGGCTGGTGGACTGAGAGATTATCCACACCGAGCTATGCAATGTATGCCCAAGAACTTAAAATATTTGGTTTTGAAATATGTTTTGATTTTTTTAATTCATCATTGTTGTTTTTGACCACACTTGGTCAAAACTGTGTGTCATAAATCTGTAAGTAAGACAGGCTTATTTTAGTCTGAATGGTCCTCACTTGGTAGGAAAATGTTTCCTCTTCAGTAAGTAGGTTGTGGGAGAAGAGAGAAGGAAGGAGGAGAGAGGACAAGGAGAGAGAAATCTGAGAGAAGAGAAAGAAGGAGAAAGTAGAAGGGGAAAAATAAGAAAGTAAGAAATAAAGGTCAGAGGAGCCAAGTGGAGTCAATATAGAAAAGGAGCCTGGGTAGAGATTCTGTTGGTAATGCAATTAAATGTCCTTCCCCATGTTTTGACTGTAGGTACAGGGCCAGTTTTCTTCAGAGGTGACACTGATTCAAAGGGGGCCTTAGACAGGGAGCCAGTGACCTTGCCAAGTCAAGGAAATGCAAAATGGATATTTTGCATGACAGAAATCTCCTTTATTCACTTACTTTAATCAGTTCAGATTAGTTTTGCCATTATTTATAACTTTTAGACCAGATGGACTAGAAAATTTTCTGTAAACTAAGAGTTTATTAATAGGAGGCCACAGGACAATTCTAGGATTTTAAATTCTTTGCAGAAAAGCAAGCTGAGCACAGCCTCGTGCCTGTGTGTGTATGATGATCTGTATTTGCTATTAACAATGTCAGTCCATTAGTCTCCTCACAAAAACTTGCAAATACCTTCTATGAATGTGGAATATGTGACAACTCAAATAGTTGCAAAGCAATCTTTAATTAACATTCTTTCATAGTACAGCCTTCTCTAATCAATCTACATCAAACTGCATCTCTAACAGTCTCTTTTCTATCCCCAATATTTTTTTTTTCAGTGCTACTTTGGACCACTCTAAAATTTTCCCTTATTTGTTATTGTCTGTCTTCCATGAGAGAATGTACCTGGGGCCAGGTTGCTCTGTTTTATTCACTGCTATATCTCAAGAGCCTGCATGAAATATGCTGAAAAAATATTGGTGGAGCCCAGTGCGGTGCTTCACACCTGTAATCCCAGCTCCTCCAGATGTAGAGATTGGAAGATAATGGTTTGAGGCCAGCCAGGGCAAAAAGTCAGCAAGAACACATCTTAACCAATATGCCAAGCACGGTGGTTCATGCCTATGATCTTAGCTGAGGGGAGACATAGGTAGGATGATAGAGATCTAAGGCTGCCCTTTCTGAAAAATAACCTAAAGCAATAAGGGCTGGAGCTGTAGTTCAAGTGTCAGAGTGCATGCCAAGCAAGTTCAAGGCACTGAGTTCAAACCTCTGTACGCCCCCCCCCAAAGTATTAATGCATAAACAAGTGAACATTCTGCTCCAAAAAAAGTGTACTTTTATTTACCGACATTGTCTCTATAGTCACAGCATTGTAAGACAGAAAGTGAGCCTTTATGCCAGAGTCTCACAGGTCAGTGCATGCACCAGGCCTTCTGACTCCAAAGCCTTGAACAACTACTATGCTGGTGCAATACTAGCTCCTGTGTGTGTGTCCCTGCCCCTAGATTATCTTAAACAGGATTCTCTGATTTAAAAAACTAACAACTTCAGTTATAGACAACCAAAAGATGATGGCAACACAAAATAGGGAAACGAATGTTTGCTTGCTTTAGTTTTTGCTAAAAAGAGAATTGCTTGTGGGAGTGGGAAAAAATGTAACAGCAGAATGGTGTTTTCATACCTTTTTGTGACATATGGCACACATAAAAATCCAATTCATCATTTTCCTAAATATGTGGATACAGTCTACACAGTATGTCAACCTATTTTCTAGTTTTAATACTTGTCTACATGGTCCTTAGAAAGGTTTTCATACAGACCAGCTCTTTGCAAAACTCTGCCCTTAACAGCATTCAAAGTTGGAGATGCTATCAGTCTGTCAGCTTTGGAGCCTGAAGGGTGTCAAGTGTTCCTGGGCAACGCGGGGGAGATAGAATAACCGAGAATGGAGCAGTGAGATATAAAATATGCCATGTTTGGATTCTGCTGCAGTTGTCAATAGAGCACTTAGTTAAGATTGACTTTTCTTTTTCCAGTCTCCAGCTAAATTTGAACAGTTCATGCATGAGCTCTGTCCTGAAATTGTAGGAAATGCCCTGGCATTGTTCAGAGCCAGGGTAACTGGCTTCATGCTCCAATTCTGCCACTTGCTTTTTGTGTAACCTTGGATAAGTTGGCTCTCATTTTCTCAGTTGGGACGTGAAAGAGTCCTGCTTGTCCTTTGCTGCTGTGGGAGAGAGACCATGATTACACAGAGCACATGAAGGGCTTTGTAAACTGTAAAGTGCTTACAAATGTTAACATGGTCTCAAGAGATCTTCTTAGGACAGATGAAATGTGATTTTTTTGTTTGTTGCTTTATACTACAATTCAGACACAGTACACTTCATTATAGTTGATACTATAAATTCAATAAAAATTATTTGTCAAAGTATCTATGTCAAGCAGAATAAATGTACCCTATTATTTTATTGATGAAAAGTTCAGATTTGATTGCATACTTTTTTTCTACAGATGTATTTCTTATTTATTTTTGTTATTACATTTTTTTATGGATAACATATGATATAATTAAAAAAATAGAAGCTAAAAGATATATACCAGAAACAATCCTTTCATGTGTGCCCCACCATGGCCTGGTCTCTATGCCTTTTCAATAGATAACATCTAGGAATGTGTTTTGGACAATTTTTGCTATCTTCATTTATATGCAAGCTTTAGATCTATTTTACAGTGACCTGGGTTTCTTTCTGTGTAGTGCATAAGGAGGGTGGACAGGAGCTAATTCTTGTCAGCAGACACAACGTGCCCAGTGTCAGAACCATATTCAGACTTAATTTGCCTGACTTTAAAACCAGTGTCCAGTCTAGTGTGTCAGTCTGGAGAGGGCTGGATTTAGATTTCAAAGGAAAACAAAAATGAGAGTAGAAGTCAGATGACAAGGGGAGCATGAAAAAGGGAGACGTCACGTATTTTGAACCCACCCAGGGAAAGGACCCCAGACCGAGGGTGCCAGGTAATGGGCTATGAAAGTGCTGTGTGCTCACCTGCAGATAGGTGCAAGCCTTCTCCTAAGCTGTAGAACTGTGAGTCTTAAGGCGCCTTAAACATCCAGAGGGGTAGGGGCTTCCCCCAGGGTACCACTTGGTTCACGATGATGGTGAGAAGTGGGCAAAACAGTGGGAGCCCACCAAACCATATTCATTCATCTGAGGGGCCAAAGAGCAGGTGTTGCTCCAACAAGAAATTTTTCTTCCAGGTGAAACTCTGCAGTCCATTTGGCCCCTTTCTTCTGTACCATCTGAGCCTGGAGAAAGGTCAGAAGTGACCCTCAAATGCAAGGCTTTCTCTGCTGAGGTTTTGTTTTGTTTTGTTCTTTTGACAGTGTGGGGTTTTGAACTCAGGGCCTTGAACTTGCTAGACAAAAACACTACCACTTGAGCCACACCCAAGTCCATTTCTTTGGCTTCAGGTATTTTTCAGATGGGATCTTGCACTTTTTGCCCAGGGTAGGCCTTGGAACTCAATCCTTCTAGCTACACCACCTACATATCTGGGATTATAAGTGTGCTCCACCATGCCTGGACTTCTTTTTTCCCCAAGACAGTGTTTTGCTAAGTGGCCCAGGCTGGCCTCACTATCTGCCTCAGCCTCCAGAGTGCTGGAATTATAGGCATGAACCACACACCCAGCCTGAGGCTGCATTTTTGAAGAGCCTATCAAGAGATGAATGCCCTCAAAAATGCAGAACAGCCCTCACATTCCTCACTGTGCAATGGGTATTTGCAACACTCACACACAACCTCTCAGGCCAGCCTTCAGCTAACTAGCTTGTTCCTGAAGACTGAGATTCTGAGATGATGTAAGATATTTTTGCCAGAAAACTCTTGGAACTTGGGAAGATTTGTCTATAAGTGGTTGGCCTGATATCATTTCTTGAACATTGTGTTCTTCAACACACACACACACACACACACACACACACACACATACAAACACACACGTACACATGCACATACACAATCTATTACCAAACAGTGACAAAATTGGTGGAAATTGTTAGTGTCATATATGTTTATTTCTTCCCTCCTTTTTAAGCAACATCACAATATTTCTAGTTTGACTTTCAAAAATGTTTCTAAACTTGTGTTTTTGCTGCATTGCTATCCCTAAAATTCTTTTAACTTTTCTTGAGTTTTATTCTGTGTAACTAATTGTTCTCACATGTTTCTGTTTTCTTAAATCTGAAAATCAACACTTCGAAAGTTACCTGTTGCTGCTCTGTCCCAGCAAGGCCACTCAACAGGAAATAGAGTAACAGAGTCATGGAAGTCTGTGATTTACTTTCTTTCTTTTTTTTTTTTTTTCTCTGATTTTATGCTGAGCTTCAAAGTGTCTATTCACCAAAAAAGTAGACTAAAAAAAAAAAGAGATGCTGGGGACATCTAACTTGTTTGTATCTGTCAAAGCTATTTTAGACTTAAATCATTAGTTGTATGAGTCAGGCATATGCAAAAGAGGGAAAAAAGCTAGAATGCCATTTAATGAGCATTTAAATGCTTATGATGTCTCAGCAAAACATAACGCTTGAGCAGAATTTAAATGCGATTCTTCCATGTCACTGAATTGTTGATCACATATTCAATTCATGTGCAAAGTGATGCAGATATTATGATAGTCATCGCAGCACCATCTTTATAGAAAAATTTCAGTCACCATCTCTAGGTGCCTGTTTACGAAACTATGATACAGCAATAAAATGGAAATGTTTAGACAGTTTAAAAGAAGAAACAACAATGCTCAAAGTGTATTATTGAAAGGAAATACAATGTGGAAAAAACAGTGTGCATGTCAATATGTGTGTGTTCACACACAGAGTATATAAAATAATATTAACATATGCATATTTCTGGGTATGGTATTGCGTACCTATAAACCCAGCCCTCAAGAGACTGAAGCAGGAGGATAGCAAGTTTGAAGTCAGAAGGGTTGACCTGTCTCAAAAAAAAATAAAGATAAAAGGTAGGGTTAGTGGAGTGACTCAAGTGGTAAAGTACCTGCCTAACAAGCATGAAGCTCTGAGTTCAAACCCCAGTACCACCAAAAAGAAAATAACAAAATGCCTATTATATATACATGTTTATATTATATATACATGTTTATATATCCCCCAAAATACACCTGGAAGGATCTACAGGAAGCTGGTAATGAAGGGCAGCTAGAGAAGGGGACTTATTATCTGCATGTTGAAAGTGGAAGGAGGAATTGCATTCCACGGTGTGTGGAATCTTCTATAAACTGCTGATTTGCAGTTTGTACAGAGATGACCTATTCAAAAAAAACAAATGTTTATAAGGTAGGAAACTGTGAAGTTTAAGCAAAGGTACAAGATGAGGAAGATGCAGGACATGTTTGAAAAATAGGAAGCTGGGGCAGCCTGTGGGTGAGAGGAAGAGGGTTAATTGGGGGAGAGGCAGCTGTCACTGAGGAATTCTGGTGAGGATGCTGCAGCAATGGTCGTCCTCAGATGGAATAGCAGTGTGAGAAATGTGGGAGAGGCAGCTCTGGTGGAACTTGGTGATTTAGGGTCCAGGGGAGAGAAAGAATTGAGAATAACATGGGATTTTGAGTTTGGGTAACTGGGACTTTTGCAACACCATTAATGAAAGTGTGTCATGTTCTTTATTGGTTCTAAGCCTCATACATCCTTTTAGTTCTTGTAAGCTTAGATTTTCCCTATATTTCCCTCCTACTTCCTCTAGCTACTCATCCTTTACTGGCAATTTCGATTTCACCTCTTCCTGGAAGCCCTCTCTAGTTCTCTGCATATAGTTCAGGTGCCATCCTTCTGTATTGTCATTGTGATCCACACATGTATTCTGTCACACATGGTATTCTAAATCTTCACTTGGATTCTCCCAAAGCAGAGCCTGAAACAAAGGCTTAAATGTGTGTGGTTTATTTGGGGATCTGACTACAGGTTATAGCAATGAGGAACAGAGAAAATGAAAAAGGAAAAGAAGGGAAGCCAGTACAAATTCTTTATCACTTAGCTACCATTATGAATGACCAATGCCCAATCCTAAAGGGCCTTCTGAAAGCCTTGTCCTGTGTGACCATAGTTGCCCATGCAAAGAAAGAAAAGAAAAGCATTTTTCCATCAGCTCCCATCCTCTAAGAATCTACTATTGTCTCACAAGACATTCCACCTGTCACACTTCCAGTCTGCCTTAGCACCATGTTTGCTGTTCCCCTCAGTCACCCTTGGGTATCAATGGGTTAGTGCAACCCTGTGTGGAAGTGGATGCTGGAAAAGGAGGCAAGGCCAAGAAGATCATAAATGGTGTACAAGAGCATCTTAAAGAGTTTCTAAACTGAGAATCATGGGATAGCTTGACAGAATGGAAGAAAGACTGATATTGATAAAGACAGAATATGGGAACACAGCATGAGTCTTGGCAGGGAACATATTGCTGGGGGAGCTGAGCTGGGGGAGGGTCAGGATCCCTCTACACCTCTGCCCTGCCTGAGGGCCTTAATCACACTTTCTGTCATCTGGGACCTCCATTTGAGGGGTTTTATACATTTTTGTGGTTTGTGAGTCATGCTAAGACCAATGAAAAGATTTCAGGGATGGAGATGTAATTTGCCAATTATTCAAATGCAGATAATGTTAGAAGCCATAGAAAAGGGTAAAATTATCAAAGAAAACAATGTAAAATGAGAAGAGAGTTTAGCATAAATTTTCTGACTGAAGAAAGGAGAAAGCCACTGAATAGAACAGATGGAAAGGCCCAGCCATTAGAAGTCTGTAGAGGCCTGATTGGAATGGCTGGAGTATTAGGTAGCTACTCTTTCAGGATATTTGGTGACAGGAAAGATACAGCCAGATGCTTGAGGGACAGTTTGGTTAAAAGAATGCTATATTTGTGTTTAAGAAGAGAAAATTTTTTACCATATTTAGAAGGAAAGGAGTGGGTAGAGAAGGAGGAAGTAAATACTCTAGAAGGAAAATAATAAATAAAACCAGACTTTGGAGCGGTCATGGGGGTTACCAAAGGAACAGGTCTAACCTTAAAGGGTGATGAGAGGCTTAAATAAGAGTGAGGAGGAAATGATGGGAGCATTACAAAGTCAAAGGTGTGGAGAGGAACTGAGGGATGCCTTTATCTTTATTAAGGAAGCTGAGTTCCAAGTCTTCTGTGTGTGTGTGTGTGTGTGTGTGTGTGTGTGTTTACCAGGGAGAAAGGATGAGAAAGAGTGAAAGATCGTTATGGACAAAGAAATGTTTTGGTTTCAACATCTTTACCATGGAGGCACTGAGACCCCAAGTCATCAAGATGGAGAGTATTATCTTTATAATCTTTATAATTGGCAAAGTCAAGGGAAGTGGAATATTTAGATTTTCTCAATAACTGAATGCTGCATTTTGAATAGAGTTTGTCTCCACCAAAATTCATGATGAGGCTTAGTCCCCAGTGTGAGAGAGTTGGGATGTGGGACAGAGCACCATGAATGGATGACCTCCTTTCTTATGTGAGTTCATGCTATCATAGGACTGCATTGGTTACCACATGCTTGGTGGTTATGAAGCAAGTTCAGCTTCCTTAGCTTTTGCTTGTTTGCTTGCTTCTTTTCCACAAGCTCCTGATTCCCTTCCTTTTTCCACCATGAATTAAAGCAGCACATGGTCCTCACTAGGTTTGGCCCTCTGAACTTGGACTTCCTAGCCTCAAGAATCATAAGCCAAAATGAATCTCTTTACTTTATAAGTTACCCAGGTGTTCTGTTATAGCAATGGAAAACTACTTTGTTTAGGGTCTCAGTATAGACTATAAATAAAAAACAATTTTGTTCAATAAAGGTACAGGGAAAAGTCAGTGCTAACAGGAAAGTCTATAGCTACGAGTGCTTACAAAAAAAAAAAAAAAGCCAGAGAAATCTGCACCTCAAGGTCATAGAAAAACAAGAACAAGCTAACCCAAAATTATCAGATGGAAGGAAATAATAACGATTAGGGCAGAAATTAATGAGAGTAGAGACCAAAAAAAAAAGACAAAAAAAAAATCAATGAAACAAAAGTTGTTTCTTTGAAAAGTTAAGTGAGATTGATAAACTGTCATCCAATGTGTATAAAAGAAGAGGGGGAAAGACCAAAATTAATAAAATTAGAAATGAAAGGGGGATATTACAACAAATATCAGAGAACTATGAAGGAACACTTTGAAAATTTATATTCAAACAAACAAGAAAATTTAGAAGAAATGGACATTTGTAGATGCATCTGACTTACCAAAATTTAACCATGATGATACAAACCACTTAAATAGATTTGTAACAAGCAATGAGATTGAAGCAGTAATAAAGAGTCTCCCAACAAAGCCCAGGACCCGATGGCCTCACTGCTGAATTTACCAGACCTTTAAAGAAGAACTAACATCGGTATTCCTCAAACTTTTCCATGAAATAGAAAGGGAAAGAACACTACCAAACTCACTCCAAAACCATACAAGGACACAACAAAAAAAGAATTATAGACTAATCTCTTTACTGAACAAAGATGCAAACATTCTTAATAAAATACTTGCAAACTGAATTCAACAACACATTGCACCAAGATCAAGTCGGTTTCACTCCAGGGTTGCAGGGATAGTTCTATATATGTAAAGCAATAGATGAAATGCAGCACATAAACAGAATAAAGGAAAAAAACCACATGATCATCTCAAATGATGCAGTAAAAGTCTTTGACAAAATTCAACATCCTTTCATTATAAAAGCTTTTATGAAACTGAGAATAGAAGGAAAGTGCCTCAGTATAACAAAAGCTATATATGGCCAACCTACAACCAGTATCATACTAAATGGGGAAAAACTGAATTCATTTTCTCTGAAGTCAGGATTGAAACAAGGGTGTCCATTGTTCCCACTTTCATTCAATACAGTACTGGAATTCCTAGTCAGAGAAACAAGGCAAGAGAAAAAATAAAATGGATTCAAATAGGGAATGAAGTCAAATCATCACTATTTGCACATGATGAGTCTATACCTAAAAGACCCTAAAGATTCTACCAAAAAGTTCCTACATCCAGAAAACACTTTGGGCAACACAGCAGGATATAAAAATCAATATATAAAAATTAGTGTTTTGTCTATATGCCAACAATGAACAGGCTGAGAAAGAAGTCAGGAAAACAATCCCATTTACAGTAACCTCAAAAAAGTACCTATGTATAAGCTTAACTAAGGAGATGAAAGACCTCTGTAATGGAAACTACAAAACCTTGAAGAAAGAAATTGAAGAAGACACTAGAAGATGGAAAGACCTCCTATGTTCATGGATTGGGGGAATTAATTTCGGGCAAACGACTCCTAGAAGTAATCTACATATTCAATGCAATGTACATTAAAATCCAAATGTCATTCCTCACAGAAATAGAAAAATAAATCCTAAAATTCATATGGAAGGATAAAAGACTCCTGAGCAAAAAAAGCAACTCTGGATGTATCACAATACCAGATTTCAAATTATAACACAGAGCCATACTACCAAAGACAGAATTGATACTGGCACAAAACCAGACACAAACACCGGGCACCGGTGCCTCACGCCTGTAATCCTAACTACTTAGGAGGCTGAGATAGGGAGGATAAAATTTCAGGGGCAGACTAGGCAAATAGCTCACAAGACACCATCTCCAACCAGAGTAAAATGGACTGGAGGTATGGTTCAAGTGGTAGAGCATCTGCTTTGTAAGTGAGAAGCCCTGAGCTCAAACCACAGACACACTGAAAAAAAAATATCCACACAGTTAAAGTAATCTGTTCTTTGACAAAGGAGTCAAAAACATTCACTGGAACAAAGACAGCCTCTTTGACAAACGGTTCTGGGAAAATTGGCTATCTACATACAGAAGACTGAAACTGCACCCTGTCCAAAGATCAACACCAAATTGATCAAAGATTTAAATGTAATACCCCAAATTTTGAAACTAGTACAGGAAAAAGTAGGGAAAACTCCAGAAGACATAGGCACAGGTAATTATTTTCTGGATAAGACTCAAATTGCCCAGAAAATAAGAGCAAGAATTGAAAAATGGGATTGCATCAAATTAAAAAGTTTCTGCACATCAAAAGACATAATTACAGAATCAAGAGGCTACCCACAGAATGAGAGAAAATCATTGCCAGCTATTCAACAGATAAAGGACTAATATCTAGAATATGCAAAGAGCTTAAAAAAAACTAAGTAGAAGAACATTAATAAATGAGCAAACTAATTGAACAGGTAGTTCTCAGAAGAAGGAATACACATGGATAATAAACACATGAAAAAATGTTCAACATCCCTAACCATAAAGGAAATGCAAATCAAAACTACACTGAGCTGGCAAAGTGACTCAAGTGCTAAGAGGATCTGACTAGCAAGCATGAGGTCCTAAGTTCAAACTCCAGTGCCATCAAAAACAATACAAAACTATGCTGAGGTTCCTTCTCACCCCAGTCAGATTGGCCACCATCACGAAGATAAACAACGATTGCTGGTGATCGTATAGGGAAAAAGGAACCCTCACATTGTAGGTGAGAATGTAAATGAATCCAACCACTATGGAAATCAGTATGGCGTTTCCTCGAAAACCTAAAAAATAGACTGACCTTATGACCCTGCCATACCAGTCTTAGGCATATATCTGAAGGAGTGCAATTCAATATACAAGAGAGATACATGCACACCCATATTATATTGCAGTTCTCTTCAAAATATCCAAACTGTGGAATCAGCTGAGGTACCTAATAACTGACGAATGGACAAAGAAAATAATATATAGATAGATAGATAGACGTAGATATATAGAGACATATGTATATCTGTCTATCTATACCATGGAATATTACTCAGCCATAAAGAAAAATGAAAATATGTTATTTTTCAGGAAAATAGATGGAACTGGAGATCATCATGTTTAGTGAGATAAGCCAAGCTCAAAAGGCCAAATATCCCATGCTTTTGCTCATTTGTAGATCCCAGACCTAAAATGCTGCTGAGACATAAATGTAAATAGGGAGGATCAGTATGCGGGGTGAAGGGATCAAGGCTCTTTCTCTCTCTCACCACATACACACATGCGCACCTACAACACAGAATCATGACACCCATCAAGCACATTGCAGAATGGGAGAGAAAGGAGGGGATGGAAATATAATTGGAGGAGGACTTGCTCAAAGTACACTGTCCACATGTATGGAATTATCATGATGAAATCCCCTGGTATTGTAATGTATGCTAGTTCCAAAGTAAAATAAAGTTTAAAAGAAAGCAGAATAGGGAGTAGAGTGCTACAAAGGACCAAGGAAGCCAGAAAATGGAGCGCCATCTATAGAAGCAAGTGGCCTAGAGTTCAGATTAGAAAAGAAGGCTTCTGACAAGAATGAAAAGCGGGGCACACTAAGGGGAAGGCACTGACAGGAGAGGGAGGATAAAAGAAGGAAGTTAAGAAGGTGATGCACTATCTATACAAGAATGAATATAGAATGTTTAAACCTGTTGAAATCATCCTCAGAGGAGGATTAAGGTAGAAGGGAGAAAAATGGAGGAGATGAACCAATTGGAGATACAATCAATACATAGACATGGAAATGTCATAAGGAAACTCCCTGTATAGCTATCTTAAACAAAAATGTCTTTTCTTTCTCTGAAAAACAGAGGACAGGAACATAAATCAGGTCATGTGTGGGGGTTGGTACTAGTGGGAGGAAGAGGATATAAGAAAAGGGTGTACGAGGTAGAATATGGTAGAAATAGTATGTACTCACATATAAGAATGGAAAAATGAGACCTGTTGAAACTATTTTAAGAATGGGGATAAAGGAGCATGATGGAGGGGTGAAATTAAAAAACAGAAAACGAAACAAAGAAAAGATGGTTTCTAAGTGATGGTGAACAATGACTGAGAAAAACAATATATTGACACTTTTCTTTTTCTTGGCTGTTTCCTAGGGTGCTGTGATGAGCCAGTCTAGGTGTTCAGGCCGAGCCCAGGATGGAGCTCTGTTCTCAAGTTCCACCTGCAGGAGCCTTTCTAGGACATTGTACTGCCTGTCACTGTTCAAGACTTCGGAGTGAGTGAATGCCGGTGGCATAAAGGAAAAGGCATCTTTCAAACACACTATTAATGCATTTTGATCTTGACGTTTTCAGTCTCTCCAGACTGAAATTTCAATTCTATACAAGCATTGTATAGAATTTCAAATCAACTGAAAAGTTGAAAGACTAGTACAATCAAGTCCGTATTTTCTTTACCCAGATTTACTAACTTCGAAGTTTGATACTATATCAATCTATCTTATCAATCTATCGATCAATCTATCTTTCTAAAGCTTTTCTGAACCATGTGAAAGTCAATTGCAAACATTAAGTGCCTTTTCCCCTTAGCATTTTAGAAACATATTTAAGAGGCCATTTTTGCACACCATCCTTATTCAAATCACTATTTCATATAACCAGGGGGAAAAGAGAAGAAAAAGGACACCAACTAGTTTATATTACTATTCAGAAGGTAAGGAAGTAGCTTTTTGTTTTTATTTTATTTATGTATCAAATACTTATCACATACAATATACCAGACATGAATTATTAGCTCACTTAATTCCCATAAAAACTCAGAAATAGGTGTTATTGCCCCCCATTTTACTGATGAGGAAATTGAGGCACAGAAGCAAGGGGGCTTGCTGGTAATGAGTAGCTTTTTGGTAATGTTCTGTTAGTTTGTTTTTGGATGGCAAGCAAGTACAGAAGAAAAACTCACTTTTTTCAAACAATGAAGGTATTTTGTAGACTCATATTTTGTGCATGGCTAATTCCCCACTAACTATTTTTGAAACTTTTATGAGAATTACTCTAAAATCAAGAAAAAATGGTTTTAAAAATTTAAGAAATTAAACAGGAGTCCCAAAAGCAATGTTTTTTTTTTTTAATTTCTGAAGTGTTACACATGGAAGAAAAATGGCTACATCAAATAGTGATAAATCAGTCAAATGTATGAGAAGCAAAACAAGCGAGGTGCGTGCATTCATTTGTCCAATCAGTTTATTGAGGATCTGCTGGGTGCCAGGTACTCTGCAGAAACACAAGGAAGAGAGTAGGAAAAGAGCAGGAAGATATTCAAGAATATCAGAGTTCCCTGGGGACACACAAAGGACTGTGAAGAGGATGTGAGAGTTAGGAGGACACAGTGGAAGGACTGAAAGCTCTTCCAGGCAATGAGAAGGATGTAGGTAGGCAAAGGAGGCTTCAAGGAGGAAGAGGCCCTCTCTCTGTTGGGTCCTGAAGAGGCAGGGGAGCACAGGGAGGACAAGCTGGGGAAGGACCTAAGACAGGGGTGGAATGGCAGGCAAGGCGGATTTGCACGCGCATGTGCCTGCTTATGAGTAGAGAACACAATGTCAGGTGTGACTCCTCTCTTACTGCCTCTAAGCTCCAGAGTCCGAGAGCAATAAGGCAGATGCTACTACCCTGCTGCCTAGACCACCTGAGAGGGGGTGAAGTTTTGTTCAGCATAATTCTTTTTCCCATTAATCTTTATTGTACAAAGGTATTATTTACCTTGATTATTGAGGTTTTGGCACCCCCTTAAAATCTGCACCTGTGACTAGCATCTCACTTTCCTCCTCCTGGTCCCAGGCCCTGTCTCTGAGACGCCAGCTCTGAATAGTCTCTAGGTTCAGAGGGTCCCAACACTGGTACCCATGTGAATAGAAAGAACCCTCTTTCTTCTAATCCTCTCTCCCCTGAGAGCTTATGGAGTGGGAGAGGTGAGCAAGGCGAACAGAGCTGCTGTGTGGGTTAGATCCTCCTCTGCAGGCTTTCAGGCTTCAGCAGATCTTAGCCAAGGGAAGAGAGAAGCTGTAGGCTCAAACTGAGCTGAAAGGTACAAATTAACCCATCCCCAAATTCAAAATGCTCCAAAATCCAAAATATTTTGAGCATAGACAAGAGGCCCCCAAATGGAAAATTCTGTACCCAAATCATCTAAATATTATATAAAATGACTTTCCACCTATGCATGTAAGGTGTATATGAAACATAAATGAATTATGTATTTAGACTTGGGGCCCTCCCCAAGACATCTCCTTGCAAATATTCTGAAATCCAAAAACTAAAAATTCAAAGTCATTTCTTGTCCCAAGCCTTTTGGGAATACTCAACCCGTATTTCTGTATATCTGAGAGTGGGCTGCACTGACAGCCTCTGGCTGCTGAGTTCATCCAACTCCAACAAATTTAAAGTCCTATCACAGGGGCCCCTGGCAGTGACCAAGGTCGTGACCCAGGGGCTTCACCATTTTGAACCAACCCAGGACGCGTCTAATGGAAGACTCAGTTCTGGAAAGCCCCATGGGAGTGAAGAGACTTTGTCAGAGCTGTGTCATGTTCTGATTCACCCTTATCTCCCATCCCTTGCCTGTGTGCATGGTGATTCAAAGACAACAGACCTCATTGTTATTTCTCACCATCCCAGGTATGGGGCAGTGGTATCACGCCTATAATCCTAGTTACTCAAGAGGCAGAGATCAGGAGGATCACAGTTCAAAGCCAGCCTCGGCAAAAAGTTCGAGACACCTTACGTCGAAAATAACCATCACAAAATGGGCTGGTGGAGTCGCTCAAGGTGAAGGCCCTGTTTCCAAGCCCCAGTACTGCAAAAAAAAAAAAAAAGTCCCAGGTATGCTCTTACCTCAGGCAGGACCTTTGCATTTGCTATTCTTTTCCTAGAATCATTTTACCCAAATATCTGTGTGCTCTGCATCCACACACATCTCTGTACTGAGTCTGGCTGTCCTTTTAAAAAAATGACAGTGTACCTCCCCCCAACCCATCACCTTATTTCCGGTTCCTGTTTTATTTTGCTCTGCGACATCTATCTATAAATTATGTTTGTTGTCTGAATTTTCCCATCAGAATATAAGCTTCATGAGAGCAGGAATTTCACCTACTTCTCACCTATTTTTTTTTTCATTTCCCAAACAGTGCCTATAGCATAGTAATCATCCAATAAATGTTTGTTGAATGCATACAAAGCATCAGAAGTACTTTGCATTAATTAACTACAATTTAAACTTTCCAACCAGATAGGTGTTATTGTGTAGACACTGTCTCATAATTCCCATTCTTCGTGTTCTCTGTGTTTATGGAATCACTTGACATAAGTACTTTTGAAAACATATGGCCTGTGAGTACACCAAGAGAGAGCACTCGCAAAACACGCGCTGTGACAACTCACAGTCCCTGTTTTCCATTTGGTGAGTGTATTGTTTGTCCTGTATCTTTATATCAATCCACAGATTGTTTTCATTTCTTTGTGGACACCAAATGTTCAGTTTGGCTCATGAAGCACTTTTATTTATTTTTTTCCCAAATTAAACAGTTGAGTTGTTACAGATTTTTAAAATTTCTTTTATTCTCTTTCTCTCTCTATTTTGCTCCCTCTCTCTCTCAAGTTAACTTAAAACAAATCACCCCCAATAGTATTACACATGAATACTATTTTGTTCGTGGTGGCAGGTTTTTTTGAGCAGTCCTGGGGTTTGAACTCAGGGCCTCACATTTGTTAACCAGGTGGCTCTACCACTTGAGCCACACCTCCAGGTCCAAAATGTTGTTATCAGGACTACTGATACAATTTTTAAAATCACATCAACTTGTTTATTCAGTGAATTGAAAAGATTTTGCAGGGACCCATTCATCAGGAGTGTTCTTACTCTGAAAGCCCAATCTATCTGTGATTCGTGCTCTGACTGGAAACACTGAAGACAGTCTGAAACACACTCTATATTATAATAGTAGTGTTTACTATGGATATTTTCAAACGTGTATAGAGCAGGCTGAGGAGGAATACCACATGCCTCTCTTCTAGCTTTTTCTTTCATCTAAATCCTCACGTTTCATCTACCTGAGAGAGATTATTTTCAAAACATTTCCAGGTGTCATATCTGGAAATATTTGCCTATATATTTAAAAGATAAGAATTCTTCTAAAAGTTATCATAAACTCTTAAAAACTTCCATTCCTAAAGGTCAAAGAGAAATTATTGATAGCCATTTCACAGCATTGCTGGATTTATGTGCATTTATTTATCTATGTGTGTAGTCTTTTTAAATTTTTTTTGGCAGTACTGGGACTTGAACTCAGGGCCTCACGCTTGCTAGGCAGATGCTTTTGCCACTCCACCAGCCCCCTGCTATCGTCTTTAACATCCCCCAATGCATAGTTGTTGAGTTTGGTCTCTAGCCCATCGCACTACTGGGGCAGGGTTAGAGTCTAGTGGAAGGAAGGTAGGCAATTGGGAGTGTCCTTGAAGGAGATGCTGGAACCCTGGACCCGTCTTGTTTCTCTCTTTTGCTTCCCAGCTGCCATGAAGTAAGCAGCATCATCTTCCACATGCTCCCACCAGGATGTGCTACCTTGCCACAGGTCCTAAAGCCATGGGGTCAGGAGACTGGGGACAGGCCTAAAATCTCTAAAACTGAGCCAAAATAAAACTTTTGTTTTTATAAGTTGATTATCTCAGGTATTTTATCACAGTGATGGAAAACTAACACACTATATTCTTTTTCTGCTTTTGGACAAGTGTAAGATTGGGCAAATCATATAACATCTGGCTGGCAATGTCTAGGAAGGAATAATGACCAGAACTTCCTTCTATGAAAATAAAAATGTAGCACCAGAGAAATAGAATTTTTGTATTTTCTTTTAATCTTCTGATTCTTCCTTATGAGATCAAATTATCCCATACTTCAAATACATTTTTCTACCTAGATTATGCACAGGCCTGAGAAAGACATAGTAGAAGAATCAACCACAAAGGTTTTGATTGATTCCCTAGACCTTGGACTATGCCTGGCAGATAGTGGAAGCTCAGTAAATACTTGTAGAATGAATGGGCTACTTCAGAAATGCAAGTGAAGTACTACTTACCATATTTTCACCACCTTAATTAAAAAGTCCAATTTCAGTGCATCATAACCAGCTCTAACTGGGCAGCTCTATGTCAGACACCATCCTGGCTGCTTTCCCCTCCTCTTTCTATTTTCCCTCCCCTCCCCTCTCTCTCCCTTCCCTTCCCTCCCTTTTCCCTTCTCTCTCCCTCTCACTGGGGTTTGAACTCAGGGCTTTGCACTTATAGGTAGGTGTTCTACCGTTTGAGTCACACCTCCAGCCCTTCTCTTTTCTTTCATCAGTCTCATGCTTTCTTTTCCTTAATTTACATTTTCTTAGTCTTTTGATATCTTTAATATGTTGCCTCACCTGGTATTATAAAATAGTTTTTTTTAAAATAAAAACAAGGATTATCCAGGCACCGGTGGCTCAGGCCTGTAATACTATCTACTCTGGAGGCAGAGATCAGGAGGATCACTGTTTGAAGACAGCTTGGGCAAATAGTTTGTGAGACACTATCAAAAATACCCATCACAAAAAAGGGCTGGTGGAGTGGCTGTAGGTGTAGGCCCTGAGTTCAAACCCCAGTACCACAAAAAAAAAAAAGATAAGTAAATAAATATTTTAAAAAATGTTTTAAATGAAGATTGAAAAGAATGAGACAGTGTCACCATTTTGTTCTCCTTCATTATGTTTCTTTCCATCGAAACAGTTTTGATGTAGAGGAACATAATTTTCTCTCAGAACACAAAGATTTTTTAATTGCTTGTCTCAAAGCCTGGTCTGGGAGCCTATTACAGGAAATGGTGATGATCACATCTTCTGAAGGATAGGCTCTTAGGGGAAAATTATTATTATTATTTCTATTTGTTTATTGAGATGGGGTCTTGCTATACAGCTCAGGCTGGCATTCAATTGTGATTCTTCTGCCTCTGCCTCCCAAGCACTGGGATTACAGGTGTGTGCTGTCATACCAACTAAATTTTTTATGATTGATATGAATCAAAATGCCAGCTGTGAAGTCTCTTCACAGCATTTTCATTTTTTCTAAAGGAATAATGCTAACTGATTTATACTGCTGAGACCCTGAAGCAAATTTTGGTCCGGAGCTAGACTACAGTAAACAGAATCAATATTCTTCGACTCTAACTGCAATCAATGAAATGATCTGCTATTTCCTTTTTCTGTATGTGCATATGATTCCTAATGACTCACCTTGTTCTTAGTTCACACTTTTTCCTGAAGGCTCAAGTGTGCTGAAAGTGCCTTAAGGAGACTTGCTTGTAGAAGGCTGATGTGTCGATTTTCAAAACACCTTTCCACAAAGTCATGGACAAAAAAACAATAAATAGTGTTGTTAATTCTTTGAGCGATATTGAGTCATTTGAGTGGATTTCTGCATAAGTAGTTGAGTCAATATGCCAAATAGGTATTTTTTAAGAAGTAACTTATATGAAAAAGCAGCAATGAGTCTCTATTACTTGTTAAGAAAATCTAAGTTTCCTGGCATAGTGTATTCTTTCTGTTTTAATCTGCCTGATTTCCCTGTTCCCTCTACTTTTGTAGAAGTACCCCATGTTGCAAGCTTTTCAACCATCCCCCCGCCCCCTGCCAGTGAGCACCCTGGAGGAAAACACCAGTTGCTAAAGGACACATGTGAGAGCCCAACTTCTATCGGTAAGGCCGATAGTCCTTACCGATAGAAGTTCTGAAAGTCCCATATATAGTCCACTGGAACCTTAAACATGACCTTCAGACCTCAGCAAAAAGTGTCATGCATCACCACTTTTTCCCGATTTTGTCTCTCATGTTCTTACCCTACTGCTCTACATCCAGCAACTGTTCTTTTAACTGCTGCTGACCTTCTTTCTTCCCACTTTCTCCATCATCACCAGGGGCACTGCTTTCCTCCCATTTTCTTGACTTGCTACTTTGGACTTCCCTTCAACCAAAGTATTTCTTTTTCCTCCTGTCTAACCTTGGAGTTGCTCTTTCCCAATGCTTCTTATCCCTGCAGACAGCACTGACCTGACCTCTGGGCCCCATTGTTGAGTCCTCCACCTTCTCTACACACTGAAATTTCCTCCAGACTTTCTTACAGAGACAGAGAAGGAGAATTCTCAAATTTACCAAAGACTTTCACTCAGTCATTCAACAGATCTAAGTTGCCATTTTTCTACTGCTTTAAATGAAAGATCCTAGTCACGAGTGTAAGGCTAGTTACAAATTGTCACTTCCACAGCATCCTTGCCTCAGTATAGATAGGATTCTCCATTCTACTTACCACTCCACATCACTTGACACTATTCCAACACTTCCAAGTCCTCTGCTCCTCTACAAACTTTCCCGTGGCCTCTCTTTTCTCTTTTCTGTACTTTCCCTTCTTCAGCATTTCTCATCAATCACAAATCTTGTAAAGCTTTCCTGGGGTACAACCACTTCAAGCCAGCTCCAAAGTCTCAGACATTAGAAATCAGCCCTGCTCAATTTCAGAAAATCATATATAACCATTATAACCATACAAGATTCATGGGGAAAATGAGCCAGAAAGATATATAATCTTAATCTTATATTAAGATTGCAGATACTCCGGGCACCAGTGGCTCATGCCTGTAATCCTAGCTGCTCAGGAGGCAGAGATCAGGAGGATTGTGAGTCAAAGCTAGCCAGAGGAAATACTTCCACGAGACACTATCTCAAAAAAAAAAACACCTTCACAAAAAAATAGGGCTGGCGTACTGCACAAAAAGAAATGCAGATACAAAGCACACTACTAGTTCAAATTGAGTATTTATACAAAAAACAAAAATGTTTATTTTAAAATATGTTATCACTCCTTATATAAGAAATCTATACACTTTCCTTGAGACAATGTTCAACTCCTTCCTACCTTGGTCTAAGGTGAGGCCAGCTATTGAAGGGTTTATGTTCATTGGGGATTAGGGGTACACCTGAAGAGATGGGAAAGGAGAACTCGTGGGTTCCAGATGTATTGGTACAGTGGTCCCTCAGTATCTGCAAGGGTTTGGTTCCAGGACCCCTTGCAGATATCAAAATCCTGAGATGGTCAGTCCCTTACGTAAAATAGCATAGCAGTTAGCAGGGAGCCAATGGCTCATGCTTGTAATCCTATCTACTTGGGAGGCTGAGATTGGGAGGATCACAATTGGAGGCCAGCAGGGGCAAAACAGTTCATGAGACCCCTATCTCCAAAATAACCAGAGCAAAATGAACTAAAGGTGTGGACTGGAGGTGTGGCTCAAGCCATAGCATACCTACTTTGCAAGTGTAAAGTCCAGAGTTCTAACCCTAATCCAATAAAAAAAAAGCTTAGTGTTTGCATGTAATCTGTGCATCCTCCCTTATCCTTTAAATCATCTTTAGATTATTTGTAATATCCAATATAATGTAAAGCAATGTAAATAGTTGTTATACAAGTTTGGGGAACAATGACAAGGAAAAAACGTACATGTTCAGTGCAGATACAATCTTTGTTTCAAATATTTTCCATCCACAGTTGATTGGATCCATGAATATGGAACTTACAGATATGCAGGGCCAATTGTACATGAGGCCAGAAAGCTAGGAGGATATCCTGCCAAAGTGCTTCTCCCTGTGCTTCTCCACAGTTTAAAACTGTGGATCGCTTCGCTCTCTAAGATATGCAACACCATCGACACTGCAGAGGTTAGAGTTAGATTTACTAGACTGTTTTCTCCTAGGAAGATTTTCGTTCTCTTGCATTTTAGGCCTTTATTGTCATCCAAAGTTGGCTAAAAATTAGAGTCAATTGTTGCCTTTCTGCACAGCTATTCTTTCGTTCTTTTTTTTTTTCCACCAACATAGATTCAATCAAAAAAGAACAATGAAGTTTATTATATCAAATAGTTTCTTTAAATTTGAAAAAGCCAGGAAATAAGCCTGCAGTTATAAAAATACATAAATTCAATCACAGCACCTCAGTCAGGAAAAACATCAGGCCTCAGGACCCAAGCACGTAGAGCCCCAGTCGCTACTCAAACACAACCCCCACACAGGACTGATAGCCCCTGCAGACAATGGAGAGCCATCAGGAGCCCAGGCTCTCGAGAACAGGGGGAAGGAGGAATCCTGGTGGACTGTGGAGGTTTACTCAGCAAGGGAAAACCCATTTGCAGACACAAATCTCAGTGAGATGGCTGCAGAAGGTCTTAGTTTCCAGACAAACTTTCTACTTGAACTAAAAAAGCAGAGAAAGTATTTTGGCTCCTAATAAAATAGATTTTCATATCAAAGCACTATTTACCTTTTTCTACAACAATATGAGATTCTCAGAGTAATAGACTTCAATTTCTTTAGGTTAATGCTTATAATTTTACAGGTCATAGCATCAGGGAGACAACATGGAGGTAAATGGATGATGAGAATTACTGGTAGATTGCAGACTTCATCAGTCGTCCCTGGACCCCAGTCCCACCTGCACCTGCCCTGGTATTTCTGTCTCCTGCTCAGGCCCTTGCATGGTACACCCATTCCCCATGAGACCTCCAGATTTCTGCTGCTGCTCTTATGCCAGGATCAATCCTTATCTCTGCTCGGCTGCATTGCCGCTTGTTGCTGTGTTCACATTTGACCTGTCTTAGAGATTTGTCACTGCCACACTGACATCACTTTCCAGGAAACTTTTTTTTTAACCTAAGCTAATTGTAATCTCGTCGATTTAAATATAACTGATGTGCTTTCATCTTATTGCAGTCATTATCTTTATTGCTAATCAAATGGGGGGCCCTGCAAGTTGGCTCCTGACTCCTTTTAACAAAACCATGGTAGTCTTCAGCAGTGTCTCATTTTCAGGTGCAGCCAGATGTTCAAGGTTCATCTTGAATCATCTTTTTTGACCCAGACCTGAAGCCAGGTATTTCTCTAAGGAGCTCTGGTTCTAAGGAGAGAATCATTTCTGTGTGAAGGACACTCACTGCTAATAAGTTGTTGACAGTTTATAGGCCTCTTTGGGAGTCTAGAGATGGATAGGTGGGTGGGTGGATGGACAAACAAAGACAGAGATAAATTATTACCTTTATACTCCTGTTTCCTATTCAAATTCAAGACTACAGAGCTTTTATTTAAACTTACTTTGTCTTATATCTATGTCTTTTTCCAACCTCAAATCCTGGTTTCCAACAATGCTTACATAATAGCTTACTTGTAGTCCATGAAACATACACAAAAGTCTCAGGAGAAGAATAGCAAAACTTTTGAAATTTTTGTTTTGTTTGTTTGTTTCTTGGTATTTTGGGGGGTTTTGCAGTTCCTTTTGTTCTAGGAGTATTGTTTCACTTGGGATCTTTAATTCACTCCTGTATTTTAAAGCAACTTAAATCACTTGAAACACTTCCTCCCTGAGGGGATTTGTTGTCAATTCAATACATAATTAGGTTCAGTTTTCAAATTTTGTTTAGAGCTTTATGATCACATCTTAAAATTTGTTAGTAATAAATCCTAAAAATCTTCCATACTCATATATAAAGATATTATTCTTCATTTCTTTTTAGAGCTGTATACTACTCCATTTTGTGGATGTACCATAATAAGATAATTAAGGGTCCTCTATTGATGGCCATTTCAGTTGTCTCTAATAAACAAACAGAGCTTCAATGAACAGTCTTGTGCATACAACTTTTTGTATTTGTCAGTGCATCTAGGTAGTGGTTTAACAAATGGAAAGTTAAATAAAAATTAACCAATAACTACACAGGCACTAGCAGTTCCAATGGTACAGTGATACTACGTCTTCCTCAAACTCAGGAAATGGAGGGATGAGCCCATGGCTCCCCAGAAAACGCATTGAGCTTTCATTCCAATGGATATTCTAGAAGTACAAGCAAACATGGCCCAGTGGAAATCTATTCCTAAATTCCTATTACTGGCTCTCAGAATAGGCTTAGAATATTTCCATGTGCCCATGTGGACTCACATCTTAGAGATATTTAACAGAAGTAATGGAAGGTCAAGAGTGATCCTAAAATTTCTTCCAGAAGACTCTGTGTTATAGACCACCAGTCTTTTTTTTATATTGCTATTTTATCGTTTTTACATTTACTCACATGTATATACATTGTTTAGGCTACCTCTCCCCCCGACTCCCCTGGGTCACCAGTCTTATTTTTTTTTTCGCCACTGGGGTTTGTACTCAGGGTCTACACCTTGAGTCACTTTACCAGCTCCCCCCAACACATGCCTTTTTTTGTGATGGGTTTTTTCGTGATAGGGTCTCAAGAACTATTTGCCCAGGCTGGCTTCAAACTGTGATCTTCTTGATCTCTCCCTCCTGAGCTGCTAGGATTACAGGTGTGAGCCACCAGCACCCAGCTCACCACACAGTCTTAAGTAAATCAAGTGTAGCTGTTGCCCCAACACCCCTTCAACATTAAACATAGCACTGTGGCTGAGCACCAGATGAAGAACTGTTATGTTGGAAGCACAGGCCATCACCTACTCCAGAGTGAACTGGCAGACACATGTATCATCTCTTCTCTCTAGTAGTTGAATTTGGGCAGCTTCAAATGCACTCATTGTAAGGAAAATGAAGGAGACAAATACAGTCGCCTTTGATACCTTAAAACTGTGATGTTCTTACAGATATAAATAATAATATATTTCCATTTCATAAGAGATAGATCTTAATTGTGGTAAGCTTCCACTGTAGCTCCTGCAACACTGACAAAGCACTGCCTTGACCAACAGCTGAGCAACCAATGTTTCTTCCACAAACAGTCCACAAATTCCCAGGAAGCATTTTAGGATGCTTTATTTTATTTAAGAGACATTTCTTCCCTTATAAGAATACAGCATGGCTAGTGACTCCCAATGATATCTAGGACTAATCCTTGCTAGAGAAATTCCAAGTTAAACTACCAAATAAGAAATGAAAAAAGTATAATGTCCTTTTTTCTTCAAAAAAGAAAAAAAATCAAGACAGGCCATGCCCGATCCAGATCCTGTCTGTGGAACGTGTGTGAAGCCTGCAAAGAAATTATTGTGTTGCAGTTTATTTAGAGTTGGAAGCAGCCACCAAAGTTCCTGGGATGCAACCTTGCCTATGTTGGACTGGACAAGCTGCCCATTCCTTTTGCTACTCTACAGGGAGCCCATAGGTCTCTAAGGTGTACCCACTATCCCTTCCAAGACCACATGGCAGCATTTACATTGTAACAAGGTGAAGTTAACTTAGCAGGGGACCACAGCAGAAAGCACCAGAGTCGTGATGCGCTATCTGGTTACAGCAAGCTGAATCCACTTAAAAAATTCTTAGGAGAGGTTTGTTCTTGTTTGTTTTGATACATTCTGTTTATACTAGAGCTCTGGAAAACAAAAAAAGGATAAGCAAAGAAGTCCTTATTTCTTGGGGTTTTTTTTTTGGCAGTATTGGAGTTTGAACTCAGGACTAGGGCACTACACACCTGAGCCAGGTCCCCAGCCAGCATTTCTTGACTGTGAGCTAGGTGATTTTTTGACTTCTTGATCCGTGCCATTTTTTCTTTTCTTTCTAAAACCCAAATTCCACATTTTGTTGGTACCAAATCCCAGGTGATAAAACCATGTGAACATTTTTCCAGACCCTAAGTCCTAAAACCATCCCCAAACCCTCTGAGAAGGTTTAGTCAAAATGGAGGAGCCTGTAGCTCATCAAGCTCATGCAGACTTACTATTAAATTTCATTAACGTGGAAACATACCAAATTAGAGCACAGCGCCAGGCATAGCGATGCCTGTCTGTAATCTCAACATGCAGACGGATGGAGCGTTCAAGGCCAGCCTGGGGTACATAGTAAGTCCCTGTCTCAAAAACAAAGTAAACAAACAATAAACAAACAAACACGAAAAATCAAGGTACAATCAGTTCAGACAATGGCATCTTCATAAAATGGGAAACCAAACGATCGAGTTTAAAAATGAGCAAAAATACTCTACTCGTATCACAAAAGTTAACTCAGGAAACCACAGTCCCCTGGGCAGCTCAAGGGGAAGGTGCCTGGTGTCTGATTAATGGGCAGTGGGGTTTTGGATTAGGCTGCTGAGTATTCCATGAGGCCAGCAGGCAGGATATCCTGGGATAGGGAGGCTGGAACCTCATGGCACATTCTGGCTGCTGCCCCACCCGGTGCCGCACCCTCTCCTTTCCAAAACAAACGGCCTGCCACAGATCCTGTTTGTGCTCCCCTTCCTTCCTGCATGAAGCCCTCTGCCCTTTGGTCAGCAGCTGTAGCACCGGGCTTCACTAGCTGGGAACTGGACAAGGCATTGTCTCTCCCCATTCCTAGAGAGTCACAAAGCCTGGGGATGGGTTTGGCAGGACATCTCTCGCACCCTCCATCTTGCTTGCTTTCACCACCTCTGCCTCCCCAGTTACGAGAGCAAAATGGCCTGTTGCTGCTCCTGGGGAGTTTCAGATGCACTGCAGGTGTTAGTCCAGGGTACCTCCTAGAACCTGGCTTCAGAAAGAGGGGCATGGGCTGTTGGAGAAGAGTCTAGGGGTCCCTGGCCCAGCGCTGCCTCTCTCCGCTGCCCTGCCCTGGCTGCAGCCTGCAAGGCCTCTCTGCTGGTTCCGTCTTTGCCTTAAACAGCACATTTGTTTATTCCAGGAACTAGGATTCCACACGGAGTCTGAAAGAGTGGCTGGTGGCTCTGGCCCTTTTCTCTGGATGTCATGTCTCTTCCCAATGTCATCTGCTTTCCTATGAAGGACAAGTGGATGTAGTTACTGATTATCTTGGAATGAGGCTCATGGATGGTGTTTCTCCTAGGAATGCCATGCTGTGCTCCAGAGACGGTTAAGCAGGGCAGGACAAAAGGAATCAGGAGGGTCCCTCTGGTCTTTATTCCATCATGCCAGTTCTATTTCCTGCCCCACTTTTCTAAAGTTACATAGCGCATTTCAAGTCTTTACCCTTTAAGTGAGATTTAAAGAAAGAAAAAAAAAGCTTCAGAGGCTTCCTTCCTTCCTTCTTCTTTTCTTTTCTTTTTCCTCTCTCCCTCCTTCCCTCCTTCCCTTCCTTTTTTCCATCTGAGGCAGGTTTTTCCATTGTAGCCCAGCTTGGCTAGAACTAGAGACCCTCCTGCCTCAGCTCTCAAGTGCTGGCATTACTGAAGATTATTCCAAATCTTAATTCAGCTATTATGGACGTAAAAAGTTGGTCTCCAGTGCCCCTAATCAACTTCTGTCTGCTGAAAACCATCTCAGAAAATCTAAGCAATCTTTCTAGAGCAAGATTGCTCTAGAAATCCAAATGATGACAATAAATGAATGACATTCAATATCCCTGTCCCTTCCCCATTCCTTTACACTCTCAAGGGATGACCACAGTCACATCTCACCTCATCTGTAGGCTGCAGTAGCCTGACCACATCCAGGGCTCCTTGTCTCCTAGCCCTTCTCTTCTTCCCTTTATCCTCCCCTGCCCTGGTCTTACTATTCGCATTTCCTTTAGTTGGTCACCTACTTCTACCTACTTTTGTTGGCCCTCCTCAGCCCTGACATTTTGTACCTGCATCCCAGTAGTTCACAGAGGACCACAGAGTTAGTCAGATGCTTCTTCTCAGAAAGAGGAAGAGTTTCTTCCCACCAAGATGTTCAGCAGTGATTTGTATAAAGAAACCAAAACACAAGGCAACTCCCAAGAGGGAGGGCAAAAAGAAAGTGACTTCAACTTGCTTCAGCATAAGAGTGGGATGGACAAAGACTTCCCAATCAGAGGCTCAGAACCTCGGTGAGGGCTCCTGACTTGGACTGGGGAGAGAAGGTTGGGGGGAGAGCAACCTTGCCCTGGCCTAGAAGGTCACCAAGAGCTATGGAAAATGGCCACAAGGCTTTGGAAGACTCTTATTTTCCTGGTTTTAGGAGTTACAACAATTTTTGCTTTTTAGAACTTCTAAAGTTGGCCAGGGAAAATGAAGGAGTAGTGTATGAATCTCAAATCTTAGTAACAGCTTCTTGTTTGGAAACAGTTTGAGATGTAGAAATGAGGTAGATCCATGGTCATGATTGCATCCACCCAGCAGTGTGGCAACAGGACCAGAGGTAGCAGGCCATACCAGATGGGCCTCCACAAGTATTTCTGGGAGGGAACAAGTGTAATGACAGCTGTATCATAAGAAGTTTTTGTCTTTTTAGGAACAAAGAAAGATGGACAGGCAGGCAGATCAGGCAGGCAGATCATGTGATCATTAAATATAAGGTTTTTAAAAAGTCCTCATCTGTTCTAGTTTTCCAGTTATCCATCACTACATGCAAAGTCAGCCCAAAACATAGTAGCTTAAAACAGTTACAACCATTTTATTATCTGTCACAATTTCTGTGGGCCAGGGTTCTGGGAAGGATTTAGCAGGGTGTCCATATCTCTTCATATAGTCTCAAAACCTGTGCTTGGTCTCTCTCTATGTGGACTAGTTTGGGCTTCCTAACAGTATGGCAGCCTCAAGGAAGTCAGATTACATAGAAACGGAAGTTTTCAAGAACAAATATTCCAGAAAGCAATATAGAAAGTGCATCACCTATTCTGGTATTGTCTTGGAATTTATATAACATTGATTCTGTGATACTTACTAAAACAAACAGGAAATCCTGGCCAATTTCAAGGGGAGAGAACACCTCTTCATGAGAAGAATATAAAAGGATTTGTGGACATGACATGAAACTCATTAAACAAGTGACTGATCTCACTTGTTGTCTTGAAATTAAATTTCTGTCATCCTGATATTTTCTGATTCTTTGGGTTGGCCTGTCTTTGGTTTTTCCCTTCCACACCTGAAATAAAAGTACTGTCCACACTGAAAACGTGAACAGTTAAGGTAGCTAGCCTCAAAGATGGCCTCCTGAGGAACCACACTTGTTGGTATTCACGCTTTTCAGCAGTCCCCTCCCACACTGGATCCAGGCCAGTACATGGAGGAAGTGAGGCAATGTAGTTTCTAAGGTTAGGACACAGGAAGTCTTGCCATGTCCATCAGGTCTTCTGAACTGCTTGTTCTAGGGAAACTTAGCCACTACATAAGAAATCTAACCTGAGACCAACATGCATTCAGGAAACTCAAGCTAGCCACACAGAGGGGTTGTGTGCAGAGAATAAAAATGTCTGCCTAACACCCAGAGATGTCAGCCATCCCAGTCCCAGTGGCCAGATATGGCAGCTCCAGCATTCAGTCGGGTTGAACATTCAGATGACTCCAGTCCAGCTGCCATCTACTGTAGTAGAATTTCAGAGTCCAAGTGGGAATCACCTAACTGAGCCTGGTCAGGGCTGGTGGAGTGGCTCAAGTGGTAGAGAGCCTGCCTAGCAAGCATGAGACCAAACCCCAGTAACACTCCATAAAAAAAAGAAATACTGAGCCTAGTCAACCCTCAAAATCTTGAAAGGTAATAATAACTTTTTATTTAAGCCAGTGGCCTCTGAGTGGTTTGTTGTGCAGCTAGAATAGTTTTATCAGTTCCATCTCAGGATGGTTCCAGATCCTGTTTCTCTTGGGCCGGCCTCGAAACACACTGTTCCCACGGGTTCTGAGCAAGGCCTCAGACAGGCGGTCTTGGAGGAGATGTAAGAAACGCTCACAACTGACTGAGATAAAACAGCAAGGAGGCAAGAAAACAAGTGCCACAAGAAGTCAGAAAACACAGTTATTCCAGCTGCAGCAAGTTGGCCTGAACAGGAAGAAGTACTAAATTGGATCTTTATGTCAAATGGCAGTTTGTTGATTTGTTTTGTAGAAACAGTGAACTACTAAAGGTCCTAGAGCAGAAAGGAAATGTGATTATATATCTATATATCTCATGAAAGTTAGTCCCAGGAGCCGAGGGTCTAGCTCAGAGGCAGAGTACGTGCTGGGCACGCATGAGGTTCAATCCCCAGCACACACGTGCACACACACACTTCTCAAAGTAATGTGTAAAGCCAATTACATTTGGGAGACATTAAACAGGGGTTGTCAGCAAGGATAGGGAGACCAATGGAGAAATGATGATGACAATTCAGGGGAAAAACAATGAGCCCTTGAGCCACACTGTGGCAGGAGGGAAGGGATGAAAGGGAACAGGTTCAAGACATGCCCCAGAGGCTGAGGTGACTCATTTCATATACACACGATGATAAAATTATGACACAATCTCCCACTCCTTGAATAAGTGAAAACAAATAACTTCACAGTTTTCACTTTTTTGGGAAAATGTGGCTTTTCAAAGAGAGTACAGTTATAAAATATGTTTTGGGGGAAAATGTTCATTAAACCCATGGTTTCACAGATGTATGACCAGAGATTATTCTTTTGTAAATTTATAGCCATTTCTAATGTAGTCACATTGATTTACAATTTTTACCACTTACTCATCTCTCTGGTACCAGAATAGTATAAGAAGCCTCCAAAAATATTTCAGGGCAACGTCAATACTATTTTAAAAAATTTGCAGTGGTGGGTGTTTAAGCTGGGTTTTTTTTTAAGTATGAGCTCCCTCTAATGGTAAAAATAGTTATTACTGCTTGATCAAATCTGCCATGCATTTATTTATATCTAAATTTAATGAGTTAAATTAAACCTAGAACTGAATTTGCACTTCAACATTTTCTCTTGCTTGTTACTGAATAGGCTCCATAATATTCATGATGATTGTCTCCATCCAGTATTGCTATAATTTATAATTATCAGTTTCCAACAGTGTTTATTGCACTTCAGAGAACACCAAAATGCAATTATCACCTAGTTAATATATATTAACATAAACTAATTTACTTTGAATGTTCCAAGGAGGTGAGGCTACTGCATGCCACCACAAAAAGTCCTCATTGGTGAATCTTTATGCTCTTAAAACTATTCCAAATATGTACATTTCCCATCATTCCCTACAGGAAGAAGTCACCCTAAGCAGAGTCCTCTGAAGCCACCTGTCATGCTAGGGAATAGAGTCAGGCAAAAGCTGCTGAGAGGAAGGCATGGGCAAGGGAGAGAGAGGTGAAAAGAAGACCAATGCTGAGTGTCTATGGCATTGAAGCAGTCTGCTTTATATTTTATATCTGCTACTTCATTTGAAATCCTAGAGATAGGGTTTCATTCTGCTTCTATTCACCAAAACCTTTTAAACTTTTGCAAGTCATAATAAGGTACAGAATTGAACTAGACATCAACTCTGCCTTTAAGATGCTTAGAGCTACGTGGGAGAACTGAGAGCTAGAAGATGAGTATAGCTCCCTGGGTGGGTGGAAATCCCAGCACTGGGAGAACACCCGGGAGCCCTGGGCCTCCTCAGAAGAAGGCTTCCTAAGTTGAATCTTGAAGGATGAGGAGGTGTCAGCCAGGCAGAGGGACAATTTGAACAAAGGGCTGGAGTCATTAGAGAGCAATAGTTTGGGGTGGTTAGGCCCATTTTTTACGTGACCTGATGGACACTCAGAGACAGTAAGTATCCTGTTTCCCAGAAAACAGTGAGACCACAAGAACTACATCATTGCTTGGTGCTCGCCTCCACCTTCCTTACTGGGGAACTTGTTGGCCCTGATCAAGGCTGATGCCAGGAATGGTTGAAGTCAGCATAAGCAGTATGAGCCCAGCTCTGGAAATGCCTCCACCTTTGAAACTAAAGATGGTTAGGGTTGTTGGTTTAATCAAAAGTGGGAACACCAGAAGTGGTTTGGTGGCCAGTTATAAGGAAAATCACATAGCTAGCTTTAGGAGTGGGCAGCTTTCTTACCTGAAAATTGTGTAATCTTAGATCTTGACCTTAATAAAAATCCAATCCAGCTGTCTATCCTGGCTCCGGTACTCAGTGGAATTGCATCTTTTTTTCAGGTGAGACCTAAAGTGAACAGGAAAGCTAAAATTTATGTGTAGTCCAAGTTACTCTTAAAAGGCCCTTAAACTACCCATAAAATTATCCATATTTAAACATAGTCTTAAGCTTGGCATGGTGGTGACACACACCTTTAAGCCCAGCTACTCAGGAGGTAGAGGCAGGAGTATCACAAGTTGGAGGCCAGGCCTGCTAAAGATGGTGAGACTCTGCCTCAAAAACAAAATCAAAACAAAAAGGCGGGAGGTGTAACTCAAGTGATAGAGAGCAGTTGCTTAGCAGTCTGAGGCCCTATTCAATCCCCAGTACTGAAAAAAAAAAAATTAACAAAACAAACAAACATGATCCTATTCTTGTAAATACAACTTAGTACTGTGAATCTTATAAATCCCAAAGTATGAGGACTATTGAACTAAATTCTGAGGAGTGCAAAATTCAGATGTCCAAGAATTCAATCCCTCTGTCTCCAAGATGGCTGTCAAATAGTTTATCTTATCAGGGCAATCAGTGGAGAATACCTTAAGCTACACTGCTTGCCTGCATATTAATGCCATTGTGTTAACATGAACCCTGTTTAACTCAGCATATAATCTCTTACTCAATGTTCTAATTTAACAATTCTAATTTAGGATAGATCCACTGTTGTTATGATGATGATCAAACTAGGACAATTGAGGGCACAGTATGGGTCACACAATAAATGCTCAATAAATATCTAGTGGATTTGAGTCTGAGTCTTGTTTCATTAGGACCATATTCACATATTATTTGAAAAGTTATAGAAAAGAACTTCAGGAGTGGTTGGTAAGGGAGGGGGTGGGGGCAGGGGATAGAAATGACCCAAGCATTATATGCACATATGAATAATAAAAAAAAAAATTAAAAAAAAAGAATTTCATCACCTTCTTCCTGTCTTTCTAGTTGTTGTTTATAGGTGGTTATACTAAAGAGGAATCAAACTTCTACCTCTGGGCATTGGCTTTCTATCTTCCTGAGTAGACATGAATATACTTGGTTCCTAATGGGAGCCTCAATTTAAATGAACATATGCTGCACCTTAACTTCATTTCTTTGAAGTTTGAAGAAAATCATATAAGCATATAGGTTGATAAAAATGCCAGATGATGTAGGGAAAGGGGCAAGTAGTCTAACTCTTAGCAGTTTAGTCCTGTCTTTCCAAAGGTAACTGAAAATGTCTCAACACATCAAAATTCTATCCAGCAAACACTTGTGAATGATTTTCTGTTTCCCAAGCACTCCCAGAAGCACAATAAGGGACAAAGCAATGAGTAATAGATAGTTTTACTTTAACAGAGACTATTTTTTCAACTTACTCCCTTTCAAACATAACAACAGTTATTTTCAATATGATGAATTTGTATAGTGAAACCACAATCTCCTTCTCTCTTCACATTATGCAGATTAACTAGAAAAACACAAAAGCATCTCTGTGACAATTCTTTCAATTTTATTGACCAAACTAAGAATATTATTATTGATATTCTGGCTTCTTGATTGCTGATGTTATTAATAAAATTAATATAATTTATCCAATGTTCTAATACATCAATTTTAATTAAGAACATCTGACAACTCAATAGGGAGGCCAGTTTGTAAGAACTTTCATGTGTATTTTCAGTCATTTCAATCTCTGTTATCACTATGTCAGGGAGAAAATGAAAATCGATTTTACTGAATACCAGAGTGCTATCTTTGGAATTCTACTTGTCCTAATAGATGCCAGGTGTGGTGGTATCTGCAGGTAATACAAGATGAGGCAGGAGGATTGTGCATTGAAGGCCAAGCAGAGCTACATAGCAAGACCATGTCTCAAAAAAAGAAAAAAAGAACTTAAAAAATAAATAAAATAGAAAGAAAAGGAAGGATATTATCTATCTTTCCCTCTTCATAAATTGCAAACGAAAAGATATGACTTATTAATTTTTTGCCCCAAATGATAGACATTTAGTGGTATGATTATAATTTGCAATTCTCTATAGATACTAATAAGATTTTTGTTTTATCAGTCATTTGATTTCTTTATATACAGTGCTTATTCAGGAGGTCTGGCCATTTTCTTATTAATATATACTAATTTAGGGTTTTTTTGTTATATGTGTTTAAAGTATTTTAAACACAGAATTCTGGCTGGACTGTTTTTCTTTCAGTTTTTAGATGCTGGTTCACTGTCTCCTGGCTTGCATTGCTTCTAGCAAGGTGTCTGGTGTTATTCTTATCTTAGTTTTTCTCTACATGATGCATATTCTTCCTAGCTGCTTTTAAGATTTTTATCTTTATCACTGACTTTTTAACTTGATTCATTGAGCTTGTTTGCTCTGTGGGTCTTTAATTTTCACAATTTTCAGTTGCTATTTCTTCAATTATTTTTTCCTTTAGGAACTAGAGTCACAGACTTATTAGGCTAGTGAGGCTCCCACAGCTCAGTGGTGTTCTCTTACATCTTTTCCAGTTTTTCTCTTTGTGTTACATTTTGAATAGTTTCAATTGCGTGGCTTTAAATTCACTACTAGTTTTTTCTTCTGCAATATATATAATTTGCTCTTAATCCCATCCACTATTTTTTATCAGACACTTCATATAGATTTTTTTATCTTTAGAAGTTCTATTTGGTTCTTTTTTTCATATCTCTGATGTTATGTTCAATCTTTCTTATACATGTAAAATATAATTATAAAAACTATTGTAATGTCATTATTGATACCTCTAATTTATTATCTTTATAATTTAATCAGTTCATCTCTCTTGACTTCTTTTTCTACTCATTTTGGGTCATATTGCCCTGCTTGTCAAACATGAGTTTTACCTTGTTGGAGTCTAGATTTTTGCATTTCTATAACTAATTTTAAGCTTTATCCTGAGATTCAGTCAATTTATGGAAATGGCTTTTCAAGACTTGCTTTTGAATTTTGTGAGATGGGATCAAGGTAGCTATTAATCTAGATTTGATTTTGTCCTATTACTGGGGCAATGGTCTTCTGCAAACTTTACCTATCACCGAACTGATTATGTAGTTTTCTAGTCTGACTGATAAAAACAAACTATTCACTGCCCTATTTGAGCAGTGAGAATTACTCCCTCACTTCTCTCACATGGTTCTTTCCCCAACCTGTTTTCTTATATGCCTTTACCAATCAGTTTTCAGTTGAAAATTTAGCTGCAGATCTCTGAAACTCTCTCAGAACACCTCTCTTCTCCCCAGTGCTCAGTTCTGTGGACTCCACCACCTTGACGTCCAGCTCCATCTCTTTAACTCAGGGAGACCATCGGGCTCCTCCTGGCTTCCCTCTTCCCCACGCCATGGCCTGGAAACTGTCTTCAGGAAATAAGATGGAGCAATCATAGGTATAATCACATGCTGGGGTTGCCATAAACGAAGTAACACACAGGGTGGCTGAAATTTGTTTCCCAGTTCTGGAGACTAGAAGTCCAAGATAAAGATTGCTTGAGGCTCCATTTTTTTTGGCAGTACTGGATTTGAACTCTGCCTACACTTCGAGTCACTCTACCAGCCCTTTTTTGTGAAGGGTTTTTCAAGATATGGTCTTGCAAACTATTTGCCTGGGCTGACTTCGACTGAGATCCTCCTGATCTCTGCTTTCTGGGTAGCTAGGATTACAGGCGTGAGTGTTACACCCTGCCAGGAAATTGAAACTGTATAAAGTAGTAAGATTTGTTAATCCTTTTTATCTTATAGATATTCTTCTTTATTTTTCTCAAAGGCTCAGAGTTCTGTGTTCTTTGTTTACATTTTTAATCAAAATGGAATTTGTTTTTGTGTGTAGAGTAAGACTGGAATCCACTCACATTGGTCCATGAGGATATACTGTTACTTCAGCCCACTTGATAAAAAGCCCACTTATGTTTCCTTCTACTCTCAAGTACATGCTTATCATAAATTGTGAATCTGTTTCTGAATCTCCTTTTGTATTCCGTTGCTATAATATTTTATTCCTGATTAATTCTATGTGATTTTAATTACAAAAGTAAAAAGTCTGGTAATCTCAATCAGTGAGCTGTGAAGGAAATAAATACTTGTACAATGCTAGTGAGAACAGAAATTAGTATTCATTTCCTAGGGCTGTTGTATCAATTGCCATGAACCAAGTGGCTTAAAACAATGGAAGTTTAGTCTCACATTTCTGGCAGTTAAAAGTTCAACATCAAGGTATCAGCAAAGCCATCTTATCTCCGATGGCTCAAGGGAAGAATCTTTCCTTGTCTCTTCTAGCTTCTTGTGATTGCTGGCAATGTAAGTTACATCGCTCCAACCTCTCTCTGTGTTTTCACATGACCATTTTCTTCCTTGCGAGTGTCCTCTTTATTTCAAACCATTCTCTTTGAAAAACATTAGCCAGTGGATTTATGATATTCCTTCCCTTCCTCCTTTCCTTCCTTCTTTTCCTTCCTTCCTTTGTTTTTCTTTCTCTCTTCTCTCCTTTTCTTCTTCTCCTTTTCTTTTCTCTGCCCATGCCTCCTCTTTCTTCTTTCTCTCCTTCTCTCCAAACTCCCTCCCTTCTTCTCTCTCTCAGGCTGGAATCAAACTTGTGATCCTCTTGCCTCAAACTTTTGAGTGCTGGAATCAGACACATGTGCCACGATCCCTGGCTAGATTTTGTTGCTATAGTTTTAGTCTTTCTAGAATTTCATATAGAAAAGTGGAATTCTAGAGTAAGTCATCTTTTTATACAGCTTCTTTCAGTTAGCATGTTTTGAGGTTCATCCATGTTTTGTATTAGATCCTTGTTTTAGATCTATCACAATATATTGATATTCCAATCAATAGACATTTGAATTGCTTCCATTTTGCTTCTGTGGTGATGCTATGAACATTTTCATAGAGTATTAATATGTACAATAGTAATTTTTGTGAGAGTCATTTGGCCAACTTCATGCTGTTTCAAGTTATGGATATCCAGACCTATGGTACAAATGGTGCAGGTAAATTTGTATAATTTCAGAGTACTGCATTCTGTGCATCTTGAGCATTTACAATTTTTCTTCAATGGCAATCTCCTTGGAACCATACAACCACAAATACCAAGGGTCTACTATATTTGAGACTTTGGTATATTTTATAAATCAATAGAAAAATAATGTCTACATTTTATGAAATAATTATTAGTAATTCGTAGTGGGAGAGACTGTTTTCTGTTTTTCAGAGTAGACCCTTTCAGGGAATTTTAAAGTTCCAAGGCCCCACATGTAGTTGTAGACAACAGGACAATACTCAGATCCAGGCCAGGGGTGAGTGGCGGTGGTTTTAGGAATTCCCGTCTTCATCTGGTTTATTGCCTGGTAGTTCTGGTGTCTGGCAGCAAAGTTTACCCACTCATGGCGGTCAGCATGTAAAGAGTCAGTGGCTGTGGAAAGCATGGGGTAATGAATGTAAAATTTCTTACAGTTGATTGCTGGCCAGTTTCACATAAGGACAACGTGCTATGCTTTCTGGAAGATTCCCCTGCAAGCAATGAGAACTCCAAGTATGACAAACCTCACTAGACTTAATGAGGAATACTGTCTTATGAGTCCAGCTCCCTGGTTGCCTGCAATGCTGCATGTGTTACCTGTGGACTGAAGGTGACATCATTCTTCAGAGATGGATAACACCACTGACACCCCTAGAATGAGCCAAGTGGAGATGATAAGGAGGAAAGGGAGCCTTTGGTGTTGGCTTGTGCAGAAGGGTGTGAGGTTGATTATGTAGAAAGTAAGAATAGTGGATGTGCTTGCACAGGCAAAAGACAAATGAGGGCCTATAATGTAGAGGGTGCACTCTGCCTGTGTGATACATTTTGTCACTAGGAAGCTCTGTGCAAAAGTCCCAAGGCAATTCCTTTAAAATCCTGCCTTACTATGAGTTTAGAAAGATCTAAATATGGAAATGTGACAACAGCAGTAATGAGTATATATATAATAAACTCCATTAGCAGACCTGGGTTTTGGTTCTTTTCAGGATGATCCTCTTCAAATAAAAGGCTTAAACAACTTACGTGTTCATTGCTATTAAATTATTTAAAAAATAAGAATAGCTTGATGGTATAGAAAACAACAGTGAAAGATAAATTGTTAACTAGTGTACAGTAGTAATTAAGAGTCCAGTCCCCGGTAAAAATCCCAACTCTGTTACTTTATAACTTAAGCCACAGAGAAGTTTTGTGCCTCAAACTTCTCATCTCAGAAATGGAAATAATAATGATTAGAACACTAAATGGTGCATTTGCCTCTATGATGCAAAGAAACAAGGTGACTATGTAATTTGCTTAGCATGACACCAGGCAACATGAAACTTTCAGTCCTCCCTAGTTGTTTTTATTGTTGTGATTGTTAGATGACTCTAGCCTTTTCTCTCACTTCCTATATTTAGTCTGTCAGTGAATCTTTCAGTACAAATATGATCCTTCTTCTTGGCGCAGACTTTTGTCATCTTGGTTGACAATATGCGTACTTGTTGGTACCTAGCCTTATTCTTCTACATCTCAGACTTGGAGTGTGTATTAAGAGTTAAGTATGTGATAAACACACTTATTCTTTACATTATTGCAGCGTGACTATTTATTTCCTGGAAAATGAATATTGAAAACACATAGCATTACTAAAAGCACTAACTGAAATAGAGACTTGACATAGCTGCACTAATCTGTGCTTTCTAAATTTACTGATGGAAGTGAAGAAAGTAAGTTGGCATGGAGTTTGCATAATTTCTGGATTACACTGATTTGAATTCATTGTGTGCTCAGACAAAAATATTATTTCCTCCCAGGCAGTTTCCAATTTTGCAGAGAAAAATACTTCTGTTTAGTGTATTATTTGACATGATGAGTGGCCTTGCATTCTGGAGGAGAAATTGTACAAGAACATCCCCACATTTTCCAGAGGTAAAGGTTCTCTGGTGCAAAGTCATAACAGAAGTGTGACTACAGAATCAATGGCACCAGCTGTGCAGCCAAGCTTAGTGCAGTTGGATGGTAGAGGCAGTAGATATCCTTATGTGATCAGTGTTGACTTCCTGTCAAGCCAAAGGACATGGGATAGCAAAAAGCAGAAAAACCAGACCCCAAATTAACAGATGGTTGACCAAACCTCAAGGAAGAAAGTCACTGCCTCAAAACCTTCTCAGAAAATACTAGTCTAGGAGGCTCTTCCCTAGAAAAATATTCAGAATTGTTATATGTATCCTGCTGTTAGGTAAGTGAGAATGTTATCCTTTCTTATTCCAAAAGAAAAACCAAGACTATCCAGTGTGTTTAAGACAAGTATAGTTCATCCATTACAAAATTAGAAAACCTTGAACAGCAAACATGTTTCTTTCAAACATTTACATTGAATTTCTTTCATCATCCCATATGCAACCTTACAGATTTAAGGTGGGGAGTCTTTAGGATTACCCAAGAACATCCCTGCCTGCTAGACAGGAGCATATGGGAAACCTAACCCATGTCAGCTTCCTTCCTGTTGTGGGTAGGACAGTGGCATACACTTTGTAGGTAACTCAATAGACATGTATTGAGTTAATGTTTTAATAAAATGAAAACAGTGGCTCTGCTGTTATCATCATCCTTATTTTGATTCACTAAACTTTATACCAAGGCCAAACACACTGTCATCTTTAACCTTTGTCAACGCCATCTATCTGAAGTTGGCCAACATTGAAATCTCACAGTAAACTAGAGTAAGTAACAGTAACCACATGAATTTTACTTTTTTCAACCCCAAATCTTAAAGATATTTAGAAAGAACTATTATTGAAACCTTTTTTAAATAGAAAAAACAAGGTAATTAGAATGAATGCAGTTTAAATAAAAAGGTAGTAAACTGGCATATTATGTGGTCACTGAAATTATGAAATAGCTCTATGTTTATTCATTTAAATGTATTTATTTTATAAAGCTGGGAATCAAACACAGGGCCTCATACATAGTAGGAAAGTACTCTATCATTAAGTTATACCTTGAACCCCTGCTCTATATTTATTGACATAGAACAGTATTCTTGGAAAAAATTATTAATAAAGCAGTAGAAATATACATAATGTCTTTTTTATAAAAACGTGAGTGTATGTGCAAAAGTTTGTAAGTTTATAAATCAGAAAATAATTGTAAAGTATTCAAAACAATTTCCCATTGATGGGATGGGGGTAGATTATAAACAAAATCTGTTTTCAAATTTTATATATTACTGTATTTTCTGTTTTTATAATAATGAGAAAATGTTACTTTACATTCAGAAAAAGTCAACTAGCCTAATAGAATATATAGCTACAATCATAAAGCTACATTTTAAAATTACTAAAACTCATCATCCAATAATTATTTATATATCTTTTTGTACTATTTGTACTGTATTGTGTGTCTAATTTCTTTAAGAAAGCAATCCAAACTCAGTACCTTAAAATATGTGTTCAATACTATATCCCATGAGTCTGAGATGCTTGAGGATTGACTAATGTTGAACTCGGCTAATATTATGCATTAAATTGTGACCTCTCCCAACTTATATGTTAAAAATCCTAATATCCAATTAATATGTCAAATGTGACTATATTTGGAGATGAGAACTTTAGAGAGGTAATTAAGTTAAACTGGGGTCTTTAGAGTGGGCCCTCATCCAATATGACTACAGACATGTATAAAGGGTGAATGCTGAAGATAGCCATCTATAAGCCAAGAGAGGCACCCTCAGAAGCCAAAATGTACCTTGGGCTTAGACTATGAGGAATAAATTTCTCATAGTTCACATTTCAGTCTGTGGTACTTGGTTATGACAGTCCTGGCAAACGAACACAGCTGGTATCAACTGGGCTCAAGCTATATACTGTCTTGGAGCTCTGCTGTAGGCTAGATTTGTTTAGCTGAGGCAACTCACCTCCAATGTCTAAATTCCTTCTTCTGGCACCTGTGGACTATCCTTGCCATGTCTCTTTTTCATGGATGATAAAGACCCAAGAGGAAAGTAGAAACATGACAAATTTCTTGAGACCTAATCTTGGAGATGGCACATTGTCACTTCTGCCTCATTCTACTTGTCAAAACAATTCACATGATTCAGTTCAAGGTAGAAACTCCCTGCCTACTGTGGGAGAACATTGCAAAGGATATGTCTATTGGGGTGGGGAAATTGGGGCCAATGATGTAATATAATACCTTAGATATTCACATAATATGTTTATATTGCAGCCCAGTCTCCGACTATATACTACATCTGTATATTTCCAATGAACAATGCGACAACAGTTAATGTTATACCACAATTTTCAATAGAATTTATGATTTTTAATTTTATGAGATGCCTAATGTACATGTTATACCCACTCTTTTTACTAACTGGGAATATAGAAGGACATTGTCAATTTCATAGAAAGTGAGGAAGTAAAGAAAGTCACATTAATAAAACTTGGTCAAGCACTAGGGGAGTAGTTCAAGTGGTAAGAGGACCTACCTATTAAGTTCAAGGCCCCTGAGTACAAACCCCAGTACTGCCAAAACAAACAACAAAAACAAAAAAATTTTTAAAACCCTCAGTCAATAAAATTAAATTATAAATTAACCATATAAAGTTTGATCAAATGAAAAGTTTATAATGGCATAATATAGATTTTTCTACATAGCAAGCACTCAGTATGTATTTGTTAAATAGATTCTATGTGACTTTCTTTTAATATGAGAACTGTTGCTAAAACAACACATTCAAAATGTGGGAAATCCCATTTGTTGAAACAAACAACAATAAAAAACAATACATACAAAATACTGATGACAGTATTAACTGTGAAATGTCACAATTTGGTATACACCATCAGCTTTTTGGTTAGAAACATGTGGAAGCAATTTATGAGCCTGCTAAAACTTTTTGATCCACTTCAATGGAAGACTGGCTAAAATTTAGCCGTTCTGATATCAATTCTTTTTTTTTTTTAACTAAACATGATCTTATTTTTATACCCCCCAAGTGCTTTTTCCTTTAATGCCAAAGGATTGCAGGAAATTATCTGAGAACTTCATTTTCTGAAGCATGATAACTTTTATTTTCTTAAGAGGTGCAAAGGATGAAGAAAAATTGTTTAAGTTCCTTCCTAAGAGAAAGTAAATCTTGGCTCCAAATTCATTTTCCAAATCAGGAAGCAGAATTTTTTTTTCAGGAAAGCATTGAACTAGGGAAATAGAAAAGAATTTTTTCTATTGGCTAATTATTTTTTACAATTTCATTCTAAAAACATTACCAGAATATAAATGTCTAAAAAAGATTTTAGTGTCTTATGTAATCAGTAAGTCAGTCATTTAAAGAGCATATGGAAATTGCAGAGCTAAATAGCAGACATATATTTATTATATTTGGTACATGCACACACTCTAGGGACAACTAAATGTGTGTATAATACCCTTTTGTCTCCATCAAGAAACCTCTCCAAAGCTCTGTTATGAATTATATTGTTTAAGCATGTCCTCACTCAATTATTCCCAAAACAGTTTCAAACTGAACACAGGCTTCATCTGTTTTCTGTTTGTGAATTTTGAATGCTTGGCACTTTAATTGGGATATTTTTCTTTGGGATGAAATAATTTTAAATATTCGCTTAATCAAAACATTAGTTTCCTTTTCCAGTTTCCATCATGGATTGTTGGTAGGGTTCCCAGACGTGGTCTCTTGAGCTCTGAGGAGGGACCCACCTCCCTTCGGTGTGTAGGAGGGAACAGAGTGGTAAGGAGGCAATATCCGGACTATTGGCTCATCCCGTCTCCACATCCTGCTCCTTTTTAGACCTGACTTGAGGTCTCATTTGAATATTCCTGAAGATTTTCACTGTCTCATCCTCTTCTAATAATTTCTAACTTTCTTTTTTTTCCTATGAACATTTTAATGGGAGCAGAGAATTTTTGCCACAGGCAAAGTTCTGTGACTCCTCTTGCACCTCTTCTGCAAGATGGAGTAAAAAGCTGTTGGGGATGTGTATGTTTAAGGGAACCTAACCTAGCAGCAAAGATGCGTCAGGAGAGTGGATCGAGGCAGAAAGAGATTGAAGGGAGGTAAATGGAGAAAATACAACACAATAGACAGAAAAGAGCAAGTGCTTCAAAGTGAAAAAGTATCTATCCCATTGACACTCATAATCAATTAGGAAAGAGCCAATTTGGAATAAAAACTTAGGAATTTAGTATTGAACACAGTGAGATTAAGTGATGGCAGTAAATCAAAATGTAATGGTTCATCCCAATTGTCAACTTGATTGGATTGAGAAGCACCTAGGAGATTAGTAAAGTACACCTCTGGGTGTGTCTGTGAGGGTGTCTCCAGAAAGAATTATCTAAAGGGAGAAGAGTAATCATATAGATGGGTAAAAGGGGAAGGAAAAAGCCCATTAGACCTGACATTCTTTCTGCTCCTGGCTGTCTGTGTCACCACAGGTCCAAAAACAGTATACAGTTAGGCAACCATGGACTGAAACCTCAGAATCTGTGAGCCAGAACAAAATTTTCCTCTTTTTAAATTGTTTTCTTTCAGTTATTCTGTGTCAGGAACAACAACAACAACAAAATAACATACCAAGTAAAGATATCCAGAATGTAGCCAGTGATACAGTACTGGAACATGTGACAGGGAGGAAGTGGCTATCTACTGTGGTTAGATATGGATTAAGAAGAATGCAATTAGAAATAATGCTTGGATCCATGAAAACAGAAGAATTCACTAGAGATTGATAGCAGTAAGAACATGCATAGTAGGAAAAATCCAAAATAAAGTACAACCTACTTTCTATGGAAACCAATGGAAAAAGATTCTCAATGAAAGGATAGCTGATATTGTCAATATATTGGAAACACAGATGCCCATCAAGGGTGATTTGCTCAGAAAATTATAGCACAACTCATGTACAGGAAAACTATGCAGCCTTTAAAAACTGTAAATTTGTATTTAATGACATCCAAAATATTTAAAAATCAATAGATTAAAAAACACCACAGGTTAAAGAACACCATGTGAACAGTAACACTACAAATATGAATATATAAAGCCATATATAGATAGGCATAGAAAGTAGTTAAAATTATGTTTCCTGAATACTATTTATGATAGCACCAGAGCTGAGTTTTTTCTTACAATTTCTGTATTATTTTTGATATTTTAATATACTGATTGTACAAAAACAAAGTATATTTTTAAAAAGAATGAATAATACTAAAGTCGATATTGTGGCTGTATATAAAGTTGATATTGTGACTTCATATTCTTGAAGTATCTGTTGGCCCACTTTGTACTTCCTGGCCTAAGACCTTTCCTGCAGCTCACCTCACTTATGGGATTGACTAGCTCTTTAGTTAGCATTAGTCAAGGTCACTACTGATCTTTGAGATACTTTGGGGGAAGAAAAAGCACTGTGTAGACTTAAGTTTCTGAATGTGAATATGAAAAAATTGATCCAGTTTCTGGATCAATTGTCAACTCCTGAAGGAGCTTCAAACTGTATTACCAGCATCAGAACAATTTGAAGGGGTTATCCATCCTCTTGAGGGTGGAGGCAAAATGACCTGAACAGCCAGAGTCTGAGCTGGGTAGGGAAGCATCCACAGGGACGCATGTGTAAGTAAGCTCAGTGACAAGTAAAGAGAGAAGGAGATACATGTGGTATGGGACATGGCATTTTCAGTGCCCTAGCAGGATAATGAGGGCATCCATGATAAGGGCACAGCTTTGTATAGCACCAGAATCTTAACGTGTGGGGCAGGGAGGTTGGTTTCATACAGGGTATTGGCCCAATAAATGAATATCTTAAGGTCAACTGAGCCTTGCCTCATACTCATGGATATTATAAGTGTGGAAAAATTGACAACTGTAGAATGAAACCTGTGGTATTAGACTAGAATGATGGATCCGTGTGAATTCAAGATTTTCAATACACATGGATATAAGATACAGAGTTGTGTGTTCCCATGTCCGTCCCACTGAGGAAAGACAGAAGTAGTTATATTCTGACAGCAATGAGCATACACTCATATCTTGGTTTTTAAATATTACTCTCAACTAAGAGGAACACAAGATCTCTCAAGATATGGCTGATTTTAGGGCCGGGACAGGAAAAATACAAGATGTTCTTGGAATATACATTGAATAAGGAAGTGCTTAAAGAATGGTGGGTGAAGTCAAAAGAATATAGAAGCCCATCTTCCCAAAGCTTTGATATAACAAGGTTGCTAATAAACATGTAACACTGTAAAAAAACCATTTTCTTGGGGCTTTTGACCACTCAATAAAAAGTAGAACTTCCCTCCATCCCACTCACTCTCTCTCTCAAAAGGACTATTAAGAAGGGAGGGCTGGATCCTGCCTCTTCTCTAAGCAGGAGCTTGCAAAGTAAATTTAGCAGAAAGGAAAAAAAGTCAGAAATGCACTTTACTTTTATTATACGTAATACGTGCTCATTATTGAACATTAGAAAAAGATGGGCAAATATACATAGTAAAATAAATACTATTCATAATTCCATCACTCACACAAATATTTAGGTGTACTTTCTTCAAGTCTTATATATTTTTTCTCCCTCCATAAATCACATGTGACATTGTATCTCATTGTGGTTTTGATTTGCATCTCCCTAATGATTAATGATGTTGACAATCTTTTCATGTATTTAATAGCCATCTGTGTATCTTCTTTGGAGAAATGTCAATTTCTTTGCACTTTTTAAATTATGTTGTCTTTTTGTTAATGAGTTGAAAGAGTTCTTTAGATGTTATGCATAGTAGACTATTGCCTGATACATGATTTATAAATATTTTCTCCCATTTTGCAGGTTGTCTTTTCACTTTAGCTTTGGATGTACTGAGGGTTAAACTCATGCTTGCCTCGTGTTTGCTAATATAGGCACTCTACTCCAATTGAGTCATTCTGCCAGTACCTTTTACTTTGGTTATTTTTGAGAAAGGATCTCACTTTATGCTTAAGCTGGCATCGACTGCCACCTTCCCATTTGTGCTTCCCTGTCTGGGAATGACAGGCGTACACCAGTGCCCAGCCATTAGTTGAGATGGGGTCTTGGTAACTTTTTGCCTGGGCTGGCATGGAAACTCAATCATCCTAATCTCCTCCTCCTGAATAATTAGAATTACAGTCTTGTGCCACTGTGCCTGGTCTTTTACCTTTTTTGATAGTGTCCTCTGAGGCACAAAAGTTTCAATTGTGAGGTCAGATTTATCTATTTTGTTTATAGCTTTTTGGTGCCATGTCTAAGAAGCCACTGCCAAACACAAGGTCATAATTTACCCCAATATTTTAAGAGTTTTATTATTTTAATTCTTATATTTAGGTAGTTGATTCCTTTTGAGTTAATATTTATATATGATATAAGGTAGGGGGTTCAACTTCATTCTTTTTTGTGGATATTCAGTTGCCTGACACTATTTAAGAAACTGATCCTACCTCTTAGAATGACTTTGATATTCTTGTTAAAAAACAAATTGGCCATAGTTGTATGGGTTTATTGCTAAACACTCAATTGTTGTATGTATCTACCCATACAGAAGTATCACATTGCTTTGATTGCTGTAGTATTGTAGTCACTTTTGAGATCAGAAAGTATGAGTCCTCCAACTTCTTTTTCAACACTGTTTTAGCTAGCAAGACCCCTTGAAATTCCATATGAAATGGAGGACTTTTTTTTCACTCCTGCTGAAAAGGCTATTGGAATTTTGGTAGAGGATTGCATTGTATCTATGGATTGCTTTGGGTAGCACTGACATCTTAATACTAAGTCTTCTAGTCCACAAACATGGGATTTTCTTGGTTTTACTATTTACTTGGGTCTGTTTTCATTCAACAGTGTTTTGTAGTCCTGGGTATATGGTATATGTCTTACTTCTTTGGCTAAATCTGTTCCTTAATTTTTTATTTATTTGGATGATACTGTCAATGGAATTGTTTTCTTAGTTTCCTTTTCAGATTGATTGGTGTATAGCAACTGATGTTTTTTGCATGTTAATTTTGTATGTTGCAAGTTTTCTGAATTCATTTATCAGCTCTACATGGTCTTCTTATGGATTCTTTGAAATTTTCTGTAAATAGAATCATGTCATCTGAAAATCAAGATTTTACTTATTCCTTCCCAATTTTATTGTCTTCTTTTTCTTATTGAATTGCTTTCTAGAACTTCCAATACAATGTTGAATAGTGATGGTGAAAGCATGGCATGGCATCTTTCCCTATTCCCTGATCTAAAAGAAAGTGTTGTCTCTTATCACTGAGTTTGACGTTAACTGTGGGTTTTTCATTAATGTTCCTTATCATATTGGTTTGCTTCTATTCCTAGTTTTCTGAGTTTCTTTTTTAATATGAAAGTGTGTTGGATGGCCAAAAATCATACAATTTTTCCTCTTTGGTTTATTAATTCATATTACATTGATTCTCCTACATTGATCCTTTCTTGCATTCCTGGGATTAATCCTACTTGGTCATGCACAGTTTGTAATCCTTTTAATATGTTGTGTTTGCTAGTGTTTTGCTGAGAACTTTTCTATCCACACTCCTGAGATATTGGTCTGTTGTTTTGTTAAAGTGTCTTTTTCTGGACAGAAAACAGAATGAGTTGGGAAATAGTCTTTCCTCTCATATTTTTTGAAAAAGTTTGAGAAGTACTGGTGTTAATTATTCTATAAATATTTGGTAGGAATTATCAGTGAAACCATTTGGTCCTGGATTTTTCTTCATTGAGAGGTTTTTGATTACTGATTAAGTCTGTATTTATTGTAGGTCCATTGAAAATTTCTATTTCACAAATCAGTCCTGATAATTGTATGTGTCTTGCATTTTTCTATTTCATTTGTTTTTAATTATTCACATATAATTCTTTATGATATTTTTCTATAGTCATTTTTGTTTCAGTAGTGTTAGTAGTAATGCTTTCACTTCCATTTCTGGTTTTAGTTATTCATACAGTCTCTTTGTCTTTACCAGTCTAGCCAAGGGTTTGCCAATTTTGTAATGCTTTCAAAGAACTTCTTAAATCTGACGTAATGTATGAATGCACAAATCTAAGAAGCTCAACAAAATTCCAACAATGACAGAGTTTATCAGGTCAGCATGAAGACTTTCATTTCGTTCTCAGTGTGCCACCTCACTTCCCACATCCTTGGGTAGAGTAATATAGATCAACATCCGCAGAAGGTAAACCTCTTCTACTGGGGCAGAGGGGATGCAGGGGAGAAACTGCTCTTCTTGTAGACATCAACCAGCCATCCATTTTCAGCTTCAGTCCCCACCAGGTTATGCCGCCCATAATCTTAAACCTTTCTGGAGTTTTGGCATGGAAACTGACTCTTCTTAGCTTTTATCTTGCAGGTGATTTCTGTCACTACTTGTCTGTTAACTCTGTAAAATGATCATTTCTCTTTTCTGCTGTAGTCTCTTCCATTCGCCTTCTGGATTCTTTTTTTTTTAAAAAGCCAAACTCCTTTTTCATGTACTAGTGGAACATTAAGAAGGATCAGATCTAGTCATGTCTCTGATTTATTCTATTTGAAGTTGATACTCCCATTTTCAGGTAAGGAAACTGAGGTTGAGAAAACATGTGTAAGGTCACAAAGATGGTACATGATGGAGTCATTTCACTGGCCTTCATTAATGCCCTACATAACCTTGCTTAAACATAAGAACACACAATTTGCTCCAATGTCATTTGGCTTCAGCAAGTGTTCTGAAACAAATTTTGTTTTAGAGTTCCCTCTGTTGTTGATGACAAAAATCAACAAGTTCATCCTCCTAGGTTATACCTTAAGACTACACAGGTTTATTAAGTTTCACTCATACTCAGTCCTCCTAGAGACACAGGAATCTATGTCAAGCAATTGGTAACAAAGGTTTTAAAAGGCAGAAAAGGGGATGGTGATGACAGTGGCTAAGTTGATAGCTGTGCAGGAAGGGTGGATTTGCTTTTGGAGAATGGAGAGTAAGGCAAAACTACTCAGGTCTAGCCAACTGAAGCCCACAGAGAGAAAAGTTCACTTAATTCCTGTATTACACACAACAGCTAACACCAGGACCATAAAGAAAAACAGGCTACTTATCAATTTAATGCCTTTCTTCTCCAAATACTGACTTGAGCCACAATATTAAGAATTGAACCTTGTATTTCTACATTGCCAGTTGGCACAATGTAAAGGTTTGTCAATACAGGGTGCTAGAGGAGAAAGGAACTTCTCAGGTTTCCGGGGAGCTCTTCTCACCAGGTCTCTGCTGCACACATGGCTTCTTTGTTTCTGGACTTCAGCACCACCAACCCTCTACTATCTGACCCATGCAGCGTATGATAAGCAGCACCTAGTGGCTAGTAGCTTCCTCTGCACTTTCAGACAGCTCAACAAGTTTCAAGGTATATTTCCTCTCATGAGTCACCTCTCTGAACAACTTTCCCTAGTGCTTCAGAGGGCTAATTTTCAACAAATTCTATTTGTGTACACTCCAAAAACTTGTCTGCCATCCAGCGAGCCACAAATGTGTGAGTCTGGATCTCAGTCCTAGCTGGAGAGGTGGGCTCTGTCATGGGTACTCTTATTTCAGCCTATGGATGGGGGCTGTTCCTTTTGTCAGCTATTCCTGGGGTTTTAACTAGGTAATCCCTCATTACTCAACCCTGTTCAAACTAACGATTGCATTAAGCTTTTCAGGATCAAATTATAGTGTGGCTTCTGTCTCTTGATTGGACACTATTGCAGGGAAACTCTGGTCTTGATCTTTATTATATTTTTTCAATAGCAATGCTGGTATAATTTAAAATTTTAAAAAAGATAAATTTCTACAGAGAAAATACCAAGATAAAAGAAACAGGTTGGTATCAAGGCAGAATTTCCAATGTGTGTATCATTTAAGGATCAAAAAATATATCACTTGGTGACACATGCCCGTAGTCCCAGTTTCAGTCAGGAGACTGAGGCAGGACTGCTAGCTAAAAAATAAAAGCATATGACCTTATGTGCATAAAGACATAAAGGCATAATGTTTAGACCTTGGTGATCTTGAAGCACAAAGAAGGCAAAAGCATTTCATCTTCAATACCATGTCTCATTACTTGTAGTGACTATCTGGACTGGTAAAGTCTTTAAGGGCAAAAAGGAAGACTAGACTAGATGATGTCTAGTGCAGGTAAAATAAAGGGAGTGGTGAGCAAGCATAGTTATTTGTCAGCTGTTGCCTAATGCTATCATCCTCCAAAGTTCATGCCTTGGAAACTTAAATCCCCCGTGCAACAGTATTGGGAGGTGAGGTCTGAGGGGATGAAGTCATCAGAACTTTGTCCACATGAGTGAATTAATGCTATGGGTAGGTTAGTTATTGAGAGTGTGCTTGATATAGAAATATGTTCCTCTCTTGCCTGTTTACTTGCCCTTCTGCCTTTTGCCATGTATGATGCAGCACTAGGCTCTCACTAGATGCTGGCACCTTGATATTTAACTTTCCAGACTCCAAGACAATGAACAAATAAAACTTCTATTCTTTTATGTTACCTAATCTACAGTATTGTTATAGCAACACAAAATGGACAGACATGTAACCACTTTCACAGATTAGTAAACTGAAGCACAGAAATTTAAACGACTTGTCCAAAGCAAAGCTCTATCATGTGAAGGGTGGAGCTGGACCTGTATTTCTGCCTTTTAGTGAACTGTTCTCTATATACTGTTACTCCTAGTGACGGTGTTTTGAGGTCAAAGGAGTACAAGCCAGTTTAAGATAAGGCTATTTACCTTACCTATTAGGATCCAGGAGTAAGTATCTGCAAAATCAACTTTTTTTTTTTTTGCCCTCTCTAGTCACAAATAGATTTGAAAGAAGATGGACTTAAAAGTTTTCTACTAACTCTAGAAATAGGTTGGTAGAATAGTCATTAAGTCTGGAATGCTTTCCCATTTGCAGTAAGCCTGCCTTATTAATGAGTTTATTACAAGTATTTACCAAGGTCAGTCAAAAATGTGGTATCTATACACAATGGAATTTTATGCAGCCATGAAGAACGAAATGTTATCATTCGCTGGGAAATGGATGGAATTGGAGAACATCATTCTGAGTGAGGTTAGCCTGGCCCAAAAGACCAAAAATCGTATGTTCTCCCTCATATGTGGACATTAGATCAAGGGCAAACACAACAAGGGGATTGGACTATGAGCACATGATAAAAGCGAGAGCACACAAGGGAGGGGTGAGGATAGGTAAGACACCTAAAAAACTAGCTAGCATTTGTTGCCCTTAACGCAGAGAAACTAAAGCAGATACCTTAAAGCAACTGAGGCCAATAGGAAAAGGGGAACAGGTACTAGAGAAAAGGTTAGATCAAAAAGAATTAACCTAGAAGGTAACACCCATGCACAGGAAATCAATGTGAGTCAATGCTCTGTATAGCTATCCTTATCTCAACCAGCAAAACCCCTTGTTCCTTCCTATTATTGCTTATACTCTCTCTACAACAAAATTAGAGATAAGGGCAAAATAGTTTCTGCTGGGTATTGAGGGGGGGGGAGCGGGAGGGGGTGGAGTGGGTGGTAAGGGAGGGGGTGGGGGCAGGGGGGAGAAATGAACCAAGCCTTGTATGCACATATGAATAATAAAAGAAAAATGAAAAAAAAAATTCACAATGAAAATTTAAATTCCACTTACATGTTACACAGTTCAGTTGATGCAAAGCAGCTCTCAGTCCATCCTGCATTACCATCAGTTGTGTCTAAATTGCTTATGTGATGTTTTCCTGCCCTTATTTTGTGAAAGTAGTTGTTTCTCCAAAGCAAATGGTACCCAAAAAGAAAGGCAAAATTTATGGTAATCCTCCCAAATCCCAAAGGGAAGTAATGTAACTGGTTTAAGTGATAAAGTAAAATCTTGAGATTTGTAGAAAAGTGGTATGTCATTAGCAGAAGTTAGAAGGCATTATGGGAAAAGTGAACTAAGTATCCACAGTACGCTACTGAACTCTATGCATCCTAAACAAAGTGTTTTTTCTAATTTTTATTTTTTTTAAATCAGTGGTGCTCTCTTTAGAACCATGTACTCATGGATATCAACAGTCTACTGCATCATGTTAATTTTGATTTCAAACAGAAGACTTCAAGAATACTCAACACCAAGAGGAAATAGCACAGAAACATACCTAAATCCATTCCGTGTAACATTACACTTCACAAATAAATGTTTAAAAGAATCCTTTAATTCACCAAAATATTTTATCTTTTCATTTGATCAGTGGGGAGAATGATAGGTAGTAATGGCTTAGACTTTGGATTGTACAGTTTTTCCTGGAAAATATTGTATGTTCACTTTAGGAGTTTAGGGCATTACTTGCCCAAACTTTTTTATTTTGATGCTGTGTGGAAAAGAACATACCTAGAACCTACGGAAATAAGAAATAGTCTTTTAAACAGGAATGCCTTCTGAAATACCAGTGATATGGTATAGGTTTCCTATCTTCACACCTGGTAGACTATTATTCATTAGAGCATATACTCAATTTCACCAGCTAGACTTAAGAGTAAGACTTTTAGGGCTTGTGAAATGGCTCAAGTGGTAGAGCGCCTGCCTAGTTAGCATGAGGACTGAGTTCTAGCCCCAGTGTCACCAAAAAAATTAAAAAGTGCAATTAAAAAAGGTAAAAACAAGCCGGGCATGGTGGTGTATGCCTGTAATCCCAGCATTCAGTTGGCTGAGGCAGGAGAATCATGAGTTTGGGGCCAGTCTGGGCTATTATATAGTAAGACTTTATCTCAAAAACTAAAACAAAAAGAGCAAAAGAAGTTCTTATTTCTTCAAATCAACCATGTAGTTGTTTGCTGCCAAAAATATAACCACTTTTCATTGGTCTTTGTCAAGTAAAAGCAGTTTTCACCTTTGGAACTGTCTGTACTTGTCTATTTATTGAAAAGCTGGGTATTTACTTCCATCTATTAAGGAAATGCCATGTGAGTGAAGTGACCTTCTAAAGCAGGTACTTTACTGCTTGAGCCACACCTCCAGGTCTGGAAGTGACCCTTTAAGTGTTGATTTCTGAAGATGATACATAAGATGTTAGCAGCTTCTGGCTTATCAACTCCAAAATTTAGCCAAGAAATTAGTCCTGGATTTCAATCATAACTTTAACTCATTCCTAAACACAAACCACTGGCTGCAAGATAAATCTACTCAAAAAACATATTACTTATTCAGAAACCTGGTATTTTATCTTAGAAATAATTATATACATACTTTGAACATTTAGAATAAAACACTCTTCAAAGAGCAAATAATAGAATCTAATTGAGTGTGTTCAATTTTGTCATTTGTTCTACCAACAAAAGAATTCTTTCCTTAACAATCCTAGTCATAAATCTGTTTTGAAAACTAGGAGGATGCGGTGTTTAGTGTGGAGCAATAATCCAATGCCCAACACATTAACTCACAATTCCTAGAAATAAACCAGTTCTCCTTTCCCATTGCATGGATTGCTGATTCACTTCCAGCAAAAATAAAAATAACTTACTCTAACCATCTGTTCAATTCTACTTCTGACTAGAAAAACCACAAGTAGCCACTAAATACCAGATACAGTCTATTGTTTTATGGATGTAAAGCTTGGGAATTAGTGTTTTTTTGTTCTACTTAAAGAAAAACCTAAATCAGTAAACCAAATTTCGGTTTAATTAAAAGTTTTTAAACCAACATTGCATTCAAAACAACCTGTCAGTAATGTTATTCTGCCTGTTAAATGGACCACAACTGACTACAGGAGAAAATGCACAAGCTAACAAGTGAAGCCAATAAAAAAGGAGGGGGCATCTGCCACCTTGTGGTGTGGTGGGGGAAATACAGCAATTGAGGGTTAAATGTAGCTCTCCTGAACATCACTTCCCATTATCATTCATGTGAACAGTCAGTAAGAGTCCTACTTTTTCTATTTACTATCATTTCGCATTAAGGTTCCCATAAATTGGTCAAACCTTATTAGCTTTTGTATCTACCATGGCCTATTAATTTGAAATTGGTAGGCATCAAACTGCAACAAAGGTTCAAACACAAGCCACCTCACAACTACAAGACCATTTGAAGATTTAAAATTTTTCTCCTGCACCATTTTGGCCCCATCTACTCACCTTTACCTTAAAACACTAATTTCAGTTCACATTTATTAGGCAGAAAAGAGAACTGAAGCTATTCAAAGTTACCACTTGATATAGTACACAAATCATATCGTTAATACCACAAAAGTGAGATGTTATGAATATCAGGTATCAGAGAAACTTCAGCAGTATTTCTGTACTGAAGCCATAGAAACCATATCAGGTGAACAACTTCAACTTAAGAACTTTAAAGAATGGTCTACTGACAGCATGTTAGTAGCTTTGGTAGCAGAACAAAGATTAGTCGTTATACTACTATGACTTTACAGTTATCAGTTCTGATTTACAAGAGATCACCCTGGAGAAAGGAGAAACATTAAGGAAAAAATAGCAGTATCTTCAATAAGGACTTTTGTCTAAATTTTAAAACTGGAACCAAGAGTAATGATTGATGCCTCTTCCCCAGTTCAACACAATTCTTCCACATGACTCTGAGTGTTACCTTTGGCAGTGGGGCTTTTGACCATATATGTAAGTTCTCCTAGGAAGATACGAAACCAAGTCACTATTATTCCAGTGACCCTGACCTGGATAAATTGGCAAGCTATTTCAAGACGTAAGTGGACACAAGGGAAAGGAAGGTGTAAGGGTATAGAACATTTATATAATTTTGTCTAGGAATTACATACTTACATTTTTTGTCAATTAAAAATTACTTACATTTCCCACATGGTTTAGCACTCAATGTCCCAGTACCCCCAGTGTCATGATTACCCACCCTTCTTGGGCAGTATTTTGTTTACTCAAGTATTTTTTACACAAAGGCATGTCATGTGTCCTATCTTTTTTCCAGTTAATAACGTGAAAGTCAATTACCATCACTAGACAGTCTATTACATCTTGTTATGGCTGCACAGCCTTATCATTTAACTACTCCCCTTTAGAATATTTAGGTCATTTTAATCAAGCCTACCTAATGAGGTCTTTTGAGTCATTTGTACGTAAAATATGAAGAGATGTATAATTGTGATGTCATATTAAGCACAGGTCTATCAACTTACCTGTATACATTTCCCCAAACTCTTGATTTTTTTTTGAATCTTTTAACATGGCAGCTTTAAAAAAGCTATGCTAAAAAGTAGTTTCTGCTGGCCTACAGAACTTGGTTGTCAGATGTTATTTTAGTTTGTGTTTGGTGTCTTAGTTTGCCTTCCCAACTCCAATTACTTTTTTAAAATCATTGTTGCAGTACTGGGGTTCAAACTCAGGGCCTTCACCTTGAGCCACTCCATCAGCCCTTTATTGAAATGGTTTTGAGATAGGGTCTCATGAACTATTTGTCTGGACTGGCTTCAAACCGTCATCCTCCTGATCTCTTCCTCCTGAGTAGTGAGGATTACAGGTGTGAGGCATTTATGCCTGTCCATTCCAGTTACTTTTAAAAGTTCTAAGTTTTTTAGTAGTTTTACCTTTTAAAATTATTCTTCTGGTGGAAAAGTAAAACTATTTTTTTTGCCATTAAGTTACTTTCTTCCCCAATTTTAAGTATTCTGAATGTACCAAAGAACTTACCTTGGCATCCTACTGGGTTACACTTAACCTTACTCATACACTGATTCAGCCCCACCTTTTGGCAGCACTGAGGTTGGAACTTGGGACCTTTCACTTACCAGGCAGATATTCTACCACATGAGCCACACCACCAGCCCCTTATGCTTCAGGTTATTTTCCAAATAATGGTCTTGCATTTATGCCTAGATCAGTCTGCACTGTGATCTTCCCACTTATGCCTCCCACACAGCTGTGATTACAAGTGTACATTACCACACTCAGCTTTTATTGGATAAGGTTTCCCTAACTTTTTGCTTGGGCTGGTATCAAACTGTGATCCTCCAATCTCTGCCTCTTGAGTAGCTAGGATTACAGGTGTGAGCCACTGACCCTGGCCTGAATCTTTCTCACACTTGTAGAAACTTTGGTTATTGCTATTGTAAACAAGATCTTCATTCTTCTAGAGGATGTGGTGGTTGTTTGAATATATAAATTACTAGTATTTGTGTATCAATATACCATATCACCTGGCTGAAATGGTTTATTTCAGGTAATTCTGGTGTGGTTTTGGTTTTACACGTCTAGTTATATAAATAGGAAAACATCATACCCCCATCCAAGGATATTTGCTACAGTAGTACTGAAGTACATAATTTTAGTATGCTCCTATGACACACAGCAATTAAAATAAAGCCATACTTATGTGTGTCAAAGGGCAGATCACAATATTGAAAGAAAAAAGTAAGTCTCAGAAGTGGGTAAGTAATACAATTTATGTGTTTCTCAAGCACTAAACAAATTTCATTATTTCTGCAATGAGGGACTGAATTCCTTAGCTCCTACTGTAAAACGTTTATGGATTGCTACCAAACATGCAGCAAAAGAGTAAAAAACCTGAGAATACTGCCTGTTTCTGAAGAGTGGGGGGGAGTATAAATGGCAAAGTAGGACTACAACTTTTTTACACTTAAGACACCTGAGCAAATATGGCGGAAGTGAAACACCTGTTAGGCCTGGGTTGGTGCACAACTGTTCATTACGATGCTTTTGCAAATGTGTGAAATAGATAATGGAGGCTGGTAGAGAAATATTTTTGATTGAACAGTCTAGCATTCTGTAAATTTTATCTCAAAATAATCAATTGGAGCCTGGCAAAAAAGGAAGATTTCACCACTTTTGGCAAGTTCCTAAAAATATTTTGTCATTTACACATCTCAGTAGTACAAACTACACTGTCTGCCTGCTTTCTAGCACTACAATGTAAACTACAGGTAAAAGCATTTCTCATTCTACTCAGCTGCAGCCGATTCCCAAAATCTTAAAATGAACAGACAATAAATAGCTATTGAGTAAGTACTTCCTTGATTGGGAAACCGAGATTTTATAGCAGAACCCAGATGTCATGTAAGTCTAGTAAAGAACAATGTTTTGCCTATCTAGCAGGTTTCATTTAAACTGACAAGACAATACGAGCACATTCCAATCAAACACAACCATTACAATCTTTTATCTACTTGGTACATAGTGTGTGCATGGGAAAAACAGTAGAAAAATCTCATATAGTTCAACAGAGATTGGTTTCTTTTTCTGAATATGGCTTTTTTTTCTTCCCATTTCCCATTATTTGGGAATCAATCCCTGGTTCAGCTCAAAGATGACTCTTCTACTTCAATTGCATAGCATGCATTATGAATTTCAGAGATAAATGAGATGTCAATATGCACCAATACTGACTGGCTAAGCTACAGAGGAGGAAAAAGTGATAAAATTTCTATTGCAATAAGAAGTAATTATTACTGTTAATACTCTTTCCTTAAGAAATAGTAAATAACTATTTTTCAAGCTGTAATTACTATCTTTCATCTCCAGTGTGCTCTAATTCTATAAAAAAGATCACGTCATTAGCTTCTGAAGGAAGATTCCACATAATAAATAGACAAAAGACAATCCAAGTACAATTTTTTAATAAAGATAATTACAAAAGATGGAAAATCAGCTCAGAAAGGCCAATTACTTCTTTAATAGATCAGTTTTTTGACATAATAACTCACATCAGTTTTAAATATTATCACATAAAGCATGGTGGAGAAAAAAATTTTGCTTCATAATTAGAAAAACTCACAATAAAACTTGCCAAGTAAAACAAAAATGAAAAAGACATTTTGAAAATAAATACAGTCCATGCCAAAGTAGTATAAAATGAAGCCAGAAGTCTTCAAAAAGAAAACTTTTTTTTGTCCCAGTATTTTCTCACGTTTTTAAATGGTTTCCTAAAATTGGGAAGACTCAAATTCAAGGGTTGCTGAGTTGTTCCGATTTGGCTCTGTTGAAAAAGGCAATGTGGAATATTAAAGATGGAAGTCTCTGTTTAAATACACTAACCTTTTCTACTGATCAGGTCCTGTAGGTTCAGGTCAAGAAACACATCAGTTGATAAAGATCTAAATGTTTTTGGAGCAACAAATGTCTCTAATCTTTCTAGTGGCTTTTCAATCTATTCCAAGTATTCCTTCAAAAGCTAGCACAAAATTATGTGTGACTGAGCATGTAAGGTTTTTGGATTTAATGTTTTTATTACATACATGATTATTACATACTCAATTATGTTTTTATTTAGAAATTGTATTATGTTAGTCCAATATTTCTTAACTTTATCTTAGAACACTAAAAGAAAACCCCATGTATACAGAAATTTGAGCATCAAATAAATGTGTTTATTATTTTTATAGCAAGCATATAAAAATCACTAGATAAGGAACATTATTTACCCTTTGGTATCTGTTTTTTCACCACTATTGTCCTTGGATTTATCTTCTTCCTTAACATCTAAAAACAAAGATCAGAAAAAGGTTAAAACCCTATTTTGAAATAAAAATGTTCAGAGTATGATCCTACATACAGTACTGAGAGACTAGGAAAGGCTACTGTAATGAAGTGACATTTAAAAGATGTCCTTTAAAGAATGAGGAGATTTTTGGTAGCAAAGAAGGAAAAAGCATCTTCAATAATGAAAAACTTAAAAAGACTGAGGCAAGAAAGAATTGGTAACATGGAAGGAGAAAACTAAAAGACTAACAAAGCTAAATATTGAAAAAGTAGAGTCAGATTAAGATAAGCCCAGAGACACAAGCAGAAGCCAAATCCTACTGCTCAGGCAGTTTTTAACCTTCACTAAATACTGAAAGCTTACAATGTTAATATAATACAGATAACTGAAAACAAATTATTCCAAAAGTGTTGAAAATTTTCTTTAAGAAACAAACCAAAGTTGTGAGGCAATGACCTAATAAGGAGACAGTAAAACATCAATATCCTCAGATATAATACACAGTATTTCATGTGAAATGGTACTGCATATAATACAAATACATTTGCTGACAATATGGATTTTATGACATTTGTTTCAGCTTTTGGCTTAATTTTGGCTCTGTAAACTTTAACTTGAAGTACAAAAAGTAAGTTGGAGGAGGGGAAGAAGAGAAAAAGAATGGCCCCATCTCTAGGTTGTGACCTGTGTTTTATTTAAAAACTTTTGCTTATTTTTATTATTATTATTTTTTGGCAGCATTGGAGGTGACCTGTATTTTTAACATAGATATATTGTACATATTAAAGGGGGGTCAATACATCATTTCCATACACATGTACAGTATGCACTCAGCAAAGCTAATCTTTTCTCCATTTTCCTTCCCCACTCTTCCCAGCATTTATTAATTATACTTTTATGATTTTTTATTACAGAAATCATACATTTTAAAAAAGATTTTATGGTAATTTTTTTTTCTACCGGCCACTGGATTTTAACAATCACAAGGTCTTATGACTCTTATTACTGAACAAAACAAAAGCAGTTTTAAAAAAAAGTTACCACAATCGGCAATAAAAGTATTAAGGAGCTGAAACCTATGAGATCAATCCACCTCTGGGGCATTAAACTAAATACTAATGACACTGCCATTTTTAGCTAAAATGGAAATAAAAGAAAACTGCTCTAGTGTTTTCCAATTTGGAAGAAAAAGCATAGAAAAGATAAAGATTTTAAAATGAGAAGAAACACCAAAAAAGTTGCCAAAAAGACATACTGACCAGTTAAAAAAATAAGCTAAAGAAATCTCTTAAGAAAAAGTTAAATCCCCTTTACCTCCATTATTCACTGTAATTTTTGGATGTCAATCAGTACAAAAGAGCAGCCTGGAGTCACCATTGTAATATATTGGGAAGTGAAAATTATGAAAATGGTTAGCTGGGTATGGTAGTTTAATCCTATCTACTCAGGAGGCAGAAATTGGGAGCATAGTAGTTTAAGGCCAGCCTGGGCAAAAAATTGAGACCCCCCCACCCTGGACATGGTGGTGTGCACCTATCATCCTCAGCTACGCAGGGAAGCACATATAGGAGGGGTGCAGCTCAGGCCCACTAGGGCAAAAAGAAAGACTCTATCTCAAAATAAAAGGGCTGGGGGCCTAAGTTGAATCCCCCAGTATTGTGCAAAAAAAATATGGAAACTGTAGCCTATTGAATAAATTCACAAGTAGAACAGACCTAGATGTGTTAGATATGCTATGGTTCTTAACTCTATTTTTAATAAAAGACCCAGTTTATTCAAATTAACTTTAACAGCAAAATGATACTGGCTCAGTATCAAAATTAATAGGTCAATCAAAAGTAGTACCATCACCATCATTTGCATGAGGAAATATGATAAGCTGAGATATTTAAAGTAATATATGTTCCCTACCTGTGAGCAGCTCAATATAGCACTGAGACATATGAAATCCTGTAAGGAGGTACTATAATATGATGTGTTGGGTAAAATAAAATGACATAGGTACATAAAGTCTACTGGAACTCACACAAATACATTTCTGGTTGCAAATTGCCTAGAGCCAACTGCACTTGGATGTATGTGAAGTCATCAAAAGTAATCAGCTCTTCCATAGCCCACCTACCAACCTCCTTCCTATCTTTTCTCAGAGTTTATGTTTTCTTCAGTTTCTGAACAGTCTGATTTTGACCTTCATCTTTTATTCTGTTTCCATTAAATTAATTTTATTTAGTTAAAAATTATCTTTGAATTTCAGCTCTGTTCAGGATTTATAACCACTGTCTTTTTCTCTTACTCAATCTATATAAGAGTATAGCATTCACTAATTTCAGTCTATGGCATTAAGAGAAGGAAAGAAAGTATCCTGTATTATAAAAGCAAGTAGGCGTATATTTAGAAAGCTTTAAGCAAAAAGGTGTTTTAGCGAGCTAAACACCACCTACATGGGGGGAAAATGTTATTTACTAAAGCATATCCACTCCTGACACATGTGCAATTAACTTTCATAAAGATTACAGCATAGCTCTCAAATTTTAGACATAATTAAAACTTTACAAGTAAATCTGACCTGCTTTTTTGTCCTCTGTCTCCTTCTTATCTTCTTCAATCCTTGCTTTCTTTGCTCCTTTTTTGTGATCAGCCACATTTCTACGACCTCCTTCCCCTTCATCTTCAGAATCTGAGAATTCTTCATCACAAGCTATCCGTTTGTCTGATGCTCGAACTGATATATAAAAGATTTCAGTAAATGTTGATCAAAACAGCCACCATAGGTTTTACCATTGTTACTGCAGACTCATACAAATGCACAATAATTTTAAGATTTGAATTAAACCAATGGTTTGTTTAATACTGAAAACTCAACCTTTGCTCTATGAAGAAACAGTTCAAAGACATGAAAAACATTTGAGTACGACTTTTTTTTAAAAGGCAAAACTTTATAGGAAAAATTTGCATTTTTTTCTACTAGGAAGGAGGAATAATGTCTTTATCTAAAAAGTAGCCCTTTTACTTCAGAACTGAGGAGCCCACAAAACAGGCAATACATTAATACCAAAGATGTGAAGACTGTTTTCTTAAGTATATTATTATGATACAAATCTAACAACTTTATTAAGTGTAATGAGAGGCTGTAAAAAAATCAAACAAGATTCTACTTCGAACAAATGGATGTTTTCCAATTTATTCCCAAATATACACTAAGTTGCTAATTTCTAACTTTCAATCACATGTGTAGACATAAAAGGCAAAACTGCTGACACACAAATTAGGTTTTGCGATATCAGGAAGCTAAATCTACGTAAGATTAAAAATGGAGAAAAGGATGATGCTGATACATGTTTATTAAACATGTCTCATGGTGCTGTTTTTGAGTCACTAAAACTTTATGTGTTATTTTAATAAACCAGAAATTGTAACAGAATACACATCAAGGCATTATCTTACTAGAAATTCTCTTGTCTGGATCTTCTCCATCTTCATCTCCACTGTCTTCATGAATAGCATCTTCTGGAATAGCTTGCATTTGGACACCAGGTGCATGAGGTAACATGCGCAAATTTTCAAATAAACGCTGTCTAAATTACACATGCAAAGTTATTAGACCAAATTCAGTTTCTTTGAAGCTCTTTTCTTTTCTTTTTGCAGTGCTAGAATTGAACTCAGGGCCCTGAACAAGCTAGGCAGGGGTTCTACCAGAAAGCTACATCACCAGCCCCTAAAGTTCCCCTAATATGCAAATGAAAACATTAAGCACAAAATTTCATCTTTTATCTAGCTTGAAAACATTTACTAAGCATCAATACTTTACATATATATATTAACTAATTTAATCTGCACAACTTACAAGGCTTCCCTCATTTCAATAATGAGGAAACACAAAGGTAGGTAAGTGAACTTGTTCAGTATCATACAGCTAGTTTGTGGTAGGAAAGGACACTAACCCACACCTGTGTACTTAGAGATAGAGCATTAACAAAACATGTCAGGAGAATACAAATAAATCACTCAATAATGTAAAGGAAGGGTAACACCAAGAGTGCTCTTTGCAATTTAAAAATGCATTTTAACTAATAAATGAAAGTATTTTTGACCTATGAAGTTCACACAACTGTGTTAATTTAGTAAATCAAAGAAATCAGTAATCTCAAGGTTTAAAATCCCTTTGAGAATGAAAGGAAACATCCGATGTATAAAGCTAAAATAACCCACTCCATTTGGTCTTCTAAAGCTCTCTACAGCTTTGTCCAGATGAAATGTTCAGAATAATCCAATGATTTCTTACTTGATCTTTTCCATATATTCTGGAGTGTTCTGGTTTGTCATATTTGAAGGACTAATATGCAGTTTGAAGTCTGGTCCAAAATATTCAAAGTAGTCATTATATGGCAATTCTATTAAAAACAATGAAATAAAGTTACATACTAAAAGCATAGTTTCCATATAAATCCATAGAGAGAATCAGTTCAAATAAAGAAAACATTTCAAGAAAATGTTTTAAAAAGAATACAAACTGAATGTATTCTTATTTAGTTTTGGAATCTAACTGTTCATTAACCTATTTCTACATATGCATTGTTCTTACAATATATATATATACTGTAATATGAACACTTACCATTGGGGATTTCACAATCAAGGGCAACTGCAGTTTCATATGTCCAACATCGAGCAACATTACGGATTGTGTATCCACCTCCCCCAAGCATCAGCAATGGTAGGTTAAAAGTTTTTACAACTTCTACACATTTAGCATGCCCTACAATAAAAAATGCCAAGGAAACTTTTATTCAACCAAAATGGGCTTTCTGAATGCTTCTGCGATTAAAAATTCAAGAAATTTCCAGTTTGAAACTTATTAATTACTTTTCATCCAATGATACACATAAGATGTAATTGGATATTATAGTAAATATCTGATAGGACAGTCAAATATGCAATTACATTAAGATTAAAATATGAACATACACATTCTTATTATGAAAGGATGTTTGTAGGAGGTGGTTACATGTGGGAAAAAAAATCAGGTCACATATAATGAAACAGACCACATTATGTAAATTGTTTGTTTCCACTTCCCATACAGACATGTGTACAATAATTATGGAAGGCTACACCATAAAGTTTAATGGTGGATTATTTTTAGGTAGTGGTATTATGGACAAGTTTCATAACTTACCTATTACTATAAGCCTAATATAAAACCAAATATTTCCTCTAAATGCCATAGTTCAATAATCATTTGTAAGTTACCAGTAACTTCTTGGTACAGTATCATTCAGGCACATAACTCAATCATCAAAAAAGAAATCCCCCAAATATAAAATAATTCATGCATACTAGGAAAAAATTAGGTACAAATTAAAAAAAACAACAAAAAAACCCCCACCTAAAACCCCCATTATCTAAAGGTAGTGTTATTTATAGTTTAATTATCTGTTCTCTTCATATAATTGCAGGCTGAGCATTTTCATCACATGTACATCATTATGATTCACAATTCACTTTTCACCACTACTACTAGAAAAACATGGTTTCTTAGAATAGATAAAAACTACCTGGATATTTGTAAAAACAAAATAAACATACAAAAAAATTAGCCTACAGAGTAAGTAAAGATAGCTGGCAAAGCAAAGACATTTACTTTTTCTTGATCCCAAGAAAAGGGCAAAAATAACTATAAAGGGATTAAAGGCTAAAATTAAAAATGAATGGGAGAACAAAATGGCAAGATTAACTAAAAATGGAAGGCAGATGAACAAAATTAACTAACTTTAACAGACCTGAGACATCCAAATCAAAGTTGGCAGTAGAGAAACTTAGAATCAACTTTAAAAGTTGTAACTGCAACCAGCACAATGGTTCATGCCTGATTTCCAGCTACTCAAGAGGCAGAGATCAGGAAGACTGTGGCTTGAGACCAGCAGGGGCAAAAAGTTAGCGAGAACCCCACCTCAACAAAAAAGCTAAGTATCTTATCCCTGCTCCTAAGGAGGCCTGCGCAAGAGGACTGAAAAGCAGGCCTGCCCAGGCAAAAACACTGGTTCTCTTAAGCATTGTTAAGAATGCAGCAATTCTTTCAAATTACTTTTCATGACCTGGAAATGTTGGTGTATTCATGAAAGGGTGAAAAAACAATTAAAGCTAAAGGGCTGAGTGTCTATCAAGTGGCCCGAGTTCAAACCCCAATACCACCAAAAAGACCCTGGAATAACTGTATTCATTGAAATACAATGCAGACATTGTAAGCATAAAAAGCTGCAGACTATTATGAAGATTATTACTTTGAAGTACAAAATACTAAAGAAACTATCAGAGTTAAAGGAGAAAACTGACATCAGTACACATTTTAAGAGTACACTAGAGGGAATGGGTGGGCTTGTAGCTCAGAGGTAGTGTTTGTCTGCCATGTGCAAGGCCCTGGGCTTGATTCCAAAGCACGGTAAGAAGACAAAATAGATAGATAAATAAAGTAAGAAAGAGAGAGAGTGTATACTTGTAATTGGTTACTTTAGGAACCTTTGAGGCAACAGATAGTTCAGTTCAACAATTAAATTTAATTAGTTAATTAATTAGATTCAAATACTGTTGAACTACTAAGAGGCAAGTAATTTTGTGTGACTCAACTTAATATAAAGGAGAGTAATAGATTATACAATAATTCTAGTGATGGCCAGTGCAGAAGAGATCGTAACATTACATAAAAGTAGCTTTTAATATCTGTATTTAGTTATTCAATTCTGCTTAAGCCAGCAAGAGTTCTGGAAAAAGTTCGATTTGAGAATTCTTTATATTGAATTAAGAAAATTCTAAGCTGGATGTCAGCTTGCTATCATCAGAAAGTTCGCATGGAAAAAAAATTACGTATGATAAACTGTTTGTGACTCACATATAAATTTTAAGAATAAAAATCTCAGATTTACCCTTATATCCTAGAAGTTCATTCCATAATGACGACTTTGGTTTAGTAATAATAAAAATATGTTGACTTCAATAGTTGATCAAAATTTAAGAAGCTGGTGAATCTTTCCTCATTTCCCACATACCTTTTCTCAGGAAGCTACCTGAGAAATGTGACCCACCAGAATATCAGAAAAAATTAAGAGGAAGCTAGAAGGCACAGCAATCAGGGCAACTTGATTCAGAGACACAAACAGCTCTATGTCTTGTCAGGTCTATAGAGAACATTCAGTCCAAACAGGAAGAGGTAAAACTGACAGAACACTAGACATTTCTGAACATATGAAGCCATTTAGACACTGGTAGTTTAGTAATGAGTAAAGAAAAAAACTAAGCAGATGAAAAACTCAGCAAAAACAGGTTGTGCAGGAAAGAAAAACTGGGTAAGCTAAAAAGATGTTGCTGCTGTTGCAAACAATGAGTGCCACATGATATGTAAAAATGGATAGGGAAAGCATGCATGTATGTTGGGAACAAAGTAGTGAGCTGAGCAAAACCCTTCTTCCATAATGGGAAACAAATATATCAGGATAAAAATTTTAAAATCTAATTATATAACAAAAGTATGCATGTTATCTGGAGAAAGGTAAAAACCAAAAGAATCAATAAGATCAAAACTAGTTATTGCAGTTGGGACGGTAACAAGCTTCATGAATCTGTTCACATATAATTCAACAAAATAAAAATGAATTGAAACAAGGTTATAACTGCAGACACACACACACACAAAGAAAAAAATCCATGAAAAAAATTACAAATCACAGAGTTTGGTGAAAATGCAAATGAAAACCTACAACGAGAACTTTTATGGGAAGGTCTTGGAAAGCTAAACTATTTGGGGAGAGGGGGAGAAATATCACCCTTTAAATTTCTTACCTTTGACTGTTAGATTGAAGCAACCAAGCCTATCGCCAGATAATGAGTCAGCACCACATTGTAACACCACAGCACTAGGCTGATACATCTCCATCACTTTTGAGATTATCTATACACAAAATAACAACTATTAACATTTAGTAACATTTCAAAATTCCATTTCAATTCTGAAAGTAACACTTACAGGCTTAAATATTTGTCCGTATGACTCATCATCTATACCGTCTCTCATCGGAAAATTGACAGCATAGTATTTGCCTTTTCCAGCACCAATATCCTAAAACACATAAACAGAGCTTACAAAATAGTTCATAATGAAAAGCTTGACATATTAATTAAAATATTTAAAAGATTAAAAGACCAAATAACAAGACCCAAGTTTGAATGTATCTTAAAAGTTGAGATAGAAACAACACATATTGAAAAAGTAAATAAATGTTCCAATACTTATAGACTGCTTGTAAAGACTAAAAGAACCACTCCCAATTAATCTGCAATGGCATTTTTAAAGCTTTATTAGTTTATATTAATTGTACAAAATAACGGGCTTCATTATTGAGTGACAATTTTTGAGAAAAGACATTTAACATAGTTAAAGGTAGTATTAAATTACATCATTAACATCAACCCAAGAAATTCATCACAAGCAAAACTATATATAAGGTGAGGAAACAATGTTAACTTGTGGAAAATATACACTTTAAGTACAACTGTCTCTAATGCAAGATCCTTTTTGTGGGCTCACATTCTGGTATGGGCTTACTTATGATGAAAGAAAGGTCCAGACTTTCTTCAGGTTTTAACAGATATAGACTAAAGCATCAGATCTGTTCTTTTAATATGGTTTTGCTTCTATTTATTAAGTACTGCTCAAGAGATTAATACCTCTCCAAAGATGCAAAGAACAGCAAGTAAGAGCTAGGCTCCAGATATACTGTATCTTACTGAAATGAATACATATTTAAAATTATTTGTATATGTTTCTGTGTGTTTGCATATGTACCTTTCTGTGTGTATAGATATATACACTTAACAGAGATAGTACAGTGGAGACATTTCTACAGATAGTGTTTTAACTGCAACACCGAATTATCAGAGGCACCTAATTCTTATGTGTTTTAAATTAAATCTCAAGATGTATAATCTTTAGGAATACTAACATTTTGTTCAAGTTCTTCCCATACCTACAATGATCTCAGCATAGATCCACTTTTACAAAAGCAAAGTTTATCTTCAATATTAGATTTAATGACTCAACTTTTTAATAGAGAGAAAGCAAACAGAATCACACATCCTCCTTTCTTAAAGCAATTTAAATTTTGATGTGGCACTAAATACTAACTATACAAATGTGGATAAACTGAAGTACTGTAAATCCCTAGTCTCCTGCATAGCTGAAACAGAAAGAATACACTTGGCCCCTAGATTTTACAATATATAACAAAGTTGGTCAGCACTTCTCACCCTAACTAAAAGCTGGCAACTCAGAGCTGCTACCCTTGTTGAATCAAACTTTACCCCTATTCTTATCCCACAACTGCTGTTTTACTATACTTCCATTTCCTTCTTCCACCTAGAGTATTTAAAGCAAACAGTCTTAACAATCAGCAGGATGCAGAGTAGCCTTCTTTCCTGCTTTAGAATGAATTATCAGGCAGAAAAGGGAATGTTCATTTAACCATAACCAAAGATACACATGAATTTCACAGATAGTCTAAACATAGCTACATATATAATGAAATGATTGGGTTAAGTTTTCTCACAAAATTTTGGTGACACATTTAAAACAGTCAAATGTTATTTGTAGAATCTTTTCATGTAAATTTCATATAAGATTATAAAACCTTAAATGAGAAAACCATACGTTGCAAGTATTTCTCAAGTCCTTCTGAGACATGCATTCTCTAATATTTTCCAAAAACTTTAATAAAAAAAAATAATAAATGAGAAAAGACCATGGTGACAATATACTTTCAGAAGTTAAGAGACAGCCATTTGCCACTTCTGAGGTTATACTACAAAGACACTATGCTGTTCTTCAAACTTAAAAGCCAGAAGAGATTTTTCTTGATTTCTACTGGGTTGTAAAAATATATTCTATAGGCTTAGCCAGTATTTTCTAAAACTTTGGCATAATCACCCTGTTTCTGGGATCTGAGAATGTATACTTCTGACAGGTTCTCAGGTATTGCTGACCTTGCTCACTTAGGGATCATTCTTTGAGAACCACTAACCTATAGGGAAGGCCAAGTGAGAAAAGTAAGAAATTACAAAGTTAGGAAATGTTTTAACATCAAAGCTCTTACTGTATGAATTTACTGAAAGAGTACCACCTTGTGGTACAATAAAGAAAAGGAATACTTTTGAAGCATAAGGTTACTCTTTAAAACTCTTGATTGCTAAAAAGTGACAAACCATAGTTGGAAAAATAACTGTAGCAGTTTAGAACATTCAATGCCAGGAAAGAGTACCACCTTGTGGTAAGAAAAAGAATATGAAGAGTATTTTAAGGCTACTCTTTTCAACATGCATGCAGTGAGTCAAAAAACAAAAACATCAAATGGAAAAGTAAAAAATATATAATAGAAATAAATGCATTTAATGTAAAAGACAAGCAGTACTAAGGTATGCTATTCTTTCTCTCTCCAAATGATATACACTGCAAATTCCAGAAGGCTTAAAAAAAAAATCAAGTCAGGAACAATCCTAAAAAGAGCACCAAAAGCATCTATAAAGACCTGTTTTATCCCATTCATCTTTACATCAATACCAATGTAGGCTACTAATAGATAGTTTCAAAAAAAAGTACTTCATGGTCCTTGGATGTTCAAAAACAGGTATTCAACCAAAGTATATAGCTAATCCCCAAAAAGTCCTTGCAATCTTCATTAAATTTTTGCTTATAGTCAACAAAGTGAATTCTAGCAGATGTTACGGCTTATAGTCCTTTAATTCTGCACTGAAACTTCAAATTAGTGGCTCATGAAAAATATTAGCTCAAGTACAAGACTACTAATTTGCAATTTTAATTTCATATTCATTTTGACAGAATTTGATCTTACCCTCAAGTCTCCTGTGCCAGGAAAGTATTCCCCATATTTGTGGAATGAAACAGTCATTACACGATCTGTTGTATAAAAAGCTTCTTCAACACCATCACCATGATGGATATCTATATCAATATATAAGACCCTTTGATGATACCTGAAAACAAAGCCGTAAGTAAGTTTGTTTTTTTAAGAAAGGTTCTAAGATGGGAAGAACCACCATGAATTCAGAAAATTTTTGAGTTCATGCATTCCAGAATGCTCAACCCCATTCTTACATCAGCCTAAAAGAACATTCAAGCATTTGAACTTATAGTTTTAAACTTAAAACCTTTAAATCTCCCCTTTGGAACCAATGTTGGTGAGAAAATGTGCTTACTCTCTTTGTGAAACGTATCCAGTTCTGTATGCTTTAAAAATTGCCTATGTTTCAATATATTACAACAGACGATTATACCATACTCAAGAGTGTTATATTAACTAAGACACCTCTATAGCATACCATCAACGTTACAAAACAGGGATTGACAAGCTGTGCCCTATACACCAAGTCTGACCGTCTTTTTATACCTTTGGGCTATTAAGTGCTTGCATTTTTAAATGGTTGAAAAATAAAGTCAAAACAAGATTATTTTGTGACATATCAGTTATATATCACTCAAACACCCATGCTTGTAAAATGTTCTATTAAAACATGGCCATGCTCATTGCTCATTTGTTTATATACTGTCTCCAGCTTCTTTCGTTCTACAACTGCAGAGCTGAGTAATTGTGATAGAGACCACATGTAGTACTCTCAGCACTTCACAATGATACTTGGAACACTATAAATTGGAGCAATACAGTTACAGCTCACATGCACTTTAGGAGATACCAAATAGTATTTTATTACCAGTTCATACTCACTTCAAAGCAAGAAAAGGGCAAAATACACTTCAAATGTCATCTTTTTAAAGTACAGTGACGTGAGGATTATTATTTGGTTATCCCATTAGATGGCAAAACAGTGGATACTATCCAGTGATATCCTAGCTGTGCTAAAAGAATACAATGCCAGCTGACACTGCCAGAATAGGCACCCATAATATTCTCAACTTACTGGAAAGCAACATTTAGAAACCTAGAATATTGAAAACTCAGATTTCTCATTATAGCAGAATTTCTTCACAAAATTAAAAATGTAAAAGTGAAGTTGTGATTAAAGTTAAAGTTAAGTTTCCAAGTGGTTCATGTGTTAGACAAGCAAAGAAAGTGGTTTGTTCAGGCAAATATTTAAATCTTACTTGATTTTACTTGCTGAGGAAATATATTCAGTAAAATTAAGCTTAAGTCTAATAGCCTAGTCACCAAGAACTTGCTCAAAGAATTGGAGTCACTGGAACCAGCATTAACAGACAATTAAAAACAGTTTTCAAATTTCAAATGGTCTTCCGTGATCCTTGATATGTCAACAAGATGTTACAGACCCTAGTCAGTTACAGTTTAAGAAGCCAACACCAACTTTTAAGTGACAAATTAGCCTTTATGGATACTGTGTTTGGAATAACTATAAACAGAAACATTTTTTAAAGCTTAGAAAAAATGAATTCAGAACAATCTGAAAGCTTCCTGGTATTTACCACAGGATGAGTTTTTACACTGACTGTATAGAAAAAAGGAGGCAAAGTAAATGTACCCCCATATACAGCTCAGTCCAGCCCTTATGCCTAATATGTGTTGTGAATGGGGAGACGTGGTGTGGGAGAAAAAAAAAAAAAAAAAAAAAAAGAACAATCTGAAGTAGAATCTGCTAAGATGTTACAACTGATAATGGTTAAAAAAAATCTAACTTTGCAATCTGTGAATTTCTAAGTACCTTCATCTATCTCAAACTATAGTCAGGATGACTTAAAAATATAAACCCTTCAGCAACGGAGATATAATTTCATATCCGTTAGTAAAGAGTAAGGCTCCATTTGAATGTAGAAGTTAGGCAGTTATCTAGATTCACTCAATAGGGAAACAGATTTCCTTTAAAAAAGGTTTTAAATTTTTGTCCTCAAGTGAGACATATAAACTTCCAAAGTCATATCTATGATTTTTATTAGCTAAAACTATAATTCATTTAACTTGTCAACTACTTCTAACATTTTTCAAAGGATAATGGTAGTTTCAGACATTTACACACATTTTTCTCACTCTTAAACAAGGATTGGACAAAATTTCTTGCATTTCAACACTGGCTTGTAATGAATTCATAGAAGAAGATAACATTTCAATCTATTACCTTTAACTTGATAGTTTTTAAAAGGTTTTTAAAATGTTTTAATTAAAACATTTTATCATAGGAAACATGTCAATGCAAGTTAACTTACTTTAGTAATTCAAGGATGGCAAGCACAATATCATTAACATAACAGAATCCTGATGCTTCTGATTTCTTGGCATGATGTAATCCTCCGGCCCAGTTAACAGCCATATCGGTTTGCTGCCGGTTTAACTTTACAGCCCCAGCTAAGAAGTAGAAACATAAGGCATTTATAAATTTTTTGGTTTTGTTTTGTTTTGCATCCTGGGGTTTGAACTCAGGGCTAACCTTGAGCCACTCCACTAGTCCTTTTGTTTTGTGATGGGTTTTTCCAAGATAGAGTCTTGTGAACCATTTGCCTGGCCTGGCTTTGAACCACAATCCTCCTGATCTCTGTCTCCTGAGTAGCTAGGATTTCAGGCATTAGCCATCAGTGCCCAACCTTATAAAATTTTTAACATTAAAAAATTAGTAAAGCCAAGCACGTCATGGATAAGCAAAAGAGTTCAAAGTCATTAAAGGTAAGCAGTAATACTGTCTAACCATTGACTCTAATAGCTAGAAGTTTTCCTTAGATAGGAATTTTTTTATAGCTGTGACCTGATGAAATGTACTCAAGGAAAGCGGTAGGAAACAATGGGAGGTAGAAGGATAAAGTCTTTTAACTGTAAATATAAAGTTAATAAAAAAAGTTTAAGCCATTATGATCATAAACACAGGGTTTAAAGACAATTATACTTGCTAGTTTGGCTCTGGAATGGCACTATTGGGAGATGATGGAATCTTTAAGTAAGAGATGAGGCCTAGTGGGAGGGTTTAGGTCATTGAAGGTTCATGACCATAAAGGAGGATATTGAGATTCTGGCCCATTCTCTTCTTTCCCACCATCAGGCACTGCCACAGGCCCAAAGCAACAGGGTCAATCAATCAAAACTGTGGGTTCTTTAAACTTGTCTTCTTTATAAGATGATTATGTCAGGTATATTGTTGTAGTAATGGAAGCCTCAAGAACACAATACTATGACCAGTGTTTTGGGATTTTTTTGCTATCAAAATTCACTACCATCAAGCAGGGCATGATGGAAGATGCCTGTAATCCCAGCACTTACAGGTAGAGACAGGAATATGATGAGTTTGAGGCTTTGAGGTCAGCTGGGGTACAAAGACACTCGGTCTCAAAAAACAAAACAAAAAAAGCAAAGCAAAGCAAAACTAAACCAAACTTCTGCTTTATACAAATAACCCAAAGGATCCCTTCAGATCAACTTTTAAACCTGACTGATTTAAAATACTTACCAACTGAGCCACCAGTGGAGAGCTGACAAAACTCAAAGAGCCCATCAAACACCGGACAATCTTCTCCAACATTAACTGTGGAAAATGAATTTCATGAATCTCCATATATTAAGCAAATTATTGAAAGCTTTTTTCCTTACGAAACTATTTCCCACAAAACCTGTTGTTTGTTGTAATCTGAAAATATATACTTTATAGTAGAAATCAAAAATTTCCAATTTAAAAATGTAATTCAGTATTTACTCACGGTAATTAAAGTGCTACCTGTGAAAAGCCATCACCGAACCTTATCAGGATTGTTTGTGAAATAGTTCTGCTCTATTAATAAAAAGTCAATAGACTATGTCTGGCTGCATAGCTAAAGTGGTAGAACATTTTACCTAGCAAATACAAGGCCCTTGGCTCAATCCCCAGCAAAAAAAAAAAAAAAAAAAAAAAAAAAAAAAAAGGGGGCAGGGGAAGAAAACTTTCAAAGCTTAAAAAATCTTTGCTTTTGTTTAATTAAAACATAGGTTTAGCTGGAATTACATTCCTGTAATTGCAGCACTCAGATGGCTGAAGCAAGTGGACAGAAGATTTGTGGCCAGTACACAGTGTTCCAGATCAGCCTGTGCTACATACAGACTGTCTCAGAAAAACCCCAAAACATGAGGCTTGCAGAGTGGCTTGAGCAATAAGAACACTTGCCTAACAAGAATAAGGCCCTGAATTCAAACCCCACTGCTACCAAAATAATAGTAATAATAATAATAATAATAATCCAAAATATATCAGGGCTGAGTGTGGTGGTACATGCCTGTGACCCTAGCTACTGGGGAGGTAAAGGTAGGAGGATTGTGGTTTGAGGTCAGATAAAGTTACTGCAAGATCCTATCTGAAAAATGAACTAAAATTCAAAAAGTACCCCCAGAACTATCTTGAAAAAAAAAAAAAACAAGTTTTCTGGACATTTCTTCTTCCATATACAATAAAGTAATCAAGATTTTAAAAATTAAGCTAACTCCCATTTCCTAACTTTAAAACGCCTTAGCTACACATAGCATCCCACTTATGACTTAAAAGCTGTTGGCTATGTCCATAGTTAACCTTGATCTTGAAAGATGGTAAAAATTAACTAAGCTCATGGGAGCAAAAATACAGAAGGAAAAGATACTTAGGTAAGTATATCTACATACAGACACACGACACATCATGATGTGGTTACTTTCTCAATACTGAGACAATGAAAGCATATACTAGATGTATCATTCTCAGTTACTCCCCATAGTCCAAATTATAACCTCTTCAGTGCTTTATATAGCCATGTAAACCTGTAAGTTACAAGCACTATTAAGAATAAACCTTAGTTTCTCACTATTCAGATATGACCATAACTTAATATAACTCAGTATTATGGTTTGTTTTTCTTCCCCAGGAGTAGGGCCATGCTTGCTAGGCAGCTGCTCTACCACTTGAGCCACACACTGAGCCTTTTATGCTTTAGTCATTTTTCAGATAGGGTCTTGTGCTTTTGCATAGGGCCTGTGTAGCTGGGATTACAGCTATGCCCAGTTTATATGCAGTTTTAAAATCAGTACTGTTAATTTATTTGCACAAGGGCTACCCATGCGTGTAAATCTGAATCCCCACTAAAAAAATCATGGATAAATAATACTTGTTCTAATTGTAGCATCCTTGAACCAAGTAAGATAAGCTATGGTGGAAATGTGTACGAATGAAGTCCTAGTAATTTGTGAGAAATATAGCAACTACACTAAATTTAATAATACAATCATCACTAAGTTAATCAATAAAAAGTCCATCTCTCACTGATGTGAATGGATTCTAGCATCAAGTTTTAAAAAAGACTGTTCCAATTATTTTAGGATATTCTGCATTCTACCTTCAATCCACTCTTCCCATCTCTAATAAGATGCTTTTAACTTAAAAAAGAAAAAACTATGTAGAGAATAAAATATTTCATTATCATCTCAACAAAGGGGAAACACTGTATGTATTACAGTACAAGTACAGGTCAACTAAAGCACACAAATAGAAGGTGAAAGGTATGTATCAGGGTAAGAGTACTTAAAATATAATTTTTTTTTTGAAGCAACACAGCAAGATTTCCCTACCAATATTCATTATCCCAAAGTTATCACTGAAGCAAAATTTTAAAAAAACCATCCAACCTGCCATTCAGATAGATTTTTTTTAAAGCAGCTTCAAAATTGTTATATTAACTTTTTGAATCAATAATTACATTAACATTTAACTATCAATTTGCATAACTAATTATAAACCTCGAAAAATGCTCATTTACATTCATCAATATTAAGATATACTTTTTACAACGTACATCTCTGCATCTGCTTACTATACTCAGACATGTTATCTGGTCTTATTGACCGTAGAAATTTGATATACTCATCACTGTGATATTTTGTCATTTCTTCAGCAGTGGCTTTATGGGGTCTCTGTAAAGAAAAATCAGACTGTAATTAGTTGTTACAAAAGAATTATCACACAGAATATACAATTTCCCTTAATAGTCCCTTCAAAAGAATGAGGTCCACCAAATAAAATGAATTTCAAAGCTAACCCAAATTCACACATGGCTGTTTTAGGAAATATTAATGAATACAGACTGGCATAACCAACTAGTGATTAGTTGCTTCTTATATTTTAGTGGAAACAGCTCAACCCATATAAAATCAAATTCATGTTAATAAACTCATTTTTCAACATAAACTTTCTGCTGTATATCCACTAAATTCAGTGACCAACACAATAAGGGGATTGGACTTTGATCACATGATAAAGCGAGAGCACACAAGGAAGATATGAGGACAGGTAAGACACCTAAAAAACTAGATGGCATTTGTTGCCCTCAATGCAGAGAAACTAATGCAGATACTTTAAAGCAACAGAGGCCAACAGGAGAAGGGAACCAGGAACTAGACAAAAGGTTAGTCCGAGAAGAATTAATTTAGAAGGCAACACACATGTACAGGAAAGCAATGTGAGTCAACTCCCTGTATATCTAAACTAGCAAAAACCCTTGGTCCTTCCTATTATTGCTTATATTCTCCAACAAAACTAGAGATAAGGGCAAAATAGTTTCTGCCTGGTAGTGAGGGGGTAAGGGGGGGAGAGAGAGGGGGTAGGGGGGGTAAAGGAGGGCGTGGGGGGAAGGGGAGAGAAATGACCCAAACATTGTATGCACATATGAATAAAAGAAAATAAATAAAATTTAAAAAAAAGAACTCATTCTTACGATCCACCTTTTTCTTTGCTTATTCTAATTTGCTTCTTTTGAAGAGCTCCATTTCATATGATACACTTCATTCACATTTGGATGAAGAGTAACTTCATCCAGAGTTAATTCTTATCAAAATCTTCCTATCAAAAATATCTATATGTACAAGAAAATAATTCATGTAACATTGTCTAATATTGTCAACTGCTTCAAGTCTTTCTTTTCTCATGCAATAAATAAGTACTGTTGCGTCTTATATTTGTTTACATATACCTCCTTGCTTTATCCACAAAAACTCTAAGGTAGCTGTTATATCTTAAGATATCTGCAGTCTGCCTGTAATCCTAGCTACTCAGGAGGGCAGAGATGAGGAGGATTGGGGTTCAATTTGTGAGACCCTATCTTGAAAAAGCCCTTCACAAAAAAGAGCTGGTGGAGTGGCTCAAGGTGTAGGCCCTGAGTTCAAGCTCCAGTACTGCAAAAAAAAAAAAAAAAAAAGTTTCATGTATTGTATTACCAATAAATACTTGTAAGGTTAATTTTCTACACAATTCCTTTGTAACAGTCCCAGGTCAACCCTTTTTATCAGCATAGGCACTCAACAATTATTTTAACAAAAATAGTTGATATGCTGGATGAAGTTGTTCTCCAGAAACAGGGCAGCTACAGATAGGAGGAACTGCGTATAAAATGACTAAAGGAACAGGATGAAAAGAGGGGAATAATGAAATTTCAAAGTACTAGTTTAAAAAAAAATTAGTGCTAAATATTTACCAAAAGGTATACTCACATATATCTCCATTTTTCTGTATAAACCATAATTCAACAGCAAGTTATGAGTCATCCGGATTCTATGAGGTTTCATGGGATGACCTTGTCCATAATAATAATTTCCAATATCACCTAAAATAAAGATACAAAGTAAACAATACAGACCACAGAACTATTCAAATCCAAGTATGTTCAACCTTAAAAGGCATTTATTGCTTAAGTAAGATTAAAAATCTTAGTGATTTTAGAATTATTTTTGCAATTTTCAAACTATTAGAAAATCAAGCTATCATGCACCTTTTACATGCTAACGACTCCATTACTATTTGTAGATCAAGGAAAGTTGTACTAACTTTTTGTTTCCTTTTTTAAAGTTTTTGTTCCCTAAAGTGATACTTTAGTATATTCTTGCAAATTCAGATGCTTTCATGTGATTAAAAAATTTTTTTTTAAATTTTTTTCTGGCAAACATTGCTTCTTAGATATTTACTGACACCTCAGAAATTCTTCATAGTTGGTATTATGAGGGTTAAATTCTTCTATGCCCATCATAGTCTATCAGAAGTTTTGGTAACTGAAACTTAGGTTCTAAAGTAAGTTCTGCTATGCTAAAATGTATTCATGACATTCTTTAAGGTATTTATGTTCTCATTTCTTGTGACTAAACAGTTATAGTTCCTAACTTTTCTTTTAAAATAACATCTTATGACCCAATGTCTTAAAAAATTGTGTGTAAAATAAGCAAATAATAGTGAAATCAGATTTTCATCAAATTTCGTAAAATTAATACTTCCAGGTAACATGCTATACTTATCATAGAAAGGGCCAGCAAGAACTCTTAAATATAAGTTATTCTTCTTATGTACGGTGCAGTTTTTACAACAGCCTTTATAAAGTTAAAGATCATTTTTAGCAATGCTTACAATGTTTTAACAATTAAAAAATTTTGTTAGATGCATGAGGCGCTGAATCTGAGTCCCCCCCACAACACACAAAAGTTAGGACAGCTAAGCTACTTTTAATTTTTGGAAATCTATTGTTTCAACACAGGTTTATACAATACAAGCTAGGATAAAAAATGTCATTTACCCACTTTTGAGATAATAAATCTTTCAAAGTCTTCCTTAAATACACACTTTTTTGTGTTTGTTTATTTAATGGAAAACAAAAACAAAAATCTAAGAACTTTTATACTCTCTATCTACTTGACAATAGTTCAGGATGAACATTCACTTTTTCTTGAGGGTCTCACTGTGTAGCACAGGCCTACCTCAAACTCAAGATCCTCATGCCTCTACCTCCATCCTGAGTGAATATCCACCATTATAAAAATTCATGCTTCTAATATTATGACTAATACCTCTGAGTTATTTAATTTTATTTTTGCAACCCAAGCTCTTGTTTAAAAACAATTTAAACACACACACACAGACACACAGCTGCTTAAAAGGAAGAGCAACCTTTTCAACACAGGTGCCAACAATGACACTAAGAAACAATACAGACAAGTCACAAAGCAGGGCTATGGGTACTATGCAGCATTAGTCTGCATTTGGCTACTAAGGCAAGACACAAACTACCTACACCAAGGATTTGCCATAAAGCTCTGCCCTACATGGTGGCAGTACAACTAGTTTCTTGAAAGCAGCCTAGTCTCATCAGGTAATCAATTAAGGTTACAAAGCACCAAGTACTTAAATTAAGGCAAGGAAGATATTTCTAAGCTATCATCACTACAAACAGAATACAGTAAGAAGAACATCCAGTCTTCACATAACTTTCATTTGCTTCTGTGTATTAACAAGAAGAAATACCTCTAACATCTACATCTTAAAACCAAATTATTTTGGTTAATAGGCATACTAAGAATCCAATGGAAAGGAAAAGATAATGACAATTTCTCAGTGTCTTATAAGAAAATATACAGGGGCAATTAAGATTTACTGAGTAGAGAAGACGCTACTCTAAGCACTTCACATGCATTATCTTTCTAATTTTTTTAACAATTCAGTGATGCAGGAATATTCCTATTTTATAATTGTGAAGAAGCAGGAGATATAGACAAGTCAAGTAAAATCATCAGTCATACAACTAGGAACTAGAGGAGCTACATTATATCCCAGAAATGACAGCTCACAGTCAATTATTAAGGAGTAGTCACTAGCAGAATGGCACTTATAGTCACAAGAAACAGTAGGAGCAAGGCAAAAATGACATAATATGGAATATACATATTTTTAACTAAAACTGAGGGTCTTTGTTAATTTAAAGAAAATTAAGGGAAGCAGTTACCTATTCTAATCTATCAAAGTAACTTAATTGTTACAGGGTCCTTAAATTTATATTACTGTACATAGCTTTCTCTGCCATATTTTGAGACCCTAGTTCTACAAAGAATATGTGTACAGCCCAAATGACACATGTCTACAAGGGCAGCCAAATTACAGATTATTTTATCAGGAATTCCTCCAAATGAAAGAAAGTTACAAAAGAACTGCTTCTAACTTTTTCCTGCTTAATGTCAGTCCTCTAGATGACTGCTTTGTAGACATCTACCTGTTAATAAAGACAAAATGTCTCCTAGTTTGATGAACCTATAGTTTTCATTCATTTCATTTAAATGGCCAGCTATCTAGTTTCAGCATTTTAAATGTTATCCTATTTCCATCAAAATACTTAAAACACAACCTTCCTTTTCTTGCTAATGCAAAGAAATTACCACTTAGAATAATTTATCTGCAACTTTAAAAACTGATCACTGTTCAAGAAGTGATCAGAATTGTATGAAACTGGTTACTAAAGTCCACAATCTCTTATTTGAAGTTCCTCTTTTAAAAAAATTTTTGGCAGTACTGAGGTTTGAACTCAGGGATTTGTGCTTATGAGGCAGGAACTCTAACGCATGAAGCCACAGCTCCAACCCTGTATGCTCTGGTTATTTTTGAGATACGATCTTGCTTTTTGCCTAGTCTGGCCTATATCATGATTTTATGCTTCCTTGCTGTAGCTGGGATGACAGGCACGGACCACCACACCCAACTTTTTCCAGAGATGGGGATCTCATGAATTTATTTTTTTTGGCCTGGGCTGTCCTTGAGCTGTGATTCTCCCATTCTCAGCCTCCCAAATAACTACAATTAGGCTTGAGCCACCACACCCTGCTTATCTTAAATTCTGGAAACTAGATACATTTCAAATTTCAGACTTACTCAGATTTTGTTAAAGGTAATATGGTACAATCTGCTGTATTAATATACTAAAGCCTTGGCAGAATTCTAAACACAAAAAATATGTAAATATTCACAATAAGTGGAATAAAGACCATAAATAAATTAGGCAACAGTGGCTCATGCCTGCAATCCTAGCTACTCAGGAGGCAGCTCCAGCAACTAGCATGCCAAACCCTATCTCAAAAAAACCCATCACAAAAAAGGGATGGTGGACTGGCTCAAGGTGTAGGCCCAGAGTTCAAACCACAGTACTGCAATAAACAAACAAACATAAATAGCATTGTATTGCTAATTCTGGTTAAGCTCTTGATTCCAAGTGAGTTATTAAAAAAAAAAAAAAAACCCTTACAATTTTCTGATCATTTTAGATTTTAGGACTATGAAATAAACTTTTACCCTCAAAGTTAAACTAACTAAAAAAAGATTCAGGGAAAAACAAAAAAAAGTATGAAAAAGTTACTGTGTTATTTTTGTCTGCCACAGATAAAATTTTAATCAGCTAGCAGGTTTTAACGTAATTGGTCCTTCCTCATTACATCCCATAATACCATTTTCTCCTGGATTTTCCTAATACCTCATGCCCATTCTTCTGCCAACCTTTAAATATCAGTGTTTTTTCAACCTGAGAAAACAAATTAAGAGCCTATTACTTTGCAAGTTAAGCACTGTTCTAGATACCTGAGTACATCAGCGAATAAAGAGTTCTGCCCTAAATCATCTCTCAAGAATGAGTCCTAGGTCCTTTTGCCTATATTTTTAAAGCTTCAATATTTTACCAGCTATAGGTAGGCCTCTCCTTGCTGGGTTCCAGAAGAGGTAACTCTTCTCAGTATTTTCATTTGAACTAAATAAAGATCTCAAATATAAGACGGCAATAACAGAGCCTTTGATTAGTCTTTACCATCTCTACGAGTGGTACTAAGACCCACCTGACTGCTCAATTCAGAAATGTAGGAGCCATCTTTTATTGTTTACCACCATTCCTCACCTCCAACTTCATTCATCAATGTTCTGTTGGTTTTCTACAAACCTCTCTCAAATATGTTCATTTCTTTTTAAAAATTATATTATTGTTGTATTAGGGGTACACTGTGACGTTTTCAAAAGTTCTTACAATATATCATAGCTGAATTCACCCCCCTCCATTATTCTCCTTTATTCCCCCAAATATGTCCATTTCCATCTAAAACACAACCATTTCATTCTATGTAGACCTGTGCACATTTAATTCATGCTTTCAGCCTACATTCTATTACTTACAATTCTTTTATGAGAATGGCCTCTACTTAAAAAGAAAAAAAAATAACAAAACCAGAACATTCACTAGCTTTCCAATCCCTGAATAAATTCAAAATCTCTTAACACAAAGCCTCATGTGATCTGGTCTTTTACTGCCTAGCTGAGCATCCCATGGGTCCCTCATGTCTTCCTCTTGGCTGGCTTTCTCTTTGGCATGCCAAGTTCTAACTACTTGGCCTTTGCAGTTTGCAATGTCATTATGATGGAAACTTTTAAAACTGGCCCATTCTCTTTCTTCAGGCCCTTCTATTGTCTGATTGATTCTCTTATCAAAGATCCTTTTTTCTCCCTTTCCAGGTCTGGGGATCAACCCCAGGGCTTTGCAAATGCTAGGCAAGTAGGCAAGTTCTCTACCACTGAGCTATAATCCCTACAGCCCTCTTGTTCTCTTAAGAGATAATCTTTTTTGTCTACCTGGCACACATGACTTTAACATATATTTGGTATTTCTGAGCCCAAAGCTGAATTCATGAACAAGTATAAGCTACTGAAATTGAGGATAAGACTTACTAATCAATACAAATAACACCCTTAGACTGGGACTTTAAATCTGATGATACCTGCATTTCCCTTTGTTAACATTCTCTTAAGAAATCATACCTTCCTTTCCCCAATTCCAACTGTTTTAAGGATTTGTCAACATTTAAAGCTTTTGTTAAGGAAAAGAAATAATAACTTAATACTATTTTTATTTATTTATTTGTTTCTGGTAGCAGAAACTCTATAAACAAGGTGTGTGGGGGGGAATCTTTACATTCCAGGTGTTCATCTCTCATTGGACAACTAAGAGAATGTGGAAAAGGAATTTGGTTGACTGAGGAAATACAAATCTGTCTTCATCTATAAAACAGACAAAATCACATCTATCCTACCTGCCTGTGTCTCAAAAGTAGCTGTAAGAATTATGGCTCATGCCTGTAATTCTAGCTAGTCAGGAGGCAGAGATAAAGAGGCTATCAGTTGAAAGCCAGTCCAGGCAGATAATTTGCCAGACCCCAGCCCAACACACAAAAAAAGTGGCTGGCAGAGTAGCTCAAGTGGTAGAACACCTGCCTAACTAGTGTGAGGCTCTGAGTTCAAATCCCAGTACTACAAAAAAAAAAGTGTTCTGTGGAAGTGCTCTATCTGTAAATCCATAAGGAATTAATCATTTATTTATCAAGAACTCAAAGTTCAAGTTCAGATGGTGGAGATAAAACTTAATTCATAGAAGTGATAAAAAAAATAAAGCAGTAATTAGTGATCAAGGTAATAGCACCAAATCTCTGACAAGGTGAAGTATGAAATGAGTGGTAAAGGAATTCTGGAAGAAACAAGGATTCAAGCACAGGACATCTGTCTTATTTAAAATATAAGTTCTACTATGTATAAACAGTATCATTAGTATTCCTGAACTGTTACTGTAATTCCTTCAGCACTGGTATGTCCCAAAGAATAACTATGCATTTTATGGATAGTAAGGATTTATACCACAGCTAAGAATACATGCGGCTGTAGTAAGGCTATCTAACAAAAGACACTGGCACCACTGTTTTAAATAAAAATATAAAAAATCTGACAACAATCAGCTGCTGAGTACAAGTCCTGTATCTGTTAAGTAAATTAGGAAAACACTAGGAGGCATGATTTGGTAACTGTTAAATTCTATCTTTGTACAGTGCTAAGTGATTTTCTAGGGGCCACTTGTCTCCAAACGTTTTCATTATGCAACCCTATCAGAGGAAGAAAAAAGAGCACAGAGCAATTGAACTCTTATATTGCATTATAATCCTAGACCCCCCAAGCTTAATTCAAAACAATGTATACTTAACATTTCTAAATAAAGCATTGCAATTAGACAGAGCCAGCTTAGTTTGCTAATTACATTTGAGTAGAGGAAAACCACATCATTTTAGGGTCAGAGGGGATCTTAGTGACTGTAATTAGCTGTATGTATATAAAAGAATTATCAAGATTTAGAAATATGTGTTTGGAAACTTTGAAGGCACAGGCATGGATGCCTGAAGGTTCACTTGGGACCAGCATTACAGTGATCTAAAGTATACAATTCTGAAGATTATAACCCATACAAAGAAAAATACTTGTATCTTTAGAAGTACCTTTCTTTGAGAAAGCAGCACACAACCTCAATGATATGCATTCTTTTTTTTTTTTTGAGGTACTGGGACTTGAACTCAGGGCCTGCACCATGAGCCACTCCACCAGCCCTTTTTTGTGATGGGTTTTTTCAAGATAGGGGCTCATGAACTATTTGCCTGGGTTGGCTTCGAACCGTGATCCTTCTGATCTCTGCCTCCTGAGTAGCTAGGGTTATAGGCGTGAGCCACTGGCATCCAGCTTGTGATAAGCATTCTGAATTGCAAGAGGCTCAGAGTGTGCCTATGACCCTGGTAAGCAGAAAGCCAGGACACCTAATGGTTATAGAATTCACTACTTTACTCCTTTCTTTTACTTCTATTGTCAACAAGTTAATACCAGCTAATTTAGGTTAGATTTTTCAGGACCTATTACTACTGATACTACCCACTCCCAACCCAAACACTCTGTATACATGAAAGTCATCTAGTTCTTTAGTACCAGAAGCTACTTTACTCGCATCCTCTTTTCATAATTAAAAAAAGAAAAACTACTGCTACTTTTGTTTTATTTGGCTGAACTGGAGTTTGAACTCAGGACATTGCACTTGCAAAGGAGGAGCTCCACTTGAGCCACACTTCCAAGTCCATTTTGCTCTGGTTACTTTGGAGATGGGGTCTCAAGAACCATTTGCCCAGGCTGGCCTGGAATCCCAATACTTCCCATCTCAGCCTCTCAAGTAGGTCTAACTCACTAGTGCCTGGCTGCTACTTTTATTTTTGCAGTGTTGGGGTTTGAGCTCAGGGTCTTATGCTTTCTAGGCAGGTCCTTTACCACTTGAGCCACACCCGTATTACTACTTTCATAAACTGACAAAGTTGTTTTCTTTGAGACAGGGTCTGGCTATGTAGCCCAGGCTGGACTAGAACTATATAGCCCAAGGCTGACCTTGGCATTGGAGAGCCTCCTGCCTCAGCTTTCAAGTGTTGGAATTATGACACCAAGCTTGGCAAAGTAGGGTTTTTGGTAATGAAGATAAAAATTTTGGATATTATTTGTGCAGAGCTTAGTATGCAATTACATATCAATTAGCATAATTTTAACTATCCAATTTAATAGTTTCTGAAACTTTATTACCTCCCTACACCTCCCCCCAAACCCCTCAAAGAATATTCAGAATGTGAGCAACCAGAAAGTCCACTCTAAAAACAAATCAAGTAAGAGCTACAAGTAAGAGACATAACCCACCAGATTTCCAAACTGTCAGTTATGTATCTGGTTGGTAACTATCAGGTAAAGCAGTTGCATGGGCTAAAGTATTAAGCCATAATCACAAGACTTTTTAAAGTATCTCCACTTTACCAGTCAAACCTGTATCCTATCCCTGGAAACAGTGCCTGTCCCCTTCCTCAACAAAGGGGGCCAAGGAACAAATACCTGCTCAGAAAACTGCTACAAAAGTGCACCTCCTCGTTCCACAGTCTAAGCCTTGTGATAACAAGTTATAAGCAGCTTACCCCTTCTGAGCCTATCACTGTCAACATTAACTGATAGTTCCAAGAAAAGTCCCAGCACCAGTTTTCCCAAACCATTAATTAAGCCTCTTCCCTTTACATCCTTTACACATCTATAGAAGAATAAATGTTTATTTTAGAAAAAATATAATTTTTTAAAACACTAACAAGTTTATTTCCTTTCCATCTCCATCAGTGAATTCAGGACAAGACTTTGCCATTAGCCCAAAATATGCAATGTAATTCATGTTAAAATTAAAAGGTGCTCCCATCTCCACCTCTCTATGATGGTATAATGTCAAACCCATTTACGTAACAGGTGTGGTCCTCTCAAAAATATTAAAAAGGACTTTTTCCATTTCGTCTTAGTTTTCTCTAAGATTTTAGCTTTTTCCAGCAAATGACACAGGTGGCTATTTAAAACAGGCATTAAAAGATTAATCTTTGCCAAATGAAGAGATGGTATGGCCATTTTCAAGTTAAAGTCAGGTTCATTCTGACCTACAACGTAACTTTAGTACACTAAATGTAGGAAGCAGCTCCACAATTTGCACTGCCTTGTACAAATCTGATAGGACTTTCAGGTGACCGAGACTAGCTTCTTTGTTAAATTTTCTATTCCATCTCTCAAGATTATCTACCAAAGTCTGTGGAATCTGTGAAACAGGATAGTACTCCATTTAATATAAGACTGGCACAGGAAACAGGATTCAGAGATCTAATGTTACTGCTTACACTCAAGTTCGAGATCCCTTAAAATTACTTTTTATAACTCACTGCACTGTGACCTCAAACTTACCTGATTACCTACTTGGTCTTTGTGCACTACTTCTTAAGGTTTTCTTATACTAAGACTCCCACCACCTACAAACAGCCTTGACAAGCAAAATGCCAATGCTCTTCTACACCCCCAGAGCAGGGCGTATATTTCCTAATCGAACAAAGAGCAACAAAGACGTGGGTGGCAACCACGTCCCAGAGGCAAGCCAGGACTCATCGAGTCTGATCTACAACGCAGGCACTAACAGTTCCACGTTTCCCTACCACCTCCTTTTACTTTCCTTAACGACTACTTACCTCGAACTCCAAAACCCTAATTGTTACTCAGGAAGCGCAGCCCTTCCATTTGAATCTGAGAAAGTGGCGCTCAAAGAACCCGGCGAACAAAGGGGAGGGATGGAGCCCACGCAGAACACGAGCGTGAGGGCGCCACTCGCCGAACCCGGGGAGCGGGGGCGCGGGGATGCTCAAACTACCCTGCACCAGCGACCCGGGTCGAGGGGTCCGGGATGCGGCTGCGAGCAGAGAGAAAGGACAGACGCTCGTGCAGACAGACTGGGAGCAGGGGAGAAGGGAGCAGAGGAGCCGGGAAGGGGTTGGGGGAGAGGGCCAGAGGGGCGGAGCTCTCGAGGCCGCGAGGCTTTGTGTAGTCTGGGCCAAGCTCAAATTTTGATTCAGCAGGAAAAGGCCGGGTACAGGAGGCTGGGACCGGACGCCCCTAAACCTGCGCTGGCCCAGGCGGCGGGCGCGACAACCGCAGGGGCGGGGCGCCCCTTCCCACTTCCACGAAGCCAGACTAGGCCGGCCTGGGGTCGCAAGGCCGGAGGGACAGGCAGGAGGCAAGTGGGTCGCCCGGGGAATTCGCGTCTCCCACCCACAACGTCGGGCCGGGAACGGGTTAAGATGCGTCCAGGCGTCGGTCCCTCCTCCTTCCCACCCCTCACCACCCGCGCCCACTCGCGACGACGGCCGCGCGCCCCGAGCAGCTCCAGGCCTGGGGCCGCAGTCTTGCCGTCCCTTCTGCCGCTCGGCGGCTCTCTCACCATCGTAATAGTAGCAGACTTTCTTCTTGCCGCCTCCTTGACTGTACGCCATGGACCCGCCGGCCACCGCCGCCTCCCGGCTCCGGCTCCTCCTCCTTTACTGCTGCCGCCGCGGCTCGGCGGAGAGACACAAGGGCTGAGGGGCGGAGAGGGGTGACAGTCCCACAGGGAAAGGCAGGTCGGAAGGAGGGCAAGAGGGGACGCCGGAGGGTTCGGTACCGCCCGGCCCAGGGGCCAAGAGCACGGAGCTGGGGGTGGCAGCGGCGCCAACTCGCGACACTGGGGAGGGGGAGGGGGCCGCCAAACCACCTCCGGAGGCCGGGGGAAGGCGGGACGCATCCACTGTGGCCTTCACGGGGGAGGGAAGAGGCACAGCTGGTCAAGGAGGCCGCTTCCGGTTTGGGACAAGTGTCCTGCTAGTGATGAATAACTTGCGGAGGATGGTACCGTATATAGTCTTCAAAAAAAGGAAAGAAGGCCCAAGCTTCTCCGCTAGCAGAGAGAAAGAGCGTAGAACCTGGTTAACGTCCTCACCCTCGAATCCTCGCATAGTGGTTGCGTCTATCCTGAGCCTGCGCAGTCGGCGCCTGCTCAACCGTAGCCTTGGCGGTCTAGACCCCCTCGGCGTCGTCCCACGCTGCTCCCTTCCCCCCAGTGCCGCGAAGCTCCCGCCTGAGTCGGCCACGTGCCGCAGGCAGGACGGGGAGAGACCACTCAGGCGCAAGTTTGGGGCTTCAGGTGACCCTGGACTATAGCACTTGGCCCCGGGACCTGGTGGCCGGATTTTCGTATTTTTTCATTATTTCTTTTTTCTCTGTTTTTCCTTCTCTTTCCTTCTTTTCTTTCTGTTGATAATTGCCTTGAGTTATGGACTTACTACAAACGTTAAGGGAAGAGGGTGCTGCTTGGGTTTGAATAAGCATTTATTGAACTAACATTGCATAAGGCATGGTTCTTAGCATTTTATATTTCATTGAAATCTGTAATACTTCGTTAAGGCTCCCAACAGTGCTATTTCCATTCCTTCTTTATAAATTGGGACAGAATAAGAAAAAGGTCTTCCCAAGTGCTAACTAAGGTGAGGGAGTGTTGAACTCAGTCTTTTCCAAACATACCTTACCAATTCCATTACCTTGAGTGTGCTGCTGGTTGGAAACCGGAAGATTGGAGCAGAAATCTAAGAGAAAAGACTTTCAAAACTGTTGGAATTTACAACCTGAGTCCTTGTGGTCAAGAGCTTAACATCTATCAAGCACCTATCCTAAGTCAGCCAACAACCCTGCTGGTGAGGGGTAGAAGCTGATAATCTGCAATGTAGCTGCTTTTTTTTTTTTTTTTTTGTGGACTTTACACAGGGGGCTGTACCAACTGAGCCACTTCGCCAGACCTGCAGTGTAGCATTCTTTCTCCCAGATGTATCACTTACAATTCGCACCCCCCCACACACCCCCTATGTGCCTATCACATGTTCCTTTCCCCCAAAAGGTCAAGAACCGTTTGGAGCCACTAACAAAAATACTGTTTTTGTACCTGACTTCAAATCCCCAGGAGTGTTCATGCTTAAAGTAGCAATTTCCTAGACTTCACCCCAAGAGATTTAAGAATAAATCCAGGGTGATCTTTGTCACATCCCCCTCTCCCTCAAGTGTGTATTTTTAACAAGACCCCAAGTGACTGGAATCACACTGGAAGAGGCACTTGCTTAGAGGTAAAAGTTAATTACATGGTTTTGACTTTCTCAGTTTTGCTCTATCAATTCAAAAGTAAACCTGGAAATTCTGAGAAAACAGAATAAGTTAATTTGGTAGAAACTAATTTTCTTACCCAGACCCAACACAGTGAATTTTTATTTATTATTTTTGGGGGATACATTGTGATATTTATGTAAGTACTTACAATATGTCTTAAATGTACCCCCTCCAACGTTTTCCCCTTAACATGAGACATTTCCTTCAGGAAGACTTACTTCATTCCCCCCCACACCCCAAACTTTATTTTCTGTATCCTTCACATGGCAGTAAAATTTTGTGCCCCTATGATCAATGCTTAACCTTGTTACAGTGACTCACAATTTATGTGAATGCCCCCTAAGGTAGAGTTTCATAAGAAGAGGAAACAAGTCTGTCTTAGCAAATCACTTAAATAAACTTTTGTTGTCATTCTAAATTCCCTTATCTGTAAAATGGGTATTATTACTTACAAATCAATTCCTCATATGAATATGGAGAAGCACATTAAGAAAATCAGGCTCATGCCTGTAATCCCAGCTACTTGAGAGACTGAAATTGGGAGGATTGCAGTTTGAGACCAGCCGGGACAAATGGTTCTCAAGACCCCATCTCCAAAATAAGCAGGGCAAAATGGATTGAAAGTGTGGCTCAAGGGTTAGAGCACCTGCTTTGCAAGCACAAAGCCCTAAGTTCAAACCCATTTTCCCTCCTCCTCAAAAAAACCTTAAGAAAATCAATGTAGAGTAGTTTTTGAACTATGTTGGCCTGTGGGAATTAAAGAGTTCAGGGCAGTAGCACAAAAAATAATACTCTGGTCACTGTTATTGCCATGAATAATGGATTATCCTTTGTGTTGAACACAGGAATCTTGCATTGAATACTTGCATGATGAAACTGTGGTAGGTTAACTTGCTGGCTTGCAAATAGAGGAAAGTCTCAGCTCCTTCACAATTCTTGGTAGTTTTGGGTTTTAAGATAGGGTACTGACAGAGGCATGGCTATCTGGAAAAGGAAAGAGGAGCGCTTTGTCAACCAACTAGCAGAATACATGGGAAAGCCATGGGAACTAGTAGTGAAGGTGTTGACCAATTGTGTGGTCAACTGGGAAACAAATATGTCTCTATTGCCTGTAAATGAGGAATTAGTGAGGGATTTAAGTGTAAGGGTTTGAGGCTGAATATGAGGAAGTCAGTTTAAAAACTCTCTTTGTTTTTTATAACTTTCTTCCAGGTGGGGGGGACTACCTATATTATAGGTAGTGTAAATCTATCCTTTCAGACTTACCTTGGTTCCGTAAGGAACCCCTACAATCTTAATCAACATATTCTTTCTATGGATACTTGGTCACTTCCAGGACTGTACTTCTTGGGTGGAAGCAAGGCATTAATTTCTATGCTTCCAAGATCATAGTAATTTATTTCTTTATGAAATAAATGATAGGGATCCACCTCTCCCTGGGGCACTGAGGTAGGAGTTAAACATTGTTTGGCATGGTGGTATATGTCTGTAATTCCAGCTACTTGAGAGGCAAAGATTAGAAGTTTCACAGTTCAAGACCAACCCAGGTAAAAAGTTAGTATGACCCTATTCATCCAAAAGTTGCGGGGGTGGGGGGGGTGCCTGCAATTCCACCTATGAGGGAAACATAGGTAGGAGGATCACAGTCTGAGGCCAACCCTGAACAAGAAAGAAGGGACTCTATCTGAGAAAGAACTAAAGCAAAAAAGGAGTGGGGACACAGCTCAAATGGTAGATAGACCATCTTCCTAGCAAGCACAAGGCCTCTGAACCCAGTATGGCCAAACCACAGTATGGCCAAAAAAAAAAAAAAAATAGAGCACTGTTACATACTGTTAAAGAACTGTTAATGATAAACACTTCTTTTGATGTTTTTTTTTTTCCCTTAAATGTGCTGAGATATTGGGGAGTTCGGCTGATTGGACTCCCTAATTGACATTGTTAGACCGTTTCCCAGTTCTGTCTTCCTTGAGTGAAAGACTGCCAGCTAGGCAGCCAGACTGTCCTCATGCCAGCACTGACTGCTTTAACTATTCCATGCACACTTTGAGGAAGCTGTATGACAACCACCACATGTTGCTACCAAGGCACAAGTCTGCCTCCTGAAGGCATTGTCCCAGCAAATGGCTTGCACCAGACTTTTTGACATCATAAGCTGGGTGAACTCTAGCTGATCCTGACACCAGTACCCATGATAGAGCCATTACCAGTGGTAGAGGCAGAGTAGCAGCAGTGGCAGTGATAGAATTAGCAGTAAAAGGTGGTACTGGTAGAAATAGAGAGAAATTGAGAGTGGGTAGAGAAGAAGTAGAAGTAGAGAGAAATTGAGAGTGGGTTGAGAACTGAGGCTGAAGAAAGAAGGGCAAGGAAAGCCACAAAGAAGAAACTAGGCCCTGTTCATGGAGAAGAGAGCTGTAACACTTATTGCTCCTTTCAAGCGCTGTGGATCTAGACATATGAGGCATGGGAGCTGTAACACTTATTGCTGTTGGGCTGAGGATCCTGCCAAGGGTTCAGAAAAAACTAGAAGAACTCCTCTCCTACCCATGATTCCTATCTGGGCAGATTAGAACCCCAGCCAACTGATTGGTAACATTAGGTGTGTTCTTAAGAGACTTTTAAATATTTAAGGAACCTTGAATAGATCATATTAGCCCTCACATGACTGGAGATCTCTCTGAAACAGGGCCACCCCTTGTTTCTTGAAAGAACTCATTTATGTGAACTCCATGGTTGGTTGTCCCAATGATGGGAGTCAGAGATTGTCCCTAAATTTAGCTAAAGTGATTAGTGTTGTCACTTGAGCCTTAGAAGTCATTCAGATTTGCTTCAACTCATTGACCAGATTGTTCTATAGATGATAGAATTGCTCTAGATGGTAGACTCCTAACCATCCTGATACATTCAGTTATACCTGGATTAAGGCCTCAGATCAAGTAGAAAGGTCAAATAAAAGGCTTAAAGAGAAAGCCATTGGCTTTTTAAAGTAGAACCTGATGTGTTACAGGAACTTAAAATTCTAGAGGTCATGACTGACATCAGAACCGCAGATTGTCCTTATCTTGCTGCTTGGATTTTGTTGATCGTGCATTCACTAAACACTGTATAAAACAGATGAAATGAAGTGTATGTCAGTCAAATTTGTTAAGAGTGGTTGATGGAGCCACATATTCACATGAAAATTTGAATTCTGCCAAGAACATTTAGGGGCAGGTCTGTCTTGACTTTAGGTGTTTCTACATAGTTTTGCTGAGTGAGTCAGATGCGCATCTCATGTCTTTCCTGAGAATGAGCAGTGCATTAGACAACTAAGTAGGTCAAGGTATCCATAGCATGCCTGTCACGTAACCTCTTGCTATCAGGGAAAAGGGGGCTGGGTTGTTTGCTGCTTGCTCCAGACATTTTGGCCTTTGGTCCTGTGTTTCTCTTTTGCAATCCAATCCTCTAAGCATGCAGGCATCATCTGGGTCCATCACTTATTTCCCGTGGGACTTGGGGGCAAGAGAAAGTGGCTTAAATATGCTGATGCTCATGTTGCTTTCTGTGCTGTGAGCAATAAAATACTTGTTCTCTGACCCACAATTCTTGTGACTTCTGCCAGCATCCATGAATCTGTAGCACGTTAACTTTCTTGCAAAAAGGGGAAAATTTCAAATGCTTTATAGCTCATGACAATGTAATACCAAAGCATTGTTAGCAAGGAGAAATTTTTCCTTATACCATGACCCCATAGATATTTTATATACAACGCAAGGTGAATTCTAGATTCTTCTTTCTGACCATAGAGGGAAAAATGAGAAAGTTCCTACAAAACTATACATAAGATTTGGAAAGGTTTAATTGAAAAACTCTACCAGATTGGTAGTTAATAGGAAAAAATTGATAGGCTTTTATATAATTGTTCTTATGTTAATGTGAAAGTGTTGAGGTACTTAAATTGAGAGAACTTGAATAGAATCACAAGTTATTGATGATTCATCTTTTTCTTATGAACATAGGCAGGGAATGCTGATAGTCCAGAGTAGATGTTACCCAGTTGCAGTAGAGGGTAGATCATGCAACTGACTTTTTCTTTTCCTCTTTTCTAATTGAGTTTGCTTTCTTTATCATCCTGATTTTCTAGTGCTATATCCCAAGAGATTACTATGCCTTAGTACAGTAACCTCTACCTAGATTTATAGTCACATTCCTTAATAAAAACTTCCACCTGGATTTGCACAATTGAGGAGATTGCGTTCTTTAGTCCCTTTCACTCTTTTTCTGAAATAGTTCCCATATTTTTAGGACACTAAATTTTCTCTATGGACTCTGACTTAGCTGTACTAGTAGCAATCTTTTTTCCCTGGACATTCAGCATAATGACCTGGTATCATAACATAGCTACCTTATTTTGTGAGGATAGTTTAACATTAGTTTTATATTTCCTCTATTGACCTAATGTTTACATTTGTTGTTATATATGTATGTTGAAAGCATTCTTAAGACAAAATGTTAGAAACAGGATATTGAGGTTTGTCTCCCCTCCCCGCATCAGTAGTTAAACACATATTTGTTTCTTTTTAAACAACCAAGTTCAGCAGATGCTTCAAAATATGAAATAAATACCTAAATTTATGTAGCATTTTCATAACCGCTCTTTTTAACTCTACATTTATCCTCAATTGTGTTTTGTACCACATACAGCTTAGCTAGCACCTATATTTATTTAGCCCAGATATCTCCTTTTACAAAATTACAAGGCAAGTGTATTAGTCTGCTAGGGCTGCCATAACAAAATACCATAGGCTGAGTTAAACAACAGAAATTTGTGTTCTCACAATTCTGGAGGTTAGAAGTCCAAGATCAACATATTGGATGATTTGGTTTCAAGGCCTCTCTTTTTGGCTTGCAAATGGCCACTGTCTCCCTGTGTCCTCAATACAATCATCTCTCTGTTGTCTGCATCCTAACACCCTCTAGTTGAAAGAATACCAGTGATATTGTATTAGGGCCTACCTTAACCACCACATTTTAGCTTATTTGCCTCTTTAAACACCCTATCACCAAATACAGTCATGTTTTAAAGTATTGATTTTTTGGGCTTCGACATAGGAAGTTTGGGAAGAGACACAGCTCAGCTGATAACAGCAAAGAACCTTACCTTATTTTTCCTTGAATTTTGAATAACTGATATAAATTTACACAAGTCATTATCTCAAGATTAATCGAGGCTTTGTAACATACCAAAATAACCTCACTTATGCTGTAATTGATTTATAACATGTATCACAGTGTCTTCCCTTCAAACTGTCTAGGCAAGAGTATCATCTATCAGTGTTCTTACTTGCTAATTCTGATTACCATAGACATGAGGGTATTCATTAGAAAAAGGTATAATAGGTAGCTCACAGAGGAACAAGCTTGGGAAATTGACAGGAATCAACTGACATAAGAGCCATCGTTGAATGTTTTCATGTGAGGAGTCTAGTTATGATGTGTGCTGTTGCTTCTGCTTCTCTAGTGGGCACTGTAGACTCCCACTATTAGACCCACCACCCCAGTTCCAGACCCTGGAATCAGTTGACACCATCATTGCCAAAACAGTTTCTAAGCTCCACTCCTTCTTGCATCATTCACTTATGGCGGGAGCATCCAATAAACACTTCTTATGTCATATACAACAGTTGTTAGGAGTCACCTGGAGAAAATACCTGACCTTTGGTATGAGATGGGACCCTGGTTCCCAGCAAAATGCACCACTGTCAAACTATCCAAACATAATTTAAATGGCTGATATGATTACCTCTGATAGTTAATATATTATACTAGGCTTATCTTTCTTTTCAAAAAATATTGAACTTTAATTCCTATTATAAAAATTTCAACCAGAAAATGAAACATTTCTGGATGAAATAAAGGATAATCATTGATTAATATCAGACCAGTATAGGTCATTTTAATGGCTAATTTTATGTGTCACCTTAGCTGAGCCACAGTGCCCAAATATGTATGTAATCAAACATTATTCTGTACATACTGTATGATGGTTACTTTTAGGTGTCAACTTGACTGGGCAAGGAGGTTCCCAAAAATTGGGTACAAACACCTACAAAGAAAACAGTATGTAATGAAGTGCTATTGAGCAATCAAAATGAATGAACAATTAACAAATGCAACAACACTAATAAGTCTCAAAGTCACTTGTAATAATGAAAAAGGACAGCTAAAAGGCTACATAATATGATTTCATTTCTGTGACACTCAGAAAAAGGCAAAGCAACACACAGAAACCAGACCATTGGTTGTCAAGGTCTAGAGGTGAGAACAGGGTATTGTCTTCAAAGGTCATAAGGGATGAGGGATACAGTCTATCTTGATTGTGGTGATGATGTATGACTGTATAAGTTTGTCAAAACTCATAGAACAATATAACAGGTATAATTTGTTCTGTGTATAAATTATACCTCAATAAACCTGACTTAAAAAATAACCTATATGCTGCACAACTGAAATCTGGTGTACTATAGCTCTCTTGTATTAAAGTTTTCTTTCCACTCTCAGAATATCCTAGGAAATAATGAAGGAATAACTGAATAGGTAATTTAATCTATATATTTTGCTGAGTTTCCTTTATACTGTATTTCCAAGTACTTTAAAAGTACTAATAGCAGGCAATAAAGATTTTTGCTATTCTCAGTAGAAAGCCACTCAGTACCTTTATAGTAAACATTTATCAGAATTTAGTTTAACTCATTTTATTCTATTAAAGCTTTTCTACTAAATTATTTCCTTGATTACTTACTGTTTCCAGTATAATGCTTTCAAGCATCCATTGACTAGGGTAAAGAGTTAAAGCAGGGCTTTTCGACTTTTATTCCTTCATTTCATCATTACTCTGCTAAAATTTCAAGATAACAGAAAACACTTAAAGTAGATTCCCTAGAAGCTGATTTGTAAATAGAACTTTGGTATATTAAAATTATATTTTAAATCACTTAGAGAATAATCATGATGGAGTTTTCTTATAAAAGTGCTTGCCCTTCTCACTTAGTTGGTGCCAGCAAAATACCAATGAATTTCTCTCTCCTTCCTTCTCCCTTTCTCCTTTTCCTTTCCCATTTATTTCAGAAGTGTCTGTGCTTTTGTTTTCTGGTGGTACTGGAATTTGAACTCAGGGCCTTGTGCTTATTAGGCAGGCTGTCTTAACGCTTGAGAAATGCCCACAGTCAGAACTATCTGTTCTTTGAAGACCATTTTTGTTAACAACTTAGAATAGATATGATCCTAGAACTCTTTCTATGATGTGAATTTGGAAATTTTATCAATTTTGATCTCTAAAATTTGGAGTACATTCTACTAGGAAAAGAATGTTCCTACATGTAATGAAATTATTCTCTTTATATATATTATAAGTAATATAGTATATAATATTGTATATATACTTTTTGAGACAGGACAGCTGAAGAGCACAATTCTGCAGCATACAGATTACTTTTTAAAGCCAGGTTTGTCTACGGCCATACCACCTTGAACGTGCCCGATCTCGTCTAAAGCCAGGTTTATTGATGTATAATTTATATATATAGCACAGGCTGGCATCAAACTTATGATCCTCCTGCCTCTGTCTCTCGAGTGCTGAAACTATAGGTATGTATCACCATGCCCAGCTAAAATTATTCCACTTTTCAAATGTTGGATGACAGCCTTATAATTTTATAGTCAAATGCTAGACAAAAGAACTGTCCATTAATAATAATTGCAACATAAAAGCACTGAAACACTGAACCATTTCTCTTAGCAGCCTGATTGCATCCTTCTCATACTGTTCCTACTCTATGGTCTCTGAAACGAGTTCTCACACTTCAGTGTATATAAAAATCCCTTACTGAAAATATCAGTTCCCTAGCCCACCTCCTAAAATTCTGAATCACGAGGACTGGGATGAAACCAGGAAACCTGCATTTCAACAAGCTCCTCAGAGCGATTCTGACACAGGTGGGCCAAGATCCACACTTTGAAAAACATTACCAATGCTTGGTATCCAAACATTTTGCTGCAAGTCAGTGCAGTCCACTGAGATTTTTGACCAAAATTTTCTTATTAACCAAATCATTTAGCCCATGTTAGTTAGGTCTGACACCTGCCCATTGCTACCATTGTGAAACTGACTGTACTGTGCTAATTTGCAAAGGATTTGTACTTGTCACTAGGGTTGAATACATAAAACAATCATATAGAATTTTAGCTTTGTTTTATAAAAACAAAACTTTGTATAAAATTAGAAAATATAAAAAGTCAAAATGAAAAAAATTCATCTTTTTCCAGCTCTTAATAACATTTTGTTGCATATAGATTACTTATGTTAGTAAATATATACCTATGTAAGCAGGTAAGAAAATACATTGTAAAACAAAAACAGGAACTTACCATTTATATAATGACATAAATATATAATGTTTCAAATTTGTCTTTCCCTTCTCAGTACATTTCTATATGTTTATAGAGTAAATATGAATAAAGTGTGATTTGTTTAACTAAACCCTGTTAGGTTACAAAATGGGTATTTATAAATGGTGCTTCCTTTAAATATAATATCATGCATCTTTATTCATTTGTCCAATATTTGCCTTAAAAAGCTTTTGATATAACAAAATTAATTAATTCTAATGCTTAGGTCCATTGTAATTATAAAACTATGAACCAGAAAGGATAATTGTAGCAACAGTTTTTGTCTATCTACTACATTTTTACTTTTCTCATCTTCTGGTTCTTTAAACTGCAGTTCAGAACATCCTGCTCTGCCCCCCACGCAGGGCCAGAATTCTGGTAGTGTTATAAATCACATGGCTTCTGTCCTCCCATTCCAGGCATGTGCTTGTGATCCAAATTGGACCAGGGTATTCCCCCCAGACATTGCTGATAGAGCAAATTGGAGGGACTTAATTTCTGCTCTTGGCTGTCTTCCCTGGCCTCAAGGAGAAGCCTGTTTGCACAAAGAACAATGAAAAGTAATACAGAGTGAAGTAGGCAATGACACATGATAGACAGATAGACATAATGATAGATAGATAAATAGATAGATAGACAGATAGAAAGAAATAGATAACATTTGAGCCTCTGAATCTAGCCATGCCCATAAGCTTATACTAACTGTAGACTCTCTAATAATATGGGCCAATAATTTCCCATGTTCTGCTTAAATTATATGATTTGGGTCCCTGTCACTTATAACCAACATAGCTTTGATTATACATGAAACAGATGAAAAGTAAAACTAATAAAATTCACTAGTTTATCAATATATCATCTTAATAGCTATACACATGGTCTACTATTTTAAAACAGAATTTCTGTTCTCAAGCTTACATGATTTATTAGTAACCTCTACCTATCTACATATCTTATTTTTCAGGAATAGTGCACAATAAGGAAGACATGTTTTTTTTTTTTCAGAAACTGACAGTTTAGATTAAGACACTAAATAGTTTGTATTTTTCACATTTAAAAATGTTATTCTATAATAGTCTTTCACAATGAAATATGTTTTCAACTATAGAAGTTCAATTTACTCATAGCTTTTCAAGAACACATATTATACAAAAACACTATAACATACCTTTATTTTGCAGTTGTACTTTTTCCATTGATGAGAACTTACAAAATTGTATTTTTATCATCTTCCTTTAGCATTTGCACAGTTTGAATACAATTGTTGTGAGGTGAAGAAATATGATTTGCATTACTTCATAAACTCAGGATATGAGCACTATTACGTTTCTTATTTTTCCAATACCTAGTTTGAAAGTTCACATACCATATTAATAAGAAGCATAATGTCTCCTCCTTACATCTTGCACCAAGTTGTCCAAGAAGTCTGGGAGATGACTGAGTCCAAAGGAGGTCAATCCTTGAAGTCAGTAACAGCTCTTTGTTGCCATAAGTTGTCACAGATGGAAGAGCTTGCCTGGACTGATCACCCTCAGCTACAAGGAGACTTTTGCTGTTCCTGTCCAGATATTCATGACACGCCTCTGTAGTTTATTCCTGTTACCCAAAGATTGCTCATTGTTTCCCTAAAACATGTCTAGCCTATGAACTTAGCTAGAAGCAACTATTGCCTGTGCCTAAACCAGCCTATGCCATGAATGCTTTGCTCTTCTTTTAGAGGGTTGCAAAGATAGTAACGAGAAGCTTCCATGGTTCCGGTTTTCCATATTCTCTAACTATCTATACACCTCCTCCTTTTTAGGGAACCACTTAAAAATAAGTTGGAACATTTCAAGATATATTTGTTTTTGTTTTTTTGGCTGTGCTTGGGATTAAAACCAGGGCCCCTTGCATATTTAGTAAGTACTCTGGCACTGAGCTACATTCCTAGCCCACGGTCTTTTGAGACAGGGTCTTACTATGGCCTCAGACTTGCAATCCTCCTGCTTCAGTCTTTGGAGAGATAGGATTATAGGCATGTGCTACCAGGCCCAGCCTCGATGTGTATTTTCTAAGAACTAAGATATGCATTTATACAAATCTGAATTATCAAAATTAGGAAATACTATATACAATTCAGTTGTTTAATCCAGAGACTATATTAAAATTTCTGTAACTATCCAATAATGTTTTGGGGGATTTTTTTTTTTTTTTGAGACAGGGTCTGACTATGTATCCCAGACTGGCCTGGAACTCATCATCCTCTCGTCTCATCCTCCTGAGTGCTGGAATTACAGGCACGAGCCACGAGCCACCACACATGGATTCGACAATGTTTTTAATGGTTTATTTTTCTTCTAGTTTCAGATTTAATTCATGATCATGTGACCATTTAGCTGTAATATGTTTTGTCTCCTTTGATCAGGAATATTTTTTCAGCCTTTTTGTCATTTTTGACCTTGCTGTTTAAAGAGTATCTCCCACTAAGCATTGAAGTTTTAGCTCAGCTGAAGAATTCTTTCCTTGCGTGCACAAAGCCCTGGGTCCAATTCCCAGTTCTGCAAAAGGAAGAAATAAAAAGCATAGGCTAGTCTTTTTTGTGGTTGTAAGGTGAGTTTTATTGTTAGGCTACATTTTTGGTAGAAATACGGCAGATGTGATGTTTATCCTTTGTGGATCAATCAGGAGGCACATCATGCCTATCTTCCTCATCATTGGTCATGTCAACTTCAATAACTCAGTTCAGGTAATAATATCTGTCAGTATCTTCACTCTATGGTTTTCATTTTTACCTTTGTAAATAATCGGCTATTTGTGGGGAGACACTTTAAGACTTTCTATATGGTTTAGTTTTTCTTACAGTATGACTGGAGAGTTTTAAGAACCTATGTATCAATATAGTAAAATTGAGGAAGGCAGCACTTTTATGATTTTCACTTAGAAGGACCATGACTTCAGTTCTGTAGTATTTTCTTGGATGAACTGATCACACAGGTGTATGCAAATTCAAGGCAAGGGAACATAGAGCCCACTATTCCATAAGTGAGATGTCAAGGTCACATTTAAGAAAACCACTATAAATTGAAAGCGTCATTGCAGCTTTCTCTTGAAAAGTCTGCCACTTTGGACAATGTCATGCCTACTTAATCACCGACCTTTTATCCCAACAATAGCACTGCTCTCCCTCTGTGTGTTCAGTCTCTTAACTTTAGGTCCCTGGGAACCCTCTTAAGATTAGTGTTTTCAGGAGAGCCTTGGCCTTAACCTCCAGTGGATTTATTAGATCCTAATAATCTCATGTAACTTGCTGCCACCATGCAGTGAAGCCATCTGGAAGATTCCACACTCCTTTGAGCCATGTTGACAAAGCAGAAAGCACAAGCATAAAAGACCCTCATGTTGTTTTCTGTTCCAGAGCTACTTACAAGTAGTGGTTAACTTTCTAACTTCCTTGATTTCCAGGTCCCTTTAGATGCTACTTTTTTACCTTTGTAAAAAAGAATATGTTCCTAGGATCTGTGCACAGCTGACAATTAACTTCTTCCACTCCTTAGTTCAAGACAATTTGAATTCCATAGTATAAGATTTCTGATGTAGGCAGGGCATGGTGTGCATGTCTGTATACCAGCACTCAGGAGGCAGAGGCAAAAGGACGAGTGTTTGAGGGCAGCCTGGGCTACACAGAGAGTTCCAGACTTGCCTGGGCTGTACAAAAAGACCCTGTTTAAAAAAAAAAAAAACATTCCTGAGGCAGTAGAAAATTCTGTGCTCTACTCCTTGAATGGCTGACTCTTTCCAAATTTTCTACTTTAAATTATATTTAACAGCTGTGGGCATGAGGGGCTGGTGGATATAATAATTTGTCTCAACATATTGCTGTGGTATGAATTAGCCCCAATCATATTTTTATGATAGAATACTAGATGCATATGTACATTGCAAATGGACCAAAGACTTGAACAGATACATCATCAAAGAAGATACACAGATGTTAAGTCATCAATTAAAAAGGTAATCAAACTCATTAGTCATTAGGTAAATGCACATCAAAATCACAAGATAACTCTATACACATACTAGAGTGGCAAAAACTAAAAATACCCACCAGCCAAGTGTTGTGGCACACACCTATAATCACAGCACTTAGAAGGGTAAGGGAGGAAGATGGCAAGTTCCACGCCAGCCTGGGGACTACATAGTGAGACCATGTCTCAAAAGAAAGGAAGGAAAGGAAGGGAAGATAAGGGAAAGGAAAGGAAAAGAAAAAAACCTCACTCCATGTGTTGGCAATTAGAACTCTCATACTTTTTTCTACCAGTGTGAAAATGTAAATTGGTACAACCAGTACAGAAAATAATTTGACAGTTTCTTTTAAAAAGTTACATTCATCTGTCTTGTAATTCAGCCAATCCATACCTAAATAATTATCCAAGACAAATGAGAGCATGCAAGCATACAAATATTTATATATATTCATATATAAATAAATCGTGGTTTAATTTATAATAAAATGTTCATTAATAGATTAATGGATACACAAATTGTAATAGCTCTATACAATGTAATACCATACTCTTAGTTAACTTTTGATATATGCAGCAATACAAATAAGTCTCACAATAATTATTATGAGTGAAAGAAGTCAGACAAAAATAAATACATACTGCTTAATTCCATTTATGTGAAATTCTACAAAATGCAAACTAATCTAAAAGGATGGAAAGCAAATCAGTGATTGCTGAGAGATGGGAAGAGCAACAGAGGGGAACAAAAGAGAGGGAAGGATTACAATGGGCAGTAGGAAATGTTTGGAAGTTATGGACATGTGTTCATTAACTTGATTATGATGATTTCACAAGTGTATGTATAGGCCAAAACTAATCAAATTGTATACTTTGAAAATGTGCAATTTTTATATATCAATTATACATCAAATACATGGAAAATAAAGAGTACTATATACAATAACATATATATCCATTACACATGTTTTCTTTTATTTTATTTTATTATTCATATGTGCATACAAGGCTTGGGTCATTTCTCCCCCCTGCCCCCACCCCCTCCCTTACCACCCACTCCGCCCCCTCCTTCTCCCCCCCACCCCCTCAATACCCAGCAGAAACTATTTTGCCCTTATCTCTAATTTTGTTGAAGAGAGAGTATAAGCAACAATAGGAAGGAACAAGGGTTTTTGCTGGTTGAGATACGGATAGCTATACAGGGAGTTGACTCACATTAATTTCCTGTGTGTGTGTGTTACCTTCTAGATTAATTCTTTTTGATCTACCCTTTTCTCTACTTTCTGGTCCCCTTTTCCTATTGGCCTCAGTTGCTTTTAAGGTATCTGCTTTAGTTTCTCTGCGTTAAGGGCAACAAATATTAGCTAGTTTTTTAGGTGTCTTACCTATCCTCACCCCTCCCTTGTGTGCTCTCACTTTTATCATGTGCTTAAAGTCCAATCCCATTGTTGTGTTTGCCCTTGATCTAATGTCCGCATATGAGGGAGAGCATACGATTTTTGGTCTTTTGGGCCTGGCTAACCTCACTCAGAATGATGTTCTCCAATTCCATCCATTTACCGGCAAATGATAACATTTCGTTCTTCTTCATGGCTGCATAAAATTCCATTGTGTATAGATACCACATTTTCTTAATCCATTCATCAGTGGTAGGGCATCTTGGCTGTTTCCATAACTTGGCTATTGTGAATAGTGCCGCAATAAACATGGGTGTGCAGGTGCCTCTGGAGTAACCTGTGTCACAGTCTTTTGAGTATATCCCCAAGAGTGGTATTGCTGGATCAAATGGTAGATCAATGTCTAGCTTTTTAAGTAGCCTCCAAATTTTTTTCCAGAGTGGTTGTACTAGTTTACTTTCCCACCAACAGTGTAAGAGGGTTCCTTCCCCCCCCCATCCTCGCCAACACCTGTTGTTGGTGGTGTTGCTAATGATGGCTATTCTAACAGCGGTGAGGTGGAATCTTAGTGTGGTTTTAATTTACATTTCCTTTATGGCTAGAGATGGTGAGCATTTTTTCATGTGATTTTTGGCCATTTGAATTTCTTCTTTTGAGAAAGTTCTGTTTAGTTCACTTGCCCATTTCTTTATTGGTTCATTAGTTTTGGGAGAATTTAGTTTTTTAAGTTCCCTATATATTCTGGTTATCAGTCCTTTGTCTGATGTGTAGCTGGCAAATGTTTTTTCCCACTCTGTGGGTATTCTCTTCAGTTTAGAGACCATTTCTTTTGATGAACAGAAGCTTTTTAGTTTTATGAGGTCCCATTTATCTATGCTATCTCTTACTTGCTGTGCTGCTGGGGTTTCGTTGAGAAAGTTCTTACCTATACCTACTAACTCCAGAGTATTTCCTACTTTTCCTGTATCGACTTTAGAGTTTGGGGTCTGATGTTAAGATCCTTGATCCATTTTGAGTTAATCTTGGTATAGGGTGATATACATGGATCTAGTTTCAGTTTTTTGCAGATTGCTAACCAGTTTTCCCAGCAGTTTTTGTTGAAGAGGCTGCTATTTCTCCATCGAATATTTTTAGCTCCTTTGTCAAAGACAAGTTGGTTATAGTTGTGTGGCTTCATATCTGGGTCCTCTATTCTGTTCCACTGGTCTTCATGTCTGTTTTTGTGCCAGTACCATGCTGTTTTTATTGTTATTGCTTTGTAATATAGTTTGAAGTCAGGTATTGTGATACCTCCAGCATTGTTCTTTTGACTGAGTATTGCCTTGGCTATTCGTGGCCTCTTGTGTTTCCATATAAATTTCATGGTAGATTTTTCAATCTCTTTAATGAATGTTATTGGAATTTTGATGGGAATTGCATTAAACATGTAGATTACTTTTGGGAGTCTAGACATTTTTACTATGTTGATTCTACCAATCCATGAGCATGGGAAATCTCTCCACTTTCTATAGTCTTCCTCAATCTCTTTCTTCAGAAGTTTATAGTTTTCCTCGTAGAGGTCTTTCACATCTTTTGTTAGGTTTACACCTAGGTATTTTATTTTTTTTGAGGCTATTGTAAATGGAATTGTTTTCATACATTCTTTTTCAGTTTGTTCATTATTAGAGTATAGAAATGCTAATGATTTTTCTATGTTGATTTTATATTCTGCTACCTTGTTGTAGCTATTGATAGTGTCTAGAAGCTTCTGAGTAGAGTTTTTTTGGGTCTTTAAGGTATAGGATCATGTCATCTGCAAATAGGGATATTTTGACAGTTTCTTTACCTATTTGTATTCCTTTTATTCCTTCTTCTTGCCTAATTGCTCTGGCTAGGAATTCCAGTACTATGTTGAATGGGAGTGGGGATAGTGGGCATCCTTGTCTGGTTCCTGATTTTAGAGGGAATGGTTTCAGTTTTTCTCTGTTAAGTATAATGCTGGCTGTAGGTTTGTCGTATATAGCTTTTATAATGTTGAGGTACTTTCCTTCTATTCCTAGTTTTCTTAGAGATTTTATCATGAAATGGTGTCGGATCTTATCAAAGGCTTTTTCTGCATCTATTGAGATGATCAAGTGGTTTTTGTCTTTGCTTCTGTTAATGTGGTTTATTACGTTTATTGATTTTCATATGTTGAACCACCCCTGCATCCCTGGGATGAAGCCTATAGTTCTCCTTTTTGGAGGTGTCTTTGCCTGGTTTTGGGATAAGTGTAATACTGGCTTCATAAAATGTGTTTGGCAGTTTTCCTTCCCTTTCTATTTCATGGAACAGTTTAAGGAGGGTTGGTATCAGTTCTTCTTCAAAGGTCTGATAGAATTCAGCAGAGAATCCATCAGGTCCTGGACTTTTCTTTTTGGGGAGACTCTTGATTGCTGCTTCAATTTCATTTTGTTTTATAGATCTATTCAGGTGATTAATTTCCTCTTGGTTCAGTTTTGGATGATCATATGTATCTAGAAATCTGTCCATTTCTTTTAGATTTTCAAATTTATTTGAATATAGGTTCTCGAAGTAGTCTTTGATGATTTCCTGGACTTCCATGGTGTTTGTTGTTATCTCCCCTTTTGCATTCCTGATTCTACTAAATTGGGTTTTTTCTCTCCCCATTTTAGTCAGGTTTGCCAGGGGTCTATTGATCTTGTTTATTTTTTCAAAGAACCAACTTTTTGTTTCATTAATTCTTTGTATGGTTTTTTTGGTTTCTATTTCGTTGATTTCAGCTCTTATTTTTATTATTTCTCTCCTTCTATTTGTTTTGGGATTTGCTTGTTCTTGTTTTACTAGGAGTTTGAGATGTATCATTAGGTCATTGATTTGGATCTTTCATTCTTTTTAATATATGCACTCATGGCTATAAACTTTCCTCTCAGGACTGCCTTTGCTGTGTCCCATATGTTCTGGTAGGTTGTGTTTTCATTTTCATTGACTTCCACGAACTTTTTAATTTCCTCTTTTATTTCATCGATGATCCATTGTTCATTAAGTAATGAGTTAGTTTCCAGCTGTTTGCATGTTTTTTGTCTTTACTTTTGTTGTTGAGTTCTACTTTTACTGCATTGTGATCAGATAGTATGCACGGTATAATTTCTATTTTCTTATATTTGCTGAGCCTTGCTTTGTGCCCTAGGATATGATCTATTTTGGAGAAGGTTCCATGGGCTGCTGAGAAGAATGTATATTGTGTAGAGGTTGGATGAAATGTTCTGTAGACATCTACTAGGTCCATTTGATCTGTTGCATATTTTAGATCTTGGATTTCTTTATTGATTTTTTGTTTGGATGACCTATCTATTGATGATAATGGGGTGTTAAAGTCCCCCACAACCACTGTGTTGGCATTAATATACGCTTTTAGGTCTTTCAGGGTATGTTTGATGAAATTGGGTGCATTGATAGGTTGATGATTATTATTTCCTTTTGGTCTATTTCCCCTTTTATTAGTATGGAATGTCCTTCTTTATCTCGTTTGATCAATGTAGGTTTGAAGTCTACTTTGTCAGAGATAAGTATTGCTACTCCTGCCTGTTTTCGGGGGCCATTGGCTTGGTAAATCTTCTTCCAGCCTTTCATCCTAAGCCTATGCTTATTTCTGTCAGTGAGATGGGTCTCCTGTAAGCAACAAATTGTTGGATCTTCCCTTTTATTCCATTTCGTCAAGCAGTGCCTTTTGATGGGTGAATTAAGTCCATTAACATTAAGCGTTAGTACTGATAAGTATGTGGTGATTCCTGTCATTTAGTTGTCTTAGTTGTTTGAAGGTTTGATTGTGTGTACCTAAGTTGAGGTTACTCTCTACTTTCTTGCTTTTTCTTTTTCTGTGCTTTGGTGCTGCCTGTCTTTTCATGGTTAAGTTGGGTTTCCCTTTTTGTGTGCAGAATCCCTTGAAGAATCTTTTGTAGTGGTGGCTTTGTGGTCACATATTGTTTTAGTTTCTACTTATCATGGAAGACTTTTATTGCTCCATCTATTTTGAATGATAGTTTTGTTGGGTAGAGTATCCTGGGGTTGAAGTTATTTTCATTCAGTGCCCGGAAGATCTCACCCCATGCTCTTCTTGCTTTTAATGTTTCTCTTGAGAAGTCTGCTGTGATGGGTTTACCTTTGTATGTTACTTGTTTTTTCTCTCTTACAGCCTTCAATATTCTTTCCTTAGTTTCTAAACTTGTTGTTTTAATGATGATATGTTGTGGGGTAGTTCTATTTTGATCTGGTCTTTTTGGTGTCCTGGAGGCCTCTTGCATCTGTATGGGAATATCTTTCTCTAGATTTGGGAAATTTTCCGTTATTATTTTGTTGAATATATTATGCATTCCCTTCGCTTGCACCTCTTCTCCTTCTTCAATGCCCATGAGTCTCAAGTTTTGTTTTTTGATGGAGTCGTTGAATTCTTGCATTTTCTTTTCACAGGTCTTGAGATGTTTAATTAATAGTTCTTTGATTTTTCCTTTAATTACCATTTCATCTTCAAGTTCTGAGATTCTGTCTTCTCTTTGTTCTATTCTGCTGGATTGGCCTTCTGTTTTGTTTTTCAGTTCTGTTTCATTCTTTTTTCTGAGGTTTTCCATATCCTGGGTGGTTTCCTCTTTCATGTTGTCTATTTTTGTCCTGAGTTCATTTATCCGTTTATTCATCATGTTCTCTTTTTCACTTTGGTGTTTATACAGTGCTTCTATGATTTCCTTTATTTCTTCTTTTGCTTTTTCAAATTCTCTATTTTTGTTGTCTTGGAATTTCTTGAGTGTCTCCTATACATTTTGGTTGACCCTATCCAGTATCATCTCCATAAAATTCTCATTGAGTACCTGTAGTATGTCCTCTTTTAAATTATTCTTGTGGGCTTCATTGGGTCCTTTGGCATAGTTTATCTTCATTTTGCTGGAGTCTGGATCTGAGTATCTGTTTTCTTCATTCCCCTCTGGTTCCTGTACTAATTTTTTGCTGTGGGGAAACTGGTTTCCCTATTTTTTCTGTCTTTCTGTCATTGTCTTTGGTGTTGTTACTGTCCCTGTACTGTGTGCAATTAAGTATTTTCTAGCTTGTAATAATAACAATGGTAATATTTAGAATGGAAGAGTGAGTGGAAATGGAAAGGAAGAAGTTAAAGAAAAGGGAAAAACAAACATACAAGAAAGAGAAAACAGAACAAGGAATCAGACGAGAAAGTTTCAAATGTATAAACAGGGAGCGTTAGTGTGCTAATCGACAGTAAGCTGAACAGGCATTAGAGAGATAGAGAGAGGATTGAAAATAAAAAATAAAAATAAAGATAAGAATAAAAATTTAAAAATAGGTAAATGAAAGAAATATCTATATATAAAAATAAAATAAAATGAAAAATAGAAAATTAAAAAAAAAACCCAAAAATCCTCCAAGTTCAAATGCAATGAAGTTTCAGTCTTAATAATTTGGGTGTCTGTCTCAGTCTCCAATCCTGGAGATGGTGCCTCAGATGTTGTTTTGTAGTTGTCTCATCAAAGGGGACACATAAAGTAGAACAAAACTACACACACACACACACACACACACACACACACACACACACACACACACAAAACCCCACCAAGTGTCCCATGTTCAAATGCAATACAGTTTCAGTAAGTTTTTCAGCATGCAGGTGTAATTCTGTTGTTCTCTTATCAAAGGTAGGGAGAAAAAGAGAAAAAAAAAGAAAAAGAGTCTGGAGACAGTTCTGAGAATGGTATCTGTGGCTGTGGCTTGCCTGCCCACTGCTGTCAGCCTGCTGTTCCTGGAGGCATTATTTATGCAGATCTCTGGGGTAAACTTAGCACTCACCTGGCCCTGCAGGCTTTGTTTACTCAGAGTTCTCCTGTGCGGGAGCCTCTGCTACAAGCTTTCCCCTTTCCAAGCACACTGGGAAAGGTGACACTGCACCCGTGTTCTCAGGCCTGCGTGTTTATTTACAGTTCATGTGGGAAGTGGGTCTTCCCCCCATCCTGTGCAGTTTTCCTCCCACCACCACTTTTACAAGGTTTCCTGCTCCTGATTAATGGGCAGTGCTGCTGCTCCTGCCAGCCACCATGTTTGTTTACAGTTCACGTGGGAAGTGGGTCTTCCCTCCTCTCCTGTGGAGTTTTCCTCCCTCTGCCACTCTCACAAGCTTTCCTTGGGGCTTTTCCTCACAAGCGTGCCCCCACTCCCGCCAAAGCCTCTACGGCCTGCCCGGCTTGTTTATTTACATTTCCGGGAAGGATTCCCTTCCCCCAATCTTCGGTGCTCAGTGCGCCCCACCCTCTTTCCCGCATGTCTTTATTGTTTTTATTGCTTATTCGTCAGTTTCTCTTTTGTCCCCGGGTGGAGGTCAGTCTGTCCAGGGGGCTATGCTGCTCTGGCCCAGGGTTGTCTGTGGGAGTACCGTGACACCATGAAGCTCACCTTGTCCGCGTCTTCCTAAGCTGTCTGGATGCGGGTGACTAGCGGCCCGAGGGCCCTCCTTCTTTCTCTGTTTAACATGAAGTGGAGATTCTCTGTGCTGGCTGGAGGTGTGGAGGGGTCAAAGTTTTGCCTCTTCTCAGTGATTTTGCCTGCAAAGTGTGTCTCCAGCGTTTCTCCAAGATTTCACTATATGAGGCTCGCTTTCTGCTTCCTCCCTCTAGCCGCTATCTTGGAATCCCCAAAAACTGACACTTTATAAAATGGAGTAAGTCAAGGGTAGACGCAGCCTTAAAGCTGCTAGCCTGTTTTCCTCACAGTGGTGACCCTGGAAGGAGGAGCACTTTCAGATAAGAAGCATTTAGGAGGAGCTTTCAAATTCAGTCTGTGGTTCAGGTTGGGGAGGCAGGGAACCAGAATAATGCTTCTCAGCCACAGGGAAACCCAAAGGTTACTTGTTTGTAATATGAATGTTTCAATTCACAAGTTGGGGGATAAGAATAAGGTCATATTTTTTTTTAATGAGATTCCAATTCCATCTGACTTTTGGTTTTTCCAGGATTGCCTTGTGATAAATTTCAGAATGTACTTTGTAGTTACCCTTTTTGGAACTACTGAAGCCATCCGTTTGCTGCTGTTACTACTGCTGTTCCCATCAATGTGGGAACACCTTTACATAAGGCAAAGTTTTGGCATCAGCCACAAACTATGCCAAGAAAAAGACTTTTCTTCAGGTTTATATCCCAGTATGCACACAATCTGTTTCCTTTACCTCTACATAGATTATTTGCTCTAGGCCAAGGACACTGAGGTCTAGAAAAGCAATGCTGATAAATGTGAAAGGATACTTCTCAAGGTCTAAATTTTTCAATATGAAATAACCCCATAAATTTCCTTCTATTATGAATCTTGTCTCAGCCAGGCACCAGTGGTTCAAGTCTGTAATCCTAGCTTCTTAGAAGGCAGAGATCAGGAGGATCACAGTTCAAAGCCATCAAACTTTGCCATGGGAAGGTTAATGAAGATCTAAGAACTGGAAACCCCTAGTGTAAATATTTATCAATACCTGCATTTTGTCACCCACAACATGGGGTTACTAAAGTTGTGTGTAATATTTTACATTTCATGATAGAGGATGATTCTGCGAATTACAGTGTTGGAAAACTTATAAAACACAATAAGACATGAATCAGTTATGATACTTTGGGTTGAATGTGTTAAAAATGAATTCTGGATATTGGAGTGTCATGAAAGAGGCAACACAACTCAGAAGTCAATAGGCAAGGAAGAATTTACTTCTGAAGAAGGGTGTGCCACAGACAAAGAAGTTCAGTTAGCAAGCACACCAAGCGGGAAGTCCACTTGGTTTTTATCTTGAATGCAAGTCTGCCCCTCACCCTGATGGATGGTTTGGGTTCACAATCTTCACTGTTGTCTAATTTGAAAAGGGGAGTATATGGGGTAAGGGGGACCTTAAAGCAGGGAGAACAAGAAAATTTTATCTTTAAGCAAGCAGTTTGAAATTAACAAACACCTCTTTGAACACAAGATCCTGCAAGGTCAAGGAACACTTCACAAAGCATGAAGGCAGCAATTTGGGGAGGTTAGCTGGCATCTACACAATGATAGTTATATTATACAGTAACTCCTTTGACAGAAAAGACTTTAGTTGATTCTTACAGAATGACACTGAAATCATAACTCAAATTGCTTGATAAATGTCTTTATTATCCCCATAACAGGGAATCTAAAAGAGGGTAGACAGGCTTCAGGGTTGGTTGGTTCAGCAGCTCAGTAATTTAGTAAGAGACCTTGGTCCCTTCAATTGCTTTTTCTACCATCCAGAATCAGTCCCATCCTAAGGCTGGTATTGACTTGAGCAATAAACTTCCTTTTTTTTTTTGGTCTGGTAGAGAGAAAAACAGTGGCATATAGGTCCTTCTTGCCAGTCTCCTTGGCCAGGTTTGATCATAAGTCCATCCAGTTGGTAATTGCAGCCACAGGAAGGTCATGCAGTCTGTGGTTTAGAGTCCATAACACTCCACCTTATGCTGAGAATAGTAACACATGTAGAGATATTGCCCTTCTCAGGCCTTGTGACTGCTATTTGTTCCTGTCCAGAAGCCAGGGCTGCATTTGACCTGTCATCTGCAGATACTAGTCTCTTCCTTTTATCTCACAATGCTATATGAGCAATATTATTTTTTGTATTTGTCACATCACAAAAAAGCCTGTGAAGCCTAAACTAATCAGAACCACTACCACCCTCCAGGTGAGGGATGGGGCTCTCAAAAGCATGGGGCTGTGTGGAACAGAAATGCATCTCTCACCAACAGCAAAGTAGAAAGGAAGAAGGGGGTGTAGGTGATGTATAGGAAAACTTTGCATCCACCACAGGCCCACATGCATCCAAATTAGATAATCTTTTATTACATACATGCAAACAAGTCAGAATTGTCTCAAAAGAATTGGTTGAAAAATATAAATTGCAAAGAAGATTGCAAGTCAAGAAAGGACATGGAATAAATGCAGTCTTTTGAAGTGGGATTAAGTTTTAGGTAAAGCATTCTAATGAATGTGTCTATTTTCCTATTATGTACAAATATGCCTCTATATGAATAACTCTCATGAACTTCCATGATTTTAATGTCTTTAATACAGTATTTAGATGTGTCATTGTTTAAGAGTAGATAATACCCACAAGGCATTCATCCATGTCAGGCAATAACTGTATTAGTTCATTTATTCTTCATAATAGGTCGATGAAGAGGTATTGTTTTTAATGCCCATTTTACAGATGAGAAAACACAGCTAGTAAGCCCTGGAACCTGTTACTTAACTCAAAGCAAGCTCACTGATTCAGTGTCTAATATATCTATTTTACAGATTTTTTTAATACCATGATTCACAGAATTATATTGTACTATGAGACTCAAGTATTTCACAGAACTTTAGTATTGGTATTATGAACTGTAGAACACAATTACAATTGTTTGCTAGTCCAAATAATGAGTCATTATCCACAGTTTTAAAAACCCTGGTAAATATTTAACAAGGTTGATTACAGTAATTACAGTGAGGACTTTAGATGCTTAACACTTGTCTTAGTCTGTTCAAGCTGCTATAACAAAGTACCATCAACAAGGTACTTTATAAACAGACATTTTTGCTATGTTCTAGGGGAAAAGATCTCTCTGGGACCTCTTTTATGAGGGAAGCAATACCATTTATGAAGATTCTGACTTCAGACCATAGTAGTAGTCATTTCTAACCAGAGATTCCAATTGTTCAGGAAAAACAAAGTGGCAGGCAGAAGGGTAAAGGAATAACTGTGGTTCCAATGAGAGTTAATCTCAAGGTTCCAGAACGGTTTTGAGTTGTGAGTCTTTAATGGAGATAAAGTCCTGGGAGTCAGGAGCAAATAGTTGAAAACCATTCAAAGCTGTGTGGATGGGATCTCTGAAAAAATGTGTGGAGTGAAAAGAGAAGAGGCTTGGGGCAGAACTGCAAGCACAAGCATTTATAAGAGGAGGTGAGGAAGTCCCCACGGGAGACAATTGTGCAGGAGCAGCAGAAAAGGAGGAGGCTACAGGACAGTGTGGTGCCAGGAAAAGGGAAGCCAACACAATTGGAAAGGTTTATGGTGTCAGATGCAACAGAGCAATTACATATCAAAGGTGCCGAAACTTGTTATTGGAGCTGTATTTATGATTCCACAGCTGATGCGTCGATTCACCCCATTATCCTAAATTTTCTATTTGGGTTTCTAACCCCTGCTGCTTTAGACTATATACTTGACTGTCAACCTGGGCCCTCTACTAGGCATGGTTCTGCTTGAAATCCAACAGAGGCTCATAGACATACACCCAGCAAGCCCTTGCATCTGATGGAAATTAATGTACGTTTAGGTCTACTGTGGGCCAAGTGTATATTTTCGAAACCTTCAGGGAAGATTCCTTCAAAAAGCATGAACATTTCCACTCATTTTAGAGGTAACATAACAGGAAGAAGCAAAGCCACTTGTGTCAAGTCTGCCTCTTGGCAAATGGTAAAGCCAGGACAAAATCCTGGGTCTGTCTGCTCTGAAGCCAGAGATTCTCCTATGTAACTTTCTGTCTTCTGGGACCTAAAAAGCCCATTCTGCCTTTAGCCACTTTACCCAGTGGTCCAGTCTCAGAACTTATTCCCCATACCACATTTTCATCCAACTCTTGTGGGTCTTAAGCCACAGAATTTCCAAGTGATTCCAGCTATTGTGCCAGTCCAGAATCACCCTAATCCAGTATTTGCTTGCTTTTTAAACAAAAAAAAGCAATTCTCTATTTATGCAAATTGTAAAGCAAGAAAAGTTAATGGAGGGGTAAAGGATAGCACCATATAAAGTGTTAACTCTTTCACAAACCACTGAGCAGATGTCAAACCACTGTTGCTATTGCCAGTGGTGGGCTCCTCTGCTCACTGCCACTTGTTCCCTCCCCTTCACTTCTTCACCAGCCTACCAATGAGGTCCTCACATGCCCTGGGTTACATTCTCGGGAATTAAGACATTAAGGATTTAAATTGACCACAGACCTCGGTATGAGATGAAAATATAAAGTAGCTATCAGACAAGTGAATGCAATTTCAGACTGCATTAATAAAAATTGTGTCTGGCGAAGATTCTGAGTGTTGCAAATATGAACATTTGTAAACAATTATAAAATAATTGGACCATGTGTTTAAAGAGAGTCACAAAGTAAAATGGGGAGGGGAGAAAGAGAATTGAAGTGATGATTATGATGGCTTTTGAAATGGGTTTTGAAATATTGGTAGAATTTTGGTAGGTAGAGATGTAAGCCAGAAATACCTGACTGGGTTAATGATAGTTGTTGAGGGCAAAGAAGAAAAAACACATGTTATATTTAAAATTTTTCTTTAAATTGGGAGAGAATTTTTTTAAAGGTTGAATCCTATCATTACTGTGTTTGCATTCCATTGTTCCTTACTAGTTAGTAAAATAAAAAGTTGGTATTCTTGTTCACAAATTAGTCATTTGTGAATTTGGAAGACTGTATCAATTCTCATAGCCTGATCACCTCTAGACGAGCTGTATAGAGCAATATTCTCCCCTATGATGCTGCATCATCAGGTCCTGTATTTACAGGGGCCTCAGGAACAAGCTGTTAGCCTGCCATGGATCTAAGCTTATGGGAATCTGCTAAGAGCCCATCAGCACCAGCATCCCATTCTACCTTGGTCCTCATCTACCTGGTGGTTGACTTTACTCAAGTAATACTTTCCTTAAGCACTTTTTAATAGTTTCAGCTTCTTTTTTTGTTTTGTTTTGTTTTTGGTACAAAAACAAACATGGTAGAACATGTTTCTTGTTTTTGGGGTTTGGCAAGAGTTAGTCATGTGGGGGGTAGAGGGGGTTTGCCCATAGATACGTGTATACGTGTATACGTGTATGCGTATGTGTGTACCATGGCCCTGAAGTAAGAACCAGATGCCAGGTATAGTTTCACTATAGAAACCCCCAAGTTTAATGGGCCCGGAGCGAGAAGAGGGATACTTCCCGAGCGGGTTGCTGGTTTCACGGAGGATGGTAGGTTAAGAGACCATATTATGGTAGGGGATATCCATTTTGAAGAGAATTTTTTTGACTTAATGCACTAATGTACGGCCAATAGAGTGATGTTTTATGTCCGTCTGTAGGTAGGCTTTGGTTATGAATATCTGTGTTGACTATTAATTTCATGTTGTTTAGCATTATATGTGCTATAGTCTGATTGTTATGAATGTCCTTGCTTATATGCTTGTCCTGGGAGATTGTTATGTATAATTATGCAGTTATGTACTATGTATGATTAGCATTTAAAGTACTCAAGCATTATTAATGTGGTATGTAACCTAATGCACGATATACATAGGTTATTGTAATACGTACATGTTAATGTACCATTGGGGGTTTAAGTGGTGTAAAATTGAGTTCAGGGGGTAGTTTAATTGTGAGAATATCAGCTTTGGGTGCTGATGGTGGGACTTTGTTTCCTCCCTGATGTCCTAAGGGGATATTTCCCCATTGTTGGTTTACAAGACCAAAGTAATAATTTATACTATGAGGACTCTTCATTTAAGTATTTTGTTTTCAATTAGGCTGGCAGTGGGTATGAGGACAAGAATAATGAAAAAGTAGAGGATTGATGCTATTTGACCGATGATGATGAATGGGGGTTCAACAGGTTGTCCACCGATTCATGTTAGGGTGAGGAGGTCTGCAGTTAGTGCTCAGAATAGGCATTGGCTGATTGGGCGGAATATTAGGCTTCGTTGTTTTGTTGTGTGGAGGAGCGGGAAGGCCGCTAGGATTAGGATTGACAGTACTTGGGCTACAACTCCGCCGAGTTTGTTGGGAATGGATCGTAGGATTGCGTATGCAAATAGGAAGCATCATTCTGGTTTGATATGTGGTGGTGTGTTTAGGGGGTTGGCTGGTGTGTAGTTGTCTGGGTCTCCTAACAGGTCTGGTGAGAATAGTACTAGTACTAGGAGAAGGGCAAATAGAAGTAGGAATCCGAAGGAGTCTTTGATAGTAAAGTATGGGTGGAATGGGATTTTGTCGGAGTCTGAATTGATTCCTGATGGATTGTTTGATCCTGTTTCATGTAGGAATAGGAGGTAGACTATTGCTAGTGCTGCGATAATAAAGGGTAGGATAAAGTGGAATGCGAAGAATCAGGTTAGGGTGGCTTTATCTACAGAGAAGCTGCCTCAAATTCATTCTACTAGATCGGACCTGGTATACGGGATTGCTGAGAGTAGGTTTGTGATTACTGTGGCTCTTCAGAATGATATTTGTCCTCATGGGAGGACATATCCTATAAAGGCGGTGGCTATAACTGTGAATAGTAAGATGATGCCTACATTTCATGTTTCTATGAAGGTGTATGATCCATAGTAAATTCCTCGTCCTACGTGTATGAATAGGCAAATAAAGAATATGGAAGCTCCGTTGGCATGGAGGTATTGGATGATTCAACCGTAGTTTACATCTCGGCAGATATGTGCAACTGAAGAGAATGCTGTTGTGGTGTCCGATGTGTAGTGTAATGCTAGAAATAGTCCTGTTGCGATTTGTAGGATTAAGCAAATTCCTAGTAGGGATCCAAAGTTTCATCATGCTGAGATATTGGATGGTGTTGGGAGTTCAATGAATGAGTGGTTAATAATTTTTATTAATGGGTGTGTTTTTCGGATGTTTGTCATTAAGAGTTTCTGTAGTTGAATTACAACGATGATTTTTCATGTCATTAGTCTTGGTTTGAGTCCATGTGGAAATTATGACTTATTCTATGTATTTGTTGACTGTTATGTTTATGTTGGGCTTTGTGGGGTTTTCTTCTAAGCCTTCTCCTATTTATGGTGGTTTTGGGTTGGTTGTTAGTGGTGGGGTTGGTTGTGGGCTAATTTTAAGTTTTGGTGGTTCTTTTTGGGGGTTGATGGTGTTTTTGGTTTATTTAGGTGGGATGATAGTGGTGTTTGGTTATACTATGGCTATGTCTATTGAAGATTATCCTGAGACGTGGGGTTCTAATGTGGTTATTTGAGGTGGTTTGTTTGTTGAGTTGATTTTTTTGGTATTATTGGTGAAGAATGATGAGGTGGATGTATTGGGGGTGTTTATAATACAAGTGATTGGGTTATTTATAGTGGTGAGGGGGTTGAGTATGTCAATAAAGATGTTATGGGTGTTGCGGCTGTTTATAGTTATGGAAGTTGATTAATGGTGTTGGCTGGTTGGTCTTTGTTTGTAAGTATTTTTATTGTTCTTGAGATTATCCGTGGTCATTAGATGATAATTGTTAGTGCTAAGGCTATTGATAGTAGGAAGGATAGAAAGTATAGTTTGATTATTCCTTTTTGGTTGGATACAGTGACAGAGGCTTTAATCTGCATGTTAGCTATCAATTTGGGTGTGGTTTTTTTCTATTCAGATTATGTCTAGAAGGGTTGATGCTGCTTTTTGACTGAGTGTTAGTGTATTTTTAGGTGAAGTACAGTGTATGATGGTTGGGAAAAATCCAAGTATTGTAGAAAATGATTTGGTGTTGGAGTTTAGGTTTAGTTTTAGGTTGTAGGTTATGTTGTTTAGTTCTATTGCGATAGTGAATCCTAGGATAGTGACTCCTAAGGCTATTAATTTTAGGTATAGGGGTATAGTTAATGTGGGTTTGTTTATGGGGGTGATGTTATTTGAGATAATAAACCCAGCAAAAATGCTTCCTACGAGTAATTGTTTAATAGAATTTGTAAGTTGTGGGTTGTTTTCATTGATGTTGGTGAGTGGGTAGAATCGGGATTGTCCTAGGAGGGCAAAGAAAATGATTCGTGTGCTGTATACAGCTGTAAGGGAGGTTGCAATGAGTGTAATTAGTAGGGCTCAGGCATTGATGTACGACATGTTGGCAGATTCAATGATAAGGTCTTTTGAGTAAAATCCTGTTAGGAAGGGTATGCCTGTAAGTGCTAGGCTTCCTACTGTTAGAGAGGAAGTTGTGAATGGTATTGCTTTGGCTAATCCACCTATTTTGCAGATGTCTTGTTTGTCATTGAGGCTGTGGATGATGGATCCTGAGCATATGAATAATATTGCTTTGAAGAATGCATGGTTGCAGATGTGGAGGAATGATAAGTAGGGCTGGTTAATTCCGAGGGTAACTATCATTAGCCTAGCTGGCTGGAAGTTGAGAATGTGATGATTTTTTTGATGTCATTTTGTGTTAAAGCACAAATTGCTGTGAAGAGGTTGTGATAGCCCCTAGGCAGAGTATAGTTGATATGATTAGTTGGTTGGATTCTAGGAGGGGATGGAATCAGATTAGGAGGAAGATTCCTGCTACGACTATTGTGCTTGAGTGGAGTAGGGCTGATACTGGTGTGGGGCCTTCTATGGCTGAGGGAAGTCATGGGTGGAGTCCGAATTGGGCTGATTTTCCAGTAGTGGCTAGTAGTAGGCCTAGTAGGGGGATTGTTGTTATTTTAGGGTCCATGAATAGTTGTTGAAGGTCTCATGAGTTGGAGTAAATTAAGAATCATGCTATTGATAGGATGAATCCAATGTCTCTGATTCGGTTGTATGGGATTGCTTGTAGTGCTGAGGTGTTAGTGTCAGTATGTCCATATCATCATCCAATGAGGAGGAATGATATGATTCCTACTCCCTCTCACACGATGAATAGTTGGAATAGGTTATTTGCTGTAACTAGGATTAGTATGGTGATAAGGAAGCATAGTAGGTATTTAAGGAATTGGTTGATGTTGGGGTCGTAGTGTATGTATCATAGGGAGAATTCTATGATTGATCATGTTACGAATAGGGCTACTGGTACGAATAGTAATGAAAAATAGTCTAGTTTGAGACTGAGTGAAAGTTTTGTAGTGTGGATGGTGAGTCAGTGTCAGTTGGATACGATGGTTTCGTTGCCTAGGTGAATGAATATGATCATGGGGATTGTGCTAGTGATGAATGCTAGTTTTACTGAGGTTTTGGTGTATTCAGGATAGTTTTTGTTTTTGTAAAAGTCTGTTAGTGACATTAGGATGGGGTATATGAGGATGATAAATGTTATGATTATGGATGAGGTTAATACGTTTATTACTTTTATTTGGAGTTGCACCAATTTTTTGGTTCCTAAGACCAATGGATAACTACTATCCTTTAAAAGTAAGAAAGCCATATTTTTAGGTATGGTGGCATGAGTTAGCAGTTCTTGCGTACTTTCTTGGTAAATAAGAAAGTTTTACTTTCTGATTCTAGATTCACAATCTAGTGTTTTTGTTAAACTATATTTACAGAATATTGTGCCGAGAATGATCTTTGGATTTAAAGATAGTAGGAGTAGGGGGAGTAGGTGGAGGAAAACTAGGGAGTTTCCTCGTGTGAATGATGGATGGATGTTATTTATGTGATAGGTAGGTTTGCCTCGCTGAGTTGTGGTTAGTATATATAGGGTATATAAGGCTGTGATTAGTGTGTTAGTTCCTATAAGGAGGATGGTGAAGTTGGATCATGAAAATGAGGAGGTGATAATTATTAGTTCTCCGATCAGGTTGATTGTTGGGGGTAATGCAAGGTTGGTTAAGCTTGCTGTAAGTCCTCACAGGGCTATTAGTGGGAGTATTGTTTGCAGGCTTCAGGTTAGGAGTATGGTTCAGCTATGTACTCATTCATAGTTTGTGTTTGCTAAGCATGTGTAATTTCACTGAAAACTAATAAAAAGGCCAGGACCAAACCTCTATTTGTTTATGGGATTATGCAATCCATCTAGGCATTTTCAGTGCCTTGCTTTGATATATAAGCTACATTAACTTTTGTATTTTATGTTAGTTCTTTTCTTTTATATGGTTGGTTATTTCAGGTATCTTATTAGTATGTGGGAGGGAGTGAGGAGTTGGATTGTGTGTTGCGTGATTTAATTTACGAGATACTCAGATGGCACATTAATACATTGAACGTATATAATAAAGGATTAAAATGCGAGGTTTAAGGGTGGGTAGATATGTAAAGGGTTTAGTGCTTGTAAAGTAGGCACTCTACCACTTGAGCTACCCCTCCAATACATTTTGCTCTGGTTGCTTTAGAGAACAGGTCTCACTAACTATTTGCCCAGGCTGGCCTTGAACCTCAGTCCTCCTGATCTCAGCCTGCCACGTAGCTAGGATTACAGGTGTGAGCCACAGATGCCCAGCTAGTTAGAGCTTCTTTGCCATAAGTAATAGGAGCTTAGACAAGAGAGTTTATTTTAGTAAATTGTTATTAAGAGAACTTCAGAGTGATTTATAAAACTTAAGCTCTAACTCCTTCCTGTGGTATCTGTGAAGAGACTCTTACTGGCTAATTTTGGTACAGTGTTCAGCCCAGGGTTTAGTAACCATGACCCATGAAGAAGACAAATGTTATAAACTTGGCCATGTAGACCCACCTGAGTAAACTTGTGGAGGTGGAGGGGCAGTATACAGGGAAAGGAGGCCTCCTTCTCTCTCACTATATATATATGATTGTATATGTATTTCTATACATTTAACTTATAGGTCTAGCTATACATATGAAGGAAAACATGTAAGCTTTGACTTTTTGAGCCTGGCTTACTTTGCTTAACATGATGTTCTCCAGTTCCATCCAGTCACCTGCAAACAACATACTTTCATTCTTCTTTAAGGCTAAATAAAACTCCATTGTGTATATATATATCACATTTTCTGAATTCATTCATCAGTTGTGGGGCATCTGGGCTGTTTCCAAGATTAGCTATTATAAATAGTGCTGCAATAAACATGGTGTGCAGGTGTCTCTATCATATAATTTTGATATGTGCCCAGGAGTGGTATTGCTGGATCATATGGCAGTTCTATTTTTAGTTTTTTGAGGAACCACCACATTGCTTTCCATAGTTGCTGCACTAATTTACATTCCCACCAACAGTATAGAAGCGTTCCTTTTTCTCCACATCCTTGCCACCGTTTGTTGTTGTTTGTGTTATTGATGATAGCCATTTTGACTTGGATGAGGTGGAATTTCAATGTCATTTTGATTTGCATGGAAGGACATCTTATGTTCATGGATTGGCCGAATCAATATTGTGAAAATGACTATATTACCGAAAGCAGCCTGTATGTTTAATGTAATCCTTATTAAAATTCCAATGACATTCTTCACCAAGATAGAAGTCAATCATGAAGTTCATTTGGAAACACAAAAGATCTCCAATAGTCAAAGCAATCCTGAGTAAAAAGAGCAATGCTGGAGGTATCACAATACCTGACTTCAAACTATACCACAGAGCCAAAATAAAAACAACATGATACTTGGCACAAAACAGACATGAAGACCAGTGGAATAGAAGACCCTGAAACAAACCCACACAATTACAGCCATCTAATTTGAGAAAGGGGCCTAAAATATGCATTCAAAAAAAGATAGCCTTTTCAACAAATGGTGCTGGGAAAACTAGATTTCCACCTGTAGAAGACTGAAACAAGAGCCCTGTTTCTCACCTTGTACCAGCATCAATTCAAAGTGGATGTAAGATATGAAACGGATGGAATTTAAAAAAAAGCATCTATGTTTCACCTGCTCTCTTACCCTGTCTAAATGAAAAGGAGTCTGTAGCTTTAGGGGATGGTGAACCAGAAGATGAAGGAAGCTTGGTTTTATGAACTATGGAGAAAAACCACAACACGTGAAGAACACCTGCGAGAGACTCTTAACCTGGGTGGGAAGAGAGCCCCTGAAAGTTTGGGGTGACAGCATTTGTGTAGCAGTACCCTAACTGATAGCTGTTTTTCTTTAACCTCCTTTATCTTGTTGCCTTAAATTCCCTCTCCCGCTGTTCTCCCAGGGTATAGTTCTTCTCTGGCCTCTGGAATAGGTGCTGCTGCTTCCAGTGCTGCAACCCTGACACCTTGGTGCTGGGAGATGGTATTGACATTTCTTAACTCCTTGTTCCATCTTTCAGGCCACTTCACCTTTACAGTTAATGCCATTCAGTTTTTTCCTAGCCAGTGTTCAGCACATGGGGTTGGCATTGACATTATTATTTTGCCTGCCCGTGCTTAAGGAAAGAATTTGAGGATGAAAGGGACTATCAGCATGGGTTCTGTATCTATGGCAACCATAAGAAACTTATGAAGTTGTGTGTACATCCATCTCTCTGATACCAGGAGGAAAAACATTAATTCCTTCCCAGTCTCATTCCTCTTATTATCATACTACTCCTCTGTCCACCCACCCACTACCTCATCTATCCCATTCCTGTCTGGTGTGTGGATGCTCAAGGGAGATACAGCAGAAGCCATCAGTGGAGAAACACCAAAGGCCAAAAGAGATCACATCCCGGAATTTCTAATGCTTGCATATATCTAAGGTCCAGTGTGTTAAACATTTAGAAATTATGTGACAATTTACTGATGATTCACTGTAGAACTTTTAAGAAAAGTACTGTTGTAACTTGCATTTCTGAAAGCAGTGCTAAATGTTAATGATCTTCTTGAGTATCTCAAATATTACCATGTAATTGGTGGTATAAAGTCAGTACATGTTTGCAGGCTGTCTAAAAGAGAACTTTCTTTTCCATAAAGCCTTCTAAGTTTCTTTGCTACTTATTAAATTGATAGCTGATTCTTTCAAAACTGACTGTAACTTTGACCTGCAAACAACAATAGCAGAATGTGAATTTTTTGGAAGGCAGTAGTACTGTGTTTTTTGAACAAAATCTGCAACTCCTGTCAAGAGCAGCTCTAAGAAATGTTGTCAAACCAGTGCATATAGCTAAAGTAACTCCCCTGTTCTTCCCTTCCTTCCTTCCTTCCTTCCCTCCTTCTTTCCTTTCTTCCTTACTTCCCTTCCTCCTTCCTTCCTTCCTTCCTTCCTTCCTTCCTTCCTTCCTCTCTCCTCCCACCCCTCCCTTCCTCTCAATTTTTCACCCTAGGCTTACTGAACTTGTCTCTAGCAGATACTGAATCCTGTGCCTCTCAAATCCTCCTTATGATCACAAAAATGTATATCCCAAGATGATACTTTTAAACTGTGGTGCAACTCATTGTTGGACAGACACTTTGGGCTCCACAACAGAGCAGAGTAAAAGGACGCTAGTAAAGAACTACCAGGATACACAGTCCCAGTGGCAGAAGCCATGTGAGAAATGGCTGCATGTACACCTGGTCCTTTAAAGAACAACAGCGACTTTCAATGCCTGCTGCAGTTATTTCAAAGAGTGGCCACCAGGCAGTTTCACCATAGTGTAGGCTTAATTATAGGTAGGATTATTTTATTTCTAGGTAGATAAACCAGAGAAACAGAAGGTGGATATTTCTCTGCATGTGGGTTTTATTTTGAAGAATGAAGGCAACAGTATAAACAATGGCTGCAACAGTAAACAGAGTAGTTTCTTTTAAAATGAGGAATGTATTTAGATCACCTGATAAGAGGTCTAAATATCAGAACATGGAAGTGTCTTAAATAGCCCTAACTAATTTAATATCATGGGAAAGCCAGAAATAATTATTTTGGCAGTACTGGAGTTTGAACTCAGGGCCTTGCTATTGCTAGGCACATGCTCTACCACTTGAGCCACTCCCCTGTCCCCCCAACTCCTGCTTTTTGTTATGCTTAAGCAGTTTATCCTGGTAAGGCCCTTAGAAGACAGATAATGGGAGCAGGCTGGTAGGCTGGTGGGCTGGTCTTGATATAGTCAGAGCTCTGATGACCACTTGATCAGCAGCATCTTTGTCCAGAAACTTTTTTCATAATGGGAAAGGTTTGTTTTAAGATTCATGAGAACTGCTCTGGTCTAACATGGTCTTATCTCCTGTAAGTCCCAGGCCAGTATTGGAAATCCTTGGACCAGGATATATCATACTGCCAAAAGATATATGCTATTGGCCCGAGGTAATTAAATAAGATTTTTAAAAAGGGTGGAATTGAAGCCAAATCACAAAGTAGAAACAGGTAATCCCATTCACGAGCATAGTTGTTATAGATCTTTGTGTTTATAGTCACACGCTGGCACCTCAAACCAGGGATATTTAAGGCATGGTTTCTGGAAGAACTGTATCAAATCCCCTCTGCTAGTGGGTTAAAATAAAGATTCAGAGGCCCCAAGACTCTGGAGGTGGGACTGGGGATTTGAATTTTTAAGCAGTTGCTTGACTTGTCTGTCCACTGCTGTCCAAATAGCCCTGCCCTTCCTTCTTTCAGCAAAAGTGGTGCTATTTTTATAAGCAATCTCATCACAACTCTCGGCTCAGAGGCTCTTCTCATTTCTCCCAGCCGAGGTCACCCTCAGCCTGCTACTTCCAACTGGCGGCTTTCAGCTTGCTCAGAGGCTCCTGACACAGTGCAGAGCAGCTACGGCTTTCCCTGTGTTCAAATTCCTTTCCCTCAGGGTCCAGGCTGGGTTCTGCTTGCACATTTTACAAATATACCTTTTTCTTAAGAGGAAGGCAACCATTGTAAATTTTAGCATTAAACACATTTTCTTTTTCTTTTCTTTCTTTCTTTTTTTTTTTTTTTAATCAATGCTACTCAACTATACCAAAGCAGGTTTTTTATCCACTGCTTCAGATAACAAAAAGGTCAGCAACAGTTAGGGCCTATGCCAGAAGAGCTTTCTCACACTTACATACTTAAATGGAAATACCACTTAGAGAAGGTGTCAATTTCACTTTTTTTTTTTTTCAGTTTTAAAAAATGAAAGCTCTTTTAGTAATCTAATTAAACTATTTCTGTTCCTGGAATTTTGTTTCTGTAACATTGACAGAAACCCATTAAGAACTTCATAGTCAATTGTAAAAATGAGTTAGTAATATTATTCCCCAAAGTGATTTATCAGGTCATTGTCTTTCTGGATGAAGTTGCTTCAAAATAAATTTATCACTGGGAAAACTAATGTGGTTTTAGCTCAAAAAATATCCCCCCAAGTAAAAAAAACTAAGCACAGCTGGATTTTGGGTCTCCACCCATATTTTATGTGATCTACTAAAACTAGTTGGGAGGGAGGACTCCTGAGCTAGCTTGCATTGATTACCCCCTTTTTGACAATTACGAAACTAGTTATTTTCAAATATTTCAGTTCCACTCTCCCAATCTTTAGAGGGGAAAAGAAAATGCATTAACAACAGTAGAATCTCATTGCTTCCAAAGAATTATCAGAGAAATGAGAGTGGAAAGAAAGCAAATGAAAATGTTAGAACTGGGAAAATGTAATAGAAAGCCAAATGTGAATCTGAATAGCAGTTGTCGAGAGAAAAATGTGCTGGAGAGGACAGATACATCACTAGAAAACAGGCAGGTAGAATAGCATGCAACCTTTTCAGAAGGACATGTTTCAAGTTTATTTTGATAGGATGAGGGATAAGAATATTGGCACCTTACACACTGCAAAAAGGGTATTGCCAAGACTATGAATACATTTTAATGAAAGCAGGAATGGATTACTTTCTATTGTAATATCAGAGGCCACAACACTACAGGAAGCAGACTGCTCACTAGAAGATATTCTTCATAGCTTCATTCGAAGATGATGCACACATATTTTGCCCTACACTAAATTTCATATATAAAAGTAAATTGAAATAAAATTCATTTGTATAATTACACCCTTATACACTTAGTAATCTAAATCTTGGGCCAACTTAGAACAAAAAGCAAAACTGAAAAATCATAGTATAAGAAAAGACCATGAAGAGAGAAGACCAAATAGAGTCCACAGAATGACCTAGAAACTTCTGATGTCTGTACGGGCATAGTTTAATCCATAGTCCATGTCAATCACTATCTGTAAGTGGGGGACTCCCCGACCCTGCCCCAGCCTGTGTGACTTGGTGAAGCTGTAGGAGCTTTCTGTTTTCTTTTCACTCTCATTCTCGTTCTCTCTCTAAGAAGTTTCATCTCTTTCCCGGTATAGAGTAAAATGGAAGCCTGCTAGCAGAGCATATCTATTCACAGGACTCTGACATAGAAGGTTACAGTTATGGGACTTATTTGTCAGTTCATTCTGAAGACAAAAGACCCTTCTTGATAATCAGTAAAGATCTTAACATGGTGTCAGGTAGTTTTCTACTGAACTTGGGGTTCCATCTCCAACCAGCTACAAGGCAGTTCAAACAAAGCACTTGGTTGTCTTCCTTTCTGGAGGGTTTGCATATCATTGCCTGTTGTCATTGGGAGTATGTGTACAGCATTGTCAAGACTGTCTGGTGTTCCTGCCAGCAGGGAACTGTTAGATTTTGAGCCTAGATTCCCAATTTATGTTATTGTACACCCTCCACCATTATCTCAGTTTTGTTGCCTGGGGGAGAGCAATGTTCTCTAAGGAGGAGGTGGTTGTTGGAACCACTTGAATGTAACCTGAGGCCTTTAGGAATTCATCTGTCAGGCCCATGGAAAGGAGTCTGACTTAAGATCCCAGTTCTGACGATGAGCTGTACCTTACAACAGATGTTTGAATTGCCAGTTCTTCTCGGAGGTGTAATATGTACTAGACAGTGTCAGTGCTGCTTTGTCTTTGCAACATTTTCCACTGGGGCTTGGTGTAGTGCTTTGAAAATCATGGGTTTTACTTTTTTTTTAAAAGAGAACTTAGCAATTTATGGAATTTCTCCAGAACTGAGTGCTTTGATAATAGCTCATTTAAAATGGGAAAGTTGTAGTGTGGGTTTTGCTTCATTTTTAAAGAAAGCACATCAGTATTATTGTATTACTGTGCTCTCTTTTAGGGATATTCTCTCTTTAGAGGTTCATTTTAGTTGTCTTGCTATGCTCTGTCTTCCCCTCTGGAGGTTGTGAGGGAGGCTTTGCAATATGTTCCTGTGAGACTTCTCACAAGTGATAAATGAGATTTTCAATCTTCTAATTCACACAGTAACTGCCTGAAAAGCCAAGAAGTGGAGTGAGGGGGTGGAGTTGAAGGTGACAGATTGATGAAGATAAGGAGAAATGAATTTGGAAAGGGAAGGCGGAGCAAACAGATGAAGAATTGTAAAAACCAGAAAAGCAATTCTAAATTGGATTTAGAAATGGCAGAATGACAAAGTGATGTTTTCTATAGGGAGAATGTTGCTAGGCTGCTACAGCTGCGGCAACCTGAAATTTCTGAAAAGCGAAAATTCAAAAAAAGCTAGAGAAGTGTAATCATACCACAAGAGGCAAGGATTGATATGGGTATCTGCAGAGGCCAGCCAAGGCCAACTTCTCTTGGGGGCATTTACTTGATTCTGTGTTGTTATTTGTACAAAAGAGCTTGTTTATTTATACAGAGCTAATTGCACATCAAATGTGTGAGTCAGGCTTAAAGTCATGGAGAATTGATCACAGTGAACCCTTGCATGAATCTCAGATTTCATCACCCTTCACTCCTGGCCTCCTCAGCCTGCCTTACTTTTTTAGCTCATGGCTTGATTAACTTTCTTGCTCTTTGCTGGCTCCTGAAGATTACTTAGAAAGGAATGATCCAGGTGATTCACCTTCCTTCGAATCTCACTGCTTTACAAAGCATCCTTCTTTTTACCTTAACCTAGGCATTGCTAAAGTGAAAGGAAAAGCAACTGGAAATCTACATTGGGACCTGATGTCTCCATTGGTTTCCAGGATTACTGGCTTTCTGGGCTTCCCTGTCTGTATGTATGTGTTTTCCTTTGTGTCAAGCATAAAACTGTTGATACACCTGTTTCCCCACCCCAACCCTTCTGTCCTCTAGAATATTTGATTGCCTTTAAATCGTATAGTCTCCAGGGCAAGCCCCATCTCTTCAACTAGTTCCAAGGTTTCCAGTGAGAACAAAATGAAATAATATATACAGAAGTGCTTTGTATGGCCAAATGTGGTGGGTGCATACCTGTAATCCAAGTCCTGGAAAGTCTGAGGCAGAAAGATCCTGAGTTTCAGGCTAGCCTGGACTACATAGTGAGGTTACATCAACAAACAAATAAATAAAAAATAAAAATGCTTTGTAAAGCAATATAAACACAATCCATACACAGATATGATTTTAATTTTATCCTTAAGAGTTTTAGTACATATTTCCTTCCTTGATTTCTCTCTGCCTCTCTGTCTCTGTCTTTGTGTCTCTCTCTCACGTGTATATAACTGCATGAACATGAGTATATGCATGTGAATTTGGGTAAGCGTATTTGAAAAGTTTCATCAAAAATTTTTTTCTATGCCATCCTAAAATTTTTGTAAAGTTCATATTCTAACTAGTACCATTGAACATTGACAAATAGTAGTCAAATCTTCAATATACACCAAAGTTAAAAGCAACACATAGTGAACATAACAGGAAACAAAGAAAGTGCTTTCATAATGAGTATTTTTTTTATCATCTTAAGCATTCCCAGGAAAAATTGAATTCAGTAATCCCCATAAGGCTTAAAGTAGAACTTATTTTTAAGACCAAGATGAACTCAGTGTCAGGGTTGTGCAAGAATATTATTGCTATTCTTTTTATTACCATATATAGTACTTTCCATTGACAAGCCGAAGGCATTTTATGAGATCTTACAGTGATCCTCACAATGCCCTTCTGGGATGAGAAGTCTTCATTACAAACAATAAATAATAACTGCCATTTATTTTGAAATGTCTCCTATAGAAGTTATTAACAATAAACTGGATAGTCATGATTCACAGATTTTAAAGGGAATTTATGCCAGACGTGGCACTTCATGCCTGTAATTCTAGCAACTGGGAGGCTGAGGCAGGAGGATCATGAGTTTGAGGCCAGCCTGGACTACATAGTAAGTTATATATTGAGACCTTGACTCAAAATCTCAAATAAAATATAAGTAAATAAATAAACAAGTAAATAAAGGAAGGAAGGAGGGAAGGAAGGAAGGAAAGAAAGAAGGAAGATTATTTCATGGAAGTTGGAGAAGATGGAAGATTGGTATGGATTTCTGTGTAGTAGTTGTTTGACTCAAGAGGCTAATCACCTCAGAACACTCCAGTACACCTGGAATTGTCTCTCATAACTACTAATACTTTCTTTTAAATTAAAAGAAGTATAGACAATGACCATATACTATAAATACAAAACAACCATCCAATTTATTGAGTCACTGTAGATTTCAAAACCCAAAGAGGAAGCTACTCTGACAGAGCAGCCCTGATTTAGTTGTCTTACTAGTATGGTCAACCACACCTCCTGACTGACATATACTCCTGAGGAAATGGCATCTTTTTCATGTCCTTTGGAAGAAAGAACCTTGGGCAGTCACATTTTGTACAAATTTGGCCACCTGAGCCAAGGGCAGCCAAAGTATGAGCCAGTGACCCATGCATGGAAGATGATCTGGGACAATCAGGTAGACTCTCTTGGGTACTTTTGGTTCAATATTCCAGGAGAATAAAGGAGTAGCCATGGGAAGAGAAAGTAGAAGGGAGTGAGGTAGGGATAGACTGGAGCAGATCATGAATGAAATAAAACTACATGTCCTACAGTTATTTATGAGCAGAGACAAGGTGGAGAGAATAACTACAAGTTTTCCCAGGTCATGGGAAAACAGGGCATGTGGTGAAGATGGTACCCTATAAATTGTGCAGCACAGAAGCAAAGACATACCACTGCTGCAATCTCCAGAGAAGTCTCGTAATAAGACCCAACCTTTGTTTATTCTTCCCAAGGCATGAGCCTTGATCCTAGTCTGGCTCCTATTTCTGATTACTGTATCTGCAACACTTCTTTTGTCTTACATGCATATTCCTAATACTCAGACTTAACTGAGTTTGTTAGGATCTTTGTTCCCAGAAACAAAATAGTTCCTTAAGGGTGGCTCTCCACTCTTATATGGAGTATCACTGGTACATGAATGCAAGCCACAGTCATTCTCTTAAAAACAAAAACCAAGCCAGACAACAAGAATAACAATTCTTCCTAGGACATCTTTCAGTAACCTTTAAGGTCAGTGCCTGCTCTATAGATGCTTTATCTTTAGAAGGCTAATTATATCTTTTGGCCGATAATACAAGATTAAGTGTTATCCTAATTTAAAAAAAGCAAGGAGATGAGGTATGCATGGAATCTCAGTACTATTCTAGTCATAGCCAATTGTTTGGTTCTACCCAATTATGTTATTCCCATTACTGACGGCATGTATTCAAAACACCTGACCTGTACTTTATTCTCCTCCCCAAACACTACTTCTATAACATAGCTGTTTCCTTTGGTCACCTAATATTCAAGAGCCATTCAATCATCTTTCAATATCATTTTCTGGCTTTGATTAATACTCTTTTATAAAGTACTTGTCACTATTGAAAAACAAAATAAAATTAGAAAAAATAAAACTAGACTTATATTAAAATGTTCTCCATTTTCTTTAATGTTTACTCTCCTTGGTACTATTTATTAAATTACTATTAGTAGGTGATAATTGCAAGGTAGAAAATGCAAATGTCTATGATATAAAATTAGTATATTTATCTGATAGAATTTAACTTAAATGCTCTTTTTTATTTTTTTGGCAGCACTGGGGCTTGAACTCAGGGCCTCACACTTGGCAGGCAGGTGCTTTTACTGCTTGAGTCACTCTGCCAGCCCTAAATGCTCATTGTTAATTGGCCTTTTTTCCCATAGAAAAAAAAGGTAACAGCAGTCCATATTACATCCATTTACATTAATTAATGCACTTATTCAAGAAGTCCTTGTGGTGTCATGAGTTAATGATATGGAGTGATTTTGAGCACAGGGCCAGAGTGAAAGATTTGCATGGGTACAGAGCAGATGGAGACTGAATGGTTTAATGTCTGTGAACTGTCACTGCTGAATCTTGAGGATCTGATGTCCTTTACACTTTTTTTTTGAGGAAGGGAGTGGATCAATATCAATTATTTCTTAGGTTTTTCACCACCAATGATCCTTTAAAATTCTTTTTCTTCTATGGTTTTCTTGTTGTAAACAGACTTTCATAGATGCCTACCCCATCTCATTGTGAAAACAGGCTTACACAGATATACCAGAATTATTGTGACAAGGAGAAATAAATGGAATATTATAAATAAGAGGCAACCTTATTGTAAATAAGGTTGATACATGTCACCTAAAATTCATATGTTGGAACTCCAGGCCTTTAAGGAAGTAGGAGATATTTTGATATCTGGATACTTTGGAAAGAGGGCTTTTAAGGAGGGAATTAAAGTGAAATAAAGGCATAAGAGTAGGGTCTTCATCCAATAGATTAAGAAGAGGTTCTTATAAGAAGAGAACAATATGATAGGGTTGCCTGCATAAAGAGAAAAGGCCATGCAAAAACAATACACAAAAGTTGTGTCTGCCAGATGAAGAGGGTGGTCTCATGAGAAATTAAGCCTGCTGACACCTTGATCTTGGACTTTAAGTTGCTGGAACAGTGATAAAATAAATATCTTGTTTAAGCCACCTAGTCTGTGGTATTTTGCTATGGCAGTCCAAGCAGCTTAATAAAACAAAATTGCATAAAAAACAAATTTATCATCTCATGTAACATTGAGAGGACATTTCCAGGTAGATTAATTAACAGCTCAATAATGTGAATAAGGACCTAGACTCTTTCCATTTTTCTGCTCTGCCATTCTTGCCCGTGCATGGAAGGAAGAAAGCTACATTACTCTGTGCCTTGTTGACACACAACTTTATTAAGTAGAAAAGCACAGAGTTGGACATGGGGGTTCATATCGATAATCCACACTACTTAGGAGGTGGAGATCAGGAGGATCACAGTTCAAGGTCAGTATGGGCCAAAAGTCAGCAAAACTCCATCTCAACAAATAAGCTGGGTGTGATGGTGCATGCCTGTCATCCCAACTATGCTGGAAGCATAGGTAGGAAGATCACAGTCCAAGGTCAGCTCCAACCAAAAAGTGCGATAACTTTTTGTTAGTGAGAAATAACTAAAGCAAAAAGGGCTGAAAACATGGCTCAAGTGTTAGAGTGGCTGCCTAGCAAGTATAAGATTCTGAGTTCAAGTTTCAGTACCATAAAAAAAAAGGCAGCAGAAAAGTTGGCTTCTCATGCAAACCTGTATGAGTGAAGCCAATTTTCCTAGAAGCAGCCCCTCCCCAGTATATGTCTAAAAATATTTTATTAGTCAAAATTGTGTCACATGCTTCTGGCTCAATATTCCCAATCAAGGGGAAAGAGATTACTGAGATTGGGTCATATCAATTGTGATTTCTTGCCTAGACCCAGCCTCCCTGAAGCAGGTAGCCCCCTGGAATCTGTCAGTCAGCGACTATAGAACAGGGAGAGAGATGGGTCTTGGATAGGCAACCAACAAGTTCTTTTGAGTGTTTGTTCAATTTTCTGCATTGATCTAATTTACTAACCTGGAACATCTGATCTGTAAAAGTGACAGGGTAAGGAAGACAGGATTGTGCGTAATATCCCTTAAGACTACCAGCGGTATTTGACCTTATTCCATGCTTATTAAGCAGTTTTCTGTTGATTAATTAGGCTACCAAAATACCTTGATATCTGGTAGGAAGTGCCCTGGATAGCAAACTGACACAATTAGTGCATTAGAGAGGTGTATTGCACGTTGTAAATTAATAAATTCATGTTCTGACCTCACATAACAGCCTCAGGAGTGTAATTAGGGTAAATAATTTGTTCATCATTCATTCAGCACTTTCTTTGTACTGGGCACTGTGATAGATGTTGGAAGTACAACAGTGAATAGGTCGGATTCCTGTTCTGTGGGCTTCTTTCTAGTAGGGAGGGCTCTCAGTCCCAAAGGCAGCTAATATAGTTGTCAGTCAGGAAGCACATCTCAGGCCCTTTGTTGAGTGCTTTCTGAGTTTCACAATCACAATCCCATCTTGTTTCTTAGAATTCTTGCCCTTATTCTGCTCCAGCCATGCTGGTCCATGAAGTCTTGAAGCAATAGTTTAGTTTTTCTCACTAGTCTGCTCATGACTTTCATAGAACCAGAGGGACAGTGGATGATTCAGCTGAAGAAAGAAATATTTTGGTTCCTCAGTCTTATCCTATGTTTGAAAGAACCATTGAGCTATTGTCTCTGTTCTTGCACATTGATCTTCTGTTTGATTTCTGAACCTGAGTCAGGTGGACTTCACAGATGGTCCCATTATATCCATGCATCTCCTTTGGGAAAGTAGACTCCTCTCCTCTGCTCATGGACATTCAGATTTTTGTAATATCCTAAATAAGGCAAATTCCTCTCGTTACAATTTAATAAATGCTAGTATATTAAAGTTTCTTTTCCCCCACTTCTCCAGATCTTTTGCTTGACATTACAGCAGCTATGCTCTTCCAGTGTCTGCTCTTTTATCCTGCCAAATGTAAGGATTCAAGATACCATTTTGATGCTTACTCTTTTTAAGGCCGGTCATTTATAGTTTTGCTGTATGGACATAATTTTAACCTTTTCAAAAGCAGCAAGGCTTGTGTCAGGGGAGAAGTGAAGTACATTAAAGACAATAGCCTCTCTCCTAGTCTGAGCTGAACTATGGTTTGGGTCAGACAGTTTTCTAATTGGTTTGGATTTTTCAGTCCATTAAAGGAAAGCTCTGATTACATTTTACATCAGGTCAGTAGGCAAAAATCTGCTTCATCTGCACAATGACCATGGTTCCTTTTCATGTGACTGTGTCTCTGGAAGACACTATTCTGGGAGCAGAGGCAGCCCACAAGGTGTCTCATTCTCCCAGCCATACCAGGAACTTTATATACTACAGAGTCCTGATGGGGACACTGAGGGGCCCTGGCTCATGTTCCCTTATCCATTTCATTGCATCCAACACCAGATGAAGGTCTGCAAACAAGAGGGGGGTCAGTGCCTTATGAAAGCAGCAGCTACAGATCCAACACCCCAATATAAATCTCTAGCAAAACCCTGGTCCCTGGGAGGAAAGCCCCTGTCTCTTAACTTTAATCTGTAGCAGAGGAATAAAGAGGTGAATTGTGAAGTCCAGGAACACTGCAGTGTAGTGTGAACTGCTATCTGAAATAGTCTTAGAATGATGCAAATACATGGAAGAGGGGGAGAAAAACAACTAAAATTTTTTCTTTTCTTCCTTTTTCTTCTCTCTTTGAACTCAGGGCTTGCCTAGCAAGCACTGTACCACTTGAGCCACATCTCCAGAACTTTTTGCTTTTAGGTTATTTTTCAATAGGCCTGACTTTTTGCCTGGGGCTGGCCTAGTACCATAATCCTCCTGATTTCTGGAATTACAGGTGTAAGCCAACACACTGGCCATAACCAGGGTTTTTAAAACTATAATCTTGTGGGCTGGGGACATGGCTCAAGTAGTAAAGCACCTAGCAAGTGCTAGGCACTGAGTTTAAAGCTCAGTATAGAAAACTTCAAAACAAAACCTATAATCTTGTGAGCCTGGGGTTTTAGGATGGCACTCTAAAACATTTTCACTATCTATCAGTACCACTAAGTACATTACATTTGAAAGTCACTTCCAGCTTTGGACAAGAATCAGCAACAGACTTTCTTTGCCTTGTAGTCCTTTGTGAAAGGGATTCATTTAATAAAAGATCAATCTAAGTAGGCATTTATTTACTTCTAAGATGCAAATTTATGAGTATTTTAAGATTTCAAAGTGAAAATATTGATAGTTTCCCAGTCAAATTAAAAAGTCCAAATGTTCTGTGAGTCAAAAAATTTTATAAAAGCAAATTAAAACCACAAAGAAGTATCATTCTACACCTGTTAGGATGGCTGTTACCAATAAGACAAAAAATAATTGTCATGGGATGCACAAAGAAGGGAAGCCTTGCACAGTATTGGCAGGAATTAAATTAGTACAGCCATGTGAAAAACAGTATGGAGGGTCCTCAACAATTAAAAATAGAACTACTGTATGAGCCAGCCATCTCATACTGGGTATATACCCAAAGAAGAAGAAATCAGTATGCTGGTGTGCTTTCTGCATTCCTTTACTTATTGCAGCATTACTCACATGAGCTAAGATAAGGGATCAACCTAAGTTTCCATCAGTGGATGAATAGCTAAAGAAAAATGTGATACACGCATACACATAATGGAATACCATTCAGCCATAAAAAATAAAATCCTGCTATTTGCCAAAACATGGATGAACCTGGAAGACATTATGTTAAGTTAAATAAATCAGGCATAGGAAGACAAATACTGAAAGATCCCACTCATAATACTGTAAGAGCTCACTAATATGCAGAAACCAAAAATATGACCTCATGGAATTGAGGAGTGCAGTGGTGATGACCAGGGACTAGAACAGTTGAGGGCAGGGAATTGGGACAATGTTGATTGAGGGTACAAAATTCCAGTTAGACAGGAAAAACAAGTTCAAGAGATCCATTGTACAACATGGTAAATAATTAATGACAACATACTGTTTTTGTTTTTGTTTTTTTTGAGACAGGGTCTTGCTGTGTGGTCCAGGCTGGCTTTGAACTTGAGATCCTCCAGCCTTAGCATTCTGAGTCCTGAGATTACAGGTGTGCTACGATAGTGAATACTGAGTATTCTATCCACAAAAATGATAACTGTATGAACTAATGCATATGCTAATTTGCTGGATTTGAGGTATATATACTTTAAAACATGTTATACATGACAACTGTATACAATTTCATCCATCAATTAAAAATATAAAAGTCCTTAAAAATGTATCAAAGGTGTGTCTTTCTTTTCCTTGAGGAAATCTTAAGTTCCTCACTCACCTCTGAGTTCCCTGAGGGTGGAAACATGTGCTAGGTATGCTGGCATTCCTGATGCCAGCCGCAGTAACAGCCTACAGAAAGCAATCGACAAACAAGTATGGAGGAAAGGAAGAGGAAGAGTGGATGAAAAAGATAGGGAGAGAAAAGGCAGGAAGGGAAACTTCTGTACATCACAGAGAATGAAGGTATCAGAAAGGCAGCACTTCTGACAAGAGAGAGAACAGCAGAGTGAGACTTCATACACTGCAGCTGTTCTCACTTTCTTCCTCCAATATGTTCCTGTTTTCTTTGGGGTTACTTTTCTTCTCCACCACATCTTAGGGGCTCCCATCTGAATTTTATAATTTCCTGGAATTACTTTTTATTGTAGCATAGAGAGCAGCATGGAATGCCAAGAAATCCTGCCCGGGTTCTTGACTTGTGCCTGTGTAGCTCAGCCCATCACTATGGGGTTTAGGGGAAGGCAGGCATCTTTTTGTGGTTTAATTTCCTCGAGAATTATTCTCATGGGGCACATGGAAGCCAGCTAAATATTTGTAAAGAAATTAAAGATTTTTAGATTAAAAAAAAAAAGCCAAGCAAGGGCAAAGTCTCATTAGAGTCAATACACTCGAAGCCCATTACTAAAATGGGGCCTTTTGTGGACAATGGAGATGATTTTTTCCTAATAACATTTTCATGATGCTCATTTAAAACATATTCTTAAAGCCGCAATTAAAAATAAATGCATTTCTGACTTTTACATTTTAAATGAGGGAGCGTAACTTACAGAATCTAAGTGATGATTCATTACATTACCCTTTTTCATAGAGCTGATAATAAAACCTTGCACTTTCTCTATACTTATGAAAATAACTACAGCACTGGATTTTAGAATAACTTTTTCCTGGACCTTCTTTCAAAAACAAGGGTGCTCATTGTCAGTGATGCTTTACACTTTTGCTAAAGTACACACCATCCGTGTACAGCATTTATTACGGCTCCTCTAAGAAGTGACACTTCTTTATGTGGCTTATTCATTTTTTTAGATGCTAACAATATGACATGTGGTTGTTGTTGTGGGTTGAAACAAAGACGGTGTGGTGGGGTGTGGTGGTGTATGCCTGCAATCCCAGTACTCAGGACAATGTGCAGGAGGATCAAGTTTGAGGCCAGCTGGGGCTACATGGCAAGACCCTGTCTCAAAATCAATCAATCAATCAATAAAATGTGACATGGTTTTCAAACTCTCAGTGTCTCACTTTTCCTCACACCCATTGTCTTCCTGGTTTCCTTTCTTCGTGAAAGGCAGAGCACAAAGGGAAATGTGGGAACCACCTGAGACTCATCTTCCCTCCTACTCATCCACACATTGGTTATCAGGACCTGTAGATTCTTGTCACTTCTCTTTTCCATCCCGTTTTCTCATCACTAGCACTATTGGCATAGTACAGACTCTTATCAACTCTTGCTTGGACTGGTGGGATTATTTGTTTACAGCACATTCCCTTCCACAAACTGATGAGCTCTGACTTCTTGGTATATAACTTTTATAATCAATGAAATCAAATAAATTTGCTATTTAATATTTTATACAGTGTAAATATACATTTTAAGTGATGAGATAATGAACAAAATACTTTTAAATTTCAGTTATTAACAGCACAAAAGCAGTTTTCTTACAAATTACAGAAACTGACCAATATCTTCAATACTTTACTATTAAGCATCTTACTTTTTTTTTTTTTTTCCCAGTACTGGGGATTGAACTTGGGTCTCATGCTTGCTAGGCAAGTGCTTTACCACTTGAGTCACTCCCTCAGTCCTTTTTGTTCTTAGTTTTTTAGATAGGGTGTCAATCTAACTGCCTGGGCTAGCCTTCCCCCACCTCTCCCTCCCAAGTGACTCAGATTATAGGCATGAGTAACCTAGGTCCCCAACAACTTTCTCTCTCTCTTTTTTTTTTTGGTGGTATTGAGGTTTGAACTTAGGGCCTTATGCTTCTGCTGTATCACTTGGGCCATATCCCCAGCCCAACATCTTACTTTATTAAGAGGGAAGAATACATTTAACTTTTATAATTTTTTATTTACTTAGCATTTCAATATTTTAATAAAGTATCATATTTAACCACAGTTAATGAATACGTTAACTTTGTCCCCTGATCCTGGAATACACAGCACAACATAGTAGTGATTTCATGGTAATCAACAGAAATATTTCAAAGTCAAGATTGCAACTCAAAACTAGACTTTGGAAAATTTCCAGGTAAAAGAAGAAACATAAAACTTTTAGACAGAATTCTTTTATCTTTCCCAAAATAAGTGTCAGTGTACCATCCTTCTGACATTACTGCAAGTTTTGTATTCCATGTTCACAGTCCATCTTATTTATAAGTACCCATTTTTATAAATAAAATCTGCATTTTTCATTCCATTTAATGTTCCTTTTCAGCTTCACAGAAAAACCAGTAAATAAGTTGTCAATGACAGTCATGACATATGCTCTTATAGCAAGATAAAAATCTTGAAAATATGCAGAGACACATCTAGAATAGTTTACATAAAAAGGTTCAAAAAGTGCAAGGCAAAGTTCTCATATTTTTAATGGAAATTTTAAGCACATCCATGTCTTTAAGCAAGCTTCAGGATGAAATTCTCGTTCATTCTTCATGACACCAACTTGCGCCTTTCATAAACAACAAAAATGCATCTCCTCAAGTGGATACTTCAGGCTCTTTGGCCAACTTCTTGTCAGGTTGATGTGGTCATTGCTTTTAACTTACAATGTAGTTGAGAGGGAGATTGTGCTGGGAGAAGTAGAACTTTCACTTCTGTCAATCCCTTGTGCTTGAATTATTCATATTATCTACTATCTAATGTCTCTGCAGGAATCTTTCAAAAATCATGTGTTCATTTTGTGAGGACTGGTTTAGCATAGGTAATATAAGCCATAAATTCACTTAACTGGGTATGTCTTACTGAAATATACACTCTAAAGTATATGAGATGAGAACTGTCATAATTGGTTCCACCTCATAGAACTCTCTCCACTCCACCATTGGGATAAATACGTCATGGCTTTCTGGGACACAGAGTGACTATCTTGGAATTAATCTGTATATTAAATACTAGTGAACTGAAGCTCTCTAAAGAAGGGCATCTGTGTGTTAAAGACCCGGTAGACTCTTTGTGGCTGAGTAGAATATTGTGGTTGTGAAGATATAGAATGTTGAAGGTCAAGAGAAAAATTATCTTGTTAAGTCCCCTGTAATAACTTTTTTTGTTTTGTTTTTTGCAGTGCTGGGGTTTGAACTCAGGGCCTACGCCTTGAGCCACTCCACCAGCCCTTTCTTGTGAAGGGTTTTTTTGAGATAGGATCTCGTGAACTATTTTGCCCTGGCTGGCTTTGAACTGCAGTCCTCCTGATCTCTGCCTCCTGAGTAGCTAGGATTACAGTCATGAACCACTGATGCTCACCATGCAATACCAAAATAAAGAGAGATTTCCTGATTAGCCTAATGTCTTGCTGTTAAGAAGTGATGATTCTAGCATTGTATGTCTCAACTGGAGGTGATTTTTGGCAGTGTTTGGAGATATTTTTGGTTGTTTCAAATGGAGGCATGAGAGAGAGGAGAAGTTCGGTAATTATAATTAATTGAGGAGTGAGGGCAGAAGAGGAGAATGGAATTGCTGCCATCAGCCTCTGTAACAGACTTGGAATGTATCAACCACATAGTGTCCACGAACTCTAAAGCTAAGACTGCTCTAATGAACTCCATCCAGACATCTCCAAACATCTATACATACTTATTTTCAAGTTTGTTTTCTAAGTGAATATGAGTTGTTTGAGGTATGTAAAATATTAGTCTTTATATTGCTAGAGCTTAGTGTAGAACTTAGGAGGCAAACATGTAATTCTTTTAGAATGAGTAACCCTGATACTGATATAATGAAATTATCTTGCACAGTTGTATATGGGATAAAAATTGACCCGATGGGTAAACAAGAAAGAAAACTTCCTTCCCATCATCCACTAATTACCCCATCCTAGTTAATTTATTTAGGAATTTCCTTGATTGCTTTGCTTCTAACCCATATGTCAGAGAATTGGGCAAAGAAAATGGACATGTTCTAGTCCCTTCAAAAGTACAGGAGAACATCAGTTTTTCCAAAATGCAAAGCAGGACTTGTTGAAGTTTCTTATTTTCATAATTACAAATGAGTAAGACATAGCTCCTACCTCTGAGAAGTCAGTTCAATCTAAGGATTTATAGGGGTTACTAATCTGGAAACACAAGACAGGACTATACCCCTAGAACCTAATGAAGTGGATGGAATTGCTCATGTTTCCTCATCAACCCTTCTTTCCTTTGCCCCCAGCATTTCATTCTTTCCCCAGGACCTTCTCAAAAGTTACACTTTTAGCAGGCAGTGATGATTTTCAAGTCACCAAATTCACCAGATTTAGAAAAAAAAAAAGCTTACTGGTTTTCAAATTTTAGAATCTACCAGAATTATCTGGAAGAGTTTTAAAAACATATGGATGGGCCTTACTCCCAGATCTCCTAATTTAGTCTGTGTATTACCCAAAAGCATATTCCAGAAAGTTCTGTCAAAGCTTCCTAGTCTAACATTGGCAGTAGTGCAGCAACCTAATTGAGGTTTGGATAGGGTGGTCTCATGGAAAGACCATGCACCACACTAGAAGGACAATATGTTAACACAATTAATAATTTAGGTGAGTGTCCTCTGTCTTGTGCATTGTAGAATATTTAACAATATCTCTGGGCTCTACTCATTATTTGCTAGTAACAATCCCATTCTCCTCCACTGCCCTCACTCCTCAATTAATTATAACTACTGAACTTCTCTCTCTCTCCTGCCACTAGTTGTAACAACCAAAAATGTCTCCAAACACTACCAAAAATCATCTCTAGTTGAGACACACTAGGCTAGATTCATCACTTCTTAACTGTGTGACATTAGACTAATCAGGAAATCTCTCTATATTTTGGTATTGTTATCTGTCAGATGGGTATTATGGTAGTTAGCTTTCTGTCACTGTGACAAAATATCTGAGAAAATCAACCTAAAAGGAGGAAAGGTTTATTTTGGCTCATGGTTTCAGTTCCTAGTCATTTGGTCATTTCCTTTGGCCTGTGGCAAGGCCGCAAATCATGGTGAAAGTAGGAGGCAAAGGAAGCTGCTTACCCCATAGCAGCCAGAAATGAGAGACAGGGAGAAAGAGAAAGGAGGGGGAGAGAGAGAGAGAGAGAGAGAGAGAGAGAGAGAGAGATGAGGGAGGGCTGGGGGTACTGATATCTCTTTAAGAGCATGCCCCTAAAAACCTACCTTCAATTAGGCCTCATATCCTAAAGGATCTACCACCTCTCAATAGAGGTACAGATCAGGGACCACATCTGCAACACTTGTGCCTTGGGGGAAATTTCAGACTCAAACTATAGCAGGTATAATGACCTATGTTAAGGGAGTACTATACAGATTATTAGGCAATTGTCTATGGGGGTGTCTGGCTGATCAGGGCTCAGAGTTGGGGTCTTCTTCAAACTCAATATTCTCTAGACTTCTAAACCCTCAAAGATAAAATTACTTCATTTGCTTCTTCTCCTTTTCATTGACTTCTGTACCTCTTGTCTGCTACTGCTTATGTTCTCTGAGGCTTATTTTTCATAATTGAAATGACTTTTTTGTGTGTAAATGGTTATAAAATCTAAGTCTCCAGGCCCAATCTCTTTTAGGCTCCAATTGTGTATCTACAATGACTTGTTGGGATATTTGACTTGGAGCTTTCTAATGACATCTCAAATATAGCATATCTAAAATGATTCATTTTACTCCCCCTTTCTTTCTGAATTTTCTACTTAAAGTGAAATTCATCATCCTTCTAAGTCAAATCATTTCTAGGGTCCATGTGGCCTGGTCCAGGATTGTGCCACATTTGAAGTAATAGATCTGAAAAATTAATGCTATAACTACTGAGATTCAATTCCCTACTGTTTTAAGGAAACTAAAAAAGGAGATAGAATGAACAATGAGTGCTTAATGAGTAGCTAATACAGTAATAATCTTATTTCCCATTTGCTGTTTCTCCATAAGTCTCATTGCTTCTTCCTCCTACTTCTTTTTTCCCAGACATCCACATGTGGGGTCCTTTCCTCTCCTCCTCCTTTCATGCTAATACAGTACCTTCTCATTCCCAGAAGTGAGGGTGTTTTGCTCTAGTCTGCTAGTCTAGATGCTGTGGCTTCTGGAAGGTGTGTGCTCCTGGCAGTTTGCTTTACCATGTCCTACATTCATACTTCATTGAAACTCAGTTTTCCTTCCTCACTCCAAGAAATATCTTCTCTCACTTTGCCTGTTTACTAATGAGAAAACCTTAAGACACATTTTGGCAAATAAAAATTTCCATCTTGTATACAACTGAAAACACATGGGTTCAAATTATTTGTCACCTTTGAATCTCTTTCTCCATTTCTCAGCTCCAAGAAATCACTAAGCTCTTTTGATTTCTCCTTTGCAGTGATTGATGTTTTACTGTAGATCTTATTCCCCTAGTTTAGGGACCATGGGCTAAAAGAAAGGCTGTAAAATTTTAGTGTTCATGAGCATCATCTGGATGGCCTTTTACTAGTACAGAGATTTCTGGCTCTTACCCTGGAGTTTCTAATTTAGGTAAGTCCAAAAATGTACACTTCAGGTGTATGAGTTGACTCATATTTATAATCCCAGCTATTGATGGTAGAAATGGGTAGGATCGCAGTATGAGGCTGGCCCTGAGGAAAAAGCACGAGACCCAATCTGAAAATTAATCTAATGCAAAAAGAGCTGGAGGCATGGCTTAAGTGATAGAGTGCTTGCCTACCAAGATCAAGGACCTGTGTTCAAACCCCAGTACTGCCAAAAATTTTTTATATTTTCCAGGTGATGCTGGAGATGTTGATAGGGTCTGTAGGGCCTCACACATTAATTAAAATGAGTGCTTGTCATACTTTAATGTTCATATGATATTGAAATGTCATATGACATATTCAATTGTGGGTCTACAGTAGGCTTGGTGGTTCTGCATTTCTACACAGCTGTTTGATGTGTGAATGTTGCAGGTGTGAAAACCACACTGTAAGTAGTAGGATCTAAGGCAGAGGCCCAAATGGAAGTGTTCATGGTGGCCTGAGAGTAATGTAAATGAGTAAAGCATTCTAGTGGTGTCTGTAGCAATTTGTAGAACACTAGCCTGGCCTAGCCTGGTCTAAGGAGTACATTATCCATATAGACCCTGTGCTGCCATCTTCACATTGTTTAAGTGAATAACACTATTTTGCTGGTGAGCCACAGTGGGTATGGTGTCGGCAGTCTTGAGCTTTTTAAGAGCTGATAAAGTATAACCTAGATGACAAAAGTGTTTTGACCTTAAAAAGAAAATTGCAAGTTAAAATAAATGAATGTTTTAATTAAATGTCTGCAAAACCTAGAATGTCAACTAATTAAATACAAATCAATGTCTACATAGTTATAGAAATCATATTTGATGTGGGATTTGGATCCACATTGGTATGATTTATGGAAAGTGGGGTGGGATCTCCAAACTGTTCCTAGCTCCAGGGACTAAGAAGATCTTGAAATAGCCTTGCTGGAGAAATAGGAAATTGGGTTTTAAGGTAGAATATTTTCATTTTAAGTGTTGATTATTGACTTGGAATTTATTAAGAAGTATGTAGATTAAATAAAATCTACTGTAGTCCAGATTGGGCCTTTGGGCTAGATTATTTAAATTGCCTTCTTGCTGGTTTTTCCACATTTATTTTTTGAACCATCTTATTCACAGGTGTCTATTCAGTTCTCAGTGTTTTCACATTCACTTCATGTCTGCATTCTCTGTAAATTTTTCCTTGGTCTCTCCAGACCACACCTCCTCTTTCTGTATTTTTTGTGTTCTGGGATTCCATTTATTATGTAGTTTATGCTACTTTGTTATTTGAGTGCATATTCTTAACATGTGTTGGTTTCACTTCAATAAATTTCTGGTGGTATTGAAAAATCCAGAGTAGTATATGCTGTTTCAAAGTCTAGGAAATAAAAGAGTTGACATGACCATCAAAGAATATTCTCTCTTAAGAAGTCACTTATGCCCTTTAATAATCTCATGTCACCAAATGGAGAGTCAATACAAAAAAAAAGTTTGCTAATACAGCTGCCTGAGAGCATCCCTGTGATTGATGGAACTTGTACTGAATCAGCCAGCTGTTCTGTTCAATGGCAAACGTTTAATTTTAGAGTGAAAGTCTGTGACAAGAAATATAAGACATTCATTCTTGTGTAGAAGCTTCTAGATAAGTTCTTTTGTCTGCTCACACCTTCTTCAGAAAACAGTACGGGGGGAAATAAATAGGCTTTACTTACCAAGTTTTATGTTGGATTGAATTTTTCTTACTCAGTCATGGTTCTTAATAGCATATTGTTTCTCATATTGGAACATATTTTAGGCAGGTTGTAATCTATTATTTATATTTAATAAACTGTTCCTCAGTACATAACAATTTCACACTTAGGGTATTGTGGTGAGAACTTCTTAAGAGCCCAAGGTTATAGCATCTTTCTCTCTGGCATCCGATTGTTAACACGGAGTGCTTAGTGTGTCATTACCAGCACTTCTCTGACTTTGCCCTTTACATCTTTTACTGTGAGTGTGAAATGCTCTCATACACTTTGTGGAAATCTAATTATGATGTTGACTTTTTCTTTCTGTGTGCCCAGCTCTAATGTCTTCAAATGACACCTCTTATTACCTCTGTTAGTGAGAACAACCATATTTTCCTGCAGCCAGGCGAATTCCCTGTAATGAAGGGAAGGTTTGTCCATTAGTATTCCAAACTGGATTCTAAAAATAAAGCCCAATCCTTTCTTTAGGACAGAGTTTACTCTATAGTTTTGTGAATCTAGTGCATTATTGTTTGTTTTTTTTTTGTCACTGTTACCTGATTTCAGTTTCAGAACTTAAGAATTCTTGGATGATGTGACTCAAATTAAATCACCTATGTGTTTAAACCTTGTGCTAAGAATTTGTCTGATCAGGAGTTTTAAAAATGACATAGCACTAATTTTAATAATGTGTCAGTAAATGTTGACACTGCAGCCTTGTTCATTCTCTTGTTTTATGAGCAAATGAGTCTGGAAGGACACAAACATGGTTTCCACTGCCCTGCTGCAGAAACTTATGTATTTCTGATCCCTACAGAGCAGTCTGAAATAAAATCAGGCAAAGATGATTGAAAGTAGCTAGCTTGTTTCTGTCTGTCATTTTGAGGGTTTTTTGTTCTTTTTCCCCCATCTTTCATTTAATGGTCCTTTCCCACACTGGAGTTAAGTAGCATGCAATATAGTCATTTGTTTATTCAATCCTCCCCCTCATCTGCTTTAGACAAGTTTTCCAAAACATTTCAATTTTGTCAATTTCTACCTCATTTAAATACATGCAGAAAGCTGTAAACTAATGTCCTGAAACTTTTCCAAACTACCACCTGCCATTAAAAATTTCTTTTTTCCTTATTTATGTCTTTTTTTTTTTTTTGATGGTATGGAGCTTTGAACTCAGCGTCTCATTCTTGCTAGACAGGCCTTTTACCATTTGAGCCACTCTGCTGGCCTTTTTTCCTTATTTAAATGCTTGTAACTTGTCTTTCTTTAAGGATCTTTGAAGTTCTTCAAAATAACTCCAATAGAATGTGACACTCAACAGCTCTTAAAACTGCCTGATTTTTGGTTTTCTATATTGTTAAAAGTTATTTATTTCTTGTCTTAGTTGTGAGTCTTTCAATGTTATAAATATATTTATTTATTTTTTCAGACAGGGTTTTGCTAAGTAGTCCAGGCTGGCCTCAAACTTGTTATTCACCTATATTTGCCTCTTGAGTGCTAAGATTACAGCACACACCACTATGTCCAAGGCTAATGCTATTTTAACTAGTTTGCTTAAAGTGGGAACTTTTTCTAGTATTCTGTTTTTTACAGAATCTGAAAATCACTCAAATATTTGGGTTTGGGATAGTACAAATTCTGATTACCAGATAAATCTCATCAATACTTTTTATCAGAATAGATGTAACCTTTGGCTATATGAATATTTTTAAGGCTGAACATGTGTGCAGCATGAGTCTAAGAAGAATGGAATTCATTCTGATATATGAATAATATCTGCATAAATGATAGAATATGTTAATTTAACAAAGAAGGCATTGAGAATAACTATGAACACAAAACTCTGCCAGGCACTGTGGATGCATTATGGAGACATGATTTATACCTAGTTAGTATCCTAGTTGGAGGAACATGACTTCAATGTGGAGATTAAAATGATAGTAAACGACAAGTCAAAAGAAGTTACTAGATAGTATTAGCAAGAATGGGTTGTGAGATCCAAGGAGTATAAAGTCATTGGGTGAAAATGGTCAGAGATGTCTCCATTAAAGTGTTGACACTCTAATAGCTGTGAATAATGTGGATGGTCTAAGTAGGAAAAGTACAAAGAAGAGGGCACATTGGGTGGGAACAGTGGTGGAAGTGAATCTTATAGTCCAGAAATGTGGCCAAGTCCTAATAGTACTGTTGTTACTTAGGAAGAAAAAATCATTTCAAAAAGTCTTTTGGAGCCAGATCATGCAAGGCCTTGATTGAAAGCCCAAGGAATCTAGAACTTATCCGTATAGCTATTGAACATATTATTAATCTTTTTGTATTTCCTTTTACTGTAAAGTTAGGGTAATAGTTACTGTTGCATAGACTTATTGTGAGGAATGTGCAAATTAATGCATGTAGTTCTTTACAATGGTGGTTGCATTTAACATTAGTGATTATTATTTCAAGTGATTATTATCAGAACTCTCATTACTGAGTAGAAAGGAATGTAATGGAGATGCTGAAAGTCAAGCAATCTCCCAGCAGTATACATAGAAGGTTCTTTGTGTAATCATTCCTAAAGTTCATTTTCAAATCTCCAAATACTTCTTTGTGGACCTTCTCAACAAACAAATATATTAAGTAAAACAGAAGAGCCCTTTCTATCATCTGTCATCAGCCACTTTTGTCCTGGGTTATGATTTAGTTCTATAAATCTTACCCTCTTTTCAATAGCACCAATGACACCAACAGGATAGCTAGCTGTGCTTGATCATATCAGAATTAAACCTTACACCTGGGAACAAAAAGGGAAGTAAACAGTGTGTTTAGATATTCTTGCTCCAACCTGCTCTGTTACTGTATTTCATATCTTTCCTTACTCCATCTTTCCATCCCTCCATTATGTTTTCTATTTTTAATGCAAAAAACCCCCATTGCATATAAAAGTATACCACATAAGATATTAAAACAGAATAAGAGATCTCTGTGCAATATACCCTCTTTATCCATTTAGTCATTCATCCTCTGGCCTCCTAGGATGTATTAGGCAGTGTTCCAGGCTAGGGGTACAGTGAGGTCAAAGATGCATACCCAATTTCCTTTTTTCCCATCTACTCCCTCACTGAATTCCAGCAGAGGAAAGAAGAACAAGGAGGAAATGAGAGAATCTACAAAAAGAAAATATGAATATTATTGAATTTAGGGCACAGAGAAGCAGAACAGTGAAGATAAGAGGAAGCACCTCAATATCAGATCAGGCTTCTAGGTTGCATACATCCTGTATGGTTCCTGAAACAAATAAAAGGGAAAATAACATTCTGAATTGATGCACTTATTACAAGTTATACATTGCATTCTTTCCAAAGCCTAAAATAATTTTACAGCAAATGTGTATAAAAATAATTTAACCAACTAGTGGTGGAGAAAATTATTTTCACAACAATGCCAGTAGTTAATTTTTTTTTAATTTACTGTTGCTCAAAGTAGATGACAGTAGTCAACTTTAACATCTTTCTCCTAGTAAGGCTTGTCACTCATGGTTACAAACAATTGCCTTTGAGCCTTTGGGCAGATTATGTAATAGTTTAATTATTACCTAGTAAGTATCTACCAAATACTTGGGTTATGCAATATATTTGTTCTATATGCTCTTTCTATTTTAGGAATAGTGTATTATTAATTTTTAAAAATAAGTTTGTTCTTTATGGCTTCTATTCTTCGCAATGATGCTCCTTATCAGAAACACCCTGGTATGTTCTAAGAAGCAACAATAACACTGAACCACAGAAATTACAACAATAGAAAATACTATGAACTCACTGGAAATGAAAAGTTGTTGGGTGAATACCTTTAGGTTCATTGTTCAAAATATTTGAGTTGCTTACAAAGTCATTAGTTGTTTTGTGTTGGGTTTAATTGATGGAAAAGAAAGGAGTATGTGAGAAGAGATTGATATGATTCCTAACGTTTCTGAGTGGAAGACTTAGTAGGGGCAATCAGTGCTCTTTGGTTCTCCACAAGACCATATAGCTTATATCCTGCCTTATGTTGGCACCTTATCAAGCTTAATGGTACTTTTCTTAGCCAAGTTAACTCAGTGTCAGGGAACTCAATCACACATTGACGTTCACAAACTCACTGAGTTCAAAGGATCCCAGCTTGTATGCAACACAATCTATTCTCTCATAAGAGGAACAAAACACTTTAAAATCAAGTTTCTCCTACATGCATGATATTGTGGTATAATAGAATATGGGAATTTAGGGAATGGAAGACATATAACCATAGTTTAGCTGTGTGATACCAGCCAAGTTATTTCACCTTTCTGTGATCCTTTTATTCATCTGTAAAATAAGAACTTTCAGAAAGGCACAGTTAGGATTAGTATAAGAATGTGTCTAAAATGCTAATCATGGCACCTGGCAGACAATACATGACAATCAGCGGTATGTTGCAGCTGGCCCATACCAGCTCTCAAGAACTGGCTGATAAATTGGACATTTTGAGATCTATTTGTTAAACATAAGCATTATTAAAAATTGAATTGTATATACTCACAATTAAACAAAGTATATTAAAAACATAATAAATACTACAAATGTATCATTTCCTCATAATTTTATTGCATTTTACTATCTGTACACTTCTGGGTTACTTACATCTTATGTCTCTGTGAGAGCATAAAATGTATGTGAAGTATTTGGAAAAGTGCATACCACACAGAATATGCTGGTAAAATATAAGTCCCTTTTGGTCTTATAGGGGTTGCTTACACTCTTAGAAGTGGAAAGAGCCTTGAAATAAATTTTCTTTGTGGCTGAGAGAGGTAAAGTGATCTGCCCAAGGCCAATTTGGCTAATTAGGAACAACTCCCAAGACTCAGGGTCCAGTGCCTGAGCCTGATGTTTCCAAGGTATCTCTCTTTTTGTCTTCAAAGCCAGAATAATCATCTCTACTTGTTGGCTCTGGGACTAATTGGGTCATTAGTGAGGCTGAGGCTGGGTTTAGGAGCTCCAGGGTAGTACTTGAAGCTCAATCTAAAGCCTCCTTGCAACATGTCCAGCTCTGTCCTGCACTCCAGCTCTGGTAACTCATGCTGGCCTTGTTCTGGCATCTTGGTTTCTTCCTCACATGCTTGGCAGTTGTGTCAAAGGGCTCTCCTGTTTTCCATCTCCTGGGATTGCTTCCTTGGAATCCTGAGCCTTTATAGTTAGGAATTTACCTTGACCTTACCAGTCCAATCTTCTTCTATAGGTACCCTGGCTTCAATTGCCACTCAAGGTACCCTGGCTTCAATTGCCACTCAGCATGAGTAGATCCGTGGACTTAGTCTGCACTTGGAGTGACTGCTGCTGGAGTCATACATCACTTGTGTCATACTCTCAGCTTCTCCGATGAAACTGGGGACATGGGCACTCACCTACAAACTTCCACATTCTCCCTGAAGAACTGGGCTTCTTTATCTCAGCTCCCATCTCTTAGAGCTAGTCTAACTCTGGGTCACATACTGTCTTGGTCTTCTCTGTCCGTTGGTGGTTGGCTCAGCTAGGGAAGATCTGGTCACAGAATATGAAAAAGAAAGTGAGACTACAAGGGACAGTACCTCTACTAACTACAAGGGGCAATATCTCGATTAAACAAAAACAATGTGGTATTGACTCCTTGTAGACATGGTTCATTCCATGATGGGGGCAGGGAAAATAAAAGAGAAGCCTGAATATCTTGTGATCTTAGTGGGGAAACACCAGCAGCTTTTCCATTAGAATCAGCATGGGATATTCTTCTACTGTTAGTCCATTCAGGCTGCTGTAACAGAATACTTTCTAGGTGGTTTATAAGCAACAGGGTGTCTGGTGAGCACCTACTTTGTGGTTCATAAACAATGTCTTCTTGCTGTGTTCTCACATAACAGATGCATAAAGGAAGCTTCAGGGGCACTGACTCCGATCCACCTCCCAAAGGATGTATCATAGAACATGATCATATTGGAGATGAGTTTTCAATCAATGACTTTTAGGTGAATTTACACATTTACTGTACAGCATTTACTAACTCTTTGGAGTCCACATGCTCTATAAATTATTCCAGAGCAGGTGGTAGCAAACTAAAGCTCACAGACCAAATTCAGCTCTAGCCACCTGTTTTTCTTTTATAAAGTTCAACTGAAACATAGCCATGTCCACTTGTTTTTCATTGACTCAGAGTTGAATAGTTCCAAGAGAAGCCAAAGCCTAAAACATCTACCATCTGACTCATGACAGAAACGTATGATGGCACCTGTTCTAGGGCACAGATAAAGAAGGAGAGCTTTCTAATTCCTTTTATAAAACAAGCATAACACTGATAGAGAAGCTGGAAAAAGCACACACACACACACACACACACACACACACATACACACAAGAAAATCACGGACCAGTATCATTCATGAATATTGATGCAACACACTAAAGAGAAATTAGTAGGGAAAATATTTCACTAAAACTTTATTGACATTTTTTGAATGGAAATTTGGTTCAGTGCCACATACATCTTAATGGCACTGGTTTTGGTTTAATGAGTCCACTGTGTTTAGGATGAGAGATACAAATATAAAAAAGTTATAATTGGTGCCCTCAATATGCTTGTAATTGATGGGGGAAATAGACACTAAAAATATTCTAATCCCAAAGTGATGGAATTGATCAGGGTATCAGTGGGGGTTCTTGACGTGATTGTTAGGCCAGGGGTTTCAGAGGGAGCTCATGAAGGACAGGTCTCTAGCATTGGGCACCATCATTTCACCTATGTCGATTCCTGACCTGTGAATAAGAATATTGTATTGTGCATTGATACATTACCTGTGTGTAGCATCGACCTGCTTTCAGCAATTGAGGGTAGACATTTTGCTTACTGTCATGCTCCCTGTGCCCAGCATTGAGTCTGGCTAGCGACTCCTAAAGGACAGGCAACTTGCATTGTGAATTTCATCTTCCTTGTGCTTAGAACCAGGCCTGGTACACCATATGGAATGAAGGTTAACTGAGTTGAAGTGTCAGCAGAGTTTACCCGGGTAAATACAGGACAGCAGGGGATAAAGGGTACAGGAAGTAGCCTGAAAAAGGAATGATATAGTTGTTGAGACTGATATTTATACTTTTTAGTCTTACCTCTCAGTTTTTCCTTCTGATGTTTTGATCATTCCTGGCAAATGGGTCATGGAGATACATTGCTGGCAATAAGGCTTCTGCTTCCTTTTGGGGGCCACTTGAAGAGATTTATTTAGCTCAAAGTTCTGAAGGTTCAAGGGCATAGCACTAGCATTAGCTCTTCTCTGGTGAAGTTCTCACAGCAGATGGCATCACAATGGTGGCAGAGCATGTGGAAGAGATTGAGTTGACAGAGAAGAAGCCAAGAGAAACTCTCTCTTCTCTCTTTTATAACAATTTAGTCTTAAGAGAACTAATTCATGGTCTTAAAATAATTACCTTAATCCCTTCGAAGGGAAACACCCCCAATGACCAAAGGACCTCCCACTAGGCCCCACTTCTCTCTCGCTCTCTCTCTGAGGAAACTGTTTGGATTTGAATTCCTGTTAAGTACAAAGAAAATTAAACCAATAAAAAAATAAAATTATTTTCCTTTAGAGGAAAAATGTACAGGAAAAGACAAAGTAATTATAGTAACTATATAGTTTGACTATGAATAGATATTTGATAGTCATGATGTAAATACTGAATGTTCATCTAGTTAAAATGTTGATATAAATATATCCAGAGGATAGCTTAGGCCCCACCCTTTAAAGGTCCACCACCGGCTAGCATTACCTACAGTCAAGCCTCCAAGACAGGAACACTTGGGGATAAGCCACATCTAAAACCACAGCAAGGCCTCAGTTCCGTTCACGGTAGGATTCACATCTTGCTCATTTGCAGTGAGCTTTGGCTTTCTGGGAGATGACTTGTTAGGCTCAAGAAGAAGTGGTTCAGAATCAACTTACTTTGACATACTTTCATATTTTTCCCCAATTCTACTTGGAGAGAGATTTTTTTGTTATTTCATGGTTTTCTGATGAAAGATATCACAGGTGGGAAAATCTTCAGCAATCCCCAAGTGTCAGAAACTTTCAAAGAGGAAGGAGAACATGCTTTGAAAGCTGAGTTAAAACCCTTCTCTCTTCTCAATGCCCTTCACAGCCTCAGGACTGGTCTTTTCAATTTGTCTTTTGAAGTTCTGTTATCTTTCAAGCTTAATTCCTCTTGGAGTGTGACCAACTTACTAGAGTAGCTACATTTTTCAAAAGGAATATTGAAACCAGAGTATTTCCATGGGAACATGGATTAGCATTCCTACACTTTTTCTCTTGCTTGTACTTTCTTCCTTCAAAAGCTCAGTGTCTTGCAAACTTGTAGTTCTCATGCTTTTGTTTCTCAATAGAATTGACAAGGATGAGCAAGGTTAATACATTAAAAGTGTTCTTCCTCCATCCTGGAGATTTTGTGAATGAATTCAGGCCCAGATGTGAGATTGTTGATTCTTAGAAGCCAAGAAACTCAACACCAGTTTTTGAAGTTCCAGTGTATTAAGAAAAAGTAAGAAATGTCAAAATATGTGTTATGTGTCAGAGTTTTTCATGGATAGCAATCTAATCTCATTTGGAGATAATGTCAGTATTCTAAGTTTGGCCTTTTTGTCAATGTGTGGCTTGGAGCAAATAGCCTCCTTCTTCCCTATGATGGCCCCTATACTAAATGTATATATCTACCATGCATAGTTGATGTCCCCTGAGTATTATGCATCAGAAGCTATTAGTCAGCAAACAATGAATTTCAGAGATTCTTGATATTATTTAATAAATAAATAAAATTTTAATCTGAAGTTTTTTAAAATTTAAATTTAATTAATTAATTTATTTGGGTTGGTACTGATGTTTTGACTCAGGGTCTTGTTCTTGCTAGGCAGAACCTCTCCTACTTGAGTCACATCTCTAGCCCTTTTTATGTTGGTTATTGAGTTAGGGTCTTGCTTTATGTCTAGGCCTGCCTGTACCATGATTCTCTTATTTGTATTTCCCCAGTAGCTGGGGATGACAGCTACTCTGTGGGCAGAGAGAGGAATATTGTGGCCAGCTTGAATAAAAGTTATTGAGACTTTTTTAAAAAAACAAGCCAGGCATGGTGGTACATGCCTGTGGTCCACTCAGGAGGTGGAAGTAGGAGGATTGGGATCTGAGTCAGGTCTGGGCAAAAGCCTGAGACCCTATCTGAAAAACAAACTAAAAGCAAAAGGGCTAGAGGTGTGGCTCGAGTGATAGAGTTGTTGCTTAGGAAGTCCAGGGCTCTGAGTTCAACATTAGTACTGCCAAGCCACAGAGACAGAGAGAGAAAGAGAGAGAGAGAGAGAGAGAGAGAGAGAGAGAGAGAGAGAGAGAGAGGATACTATATGCTAAGAGTTTTTCACTTAGGGACAAGGTGCCATGGTGGTTTGTGAATGAGTTATAGATATACCAAAATAAATTATTGTTCTCAGAGGATGAATTGATGCCCTTGAAGTGGCCAAGAAGTATCTAGGACCAGTGATAATAGTTTTGATATGTACTCAAGGTTGCCAAACAAATATAGCCGTGTTGTTTGTGTGTTGTGGCATTAAAAACCATGAGAAATTCTGTTTCCTGTTTTTTTGGCTACAAACCAAAATTCTGATGGATACTACTGAGTCCTTTCAGGTTACCAATACGGTTATCCTTCTTGCTCTCTACCTTTCTTCTTCATGAATTGCTGTAAAAAAAATTCTTACGTAATCACAACAATGTACTAGACATAAAAAGAAAAGCTGGGCTCTATGTGGTGGTACGGATCCAAAGCCTGAGGCCTAGTCCCAACTTTGCCATTGCCTCTTGTATGTACTTACGTCACTGAACCTTTTTACATCTCAGTCCTCTCTTATATCATTTGAAGGGTAGGAACCAATGTAACATTTCTTTTGCATCTTTGCCAGAATTACCTATGAGATGCTGAAGCAACAAATTCAGTAGACAGATGTTAACCTTATTAACCATCACATCTTGACAGATGTAGCTCGAGTAACTTAGGTGGATATTGAGGCCCAAAACTGCTCATTTATTCCCAGTTGCTGCCTCTACATTTGTTGAATTTTCTAAAACCATCCATGCATTAAAATATATTCTAAAAATATTTGCCTGTATCTATATATACAACCAATCATCCAAGATGCAATAATCAACTAGATTGATCCTTACAATGACAATTTCAAATTGTCACTGTTTCCACTATTAGAGAATATAAAAGAGTAGAGCATGTATGTATTTGTATATTCAGAGCCTTATTTAGATAATTAGCCTTACTAATTCTTTAATTAATAACCAGTAATAATTTCATAAACGTGTCAAAACAAATAAAAGTGTTACTCTTAATCTATGACTGGGGAATTGTGTATGTGTAGATGCCTTTTATTTTCCTGAATCCCTGTATCCTATGAACTAACTGCCTGCTTCTCTTTGGGTTCACCATATTGAGTCTGGCACTTTCTCAGCTAAGATGCATTAACATGCAAAAAAGGTAGAACTCAAGTGTAATTAAAAACATCAACAAAATGAGCTCTAGTTTCTATACCACTGGTGAACTAAGATGTTCAGTCATAAAATCATAAAACAATGAATATTCAAAGCATTGATTTTATGTGATGATAGTATCAATTAGTTTGTTTTGGTCATTATTTTTGAAATTTAGAATTTCAGTTCATGCTTAATTAACTGTAAAACTTAACAGCATAATAGAGAAGATTAGCGACCCTGATTACTGAGGGACAAGGACTCTTTTGGAAATAGGTGTTGACTTTTGATAGTCTCATTGTATGAAAAGCACAGAGGACAAAGTGAGTTGAATCTTTACACTGATACCTGGCCCAAGAAGACCTTTGAAAAACAGAGTTTGAAACTAGCCCTTGGTTCTTAGATTTGGTATTTTATAATGCATTAAAAGTATAATGGGTATTCAGGAGTCTGGAAAAATTCTGCAATGGGAACACTTAGAGGACTGGTCAGTTGGCTACCAAAGGTCTATTTGCCTAAAGGGTTTTAGAATCCTCTGTTAGAGAACCAATTATAGGAGAAGAAAGGGGCAGGAAGATAGCAAACCCAGCAGTAAAACTCTTATCATAATAATAAAAGAATGAAAATTTATTAACATCTATCACAGCTTCTGAGTTTAACTTGGTGTCTTACCCATATTTGTCTTCTACTCCAGTGTGGTGGGTAGATATTGAACATAGGACTGGAAAGAGTTGCTTTGTTGATGTCTTTTTGGATGGTGTTGGTGCTTTCTAAAAAGGAGTATAGCATGAAGGCAGAATGGATTACTTCTGTCTTCCGCTTTTTGGAGACTTGGAGGCTTGTATATCAGAAGAGCTAAGAAGTTCCTGCAGGACTTTTGGGAATGCTTTGGGAACACATGAGCCAGCCAAAGCTACTGAAGAAAAATTAATTTCAGATAAATAATTTTAAGTTTATTTCTTCAACTATTTCAAAGACATTGTTTGAAGAAGAAATTGTAAAGACTGAACTAATTTTTTGAAGATGATCACATGATAACCAATAGTTTGACCAACTCCTACAAATTCCACCCAAAATAATAATTTATGTGACAAATTGGTTAGTTTGTAGGGCACAGACAGGAAGTGCTGATTGGGTGTCTGTGTTGGGACTCTTCCGTCATTATGATACTATACCCTCACCTCAAACACCTTTTGTTTTTGGTAATGCCTGGATTTTTAGGTATAGTTCTCAATGCCATTTCAGGATCCAAAAGAGATTTATTTATTTATTAATGAAGAAGACCTCAAACACAAGATACAGATAATCATGCTGAGTAAACACTTTGTTCTTAAATTCATCTTTAAATTTAAATGTGCTTTTGGAGAAATCCAACACAAATCCAAGGTAGAAGACTTGTGCTGGTCAAGATGAAGGCAATGTGATAGTCATCAGAGGATGAGAACTGCTGAGACTCTCACACACAAGGTCACATGTCCTTGTGCACATACATGCAATAGTTGCATGTTCCCACACAAGTGGCTTCAACATCCTTGAATTCAAAGACACCTATCTTTTTACCATTGAAAATTCTTATTCTATATGGAGTGAGACTTTAGGCAATCTGAGTTTGTTTATCAAAGAATTTGTTTCCAGATTGGATAATAGAATTTTGAAATGCTAATTTGTTGAGCTTTCTTTTCTTTTGTGTGTACTCACTTTGTTTGGCTGGACTGTGGCAGCTTTGGAATGTAATTTTTAAAAGGCAGCTGTGCAAATTTGACAAATAATCACTAGTAAATTAATGGTTTGGCTTAGTCCCATAGTGAACCATTATTATTAGCATCTTTCAATAGGCTTACAGACAAAAATATTAATGTCAATGCATAGTATATATGTATTTAATGTGGGAATATTCTAATTTTAATACTAATTCACATTTTTGTATACTCAACACATATTATTATTGAAGGTTGATTAGTACAAGAGGTTGAAGTGCATCCAATACAAGATTAGCAATAATTTTTAATTAGAAAATTGTCACATTAAATCCTTTTATGAAGTAGGCAGATATAAATAGTAAATGGAGTCACTTAGGAGCTTTTCTCGATAAGTGGCCTTGGATTGGAAATCTAGAGGACTGTATTCTGATCATACCTTCACCTTTGACTTTCATAGTGATCTTTATAAATTGTTTGATAGATCCTTCAGAAACTAGGGACATATTAAATGATCAATAAGTGCTTTTGAAATCCATTAAGCCTAGGAAAAAGAACTTAAGGTCTTTGATTTCCAATAGGATGGCTTTTGAGGCCTTTGAAGGAGCTCCCGAGACAAATTTGTAATAAAACTAAAGCACCTGAATTTTGGAGACTTCAGATTTTCTAAATGAAGGCTAGATTCTATGTACTTGAAAGAAGACAGGAATTTTTTTCTTTTTAGCATAAAATTACATATGTAATATGTAATTTGCACTAACCTATATGATATTTATCATTAAAATTGTTTTGTTGTTGGGCTTTGTGGTGCATCCTAGCACTTCACAGTCTTAAGCAAGAGTATCCTGAGTTCAAGGTCAACACAGTCTATATAGGGTGACAATGTTTCCCAAAACCAACTGACTGGCAAAAAACCAAAAAACTAAACCTAAACAAAACAAAATGAAGAAACACAAAAACCCCCAACAATGAAACCAACCTCCCCACCACACACCATTTTTCAATGGCTTTGAGCCTTAGTGGAGATGACCAGAAGAAAAGAGACTTGCTCTGTGTTTCTATCTCCAGTGCATTTCTTTTGGAGAGTTATTCTCTGCACTTGTAGGCCTGTTCAAACTTGGAGAATGTCAGGGGTCCTCCTGTCCTTTAGGACTGCTATTCATTTTGCTTGGAAATGACCTTTGTGATTGCTGTCTTTTGCTTCATCACATATTTACAATGCAGGAGCACAAACTGATTAAAAATGACAGCATTTTCTGACTGCCACATTTCCTCTTATATCTTGGATTAATTTTCTATGATGACTAAAACAAATTACCACATATTAGTGGGTTAGAATAATACAGACTTGTTATCTTACATTTTGGTAGGTTTAAAAGTCCAATACAGATGTCACTGGGCTAAATTCCATTTGTTGGCATGGGTATCCTTCCTTGTGGAGACTCTAGGGAAATTACTTTCTCTGCCTTTTCCAGTTTCTAAAGGCTGTACATATTCCTTGGATCATGGCTTCTCCCCCCACCATCTTCAAACCAACTATACTGCATCTTTCTTTCATTATCACCTTCTCTCCTATTGTCCTCTTCTGCTTTACCCTTAAACTTTTCAAGACCCTGGGATTACAAGATCACTGAGATAATCTAGAATGCTCTCTACATCTAAAGATCCTTAATTTAATCTATCCTCAAAGTTCTTTTTGCCACATAAGGTAAAATATTCCTGTGTTCCTGACATTAAGATGGGTGGAACCATAGCACAAAGCTTGGTGGCAAGGAAGTGATATGGCCATAGATCCAAGGGTCCTCACAGATGTCTACAGAATATTCCACCTTGCAACAACACAATATACATTCTTCTCAGCAGCCAATGGAACTTTCTCCAAAGTAGACCATAGCTTAGGGCACAAAACAAGCCTCAACAAATATAAGAAAATTGAAATAACCCCCTGCATTCTATCTGATCACAATGCAACAAACCTAGAATTCAGCAACAAAAGCAGCAGCAGAAAATATGCAAACAATTGGAGGTTGAGCAATGCATTGCTTAAACAATCAGTGGGTCATAGAAGAAATAAGGGAAGAAATCAAAAAGTTCCTGCAATTTAATGAAAATGAAATGAAAACACAACCTATCAGAAACTAGTAGATACAGCAAAGGCAGTCATAAGAGAAATGTTTATAGCCTGACTGCATATATTAAAAGAACTGAAAGATTTCAAACAAATGATCTAATGCTGCATCTCAAACGCTAGAAAAACAAGAACAAGCTAAACCCAAAAGAAGCAGGAGAGAAATAATAAAAATAAGAGCCAAAATCAATGAAATAGAGACAAAAAAAAATACAAAGAATCAGCAAAACAAAAAGCCAGTTCTTTGAAAAAATAAACAAGATTGACAAACCCCTGACAAATCTGACTAAAATGAGGAGGGAAAAGACCCAAATTAGTAAAATCAGAAATGAAAAAGGGGAGATAACAACAAACACCAAGGAAATCCAGGGAATCATCAGGGACTACTTTGAGATCCTACATTCAAATAAATTGAAAAATCTAGAAGAAATGGACAAATTTCTAGATACAAATGACCATCTAAAACTGAACCAAGAGGATATTAATCACCTAAACAGATCTATAACACACAATGAAATTGAAGCAGCAATTAAGAGTCTCCCAAAAAATAAAAGTCCAGGACTGATGGATTCTCCACTGAATTCTACCAGACCTTTAAAGAAGAACTAATGCTAACACTTCTTAAATTTTTCCACAAACAGAAAGAGAAGGAACACTGCCTAATTCATTTTATGAAGCCAGTTTACACTCATACCAAAACCTGACAAGAACACATCCAAAAAGGAGAACTATAGGCCAATCTCCTTTATGAATGTAGATGCAAAAATCCTCAATAAAATAATGGCAAACCAAATTGAACAACATATCAAAAAAATCATACACCATGACCAAGTCAGTTTTATCCTAGGGATGCAGGGATGGTTCAACATATACAAATCATTAAATTTAATACAGCACATTAGCAGAAGCAAAGACAAAAACCAGTTGGTCATCTCAATAGATACAGAAAAAAGCCTTTGATAAGATTCAACACCACTTCATGATAAAAGCTCTATGAAACTAGGAATAGAAGGAATGTTCCTCAACATTATAAAGGCTTATATGACAAACTTACAGCCAACATCATACTTATTGGGGAAAAACTAAAGCAATTTCCCTTAAAGTCAGGAACAAGACAAGTGTGCCCACTCTCCCCACTCTTATTCAACATAGTCTTGAAATTCCTAGCCAGATCAATAAGGCAGGAAAAAGAAATAAAAGGAATAGAAACAGGTAAAGAAGTGGCTAAACTGTCCCTCTTCACCAATGATGATATGATCCTATACCTCAAAGATGCAAAAACTTCTAGATACCATAAGGAGCTTTAGCAATGTGGCAGGATACAAAATTATCTTGCAAAAATCAGTAGCATTTCCATACACCAACAATGAACAGATTAAAAAAGAATATAGGAAAACAATTCCATTTACAATTGCCTCAAAAAATCAAATACTTGGGAATAATCTTAACAAAGGATATGAATAACTTCTACAAGGAAAACTACAAGTCATTTAAGAAAGAAATTGAAGAAGACAGTAGAAGGTGGAAAGATCTCCCGTGCTCATGGATTGGTAGAATCAACATAGTAAAAATGTATACTACCAAAAGCAATCTACATGTTCAGTGCAATTCCCATCAAAATCCCAATGACATTCATCACAGAGATTGAAAAATCTACCCTAAGGTTTATTTGGAAACACATAGGACTGCAAATAGCCCAAGCAATACTGATCAAAAAGAACAATGCTGGAGGTATCACAATACCTGACTTCAAAATAAACTACAGAGCCATAGCAATAAAAAAAGCATGGTACTGGCACAAAAACAGATATGAAGACCAGGGGAACAGAACAGAGGACCTGGATATGAATCCACATAGCTATGCCCACCTTATTTTTGACAAATATGCCAAAAACATATGATGGAGAAAAGGCAGCCTCTTCAACAAATGTTGCTGGGAAAACTGGGTATCTGCCTGCAGAAAACTGAAAATAGATCCATGTTTGTCATCCTGTACAAGTATCAACTCAAAGCAGATTAAGGACCTTAATATCAGACCTGAAACCTTGAAGCCTGTATAGGAGAGAGCAGGAAATACTCTGGAAGCAATAGGAATAGGCAAGTACTTCCTTAGTAGAACTTAAGCAACTCAGCACCTAAGAGAAAGGATTGACAAATGGGACTACATGAAATTAAAAAGCTGCACAGCAAAAGAAATGGTCTCTAAATTGAAGAGGCTACCCACAGAATGGGAGAAAGTCTTTGCTAGATATATATCAGACAAGGGACTGATAATCAGAATATACAGGGAGCTCAAAAAACTAAACTCCCCCAAATAAAGAAATGGGCAAATGAATTGAACAGATCAATGTATCAAATATGTCATACTTGAATTCACCCTTCCATGACTCTCTTTTATCCTCCCTCCCCTAAGTCCTGGAACAGTTTAAACAGATATCATTTTTGCATTTACATACATGTGAATACATTATTTGCACTACATCCATCCTCCTACCCCTTTCCTTGCCACCTCTCTCCTTCCACCAAAGCCCTTTTTTGAGATGGGTTTTTTCCAAGATAGGGTCTTGTGAACTATTTGCCTGGGCTGGCTCTGAACCACGATTCTCCTGACCTCTGTCTCTTGAGTAGTGAGGATTACAGGCATGAGCCACTGGTGCCTCACAGAAATTTTTATTCCTAAATAGTTGTATTAAGGTTATTTTCAGGGCTAGGGCCTGACATGCAGCAATTACAAGTTCTCTTGCAGTCTATGTCTAAAATTTAGGTGACTTTTAGTGTGGTCTTACCATAGAATTTCTATGGTAAACATAGTTCTGCAAGTTGGCTTTAAACATTATACTTTAGTGTCATTAATGGAAAGGAAACACAAAGCAGAGGCATGTGCATTTAGAAATAAGCAAGGTGTAACCAGTCTATTGGGAGCAACTCACCTATTTAGTAAGTTATTTTTATTTATTGATTTTTAGTTTTTAAATATCATTTTGTTAGGATATCTTTGTTGTATGGTGGGATTAATTGTGACAATTCCAAGGCTTGTGTTGTAATTTGGTTATATCACCTCAACATCTCCCCTCATTGATCCACTCCCTGCTCCACTTAAGCAGTTGCAAGAGGTTTCTTTGTTCTGTTTCATTTAAGTATATGAAGTCCATAAACCATATACTCTCACCTTAATCTCCTTCATTCACCCTCCTCCTCCCACAAGTACCCCCATACACTGTACCTGTTTTACAGTCCTATCTTTTATTACTAATATTTAAGTAGATGTTCAAAGGGGTTCCTCAATGTATCTCCACTGTGAGTATACTTTACTTTGGTCCATTCAACCCCTTCCATTACTCTCCCTTACCCCTTTACCTTCCACTTCCCTATTTTTCAGAAGCTTTCAATACATATCTTTATATCCTCTTGGTAGGCTATTTTTGATGGGGGATAACACATGTTCTTAGAGATAATAAATCTTTTCACCAATGGATCTCAATATCTAGCAGACTATGTGGCTCATAAATTCATGGCAGAACTAACCTGGTAAGGTACCAAGCATTCTAATGCCTACTTAACATGACTGGAAGAGTCTTGCCTTTCAACTGAGTTACCTTTAAATAACAGCTAATTGCTCTTGGAATATCAATCAGATGCTCTCTATGGGAGATGAATGCTGCTATCCATTTAGTTGTGTCTTTTCAACTACCAAATCCATTTCTAATTATTATTACATAGCACCCTTATTCATAGAATGTAAAATCAAATATAATTTGAAAAAAATCTTTAAAAATTTCTATTAAAATACAAAAAATTGGTTTTGTGATATATGTAGAATATACCATTAATCAGAAACTTACCAAGTGATCATATTTTGTCCTAAATTTCACTCTCACACTATCTATAAAAGAACAGCTTACTATAAAAATTGGTAAACAGGTACTAGGGGACCTGAATAACCTACTTAAGAGGATAGGGTATTTTGAAATACTTGTGGGAAAAAAACTCCTAATCCTCCAGCTAAGAGGTGTTTATTTAGTAAAGCAGGGAAAATTGAGTATTTGTTTTTCAATATATTGCTAGTATAGTTTGACACATTGTCTATTTGGCAGTAGTTGCAATGAATTTATTTTAAAATTTTCTACATTTATACCTAGTTAGCGCAAGTCACTAAGATTTTGCTGTATTTAGCCATTTTTAGTGGGAACATTTTCTGCAAAATTTTCTGTTTTGCTTAGATTTTAGACTATTCTTTTTAGTGGAAAATGGCTGTAAGTGTGCAAAAAAGAATTCAAAAGACTCCAGCAAGAAGACATTATAATCATTTGGAATTCTCTATCCCTGCAAAATTCTTGAATTAGGTGTATGAAGGAAATCCAACTTAACGAACAGCTAATTGGACAAAGCAAATGCATATTAGCAGACCTGGAATTTGCACCACACTTGTCCTTGGTTTTGCATCCCTTTAGTGGAAGCATGTCTTCAGTGTCCCCGATCATATTCTTCATGGGTCCTTGAGGTGTAACACACGATCAAGTCTCCCACAAGGCTCCACCAGCTTTAAGAATAGCACCTGGCCTGGTAACTGACTGTTCTTGCTGGTCCATCAACACAGAAGGTACAAAATGTAAAATCAAAGGCAATTATGGGGGATTTACAAGCTGTTGATTTATCATACACTAATCCACCAAGTATCAAAATATCTTAGATTTCTCTTAAACTATACTATGATTGTTAGGAAAATTACCTTAATAAAGTGAAGGTTTATGTGTAGTGATGGTTGGTGATACTTGGAGCTTGAGGATGTACATCAAATAGGTTTGAATGTCTCTTTTATCTCTCAGCTTCCTAATTTCTCTCCCTATCTTGGGCTGTTTTTATAATTATAATTGGAATTCCTCGTGTTTCAAAATGGTGTTGTTTCAGCTTATGATTCATGGGAATTTTCATCATTGCTTAAACAGTTGTTCTTGCTGCACTTGGAATCATTTGACAAAGCTGTGTGGTGCTGGCAAGCCTCCGGAAGGAATGCAAGGTGTTCATGAAGTAAAAGAAGTAACTCATTAAAGAGAGCCCTACAGGAGTGACTGTAATGAGCTAGGATTTCTCCAGAGGTCTGTTGCCTGTCTGATGACAATAGGAAACATTTTTCTGAACAAGGAGTTTTTAAATCTCCAGTGGAGGTATGCCATTAAGTTCTAAGATACTTAATTTTTTCCACCTGGCTTAGTCAGCAGTGGCTGTAACTGCTTTTTCAGTGAAACAAAGCATATCACCCAAAAAATTTTGCCATGCTAGACCTCTTGCTTTTGGTCTCTGTGGGAAAGCTTCAAGATTTAGAACAATTCTTTAATTATTTAGGAAGTAGAACAACTTGAAATCACAGTGCTTTTTGTTTTCCTGAATATGATTACAGCATACTGGCTTTTTGAGCTAAAACTTAACAAATTATGAAAGTTGGCCTAAGTCAAATAGAATCTTAGAGTAAACTGGGGTATACACTTTATGTAGCAATACAAAGCTTCTATTAGGGAACAAGATTAAGTCTGTTTTTTTTTTTGATTAAGGACAGCATGCTGAATGCAGTTGATAATTATATATTTCAGTATCACTAAGACTAAATTTCTAATGTTCCCACTGAAAAATTTTTAAGTATTTAAGATGATGGATATATTAGCTTAATTTAATAATCCCACATTGTATTACAAAATCATTATGTCACTTTGTGCCCCATAAATAAAATTAATTTGTCAATATATAATGAGAAGTAAATAAAAAAGAAAAATTGGTGTTATAAAAACTGAGAAATTTCAGTTTATTAGCTTAGGCTGAATTTTTGAAACATCAGCATTCCAGTTGGACATAATTTGGCAGTCACTGGTACAAAACTATATTAGTCGCATAGTGCTCTAGGAGTGCTTTTTGTAAAAGTAAAGCTAATCTAGTCTTTATGTCTTGGAATATAGTATTTGGAAAGTTTACTCTGATGGTTAACTGTGTGTTGAGGCATGGGAAGATGAAACCAGGCTCCTTACATTGAATTCCTTCATGGTCTAGGGGAGAAGGATTGACCATTAGCTCCAAGACTTTCCCTCCAGAATCGTACAGTAAGCAAGAAGTCATCTGCCAGTGGGTACTGCTGAGGACACAGCATCACTTTAATTCAGGCAGAAGTTATGATTACCAAGGATGTGTCTTGAGAGGCAATATATATTGAAACTGGAGTGGAAAGGGCTATTTATGTAGGAAAGTTCACCATCAAATCACTGACTAGGATAAACAACTGATAGAGAAAAATCAACGCTTATTACAATAGTAACATTGTAATCTGCCGATTTCTCTAAGCACTGTATGTGATGCTGAACAAAATCCTCTCAATTACCTCCCACTGGAGAATCAACTATGGTTGTGGAAAATCCATCTTTTTGTTGTACATCTTTCCACAATTTTTTGAATTATATTTAAGCATGATATAGTGTTCCTGATGTTAGTGAAGCACCCAATTCAGCATTAATTTCTCTGGGTGGAAATATGAGTCTATACTTTGGTTAGTCATAGCACTGTTATGTGATTTGATCATTTCTGAGCAGATTGATACATATTCATCTAAAGTAGAGAGTTCTGAGAGCTCAAAAATATTCATTTTTGAATCATAAGCAGCTACAATATCATAGACCACACAAGTTTTCTAATCTTATTTAATTTAATTTTTCTGCTGGTCTAACTTTGATTAGAAGTTCAAATAAATCTGTGATACTTCTATGCCTTGATTCTGTTAATATATTTCTTCACTCTCTCTGGTACAGTAGTACTGGCAAGTAAATTAATAGTTACAGAATTGTAGCAGAGAACCAACAGGGTTATTTGAGGTGGCTATTATTACTTGATTTCCACACGGTTATGATTTTGTAAGAGTATACTCAGCCTCATTTTGTAAGCAGATTTTCACATAGATATGGAAATTCAATGGAGAAGAGAATCTTTCCAAGTGCCCCCAGACACATAAACCAGTAGGGGGCACATAAAACAAAATGAGTTTAAAAGATAGTTGCACATAGAGTTATTTTAATCCATTCCATTTTAAATACCACAATAAATTTAATTTTCACAATAAATTAAATAACCATATTCAGTTTACAAAATAGAATTACTTAGTATGAAACCAGTATTTACAACAATATACACTATGTACACGATGCTTCTCTTTGTTGGTATACAACATGGAAGTAAAAGGACTTGACTTTCCAACATGTGATTGACATGCTACAAGTGACACGATGGTCCATACGAGGAAACAATAGTGCAAAATCACCACAGAAACTTTGGAACAAGGTCAATTTCATGAGAGAAGACATTCTTTCAAATAATAAGAAAATAGCGTTTTCTGTTTTCATGACACCAATTCAACATCTGAATTAAAGAGCCAGCTTTCCCTTAGGAAAAAACAAAATGCATAACTGAATCCTCTATTTCCTGAAGTTTCACAGCCATTGGTACATTTTCACACGTTCATCTTTTGGCTTAAATCTATGAAAATGGCAGGTGATAAATTCTGGATCAAAGGAAGACTAACTCTTTGAGAATAGCTGAAGCCACTTTCCCCCAATACCACCACCTCTTCATTTTTGTAAATAGCTTAAAAGATGCAACTAGGCAGACAGAAATTTATTTTCTTTGTAAATTTTCAGTAGAAAAAGAACTAATCTTATATTTGGTCACACACTGCATATGTACAAGTATACATGGAAAAATGACTTGGATAGGAAAAGTGCATATTTTAATCTAAAGGAGACATTGTGTATCTCCAGGCACAACACATAGTGCGGTATGGCATATTATTTTAGGGCCAGTTCAATGTCCTCCCAGTGATCTGGTAAAACTTTTGATTAAAAGGGTGAAAGAATTTGCGCAATTTGGTAATGACAGAGGGGTCCACCTCTGGATGAATGCGTCCCTTGCTGCCTGCCAGGCACTTATTAAAGATAATGTTAAATCGCAAGCAGTAAAACCCTCTGGTAGCATTGAAATATAAATTGTATTGACTTATCCTTGGAGGAAGATTTAGGAACTTCTCCACTAGCTGAAGTTCTGGCAGAGGTTCTGTGATGAGGCGGTCTCCATCGACAACGTGGAATTGCTCAATTGGAAAGTATTTCAGCCACCTTTCCAGGTGTTTGGTGTAGATGCTGGTTCTTACTGCCTTGTATTTTGTGTTCACTTCACAGGTATTAGGGTCTATGGCCAGCTTCTCAAACTTGTAATATGTTTTGTTCTTCCTCTCCTTCCCTTCTAGCACCTGAGTATAATCAGAAATAGCTCTTGTGGTTGGCTCCCTGACAATGATCAAGAGCTTGATGGATGAGTTCATTTTGTAAATCCTTTCTGGAACCTCCTCCGTGATAAAATATGCTGGGCTCTTTTCAATTGTGATTTGCTGAGGGTAGGAAAAAGGCATCTTTTTCCTATACCAGTCAATGCCCTTGGCATAATTCTCATCATTGTCAAAAAAGTGGATTTCTTGAGAGGCTTTGACCACTGCTGGATGGAGGTTCAGCATCTCTAGCAGGGCTCTTGTGCCCCCTTTTCTCACTCCAATGATAATGGCCTTGGGGAGCTGCTGGACCAGGTCATGGAGAGGAACCTGCTCTTTGGAAGAGTTGCCCTTCCGGAACTCATGCAGCAGGCCACGCTTAAACTGCAGAGCACGGAGTGGGAATTCAGCCTGATTGTGGGCTCCACTAACTCGGCCTTCAATGGGGCAAATGGGTTGTAGCCTGTAAACAACAGAGAGACACTGTAAGAAACTCATGGCGACTAACCTCTCATTGTTCTGCTTTCTCAGACTAAGACTTTAAATGCACAAAGAAAGCCACTGGTTCCCAGCCTGCTGCAATTCATAATGAACATATGTTTGGGAAATTTTATTTTAAGTAACCCTATATTAAATGGAGCACACATAATTGATGGGATTTTTTTATTAGTGCTCCTTAAAATTTTTATTCACCAAGCACTTAATTGACTACAGCGTGTACTTATGCTCGCAGCACAGGATAGACAAGTGACACCAACCATACTAATAACTTTGTTTTAACAGCTCACCAGTCCAAATCATTTAGAAGATGTGAAAGGCAGAAGACTATAATCTTCAGCTGGAAGGCTGAAGGACAGAGAGGAGGCTATTTGTTCTGAGTTTATGTGGTATTATTTTCTTGTATTTCAGCAGCACTCACATGACCATTGAAAATCTTTGTGATATAATTTGAAAACAGGTTCCCAAAATCTTCCCTTGGCTATATGCATCACCATCCTATAAAATTCTAATCTTAGCACTTGCTGCACTTCTTATTCTTTGAGAATTTCTGCCCTTAACCTTGGAGATAGCCAGAAAAGTACTGTATTTCCTCTGCCTCTCTTTCTCTTTCTTTTGAAAGAGGTCAGTATTATATTTTCATTTTGCTGAATGTGGCAACAAACCAATTACCATGAGCAAGTACTGTATATTACCTACCACACCTAGATCATAAGTCAACAAGACCATGATGGGGCCAGAGACCTCAGTGCCAAACACATTTAAGTCAGGGATTAGCATTCATAAAGGAAGGAACGCAAATAGATAGAGCCAGGAAGGTGGGTTTCCACTTTTAAGATTACCTGAAATACTGAACAACCATCTCTGCTTTTCTTTAGAGAGAAAGATGTGGTATTAGCCACTAGATATCAGACTAGAGTGACTGCTTAATTTGGCATAGGCAATATATAGTTATCAAATGGAGTTTTACATAGTCGGAAACTGAACTGAAATTCATTATAATTTCCTAAGTTGATCTGGGAAGGCATTTTAGTCTTGTTGGGAAAATGGTTGTTAAACCAATCTCTCCAAATGAAAGTTTCTAGTTATCACAGTATTTTGGAGTCTGTTTTCATCTCTGTTTCAATGAGGCAGCCACTTCCTTTTCCCAAGAGACACTAGTGTATCTCAAAACCATGCTCAGCCTATTCTGTATAACTTAGTGGAATAGTCTTGGTCTTGCTATATTTAAATAGCTCTTTATTATGATGCTTAAGGAAAAGTATAAACAGGTATTACTTTCATGTAACTTTTTCTTGGCATTACTGGGGTTTGAATTCAGGGCTTGTTCTTGCTAGACAGGTGCTCTAACACTTGAGCCACTGCACCAGCCTTTTTTACTGTTGGGTGTTTTTGAGATAGGATCTCACTCTTCCCCTTGATGCTGGCCTGGAACCACAATCCTCCTGATCTCTGCCTCCTGAGTAGCTAAGATTTCAGGTGTGAGCCACTGGCACACACAATTAAAATTATTTTAAACAGTTTAAAACAATTTGTATTCATTTTGAAAAGTATTAAAATATAGAAAACTGTTAGAAATGTAGTGTTTGTCAGAGTTAATATTTCAGAAAAACATGAACTTTATTTTTAGAAATTTATAAGTGCCACGAATATGCTAGGGCTCTAAATGGAAGATAAAAAATTATTAACAGATGCATAGTCAAAGATGTTTTCAATTGTGATGTGGATTAGGATAAGTTTGTCTTTCAGCTTTTCTTGGGTTCCATTTGGGAATTAAGCCCTAATTTGCTAAAGCATTAATGGATAGACTTCTCTCCTAAGCATTTCGAATGATGCTAATATTGTCCTTGGGAGAATGGAGGAAACAGTCACTCAAATCCTTCTTTCACAGAACCCTGACATAGGTTTCTCTTCTCCAATTGAGTTGGAATAAAATTTTTCTACCTCCTTTTTTACTTTCTTCCTCTTTCTGCTCTGGAGATCATGCCCTGCAGAACAAATGCTTTTTGAACTCCTCAACTCAAGAAAGCATGTAATGACAGAAGAAAATATCATATTTTTTTCCATTTCCTGAAGAGCAGATTCTGATCATTGATCCCTGACTAAAATCCATACAATTCTAAGATTGAAAGGAACAGTTCAAGTAACCTCAGCTCTTTTCTCAGATAGCAGGGTCTTCAGTTACTAAAGGGTAAACCTAAGTAAGCACGGATCAATTTCAGACATAATCTGTTCTACTTCTCAAGAGGAGTTTTCAGAAAGCTCACCAAACAATCCAATTCCTTATAACAGTTATCCAATTAGAGACTAGAGAGCAGGCTAAAATGAACATAACGTTAACTAAGTAATGAATGTGTTAATCATCATTAGAAAAATTACTTAATACAAAGTAAATGAGTGGAAGCTAACCGGAGGTATTAAGAAGAACTTGATATAAAAGTTCCCTTATGGACACAGGACAATAGTGCTACCTTAAGGCTTTTCACTAATAACTACATGAAACTACTTTAGGAAACTACTTGAGGTACTGATCTCAAGTGGTAAGTTTTCAACTAAACTTTTCCCACAGGTGACAACTAGTGAGTGGGAGGTTTACTCAGGGATTTCGAATTGAAAAGCATCAAAATTGACACTAGCTGAAGGAAAATAAGGATCATTGTTATATTATTTTTAAATATCCAAATGACAAGGTCTACAGATTCGCTTAAGTTTTGGAAAGAAAAATGAAAAGAGGATATTTTCATCTCAAAATGTGGCTTCATTTTCATTGACAATGGGAACTGAACTCAGAGAGAACATACTTGAATCTTTCCAGTAGAAGAATTAATTTTAAAGGGCAAAGAAAGAAATTAACTCCTCTGTGCTTGCCAATCACACTGGATACAAAATAGTCCAAGATAATTTAACGGCTAGTCAGCTCATATGGCTGGGACTTCTGCAGGTCCAGCACCTCTTAACTGTTTGCCTATTTAGAGCCAAACTCTAGCTCTGTAATTTCTTCTCGATAGATTTTTCATTGCCTTTTGGGCAATTACTTTGAATGACAACCTCCTTGTCTGGTATGTTCTGTTCCTGCAAACCAGAGCTAATTAACATGGTTAAAAATCCATGCCTGGAGCCATCTTTCCAGGGCAATGGATTGCAAACTTGATGAGCTTCTTTACAGGCACATACATAATTTTAATGTTCCTGAGAGCACATTAATTGTCCACTCATAAATTTCAAAAGGAAGAGACACAGTTACATCATCCCTGTTTGGCTATGGCTTAGAGGTCAACACCAGATGCATGCAAACCACACTGTGCTCTAGTAAATGTTAGGGTTTGCTGTACATGGCTTTATCCCTTCACTGAAAACAAGTGTCAATGCATAAACAATACAAATGGATCTTAATGGAATACCTTGGTTTGAGCAACATGGGTCTCCTTTTAAAATCTCAATAAATCAAATTCAATACTGCAGAAAAGTATGTTTCTTGGGGATTTTGAGAGATGAAAACAAATGAAGAGCGCTTAATGTTATAGCTAAGAAAGTTTACATTAAGAGACAATAAAGTCACATGGGTTTTGCATGTGTTTAGTCACCCACCTATCCAAGCTCCCAACTCTGGCGACTAGATACAGGAGACTCCCAACAGCAAGGCTTCCCAGCACCAGAAGCTTCTGTCTCAGCCACGCCTGCTGTTTGAGTAGCATGGCCCCTCCATCAACCTTCAGGACTGCCACGGCCTGAGATGGAGACAAGGCATTCATCAGCAGTGGTCTCTTACAGGCTCTGTTGATTGTCAAAAAGCCAACAAGAAGTGAAAGATGATTAAGTGATGCTACATGAAGAGTCAGACTCCATACCAACCTTGGTAATTCTCATGATATAACAGGTAATTTAGCAAAACTTACCTTTTTTTCCTGGCCCATGCTATAAAGTGAATTACTGAATCTAGGGGGAAAATAGGAACTAGACAGAACCTTCTAGACAACTATCAAAGTAAATTAAGATGCATATATCCTAACATATATAAGGGTGGGTTTGCATGTATGTTTTTTTAAAAAAGAATCATTCAAAGAGTACTTAGAAAATGAGAAAGCTGAGGTTTACTAGCTGAACAACTGGTAAACTGCAGATTTTGCTTTAAAATAACAGGGCAAATGTTAAGATCCCAGGTCATTTTGGGCATAACAATGATATATTTTCCTTGCGTGTGTTTTATTTTATTTTGTGTTAGTTGTGAGGTAGGAAGGGAGTAAGATCAAAACCAGTTTCTTTACTTACTGAGGTTACCAGCTGGAGCTGGCAAGTTGAGGACAGTGGTTCTGAGAAACCTGCTGTTTTCCTCCATGTGTCCCCCCAGCCCTGGACTGTGGCAATATGCACCAACTAGATCCCCCTGCTGTGTAACCTCCCCTGCCTTTCTGTGCATTTGAACACATTTGCTGATATCAGACTTGCTCTCACATCAAGGAAAAATCTTATCTGGAAGCTTCATTCTCTTATACCTGAAATAAGGCCAGTGGAGGAGCATTGGGCTTTACTAGTGTTGTTATTAAATTTTAGGAAAAAAAGTATAAGCTCTGAATTCATACTTTTTTATTAAAAATAAATCCAATCTCCCTTTCAAGATAAGATTGTTTGCTTCTTATTGAAACTCAAAATAGTAACCCAAGAAGAAGGAACCTGAGACCTGGTGAGGAATTGTTTCACTTCAGTAGTATCTCCATATTTGCTATGTAAATATTTTCTCTGTGCAAAAGGGATATGCTAGGATTGACTGACTTATCTATTCATTCATCAAGAAACTACTGAGCACTTAGAACATTTTCAATCATTAGATAGGTTCATAGGAGATTCCAAAACAGATCCTGAAAGAGTTTTAGCCCTTGGAAAATTGCTCATGTGATTAGGAAACTTGATGTAACCAGGGAATACAACCTGATGTATGAATAAATGTTGCAGGGAAGAAAATTAAGGAAAAGGTCAGAGAACATGGACCCTATAAAATTTTTTTCTTTCTTTTTTTTGTGGAGTTAACAGACTATAGGAAGACATCCATCAATACATAGTCAACAAATACTTATGAACATGCCCTATGTGCTAGACTCTCTGTGAGTGTTGCAGAGAATAACGGTCAAGCAAAATAGAAATAGTTCTTTTCCCATGGGAACCCACAGGCTAATGGAAAAGACAGTGAACCTATATAGGATTAATATATACTTACAAATTGTATCAAGTGTGACAAAGGAAAATGATAGGATCCTGTGAGAAAGAGTAACAGGGAGCCTACTTCAGTCCTTGCTGAAGAAAGGTCCCTGGCTGACAGGTAGAGGAGGGCAAAAAGGAGGCAGGAGTAGGGCAAAGTGAGTTTAGGGCAGAGGAACCAACACACAGAGACTGAGGGGACAATACTTGGCTAGTTTGAGAAGTGAAGGGAGGCAGGGATGTAGCGGGAGAGAGAAAAGGCAAGAGCAAAAACAAAGACGGGACAGGAAGAAGGGAATATGCAGGGGGCCATGTGGGCCTGTGTTTTTGACTTAAAGTAAAATGGGAAAGAGAAAGGGGAGAGCAAGTGAGGTTTACCGAGGCTTACTATGTGGCAAGCACATTGTCAGGTGGTATTTCAGGATATTCTCAAAAAGAAAAAAAATCTGTAAAGTTGATGGAGTTACTCCATTTCATAGAGAGGTAAAATAAAGCTCACAATTTTCTCTCACTTGCCTGAGATCACACATTTTGCAAGCAAAGTGAAGAGAAAGGCAGTAACCTATGTAATATGATTCAGAGCTTTTCCGAAAGAGTGGTTCTCTCTCCAGGCTGACATCCAAGGTCCTCAGTTAGAGCCACATGCCTTCAGCATAGGGCAGCGATCCCTGTTGAAATGCAGACACTGCCACAAGATGCACAAGAGTGGCAGAAAGACAATTTTGTTCCAAGTTCCCCAATTAAATTCTGTAGCAACTCTGTGGTTTCAAGATTAGATTCTCTGGGCCTTCTTTCCTTAGCTAGAACATGGGACAACCTCTGACCTCCCAACTCCATCATGCAATAGCAAAAATGAAATAAGGGTTCGACAGGTAACACCACTCTATAAAGCTTTATTAGCTTCCCAGACCGACTTAAAGGACGATGTGTCCTTTGTATTTTTGTGTGAATGAAATTCATGGGCATTCACAGATGAGTGGTGTGAAAGAATAAAGCTGGTCTATGGCTGAGAATGGCTAGCTGCAAGGAGCGATGAGAAAAGTAAAAACGTACTTGTCCCACGGTCTTAGTGGGAGTCAGCAGCCTCACACAGAGGACCCGAGTCAGAAGAAGTGGGGAAGCTATCTGACTTCCTCAGCTGTTCAGATATAGTGCCCACACCCTCCTGCTCAAAACTGTTATCATTATTGCACAATGATTTATTCACTTTCACAAGCTCATTGTTGCCTGTCTACCTTTTAACTACACCCATCCATCCTTTAAGGTCTGAGGTACATCTCAGTTCCTGCATGAAACCTTCTCTATCTGAGGTCCAGGAAGACTGTGGGATCCACCCACCTGCATGGGACTGTTGTTCTTGCAGTCAGAACTGGTTACATGTTTCATTGTTCATAAGTGTTTGGTGTTAGTTGCTGCCTTCTCTGTTTATCACTACCATCTCCTAACAATGGACGAAAGCTACTGACTGAACCAGAATTACTAGAATGCTAACTAAAAGATCCTGTGCCTCAATGAGTCTGATTTGCTACATATGCCAGTGGTCCTTTTTGGCAAGCTTGCAGAGTCTATACATACATACAGAGTCTGCTACCATACTCAGAGATTCCAATTCAGTGTGTCTGTGTTAACTTTGCACTTAACAACTCCTTTTCTTTTTGAGATATGAGATTTGAACTCAGAGCCTTGCACTTGCTAGGCAAGCAGTCGCTCTGCCACTTGAGCCATGCCTCCAGTGCTTTTTGGTTTTTAGGTTATTTTTTTAGATAAGGATTTGAATTTTGGCCTGGGACTGGCTTGTACCACCATCCATTCACCTACCTATGTCCTCCCACTTTGCTGGGTTCACAGATATATGCCACCATGCTCAGCTTATTTGTTGAGATGGGGTCTCACTAAATTTTTGCCTGGGTTGGCCTTGAACCATGATTCTCCCAATTTCCAAATCTCCACTTCTTGAGTAAGGTGTGTGCTACCACTCCTGACATAGTATCATTTTCTACTATCCTTCATTTCTTTGGTTACCTATTCCAGTAAACTATTTCTGTTTAATTTCATCTTGCCTTTTTCTGTCCAGGCACTTAGTACTTCCCTCATTTCTTAACATTTGGGTATGTTCTCCATTTTTTTCCTATGGGCCTGTACATTCTAATTAGTCTTTCTAGTGTAAGTTATTTTGTCCTTCATCTGTTTGGTTGTTCGCTGCTGGAATCTCGCCAAGTGTAATCTCTTCCCCTTGGAAGGTCATGCCTTTCCTTCTGATGTCCTGGTGTTGGTAGTCAGCTCATTTCCCTCTTATGAGTCATTTACACTGATGTCTTTGCCCCTTGGGCATGCACTTTTACTGCTTCCCTTCAGTCTTCAGTTTTAGCTCAATACTTTTGTCTTTCCTATGTTTCCTCCTTTAACACTTCCAGATACAAGTAGGGTCAATCCTGGTGGAAAAACCCTAATATACTTCCCATTGGTAAACAGGAATGGGTCAGATTCATCAATGTGCAGCTATTGGGCATGGGAATAGAACTTGGAAGACATATGCACATAAGGGGTAAGTGAAGTTATGAAGAGACCACGATTGAACTGTGCTATGGCAAGTAGGAAAAAAGTGACAGAAAATGTAAAGATTGCTGAGGAGTTAGTCCAAGATTTAGATAACTGTTCCAAAAAGACTATAGGCTCCCTTTGGCAATGGTCATGTCATCTGGTATACATTAGAATGTTAGAACTGACTGAATATGAGGTTACTGTTTCTTCTACCACAGAGATCATTCAGTCTCAAAGATAACAGTACTCTGCCTATAGACTCTCTCTTTATGATAAGTCCAGTTATTTCCATGAGGGTATTGCTCTTAGGGGATAAGTTGCTAGTACTAATGCAGCTTCCCTGTGCCTGAGATACCTTAAATTTGCCCATTGGGGTTTTCTCTTTGGAACGCCTAATCTCTCCAGCCTTTTATCTATAGAGCTGACCTAACTCCTTATAACACTTTCCCCTACGTTATATCTGGCTAGTGACATCCTCAAAAGTTCCATCATGTCTACTGTAATGCTGAGAGGACCTAAGCTTTTTATTTGAGATCTCAACTACTGTGAATGAGCTGATGGTGGTGAAGTGCAAACAAAGACCACTAATCAGGAGTCAAAAGAAGTCATGTCACATTTTGGTTAATTTTATTATAGAAACCTTCTGAATTTTGTTTTCCTTGTCTGTCAAGTGAAGGTAATGGTGCCTATCTTCAGGGTTGTCATGATATAAACACTGAGTAAGTCACTGTGGGGTAGAACTTTTGTGAACATCTGAGTGCTTTACAAAAATGAATCCTAATTTGGGTTGTGGGTGTGGCTCAAGTGATAGAGCTCCTGCCTAGCAAGTAGCAAGCATGTTGGTCCTCAGTTCAAACCCCACCACCATCACCACAAAAAACCAAAATGGAAATGAAGCATAATTAATATTTTCAGAAGGCAAATGAATTTATTGCAATGCATTTTAAAAAGGAAAAGAATAATATAAATGCAGTTCTCATGAATAATAGAATGGGATTATGAATATATAAATCCATTTTAAGTATAAATAACTTTTAATAAAAATCCTGTTTAAACATTAAAATATAACACTATAGTTTCAGTTCAAAGCAAAATAGCAGGTTACACACACACACACACACACACACACACAGACACACACAGACACACACGTATGTACACAGAGTCAATGCTTTTCTTGTTGAGTTGAAATCTCTTAGAACTTTTGGGATATGAGACCATACCAGTGGTTTTCAGTGAGGCTCTTTAGGAGACAGCTAGTGAAATCTCATTCTGTTTTACACCTAGTCTCAGACTTTTTGCTAAGAGACAGTATCAGTGCTGCTCCTGAGTAAACCTTCCTCAGGGAAACCAAAGATCAAAGATACCGGGTTAATTTCAGATTCAAGATGCCTCTTTGGTTTTCTATAACATCACAACATGCCCAGGAGTCTTTCAAGAATGAAGACTCAAAGTTGAAAGTGTTGCTCTTGGTCTAGGAATACAAGACAAATAGAAGCCACACCATTCAATCCTATGGGCAATGCCATTAAATTGGGTAGATGGTTTACTGCTTCTCCAACCCCCCAAATCCTTTCCCTTTAGCGCTGCCAACTTTAATGGATATTTTAATAATCTTTCATCAGAGCAGTCATACTGGTAATAGGCAATTTATATAAGGTTTTTTAAAAATTTATAATTTATTTTTAATTTATTTTTATATATAAAAAGGTTAAAGACCTACAGTGGCATTTAAGCCCTCCTTCATCTTCAGCTTTCAATTGCTCAGTGTCTTTCATTTTGTGTGCCAAGAACAGCACAATTATAGTTTCTCCAGACTAGTGAAGCTTCAACAGACATGGTATCTTAGCTGAACAAAGCTGAGACTCTAAATAATAGAGTACATGGCCAGAAACGACAAATTGTAGAAGCATCTGGTTGCTTCTATAAAACAGCACTAAGCAAAGAAAGAAATGATTCCCAAGCTGCTACAAAGAAATAAGGGGATCCAAAAATAATAATAATAATATGTGTTCAAATGCTGCTCAAAGGCCTGTAGACATGGTTACCGCAAGCCCCTGGTACTAGTAAAAACAATCATGGGAACGAAAGTAGCGAAGTTCATTAAAAATGACTGAACTTATGTGACAGAATTGTTCCAAGAAAATCATAACCCACTTTTGAGTATTAGCTCGTTTTTCCCAGGCAACAGCCTATGAGGTGGACAGGAACCACATTTATTGGATACTAGTCCCTGTTCCTTTCATACTTATTTTCTGTTGTAACACAACAGACTTGTAAAGCATAATGTATTTTATTTTTTCAGATGAAAACTGAGGAGCAGAGAGATGGGGAGATTATTTACCCAAGCCCACGTGGCTGACACATGAAGGAGTAGGATTTAAATTAAGAATTATCTGACCCCAAAGGACATGACCTGTTATTGCAATCCACTCATACAGCTCTGGATACTCACCTGTAAGGCTCATAATAAACACTTGCTCATTGATCGATGAAAGCAGACAAAACCTACTTAACTCCACCCAAATAACCTGCAATTGAAACTTGAGGCAGAGGATGGGGAGGTGAAAGGAAAAGAGTAAAAGAGGAAAAAGTTTCAATGGAAAGGAAGGAAAAAGGGACCATTTGAAGGACCATTTTATCAGGTTTCAACCTGATAAAAAGAGGGAAGAGGTATTAATAAATAATGGTAGTAATAACAGTGAAAGGTAATATTCTCATAGTTGACAAGGCAATTTTTATACTCACCATACCACATATAATTAAAACTGATCACAATCTGAGCACTTCACTTGTTCTTTCCATAGTGCCAGAAACAAATTTTCCTTTGAAAGATTTTCTTGGCAGTACTGGGATTTCAACTCAGTACTGGGGTTTCAACTCATGGCCTACACCTTGAGCCATTCCACCAGCCCTTATTTTTGTGATAGGTTTTTTCGAAATAGGGTCTTGAGAACTATCTGCCCAGGGCTGCTTTGAACTGAGATCCTTCTTATCTCTGCTTCCTGAGTAGCTAGGATTATAGGCATAAGCCACCAGCATCTGGCTTCTCTTGAAATATTTTATAGCAGATGATCAAATCAAAATTACATTGGTTTTGAGTGCCATGTGTCATTTATTCAGTGTCTTATGTGCTGATCTCCATAATACCTTTGTCACACTTACTGCCTTTCCATTATCACTCCATTCCCCCTGCAGCTTTTCCATCTGCCTATCTGCATGTCTGAGTCAAACTTTACACTTCATCGTCCTGGATCCAGCTCATCTGCCATGTCAAGTCAGCCAGTAAGATTCTAGCTCCAAAGCCCTGATAGAATCCACCTGCTTTTTTGCACTGTCATTTGTGATTGCCTTGGTGGAGAGAAGTACTTAAATGCTACAAAACATCTTCCCTCACCAAGACCTAGCTGTTAAGTATTTCCCAGCACAGAATTGACTATGCCTCATCAGTTTATCTCTTCTGTGTTCATTAATTAGTTCTTCCCCAAGTGTTCACCAGCTGTGCAGATTGGTACCAAGAATTTGGGTAAAAAATGAGGGTGGAAAAATCTCACCTTCCTTTCTATCCCTCATATTCTTTATACTTTACACAGAGGCCCCCTTTCACTTCTGAAGTTCCTGTGATCTCTTTCTTTCTGCTTTGACATTTCTAGGTCCCTATTTTCCTCTCTAGCTTTTCTGCCTCTTCCCAGTTTCTCCCTATACTTTGTCACAGACTAGCTTCTCTAAATAAAGGGACTGAAATGAAAAGAAGGAAGTTATTATTCTTTTTTTTCTACCTTTTTATTTTTTAAATTTATTTATTTTTTCTTTTATTCATATGTGCATACAATGTTTGGGTCATTTCTCCTCCCTTACCCCCACCCCCTCCCTTGTCTAACCCTCCTCCCTCTCTGCCAGTTATTATTCTTAAATCATTGGTAGCAAAAGAAAAATGTAGTTAAATATCTTAGAGAATCTTGTGAGTATCTAATACATCTAGAAAATATTCTGTAATTAGTTTGTCTACTCATTCTTGCAAAGGAAGGCTAATGTTTCCTTAAATTGCAATGTTAAAGTATTATACAGACATGCTTCAAAACTTTTCACTTTTTATTACCAAAGACACCTTCCTTAAAAGCTCTGATCTTCCTTTGGGGGCCAGAAGGGCTTGACCAAATTTTGACAATAAGCTTCCTATGTTCCCAATCATTAGTAAATATTCACCAAGTCCCTATCATGTGTCCAGAACTACAGACACCAGAAATAATATGGAGAACAAGACACAGATTATCCCCCATTATTCTTGTATCTTCTATTGTTCAAGGTCAACTCTTGATAGAAGTTTGGGGAAATTGCATCTTCTGTGGAGTACAGAACCCAGACACTCTTAGATTGGCAATGGTTAAAGAAGCCTCACAAGGGTAGAACCTGCGGGACCTCAGAGTCTCATCTCCTCACTCTAAGATCCACCTCTTTATTGGAGAGTCCTTGCCTCCTATTCAAATAGCCACAATCAAATGACCCTCAAAAAAGTATTACTCTTGCTTCACCAAGACTCTCTTCTTTTTTTTTGGTGGCACTGGGGTTTGAACTCAGGGCCTACATGCTTGCAAGGCAGGGGCTGTTACCATTTGAGCCACTCTGCCAGCCCAAGACTCTCTTCTTAAAAATCCCCTGGGAAATGAAGACTTTGCTGGGCATGTTAAGATGAGATCACCAGACATGGGCTGGTGACCTGGGCATTCACCTAGAGTTCTGTGTTTAGGAGGGCTTCATGCTTGCCTTAATGCTTTGTGGGCACTATCCTGAAATTTTGGGCCTTTGTATTTTTATTTTTTGCCCCAGGCCCTACAGATGATGTACACATTCTTGTAACCAGAACTTCTGCTCACAGAGGTACCTACTGCTTTTTCCAGACACTTGGTTTTAAGAGACAGGTATGCCTTAACTCTATCACAGAGGAGCACAACACTTGACATCCTTTTACAGAGCTGGAAATTCCACCCCCTTTATTTCTCCCTTCAGCACTGTGGTGTGCCTTGAGACTCATTTCTTCCTCGAGTACCCAAGAGTAGGAATAGTTTCTTCTCTCGAGACTATAATAGCTATCCAACAACGTCTTCAGATTCCTAAATCCAACATCCACAGTAGAGTATGTGCCACATGAACTTAGTGTCCTACCAGCATAGGAACAGGAGTTTCATTACCACAGATTAGTAGGGGAAGGGGGAATTCCCACTGAGCAGACCTATGAGACAAAGAGAGCAATATCTCTATCAGGCAGATAAGACACTGGAGAGACTTGAAGACAACAGGCATCTGTTCCTTTTTTGGTTCCAAAAACTATCTTCCTGCCTCCAGTTTCCTTCAAGGAAAAAACCAAAGGGGAAGCTCAGACTGTTAATCACTTGCTGTGAAATTTTGTTTAAATCACTTTGACTCCTCTGATCTTCTGCTTTTTTTCATCTAAGAAGCAAAGGCCTTGGAAAGGATGGGTGCATTCAGCATCCCTAAAATTCTCTTATTGTAAGGGATTCTACCTGATTAGCACTAACTGAATGTCCCCATAATGAGAGATTGGTGCATAAGGAAGTAAAGACAACTGCATTGGAGGGGAAGTTAGTGCCTGAGGTTGGTTTTAATTTTTAATATCTTATTATCCTTCAGTTTTAAACAGGTCTGGCCTCTTTTAAAGATGGCTGTACCATATTGTGTTGTTTATTACTATGAAAAACAACCCTGCCCTCCTATGGTATGAAATATCTTTGAAAAGATAGTGACACTTGAGAGAGATTCTACTGATTAGCTTTCAATTTACCCTGCTGTCAAGGAACCGACTGGAAGCACATTTTGAAAAAATTAACAAAGGGCAGCTGAGGAAAACTGTCATGAAGAATTTGCTTTTCTCATATTATAATGATCACATAAGAGAGCTGTAATGAGAAAGAAACAAATGAGAGGAGCATAGAGCAGGCACTGAAGGCGGTGTTCTGTGCACATCAAGGCCATGTGCAGATTAGTAGAGATTAAGAGGAAAATGGATGCCATTTGTTAGTAGATTAAGCAGAAAATGTATCAGTCAGGATGCTCACAATTGCTCTATCCAATGGCTAAGGATGCTATTTAGTTCTTTGTTTCTTCAGTTAACCATGAAGGGTCAATGCTCAAAATGAAAAAGAAAAAGGTTGACACATTATACAGAACTGTTTAGTATTGCTCTGTGCTGATCCTCCTGAGAGTTATTGTAGGGACAGCTTTGAGCCAATTCCAAATTTTCAAATGATTCTCTATTTTTTCACCCTCCATTCAGCTTTTGATACTGTGCATACATTATTTATCACAGCTCCCATTACTGCATTAGCTTGAGTAGTCCGCTGGCTCTGTCTGCAGGAGAATACTCATTTTGCATTTGTAATTACCAAACTTAAAAGGAGACAGTTAATTCTGCTTCTGTTCAGGGGTCTCATTTAGTAGAATGATGTCTTAAGGAAAAAAAATGGAAGTGAATTTTGTATTGGCCTGGAATCTCAATTACTCTTAATCTCACTATCTTATTGGTGTCTGTAACTAATGTTATATCAGGGTGTTCCCCACACTACTCTCTTTTTCACTTCATTAAATAGTTGTTGGAGTGCAGTAAATTCATCCTGCTGGTGAGTTCAGAAGCAGAACTTGTATTTATACAGAAAAGTATAAATACAACTTGTATTTATATAGAAAAGTGAGCAGGAGAGGTAACAGTTATGCAAGTAGCTAAGTCAATAAACATGATCCACCATGTCACTGCAGTGGTAGCTCATGCAGTTAAAGAGGTCAAGTGAACCGCGAAGCTCTTCCTTTTGTTCTACTCATCTAAAGTCAATTTGATAGTAATGTGGATTCTATTTACTAGATTACCCTCACATCCAGTAATAATATCTCTAATAATGTCTTTAAAATATTAAAATCAGGTGTAGTAGTCACTAACAGAAAGAAAGCCAACTTTTTAATTTCATACCTTTTTGTTTTTGATGAGGATAAAAAATGTCTATAAAATGTCTTTTAATGCCACCAAATAGATTTAAAGAATGGTGTTTTTTTAATCATTAAACTATTTGATTGTAGTTCTTGTTATCCTCTTTCTGCAGTGACTTTTCCTTCCTTTAAGGGGAACACTAAGCTATATATTTCCTTTGAAATGACTGAAGATGAATACTGACTTATACATTAAACATTTTAAGTGAATAATTAAATCACTAGCATACCAACTACATAAAAAGATGAATACACTATGTTCAAATTACAAAATTAGACCCAGGAAATTCAGAATGTGTAATACAACATTTAGACAAATTTGTATAGGTACAACCTCCTGGGAAAACTTTAAATAAAGATATCTTATTATTTACCTAATTATCATAAAATACAGTTTCCGTAATACTATGTTCATTTGTGTGGCACTTTGCAGTTCTTAAAGCTCTAGTTTAAACATTTTATTTGACTTTCACAAAAAATAAACACATGACCTGTTTAACTCCTCAACCTATAGATGAGGCTGTGAAGGTTTATTTTGGATGTGGTACCCACGTCCACCCAGATAAACACTGGAGGAGTTCCAAATAGAATCTGGCTGTTTATACCCTTAGTGGTTGTGCTTGGAAAATTAATCTTCTTTTTATGAATGTTTGGTATTATTTTTAGTTCTAGGACTAGACACTTATTCATTAGTGCAAATCTAATCCTGGGGTAGTACAGGTTTTGAAAGTGTTAAAGTAATTTTTGTTAAAATATGAGTCTTGGAAGCGATGAAAAAGGTATAAAATAATCTGGAATTAACATTTGTATTAATCTATTTTTTTGTCTGTATGGCTGGATCATTATTTCCTTCAGAAAACTATCCTGGTAGGATGATAAGGATTATAATAAACTCATTAAGAAAGTGCAAAAGATGAAACAAATCAGTTAATTGAATTATTTCTGAGAATAACAATCATTATGACAAATGTTAAGTTAGAATACTAATTTCAATATTCCCTTCCAACTAATTTGTACAATTTTTGGTAAGGATTTTCATTCTAGACTGACTTTCTAAATTCTCATCAATTGGACATTATTACTATTATTTTTATTATTTTACACAAGAATTGTTTTGATTTCTGTATATTTATCAATATTGTCACTATTTAAAAATGTATAATTCAATAGGATTGCATATATTCACAGAGTTGTACAATCATCACCATAATCAATTTTAGTACATTTTAGTCTCCCCAAAAGAAACACTGGAACCTTTAGCAGTCTTCCCCACGTCCCCATCTTTCCTCTCAGCCCTGGGCAAACATAATCTGCTGTGTCACTATTCTTTCTGGACTCAGTTCTTTTACTTTCCTTCTACCACAAGTTTCCATCTCAGTCCTTCTGTTTCCCATTTAGTAAACAAATTTTTTTTGCCATTTCAAACCAAATGCAGAAATATTTTCCTTTCCAAAGGGAAAATTCATAGGACTTCTTTGAGCTGTTTTCTCCAATAGATGATCTAATTTCTGAAATATTTGTTAGCTGCTGAGACAAATAGTGAGTTGAAACTTGGTTTAAAAGAGAAAGTGACCAAAATTTTCTTCTCAAAAAATTAGTCTTACTCTGTGTTTCTTAAACTCAGATCGGATTTTAAGATGTTTAGCATTCAGTGAAAACCTCTTAAGATAGTAACTAACCCTAAAGTATAGAGAAAACAGGAGTTTGTGAAGTGGAGACACTGCCTAGGAGGCAAAAACATCACTGGGCCCAGGGAGATATGTTGAGATTTCTTCATAAAGCTGCCATTTATTTAGTGGTATTAAAGGGAACAAAGATGAATACTAGCTAAAAGTGGTAAAGACGTATTTATTGAGAAGTATAAGTGCAGTAGGGGAAAGAGGGACTTCAGTGCAGAACAGAGCTCTGTCCAGTTGTGTACAGGCAACTGGGTATTTTAAAGAGAAAATGAGGGATCCTCCAGGGAGATGAGGCAGGTACTCCAGCAGAGTCAAGGAGAGTATAAAATCACAGAAAGTGGAAAGAGAGATGGTCAGTATGATTAGTCCATCTGAGTTTATTAATTGTTATTTATCTAGAGCATAAACAAACTTCTCATAACTGCATATTGTCAGGACAGAAAGTAGTTTTGCAAATTGGCATAAAGATCACTTAGAAACTAGGCCTTACCTTCCCACAGGAACTGGAAGGCAAGAAAGGAGGATAGGAGAGAGCAAGAGTGAGAGAGAGCAAGATATATCTCTATCTCAATCTCTATCTATCTATCATTTCTCAAGAGAAGTATAGAAGTGTGCATGCATAGGGTACTGCAGTTTAGGAGGCAGAGATCTGGAGGATCACAGTTTGAGGTCAGTCTGGGCAAAAAAGGTAGAAAGACCAATACTTCCCTGAGGTTTGCATTTCAAAGAGATGGCTCCAAATTCTTAAGGAAATAGTTTTGGATAGTAGATTTATGTCTGGAAAAGGCAGAGAAAGGATTATAATAGCAAATTTCCTAAAGTAACTGCTGTAAGAGGGGTTTCAGGGGACCTACTGTCAGGCTTTGCCTGGAGCAAACAGTAATTCCTTTGGAGGCATTGAGCTGTCTCAGGCAGGCCTTTCAAGAAGGGCTAGTGTCATCCTAGGGAGCTGGGCTTCAAATACCTGAATCCATGCTAGAATGAGCCTGAGTCTCTTAGTTTCAGATAAGTTTTCTAGTTCATTGTCTTCACTGTATCTAATATGCTAGGTAGTATTCATTGCACTTTAATTTTCAATTTTTATATATTTTTTCAACATTCAATATTGTACTATTATGGTCTGTTGTTTTACTTATGGTGCTTTACTTGTTAGTTTTGTGATCTGTCACTTTGGCTTGTTCATTTATAAGCAACTTTATTTGTTGATATTCTTGAAAGTGCTGGCTATGGCTGAATTATTCCAAAGAGTTAGAAACTTTGTTCTAGCAGTTGCCTTAGGATCTGACCTTCTGGAATCATGGTTAAGGCTTATTGGATGGAATCATGGTTAAGGCTTATTGGAACATACATATAGCATGAATTAGAATCTCAAACTCAAACAGGGATCAAATTGTGATTACTAACCCTCAGAGAATTTTGTGTGTGCCAAAATTGATTTCCTTGTGAAATATCAGGATTGATTTCTAATTCTTTCTTACGTGGATACTATAGCTCTCTAGCACTGGCTTTCTGAGTACTTATCTATTGGACTTACTACACTTACCAGGTCTGAGGCTGTATCTGAATGTGTAGGCTCACCAAACCATCAAAATAACTTAGGGTTTGGCAAAAGACTTTAGGGTTTGGTAGAAATTCTCAGAGCAACACCCTCTTTGTAATTTGCCTACCAGTTGGGTTTCCTGATTGATTTCATTTGGGAGGTCTGTTGATTCCTCATTTTCAAGCCTTATAGGTATATAGATATATTTTAATTATTTCACCAACTATTTTAGTTATTTCAACAGAGAGAGCCACTATTTTCTATCATACTTGCAGAAATGAATCTTTTTAAAAATTTTATTCCTGTTCCTTTAAACTCATATAAATGTCTTGCCATCCCATTTAATCACCACTTTGCCAGGAGGAAATTTGTCCTTTTATAGATACTCAAAGAAATTTTGTCATTCTTTCATTTTATAGAAAGGAAATTGCTTCTTTTAGTTTATAAGGGAAATTAGATGGCTCCATTCAAAAGGTACTCTGACATGATAGTAAAGGGCTCCATGAACAGAATGGATTCTATGTTCCCTACCACCTTTGCTTGTGGTGTAACTACTGTGACTGTGTTACACCATACGGCAAAAGGATCTTGCTTATTGCAATTAGGGTTATCTAATTGCAACTAGGTTATCTAAGGTCAATTAATTGACTCAGATAGTAAGATCAATGAGGTAGGACTAATCTAACATTGTGAGCCTTTACTGGCAGTGTGTTTTCTCCAGTCGATAGCCAGAATGGTTAGAGGGATTCCAAGCAAGTGAAGAATGAACATACTGTTGCTAGCTAAAACATGCAGAGATTTGAAGAACAGCCTCCAGGAATTGGGAGTGACTACTTGTCAACAGCCAGAAGGAAAACCAAGACCTCATTCCAACAGCCACAAGGAATTGGATTATGTCAATTATAAGAATGAATTTGGAAGCAGATTTTTCCCTAGTGTCTTCAGAAAAAAAGCCCCATCCAGCAGACAGCTTGACTTTGGCCTTGTGAGACCCTCAGCAGAGAATCCAGCTGAGCCTGCCTGGATTTCTGACCCCCGAATTATAAGCTTACAGAACTGTGGGCATTGCTTTAGGTTACATTTGTGATCATTTTTCATGTAGCAGTAGGAAATAAATCCAGGCACATTTCTCCATCATCTGTAGCTTTAAGGAAAGAAACAAGTAATGATTTTTTCCCTGGAAGCTTTTTTCACAGAATACTAAGTGCCAAAGAGCAAAGAGCTCACCTTCAAGAGATACATTGTACCCATAACAATATGCATAAACTTTGAACAGAGAAGATAATGCAATTGAGTGTGCTATTGGCAAGCAAAGGTCAATTCAGTGAAATGTCAAGTACTTTTCAGTGGAAAGGCAGATCATTATATTTGACACTAAGTCGGTACTCTGAGTTACACTCTGCAAGCCATTGTCTTCACTATTACTCCCGCAGACGCTGACCCCTTCATGTCTTTTCTCAAGTAGTGCCCACTGAACGCTGAGGGTTCTGAAAGTGTCTTCTCTCCCTGATGACACTACAGGTCCTCTCAGAAAAGTGGAACTACTGTGTATTTAGGTAGGTATGATTTCCCTCACCTTTAACTTCTCCTTAATTGTCTTTCAAGCTTCATTGCTTATGATTTGTCCTCACAGACCATAAATTTGACACATGTTCATGGTTTTCTAGATAATGCCACATACTTTCCTAATTTCCCTCATAGTTTTTATTCCTCTTTGATACTCATTCTTCTACGTTACCTATAGAAACTGTACTGATTCAGCTCAGGTGTCAATTGCCCCAAGAATCCTTTCTAGATTCTTTAAGAAGAATTGTGTATTTCCTCTTTTGTGTTCGTAAAGCTTTCAAAAGCAGCTTTTTTTTTTTTTGGGTGGGACTGGGGTTCGAACTCATGGCCTTGCACTTGATTGGCAAGTGCTCTACTATTTGAGCCAAGCTGCCATCCCCCAAAGCAGCTTTGCCTCTGTTATATAAATGCCATGAAATTAAGTTATTACCATTAGGAACTACTGTCCATACATAATAAACCCCCAAAGTCTGACACAGATCACTAGTAGATGTTTGATGCATGTTTATGGAACTGAGTGAACTTAATGTGTCCCAGGCCTAATGAGATAAGCAAGAACATCGAGAACAAAAGAATAGTGCTGCTTTTTCCTTAGATTACATAAACCAGTATATCACTCCTTATGTTCTCCTTCAATTGGATTGTGTAGATCAGCATTTCTCCCAAGTTCTGTGATTCGTGTCAACCTCCATAGTTCATCCCTAAACACTTCAAACCCAGACTGTTTCAAAAGGATCATTTTTGTCTTGTGCCCTTAACATTCTCACAATCTGATGTATATCTCCATGTAAAAGTTTCATTCAGTTGCTTAAAACTTGCTTTATCTGAACCATTCTTCACTTAAAACCCCGTAACATTTCTCCATAGTTTAGAGTTGTATGGCCTAATATGGTACTCAATAGCCATCATCTGTTAGCATAAATTGAGATGTGCAGAAAGTGTTAAAAACTCACTGGATTTCAAAGACATAGGATTAAAAAAAGAATGCAAAATATAGTGAGTATATGTTGAAATGCTATTTCGTTGTACTGGGTAAAATATATCACTACAATGAATTTCACCTGCTTCTTTATACCCTTCCTATTGAGTCTTGTAATCAGTATGTGATTTGCCTTTGCAGCTGGCACTATAACCTGTTGGCTTGTGCTAGCCTAGAGCTTATAGTCCAGCACCCGAATTCATCATTATGGTTCATCTCATGCTGTAATCTCCATTAGCCTTGACTTTCCTGTCCCACATAGGAAATGGAAATGTCCACCATGATCAGTATTTTCTCAGAAATCCAGTGCTTTCTTATTCTTGTCTTCTAACCCTAATATTTCCTTGATGTCTTTCTTCTCTTTTTATTTTACTTATAAATATCCTATCCTTTCTTCCAGGCACATGTTAGCTCTACTGCTTGCAGGACTCTTCTGATCCCATCAATTGAAAGAGATTTTTTCCTTTGCAGGAAGGATTCTGATGTGTATTTATTTGTGAATATATTTTGTCTTTTCTTTTACACTTTAAGTACTCAGAGAATAGGGGCTACTTAATATACCTCTCTCTATGTGCCTCTACAAATAGCAAAGTGACTTCTTTTGATCATTTGAAATCTATAATGCATACATTAAATAGAGGAATTCTACTTGTGGAAAGTGCATCAATGTAGATATGTGTACATTTGTAAATAAATATATATTTTTATACATATACAGACTCAGATGAGTATTACTTTATGACTTAATGAAGAGGAAAGGCCCATATACACAGTCAGATGAATATTATTTTATAAGTTAATGAAGAGGCTCAAGATTTTATGAGCCTTTGGAGAAGAATAAAGGAAGCAAATTTTCAGGGAGAAAAAAGACTCAAAACATTAGAACTCAAAGAGACCCTAGAGAACATCATACATTTGTCTGTTCTTATGATGAAGGTATTGAGACCGGGAAAGTCAAGTTACCCCTGCTATATGGGAAGCTGCATGAAATGTGGACTGCTCTATTTCCTATGCTCAGTGCAGGACCAAATCTTACAAGGCAATAACCATCAGTTGAATGAATGAAGAGTGAGTAAGTGAATGAGCAAGGCAAAGTAAGCATATCTAAGTGAAGTCAAACTAGACTTCGTATCTCCTGGTTAACATAGAGTAGTGACATTTCTGCTCTAGCACATATAGAAGGAGGAAAAGTTGGGAAACAATTGGAAGTTATATTTAAATCCATTAGCTGACCATTAAATTAGCCATTTAACAGTTTTTCTAGCAGTGACATCTAGGCATATGTGGATTTACAAGAGTGTAGCACACCTTTCCTTCCTGTTCAGATGGCCCCTTCAGAATGGTTAGTACTTCACTGTTGCAATATGTGCTTTCAGTAACTTTCCTAATAGTAATGATATTTTTTCACTGAATTCCCCATTCTTTCATGCCCTGGTCCCTTTCATATACTTATTTGTGGCCTGATATTTTATAAAGCACTATTCTCACATACCCTCAAATTCTTTAAAAAAAACTTATTTAGTCTTATTAGCACTCTCACTTTGAAATATGGAAATAAAACCTCTAGAAAGATAAGTGTGTGGGAGGTTATTTGTGGAAGGGATGAGGGTGAATAAAGGGGGTGAAGATGAGGGAATATGGTTGATGGGCTTCATATACATACATGAAATAGAATGATTAAACCTCTTGCAATTGCCTTAAATGGGGTGGAGAGGTTGATGTTGGGGGACAAGCTAATCAATGTACAATGTAAGGCCATTTTGAATTGGCACAATGAATTTGCCCTGTACAATGAATATATACTAAAAAACTGAAAAAAAAAATAAAAAAGAAATTAAGGTGAACTCATCTAACATCACATAATGCTAAGAAGTGTTAGAGTTGTAGGTATCATCTACATTATTTCAAAATATTATGAGTACTTGCTCCCTTAGTTCCCATTATTACTTGTGAATAAGGACACAGTCATTATAGTTAAGTTAATGGGCATAACTTGTGGCCAATTAATAGAAGGAAGCCATAGGTTTATGATATGATCTTTTTTTTTTTTTTTAATAAGGAGACATGATTTTATTTGCTTGTTTATTTTTCTATTTATTTTTGGTGGTACTGGGGTTTGAACTCAGGGCCTCATGCTTGCCAAGCAGGCACTCTACTATTTTAAGCCACTCCACCAGCCCCCAATTTATATTTCTTTTTTTTTTTTTTTCCTTTTATTATTCATATGTGCATACAAGGCTTGGTTCATTTCTCCCCCCTGCCCCCACCCCCTCCCTTACCACCCACTCCACCCCCTCCCGCTCCCCCCCCCTCAATACCCAGCAGAAACTATTTTCCCCTTATCTCTAATTTTGTTGTAGAGACAGTATAAGCATTAATAGGAAGGAACAAGGGTTTTTGCTGGTTGAGATAAGGATAGCTATACAGGGCATTGACTCACATTGATTTCCTGTGCGTGGGTGTTACCTTCTAGGTTAATTCTTTTTGATCTAACCTTTTCTCTAGTACCTGTTCCCCTTTTCCTATTGGCCTCAGTTGCTTTTAAGGTATCTGCTTTAGTTTCTCTGCATTAAGGGCAACAAATGCTAGCTAGTTTTTTAGGTGTCTTACCTATCCTCACCCCTCCCTTGTGTGCTCTCGCGTTTATCATGTGCTCATAGTCCAATCCACTTGTTGTGTTTGCCCTTGATCTAATGTCCACATATGAGGGAGAACATACGATTTTTGGTCTTTTGGGCCAGGCTAACCTCACTCAGAATGATGTTCTCCAGTTCCATCCATTTACCAGCGAATGATAACATTTCGTTCTTCTTCATGGCTGCATAGAATTCCATTGTGTATAGATACCACATTTTCTTAATCCATTCGTCTGTGCTGGGGCATCTTGGCTGTTTCCATAACTTGGCTATTGTGAATAGTGCCGCAATAAACATGGATGTGCAGGTGCCTCTGGAGTAACAGTCTTTTGGGTATATCCCCAAGAGTGGTATTACTGGATCAAATGGTAGATCGATGTCCAGCTTTTTAAGTAGCCTCCAAATTTTTTTCCAGAGTGGTTGTACTAGTTTACATTCCCACCAACAGTGTAAGAGGGTTCCTTTTTCCCCACATCCTCGCCAACACCTGTTGTTGGCGGTGTTGCTGATGATGGCTATTCTAACAGGGGTGAGGTGGAATCTTAGCGTGGTTTTAATTTGCATTTCCTTTATTGCTAGAGATGGTGAGCATTTTTTCATGTGTTTTTTGGCCATTTGAATTTCTTCTTTTGAGAAAGTTCTGTTTAGTTCACTTGCCCATTTCTTTATTGGTTCATTAGTTTTGGGAGAATTTAGTTTTTTAAGTTCCCTGTGTATTCTGGTTATCAGTCCTTTGTCTGATGTATAATTGGCAAATATTTTCTCCCACTCTGTGGGTGTTCTCTTCAGTTTAGAGACCATTTCTTTTGATGAACAGAAGCTTTTTAGTTTTATGAGGTCCCATTTATCTATGCTATCTCTTAGTTGCTGTGCTGCTGGGGTTTCATTGAGAAAGTTCTTACCTATACCTACTAACTCCAGAGTATTTCCTACTCTTTCTTGTATCAACTTAAGAGTTTGGGGTCTGATATTAAGATCCTTGATCCATTTTGAGTTAATCTTGGTATAGGGTGATATACATGGATCTAGTTTCAGTTTTTTGCAGACTGCTAACCAGTTTTCCCAGCAGTTTTTGTTGAAGAGGCTGCTATTTCTCCATCGTATATTTTTAGCTCCTTTGTCAAAGATAAGTTGCTCATAGTTGTGTGGCTTCATATCTGGGTCCTCTATTCTGTTCCACTGGTCTTCATGTCTGTTTTTGTGCCAGTACCATGCTGTTTTTATTGTTATTGCTTTGTAATATAGTTTGAAGTCAGGTATTGTGATACCTCCTGCATTGTTCTTTTGACTGAGTATTGCCTTGGCTATTCGTGGCCTCTTGTGTTTCCATATAAATTTAACAGTAGATTTTTCAATCTCTTTAATGAATGTCATTGGAATTTTGATGGGAATTGCATTAAACATGTAGATTACTTTTGGGAGTATCGACATTTTTACTATGTTGATTCTACCAATCCATGAGCATGGGAGATCTCTCCACTTTCTATAGTCTTCCTCAATCTCTTTCTTCAGAAGTGTATAGTTTTCCTTGTAGAGGTCTTTCACATCTTTTGTTAGGTTTACACCTAGGTATTTGATTTTGTTTGAGGCTATTGTAAATGGAATTGTTTTCATACATTCTTTTTCCGTTTGCTCATTGTTAGTGTATAGAAATGCTAATGATTTTTCTATGTTGATTTTATATCCTGCTACCTTGCTATAGCTATTGATGATGTCTAGAAGCTTCTGAGTAGAGTTTTTTGGGTCTTTAAGGTATAGGATCATGTCGTCTGCAAATAGGGATATTTTGACAGTTTCTTTACCTATTTGTATTCCTTTTATTCCTTCTTCTTGCCTAATTGCTCTGGCTAGGAATTCCAGTACTATGTTGAATAGGAGTGGAGATAGTGGGCATCCTTGTCTGGTTCCTGATTTTAGAGGGAATGGTTTTAATTTTTCTCCGTTAAGTATAATGCTGGCTGTAGGTTTGTCATATATAGCTTTTATAATGTTGAGGAACTTTCCTTCTATTCCTAGTTTTCTTAGAGCTTTTATCATGAAATGATGTTGGATCTTATCAAAGGCTTTTTCTGCATCTATTGAGATGATCAAGTGGTTTTTGTCTTTGCTTCTGTTAATGTGGTTTATTACGTTTATTGATTTTCGTATGTTGAACCACCCCTGCATCCCTGGGATGAAGCCTACCTGGTTGTGGTGAATAATCTTTTTGATGTGTTGCTGAATTCGATTTGCCATTATTTTGTTGAGGATTTTTGCATCAATGTTCATTAGGGAGATTGGCCTATAGTTCTCCTTTTTGGAGGTGTCTTTGCCTGGTTTTGGGATAAGTGTAATACTGGCTTCATAAAATGTGTTTGGCAGTTTTCCTTCCCTTTCTATTTCATGGAACAGTTTAAGGAGGGTTGGTATCAGTTCTTCTTTAAAGGTCTGATAGAATTCAGCAGAGAATCCATCAGGTCCTGGACTTTTCTTTTTGGGGAGACTCTTGATTGCTACTTCAATTTCATTCTGTGTTATAGGTCTATTCAGGTGATTAATTTCCTCTTGGTTCAGTTTTGGATGATCATATGTATCTAGAAATCTGTCCATTTCTTTTAGATTTTCAAATTTATTTGAATATAGGTTCTCAAAGTAGTCTTTGATGATTTCCTGGACTTCCATGGTGTTTGTTGTTATCTCCCCTTTTGCATTCCTGATTCTACTAATTTGGGTTTTTTCTCTCCTCATTTTAGTCAGGTTTGCCAGGGGTCTATCGATCTTGTTTATTTTTTCAAAGAACCAACTTTTTGTTTCATTAATTCTTTGTATGGTTTTTTTGGTTTCTATTTCGTTGATTTCAGCTCTTATTTTTATTATTTCTCTCCTTCTATTTGTTTTGGGATTTGCTTGTTCTTGTTTTTCTAGGAGTTTGAGATGTATCATTAGGTCATTGAATTGGGATCTTTCAATCTTTTTAATATATGCACTCATGGCTATAAACTTTCCTCTCAAGACTGCCTTAGCTGTGTCCCATAGGTTCCGGTAGGTTGTGTTTTCATTTTCATTGACTTCCAGGAACATTTTAATTTCCTCTTTTATTGCATCGATGATCCATTCTTCATTAAGTAATGAGTTATTTAGTTTCCAGCTGTTTGCATGTTTTTTGTCTTTACTTTTGTTGTTGAGTTCTACTTTTACTGCATTGTGGTCAGATAGTATGCATGGTATTATTTCTATTTTCTTATATTTGCTGAGGCTTGCTTTGTGCCCTAGGATATGATCTATTTTGGAGAAGGTTCCATGGGCTGCTGAGAAGAATGTATATTGTGTAGAGGTTGGATGAAATGTTCTGTAGACATCTACTAGGTCCACTTGATCTATTGCATATTTTAGATCTTGGATTTCTTTATTGAGTTTTTGTTTGGATGACCTATCTATTGATGCTAATGGAGTGTTAAAGTCTCCCACAACCACTGTGTTGGCGTTTATATATGCTTTTAGGTCTTTCAGGGTATGTTTGATGAAACTGGGTGCGTTGACATTGGGTGCATACAGATTGATGATTATTATTTCCTTTTGGTCTATTTCCCCTTTTATTAGTATGGAATGTCCTTCTTTATCTCGTTTGATCAATGTAGGTTTGAAGTCTACTTTGTCAGAGATAAGTATTGCTACTCCTGCTTGTTTTCGGGGGCCATTGGCTTGGTAAATCTTCTTCCAGCCTTTCATCCTAAGCATATGCTTATTTCTGTCGGTGAGATGAGTCTCCTGTAAGCAACAAATTGTTGGATCTTCTTTTTTAATCCATTTTGTCAAACGGTGTCTTTTGATGGGTGAATTAAGTCCATTAACATTAAGTGTTAGTACTGATAGGTATGTGGTGATTCCTGCCATTTAGTTATCTTAGTTGTTTGGAGGTTTGATTGTGTGTACCTAACTTGATGTTACTCTCTACTGTCTTGCTTTTTCTTATCCTGTGGTTTGGTGCTGCCTGCCTTTTCATGGTTAAGTTGGGTGTCACTTTCTGTGTGCAGGATCCCTTGCAGAATCTTTTGTAATGATGGCTTTGTGGTCACATATTGTTTTAGTTTCTGCTTATCATGGAAGACTTTTATTGTTCCATCTATTTTGAATGATAGCTTTGCTGGGTAGAGTATCCTGGGGTTGAAGTTATTTTCATTCAGTGCCCGGAAGATCTCACCCCACGCTCTTCTTGCTTTTAATGTTTCTGTTGAGAAGTCTGCTGTGATTTTGATGGGTTTACCTTTGTATGTTACTTGTTTTTTCTCTCTTACAGCCTTCAATATTCTTTCCTTAGTTTCTGAACTTGTTGTTTTAATGATGATATGTTCTGGAGTAGTTCTATTTTGATCTGGTCTGTTTGGTGTCCTGGAGGCCTCTTGCATGTGTATGGGAATATCTTTCTCTAGATTTGGGAAATTTTCCGTTATTATTTTGTTGAATATATTACGCATTCCCTTCGCTTGCACCTCTTCTCCTTCTTCGATGCCCATGATTCTCAAGTTTGGTCTTTTGATGGAGTCAGTGAGTTCTTGCATTTTCTTTTCACAGGTCTTGAGTTGTTTAATTAATAGTTCTTCAGTTTTTCCTTTAATTACCATTTCATCTTCAAGTTCTGAGATTCTGTCTTCTGTTTGTTCTATTCTGCTGGATTGGCCTTCCGTTTTGTTTTGCAGTTCTGTTTCATTCTTTTTTCTGAGGTTTTCCATATCCTGGCTGTTTTCTTCTTTATTGTTGTCTATTTTTGTCCTGAGTTCATTTATCCATTTATTCATTGTGTTCTCTCTTTCACTTTGGTGTTTATACAGTGCTTCTATGGTTTCCTTTATTTCTTCTTTTGCTTTTTCAAATTCTCTATTTTTATTGTCTTGGAATTTCTTGAGTGTCTCCTGTACATTTTGGTTGACCCTATCCAGTATCATCTCTATAAAATTCTCATTGAGTACTTGTAGTATGTCTTCTTTTAAATTATTCTTGTGGGCTTCATTGGGTCCTTTGGCATAGTTTATCTTCATTTTGTTGGAGTCTGGATCTGAGTTTCTGTTCTCTTCATTCCCTTCTGGTTCCTGTACTAATTTTTTGCTGTGGGGAAACTGGTTTCCTTGTTTTTTCTGTCTTCCTGTCATTGTCCTTGGTGTTGTTACTGTCCCTGTACTGTGTGCAATTAAGTATTTTGATATGATCTTAATCTCACATCCTAATTTCTTATTCTTCTGAATGTTCTCTCCAAACACAATTTTTGGAGGTTAGTACATATGGAAAGAAAATAAATTTTCTTTTAATAATTTATCCAATATAACAATAATCAGAATGACTGTTAAATAAACTCCCCCAAATTTTCTATCAGGATACTCTGGATGCATTTATGAAATTCTAGTGGTGGCCAGGTGGTCATTAACATTTCTTTGGGGACCTTGTACTTGTGAAATTCCTTCTCTGCCAAAGATTAGGAGGCTTTCAAAAACTTGATAACTTTGAAATGTGAGGCTTACTTAGGCTTTAATGATTTTTCTTTTAAAATAAAGTGAAAAGAATGCCGTCGATTTTAAACAGAATAAAAAAGTAGGACAAAATTAATCTATAAGTCTTAGTCAAGGTTGCTTACATGGAAAATCTGTGCATCTTACAGTTTCCATCTGTGAAAGGAAATCTTCTTTTTAGATGTTACTGACATAATTTGACAATGTGGTCTGTTAATATACTTTCCAACTAATTGTATGTAAAACACCAACATTATTTTCCCAGCTGTAACTTAGCAAGAGGATTTATTTCGAAGTAGTAAACCAATGTCACAAAAATCTTCTCTTTTGTTCCTTTATTCCTTTATTTCTATACTTATCTTTAACCCATTAAGGAAAACACAATTTAGAACATCAGATATTGTGGAAAAATATTTTGATAATGCTTATTACCGTGGGTATGTTATATTGGCAAATGTAGTTCCTTGGTGATGTAGCCTCACTCCTCCATTTCCTTTCCGTTTTGGTTATGATGGGCAGATTGAAAAAAAGTTCCAATAAATAAAAATGAAGGCATTCCAAAATATTTATATGTTTCTTATGAAATCCATAGTGTTAAAAATGAGTGTATTTTCACTAAAAGTACCTATTAAATGAACAAGAACTAAATAATAATGAGATAATCTTTCTAATTAACCTGGACCATGACTAACATTTCTACAGCTGAAACTCAGCATTAAAATTGCCTTTTTAGCAGAGTTTTGGAGAATCACAATCTTTTATTCCTCTGCTGTCCATACGACTATTTCAAGAATGTTGAAACTTTTATTACAAATGCTAATATTTAGTTATTTAGGGAAAATGAAGTGGCAAATTCTTTCCATGCAGGGAAAAATATTGCTTTCATTTCAGGGGGCCTAATTATAACACCACTTTCTATTTTAGTCCCTATTTATTTTCCAATTCTTCAGGGATTGGGTAGTATTTAACAAGGAAACAAGCAGTGTTGCAGTGTCTAATTAAGATTTTCTTGTAGGATTAATAAGTCATGTCTCATTAGCCCCACTGAACTAGAGGTATTAATCTTCACCTTGGCATGTTAATCTTGAAATAAGTTGTGGATCAAGCATTGAAGGATGTTGAAAAAACAGTTTGATTCAAGCCACTGAGCCTCATGTGCCAGTCTCATATTATTGATTCAAGTGCATCTTTATCCACAAAGGCTTACATGTGTCTTTTTAAAAATGTGTTAACCATTGGGATAGAATGACTATTGAAGGCAACCACAATTTTGGCCTCTCCAGAAAAAAAAGTGGAAAGCATCTCTGTATTTTTCCTGAATGACCTGTGTTTCTTCTAAGATGGATTTTTTCCCTCACACTGAGGAATGTGCAAAGTGGCCAGAGCATGGCTGCCCCACAGAACCCTTGTTGGATTTGTTGATAGAGACTAGCAGAAGGGAATGTCATGCATAGTTTCTGGCCATGTTTTCTGAAACAAGTGCACTCAGTTTCACAGTGATAAGTCAGAAGGCAACAACAACAACTCACTTGCAAACATTTACTCAGCGAAAACACCCTAGACTTTATCCCTTTTTTTTTTAATGCACTGATTTTAAGGCCCCAAATTGCTAAATGAAGAGGAAACCAAAAGCCAATGTTATTTCTTTAATCCTCAGTCATACCATTGTAAAACTGAAAAACTAGGCTAAGTAATCTCTTAGGGTCCTTCTTCTTTCAGAATCCATAATATTCTTACTTCAGTGAAATAATTCATGCCTAGCTTCAGGAAGTCAAGATTTTATTCTTTGCTGTTACATTCCCAGAGCATTGCACATGGTGGGTGCTTAATACATCCTTGTTAATTTAATGAATGAAAAAGCAGCTGGCATCTGCTTTGTAATTGCAGATACCAGCTGAATCTTTATGATGAGCAGGACACTGGGAAGCCTTTCTTCAAGGAGTTGTTCATAATATCGTTGGGGAATTAGCATAAGTATCCAAACTCAGTATGCCTATACAACATTCTATGGCAGGTACTGAATGCATGAGGCAGATTTGGGGGATCACCAGAACTTAGAGAAAATCATACAGACCTCATGAAAGATTGAGGTATATATGGAAGTTGGAAGCCATTTTGGTTTTGACAGATGCAAAAATAAAAATATAATAATAAAAATCAGTATTTATCTTTATACTTGCAAACTATCAGGCATTTCAAATATGTGTAATCATAATTTCTTCTTATAATTTCATGAGATTGATATGGTTAGCCTCATTTTTCAGATGAGTGAGCTAAGTACTGGGGAAGCTCAATAATGAGTCCAAGGTCACACAGTTAATACTTGGTAGAAGAATTTGACCCCTAATCTGATGGGAGTCCAATACTGTGACCCTTCACACACACCACGTTGTCTGAATAAGAAATATACCATGGCACTGAAGAACTTAGAGGTCTCGGGCAGAATGCTGCCTCTCTTATCAAAGTGCTCTTGATGAACATGCATCTGTCCATTCTCTTTGCTTACTCATCTTTATGGAGCTTGAGAACATTCTCACATATGACCTTAGGCTTCTTTTGCCCTTTGGGACTTTGTTTTCATGGATGCTTTTTACCTGCCTCTCTTCTTTCTTTTTGACCCTTGATATTTACATTTGTCTCAGCTAACCTACATAGTTTGGACTGGTTTTTACTCCTGGAATATGATAATATCATTGCTCATTTTTTTCACCTTTCTCCAAACTTCTAGCTCTATCTTGACACTGCTTTCTGAATTCTGCTATAAATTAATGCTGTCTTTCTTGCTTCCTAGTGTATATATCTGCTTCCCTTTATTGATTTCCAAGTATTCTCCAACCTGCAATATTTATTCATTCTGACTTAAGCCATGTGTGATAACAGGGGCATGGATAACCCAAGCTTGGTTTAAATTTGAGCTAAGATAAGAAAACAGAAATGAGTTTGTCATGTGGTAAGGACCAAGAGATGATTATGTGGAAAAGGAAAAGATGCTTTGGTTTCTAGTAAAGAGTAGAAATAAGATTGAATAGGCAAGTATGTTAGAAAATAGATTTTCTGAAAAGGCAGACATGAACATGCAGATGATAACGTAGAAAATGGAGCACAAATATAAATGCTGAAAGAAAAAGACACTGCTCATTAAAGCTGTTATAATGAAGAAAATCCAGGTCTGAACAGCACTGACAGAGGCAGAAGGAAGGAGTAAAGTAAGGATAACAGGTAATGGATTGATGTTGATTTATCCAGATATGAGACTATAACAGCTAGGGTAGACAGGTTTTGTGAATGGAGAATAGGGGTGAGTAGAGAGGTATTTTTAAAAGTTATTAGGACCTGTAAAAAGAATGCATAAGATACATGCCATTTCATGATTGCATCTAGTTTAAAAAATTTTTTGGTTTCTTTGAGAGAGTACCAGAAATGAATAAGGAAATAATTTAGTATCTATTCTAAAATTTCAATAAATATTCACATCAAGTCAAACCTCACATAGTGGATAAGAAAGGAACCAACACCAATGTAATGTTATTATAATGTAATTTAGGATTAAGACTTCTTGGATTTCGCTCTTTTATAGTTTTTAAACCATAAGCTGAGATTTATCAGAGGTATATGAGATGCTGAAGAATATATTTTTATGAAAAAAGATACAATGCAACCTTTACTGAATGGGTATTGAGGACCAGAAAGTATGGAACTATTCCTTTTCCACTCCTTATATGGTAGAAATTTTTAGGAAATATATTCTAACCCTGTGTGAGGGCCAAGTAACAGTATAATGCATTTTTCTTTCAATTTTTTTGAGTTGTTGGTAAGGGCATTTAGAAACTTTATATTTTTAAAACATTATAAAAGGATCCATGGATTCTTGGGGTGGCTTTCATGAATCCTGACCACTGATGTGCACGCTTTTGTATGAACCCCTCCCCTTGAGTATGGGCAGGACCTATGATTTGTGACTAGTCAATAGAAAATGCCAAAGGTGATTGAGCCTGCCAGATTTTCATTCTGTGACTCTTACCAGGGCTCTCTTGCTTCTCAGGTCTTTGTTCTTGGACTGGGACTATACCATCAGCTTTCTGGGTCTCCTGCATGTCAACTGAAGACCTTGGGATTTCTCACCATCCATAATGAGATTTACATGTGACCTCATTTATTTTTATTTATTTACTCACTAACTTGTTTTTTGAATTACTGGAGTTTCAACTCAGGGCTTCATACTTGCTAGACAGGTGCTCTGTTGCTTGAGCCAAACCCCCAGTCCTATAGTCATAATTCTATGTCATGACCTCCAGAAACATGAGAAAAAATACAAGGAAATTCTTACTTTTGGAGGTCAGAAGTTGCAATAGAAAGATGATGGATTAGAACTTTAGATTGTATGACTCAGTGAATGAGAATTCTCAGGGCTAACAAAGGACAGGCTATATTCTGAAGCAAGAAAGAGAGACACGATACATCAGGAATCAAGAAAGAGGTGATAAAACAACTAAGAAGTATACAGAAACAGAAAGGTTACATAGAAAAAAGGACACAGCTCATAATTCCAACCCTGGATCCCTGGGAGGAAGGGAATATAAAGACATAGTCACAAACTGTTAACAGTAATTTGTTCTCTTTTCTCTGAGTGGTACTAGGGATTTTGTCCTTGAGAGGAGGCTATTTACCAAGAAGATCCCATATAAACCTGGAAAAGCTATCTGTCTAACAGATGCACAAATTGCAAAAGAGAAACACAAACTATATGAAGAAGCAAGGCAACATGACTCTCTAAAAGTTTAAAACTCTTCAATAACTGAATTCAAAGACATTGAAAAGGTTGAAATGCTGAAGAATTCAAAAGATTCGTTTTAAAAATGATGGTTCAAATAAAGATACGAATGAAGTAAATTCAAGACTTGAATGACAAATTCAGCAACTGCTAAAGAAATTCAACAGGAACATATTGTCAAACAAATCTTAGAAATGAAAATTTCAATAAATGAAATAATAAATCAATAGTAAACATCACAAATAGACTAGATAAGTTGGAAGAAAGAATCTTAGGGATTGAAGACAAAGTCTAGGAATTACCACACTTAAATAGCAAGAAAGGGGAAAAAAAGCATGACTATAACTTTAAAAACCACTGGGACACAAACAAGAGACTAAATCTATAAGTCTATAGTGTAGAAGCAAGAGCAGGACGCAGACTAAATGCAAATAAAGCCTATTCAATGAAATTATAGCAGAAAATCTCCCAAATTGAGGGAAAGAAATGGACATTCAAGTATAGGAGGCATTTGGAACAGCAATAGACATGACTAGATAAAAACTTTTCCATGTCATATTATAGTTTAAAATGCCAAGAGTACAGAACAAAGAAGAATACTGAAAGTTATAAGATAGAAATGCCAAGTTACTTAAAAGAGCAAGTCTATGAGAGTAATAGCAGATTTCTCATTAGAAACTCTAAAAGCCAGGAGAGCATAAACTGATGCATTTCAAGACCTGAAAGAAAATAACTGCCAGCAAAGATTACTATATCCAGCCATGTTATCATTTACAATTGAAGGAGAAATAAAGAACTTTCATGATAAGCATAAACCAAGGCAAGTCATGACACTAAACCAGGAATGCAGAAGATGCTTAAAGGAATTTGACACACAGAAGAGGAAGAAAGATATACTTAATCACAAGAGCCTAGGAAAGAATATATCTCACTAGAAGACTAGATAAACAAATGAGAATTAGAAAAGAATGAAACATTTAACTTAGTAAACCAAAAAACCTCTAAGATGATCAAGGGAGAAATTAGTACATACCTTTCAATAATATCCCTAAATATAGATGGTTTTAACTCTGATTAAAAGGCTTGAATTATCTGATGTATTAAAAAACAAGATCCAACTATTTGCTGTCTGTATGGAATTCACCTCACTAGCAAAGACATCCGTAGACTGAAAGAGAAAGGAGAGAAAATGATAATCCAAGAAAAAAGAATCTAAAAGCATAGAGAAGTAACCAGACTTGTAACTGACAAAACAGAATTCAAGCCAAAATTAGGCAGAAGAGATAAATAAGGTCACTACATATTAAAAAAGAGAAAAATCCATTAAGAAGACATAATGACTGTAAATATATATGCACCAAATGCTGGCATATACAAACACTATTAGAATAAAAGGGGAGATAGGTTCAGATATAATAATAGTGGATGACTTTAATGTCAAACTCTTATCAGTAAATAGATCATCCAGACAAAAAAATCAACAAAGAAACTTGAGTTTAACTGCATCACAGACCAAATGGACTTAACAGATATCAGCAGAATATTCCATCCAACAACTGTGGAATACACTATATATTCTTAGCAGGAATTACAAAGTTCCTAGAATCAAATGAAAATGAAACACAACTTACTGTAACCTTTGGAATGCAATGAAAGCAGTACTAAAGGGAAGTTTATAGCTGAATGATAAATTTAAAAAGCATAGAAATCTCAAGAAGTAACCTTATGATTCACATCAAGGTCTTAGAAAAGGAAAACCAAACCTAAACTTATTACATGGAAAGAGATAATAAAGGTCAGGACAGAAATTAATAAAAGGGAGACTGAATGAAGAATACAAAGAATCAGTGAGCTTGGCTCAGTGGCTCACAGCTGTAATTCTAGCTCCTCAGGATACTGAGATCAGGAGGATTACCATTTGAGGCCAGCCTAGGCAAAAAGTTAGTGAGACTCCCTCATCTCATGTGTTTTGGCATATGGCTGTGATCCCAGATATGTGGGAGGGTGTAGGTAGGAAAATCATAGTCTTGAGCCAGACCTGGATTAAAACATGAGACTTTACCCAAAAAAATAAAGCAAAAAGGGCTGGAGGATATGGCCCACATAGTAGAGTGCCTGCCTAGCAAATAGGAGACCTAGAGTTCAAACCCTATTACCACTCAAAACCAAAATCAAACAAGTGAATAAAACACAAAGAATCAATGAAACAAAGATCTGGTTATTAAAAATCAAACAAGATCGACAAAATCTTAGTCAAATTAAAAGAAAGAGCAAGAAGAGCTAAATTAAATTAAAGAGCTAAATTTCAGACAACACTGCAATCCAGATGATTATTAGAGAATACTTTGAAACATATTCAACAAATTGGAAAAGTGGGAAGAAATGGATAAAGTTCTTGACAAATATGACCTCCAAAATTGAGGACAGACATAGATAATGCCTTTCTGAGTAGGATTCTGATAGCTGAGGTTACTAAGCAAGACATGAAAAATGGGATTGTATCACATTAGAAAAATTCTTCCCAGGAAGGGAACAATTACCAGAGTAAAAGACAGCTTACAGAGCGGGAGAAATTTTTGCCAGCTATTCATCTTACAGAGGACTAATAATCAGTAGATATAAAGAAATAAAAAACTAAACACTGAAAGGAAAAATAATCCAATCACTGATTGGATTAAATGAACTGAATAGATGGTTTTCAAAAGAAAAAATATAAATGACTAATAAATACATGAGAAAATGTCCAGTATTCTTAGCTATTGAAGAAATTCAGATCAAAACAACACTGAAATTCCATCTCACCCCAGTCAGAATTAATGGGAATCATCAAGAAAGCAAATGACAAATGCTAATTCTTATGCACTGTTGGTGGGAGTGTGAATTAGTGCAGCACTATGAAAATCAGTATAGCAGTTCCTCAAAAATCTAAAAATAGAACACTACGTGACCCAGCTATATATTCCACTCTTGGGTATACACCCAAAGGAATCAAAGTTAGAATACCATAGAGATACCTGCACATCCATGTTTATTGTGGCACTATGCACATAGCTAACTTATGGAATCAGTCTACGTGCCCATCTATAGAAGAATAGATAAAGAAAATGAGGCATATATGCACAACAGAATATTATTCAGTCATAAAGAAGAATGAAATTATAACATTTGCAGAAAAATGGATGAAAATAGAAATCATTAGTGAAAGTTAAGTGAAGTAAGACTCAGAAAGACAAACATTACATTTTTTCTCCATATGTGGAATGTAGATTTTACAAAAAGACATAAAAGTAGAAGGGGACTATCTGGGAAGAAGAAGGGAGCCAGGAGGAGTAAAAATGGAGGGCAAGAAATGCTAATGGGGGTGAAGATGATCAAAGCGAGTAATATGCACATATGATAATGTCATAAACCCATTATTTTGTACAATTAATATGTACTAATAAGAAGGTTAAATGGCAAAGGTGATGTGCTGTCACTTGTGATTTTATAACATTTTATACATTTCCTTTCTAGTAGACTAGAGTCTTTCTCCCTATTGGTGACTTTGAAGAAGAAAGCTGCCACCACCAAGCTAGAAGCCGAATTTGCTGTCAATAGCCAGATGAGCAGGGAAGCATGTCTTTCCTTTATTTGAGTCTCCAGATGAGAACCAAGCTCTGGCTAACACATTTTGATGGCTGCCTTTTGAAATCCTAAATCAGAGAACCCAGTAACCTGTGTGACCCACAGTAATGAGCAGATAGTGAATATGCATTGTTTTAAGCTACTATGTTTGTGGGAATTTGTTATGTAGCACAGAAGACTAGCACAGTTCACTTTGCTCCTTCTCTTTCATCGGCTCTATAACGACGATTATTGCATGCATTTGTCAGGCCTGAGATCTGCAGGTCACTCTGGGCTTCTCCCTGTCTCTTGACCTATATCTAGTGTCTAAGTGTCCTATATGTTCCCAGCTCTTTATTTCCATGTGATTTATCCCCTCCAAAGAAGTGAAATTCAGACCACGTGATCCATACTTTTCATCAGAGATAAAGGCTATGAAATGCTCACATGAATTCAGTCTCAAGAAGAGGACGAGGGGCAAATAACCCCAAACATAAAACTGATGGGATGCTAAACTGAGGCAGGGCAATGCCATAGTCCGTGCTCAGACCCTAGTTAATTCCAATGTTGCTCAGGCCATCGGAGGCCCAGAAATGTCGTCACTGTACTGCAAAGGCAATTTTACAACTTCCAGCTCTCATAAGTTCCAGCCTGAATGAAATGTTCACTCTGGCTTGGATCTTATTTCAGTTCACATTTTATCCTCGTCCATGTTCCCAGACTGATTTCCTGAAACAAATCTCACTGACTGGTCTCACAAAGTTCTCAGTGGATAAGTTAAAAGCCTGCAGTGCAGCAGTGGAAAGCCTCCTTACAACTCTGGATGTTTCTCCTGTTCTGTGAACCCACCTCTTTGCGTCTCAGTGAGGTTGCGTTTAGTGTATTTTCCAGGGCAAACTCAACCTATTTTTACCTCTGTATTCCTGATGAAGTTGTTCTCCCTTGAGGAATGTCTTTCTCCGTCATTTCTTGGACGAACTTCACCTCTCTCTTTACCATCCACCGGGAGTACTGTTAATCCCCGCCCTCCCAACCAGGAAACCTTTACTTACCTACCAGGAAGGATGATTCTAGGTCAGGGAAGAGGTTTTGTGCAGATCCAGTTGGAAAGGCAACAGAACTACTGAAAAATCACTCGATTCAAGGGGACATTATTTTTCAGGATTCTGTCAAATCTTGGCCATAACCAATAGTAATGGAAAGTTCTAAATATGTCACATGGCTGTCTCAGTGATAATGCAGTTTAGGTATCATTTTGTATATCTTTTCTTTTTGGCTAGATGAAAGAATAATAAAATATGCCTCTGTACTACAGTAATACTAAAGCTAATATCTATTTGGGTAAAGGTGTGATTTTATAATTTAATGTAGGAATTTTATTTCCCCTGGGAAAAATAGTTTTGACTGTACTGGGGGTTGAACTCAGGACCTCATGGTTTGCTAAGCAGGGGCTCTACCACTTGATCCATGCCCCTAGACATTTTTGCTTTGGTTATTCTTAAGGTCTTGATTTTTGCTCAGGTCATCTTGGACCACGATCCTCCTGATTTCAGCCTCCCAGCTAGAATGACAGGTGAAGATCACTGTGCCCAGCTATTATTTGAGATGGGGTCATGTGAACTTTTTTTTTTTTACCAGGGCTGGCTTCAAACCATGATCTTCCCAGTCTCAGCCTCCAGAGTAGATAGGATTGCAGGTGTGAGCCATCATGCCTGGCTGAAAATGGTTTTTAATAACAAATCTCCAAATGTTTTTTGAGTTGACTGGACATGTCACAAGATGAGAAAGAATGCAGAGATTTGAGCAGTTTAGCACTTGAATCATAAAATTTGTATAGGACATGCGAGGAAGCCAACTTGGGCTAAATAATCAGCAAGTAAAGTCAGAAAAATATTTTTAGGTATCAATAGAGGTCTTAGCAATTAGTAAGGAAAAGGAAGAGTGAAATTTTTCTACAGTTCTGAAATTTACAAGGATTGTAAGTGCCACTAGGGGGCTCCCTAATATTCTACAATTGTTGGGAGGCCTGAAAAACAAAGCAGGGGGAATAGAATAATGAATGAAAATGCTCTATAATTAAGTATACACCTTATTCACCTTAACATTTGCATGTTTGTATAATGCCTGAAAATGGAACTTTATAATTTTAAGGTTTTCTAGAGTTAAAAATGTATCTATGGTAAATAATTTAGAGATGTAAATGTGAACATGCTCCTGATAGAGGAAGGTATAATGTGCTTCCCTGAACTCATTTTCCTTGGTGTAATAGAAAAAGAAAAAGAACTTCATCAAGTTTCCTGATTACTTTGCTTCCTGAGTAACACAAAGCAAAAAGATTAAAACTTGTATCACCTGTATTATTCTATAATATCAATGAATTGGTATTTACTGGTATGAAACATATCCTGTAAATCTATAAATTGGACATTAGATTATTTATCTCTATTTAGCAGAATATATAGAACATTATTTATCTTTAATTAATTTTTCTTACCTTTTTATTTTTATATATGTTTAAGAGCATTGGATAATAAATTACTGAACTATGTCAAAATTTGTATCTTTGCCAACATATGTATAAAAAGCTGTCTTGACATTACAAAATAAAATTTCCTAGTGATAAGAAAGTTAAGTCAGTAATAGTACAAACATTTTAAATAGTGAATACTAACACAATACCAGTTAAAGGAATCCCTGAAAAGCTTGATCCTATGTACTTAAGAAAAAAGGTGACTTAGGTTATCAGGATATTTTTCATTTATTATTCTAAAGGATATAAAATGAAAAACTTGTTTGAAAACTTTTTCCCTGTAACACTGTCATATTTACAACAAAAACATTATTACAAAGGAAGAAAATATTGGGTATTTAGCATCTTTTATAGGGAATATAGTGATTTATGTTTTCTGTACAGATTTTCACATATGTTCAAATTATAAGAATACTGTACTGCATAGTTCTTATTTGTTCTTATTCTTGCAAATATTGTGGCATAAACATGAAAATTCCATATATGAACCACTTGAATTGAAATAATGATAATTATTTTGGAGGTAGGAGGTATAGGATATGAGAAGGGAAAGGAAATTTTTTCTGGATTTTCTTCCTTATTTTTTTTCCTTTTTCTTTTTTTTTTTAAATCAGAGTATAATATGCATTCTCATTCATTTCTGAGCCTGTTAATTCCACATAAGAATTTATAGAGTTTCATCTCTACTCCCAATCAAAAAAAAGTACTTAAAAATTTTGTGGGCACACAAATAATTGATTCTTATTTCTAGGTTTATATATGTGCATATATTTTCTTCTTCCTTACAAACAAAAGGCAAATGTATGATTTGTATTCAGACATTTACTTGTCTGCCCTTTTGTTTTGGAATGCTAAAAAGTAAAGACATTTTTTAATTGGCTCATTGATTTTAGGAGAGTTTAGTTTCTTAAGTTCCCTGCATATTCTGGTTATCAGTTCCTTGTCTGATGTATAGCTGGCAAATATTTTCTCCCACTTTGTGGGTGGTCTCTTCAGTTTGGAGACCATTTCTTTTGTTGTGCAGAAGCTTTTTACCAAAAATTGTATGTTCTCCCTCATATGTGGACTTTAGATCTAGGGCAAATGCAGCAATGTGGTTGGACTTTAATCACATGACAAGGGGAGAACACATATGGGTGATATAGGAATAGATAGAAAACCCAAAACATGAAAGTGTTTGATGCCCCCACTCCAGAAGAGCTAATACAGAAACCTTAAAGCGACAGAGGTTATCATGAGAGGGTTATCAGTAACCAGTGTAAAGATCAGTTAGAGATGAATTAACATGGATCATAACACATGTTAAGCAATGCTAGGAATATTTCTGTATAGCTATCCTCAACTCAACTAGCAAAAACACCTTGTCTTCTTTATTAGGCTTGTGTCTTTTCTTCAACAAAATTAGTGATAAAGGCAGAACAGAACCTGCCTGGAACTGAAGGGGGGAGAAGGGGAAAGGGTGGGGGAGGAGGATAGGAAGAAGAAATGACCCAAACAATGTATGCACATGTGAAAAAATGAAAAATTAAAAAAAAATGTTAAGACAGCCTGTGGAAGTTCAATAGTAGCATATATTTTCTAACTAGACCTTCAACTAAGCAAATTAAGAACATGCTAAAACATTCAAGGCAGTTAGTACAATAAGTTATTATAATCTTTTGCTTAACTTGGAAGTTTTGAGCCATGACAATTCTCTTGTTAAAATCTTTGTTTAATTTTATTCAAAACAAATAAACAAACAAAAATCCCAGCCAAACAAAAACCTTCAACTTTGTAACTTCAAAATCAAAATATCAGTTGGTTTGTTAAATGCATACTTTTAGTTAATGTATTTGAAAAGACTAGGTGACCACTAAATCTGAAAGCACAAATGTATAACAAATGTGGTAAATTAATATTATCCATGTTTTTAAACTTTATGTTCACTCTCAAATTATTTTCTATTATTGTCCCAAGTATACATATACATATACATACATATATATATATATACACATATATACACATACATGTATACATATTTGAAAATGATATTCTTATGCCTGAGAATGATAGAAAGTCAACTAGGAATTACTTAATGAATGGGTATATATTATAAGAAGAAAGGAAAAACTTTTATATTTTATTCTGAATAATATTTTCTGAGTAAGTTTGAGCTTATCATAGAATGAATAACTGTGTAAGGACATTGATATATATTTCTTTGTTTCAGTGTAAAAAGTGATGAAATAATTTAACGTCATAGGGAGGCTATTTTATCTTGTATTTATATATAGGTATATATACACTCATGCACATATGCGTACATATACATATGGGTGTCCTTATATTTGTATATTTTTTTCCTTGAACAGTTATGGAATTATGCACTTCTGGCAACACAATGAGCTATAGTGCACAGTCTCTGTATGTATAGAACTTATTGTTCTGTTGGAGCTACCTAATAAATATGTATCCAAGCTGATGAGAAAGCAAACATCTATAATCCCAGCACTAAGGAGGCTGAGGCAGGAGGACAGCCCAAGACTAGTTTGGGTATAGTGAGACTTTTTGTCTCACAAAAACAACAACCAAAATATGTACACACAGTCACATAACAAGATGAGACAACGTACAAAGAATGACAGGAAGCAGAGCCATCAAGCGCTGGTGTAGAACTCTTTGTAGGCAAAGTGTCTCTGGCTCTGCCCTGGTTTTCCTGGCTGTGCGAATGACTGCTCTTGTTCAGCCTCAGGAATGCTAGAGGATCACTTTTGAGCCTGGGCTTATTAGCTAAGCTGTGGGCCAACAAACTGCATGTGCTTTAAAAGCTATGGATTAATTTAATATTTTAAGACAGTGGCCCTAATTCAAAAGTTACATCTACGTAGATCATTTGTTACCTCATTTGTCTCCCCAGCTATTAAAAATGAGATGCCTCCTGAAAGGTTTTGCTACACCTTCCTGAATTTCAATGCAGGACATTCAGTATATCATTAGCTCAAGTCATAATAGTTCTCACTCTGGAATTCCACTTCAGATCACTGTTTTTCCTTTACATCCAAGCACATGGTATACAAGTTATAAAATCTAAAATTTCACAAAGACCTTCCAGTAATCATCAACAAAAAATCATCAATTTGCCAAGTGAGTTTTTCATTGTGTGTGCTGAAGGCTAATGAGTCAAACCCAGTGGATTTAGTTCTCTAAGTTGCATGAAGGGAACGGTCATTTCCTTTAACAGCTTATTAGGGTTTTCTCTAACCCCAATAGTTGATTCCAAATAATCTACATATATTGGCAGTCAGTGACTTCTCTCTTCTTTCATGCTAATTTTCTATTCTAATTGCCTAATATTAGAGTCCACGACTTACTGCAGCTGAGTCATGAAGTACAGCCTTGCCCACACAGTGGAAACCCCCACAGAGTTGACCCAAGCTGACTGATTATTATGACTCTTGGCCTTTTTTTATATTGTTAGTCAATATTTACAAGCACCACAGTCTATGTATAAGGCACAGCTCTGGAAAATGCTCTTAAGAGAAGGGAAAAATGTGTCTAGTTTTTCTATAGGCTAAAAGAGAAGAAAGGCCCTCACTTCAGGGTTCATTTCTTAATATACTTCACTTTTTATCCTATATTGTGGTTATCTATGAGTAGGATCTTCTAAGAATAAGTTTTTTCTTCTATAATGGTTTATCTGGGGGCACATGATGAAAATTTCTAGCTTAAGTCTGCATGTAAAGAATCACGTACAAGTTTCTTCACCTTGGCCAAAAGGCCAATTTGGGCATGCACTCATCCTGTCTCACACATATGCATCCCTAAGAAACAAAAACTTTTCATTCTCCTTCAGATTTCATTACTGAAAGTAGGCACTCTGGGCCAGTTCCTCCAAGCAGAGATTGCAGACGATGGACTGGCATCCTACCATACCTCAGTTAAAGACAAAAATTTGACATCTGGACATGTTTAGTCTAGTGGAAAGCAACCTTATTTCACTCATAGACAGGAACAGCAGTATGGCTAGCAGTATTTCCCCAGAGATGGCCTGATTTAAAAAAAAATCGATATCAACTCTTGACACATTTTCATTTACATCAGCACATGGCTTTCAGTCGGGGTACAAATCAATAGGCAGCTTTTAACACTGCCCAACTATTTCTTCCTATTGGGCTTCAGGCAGGCCATTTGCCACTAACGCACCATGTTTCTTGGGGAGGAAGTTTAACTGTTTTTCCTGTGACTAATCACACAGCTTAAACTAGAGCATTAATCACATGACACTTTTCTCATCACCACTTACAGCCAATTGACTTTTTACTTAGTGAAAGCATTTGAAGAAGATGACAGTTGTTCTAGGGGGGTCAAGAGTCAATGGGGAAAAGATAGATTTAGTTCTAAAACATACACAGTGTATACCTTCAAAAGTTGACACTGTGCTGGAGAGTCTTCACAATCCTATCACTTTGTAGGTAGGTTCCCACAGACAAGATGGAGAAGTCTTGTTTAAAATGACAGTGCTAGCTGAGACTCATAGCATTTAGTATGAAAGCAAGTAACCTGTGCCATTCTAGAAACTAAATGTCATGTTGAGGGCCACTGGTAATTGACAAAGTGTTTTCTATAATTTTTGAAAGTGGATTCTTTTTCTTGTTTTAAGCTAGTATGGAAATTCAGTTAGGTCTGATGCCATGTGAGAATGGCAACCTCTGCAGTATTGGCAGTCTTGATTAAATGTAATATCTAGTTCATTATTGCAGCAGCTCATATTTCTAAATAATAAATCAAATTCTTACATTATTCAGAACCCACAAACGGGGAATTAAGCTGAATAAGCAGAGACTTGCAAAGATTTACAACATATTTATCTAGGGCAGTTCCAAAGCACAAAACTAACAAGTTTTAAAAATATATAAAAAGGTACTTCCAATATTATGTTGCATTATATTTATTTTGTCCCCAGGCAGCAGTGATATTTCTTCAGAGTAGTGATCCCTTGGGATGCCAGTATCCTCAGATGTTCCCTAAAAAACACCATGTGGCAAAAAAACAGTTTGAGGGATGATACATAGAAGTGTCCCGCTTGGTGATTTATAGGCCTTTTAAAGTATATAAAAGACTCCAAAAACATCTTCAGGATAGGAAACTGTGGATCTACTGTAGCGTTACCCATTCTGGCATGTGGTGTTGAACTCCTGGTTTAGGAATAGTTGCACAGAGCCCATCCTTCCTCAGGCTTTTAATATTCCCAGCTGGTTCTGGAATCTCTGGCATTTGGTATTGGACTGGGAGTAGGTACCTAAATATGGAAGAGTGTGGTGCTACTTGTTTATGTTCCTCCACTCCAGAGCACAAGGATTGGTGCTCCAGATGCTATGAGCCTGATCACGATCGGGCTGCTATGCCTCAGTTGTCTAGGAAGAATCTTGCCATAATGAAGGAGGATGCAGACACGGGCAATTTAAGGTCATAAGTCTTAACCACAGTAACTGTGCCCTATAAAGCAAGAGGTAGGCATTGTGGACTGAAGGGATTTACATGGTATTTATTTCTCTTTTTTATTGGATTGAATATTCGTTTCCAAAAGTCATACAGTATACTCTTACTTCAACTCAGTCATTAAAATTATATCACTCTCCCAACATGTTGAGTCATGGTTATAGCTTTGTGTAAGAAGTTTAAATTTGGCTGCTTCAATATGCTTTTCAGAAATAGTCTAAACTGCAGAATGTGTCAGTGTCCCCTTCCTGTGGCAAATAAAAGTTGCTGCACCGATAAAGTGCCTTAGTTTTTTCTTGCTTTTTCAACTGGGTCTTACTATATAGCCCAGGCTGGCTTTGAACTCAAGATCCTCCTGCCTGCCTCAGCCTCCTCGATATGAGTGATGGAATCTGAAAAGAATCAAATAATTGCCAAAATTTTTGTTATTTTTTTATTGCTGTTTTGGGTACATTGTGGCATTTACAAAAGTTCTTACCATATATCAAATATATCATATTTGAATTCATCTCTTCCATCATTTTCCTTTATACCTCCTCCCCCATTTCTGGAATAGTTTCAGCAGGTATCATTTTCCCATTTACATACATGTACATTTGCCAAAACTTTTGAGGGCTTCTATCCTTACTTAGTCAGTCTTAGATATTTGCCTTTGTTTTAAGGCCTTTTCCTTATATAGCAGTGGTTATTGAAGCATGACATACAGAATTTAAAAATTTTTAATAAATATAAAATAACTACTATGTATTGAAATTATATAATAAGCACATTGGCTTCTGACTTTATAAAAATTGACTTTTTAGGGTGAAACTAAAGTAGTTGCAAAAGGAAAGACAAATGAGTTGATTTAAAAAAAAGTATTAGCTAACATACTACAGATGATACTCAGATACGGAAAAGCTCTTCGAGGCTGAGTAGAAATGGCTTCACATTTGAAAACCACAGCATGGTGACTCCAGAGAATGGTCAGCAATTCATTTCTTGTGCATTGACTTTATTTTTAATAGCCTATCTAATTTCCAAAGTACTCCTATATTTTGTCCTTTTTGATATTTAAAAGGAAATCCTGTTATTCAAAGGCAGGGGAGTATTGGCTTTTTATTTTAAAATGTTTAAAGTATAGAGACTTTTTTTGTAGTACTGAGGTTTGAATTCAGGACCTTGAGCTTCCTGTGTGTTGAGTATTTTCAAGATAGCGTTTTACAAACTATTTGCCAGGCTGACCTCGAACAGCAATCGTTCTGATCTGTGCCTTTTGAGTAGCTAAGATTAGGCATGAGCCATTGGTGCCCAGTTAAGATTTTTATGTTATACAATTCCATTTACAATAGCCTCAAAAAAAAATCAAATACCTAGGTGTAAACCTAACAAAAGATGTGAAAGACCTCTACAAGGAAAACTATATACACTTCTGAAGAAAGAGATTGAGGAAGACTATAGAAAGTGGAGAGATCTCCCATGCTCATGGATTGGTAGAATCAACATAGTAAAAATGTCGATACTCCCAAAAGTAATCTACATGTTTAATGCAATTCCCATCAAAATTCCAATGACATTCATTAAAGAGATTGAAAAATCTACTGTTAAATTTATATGGAAACACAAGAGGCCACGAATAGCCAAGGCAATACTCAGTCAAAAGGACAATGCAGGAGGTATCATAATACCTGACTTCAAACTATATTACAAAGCAATAACAATACAAACAGCATGGTACTGGCACAAAAACAGACATGAAGACCAGTGGAACAGAATAGAGGACCCAGATATGAAGCCACACAACTATAAGCAACTTATCTTTGACAAAGGAGCTAAAACTATACGATGGAGAAATACCAGCCTCTTCAACAAAAACTGCTGGGAAAACTGGTTAGCAGTCTGCAAAAAACTGAAACTAGATCCATGTATATCACCCTATACCAAGATTAACTCAAAATGGATCAAGGATCTTAATATCAGACCCCAAACTCTTAAGTTGATACAAGAAAGAGTCGGAAATACTCTGGAGTTAGTAGGTATAGGTAAGAAAATTTTCAATGAAACCCCAGCAGCACAGCAACTAAGAGATAGCATAGATAAATGGGACCTCATAAAACTAAAAAGCTTCTGTTCATCAAACGAAATGGTCTCTAAACTGAAGAGAACACCCATAGAGTGGGAGAAAATATTTGCCAACTATACATCAGACAAAGGACTGATAACCAGAATACACAGGGAACTTAAAAAACTAAATTCTCCCAAAACTAATGAACCAATAAAGAAATGGGCAAGTGAACTAAACAGAACTTTCTCAAAAGAAGAAATTCAAATGGCCAGAAAACACATGAAAAAATGCTCACCATCTCTAGCAATAAAGGAAACGCAAATTAAAACCACACTAAGATTCCACCTCACCCCTGTTAGAATAGCCATCATCAGCAACACCACCAACAACAGGTGTTGGCGAGGATGCAGGGGGAAAAAGGAACCCTCTTACACTGTTGGTGGGAATGTAGACTAGTACAACCACTCTGGAAAAAAATTTGGAGGCTACTTAAAAAGCTGGACATCGATCTACCATTTGATCCAGCAATACCACTCTTGGGGATATACCCAAAAGACTGTTACTCCAGAGGCACCTGCACATCCATGTTTATTGCGGCACTATTCACAATAGCTAAGTTATGGAAACAGCCAAGATGCCCCAGCACTGACGAATGGATTAAGAAAATGTGGTATCTATACACAATGGAATTTTATGCAGCCATGAAGAAGAACGAAATGTTATCATTCGCTGGTAAATGGATGGAATTGGAGAACATCATTCTGAGTGAGGTTAGCCTGGCCCAAAAGACCAAAAATCATATGTTCTCCCTCATATGTGGACATTAGATCAAGGGCAAACACAACAAGGGGATTGGACTATGAGCACATGATAAAAGCGAGAGCACACAAGGAAGGGGTGAGGATAGGTAAGACACCTAAAAGACTAGCTAGCATTTGTTGTCCTTAACGCAGAGAAACTAAAGCAGATACCTTAAAGCAACTGAGGCCAATAGGAAAAGGGGACCAGGAACTAGAGAAAAGGTTAGATCAAAAAGAATTAACCTAGAAGGTAACACCCACGCACAGGAAATCAATGTGAGTCAATGCCCTGTATAGCTATCCTTATCTCAACCAGCAAAACCCTTGTTCCTTCCTATTATTGCTTATAATCTCTCTACAACAAAATTAGAAATAAGGGCAAATTAGTTTCTGCTGGGTATTGAGGTGGGGGGGAGAGGGAGGGGGTGGAGTGGGTGGTAAGGGAGGGGGTGGGGGCAGGGGGGAGAAATGAACCAAGCCTTGTATGCACATATGAATAATAAAAGAAAAATGAAAAAAAAAGATTTTTATGTTATAAAAATCACATGACAAGGACTTAGAATTGAACTCCATTCCTCTGACTCCTACTCTGAGTGTTATATTTGTTAAAAATACTAAAAACAGCTAGAGAACTGTGTGTAAATATTCAGATATACAGCAAGCAGACACACATTGTCTTTTACCTTTTGAGACTAACTACATGTTAAAGTTAGTCTCGAGCTGCACAAACCCACACATCTCCTTTTCCAAGCATTGGTACGTGTTTAAATTAGTGGTACTTGATAGCTTAAGTCCAGGGCCCCACAGCCATTATTCTCTGAGCATTTTCTTCCAATCTGCTTGGCTGGAAACCTGGGGTTTTCTAGGATTGGTGTCGGTTCCCAGGACTCTGTTGGATTCTGCAGGATCCTACACTTAACCTCAACAGCTACTCCTGACATCACTTGGACAGAGCTGGTTTTATTCCAGCACTTTAGTAGATTTTGTTTGGCTACATGTAAGGCCTGAAATATGCAGGTGCTAGCCTTGAAAAGTTAATGTAGCTCCTCTAAAAGCTGCCCTGACCTTTTCACTCTTACTTGCTGAGAAAGTTTTGAAGACTTGGGATATGGGATCAAATACAAAGAAAAAGAACTTAACTTTTGGTTCAAGTTACCCACAGACTAAGAATTATGTCACTAAGATTCATTTTTGTGGCTTGGAATACCATCTTCCTCAGTCCAGGCTTAATTCACACCCAAATTTCTATTTTTGTTATTCTTCTCCATTCACCTAAAATTGCAACAGATTTTGGAGCCAGTACTCTAGTATATTATTCATGTTCACAATTCCCAAGAGCACTTTCAGAGCTCTTGGGAAGAAAAGAAGTTTGTGCTAATCATCCAGTGATTTTTTTGCTTTTTTTTTAATGACTTCCTTGGGAAGTGTGAACTACTAGCATGGCTGTCAATAGAAGCATTGAACAACCAATGACTACATTTTTTTGAGGTGATTTTAAGGTCAACAGAAAATTATGAGTGAAAGGTTTTGCCTGCTAGAAGGGAAAATACATTAGAAAAGGGAGAGACAGCAACTCAAATATTTATGGACAACTTCAAGAGAGCTGAAAAGCAACATTACCCATCAAAAGTCCTCCTAAAATCTATGCCAAAGAAATATCAGTAAGATTTTAATTAACATACCTTTTAGCTAATATACTACTTTAGATTACCACATGGTAGAGTGGTACTGTTATGTAATATGCATATAAATAATTAGCCCATTTATGGTGTTTTATGTGGTTGGCAGTATAATTTCACTACTTTAACTCATCAAATAAATTTATATTTGTTTTATCTTTGCTATTGTGCTAGAAAAATACTTATTATATTTTTATGTATTTTGATACTGAATATTCATTTGATTAGAAAATCACTACAAATAACATTTTTCTCTATGGAGAAATACTTTTGTCACTTTAGAAACAATATTAAAGATTTAAATTTGGTGGAAAGTAGGGACTTATTATTATTATTTGGATGTACTGGAGTTTGAACTCAGGGCCTTGTGCTTGCTGTTCTACAATTTGAGCCATAGCTCCATCCCTTTTTGCTTTATTTTTCAGATGGGGGTCTCATGTTTTGTCTGGGGCCAGCTTCAACTTGTGATATTCCTATCTTCCCCTTCAGAGGAGCTGGGATTATAGATGTAATCCTCCATGCCCAGCAGAACTTATTCTGTGGTCAATTGAGTAGAGTTTCTTCAGGATGAATAGATTGTACATTTGCTATAGTAAGTAGCTGATCTGGTTTTAAATTTATAAATAGCCCTGTCAGTTTTCTATATCAACAAACATTTCAGTATAATTCTATATACATCCCCTGCCTTTCAAATATAACTCATGATATACAATTAAGTAGTTCATGTTGAAAAAATATTCTTTTTTTCTCACAAAACTAACTCTCTGGGCACAAACTATCATTACATAGAAGCTACAGATTTATAAAATAGATTGCATATGTGTTCTTTTACAAATGGATTTGATTCCTACGACATTAGCAAAATTTACATTGATTAACCAGTAAGCTGTAATGTTGTTTTCGATCTGGTCTGAACCAATCAATTTTGCTTAATACTCTAAAGTTTCTTGACTTTGAGGTGTTTAGGGTAAGTAGATATTATATTGCCTGTGGGAAAACACTACACTTGTAATTAAGCTAAGGAGGTAATTTCATGAAAAGAAGGGACTAGGGTAAAGTTTCAAGATAAAGGGGTTCCCTGAAATGCAAGAACTGTCCCGACATGAATGATATAAAGTACATTATCATCTATCATATGACTAATCTAAGAGTAGCCATCTCTCTGTTAAAATAGGCCTATCAAATGAATTGATAAAATACCATTATTTAGGAGAGGAATAACAAATTAAGAAACACTATTAGTGAAAGAACCTTGTGTAGACTTGGCTTTCCAAAATGTCCTTTAAATTGAATGAAAATAAAAAGGACCTACATAAAAGACACTCTCTTGTCTCCCTTCACAATATGCTTTATTTTTATTTTTCTATAATTAACAGAACAGAGTTAAAAAATACATATAATGGGCACATAGATACTTACATATCTGTATTTATGTCTTTTATGCAGTGTATAAAAGTGATGTGTATTGATTTATGGCAACTATAATAAAATGACTGGCCAGATGTGAGTGTCCAAAGAGCATGAGAGAACATTTAGGATGGAGTTGAAACTTTCACTTTGAAAGTAAATTTCTTTTGGTTTAGAGTTCAAGCTTATACCATTACTAAAATTTCTTATTCATGGTAATTATGGAGAGTCAGATACAATGTAAAAAAAAAACAAGACAAGGTTCTGAGAAAGTATATAATAACCTATTTCCACAAAATAATTGATGATAAAGTACTTGAATACTGTTTCTTTTGGAGAATAGAATTTATACCATGTAAGGTATAAATTCTATAAGGTTCTTATGTATTTTGCCAAATCTTAGCCTTTGTTACTGGTACTAAAATTAGAAGACCAGTTGATGGAATATTAAAAAGATTCCATTAAGACCATTTCAGAAATTGTACAAAACACTTTTATTGGAAATGACAGTGAGAGGTAATGGGAAGCAAACACAGGTTGTTTTTCCTTCCCCAAGCCCAAATTACTTACTAAAGTTAAATAAGGAATTTAGAAATATCACCATATTTTCCTAAATATTTCTTCTCATGAGTTTAAAACCTGCTTTTAAAAAAAGTGAAATAGAAAAACATTTTAAAGACAATAAACCATAAACAAGTGAGGCTTACCCCAAGAATGGTTTTAAAAGTCAAATAATATAACTTATCAGAATTGTGTGCTAAAAAAGAAAAAAAGAACATATGATCACCTCAATAGAAACTAAGAAAGCATCTGGCAGAATTCATCATCCATTTTTGATGAAAACTCTAAGCAAATGAGGAAATGAAGGAAATCGTCTTGGTCAGATAAAGTTCATACAAATACCAGCACTGATGTCATACATGCTGATGGCATTAATGCTTTCCCCCTAAAATCAGAAATGAGACAAGAATGTCTTTTTTACACCATGTCTACTTAACACTATGTTGGATGTTCTAGCCAGTAAAATAAGCAAGAAAAAAAAGCCAGTTTGGAAAGGTAGAGATAAAACTGTCTTTATTTGCAGATAGCATGTTTACTTATGTTAGATATATAGATGGAATCTACAAAAATTCTACTAGAAGACTTCAGTGAGGTTTCAGAATGTACTTTTATATACCACTTAGCAATAGACTGTATGAAATTCAATGCCATCAAATATATAAGTACAGAACACTTAGGAAATAAGCTTGACAAAAGATTTGCAAAATCCATACAACAAAAAATCATAAAACATTGCTAGGAGAGACTGAATACCCAACGATAAATGGAATATATGACTTGTTCATGAGTTGTGTGATTATTAATATTGATTGTCAAGTTGATTAATGGCACACTTCTGGGTGTGTTAGTGAGGACATTTCCAGAAATGATTACATCCTGAAGAGTCTGACAAATCAATGATTTAAACTATTGATTGAGTTAAAATTTGAATAGGAAGGTGATAGAACTGTGGAAGGTAGGGCTTAGTGGGTCACTGGGGCAGGGGAGCCTTTGAAAGTTTGGCATTGGCTCCTTCTTCTTACTCCTCTTTGCTTTATGACTGCCATGAGGTGAACAGCTTTACTCCACCTGCCCTTCTACCATGATGCTTCTGCCTTGCCAGGGGCCTAAAAAACAATACAGCCAGTTGACCATGGACTGAAACCTCTGAAACCATGAGCTAAAACAAGTCTTTCCTTCTTTTTAAATTATTTATCTCAGATACTTGTCACAGGGATGAAAGTTTGATTAGCACCGGTTGGAAAACTCGATATTGTCAAGCCGTCAATTCTACCAAATTTTTCCCTGACTCAAGATAATCACAATTAATACTCCAGAATCCTTTTTTGTTTTCTTTTTTTGGTTAAAAATTGACAAGGAGGTTCTAAAATTTGTATGGAATTTCATAGAATTTATAATAACCAAAGTGGATTTGAAAAAAGAACAAAGTTGAAGGATTAATACTACTTGATTTTAAGAGTTATAAAGCTATATTAGCTAATATAGTATGGCATCTGTATAATGATGGGAAAATAGATCAGTGAAACATAAGAAAGATTCCAGTAATAAACTCACATCTATATGGACAACTGGTTTTTGACCAAGGTACAAAGATAATTCAGGGTAGAAATGATTGCCCTTTTTAACAAGCAGAATTAGAATAACTTTACACTCATGTGCAAAAAAATCCCTTTGCATCTGTATATTGCATCATATGAAAATATTAACTCATGATAGAGCCCAGACCTAATGTACAACCAAAATTATAAAACTTGCAAAAGAAAATAGGAGAAAATCAGTGGTTTCTATTCACAGGAAAGGCATCCTAATATATAGTGACAGGAAGGAGATCAGTGTTTGCCTTGGGGTTGTGGGGAGAAGAGTAGCAAGAAGGGGTAGGTTGGAAGGCATCTAAATATATAGGTATATCTATATTTATACACCTGTCTACATATTCTTACACATATATATCTGTGTGCATGTACATATAGAATTATCCGTATGTGTATCCCCAGTATAGAAGGTATAGATATCTAGATAGTCTGAGTCCAATCAAGAGAGGGAGACAACACAGTAATACAAAAAGAATAACTAACTACAATAGGAGTTGGTGTAACCAGGGATTGGCCAATGAGAGGTAAAGAGACGTCTGGCAGATAGATATACAGGCAGCTAATACCTTGAATGCTGAGAAAGAGCACCCGAAGACAAGCCCCACTGCAACTCCACCTCAACCAGGCTCACATAGATTTTGTTGCAGAGGGTGCAGCCCTAGTTTCACTGGATAGCAAAGGAAACTGCTGTGGCTCAAACCAGTGCAAAGTGCCCACCATCCACCCTCTTAGGTGCAGGGGAGCTGAAGTGTGTCTACAGAGGCCCTCATCTGTGACAACGCCCGAGGGAGAGATGCAGGAAAATTCTGGCCACCTGGAACTGCTGGCCCTGCAGGAGCCTGGCGCTGGAGAAGCAGCACATGCTGAAAGTGCCTGTCGAGTGCCCACACCAGAACCCACAAGCAAAACCCTCTTCTTTGGTCATGTCTCTCCAGGGAGAGAGATTATCTACTGAAGGAAGCTTAACATGCTGCTGAGGAAAAGTGCTTAAGAACCCAGGTCTATTTTCATGGAGCAGGCAAAAAGTATGAAGAGATTAAATCAATAACTGGTGCAAAAAATTGAATAGGACTGAGGAAATTTGTGGGGTGAAGGAGAGGGATGGCAAAGATATACAACGTATGCATGTATCACCAAATTGTACAATGAAAATATATGAAGCTTTTATATGTCAGTTATACCTCAATGAGCCTGTTAAAAAGTATATATATATTTATATATAATAAAAATGTATTTTATTCCTTTACTTTTCTCCTGGTAGAATTAACCCTTGTATTAATCAGGGACTTAAGTGGATGGTGGTTTTTCTATATCTATGGATCTCTGTACATATGCTTTTATGTATTTTTTTGCCAACAGACAAATTTGTTAAACCTTAAGGAGTCCTTCCTTACTCACACTGAAATACTCTAGGGGACTCACCTGCAGATCTATTCTAATTATAGCTCAGGAGCACAGACTGACTGAGGAAGTTCACCCTACCTGTTTGTCCAGTGGGGCAGGAATTCAACAATCTTCTCTTGCTAAAATCCAGAGTCAAGGAGCCAGGCTGGGATTTCTTAGGGCCAACCTTCACTGAGATTTGGTGCTCATAATCACCAACTGTTCTGGCTATAGCACAGCACCCCCCCCTACTTTAAATTAATAAGAATAATTAAAATTGTCTATGGAATATATCACTGTAGCATAAGGTCTATACATGGGGGATTTTACTTTCCTGCTACTGTCATCACAATCTGAATCTCAAGTCAGATTTTTTTTTTTCTCTTTTTTTGATGGTACTGGAGTTTGAACTCAGGGCTTCATATTTGCTGGGCAGGCACACTGCTGCTTGAATGACACTTGCACCCCTTTTTAGCTCTTGTTATTTTAGAGATAGGGTACCACTTTTTGCCCAGTTCAGCCTGGATCATGAACCTATTTTATACTTCCTATTTTACATTCCTTCCTGAGATGACAGGTATATGCCACCCTGCCCAACTTTCTTTCTTTTGAGATGGGATTTCGTGAACCTTTTTTTTTTAGGCCTGAGCTGGCCTGGAACTGTGATTCTCCCTATCTCAGCCTCCCAAGTAGCTAGGATTATAGAAGTGAGCCTAGGTTGGATGGTTTTTAAAGGATGTATAGGGTGGGCTGAAGCAGGTCCCTGAGGCAATTAATTAAACATATTTTTTTGTGGTACTAGGGCTTGAATTGAGGGTCTTTACCTTGAAGCACTCCACCAGCCTTTTTTTTTTGTGGTGGGTATTTTTGAGATAGGGTCTCAAGAACTAGTTGCCTGGGCTGGTTTCAAACCACAATTCTCCTGATCTCTGCCTCCTGAGTAGCTAGGATTATAGGAGTAAGACACCAGCGCCTTGCTATAAAACGTGGTTTTTTTTTTGACACAACTCTATGCCTAAGACCAGGATGGTTCTGTAGGTATGTGGAAGAGCCATGTAAGAATTCAATTTGTCCTTATATATCTTGAATTATTAAATCTTAAAACTAGCCAACAGAGTCTGTTTGACTTTGGAACAGTGGTACTAGCCCCATGGCCAAAATAAAGTCAGAAATGAACAATGTGTGGGTGTCATAGGCGGAGAAGTCTCTGGAAAAACTGGGTTTCACAGAATGTTTAGAAAATTGAAAATTTGAAAGATTTTATACAAAAGCCATGATGTAGAATGTGACATGCAAGCCTTAGAGATTTCTTGGAAATAACATGAATTGTAGGTTAATTTGCATAACCTACAATATAGTGGTTTCTATTATTTTTATAAAACATTTGAGAGATGTGTATGTGCAAATTTGATACTAAATTAGTTAAACAGTTTTGCTAAATTCTGTTCAAAAGGCATAAAGTAAATTTGTATTTTCAAATAATATTATTGTAATAATTACATTTAATTATTAACTTGGAGCACAAAATGTATCATTTTGTTTTTTCTATAATTTCACTATAGAGTCCATCATGTAGCTGATATTCACCCTCAAATTATAGGGAACATGCAAACCTGGCCTCTTGTTTTCATTAATCTGTCATTTTATACTACCTTGGAAAAAAATACTTGCATGAGCTTGTAAGAAAATAATGCTATTTTTGTAATGCGGCACAGAAACTGTGTACTTCTCAGACAATTTTGTACTTGTTCCGATAGAGTGGAACTAATTCAATGCTTTCTGGGTATAGTACACTACAGAGAAATCTTTCAATGAACACTGCAATGAGATAACCTATATTTGTTTTGGAAAATAAAGCATGAGATGGTTTTAAGTTCATAATAGGAGCATCCTTAGCAAATAGATAAAAAATGTTCTCTAAGTACTATAAAGGCATCCCAGAGAACTCTGCCACACCTTAGTGGAAGCAGTTACACATAGTTTCCTGAGCTATTTACTTTTCCTCCTCATATACAATTAGCTGCAGAGCTCTTCTGGCCTGTAGTGTGAAACTGGGTTTACTTTCGAAAACTGATAAGCTGCCATTATTTTCTTCAAAAATAAATATGCTGAAACCTTACTATAATTTTGGAGCCAATTCAACTTTGGATACCTGACTTATTTTAGAGGAAAGTGACTTATTACTCATGTCTTTGAGTCTTTCAGAGTTTCAAAACTCATAAACCTTGCCATCTCTTATAAGCCCATCTCTCTGAAATCTCTGTTTTTGGTGATACTGGGTATTGAATCTAGGCCTCTTGGTTGCTCTGCCACTAGAGCAATGTCTCCAGTCCTTTGGTTTTTATTTTGCCTTTGAAACACGGTCTGGTTAATTTTTCCTGGGCTGCCATCCTTCTCCTTCCCCAAAGTAGCTGGGATTATAGATATGTACCACCATGCCTGTCTTGAAATTCCATTTTTAATTCTTTAACCCTCTGACCATCACCTGCTCTTCTTCTATATCACCAATTCTAGTGCTCCCACTCCACAAATGTCTACTGAGCATGTCACTCCTCAACATTTTTAGTTTGACCTCCACTAACCATCCTTTTCATACCGGCATCTCTCCTCATAGCTTGGAGTGTGTGGTTTAGCTCTATAACCATTCATTGAAAACTCTCAATTTCCCCACACTTCACATTCTCTTCATACTTCATCTGGCAAAACCCAACCATAATGTGGTGGGCAAAATGATGGCTCTCCCAAGATGTCAACTACCGAATCCCTGGATGTGTATGTTAGGTTATCTGATGATGAGGGATTAAAATTGAAGATGGAATTACTGTTGCCAATAAGTTGTCCTTGAGATGGAGAGAGTCTCCTGCGTTATCCAGGTGAGCCCAGGGTAATCACACGGGACGAGAGCGGTACAAGCAGAGGTTTGGCTACCACTACTAGCTTTAAAGATCAAAAGGAGCAATAAGAGAAGAATTGAGCTCTATCTAGCAGTTGGAAAAGGCAAAGATATGGATTCTTACCAGGAGCCTCCAGAAGGAATGCAGCCCTACTGCCATCTTTAATTTATTCCAGCAACATCCATTTTGGACTTCTGACTTCCGGTAGTGTAAACTAACAAATTTGGGTTTTTTTTCTTTTTTTTTTGATGTTAGCATGTTTGAAGCATGTTTCAGGAGCAATAGAAAATGAATGCCTACAGTCGAACTCAACTATCTACTTTTGCTATGCCAACACTCGGAGTTTATCATTGGAAAAATCATACAATCATGCTAATTGGCCTCACTTCAAGATGTCTGCATATCAAAATTGGCCTTCTGAAATTTTCAGACAATATTTTCACATTTCCCTATAAATTTAATTTCTCCTTATCCAAGATGATTATTTCATAGCTTCTTTTTCTTTGAATCTCCAACACTGCCTTTCCTCAATTTACTACTGGCTAATGCTTATTACCTCATAGAAAAATAATTAAAAATAGTTGGAAAGGGCCACACATTCACATCATTTCTAAAACCAATTTCCATGCTCCATATGTGCTCTGCCTTCCACATGTTAGAGTGGATGAACTGTCTATGAGCTGACTGAAAGCTAATCTCTCTCATTGAGTCTTGGATCGCATCCATCTTGACTTCTTGGTAGTCTCCCTAATGGCAGAAACATTTACTCAGCAGCTCTGGTAAAATGCATTGAAGTATTAATTCTCCTTTTTCCATCATGTGCCACAACCAAATGCACCAGTAACGCCTGGCATCTTTGCACCAAAATAAACCCTGAGTCCAATTACTTCTGCCTCTAGAGATGAGACTGCTACAGTTTAGTTCAATTCTTTTTCATCTCTCACTTGGGTGGATGCAATGACTTTCCTGCCATCACTCCCCATTATTCTATAGCCTTAGTGATATTTTTTCAAAAGTGAAGATCAGATTTAACTATTTCTTCACCTATAGTATTCAAAAGTCTGTACACTGCAATAAGTAAAAAACACAGACTCTACAGTGGGCCATGAAAATCTACAAAATTGGACATATGCCTAGTCCGGCCCATCTTCTACAGTTCTTCCCTTTGTTTAATCCATATATGCTGGCCTTCATTCTGTCCCTCATATTAAAAAGCTTGTTCTCATCTCAGGGCCATTGCAGTGCTATTGATTCTGTCTGGAATGATCTTTCTCCACTTCAATGGATGGTGGCCTCTTCTCCTCACTGATATTTTAACTCAAGTATCTCTTCTACAAAGGATTCATTGATGGAAGTCAAACATGTTATTCACAAAACTTCTTCATAGCATGGGTGAGACATACCCAAATCTCATTTCTCATTCTTTCATCCATTCATCTGCTTATCATGTGCTTACCTCACCAGAATCATATCTGGCATGTATCCTTTCAAGGAATTTTTTATGACTAATTCTTTTGTTAGTCCATGAGTTACACTCCAGACTTAGCTTTGTTGAAGCAAGATATTGGAAAGGTATCTGTCAAAGTTCTTGTGTGATCATTTACTTATCCTTGGAAGTAGTATGGAAATAGTGTTCCTAGAGCTTCTGCCAGTGCTGCCCAAAGTCGACATCACTGGAAATTATGCTGGGCAGCATCAGCACCCTATCTTTGTTTGGTTTCTGCATTGATCTGTGACAGTGCTAGTGACAGTAATGAATACCTTCAGTGAACACTATATATCTAACTGAGAGCACTTGTGTTTTAAATTTTGTCCTGCCACAATAGTGACAGGCTGTAGGTTTTTTCTGCATTTGTTGCACATACATTCATTTGGTTTCTCAGACTAAAATGGAATACTCTTGATGATGGAAAAACAATTTTTGTTCTTTAAATCACTACCATACCAGCACATAGCAGGTTCTCTATGAATAGTTTGATTCACTAATGGATTTTCTATGGAGTCATGAATATTTCTTGATTTTCTGGGGCTTTCCTTTCCTCCATGCTTTGCAACATACCCACCTTCTTCCTTATCCATCATGCTGTGACTTAGCTGTTAGTAGCAAGCAAGGGAATAATCATTCCCATCTCTAATTTACGATGTAGAACGTTATGAAGTTTCCTTGACAGTAATGGCATAAACCTTAAGAGCTTTTCAGAGGTTTTGCTGTTGAAGATCCAATGGGACCACATTACAAAGTGATATCCCACAGCATGGAGTGCTGCTAGAAATACTGCAGTCTTCAGTAGGTCACTGGCATTAAAGTTGTACATTTCTTTCACTTAGAAAAAACTGCTCCTTTAAAATCTGATTATGAGAAGGTAATGGGTCTATTTTGTTTTTTAGATACATTATTTCTGGTTGATACAATATACTTATGTGATTGTTCTTTTCTTGACTACTCATAGTATAATATATAAATGAAATAATACATATGATTGAGATGACAAAAAAGTTTAAAGAAAAAGGTACAGTTGATTTTTTAAAAAGATCTTATTAGTTAGCCATTTTGTAGTATTTTAGACTCAGCCAAAGGAAAACACACTTTTTTGGGTTAAAAAGGTATGTAAAGGCACAGGCCATTCATTCATTCATTCTGAAAATTCTTTTTACTATTGCATTGTAAGCTTCATAATGCAAGAAAGTTGCCTACATGGTTGAATATTGTTTCTTCGATGAGTCACTGTGTCTGTCCCAAAGTCAAATGCATAAATGCCCTGTACAATATAAAATCTCAATAATTATCAGTTAAGGCATTTAACAGCCTATACTAGGATATATTTTATTTCGTATGCTTTCCCAAACATTTCTCACTCATCTAAAAAAGACATAAAATCACCCATGAATGTTAGTATGGTTGGTGATAGGTGAAGGGTATATTCATTTCACTAATGCTATTATTTTTAAATTCTGATATTATAAGTACACTTAAATGAAGTTTTGGAATACATGTCTGCAGAAAGTATGCATAACATGAAACTGGTGGTCTTGAAGCCTGTGGCTGAATCACACTATTTTCTTTCTCTTATAAAGTTAACCAGATCTCTATAAGCTTGGTCTAGTTATGCTATAAATAAAAGAGTAATGTCATATATCCATCCCATCATTATAGTAACAATGCAATAATGGCCTTTGCAGACAGGAAGTAAGGCATAGGGCCAGACTGGAGACCACTGGCCCCCAGCTCTGCACTTTCCCTTAAACCACAATCCCTCTACAAATGCAAAAAGCCTGGTGAAACACAGTGAGATCTTACCCCACATTATTTCAAAAGTCCAAAGAGATGCTAAAATAAAACCAGAAGTTGAGCTATTTGAAGGAAGTGCTCTCTCCTTTTATCTTTTGTTTGAAATTCTATTAAGCACAGAAGCAGGCTTTTGTGATTGAAGGTGGCAAATGATAGATAGGGTTCAATAGAGTTCTGCAGTGAAGGGTGAGTATTTTAGTGTGTCTGTGACCTGATCCAAAGTCTATTTCTAGCAGTTTGTCATTTAATACAGAGAAGGTTAGTGAGATCGTGTTGATATATGATCTTTTATACTCTGAACTTATCACTGCACTTGAACTGTCCCTATAATTCTCATTAACAATGAGCCATTATCTTTTGATACTAAGAGATAAAATAAAACAACTTCTTTGCTTTATTCTCCAAACTACGATAAAAAGAAAAGCCAAACTTGAAGCCTAAAGTATTTAGTTAGAGAAATTTAGGCTGTCTTTATTTTTATCCCTAGAAGGAGAAAGCATTAACATTATCAGAAGAAAACCAAATGAGGTCACATGAATAGGACCACCAGTGAGAAGTGTCTAAATGCTAACATCATGAAGTATTTTACTCTAGTAGAAAATGGGATTGTTTTAAAAAATTTTTAGCATTTCAGCATTCATTGCAAAGGCACAGAATTCTTTGAGGGAAGAAAAGCCCAAAGAGATGGGAAGATGCTTTGGGATGGAAGAAAAACATGCCAAGCTTGGATCTAGGGTCTAGGAGAATTAGTATGTCTAGATTGTGAGCTAAATGATGTGTAGCAGAGAAAGTACCTTCTCCTTACCTAGTCTTTTCTTGCTTGGATTTCACTACCAACCATCTCAAATGTTTGTGAGTCTACCATCAGACCTGCCAGGTTCTCAAATCCATTGACCCCATGAACCCTTTTAATTTGGTTAGCTACATCAGTGGCTCTGACAGCATTAAGAATAAACTGTCTTCTTAACAAGTCATAGAGGTCTTTCAGGGTCTAATTCATGCTTACCTCTTACCTTAGTTTTATCCACTGTCTCTTTCTACTTCTACCTCCTTCTCCATCCTCTCACCATCAAAATTACTAGAGCTTCTGTTTTAGTCACTAGAATCTATTTCTCCCACCATTGGCCTAACTAACTCTTAAGAAGTCATGGCTTAATTCTTCTTAAAGACTTCCTTTCCTTCTGGATTAGTGCCATTTTTATTATATAATTATAGCAGTTATTGTATCATAATAATCTGGAATTGAGTTGTTAGCTAGTACCACCAAGAAATCAAATCATCATTTTTTATTGGAGATTAAAAATACTTCCCCTGAATGTTCTGGTGGAGAATAACTGATTAATTAATTAAATTATTTTTAATTCATTGGCATATTAAAATTAGTCTCAAAAGAAGAGTTAAGGTTTTTCATTTCCCTAGCAAAAATTCTTGAATTTGGCTTCAAATGATAAGTACCTCTAGTCTTGCTTTTTCAAGTTCTAACTTTCCTACCCTTTCTTGGCTCTATCTGATTATGGTTTATAGCTGGGTGTTACCCATCACTAGGTATAATGGAATAAAATATTATATCATGAGAAGCAGTAAATATAGGTCTGAGTTCATCATTTCTTAGTGTGGTAGCTTTGGACCACATTATATCTTTTGGAATTTAGTCTCCTGGTCTATAAATTAGGATGTTCCTCTCCTGACAAAGATCTGGTAGGATCAAATAAAATGATACCTGATGTGAAAGAGCTTTAAAATGTAAGCACTAAACAAATATGATATCACAATAGCTTTGAACCCAAAGTGTCAGTATTATTTATAATTGGATCTTTAAGGTTTCTCTGGAGATATTATAACAGGCAAAAAAAGGATTAATTTAAATTTTATCTCCTCTGCTAAGTGAATAGAATAGAAACCAGAAAGATGCTTAAAAAAAGGAGGGAGGGCAGGGTATCAAGTGGCCAGCTCAGATGTCATCCACAGTAACTGACTCCAGCTAGTTGGGAATTCAAGAAGACACATCTCTGTACTGTGTGACTATTCTGGACTCTATATTTCTCTGTCTCCACAGACATTGCACTGAAGGCAACAAAGGGAATTTGGACTATATCAAATGCCTCTACAGTGTCTCATGTTCTGAAAATGTCTTTGCCATCAATTCTGTATATTATACCTCACAAGGTCCTAGAGAAGTATGTTAATATTATCCTTGGAATAAAAAAGAAAGACAGCTAGCAATTTAGTGATTCCCCTCAGGTCACAGAGGGAATTCATGATACTATTAACATTCAGAAGGCCTTCTCTGTGTAGCAAGAACTCCTTTCTTCTTTTAGTTCTAGGCTATCCATATTATGACCAGGTTAACCATTTTTTAAGGCAGGTGACCTTGAGGCACAATTTTCAGTGGAAAAAACAAAATATAGGAAGTAGCTCATCTATTATCAGGGAGGGAGTGCAAAGAGGCAGGAGGAAAGATCTAAGACTTGTCAGATCTTTGTCTGACAAGTTTCATGTTTTTTCTAATAGCATAGTGATTTTCAAACAGTTTCTGTATTTTTGAGGATGGGAGCTAACTGCATTGAAAACAATCTGCATTCAATTTCAATTGCATTGAAAACAATTGTAGAGGGATTATTAACATTATTCACTATTAGCTTGACTCCTGGTTGCTATTTTTTCTACTTAAGATTATGTGGTTACTAAGTCAAACAGACTTGAAATTTTAAATCAGAAAGATAAATATGAGTTCAGGTAGGACAGGACTCATCACCAGAATAAACAGGTAGATAGTCTCAGGCATTAATCTCTTCACGAGATATTTCTGGCTCTTTAGAGGAGGTTACTTTCTCTTCCCTCCTTGAAGATAAGAGTAGAACTTGTTTTGGCCAATGAAATGTACTTTAGGTAAAAGCTTTAAGAGCTATGGCCCTCTGCCATAGCGTCTGATGTTTGACAATGCTTCTAATAGTGCCTGGTGCTGTTTGCCTGGTGCTGGACTGAAGCCAAGTGAAACACAAGAGCAACTACCCCATGATGGATGTGTAGTTTGAGATGGAAAAAAAATCCTAAACTCCCCAAAAATGAACAAAGCTTTTTCAAAGGAAGAAGTCCAAATGGCTAAAAAAACACATGAAAAAATGCTTAATATCCCTGGCCTTAAAGGAAATACAAATCAAAACCACATTAAAATTCCACCTCACTGCTGTTAGAATAGAATGGCTACCATCAAAAACACAAACAACAAATGTTGGTGAGGATGTGGGGAAAAAGGAATCTTCACACATTGCTAGGTGGAATGTAAATTAGTACAACCTATGGAAAACTGTATGGTGCTTCTTCAAAAAACTAAAAATAGAACTGTCCTATGATCCAGAAATTGTATGTCAGTTTACAACAAAGGCACCTGCACACCCATGTTTATTGCAGCACTTTTCACAATAGCTAAGCTATGGAAACAGTCGAGATGCTCCACTACTGATGAACAGATCAAGAAAATATGGTATTTATACACAATGGAATTTTATTCAGCCACAAAGAAGAATGAAATTTTGTCATTTGCAGGCAAATGGATGGAACCGGAGAACATTTTAAGTGAAGTTAGCTAGGTACAGAAGGCCAAAAGTCACATAGTTTCTCTCATATGTGGAATATAGACCTAATACAAATATAGTAATAGTATGAAAAACAGGTTACACTAAGGGAGATCACATACAAGAGGGGGAGGGCAAAGGAAGAAAGTTAAGAAAGTGAATATGGTTGATGTACTCTCTATACAAGAATGAATATAGAATTTTTAAACCAGTTGAAACCACCATAAGAAAGGGACTAAGGTAGAAAGAAGAAAAATAGAGAAGATGCACCAAATTGGGCTATAATACATATAAACATGGAAGTGCCACAAGGAAACGCCCTGTTTAGCTATCTTAACCAAAAATGTCATTTTTTTCTCCTTCTTCTTTTCTTATATAAAATCAGAGAACAAGAGGGTAGAACAGGCCTTGTCTGGGGTGGTGGTTGGTGCCAGTACGAGGGGTGAGGAGATAGGGAGATGGTGAAGGAGGGTGAATATGGTACAAGCACCATGTACACATTGCTGTAAATGAAAAATGGTAATTGTTGAAATTATTTCAGGAATGGGGTGTGGAGAGGATGAAGGAAAATGGTGGAGGGGTGAATTCAACTATGATATATTATAAGAACTTTTGTAAATGCTACAATGTATTCCCACCCAGAACAACAATAAAAATGTTAAAAATTTTTTGATACCTTCCAAAGGAAGAAAAAAAATGACTAAGCCACTTCTTTTGCTTGAGGGTTGTTTGTTTGTTTGTTCATTTGTGACATGGTCTCACTTTGTAGCCTAAGCCCACCTCAAACTTGTAATTGTCCTGCTTCAGCCACCCAATTATGAGATTTAGGGGCATGTGCCACCACACTTGGCTGGAGAGTTGTTTATACCATATACCTTTTCAACTAATATAATTCACTTTAGTCAAAAAGAGCAGATGTGCTAAAGCAGAGGATGGCAAACATTTGAAGAACACACACTGAATGGATAGGCACAATCCTAAAGACAAAAGCAGAATGAAAAGCATCTGAGAGAAGATAAATGAAGTAGTAGAGAAGTGGGCAGTGGGTATGTAAGACAATGCTTTTCTATCATAGAGGCAAAACTGGCATTGTAGTTAGACCACCATCATGAGACATACCCATCTGATGAATGTTAAAAGTTATATTCCGACAAAGTGGTAGAATCCGATACATTCTTGACTTGGTCATAAAATAACATGACCTTTTTTTTTAAAAAAATGACAACATGATCCTTCAGAAACTGGGGAGGTAGAGAGGGAGTTGCAAATTGGAATTAAATTGGCCTCATGAAGAAGAACTGCTAAATATTAAGAACTGCTAAATGTTTCCCATGGGAAACATGGAAGATTAAACAGCAACCAAAATAAGGACCACTGGGCATAAAAATGTACTCTGGCAGGATGGGAAGCTTTAGTATGTAGCCAAAAAATCATGGCCCTGAGAAACCCTGTGTTTTCCGAGGACATAGTTCCTGCCCTCAAGGAGCTCACAATATAGTGAACAAATAAATAGATAAACATTAAACAAATGAGCAACTAGGTGGCACCTATTTAATATTTATTATTTACTAGTGATCATGACAGGGGCTTTGCAAAATATTTCCCTCATTTTAGAAGCCTCCTAGGTATTGTTTGCAAACAGGAGACAGTGAGGCCCAGAGAGATGAAGAACTATGACCCTACATTCATCCTAGGACTTGAAACCAATCTTCTATGATTCCAATATCTGTATTATTTCAACTGCATCTTGGTGTTTTCCATATGTAACTCTGTGATTATGTGATACTTATTTTTACATATTTTTGAAATATTAATTTAGTGTGTATGTGCATTTTATTCAGACGATGGATTTATGGCACAGGAAAAATTACCTTTTATGTGATTATAATTTAGACATTTTTTCAGTTTAGTTGGTTTTAGAAAACCCTGGAACATTATGGCTTATCAGTCATGTTTTGAGGCTATTTCTGGAAAGTCACATGCAAAATATGTTTTCTTTCCAGCAAAGAGTTTGGAAATATTTAATACAGGAAAAAAAGATACTCAGAGAAAATAACAAAGCCCTCCCTGAAAATATAAGCAATGATCAAGTTGGTTTTACAAATTTATAGCTGAGGGTAGAAATTTTCTGCTTTTAACACTATTTTTTCTTTTTCTTCAGGACTTGACTTCCAAGAATTAAAAAGGGAGCTCTAACTTTTTTTTTTCCTGGAAGTCCCTGTAATGTATACCTTTAATTGGAGGATTTTTGGCATCTGGGAATATAAATCACCATTTACTATAAGCCAAAGAGCTAAATTGATTTTTAGCATTCTGGAAGAAAAATTGCACCTTTGTTGCTGAATTGCTTCCCTGTGAGCAGTGAGCCAAATATTAATGTAGATTTAAAGGGAAACAAAAAATGTTCAAACTCTAATGTACTTCAAGCTTATAAATTGGCATTCAGTCACTTTAAAATAAGTTGGATTTCTTGAAGCAAAATTACTCTTAATTTTTTCTTATTACTGCTCTGACCCACAGTTTATATGCCACATAACAATATTCTAAGCAGCTCAGATACAACAGAAATGGAAACTTCCACACGAGAGGTTCTGAGGTCGTGTTCACTCCAGCTGATACTGCACATACCAGAGTATCTATCCTTTTCGTAGGGTGTCTAAAAACATGTCACATTCCACTTAGAGTCCTTTCTGTGACTCAGTCCCTTAAGGAAGAATTTATTTCCTGTTAGTTCTTTTAATTTTCTCTCTTTCTTTCTTTCCTTTGTTCTAGGGATTGAATCCAGGGCTTCACACTTGCTCAGTAGGTGCTCTACCACTTGAACCATACCATCAGCCCTTTTTGCTCAGGTTATTTTTGAGATGAGGTCTTTCCTTTTGACCAGGCTGACTTGGACTGTGCTGCTCCTACTTTGCACTTCCTGTTGCCCTTGGGTTAACAGGCATGTGTCATCACACCCAGCTTTTTTCCATTGAGATAGGGTCTCCCATAACTTTTTTGCCTGGGCTGGCCTGAAACTATGGTCCTCTCAATCTCAGTCCACTAGTGTCTGACCCATTTCTTGTTACGAACATAAGTTTTCCTTTCCAGCCAAGTTAAATTTGAGTATTCTTAAGATTTTACTATAAGCAGTGCATATATCATGTTATTCGGCATGCAAATCTATGGCTTGACTTTCAAACTTAGCTCAGAAATCTAGCCCTAAACAAACAAATGAGCTATCCCTCATTGGCTCACATGAACTCTGTAAGGGACACAAATTAATTTACAAGTAAAAAATGTTACTTTTAGAAACTTAATAACTCATTGTACATGGCAGTATTTGGTAACTCCAAAATGTTTTTTTTTTGTTACCCGACATTTCACAACCTTGTGAAATTACAAGGATACTCAAGGGGGAAGTTGCTGCTTTTTGTATTTTCTTTTTAAGCAATAGATAAAAATACCTTCTCCTTCATTTATCTTTGTCATGGTCACCATCAAATCCACTCTCTTAAGGTTGCAGTAAAAGCTGGCAGGGTCTTTAAAAGATCCCTGTAACCAAGAGGTAGTTTGTCACAAAGAGCTCTCCCCCTGGTTTTGAGTTGTTTGGAATGCTTTCTAAACTCCTTAGCTTTGATTCTCCCATTGCTGTCCCCACATTTCATTTAGTCAGTGACTTAGCCACTGTGGACACAATACTTGAGGCTTCTGTCCTTTCTGATGTTCACCTTTCTACTAAGCTGATGACCACGTACAGCCCAGATTCTGAGATCTAGCCCAGGTAATACTTACTTCCAACCTGGAGGGGTTGATAAACACAGGAACACAGGTTAGATCAAGAACTCATGATGGCCAGACTAGAATTTGTAGGGCTGAGTTACCAATTTCTTTCATTTCTGTCAGTCTACAGAGTCTTACTCCACAGGGTTTTAGGTAACCATATCCATGTCCTAGGGCTCACTAACATATGTGACTGAAATTATACTTGAGGTTTTTGCATTTTGTTTTTGTGTTTGCCTGTACTTGACTTACACTTAAGTAAATGAGTTTTAGAAATATTGTAGCTTATATGGTTTAGTTGTCTGGTGATAGGCAAATCTGTCCAGGGTTGGATCAAAAGTATATCCTGATAAGGGAGGAAAAGCACACATAGGATTTAACTTTATTATCGTTTTTTCTTGGTACATTTGAGACAATGTACATGAAATCTTTTTTTATAAGATAAAAGGCTCAGATTGTTAACAATCAGCTACCAGTTTTCATATTTAAATTGTTCTGGGCTATTTGACATATTTTTCTCCAGAAAACTCTTGTTGGCAGTAAAGAAAATATTCTATAAAGTGAGTAAATCAGAAGCAGTATTTATTTTACAGCATGGTTCATGGGGTGAATCTAGTTGTATAGCATAAGAAATTTGCCTCAGTGGCTACTTTTGCTGAAAATTTTGTGAGGCAGTCAGAATATAAGTTTACATATCTCAAATTGTCATTAAAATCAGTTTGGGGAAAGCAAATAAAATCGAATTGGTTTTTCTCTGAAAGATGTGATTAGTCCACTTAAATATGTAAAGGAGAACATAGCCAATAAATTATATGATTTAATTTTCCTTTTTAAAATAAACAAAACACTTTTGAAGTTAAAAATATCTATAGAAAGAATTGCTACTTCAGCTTTCTCACATCACATATTAAGATCATATGCTTTTTTGTTTTTTCTTTCTTTTTTGGGTTTTGAATTCCGGGTCTAGGCTAACCTGGAACTCACTGTGTATTCCAGGTTGACCTCAAACTCACTCTATTCTCTTGCCTCAGCCTCCCAAATGCTGGGATTACAGGCCACCACACCCAGCCATATCCCTTTCAACTGGGAAAAGTATATACAACTTGGGAATTTTATGCTTTTCAGTATCATTTCTTTTAGCGAGGATATAATTCTAAAGGTGCATCCTAAATGTATTTGAATATTCTTAGCAAATTAGCTATCAAGTTTAGGGCAATATATCAAAATAGCTTTAAATATTTGAAACTTCATTTCTGTTCAGCAAGAGAATCAATAAATTCTAGAAAACCTGTTTTCTAAAGTTTTGTCTTTTCATGAAACATTAAATATTCAGCAAGATCAAAAGGTACCCTATTTCTGACGTCATTTGTACCAAAGGCAATTCTTAAGAAATTAGTAGTTAGGAAGAATTTTATTGAAATAATGGAGCCTTACATCACGTATTCCTATTTAAGGCACTGACACAACATATGGCTATAACTCGGACCCTAAATGAAAGTCCTCCTGATGAATCAATTCGCACAGTGCAGGGAGAACTCTTAGTTGATGCAAAGGTAAAATCACTGTACAGCATCGCATATACATCAACCTGCTGATTACCTGACGGTCTTGTCCTGCTGATTCCTGCAAACATAGGATAGCCTTCTTGGCATTGTTGAATCTGCCCTACAATGCAGAAATGGGCAAATTATCTAAGCTCTATTTTGAAGTAAAATATCCTCAGCCTGGAAGCCAACAACACTATTCCAAGGAACAAACCCCCCAGAGACCACTCAGAAAAATACCTATAGGAGGTTATTAAAATAACAAAGCTCTTGAGGTAAACTTCTATCTAAGAAGCTTTAATTAAAGGGCAGCATGAATCTTATATTACTGTTCTTTCCTCACCATGATTAATATCACTGGTTCCTTAGGGCAATCAGTAAGAAATAGTATCTCAAAAACATTCCCTGGACAGACTAAGCAAAAAGTGCCAAACATACATTCTGCACAAGCGTAGAATTTAGTGTAGTGGAAGATGTGTTTAAAAAAAAATAGTAAATATCAAAGAGAGGACTTTGTACATTTTTAAATAGCAGGTCATTAATAAATTGTAACTTAATCCAGCCCTAGAAAACTTACACAAAAAGTACGGCTTGACTCCTTTTCTTCAGCTACTTACCTTTAGGTGTCTTCTCTCTTGTCTTGTCCTCTGCTCAGGTCTTATTGGAAGAGGATCTGGTAGTACTGTCTAGCTGGGTGCCTGTGGGAGGCCCATGCCTATGATTCTAGCTACTTGGGAGGCTGAGATTGGGAGGATCAAGGTTGGAGGTCAGCTTGGTCAAGTAGTTTACGAGCAAAAAAAAAAGGTAAGAAAAGCACTGTCTATATAGCCCAGCAGAGCTGGGATTAAAAACAGGATCCTTTATTGCTTGCTGTGAAAATTTAGGGCCACTTTATTTATCTATGAAACTTTAGCACCACTTTATTTATCTGAAATATGGGGAGAATATCAACTCCAACTTCAAAAGACTTTTCTGAAAATGAAATGAGATATCTGACCTATGTAGAAGCCTAGCACAGAAGCCAGCATCTGGTACAGATCAGTATACAGCAGTTGTTTCTTTTGCTATAAACTGATGCCCTGGATGGATATGTGCTAACTACAACTCCTCCCCAGAGCATTTCTATTTCAACAGGGGTTTGTAGAAGATGGCAGAACTCTCAGGAATCAAAGATGTCAATTTATTTCAGCTATTTCAGGCATCCTGATAGGCTACTGGCAGAGTTAATACTTGTCATGGGCGCATTCCTTGTACCTTTCAAATGAATACACAGGAATCTGTGAGCACTGAACCTGGACTGGAAGAATTAGCTTCAAATAATGGTTTTTGCCTCTTGCTGACTGTGTGACCTCAGGTACATTACTACTTAATCCTTCATAGTCTAGGCTTCCTTATTGGTAAGGTGGGGACAATGATATATTAAAGGTTACTAAGAGGATTATATGACACAAGACACAAAAATGGGTGCTGTCAATGGTTAGTGCTATAAAACTGTAAGTTATTACTATGATCCATTCTTTGCCCTTGTCATGGAACATGCCTCAAGAGTGATGGAAATTTCTGTGTTGAGAAACAAATAATAATTCATTTGACCAAGGATAAGCCAAAGAAAGAAAGAAAAAGCAATATACACACAATAGAACACAAAACAATTTTGATTCCAAATTTGGCTGTTCCAGGATTCATTTAGCTAACAGACTTTGAGAATCATTAAAATTATCTGGAAGAAATAACTATAGATATATGCAACAAAATGGGTGAATCTCAACAGAATTGTACCAGGTGAAAGAAGCTGGGAATGTAAGCCCCATTGGGAGATGGATGCATAAACAAAAGGTGGTATATACAGATAATGGATTATTATTCAACCCTAAAAAAGGAGATACTTTCTAACACATATTATAACATGGATGAACCTTGAGGACATTACGGTAAGTGAAATAAGTCAGTCACAAAAGGAAAAGTATTCATTACAGGTACCTAGAGTAGTCAAATTCATAGAGTCAGAGGCAGAATGGCTGACAGGGACTGTGGGAGGGAAACAATAGAGAACTAATGTGTAAAGCACATAAAAAGTTCAGTTGGAGAAAATGGATAGTGGTGATGGACGCACAACAATGTGAATACTAGATGCCATGTAACTGTATGCTTAAAAATAGTTAAAATGGTAAATTTATGCTATCAAAACAATAGCAATAACAACAAGATGCAAAGCTAAGCACAAATAGTCATACTATGTAACTTAGTTATGGAAAGTTTTAGAACCAAGAAATCCAATCTATAGTGGATAATGATCAGGAGTTGCAAAAGAACTTTTTGAGGTAAAAAGAAATTTCTTATATCTTGAAACATTTTTCAAAACTCATCTAACTGTATGTATTCAATTGTGTCTTTTAATGATGGTTAATTTTATGTGGTAACTTGGCTATGATGCCCAGTTTTTTGGCCAAACGCCAGCCACAGATATCACTATGAAGGTATTTTTTTAGAGGTGATCAGCATATAGAGTGGTAGACTTTGAGAAAAGCAGATTAGCTCTGTGGTGGTTCATTTTATGTGCAACTTTAATAGGCTACTGGTTACCCAGAAATTTGGCCAAACATTATTCAAGGTACATTGGTGAGGTATTGTCTGTATTAAAGTAATATTTGAATTGGGAGACTGAGTAAAGCCAATTGACTTCCCTAATGTGAGTGGGCCTCATCCAGTCAATTGAAGACCTGAATAGAACAGCAATGCTTAGTCAGAGGGAACTGCCTTCTGCTTGACTTCTTGAGGCTGGTCTTTTCCAGCCTTTGCACTTGCCTCTTCTTGGGTCTTGAGCCCAGCAGCTTTCAGATTGGAACTTCCATCACCGATTCTGATTTTCTTTTTCTTTTTATTTCTTTTATTCATATGTGGATACAATGTTTGGGTCATTTCTTCCCCTTCTCTTTTCCCCCCACCCCCTCCCTCTTCCCCCCAACCCCCTTGCTTCCAGGCAGATACTGTTTTGCCCTTATCTCTAATTTTGTTGAAGAGAGAGTATAAATATTAATAAGGAGGACCAGGGGGTTTTGCTAGTTGAGATAAGGATAGCTATACAGAGAGATTCCTAGCATTGATTCCATGTACATATGTGTTACTTTCTAAATTGATTCTTCTCCAACTAACCTTTTCTCTAGTTCCTAGTGATTCTGATTTTCTCATTCTCCTGATTATCAGACCTTTAGATTTGAACTGGAATTACACATTGGTTGTTCTGGGTCTACAGCTTGCTGAGTACAGATCTCAGAACTTCTCAGTTTTCGTAATCCTGTAAGCCAATTAAACATTTCTCTCTCTCTCCCTCTCTCTCTCTCCCTCTCTCTCTCTCTGTCCCTGTATACATATATATATGTGTGTGTGTATACGTTTGTGTGTGTGTGTGTGTGTGTGTGTGTGTGTGTGTGTATGTGTGAATCCTTCCTCAAGACTCCCTGTGGAATCAAGACTGCGATTTTGAAGGGACTTGGGCTTGAATTTAGGGCCTCTTGCTTACTGGCAGGCGCTCTACCACTTGAGCCAAATGCCCAGCTCAAGCAACATTAACTCTTGCTGGAATTTCCAACTTGCCAGCCTGTTCTGCATATTTAAGACGTGCCAGCCCCGTCAAGTACATAAGTCACTTCTTTAAAATCATCCTCTCTCTCCCACACCCTGTCCTCCCACATACAACCATGCACAGACCTCTTCTTCATTCTATTTCTGAAGAGTCCTAATACAAACATAAAATGACTGAAAAAGGAAAAAGTAAAGAAAATTACCTGGGATGCTACATGAAAATTTAGATTCTTAGACTCTATCCTGGGATTTATTGAATCAGAATCTCTAAGACCTGAGAGAGCACATGCTAAGAAGTGTGAGGCCCTGAGTTCAAACTCTAGTGTCACAAAAAAAATTACTCTAATTAAAAAGCTCTTCTAGGTAATTCTTAGACACATTTATAGCTATGAACTAGAAAAATTTTGCAATAACATATTAATCTATCTAAATAATTTAACTTTTAAAAATTTTCTAGGCAATTCAAATTTTGTGTGCATGCCTTTTTTGTTTCACATTCCTGAATATTTTATATAAATAATAAAACATATTTTAAAAGGAGGTGAAATTGTGCCAAAATACAAGTGGGGTGGAGAAACATGGTGCAACCATATGAGTATTTAGAACTCAGTCATTGTTCATGTAACAAATGTACCTTGTGTGCACATGTCAGGAACTGTTCAAAGGTAGAGATGAATAAGCCAGACAAAATCCCTGCCCCTCAGGAAGCTTACAGTCTAGTGGGAGGACCTCAGAGAAAAGCCAATTGCATACAAACCTTGAATGCAGGTTTTCACTAAAGAACAAAGGTGGTTTAACTGGCAACACTATTGTTTAAAAACAAAACAGAATACAGCAGACCCTTAATGTCTTCAGGTATGTGGTTCTAAGGAGACCAGCACTGAAGAAAAACTGCAAATGCTCAGCATACAGAGTTCAGTGCTGTACTGAGGATGCACAATTCGTTTTCCCCATAACTTCTGCCACTAACTTCTGCTAATGATGGGCTGCCTTTCAAAAAAATCTCAAATTTTTTACTTTATCACTTAAATTAAGCATGTTCACTTTACTTTGGTTTTTTTTGGGCACCATTTGCTTTGTGGGGAGGCAGATTTTCACAAAATTAATGGCAGGAAAACATCTGATAGTACAACAATTTAAATATAACTGGTGATAACATGGGCTGACAGAATTTCTCTGCATCAATTGAGTTGTGTAATGCACACCAGTATTTAAAATTTTTTTGAAATTTCTTTTGATTTTTAAAATTTATTATGTTTTGGCTGCTCTTAGTCAAACACACATGTAATAAATCCGCAAATAAGGAGATCTTAATATAAATCAACACAAAATAAACATGTAACTCTTACTTGTGTTTCTACCATACAATTTAACTGAGAGCATCAAAGTTTAGCAGTAACCTGGTTGATTAAGACAACTGCTGAAAGTAAAAAGTTCTGGAAAATAGGGTAAGGAATTAATTAGCTTCAGCCTAGTGCGAATGCCAGCAAGTGAATCTGGACTCTTTACAGTTGTCAGCATTGCTCTTTCAACCATGAGTTGTTACAAATATTAGGTAGTCACATATGTTTTGCAATGAAGAAAAATTGTTGCTAAGACCTTATCATTGTAGAAAAGGTTGTTGACTAAATTCTTTTTGTCCATAATGGTTAAGACAAACTTCAGGAATGGAAAAGCCATTACTATTAAACAGGATTATAATAGTATCTCCCTCATAGAATCTGTGACAGGCAAATGAGAATATAAATCCCTTAGCACAATGCCTGGCACATAATACGCTCCTAGGAAATATTAACTAGCATCATTGGTACATTGGTCTCAACATTGGCCAGGCATTCCTCCAGGAACTGGAGATGCAAAGACAATTGACAGAAGCTGCTGTAATGAAAATGCTAACATCTAGCAGAGGGAGTGATGCTATACAAATGATGCTGTTAGAGGGTAAAAAGGAGTTCTCTGGAGGTGGAGAAAAGGGAGGGAGGAAAGTCAGATGAGCCTTTAAGGAGGTTTTGTTAGTGTTTTTGATGTAACTTGCAAATGTGTAAAGGCAGTTTCAGAAAAAAAAATCTTCTATCATTTGTGTGAAAAGTGGTTACATTAATGTTGATTATCAAAAATTTAGTATTCAAATGTATAGGATTATTCTCATTGTGTACTATTAAGGGCTTATAGTTTTAGATTTGCTGTTCAGGTCTTTGACAGAAGTAAAGTTGGTTGTGAAATGAAGAGTGTGACATTTTGAAATGGAGTGTCAGACAAGAGTGAGCTGCAAAGAACATCAGAAATCCCATAGACCACAATCTCATTCTAGGTGAGAAAACTGATGTGCACGTGGTGTAAGAGAAAGTACAAATGTAGGTTCATCTTAATGAGCAAAGTATACAGGTAACAGTCCACAGCTGCTGGTTCTATGATGTCCATCTAGAATGGTAGCCACTGGACAGTCACATGGGCTACTTAAACTAATTACAATCAAATAGAATTAAAAATTTCATTTCTTGTTTAAGTTAACTCTATGTTAAGTTCTCAGTATGACTAGCAGCACCCTTATGAAACAGTACATATGTAGGACATTCTTATCATTCTAAAACATTCTGTTGTTAGCTTTATGTAGTGAGAAAAAAGTGGCTTTTAGTCACTATTAAAGGCATCTCACAATGAGTAAAGAAAAAAGCTTGCTCAACACTATGACCAAATTTTTCAAATACACTTCTAAAATTACCCATGTAATTGCTAGTGTATAGAGAAATCTATATTAGCACACAGTGTTTCACAGTAAAAACTGACACACAGAATGCATAGCTTTAGGATGTGCCAAAGTTGTGTGCATAATTTTGGAAATCGGCATGAACATCATTTTGATGTTTCAATTGTTCTACATTTCAGGAATAATCTAATGCAAAAATCTACTACATAGATTATCAACAAGAAAAAAATGGAGGTTAATGAAATTTAAGTAGACCATATTTGAGGAGTGAATTTTAAAGTAAGATTCAAAGGTGAAGTATGGTTTTATCATTTTATTAAATGTTGAAAAGCAAACTTTTAGAAACAGAATTTTATTATAAATTTAAGGAGTAAAAACTGCAAAACATTTTTCCTCCTTTAACAGTAATTCTTCACTGTATAAAAATACCCAGTATATTAGGCCTTAAAACATATTTCTTAAAAAAGTATGACTCCTGCAGGCAAATGTTCTCAAACAGGTAACATGGTGTTTACATGGTGATCAAAAACTGAGGATAATTTGTGATTTCAATCTTAAAGAAATCAGCTTTCAGGAAGCTGACTTTTGAACAAACTCAAGCATTCTACTTTAGAGTTTGCTCATAGACATCAGAGCTACCAAATATCATTTTCTTTTTGTGTAAAAATATTCGACAATTTCATTTTTGCAAAATTATTCCTTGCTGCTTTCCCCTCTATGTTTTTCTTTTCTGATTAGTAAAATTCACTATCAATGTTCACCATAAGGCTTGGCCATAGTCATATAGGCATTTAATATTCCAATGTGCCCTTTCACCAGTGCCAAGGAAGTGACTGTGACTGTGATGTGGCTTCTATGTGGAAATTCCTCTCCTATTACCACTTCGAGTGTTTTTACTGTCTGTTTAATATTTAAATGTTCTATCTTATAATCTTTTATCATATTTGCACCTTACATTTTAATTTCTTTTGCATATTAATGAATCATTTCTCAGTATTCTTATAGCTTATGCCCTAGTGAACAAGTTCTCAAATACAAGCCTAACAATATGTGCCAAAAGTGACAAAATGAGAAAAATAAAGGGTTGTGCAATCACCATACATGGATATGGTGTGGTATGGTATATTTTTAACAGTTGATTTACAACTAGTATCACTGAATGACTTTATGAATTCCTAATAAAACTTTGCCAGGAAAAAAACTTCACTTCATCTCTTGTGTGTATAATAAATTAAAACTTATTGGCAAATGTGATTTTGATTTTGCACTCTCAGTGCATCATTTTTGACACCAATTTACACGTAGTTTTTATTGTAATACTTGTCATATCTTATTATGCCACTTAAATTTTGGAAATGAAAATGATCACCCTCTTGTTTGTATAGCAGCTGGCTAGCTAAAGTAGTTAGAAAGACAGCTATTCAAAATTCAGCCAAATACCAGCAGGATGGGCATTTTCCAGGAATGTGTTTGTAGTCACAAGTGGAGCATTTTCCATGCTGTCCACCTAAATTCTAAAAACAACAATAAACAGCAATGTTATGGACCAAAGCAATAGAGATGGCCTGGCTCAATTGAAGCGAAGATTTTGGAGAGGTCTAGGGGAAAAAGGCAGGTTTGTAAATAGTGACAGGCTCTGTAAATACTAAATAAGGTCTGCACTAAGCTATGTGTGTGCATTTTCTGTGAACAAAAGCTAGGTTCTGCTAGCTTTGAAAGCCAGGCTAACTGCTGGGTACTCGGGCTCCCATCCTAGACACCACAGAAATTTGGGCTCCCTTTCAAGCCTGTTTGAATTTCTGAGTTTGACTTTCTTCCAGATTTTCAAGACTAAGCAGACTGTACTTTCTTTACATGACATTACATTGTTCTGGCCTCCTTGTCCTCTTATTCAGTCTGTTTTTGTCACCCTGATCTCCAATCAACCCTCTCACTTTATCTCTCTTCAAAACCTGATCATCTCCTCCATCTTGTTGGGGATCTTCACCCTCCAACTCACCCATTTCTCCTCCCCATCTGTTTTCTTTGGGCCCTGCCTCCAGAGTTGCTCTTCCTGGAGAATATTTTCACACATCTCTCATTATCCCAGTCTGTCTTCTGCCCACCAATGACTGATGATGTCTTGGTCCTCACCCTGTCCAGTTATCCATCTTTTTTTTAAAAAAATTATTTTACCGTTTTTGCATTTACTTACATGTGTATACATTATTTGGGCCACTTCCCCCTCATCCCAACCTCCCGCCTCCAGGCAGAACCTTGTTCTTCAATTGTGTATAAGAAAAAAATACAAAAGATAAGTAAGAAAAACATGACATTTTTACTAGTTTGAGTAAAGATAGTTATACAGAGAGAGTCCTAGCGTTGCTTCTATGCACGTGTGTATTACAACCCAAATTGGTTCATCTCTACCAGACCTCTTCACTACTTCTAGTCCCTTTCCTATAGTGGCCCCTGGGAGTTTAAGATTACTGTATCTGTCTCTGTTTACTCTCAATCAGCTTCTCCAAACCTTCCAAAGATTTGAGCCTGTATCCATGAGGTCTTAGGATTGGACATACCCTAAGAGCTTTTCTAGCTCAGTACCCTGCATCTGAGGACACTGGTGGATAAGGAGGAGACTAGGCTGGCTGCATAGGATTGTCCTTGCTCATGTGTAGTATCAATTATCTGTGAGTGCACACGTGTGTAAACATAGCTGTATTTTGACTATATTTCTGGAAAGAATCTGTCCCTCTGAGTTTTATTTTTAATCTCAACAAAATGACTACAATTGTCAAAATACTAGGCTGGAGGAGGTTGATGGGTGTCTTAGATGCATCAGGAATGGTTTTCAGAACACTTGTTCAATCAGTTAATTTAGTATCTATGGTGCAGTGGTCACTGTTTTAAGCACCAAAGATGTATGATAAATTAAAGGGCTCAATTCTAGTGGGAGCAAGAGATGGTTAGAATACAGTGTAATAAATGCTGAGTTACAGACAAATGTGGGATGTTTCAGTAGCACAGAGAAGATTCTGCTTGGAACACATTTGGGGGCTGTTCAGGAAAAGTTTCCAAAGAAGTGATCATGAGGTAAATCTCCAGCATGCACAGGGGTCCTTGGGGCCTGAAGGCAGGACAGAGAGATGCCAGACCAGGAAAAGTGAATGAGACTGAACAAGACTGGGATGTGAGAGACACTGCAGAGTATGTATGTTAGTGGGATTATGAGGGAGAGAGTGGTGATGGAGAGAGAGAAGGAGAGAAGGTGGGGAGAGAAAGGGAGACAGAGAGAGAGAGAGAGAGGTAGAAGGGGAGGGAGAGGGAAGAAAGAGGAAGGAGGAGGAGGAGGAGAAGAAAGGAAGGTAGCAAGGAAGAAAAGAAGGAAGGAAGGAAGGAGGAAGGGAAAAGGAAGAAAAGAGAAGGAAGAGGAGGAGGAGGAGGGGAAAAGGAAGGAAAGAAGGAAGGAAAGAAGGAAGGAAGGAAGGAAGAGGAGCAAGGGGAGGAGGGGAAAAGGAAGGAAGAAAGAAGGAGGAGGAGGAGGAGAGGAAGGAGGGAGAAATCGAAAATAGCTTATGTCTGAGGATGAGACAAGAAACTGACAAATCTTGAGACCAGAGGGCTGGGTAAGAGTGGCTCAAGATCTGTTAGGATGTGCAATGGTGACAATGAGGCACAGCCTCCTACTGTGGGCCAGCTGTAATTATGTGAAGAGCTTTCCTCTTGGATCATGGAACACTGCCACCCCGTGAGGTGGTTGTTATCATTCTTTACAAGTGAAGGACCAGAGGCCAGGAGAAATGAAACAACTTTCACTCCTGGCCTGTAATCCAAGGTCTGTCCTAAGGTTCTCACCCAAACACTGTTATCTCTTAGCTACCTCTTTTCTTTTCATGTAAAGGACCTTCTGGTTAGAACCCAGTTTGGGAGGCTTAGGAGCAGTAGGGAGCTAAGGAGGGAGTCCTTTGGTGGCAGACAGAATCCTCTGCATTCAAGCTGCAGGAAGTCAGAATCCTCAGTGGGAAGAAGGCAGCTTTGATTCCAGCTCAGTGGCTCTTAACCCTGGCTGCACATGGAATCATCAAGGATATGTCTGCCTGGGTTTCACACCAGAGACCCTCATTTAACTGTGCCAGACCATCAGCTTTTTAAAAGTGCCTCAGATGACTCTAGTGTGCAGTCTGGGCTATTGGAAAGCCCCATGTTAGTTGCTTCTGTGCTGGGATTGCCAAGGCTGGGTGAGGTCTCCTTCCTATACACATTCCCCTTTCTCCCTGGCTTCTATCAATCTCTTTCTTTTCCTTCTGTGTACTGAGTTTTTGTGTTCATTTGGGTGACCTTAAGCCCATATCACTCTTTCTTTCTGGACAAACCCAGAGGGAGGTTGGGAGAAAGAGGTGTGAACTTGGAGATGTGCTAGTTTTCTTTGTAAGTTTTTGTTAGATTGGGGAACCAGAATGGGAGGTAAGAAAGCCTACACTGATGAAAAGAAGAAGGTAGGGAGGACACCATGAGCTTTTTGTTCCAGACCCCTGAAGGATTGTGAGATGCGGCAGTGGCCTTGCTGTCTCTTGTAGAATGCTTGCAAATGTATCCTACAGCCCACCAAGCCTTCTACAGTTCCCAGCATTACAGAGTCTAGATTAGATTAAAAACTCACATACTAAACTGGGGACACTGGAGAGATTTGTCCTATTCATTTAATTTTGTTTATACATGCCAGAAAAATTAAATCAGGTAAGAAAACAGATGGGTTAAGTTGGAGCAGGGACTACGCCCAGAGAGAGGAGAAGAGAATGATGATGACCACAGCATTCCTGAGGCAGGGAAAAACCAAGAGGAGGTAGATAAGGATACTAGTGGCAGAAAGAAACAAGAGGGAGCTATTGATGAGGTAATGAGCACCAATAATCCATCAGAACCTGCACTGGCACAGGTGGGGCAGCCACGGCAAGCCCCAAGCTGCACCCACATTCTTAGGAGCTAGTTCCTGGTGTGGGTCTGTTTCTTTGCTTGCCTACCCTCCCCGCTCTCCCCACCTGTGACATTGTCTCAGGGGCTGCATAAGACACTGTCCTTGTGATGCTTTCCTTATTCTACAGTCAAAATTAACTTCTTTCTTCACACACTATTTGTTTCTTGCACATGCTAGCCATACTTTTCACTTCGACCTTACTCTTCTCCCTGTCTCAGAAGCTTCTTCCCCAGATATTCTATGACATCTCCCTTTACTTTCTTCAACTTTATTCAAATGCTACCTTTTCTCTGAGGATTCCCCTGGACAACTGCTTATCACTGGAGCCAGTACTGCATCCCTCAACTCTGCTTTGTTTTTCTCCATGTCGTTTGTTGTTCTATTGTTTCGTATGTTAGAATCCTGCACCATGAATTTCTGTTCTTTGCTTTATCTTAAGCACCCAGAATAGAGAACTGCACATAGTAGGTGCTTGGTGCATAATAATGGAATGAATAAATGAATCCTGCCTTGCATTATGATCGCAGAGGAGTTCTCTATCTAGCTCATTAGATTACAAACCTCTGCGAACAAGATCTGCATGTGTCACTCAACATCTTAAAATTGAAATCCTTCAGCTTCCCTGGAAAGAAACAGTTTGTTTCATTGCTGTCTACTGTGATATGCTGCCCTTATTTTATGTTTTTGGCACTGACTTATTTCAGAATACAATTCAAGGAACTTATGGTCATTTAAAAGCCTTGTTTAGTTCAAGAGCAGATTGCTGTAGGGAATTCCTCATTTTATTTGCATAATCTAAATACTTAAAAACAATCCTGGACATTTTCCTGGAGGAAGGCATGAGGGCAATTTTCATATGCAGCTCTGAATCTTTGTTTTCCTTTTGGTTCTTTTACTTGTAATTATTACAAAAATGATGTTTATGGAGTAACAAAAGACTTGGTGTTTTTATGAAGAATTACTTTGAGAGAGAATATAATTCTTCAATATTTTTCCTGCTCAATCTTATTCATCCAAAGAATATAGTGCATTCTTCTGAGAATCTATTACCAAAGTATTTTTCACCTAAATGGATATATGGGCATGAAAGTATAATGCATCTTAGCAATCTTATTTCAGTGGCTTTCTGGATAATGGCAGTTTCCAAAGTAGAAACCAGAGAGTTATCTTTTCTTGAACAGGTTATCTGGAAAAGATTTTTTTCTCTTAATAAAAACAATTCCAATTTCTTCCTTCTCTGCTTGAATATCCCATTGACAGTTTCAAAGTATAAAAGTGACATTATCCTGCTTTAACTCTTGGGCACTAGGAAATTATCACCGCATATGAGAAAACCGCTTTGAGACAGTGAGAAGAGGACTGCACACCTATGGATGTCATGGGGATAGGATCTTCTAATGCCCTAGATTTAAGATATTTAGTGTTTTGTTGCTATAGTACCAAATAGTGGGGTTTGGGCTTGATGTGGCTCCATTAATACAGAATCTGTGAAATTGTATAGTAAATAATAAGTTGACCACACAAAAGAATCAAACACAAAATAGTGGTAGAAAATGAAAAGAACTCTTCCAGGTGACCACTTAAAACTTCTCCAGTTATGTCTCTACTGTAATCTGAGTGGATGCTCTAAGCAAAAGAGATGCGACTTCTCACTTGTGTAAGTTCCATTGTTGCAAGTGCTCACAGGATACTGGAATTTAGTTTCTTTTTGTTTTTGTAGTATGAAGGGAAGCACCAAGATGAGAATTTCTCATATGTGATGGTTAATCTTTATTGTCAGCTTGATTGGTTTGAGAGGTGCCTAGGGATTAATAAAACACACGTCTGGGTGTTTCTGTGAGTGTGTTTCCAAAAGGGATTAACTAATGGGGGAAGACCCACACTAAAAGTGTGTGGTAGAGCACAGATGGAATAAAAGGGGGAGAAGGAGGAAGCCTGCTGGCACAGGCATTCTTTCTCAGCTTCCTGTCTGCCATGTTGTGAGCTGCTCTGCTCTGTCATGGCTTCCTTGCCATGATGGACAGGCACCTGTGAAACTGGGAGCCAGAATAAGACTTTCTTCCCTAAGGTGTTTTGCTCAGGTACTTTGTCACAGTGATGCAAAGACTGACTAACACATCAATTATTGGTACAAAACATGGTTACTGTAAATAATGCATAGACATGGCATTAAGTAACAATGAATTATAGGAGGAAAGAGCTTTGGCTTCTAACTGTTTATAATTCTCCTATTTATTCAAAGTCAAAAGTATCTGTTTGATACTATGTTTTTAACACCTCTGATATGCACCACAGAAAGCTCTGACTTTCAATTTCAAAGAGTTCCTATGTTAGCCTAGAATAACATTACTTTTGTTTATGTGCATTTTTTAAGATTGCCTTCAACTTATGGCAAGTGTTACTTATTTTTCATCTATAGTATTGTAAAAATTCCCATTATAATAAATGCCTTTAAGGTAGAAATGTTCATTTAAATGACGCACGGAATAAATATAAAAGTGGTGGATAGATCTGGCTGAAATTACAAAGTTGGTTTGTGATTGGCTAAAATTTGAGATGAACCACAAAAACCTCTGAAGTTCATCCATACTTGTTTGATACAACATTCAAAGACTTTGAAAGTGCAGGGCATTGCTGATGTTTGCACTCTTTTCTTGGCTGTGAATCCAGTACAGGATGCTAGTATCATGTTCAGATTGGCCCTAAGGGTGCCTTGGACAGAGATGCACAACAGGAAGTACAAAGGGGCTGTTTTGTGATTGGCCAACCAGGGAGAAGGACTCCTCTATGCAAAAATGGTTAGTTTTTAATTTCCAAATAGGCAGCCATGTAGGGCAGAGGCAAAGGAAAAGGCAAAGGTTTTGGAGTCAAGCAACTCTGCATTTACTAGCAATTTTGTTCTGTCTTAATTTCTTTATCTATAAACCTATAAGATTATTATAAGGATTAAATAAGATAGGGTGGGCAAAAATGCCTGGAACAAATCAAGCACTATTAAATAATTAGTAGCTTTTATTCATAGGGAAACATAGTGGCATTTTGAAAATGAGTGCTCTATACATAACGCTAATGTCAATAGACACATCTGCCTTCACTAGCTCATTTAAATGCACTTATTAATGTTACCACTGAAAACCTGTGTCCCTTCCTCCTCCCTGGCCTCAGTGAATCTCTGTTTACCAGAAACCAACAACAGAAACCTGGATCCATTCTAAATTGGTTCATTTTTTTCCCCTGCCACTCAAGGATCAGAATGCAATCACAACACTACCATGGATGGCTAGAAACAGTCCAGTGCATTAACGAAAAATTTTGTCATGTAGATACTGAATATGTTCTTCATTTTATCAGTAAATCAATGATGAAGTTGTATGTTTGAGATCTTGAAATTCCTTGAAATATTTATAGCCTCTGAATATATTTAAAGCAAAGCATACCAGGGATAAGAAAAAAGTTCCATAAGGAGAGAAATAAATATGCTAACTGCATGCAGTATATCTATCCTATGAGGCTCAAGCATGCTTTATGGAGTGCTGAGAATTTGTGAGTGAGAGCTAAGCTGCATTTCCCCAGTTGTTCTTTTTAACTATAAAGGAAGGTGATAAATTATAAATGTGCCTGAACCACCCAAGTATGACAGTTTTAATTTTCATTTTAACAATATGTACAATACCAAATGCATGAAACTCAGTTGGAATATGACAAGGTGGTGGAGGATACTGGGAAGGCAAGGCTGAGAAGGTGAGCTTGTCCTTTCTGCCCATTAGCTCCTGTCCCATAGAAGGTGGTGAGGGATTGCCAGTATTCTCAGCGTCTTGCCACTTGCTGTCTCTGTATTCCATCTAACATGATGATTCGTGTCTTTCTTTGCACATTAGCTTGCCATGCATGCCAATGACCTCCAGGGTCTTTTAGTGGTTCTCAAATCCTTGTTATTTGAATAAAACAAATACTTTCTAGCTTCATTTTCCATCCCACATTTTCTTCATTTCCTATATCCGAATGTGTCTAATACTCATTATTTTTCTTGATTTCCAGTTTGTCTGTTTTTTTGCTCATAAAATAATGCCTTACTCTTTCCCCCATCACCTCAGGTACATGGAAAGCATAAACATGAGAATTATGGTTCATGTAGCTCAGGCATAAATGTAAGAACCTACCTATACTCCAAATAACTAAGACAAAAAGGGGTGGGGGCATGGCTCAAGCGGCAGAGTTCCTGTGTAGCAAGCACAAAGCCCCAAGATTAAACCGTAGTGCCCAAAAAACAAAACAAAATAAACAATGGTCCAGTACTTGGGAGGCTGAGGCAGGAGGATTATGAGTTGAAGGCCAGCCTGGCTACATAGCAAGATCCTGTCTCAAAAAAAAAAAGTTATTCAATCTTCGAAAGGATAAGTACTATGTCATGTTACCAATAAGAATGAAAACCTCTTTTTCACCTTACATAAAATTACAATGGCATTACCAAAAATATTCTGTATAATAAAACTCTTTCAAAGTCTCAGAAGAGAGGCTAAAACAGCAGCAAGTAATTGATCATCTTTATGAATACTACAGAAGGCATAGCCCAATCTAAAGCTTTCCTAGATAGATGTTCATCTATTTATGAGGGACAGGGGATGGGTAGGGAGGGTGCTGTAAAGAATGCTGTCATTTCCTTTGGTCTATTGCTAAGTAATAGTCATTCTCCAATTCCTGCCTCAGAATTATGGGAAGTATCCATACAGAAACACATTCCCAGACAAAAACATTCAGGTTTAAGACAGCAAGATACAAGTGGTGGAGGCTGGCCATAGAGAGAAGTGTGGTGACTAAAGAGAATACACTGTATGTGTGAGTTTACTGAAATTCTTCTTTTACTGACTGCAAAACATAGCACTTGTCACTCGAATCTGTGTCATCATCAGTTGTTTCAAACAGGAAGTATAAGTTTAGAGGGTGCTTTTCACTAGATGTGGTCTCAGACAAGGTACTTAACTGGTTTATGCCTTAGTTTTCTCATCTATCACAGTGAAATAATAATAATGCCTACTTCAATAATAATAATAAGATTATTATAAAAGTCAAATGAGTGACTATCCATAAAATATATAGGATAATGCCTGGAGTTTCACAAGCAGTATACAAATGCCTGGCGTAATGATGACTATCATTGTTAACACACATGTTGGTTGCAGTGGGAGGTCACTGCCTAGCTCTGCATTTGTGTTTCTCTTAGGAACTTGTGCATGTTGGTTGCAGAACAGGAGTCTATCATATATGTAGTATTATTGCTATTCTAAAACTAGAGCTTGTGGCATGAGATTCTGAAGAGAAAAGCAAGTGGGAAACCAGCAGGCAATATAAATGCACTCCAAGAGTTCCCCGTGGCAGTTGTGTTTACCACCTTCCACTCTAGCCTGAGCAGACGGGCACATAACTGTTCTTGACAAGATTGATTACTTGAGTATCAAAAGAATTGCTTTCTATATTTTTAGGCTGAAAGTTTTTCATTCTGTTTTCAACTATACGAAGACAAACACACATGGTATTCTCAAACTTTGGCCATCTAATCATCCTTGAATGACCAATATGTTTAATGAAGTAATCACAATATTAACAATATCCCCCAGTTTGTGTCAAAGATTTGAACTTTCAAATAAGATTAATGCATGATGAAAGTCTTTGGTTTATATCCTAAAGACTGTCTTTGATAAGTTGCAGAATGCTCCTATAATAGGGCCTAAGATTAAATTTTCCCAAAGGAAAGGACCTTTGGGAAAAGGACTGAAGGACCAAACATGAACATTTAATGACCATCTAGAAGATAGTCCTCTAGTGAGTGCATGCACAATATACAAGCAGAGAGGTATAAACTGGAGGTGGCAGGCCCAGAAAATCCACATACAAACATACTCTAACCCATTGGTGTCAGATAGATCCTATGACAGTGCCTGACATAGAACAACTTCTCAGTAAATGTCTTTGCCCACCAGGCCTATTGCTCTGCTATTAGTCAGGATGTGAACAGTGAGAGCCTTTTCCTGGTTAAGGCTCCCCTAAGCCTGGATATCATGGATATTACTGGTATTAGTGGATATGACTTTCAACTGTTGACCTTTTGTTCACTCTGGTTTCTCTACTTTCTGTTGATTCTGGTTCCCGAACTGCCCTTGCTTCTTGGCATCCCTCATTGCTTATTTCAGTCTTACCTCATACATGGCTCAAAGGCTGTCCAACTAAGACAAAAGAAAACACCTCATGCTGACCTTTCATCATCTTTTCAGAAGAGTTTATTTATTACAGAAGATTCTCTCTCAAAATGGCTTTGTGTTTCTAGTTTCACCTCATGTGTTATTTGCAATGGCCTCACAGTAAACCTGCCTATCTGAACCCTGGCTTAAGGCAAGGCTGAAATGAAATGACAGTTTGGTTTGGAAAGCAAGATCCTCAAATCAGAGGATGGGAATGATGGGAATGCTCACATGGGGACACAAGCTGCTGGGTTGGAGGAGGAAATCTGGAGAGAAGGCTCATACTAGATGGACAGGAAACAGGATGCTGAAGAGGTGAAATGGGAGGAGTCAAACCTACAGAGCAAGCAGAGTCAGGAACACTACAGGGGAGAAAATGCAGCAAATGCAGAGGTGAGAATCCGTCTCAAGCCGTCTGAGAATCACATGTGAAAGTGAATGCTTATATTAATGTGCTGTGGGAAGGTTCACAGAGCAAGATCATGGCTATCAGCCACCAAACCTAGCTTTTGTTCTGGGCTGATCAGTTTTGACCAGGTGTTGTACCTATCTTAGCTGAATTTAAAGAACTGGTAGAAAGTTGTATTGATTGAGATGTCACCAGTATGCCTTGTCACCTTCAAGTCAACGGACAGCTGAAAGAAAGGTACATTTTAACATTGAGGTGAAGCGGATTGTTATTGGAGACTGAGTAAGTAAATGGTCCAAAACTCCTCATTTTCTTTCTTTTAATTTTATTTTTTAAAATTTTGTTTTATCATTTTTACTTATATGTGTATATATTTGGGCCACCTTCCCCCTGCCCCACCTCCAGGCAGAACCTGTTCTGCCTTCTTGCTCCTGATTTTGTTGAATGAAAAACATAAAATATAATAAGAAAAACATGGCATTTTTGCTAGTTTGAGATGAAGATAGCTATACAGGGAGATTCCTGGTATTGTTTCCATGCATATGTGTATTACAACCCAAACTGGTTCATCTCTACCAAAACTCTACACTAGTTCCTAGTTCCCTTCCCATAATGGCCTCTGCCAGTTTACAATTACCATATTTGCTTCTATACAGTGAGCATGTCAACTATATTCAAGTTTTTGGTTTCCTTCCCTTTCCCTATCCCTCCTGTGCACAGCCTCCCCTTAGTGTGTGTGTGTGTGTGACCCATGTCCAATAGTATTACTGCATTTTTTTAGGCCTATAAAATGGGGGAGAACATGCAATTTTTGGCTTTTTGAGCCTAGCTAACTTTGCTTAAGATGATGTTCTCTAGTTCCATCCATTTATCTGTGAATGACAAAATTTCACTTTTCTGTGTGGCTGAATAAAATTCCATTTGTGTATAAATACTACATTTTCTTAATCCATTCATCAGTAGTGGAGCATCTTGGCCATTTCCATAGCTTGGTTTCTGTGAATAGTGCTGCAATAAACATGGGTGTGCAGGTGCCTTTGTAGTAACATGATTCATATTCCTTTGAGTATATCCCTAGAAGTGGTATTGGTGGATCATATGGGAGATCTATTTTTAGTTTTTTAAGAAGCTTCCATATTATTTTCCATAATGGTTGTACTAGGTTATACTTCTACCAGCAGAGTGTGATGGTTCCTTTTTCCCTGCATCCTTGTCAATATTTATTGTTCTTGATGGTAGCAATTCTAACAAGAGTGAGGTGGAATCTTAGTGTGGTTTTGATTTGCATTTCCTTAATGGCCAGGATGGTGAGCATTTTTTCATGTGTTTTTTGACCATTTGGATTCCTTCCTTTGAAAAAGATCTATTTAGTTCAGTTGCCCACTTCTTTATTGGTTCATTGACTTTTAAGGAGTTTAGTTTTTTTGAGCTCCCTGTATATTCTGGTTATCAGTCCCTTGTCTGATGTATAGCCAGCAAAGATTTTCTCCCATTCTGTGGGTGGTCTCTTCAATTCAGAGACCATTTCTTTTGTTGTATAGATGCTTTTAAATTTCATGTAGTTCCATTTGTCCATCCTTTCTCTTTGTTGATGAGCTGCTTCAGTTCTACTGAGGAAGTCCTTGCCTATACCTATTGCTTCCAGTGTATTCCATGCTCTTTCCTGTACTAACTTCAAGGCAAAACTCCTCATTTTCAATAGAAAGAATTAGCCTGATTTGGATAGAAGATTGTCTTCAGTATTTCCACTATAATAGGAATAGCAACAACAACAGCACTAACTCAATTGCATCTTCATATGCCTTTTCCCTTTAAGTCATAATTTTTTAACAGGCAGTCTCTGACAGCACAGAGTTTTTATCCTGTTGGCCAACCACAAAGACAGCTAAGTGGATACTTCATATAGAATTCTATGAGCACTGTTGAAGGGTGATTCCTTTTTAAAAATGAATGAGTGACAACCAGCAAAACCCCTTGTTCCTTCCTATTATTGCTTATACTCTCTCTACAACAAAATTAGAGATAAGGGCAAAATAGTTTCTGCTGGGTATTGAGGGGGGGAGCGGGAGGGGGTGGAGTGGGTGGTAAGGGAGGGGGTGGGGGCAGGGGGGAGAAATAAACCAAGCCTTGTATGCACATATGAATAATAAAAGAAAAATGAAAAAAAAAAAAAGAAAATTCTAGCAAACTTCTTACTCATTGACTCGAAGAGTATTTAAGATGAGTCACTTGCAAAGAAAACACAAAATGCTCTAGAGAATTGTGTTAAAGAAACTTTTACAATTTCTACTGTTACTGAACACTTATTATTTGTCATGCATTATGTTAAAGCTCAGCAAACTATAACCCATGGGCAAAACTTGTCCTACTTCTATTTTTATAAATAAAGTTTTATTGGAACTCAAAAAAAAAAATGAATGAGTGAATGAACAAATGAATCAATCAATCAATCGATAAATAAATGTAATCAAATTTGTTCCTTAAAGAGAGATTATTGACTGGTCTAAACTGACTAAATTCTGAGACTGTGAGAATTGTATTATTAAAGAAAGTTTAAGTCTGACCCATAAAAGTCTGCAGTTATTCAATTTAAGGCCCAAAGAAAGGGCCTTGTCACTTCAGATGTGGTTAAGTAGAGAAATGGACAAGAAGATCTTCTCAGATGGAAAGGAAGTTGATGGCCAAGTGGGATTTCTGGGGTAATAAGCAAAGGGTCTAGTCCCCTGGGAGGGCAGAAAGTATTTGAAATTCCTGAGCAGTAGGGAATCATCATTGGTATGGATTGGGATCTTCTATGTGTTTCCCAACCTTTCCTACACAAATGGTATATATTGGGACTACAAGGGAAAAGTCAGACAACTTGACTGTATCTATATCATCCACATGTAGGAGTTGTCTCTGATTCTCATGGAAAAGATGATAAGGAATTTGCACTGCATGCAAAGACTGGGCAGGATTTTGAAAGCACACAGTTACTTGGCTATCCAGAGACACAGATTTGTTGGCTGCTCCAAACTATTTTCTAGCTTCCCTTGCAGCTAGATATAGCCATATGACTGAATGCTCACTAGCAGGATAACAGCTAAAATGATGTATGCAACTTCTCCATCACTTAAAAAAACATTGCTGACTTGCATTTCTGATCCTCCATGAGCAGGAGCACTGCTATAGCAGTGAACTAGCTTCAGTCATGAAAATGAAGTTAAATGGCGACAGTATAGAGAGAATAACCTTGGAGTGACCTAAAGGATCACAGGCATGCTACCAACCTGGACTGCTCACTCACAGTGTTAGGTTAGTGAGAAATAAACATCTATAGGTCAAGCACCCTAATCCAGAAATCCAAAAGCCAAAATGCTCCAAAATCTGATCCTTTTCGAGTACTAACATGGTGCCACAAGTGGAAAATCCAGTACCATAAAATTTTGCTTCATGCATAAAATTATTTAGAATGTTATGTAAAATTACCTGCTGATGATGTGGGGAAAGTGCATATGAAACATAGATGAACTTCATGTTTAGACTTGGGTTCCCTACCTAAGCTATCTCATTATGTTTATGCAAGTAGTCCAAAATTCAAAACAAACCCTTTGAAATCCAAAACACTTCTGATCTCAAGCATTTCAAATAAAAGGTACTCAACCTGTTATATTTAAGCTTCTGCCATTTTGTGTCTCTCTGTTATAGCAATATATATTCTCCTCTGCCCCAATGCATGAAATCATGATTTCAGAATGATTTTATATGAGAACAAACATAAGCACACCTCTAGACTTTCTGAATTTGAAATGTGAAATCTATGTTAGCAGGAGTTTTCCATCTGGGGTCTGTCACCCTCTTTCCCTTGAAATTATAAGAAAAAAAGGAAGAATATACACTCACCAAGGCTTCATTTCTATCACTGCTCAAAAGTAGCCCTGAATGAATTGAAATGGTGTCTAAATAGTGGTAAAATATGTTTTCTCTCATATGTAGAATATAGACCTAACATAAACACAAGCAATATTATGAAAAACAGATTATGCTAAGGGGAGGTCATATACAAGAGAGGGAGGGTAAAAGAAGGAAGCTAAGAAGGTGAATATGGTTGGTGTACTTCTTACATAGGAATGAATATAGATTTTTTTAAAACCTGTTGAAGTCACCTTAAGAGGACTAAGGTAGAAAGGAGAAAAATAGAGGGGATGAATCAATTTAGGTATAATACAAATACATGAAATTTCCTTTGTACCTACTTAAACAAAAGTGTCTTTTTCTTTTTTTAGCAAAAAAATAAGAAAAAGAGGTCAGAACAGGTCCTATATGGTGAGGGGGACAGTACCAGTGGGAGAGGGGAGGCTGAGGGGACAGGATGTAGGAGGGTGAATATGATGCAAATATTGTGTACACATGTATGTAAATGGAAAAATGAGACCTGCTGAAACTATTCCAGGAATAGGGGGAGGAGGGATAATGGAGAATGATGGAGGGGGTGAATTCAACTATGATATACTATAAGAACTTATGTACATTCACAATGTACCCCCAGTACAACAATAAAACAACAAACAAAAAAAAATAAGAGAAAGGTTTCAAATACAGTTTCCCTGTGTTAAACCAACTTGTTAGCTAAAAGGAAAATGAAGCTATCTGGTTTATGAGGATGCTCCAGTACTTTTGGCTAGTGTTATTTTTAATACAAGAATTTGTATTCTATAAGGGGAACTGCCATTGGGGGCTGTGAAATCTCCTCAGTAGAATGGCTGATGAGGAGACAGCTGGAAATGTGGGCCGTGCCTAAAAGATGGATGAGACTGTTGCTGAGTTTATTAGAAGGACCATCTTGAAAATCCTCATGTATGAAATGATGACAATCCTCAAAGCCTAGCGACTCATCCCACTGAAAAAAATAAACACTGGCTTAGAGTCAAAGGGTAAAAAAAAAAGATTTTGTCTGAAAACCAACTGCAGACTATAAACTCTTGGCACAGAAAAGAATGTCTGGTTCAGGACTTGATTCTGCTATGCGAGGAGAAGCATCATCGCGAGTGTCAATGGTGGGGCCCTTTCAGAAATCTTGTATACTCAAGTTGATTGGCACCAGAAACTTTGGGATGTTTTTCAGGTTAGTAAAAGAACAGATGAAGATGTTGATCTTTTTGATATGGAATGATTCAAAAATTCATTTAAGAAAATTCTTCATAGAGAGCATTAAAAAATGTGACAGTCAGCTTCAGAGACTCCAAGGGTAAAGCAGTCTGGACTCTAGTTTCCTGGGGGAACACAGAATTCAAAGACAAACCAATACAAACCTACTCATGTGGTGTATTATCCCCAGACTCTGTATGCCTTCATCCTTTCTTCCAGCCTGAAGAGCACGATACTCCTGTGGGGTCAGGTACTCACTGTTGCTAGCAAACACCATCAGATAGTGAAAATGGACTTGAGAAGCTGACACCTGGACTCTCTCAAGGCTATTGTTTTTAAACAGCATAAACAGATGTTTGAAAATCACAACTCTACAGAAGCTCTTCAAGAAAGAAACCTTAGATTAGCTATAATGGATTCCAGGATCATTCATGAAAACACAATAGAAAAAGAGAGAGTCCAAAGACTTTTGGAGACTATTCTCAACCATAACTAGAATTTGTGTACTATAAGATTGAGATGAAGTTCAAAAGTGATGTACTTGAGGACATCTTGGCTGAGAGGAAAGACCCCTGTGGTGCCAGGTGAAGTTCTCCAGCCCACATGTTCTGGAAACACTGAAATTCTTAGCTCCAGCTGGCAGAGCAGATGCACTGCTTTCACCATTGCTCATTTGCATAGCCAGCAAGGGAAAGAATTATTTTAAAATTAGAGATAAATAAGTTACATGGGTTTTGTAAGCCTAGTGACTCCTTGACTATATTGCACGTGTGTTTCAGTTAATGGCTAACTGGATAACTTCTGTCTGTTAACTTGTATTTTAGGAATTAAATCTTGATATTGAAAATTTAGAAATGTTCATATAACTGTTGGGACTGACTGTTTCCTCCTCCCTGGGTGGTCTCTCAGCCCTTTTCCAACTGCTAAATATAGCAGTTGTAGACATTTGAGATGTGACACTACACACATGTCTGTGTACACACATGTATGGCTCCAGAGTGACTAGAAGGGCTAGAACACTCTGAAGTCAAGCATGTGGCAACAGGTTGGACCTGTTTACATTGTGTTTAGTGTCATTTTCCCCATGCTTGCCTTTCCTGGAAGGTCTAATTCCAGTTGATGGTTTTTAGGGAATTTCTCTTAAGTCTTGGATCATGGAACGATGCACCAAGAAACTATCCCCAACTCAAAACTTCTAGGAGCATTATAAAATTGGTCCATTAAGTTATTATTGTAGAAGGTTGCATACCTGATGATTCACTTATAAAATAATTGTTTCACAATCTATTTTATCATATATGTAGCATTCAAACTGACTGTTATACAGATTTCTGAATAAAGGTAATGAAAAACTTGTAAAAAAAGAATTTGTATTCCGTAAGAATTAGAGGGTGGCTAATTATATATATATAGATAGATAGATATAGATATGTATCTCTATAGGTATCTCTATAGATATATATATATACACACATATATGCAAATATATGTATACATATGTGTAAATTATTGCTGTCACCATTCTAACTGAAAACTACTAGTTTGTTCAACATTTTTATATTAGTAGAATTAATAATATTTCCAATACAATGAACTGCATTGAATGTCCTAGGGAGTTCATATTTAACTTGTGCTGTTATTCATGAACACATGGTATTGACACCGGCTTAGATGTCACATAGCCTATGTCTTCACTGCCATCAACATAAATAACACCACCGGTTCCATTAAGTTCTACTGTACATAGTACAGAAGGGTTGTTGTTGCATGTTTGACTTCTTAAAGTTTTTTAAGATAGGCAATCTCATAAACAAATGTATAGAAACCAAGATGCCCTTTTGATTAAGTACATAAAATAAGTACTTATTTCATAGATAAGAAGTGTCCTTTAGAGGGAGGATAATCTAGGGAAATCTTTACAATTAGACCTTAATAGAACTAAAGGGGAAGTTCCTGTTTCATTTTCTTTCAAGAGGTTTTGTGAAGAATATGAGGTTCACAAGCTGTTTGGGTATGGTGGGGGGAGGGAAAGACGATTTGCATTCTATAGTGTACAACAATAAAAAATGGTTCATAGGGAGTAATACCCGAGTGTAGGAGTTGTATTCAGTAACTGCAATAGAACCCTGAAAGAAGAAATTTTCACTGTGGGCCTATTTATTTATTCATTATAAGCATGGAAGGAAAAAGCCCAGCAGGTATGATCAAGTTGTCTTACATGAATTATTATGGAAAACTTGTGTTTTGGGCATTTTCAAAGCTGAAAATGTTTCGCTTGTTCTTGAAAGCAGGAATGCTAGTGTTACCAGGAAGATAAACATCCCTAATATGTTTCACCTTACATTTTTATAGCTTGTTCAAAGCATAAATAAAAAATCACAAAACACATGTTTTCTTGCCCCTGTAAATTTCAAAGGACTATTTTTCAAGTCATTCAAAAGGAAGCTGATTTTGATGGATGATGAGGAAAAGGAATGGCATGAGCCTTATAAATTGACCATGTTGCATCAGAATTTTTTGGTATTGTTTATTTGGGGCAACATGATTTGGCCTGCAGAATAGCTATCTGAAACCTAGTAATAAAAATCTTTTCTATTAATGGGGTTCCACTGGGTTGGCTTTAAGATCAAATGTCAGCGTTCTTTGATCTTTGTTGTTCTGATGTTCCCATTATGTGGAACAGAATTCAGCAGGTGTTTGATTGTTTATCCAGTAAAGGGGAAGGTGAGCTGGGATTAAATTGTTATGACATAGCTTTGTTTTAGGCCTGCTGTCTCTGGCTGAATTTGGAATAATTGTGTTGCTGCAACAGCAATCTTGCTAAGTATAATAGGACTCTGAAAAGCTTGGCTCAGAAACTAATGGGCTGCAGCTACCATCTGTGGGATTGAAACTTAATGCTTCTAAAAGAAATACTCATAAATGTAACTAGCCATCTTGTTGATTAGCTTTCTGGTGGACAGGATTCCAGTTGCTACAATGAACCAGCCCAACCTTTCTCTGAAAGCCAATGTAGATGAATAACCATTGATTTCTGAATAAGCATTTGCCCTATAAGTTCCAATCTATCCGAAGCCCCTTTGAAAGAAGACACAATTAAATTATGTAAAATGTAGAAAATTGTATCAACACTTTGCAACTGTAAATTAAAGTAGGAAAACATATGTTCTTGTGCCAATGTTTATAAGGTCATTTTTACTAACTGAAAATATTCAACCATACTCTTACATTCTATTCTCTATGGCTGGCAATTTCAAGTTTATGTTCCTTAATTTATTCAAAACAAAAATGCAGTCTCAATTCTCAACATTAGCATGCACTTTTCTATTTTTAAAGAAAAAAGAGTTAATACTTGCAAATACACTTGTGTTTTTTCATTGCACACATCCACACAGCACACACTACTTACTGCTAATAATTCATTAACTATTACTAATACATCTCTATTCTTAACTTCTTTACTTTTGACTCTAGAAATTTAAGATTTTGAGAACTTCATTCTATACTGAAATTCAGTTACAAGTAAAATTTTAGGTAGTTAGGAATAATTCCATTGCTCCCTGAGCTGAGCATGAACTGGAAGAAGACTCTGAAACCCTCAGGCATCTTACAGATTTATTTTTCTCATCTTTCCTCTCAGAATTTCATCTTGCAGCCCAAATCTAGAGGCTAAAGTGGATTTGCTGAGAGTTTGTTAGGTTAGGGGGTCAGTGCTGACTATATTCTCTACATGTACACACTTTCTCTTCCTGTGGCCCCATTTCCCAGTGTAGGTGCAATCCCAGGGGCCTGCCTCTTGCCCAGTCAGTTCTTTCTCAGCCAGGAAGGTTATAGGAATTCAGCATCTTATAGTCTTTGCTGCTTAGGGTCAAGCCTATCCTTTGAGACAGCAAATCTTCTGACTTGTCTTGGTTTATTGGTTTCCAATTTTGTTAACTGAATCTGCTTGGGGAATCTGTCTGAAAACGTTCATGTGCTTTAGTTTCCCTTATATTAGCGATGTTTTAACAATCTAATCCCAGTTAGCCCAGTCCCAGTCTCTCTCATTCCTTTTGATTCTATAAGGAGTTGAAGTCTTGCCTCTGACCTCAATTCCATGAATGGGACAATATACATCTACTTGAATATTCCTATTTGCTACATTTCACTTGTTCATTGAAATATTCCTTTATTGCCCTGATATAGTTGGTAGTGAAAATGTGGTCACTGCTGCATTCAGATACCAGAATCTATCTCCTGTCTTAGACTATCTCAGAGTAATAAGAGATGTATCTTGTTACACATTACATGTTGGCAAGGAAGTGCCAGTTCTCCAGTATAGCTAACTGAATAATGTCAATTATACCTAATAAATAAGAATAGGTTGGAATATTGACATATTTTATTGAATTTCCACTATACTTCCTAATGCTGTCCTTTTTTTCCAGCAAAATACTCTTCCTTCCCACCCACCTGTCAAAAAATTCTGTACCTTCTTTATGGCAGGGTTTGCCTGATTCTTAGTTCATATTCATATTCTCAAATAGGCAGGCTCCCATCATATCTTATTGGTACGGTGATCAAAGTTTTTTCCTGGTTTATCATGCTCTGTTTTATCTTAACTTTGTTAATTCTTCCATGCTCATACAGGTACAATACAAGGGGTAGTATGTTAAAACTATGCAGCTAGTTACAAATATAGGTAATTTTCACCTCCTTTTCTTCTATTTCAAGTTCCCAGAGCTCTCTTTTCATCCCTATGTGTTCTACCAAATCAAGGTTTCATGATGCATCAGCCATAGTCACTTTATTAATCACTATTACTTCTGTACTCATAGAAATCTTGCAGCTTGGACAAAATCAGATCCATATTTAGAGGAGGAAACTAAGATTCAGGAAGGTTAAGATTATTAGGCTCTTTAGTACTCAGATTTTTCAAGTGGGCAACAATGAGCAAGGAGGAACTACCCAAGGGTTCAAGGGGATTGAGTACACAAAGTGTTAGGAGGGGTTCAGTGGGGAGCCTTGAGGATTATGGGGAGTTTTAATTTCCAGGTCATGTAGCTGGACAGAAGCACAGGCAAATACAGATGTTGGAAGTTTAGCTTTTGGACTTAGTCTATTAATCAATGGCAGGGAGGTAGAAGGGAAAGTTGATGTCTGAGTATTTAAGGCTATGTCTGGAATGGTTCATCTCTTGGCCAGCTCTGACCTTCTGTAGTGTGACTACAGAAATCTGTGATCAATTATTGCTGCCTTCCTGGAAGGCAGGGACGGGAGAAGAGAGTGGAATCATGCCTATTTTCTTATTTTGCTCATCATAGTTTCAGATCAAATCATCCAATGGCACTATTTATTTATAACTAAGAAGAACTCCAAAGAGAGCAAGCTGGTAAAACTTGGATTGATGTTTTAAAGCAATGCTAATTGTAAATGTCACCTGCTTACTATATTTGATTAAAATCCTTGATTGGCTTACAAAGCCTTACAACTAGAGAATAGATTTAGTCTCTGGCCACTCTTCCTTCCCCTCACCCAGTCCATCTGGTCCTTTCATTTGGGAAAGGTGGGGGTAGGGACACATAAGCACATAGCAAGTTCCTGTCTCAGACATTTGCTAGTCATGTTTCCTTCTCCTGAGATGCACTTCACCTAGGTATAAGTAAGGCTTGTTCCCTGTGACTTCAGTCACATGTCATCTCACAGGAAAAGTCTCCTATGACTGTGATAAAGAACGTGAGACCTCTCCTCTCACACCCTTGGCACTTTCTATTCTCTTTACTGCTTTATTTTTCTCCTTGAGGAACAAGTTTATGCTAATTACTTTGTAGCACAATATCTCTTATGTTTAACACTGATGTGTTTATTATATATTGTATTTTATTATGGTACTAAATTTTGATAATGGCTACTTTATCTTATGACTTAATAAAATGCCTCTTTCTTCAACCCCCTCCTTGATTTTAAGTGCCTTGCAGAGATGTAAATAATAGGACATAAATAAATATAAAGGAGAAAATAGGCTAGTAAAGTAAAGGTGTGGTAGAATTAGAGAAAACAAAAAATATTAGTCATCTGTTAATCAAACCAGTGGATTCTAGTCAAAAATGTAAACATATTACTCATTAGTACCACTAAGCTCTTGCAGAAAAATACCTGTTTCAACCCAGGTCTTGCTATTTATTAGACATATACTTAAGCAAATTACATAATTTCACAGATTCTGACATTCCCTTTTGTCAAATGGATGTCACTATTGTGTTGACCTCATGACTTTGATGGAGATTAAACGGGAACAGATTGTACATTTAAGTCCTCAGCCTAATGCTTGGTATGCCCTGAGATGTGTTCAATCTAGAGAGGTGGGACAATGCTGTGAGAGGTAGGAAACAGGATGAGGGGCAATAGTTCTGCCACAGACCATGCCAACTGCTCTTTTTACTTAATTTGAAGCAATAAAACCACTGTGTGACGCAGTGACCATGAAAAGACCCATTATATCATGCAGCTAAGTCACCTTATATATTTTTAAAAGGAAGATTCCCCAAACACTATCCTTTTCAAATCTCTCCTGAACACAAATGTCATATGCTAAATTGGGCTTGGGCTTGGTGTGAAACTGAATGATAAACATAGCCTAAATTTATAGATTGAAATGGAAATACTGCTTTCACATAGAGTTCCTATAATGCCTTAAACTAATTTGCTATGCTTTCACCCTGGTGCACCCACAGGAACTGCCTCTTGAAATGAATGAACTAGTCTGGGTGGATGATAGTAAATAAAAGCCACCAGGAAAAAAATCCTGAGGAAAATTAATCTTCAACGGTGGAATCGAGCAGGGAAACAGAACTGTGCTCTCCTGCCTGTGATTTATAGCATGTGCCCTCTTACTCACAATAATGAATCACTGACTTTTCCTCCATAGCCAATTCCCTGAGTTTGACTCTGCATATATGTACATGCAAGGGCAGGAACAAACGTTCTTTCATTTGGAATTCTTTTATGCTATACTTCCACATCTTTTTGCTCTACTATTAAAAAATGTCCGAGAAGAATTTCTCCAGAGACTGTCCTCCCTTACCCCATTCCTGCTTCTCTTTAAAATTTTCAACTGAGGTTCACCAGAAGGCAAATTTTTAACAACTGAATTAAGGAACAAATTTAGATTCTTTTAATGAATATTTAATCAAATGTAAATGGCCAAACAGTGATGAAAAGTCTATTATGATGAAAAGTAGTAAATGTATTATATATATATTACAGTTATGGTATTTTAAGATATGGATTTTTAACAGATAATAGTGTAACTATCTTTTATGGTTGTATAATATGCTATTGAACAAGCAAATTTACCTACAATTCCATCATCTCTTAGTTGTGTTCATTTATTATTTGTGCCCTGGCTTGCTCAAAACCAACTTCTTTTTTTAAAATTCATTTATTCAAATGTGCATACATGTGAATACATGCCTCCTCCCTCCTCCCCCCCTTCAGTTCCAGGCAGGTCCTGTTCTGCCCTTATCACTAATATTGTTGAACAAAAGACACAAGCATAATACTTTTAGTGAAGTTTCTATAGATCTTCTTGTTGCCAAATCTGATGGTTACACTCTCTACTCAGGTTTATTTCACATCTTGGTAGCATGTGATACTATTGATTATTCATTCCTTTTATCTGAAACATTTTATTCCATTGGTCATCATGAAACCACACTTTTCACAGTTTTTCTATCACCCCCGTGGCTGTTTGTTCCCAGTGTCTTTTTTGAAGTTTCTATTCTTCCACCCATATCATAAGTAAGGTTTTTCCCATGTTCTAAGTCTGTCTATTCTCACTCTAAGCTCTGCTTAAACAATCAATTCTATGGCTATGATTGCTATAATTATTGTGTTATTTATATCTTCATATAAGTCTGCCTTTTGGACTCAGAGCTAGTTATTCAACCCTTACAGATAATAATAGGTACTTCAATCTTTACCCATGCCAGAAGAATGCAGCATCTTCCAATTTGGCTGGTTCATTCTGCGTTGTTTCCTTTGGTGACTAGGGTGACTATCTATCTCATTTTTCAAGTTAAGATCACAGGTACCACCCCAGAGCTACAAGTGTGGTACCTTCTATCCATCCTCTTCTCCCTGTTCCCGTTTGTGAGACCTGAATTCAGACCATGGTTACCTTTTTCTTGGTTAACTGTTCCAGGCTCCTCACTGCTCTTTCTGTCTCCTTTTTTTTTCTATCCAATCTATCCTCCAGCTTGAACCAATAGCATTCTTTCCAATCTACAAATGTGATCAAGACACCCAAATTTAAAACCATTCAGTGAGAGCAGAATGTTGGTTGTCAGGGACTGAAGTGGAGGTGGGAGGATGAAGAGATGGTAGTCAAAGGGTACAAAGTACAGTTAGACAGAAGGACAAATTAAAGAGATCCATTGTACAGCATTGTGATAGAAGTAATAATGAATCATGTATATGAAAATGTTAAGAGAGCTTGATTATCTATTTCACAATGTAATACATATATCAAAAGATTACACTGTACACTGCAAATACATAGAATTTTCATTTTAAACTATATTTTAATAAAACAAATAAAAATAAAATCATTCACTGGCTGCTAATTATCTTGATGATAAAGTCTAAAATCCAGTCTGTAAGGCCTTAATGAACTGGTCATGACTTGCCTTTTTAGTATTATCCCCTTTTCTTCTAAAATTTATTTATTTTAATAGGTACTTCTTATTATAATTATTAACACATACTAATTATACATATCGATGGATTTCACTATGACACTTCCAAACAGGCATATATCATGCTTTGGTTGTATCTTTTATTCTGGAGATATTTCCTTTTCTTTTCTCATGCAAGTTTCAGGTTTGAAAATCTTCACTTCTAATCCTGTTTCTTCTGCTTGGTATATTTCTGTCCATGCACATTCCTTATGGGAATGCTCCTATGCATCTGTCAGTCAAGCCATCACTTCCTCCAGGAAGACTTAGTGAAGTGAAGCACTCTCCCATACAAACCCGTAGTGTCAGAACCTTCTCTTTATGCCTGATCCCACAGCACTGTAACTGCCTGTATACTTGTAAAACTCAACAGTTTCTGTGCCCAGAGGCAGAGTCTGAATTATCTATGGTGGAATACCTGTGTCTTACCTAATACACAGTAGGAAGAAATATTTATGGGAAAAAATAAAAGGAAGAATAAAATCTCATTGTTAAGTTCTAATTGACTTTAAAGAATGTCTGTCTAGTCATACATTATGACCAGCAGAATCTTTACTCTCTTTACCCAGAAGTTGGAAGAATTCCCTTCTTAAAATTGAAAAATTAAAATGTCACTCACCACTCACTGTGGCATAGTTGTCACTTGAAGACTTTATTTATTTATTATTATTAAACTTCAAAGTACTTCACATTTGCTAAGTCATTTTGTTCTTGCAGTGATCTGTGAGGAGTGACTATTATTTTCTCTACATAACAGATGAAGAAAATAAGACTAAGGGAGATGAATGATTTGGCCAAAGTCAGTTGGCAAAGCCAGGATTCCATGCAATGCCCATAAAAAGCTGGTCAACAAAATGGATAAATGTGTTGGACAAAAGAATATTGAGGAGTGTATATACCTAAGTCCTGTTCTACTTCACTAAAAATAACTGGGAATACCAAAGAAAGGGCCTCTTTTGTATTTGGCTAGTTTTTACTACCAGCCTGGTAAAAAATGTCCTATATTATATGGGAACATATAATTGGCCAAAACAGATCATTTTCCAGCTCTTCAGATATCAGATGTTGTAATTTCACTACTTAGCATAAAACGTGAATGCTTGGTTTCATTAACAGTCATTCCAGATATAAATGCAAATAGAGAAATATAACAGACAACCAGATTGCTGATTCTCATTATCTGCCTTTTGTTGGAACCTATGCTTCTGTTTTCCACTGTAAATAAGTACCAAATTATAGAAATCTAGATCTGAGAGAAACCTAGAAACTATTTGGGCAATTCTTCTCAATTGTTTTTAAGTTTGAAGTCCAAAGAAAAATAACCAGCAACTATAAAAGATTACCAGGACTCATTAAGCCTGGCTGGATTTCTCTGTGAAAGCTGAATCTATACTTGTCCTATGACCTCTACTCCTAGGAATAGACCCAATGGAAATGCTTTATTTTCACCAAAAGACATTTATGACAATGCTCATAGAAGCCCCTTTTTTCTTTTTGCAATGACTGCATACTAGAATCAACCCAGTGATCATCAACAGTGGACTGCGTAAAAAAATGTGATGTATTTAAATAATGGAATACACTATGCAGCATTGAGAACAAAGAATAACATGCAACTATGTGGATGAATCTCAAAAACATTATGTTGAGCTAAAGGAGTGATGATCTTATTAATATAAAGTTTAAAACACAGCTTAACCTAATCGATGATGTTGAAAGTGGGGAGAGTGGTTACTAAGGGTGAAGGTAAGAGCTGAGTGTGTATGTGGTAGGGAATGTGATTGTTACAATGCTGGTGACTTCTGTTTCTTGATCTAGCTAGGTACTGATTACACAGATATGTAATTTTCACTTTGTGAAAATCTAGTAAGGTTCATACTCCTGATGTGTGCATTCTTTCTGTAGGTATGTTATATTTCAATAAAAATTCTAACCTCCACCTATCCATAAAAGAAGCTTTAGCGCTCACATTATTGCCTAATATTAAGAAATTTTTTGGCACCGTGGGAAAATTTGTGGAATGTTTTGAATCTTAATTCAGCTAAAATTAACATTTGTTCCATTCACATCAACAAAAATAAATACTTCAATATTGAACATGTTTGCTCAAGAAACAAATGTGTTTGATGAGAAAACAAAAACTAAAATTTCCTTTGGCAAGCATTATTGGACTGGAGGTGGCAAATGCAAAGCTTCTGAAGTGTTACTGAATTTGCTTACATGCTCAGTTCATGCAAGATCTAGAATTTTATAGGGTTGTATTATTTTTTGAAAAACTACGAGGATAAAAATATAACAGGAATAAAAAAGGCACACTTTCTAAAATGTTGCTATGGATATATCCCATCTCCACACAAGTTACAATGCCTGGCACATACTAGGCATTTGCATATCTGCTATCTGAATGAATATAGTACATGAGAACTCTTTAGAATGTTTCTGATCAATATGTCGAAGTACAATGAATATTTTTATTTGGTTAAATAGGAAATTACTTATACTTTCTTACTATCTTAGTAGACATATAGTAGAGAACAAAGAGTAGGTGAAAAGAAGCTTCAAACAAAGCTCTAATATTATTTTACAAAAATACTTGTAGGTTATTGAATATTTCTAAATGATGTATGAAGCAATGAATCATTTAAGATAAAGATATTTCATTTTAAAAAACTGAAAGTCATTAAGACTTGGAAAATGACTTTTAAAATTGCTCCTCCCCCATTACATTTAGTGGGAATATTGAAACAGAAATATTATTTTCTCTGAAAGTAGCTATATTTTAAATTGGTGTCAAGAAAACCTTAGAAAATATTAGCTTTTAGGGCAAAACACTTTCAATTCATATTTTCTCCTTTTAAATAATATATTCTTACTATGACTCTAAAACCTGTCTAAACCACCATTAACATTTTAAAAGAAAGTTCTCTGGTTCTCACTAAACTGAAATAAATAATATCTGACAACAGCATTAGAGAACATAAACATAAAATTACCTGTTATTAAAAACTGAGCACATTTTTCTCAAAGAAATATATTACTTAGCTGTAAAATAGTATGTTTGCCATTCACACTAATGTTTCAACATTATGGTTCAATCTTCTAAAAAGCTGACATGGAAAATAATGGTGTAATAAACTAATTCATCATAATGTGCAAAAGAAACTTCTGGAATAAATTGTAATAACCTTTCAAAAACTAGCAGCTTTTAAAAGTATTAATTTCTACTCCAAATAATTGGAAAGGACACCTGGGTGGGTAGGCAATATGTTTTATGGGATTGCTCTGTCAGGAGCTCAGACTGTCTCTGGATTCAGCAATGACCGTTTAGCATTGGATGACAGTGAATCTTGCAAATGGGTCTTCCTAGATGATGTTTGCCATAAATTACCAAACTCAAGTCCCCTCAAGGTCAGCCATATGAAAGGCCAGGTATCAAATGGCCTTCGTGGAGACCTAAGTGGCCCTCAGGTTTCTCATAAATGGACAATAGTTGTGTTGCCTGCCATAAAATCAACTTAATGGACTGACAACATAAATTACCATCAAACTTTGACAACATTCTTCCCTAGGAAACAGCTGAAGAATGCTTTTATATCAAAGCTGAGGAAAATGGACAACAATACGTTTTGGTCTATACCAGATCGTAAATATTTTTAACAATGCTAAATGTGGAGGGGTGAATTAATATTAGAAACCACAGTATGTTTTACCTGATGCATTAAAAGCAGCATCTAAATAATACTAATGTGACACTTGTTTTCTGAAGTAACTGATAATATATATCATATAGTAATGCAATGCTCTGTGTGTGTGTGTGTGTGTGTGTGTGTGTATTTAGGGAGGAAGATTCCATTTGCCTGGCATTCAAAATTTTTTAGACATAAACAACTAAAAGTAATAATGGTTGTGTTCTAATCAATCTTATTTTATTTATATATTTCACTGGGCTCAGACAAAAGAGATAGGTTCTTTTATTATTAGCATATATTAATTGAACAAAGGGATTTCATTGTGATAGTTCCATATACACACATCATGTACTTTTATTCAGTTTTCCCCCTCTAGAGGTAGATTCTTGAATTCTTATACTACTGTGGATAAATCATTACCTCACTTTCTCTTGTGCTCTGTTTCTCCATCTGTACACGTAAAATAATTATCGTGCAAAGAAAATCTGAAGATACTGAATTAATTTTGTGAAGAATACATCCTAAAATCCCCATATTACTTGAGAATCATATCAATATATTTGTAAAAATAATCTACTCTACATTTAATTCACAGTTTTTAAAGTCAATTTAGTAGAAAATATAGGAGCTAAACTAAGAAACTGAAATTTTGGAGGTAAATAAAACATCATTGTTGAGATGAATTTTCCTTACCCAGTTAATTGTGCTGACATTCTGTCACTGCAGTTATTATTACTAGTTATTATGCTAACATAAAGCTAAAATTATTGTCTCTGTCAATTTTTAAATAGTATTTAATTTCTCTTGAAATATAAGAAGTTACTGTAGATTTTGCTTAAAGAAATGATACAATGAATGACGACAAGAGTTTGTGAATCCAATGGCTACTTTGGCTGTAAATATTATATGTTCCATGAATGCTATACACTTTGTAAATTGAAGAATTTGCCAAATAAAATTTGAAATTAGTGTACATGGTGTTTCTGGTCATCACCTTGGCACATGTCTTCCTTTATACCATCTTTTACATTTATTTCTTTTCTTATATTCCCATTGCCATTTCTGTCCAGAATCTTATCATCTTATACCTGAGTTATTGCAGTAGTTTCTTTGCCCTGTTCTCTTCCCACCAATCCATCCTGCCTAGAACTGCCAAATTAATCTTTTTAAAAGCACTATTTTAATTATGTCATTCCCCTGTTCAGAATTTTTCAGTGACTCCTATCACCTGGAGTCCAAAGGGCAGAGTCTTTAGGTAGAGTCACAGTCTTTGCCTGACTTCATCTCCTCTTCCATTTGTATTTCCTCCAGCTTCCCTGCACAAACTTTCAGGGCAGTAAATGTATTTGTTGCCTCACAATCTCTACCACAAGAGACCTTTTTTTGAACCTTTCAATCCAGTTAGCACCTACAGCTAGACTGTTGGAACACTTTGTCTCTTTGTTGTTGTTGCTTATTTTGTATTAAACAATTTATTTTGCAGCTATAATATTACATTATTTTTGGTTTTGTGGTTTAATGGTTTCTCTGTCTTTTCTCCCCAATTAATTTATAAACCTCTTTGAGGGCAGGTTTTGCTATTTTTGTGTTCTCATTATCTGTCAATGTCCCTGGCATGATGAAAAAAGTTGACACCCAATGGACACCTATAAAACAAATGAGTGCAAAGCACTGCTCCAGGCACCTCACAAGATTGGGAAGACAGCCATGCAGTTGTGTGTATAACCTGCCATAGTTTCAGGACAGCAATTTATATATGTGAACCAGTTGATCTGAGCATAAAAAAATTACTTTCATTATTGGTTCATACTGAAACTCTAGACTATGAAATACAAGCTGTACACATGGATTTATAGTGCTACAATTTGAATTTGAAGCAAGCATGAGCAGCAATAGAATATAAACAAAGCAGTATATATTAATTGAACAAATACTTTCTGAAAGTTCCTTAGATAAGACTCATTAATTTTTAAATAAAACTGAAATCATCCCAAGAACAATTCAACAGAAAAATATATGTATGACATAGTCTAGAATATTTATTTTATAACTCAGACATATATTTTGCTTATAATATTCTATAATAGAAAGAAGATGGATTTTGTAAACCAAGACCTGAGCTGGCAACTTGATTCTGCTTCTTACCATTTTACATGTGTACCTCAGTGCCTTTGTACTTTAAATTTCTCATAGGGCAAATGGAAATAGTATTAATTTCTAATTCATCTGAAACTGTGGATGAATGGACTCTTCTGAGCTGTTTATAAAAGTTGATTAATTTAAATCCCTTAGTACATGTAGCCCAGTACCTGGAACATTAATAAATGTAGCCATTATTACTGTTTTTGTTTTGAGAGTATTTGTTTGTTTATTTTATTTTTACTAATTGCCTTCTGACCTCCCTGAAATTTAAAGAGCCTCAGAGTCTGAACAGGCCTGAGTTTGAATTTTGGCTCTACAATATTATAATTTACTAATCTACTTATTAACGTCTCTGAGCCTCAATTGACTGAGGTATAAGAAGAGAGCAAAATCTCTTCACAGGAACGTTATGAATACTAAGAATGAACTATTTTAAAATGTCTAGCATAGAGCAGGGCACTCCATGAAGTGCCATTATAACTTCTGAGTGTTTTCGTATATAAATACCATCCTGCTTTGTGTTGAAGAACACATGTCCATGACTACTTTTTAAGTAAAAGAGGTAAGAAAGTTTTTTTCTATTATGTTTCACTATCTTGAAAAAAATATAATTCAGTGTCATAAAAATGATTTTATAAATGTTTGAGTAGTGACTTATAATTTATACATCTTTGTAACTGAGGAATGCAACCCCAAAATATGTCCCAGATTAGCCATTTGTTGCTGTGTTTCCACAGTCATTATTGCTGCATCTCATTCTGTCAAGATTCTTAATAACTGACAATAATAATAAATTGCAAATACTAAGCAGACTATTAAAATCTCAAATGTGTTACTGTGCTAGGCCTATGTTTTTAGAAATACTTGGCAGTCAAAACTGGTCAGACAAAATTGAACAATTGATCATAGATTCTTCATCTCAGCAGCAGATCTCAGAAGCAGAGGCCTCCTCTAGGTTGGCACTGACAGAAGACACAAAAAAGCAGTTTCTTAATTTCTCTTTGATTCCTAGAATACTTTCAAAGTATCATCTGTTACCTATTCTCACCCCAGTTAAAAGGTAGTTTTAAAAAACCTAGTAGGTGGTGTCTGAAACTTATCACACTAGCAAAAGAACATGAAGAAGCATGGGTAACTAACTTTCCTAAATCTAAACAATTGCACTATGTCATATGCTGAGATTAATAACATTATCTAAACTCAGTAGGAATGCAATTAAGTGCTCTGAAAGAGAAAACACCTCACAGTTTATGAGACTGAGCTGTTTTCACTATGATAATAACTGAAGCATGTGCTTACTAACTCATCAAATACATATACTTCCCTTCAATAGTTACCTGCTCAAATCAAAACATCAACCACAACTTGAAGTGACATTAATACCACTGAAAACCTGCTGAAGAGAAGACTGTATCCTGATGAGGCTCCTAGGGTGTTTCAGGGACTCTGGAGGGTACACATATAATTTTAAAACCATGCATTTAAAGTGTTCCAAATGAGTAGTTTGCCATTCAATTACTCCTTATAAGGTTCCACATCCAACAGTATTGATTACCAGTGCTCTACCCTATGTTCAGTTCTTGGTTTGGTTACTATGATCATAGAGCCACATGTAAACACACACATACACACACACGCGTATATAATATTAAAAGGGTAAGTTCCATTTGACAACTGAGAATTGAACACAGTTTGATTCGTGTTGGTAATAAACCATTGGAAAACCCTTTTCTAGGTATGCTCCCAGAATCTGCACACAGGTATGATGCTTCTATATCTTGACTTCTGCTTCTTTTTGTTGTATCAAACTCCTCATTACCTGCCAGAAATTTGATACCAATAGGGACTTCTTAACTGCTTCAATGTTTATATTTATCAGACTCATCATAACTGTAGTCTATGTTTGTTGCATCTTTAATCATTTCAAAATCATTTTACCCTTCATCCTCATGGTAATGTCATGTGAGATGAGGAAACTGAGGCACAGTGTTATGTGAGAAGCCTGAAGTGACTTGAAGTTAGTGTCAAAGCAGAGTACCTGCCTGTGACTCTGAATCCAGGCCTTACTTTGTGGGGAGCTGACAGGTGTATTGAATAAGCTGCGTGCTTGAGTTTGGCACAGCCCCAAACTGCAGAAAGGAACAAGTATAGTTATGCCCAGTAAAATCGCACGGTTGATTGGCACAGCCTCAGCTGCAGAAGTGCGCAAAACGCCGTACAGCTGTCTTTTCCTTTAATGTTTACATTTGGAGAGAAGCTGTCACAGGATCACGGTGTCACGCTCCGTCCCCGGAGAACTGCCTCTCTGCCTGGTGTTGCTACTGCATATAACGCACTGTAGGTGTTGGGGGGGAGGGGCATTGGTGCGTCTCCATCCGAGCACACACCTGCCTGGCCCCAGCTTTGTGCATGTTTTGTCTTCTGCTGTTGTCTTCCCTACATCTCCTGTTGCCATCAGTTAGGTTTCTAGGACAAGCTCGCGCGGGAGCTTGTAATAGTCACCCCATGACTATTACATCCCCTGTTTGGTCTCTGGATTACGCTTGTGCTAAAACATCTTTCTCACCAGCTCTGTGATTTTTTAATATGTTGAACTCCCTGAATTTTAGCTTCCTTCTTGGTAAACAGGTATAGCAATACTTACTTCATAACATTATTTTGAAAAGTAAGTGAAATGACATATATAAAATAAAAAACCTAGACAAGGATTAAATGTTCAAAAATGCCAATCTTTTCAGTTCACATCCTCGGTGATACTTCACAGGAAGGTGGTTCTGTTAGGGACACTAAGGGTATCTGAAATTACTCTGGAATTCAGAGTTCTGTGTGCGGGCACAGAGTATTGAATGTATCTGTAAGGTGCAGAATTTAATTTAACCAAGGATTTATCAATTTATCTACCACATGCCAGCTAAGAGCTAAGTGCTACAGACACACAAATGAGGATGCAGCAGTCAAGCAATGTTGCAAGTGAGAACAAAACTTGTAGATGACTTCCTAGACAAGAAAGAGATTACAAGAGGGGATAGCCTGCCTCATCTCACAGAGCTTTTTGTAAATGATTTCAATGAGAACAAAACACTTTTACAACTACTTCACATAAATTTTGTAGCTTACTCTTAGATGACAAATTCTACCAAATCCCAAAGTTTATTTTTGTAGGCAATGATACTGGGTCCAACCTGTGCCATTATAAAGGTGAAAGAGGAAAGGGGAGGGAGACCATCTCACAGTAAACTGAGGAATAAGGGGTGAAAATGAGTTAGATATTCCTATTACATAAGCCACCTAGATTAAAAAATAATCCAGGGTATAAGCAGTCATTGACATCTTATCTCTTCTTCATTGCCTCAGAATAGAAATACTTGTTATTTTTAGCTTTTCAGTCAAGCAAACAAAAATGTAGTTATGACACCATCCCATTTGGATTAATTCATTAATGAAAGGTATTCAAGTCAACTAAAAACATTTCATATTCAAAATGCTTATTTATTTTTTTGATGCTACTAGGGTTTGAACTCAAGGCTTTGTGCTTGTTAGGTGGCTGCTATACAGCTTGAGCTATGCCTCCAGCCCTTTTGCTCCGGTTATTTTAGAGATAGGTTCTCACTTTTGCCTAGGTGTGCCCGGATTGCAAACTTCCTCTTTTAGGCTTTCTGCTGTCACTGGGATGATGAGCGGGGGCCGCTATGCCCAACTTTTTTGTTGAGATGTGGGTCTCATGAAGTTTTTCTTTCTTTTTTTTTTTTGCCCAGGCTGGTCTTATCTCAGCCTCCCATGTAGCTTGGGATGACAGGTAAACACCACCATGCCCAGCTATTGGTTGAGATGGGGTTCCACTTAACTTTTTTGCTGAGGCTAGCCCTGAACCATGATCTTCCCAATCTTAGATCTCAAGTAGCCAGGATTATAAGTCACCAGTGCCCTGCTACAAATACTTTTTTAAAAGGTCAAACCTAGTGAAATCTCAGTGTACTTTAGTTTAAAACTATATGAATAGAGAAGAATAAATTTCATGGTTCTCAGTAACCTAGTCACTGGTCAATGTTGAGAATGATACAGCCCACGGTTCAGGGTTAGATACTTTTGTTCTCATTCTGCCGCCTTTAGTGTTTAGTGTTTTTAGGCAGTGACCTGATCTTTCAGTGCCACAGTGTTCCTATTTGAGAATAGGGACCATACTATTATTTTCTATCATATATATTGGGAACATTGAGATGGAATATTACTGTAATAGTTTTTGAGTACTTAGTATTAAACCCTTTGATCTATTACCTTACTTGTTGCTCGCAACATTTCAATAAGATCGATAGTATCTGTTATGGTTTTCATACAGAATGTGCCCCCCACAGGCTCATCACTGAAAGGTGATTGGATCATGGATAAATCTCTTGATGGGTTCACAGCATGGTGGTATTGTTAGGGGTTGTGGAAAGTAAGGTGTGGGCCCAGTGGAGGTAACAAGTCCCTGGGGGGGGTATGTCTATGAAGGTTGTATCTGACCCTTTCCAATCACTCTCTCTGCTTCCTGCCTGCCATGAGGTACTAAACTTTCTTCTACCATTCCCCCTTCCACCATCATGTTCTACCCCACTACAGGCCCAGAAACACAGAGCTAAGTGATTATGGCCTGGAACCTCTGAGACTAACAGCCAAAATAAATCTTTCCTCCCTTTATTTCTCTTAGGCATTTGTTATAGTGATGGGAAATCTGACTAACAAAGTATTATTACCCCCATTTTGGAGATGAGAACATTAAAGGATAGAAAGTTCTCAGAAAAAAACCTTGCCATGTCTTCCCAGATAGCAATTGGCTTAGCAGGAACTTGAACTCAGGCAGTCGGCATGTGTTCTCAACCTCTTACCTATGGTTGCCTTACTCCAACGTGGCAGTTTATTATATGCCTGTAGAACTTTACTCTGGTCTTCGAGTATAAAAAGAACTAAAAAGTAGCAAAGGGTGTGGGGAAAGTTATTTCATATAATGAGGATAGCAAAGACACAGGACTCCTGTGTTCAGGAAATAAAGATCAGTTTCAGCGAAGAGGAAGATTTCTGTATGGGAATACTGAGACCAGAGAGTGAGAGACCCTTTGAAATCATTGTTAGAATGTTTTTAAAGTCCAAGACAGGAGGGAAGCCCTCCTGTTGGAGGTCCGCTGAGTGTCTCTGAGTTGCCTCTGTGCACATGTGCATGCATTCAACCCATGACAAATACTGCTTTCAAAGCGCTGATGAGATGGCAGGTAGGTGACACTGATGGAAGCAGGGAAAGTTAGACAATGACTTGCAAGAGTTCTCAGAAGTTTTCATACACATACCTACATTCAGACACTTCTCAATTATTCCAGTGATGATTATCTGGTTTGTGGATGGTCCATGACCTCTCCTCACCTCCTGGCTGTCATTTTGGTTTGCTCCCTGTTTGTGAGCACCTGGAGATAAAGGGATTTTACAGTTAGTCTTTTCCTTGCCTTAGCAGCCATATAAACATTTGTTGTGGAAAGAAGCATATTGTGGAAGCTAAAATTTTTTTCATGTTACTTCTAGTTCCTTTGCAGAATAATTTTCTGATGAAAAGAAAAATACCACAGTCAAGCTTAACCCTGCAATATATAATTGTTAATTCCCTTCAGTCAGGTATTGGGAACTTTGCACAGGTACTTTCAAGCAACGTTCTTACAGAAGAACTTTGTTTCTTATCTGACCACTTGAGAGTGGCTAAATGTATTCTCAAAACTACAATGTGTTATGCATCTGCAGATTGACCTTTTTGCAGACAGAAATGATTATCCACACCAATTACTCCTACTTGACTGTAGGGTACCAGGAGATCTCAGTAATTCCCTAGCTGCAGAATGCATGTTTGAATTGAATGCTAACATGCTATATTAGAGGGACTGAAAACAAGAAAGATATTAGAAAAATGGAATAGAGCGCAATGCCAAGCTATAGTAATATCTAATTACTATTTCAGACTACTACTTAAAGTATACCTGACTTCTAAATAGGTTGTATAAATGTGATACATCACTGTCACTAATACACATTCCACAACAGTTTAGACACAAAGATTGTTTTGCTTCAGAGTGATCCAGAGATTCATTTTTTACTTGAGTCCATTGGATGCAAATATATTTGGGGTGCAAAGTAAACACACGCACACATACACATGTACACATGCAAACTGAAGAAAAGGAAATGATCTAAAAATTGTATTTGGCTAATAATAAGTCTGTTACATCTCTTTTCTGATTAGTGTATCTTCATAAATATTTTTATAATTCTCCTAATTGAGTCCCTGTAAGTTCCAGGTACTTCAGGATATGATACATCGCAACTGTGCCCAGTGATTAGCCAGAAAACTGGCTCCATTGTCTGGGAAAACTTCTTGGCATATTCATAGGTCCACTGACTTCAATACCAAATAAGACCAGACAACGTCCCAACTATCCAGCTTCTCAGTTTGTTATACTAGAATTATTTCCAAAGATCTCAAATAAGCAGAAATCATTATAATTATGAATAATTAAAATGCTAAACTCAAGAGGGCACTCAACATTCATTACATTGTAGAGCTGCTCCCCTAGGGGTGGCACCTTCAATTACTTCTGTTTTTACAACAGAAGACAAATGTGACAATCAGAATTGCAGGTGTTCAGTTCAAGTAGCAAACAAGCTAAATTGCCTTTAAGTCACCTTCTCTCTGCCAGCAGAGGCAAGGCACTGCTTTCTTTTATATTCTTAACATTTGTGTTAATTCCAGAATATAGGAGAGCAACAGACAATAAGAAAACACATGACCTTCAAAGCTATGAGCAGATGCACTCCAGCTCTACCAGTTATTCTGACGGAAAAGTAGAAGGTAAGATACAGCAGCAAACCGTTTAAAAAGAAAGCCCTTTCATATATATTCCATAAAATTTTGTCAATGCATTTATTCACCTAATTTACATTTTATGTATCAGAGTTTATGCTAAATATAGTTACATTGCACAATAAAACCTAGCTGATTAAACAAACTATATATGAATGTATATGTATGGCCATTCAAAAGTTTGGGTATATACATCCATATTTTATAAAATGAATGTTTTAGAGTGTTATTCTTCATTCTTTAGTCATAATAAAATTGTAAAAATTAAGGGGTCAGATATGGTGGCACATCCTGTAATCCTAGTTACTCAGGAGACAGAGATGGGGAAGATGGTGGTCTGAGGCCAGTCCAAGCAAAAATCAGCAGACCCAATCTCAAACATAAGCTGGGCATGGTGGTGTGTATCCATACTCTCAGCTACATTGGAGGCATAGGTAGGCGATCACAGTCTAATGCTGGCCCCAGGCAAAAATATGATCCCCTACCTGAAAAATAACTAAAGCATAAAAAGGCTGGGGGCATGGCTCAAGTGCTATAGCACTTGCCCAGCAAAAGCAAGGTCCTGAGTCCAAACCCCATATCACCAAGAAAAAACAACTGAACCACAAAATTTACATTTTTCTTCCTCAGATCTTCTCTACAAAAAGTATAGTTTCTTTTTTATAAAATACAACTATTTTCTTCTTCAGTACTTCAGTATTTCTTTGGTATTTCAGTTTTTGAGGTTTTTCTTAGGTATTTATACATACAAAATCAATGTTAAGTTGGACATGGATTAACCAATGGTAAACACAGTTTTGGATCTAAAAGGCTCTAGTAAAACAGATTTCTTTGCTCTGAGTTAGTATCAAACTGACAACCATGACCCGAGAAAGGGTTATCTTTTACTATTCATCACATCGGGGAGACACATTCAGTTTTTCACTTAAGTAGGGGAAAGAACTCCTTAGAAATACAATACAAGTGGTTTTAAAATGATAAATCTCAAGTTACCAATTTCACTTTTAACGATTAGTTGCCTGAGCCTTGTATTTAATTAGAATGTTATTTCAAATGCTTATATTTAATTTAAACATAATTAGCTAAAGTTCAATGCTACTGCCTCATCCATTTTTAAACTAATTAATTTATAAAATAGCTCAAAAAGTGCTGTAAAATTTTAATATTAAAACATATCAGGATCAATTTGCATCTTTTGTTGGTTTCAGTTGTGGACTCACGGTGAGAGGCTTACATTACATATGCCTGCAGGGTCTCTGGCATGGTTAATATATAATAGAATCAAATATTGACATGTCCTTGACATTTCCTTTGTACTTAGGATATATACTTTAGCCTTCCAGGTAATAATAGTCTATAGCTAAGGAAAGGATTGTTTGAATTTTAAAGGGATCTAAGTTTAGAAATTAATTTTGGCCTTCATACATTTAACAAGATTTTGGTTTCAGCAAGTGAGTCCTAAGTGTGCAACAATCAGTGTAATAAAATGTTTTGTGAGTCAGAGCAACATATGTAACCAGAAAGCATTTTCAAGGACAAGTTTTCACTTTAGCTTGTATTTAAACAAAAAAACATGGTTTATATACATAGAAACCAAGAGACTGTGGGTAGTAAGACTGTGCAAGTTTTTCTACTCTGTAATATCCAAGTTTATTCCTGAGGATATTCTGAAAACACTCCAGTAGCCATCGGGAGGGCGCTTCAGGCTGTAGTGAGAAACCACAGTCCTTACTGTGCTTAGTGGGAGAAACCACTAAGCTATGCACATTTGCCTATTAATGATGATTGGTACTATTTTTTAGGTACTGAATATGTGTAAGTTATGGAGCTAAATAAATACCTAATGAGGTGGTCAAGTTCTTCCCCTCCCTGGCCCCAGCTCACATCTCACAGGCTAAAGGAGCATTCTCAATTGTGAGATGCTCACAACCACTTTCACCTCCTCCACCACAATGAATGGTTCTCCCTTGCAGTATAGTGTGAGCTAATTAAAAGATAAAGGTAACATATTTGATGTGACCATTAATAACTAATATCCCTTTCTCCAATCTTAGTAACCTCTTATACCACTGTATGTAGAATTTTCTGATAGTGTATTAGAATAAAACCTGGGTTTTCTATTCTCCATTGAACTTTTAGAGTTGGAGGAATTTGTCCCCACCATTCTCTGACATTAGCTCAAACCTTTGCACCATCCTTACTCTCACCAATAATCCTTTAGATATTTTAACTGAGAGCAGGCTATAAAATCAGTCATCAAGTAAAGTGGTAAAGAATATCTCTCCCCTTTTCACATGAGTACTATTATGTGGTGTTCCAGGATGCCTTTGAGCTATGCTGAACCTCAATTACCTCAACTGCCATCTGTTTCTCTTTCTTTCGATCACTCTCCCTGGTTCCCAATCAAGAGTTAAACCTATGTAGGTTCTCTGTAAAGAACAGAGGTAGAAAATACAAATATCCTTCCGACAACATTAGATAATATTAAATTGTAATCAAAGCCAATTATCTATTTATTTCCAGTTTAACAATCCAGCTATTGATCTTTATCTTATCTCTGGACAGCCTCAGAAAGTCCAAAGGTTGCAACCATAAAAAAGCCATCATAACAGACAGGGACCATTTGATGAACAAGAGTAAGAAGAGGTAGACTGAGAGGCACATCTGGTTTGTTAATCTTGCTAAGGTCTTTAAGTACCATCTGTCTTCCCATTCTTTAATGGCTACCATCTTCCTCCAGGCTAAAAGATTTAAAAATGATTGGGGGGGGGATTTCTTGAGAAACTAGTCTGTGATTTTAATTCTGTATTTCATCTGCTAGCCAGTGAAAAGCAGTTAGCTGCAGCAAGTGTTCCTAATAGATAAGGGAATTGTTGCTTCCCATATAATGACATAGAGCCTAATGGCAGACACAGCCATCAATATCATCATCATACTGTCAGAAGTGCTAACAAGTCTGAAAAGAATTCGTTTTGAGGAGGGTCAGAGTTACCTTTATTTTACTTCAAACCAGGGTTATCATGGAAAAAATGATAATTCTTTTGGGGGAAATAATTTTTGGAATATAAGAAAAGTAGTAAAGGGTAAATGACACTGACTGTTGTGCCTGGCAGCACAGTCAGGCATTTTGTGTTCATTGTTTTTGCCTTGGAATGTTAAACAGGCTGGGTTCTTTTTAAAAGAAAACATTTTATTCAGAACATTCTTCCATGAAAGCACTCTTTGACAAAGTGTCATTTTTTGATATATTAGTACATGTCTGACTACATTTTATATTCAAAAAAGGCAAGCACTGTTTTAACAACTTTTGACAAGCATGGGGAATTTAGATTCCATAGAATCAAATCTTTTAATGTCATGCTATAGTCTATTTTCTATCTTCTATTTTGTACTTCATCATGGTAAGCCATACTATTTTCAATTATGTTAACTTATAGATGAAAAAGTATGGAGAAATTAAAGATGTGTAATTAGAATAGACATACTCAACTTATTAATAATATAGTTTTAAGCACATAATTCTGAAATTTGCTGAGAAAGAGAGCTATACATATAATCCTAAGTGAATTATAAATGAGTAGCAAAAGATAAGTTTAAGAAATTTCTAATAAACTACCCAAGGAACCTCAAGAAATTGAGTCACCTCTTAATTGAACTTACCTAATAAATAATAAATTTCAAAATCAAATCCTTTATTGGTAACCTCCTGGAAACCTCAGTGGGATACCCACAGGCATTTTAAGCCAGCACCTACAAGACCTCTCCAGTCCCCAGTGTGTTCTCCTAATTGTCACTAGACATGAGGGAGAGCCTGATTGCTCTCCAGCTTCATCTCTCCCCCTGCTCTAGTTTATTCATTCATCCAGAGCTTGACCATTCCTTGAATGGTCAGGCTCTGTCTCCTCAGCCCACTTCACTCACCCTGTATCCCCAAAAGACTGCAAGTCCTATGAGGGCTACAATGATGTCCTTCATGTTTGTTGTTGAATTTTTATGGCTTAGACCAATTCTTGGACTATTTTAGATGCTCTCAAACACTTTGTCTAAAAAGACTGATAAATCATTTGAGTGAGAAGTTAATATATTACAAACATTTTTGTGTTTTTTTCTTTTTGGTGATAACATAAACTAAATATAAACATGTCAAAAAAAACTTGAGTTGGCATGTGTTAACATTTCCACTTGGCTATTTCATTGAAGTGGAACAAGTTTCACATTTTGGGTCAAGAGCTTTCTCACACTACCTTTCTCTCTATATAAGGAAAAACACAAGGTAGATAATATGAAATTGAGATTTGTTAAGCTCTGAAATATTATGCTTAGGTTTGAGTTCAAGATACAGACTTCTAACAATAAAAATAAGAATGGATTGAAAGGTAGCAGGAAGGATTTAAGACTAATGCTTAACACCATTGTCATGTCATTATCAGCTGAGAACTTCTTGAGAAACTGACCAGAAGAGGACATTTGAAACGGGCACCCATTTGTGGGTTAGGGAAATAGAATTGCAGAATAAAGTATCTTACGAATATGGTGATTAGATAATGAAGAGCTGTAATAACCGACATACACTTGAAAGGCCTTAAATCTAATGAAGCAGCTGTGGATAACTAAATTATGACTATGACAAATTTAAGGAATTGGTTAAGGGTTCTTTGCATCCAAAATTCAAATAAGTAATCAAAGTGAAATTGCATTAGCTGACCTCCTCAGGCAGGACACCTCTGAAATACAGGAGGCATTTATTAAGAATACCCAAAATAACATTATGACATAACTGTTTCCATATTTCACAAATGCCTTTGGCTAAGGGGGAGGGTGGATGGAGCTAGGTGGGGGAGGGTGGTGAGGAGAAGGACACAGAAAGCGAAGAAGCTACTTGCAATGAGATAAGTGGAACTCTTATTTTTAAAATTGCCTCAGAAGTACTTTTCTTAAGTCAAGATTAAAAATACGATGAGCTTATAGAATGTTATCCTCCACGGCAAAAGTAATATAAAAACAATTTTTATTCCCATATAAATTACTTAACACAGCTGCTCCTCGTTTTCCAGATTATTGCTGGCATGGATGGGCCATTCTATATAAAAGATTCATCTTCTGTATTTTTCAGACTTTAGTCTTCAACATTTCTTTGTCTCTTGAGCAAATTGTTATTTCAAAGTACATTGAAATATTCCACCAGGAATACACATGGAGTTGTTTTCACTGTTTTAGGCTTCCTGGACTTCCATGTGGAACTTCAATAGTAATGATGAATAAATTAAAGCACAGTGTATATAGTCTCCATTGAAAGAATAAAATTTTTTATTGAACTGCATTTTTGTCTCAATAACTGCTTTCCCCATCCCTATCCTTTCCAAAATGCTTCTTTATAGAAATTCTCATTTCAAAAGGGTGCTTCAAATTGATTCTGAGGAATCCATATCATTTCTGACAAAATACTTTTTATCAGATCAGCAGAAATAATGTGAAAACACCTGTCACAGTAATTTAAAATGTCTATCATCTACCAAATTATACATAAACGATCCATAGTTACAAGGTGGTTCTTGAATGAAGGACTTCTTGAAGAAAGAAAAATAAATGCTATAGAACATATAAATTGTATACCTTATAAGAAAAAAACCACTTTCATCATTTGCAGAAGCTTACAGATTCTATTTTTATCTTTGCTCAGAACCAAGAGAATATTTTTGAAAGTACTAATCTTGCTTTTCATTCACAGAGAGTGTTACATATACATGCACGCCTACTAAAAGTATGGACATTATTCAACCAAAGTCCACAGGACTGAGGTTTGAAATGGATCTGGCAACAGAGCACTTCCTGAATGCCTACTCAAGGTAAATGATAAAATACTTATCTCCCCTCACCTCATGCTACTCCCTCCCCAAACAAGAAAGTGTATAATTTTTGAAAATGTATAGTTTTTTTTAAAGCATTGAGAAAGGCCTTGGGTTGTAAATCTATTTTTATGTCCTATATATCAATTGTTTTCTGTGGTCTTCACTTACATGCTGGTCACTCCCAAGAAGTGGTAGTCTACCCAGGTGATCTATTGTGCAGTCAGAGTTGAGGATTCTGCTCTAAAACCTTTCTCTGCTCTGTGATTAAGTGACAACTTCCCTACTCTGTTCCCATTTTAGTTTCTGTGTAACCTCATCTCCCTCACCTTAGTCCTTTCCCTAGAGCTCAACATTTCTGCTCTTTTCCCATCCCATCTCCCCCTTCTGTCCTCAGAAGTGTAATGCAACATTACTGTAGTTTGAAGGTGAAGAATCACACATTTTAACATCCAGATTCATGGAAGCAAGTATGTTTCAAAATAATGTTTACATTTATAACCTAAAAGAATAACAGTTGCAACAGCTAGCAAAGGAAGCATGTAATCTCATCTCCAGAAATTTTGAATTCCTCATATTTCAGACATAAACCTATGGTATGATGAGACAGAATTATAATTCCTCTGGTTTTCCTAAAGGTGCAACATGTAAAAAATATATGTAATATTGAAGTAGGGCTCAGATGGATCTAACCATCCTGCTGCTGCTAATACAAAATATGTTCATGTGGCTAAGGTTAGCAGTATTCAGCCTTCAAAAGCAGTAAGGAAAATTCTTAAGTGGACCTTATTTCCAAACTACCATTGCACATTGTGACATTCTTTGTCAGCACTTTATTAGTTGCACAAGAATAAAAATAAACACTGAGGTCTTTACTCTGAAATCCATTTCTAGAGTTTATCTTGCTAACAAAGGACTTAGTCCTGTGAGAGGTGTGCTAGTTGTAAAAGAAGAACTGCTTTTTTTAAGAGTTTGATATTTTAAAATTTTATTTGGCACTTTAAATTTATAAATCTGTACTGAAAGCAATATACTGTAAAATCATACTTTTTTCTATGATCCATAGGATAAGCCCAAAAGAAGGAAATTTATTGAAATAACAATACTTTTCTGTAGCTGGACAAAAGAAGTGTCTTTATGCATTTGTATGGGAAGAAGAAAAAAACATCTGAAACTTTGTTGAAACATGAAAAAAAACTGGAATAAGTCTAGTTTGCTTTCAACATTGTTTCTACTTGTGGTTATTTACTTACCACAATTACTTATTCATCTATGATTTACAAAAACACCCTTTTTTTTCTTTCCTTCTTTTATTTAAGCATAAAATGATAGACAGCTGATACCAGTGCTTCCTAAGCTGTTTTGATTTTGGATTTTGTTTACCTGAACACAGGTTGCCAAAAATAGTAAAGGAAAATAATGCATATTTCTAAAGCAACAAAAGAACAATCTATTTTGCACAGTTACTGAAGAGGTATTTCTTGTTGAAGGAAGTTTTTAGATGTGAAAATGGTTTATTAATCATAACCAAAGTCTATTTACCAACCAGTCTTGCATTACGTGTGACAAAAGAGTGACAAACATCAAAGAGAACAAGGTAAACAGCTATGAAATAAGTGAAATCTCTCCAATATTTTAGACAGCAAGAATTTACTACTTTAATTTTGCTTCTGAACCAAGAGAGAAAGATGAATGGTGACAAGAAAGGAAGGACACACATTCCAACATTAGAAGGCTGCCACAAACACTGAGAAAAGTACATGCAGTGGGATGGGGTCCCTTTCAGAAATGAGTCATTGTGAAGCTAGCTTTGAGTTTTCAAGGTGCTTTAAAATCTTTTTGTACCCTTTGGGTTTTTCTTTCTTTTCTTTTCATTTTTTCTTTTTCTATCAGACTGAAATCTTTCAAAGACAAGGTTCAGTAAAGCAAATAAAACATTATAAGACAATAATAGATCAAGGTATACTTCTTAGGCTAAGAATGTTATCCTTGTATAAGGCCTGTCTTTTTAAAAGATGAAGGAGAAGAAAAGCTTTTAGAGAATAAGGATGATAAAAAGCTTTATACAAAATGTCATGTCAAACAAGAGTCCTCATGCATTTATGTAAAAGAAATAAGCAATATTTACTATACATGCAATAAGCTATTTGACAGTATGCGTTTTTTTTCTCCCTCTTTTTTTCCCACATAGTTAGCCTCTCCCCACCAGAAATTATGAGTTGCCCAGAAGAAGACTTTTTGGTATGAGACACAGCCAGGAGCCTGCCAGCTACTGGTTCTTTCCATTAGCTTCACAATGTCACCGTGTAAGCCACTAAAAAGGTTTCCCACCCCTGTTTTGTTCATTGCTTTATCTTTTAGTCTCTAAATTTTTTCCTGGCAGATAGTGTGTCACAAATATTTGTTTTTGAATAATTAAGTGCAGTTCAAACCCCCAAATCGCTAATTTTGATACCTATCTATTACTAATTCATTGAATTGTTAGCACATACCAAACACTGGTGCCAAGTACTAATCATTTAATCTTCACAGTGACTATGTTGTAAAGGCATTATTATCACCATTTTAGTGCTAGTAGTAAAGTATTCTAGTTAGGATAAGGAGTAGGTAACTTATTTAAAATCTTGGAACTTATAGAGGTAGATAAAGAAGTTAACCTACTTTAATTCCAAAACCTAAACTCTTACTATGCTAAGAACTGGCTTGAGCTTGGTAGTCAGTAATGTTATCCCACCCACAGTCTCAGAATTGTCTTGGCTTCTGACCCTGGTCTCCCTTAAACCCTCTCTGACTCTGGACTTTGAATCTATAATGCAAACAATGCTTCAACACTTCACTCTCCCCAATGTATCTTTTGGTGGTGTCTCAGATTGCTTGGCTGCCATAAAAAATGCCATAATTTGAAGCTGAAACAGCAGATATTTATTATTTTTCATGGTTCTAGAGGACTGGAAGTCCAAGATCTGGATGCCAGTATGGTCAGATTTTGGTGACCTTCTCTTTCTCACTTGAAGATCACCACCTAGTCACTTCATGCTTACAGATAGAGAGGTCTACCTTCTTCCTCATCTTCCAATCCACCACAGTGTGATCCCATTATTATGTCTACACTTAAAGTTAATTACCTCCTGAAAGTCCTGTCTTCAAATATAGTCAAACTGGGGAGAAAATTCAACATATGAGCTTGTACGGAGACACAAATCTCAGAGGTATCCTCCTGAGCTAACCTATCTAGAACGGTAACAACCAAGTACATCCCATTTCTCTACTTTGATCACATGATTCACTGTCACACTTGCTGGAGTAGCTGTCATACCGCCTTTTGGTTTCATGATATGTTTTGACCTCAGTAATTTAGAGATTAAATATACATATCTAGGTCAAATGTGTATTGGATTTGAAGAATTGTTAAAGCTCTCTCTGCATGCTCACTCTGATCAAGCACCTTCTCAACATTAATCCTTCAGGGGTTGCTTGCTGTTTTCAGTGTTCATTCTGGTGATCTTGTGATCAGAATTAGCATTGCAGAAGCAAGCACACACTTAGAGTCAAAGAACTGAATCTTATCTTTCTTTTCACCTGTGTGACCTGGAGAATATTATGAAATTCACAAAATATCTGCTTAAAATTTTTGTTTTCCTGAGTCCACCAAACCATAGACATCTGATGTTTACCGAATAGATATTTCATAGATCCTGTGTGGCCTAATGTAATGTCCTATGATCATTAGAGCTACATGCTATTTTCTTACAAGTTTGTTTCAAGCAGACAATGAACTCTACCTTATTCCTTGGATATCATGAATATTTCTTGAAATTTTCCAATTGAATCTTAGAATTGGAAATATATTCTGACCTAGTTATTACAAAGCTCCTTCCTTATCACAGGGGAAAATAAAACCTAAACTGGTTTTTCTTTAGTAACAATGGCCTTGTTCCTGAACTTGCATTAAACTGCTGTTGGTGTGGTAGTGAATCTTGTAGAAGGGCAGGACACATGACATTATGACCTGCACCAAGACTTCAAAATGCAGATTTGGTCATTATAGACATGACTAAAATGTCAGAGACTCTTGGTAAAGCAATGTGAACATTTTGAAAGAGTGCTTTCTTTTTTGGCAAGTATAGGAATTTAGGGAAATCTGCTAGTGTGTGCACACATTTATATGTGTGTGTGTGTACATGCTATCTTGATTAAAAAGTTCCTCTTGATGAGAGATACTTCTTTACATGTTCCATTTGCTTTGCATTTGGGTTTTATATTTCCATAAGATCAAAACTACTAAAATATCAGTATCCACAGGAAATGCAGGGCCATTATTTAAAACAAATTAAGAATATGCACAAGTCATATATTGCAGTATTTATAGGAATTTCACAGAAACATAACAAGTTACACTGTTAAGTTTTCACATAATTATTTATGAGTATAAAATATGAATTATTTATTTTATAAAGGAGAAATCAGTCATCCTTAAGCTTCTTGCTGGTTCTGCATTTAGACACTAATGAAAAATTCAAGTAGAGAAAGTGATTTTTTTCTTTCATTATTGTACAAAGAAAGTTTTCTTTCATTGGAAATTATTGTGATAACTGTTTAAATTTTCAGTTTCTCTAAAAGGTTGTCCTACTGGGGGAACTTGGAGAGAAGAGTCCTGGATAAGGCACTTGGAGATCTTAGTTCTTGTTTTGACTCTAGCATTAAATAGTTCTGAGAGTTTGAGCAGATCACTTAACCTCCTGGAACCTGAGTTTTCTTGTCTTTAAAAAGAAAGGATGATAAAATTAGATGAGTTCTGAAGTCCTTAGAGGTTCTCCCAATTTGTAATTCTAAATGTCTATTTCTATACTAGAGTCAACAGAATTATTCTCCATGAATAAAGAAAACATAAAGGTTATTTCAGATGGATATTATCCTTCATGTGGTTACAGTGGCTAACCCTGTCACTATTAAATAGCACACTCCAGGTAACATCCTCTAGTTGTTCCAGCCTGTGTTGGTTAATTTTTTTGTCACATTGATTAGGCCACTGGGTATTGTACCCATATTAAACATTATTTCTTGGTGTGTCTGTAATGGTCTTTCCAGATGAGATTAGCATTTTAATTGATGGACTTGATAAAGTAGATTGGCCTCCCTAATGTGGTGTGGGCATCATCCAATCAGTCAAGGATCTGAATAGAACAAGAAGCAAGATAAGGGAAGATTTGCTCCCTTTCAGTCTTCCTGCTTGAGGTGGGACAGATTTTCTCCTGCTCTTAAGACTAGGGTTTAAAAGCAAAGCATATTCACAGCTGGGATACTTTGAGAAACCCCTTTGAACATTGACTTTGGAAATAAAATAAAAGACAAGACTGTAAAATAGGTACAGTGATTAGGGGTTACTTGTGGGAGGGGAGTGAATTGAGGAGGTTAAGATGAAGGAATAGGATTGACCTGCTTCATATACATAAAGGAAATAGAACGATGAGCCTTCTTGTACTTGCTTTAAGATGGGGTGGGTGGATGGAGGAGGTGATCTAACCAAGGTACAATGTAAGGCTATTCAGAAATGTCACAACAAATCTCCCACCCTACCCTGTCTAATGAATATGTGCTAAAACAAATGAAAAAAAATAATGGGTTTATACCATCTTCTCCCCTGATTTTCAGACCTTTGGACTCAGACTAGAATTATACCACCAGCTTCCTTGGGTTTCCAGCTTGTCAACCATGGAACTTCACAGCCCGCATAATTGCATAAGCCAAATCCTGATTGTGTGTGTGTGTGTGTGTGTGTGTGTGTGTGTGTGTGTGTGTGTGTGTGTGTACATAGTTTCCTACTGGTTCTGTTCCTCTGGAGAAACCTAGTATAAAAATTTATCCTGAGAAGTGGAGAGCTATTATAACAAACACCTAAAAACTTGAAAGTGGGTAGAGTTTGGAAGAATTTTGAAATATTTTCTAAAAGAAGCTGAGGTTGTCATCAACAGATTTTCTAAGGTAAGGGCTTACTAGGAAAAAGGAATGGGAGAAGGTTTCTATCTTTTTATAGAAAGTAGAAACAATCAATTGTTGAATATTGGCAGAAATATGGGTGGTAAAGGCCATTCTGATGAACTCTCAAGTGGAAATGAGTAATATATTAGCACACAATGGAGAATAAGCAATCTTTGTTATAAAGTGGCAACAAACTTGACTAATTATATTCATAATAAAGTATTTTGTGGGAAGTAGAACCACAAGCAATGAAATTTACTGTTTAGCTGAGATTGCTAAGTAAAACATTTAAGGAGTGGCTTGAATCTTCTTCCTGATTGTTTATAATAAATGCAAGAGGAAAGAAATGACTTGAATACAGAATTATTAAGCAAAAAGAAATTAGAAAATAAAGATTTAGAAAATTCTTAGGGAATTCCAAGATGGCGGCTAGAGGTAGGAAGCAGAAAGCGACCCTCCTATAGTGAAATCTTGGAGAGACGCTGGAGACACACTTTGCAGGCATAATCACCGAGAAAAGGCATAACTTTGACTCCTCCACACCTCCAGCCGGCACAGAGAATCTCCACTTCATGTTAAACGGAGAACCGAGGAGGCCCCCGGGGCCGCCAGTGGCCGGCGCCCATACGGCTTGGGAAGACGCGGACCAGGTGAGCTTCGCAGTACCGTGGTAGCCCCACAGACAAGCCTGGGCCAGAGCAGCATAGCCCCCTGGACAGACTGACGTCCACCCGGGAAAAAAAGAGAAACTGAGTACTAAGCAGTAAGAACAGTTAAGACACGCTGGAAAGAGGGTGGGGCGCCCTGAGCGCTGAAGATTGGAGGAAGGGAACCCTTCCCGGGACTGTAAATAAACGAGCCGGGCGGGCCGGAGAGGCTCTGGCGGGAGTGGGGCGCGCCCAGCAACCAGGAGCGGGACGCTTGTGAGAGGAGGGAAGACCCACTTCCCACGTGAACTGTAAATAAACACGCAGGCCTGACAACGCTGGGCAGTGTCACCTTTCCCAGTGCTTGGAAAGGGAAAAGCCTGTAGCAGAGGCCCCCCTCCCCCGCACAGGAGAACTCTGAGCAAACAAAGCCTGTGGGACCAGGTGAGTGCTAGCTCACCCCAGAGATCTGCATAAATAACGCCGCCAGCTACAGGCGGAGAGCAGCAGGCAGGCAAGCCACAGTTGCAGATACCACTCTCGGAACTGCCTCCAGACGCTTTTTTTTTTTCTTTTTCTCCCTACCTTTGATGAGAGAACAACCGAATTACACCTGCAAGCCGAAAAACTTACTGAAACTGTATTGCATTTGAACTGGGGACACTTGGTGGGGTTTTTTTTTTTTTTTTTTTTTTTTATCCTCTGTGTGTGTGTGAGTGTGTAGTTTTGTTCTACTTTATGCATCCCCTTTGATGAGACAACTACAGAACAACATCTGAGGCACCAACTCCAGGACTGGAGATTGAGACGGACATCCAAATTATTAAGACTGAAACTGCATTGCATATAAACTTGGAAGTTTTTGGTTTTTGTTTTGTTTTTTTTTTTTAATTTTCTATTTTCCATTTTATTTTAATTCATTTTTATAAATAGATATTACTTTCATATACTTATTTTTTATTTTTTTATCTTTGATTTTCAATCCTCTCTCTGTCTCTCTATTGTCTGTTCAGCTTACTGTCGATTAGTACACTAACACTCCCTGTTTATACCTTTGAAACTCTCTTGTCTGATACCTTCTTCTGCTTTCTCCCTCTTGTCTGTATATTTGTTTTCCCCTTTTCTTTAACTTCTTGCTTTCCATCTCAGCTCACTCTTCCATTCTCAATATTACCATTGTTATTATTACAAGCTAGAAAATACTTAATTGCACACAGTACAGGGACAGTAACAACACCAAGGACAATGACAGGAAGACAGAAAAAACAAGGAAACCAGTTTCCCCACAGCAAAAAATTAGTACAGGAACCAGAGGGGAATGAAGAGAACAGAAACTCAGATCCAGACTCCAACAAAATGAAGATAAACTATGCCAAAGGACCCAATGAAGCCCACAAGAATAATTTAAAAGAAGACATACTACAAATACTCAATGAGAATTTTATAGAGATGATACTGGATAGGGTCAACCAAAATGTACAGGAGACACTCAAGAAATTCCAAGACAATAAAAATAGAGAATTTGAAAAAGCAAAAGAAGAAATAAAGGAAACCATAGAAGCACTGTATAAACACCAAAGTGAAAGAGAGAACACAATGAATAAATGGATAAATGAACTCAGGACAAAAATAGACAACAATAAAGAAGAAAACAGCCAGGATATGGAAAACCTCAGAAAAAAGAATGAAACAGAACTGCAAAACAAAACGGAAGGCCAATCCAGCAGAATAGAACAAACAGAAGACAGAATCTCAGAACTTGAAGATGAAATGGTAATTAAAGGAAAAACCGAAGAACTATTAATTAAACAACTCAAAACCTGTGAAAAGAAAATGCAAGAACTCACAGAATCCATCAAAAGATCAAACTTGAGAATCACAGGCATCAAAGAAGGAGAAGAGGTGCAAGCGAAGGGAATGCGTAATCTATTCAACAAAATAATAACGGAAAATTTCCCAAATCTTGAGAAAGATATTCCCATATAGATGCAAGAGGCCTCCAGGACACCAAAAGACCAGATCAAAATAGAACTACTCCATGACATATCATCATTAAAACAACAAGTTCAGAAACTAAGGAAAGAATATTGAAGGCTGTAAGAGAGAAAAAACAAGTAACATACAAAGGTAAACCCATCAAAATCACAGCAGACTTCTCAACAGAAACATTAAAAGCAAGAAGAGCGTGGGGTGAGATCTTCCGGGCACTGAATGAAAATAACTTCAACCCCAGGATACTCTACCCAGCAAAGCTATCATTCAAAATAGATGGAGCAATAAAAGTCTTCCATGATAAGCAGAAACTAAAACAATATGTGACCACAAAGCCACCATTACAAAAGATTCTGCAAGGGATCCTGCACACAGAAAGTGACACCCAACTTAACCATGAAAAGGCAGGCAGCACCAAACCACAGGATAAGAAAAAGCAAGACAGTAGAGAGTAACATCAAGTTAGGTACACACAATCAAACCTCCAAACAACTAAGATAACTAAATGGCAGGAATCACCACATACCTATCAGTACTAACACTTAATGTTAATGGACTTAATTCACCCATCAAAAGACACCGTTTGACAAAATGGATTAAAAAAGAAGATCCAACAATTTGTTGCTTACAGGAGACTCATCTCACCGACAGAAATAAGCATATGCTTAGGATGAAAGGCTGGAAGAAGATTTACCAAGCCAATGGCCCCCGAAAACAAGCAGGAGTAGCAATACTTATCTCTGACAAAGTAGACTTCAAACCTACATTGATCAAACGAGATAAAGAAGGACATTCTATACTAATAAAAGGGGAAATAGACCAAAAGGAAATAATAATCATCAATCTGTATGCACCCAATGTCAACGCACCCAATTTCATCAAACATACCCTGAAAGACCTAAAAGCATATATAAACGCCAACACAGTGGTTGTGGGAGACTTTAACACTCCATTAGCATCAATAGATAGGTCATCCAAACAAAAACTCAATAAAGAAATCCAAGATCTAAAATATGCAATAGATCAAGTGGACCTAGTAGATGTCTACAGAACATTTCATCCAACCTCTACACAATATACATTCTTCTCAGCAGCCCATGGAACCTTCTCCAAAATAGATCATATCCTAGGGCACAAAGCAAGCCTCAGCAAATATAAGAAAATAGAAATAATACCATGCATACTATCTGACCACAATGCAGTAAAAGTAGAACTCAACAACAAAAGTAAAGACAAAAAACATGCAAACAGCTGGAAACTAAATAACTCATTACTTAATGAAGAATGGATCATCGATGCAATAAAAGAGGAAATTAAAATGTTCCTGGAAGTCAATGAAAATGAAAACACAACCTACCGGAACCTATGGGACACAGCTAAGGCAGTCTTGAGAGGAAAGTTTATAGCCATGAGTGCATATATTAAAAAGATTGAAAGATCCCAAATCAATGACCTAATGATACATCTCAAACTCCTAGAAAAACAAGAACAAGCAAATCCCAAAACAAATAGAAGGAGAGAAATAATAAAAATAAGAGCTGAAATCAACGAAATAGAAACCAAAAAAACCATACAAAGAATTAATGAAACAAAAAGTTGGTTCTTTGAAAAAATAAACAAGATCGATAGACCCCTGGCAAACCTGACTAAAATGAGGAGAGAAAAAACCTAAATTAGTAGAATCAGGAATGCAAAAGGGGAGATAACAACAAACACCATGGAAGTCCAGGAAATCATCAAAGACTACTTTGAGAACCTATATTCAAATAAATTTGAAAATCTAAAAGAAATGGACAGATTTCTAGATACATATGATCATCCAAAACTGAACCAAGAGGAAATTAATCACCTGAATAGACCTATAACACAGAATGAAATTGAAGTAGCAATCAAGAGTCTCCCCAAAAAGAAAAGTCCAGGACCTGATGGATTCTCTGCTGAATTCTATCAGACCTTTAAAGAAGAACTGATACCAACCCTCCTTAAACTGTTCCACGAAATAGAAAGGGAAGGAAAACTGCCAAACACATTTTATGAAGCCAGTATTACACTTATCCCAAAACCAGGCAAAGACACCTCCAAAAAGGAGAACTATAGGCCAATCTCCCTAATGAACATTGATGCAAAAATCCTCAACAAAATAATGGCAAATCGAATTCAGCAACACATCAAAAAGATTATTCACCACGACCAGGTAGGCTTCATCCCAGGGATGCAGGGGTGGTTCAACATACGAAAATCAATAAACGTAATAAACCACATTAACAGAAGCAAAGACAAAAACCACTTGATCATCTCAATAGATGCAGAAAAAGCCTTTGATAAGATCCAACATCATTTCATGATAAAAGCTCTAAGAAAACTAGGAATAGAAGGAAAGTTCCTCAACATTATAAAAGCTATATATGACAAACCTACAGCCAGCATTATACTTAATGGAGAAAAATTAAAACCATTCCCTCTAAAATCAGGAACCAGACAAGGATGCCCACTATCTCCACTCCTATTCAACATAGTACTGGAATTCCTAGCCAGAGCAATTAGGCAAGAAGAAGGAATAAAAGGAATACAAATAGGTAAAGAAACTGTCAAAATATCCCTATTTGCAGACGACATGATCCTATACCTTAAAGACCCAAAAAACTCTACTCAGAAGCTTCTAGACATCATCAATAGCTATAGCAAGGTAGCAGGATATAAAATCAACATAGAAAAATCATTAGCATTTCTATACACTAACAATGAGCAAACGGAAAAAGAATGTATGAAAACAATTCCATTTACAATAGCCTCAAACAAAATCAAATACCTAGGTGTAAACCTAACAAAAGATGTGAAAGACCTCTACAAGGAAAACTATACACTTCTGAAGAAAGAGATTGAGGAAGACTATAGAAAGTGGAGAGATCTCCCATGCTCATGGATTGGTAGAATCAACATAGTAAAAATGTCGATACTCCCCAAAGTAATCTACATGTTTAATGCAATTCCCATCAAAATTCCAATGACATTCATTAAAGAGATTGAAAAATCTACTGTTAAATTTATATGGAAACACAAGAGGCCACGAATAGCCAAGGCAATACTCAGTCAAAAGAACAATGCAGGAGGTATCACAATACCTGACTTCAAACTATATTACAAAGCAATAACAATAAAAACAGCATGGTACTGGCACAAAAACAGACATGAAGACCAGTGGAACAGAATAGAGGACCCAGATATGAAGCCACACAACTATGAGCAACTTATCTTTGACAAAGGAGCTAAAAATATACGATGGAGAAATAGCAGCCTCTTCAACAAAAACTGCTGGGAAAACTGGTTAGCAGTCTGCAAAAAACTGAAACTAGATCCATGTATATCACCCTATACCAAGATTAACTCAAAATGGATCAAGGATCTTAATATCAGACCCCAAACTCTTAAGTTGATACAAGAAAGAGTAGGAAATACTCTGGAGTTAGTAGGTATAGGTAAGAACTTTCTCAATGAAACCCCAGCAGCACAGCAACTAAGAGATAGCATAGATAAATGGGACCTCATAAAACTAAAAAGCTTCTGTTCATCAAAAGAAATGGTCTCTAAACTGAAGAGAACACCCACAGAGTGGGAGAAAATATTTGCCAACTATACATCAGACAAAGGACTGATAACCAGAATATACAGGGAACTTAAAAAACTAAATTCTCCCAAAACTAATGAACCAATAAAGAAATGGGCAAGTGAACTAAACAGAACTTTCTCAAAAGAAGAAATTCAAATGGCCAGAAAACACATGAAAAAATGCTCACCATCTCTAGCAATAAAGGAAATGCAAATTAAAACTACACTAAGATTCCACCTCACCCCTGTTAGAATAGCCATCATCAGCAACACCGCCAACAACAGGTGTTGGCGAGGATGCGGGGAAAAAGGAACCCTCTTACACTGTTGGTGGGAATGTAAACTAGTACAACCACTCTGGAAAAAAATTTGGAGGCTACTTAAAAAGCTGGACATCGATCTACCATTTGATCCAGTAATACCACTTGGGGTATTACTCTTGGGGATATCTGTTGGGGATATACCCAAAAGACTGTTACTCCAGAGGCACCTGCACATCCATGTTTATTGCGGCACTATTCACAATAGCCAAGTTATGGAAACAGCCAAGATGCCCCAGCACAGACGAATGGATTAAGAAAATGTGGTATCTATACACAATGGAATTCTATGCAGCCATGAAGAAGAACAAAATGTTATCATTCGCTGGTAAATGGATGGAACTGGAGAACATCATTCTGAGTGAGGTTAGCCTGGCCCAAAAGACCAAAAATCGTATGTTCTCCCTCATATGCGGACATTAGATCAAGGGCAAACACAACAAGGGGATTGGACTTTGAGCACATGATAAAAGCGAGAGCACACAAGGGAGGGGTGAGGATAGGTAAGACACCTAAAAAACTAGCTAGCATTTGTTGCCCTTAACGCAGAGAAACTAAAGCAGATACCTTAAAGCAACTGAGGCCAATAGGAAAAGGGGACCAGGAACTAGAGAAAAGGTTAGATCAAAAAGAATTAACCTAGAAGGTAACACCCACGCACAGGAAATCAATGTGAGTCAAGGCTCTGTATAGCTATCCTTACCTCAACCAGCAAAACCCCTTGTTCCTTCCTATTATTGCTTATACTCTCTCTACAACAAAATTAGAGATAAGGGCAAAATAGTTTCTGCTGGGTATTGAGGGGGGGAGAGGGAGGGGGCGGAGTGGGTGGTAAGGGAGGGGGTGGGGGCAGGGGGGAGAAATGAACCAAGCCTTGTATGCACATATGAATAATAAAAGAAAAACAAAAAGAAAAAAAAAAAAAAAAGAAAATTCTTAGGATATTCATATTGCAAAAAATGGAGAAGGGAGCATTATCATATGGCCAAAAGACTCTCAGATGAGATTAACAAAGCTGGGCCCAGTGGCTCGCCTTAATTCCAGAACTTGGGATGTGAAAAAAGGGGATCAGGTGTTTGAGGCCAGCCTAGGCTATATAGCTAGATCTTGTCTGAGAGAGAGAGAGAGAGAGAGAGAATAGGGGAGAGATACTAGTATGAGTAAGAATCATGAAGTTAATAATCTATCCACCTTAGTAGGAAAACTGCCAATTTGAACGGAAGGATAAGAAGATGGAAAGAAATGAATTTTGCAGATCTGGGGCTTATGGAAAACAGTGGCTTTCTGTCCATTCCAACAGTTTTCAGTTCTACAGAAGCAAGTACTCATAATTCTTCTATCTTAATATGTCCACACTTTTAAATGTCTTTATAAATATGTCTACCTTAATATTTCTTGAAATTTTAATTTCAAGCATTGATTATTGATTTCCTTCTAGGAAGAGAAGGCTTCAGCTCTCTTTTCACACACCCGCATTATGTTTATATCAAACACTTTCTGTATCCTGTTCTCCTAATACACTTAGATCAGTAGTGATCTTTAAGATTATTAATACGTTACTAGTGTTATGTGTGCCATGCTCACCTGAACTGTACTGTATCAGGTATTCTGTCAACTTCCCTCCATTGGGGAACTCTCTTAGACCTGTTTGCTTGGTTTCATTCTAATCTAACTGCAGCATAGAATTCATTCTGTGGTTCTCCTTGCTTTTTCTTGGATAAAATCCCATGTTGCTTATTTACTGAAATACTACATATTCTACTTACTTTATTTCCCTGTTTGGTAAGTACATCCTCTAAGGGCTTTCTGAGTGAGATAGGGTGCATGTGAAGTAAAATATTTTTGTATTTTTTATAACTGAAAACATGATTGTGTGAGGTATGTCTACACTCACAAATGATCAATAGTGCTGCTTGGAACAGATTCTGGTTTAGAAATAATTTACCTAGTGAATTTTGAAGGCACTTCATACTATGTAGGTACCCACCACTGCTGCTGGGAAGTCTGATATCATTTGATACTTTATCTGCTTTACAGAATTTGCACTTTTGCTCTGGAAATACTGAAGATTTTTCTTTGTCCAGTGTTGCAAAATTTCCTAATGAAAATAGTCTATTCTTTTTAATTGTACTGGCCACTCCATCATTCCCTGAGTTACAAAACTTATGGTCTTTAATTCTGAAACTATTCCTTTGATGACTTCCACCCCCCAATTAAAAATTTTCCTTCATAATGGGGAATTCTTATTATTTAGTGGTAGGATACTTGAACAAATTTTTAAAAATATCTTTTCTTATTTTCTTTTTTAAAAATGTTTTTTCCTTATTCATTTATTCATATGTGCATACATTGTTCATGCCATTTTCAATGTTCAATTTCTCTATGATTTTGCTGTATTTGCTGGAGTAATGCCTCAACTTTATTTTTATTTTACATTTTATTTAGTTTTTTATTTCCATCATTGTAATTTCCAGACACATTTTTATTTTGATTTTAAATGTACACATTTTATAGTATATTATTCTCTTTCTATTGACACAATATCTTATCTCTTTACCTACTCTGTATTTTCTGTAAGGTGTTACAGTTTTTGTGCCTACTGAATTGGATATCTTCCCCAAAACATGTTGATCCATTATTGTCTACTCACTTCTGAATAGACAGCTTATGACTGTGCACACAAAGGGTCAATTGTGATCTGGTTGGATTGCTTGTTCAGGAAATCCTTGATCTTAGTATTCCTACTTTTTGTTTTCTTCATTTGAGACTGATGGAATTCCCTGACTCTTTGAACACACTTCCTGGAGAAATATGATTATTTAGTTCTCTCAGTCCAGTAGGGAAAAAGACCATGACTCTCAACATTGTGTAGATAAATTCTATAATTTATTATTTTCAGAGTGGCTTCCCTGTTCTCTCTTCTGCCTGATGTTCCCACTCCATGTACTCTATTTTTCACCAGTCATGAATAAAACTTCAGTTTCTTAGCTGCATGAATGAGTGAGGGAGTTTGGCAGGTGTGTAGTTGTTCTTATTTAATCTTCCTGTTACTTGGCTCACCTTTACTTCTCAATTTCAGAGAAACGCAGCAAAGTCATTTCCTGAGCCTTTGGGGAGTGATTTGGTGGAAAATTCATTGCTTCTGGGCTTTACCCACCACTGGTTTTAGAATTCAGCATTTTGGAGTTTGCTAAATTGGTTTCCATTATTATATCTGCTTTCCAGCTTAAATGATATGTTGCTGTTTTCTCCTAACTCATGCTTTTTGGCCTCTTAAAATAATTTTTTTTGCCATTTCTCTGGTGGTTTGGAAGGAATCCAATCACTAACTACCTTGCTCGCCATGGCATTTTTGGCAGGAAGTGCAGTGCCAGGCACTTAGAAGATCTCTAACAAATACCAATTAACCAGGTGTAATTCTTTTCATCCTCTTCATGTGAATAAGGCAAAGTCACTGGATTGATCCTATGCACATGTATCCAGATATTATAAGGTGCTAAGTATTCTTTGCCACCTTAGTGCTAAGCTGTGCATTGATCTGTTTGGTGTCTTAGAACTTCTCTATTGTGGAAATATTTTATAGATGTAAATGCACTATCTAGACCAGAACAGAATATGAGTCTCTAACAGTGACAAAGAGCTTTTCTGTGGCTGATATTGCCATCTGTCCTGGTTTCCACTTAACATGTATATTAGTTGTTTGAATAGATTCTTGAATGGTGAAGGTCACTTTATTGTCGCCCTTTGAGTATAGGGTCATCGAGAATAACCTCCAACTGCAGCTGTGACCAAAGAGAAAATGACTTCAACTGTTGACAAATGCCCTCAGCCCAGACTTAATCGTGGTCTAATAACATTAAACATAGAAAATACAGGACAAAGGCAATCGTGGTTTCACAAAAGGATCTGACTGCACATATCCTGACAGCTTTTCTTATTACAGGGAGTGTTCTTCAAAATGTAATATCCTACCTTAAAAGCGGCAGAGGTCAACACGAGAAGGGGATCAGGAACCAGAAGTAGAGATCAGGGGATCAGGAACCAGAAGTAGAGGTGAATCAACTTGGGTTATAACATATTTGTACATGGAAGCAATGCTAGGAATCTCTCTGTATAGATTAGATACTCTTAACTCAACTAGCAAAAATGCTTTGTCTTTCTTATTATGCTTATGTCTTCTCTTCAACAAAATTAGAGATAAAGGCAGAACAGGTTCTGCCTGGAAGTGAAGGGGGCTGGGGGACAGGGAGGGAGAAATGACCTAAATAATGTATGCACATGTGAATAAATGAATAAGCAAAAAAAACAGAAAAACAAAACGTATGTCCTAGGTACTTATCTGTTCTTTCCTCCATACTGTCTTTATGTTGTTTTCAATCACATAGTAATAATTACTACAAAGTGAAAATAGTTAAAATTGATATTAATTGTCACTAAATTTTGCCTGTCTATTAATAGCCAATGCTATAAAATTGAAACAATTTACTCTACTTGAAGAAAAGAATCTATGAAAAGAGGACTCTTACTTTACTCGAGAAGTATTTGAACAAGGTAGCTACAAACTCTACCTATTTGTCCTGAAATAACTGTCACATTAGGGACAAGGAAGGGCAACATGAGAGTCAAGTTTTATGAGAATCAGTCTTGAGACAGGTAAGGCCTAGGCTTTGAAAATAAAATAATGGATTCTGGGTAAGTGGTAGAGATCTGATCTCCATTTTGATTGCAGCCCTTAGCTGAGTGAAGAGAATCCCTAAGCCATTGAACCTCTCCTCACTCAATGCCTTGCATTGTTAAGAAGTAGGGCTTCACAGTTACTTTGGGGTGTGTGTGTGGGGGGGAGGTGCCCTATTTTCTGAGGAGAAGCTTGGCCTCACCTACTGTAGTCCCCTGGCCCACATTCCTTCTAGTTCCTTAATTTCTATGAGAAAAAAATCAGTCCCATTTTTATTTGATTGACCATAAAAGCAAATGTATCTTGGCAACCCAGTCACCCAAATTTCAGGCTCTTCCAAAGTTTGTAACTTTGAGCTCTGTTTGTAAATTCTTTCCCACACCCACCAAAACAGTGGTTTTTAACTTTCAGTATCTTATAGAAACAATGACTGCTCTTCCAGAGAGAAAATATTTTCTGGTATTAACTTCAAAATTATTTTTTGTCATGTAGTCCCTATTTAAGAAATAGCAAAATGAATAGCAACATATTATTATTTTGGACACGGTATAAATATTTGAAGAAATGTTTTTCCCAGGGTAATATCTCTGTCACATTCACTAAGTGGAAGGCATAAAGTTTCAACAATTTTGAAAGCACCTCTTGAGAGCTAACATACGCATATAGATTTCTAAATAACTTGATGATTGCAGATATGCATGAGGTACTTATTATATGGCAGACACGGTTCTAAGCACTTAACATAATAAACTCATTTCATCATTCAGATAACTATAAGAGATAGATATCTACTATCATCTAATTTTTATTTATTTATTTAAATTTTTTTGATGGTACTGAAGTTTGAACTCAGAACCTTGAGCTATAACCCCATCCCTTTTTGCTTTAGCTATTTTTCAGATAGGGTATCACAAAAATTTGGAATGCTTCACAAATTTATATATCATCCTGTGTAGGGGCCATGCTACATGATAATATTCTCTGTAGCCTTCCAATTTTAGAATATGTGCTACTGAAGCAAGCACTGTTATCCCATTTGGTTGATGAGGGAGAGGTTAGTATTTTACACAACATTATCTGTTATTAAATGGTAAGAACACAAGGCTGAGCCGGTCTATTTAAGGTGCATTCTACTTACCTTGCCTGTCTTTTTTTTTTAAATCACTTGTTCGACCTAGGATTTTGTGAAGAATTTGAATAGTGGAATATTCAAAACTAATGTCCAAGTCCAGAGCCTACTGCCTTGCAGTTCTGGGAAGTCAGTTAGAAACAGCACCTAGGAGCAAGGGTGACATTTCATTTTAAAAACTTAGTAGGCTGCCTGTGGTCTCAGAGGGAGGAAACTGATTATTCAGTTAGAAACCTCAGAATTCTGCAATTTGGGGAAAACTGGTTCTAGGGTCATAGCTTTTACCCTTCAATTACAAAATAGAGATAAGTCACATCAACGTCAGTGACAAACACAGCTTACCACAATTTCTCTTAAAAATGGCTTATCATACCTGCTGTAACTGTTCCAGGAATTGGGGGAGGGAGGATGAAAGAAAGCGGTAGAGGGGGTGAATTCAAGTATGATATATTTGATACATTGTAAGAACCTTTGTAAATGCCACAATGTACCCCACCCAGCACAACAATAAAGAAAAAGTCATATCATTGACTACTATGCCACAGAATATGATCTTATTATTTATCTCCTGTTATTTCCATGGTTGCTATAAAATGCTATTATACTGTAAAGTTTTTTCTTTTCCTCCTCCTTTTAGCAATTTTTAAAAATTAGCAGTAGCATGGATGTGCATCTGTGGTTGTTATGTTGCAGATTACATCCTGCCACCAGCACAGCAGTCTTTATTGAACCAGGGCTAAATGGTGAATGATCTGTTTGCCCATTCATGGAACACATTAAATCAGCGAGCTCCTCTTAATCACTAACGTGTGGTATCCTGGAGCTCATAGCTTCTTTCTGCTTTAGGAGTCAGTGGTGAAAGGACAGACAGATGAACACACACACACACACACACACACACACACAGTGTTATGGGAACCTAAGGAAGGAAAAGTCAGGGAAGTCCTCATGAACGAGGTGATAGGTGAATCATGTTTTTGTTTTTTAACTTTTTAAATGCATTTTTATTTTTTTAATATCTATTTTTATGATTATTATTATGCTGGGTGGGGGTCCATTGTAGCATTTACAAAGTTTCTTCTAGTGTATCAAATATATCATACTTGAGGTAAATCACATTTTGAAGGAGAAATATGAAGTCATAGAATACAAAGAATATGGTGTGTTTGGGGACCTGCGATGAATGTGGCACTCCAGTATATGTGAAGCAGTGCAGAATGGAAGTTTGAGATGGTGGATTTGGGCATCATTCTGCCTGGTTCGAATCCTGGTGCTGATGTTGGACAATTCCTTATTAACTTCTTTGTGCGTTGATTTCCTTATGTGTATAACAAGGAAAATAACATCACCTGAACTACAGGGTTTTGAAGGCTAAATGAAACAATATTGTAAAGCCTCTAGCTTTACGTAACTGGCACTAATGAGAACTCAGTAAATGCTTATTATTATCACCCCAGAGAGACAAAGTAATTTTATGCAATCAATATCATGATTCAGAGTGAACTTTTCCCCACACTTGACTTCACACTTACAGTAAGCAAATTAGATTATATTCTTAGATTCCTTTGGATAGGTACTCTCTTCTATAAGTTAGAAGCTTACAAGGAGGGCAGCTTCCCAACACAGATACTATGAATCATGTCTGAACAGCTGATTTACAGCCCATATAAACATTCTGATCTCCTTAATTGTGAGGTTAGTAGATGAAAGGGCACCAAAAATATGTGCAAGAGACTCATATTGTCATTAGATGGCTTATGCACAGATTTTAGAACAAGAGGTAGGGTGCAGTAGTTCATGTCCGTAATCTCAACTACTTCAGAGGTAGAGATCAGAAGGATAATGGTTGGAGGCCAGCCCAGGAAAAACCTTAGTTAGACCTCATCTCAACCAGTAAGCTGAGCATGGTGGTTCATACCTGTCATCTCAGCTACATGGAGGTCAGAGGTAAGGGAGGATCCAGGTCTGAGCCTGGCTGTGGGAAAAACACAGGATCCTACCTGAAAAATAGCTAAAGCAAAAAAGGGCTGGGGGTTGGCTCAAGTAGTAGAGTTCCTGCCTGGCAAGAGTGAGGCTGAGTTCAAACTTCAGTACTACAAAAAAAATTAGAAATGTATTTATTATGATATGTAATCTTTGTCTTTTTGAAAGAAAACAAAGTTATATTTGGGTTTCATAACTCAGAAATAGTTTTATAACTTTAACTGAATTGACTTAGACATCATATTTCTACATTAACTAAATCTAAGACCTGAAGGACTTGTGAAGGTAGAGCATTTAATTGAGAAAGTTTGAGGCTTTCTAGTTTATATGTACTTTATGTTTTTTTGTTGTTTGAAAGGTGTGAGCTTTGATTTAAAAAAAGTTTACTTCAGTATGCTAATGATATAATCAAAATATTAATTAAAAGGCAAAACAGTACCTTAATGTTATACCTGCCCCTCCTTTCTCCCTTCCTCCCTCTCTTCCTTCCAGGGCTTGAATCCAGGGCTTTGTGCATTCTAGACAAGTGCTCTTCCACTGAGCAACTTCTCCAGTTCTTTTTAAAAATTTTATTTTAAGATAAGCTCTAGCTAAATTTCCCTGACTGATCTTGAACTTGCAATCCTCTTGCTTCAGTCTCCCCAGTACCTGGGATTCATTAGATCTGGCTGCTATTTTTTCTTAGAGTCTTGCACCTAACAGCTAGTGCCATTGTCAAAACTTGTTTATAAAAGTGTTTACTTATTTTATTAAATTAAGTTCTTAATTTTAAATTACTATGTTGTCATCATATAATGGATAAAATGTATAATTGCCAATTCATTGTAACTATTATTAAGTTTTAAATAAAAGTATAAGAATGCTTTCTGATTCAAGAAATTTATTATTAAGCTGCTTCCTCTGACGTAGCATCAAATCTGTCCTGAGTTGAACTACCAGGAAATGACAATGACCAGTGAACCACTGTCTTTGTCCACAAAAAACAACTTACAAATGTTTAGTTCTGTGTCTAATATCTGATTATTAAAATGTTTGAAAAGTTTATTTTAACAAAGAGATGGAAATTCATTATGAAACAGTATTGCAGAATAAACATTGTTTTATAACAAAAAGGGAAAGACTTAAAGGAATTAATTTTCTAAAATCTGGTTCCTTTTAGCTGAATAATATTAAATGATTATGACAATTTCAATAGGCACCATTGAAAGATACAAAGAAATTTGGAAGGCACACACTCTTTACATTTAGATTCATATCCTATCACTTTCCATGTCTGAAGACAATTATGAAGAGCTATTAAAGAACTGTTTGGGTGACAGCAGGTTTAGATGGATGTATTTGTCCAGAGCAAACCAACTTCCATAGTTTAGAAGTCTTTCCTAGTTTCCTAGACCATACCATCTGAGAAAAGGAGAAAGGGTCATTTTAATGCAGGGAGGTACCAGCCAAAAGTGACAAAACCCTGTACATTAGGGAAAATGGGATTAAGAGTAGGAGTCCCTAAGGGGCTGGCAACAGACCAGACCGACTGTGTCACTATGTGTGAGTTCAGCTGCTGTAAGCCAATACAGAGTGGTAGGTTCAGCTTGGAGTCCTGCTCCAATTAAGCATACAGATTTTTAAATAATATAAACCATTCTGCAAGCCATACTGAATATATTGTGTGAGAGATTCTGTATATTTTGTGATCCTGTGGGTTCATGGGCTGTGTGGCCTATGCAAATTGGAAATAAACCAGACCATGGGACAGAATTGGTTATATCATTTATTAATATTAAATGTAATTGGATAGAAAAATTGAAGGGACAGTTTCTAGTTGTATATCCTCAGGCAGGGTAAGGGTGAAGTTAAGCTGATGAAATCCACATCAAATCACAGGAATTAGTATTATGTTCTCTAGTTGGCCATTTTGTTTTTAGGATCTCTTCTCTTTTTTTTTGCTAGTGGGTTGGGGTAGGCTGGGGTGAACACAGGAGAATAAGATCTTTTCCTGTCTGTCCCTCCACTGAGTGGGAATTTTTTGGGAGACTGAGACATTACATCTCTTAAGTACTGTTATTTTTTTTATAGCTTATTTTATTTACTTGAAATAAACTCTTTGAAATAATGAAAGAAAATATATTGCTCAAATTCAAATGATAACACCAAATTATCTGGGAATGGCTTTTTGTAAGTCTCTTCCCTCACTGGGCTCAAAGACCAGAACTATACTAGCATCATTCCAAGTACCTTGTAGCCAGAGTGGGGCTCCATAAAAGGACTCAGACTTCCATAGGAGTGAATCTAAGTCTATACAGTGACAGACACTTGATATGGAATTTAATATGCATGAAGATAAGTTACTGCGTGATTATTGTTTGAAGATACTGATTCGCTTAGTGGAACTTTGAGTTTTTTTAAAGAGGGAATTTGGTGACATCAGGAAAAAGAAACACTAAATAAAAAGAGAGAGTACTAACTGAAGAGAAAAGTTCTCTTGAAGGAAAGAGAAGTAAAGTTGTCTTTATTTTAATGGTTGTTGCCTTGAAATGGCAAAGTAATTTTCACTTCAGGAAGGAGATAGCTTGAGGCCACAGGGCTCCAACTAGCTGGCTAAGAATCAGCCATTTTTGGTTGAAATGTGACCACTGTTTCATGGGACAATCAGAGTTAATGTAAGAAGGTAGGGGGTAGGTTTAAGGAGTGATTAGCTCCTTCTTCCAACACATCAGCAGAGTCGACATAGCAAGTGATTGGTGGGGTTGTATGAAGAAACCCCAAAACAACTCTAAGTGTCCAAAATTTAATGTGTAATTAAGAAAATTAAAGAAATGTTTGAACTACTTGGAAAACATTCTATGCTTACTGTAGACTTTGCTCTACCTTGTAAATCATGGGTAAAAGTAGAAATGAGATATGAAAATATCTGTTAGTATGTATTTAGAGTTTTTTAAATTAATGCATTAATGAGATAATCATGGGTTGTACACCTAAAGCTCATAGTGGCCAATAATTAAAGAGAGTCAAACACCTTTCTACGACATACACACCTTGTCCTTAGGTTCAACTATCTAGAGACTCAATGCCCTTTGGCTGTGAATTGGCCTCTAAAAGTTTGCTCTTAAAACCAAAAAACATTTTACAGACTGAAAACAGGTGCTTCTAAAATATAGGGCAACTGTCCCGAACTGAGGGAATGGTGCTAAAGGTAAAAATATTAAAATAATAAAATATTGATGTCATCATTATCAAAGTAATAAAATGGGAATAACATGCTTATATTTTAGAACACAAATATATAAATAGGAACAGAAAATTGCGTATCATGCACCAAAATTAATAGGCGAAATTAATAACAAAATATTCTAGTTCAAAAATGGCAGAATTTTTGTGACAATGATCATAAAGAATTCAGGCACAGGATAATGTATGGGACCTGCTCTGGTTCTTTCTGGAATTGTTAGAGCTTCATTAGGTTAATGTTGCATTTTCCTGTGTGTGAGTTTGTGGACTATTGGTCCTATGACATATTCATAAAAAAATAATTATCTATGGTCAAATAAGTTTGAAAAATGTTGCAAAGCATATTTCTCCCTTGGAATTTGAAGGGGCACACAAGCAAATTAGAAGCTCTGAGAAGTGCTAAAGTAAAGAAATGTTAGTCTTTATACTCAGAGCTAATGACTATAAGGACAAATAAAAATGAGAAATAAGAGACCGATTCTCCCTGTTGAAAATAACAGAAGTCTTCTCTCTTCTTTTTTTCTTAAAGCACTTTAGCAAACCTACAGCTATAAACACTTTCTCCTCCTTTAAAAAGTGGGTAATACTTTTGAGAACTATATAGGTGCTTTGTCAGTGCTATGACCTAGGAATATCTTTATCCAAGGGGTTGGGGCCAATTTTTCAAAATGCAAAGTCAAGAAAGAGACTATCTTCCAGCTCCTGTTCCAATGTGGAAGCCCAACATGCACCATCCTCTTGTACCTGTGGGAAGTTAGGAGCCTAACTTTGGTGGGAATCCTGTTCCAATGTGCAGAGTTATCTTCGCTATAATGACATGAAATTTGTTTTTCTAATTGATAAAGCAAGTAAACTAAACAGATAATAACCCAATTACCACATTGTGTGTGACAAAAGGTGCTATCAACACACTTTGAGACCTTGTTATGTTTTATTGAAAACATATATGCAATGGATTTTATATGCTTAGCTCTATGAAAAGGTGACAGCCTGTTCTTTGCAATATCTTAGCAGATTACCTTTGGTGTGCATTACCTTTTGGATTAATGCTTATTCAGTAATAAAAGTGTTTTCTATTCTACTACCTTTGTGCAAAAGACTTCTGGCTTGAAAGAAGATGTTCAATTATATTTATTCAACACCATACATACCTTTCCCTTTTAGAACACAAGTGAAAATCGTACACATTTTGAGAATATGGGTTTGTAGTATTCCCTTTAATGGTTTAAGAGATAACTTGAAATATCCTAAGATTCCAATTACCTAAAGAATAAGAATTAAGAAATTTGGTCAGTCTTGGTGGCTTACACTTGCTATCCCAGCTACTGGGGAGATGGAGATTGGGAGGATTGTGGTTCCAGTCCAACCCGGGCAAAAATGCAAGACCCTATTTGAAAGATAACCCAAAAGCAAAAGGGGCAGAGAGCACAGCTCCAGTGGTAGAGCCCCTGCCGAGACAGCGTGAGGCCCCGAGTTCCAATGTCAAGACTTCCAAACAAACAGAATTAAGAAAAATTGCCTGAAGGACCAAGATCTTGTTTTTTTGTAATCCATCCAAACAGGCTTCGCATTTGGTATTCCTTTTCTGAACCATAGCACAACAAAACATGATTTCTCAATTCTCTCAAGAATGCTAGCCAGCTAATATCATTATATATACACACAAGAGAACTTTATTATATGGAACATATGCTTTAAGGCATTAAGGCTTAATTCTCCAGTTGGGGAAGACTGACTGATCTCTGTCTCCTCTAAGAACAGAGGAATCTTTATGCTGATGATTCTTCTCCCAAACTTTAGACTCCCAATTGCAATTGTGGCTTGACATTTCCACTTGATGTTTAATAAAAGTCTCAACTCAACATATCCAGATCTAAACCTGTTCCTCAAAATGTCTTCTACCTCAGTTGGTAGCTACTCTACTCTTCTAGTTGTTAGGTAAACAAACAAATGAACAAAAAAGCTTTGGAGTCTATTTTACCACCCATAAGGAAATTGCGTTAGCTCTACCTTCTAAATATGGCCAACACTGGTCACTCCTAACCACCTTCCATTACTATCACTCAGAAGTGAGGTATCATCATCTTGGGCCTGATTATTGCAATAGACATTTATTAGTTTCTATGCTTTTAACATTGGTTCCTCCCCTGTCCAGTCAGCCTTAGCAGAGCAACAAGACTGGCCCTTTCAATAGCTGCATCTCTGACCACATCCAGGCACACTATTCTCCTTACTGTTCAAACATGTCATGCACTTCCAACCTAAAGATCAAAGCAATCCCTACTCCTTCTGTCCAGAATATTCACCCATATGGCCATGTTTCTAACCTTCAACTCTTTGTCCAATTGTCTTTTCTGGGGGGCTGCCTTGATTCACCTTCCCCACTTAAAACTCAACCCATTCCCCATTCCTTTGTGCTTCTGATTCCCCTCTTCCAGCTGTTTTCCCCCAAAGTACTCATTTCCTTCAACTATGTGGGATAATTTATTTATTTATTATGTTAACTGCTATTTTATGACTCTCCTTTCTCCCATTCTAAAGTATAAAGACCATGAAGGTAGGGAAACTTTGTTTCCCAAGTGCCTACAGAGTTCTTGATACACAGAAGGTACTTGAATATTTGAACAAATTAAGCAAGTGGAATTTGAAACCAGTTGGGGATAGGATTAAGGTTTGATGCATGGGGAAAAAAAAACCTAATAGGCTCTTTATTAGGCTCATCCATGGGTTAATGAGCAAAGTCACAAAATCCTCTGGTAGAAAGTCATTAGCCTAAAGTATATTCTTAAACAGTTTTAGGACTGTTAGGGGAAGCCAGCCTGGAGGCCAAGTAATGAGGCAGATGTTTGATAGATCCAGAGAGCTCTCTCTTCGATAAACTATTTTAAAGAAGGGAGGTTAAAACAACAAAACTCAGGGACTATGCCTTTTGTTTCAAAATACATATGAGAGTAATCACTTACTGACTAGGAACTGAACTGTCCTTAAATGAAAACTAGGTTCATAAAGCCCCTCTGACAAAATGCTGTGGTAAATGACTTAACTTTTGGCATTATCCTCTATGCTTCCAAAAATGAAATAATAGTTGAGTTATGGTAGAATTTCTCATTATGCAGTCAGAACTACTGTTTGGTTGGTAAATTGCAAAAGTTGGCTGATGTGAGAAATTGGCAATTAATGCATTATGTATTTCATTTTAACTTGAAGCCTATTAACCATCTTTTGGAGGAGAATCACAGCCTTTCCTTTAAAAGGATGCCTGGTGATTAGTGTTCCTATATGTTCTTTCCTGTCAGCTCATAACCTATAGTTTAACATCTACAAATTCCAGTTCATATCTTTGGAATAAAGCCTTAGATACACATCTGGAGACTTTTTTGGTGGAGATTCCTTTTGATCTGTCTTTTAAATTTAATATGTTAGTACTACGATACACACTTGCACAATTAGTTTTTAAAAACTGATTCTGTAAGTATATTTTGAAGTAATTCATTGGGTAATTTTATAGTATAGGAGTGAACTTTTTTTTAATCTTTCTAGAATTATTTTCCTTTGCAGTTGTCCATGTCACTTTGATAAAACTTTCTTGCAACTTTAGTAAGTCTTTCCAAAGAATTCAACTTAGTTTTCAGAGAAATCACTGTATTATTTTATAATTATACTGCTAAGATGTATTAGATATTTTGTGAAAGTACATAGCACACTGAGAATACAATTGATGCAAATAGTTTGAGAACAGACACTCCTAGTACTTGATAGCCCACAACGCCTGGTGGAAACAGAGGTGGGTAGTGATTAAGAGCCTTCCACACCAGCCATGCACACTTCATATGTCTTGAATATGTTCAGGAATTTCTTTTGAAAGCATAGGGAACAATGGTGTTTATCTTTTTCCAAACAACAACCAATTCTCTAACACCAGCTGGATGTCCAACAATTTAATTCAGTTTTGATATTGCCTGAACAATTAAAAACCCCACAAGTTAAGGACTCAGTCCCACAAGACTTCTCTAACTTCGGATGCTAGTCTCAGGTCCAAGGTCCCCAGGCTACCTACACTAATGTTTGACTTGTTTACTAATTCAGTGGTTCCTATAATCTGTCCTATTTAATTATTGGCTAGAATGATTCATAACTCACAAAAGTGCCATCCTAATTATTACTTTTTGTAGCACTGGGGCTCAAACCCAGGGCCTTATACACTCTCATATACCTGCAGGCCAAATGCTGTACTTATGATTGCCAGTTTGTTATAAAGGATTCTGCTCAGGAATCATCAACATGTTCACCAACCAGACATTTTTAAGCATGTTGTTTCAGAACTTTTAATTTAAAGGCCATTACATAGGCATGACTTATTAAATCACTGGTCATTGATGATGTAACTCAATCTCTAGCCTCTTTCTTCCTGTGGACATTGGTGGGTGCTGCTTTAAAGTTTTAACCTTCAAATCACATGGTTGGTTTTTCCTAGTCCCTCCTCCCATACCCTTTAGTCATCATGTGTCATTAGCAGACAGCAGATACTTCTATCACTCAACCAATTTCAATTGTTTTAGGAACTTTTTATAGTGGAGGGAGAAAAGCCATATTTCTATTACAACAAATCATCATGGAATTTTAGTGAATACATTTGTTTATCTGCTTTCCCTTCTGGACTATAAACTCCTTGAGGAAGTTTCTTATATTTATTTTTCTTTTTTACTCCTGATGCACAAAACAGATATATAGATATTTTTAATAAATGAATGACTGTCTAAATGAAGAAAAATAATCGCATTTTATTAGTCTATAACATTGCTCAGTAATAAAAATACCATAGAGCTAGATAGTTCAACAGAAATGCTACTCTCACTAAATTGTGATAACTCACATGGCAAAATTCTTATTAATTAAATTTTGGGATATTTAAACCAGGTATCTAGTCCCAAATTGGCCACTTATTTGCTATATATATGATTGGTCAAATCACATTTACACTGTAAACCAAAATTTTCTCAAGTATAACACATAGGAAAACTAATACCTTCTTTTATTACACAGTGATATTGTGAGCGTTAAATAAGAGAATGTACTAGAGTGATTACAACTTCAAATCATTAGTCAAATGAATAATTAAGTTGTTATTAAATATTAATAAGCACATAAGAATGGCTTTAAACAGCAAAAGAATTTTAATGAGAACACATAGAGAAAAACATTTGCTATAAATTTTATTTAATATTGAAAGAGGTTGAAGTGTTGGAGTTGCACACATAACTCATTCTGACCTTCCAACTCAAGTTGAGAAGGCTGTGGCACTGGAGCAGAAGGGACATTGTGAAGTACATTAAAAACCACCCCATTTTCAGTCCACTTGGATCTAATGCTATAATCAATGGGAAATTTTCCTGTATAAAGGCTGGAGGATACAGTATATCACATTCAACTCTTTCCAATAAGGTTATTTATTGCTACTCAATTCACATTTCCCTCAGGTTTTGGCAAGATTATTGAATTTATTCTCCTACACAGTAGCCAGCCAAGTAAATCACATTGCATACTTCCACTGTCACACATTTTTCTCATCCAGCATCACTGGCTTTATTTCTTTGTTCCTTAGAGTATCTTAAAATTTAGCAGTGCCAGCTTCCCTTTTATAATTCTGCAATTTAGTATTATTGTTTCCTTCCTTATATTTTCTTAATATAAATGCCAAAAACATAGTGTGAGTCAGGTGGTTTCCAACAATAAAACCAGAGACACAGTGATAAATATTATAGGCAAAACATTTTTCCTTGTAGACAAAAGGTATTTGTTGATATTAAAACAAAAAAGAATACTATCTCTGCTACAGGGTCTCAGAGCACTTCATTAGAAATAGAGAGACATAAAGAGCTGCATGAGAGCAGCCTCATGGGCTCCCTGAAGGATGTCAGTAGTGAAGACCATGCCCTCCCTGCTTCATGCCACACATTCTTAGTAAAGAAGTTTAAACTCCTGAGATCTGCTCAGGTTATGCTGCCTTGTAACTCACTGGCAATCTTTTTTTTTTTTCTTTTAACTGACTTTGGTGGACAGCACTTTGGTAGGATAAAAGACTCCATCATTTGTTTATATTACGTTTCTACTTTCTAATAGGCCAAAAATCTTATTGATAATATTATATCATACCTTACTATTCTGCATCATAAGATACTATACTATGTTATCATGATAGCATATCAAATTATGGTAGACTATAGAAATTATACCATCCTATACTATATTTATTATGAGGTACCGCATTGTATCAGACTATGTAATTTCTAAAAGGAACGTGTGCATATATCTATTTTAGCAATAGAGGCATGAGTGGTTCATCTTTGAACCATAATATATAGTATGCCTTAATACACAGTCATTGTAAGTTATAAGGACAAAAAAGTGTTCATACAAGTAGGTATCACTAAACTCTTCATGGCTAATGAAACAGCCCATAATAAATTAAATAGATAATGACAAACTGAAGCAAATGGTAGCATGAAACTGACAGAGTATCAAATTGAAACCCTGATCAACGAAAAATCTGCCCTGCTGTGCCACCAATAACATGTTTCTTTTGAGTGCTAGGAAACTTCAGTATGGTTATGTGTATTTGTAGGAGGCATCTAAGTGTTTGTTGAGTAAGGCTCATTCTCTTACTTAAGTTCTTGCAAAATTCTGAAAACCAACAATTTTAGGTTGTAAATACCAAATTTTTAAAAATATTAATTAGTAATAGTAACTGATTTCAAAATTTCTCTTCCACAGGAGCATTGCTCTTATTTGGGGTTGGAGAACTCTTCACTGTGGGCTCCTAGACCATTATTCTTTATTTGTCTCTCACTATTAAATGCTAATAGGATCATTCAATCTTTGTGACCATTAAGAAGATCAATGTAAAAAGCTTCCAAGTAGAGGGATATGTTGTGAAGACTCATATTGCTTGTAAGAATTTTGAAAGGATCAGTGCAGAGTCCTGTGTGTGTGGAATCAGGAGACCCCATCCCCTCAAACTGAACCACTGGATAGTCTAATGGGCCCATACTCAAAGGTATAAATTTTGCAAGCACTGTGGTGCAGGAAATAAACTGCTCTCCTTTACTTAATGACCTCAGATGATTTTGTTGACTTCTCTGAGCTTTAGCTTTCTCCGTTGTTTCTTTTCTGTGCTTAGGATGAGCCCAAGACCTCATACATGGTAGGAACACACTCTATCACTGAGCTAGCCACTGCTTCCCAGCCTCTTTCTCAGTACTGAGAAGGGGATATTTAAATATTTTATATGAATTTACGCAAAGTATTTTATGTTATAAATCATATGGCAAAAGCTATTATTAATTTTATTAGTTTTTTTAAAGATGGGGGTTCATTTTCAAATATGGTTACAGAACTATATCATAAACTCATAAATTCATTGCAGTGAGTGCAATGAATCCTGCTAAAGCCAAGTAGGAAGGATAGGAGTTAAAATCCATAAGGGGTGACAGCAATTACTGGCAGGTTAGCAGCAGACTTCAGCATAGTTACAGTAAATTGGACTTATGGGTAGGAGGGGGTATCTGGGACATATTGATTTTCAGAATCACTTCATTATTGTCAAACTAAAACGTGTGTTATATTCCTACATTCTCTATTATCAATGAGACCAAACATTTTCTGCAGTTAGTTCAATTTCATTATGCAGTTTCATTAAGCATGTGCTAAATTTTGGCACTATTTTGCCTTGGAAAATACAAATTATATATCTGAAATCTTTCTAAAAATATTCACTCCTGATTCCCTTCTTTATTATTGAAAAAGTTGTCTTCTCTTTAATAACTTTTTTTAATAAACAACTTGTCTTTGCATAATTTTCATGATGTTTTCCTGATTCAATTTTCTCCCTTTAAAAGTTTTCTCTTTCTACATTTCTTTTCTTGTATTCTTTCAGATTTTATACTGAGTATTGTTTTTCTTTTGCCAACTCACTATGTGGTCCTATAATAAATAATACGGTATTCAGATTCTGAATACTCATTATAATAAAAAAGAAGTTGTTAGGCAGAAGATGAAAATTACTTCTTCTTGTTCTCATTTTTATTTTGAAATCCCTATGAATTTAAGTAAGTTAGAAATAAATTTGTCTGTCTAAATTGTAGAATATAACTTCAAGGATCCTTGGTAAATGACTAGAAGTTAGAAGGGAAGAAGGGGGGAGGAGAAGAGATGGGGAGATGGACAAGGCTGACAGAAAATACACAATAATTGTGCATGTTGGTGAACAGTGGCATTGAGTTCAAGTTTGCTTCCCTTTCAAGGTAATATATATAGAGAAAGTTCTCAGGCAATAGTATAAGGTGCACTTTCAATGAATCTTGTGCTTTTTTCCTTTTAAATTCATGAATGTTATGAGTCTAGTAGAATCTTTGTGTCATACAAGATTGTTCATGGCTTTTGATTTTTATGTCAAAGGACACAGTGGCAAAATTGCTAAAATGCTTAGATAAAATATTCATTGCTTAGTAGTAATTACAAACTGAAATTAGGAAATAAGAATTCGAGATAAGCAGAAGCGATTTTGTAGATCCATTTATCTGTGTTCCCCTCTAGGTATATTCCACATTTTCACTGCATAATTTGTAAGCAAAAGCCTGTTGTAGTCTTGGACTTCAATTATATGAACCAAAAAATGCATTTAGAAGATCCATGATCACAATTCATGTCTTAAGGGATTTTAGATTATTTTAGCTATTATAGCAGCTACTCTGGTTTCTGAAAAAATGATGGACAAGAAAACTATTAACACTTCTTCAGTTTAAGCAGGGAGAATGTGAACATCAACTAACAGGACAAGAACTGGATTATTATGGCTATATTTAATGGCTTTTTGTAAACGTTAAACTTTTGCTTCATTACATTTCCAGAAGGCAGATGGACCCTTTGGTGCATTCAAAAGAACATGTCTCCAACTAAGGTTGGAGTCACTTCTGTGTTGTTCATATTTAGGTTTAGGAGGGACAAGAAGAAGGTATTCTGATCTCCTGGACCAACTATATTTAGATAGAGTTCTCAGTATTCACAATAAGCAGTGATTGGCTTTTGTCCAATTCAGGGGCAACTTGCTACTTGCTGGACATTGTAGCTACAGTTACTATAAAACCCTACTTGAATCAAGATGACATTTAAATACCTTTACCTTCCACTTTCTCCTCTTTGTTCTGCCGTATGTCTGAAGGCAGCATTCAATATTGAATACAGTTTTCAGTCCTTCACTCCACCTTACCTCCTTCAGGTTAAACAATCTCATTTTCTTCCAGGTACTCCTCTTCCATTTTCTAGTCCTAGATGCACTACCCCAATCACACTTTGTTCCTGCTTCAGTAAACTGCAGCTCTAAAAGAAAATGCACTATTTCAGGCATGGCTGTAGTATGATCACTGAAGAGTAAGAGAGGCTGTCCTGTTCCTTGTTCTGGACATGCTCTCATTATAAATATGGACTAATATCACATCAGCTTTTTGGCAATTGCATCAAATCTCTAATTCACACTGAGTTAAGTGTGCTTTTTTCCAAGTTCTTCCCAGTACACCTTTTCCTAAGTTTGTTTTTTGACTGGAAGATGGGGCATTTATTCCCATTTCATTTTACTTCCCCAGATTCGTTCCAGTGTTAAAGCCAGTGTAGATGTTTCTGAGCCTTGATCTGAGCTTTTGCTAAGTGAACCATTTCTCAGTTTCATGACATTTGCAAATCTGATTTCCAGGGAGCCACTGATTCCTAAGACTCAATGTAGAAAACCTTTATATTAAAAAACACTTTTATGAAGGTTAGATCAAAAAGAATTAAACTAGAAGGTAACACACACGCACAGGAAAGTAATGTGAGTCAACTCCCTGTATAGCTATTCTTATCTCAACCAGGAACACTTGTTCCTTCCTATTATTGCCTATACTCTCTCTTCAACAAAATTAGAGATAAGGGCAAAATAGTTTCTGCTGGGTATTGAGGGGGTGGGGAGGAGAGGGACGGGGAAGAGTGGGTGGTAAGGGAGGGGGTAGGGGCAGGGGGGAGAAATGACCCAAGCCTTGTATGCACATATGAATAATAAAACAATAAAAAAAACACTTTTATGATATAAGATCCCTTTTAAATAAAATTAAAGATAAACTTCACAAATATTTTATATAATGCTTTTATAAATGAGTTTTTTTCTAGCAACTTTAGAAATTTTTTGAGTCTCAAGATATATTGCTTGAAATTACTCCATTTTTTAAAAAATTAAGACCTTACTTACTAAGACATATGTTTAGGTTTGCAACAGGAAAAATGTGTTAAAACCTGATTTCACTAATAGATTCCTGGATTTCACAGAAGGACCAAAAATTGTTTCTATTTATGGCACTTTAGTGGTACAGAAAAAGCTTGGCATAACAGACTCTGCTAGAATAACATAGAATTCAAAATAGATTCTGAATGCTCAGAAGCATTCAGAATCTGATCATATCTGATCATATCACCAGATCATATAAGGTGACTGCTAATGACTAAAACTAAATGAATGTGAAAAAGTATTCTCTAGTGACATGCACACATGCTGGCTATGTGCTTCATATTGTTTTTCAGTCTTGCAGGGAATATGACAGAAAGAAACACTGTTACACTATCATTTTAAGTGATTATGTGAGAATTGGTAGCCAGAGTACAATATTTCAAGCATGAGTATGGGGTGAGCCATATAACTACATCTCATGGATTCTAGACCAGAGGGGTTCTGTCAATGGAGTCTGCTTGATGACACAAAATTCATTCACTTATACCAGTCTTCTTAGCAGACAACAACTGGGGGTGAACTGTAATATCATCATAGCAAGTGCCTCTTTTAGGATACATAGGGCGTCCTCCAGTGCAAGCAGGCTAGGCCTTTTGAAAAATTGTAGTCATAGCAATGGTGGATATTCCAAAATCCTGACACATTTTCCTCATGGGGAACTACTGCTATTCAGTTAGGAGATTGAGACTACATGGTGATACTGATCTTTTCTTACTTGCTGGTTCAGAGGAATAAGGATCCCTTTATTTTATGACTCCTTATTTTTAACCCTAAAACCATAACACCAACATTTATATTCGATAGAACTTGGTAGGGAAAATGAAATGCTAGTATCAGTTTATTATTTCCTCCTAATATGTGCACTAATTAGATGTAAATGCTTTTATATTTAGAGGATTCTCAATATTTAGCATCTTAATAGCCTTCTAATTTAGACATATTTACTTTTACAATTTCATCAAAACAATCTCTCTCCATTTTTATCTCTGCCCAAAAACTCAAACTAAATCAGTTAACTGTAAATATATTGCCTGTGTTTATAATAACCTTAACTTGCCCATTAACGTTGGTTAGTCCTTTCAGCCTTTTCCCTAGGCATTTGTCTCTGGCCCTCAGAATAAATCATTCTCTGCAGTATCCTTCTTTTTGTCCTAATTTGGGATATTTGCAAGTTTTACATGTTCCTTTTACCTCTCTTTGTCTATGAATTGCATCCCAACTCTCCTTGGACCACAATGTGTTTCACTTTCCCAGAAAGTCCTCTTGTTTCATGCCTTTATTCACTGTTTTGCTTATCCTTGGCTATCTAACGGTCTCTTTGTGAAGCTTTACATTATCTCATCAGCTGAAGTAATTTCATTCTTTCTTAGAACATCTAAAGAAACTCACCTGTACCTTCTTATGGTATTTATCAACTTTTAACTGGAATAAGTTTAGAGTTACAGAAAAGATAGAGTTCTCATCACACCTGTTAGCTAAACATCTCTTAATGTTAATACTATTCATAGCCACAATACAATGGTCAAAATGAATGAATTAAAATTGGCACAATACTTTTAACCTAGCTCAAGTTTATTTAGATTTCATCGGTTTTCAGTAATGTGTTCTTCTCGCTCCAGGATCAAAATTAAGTTCCCACATTTAACTGCCTTGTCTCCTTAATCTCCTCCAAACTTTGCTGATTCCTCAACCTTTCTTTATCTTTCCTGACCTTGACAGCTTTTTACCTTAAAATATAATTTCATTTGTGCATGTCTATTTCCTTACTCTGCTGTAGGTTTCTTATAAGATTTGTCACTGTGACACATTTTTATTCCCCAGAGTGTCTAGCACATGATAGGCGCTCAATAATTACTACTTTACTAAATGTCAGAAACAATTATAAAGGATGATAAGAAAATCTACATAATTAAATTCTGAGTTGTGGGCTACAGAGCCTTCAAGTTCTTATGAAAGTTAGAGAGCAAGACTAAGAAATTATAGGACAGAAAACTCTCTTTGCCAATGCTCTGTCTATATCTGTATTTGCTTTCTCTGGGCCCCCAGAACAGGAACCACTGGTGCCTCCAACCCATGACCTAATCACAGCACATGGGAACTTGGTGGTTAGAAAGAGAAGCCTCAGGCCCAACACACTGCATGGTTATTTTTGGAGCTCACTATCACTAGACCTCATATGTCCTGTGGCACGGATGGGTCTTGGCCACTTATATAGACACTGAACTAAAGTAATTATTCCTACCTCTCTAACACCTTGGTTTCTGTTCTATAGCTTTCTTTTAAAAACTCGGAACAGAGAACTCTGGTTTTCTTATCTGGGACCCTGAACCCCAGTTGCTTCCATTTTGGGTTCCTTCTACCAGTGGCTGATGAGTGTATCGTGATGACTTAAGCCATGATATTAACACTCACCTACCCAAGATACCTCCTTTTGACTAGGTTTCCCCAGGGTTATGAACTTTCTACCCCTGTTGAGTAGCACACTTCTACTATGAAGCCAGGAGAATCCTTAGCTGGAAGTTCCATGACTTTTGTATGTTCTATGCACTGGCTGTCCTCCTTAGCCATTGAGGTTGTTTTCCCACCAGCCCCTACTGCCAGGTCCCAGAATATTTCAGAACTGTGCCCATTCCCTTCTGACTCAGCTGTGCCTAGGTATTTCATGTTGATATTAATCTCAAATCATTATGATTCTTCCTCATTCCCTACCTCCTGTGCCTGTGCCTTTTTTCTCCCTTGAACTTGTTAGCTTTGACCTGCTAAAGAATAAACCCATCTTCTGAGACCACAGAAGCTTTGCTTTGTTTTGGAGAGATCTAATTACTGGCAACCAAAGGAGAGTATTCTTTAATCTCAGTCCCACATTGCATCAGATTTAAATCTTTCACAAAGATTCAGAAATACTGTCTGACAGAACCAGGAACAATTGAACTGATATCTATTGTGTTTTAACTGAAGCATGGCTGCATAATTTTTCATTTTCTTTGGAAAGCCTTACCACAAAGAGAAAGCATGCCAAGTAGGGTCCCACAGAGATATTTTGACATTAGGCTTAATAAAGCATGAAGAACTCATTAATAAATAATGTTCTGTTAAAGTTAAGAAATAAAGCTGAATGCACTGGCTAGACCTTGAAGTAAATCAAATCACACATAGAGCCAGGTGACTTGTTAGCTTGCAGAAGTCTCCTCAAAATGATCTGGCAATGCCCAGTGCAACAATACACAAATAAAACCAGCAGATCATAAATGCATGCACCTTCAGTGATGATTCAGACTGTCAATTTTTTACACTCCATGGGTCTAAAATAGTAAACAAACCATCATTGATGCTGAACCAGAGGCATTCCAGTGAGAATTTTAATCTTTGCTGAGGCCCATCCTACTCATTGACATGTTTACACAATGGTAGTCACACTTACATACATGCTTATTTCCTGTCAGCTCATATTATTTGTCTTATTATTTACAGGTAGTTGACAAGAATGAATAGAGCATGGCTAATGGTCAGCTAAAATGGTTTTTGATAAACTTTTTAGTCTGACCCAGAAAACCTTCCAGAATGTCCAGAAATTAAAAAAAAGAAAACAAACAAAAAAAACCCTTTCTTCTTCTAAAAGCAAAAACAAAGTGCATTGATCCTAGAGTATACTTTCCTGGATTTGGAAGTATTCATAGCTTCTCTTGATAGTGATTTCTTGGTGAATGTTCTTGGAGCAGTGGAGGGTAGGAGAGACATTGGGTAGGTTAGCTGGCTGCATTTCTCTAGTGGCATGTAGTGCTGATGCCAGCTATTGCATCACAGAGTTTTTATCATGATTATGAACTTATGGACAGCTGTCCAGTGTCAGTTCAGCATGACTCACTTGCTCCAGCTGTTCAGCAATCTCTAGGGACAGAATCTGCTGCTCACTTCTGACTGCCCACATTCTCCATTTGCTAATGGGTTTGGCAGGAAAGCCATCCACCATGCAATAGGATAACCATTTGCAGGCAATGTTTTAATGAAACAACTTGTTGTATGGGTTCAATTTCAACTCAAAGGCCTTGCCAACCATGTCCATATGCACAAATTTATACACCTTGCCAGGCATTTTATGTGGTTATGATGACAAAGCCATGAGGTTGCCATTTAAATCCTATTCCAAAGCTGTAGAGTTAAAGCAGTCATTCTCCCAAGAATGCAAGTAATGTTATTTGAATTTTTACTCTCCACATACATATTCAAATAATATAATACTATATACACACATATATGTATATGTATGAAGTTACATAATTATACAAAGTCATATGTTTAAAACCTATTTATTTTCAAGTTAATGGATATAATGGAAATGTTGGATCAATTAGGGTTTACAGTGTTTCATGGCAAGATTTTGCTTTTGAAACAGACATGAAGACAGTGGAACAGAATAGAGGACCCGGATATGAATCCATACAACTATACCCAACTTATTTTTGACAAAGGTGCTAAAAACATATGATGGAGAAAAGACAGCCTCTTCAACAAAAGCTGTTGGGAAAAGTGTTTAGCAGTCTGCAAAAAACTGAAACTAGATCCATGTTTATCACCCTGTACTAGTATCAACTCAAAATGGATCAAGGACCTTAATATCAGACTCCAAACTCTAAAGTTGGTACAGGAAAGAGTAGGAAACACTTTGGAAGTAATAGGTATAGGCAAGGACTTCCTCAATAGAACCCCAGCAGCTCAGCAACTAAGAAAAAGTATAGACAAATGGGACTTCATAAAACTAAAAAGCTTCTGCTCAAAAAAAGAAATGGTCTCTAAACTGAAGAGACCACCCACAGAGTGGGAGAAAATATTTGCCAGGTACACATCAGACAAAGGACTGATAACCAGAATATACAGGGAACACAAAAAACTAAACTCTCCCAAAATTAATGAACCAATAAAGAAATGGGCAAGTGAACTAAACAGAAACTTCTCAAAAGAAGAAATTTAAATGGCCAAAAAACACATGAAAAAATGCTCACCATCTCTAGCCATAAGGGAAATGTAAATCAAAACCACACTGATTCCACCTCACCCCTGTTAGAATAGCCATCATTAGAAACACCAACACCAACAGGTGTTGGTGAGAATGTGGGGAAAAAGGAACCCTTGTACATTGCTGGTGGGAAAGCAAACTAGTACAATTACTCTGGAAAAAGATTTGGAGGCTTCTTAAAAATCTAAACATATATCTGCCATATGATCCAGCAATCCCACTTCTGGGGATATACCCAAAGGAATGTGACAGGTTATTCCAGAGGCACTTGCACACCCATGTTTATTGCAGCACTATCCACAATAGCCAAGTTATGGAAACAGCCAAGATGCCCCACTACTGACGAATGGATTAAGAAAATGTGGTATTTATACACAATAGAATTCTACTCAGCCATGAAGAAGAATGAAATCTCATCATTCGCAAGTAAATGGATGGAACTGGAGAACATCATCCTGAGCGAGGTCAGTCAGGCTCAGAAGACCAATAATCAAATGTTTTCCTTCATATGTGGACTTTAGATCAAGGGCAAATACAGCAAGGGCATTGGACTTTGGTCACATGATAAGGCAAGAGCACACAAGGGAGATATGAGGATAAGTAAGAAACCCAAAAAACATGATAGTATTTATGTCCTCAATGCAAAGGAACTAATGCAGAAACTTTAAAGCAACAGAGGCCAATAGAAGAAGGGGATCAGGAACTAGAGAAAAGGTTAGTTGGAGAAGAATCAACTTAGAATGTAACTCATATGTACATGAAAGCAATGCTAGGAATCTCCCTGTATAGCTGTCTTTATCTCAAATAGCAAAATCCCTTTGTCCTTCTTATTGTTTATATTCTCTCTTCAACAAAATTAGAGATAAGGGCAGAACAGTTTCTGCCTAGAAGCGAGGGGGTGGAGGGGAGAGGAAGGGGGCCGGGGGTTGGGGGAGATGAAGAGGGCAGGGGAGAAAGGGAAGGGGTGAGGGAGAAGGGGGAAAGAATGACCCAAACATTATATGCACATATGAATAAATGGAAAAAAAAGATTTTGTTTTTGAACAAAAGGACATGTGGAGTAGTAAAAATGACAGTAGTCTATATCTACTCTATAGATGGTTGTCTATAAAGTGCCTTACAAAGCACTTTACATGAATAATCTCTTTTAACGCTAATAATCCTATCATGATGGTAATGTTATTATGTGTATTTTATATATGAGGAAAATGAGATTTAGCAAACTGAAGGTGACCAAGTCACATAGCTAGTAAGTAGTAGAACTGGGGACATGAGTTTAAGCATTCTGATTTTAAAGTTTATCTTGTCAGTTATTATTTCTATTTCCTTGCATGTCATAAGGAAATTTATGGTTGGAAAAAACGGGACAGTCCAGTCTATATCCCTTTGCATTGAAATGAATTTAAATTTAGCCCAAATATTCAAGTTACCTTTCTGTACATTTCTAACAAACATTAAGCTACGTATGTGTGTAAATACTCTGTTTTCCATTAGTGGTGTTTCTCAATGCTAAGGTACAAAACAAAACATAAAAAAAGAATATTTTCATTTAATTACCTAAACAACTAAATGGTTTCAATGTCTAATGTGTCTGATATTTACCAAACTGTTTAATGACATTAACTATTCTCTTCATAAATTAAATAGTACGCAAAACCTCAATGTTGAAAATTGTGCTTCTTTTGGGAAAGAAGAAAACTTGGTTGAAAGAATACTAAGTGCAGGAGTAGGTATGAAGTTTTGAAGGAAAGATGTGTTTCCTGACGAGCTATGAGTGATATGGAATTCAAACATCCTCCCAAAACCAAGAGTTATACTATTTCATCTCTGTTAAGAATAGAACACCTTACAGTCCCATGTCCAAAGTCTAAATAATTAGGAAATATATTCTTGCTGTCAAAGCATAAATAATACCTTTTTAATACTGCCTTTTTGCTTAAGCTTCTGCATGTATTGACTTATTTACATGTAAAATGTAGAAGGAGAATTTATAATGACCATGTCAATCCATATAGAAACTTCTGTTGATTATCGACTGAGTCCTTCCCCCAAAAGATTGAAACTGAATTTTTTATTTCTTTGTTATCCTTAGAGTGGTAAGTAGATTGCTTTGAAAATAATTCTACTTTTCATAGTGTACAATTTATTATTCAATTCTAAACTCTACACAAAAAGGTATAAATGCAAATACTCATTCACAATAAGTGTGCTGCCCTAAGGCACCATTTCTACATCATAAGTATTTGGATATTATATTACATTATATTGTCTGTCAAGCTTTACTTCCAGCCACATTATTTTTACTCTTTCCAATTTACATAATGTGTGAAAAGACAATGAAAGGCAAGGTATGTTCAATTTTAAACAGCCCAAGAGACAAACTATAACATTCCTGGACCACATTGGTTTAGATAGAAGGGGCATGTGGCCAATAAGTCCCTGTTGATCAGAGGACAATTAATCTATGAGATGATTAAAAAATGGAAAAAATAAGCTCCTTTGGGAAAATAATGTGTAAAAAATATTGTTGCCTTCTAAATCACATTCTAACTCATAGGAGAAGGGAGAGAGGGTAAGGAAGGAGAGAAATTTTCAAAGACATCACTATGGGATTCAGACAAAATGAACTCAATCAATCATAAATGAACATAAATTAGTTATTTTTATAGCTTTTCTTTCATTGGTAATCTGAAATTTATTATGTTGGTAATGTCTTAAACATCTTTTTTGGTTGTTATTGAAAATAATAAGCAATTTAAATGCCTAGGGCTAAAAACTTAATAGTCATCTCATTAATAAGAGCCATATATAGTTTTTTCAGGTTTTTAGATAGTTTTAAATTATAGATTTCTGTTAATTTTAACTATTAATAGAAGACTTCAATTGAATAATGTATGGATATAGGAACAGATAGAAGATCCAGTTTTTAGCTTTTTAGTTTTTATAGAATGTTCAGATGTACAATAAAGAAAAAAAATCAGGATGGATTGTTTTTTCCTACTTGTTTCACCATCAGACAAACCATTAAAACCTTGAAAATTTCATGAACTACTCATTAATTTTTTGGGCCCAAAATGTATATCTATTTTCTATAATCATCTCCATCAATCATTTAGAGCCCTGTACCTAAAGTTGTACATACTTGAAAATTTACTTTTAATTTAAATCATATTGATTTAATAAAAGATATGTTTGGGACTATGTATGGAAGTCTGTCCTGTGCAATCAGAAATCCCCATTTTGTCATTGAGAAAGCCATGGTTATATCTTTTATCTCAAGAAATTAAGAATTCACTTACAAGAACCAAATGTATAATAATCTGACATGCTTAAAGTAAAACCTGTCCTGAAAAATAAATTGATACTGCTTTGTTTATTTTTTTGCATATGAGATTCCATATGCTTAGCAGACAGTCTTATACTTTTCTTTGGGTATTGAATATTTCATCCCTCTGTCCTTTTAAGTTTACTGGAACTGTTTTACAATGAGTTATATTATTTCCATCATGATGGTTCAGAGTTTCTCATGATGCTGACTCTGAACAAGTCCAAGGCTCAGATGTTGCTTAAGTTGTTTTCTAAACTTAGTACTTTATTAACAATTTTCTCCTCTCATAAATCATTGAAAAATAATATAATTGTATTTCATTTGTGCCATATCCTTTAATATAAAAGTGATTTTATTGCTTTCTAAAAATTTCATTTTTCAAAGAAATAAATCTCAAAATATTCTTCTCATAAAACAAAAGAGTTACATGCTAGTTCTGCAAAAGAGGTTATTAAGTAAATATGTGGACTATTTCTGGGAGGTTGGGCACATTCACTAACCAGGTCACACTGTGAAATTCAATGTGGCCAATTCTCTTTACTTTTAAGGTGGACATTATTTTGATAAAAGGCAGTGGAAAATCCCAGTTAAAATGATGTGCTGATAGAATACATGGGGTTAGGACTTACAAGAGTGAGTTTCTGTGTCAGTTCTGCTACTAGGACTTCCTGCACACACCATTGAACCTGCACAAAATATTTTCCCTGGCATTTGGTTTTCACACCTGTAAAACAAAGACAACTGGACTGGAGTTTCTGGGATCTCTTTCAGCTCACACATGGTGTGCGTTTATAGCACCTATTGTTAGGGAAGTATATTGTAGTCAATATGAAAATAATTATTAAAGTGACAACACAAAATGTACCACATTTGGAATGAGTAGACCTTTTTGTGAAACTATATACTAAAATTTAGGGTTCAGTCTCATTTTTCTGAGAATCAAGTAGGAATTATATCCAATGATTCCTTAACTAGACACTTTCAAAATCCAAGTTAAATCTCAAAGTTACATACTCTCACCTGACATTTCGGTTATTTTGGACTGATTAGGCTTAAGATCACTGACAAGGGTTATAGTTATATTGATACTATAATAATTTGAAATCACTACCTGAATTATGAACTGTCAGGAAAAAGACATTTAAATTTAATATTCAGTTTTGACCCTTTTGGAAGTACCACAGCAATACTTGTAGAACAACTGTTTGTCAGACCACCTATACATAATCAAACAAAGCAAAGCACGCTGAGGCTAAAGTTAATGGATGCACGTAAACAATTTTCTTTGATTTGGGTACACTGTAGGGTAAGAATCTCAAGCATGAACACAATGTATAGAAGCCTAATACTAAACAAGGAAGATCTGTGCAACAGACATCTTATAATGACTCCACCCTTCAAATCTAATCCACATGCTCTGATTTCTAGATGACCAGACTAAACATGGGAAGAACATGCCAGAAGAGCTGGTACAGATAGAACCTGAACTGTCCTACTTCCCACATCCTGTCACAGCATTCCTTTGTCCATTTATCCATTATTTATGTTTTCTATCTCTACACTTTATGCCAGATAATTCACTTATTTGTTATGATTGCTTTCACTCTCTGCCTTTCCCCACATAGAACACCAGGAAAACAGACATTGCTTTTTGTCTGTTTTCTTCAATGATGCATCTGGATTCCTAGAATAGTCTGGAATATAGTAGCTATTAACTATTTATATTGGATTTGTTGAATAAATGAATAAATGAAGTATGTATTGACTTATGATGCATTTAAGTAAGAATCTTGAACCTCAGCTGAAATCACTTTGCGAGGCATAACAATTATATACCTACCATGCCCCAGCACAAACACATGTAAGTATAGTTTATAAAGTTCATATGAAGCTTGGCTGGCTGACATTTACTTTTCCTGTTATGAGGATCAATCACTGCAGTGTTGGTCAGGCACAGTGAAAATGTACTTGCCATGGCACAGTGCAGAGATACTCTACTCACAAAAGAAGAGCAAGCAATGGAAGAGCAAACTGAGTTACTTCAGCAAGATCATGGAGATGGAACAGTTTGTAATGATAAAATGCTGCCCCTGAAACCATCTTATCTTTTGATTTCAGCCACCTTGAAACTGCCATGGAGCATAAGACCAATGTGTTAGTGACCCACTTTACAGTAATGTGCACTACAGTCAAAGTCACGTTATACAGATATGGTTATTCCACTAGCAGCAGACAAAAGATGATATTCACATGAAAGCAAAGACTTTCTCAAACAATGTAAAGAAATTTTGACCCATATGGTTGAGATCTGGTAAGGAGAAGAAATTAAACTGGAGAAAATTAATGTAAATTAGAAAGACTGGCCTTTCTACAAAATATAGTATAAAATATAATAGATTCATTAAAATTTTCTGAGGTAATGTATCATAAAGACTAATGTATTAAATTTTCATTTTGAATAACTTTCCATTCACTTTAGTAGGAATGTTGTATGTCAACATATATGACATTTCTTTATAGTTTTAGATCAGAAAAAATAATTTTTTCCCCTTTGTAATATTTCATGCTCTGCAAAGTTTGTCATAATAAACCACTTTGCTTTTATTACAAATAGGTACTACATTAGAAAAGCAATTTAACTATATTCCATTTCTCTTGCAAAGCTAAGCAGTTTTGCATTTCAAGTAAGTTTGAGTTAATAGGACTATGTTTGAATGATGTATTACCTGGACCTGAAGTTACCTACTTGTTTCTTACTGAATTTAGGAGTCTGCAAAATGAAGGCAGGAAACCTGCTGTGAGGAGGATAGGGAAATTATTATAATCTGTACTTGCTCAGCAGAAACCCCTTGACTGCAAAAACTCTGAACTTATATCCTGCTGGTAAGAATATCTGTTTGGGGTGGTAGAAGTCTGAACATACCACTTTCCTTCAATCAGATCAAATTTATGAGTATGTTTACAGCCTTACTGGGACTTTGTTAACAGTCTTGTCAAAAAGGGAAGCAACTTATAACCATGTTTTCCAATAATGACAAAAAATGTTATTAGACAAGTACTTCTTTTTAGCTCATAATATTTCCTGAGTTCCTGTTGTAGGTGGTTTTAATTATTTTCATTCCTCTTTTTTTTTTTTGGCAATTCTGGGGTTTGAACTCAGGGCCTCCTGCTTGGTAGGCCAGCACTCTACCACTTAAGCCACTCCACCAGCCCTGTTTTGCTTTAGTTATTTTTTGGGTAGAGTCTTTCATTTTTTGCTGGGCTGGCCTGGACTATGATCCTCCTACTTATGCTTCCCACTAGCTGAAATTACAGATGTAGACACCATGTTCAGCTTTTTTGTTGTGATGGGGTCTTGTTAACTTTTTGCCCAGGCTGGCCTCAAATGGTGATCCTCCTAATCTCTGCCCCCTAGCACCTGGGATTATACCTGTGAGCCCCTTTGCCTGACCTGATTTTGTTTTTTATACAGTCTTTTGTCTTAGAGAGAAATTTCAATATAACTGTTCAGTTTTAATGCAGAAAATGATTTTTTTTTAATTAATTTACCCTAAAAATAGAATTTCTATTTCTTGGGATGTTTTCAGAAACCAAGTTTATTTGTAGAGCAAATGGTTATGGTAGCTCAAAATAATAATTTATTTATGACTGTATAGCTTCACTATTTATTATATACAGAGTTTCTCTTTCATTTTAGTTAATGCTTTTTGTACTGAATTTCACTTTCAGACATTAACATTTTTAACTCCCAATTTTTTTAGGTTTCATTTGCCTAGTACACCTTTGCCTATCTTTTCATTTTCAAATTTCTTGGATAACTTCATTTGGATTGTGTCCTTGTCCTTGTATATACTTAGAATTGGGCTTTTTAGTGTGGCCCAATCTGAAAATACTATATTTCACAGAAATAAATATACTTATTTACATTTCCTGATAGTAAAAATGACAAAAACATGGTCATAATATTTTAAATTTTCTGTCAAGGATTTTGAAAAAAATATTTCACTATATGGTCTACTTTCCTTGCTTAATTTCTGCAGATTTCAAAACTAATTAGTAGGGTGTGAAATTTATAACTTCATACAATAACCCTGATCTTTTATAGTTTTAGAATGGCAATACAGGGAGGTAGCTTGATGGAAGGACATTATATGCACGTATGGAAAGATCACAATGAAAACCCTTTGTACAACTAATATATGCTAATAAAAAGAATATATTTTATTCCCTTATTAGTAGATAGGAAAAGTAGTACATTTGCCTCCCTCTCCCTCTCATTCTTTACTAGCTAATGTTGTACAATACCAGTACCTTTTTAGATATTTTTTGTACTCTTAAACATGCTGTACTTCTATTACTTGATCTGACAAGTGTAAGTGATAGCTACTGATTTCCAGATATTGAAAAGAAATCAATCCGCTAACTTACTATATGTACAAACTTCTTTCTGGTGTGTCTTTGTAATCTTTGTTAGTTGCATCAGTTCTGCGTTGTTAGGACATTATACTTTTTTGTTATAGTCTGTCACCCTAATTTCCATATTTATTTTATATTTAGAGTAAAATTATTCAATGCTCACAATCAGGTCTTTTGTGAGCATTTCTTGGTTAGGTGGAGTTTGTCCTTAACACTTGTTTCTAAAAGGGTTCATAATAATATTCCTGGAGTTCCTGCAGGTGCCCAATATTTGCCTCTACCCTTAGAGGCTCTAACCTTAAGGGCCAGCTTGGCTGGTCATAAAACCATGGATGCCCACTTTCTTTTCCATAAAGATGGCAAATTCATTATCTTCCATGGTATCCTATTCATCGTTGATGTCTCAACTGGTCCCAGTTAATTTTTAAGTTTAGTCAAAATTCATCTCCTTGAAAACTTCTAAAAGAGTATCTTGGAGACTCTCTTGTATAAAACCTTTAAAAATATTTCTCTTACCCAAGATAAAAATAAAACATCATTGAAGAAAAGTTCTTAAGGCCAAATTATCTCTAGCATACCTTTCAATAGACTTAACATTTATTTATTCAGTTGGTACAGTCAGTGCATTATTCTTACAATCTTTGGGTATTTCTCATAGTCCTCTTTTTAAGCATGTTACAGTGATCATTTTAAGGGGTACTAGAGTCATCTGGTACAAAGACCTCTAGGGTGAAGAAACCGAGATGAGAAGAAACTGGGAGAGGTAAAGAGATTTCCGTTAGTCTAAGCCACTACTAGGAAGCAGAGTCAGGCTTTGAAACCCAGTCACTCCTAGGTAAGGGATCCTTTCACTTTACCAAGCCCTCCAAAATTACAACAATCAGTAACATTTCACTGAACTTAGAGGACTCAGTGTATGCTCTGCCACACAGAGTTTAGCTGATGTCTGATAGTCATCATTTCATTCCATATTCTAACTATGAAATGACATAGAATAGCTGTATCAGGGAACTTTCTGTGGGGTTTCTGTTAAATATACAAAATGTCACTTTTATTTTCTGTTTCTTGTAAATGAGAACCAGATAAATGCAAATTTAGTTTTCCTACTTCAATTTCTATCATTTGAAATAAAATTAGACACCTTATGCTGAAAACACAAGAGCCAGATTCTATGTTCAAATACACCACCCACTCTCTCTCTCTCTCTTGCAGAATTTGGCTCTAAAAACCCATTAACCAATATTGTCATTAAACTAAAGAGCTAATTACTTTGGATTCAGACAGTATGAACAAAATCATAGGCCAACCACAGCTGGTAGAAATAATGGTTAAGACTAACCGTATGTTACACTAGAGATTTAAAGAACAAAGACATATTGACACTAATGTAACCAAACATACAAAATTATCCTCTAAATGGAACTACTATTATAGTTAGAAAATTCTTGGAAGCACATTGGAATTATCTGATACATAAAATAAAGACTATTTCAAGGGAATTAATTACTATAATTTGAAATTATCAGTGTTTAATGAAGAGCAAAACATGGAGAATTTTGTTCAACATTCTACAAATGAAGAATTATATCTAAAAATTATTTTAATCTAAATATTGTACTGGTCTCTATTCAAATTTCTTTTAAGTTTAATAGAAGAGGTAAGAGTTGCTTTAAGCCACTTTAAGCATCCATTAGCAAGACTCTCTTAAAATTTTGAAAAGTGCATTTCTCAGATATCTGAGTAGTTTCTCAGCTCTTTAAAAATATTTTAAAATTCCAATAAAGTTTTACCAACCCCAAGAAACAATTATAATCAGCAATAATTTTATGATAAGCTTTCAATTTTCTGCACATGTATCCATCAGTTTTTTAATGAAAATCGAACCATGTCATAGTGGTGCTTTGTGACTTCTTGAATTCATGTACATTTACTATGAAGACTTTTCAATGTTATTAATTATACTTTTACCTATGTATTTTAATGACTTCCCACCTTGTTAAATTGAGAATAATAAACACATTTTAATCTTTTGGGTATCTCATAGATTTCATTATTATACAATTTCATAATATTATTAATGCTGCCAGAGTTTCTTACATATTTAAGTCTACTTTCTCCTGTACTGATGGCCCTAGATGGCTGTGCTATTCTAAAGATTACCCACAGATAACTAAAGTAATTAATCATTTTTAATTCAATGACATTTATGAGAACTCAGATATTTTCTTCACTTCCTCCACCTTCATCTTGGAGGACAACTTCTTCCTCTCCCTTACTCAAGAAATCATTATTGAAAAACACTTGCTTAGCTTCTCATTGTTACATCACCTGATGAGATTTTTGTTTATTGTTCTTTGTATTCGAATTTTGTATCACAATTGTGGAAGACAAACGAATGCTTTAATAATTGAGAGGATCAGAAGAGACCTCAGTGGTCCATTTCTGCTCTAAAACTTGATTCTATAAAGTACCTGCAATTTACACTTTGGCTGCATATTTTTCTTGCTGAGTATTGAGACTGCCTTTCTCAGGCTCCCTGAAACTGTGCTATAAGTGTTCTTTAGGGAACCACAATTTAAGAAAACAGTCTGATAAATACGCCAGTGATAATGAATGTGACTCACTTGAGGACACAATTCCATCCTCTCTCCACCTGCTCCTCTGCAAGGGAAATAAAAACCAGGAAAAAGGAAATGAAGGAGAGAGAGAGAGAGACAGCTAAACAGAGAGAGAAAGAGGGAGGGAGGGAGAGGAGAGAGGCAGTCACAGAAAGTAGGAGATAGGGACAGAACAGAAAAATAGTTTCTATGTTTTTTTGAAATGGAAATATTACACAAGATTTGCAGTAAAAGACTTATTAAGTGTCATTTGAGGACCTTTTACAGCCACAAACTTATGATCTATAAATTTTAGGATTTTTCAATGTGTACTACAAATTTTAGAATTTTATGTTCAGGTGTGGAAAACTTAATATTGAGAACAATTCTGATAATTAATATATGTGAAATTATTATTATAATTAATTCAATTCTGCAAATCTTTTCTTGTGATTACTTGAAAACAACTGTGCCTTGCTTTATATGTATGAATATACTCAATTTTCTATATGGATAGATGATATGTGTAGCTAAATTGACACCAGAGGGATATATTTCTTTTTTTGATGAAAGGTTTATTTTTACTTTTTCAAATTTTATGGACAGGAAATCTAACACAACGTGTACAAGTACACAAAAAGACTGATAGAGACAGAGAAAAATATCCATAAAGCTGAAATTCAATCAAAAGATTTTCATTAAAATCTCATTTTCACTCTAAAATACTACTGTATTGATCCATTCATCAGTAGTGGGGCATCTTGGCTGTTTCCAAAACTTGGCTATTGTGAATTGTGCTGCAATAAACATGGGTGTGTAAGTGCCTCTGGAGTAACCTGTGTCACAGTCTTTTGGGTATATCCCCAAGAGTGGTATTGCTGGATCATATGGCAGATCTATGTTCAGATTTTTAAGAAGCCTCCAATTTTTTTTTCCAGAGTGGTTGTACTAGTTTGCATTCCCATCAGCAATGTAAGAGGGTTCCTTTTTCCCCGCATCCTCGCCAACACCTGTTGTTAGTGGTGTTGCTGATGATGGCTATTCTAACAGGGGTGAGGTGAAATCTTAGTGTGGTTTTAATTTGTATTGAAACTTCAAGGAACTGTCACAACTTAAAATTTGAATACATGTGATATAGGAAGTAAATACAATAAAGAGATTCACTGAATGTGTAACCTATCATAAATATATCATATGATTTATAAGTTATTGTTTAAAGAATAAAAGTAATGAGAAATATATTAAGCATATCTGTTCTTTTGAAATCTAAGCCTGAATTTTCAAAATACAGAGAAAAAGATACAACTCTCAAAATATAAAAATGTTTAATCAATGCTGGTAATAGCTCTATTTGTATCTTCCAGACATTTCTTATAATTAGATCCAATAACCCTAAACATGTGTATAAATTAAAACATTACAGAGGACAGAGTAATAGCTAGAAAGAGTAATGCCTGAGTGTTCAGAGCTATCACTCACTGGTAATTAGCTTATCATATTGAAATTTAAAAAGGAATATTAATGTGAATTAATAATTCAAATAGGAGGAATAAAAAAGGAGTGCTAATTTATTGTCATGTTAAAATGACTCCTTTTGCAAAATAGTTTCTGCCTGGTAGAAACTGGGGAGAGAGAGGGGGCAGGGGAAGGGAAGATAAATGACCCAAAAATTGTGTGCACATATAAATAAAAGAAAAAAATGACTCTTTTTTCTTGTGACTAAAGGAAACAAACAACATAAAAGTCAAGTTTAACATAAAGTTTAAAAAATGAAAAGTATATATTATTTTTGAGTCCCAGTTTCAATGTTTTTTAAAGGTCTGAAAGACCCCACTGTGTTAAGCTCACTTAGAGCTAAGTAAATGTAAAACTTCAATTCCCTGGGCCAGTGGTAAGGGAGGGGGTGGGGGCAGGGGGGAGAAATGACCCAAGCCTTGTATGCACATATGAATAATAAAAAAAAAAAAAGAAACCTTTGCTAATTGTTAAAAAAAAAAAAAAATTCCCTGGGCCATATCTTAGCCCTAGTAAGTCTAAGTTTCTGTGAAATATGCCCAGGAGTTAGCACTTTAAAAGCCTCTCCCTCACCTCCATGTGACTCTTGTAACACTAAAAGTTTGAGAACCACTGTGTATTATGTTTTTTTAGTGTGAAATGTATTGCCAAATGATCAAGATTTGTACTGTGCCTTTATTATATTTATATCTATATGATATGTAGCAATTTTAAATATTGCATTTTATTAATTTCCTATTTTTTGTGGAACTGCACATAGATGGCTATTTATCTTGTGAGCACATAACTTTTTTTTTCACTTTTGTGTATTTTAAAAAATATATTATTTACTTCTGACGTAATCAAGAGTTACACAAGGAAGCAAGTTACCTCCAAAATTCACTTACCTTCAATTCTTTGTATTCATTCCAAATTTTTGAGCAGATGTGATGGAAACATTCAAGAAAAATATACACTGGATTCTCTAATTTCCAAGGGTGTTAAGACTTGCCAAGGAGACTCCTAAGGTGAATAGCAGAAATGTCGTTGAGAAGAGAAGCCACCAATGGTTATGCCAGTTGGCACCTGATTATCTCTAAACAGAACAGAAAAACACAAAGTTGGTCACCTGTAATTCATAGAGAATCTGCTACAGACAGGGTTATTTTCAGTAAACCAGCAGTGTTACTAAATTTAAACTTGGCCTGGCTTTGCTGCTCCCCAATTTAGCACAGTTGTCATTTAAAATTTCATGTCATTGTGAAGTCAGAATTGCATAATGATGCTGCCTGCAGAGATTTCTGGTAGAATTCCTATTGCTTTAATTGGCTATTTTTTCTAAACATTGCATCAAGTGGCATAATTACTAATTTTATTTTTTATATGCAGATACTACATTTTGGTGCTGAATTTCTAAGTCAAGGTTAATAAGGTCTCTTGGAAATATATCTTTACATGAAACTCTGTCATACCCCGTAAAAGATAAAATGGTATATTTTTACTAAATCCCCGTGGAATCATCTGGTAGTTTTGCTATATTTTCTTTCACATGGTAATGCTTGCCAAGATAATTAGGCATAAATGAATAATATGATTTGTAGTCAATACCTGTAGACTACTAAGGGAAACCAAAATTCTAGCATCTTTCCAGAATGAGTTAAGCAAAAGTTGCTAGTATCTAATAGAATTTAAAAATTGATAATTAAGAGACTAAACAAAATGTACAGATAGATATAAGGTCAGATATAACATGACAAAAGTGTATGATACATGCAGCCCAGAATACACTGTGTTACAATAGTTCTGATGGAAGACTCTAATGCCTACCTAAACAAACATCACTTCTAACAATCTTCTTCCTTGCTATGTTTCACAATAAGAATGATTTTGTAACCCTATCCTGGTTCAGACACAATGAAAAGTATGTTTGGTAAGAAATCCTGGAAGAATTTTCTTTATTCATAAATAGAAAGATAATTGCTTCTTATCTCTCTTCTATACCTTTGCTTGCCTTGAATGAGGATGTGATACTTGGGATCAAGGCAGTTGTCTTGTCACCATGATACAAAATGCAATAAAGAGAAACAAAGATATAGACCCCATTATTAATGAGCAGCAGAACCAATACCTCTGATACTATATAATTCAGCTTGCTTGAACCACTAAGTTTTCTCTTCCTTGCTTTGAAAAGATTTGCTGGTTGACCAAACACAAAAAAATTGCTTAAGAATTAGGTGCCACTGCAGTGATTGGAGTGAAATCTATCTTTAACTCCTTAGAGTGTAGTCTGCAATAACTGAAAGTTCTCATTCTTCCAATTATGACAGCCTTTACCTGACAGATATAGGAACTTGTTTTCTTTTTGATTCTTGGCAAAGTTGTACATGTGGGGAACAGTGAGACATAAGATAATGGTGACTAACCAGCTAAGGGCTAGGTTTGAAAGAAGAGGGTCCAGTGCTAAGGGAAGAAAAAGGTAGAACCTCATCCTTGCCACACGGCCAATTATCCAATTATTTGGAATCTTAATGGTAGAGATTGAAGTTTCACCTAAGTTCTTTTTATTATCTTGCTGTAGATTCTTTCTTGGAAATACTTTTCACATCTGTCACTTCACTACTATCTTCCTTTCATCAACATTTCTTTCAGTCACAGTCCTGGCTCTCACAATCTCTTTCCTTCAGTATTGTTGTAGACCTTTCAACAGATTTCTCTACTTTTATTTATTTTTTTAAAAAAACAAAACACTGCAACATGTCCTAGAATTGTCTTAGGACTTAACTTCTCAAAACATTGAACTCATTGGAGCTTTCTGTTCAAAACACAAGAGTTCCATTAAGTTTAGTGAATTAAGTGTAATGCTCACCCTGGCACTTAAGTCTCCTGTCATCTGGAGCCTTCTACATTTCCTAACTCTGTCCTAACACTCTAGATGGTACGTACATCTCATTAGCTCAAGATAATCAATATCTACCTACAATAATTTCTATCTACAAGGATAGGGATGAACATATGACCTTTGTAGATCAATGGATCTCCATTCTAAGGTTTTTGAAGCCCAGAAAAAAACCAGTTTGCTTCTTGCTGAACATAAGCAGGCAAACATGCAGCTTCTGAAAGCACTGACAACCATCTTGAGATCTTGGAAAATCTGCTAGAAACCAAGTGGACACTAAGGAACCAGAGATAAGAAATGGAAAAAAAAAAGGGACTGAGTTATGAACACATTTCACTCCTCGATAGAGACTTGCAGGAGGACTATCACAAATTTTCTAGTTACCTGTGAATCTATAGATTCTTTCAGAACAATTCAGTTTGGGTTAGTATAATTTGTAATCAAAAAGATCCTTTCAATCTATTTATATTTTTATTATATACCTACCTTTTCATTAATTTCTACTCATTCCCCTTCTTAATTCATAGTCACCTTTTTTTCCTCTTCTCTTGGGAAACTTTTTCAGATTCTTTTTAGATTCTTTTAATTCATGAGGAGAGAACCCTAATCCAAACTACTTTATTATGTATTATCTACTGTATGCACCATGGTGCTATAATTTGATGAATCTCAAATTTTACGTTTAGCTTATTTTTTTCCTTATCTTTTCAGACTTTTATTTTTTAACCAAATAGTTGACATTTTAAATCAGATGTTTGGAGGAATTTTCAAGCTGAATTTGTCTACAACTGAATTAGTAAACACTTCCTCTTAAATACAGTTTCCCTTCAGTGTTGCACACTTCTATAATATCACCTTTTGGATAAATCAAAAGCCAAGCTGTTCAAACTTTAAAGGAATCTGATTCTTCTTTCTCTTAGGCCCAGGATCTGATCATCAAATTCTTTGGATTTTACTTCCTGAATAATTTTAAATCTCTACTTTGCTCACTGTGTTTCTATAATTTCTTCTTCCTTCTCTTCCTCCTCCATCACTACCACCAAGACCTTGTCTATTGCCCAGAATAACACTTTCTGTCTCCTATTATGCATTTGGTGTTCTGCCATTATGTTTTCCTTGTGGCAGCTAGAATGATCATTTTTCTTTCTTTGCTTATTTGAAATAGGGTCTTTCTATGTAGCTCAAGTTGGCCTTAAAGTTGCTAAAGGAACCCTAAGCTAGTCTTGAACTTGGGATCCCCCTGCTTCTACTTTCCAAGTTCTAAGATTACAAGCATTGCACCAGCCTGCTGAGCTCCAGAATGCTCTTTTAAAAATACACACTCAATCATGTCAAACCCTCACTTAAAAACCTTCAGTGCCTTCCCAATATACACACTTAGGACACACTTTTATGTGGTTTCACATCATCCACTCTTTGCCTCAGCTCCCTAGAGATCAGAGACACTTTCTCATTTATTTTATTCTTAGATACACAGCATTCAGCAAAAAGGCATAATTCATATTAAACACTCAATGAATATTTGTCAAATGAATGAAAAATTGCCTTGCAGTAATGCATGAATGACTTTGCATGAATTTTTCCCTCATTTTTTGTTTTTTTGAATGCTTATAAGTATATGGAAGACAAAAACATATCACATATATTTCTTTGTAACCTATAATCACAAGTACAAGAGATGCATAGCTAAGAGGATTGTGGTCTGAGGCTGTCCCTGTTAAAAATGCAAGGCCTTACCTGAAAAATAACTAAAGCAAAAAAGGGCTGGGGGCATGGTTCAAGAGGTAAATTGCCTGCCAAGCAAGTACAAGGTCCTAAATTCAAACTCTAGAACTGCCAAAAAAAAAAAAAAAAAGACTATTTGATTTTAGTGATATCTATAATTCAATCTTGATTCTTTTTTAAAAAGTTGATATTTATTCTCTTTCATAATGGCCAGGTTTTCACTTTCCTATAAGATTAGAAATGAACAAGGGAAATGCATTTTTATTCTGTCAAAAAGTAAGAAGAATAGGAAATGTATTTGATCACAATTCTAAACAATTTCTACAGATCAATTATAGAACAGTTGTTTTGTATGATATGGAGAACCCTGAGATAGACCTTGAGTTAGATGGACAAATGTTCATATATCATTTTAGTTTTCTTCCACTGTCATTTAAAAAATATTGTATATTTCTCTTCAGACATGAATTATATTTTAAAAGTAATGAAAAAGAGCTGGGTGGATGCCTGTAATTCTAGCTATCCAGGAGGTGAACACAGCAGGATCATGGGTTTGAGGTCAACCCAGGCAACAGTTAGTGAGACCCTTTTTCAAAATCAAGCTAACATGGTGGCAGACATCTTTGGTGCCAGCTACTTGGGAGGTGGAGGTATGAGGATTATGGTCAGAAGGCAGGTCAGGCAAAGTTAGGAAAACCCTGTTAGTCAAACAATCTAAAAATAAAAGGACTGGGGACATGGCTAAAGTGATAGCGTGCTTGTGTAGCAAGTGTGAGACCCTGCATTTAATCCCCACTAACACATTAAAAACTGTACAGTAAAAATTCATTACTCTTAATAACTAACAGCAGAAGCTTTTGTGAGTAGAGACTCATTATTTTGGAAAACAGTTACCCCAAATACAAATAATCTGTAGACATTGGATATTTACTTAATGGAGCTGAAGGAGCCTTAGGGACTCAAATGTAGTGATTCAAAGGCAGGTATGCTGTACCATCTGATCTTATATCCTGATCTCATTCAAAATAAGGGAAATGATTCCTCAGATAGCCTCAGATGAGAACATTTATTGGGAGCCTACAAGCAATCAAATAGTGGATCCGAGAGTGTATTGTGCTGAACAAGAGTCAGTCTAAGAGGGTATACATGTCTTAGGGCTTAGGGTTTCTGGCCGTGTTAGCTGTGGCTACATAATGTTTTCCAAACTGGAGAGAGGTAGAATACCATTAGGATTAAAGAGATCTGGAAAATGAGAGGCCAGGGAATGTGAGAGTAGACAATGGAAATTTTGGAGCTGAACAAAATTCTTGAGCAGATTTAATTTCTTTAAAATGAAGTTTGCCTAAGGCATATTTATATAAGAAGTAATTACCTTGGGTTTCTATAGACTATTGTTTAGTTATAAATACTTTCCAGTTTTCTCAAAGTATTGAATCTGTTGGGAAGTTTTTAAAATTAAAAACAGGAAGGAAGGGGAGGAGGGAGAGAGGAAAGGAGAGAGGAGGGAGGAAGAGAGGAAGGGACAGAGGAACAGAGAAGGGTAGGAAAGAGAAGAAAGACAAAATGAACTCTCCATGAAATGCATTTGAGAATGACTACAAGCAGTTTTCTTAAAAATATCAGACAGCAGGCTATTTTACACTTTTTCCCTAGAGTACTAAAAGCTATTTTAGGAAACTAGTGAATCATGATTTAATACTCAATTGCTTTTCCAGCAAAATAAGAAATTCCGCTAGGATGTTAGTCATGATTTCATTTTCCCTATAATTTGAACTCCAAGTGGTAGGCTGAAGCTGCACCATTTATTTTGCTTCTTTTTATACAAAATCTCTGCATAATGAGTTTAACTGAATGACAGAACAGATTCTTATGTTCTCTTTATAATGCTTCTTTTTTATAATGGAAAAAAATTTCATCTGTAGAATATTTCACTTGCTAAAATTTTAGTTTTATTTATTGATTTCTGGATCTATGTTCTTTTGCATGAAAAGATTGATATATATATTCAATAATTATTGGGCAAACCTCTGGTATTTCTTTAAAATTCAGTCTTTTGTTAAAAGTATGAGATTGTCCATTTATGTATACTTTATATTGGTGTTCCTTTAAATATTGAACAAGAATTATCCTTTGCCTACCTCTAGCTCAAAGATGAATACCTTATGACAGCATCTATTAATAAAAATTACAATTACACCTTATAATTTTGAAAATCTCCTAAGAAGACAAGAAATATGATATTGCATGATGAGAATGAATTAAGTGAATACTACACATCCATTATTACCCCTAGATACTCAGTCTTCTGTGATTTTCCTCAATCAGTGAGTGACTAAGGAGTTTTGGAACTCCTAATACTCCATGAGAGTGTTATTTATTTATTTATTTATTTATTTATTTATTTATTTATTTTAAGAGGACCTATCTCCCACAAAACAATTCTTTTCTTTTTTTTTTGCAGCACTGGGGTTTGAACTCAGGACCTCATGGTTGTTAAGCAGACACTGTACAATTTGAGCCATATACCCCTGCCATAAACGAATTCTTCACAGAACCTAGAGTCTTGTGGAAAATGGTATGAACAACATGGGCTTTGAGAACAGGGGGAAGAGAAAATCCAAGAGTCAGATGTTGCTTGCTTGGGTCAGGATCCTAAATCCTCCTGCACCTAGAGAGATCACTTATTCACATTCCTCTGTCTGAATGGTGTATCCCTCACCTCCACCCATGTTACTGACCACTTCCTCCAGTGACTGTCAGTCCAAAAAGAAGTGCTCTGTAGAAGATGCAAAAGAAACAATCATGTGCAGGAGTGGTCCTCATTCATGAATTGACCTTGAAATTCAGGAACCTCAGTCCATAGTGAGTCTGACCAGAAGGAGAAAGACTCCTTGTGCCAAAATTTCAGGCCAATAATGTGAAAATGTACACCCTGAACTACAACAAATTCCTCCATAATACAATGGTGTTCATTATGACATTCTGTTCTTCTCCATTCAACACACTATTATTCTTTACCCTGGTTCTGATGCAAGTGATTTTTTTCTGGTCTTTTAAAAAAATGATCCTTAAAAGACATATATTCAGGCATGTCTGCACTTTCTGCACCATACTGAGAATTTGTACAGTGTACACACAACTCACATAAGGTAACACTTACTTCATTTAGGCAATCAGTTCACCACTTCATCTAGATACTTAGTTCAACTGTCCAATTTAGGTAAATAAGACCTTATTGAATACTTGTAAATCAGTTGAAAATTGTGAATGTATATAGCTATATTCGTAATTCATATAATATCCTTACACTTACCAGCATTCTTTTATTTGTTTCTATTTTATTCCCAATTGCTTTAAAGTGTATTTGTTTATTTACTTTTGATAAGTAGCAGTTGAATTTTTCTGACTTTTTTGTGAGGACTCTTCTAAGTCAGGGACTAGGCCTTCTCCTCTTCTCTGCCTACAATAGAATGTTTGGCTTACAGTGGTTGCTTAATGCATGATGATATTAATACCCAAAATATTTCGCATGAATGCAAAAGAAAAAATGTTTCTAGCCTTTATCTGCTATCATTTTCATTTACTTTTGGCACTGGCAAGACAGAAGATTTGCAATACTTGTGAGTATAGGCATGATGCACTTAGATGTGCCTTTCCATCTCTTCACAAGATAAAACATATGCCATATAACAATAAGTACTGCAATTTTATGCTGAATTGAAATATTTTAAACTTTGATGGGCTCAACAGATATGCACACAGAGAAAAAGATAGATGTCAAAGAACAGGAAAATGTTTAGCTATCTGTGTCTTCAGTCCTGCTGGCGCTGGGCCCATGTTGGTGCTGCATTCTCAACACGTTTATGAGGAAGTGACTTATACATAATTTATCTGATGAGTTTACAGATGTGTCTACACAGGCTAAAATGACGTAAGGTGTATATTTTTATAACATCAAAGTTATAAACATGCTTTACCAACTCGTCACAGTTATCAAAGCCTACCTTATTTTCGGTGGGAAGCAAGGAGGTAAACTCTGCTTGTAGGTGTAGGAAATTCATGTGTTGATTTATACTCCTGCAGAACATTATTTTTCTAGTTGAAAGAAAAATCTGTTTTACAAAAAAACTTAAGATGTGTGATTCTTTCTGTTAATATTATTATCCAGGAAAAGTTCAAATAATGCAAAAATGAAACAAAATGTGAGTGGTAAATTATTATGAAAATAGGTCTGAACTGGGGCTCGGAGCCATTCTAGGCTCTCCTGTGGCCTAACATAAATCATTTCTTCCAGAAGGATGTTTATTTTGTCTGTACATATACAAAGAGGTTGGACTAACTCAGAGGTTTTTATACCTTGCATTTTAGAATGTATTTGACTTTAAAAAGAAAAATCTAATATCCAGGCCCCATCCTTAAAGATTTTGGTTCAATTGATCCTAGAGGTGTGGAAACTGAGGCTTAGAAGCTCTTCTGGTGATTTTAAGACTCAACTGGAGTTGAGCTTCATTGAACCTTAGTGTCTACAGTGTATGATTCTGTAATTCTGGATGAATTCCAATTTCATATAAGTTCCTAAACCCACGTTCATGTACACATGGCAGTTTGTTAATTAATCTGGACTTTCATTCTAGTCCGATTGTAGTTTTCTACATAAGTGAGGACTAGATTTTCAATAAAAACAAGAAATCCCTGGCGCTCTGAATGCTGGTCCAAGTAATAGTTAACAGGGAAGACAGACGGAAAGAGAAGCACAGAAACACATATAAGCACGGACAGAATACAACCTTTCTAAAGGCAATATTATATCTGTTCATTAATATTGAATAAAATTCTATTGAGTGCTTCCTTACATAAAATAATTTATAATTCAAAACTTTTATAAACTTTCATACTTTCAACATAATTTAGCAAACACAAAAAGCTACAGAAATGCTGAGACTTGGTCTAATCAAAGGAGACAAAAATCTATCTCAATGAAGAAGCTGCCCAATAATTATTTATTGAGTGAAAGTTTTCCCATGTCTGATGGAGACCTCACATCTACCTAATCGTTGGGAAAAAGTTTTCCTTAGAAAAATGTTGGTAGCTTTTGCTTTGTTAGAGAACCCACTTAATAGCATCACTATGAACCATACACAATCAGGCCAGCAGAACTTCTGTGGTTTGGCCAAAGGAAAGAACATTAGTGTACAGAATTCGTCTTGGCAGTTTTCTTATTTATCTATATAACCACCCTTCCCCTATGTGAGAAGTTAAGAAACAAAGAAGAATAAAAATTTAAGAGTGAGCTTAAAGGAGCTATGAAAAGAAAGCTGTTCTACTGCTTGGCATTTTTTGCTTGCGTAACATGTACTCTGAAAAAAAGTCCAGAACCAAGTATTTCTCTCTCTCTCTCTTAAAAATAAGTTTTCTATACACCTTTCTTCAGCTCTGTCTCCTACCAGTGCCAATCTGTATCACTGCTTTGCTGAATAATAAATGAAATCTAGGTGAGATGTCAGTTTCAAATGTATAATTATCATTCATGCAGTTGTTTCTAAATGTTTTACTTGCTCCACGCTAAGCTCTTCAAAGATATAGGCTATGCCTTTCCTATTTTGAGTACTCTATTCACTGGCAATTAAGAAATGTTGAAGAAAATAAAAGATTAAATTAAGATTGCCAAAAAGTCACAGGCAAGCTTTGAACTATAGATTTCATATTTGTGAATAATTTTATTTTCTTCTGTGACTTCCATTTTAAGGTATTCATCTTTTATGTATATGTAAAAAAAGTCCTCTTTGATTTTGATTCTGTTATCATTAATTTTCAGTTAATGAGATGCATGAAACAGGTCTGCTGCTGAGCAGGTTGTTCATATAATAAGCATATTAGGATCAAAAACTTCATGCCAGTTCTTTCGTAGCTCTCTGTCAGGCCAAAGTTAAGAGACTAAAGTTGTGGTTCAAAACTGGAATGTGAGAACTGTGCCCCTATTTTGCTGCCTTTGTTTTTCTCTGGTCACTTTTTCTGCAGTCAGTGAGGCTAATCTATGAGGCAGGGCAGCAAGGAGAGGAGTAATTTTCCATAGACCAGGTACCAAGAGTTGTATGTGAAAGACTGCCTAATTTTTAGATTCTGTTTTTCCCCACAAAGGGCTTCATATACAGAAGCAGGTGAATTTGTAGTAGCCAAATTTTTAAACCATGGATAGCATTTATTCATTCAATCTTTTTCTAAGCCATGGTGATATAAAATTCTTAATTTTCAAACAACCTATTCATTAATTTTGGTGTAAAATGTTTTAAGTCAATTGAAGCTTGTATACACACATGCACGTGCACACACACACACACACACACATACACACACACACCACCTTAACTATTCACTCTGCTAGCAATCCTTCTCATTCTTTACTAAGTGACTTTAACTGCTGTTCAATGAAGGCTCTTCCTTTTTCCAGGGACATTCTCTGTCCTTGAGTTAATGATGATGTTTCTGATGCCAAACCTCCTGTTATATGATATTAATCAAAGTCTTCTGCTTACTTCCTAAATTCCAGAAGGAAGGAGTGGCTCTCAAAATCATGATATATGACCTATTATAATTAATTGTCTTTCTTGCATTCATAAAGCACTAATTTGCTGTTAGTTTTACTATTGCCTCACTCTTTTCATTCCCATATTTTCATTTCCATTTGAAAATATCTCAATGAAAGCAAATATTGCAATGTTAAAATCCAAAATGTTAGATGCAGTGTAGGGGGACAGGAGAGGAGATATCTACCATACATCCACTGGAGGACAAATTAAAAAAAAAAGTTATTGGGAACAGATAACCTGACACAATCCTTTGTTACTAAAAACAAGACCAGTGTTGCTGTTCTGGTTTAAATCCTTCATGAAAAACTGGAGTACATGCATATATATATTTTTGTAATTTAAAGTGTAAAAATGCTCACCATGTAATCTGGACTCTCTTCTCTATGTAATTATAGTCATTTTCTAAAGTGTCTAGTATGAAAACATAGAGTCATAACTGTAGATTTCAGTAATTTCTCCTGAAAACAGTATCTCAGAGCTTAAAATCCATTATACTGTTCTTTGTAGTATATATCCCAAACTACTTAAACTGTTTGCTGTTGAGATGAGTATTGATCACACCAGAAAGTCAAGGGTGCTCTTTCTTCACTGAGACTGTTAGTCCAATTGTCATCTTTGGTACCTGTCATGTAGCCCAAGGAACAATGAAATATGAGGGCATTTGCCCAAAGTAGTTTTGATATCAATGGGTTATATAATCAAACCAATGAATCACCACTGAAATGATGGGCAATATGCAGAACAGGATTTAAAAAGAGAAAGAAATCATGGGTGATTCATAGCTTTTTCAAAAAACTCTTTCATTGCTTTAAGCTATGTCTATATATTTAAAGAAACATCAGAATGTTTTTCAGACTACAAAGAAAATACCCTATCTCCTAGTCTTGCCAGAACCCTTGAACTGTAACTTCAATAGACAATAATTGCTTTTTAAAAATTGTCCTGTTTGATAAAACTTGTTTGGATAGTTTACTGTGGAAAAGTCAAAACTTTCACCTGGGCAGTTTCAAGCTAAATCAGGTGAAGAATAGATAAACACTGTTAATGTTTCCTTTTTTCTCACCATTTCCATTCTCTGCCTTTGTTATTATTTGTAGTACTTCTGAAGCAATATTCTCCTTTTCATCTATTTACATTATGCATTCTTTCTATAACCACCTACATTTAAAAAAAAGAAGATAAGCACCGAGAAAAACAATATTGCCATTCAAGTTTTCTATCATGAAAAGTTATGTTTTTCTCAGGTGAAGTCATATTGTGGAAATTTAACCACCTGGTAATAAGAGCTCAGGTAATATGCCTTTACTATATTGGTTTTGCAACAAACTACATCTTTGTTGACATGCTAAGGAGCATAGTGATGGCTTCTATGAGAGAGTTTAAAAAGACATGTCCAAATGTCTCCAGCTAAATCACGCTAGGAGATTGGGAAATTTGATGATTTTTGTGTGTGTAACAGAGAGCTGTTGGAATAAGGATAGGAGTTGCTGTATGTTGCATGACAAGATCTAGGAGGGAGTACATAAATATTCCAAAAAGTAGGTCAGTTATAATGTGAACTCAGAAAGAATTTATACAATGACCATGCTGTGTATGTTGATTCTCCTTTGGTCCTTCTCCATTTTATCATCCTATTTGGTTCCATCATAGCATCAGTAACAATTATTTATTTTCTGTCTTTATCACTAAGCTGTAGGAGCCATAAAGTCAGGTGTCTTATATCCTCAGCACCAAGTTGAGTATATGGCCTGTAACTTTTCTAATAGTTACTACTTATGGCTACTCAGCACTTAAAATATGACTTAATCCAACTGAGACATGCCAGACCTCACTTCATTTTTAAGACTTAGTGCAAAAAATCTTTTAAAAATTTCACAGTGATTACCTATTAAAATCATATTTTAGATTTATTTGATTCAATAAACTGTACTATTCAATTTTACCTGTTTCTTTTTTCTAAATATTTAAAATTCTATTTGCTCATAATATATTTCAATTAAATAATGCTTGCCTAAAGAATTAAATACTATGTGCTTAAAGAACAGTGAATGAAAGGATGGATGGATGAGCAAATGAATGTGCCTGGTTTTGAGCTGACACTATCAAAATAACACTACCTAACTTTTGAAAGAGAGATAATAGATCAACAATTGTGGCAGAATTTATTAATGTCTCAAATCTTTACCTCCTTCAGTATCAGTGCCCATTGATATGTGCCTTTGTAGTTTATCCCAGTAAGGAAGGTGGAATGTCTTTCCTTACCCTTTTCTTTGGGGTGGATGACTATAAGAATTAGTTGGTCAATGAACCATTATGAGTAGGATGTGATGAATGGTTTGAACAATGTTTACAATAGTGAATTTGTCTCTAGTACTGTTGCTGCTGTGAGAACTTGCCCAGGTTAAATGGTTTATCCATGGCAGAAGATAAATGACATGTAAAACAGAATTAAACTGTCCCAGTGGAGCCAAGCTGCCAAATCCTTAGCCGATTTCCATCCATAGGAACAAACCAGCTGGGATCAGCTGACTCCAAGTGACCCACACACCTGTGAGCTAGATAAATGCTTGTTACTGTATGTTGTGGACATTTTGTGGATGGTCGCTATCCAGGCTTTATTTGAGATACCTAACCAATATAGGAATGGAATCTTTAGAACTGAGCTTTCATTCTTCAGTGTAACAATTTACATTGGAGACCCCACGGTTTTATTTAACCCCCCCAACTAACTTCTTAGATAAAATATTTTTTTATCAATGATGACAAATATGAGAACTAGGAAAGATATTCTAACAGAATCTGGACAAATTCATCCCAGAAGTTTAACTCATTGATGATAGTAGGGGTTCTTCAGGCAAGCATCAGGAGGGATACTAAGACAAGAAATGAAAGAGCATAGCATGACACTTATTTTTTTCAAGGAGGTGCTAATTTATTATAAAAAGATATTTTTATAAGGGTTCCTGAATTTTTGTTGTTGTTGTTGTTGTTTGGGAAAATTGTTAATATGAGATGCTAATAAGTATACTCAGTTTTGTCTTATTACACTAATTGCTAGAGGATACTGACTTTGCTTACTTGTTCATACCCTACTTTGTCCAAGCACAGTCTTGAGAAGTTTCTCTTGATGTGTGACTGATTCCTTGGGCTTTTGTGATGTTGCATAAGAATACTGAGGCAGAACTGGAATTATAACTAGAGAAGTAGAGGGATAAGGTTAGAATATTGTTCTTTTGCAGAAGACAGGAAAACCAGGGATAAAGGAGGAATTGGTGAAGCAGTTTTAAGTAGCAGAAACCAGAGAAAATGAGGTTTTGGAGCCAAAGATAGAAAAAGAAAGGAGATTTTAACAAATGTTTCTGAAGGTTCTATTGTTCAAATTCTCTTTACAAGATCTGACAACTATAGGTAGAAAACGAGTTGATTTATTGATTTTCTTAACACTATTGCCTTTCTGAGACTAGTATGTATGGATCACAGCTTTACAGTTCAGTAATACCCTCAGCCATGGTTTTGCTTTCTGAGGTTTCAGTTCGCCACAGTCAATTGCAACCTGAAAATATTAAATGGAAAATTCAAGAAATAATTCATGTTTTAAATTGAACACCCATCCCACTCCCTCCCAGGTAGATGTGAATTATCCCCACCTGTTAGTTACTTAGTAGCTGTTGGGGTTATCAGAACAATTGTCACAGAATAGCAGTTCTTGTGTACAAGTAATCTTTATTTTCCTTAATAACAGTCACAAAGTACAAGAGTAGGATGTACCAGGACATAACTCTGGCACTATGTAGCAACCCTGTAGGAGATACAGGAAAAACAAAACAACAACAAAACACTTTTCTAAGCATTCAGTACTCCCCATGGTTTCAGGCATCCACTGGGGAGTGCGTCTTCCACAGATGAGAGGAACCAATGTAATGACTTCGTACAAAAAGTCTAACATGAGCCAGAATCGTAGCACGGTGAATAGAATGGAGAAAACACAGGACCTTCAAGGTTACTCACCACCCATATCATTTACTAACTGCATAACTGGGCAATTAACTAAACCATTTCTGATTTATATAAGGCAGTAAGTATTAAAATGTCAAGAACATTACATAGACATACATGCTAGTTTAAATATTGGAGCACAGCATTTTCTTTATGAAAATTCAAGGTTTTCTTATGGTTACTGTGAGAATGGACCTGAATTCCCAAACTGTGCTTCAAAGTCAATAGCTACAGCTACTGCTTAAGCAGCTGCTAATCGACAGAACTGTTTCCCATATAGTTATTTTTGTGGAAAGTCAAAGAAACTCTGCTTACTAACCTTGGTTGATAAAGAGCTTTACAACATAGAGAAGAGGACTCAAATGCTGAGAACTCAACAATAAAGTTGCTACTTAAGGGACTTTTAATTAAAACTCTGGACGGTTACTTCATATGTGACTCTATTATTATATTTACTTCAAAGGGAAGACAACAGAGGCATATCCATGACCAAAGTATTATTTTAATCCCACTTTCACATACTGTTTTCAGTAGTAAAATAGGAAAACGTATGGTGTTATTTCATGGAAGGTCACTGACATAATTCAGGTTTTCACTGGTAATACAACCGGTGAATCACAAGGTGGCAGCTGGGTTTTAGATGCTGTTCAGCTCAGAAGAGCCACATAGGAAAGGCATTAGTAATTCCATATCTGTGATTTGTACCTATAATACAAAACTGATGGCTGACACTGTGTAGGTAGCAGCCTGCCCAAAGCTGAGCAGAAGAAATGGAAGGACAAAATTAGATTAAAAATAATTTTTTAATTGGAAAAAAGCAAGCCAGCATCATGTTTGTGGCATAAAATGAGGTTTAGATGTAGAGGAGAGTAATGTGTCCTCATGCACAGCTATGAGACAGAGATGGATTCTAAAAACCTCCACCAGATTCTTCCTGTGTACCTGTGAATAATGTTTAACATTAAGTGGCAAGGCAAGATCATCATAAACAATGATGTCTCGGTATGTAGCCAGCCTATTAGCACAGTGTGCCACACTGGAGTGCCACAGATGAGAAGAATAGATGACAACAGGACAACTGAGCAGATGTAGTTTGGTGAGCTGATGTGGGGACTGCCACAAGCTGTGAGGACAGATACAGTCTTATGAGGACATTGAAATACAATTTCAACAGACACGGTGGACTGCAGTGGACTGCTGGGAAGCCAGAAACCCTGATAGATTGTTCTGACATGCAGCAATCAGGGAGAGCAACCTCATTTTCAAGGCAAAATATCAAGCAAATGATATGAAGAGTGGACTCACAGGGGCCTGGGCTCTGACTACCCTAGTAGAAGCTAAGATAAACAAAACAATTGTTGTGCATGCAGGTGGGCAAGGAAAGCTGCATGGGTGTGGTCTCCAAGCCAGATTAGTTTACTGGAGCCAAATATCCTGAAATACACTATGTTGCATGCTGATGCAAAGGTAGATGTTTTTGTGGAAAGGGCCCAGGGAAGATATTTCAGTCAAGTTTCATAACCCCATAAAAACTGAGGTTTAAATGATGGAGGAAAACACATCTTCAGGCTTTACATACAGGGAAAACTGACTAAGGATTTTGAAACCAATGAGGTTAGAAATTCTCAGCAGTTACAACCCAGTGCATAGCAGTGTACATGCATAATGTTTAATATATTATTGATTATCCATTAATAAAATATCTTAAAACTCTGTGCTGATCCTGCATTCAATTATTTCCATGATTACTACCATAGGGGAATGTGTCTCAGAGCAATATTCCATGAACTACATTACCAAGGGATTACTGAAAATATGCTGGCTGACATATATGAGTTTTGTCATTTGTCAGATATCATCTCTGCTTAAGTCACAGTGTTTTTGTGAAGACCAAAAGTGATGATAGATATAGATGTGATTTGTAATCCATCAAGCACCATGCACACATATTGCAAGACTTAAAGTATAATCAAGAGGACTTCAACAATGTTCAAAACAGACTTACTACAATTGACTCTTTTACTCATCTCAGCTTTAAAAGATAATAATATGGTTTGTCTGCCAGTCACGTAAGGCAAATAAAAAGTGGCTTTGAGAATAGTTTAGGCACCATTTACTCAGAAATGTTCCCATTAAGAGAATAAAAGAACAAAATTTCTTCCTCCTCTTATCATCTTAATCGTTCTAGGAAAACCATGTTCCTATTCAAAGCCAAGTGTTGTGTACTTTGCTTAGACCTTATGCTACTTCTGAATAATAAGACGGGGCACTGTTTACCAACTTATAGTCATAGTCAACTGAAAAGAACTGGGTTTTGTTCTGCTCTACCCACATCATAAGGAACACCTTCAAAAAGAAAGATTCTCTTTTGGCTAAATTGTCACTTTGTTTATACAGATAAAACAAAACAAACAAAAAACTCCAAAAACAACTTTGAATGAAAAGCAAACTCAAATTTACTTCTTCAGAAGATTGTGACTTCTTTTATTGCTATCATGGGAAAAAGAACAAGGAGAGTGAATTAAAGGAATATTTCTTCCTCTTTTTTTTTTTTTTTTTTTGTGGTACTGGGGCTTGAACTCAGGGCCTCCACCTTGAGCCACTCCGCCAGCCCTTTTTGTGTTAAGTGAGATAGGGTCTTATGAACTATTTGCCTGGGGTGGCTTTGAACCACAATCCTCCTGATCTCTGCCTCCTGAGTAGCTAGGATTACAGGCATGAGCCACCCATGCCCAGCTCTTCCTCCTTCTTAATTTCATTTTTTAAAATCAAACTTCCTACCCCAATGAAGTCCTTTTTGTATATTTCCTCCTTAATTTTGTTTCTTTTGTCATTATGGTGGAATTGGTAATTCACTCAAATGTGGGTTATTCTCATTTTTTGGAATATCTTTCTGTGGTTAGTGAAGTCCTTTTTGTTGTAACTCTGACTGCTGCATGGGAATTCTTCAGCTTTCATGAATTCCACACCAGGGACCACACTGGGTAGAGTGCTGGCATCTGGCACACATGTCAATTTGGATCGGGGGTACTAGCTACTCAAGCAATGAGAGAGTTTTAACCAAATGGTCACCAACATATTGGACTGTTCTCTACTTTTTCCTTAATAATGAAAACACCAAAATTATGTTTCTTCATGAGAAGGGAAAGAGATAAACAAAGAATGAGAAATAAACTTCAGAAGAGTAAAAAACAGTTACATATGAAGTTTGATTCTAGTCCAAGAAACCAGGGTGACTGGCAGAAATGTGACTTGGGAGAAAGCTCCAGAGCGTCCATGATCATGGTGTAACTTCTAAATTTGGTGATCACAAAGCATCAGGGTATACTTCTCACAAATGTAGAGGAGTTGCTGTCTCATCTTTAGAGGACTGTTGGTTCAAAACAAATTTAAGAAACTTCTTATGGTTAAGTGCTCTGTTTTCTGTTTATTATCATTTTACCTGTGCCATTGCTATATTTCGTTCTTTGTTTAATATCTATTTTCCCCCTGTTTGGTATACTGGGTAACTCAGTCTATGTAAGCATAAATAACACTGTGCAGGGTTAAAAACTTTAATGTACCATTTGCTTTTGAGGCCAATAAAAAGATTATTTTTTGAGTTGAATTTAGAGGCTACCATCTGCTTTACTAATAAACAATAAAATATAAAATATGTGGGTTTCACTCTTTATATATACAATGCTTTTTGGAACTATACCTATAATGAATAATTGAAAATACAAGATCAACTAATCTTTGCTTAGAGTACAAGTTTATGATGGGTTGCTTAAAAATTATGCATCTTTAAATAAGAAGCAAGCACTTCTTACTTAACGAGTTTACCACAGAAAGTTCTTTTAGAGTCTCAAGATTCACTCAGAAAATAATTAAGAAATTTAGCAGATAGTCTAAGAAAATACTGCATGGTCACCATATTGTTGTACATTATTTCATTTGGTTGATGGTTCACTCACTCATTCATCAAATATTTATTGAATGCCTGATATGGGGCCAGACACTGTGTTACAATGTAGGATAAAATTCGTAAGTCAAACCAGACAAGGTCTCCTCTTTCATGAGATTTATATTCAGACATTTTATAATTTTCAAGATAGAGGTAATTTTTTAAGAAAACAAAAATTGCACTATTTGAAGTAAAAGTTACTGACAGTCCTCACTTTCAATGGCTCTAACATGTATCAGTTTTAATTAACATATTACTGCACAAAGCAAGAAATGCCCAAAGTATATTATAGCATTTTAGTCTAATAGCAGACTCTTTAGGCTGGAGGTACAGATTATTCAATCTTGTGGCTATTCCTCTTGATGTTTTGAATGTTTTTCAGTATACCTGAAATAGAGGACATCTGTTGCACTTTTGGTGGTCCCTAAAAATAATAAGAGTGCTAGCCAGGGCTGGGGGTGACTCAAGTGATAGATCGCCTGCCCAGCATGCACAAGACCCTGAGTTTAACCCTCAGTACCACTGAAAAAAAAAGTGTTATCAAGCTTTTCAGCATCTTGCCCAGACTACACCATTTAACCAATGAAATACACAGAAAAATTTCCTTGTGATTTTAGCACATACATACTAATTAATAACTAATCTTTTAAGCCTAAGGGAACCTCTTACAGATTTTTTAAATTCTATCAACCTCCCATTACTTGTACATTCATTGTATCAACAAATGTCTATTACTTTATTCAATCATGGATTTTAAGGGACCAGTAATAATTTGTGTCAGTGGTAAATGAGGTATGAGATAGAACAGAAGTCCTTAGCACATACCTTTCATTCTACTTCACAAAGTCCTCTTCAGCCTGTACTGTAGTGATGCCCCCTCCAGAGCTGAAACACTCATCTGCCAACTGCTAAGTGCATTGGCTGCAGACATCTCAGAGTTTGTCCCTCTCCTGGTACTGCCTATGGCTGAAGAGAGCTGTCTTGCCCAAGATATCTCTCCTCCCAGGGTGTTCGTAAGGATTCAGTGATTGGTCAGTGTGGGACATGAAGGTGAGGCCCCTTTCCTAAACCTGGAACAACATTGAGGAGCCTTCTAGGTCCAGAGCTCCCTGATAATCTGGAGTCTCTGTTGTAATGGTGTCACAGTGAGCACTCCCTCTGTCTAGCCTCACTTCCTTCCTTTCCTTATAGCCATTATTCTCAAACACTACTCAAAATGCTGTGCAACACATTCCTCAGGAGTCTGTTTCCAGGGAACTCCTGGATATTGCAGGAGTTTAAAACAAAGACAACTGCTGGGTCTAGTAACTTATGCCTGCAATACCACCTACTTGGGAGGTAGAGATCAGGAGGATGTCAGTTTGAGGCCAGTCTGGGGAAAAAATTAGTGAGAGTCCATCTCAACAAACAATCTGGGTGTGATGGTGCACATCCTGTAATTCTAACTATGAGGGGGGTACAGGTAGAAGGACGGTGTTCTGAGACCAGCTCCAGGTAGAGCACAAGCCCCTACCTGAAAAATAAACTAAAGCAAAAAGGGCTGAAGACATAGCTCAGTTAGTAGAATGTTTTCCTGGCAAGCATAAGGCCTGACTTCAACCCCTCAGTGCAGCAAATAAGTAAACAACAGCAACAACAAAAAGCTAGAGATAACTAACACAAAAATAAGTCAATATGAATCTGAAATATTTATATATCTGTACCTGTTTTTATGCTTTTAAATCCTCCAACTTTTCTGTGAGTAGTAATATTATATATATAATGAGACCCTCTACATAAAGTTTTGATATTAATATTACTCATTGTTTAAGAACAACTTTTAAGGAACATTTTGAATTTCTTAAGTGCTTTTCAAAAAACATTTTTTAGAAATAAACAACCATTATAGACCAAACACATTATGATGACATAGGACAAAAGCAATTGAATACATAATAAAGATTTGAATCTTTGAAAACCAACAACATATGTGATATATTTTCAAATTTTCTATTTTTATTGACTAGGATATGAAGGAGATTAAAAAAAGTTTGTAGAGAAAGAGAAGAGTTCACAAAGTATGCGTGACTATAATAAATATTGCTCACTTCGGCATGAATGAAGAAACATCCCGTGTTCCCTTGGGTCAAAGTTTGACTTTTCTTTAAATTAAGTAGTTAATCTTCAAACTGTATGATAAAATTCCATCTGGGTAGTGGGAAGATGGATGGAAGGACACCCATATTTAACTTACCTTAGCATCTATATTAGTAGAACTCACTGGTGGGTTAACAATTTTACTTGCACCCAATGTGGTGTGCATTCCACTTTGGATGGGCAGATCAGGAAGGAAGATTGTGGTTTGAGGCCCATTTAGGCAAAAAGTCAGTGCAACCTCTGTCTCAATAAGCAAGCTGGGCATGGTGGTACATACTTGTAGTCCCAGCTATGCAGGAGGCATAGGTAGGAGGATCATGGTCCAAGGCTGGCCTCAGGCAAGGGCTGGGGGTGGGGTGCATGTCTCAATTGGTAGAGTATCTGCCTAGCAAGTACAAGGCCCAGAGTTCAAACCCTAATACCACGAAAATAGAAAAAGGAAATTTATTTGCTTACTCATAACCTCAAAGTTAGGCGTTTAGAAGTTGTACAGAACTTCTTGTCAAGTTCTGTCAAGGTGTAGAACTTGTCAAGTGTTTTAAGAGGGTAAATAGAGCAGAATGGGAAGAATATCTATGAAATAACCACTACCAGCAAAGTATTAGGAGCATGAGAAAAGAGCTTGTGAAGTGAGATTTGCAGCACACACACCCAAGTTCCAAGCAATGCTTCCAGGGCATTCTGATTGTGTTTGACACTGGAAGGAGCACCATGGAAATAGGAATAAATTACTGCATCAAAGAAAAATGTAAAAACAAATGGAGGCAAGTTTGGCTGGAAAACTGTGTTTGAGCAGCAAAGTCCTTTCTGCAAATGAAGTCATGTACAGAAGACCAATATGTCACATGCACATGAGGACAGGCTCTGTTTAATGTTGGAGGTATGCACCGGGGGTATCATGGGGTATGCACCCTCAAGTTTCTAGTTTCCATGGTGCAGAGAACAAAAACCCATTGAGGTGTTGGAAAGTTTTCAACAGTAAGCACCGAAAGCAAGGATTATATTTTGATTTATGTTTTGTTGCTTCTTGGAATTTATTTTCACCTTTCCCCTTTCTCATAGTACCTAAGAATTCCCGGCACATGGTTTGGATGGAATTGATTACCTCTTGTCTCTGGGAGTGGGCTCTAACTGGCTTAAGCCAGACAGCACCTCATCTCTAGGTCACACTAATTGGTTCAGGGTTGATTTGCTGGATTTGTATCTGAAAATAACATAACTCCGGGAGCTACCAGTTGTTATATTGTGACAGTAATGGAGGAGGCTCACAAGATTGGAGTCAGCACTGAGGAAGTGGCCCTGAGAATCAAGGACGGTCATCCTAATGAATTCATTTCAGCCATTGGGCTGGGATTATCTAAGTCCAGCATGATTTCTCAATTACACAACAAGCATTTGCCTCTACTCTCTTCAAGCCAATTATTAATTGACTTTTCTGTTATAACAGGAAAGTGTTATAATTGATAGCAATTTTAGTCTAGCATCCAGAAGAAGACCCAGCACATAGTGGAAAGCTCAGTATTTGTTGATTAACAGAGATAGGAGCTATGGATTCTCTTCCCACACTTGGCGCTGTATTGCGATTTATTAACAACTCCAAGTCTTATTTCCTTTATTTGTAAAACAAAAGAGCTTCTCAGATTCATCTAAAAATTCATTCCTATTCTAACACAGTCTCTTTATCCTTTGGGCAGATTATCATTTACATGTCTGCATCTTGGTTAACCTTTAGAGGTTTGTGAGTCCAGGCACTGATTCAATTCTGTAGGAATATGCCCCTTTCCCCCACCAAGAATCTTCCTTGGCTGAAGTTAAGGTATCCCATTCCTTCCTTAGCTGACTGCCTGGGTGTGAAATTATGGTGACACACAGAAAAGAAGCTGTGTGTGGCATGATTGGGAATATAGATTTCATAGGAATCAAAGTGGGTTATCACTTTTGTTTGATAGTTTCCTCATCATTTGTGAAAGAGGTGGAAGGGAAGCCCTGGAAGGTTGTAACAGGAAATTGTGTTAATTGAGGGACACTTAGAGTTCTTATCAAAATTTCAGGATGCTTCTGAGCTCTCAGCAGAATAAGTTTAAAAATGGAAAAGAATGCTTTCTTTGGGAAAAAAGTGTAGTCTAGCTACAAAGTTGCTCTAATTTAAGGCTGAGCCTGTCTGAGACTTTCGTCAAAGCACCATTATCTTGGATCTTCAAGACAGGGTGAAGCAGAAGTGCTTTTTCTTACATACTTCCATGGTTAAAATTGTTTTCCTAATAGTCGCAACCTGGAGCAACACTGTTCAATAGAAATATAGTGCAAACATAATGCAAATGAAACGCCATGAGATTTTAAATTCCTGATAACCACATCTTTTTTAAAAAGTTAAAGGAACAAGTGAAACTAATTTTGATAATATTCTATTTTATTCAGCATAATACATTAAAAATAAAAATTTAACACATAATCATTGAAAAATATATTTAGTATTTTGCAGCTTTTTTTTTTTTTTGGTTCTAAGTCTTTAAAATCTGAAATGATGGCACATTTCAAATGTTTAACAACCACAGTTCTCTGTCTTGGTCAACAAAGATTCAGAGAACAGTTATTGCCTTCTGGGGTTTTTCTCTGTTTGGAGAGAGGTGATCTAGGGGGTTGCTAAAGTACAACTACTACTTCACACTGTAGCTGGTATCTGAAGAGCCATCTTATCTTTTCTCACAAGGGAAAAAGACTTAGTATGGCTGGACACCAGAGAAGAGGGAGGGGATGACAAGAAAGGAGAGTGGAGGAGGTTGTGAGGTTTTGAGTATTTTCCTAACCTTGCAAATCAGGGCCAGATGTTTAGATGTAATACTGAGCACAATTACAAATCACCAAAAATGTTCACACAGGGAGTGACGAGATTTCAATTAGTATTTTAGGTCTTGTAGTCAGTCTCCTTGGCTTCTATATATTGAATGGGTGGTGAAACAATATTTCAAACATTAATCTGTTTGTTCTCCTTGTAAGTCCTCATTTTCTCTTTTTCCATTTAGCAGACCCTTTGCTCATCACCTCAGGAAAGATATATGGCAAGGTGAAAAATAGAAATGTTCTCTCTGGCTCTTTTGATCCAAAATTGCCTTAGGGCCATTTAGAAATTATGTAAGATAGAAACAGGAAAAGAATGTGGAAGTATAGGAAAAATGATTTGGGCAAAAATACAAATAACGAAGGGCTGTCCTCCAGGCAGAGAGGAAAAGGGCAAGAGAAAAGAAGAAAGGAGAGAAGAGAGGGATGGCATTACAGTGCCGGGGATCTGAGTTCTGCTTTCTGAAGAACCAGTCCCCATTGAAAGGCCATCTGTGAAGGAGAGACAACACCATAAATGAAAATGACGTGATGCTGCAAAAGGTAGATATGGCCACAGGCAGCCTGGAAGAGACTGTGCTACCTAAGTGTGGTGAGGATGAAGCAGAACGATGCACTTGGCAGTGGTGATGTCTTGTGAGGATGAGGGAGGAAATGCTCATTTGATCGCTCTCCCTGGGCTGTTTTGATTGTGGAAGACCTCAAACCTCCCAAATGAATGTGTTTACATTTCTGGCTATCCTGGCAGGTCCAACACAGCTTTAAATCAGCAATCAGCCTGGCTCATGGAAAATAGTACAATCTCTACTAGGCACCTGAGTTTGTTAATTGAGATCCATGCTAGTAAGGGTGCTAAAATGAGGTTACATAGTCCATGGAAAAGGCTACTGCAAGTCAAGTAGGGGAGGCTAAGTCTCTCCAGTGAAGTAGAAGCCCAGACAGGGAGAAGGAAATAGTATCAAGTGCTGTTTAGAAGGCAGAACTGCATATTTCTTGAATGGGTATAGTGGACTAAGGAAAAAGAAAAGTTGGCATTTTTTACCTAAATAAACAGTAAAACTTTCATAAAATAATTATACTTCTGGGGAAATTAACAAACACTAGGTACTGTTCTAAGTGTCTGACAAATAACTCATTTAATCCATAAAGTAACTCCATGCTGTGGGAATTATTATTTTAACCCCCATTTAATAAATGAGGACACTGAAGTTCAGAGGAGCCAAGAATTTCACAAAGTCATTGCTTGTAAAGAGCACAGTCAGATCTTAAACACAGCACCCTGCTCATACACTTCTACTCTTGTCAGATAACAGGCTAAACAAAGCTCAGAGATTTATTAAAACCAACAGGAAACTTACAGGAATAGTTTTCATGGCACTGGATACATAATAACTTTTGTCCATACTCCATGCCTATCTTTAATTCTTTTGTTTCAGTGTGTTATAGAAAAAAACACACTTAAAAAACTTACTTAAAAAAAGTAAGTTATTATGGACTTCAAATATAAGTGTTCTTGAGTCTGTTTTGCAGTGCATTTAGCAACTTGAGTCACAGAGGCTCCCAAATGCCTTTGCTTATTCACATTTAAAAGGCAGTATCTAGGTGATTGCCTTTATCTGTATGTGAGCTGATCTCACCCTACAGGAAATGCATGAATATTCCTCTCTTGTTTCAGAACTTGAAGACTCAGAATTTCCCTGCTGAGATCCTCTGTCTCTACAAGTTCTCACAGAAATTTGAATTCAGATTAAAAGAAAAATGTTCCATTCAAAATACCAACTTCACAGAGCTGTAGGATAATGGCAAACAGCAGGATAAAACAGCAGAAACACCAGCAGGAACATGCTACTTGACACATTGGGAGTAGGAGGAGGTCCAAGGCAGAAAGCAAGATGAGAAGGTGTTTGCAGATGTGGCCATGGGTGCAGGGTGAGCTGCAAGGTGTTGTCCTCAGGTGTCAACATTGGCTGGCCTCCTGGGGCAGAGCACCTCTCAGCAGTGTTCCCATGCTTATAATTGACTCTCTTTTTGCCCATCTTCTTGCCCTGGTTCTTGATCCTTGCTGGCAGGCAATTTTCCCTCAATTTAAAAACTGTTGTCTGTCCTGACCTCTTGCTATCCTCTCCTCACTGCCAGGCGTCCAACGTTTTGATCTTCTCTGCTCTGAACTGTCCTACTCATGTTATTTTCTATTTGATAAGGGTCTTTGTTTCCAACTGAATTGCCGGGTCCAGCTTAGTTGAAATCATAGAGACAGTAAATAAAAGAAGAGGTTTGAAGCACAGATAACATAGAAAACAAATATTTATAGTGATGCTTTGGACAAAGAACATTATCACTCTATGGCTCACATTTTCATACTAGGAAAATTTTCTTGTTGTATAATCTATGCAGGAGGCACATCACAGTGCTTGGCCATTAGTAATGGATAATACCAACTACTAATATTTCTGTTGTTTTTGTTTGAACCTTCATATTAGCTTCAATTTCTCCAGATTCTCTAAACGTATTTTATAGACTGTAGACACATATTATTGACAAGTTAGCCATAAGTTCCAGGTAACATAGGAATCATTTCATACAGCCAATAAAACCATTTCACATAAAAATGGCTACATTACTGAAAGCAATCTATGTGTTCAATGCAATCACCATCAAAATTCCAATGACATTCATCACAGAGATTGAAAAATCAACCCTAAAGTTCATTTGGAAGAACAAAAGACTGCAATTAACCAAGGCAATACTGAGTAAAAAGAACAACTCTGAAGGTATCACAATACCTGACTTTAATAGCATATAAAAACAGCATGGTACTAGCACAAAAACAGATATGAAGACCAATGGAACAGAACTGAAGACCCAGATATGAATCCATGCAGCTACACCCACCTGATTTTTTGACAAAGTTGCCAAAAAATATGGAGAAAAGACACCCTCTTCAACAAATGTTGCTAGGAAAACTGGATATCTACATGTAGAAAATTTTAAACTAGATCCATGTTTTTCACCCTGTAGTAGTATCAGCTAAAAGTGGATTAAGGATCTTAATATGAAACCTGAAACTTTGAAGCTAGTGCAGGAAAGAGCAGGGAATACACTGGAATTAATAGGCATAGGCAATGACTTCCTAATAGAACTAAGAGAAAGGATTGACATATGTGACTACATTAAATGAAAAAGCTTCTGCACAACAAAAGAAATGGTCTCTAAATTGAAAAGGCTGCCCACAGAATGGGAGAAAATCTTTGTCAGCTATACTTCTGGCAAGGGATTGATAATAAGAATACAAATTCCAAAAAATCAATAGTTAATGAGGAAATAGGCAAGTGAATTGAACAGAGTATTTTCAAAGGAAGAAGTCCAAATGGCTAAAAACATGAAAAAATGCTCAACATCCCTGGCCAAAAAGGAAATACAAATCAAAACCACATTAATATTCCACCTCACTCCTCTTAGAATGGCTACCATCAAGAACACAAACAACAACAAATGCTGGCAAGCATGTGGGGTAAAAGGATTTCTCATATACTGTTGGGAATGTAAATTAGCACAACCACTATGGAAAACTGTTCGGAGACTCCTCAAAAAGCTAAAAATAGAACTGCCATATGATCCAGCAATTCCACTCCTAGGGATATACCCAAAGGAATGTAAATTCCAAATATAAGAAAGACACCTGCACACCCATGTCAATTGCAGCAACTTTAGATGGATTAGGGAGGAACAATTGAGAAATTTGACAGTTCCTATTTTTCTCCATCAGTATGGTTCCAATATTAAGAGAGGTAATAATCAGTATGAATAGCACTGAAGTTGACCTTTCTATTGCTTTCCAGAAAGAGAAACAGAAGAAGAGAGAAATGTCTTGATAATTTTTATACTCCACAGTGTGGTGGAAATGCATGTGTCTTACTTCATGACTGCAAATCATGAAGCATCAATTCATGTTTTTGCATATATCTTTCAACGTATGTCTTTCAACATTTTTCTCTTTTTTTTGTTGTTGCTTCTGATCATACTAGAGCTTGAACTGAGGGTTTTGTAATTGCAAAGCGGGTGCCCTGCTGCTTGAATCAAACCTTTAGTCCAGGGTCTTTCAACATTTTTGCTTTCAACTTTAAGCAGGACTAAGCCTTCCCAGCCTACTTCCCAATGTGCCCCATAAGTCAAAACCCCAGAACAGAGTGTTTCTGCTTCCATATTGATTCATTTGACCCATACTTATAAAAGGCCTTGGTGTAAGCGTGTTGCCAAAATGAGAAGAAAGTTTCTGTCCTTTCTGCTGGCTTCTCCCATCTCAGCAGGCCTGCTCCTCATACAATTTCCCTACTATTAACATAGAATGGGTATTGTGTTTACTGAAATCTATTAGGTGGGGTTTCATTCATTGTTGATTCATGTAGTAAGGCAAATAACTGAAATTTCACAATTCTGCATTGTCCTATTGTACAGATTTCTCTGATTAGGCTACAGATTACCTGAAGAGAAGTGATCTATGAATCAAACTATGAAACTATGTTCTAAGACTTGACAACTATCTTATTTCTGGATAAGACTATTATCATATCTTTTAAAAATATTTGAGAACACACAGTTTGATTAAATTGAACCAACATATTTACTCTCAATTTAAAAATGAAAAGATGTTAGCATATTGTAAATATTTTATATTATAAATATATCTGCATTAAGAAAGGAATTAATGAGATAGCAAAACTGCAATATTATTTAATAATAATGATGGAAGTCAGAAATTTAAAAACTGAATTTTTTTTATTGTGGAGAGACTTTGAATTTTAATTGTGGGAGACTTTGAATTATTATACTTCTGTTAATTAGTAGTTATTCAGGAATGTCTCTTAATGACCTTTTGTTCAGAAATGCTATAAAAATAACTTTCTTCCATGGAAATGTACTGAATGTCAATTAATTGCTTCGATTTTTGAGGATTTTGCTACCCAGTGAATACAACCATACTATTAGAAGTATTAAGATTGCAGACGTAGACAGTGAGGGGATTAAAATGAACATGCAATGGTATCAAGTTGCTCTTATTTCCAGTAAAATCCTTATTTGAGTTTGTTTTCTTTTAGTTATTTTCAATGTAGGTCTGGAAATAAGAGGCTAGGGGAACGGATACCTCTGTTGGATTCTAGGAGGCTGAGATGGTTTACACAATATTCAAATAATGAAAGTTTTGTTTTAGTTTGGTTTTAGTAGACAGTAATTTAATAATTACCTAAACTGGCATTTTCTTTCAGGAATCTGGGCTTATCAGGCATCCTTTTTAGTAAAATGATTCAAGATCTTTAGCCATCTACTGACCACATTCATTCTGGCAATTATGGCACCCATCTTAATATATAAAAACAGAAAAAAACTTGCAATAAAAATATCTTTCCTATGCTTTGAACTTTATATATTACATTATCTCAGTATATCTAGTTAAAGCTTTTTACAAAAGAACACTCTTCTTAGCTTATTAAGCAGTTATTTATCCAATTCTTCGGATAAAAAGAAAGCTATTTGAACTTATAACATATCTCCTAATCTTTAAAATCCTAAAATCTGTTATTCTAAGGTAGTTTTCTGTCAGCTTTAATTTAAGTGGGAGCTGGTTTCTTTTAAAGTTTTATCAATGATGTCTAACTGAAAAACAAAAACACAAAGCTTGCTGATAGCCAGTATCCAAATGAAGTAGTGTTAAGGTGTTCTTCCCTCAAGGTACTTACGGACCATGAGGTAAGTGTCTGGTAGCATCCTAACCACTCCTGGGGTGGGCTGAGTTGTGGGTGACACAGCATCACTTGTTTCTTTGAAATTTGTTCGTAAGAGAAAATGTACTGGGGAGAAAGATCTTCCCTACCCATAGTTGTTAAGTGTCATTCCCAGTTAAGAACTGAAGAGTGGCACCCATATTCATTTGCAGGGATATACATTTGTATGGATATAGCTTTTATAATCAACAGGGTAAAGATACTAACATGGTCATGGTGAAAGAATCTGAAACACATAAAGTATAGAAAACATACAGTTCTCACAAAATGCTTCCTAAAGGACACATTTTCAACTTTTTCTTTTCTCAGCATATCTAAAAAGTACTTTATCTATCTATGTATCTGTTTGTCTGTCTATCTATTTGTGGTGCTAGAATTGAGCCCAAGCCTTGCAAATGCTAGGAAAGTGCTCTACCACTGAGCTATATCCCCCAGTCATAAATAAATACTTTAAAAATTTTTTTATTTTATTCATATGTGCATACAATGTTTGGGTCATTTCTCCCCCCTTCCCTCACTCCCTCCCTTACCCCCCTGCCCCCTCTGTCTTCCCCCACCCCCTCGCTACCTGGCAGAAACTATTAATGTACAATTTCAAAACAGCTATTTTAAAACAATATAGCATTTCTATTATTTCTAAAAACAAATATGGAGTCATATTATTAAAGGCATAACATCTTCATCTTCATTCATATGTTATTTAGACCATTCTTTTTTATTAATATTTACATTATTTCCTGATGTTTGCTCTTACAAACTCTATGGTGAAAAATATTGTCCTCATATTATGCATTTATGGAAATATTTCAGGATGCATTTCTGGAAGTGGTAATGTATAAAAGAACATTGATGGTCTGGCTTTTACTATGTATTTACAAACTTTACTTATAAATGTACCAATGTATTCTTTCAATGTAATATAAAAGTATTCATTTCATCAATAATACTCATTATCATTTACCTTCATCTTACTGAATGGAATTTATTATTAGCGAAACTGAACATATACTTACACGTGCTCATTGGCGTTTGTACCTTTTCTTGTCTTCTTAGTTTCCTAATGTTTTCTTTATTGTTTTTATTGCAGAGTTGCAAGCATTTTCATATTCATTTCACTCAGTGGTTATGTGTATATCAAATTTCTCATCAAAAGCTTGGGTCAATGATGTACCTCAGAGTTACAGCTTATGGGAGACATTTAATGTCCAGCAACAGATGTGATCACCTGTGAGGAAAGTTTAGGAAGCAAGGGGCTAGAGATGTAGCTTAGTGGTAGAGTGCCTGTCTAGCATGGGTAAGGTTATGGTTTTGACCCCCAACACAGACCAAAAAACAAACAAATTAATTAAAAAGTGAGCAAACAAAGTTTAGGAAACAAGGAGAAGAAAGTTCAGGATAAACATTCAGAAGTTGAGCAGAGGAAAAGAACTCAGTAAAGGATAAAAAGCAAGAATTGTTAATGAGGCAGAAGGAATGTCAAAATAGAAGAGAAGGTATCAAGATAGCTGATATGTGATTCTGCTGAGAAACCTAAAATAATGTGTGTAGAGTTTAACTCCCTTTTGTTACTGGTAGAAAGCTGGAGAAGGTAATAGTACAGAAGCCACCATGCAGTGGGCTAATGAATGAAATGCATTGCAGATGACAGAAGTAACCTAAACATTTCTTTCAAGTAACTTGGCTATAAGAGTAAATGAGAGCTACTAGGTTTTTACCAGACAGAGAGCTGGGTCAAGTGTGGAGACACTAGCTCATTTTGCTGGAAAAAATCCAGTAGAAGACAGACTGAGTTGAATGAAGCAAGGTTTAAGAAAGCCAAGAGGCAATGAGATCTTGAAAAAGGATTGATTCCTGTGAAAATTTCTGGCTAGGGTCATCAATGACAAAATCTAATGAACATTTTTTCAATTCTTATCTTACTAGATGCAGCTAACACAATGGACCACTTACCGTCTCTGTTCTATGACTTCCATGCTATCTCTCCTGGTTCTCATCTGTCCTTTCTGAGTATATTTTCCAACCTTCTTGGGGGGTATCTTTACCCTTACTCATCTATTAGGTGTGTTCAAGACTTCATTTTCTTTCTTTATTTTTCTTTTCATTCTGTAGTCTCTCCCTAGGTTATCTCTTTTGCCTTATACATAATCTATCATTCATATGTCAGTGGCACTCACATTGAAACCTAGTTTAAACATCCTCCAAATAGACATTATATTCAATGGCTTGATCAATACTTTCCCCTAAATGTCCCCTGGAACCCCAAACTCAAACATCACAAGTTGAACTCATCTCTCTCTCTCTCTCTTTCTCTCTCTCTCTTTCTCTTTCTCTCTCTCTCTCTCTTTTTCTGCTTTATGAATTATTTATCTGTTTGTCTGGTTTTTTTTTGTTGTTGCAGTAATGGAAAATTGAATTCAGGCCCTAGAGCTTACAGGACAAGTGCTTTACCACTTGAGTAATTCCCCTAATCCTTTTGGTTTTAGAGTTTGTTTATCAGATAGGTCTCCTTTTTACTTTGCCAGGGCTGGCTTCAAACCACAGTCCTCCCATCTCCACCTCCTGGGCATCTGTAGTAGATATCTCCTGAATATCTGGGCATGCTCCCATATGCCCACCTTAAGGTATACTTTTCATTTTCTGTTCTCTCAGCTAATGTCAGTGTCAAATACTTGATGCCATATTTGGAGACCCTAGTAATATATTCCTTCATTATCCACAAGCAAGGTTTAGTCCTATTTCGTTGCTGACTTAAAGAAATTAGAGGAGAAAGGGTGGAAGACAAAGGAAATTAGATTATCTTTTTGGAGAAAAAACCAAGGTTGCCCATTTTAGATGGACGTGAGAAATACATCTGGGATGTGATGGCTGGAAGTGATGTAGGTTTGATACTGTCATGGAGAACTAAACAGAGAGCTGTGTAGGAAAACATAGTATAAATGATAATGTTGAAGTCATGTTTGGACCAATAGGCAGGAAGACAATGACCATTGATAGATATTCTTCTGTCACTTATAGCAAACAAAATTAGTGTTACTATCTGGTAGCATCTGAAGCTCACTTGAAACTTTTTGATATTTATTCTGAGAATGGGTCATAGGTGAGATCAACACTACTGGATCTCTAAGTTCTTCCTAGATGCTCAGGTTGTCAGTCTCAGAGGAAGAACACAAGCTCAGAGGTGGGACTGATGCAATTATGGGTAAGGGAAGTAGTCTGATTCTCAGGTACTCGTGAGTTTACCTGCCAGAACTATCTTTTCTCTCAATCTTTTTGGTGCCCTAAATTTGCCTAAAGGAAAAATGTTTGAATTCAGAATCAAGGTTTAAAAAACTTTAACAAAAAGTTGAACTTCCAAAAGTTAAGTCGTTTTCAAAATAAATGGAATCAAAATTTCTTTTCACTTTGAATGTGTTAAGTTAAATGGAGATGCATTAGCTAACTATATTTATATGTAAGTCTGTTCATGGGAAAAGCAAGAAAAACAATTACTGATTGTCATTTTTCATTCTAAAATGTAATGTGTGGGTTTCTTATCCAAAAATCCCAGAAGTGCATCAAATTATGAGGAACAGAAATCAATAGTAATACTTATCATGGAAGTTTGAGAACAATAATCTTCCAGTATTCATGTCAGTTTTTTTCTGCATCCTGGACACATCACCAAGAACCTCTTGAAAGGTCACTAAAACCAGCTCTTTTCAAAGAAAATGGTTTCTCCAACTTTTATGGATCTAAAAACACTAAAGAGTACACAAAGCATCTGGATTGGAAATTAGTGAGGTGATTGGCCAAGCTAAGCTTCTGGCCCACACTCAATACACAAAGATTAGTTCAAAATTCAAATATGCTAAGGAAAATTCGATTTCAATTGCAAAAAGTATATCTAATTGCACTTTTTGTACCAATTATTCTCATGTCTACAGAGGAAAATGTCTCCCACACTTCATTGTATTTTAATTGTCTTGCTTCTACACACACAAAAAAATGCAAGCCTTTGCCCAAAACACAATTTCTTGTGTCTTGCACAGATGCTCAGGAATGGCAAATATGACACAGAATAAATCGGTCTATTAGTCAGTGACTCACCCCTGTAATCCTAGTTACTCAGGAGCTAGAGATCAGAAGGATCACAGTTCAAAGCCAGTCCCAGGCAAATAGCTCCTGAAATCCTATTTTGTAAAAACCCATCTTTCTCTCTCTCTTTCTCTCTCTCTCTCTCTCTCTCACACACACACAAAGGGCTAGTGGTGTGACTCAAGCAGTAAGAGCACCTGCTTAGCAAGCATGAAGCCCTGAGTTCAAATCCCAGTGCTGCCAAAAAAAAAACCATGAAAAAAACCTAATGATTTATTGGTGCTTAATAATGATAAGAATAGAAATGATAATAATGACTCAGTGTGATGAAGTTATTTCTAAAACAATAATCCAGTTATCTACCTCAATAACAAAAGGCACTGTTTTAGGAAATAAATTAGCATTTAAGTTAAAATGCTTGTTAAGAAGGCTAGAATCTTTGGTTGGGGTTGTTTATACTTTCAATAACAAGAAGCACCAAAGGGAAAAAAGGTTAATGTACAGCTAGAAATAAGGTAAGTCTGCCACCTACTCTTTCCTACCATTCTGCAGGATATTGACAATAGAGTGCCCCAAAGGCACTGGATTCGAGATATGGGTCTAGGTCTTGAGGTCAAAGAAGATGAAGTGACATCAGATTCAGAGCACTGTGCAGAGATTCAGATACAGAGAAGAAAGTCATCATCTCCATCCTTGGAATCACGATAATAGACAAATACCCCAGCTAGAGTATTTTCTTATTTATCTACTTTTATAAGGTAGGGATTTGAACAAAGGAGCAACTTGCTGGATCTAGGCAACTTGTAGGGCAACCAAAAAGCCAATTAGGTCAGGATGCTATAGGTCCAGAATTCCAGAGGGCCTACCAGAGAAAGTCATAGGAGCAAGAAGCTAGGCAGAAGAAGCAATTTATTTATTTATTCATTTATTTGTGTATAATACATGTGTTTGTATACTCATTCAATAGTTCCAGGTCTTTAGTTTAAAAAATGTGACTTTCTTGGACATTTCTCTAGAAAAATTTTGTTTTTGCCCCTACCCCATGTTCTAGTTCTCATGACAGAAGGCTTATGGACACATTTATTGAATAGAAAAAATTGTTTATAAAAATTACCATCTCTCCCTGAATACAAGAATATAATGTAAGTCTTTGTGGTTCATATAGGTCTGGAGCTTTGTGCCAGATAACCAATTGTGAATATCTACTTTCTTCAACCATAGTCACTATGATTGAGAATCTCACTCTTCTAGTTCAGGGTCTTATGGTTTTGTCTGTCTGTGACTCAGGCTCATACCATACTCCATGTTTTCAGGCAGACTTCATCATAACTCTATGTGCAGCTCTTCACTCATCCATAATCCAGGATAGATGCATTAGGTGTGTGGGTTTACTCAATTCTTTCAGGAGAGATTTGGAATAGAATGTATTAGGTTTTCTTTTCTTCAATAAGCACTAATAGAAGAAAGGAGAGAAACTCCTTAGGGTCTATTTCTATTTCTGTCTGCCATTAATTCTTTTCTTTATGAGTTAGAGAAACAGAAAATAAATAAGAAGGATGGAAAGAGTACACACTCCCTAAGTGTTTACCTATATTTTTATCATACTTAAAACTGTTTTCTTTTTAATTTTCATTATAGCACAATAAGAAGAGACATGATAAATACATTCTGAGCTCTACTCTGACCAATTACCATTCTCCGTTTCCTACAGAGATACAGCTATTTGCTTGACAAGAAATGACCTTCTTTTAATTAGTCATGTTTTTGGGTAGGAAGTGCTGAAGGTACAGGTATAGTAAGTATACCTACAGTAAGGAGGAATAGTGAGGAATATTTTATCATCCATTGTTAATGTTTTAACTCAAAGTAGTTGAGTAGAGTTGAGGAGGAGAGAATTGGGGAATAAATGAACAGTAGAAATGGTTTTGATGAGAAAAAATGTAGAGGTTGATGCTTTGGGCCACTTCCTGGTCAGTATGGAGCCCACAGTGGGGAAAGAGCTGACTAGGACCCTGACAATGCTGCCCAGGCCAGAGCCCAGTTCTCCAATGTCCCAAATTGCAAAAGTTACAGTGTAAGGGTTACTAATTTTATGGCTAGCTTTCTGGAAAGATGGTGGGTTAGAAACATCCACCATTTTGATTCTGTGAATGAAAAGAGTCAGATAAAACAGAAGAGACTATATTCTGAAGAGAAAGAGAGGAAGAGCATCAGAAATCATGAAATAGATAGCAGAAAGGTAGAAAAGAACAGAGAAATAGAAAACAAAGAAAAGTAGAAAACTGTTCTGAGCCCATCCTTGGCTTCACAATAGGGGAAAGGGAAACTGAAGACACTATCACAACATAAGGCAGACCTGGTGACAGATTGGTAATCCTAACTGGGAGATAAGCCCATACCTCCTCCAAGCCTTATGTCCAGTGCAAAGATTTGTGAAAGAGTGACTGCCTGGTGTGGAAGGCTAGCCTCAGCAAAGAAAGACATTCTGTAGTTCTTATTTTGGAGGGTGGTAGCAAGGTTCCATCTTGAGACAATGCCTAATACTTGAGACTGAGATGCTCTGGGAGAGTCTGAAAACAAGGAACACTTGTGGCTCAGGAAGTCTTGGGAAACTCTGCCACAGACTAGGAGGGAGATGTCCATGAGAAATAGTTGAGGAGAGAGAGAAGGTTTGATGTGCTTCTCCAGAGGACTTCAAGCCACAGAGAACTCTTCTGGCAGCAGGTCATGGTGGTATGAGGCCTCATTCTGGATCCATCCTTCTTGGTCAGGAATGAGTTACACTGCCTGAGTCTTAGGCAGAAATAAAGCACGAGGCTTAGTATTCAGACCTCTAGGACCTGCCTCCTGGCTGTTTGTGCTGACTGGGTCAATTTTTTTTGCCTATACCATCCAAATCACATAATTCCCATAGCCTCCTTCCAGCCACAGGGAGATGAGTTGTAAGGTAGGGCCTGAAAGCACTGAGACCCACCCCTAAAAGAATGCATCCTTGCATGTATTTGCTGACAGTCAGGACTGAGGACCCAGAGTCCAGACCCTCCAAATCATGAAACTTCCACAGTCTCCTCCTTCACATTGGAGGGGGGCAGTAAACTTCTAGACAAGTTTATAAGCATTGAGACTAGCAGGTAGAGAGACTAGATTCTTCAGTTCTCCCTTAGATAATACAGAAGTCAGTACTCTGTTTGCTGCCTCCATTCTATGACACCCCAAGGTTTGGAAACTTGTCCCTAGGGACACAAACCAGTGGGTGTGTGAAAGAAATTGTAAGTTGCTCAGCCTATATGCTGTAAAGCTCCCTGGAGCCAACAGTGGCTCCCAATACACAAAGAAGCAGAGCTTCTATAGTGAAAACAGCCCAGAAGCAGATGGCTGATCCTTCTTCAAGAGATTCCAGCTAGTTTACCTTGATCTGAGCAGTGCTGGGCATCAAGACCAATGTTATGAACATGTAGGGGAATGCTTGGCTACTGAGCCACACTCCCCCAGTACAGTGGTGAGAAATATCACCTCAAACCAGCCACCACACTGTCATCCCTGATCACTGAGACCATTTTGACTGAAAGACTCCAGGTAACTAAAACTTCCAACCAACTACTTAGTGTTAGAAGTATAAATCTCAACATAGAAACACAAGTAATATGAAAAATCAAGGCAACATTTTTCCTGCAAAAGTCAACTCTTCCACAATTAAAGACTTGAATGATAGTGAAGCAGATGGAAGTTCAAAAAATGAACTCAAAAGAACAATGATAAGAATGATCAAAGAAATTTAAAAGGACATGTCTAAGCACCTAAAAGAATTCAAAGAGGATACAAATATACAGTTGAATGAACTCAAAGAGAGTCCAAATAAACACCTGAATGAAATAAAGAAGACAATGCAGGATATGAAAAAAGAACTAAATAAAGACATAGAAATCCTGAATAAACAATCAAATTGAAATCCTGGAAATGAAAAACTCAATTACACAAATATAAACCTCAAGAATGAAAACAAGTTGAAAATAGAACATAAGAAACTATGAATGGGAAATGCAAGACTCCTGGGACACTATCAAAAGGCCAAACTCATGAATCGTGAGTATAGAAGAAGGAGAAGTGATGCAAACTGAAACATAGAAACCATGTTCAATAAAATGATGGTTGAAAAATTCTACAAACTTGAGAAAGAGTCATCCAGGTACAGGAGGTTTTCAGGAAACCCAACAGACAAGATCAGAAAAGAAACATCCCTAGAAATATTATAGTTAAAACAAAAAATATACAAAACAAAGAAAGTATTGAAATCTGCAAAAGAGAAGCAACAAGTCAAATACAAAGGCAAACCCATCAAAATAACAGCAGATTTTTCACCAGACACTCTAAAAGCAAAGAAATCAAGGAATGATATATTCTAAATCCTCGAAGAAAATAACTGTCAAACTAGATTCATTTTCCCATCAAAGCTATTCTTCATAATTGAAGGAGAAATAAAAACCTTCCATGATATAAAAAAAAAAAAAGAAATTCATGACCACTAAACCAGTATACTGCAGAAGATATTTAAAGAAATCCTAACAAAGAAGAGGAAGATAAATACAACCAGGAAAATACAAGAAAGAAGAAATCCCACTAAATGAGTAGATAAACAAATGAGAATAAGGAAAAAGCAAGCATCACAAAACAACAAAATAACAGGAGATACTACACACCTTTCAGTATTAATGCTAAATATTAGTGGTTTCAATTCTTAAATTAAAAGACACAGAATGGTTATTTTGGATTAAAAAGACTCAACCACTTGTTGCCTAGAAGAAACACACCTCAATAACAAAGACAAACATTACCTTAGGAAGAAAGGATGGAAAAAGACCTTCTAAGGTCTACTACTCTGGGAAACACTGGAAAATACAGGCATAAACATTTTCTCGATAGAATTCCAATTGCCTGGGAAATAAGAGGAAGAATTGACAAATGGTATTACATCATATCACAAAGCTTCTGCACATGAAAGAAACATTACTAAAACCAAGAGACAACCCACAGATGGGAGAAAAATCTTTGCCAGCTATTCCACAGCTAACATATCAATATCCAAAATATACGAAGAATTCAAAAAATTAAATACCCCCAAATTTCAATTTATAACTGGGCAAATGAATGGACAGTTCTCAGAAGGAGTACAAGTGGCTATTAAATACAGGAATAAATGTTCTGTATACTTAGTCATAAAGGAAGTGTCAATCAAAACTATCCTGAGAGCCAGGCCTGGTGGCTCACACATGCAATCTTAGCAACCTGGGAGGCAGAGATCAGGAGGATTGCAGTTCGAGGCCAGCTGGGCAAAAAAGTTAGTGAGATTCCCTTCTCAACCAATAAAAGCTGGGCAAGATAGCATGTGCCTGTTATTCCAGGCACATGGGGAGTATAAATAGGAGGATCATGGTCCAGGCATAAATGTGAGATTCTATTAAAAAAAATAACTAAAGCAAGATGACTGGGGCATGACTCAAGTGGTAGAGTGAATGCCTGACAAGTGAAAGTCTCTGAGTTCAAACCCTGGCCCCCCAGAAAACCCCCTCAAACATAGACCTACCTTATGACCCTGATTTACAACTCTGGGACATATGTAAAAGGAGTGTAAATCAATATATAAGAGAGATACTTGCATGTCCATGCTTATCACATCACTATTCACAATAACCTAGCTAGCTATGAAATCAGCACAGGTGCTCAACAACAAATGAATGAATGAAGAAAATGTGGTATATATACACTATGGACTATTACCCAGCCAAAAAGAAGAATGAAGTTATGTTGTTTGCAGGAAAATGGATGGAGCTAGAGACCATCATGTTGAGCACAATAAGCCAAGCTCAAAAAGTCAAATATCCCATGTTTTCAGTCATAAGTGGAATCTAGACCTAAAATGATGATGATATTGAGACATGAAGGACTGTGGGGGGATCAGTGGGAGTGATTTGAAATGACAGGATACTGGGAGATAAAGAGGACTGAAGTACTTTACACACACACAAACACACCCCCATACACGTAACCTAAAAAAGATAACATAATGAAGCACTTTGAAAAATGAGGGGGAGGAGGTTAAGAGAATATAATAGAGGGGATGAAGTTGTTCAAAGTACATTGTATATATCTATAGAATTATCACAATGAAAATCCCTTGTACTATTAATTCATGCTAGTAAAATAAAGGTCAAACAAAGCTTATCTGCAAAGCAATTAGAGGCACACACACACAAGAAACAAAGAATCTTATGGGCTGGCATCTTTTAATGCAACAGTTTGTGATTCTGAAATTTCCATAGTTGCTTTCCAAAACTTTACCTAAAGTTTAAACTAGTCTTATTTTTGAAGGAAGTAGGAAACATATTTATCAAATGTCTACTGTGTATCAAGCAAGGGGTCTGGTGATTACAAAATTTATCTCATATAATCCCACAGCCCTATAAAGGAGTTATCCTCCTATTTTAAGGAAAATAGACTGATTGTGAGTAACCACCTTACTAAATGTTTCACAGCTCTGTGTAACAAAGCTCATACTCCTATCACATCATGATACCTGTATGAAAAGCCTACCATATAAAACACCATCCATGGATAAGCAGTACTTAAAGGGTGATACAGGTGGCTCTACAGAGTTTCATAATCTCTCTAAAATTAAAACTAAATTTGGATGGTTGTGTGATTTTCTGTGAAGGGACAGTTTATACTTTTCATCACATTCCCAAAGGATTAACCCATAAAATTTGAAGAACCATTGCACCTAGTGTACCTTGAAAATAATAGCCATTTCCCCCTCAGTTCACTATATGGCATTCTGAGCTTATTCCCAGCATGCTGAATTTTCTCCACTGATCGGAGCAAGAGTGGAAACTTTAGAAAGAAGAAGAAGATTAAATAATAATGAAATATACAAAAGTTCATTTAGCTATATGTGCTGTTTGGCAGTTGCCCATGTAATTTCTGTCATTAGCACACTCCAAGGGGCTATTAATATAATTTTAGAGTGGAAAATCCTTGGAGATTATATAGTTCAATCCTCTTGGTTTATAGATGACAAACCAAGACCCAGAGGGCTACAGTGGCTCATACATTGTCACATAACCTCTCACTGGCTTGATAATCAATTTAATTTTTACCCAGCAATCAGTCACATTTGGCTATCATTTGTGGCTCCATGGTCAGTAGACAGAAGGAAAAACATTGGGCTCATGTTCAAAATGACCCTTCCAGAGTTCTAGTATTGATCTAGCATACCAGATACTATTTAGCTTTTGAGCTCTAATCAGATTAGCTGTGGTGGCACCATTGCCGTCTGGCACCAGAGTGGTCTGTGGATGATGTCAGGAAAAATTGACGTGATGCTGAGAATTCTTGTATTCTGTATTAGTAAACCAGAAAAAAAAGTGTATGTCCTTGTTAAATACAGCTTAATGAGGCAGACTTTGCCAATTTGGGGAATATCAGCCAAGTCATAATGATAAAACAGTAATTTAATTAGTCTCTTGCAAATGAAAACATTCCATATACACCATTATTTGAAAGCATTATAATTCTATTGATTTCCATTTCAGTGAAAATGTAAAAAGAAATTTGTTTTTTAAAAAAGTCTGTTTTAAAATCTTTAGACATTGCATAAGAGAAAAGTGCTAAAATAAATCTAAATGTTAAACTTTATTGTAAAATTTGATGCATGCTCCTTGGTCACCTGACATGATCCTAAAATACTGAAATAAATTACATAATTGAAATAAAAAACACTTCAGGGAGCTTCATTTAAATGGGCAAGAGGCAGAATGGATGGTAGAGACAACTCTGGAATGGGGTCCATGGAGTTCTGGGCAGAATGAGCTGGGGAACTCAGCGTCTTTGGGCATTAGTTTCTCTTCCTGAAAACTGTTGAAGTTTGTGTGATTTTTTTTAAGGTTTGTTCCAGCTCTGAAAAGTTAAGCTTATAATTCTGTCATAACATTTGTACCACTGAATATGAAATCAAGAAGCTTGTATTTCGTATAGGACAAAAAAAGAGCCTTGAAGTGGCATTTAAGTTATGCTACCAAGAAATGCTGTAAAAAATTAATAATGATCACAAAGAAAGTAGAGATTTAGATATCAATATATTTTGGTTGAAATTCTATGTGACTAAGGAAAGTGCTCCAAGTAGACTTATTATAACAGTTGATCATAATCTCAGAATAGGAAGGGGATTTTAGAGACTTATACTAAATATCATTCATGATAAAAAAAAAAAACCTTCCTTCAAAGACATGATTTATATCTATTGCTCAAATATATTTTTAACTAATGGTATGAGAAAGTCCACTTGTATATGTTTAATTGTTTGAGAGTTCTTCTTTATAGTAGCTAAAATCTGGCTTAAAACTGCTTTTACTTATTAATCTTGCTAAGTTCTGGCATGTATTTTTTTTCTCTCAATTGACTCTGGAGGCCAAAATTTGCCATCTCATTATTCTTGCTCTCTGCATTCTTCTCCCTGTTCTTATTAGTCCTTGTTATATCCTGGTTCTCCTCTATAATTTTTGGAGCATCTGAAACAAAATAAATAAGAGTATGCATACAAAGAACAAATGATCCAACAAACTAGTGAATAGCTATAGAAAACATGTAAAGTAGCTCTTAACAAAATACAATCAGCAAGCCCTCAATGAGCAGATAATTTATATCATAAATATAATTTATAATATTTTAAATGATCAAGGAGGCATATCTTTGGCATATATGGATTTTATACTTAATAAGCCAATTAAGACTTCAGATTGAACACTAGATTACTTATTGCTGATTCATTATCTCTTCTTCTATAGATATATCCTGAATTGTTTCCAGTTTCTTTAATTTTGTCCCATCATTGTCTATAGGCAATCTTGCCTTCTGTATGACTGAATTAGTCTTTCTGCTTTAAGCTGAATATTTCTCTTAAGATAAACCTTAATTCATTTTGTCCAACTCTCCTTTCTGAGAGGAAGAATCTTTTCCTCTTCTTTTGAAGAAAATGAATCCTATACTTTCTACTTTCCACATTATTCTCACTTGTATGTAGGAGAACCTTGCTCCATTTAGTCATCCCTCTTTTTCTCAAATCTTTTATCATCCTGGAAGTTTATGAATATGTACTCAACATATCAAAAAAGCAGAAAAATGGTAGTGTTAGATAGACAATGGGTAACCTCAGTGAGCCACTGACTCATACATATTTGGCTGCTACACTTCTTTAAATAGATTTTCTTTGATTTTTGAACATACATATCACAAATTCTTCAAATCTGTGTAGTAATTCCTACATCTGTATCATCTAGCTGTCAGTTTCTATTGATTTTTTTATGACTATGAGCTACATTTCCTTTCCATGTATAGTAATTTTGGATCAAACAGTGGGTTGATGGATGATATAAGTTCTGAAGTCTGTTTTCTCCCTCTAGGGAATGTTAATTTTATTCTAGTAGGCAGTTAATTACTGAATGATCACCTTGACATTGTGTAGGGCAAATATGTAGAAAGCTTACAAGTGTTTCAGTCCCCTTACATGTGAAAAGACGTAACACTAAAATATCTCCCTAAGAATCTTGTCATAACTCTGTAAGCTCTGACAAACTGGGCGTTGTCTTAAACTGAAGGTAATTAGCTTCTAGCATTGTATCACATGTTGGAAGTGATAAAGAGGTGCAAAGAAGGTACTGATCTGGCTAAAACAGAATACCAAAGTTTTCCAGCATTGCTTTTCAACTGTCAATCTCACAATAGTCACTTATTGCTAAACCTCAGGAGATTTCTCCCTGACCCCCTCTTCAGTCACAGGTATACATTGAACTCCTTTAGGGACCTCTGAGACTCCTGCTGCAAACTCTCTCATACTTTGATGCATATGTAGGGCAGTGTCTTTACTGAGAGGACATTTGATTAACAAGATGATAGAGTAAGGAATATAGCTATTGTGGGAAGAATGTTCTAGAAAATATCAAGTACAAAGACCTCTTAAAGTATAAAAATGCCTGGTGAATTTGAGGCCTTGTAAGATGGCCAGTGTATGACTGGATTGGAGTGAACTAAGTAGCAGAAGATGCATTCAAAGATATACAAGAGTGGGAGCAGAGAATAAGAGCAGCCTTGGAGACTACAGCAAAGATTTCACTTTCACTCTTAGCAAAATGAACCATTGGAGGATTTTGAGGAGTGACGATTAAATTTAAGTTTTATAAAGAATCATTTTAGTTACTGCATTAAAAATTAACTATAGGGGAACAAGGGCTAAGGAAAGGAGACAGAAAGATACTGAAATAATGCAGTTAGAAATACTGTGGCAAGAACAAGGGTAATAATAGCAGAGACAGTGGGAAATGGTCAGAGGTATTTGGAGGATGGTGCTAACAGGTAATCTTTTAATTAATTAATTTTTCTTCATTTATTCACATGTGCATACATTGTTTGGGTTATTTCTCCCCTCTGCCCCCCGCCCCCACTCTCTCCACTTCTACCCCGCTTGCTTCCAGGCAGAACCTGTTCTGCCCTTATCTCTAATTTTGTTGAAGAGAAGACATAAGCATAATAAGAAAGACAAAGCATTTTTGCTAGTTGAGTTAAGGACAGCTATAAGAGAGAGTCCTAGCATTGTCTAGGAATTCCTAGCATGGTAGATTCCATGTACAAATGTGTTACAACCCAGTTGATTCATCACTAACTGATCTTTATACTGGTTCCCGATCCCCTTTTCATGTTGACCTCTGTTACTTTAAGGTTTCTGTATTAGTTCCTCTGGAGTGGGGTCATCAAACGCTTTCATGTTTTGGGTTTCCTGCCTATCCCCATATCTCCCATATGTGCTCTCCCCTTGTCATGTGACCCAAGTCCAACAAAATTGCTGTATTTGCCCTAGATCTAAAGTCTACATATGAAGGAGAACATACGACTTTTGGTCTTCTGAGCCTGGCTAACCTCGCTCAGAATGATGTTCTCCAGTTCCATCCATTTACTTGCTGATGATAAGATTTCATTCTTCTTCATGGCTGAGTAAAATTCCATTGTGTACAGATACCACATTTTCTTGATCCATTTGTCAGTAGTGGGGCATCTGGGTTGTTTCCATAACTTGGCTATTGTGAATAGTGCTGTAATAAACATGGATGTGCATGTGCCTCTGGGCCAACAGGTAATCTTGATGGATTAGTTGTGGTGTATGAGAGAAGGAACCTTTTGTCCTAAGCAAGTGGAAGGATAACATTGCTATCACTGAGATGGAAAAATGTACTGGAAGAGAGTTAACTGGAAAGCTGGAATTGGTATTAGCTCTTTAAATCTGAGATGCTTATTAGAATCTAAGGATCTAATTAGATCCATTGTATCTGAGTCTGAAGCTCCAACGTAAGATCTAGGTAAGAATTATCAGTGTAGTGATGATATATAAATCAAGACAGTATTAAATCATGAAAAGAGTAAGAACAGAAAAAAAAGAAGAGATCCAGTGTCTGAGCTTTACAGTGCCCCAAATTAAGTGGCTAGGGAGATGAGGAAGAATATTCAAGGTACTAAGCAAAGAAGAACAAATGAGGAAGGTTTGATCTCCTGAAAGGCAATCTCCTGAAAGGCAAGTGAAAACCAAAGCGTTTTAAAACAAATGGAGTAATTTATTGTGTTAAATGCCAGAAGGTCAAGTTAGATGAGGAGTGAGAAGTGTCTGTTAAATGTGAAACATGCAGTTACTGGTGATTCTGAAAGAACAATTTCAGGAGAATGGTGTGGAGTGGTGGAGTCCAAGGAAGCAGAGGAAGAACTGGAGATAGAATCTGGATGACTATTTAGAGAGGTTCTGCTCTTGAAGAAAACAGAAAATGGGGTGTTGCTAGAGGGAACAGTAGGGCAAATTAAAAAACAACACATTTACATGCCATGGGAATTATCTAGCATGGAATCACAATTTGGTGGTGCAGGATAAAGAGGGGAGAAAACATATAGTGCTCACTCAGGAGTGTAAACAAATGGGGTCTAGTGACCACAATGGTGGCTCAGACAGGGGCACGGAAGATTCATCCAAAGTAACGGGGGAAGACAGAAAATGTAGGAACAAGGACTTGGAGCCAAGAGGCTTTGTTGATGGACTCCCAAAGTTCTCCTCTGGTTACTTTTATTTTTATTGGAATAGGACGTAAGGTGGTGAGCGGAGAAAAGTAGGAAGGATATGTGGAGGTTAGAGACAAGACTGTGATGATGGACTAGGGAAATGTAGTACAGCTGATGGGCAGCATTTAGGATCCTTGAGGTTAGAGGTCATGAACTGAAAATGAGAACAATCATCATGGTTATGTGTTGTTCTCTAGAAATGTGGGGTTGCAAGTAGGCATGGCACTCACAGAGTGTTGAACAGGGTTACTGATGGAATTGAGGTTATAAGCAAAGGAGTAATTTCAGTGGAATCCACACTTGAGCCAGCAGGGGAGAAGCAAACATAAAACAGAGTGACAATGAAAAGGTAGAGGGATCAATGGATTGTAGATTTCTGTGAATTTGGGGGATTGGAGTAATAATGAATACAAGATGGAAAGACAGTGGTAGCTATCTAATTTGGGATTATGAAGGGGATGCAGTTATTGGTAATAATGTTTAAATTATGACTTTAAGAATGGTTGTACCAAGGTGAAGGACAAGATCAGTTCAAAAATTTTCTTCCATTGTATATAGATAACACATTTTCTTGATCCATTCGTCAGTAGTGGGGCATCTGGGTTGTTTCCATAACTTGGCTATTGTGAATAGTACTGCAATAAACATGGATGTGCATTCCCTGATGTCATCCCCACTTTCTTCTTGCTTTCTAAATCTCACAGTATTTTACCTGCAACTCTTTATGATTCAGTACTGTACTTTGCCTTTGTTGTTATTGAGGCATGTTTTAGAAAATCAGCACCTTAATGTATGGGAAGGTGTCAGAGTCATCTTTATGCTCTTTAGCAACTCACAGTTTCCTGACTACACAACAATACATAAGAGTATAATATATGCTTAGTAAATCGATAAAAATATACATAATTGTATAAATTAATAAAATTAAGAAGAGTAGTAGTTAATGTCTCTGTGTTAAGTATTCTCCTAATTACTTTATATAATTATACAAAGCTTTGCTTTAGCACTCTCTCTTGTAGATATTTTGTGCTCATAATACATATACAAAAGCTATGAGAAGAGAATGGTGTAAGTGACACATGTGGAGGATTTAGTCTGTGGATGTGTTAGTGACACATGATGACAAAGTAGCCTCCCACTAAAGCTGGGTTAGGGATTTTTATAGCTGGAGTAGGAACCAGTAAAGTTTTTTTCTATAAAAGTCCAGATAGAAAATATTTTAAGGTTTTATTTACTTACTTTTGTTTGGATTCTGCAGCTAGTTACTCAACTCTGCCAAGGTAGCATGAAATCAGCTACACACAATGCATAAACAAACAGGTGCAGTTGTATTCTAAAAAGATTATTTATGGATACAGAAATCTGAATTTCATATGGTTTAAACATGCCATGATATATTATTATTTTTAAATTTTTTCCACAATTTAAATTATATTAAAAACAATTTTAGTCCTGGGTCATATAAAAACTGGTGACAAATCTTTGGCCCAGACACTGCAGTTTTCTGACTTCTGTGACGTGGAAACTCCTTATGGTTTTGTCTTAGGCATCAGTTTTCGACATTAATGGAATATTCAGGGTAGAACAGTCCCTATTTTCATGCCCATTGTTTGGGGGGTATCTGAGAAGTATTTCTTTTTTAAACTTTTATTTTGAATTATTATGTATCAATGATACAGGGGATTTCACTGTGATCATTCCATACATGTGTGCAGTTCTGAAATGTATTTCTGAGAACTATTTATTATCTAGTCAAAAACCATGAGGTGGGGACAGTCAATCAGCAAATGTAGAACACAAGGGAGTGGAGACTCTGTTTTATGTCTATTTTATTCCTTCTAAAAAGCCAAAGACTAGAGAAATTAGGTCACTTTCTCAAGACTATACATCTCAAAAGTGACAAAGCTGGGATTAGAACCATGGTTCTATTTGGTCTTCATTTCCTTGCCATTTCATATTACAGTGTTTTATAGTTAATACTTCATTCTGAATGTGCCTGTAATACTTCATATGTCACACACATTAGAATATCCAGCATGTGCATTTACTGGTTGGATAAATTAACTAACATTTATGTATTGGCATGGCTAGACAATAAATATTCAATAACATTATTAACATATAACTCATGATTTTATTTATGATAAGAATACTCTTCTGACCATTGATTAAGGAGCAAGATGAATGTGTATCAGAACACATTCCATTTTGGTAAATTAATCCATGACCTGCCCCAAACAGCTAAGTCTCCAAAAGCTATGAGTAGAAAGGGAAAAAAACAGATTTTGGTGAAAGTTTCCGGGTAAAAATACATTAAATAACCTTAGCACTGCATTTTCGAGTTTCTTCTCCATAGCTCACATTTCATAAAATGCAGGACACTTTCTACAGCTAAGATTGGGGTCTAATGGGCACACAAATGGGCCTATTTTCCAAGTACACACATTTGTTCTTACTTGACCCACATAACTGACCTTACATGAAGTCTTTGCTCTTTCCTATGCCTTTCTCTTCATGTAAGGAAAGGATGAAATGGGATGATATTCAGCATGGGGTAGTTTGGAGACTGCTGAAAGGCATTATGGTCCTCTGGCTGCATTGGGACAGCTCTCCAATTACAGGAGCTGCAATGTGAGTGGAATGGTGCACTTGGCAAACAATGAACACTGATGTGAACCTCACCCCTTTCCCAGTTTGACTTTCCTTCACATCAGTGGAAAGCCTATAGTCTGAGTGGTTTTGTTTTGTGTTGTGTGTAAGAGTAAGCAGAAAGATATAAAGAAACCTACAAGGATAATAGTTTTTTAACTTAAAGTTTGAAATATTTGCAGAATCACTTCCACTCCTAGTAAGGAGTTTTAAAGTTTTTTAAATTCATTATTTAATTCTTTTTTAAATACTGCAAACCAAGGGTGACTGTCCTGGCTTATAGTATCAATAGGGCATTGACTGCCAATGATGGATAACTAAAATGCAGGACAAGGAAAAGGGAAAAATAAATCCTGTTCCTTTTATTTCTTTTCAATAGGAAATACACTGCTACTTATAGCATCAATTATATAAACAGTAATCATAATTGTAACAAAATAAAATGGTTTATATAAATGCAAATTTCAAGTTTATTTTTTCCCTGCCTTTTAGATGTTGCAATTTTATCATTTCTATCTGCTGAATAAACAGATATGTTCCTGGTTTATGATGTTTGTTGCACAAAACATTTCATAGGCAAAGGAAGACAGGGAAGACTTCCTGATAAGGGAATTCATTCTAAACTGCTTCATGCTTGAGTACACATGTGGAAATTTCACTGACTTCAGGAAAAACCATATGCAGATATTATTCAAGGATGCTTTAAAAGGTTAGTTCCAGAGGTTTATTTTTATCTCCTTCTTGGATAAACATGCTCTCATTAAAGGTTGCCTAGTCCAGGTTATAGTTATAATTACAAAGGAACAAAAAGATGACCACATTTTTTTTTTACATTGCTGTTTTAAAATATATTTCAAAAATCTCCAAACATGAAAAGGTCAACTTAATTAATCACTGATGAGAGCATTATGGTTTTCATTTCTTATCTTCGGTAAAGACACCTGGGATGGGATTTGAGGTGGGCAGGTTAATAGGAGAAGCAATAGATGATTAAACACAGCCACCCATGACTGACAGCTGCTTCCCAACATTTGAATTAAGTCATGAGGGAGGAGACCTGAAAGGGGCAAAGGAGCAGGTTTACACGTGGTCTTCATTATCGTTATGAGATTTATATAGCTCCATAAATGAACACCATGCTATAATAAAAAGTATGTCAAAATCAATAGAAATTCTTGCTGTTCAGTTCTTCTACTTCTTGAATTTGAATGTAGGCAATTTAAGGCATTATTCTTTTTTCTTGTCATTATCATTAATTTCTGTCTTACAGGTTACATTTTTTGCATAATTTTGCTTGCAAATTCAACAGTTTTACAAGGTTTGAGTCAAAAGGAACAGAAAAATTACTCTCAAGTAAATAGCAAAATACAACAAAGTGAGAATTGAGAGAAATTTAGAAAATTGTGGGCAATGGGAAGACCTTTCTATATTCATTTCAAAATACTATATTTCTGTATGCTTTAAAAATTTTGTCAAGTGAGGGACTATAAACTCTTATAACAAACCTCCAAGGTTTTAATTGTTGGTTAGGTGTATTCAGATTACCATACCCCAATTTCCAGAAGGCTGAAAGGCTGATGGCAGGGAGGGTAGGAGAACATTCATCTGAGGTAGAACTTAAGCACAGTATGATAAGAACCTCCGAGTGAATTTACATTGAAAAGATGAAGGCTGGGGAATATACTTTTTTCCTATGCATAAAATTTCATGCACATATGAGCTCTCTTTTGAAAACTAGATGGAAATGTGTTCTCTATAGTAAATAACAGAGTGCAGCTAACATGATCAGAATATCTATAAATCACCACTCATGAAAAACTCCCAAGCTTAGTAAAGAACTAACCACTACAAGGAGAATAAGTTCTCTTTTTATTCATTTCTAATTTACACTCATTTCTAATGCATCAATTCCATTTAGATAAATAGGCAGTGTACTACAGAAGTATGAATCGATATCAGACAAATTTTAATGGCAAGAGATTATCTCTTTAGTTGACTCTAAGACAAAGAAATCTGGAGCTATTTAAGAACGTTAAAACTTCAGGATTATTTCAAGTTCATATTTTCTTACAAGGGAAAACATCACCCAAGTCAATATTCAGATGTATGTGCTTATATGTTTATTAGCATTGAATTGAAAGTAAGAACGTAGTCCTGTCTACACAATTGAAAACAAGGATGCATATGTAATGATAACCAAATGTGAAAGTGCTGCTTCAGAAAATTCCCTTTAATTTGTGCTTATTCTTAACACAGTACAAGAGAAATAAGGAGGAGCAAATGGCACTATGGGTTTCTGCAATGGAAGAACAATTTCAATTTTAACTGTAATGTGTTCTTTCCGTTTAGTGAAAAATAGGTGAATCTGTGCTATGTGTATTATACAAGTTTCTAAATGTAGACTGTGTGATGATGGTCTATAACAAAGCTGTCCCAGATTTCTGTTGTAATCGCAGTGTGAGCTAAATGATGAAAACACCAACTAAGGGGACTCTCTATCTAGACAGTGTCCACATTTCTATTAACTCCTGGAGACTGTCCTCATTTCATTGCTTTCTGAAGATCTTTTCATTATGGTTGGTATATGGCTCAGTATGGCAGAGTTTATATTGAAGGGTCAGGACAGAGAAGAATGCCCAGAAATAAGGCATGTCTCTGACAGTGGCCTGATGGGAGGCAAGAGGCTACCTTTCAACAGTTGGGAGAGTTTGGACAAGCTGGCTCCAATCAGTTTGCTCATTCAGTCAACAAGTATTTACTGAGAAATTACTATTTAGAGACAGTAAGGAGGGTGGCAAGAACACCATGGTGGATCCTCATCCTTCTCTAGCCTCAGAATGCTTCGGGAGTACCTAGAAGAATTTCTCTGTGGAACAGTACAAGTACATGGTAACAAAAATGGGCAAGGAAAGGAAAGGAGGCCCAGGCAGCCTGGGAAAATGGCCCAGAGAAGTGCTATCTGAGGGAGACATGAAGAGAGTGGGAGTTTTCCAAGACAGAGACATGTGTGTGTGTTTGTGTGTGTGTGTGTGTGTGTGTGTGTGTGTGTGTGTGTGTGGTGTGTGTGTGTGTGAGAGAGAGAGAGAAAGAGACAGAGAGCAAGAGAGAGAGAGAGAGAGAGAGAGAGAGAGAGAGGAGATACTTTAAAAAAATCATATTTCATACTGAGGGAAAGAAAACAGGAAGAATTTGGAAATGGGAAAGTTGTTTGGGGTGAATAAAGTTGAGGAGGTGACACAAGCAGAGGCCACTTGGGGAAGAACATCATCCTTGGAGACTCAGGAGTATTCATGTGTTCCTGAGTCAATGGGATGCAATGTGTCAGAATACAGGTGCTAATAATACAGGTTGGCCATAATTTGGAATCAAGACTAGATGTTATCCAAATCCAATTAGTAAAACATCTCGGAATCAGACTTGCTCTAGTTGCATAGCTGTTATTCAGTCTTCTGAAGGTTAAACTATTAAATTATTTCTGAATATATTCTCCTGCCTTCCATAGGGTAAATGGTATACTTAAAGTTTATTTCAGTACAATTATTTCCAAAAAGTTCAAAAGTATGATGTTTTTGAAGGCAGTAAATATTACACTTCCTCTCTTTCCTTTTGTATGAGACATCAGAGATCTGATTTCAATTTGTATGCCTTTGAAGATAATCTAACCTGCTTATTCACAATTCAGCATTAAAACCAAAGTAGGGCACCTTGAGCAGTAGACAGAGCCTTTAGGAATTATAAAAATTGGTAAGTAACAAAATCATAAAAGCTTGAATAATCATTTACTAACAATGCATCTGTAAGTGTGGATTTCAGATCAACCAGGCTGAGGTACTCAGAAGCTCCTTCCATAAGAAAGGAACCTTATAAACTTGGCAAGTTTTTAGAAGCAGTAAATTTTCAGCATGAAACTAAAGATTTAGATATTATTATTTTTGAAATTTGGAATAAGAAAATATATTCCAGGATATAGTAGACCATTTCTCCAAATAATATATATCTTTGTCTTCATGGTCCCTTTCAGTGTACCTGTGTTTCATTTTACATCTTTAGTCAGTAGTGAACTTACATGGTAATGTGATAGATGCCCTTAATTACAGTAACTGATTAAAAGTAAGTTACACTTCACACAGTATGTGGTATGGTCCTACAATGCTAGCTTTATTTCTTGGAATGGTAGTCCTATATGGCACAGTTTCATCATAAAAATTTCAAAAGGTGTCCTAAAAGTAATGAAGAGTTCTTCTGAAAGGGTACCGAGCTTTCTGGTCAGCTTTTAAACAGCTTGACAACAATAAACTTCTTTTCTCCCCGGAGCAGTAAATATCAGATTCCTTACTTTTTATTTCTATTTTGCAATCTCTTGTGGCCATTTGGAAAATAGCTCAACATTGCACTGGTGATAGGGCTAGTGGGAGAATGGGAAATCAAACTTGAAGAGGGATAAGCTTTTAACTCTTCTGTCAAGAAGAAAGAGAGGAAGTAGAAAACACTGCTGCCACCCTCTTCTTTCCACCTTCCTTAGCCCTGGCATGGTGTGAAGTCCCCAAGGGAACACTATAGCATGTTTTAGCTTCTCCTCTCTCAGTCTGGCAAGGCCCTCAGGAAAATGCTGAATTGTTTATTTCAGATAAACCCTTTGCTGCATTCAACCCCTAGAAAACAACTCTGACAATTAGCATTCTTGCTGAAGACATTGAGAGATCATAGGAAATTACAAATAGGAAGTATACTGGAGGGGAAAAATAAGTACCTTTTATAAAAAGGCAAGGTGCTGATGAGTCTCAACTTTTGGAAAAATTAAAATCAATTGGGATTTTTGAATACTTTAAAGGAATGAGTTAAGATAGGAGATAAGATTTGCTATAATACAGAAATAGTATTTAAAAAAAATTTTTTTTGTGGTACTAGGGTTTGAACTCAGGGTTTCATGCTTGCCAGGCAGGTGCTCTGCCACTTGAGCCATGTCACCAGTCCAGAAATAATTTTTATTTTAAAAATTTAAGAATATTCAGAAACCATAAGTGGCTGAGTATAGTGATACTATTTGTAATCCCAGCACTAAGGAGGTTGAGGCAAGAGGATTTCCAGTTTGAGAGGCAGCCTGGGCTATATAGCAAGACCTTATTCAAAAAAAAAAAAAAAAAGAAAAGAAAAAAGAAGCTGTACTGCTATATGCATATATTTGTGTATTTATTTTGAAGGCTTCTCAAATATGTGATCTGTGGTCACTGGTATCTCTGAATCTTTGAATTCACAATGCCATTGAGGCAGTCTCAGAGTTGAATCTGCATTCTTGCCATATGCCAAGGGTTAGGCCATTAATATGTAAAAGAAGCTGGTATCCAGAGAATTGACTTTATAATTGGAGAACACCAAAATAAACCTAACACTTCTCAAGCAATACTACACCACAGCATCCCTGTTCTCTGGCCTATTAGGCCATGTCCAATTTTCTCGGTCTGTTGGAGGATACAGCTGCCTCCATGTGCCAGGGCAGCTTTAATTATGGTGACTTTTCCTCCCACTGGAAAGCCTCTTCCTGTGACCGAAAGTTTGAATTATTCAAACTCATGTTAATACACTGTATTATTTGACCTGCAGAGGTACATTTGGAACTGTTTGCTTTCCACAGATTTGATTTCTTTTTCTTCCTCGCCCTGTCTCCTTTCCTACTCTGTTCTCTTCTCTTCTTTTCTTAAAGGCAGGAACCAAGGAACAATTAACACAGAGAGATGAATGGATTTTGCTTCAGCTGATTTCTAGTTGACATTAAGTGAAAGCATACACAAAATAATCTCTCAACTAAAGTTTCTCAATGTAAACCTCTTCACCCCCAAAGTCTTTTTACAAGAGGTGATGTGATTTATGTACTTTGGTAGTTACTCTCAGAACTTTTAAATATATTTCTTCCAAAGCCAAGTTACAATTTTTTCCACCATAAAATGGAATCAATGGGAGAACACTTTATCTTTCTGGTTGAAGCTCCAAAGAGTTCATAAAGAGCTTTGAACGTTCTTTATTTTTTTATTGTTAATTAAATGTAATTTAAGTAGCAAAGTCTTGATTTCAGTTTTGGTTAGTTTTTTAGGAATTTGTTTAAAATACCTAGCTTTTCTTTATTCTAATTTTCAGTTCGAATTGTCATTATGATTTTGTTATAAATAAAATCAGCATTCAGATAATCTGAGGTGTCAGTGGATTAGAGTTACCATGATTTCAAGGTGTGGCTTATCATCTGCCTTTCAGAGGTTTAGTTTTCTCACCTATAAAACAGGAGTAACAACACAATCACTATTAAGAGACTGAAAAAATCAAGTAGGATTACATTTAGTAAAATTTTTTCAAAATTATAAAATAACATAAATTAAAATATTTTAGTATTATTTTTGATGTCATAAAATAAGCATCATCTTTAGTTTATACTCTAATTTACTCAATTGAATAAAAATGTTTTGAAAATACTGAGCTTATAATGCAGAATTCACTTCCCTTTCTACAAATTGAATTTATTCCCTTAAGAGAAACAGAAAAGACAGAAGAAATATATATTCCCTGAAAATTCCTAAAGAGATATAGAAATACTCCAGTTATAAACCCAGAGTATTTGTAAAAATTATTGGCTGTGCCAAGAAATGCCATTAGAAACTGTTTCAGGATATAGAAAAGATGACATATCTTCAAGAAGAGAAGAGCCACCAATTCTTTTTTCAGAAGCAAGTGTATTGTTCAGGAAGAAAATACAGATAGAATGTTTTAACTACAGCATTGCATATGTCTCTAAGATAGGTCTGATCACTGTTTTTTAATTATAGGTCTGCCTTGTTAATTGACCAGGAATTTAGTCTTAAACATTATGCAGCAAGAAAAGCATTTAAAAAGAAGAATCTTCTAAACTTTCCTTTAAAAGTGATAACAAAATGATAGTCATTAAAGTATCACAAAGTTTACTATTAACATATGTTGGCTTAATTTTTCACATTAACAATCTATTTTTTCATTGAAAAACCCAGTGGGTATAGACCTGAGCATTAAGCTACATTGAATCATTGCTTTATCAAGAGTATATATTTGGTGCTTATTTAAGAGTTGTTAGAATAATTTATTTTAATAGTACTGGAGTTTGAACTCAGTGCCTCATGCTTGCTGGGCAGGTGTTCTACCATCTCAACCAAAATCACTAGCACTTTTGTCCCTTAGTTATTTTATTTTTTTGAGAGAGTCTCATTTTTTTTCCCAGAGTTACCTGGGACCATGATTCTTCTAAACTGCGCTTCCCTTTGTAATTTAGATTATAGACATGTGCCACCATGCCTAAATGTATTGTTTTTAAAGCTTTTAAAAACTATGTCCTTGTTTATTGTGTTTTTTTTTTTCTTTTGTGGTCAACAACCACTTTTGAAGTTCTCATTCTCAAAAAATTGTATTGGAAGTTGAGAAATGAGTCTAAGCCAGGGTCTTCCTAAAAGTCTAGATTTGTTTGTGATCACAGAACCCAAGGAAAAGAAGAGCAAAAAGTTCCTTTAATACCAGCGTTACAAATTTTTACAGTTTTACGAAAATTTTATAATAAGCTGTAACAGAAGTGTTCAGCTAGAATTAAACTTACAATGTGAGGGTAAAAAGTCTATCTCAAATATGCTCTTTCTGTGACACACACACATGCAGATGTCAGTCATGCACCGCACAATGGTGTTTCCATCAATGACAGCCACATAGGTGATGTGGTGGGGGATGGACATGAGAGCATAATAGAACTAAAATTCCTATGCCCAGTGACACCCTTAACCATAAGGTCATAGCACATTCACACTTTTGTAGCTATGCTGGGATAAACAACCTATTTCACTGCCAGTCATACAAAAGTGTAGCAGCACAATCATATAGCATGTAGTACTTGGTAATGATAACAAACAATATTACTGGTTTACATGCTTGCCATACTAAAATTTTAAACATAGCTGGGCACAGGTGGCACACAGGGCACACACTTGCAATCATAGGTAATTTGGAAGGCTGAGATCAGGAGGATCGCAGTTCCAGGCCAGGCTAGAGAAATGTTTGCGAAACCCCTTCTTAACAGAGAAAAGCTAGGATACTATGTAGCCTTTTTTTAAAAAAGGAAATTTTTCAGTATGTGACAACATGAACGAACCTTGAGGACATTCTGCTAAGTAAAATAAGCCAGCTACAGTAAGATAAATACTGAATGATTCCACTAATTGAAGGCATTTAAAATAGATTTCTAGAATCAAAGAGTGGAATGGTGGTAACCAGGATCCAGGGGGAGAAAAGATTGGGGAGTTATTAATGGCTGGACATAAACTTTCAGTGGAGCAAGGTGAATAAGCTCTGGATATCAGTTATACAACACCTCACTTTAGTCAACAATAATGTATTGTGCCCTTTGAGATTTGTTAAAAAGTTCAGTGTGTTTAATGATACAAGGGTTAAAAAGATTTGAAAGGTTACTTGATGAATATATTCATTGATTAATTTGCTTAACAAAATAGGCAGGAAGAAGTTTGTTTTTCTCTCCAATTAATACACATACTTGTCAATTTTCATTCTTTTATGGGCTAACTTTGAATTAACAAAGACACCTTTTTTTTACTCACTTATTAAACTCTTTTTTCCCTCAAGCATACAATTTTGCTTTTACATTTTCTTGTGATCACTTTAAGTTAGAAAAAAATAAGTAATTAACTTCAGAAAGGAACCTAAAATCTTGTAATAAATGATGCCCATTTCAATACTCACTATAAATAATGTTTTGAGAAAAAAACTACTTTCACTTTTGTCATTATCCTTCCTTTTGTGGAGTTGTTGAGATTTTAGAAGTTAGTAATATTCCAGCAACAATGCATTAAAAACAAAAATAAAACTAAATAAACACCCAAGTGCTCTTAAAGATTTCTAGTATAAATTATTAACTTTTTTCTCTGATTTAAATAGCATATGTAACCTTCACTGATGCTTATTTGAGATAACCTAGAAAATGTAGACAATTGAAAAGAAGGAAATAATTGCTTTTAATGTCATTATCTAGAGATAAGCCTAGAAAGACTTTGCATTAATAACAAAAATATAATTTTAACAATATTGAGCATTATTCTGTACCAGTCTCGGTTCTAAATTATTTGTATGTGTGTAACCTTAATATACAAACCCTCAAATTAACTCTGCTTTCTCCTTTTTTTTTTTGTGGCAGTACAGGAATTTGAACTCAGGGCCTTGTACTTACTAAGCAGACACTCTACCACTTGAGCCATATCCCCAGCCCATTATCTCAACTATGAGTATGAGGAAACCCAGTACTTACTCAGGGACTGAGCTCCCATCCTGAGTAAGTGGAGAGGCTGGAATTTGAAATTGGGGCTCTGAACTAAGCCAGAGATATGGCATAACCATCTTATTCCACAAGGGGAGTGAGTCAAAGAGGGGCTATAACTGATGTACTGCTTTTTAACCTTTTTAAATCCATGTAACATAGCATCTGTTCTCATGCCATTAAATATTCTGTTGCCATAGGACTTGAAAAAGAAGCATTTTGACAAATAAGAAATCTTATAGTATGACTATTTCTAGCATGGTATGATTCAAGAAGCCTAAACAAAGGACACTCACCATTTCCTGACATATATTCAAATCAAGTAACCATCACCCTCCTTAGGCAAACAGAAATCACCCTGGCAGAGCTGACCAATGAGCTAATCATTTCAATGTCCTATTTCTGAAAATGTCCAATTCTGGTTATTTTAGCAGAAGACATAAAACTGCAACCCCCTCATAAAGTACCTAATTATGTGCTGAACTATAGCAAGATAAAAATTTACCCTTTTCCCAGTGTCCCATCAACTCCCACCTAGAAGCTTTAGGGGGAATAGTCTTGAAATTTTATACTACTCAAACTAGTAATGTGTAAACATATCTGAACACACATGCACATGCACATGCACACTATAAAGGAAAAGAAATGAGTTTTGTTCCTGAATAGCTTGAGAAAGCAATTATTATAACTATCTCTATAAGTATATAAAAACACAGAATACACAAGCATAATTAATCCATTGGAGTTATGCAATAATATACTTGCTAAGTAATGTACAGCAGCAGTGAAACCAACAGGTAAACAACACTCAAGAAAGTACCTCTTTCTTCCATTAACAGTGTATCATATGCTCCTTAGGAGAGGTAAGCTAAGGGCAATTACTGAATGACAAAATTCACTGGATGTGTTTCCACACTGCGCAAATCAGAAAATCAATGCAATGGTACATTTTATTTTGTCTTGTATCTATGAAAGTCCCACCAATCACTGTATTATATTTGGATTGAATGCAGTTCTAAAAATATCACTAGTATGTTGGCATGGTTGCCAGGCAGACACCAACATTTTGAGTGCTCCTAAAAAAATTTTTCTTTGCAATCTTGACTTCCTTTAATAAAAAAACATAAGAACATGAGACTTGTACCTTCCACTTCCTGTTTACAGAAGACAGATAGACAGACAGATATATAAGTAGAAATCAATGACACATAAAAATGACCTATTAGCCTGTGAATTAGAGTGAATAATTATTTCTGACTGGACTGATCACTAAAGATGTCATGGTGAAGGCATTTATGCCATCTCTATTCTCTTTCCAGAATCTCTCATCTGCTGTCCTTGTCCCAAAATGTTAGATATAGTCTGTGCTTTAGGAATTAAAAGTAATCCAGTTCAACATGGGTAGGGACCATTGATTGCCTCATAACCTTGGAGTTTTTACTTAACCTAATCAGCCACTAAGTAACTGTCTCTACTTCCCACACAAAAAAGATCCACAGCACCCTAAAATCACAAACTGCATTTTGTGAATTTTGTATTCTGATTGCTTAACACAATTACGGGACAGAGACAATGTTTAATACAACCTGTACCCAATACAGAGTAGGCCTTTAATTAATGTTGTTTGATAGAATATTTGAATATGTGAGTGAATATATTTAATCACTGTCCGCATTTTTCTAATTAATGTTATCTTACACATCTCAATTTGGAATTTACACATTTTAAAATCGATTTCATAGGAGGTATCAGAATAACACATTGTTGCTTTACACTAAAAATACACACAATAAAGACAATTTAGTCACCAGTTGAAAAAACCCATATTGGATCCTGATCAGTTCTATTTATAAGTTTTTCCTTGAGGAGGAAAAAAATGATGCTGTGTTTCCAATTTGATGACGGATAAAGCCAATAATTCAAGAAACATGAAGGCATTATATGTTCTACAAGAAAAAACAACTCTGGATATTTATTTTAAAATTAAAGATACAAATTTGAAGACATCTCATCAGTTATCTTTCTTCTATTATTATTTTTAAATGACCCCAGTCAGTAAGTGAGCACATGGAATTTATTCAACAACTCTGTTTTTGGTACATTTATGCCACCCCAGGCAGACAGCAGAGAACCCAATGTAAGATGATGGCTTCCTTATAACAGTGGAGATGAAGAAAGCTTGAGTCAAACATAACTGCACTGTAATTTTTCTCAGATGAAGACATTAATACCTGTTCTGTATCTTCCTCAGGAAGACTGTGAAGAGCAATAATTATCAGAACTCACTTGTTCGCTCACTAAACTCCTTATTGAAATGTGTTCTACAAGCACAAATTTTTATACTCTGTAATCTTTACCTAAGTGAAAGGCAGAACTGAAGTCCAGAAAGGTTAAACAAGATAAAGATTGTATTTTCCAAACCACCTTTCTATGGATTTTGAAATCCAAGTTATATATTTTATGTTCCAGTACCTCTCTTGATCACATTTCTTAATTAAAAACAAAATGTCCAATACGTAATCTAATAGTGAATATTGCACCTCACATGAAAATAAAACAAAGACAATAGATTTCTTTTACATTAATGCTTATATAATTTCTAGGGAGCCAAAGGGCTACATCAAGTTATTATATAAGAATTCTCTTTGCTCAATAATTACTGAACTATAACACAATTATAACTGACATTTTCCTATAAGTTCCATACTTGCATACTATTTCAAAATGATTAAATATAGAGAGATTACACTACAAGGTTTTTTGTTTCTATTGCAATTACATTTTTAGAATCTAATTAACTTGTCCCAAACAGTCTTTTGAAAGATACTAAATGCAGTATGAATCAGCTTTTAAAAGTACTTTTGGCCAAACATATTAGCTATTCCTCTCAGTCACGCAGGCTGAAGAAGACAGAGTTTGAGCTATTGTTCTTTTTGGAACTTCAAAATAATCAACAGTCAATCAGGTTTAAATGGAGATTTCAGAGCTTCTTTAAAGAGATCATGGAAATAACCCTAACTAGATGAAGTCTCATTATGAAATTTCTTCTGTAAATTATGTCCTTCTGATGAAGATCAGACTAAGTTTGGAATACTGACAGAGGAGTTCACACAGAAAGAGGTGATGCCAAAAGTGATTTCGTTTTCTTCAAGTTTGTTCAGTTCAGTCTCCTGTTTCTCACTGCTCTTGTCCTAGGAGAATTCACACTACTGTGACCCGTTTTTTTTTCAGAGTAATTTGAATACCAGATGGTCTATCAGAGAGGGTGATAAATTTTTCTTGTTAGAAATACATTTTTATTTCTAAAATCAAAACTTAACAATTACTAGGTGACATTTGTGTTGGTGCTGTCACATCTGCCTCAATTAAAAAAAATTAAATAGAAATAGTTTTATGAACGAGAGTTTGATGACTGAGAAGTCATTAATCCTCATAGAAGAAAGTTGTCAAAAATATGTTGCAAGTAATCTGTATTTAACAAAAATAATTCTTCTTATTGTTCCTGCTGATCGTACTAGCAAGAAGCAAGTGGGAAATTAGGGCTGGGGACCGAATGATGCCCAATTCCAGGGGGTCTGCTCTGCTCAGTCTCTTTCTAGGTATAACCCTGTCAGGTTGGCTTTCAACCTCAGGCCCTCACTGAGGCTGAGTGACATGTTGTTCCTCTGCAGATGAAAGAAGTCTCAATACAGATGTGTTCAGTCCACCTGCCCTGACACTTAGGAGAATGCAGGATTTCAAAGGTCTCTTCTTTGGAGCAAGCTGTGGGCTGATTAAAACAGATACACAGCCACATATATTTCATGCAGGGAGCCATCCAATCTCTGAAGATTTTTGTTTTGTATTCATTTGGCACTAAGGTAGTATACTTCAAGAGTCATTGTACCCAGCATTTATGCAGCTGAAGGTTATTAGTGAATATAATGGAAAGAACAGGAAACAAAATCAAGCCAATCATTAATTTGACAGATATTTATGAAGCCCAGTATTAGGCAGGCACTGAACGTCCAGTCCTGTAGCCACTTCCCCATTTCAGAGGCTATTTGATTTGTAGATAAGATAAAGCAGTGCCATGGAAAGGGTGGAAACTGATTTCTGCAGGGCAGTAGTGAGCCCTTGTAAGGTCTTTTGGACGGGATGAAAAAAGGTGGGCTGTCTAATAGGGAGATTGATAAGAATGCCTGATAAATGGATTGTGCCACCAGGAAGGAGATCCATAATACCAGCCCTGGAGGCTCAGAATTCAGCTTTTTCATATTCCACATTTATCATCAGTACCTTAAATGAAGACTTTCAAAGAGTCTCTTTATTAGAGCTTAGCAGAAAGCTCTTTGGTCCTGGATTTGAAACTCTGCAAGTTTCTGTATTCTCACATGTAAGAAAAGAATACCAGAACTGACCTTGTGAAGTTACTCTGAGTATGAAAAAGGGTAAATGTTAGCGCTAAGTGCAAGTGTAGTAACCAAAGCATGTTCTAAGGAATGTGTCTGCAGAAGACATAGATTAGTTATTATGGCTTTTAGCAAGGTAAAGATTTAAACATGACCATACAAGGAATGTAATAAATAGCATTTTAAAAGATGAAGAGGTTGCTTAGTATTTTTTAAGTTTCATGAGAAAACATTTTTATCTTTTTATTTTAGTAGACTTTGGTAGGCAACAGTGTCTTTGTGTCTTTTGTACTGTTGTAGCAGACTGAGTAATTCATGAAAAACAGAAACATTTCTCATGGTTCTGAGGCAGGCTAGAGTTAGGGAAAGTTTGGGACTCATAAAAAAATATATGACTTAATATTATATTTCAGACGGAACATTTCTTTTTCTGAGCCTTCTATTCAGTTGCAAATGTGTTTGCCCACACCCGAGCTCAAGGACAACTCAAACCACCCTCACCTGGTCCAGGAACCACTTCTGCCCTTCTCCACTCATTAATTATTGATTGGGAATCACCAGATTCTTCCCTTCCCTTCCCATAGGATGTTTTTTTTTTTTTTTAGTTTCTAATTCTTTTTTTTTTTTTTTATTCATATGTGCATACAAGGCTTGGTTCATTTCTCCCCCCTGCCCCCACCCCCTCCCTTTTACCACCCACTCCGCCCCCTCCCTCTCCCCCTGCCTCAATACCCAGCAGAAACTATTTTGCCCTTATTTCTAATTTTGTTGTAGAGAGAGTATAAGCAATAATAGGAAGGAACAAGGGTTTTTTCTGGTTGAGATAAGGACAGCTATACAGGGCATTGACTCACATTGATTTCCTGTGCGTGGGTGTTACCTTCTAGGTTAATTCTTTTTGATCTAACCTTTTCTCTAGTACCTGGTCCCCTTTTCCTATTGGCCTCAGTTGCTTTAAGGTATCTGCTTTAGTTTCTCTGCGTTAAGGGCAACAAATGCTAGCTAGTTTTTTAGGTGTCTTACCTAATAGGATAAGTTTTAAAGGCACCTGGAAAAGAGACAAGAAATACTCTCTCTACTTCCAGTCTCCACCTGGCCCCACCATGCTCCCTTTTGTAATTCCTTTCCCTAACTTTTAATAAACTCTATATACACCCATGTGTCCTGCTATGGATTCTTCTATATGGGACACAAAGAAATCTTCTGAGCAGAAACTGCACCGTTGCTGTTAACAGTTCTAGAGGCTGGGAAGTCAAGATCAAGGCACCAGCATATGGTGTGGGCCTTCTTGCTATGTTTTCACATGGAAAAAGTAGAAGGGCAAGAGAGGATGAACACTGTATCCTCACAGGACAGAAGAGAGTGAAACCCTTCTCACAAGCCCTTTTAATACTGGCATTCATCTACTTATGAGGGAGGGGCCTCCATGACTCAAATACCTCCCCACATTTCCCACCTCCTAGCACCATTGCAGTGGGAATTGCAAGAAATGATTTTGGGGACACATTTAAATATAGCAAATAGATATTCAAAAAATTCCCACTGACTGAATAAATGAATGCTAAAGCAACACTGAAGTGCCAAAATAATTTTCACAAGTTCTGGAGGTATGCACATGCGAAGACATAGCCTCTTCCTCAAGTTGTCTGTAGTTTGGTGGAGAGAAAGACATGAACAATCTCAATGTAGTGTGATGAGTGCTAAAACAGTGTATGCTCACAGGGCAGGCATTTAACTCCATTCTTCAGAAGAATAAGGCATGAGGTAGATGGAGTGGGATGGCTGAGATACACAGGAGGTAGTTAAATGAAGACAGGGAACAGGTGGAATTTTCCAGCAGAAGATACATGAGAAAAAGGACTAGATTTTAATAAAGACTATCCTATGACTACAGCTGAGGATTTCATATGGAAATGGTTTTCCATGAGATTGGAGATGCAACCTAAATAAGACTTGAAGAACCTCAACTAGTTTGAAAAGTATTCTGTAGGCCAAGGGGAAGCACTGAAGTCTTTTACTCAGAGTAATGAGTTTCAGAACTTGCCCTAGCAACAGAGAAAACATGAATTGACTATAAAGATTAGTCATGCGACCATTTTAGAAAAACAGTCAGGAAATAATGGAGAGCTAAGTTAAAGAGTTGTTGGGACAAGTGAATTCTAAAAGTTAGGAGGAAATCTGGATTGGTGATGTATTGGCAATCATCAGAATATGGATAATAACACATAATAAAACCACTCAGCAATAAGCCACTCAGCAAATATATGTAATATATGAAAGCTGTGAGATGCTACCCTGGAAAACGCAAACTCCAGTCTTAAAATGGAGAACTTATAAAAGAGCCTGAAGGATGCAGTCAGAGCCAGGAGGAAAAGCAGAGGAAGTTTCAGGGCCTTAAAAGAGAAAAGAACCTCAGCAAGCTGAAAGGTCAAATGGTTCAGAGAGACTAAGTATTATACTCAGAATTTGGTGCCCAGGAGATGGCTGATAACACTATTCAGGCAAATTTCAGTAGACTTTATATCAAAGGAGAAACCAGACAGTGGAACTTTCTGGAGTAAATTAAGAGAGAAAGCATGAACCGTGAGGAAAGTCATCTCTTAGAAGTATGACACAAAAGCATGGAGAGATTTTCATGGAAAAAGCTGGATATGAACATTCAATCAGAAAGCAGTCGTGGTGTTGGGTCTCAATAACATGCCATGGAAAACTGCTTGAAGTAGAAGCAGCAGCAGAAAATCTGGGGTGTTTCAGATAATTGCAGATATGATGAATTTTGTCTATCTCCAGGACATGGAATTAGGGAAGAGAGAACTCGTATAAGAAAGAAAACTTCAGATCTGTATAGAAAAACGTGCAAACAAACACAAGAATCCTATAGATTTAAAGTTCACCAACAACATAATGCATCAATTTCACCAGAACAGGAACTTCCTACCTGAAGTGCTCACGCAGAATCAGGCCAAATGTTTAACTAGGTTGGATAAGGGGGAATTCCAGCTGTTGGTTGAAAGCTGGATTAGATGGTTTTATGTGTATTCCTTTGAACAACTAAAATTATCTTGCTGAAGTTGTCTAATCTGATTAGTTTTCACTCATATTGGTTGAACTATGTGGAAAAAACTGCTAGGAAATCCCTACAAATATCAAATGCTTAATTTTTTCTATTTATGTATGTTTCTTTTTCTCTCAATTTTGAATTCATATCTGAAACTGAAGATGTTTGTATACTTGAGAAATACAGTTTTATTACTTGATGGAGAAACTTCATCTCATAAAATTATTTACATACTCATGGTAGATAAAATAATAAAGCACTAGAAGACCTTTTTCAAAAGAAGTCACTGGAATTGGAACAAAATTATGCCAAGAGGAAGATTTTATTTTGAGAGGGTGTGTGCTTACTCACATTTTCTCATTCTCTCATTTTCTTTCTTTGTTTTCATGCAAAAACACACATTTAATAAAATATGGAAATACATTAATGAAAGATGAATGGAAACAGTATTTTGAATCATAACTATCTTTTCTACTGCCCCTTAATCAATTAAGATCAAATATTTTCACTAACGAATACAATTTTATGTATAAAGCAATCATAAATGGCTTGAAAGGTCATTGACATCTCTGATAAGCACATTATCAGGCACAAAATAGCTCCTTCATAAACTCAAGTTCTTCTCCAATAAGAGATTAAGTGCTTCATTTGGGGCAAAATAAATAAAATCAAAAGTGGAGAATAACTGTACTATTACAGTCTTTAAGCTTGTCACATTTAAGGCCATATCAGGAAGTTAGAACTTCTCCAAAATTCTATCTGCAGGAAGCTGATATATCTAGATGCTGTCACTTCAGCCATGAAATGGACATCAAATTGTTATATAAAGGACTTTATCCTACCACAAATATTCTGATGCCTGTGATTACAATGTTGAGAATAACAGTATAGAAGCATGATAAATATACAGAAGGGAAGGAACTACTCAGAATCCATGCATGAGCAATGACTTCCTTAATATTCTTAAGGACAGTGTCCCTCAGAGCTCTATAAACTAGGTCTGCTGTGACAGAAGCTAAAATGATTGCTTAGGGACTGCAGACCGTATCCAAGTGGCTTCTTCACATCTTGTACAATCATCGGGACTGCACCAAGTGGCAAATAAGATAGTCATAAGAGGAAGGTAGTTCAATTATTTGAACGGTCCCATGTGTATGTCCCACAGGTTTCTATTAGATTTGGAAGTTGCTTGTATTGTGCATCTATGCTCCAAGTAGCTGACCATACAGAATAATTTAAAGCAGACAGAAATAGTAGGCCAAATGTTCACACATCCCTCACTGTAATGGCTGCTGCTCTGTCAGTACAGAAAACATGCTTACAAAATTTGAATTTCTTACATTTTTTAATGTAAAGTTAACAGTAGTTCATCTCATTATTCATAAACTACTGTTACATTAACATTTTTACCCATCAGAGGACTATTATAGTTCACTCAACTGTTAATAAACATTGACCCATGTCAACTGTACTTCAATCCACTAAGCAGCAAAAATATAGAATGACACCACATGGAAATAATTAGATATCATGAAAAAGATTCACTGGGGATTGTACTATGTTTTTATAGATTTTTCCCCAAAGAAAAGAATGCTAATAAATGTTTGCATAAAAATCATTAATGTGTCTCGAATCCATCTCAATACATATGTATATATACTTAATATTTCTGAGTACAGAATCAAACTATATTCATATATCTCTGATATATGTCATGAGTATAATCTATAGAAAAAAAACAATTTTAAATTGATAACAGAACATCTCTAAAATTCATATATAGCCTTTTGGCAATACTGGGGTAGGAACACAGGGCCTTGTACTTGCTAAGCAGGTACCCTCCCACTTGCATCACATTCACAGCCCTCATATATATTCTTAAAGATAATTCTTGTTGTACCATTTTATCTTTTTCACAATGCTGATAATTAGCACCTTATAAGTTGCTAGTAAAAAAATATCTAGACAGGAGATTCGAACATTTTTAACTGCCTCTGTTGAAGCATAGGGCAGAGTCAAGAGCAGATTTGTAAGCTTGGGAATCCATAAGCTTAACTGGGGAAAAGAGCCAAACAAAAGGTCCTCAAGAGGACAAGCCATTCTAAAAAAAAGAAAAAGAAAGGCTCCTCACTGTAAGTAAATGGAAACTGTAGGATGAAATTGTGTATTAAAAAAAATCCCACCACAGACTCAAAGCTTTAGAACTGAAAAGGTTCATAAGATCGCCTGTAGGCCAGGGTGGGAACTTCATATGCCTCAGGAGGTGATAAAATAACAGGAACATAAGGGGAAACGTGGAAATGGTGCTTGAAGCAAAGGGGGACTGCATGCTTCTCTGAAAAATACACAAATAGAAAACAGTGCTCTGGGTCAGAGTCAGCAAGCTGAACACCTAATTTCAAACCCCAACCAAGTCCATCCTCATCAATATACAAACAGACAGGAAGCTTGGAAACACCCAGGTCAGGAGTGTCCTCAGGCATCTGTATGTTGGAAACATGAGTGAGAGGAGAAAGAACCAGATTTGAAAACCACAGAAGGACACAGGAAAGCAGGGCTCATGAGGAAAAGCATCTTTTGTGACTCTCATCATTTCTTTTAGTACAAACTTAGTAAATTCTTTTTATAACATTGTATTCATACTCTATGAATTTATTCATCTCTAATGAAGGTCTTTCTCTTGTAATTCTCAAGTGGTACGGTTCTGTAAGAATCTGTGAAGTGTGCTCTTTGGACAAAGCGCTGTTAGAATGAGGGGAACACAGAGTGAGTGAGCTTAGCTAGTACCTTCCTTCAAGGAGTTGCAGTCTAACAGGCAGACAAGTCACCAACTAAAGCACGCATACTGTAAGCTAGTACTGATGTTAGTCTCATGCACAGCTAGCAAGAGCAGAACCAAACTGGCAAAATGAGTGTTAGTGAACAGATACAATGGGATCTGACACAATATTTTGGGCACAATAACCAGAACATGTGTTTATGAACCTCAACTTTAATTTTTCTATGACTTAAAAGGAATTAATATAAATATTTTTTAAAGTTCCTTCTCTATGTGATGACGGTATTCCCTGTCCCTCTTGTTCAGCTAGGTTTTCGTATATAAAATAGAATATTTACAGCAGTTGAGAGTAATTGAGAAAACTTTGATTAATGTTATTTTAATGCATGGAATTCAAACAAATTAAACAAAGAAGACAACTTTCTCACTCTTAGAAGATAAAACTTACCTTTGCAAGAGAAAAATCTTAATAATATAGAAGTATATGAATGATCTTGATGCTTTGTTTCAAATGTACATATCTATTGGCATTCATATTCCAAACACATCTTATTTTCTCTGAAATTCTTAAACAGCAATGAAGATTTCATCAGAATTTGTGTTGGCTAAGTTTTCACAGATACAACTCTATATTATAACAGCAATAATATATAAGGGTGCATCTACACATCCAAACTTTTCTATTTCATTTACCTGTAATATCTCGTTTAGTCCTCACAACTCTATAGAAATTATCATTATTCCCATTTTATAGATTAGAACTGAAACACAGAAAGTGGTAGAGTCTGGAGTATGGCTTGGAGCATTCACTCTTGCCCCATGGTAATAATGTGTCCTATTTGATTTGGAGGTGGATAAGACTAAATTTTCTAGTGATAATTACCTTTGTGAGCATTTAAAGTATAGGCCATAGTTAAAGCATGTTATATTTGATATACTCTGCCTTAGTGAAATTTCTGCATGAGGTAAGGAATAAATGCAACTTTCATGCTTCATCTGCTCCTTTTTAAGTTTAGGGCTAGTGACTACTAGAAGGTAATTGATGGTTAAAAAAAAGAGTTTCTGAATATTATTCCATCTCCTACATTTGGAAACCAAAGAAGTGGTCTTTTATCTTCTGGTGAAGATGGTCTGACAATTCATCAAAAGGAAAAATTATAGAAGTCTAAAACCTAAGAGTGAAAATATAAAGTGACTTAATATGTAGATTTTAGGTAGTGGTCTCTTAGCTATGACACCAAAAGCACAGGTCTTGAAAGAAAAAAAAATAAACTGTAGTTCATGAAAATTAAAAACTATTGTATTTTAAAGGACACTATTAAGAAAGTAAAAAGACAACTCTCAGAGTGGAAGAATATTCTTGCAAATCGATATCTTAAAAAGAGATTTGTATCCAGAATAAATAAAAATACTTTAAGTATATAAAGAAAAATTACAAATCCAATTTAAAAATGGGCTAAAGATTTGAATAGACATTTCTCCAAAGAAGCCATATAAATGAATAAGCACACAGAACAATGATCAGCATCATTAGAAATGAGGGAAATACAGCCCCAAACTACAAGATATTAGGTCATCTCCATCAGAATGCTGATACCAAGAAAGAGCGACAATAACAAAGGCTGGCAATAATGTGGAGAAACTGAACCCCTCAGACATTGCTGATAAGATTATAATATGGCACAAGCATGATGGAAACAATTTGACAACCTCTCAATATACAAAATATAGAGTTATATGATTCAGTATTTCTACTTTTAGGTACCTATCCAAGAGACATGAAAACATATGTTCACATACAAACTCCACATTCACACATGAATTCACACAGGAGCATTATTCATGACAGCCAAAAGTGGTAACACAAAGACCCATAAACTGATCACTGGACAAGTAAATGTGAACACATACAATCTTTTTTGTCATTAAAAAAGAATGATTTCCTGATGCATGCTATAACATGGTGAACTTTGAGATGTTATTCTGAAGATCCACAAGATACCATATATTATGTGCTTCCATTTGTATAAAATGTCCAAAATAGGCAAATCTATTGAGATGTAAAGTAGATTGGTAATTGTTCAGTGTTAGTGGGAGGCTGGACCTTTACTCTAATTGATACATGTTTTTTTTTTTCTTCAGGAGGGGCAAGGGAGGTAAAGAAAGCGTTCCAAAATGAGATTGTATTAATGGTCACAGAACCTTGTGAATACACTAAAATAACTGAACTGTATAGTCTGAGAAAATTTTATGGTATGAGAGTTGAATCTCAGTAAAGCTGTTTTAAAAATAATAAACAGGTTTCTTCAAAAGCCAATTGTGAAAAATATCTCTATATTAGTAAATTTACTTATAGCATAATTTAAAACACTTTGAAGCCTCTGTCAATTTTTCACATGAAAAATTAACTTATTTATGAGTATAATGCATAGGATATGCTAGCATTCACTGGAAGTTTAAGTGTTGTACTGGGGCAAAGATGCAATGTCTTCATTTTCTCAATTGTGGACCCACTGTCAAAAACTTTCAGTCTTAGCTTACCTGAGTCAATGCTGCAGAAAGCATATATAATTTTGCAAGGACTCATTCACAGTTGCAAGTAAGATCAGTATTTAGCCTTTTTATCCTAAGTACTTGTGTACATTTACAGCATCAAAATCATCAATAAGCCATAATGTTCTCCCCAGTCTATCAGCATCAAGGCTTTTCACCCCATACACTTTCTCAAACATAATTCTTAGGTTCCTTTCCCCAGGTAGGCCTGAGTCCTTGACTTGCACTCAACTTCAGGAACACTGACAAACTCCTTTATCATCCCTCTCCCAGAAGAGCTGAACATATGGTTGAGCCCTCAGCTGCTTTATGGGGCTCACTTCAGAATGGGACAAGTCCCCCAGGACCATAGCACAGACTGCCATAGGTCACTCTCTGCACTTCATCACCACTTAGATATGCCTGCTGAATTTAGAAGAATGGAAGAACAATCAAGTACCGAGAGGAAACTTTCAAAGCAAAAAATAGCCTCCTGGATAACTGAATGGTGATTTCCAGTGTTTAAAACAACAGCGTGTATTCATTAGATTTTGTTGGCTTTAACATCATTGATGACTCACTAAGTTTGCTCTCTAAGCTGAAATCATACTGACTGCTTTTCTCTCCAAGATTTGCAAATATTTGAAGTTACTTAGATAGGTGTTGAATTACTATTGCCAAAGTAGCAGCCTACAAACTATACTCTAAGTTTGCAAGAGGTATACATTTATTTTACACATTTACCTAGATACCCTTAAAATGTAAGTTATAGGCTCAACCCGGTCATGAGAAAGAGAAAAAGTCACTCATTTCAATTAATAAAGTCTCCAAAAGGTAGACTCAAGGTAACCATAACCTAAGTCTGCTGAAAGTCACAGAAAATTATTATTTATGATCAATGGGATATGGCAGTACATGTGAAATACTAAGGGAAGGTCATGCTTAAGTTTATTAATGGTAGGGTTTACTAGTTTTATTACTTCTCCATGGCTATATCCAAGCACATAAGCAAAATTAAACTATCAATCATCTTAGTACTTAAGGAAAATATAGGATAATAATTCAGATACATAGACGTGAGGCTAAAAGAAGCTAAAAAACCTAAAAAGCAATGTGGAATAATGGAAAATTCCTTACAGAAATTTCAGAGGCAGATATTTGAGGCACATTTCTCATGAAAGAAAAAAAAAATGTTCCAACAAAAGATTATGTTTCCATTCTCCTCTCCTCTTCCTCATAACTATACAATCCTTAGGGCACAATCATTTATCACTCAGTAAAATCATTCTATGTCTACATTATTCACAACTTAAATAAATTATGTTGATCCTTTTGTAAGAAGTTAAAATGTTACAAACTGAATGTGGATAAACAGCTTTAACACTGTTATTGTTGAGTTAGGCTTTCCTTCATTAAAAGTTTTATATAACTTAAACTGTGTAGTATTCCTGATGAATTCTTGAGATCTATTTGGCTCCTGGAAATTTAATGTTTTAAATCATTCAAAAAAAAGTTAAATTTGCTTAAACCAAGATTGACTCAATACTGCTACATATAGGACTTCCTTAAATTCATGAAAATAAACAACAAAGATAAAACCCAAACCAAACCAAAGCAAAACAAAAACACAAAACTGGTAGGTTGAATGAGCTTTCTGTATTGGGGAGTTACCAAGTTTCATTGAGTCTGGTCTCCATTTGACCAAAAATTTTAGCTCTGATTTCATAAACATTATCATAGAAATGGATTTTGAAGGCTTTAATACAATTCCTTTAGGATTTCTAAAAAACTTTTTCAGTGATTCTAGCGTAAATAAGATGATTAACGTATGCTAGTCCCAGATAGTTATTATCCTCTTCTACCTCCCCTCAGAAAAACCCATCACATTATTTCTTCACTAATTTTGTATTGGTTTAAAGTTCAGATTCTTGTGGAGGGTGGGGGTTGGCATTTGGGATTGAACTCAGTGGTTTACACTTGCTAGGTAAGAGCTGTATCACTTGATCTTTTTTTTTTTTTTTTTGGTGGCACTGGGGATTGAACTCAGGGCCTTATGTGTGCTAGGAATGTACTCTACCCCTTGAGCTACACCCTTAATCCCTTTTTCTTTTTAGTTTTTAGATAGGGTCTGGTGCTTTTGCCTAGATTGACCTCAGACAACTATCCTCCTACCCCACCTCCTGAGTAGCTGGAATTACAGACATGGACCACAATTTATGGCTTTTTTTGAGATAAGGTCTCATTACCTTTGTCCAGGATGTCTTTGAGCCTTCCATCCTCCTGACTGTGCCTCCCTAGTCACTGGGATTCCAGACTCGGGCCACCATGCCCAGATTAAAGTCCTGATTTGTAGCCTAAGATCTTTGAGGACTTTAGGAGGCTCCCAAACCTTCAAAATCATATGCAACATTTAGAATATTGTGTTTATATATTTCTCTAGGCAGAGTGATCTGATTTTAACATTTCTTTTTACTTCAGTATGTTAAGCATCATTGGTTTGAAAGAATACAAGAAGCAGCTCTGCAGAGAAAAGAAAAGTACTCAAGGAAAATGGTATTTCTTGCACAGGACTTCCTTACACTGGTCCTTATCAGGACATATTATCCTAAAGGATTTGTACCAATATAGCTGTTGCAAGTTTTGATGTGCTTAGCTTTAATTTAAACATAACACTGTTCACTTATAGTGAAATACACATTGTAATGCAAGCAATTATTTCTAAAATACCTACAGAAGTCATCTAGTAGGTTTAACTATTGAGGTTATACTCCTCTTTAGAATTATGATGTGATTTTCCATATCAGGAAAACAAAGAAACATAAATTTTATTATAAAAATTAATACTATTGAGGAAGAGTTATAAAAGCACAGGAATGATTGGGTGCAGTGATGATGTGGTTTTCTTCTCAGAGAAGAGAAGAAATAAATCATTCAAGGTTTAGCCATTGCTTCCATATGCCGGGTTGTTTCCCTGTAACTGATATGAATGTCTCTGAAAGAAATACAAGATGTCACAAGTATTTCTGACTGACCTACACTCAATTAGTAATTACCCAAAAGTCAGTCAAAAGAAAGAACTACATCAGTTCCTGCTGTTTATAAGGAAGCAGTTAGAGGAAGAAATAACACCTTATTGCCATGTGGCATCATACATTAAGACTATGTGTAGCTTTATTAAATGTCTACTTTAATGTGAACATAATTCTCTTAGTCATACTATGCAAAGACAGAATTATGGCTACAGAAAAAAATCCTTCTATTTTGTTTATGGTACTACTGCAGATATAAGGCAATACGGTTTTTTAAAAGCTTTATGTTATATATGTTAAGTGTTGTGATCTTAGAATTCTTACATGTAAATGTTTAATGCCTTTATGCTATGCATTTAAATAAAATCAAAGCTCCCTCTAGTGGCTAAAAAAGCTTTATTTTAGATTTGAATAGCTTCCCCTATACCCATCCTACTGGTTTATTACCATTAATTCTCAAACTTTTTGTTCTTAGATGCTTCTGCTTATATAGGTTTTATCTATTACTTTTAACTACACTAGAAATTTAAACTTGAACTTAAAATATTGATTTATTGAAAATAGCAATAGTAAGCCCATTCATTACATGTTAATGCAAACAAATATTGTTATGAAAAAACTATACTTTCAAAACAAAAAATACAAGTTGACATATATTGTTTTATTTTTAGAAAATCTCTTTAACATATGGCTTAATACAGAACAGCTGTATTAGCATAACTTTTTAAAATATTTAAACTGCTTGTTGTTAATTTATTGTTTTTGTTGATGTATATTTTTTTTAAAAATCACATCTCACATAGTTGGAAAAGGAAGAAGTAATTTAATAGTCTTTGCAGATAATTGTGGGTATTTTTCTTTAATATTACACCAAAAGTTAACATGTGATAGTTTCTTCTTTCTCTTTCTTTCCTTTCTTTCTTCCTTTCTTTCTTTCTTTCTTTCTTTCTTTCTTTCTTTCTTTCTTTCTTTCTTTCTTTCTTTCTTTCTTTCTTTCTTTCTTTCTTTCTCTCTCTCTCCTCTCTCTCTCTCTTTCTTTCTTTCTCTCTCTTCTTTTCTTTCTTTCCTTCCTTCCTTCCTGCAGTACTAGGGTTTTAACTCAGGGTCTCATGCTTGCTAGGCAGGTGCTCTGCCACTTGAACCCCTCCACCAGTCTGACATGTAAAAGTTTCTTAAAGGCTAGATGCAATGTGGAATCTGAAACCATATCAATGTACTCAATTACACTGAAATCCATTGGTCTGTATTTCACTTTGAGTCTATAAATCTTTTAGCAAACATAAATTGTACCATTAAACACTGGTCACTTGGAAAATCTGAAGATCTTTCAAATGTTGACACATTTAATTATCCAAAATCGCATTCACTGATATCACCAATTTTTCTTTAGAAGAGTCTTAAAGTACTGGAAAGCTATCTTACTAATAGTGGCATATATAAGCTTTCCAGTACTTTGAAGTGAGAGGCTCACTTTGTTCATTTTTGAGAAAATGTCTGAAAATACCCATGTATGAATAACAGTAGCTCATTTATCAATCATTCTTTCAAGCAAATACTTGGTTTCATGAAAAAGTAGCTAGTTCAGCTAGCAACTCATTCCACATCAGCTTTATCCTCAAGAACCATTGAGTGCAGCAGAAATGCTTTGTGCCAATGTCACATTTCAGCACACAGTTCATTAAAAAGACCAGGCTCAAGGAGTGACATTAATATAATTAGTAATTTTTACTATTTCACAAGAACATTCCTAAATAAATCTGTCTCCTCCTCCTCTGCCCTCTTCTCTTAGCACGAATGCATGACAATCAGTTTGGTGCCACTTTCCACTTTTTTTTTTGCACCATCAATGCAAATATCAAAATAAAGAGGACAAAAGCCACCTTTGTATCATGAGACTCCTCTGACAGTGACTAGAGGAGTTGAAGAGTTCATGAAAAACACTTTGTGTTTTTCCCCTATGTTCTAATGGCAAATTGTTATCTGTTATTGAGATTATAAACTAAAAACAATTTCCTTTTACAGGTTAGCAAAAGGAAGAGATAAATATGGGGTGTTGTATTAGAAGTAGGTATAGTTGCTATAAGAAGAATTATATTTGAAAGATACTATTTGAGTCCTTAAGTTAAACAAAGGTGTATTAAATGATAATAGATCCAATAGGTTTAATAAATTGTGTCAGAAACCTATAAACCCTACTTATTCTTGAGCTAGTTGGAAATCACAATCACCAAGAGAAGCTATAAATAGTTGTACTTTATTTAGGGAACACACATTAGGATATGATTGCTCCTTTGGGTTCATTTCAAAATCTCCTTATTCTTACTGAAACTCAGTTCTGACCACCATAGTACAGGTAGAAGCAGCAACTGGCAGAGGCTCTTGGGGAATGATGTATAATTAATGAGAGTATCAGGAAAAGCCCGAACATGTTACTGCATTCTTGTTAAACAAGGACTCCTGAGTCATGATCACGGAAAATGTCAACTGGACTTCTTTTATTATTTTTTTTCATTTTATTTATTTTTTTGTCTTTTTGTTCTGGTACTGGGAATTGAACTCAGGGCCTCCCATTTGAGCCCTGAGTCCTATTGGTTTTAGCTTGTTTTTCAGATAGTGCTTTCACTAGCTTTGCCCAGGCCAGTCTCAGGCTGCAATCATCCTACCTTCTAAGTAGCAAGGATTACATGTGTGCACCATCACACCCAGTCCTGGACTTCCTTTATTGTTGATACAGAAGATCCAAAGCAAGACTTTATGGGTTCTGAGAGGAAACTCCACACTTTGATCCCTAAACCATTATAATACTATACCCCTGATATGATCCAAGATAAGTTTGGTAGGACACTCTTCTGGTCTTTACTCCAGGGTCCCTGTTGTGGTATACCAGTGGTTAAAACAGTGGTTGAATGATACAAAAAAATGTTTCACCTTTCCTCATAATACAGGATGACACATTTGTTACTAATTTTTTTAACATAGTAATGTGTTGAAAATCACACAAGGATTTCTAAGAACTACAATAAAAGCCACTATTATTTCTTAAAATAACAAATGCGTAAGAATTTTATTGCTACAATAAAATTTGACATGGAAACTAGAATAAAATTGGACTTATTGATGTTGGTCTAAAATAAGTTTCCTGAGGATAGTCATAAAGATAATTTTGAGGGTGGTGTGGTTCATGCCTGTGATTCCAGTTACTTGAGAGGCAGAGATTAGAAGGATCGCAGTTTGAGGCCAGTTCAGGCAAAAAGTTTGCAAGACCTCATCTCACCAAAAAGCTGGACAATGTGGTGCACACCTGTCATCCCAGGTACAAGAGAAGCATAAGCACAGGTATCAGGGTCCAGGCCATCCTGGGCAAAAACACTGAGAACTTATTTTAAAAAAATAACTAAAGTAAAAAGAGATGGGAGGCATGGCTCCAGTGGCATAGTATGTGCATAGCAAGTGCAAGGCCCTTAGCTCAAATTCCAGTATTACCAAAAAATCAACAATAATTTTGATCCTGAAGCCTATGTAAAGCAATGCATATCATATGAAAGTTCTACTTTGGCTTACTTCCTTATGGGTGGAAAAAATCCATATTTAAATTTAAAAAGCAAATGAACTGGCCTTTACTAATGAAGTGTAATTTGATTTCTTTTAATGGATAGTAAAATATTGACAGCAGCATATCCCAGAAAATTTGGAATATCACCATTTTAATTAATACCAATTCAAGGCAAATTCAAATTTATGCTCAAAGATATTCTTATTTATCAGTTTCACATTGTTTTTGAATGAAATCATTTTAGAGGCTTTGAGTATCTTGATACATACAATATTCCTCAAATTTATAAGATAACAATTAGTCAATTTGCAGTATTAAGACTGATACAGTGAAAATTTAATGAGTTAAGTCATAATGAATGCTTAGAGGTGATTGTTTTAGAAGGCAGATAAATTACTTAGGAAAAATCTTATACAGTGACATTGCTCACAAAGAAGGAAATACATAAATAATAAAATGGTCTTTATTTCAAGAAAATATAGAAAAACTGATTATAGGAAATGCCTACTAAAATGTTAAGTTGAAAATTTATATACTAATAAGTATAGGAATAAATTAAGAGTGAATTGAATTTTTAAAGATTCTTTTTATACTGTAAGTCTCTTAATATTCTTAACTGTGTTCAATTTGCCCACCCAGCAGGAAATAGTCCAGTTTTACACTTACCACATGGCTCTCTGATCATTTAAGTATAAATAGAGGAAAAAATAGCTCTTTCCTGATATTTTGATTTAGAACTGTAGCTCTGTGAAATGCCTCAGACCCTGTGAACTTCTCTAGCACCTGGTCCCGGGAGGAGGCAAAGTCCAGTTAAGAAGAGGTTAGTGAACAAGTAGGTTTGCAAGGTGAGTCTCCTGATAGCTCTTTGCATGCCAACAAAACCTTGAAATGTCCATGGAGACACTCCTGCTCCCTGGTAGCTGAAACACAGGTCTAATTGTTGACCAAGTGCTCTCAGAGTCAAGCAGATATAAAAGAAGAAAATGGCAAACTTCAGACTGACATCATGTTAACTGGAAACTAAGAGGCAAAAATGAGATTTAATCCCTTACATCACTGCTTCTTATATTTTAGTGAACAAAACACTCATCTATGATGTGACTAACTATACAGATTGCAGAGTCCCAACTCTAAAGATGCAGATTTTAAAGAAGAAGGGCCAAGGAAACTTGCTTTTTACAAGTAACCTAGTGGATTCTGGTGAAAGCTGTTGTTTTGACCACACTGCAAGAAATTCTTTCACAGAATGCAGATTTAAGCACTAGAAGAAATGAAATTTCTAAAAGGGTGGTATGCTTAAAGTAAATGAAGTTTATAATACACTTAAAGGTACAAATGGAGTGGTCCAGGACATAAATAGAAGCAGTTAATAGTAGAAAACCTCCTACTGTGGAAGTGAATTGTCAATCAGATGCATTCCACATATTTCTAAAATATCACCCAGTAAATGAGTTGAGTAGTAACCTTGGATTGGAAAAGTTACACATTCCTTTATGTTAAGCATTTTCATTTTTAATATGATGCATAAAACACTGAAAAATATAGTGCTACATTTGTCTTTTGGCCAAGATTGTTGAACATTTTAAGCAGAGAATTAAGTTGGCATTAAATATTGCCAGGGCTCCTTTCCAGTTTTCTGTTTAATAAATATAAAAGTCTATCTAAAGAAAAAGGTCTCTATACTTATTTATCCTTCTGAATATGCCTTTCATCAAGGTCTTAAGGTAATGATCAGAGAGCCAAACTTCTGAGTCAGTGGAAAGCTCATATGTGAACCCCTTTCCTCCATGTCACAGCAAAGGAAACAGTGAATTTGTGACAGAATGATCAGGAACAAAATAATGCCATCATCTCCATTAAAGGCTGAAATTGAACTCCAAATTAAAATCCTTACTTTTAAAATAACTTACAAGTTTCTTGGAGAGGTAGCTCCTAAAGGGTGTAATTAGTTCATTTATTATACAATAGCTACTCAATAAATGAGTGAAAGATCTGCTTTTACTATGTGCCAGTGGTCACAGAGAGGCAGTCTTACATGAAAAAGTTTGGGACTCTAGATGTTTGTTTACAGAGAGGAAAGTAATCAAATAAATTAAGCTTATCTGTAAATTACATAAGAACTGGAGTAAGAATGCCCATTAAAATAGCATTTTACAGTTGTATGGTAAAAGGCAAAAAACAAAAATCAAGTGTCTTTAATAGAAGAAATAATTTTACTTACACACCAAATAGTTTTTTCCTTCCTCATGAGTACTCAGAAAATCTACTGTTTTTTCAAGCACTTTGCATGTTGATTAAACTTTGTACACAGTAAATATTCATTGTACACAAATTTATTTAATGGTAGGATTTGCAATAATAACAGAATTTTTCATCTACTTTCACCTATATAAACTTACCTGAAGTCCTCAAAGTCTCCTAGAAAAATAAATAGTTTGGCAATGCTGTGGTTTACTATCAGATTATATATGTCCCAGTAGGTTGAATATGTTGATAGTGGCAAAGTCATCAGAATTAAATATTCAGGCTAAAGAAAAAATGAAGTAAATAAGCAAAGAAATAGAACTACCAATTTTATTCATCGAAACAAATATTGCTATTTAAAGTAACCAGACAAGAATGCAAAGTTAATCTATTAGTCTATTAGCCTATTAATCATAGTACTGTTTATAATGATAAAAATGAAAAACAAAACAAAATAGCAACAATAAAAATAATTGTATGTTCATTCCTAAGGATGTGGTTAGCCAAAATGTATAACTTTCAAATAATAAAATCCCATACAATATTTTCTTTGGTTGGGGAAGCAGTGCTGGGTTTGAACTCAAGGGTTCTCACTTGCTAGGCAGGCTCTCTACCACTTAATTCACATCCCCAGTCCCTTTTTCTTTTTGAATCTTTTTTTTTGGGGTTTATTTATTCATTTATTCACATGTGCATACATTGTTTGGGCCATCTCTCCCCCCTGCCCCGTACTCCCTCCCTATCCCTCCCCCACCAGTCCTCTTTTGCTTAAGTTATTTTCCAGATAGCATCTCCTATTTTTGCCTGTGGCCAGCCTCAGACTGCCATCCATCTACATCTGCATCCTGCATTGCTGATATCACTCACAGTCAGGCAGCACCACACCTGGCTTACTTTGTTGAGATGGAGTCTCACTAATTTTTTTTTTGTCCTGGCTGGCCTTGAACCATCATCCTCCTGATCTCTGCCTCCAAGAAACTGGAGTTACTGAAGTGGGTCATAATCTGACCTTGAAATCCTATATAATTCTAATCTTTATTTACTAAGATGATAGAAAGAAAGCTACATATTTCTATTATAACATTTAAAAATAAAGCTTTTTTTTTAGTTGTTACCTCTTAAAAGGCTACTACAAGCAAATATTTTCTATGATCATAACTCAATCAATGCATGGCTTACTAAGTATTTCATTATTTAAGTCATTTTTCAGCAATTTGCTTTGCTCACTAAGTAATGTCCTTCATTAATGCATGATCAGATGGCAGTTTCACCTTTTCAATAAAATAGAGTCCAATAAAATAGCAAAAATGCGATTTAAAGCATTTTTGTCTTTTCCTTCCTCTAGGAAAACTTGGGCCAGACTTATATTTAGACTAATACAAAATTGTTCAGGAATAGTTGGATTTCTTGTTTATGTTTGCAAACTAATATGGAACTTCTGTCAAAAATTTAAGAATGATGAAGAAGAGCTTTCTTTCAAAAAGAAAACTGGTATAAACTATTTTAGAAAGTCAAAAACATAGGTTGTCTGACATTTCAGTACGTATGCTAGAACAAACAGATTACAAAAGAAGCAAAAGACATTTATCTATATTTCTTACCATAAGCCTAACTTACCATATGCATAAGTTAGGCTTAAATAGAATGTAAAATATTTGCATTTGTTAATATATAAGCTAAAAGTATAACTGTTCTATAATAAAATACAAGGGAAGATCCTTGAGGTAGACAAAGATGATAACATTTTAAAAAAATTGGTAAGTTGGACTTCATTAAAGTTATAATTTTGGTTTTGAAAATATATTATCAAGAAAATATATCACTTCTGGTTTTCAAGAAATTTATCAAGAAAATAAAAAGGCAAGTCACAGACTAGGACAAAATATCTACAATAAACATAATGACAAAAAAATTAAAAATCTGGATAATTAACAAAATCAACCCAATTAAAAATAGCCAAAAGATTTGAACAGACACTTCATCAAACAAGACAAACTCATTGCCCACAAGCACATGAAAAGAAATGAAACCTAAACTCACAGTTGGTAGCAGGGAAAACATTAAAAACAACAATAACAAAACACTGACAGTATCCATTTTGAGTGGTGATGGGTCTTGTGGGAATACAACCACACTAGTCAGTTTTATAATCTTGGAAAGTTAAATAAGCACTGACAGTGGGATTCAACAATTCCAGCTCTAATGCATGATAAATAAAAACATATCCCAAATAAATCTTATAAAAGAAGGTACATAGTAGCTTTATCCATAATAAGACTAAACTGTAATCAAACCAAATGTCCAACAACTGTGGTACAATCATACAGTGCATCACTACTTAGTAATAAAAATAAATGAACTAATGATAAAATTTAATGGATAAAATTTTCAAAATGTAGAGAAAATATACACTGTATGATTTCATATATATAGATCAAGCAGCACTAATTGATAGTGATAAAAAATCAGATTAATAGATACTAGGGAGCAAATGAGAGTATTGCCTATAAAGACACATGGGGGAATTTTCGGAGAAATGAAAAAAAGTGCTTGATATTTTTATTATGGTAGTTGTTAAATGGGTACATAGATTTATCAAAACTTGCCAAGATGAATACTTAATATGTGTGCACTTTATGTAAATTACATATTGCTCAAGTAATTAAAAATAGACTGTTGCCTGTAGGGGTTAGAAATAAGGGAATTTCTGACATCAGAATCACTGAGAGAGCTTCATAAAATAGATCACTGGATCTCACTCCAAGTTTTTGATTCAGTAGGTATAGGGTGATATTCCAGAATTTTGCATTCCTAATAAATTCCCAGGTGGTGTTGATGGGACTAGTCCAGAGGTCACATGTGAAGAACCTCTCCTTTGCAAGTAGATTAGATTTTTAGAAATGATTTCTAAACTGAGATTTTAGATAGGGGAATTTCAGTTGTCACAAGATACTGTGGTCCTACACAAAGAAATCATTAAAGTTGGAATCCATATATATGACTCTCAATTTCTTTTTTGGTACTGGGGTTTGAACTCAGGGCCTTCACCTTGAGCTACTCTACCAGCCCTTTTTTGTGAAGGGATTTTTGAGATAGAGTCTCACAAACTATTTGCCTGGGCTGGCTTCGAATCTCAATCCTCCTGATTTATGTCTCCTGAGTAGCTACGATTACAGGCATGAGCCACCAGTGAGTGCCAGGCTATGACTCTCAATTTAATGGAATGAAGTTTAGTGTTTTGAAAAATTTGCTGGAAAAAAATAAAAGTTTTTTTACTTGCTTTCATCACAGTTACCAAATACTCTAAAATTAAATACATTTATGTATGTGTGTGCATGCTCTGTTTTTTATTTTTTTTGCCTCTGGAGATGGGGAAGTTTTCATCAAATTTCCAAATGAATACGATCTAAAAGATTAAGAAGTACTAAAGTAATTTTATGAACATCCTTTCTGTTTTTAATTTTCACTTATATGTTTTCTTCATAGATAAAGAGTAGGCACACATGGAAGCCTACATCTTCATTTTTATTTATGCTGAGTACTCAGAACTTTTAGATGTAAGACTTGGCATAAATAGTATGTAGGTCACTAACTGTGAAGAGGACAGAATAAGGGCACACTATTAAGAGTAACAAGTAAAGAAAGAGCCCTGAGAGTTGCAAAGCAGTCTAGGTGTAATTTTTTTGCCTAAGATTAAAATGAAGATATCTTCAATTTTATGTTATTTTACTGCCTCCATCCCTCACTATTCCTAGTTCCAATATAATTACAGCAACAGATTTTCATGTAAAATGAATAACTTTTATTTAGCTTGGGTAATATTAACAACAGAGCATGTGTGGCTGTAAGAGCATTTTTATTTAGGCAAATAAAATTTCATGTACAGAATGTACAAAAATTATACACATTATGATTAATTTATAATCTATATTTGCCTTTATTCAAAGAATTTTGACACCTGATATTAGAATGTAGCACATCTCTTTATTTATTGTATTCTATTCTTATTATTCCTTATAAAAATACAAGATATATATTTTTGGTGTTCTCCTTTATTTGGTAAACACATAATTAGGGGGTCATTTTAGTTTCTCAGCCAACTACTTGCACTCTTATCACATCCAATTATTTCCAAAAAATATAAAAATGCTCTATGAGTGTTTACTCATAGAGCTCAACTATTAACAGATTTAGTACACACGTTTCACATTAAATATTGTAGAAGTTTTCAAATATGTGGTCCATTAGTTTTTGTGATTTAGAGATGACAGAAATAAACAACTTGATTGTAAGACACTATAACCACTATTAATTCATTATACGCTATTTTATGAAAAGATTTGGCTTTTATTTTTCTGCATGCCTTTCAACAGGTTACAGTCTACAGTCTAGATAGTGTATGTACATTAAGTTCTTTAAGAAGACAAAAAAAAACCCTCAAATTTTCTTTTATCTAAACTTTGTTTCCTCCACCATTTTTAATCTTTGCATAAAATCACCTTGCAGAGTGGTCTTCTTTCCCTTCTTCTTGTCTGAGCTGTTGCTAACAGCTTTTAATTTGGGAAGTCTACTCTGAGTTCACTGCGCCTCACTGCTTTCAGCTCAATTGTTTCTCTAGCCAGCAGAGCATTTCATTTCTCCTGAAGGTCACTGCAGGCTGCCAAGGCTTTGAAAACATACCATCATTTCATTCATGCTGCCATCTAACCCTGCAGTGCCATTAAGAGAAATGGAAGTAGGCATGTGACTTTTTCTATTAACAATTATGGAATTTATTGTCATACAAAGTGAATTAGTCCATCAGTGTGCAAAGATACTCTATAATCTCACCTTTTTTTCCAAAGGCAATAGAAATCGTTTTTGTATTTTAGTAGTTTGCCTGTGCACAGATAATTATTTGTATAAGTTAGACCACGTCATCTGCTTTTTGCAATTACTTTCCCAACCATATCACTACCAGTTGCAATAAACCAATGATGCAGGAAGCAGTCCAGATCTAAGGACACTCATAAAGCAAGCACTACATTGGCCATCTGTTGGAGGAGGGATGGCATTAAATGTAATGTGGACCTGGAACACATCCAGTATTGTTTATTCTGTCACATATCAGATAAGCACAGAAATCAAATTGATGATTTTTTAATTCCAAGGGGACAAGAAATGGAGAGCAGAAAAGGGAGATGATGCTATATCCTTTGAAAGTGCTCAAATAACAACTTGATTCAAAAAGAGAAAAAATATATAAGCAGATGATCTCAGAAGAGGAGTGCTGCACATTACATAAGCCAAATATTTGTATTATTGACTAACAAGTGTATTTAAATGTCACTTATATCCTCTGCCGTTAATATTGTTAGAAAAAATTAAGCTTTCCTCCATGAAGTTAACTGAATGATCAGCACAATTCGGTTCTAAGATTTTAAAGGCATGAACAGTTTTTTTCATATTTTAGAATATTTAAATGTTTTAGATCATTTTAGATGTCGATGTTTCATCTTAGCTTATATAACAGAGAAATAAACTGCAAACAAGGAAGTTTTTTTGTTTTTTTGTTGTTTTTAAGTTCTAGGGCAATGCAATTGTTGCATAGCAGTTTTACAGTTAGTTTGGGAAATAAAATGAGATTTTCCTTTAAAAAACAAGTTATTTCAGTGTGCTTTACTGGGAAACTCACTGACATTTGTTTCAGAGATCTGATTTAACATCTTAGATTTCCCAGTTATTAGTGAGGTAACTCTATGCAAGTAATTTAATTTTCCTGATTCTCAGTTTCTTTAAAATCTGAGAATGTCAAGCTAAGAACTGATATCTGACTTCTTTGGAAAGCTAAATCTTCATAAAAATGTAAATAACTTTATTTTCAGTTTGTAAATTATACAGGTCAACCTTAGAGGAACTATCCTGAGGACTGGTCATGGTCTCAGATAGACGTGCCCTCTTCCTCCTCACATGACCCCTTCCACTACTAACCAGTTAGTACTAACACACTCAGAGTAAACTTAAGCTTGCAGTGCAGTTACAGACCTTCCTTAAGATGAATGTGCTAATTTAAATGCAAAAAATTTTATAATACTGTTAAAGTCACAATATTGGGGCAACATAGACAGATATGCCATGTGAATAGTATGTTGTGAATTTTTATTATTGTAGGTTTAATGAGAAAAACAGTCATACATCTAATCACTCAACAGATATTCACTGAGTGCGTAATAGTAGGTTTGGCACCTATGTTGTTAGGAACAAAAGGGTAATGGTCCCTGTCTTATACATCTTATACTTTAGTTGGTGAGTGACATCAACATTGGATACTCTGAAAGAGTCCACAAATTATCCTAAGGACTGTTAAGAAGCTACAAAATGATGGTGGTGATTGTTGATGGGCTGCAGGGTAGGGAAAATCCATGGGGAGAAGTGGTTTACTTTAGATGGACTAGTGATCTGTTAGTGATATATTTCTGTATCACTGAAATATATTAACACATACATACCAGTAAGAAAAAGCAAGATGTTCTAATTAACACCACTGTTAATTCAAATGCTCAAATTGGAATACTTAAAGTGAGTTTTTCTTCATTTCAAAGTTTGAACTATCAGCTCTTACACATACAGCTGGCAAGAGTTAAGCCCACTGCAGCGAGAGCAGATGCCACCCTAGATCCTCTACCTTGACCTGCCAAGGCTCATTAATCTCTACTGTTTAACACCTCACTATTCAGGGCTACCCACTCTAGGTTACATACATACTCTTCATGTCTGGCCCCAAATGGAAGGTATTTAGAAAAAGATGTGATATCTAAATTAGCCAAGGTATAGTACATATTTTTAACCTTAGCAATGCTTTAGGTTAACTTTATTCCTTGATTTCAAAACCCATGTGTATTTTAAAAAAAATTATCTGCTTACTTATCACTGGACCATTCCAACTAGTATTTTTCTCCCCTCCTTCACCTATCACAGGGATCTAATCTGAGAATCTCTAAGTGTATGTTATGTTTTAAAATAACTGTCTGAAAACAAAGAACTACCCTTGACAAAATTGCAATAGTTAAATATAGGCCATTGATTTTGCCCATCCAAAGCTCTGCATGCCATCATTTCCTGCTCCTGTATGCAAACTCATTCTCCAAAATTGCTTCTTCTCTAGCTCTGAATAACTAACTGTATCCTACTCCTGTGTCCCTCTTGCAGTTTATAGCTAAGCTTAGAGCATCCAGCATCTTGGTGCCAAATAAGGGCTCTGGCATCAGCAGACCTGAACTCAAATGCCCATTTGTCCTCTTACTACCTATGGGACCATGGCAAAGTAAATGACTGTTGTAGGGAAAGAGAAGCACTTATTTTATCAAGGTGTTATGAGGATTAATAAAAATGAAACTCAGCACCATGGTTTGTGTTAGCAAGTGCTCAGTAACTACTAAACAGTACAATTCCATAATCATTTTCTTAAGAATGACTAAAACATCACTTTGATCAGTGCCCATCAGCTTATGAAATAAGACAGATAATTCCTGTCAACTTCATAATCTTTTTTTACTTTGTGGTAATATTTGTAAAATCAACAGCCAAAATAAAAACCTTCAAACAGTGGCCATTTATACATACATATTTTAAATGTTTATTTGTATTTATGTGGCTTCTATTACATATAATACAGGTTTTCTTATGTCTTCTGAAGATTTTTTTATATTCCAATCTCAAAAAGATTAGAATTATAATCGCTTTAATTTTTCTTAAGCTTAATATATGTCTTGGATTATCCAATATATGTGCACAATGATGCAACTCTTATGACTTAGATGAACTCCCTTCCTTGGGTACAAAGACATTACTGTTAAGAGTGATCCCACAAGTAAATATAGCTTAATAGAATGATTTACACCATAAAGATTTTTGGAAATTCGACTCGTGTAGTGTAGCCTCTGGTTATCAGTTGTCACTGCTATTTTCAAAGTCTACTTATGCCTACAATCAAATCCTATGGAAGCCTTTTGAAGCCCACTTAGATATCTTGGTTAGAAGACAATGTCATCTTCTTATTTCTTAATTCTATTTTCCCCTATTTCCATACAAACACACACACACACACACACACACAACGTATGGGACAGTTAAATGTCATTTTTTCCAGAGAATATATAGATATAGTTGCTTTTATAAATTGGTAGTCATTTCTATCTTAATTTTTCTTAGATTGAATAGTATCCTGCTGTATCAATAGTCCTTAATTTATTTCATCAATTTTATTGGTGGACATTTGTTTTTTGCTAGTATCTTATTACCATAAGCAACATTGCATTCATATATTGAGTTCCTTTGCTCACATGTTGTCAATAGGTTTGTAAGGTTCATTGTTACTTTTCTGTCTGTGGCTCCACCATTATCCCAATCTGGTTTAAAGCCTTATTATCTTCCTCACTTTTCTTCATAATAATATTTGGCATATAAAGCTTAATTATTTTTATTTGCATCTAACCATTAACTGGAGGGAAAGAAATAGTGTTAATAATAAAAGAACATGACTAATAGAAGCTGTTATTAAATACATACAAGACATTCACTAAGAAATATGACAATCAGTAGTAAAGTAAATACTTGGTAGGTGACTGAACTGTCTTGCCACTCTTTACATATATTTTCTTTAATTATTATAATTAGACAGGCTTTATTATGCCCATTTTTCAGATGAAAAGATTAAGACTCGGGTCAAATTAGTAAATTTGACATAGGTCAAACTTACTTATGTTACAAAGTAAATACTGAGGCTGAGCTCTGTACCTGAATTCTCTTAATTTTGAGCCAATACTGTATCCTAAAATCTATAATGTCTCTCTTCTCTTTTCTTGTTTTTTCTTCTTCAAAAAACAAGCTTCTGTTTGCTGCTCAGACTAGTCCTGAACTCCCAGCACAACTGATCCTCCTGTCTCAGTCTTCCAAGTACCTGGAACTGCAAGTGCTTGCCACTGCACCCAGCTTGCAATGTCTCTGTAATGCATGACATTCGTTGTTTCATTAAGTCTTCTGAGTCTTTCTGATCTATTCGGTATTCACCAGTCTAGGGAGGCTAGTGAAATAACCTCTTATGGGTTCTTCTTACCTTTTGCCATTCCCTTCACTCTCTGAACAACCTCTTTCCAATGCTAATTCGATTACACCATAGATGGATCTTTCAATCTAGTGTTCTTGTATTTCACCATCTGGGCCCACTTTCCTTGTTCCTAATTGACATAATTTCAGTGGCAATATTAGGGAATATGAAATGAGGAAGGGCAAGGGAAGTGCTCCTTATTTTTGCCTCAACTAAGCAGTTTTATTTTGATGTGTGTATCCAGGGAGTAGGCTGTAAAATGTTTCATTTTTCAAATAAAACTAAAATGTAAAACTATTCATACTATAGAAATATGAGTTCCATAAACACAAGAGTGATTTTCTCTTTTGTTCACTAAAGTATCCTCAATACCTAGAATAGTCCTTAGAAGTGCTCAAAAGATATTTTTTGAAGGAATTAATGGATTTCACTAATTTTAGCTACATCTATGTACTAATTGAAACACTGAGCAATCTATTCAAGTGCTATATGCTTTCCTCTCCACCTTCCACCCCATATACAACCCTCTACCCCCCACCAGGGAACACGGTGGAGATTAAAGTGTGAAATACTTAGCATAACACATGAAACATTCTAGTCTTTGAATTCATTGCTGTCTCCAAAAATTATTTACTGCTTCATAAACCTATCCTTACTTGGAATGTCCTGTTTTCTTTCCTTGTTACATTTTTCTTCATTAATGACATTAAAGATTTTTTTGATCAGAGTCATTCTTAATTAACTTGGCTAGAGACAGTAGTCCTGCCGCTCAAGTACTGTCATTATGATTCTGTCTGGGCTTACTACTTTCTGGCTTGAGTCACTGATCTCAGTGTTTGCATCCCTAAAAGATTGTAAGATGAGAAAATTGGGGTTCCATTTCATTGCCCACTCATGGGCTCCATTTCATTCAATGGTTGTTATTTGTTGCTAATAGAGCAAGGTCATGTTTCCAAATGTATCTAGTATAGTATCAACACGATACAATATGAACTCTAAACTATTAGGTTCGGCACTATATAAAATGTTCTAGAAAACTGTACAAATCAATGTGCCTTTTTTACAGACACAGATGTATATTCATGTCTGGCACCTGACTATCTGATTGTGGCATTTATCTACAGCTCATGCAAATGAAAGGTGGTAAAAAGTTGGGCTAGTCTAATACTTTCTGGTTACTTAATTTAATAGTTCAATGATTTTGATAGAAAATTCTTTCATATTTGTTATTAAAGTCACACTTAAGATAAATGGAAAAGCCACTTTTCTTATTATCACTATTAAATTTACTTTCCTTTATACTATTTAGATGAATGCAGCATCCAATTTTTTTCATTTATACAATGCTTAATGCATAAAGAGTTTTCTCTGATAGTATGTTCAGTTATTAATAGCACCAATTATAAGTAATGCAACTGTTCATTTCTTCAGAATTTCTACCTCCAAAGTCAGATGAAGAAATCTCTCTATGCCTGCAAATGTGAAACTGAAAAATAAATGTGGTTTTAAAGTAGTAATACAATGTGTCTTTGGAAATGCATACACATTTTCCATTTATTTTGCTCTAACCCTCAAAATAAATAAATCTATGATAGTCAACTGGTTTTAAGGCGATTTAACCTTAATTTTAAGATCACATTAAAAATATTGTCAGCACAACCTTCCTCTAATCAAGTGTGAAAGAAACAGATGGGCCTGCCTTTTCCTTGCACTATGTTTATAGTTACAATCTACATTTGCTCATGTAACACATTAAAAAAAATCAGCTGCAGAGCTGACATCAGAGAAAGTGATTCCTATTCTAAATATATATTCTAAATTCAAAAAGGCAACAGTAAAGCCTATAAATTCTCTGTTGATAAAGACTAAAAATCCATTTCAGCCCAAATAATAAATGTGAAGAAACCTATTTATGAAAGGACAAGAATTCTATAGGCTGTTTCTATAGAAGCTGCCAAGGTGTCACTTAAGAAAATTCGTTACAGTGTATTTCCCTTCCTCTTGTCATCTATTATTCCCAGACTCCTTGAAAGTTTCTTTGGCTTTCCCAATAAAAAAGACTAGATAAGCTAGTGAGATATAGCAAGCATTCTTACTTAATGGAATAGACAGTGTTGAAGTTCCCAAATGTTTGCTGTTCCTCTGTGGAGGAAAAATGTATTTTCTTGCCTATGAGTATGAGATCTGGCCATAGTAAATTGAGTACACGTGACATGCTGCTCTGGGAGGAGCTGCTGGACCCACCATGTCCTCCACAGTGATCCCTTTTCTCTGTAACACAAGTTTTGCCATGTTCATGATAAATGACAGTCAGGGTCTCAAGTGCAGACAACTTGGAGCAAAGCTCTCCAACTTGCAGTGGATGCAGAACGAGAGGGAGAAATGTACCTTTGAGGTGGTAAGGCATTGAGACTTGTCATTTATTACCTCAACTTAACATAGTCTACTCCTAACTAACATCTGTGATAAAGAGCCATGCCCCATAACAAAAGGGGGCTCTTTAGTAGAAGGTATTAGGAAAAAAAGCATAATTGTTATTAGGACTGAAGAAAAAATATATAAAACTTCCTGGAACATATTTACTGATAAATTATTAAAGGACTAAGGACTCAACTTTGTATGACTAGTTAGTCTGTGTAGATTGGGAAGATACAGGTAAAGGGGATACAGGTAAAATCATTAATCTGTTTGTAATAATTTTGAAGGAAACTTCAATACTGAAAGAAACCAAACCATTTCTCATTATAACCAGTTCAACTCCTATTTCTTTGTCTTCCTGACTGTTCAACTTTAATCAATTTAATTTACGCTGAAATTTCTTCATGTGTAAAAGTAGAATATGGAAACTACCTCACAGAATTAATGTGAGGAAACAGGCAATACATACGTAGTGTCTGTGTAGTATCTGGCTTATTATGGCTGCTCAATCATCACTGCAAACCTTATTACTTTCTTTCTCAATAAATGGAAAACTAAAGTTTGTAAAGTTATGCAGAGTATGAGCTTACTGTGGATTAGGGATGATTAAGGAGCACTGGTTTCAGGTCTGGATCTGAATTTGGGCCAAGGAAGTTTCAAAGATTCTTGAAAGAAAAACATTTTTAACTTTAGGACTAAAGACAACTGGAAAGCTATTTTGGAGGGACACTGCACCAAGAGGTGAGCAGAAGTGCTGCTTGTTTCTGTCAGCAGCCATCCCTAGAAGATCCAAGAAGGGGAAGGCAGGGCACTGACTTCTTCCTGTCCTTTCTTAGCTTCCAAGAGTGTAAGATTCAAATGGAGGAAGAAAGGGAAGGAATTTATATGACATAAACACAGCCTAACAGAAGACTTGCTATATATTGCTGTGCCCATCATTGCACATGAAAATTCTTACCCACTTTGGCGCTTTTGTAGATGATGGGGATTCCAGTGTTATTAGCATCCAATTTAATGCCTGGGTGAGAAAAGCCAGAAAGCTTCTAAACAACAGGATCGTGTGAGGGAGTTATACCTGTGTTTTGTATAATATTGTTTCTAAAAACTCTCATCTCTAACTCAGCCCTGGAGGGGCAGAGAGTTTCTGACATGGATAGGTTCCTGGTTTCAGCTCATCACTTTTATTCATCATTTATACGTGGCTTTTGACATTCAATCATGGTACAATGGAGCAAAATCCTTGGACCTAAAAACATCTTGATGCAACATTAGCTTGATGGCTCTGACTGTTTTTAAAAAATGAATGCCCTTCTCCCCAAATTATTTAGTTATAATATGGGCCAGGATTTATTCTGTAATAGTCCCTGCAAATATTTGTCCATTAAAACAAATTTCCTTAGGCACTTGACATGTCATTTGTCAGTTTCTGACTTGTGCCTATGTCCTTTGTCTTTTTCCAGTCAAAGTCTATTTTAGTTTTTAAAACACTTGGTCTGGATGCACAAAGTCCATCAGCAACCCCTCCATATAATGATGTTCTGACTGAAGACATTTGGCTCACATATCCAGAGGTATTCATAGACCATGGATGGATTCTGAAGGTCTGAATGGATTCCTACCATAGCCTTCTCTCACTTATACCAGCCTGTAGGATCACATTTCTGCCATATTGATTCTGATCTCTGATGATGTGTCTTACCCAATTTAAAGGGATATTATGCTATAAGACAAATTTAGCCATATAGTTGGTCAGTGAAGTGCTATCAGATGAGGAAATGATGGTTGTACATTCAGATGATGTTTACAGCTGTTTGCAGGCCCATACTCCAGAAAAAGGAACAAAACAGATTGCAAAAATCCCTTATATTGGTTTAGAATAGGAAGTAAACATTGTATGCATCAGTCTAATCTCCCAGTCTCTGAGTGAATAGATTACCAGGCTTACATCTGCAGAAGATTCATACATCTTCTGCAAAATGAGAGCTGGCTTGAGGCTGAGATCAAAGGGGTTTTCACAAGTCAGCTTGATGGACTTAGGTTACCCTGGCACAATTAATGAAGAGTTAAAATAAGATCCTGTTTAGACCACAGTAGTAGCCTAGGTTCATGTCAAAGGCTAATGCATTTCTAAACATGGAATGGAGATAAGCCTAACCCAATGATCAATCCAAATTGGGTGATTGGTTCAAAGATATGTTAGAATAGAGTAGTGGTATTTCTTCTAAGGTGAGTTGGGTTTGGGACATGGTTTCTTTAGGAGTTTAGAGAGAAAGGAATGGTTGTTTTGTATATGGCTGTTATAGACATGAATAAATGTGAAGAGAGCTGTAACAGAGTTTTGGTGCATGCTAAGATTCAAATTATTTATTTACTATGTCTAACTGTCAAACTATTGTTTCTGCAAGTTATTGACAAGGCAGGTTTGAAGACAAAGTCAAAACACAAGTCAAAACAAAACAAAAAGGAAAAAAATAGCCCACTTAGTTTTATGCAATTATATATAGTTTGCTCACTAAGGTTTGCTCAAATTATTCCTATGTAGATTTTATATAATGTGCCAAAGGTTTGCCTTTTCCTGGAAGCACTTTCTAACCCCTTTCCTCACAATCTATACTTTCTCTTTGTTTACAACACCTCATCATAATGCCATTCAGCAAGTATTTACTGAGCAGCTACTATGTGCCAGGCAAAATTTTAACCTGCTGAGGTTATATTGGTAAACAAAAATCCCTGTCATCAGTAGAGATTATATTCAAGTTGAGAGAGAGAGAGAGCAAATACTAAGTAATTAATCCTTATTTAATTTTAATGTAATACCTTACTTTCTCACCTGACTCTTTGAAGACACCAATTTTATAGATTTAATTTTGGAAAGTTTTACAGTTGAACACTGAGTTGTCAAATACCCATTTTGTGATCACAATGCTTTTTTAAAGTTAAAAATGCTTTCTTTGTTACATAATGCCAATGCTGCTACTTCTAAGTTAAGCTGTTCCTGCATCTCTACGTTGTTCAGCGTCCTGCCTGTGATATTAATGACAATCACTTCCAAGTGTTATTGGGCAGTGGTCCCTTGTGAATGTCACCCATGGTATCTGATCCTCATTTCACATTGTCAGCAAACTGTTCTAGGAAATTAAGTTCTCGAAGGTCCCAGAGGAAACAGCCTCAACGTCTTCCATGTCTTACTGCACCAGATACAGCACAGTTCTTTCTGAAGGAGACACAATTAAAGATCTTGCAGGTGTCCTAGCTTATCAAAATACTGTTTTATTATTTTATTATCAAAGCAGATTACAGTGGAGCCCTAACATGCTTTATGATTAGTTGTTACAAGACAGTGCATGTTCTCCTGAAGATGTACCATGATTTCCAAAACTCAAAGTTGCTCAAAGTGGTCTCTCAGCTAGTGGGGCTGCTCACTGCAGGCACTGTGCCACCTCCTGCCCTCCAACACCCAGCTTGGAGTTGTGCTTCACAACATCAGCACGAATTATAAGCAGACACAATTCTGAGGTCATCTCCATCATACATTTGGTAGAACTGAAGGAATGCCTGTCTTAGCCCTACTGTTGTCAGTGTATTAGTGTCAAATGTTATAAGGAAAATTACATCTTGTTGTTCTGTTCAGGTCAAGGAGGAATAGAGAATTAAGAATAATTTGGGGCCAAGATTATAACCAATCTCCAAGCAAAAGAAACAAACTAACTGCTGCGGTTAACAAAGATGTAATAATTTTCTTCACATGGACTTGTTCTGTGTTGTGAAGTGCATTATTAAAAACCCTGACTCAACAAAAGTCTTTATAGGTCAACTCATCAAAACAGGCAATTGGCCAGTAAGAATGTAATTTCACACCAATAAAACTTTAGAGTCTAGATTTTATTTAGGGCTGTGTTTGTAAATGTTTATAGAATATTTAGTTTACTCTAAAAGATGCCCCCCTCAGAAAGACTCTGGCCTAACCATATTTGCTTTACTTAGATAGCAAGAGGAAAACATTAAACATGGAAGCTTTCAATTTGTGGTAATGATTGATGTACATAGGGCACCCTTCAAAAGCTATAGGAAAAGGGGACCAGGAACTAGAGAAAAGGTGAGATCAAAAAGAATTAACCTAGAAGGTAACACACATGCACAGGAAATTAATGTGAGTCAACTCCCTGTATAGCTATCCTTATCTCAACCAGCAAAAACCCTTGTTCCTTCCTATTATTGCTTATACTCTCTCTACAACAAAATTAGAGATAAGGGCAAAATAGTTTCTGCTGGGTATTGAGGCAGGGGAGAGGGAGGGGGCGGAGTGGGTGGTAAGGGAGGGGGTGGGGGCAGGGGGGAGAAATGACCCAAGCCTTGTATGCACATATGAATAATAAAACAATAAAAAATAAAAAATAAAAAATAAAATAAATAAATAAATAAATAAATTGGACTTTAAAAAAAAAAGCTACAATTAAGGATTCATCTAGCTTTTCATCAATACAAGCCCAACTGAGGTCTTCTGGCCCTCAGTTTGTTTGACATTCACGCCTTATGCCGTGGATTTTCTTTTTGATGGCATCCTTGGAGCTCGTGTAGATCATCTCACTTTTCAGTGGGCACTAGTTCTGGTGCCCACAAGAAAAACATCAACTCTTCTTTTCAAGATTCCTTGGTTTCAAAGCTTGCATCATGCAAAGCATAATGACAATTTTTTTCAGGAAGCAATCCCACAAAATGCTTGAAAGGATCGGCTATGGTAACACCAGTATCTCCAACCAAGATCTCTTCGCCTTCTTCAACAATGATACACTTTTTGCCTGCACTTAGGCAAAAAAAATGATGGTCTTCTTTCTCTTCTTGATTTCTTCTGGTGTGGAACACTTCCGAACTTTCAAGTCATAAAAAATGCAACATATTTCATTAGCAACTTGCACTCCCAATGCCATCTTTGCCCTGGGTGATCGCAGGGACGCGGCGAAAGGAGGCGGCCTGCGCTGAGTCTGCAGAGCGTACTCCTTATGGCAGCTGGACAGAGAGAGCAAGCGCACAGCCTACGCCCGCAATACTTCTTTTCAGTCAATATCTGTGATTCCTATAAACCTTTCAATGAATAATATTCTACTATCAGTTGGTTTCTAAAGCACAAAATAAATCTTTGTTTTTAATAGGATTTTTACATCAGAATATTGTAAGATTCAGCTTTAAATTTAAGGTGTTACAAAGCTTTGTGTGTTTTTTGTTGTCGTTTTGGTTTTCTTGTTTGTTTATTATGCAGTACCAGGGTTTGAACTCAGGGCCTTGAGCTTGCTAGGCAGGCACTCTACTACTTGAGCCACACCTGCAGCCCCAGTTTTGTGATTTAACATTCAAAAGAGTGGTCTTTTCTGAATGCTCATTGAGAAATTTATACTTAATATTCACACAACTGTTGTCTTAGAATTTACTTTTAGTAAAATCTCCTACAGATATGCTCCTAAAATATTCCCCTTTAAATAACTTTGTTAGAATGATTTATGTTTGCAAACAAAAACAGTATATTCTCCAGTTTATATAAATTCATTTAAGGGCCAGTTTGGGACTCTGAACACACAGGCCATAATGCACTATGGGGAAATGAGACTAGAGGGTGGGCCATATAACTTGTGGAATCCCTACTGTTTGCCTCCTTGGACATCCTCCTTGTCCTGCAGCTTATATCCACTAGATGGTGAGTGGGAGAGACAAAGAAAAGAGAGTTTGACAGTGGAAATTAGTTTGAGGATCAATTTAGAGTTCCTGTATTCATATTCATCTTGCTTCTCATTGCCATGGATACACGAGTTGATTTTTTATGAATATAGCTTTTATAATGGCAAATTATAAGATGGCAGTATTTTATACTGAATCTATTTTTACAACTTGAGAAATAAATTTCATCCAGATAACTTAAGACAGCATTATGACAACACACTATGGTAGTTCAAAAAAAACCAAGTTCTGGATATGCAACATCAGTCCCTTTCTTTCAGATTTTAGATCCCCAATAAATATCCTTTGGATTGGGTTCCATAAGCATGAAAAAATATATTAAGTTATAGGACTATCAAGGATTGCTAGTTTGAGTTATCTTCATAATTATTCTCAAGTTACGAGCACTTTAAAAGAAATGATGTTGTAAAAGTTGTATTCCTCAAAATACTGAATACATACTGGACTGCTTTGGAATCTCATCATTTTAGGTTCTCATTTAGCAAGAATTCTGAGGTGAGAGAACAAGATGGAATGGAATAACAAGTGGAAATAGAACAAGAGAAGTAGGAAATAAGCCAAGCCTATTTCCAGTAAAAAACAATGAATGGAATTTGCACTCAGTTTTAAAATTTAGAGACTATATAACATCCTAAATTTGATCACATATACTTTTCAAATACTCATAAACCCTACAGATGAGGAGAGGAGAGGAGAGAGAAAGAGAGAGACAAAGAGAGAGAGAGAGAGAGAGAGAGAGAGAAAGAGAGAGAGAGAGAGAGAGAGGGAATTAGAATCAGAATCAGAAATTACAGGGATTGTGTTTCTATGTTTCTATCTCTGGTACCCAAATACCTCAACTCTCCTACCCCCAACACACACACAGATAAACATGAAAACACCAACACACAATTCCAGTTGGGAGTTAATGGTTGATACTGCACTAATTTTTATCCTTGTACAATCTGCCTGTTTTCCTAAAATAAAAGAAAGAAAAATAATTTATAGCTACTGTTTTTCTCCTTTTTGTAAAACCAGAGACACTCCCACGTAGCACAAGCTCAATTCCAGCCAGACTGTGAGTGTGTGGTATATATTTTTAAATAAAGAAAACAAGTCTTCTAGCTCTGTGTTAGCAAAGTCACCTCTCACTGCCAGTGCTGATGCTAAACATGTAATAATACTTTATTGTCAGGAGTAGGAATGCTTTGCTAATTAAATGCAGCTGTCAGTAATTACTACCTGTCAGTGTAATCTATTTTAGGGAGCTCTACTTTAAATGATAAAAGATGGGCCTGATATTGAGAGGGTGGGGTAGGCAAGGTGACTGCTTCCTTCCTCAGATTAGAAACTCACTATTTTTATGATGAATGAGCAACTTTCTTCCTAGGATGATATCTTAACTGGATTATCCTGTGTGATAAAGTTTGCAATTACTTTTTTTTTTAATATCTGAAACCTCAATGTCACACATTTTTGTAATACCAACAAGTAGTAAGACTTTCATAGTTTTAGGTGTATCCCAACAATGAGTCCTAAGGATAATAGTTGGTAATGGGTGGCATGTTCATGAAAACAACATCAATGTGAAGTTACTGTAATCTTTGTCATCAAATACTTGGTTCCACATAAAGTCACCTTCTCATTGCTGGCAAACGATTAGACACAAAGAATCACTTTGAAGGGAGAGTTGTAACTGCTGTTTGTATATATTTTTCACTGATACTCAATCAGGTTTTCTCTGGGAAAATGTTGAGACTTCAGTTTAAGACATATATCTGAAATGAAAAAAAACCTCATGATGTTTGCATGTAATATTAACTTATCTTAACCAATTCTGAAATGAAACCAATACTCTTATAAGCTCTGTGTCTGTATCACTAAAAGCAATGTCAGGACAAGGGTAATGGCAGCAGGATTCGCTCTATGGGATAGGTGCTGGGGCTGCCACAGATGTTGGCATTGTGTCTACAGTCAAAGGGGAACAGACCTTTTGCCCTCGCCTCCTCTTACTTCCCCTGACATTTAAAATGAATGTGGTAGCAGTGACAAAGGGAAGCTGGAGTCTCAAGGAGTGAAGGGATGGAGTTGTGGAAGGATCAGCAAGAAAAATAAGCTCAGCGGGAAGTATGGAATGAGGAAGGTTTGGCGCACAGTAGTTCTATCCCACTGAGACTTTTCGAAAGACTTACCACACTCCTCAAGTGCATCCTGACTGCCTCATCCTTCTTCTCCCACCATCTGTTTTATATCCAACACTCTAATAAGTCCTCATGTTACTAGACAATTAATTATCTTGTTTTAGGTTCCCACAAATTTGGCAGCCACTCTTCCGAATACAGTACGTTACTTAAATAGAATTAATTTTTTTTTTTTGTCCCAGGGAAAGAAAAGTTTTCAAACAGAAAATAATGAAAAAAGGAGAATTGTCTAAATGCATTTTTTAAATATATAGGCAAAAGACACTAACTTCTGTAGGATACATAGTCCAGTGGGAGTGGTGTAATTGCCTCTTTTTTTCTGTGGTATAAATTATCACTTTCTCTACTGAGAAAACTTGGAATAGTCTCTATTTTTTATTTCTAAAAAATTAAATGTTTCGAATTCCAAGTGATCAAGATCTTGATAGAAGAAAGTGAATACCCAGTGAGGTCCTTAAAAAGTGGGATTTATTCAAAGAGAAAAACCAACAAGGAAAACATGGATAGTGACAGTTTTTTACTTTTAGGGGTTCCTATTACCTTCTCCAAAAAGAGCCTAAGCCTCATACATATTGAACTCAGACTTTCATATGTGCTATATGTGCTGGTCATGTTCCTGGAATATAGTAGGTGCTGGAAGAATAGCTAATGAGTACATACGTGATGATTTTGAGCTATTGTCACAATGCTGAGTTAGTGTTATGGAACTGACTCCAACTAGATGAAGCAAGTAGGTGATGTATGGTGGCAAGATTTTAGACAATAGGGCTAAAGATATTCCTCCAAATCTCTGGCTTATGACAAGAACCAAGGTTTTGTTTCCTCAAATAAGCTTGCTCAGGTTTCACAGGTTCCACACTTGCAATGATCACCATTTTCCTTTCCTGCAGTACATCCCTTTCTACATCAGCTCCCCCCCCCCTTTTTTTTTTGTTAGTACTGGGAGTTGAATTCAGGGTCTCATACTTGCTAGGCAAGTGCTCTACCACTTGAGCCACTCCACCAGCCAGGGCTCCCTTTTTTCAAATGCGGGGAACTAAGACCCCTTTTAGTTCTTTTCTGGAACAATAAAAGTCTTTCTCCTCAAGGCTGCTTTAGGATACAGGAAGTCCTGGCACAAATACTGCTTCAGGTACAGCTAGAGAATTTTGGCCAGTCTGTGAAGGCACAGACCCAAGCTTCCAGGATTGGTCTCCATAGACAGGAGACCACTGTGCTCAGAGGTAACACTTCATTAACCATATTTAGGAATGTTATAATATTTTTCTCAGTATAATTATTAATATATCCTTTATTCACTTTCTAAAGTCTCCCAGTTTAGATAATCTTCTACTTATAACACATATAACCCTTTTGTTCAGCTTTCCAATATTTCAACATTTTGAAACATTTCTATTAGTGTATATTAATTGTACAAAATAATGGGTTTCATTGTGGCATTTTCACATATGCATATTACATAATTTGACTATTTTGAACATTTAATATAGGTAGAGAACTACCTATAGACCAAGTATGACTGATTAATATTGTGAAGAAATTAACTCACAGGAAAATTAATGGTTGCAAGAGAATAAAACTAGATCCTTTTTCAAGGCAACAGAATTATTTGGTAATCAAGAAGCCCTATCTGTCTATCTGTCTATCTATCTACTTATGATCTATGTATGTATGTATGTATGTATGTATGCATCTATCATCTATCTCCTAGTTAAGGTACCTTTTACATGAGTATAGTTAAATACTAACAATAGCACAAAAATTTCAAAGTAAATTTGTAAGTGAAAGCAGGTAAGATTAACTTGCTTCTACTTTCTTATTGCTTAGGGATCTTCTCAGAGTATAATATCTTCAGAATAAGGGAAAATTAGTTAATGCTTTTATGTAATTTAGAAGAAAAACAAAAGAATATAACACAGTACTAAATTTAATAATTTCATTTCATTTTGATTTCAAAAATGAAATACCATAATAGAAGTTACCTGAAGTATTTATATGATTTATGTGATTGTTTACTCACATTGTTTGAATTTCAGATATTTTTAAATTTTGTAATTTGCATATGTATAATGAGCTATCTTGAGGCGGTAACCCAAGTCTAAACATAAAATTCATTTATTTTTAATATATACCTTATACACATAGGCTGAAACTAATTTTATACACTTGTATTTTGACTATGACCTGTAACATGAATCAGGTATAGAATTTTCCACTTCTGGCACCATGTCAGGACTTAAAAACTGGGCACCGGTGGCTCACACCTGTAATCCTAGCTACTCAGGAGGCAGAGATCAGGAGGATCGAGGTTTGAAGCCAGCCCAGGCAAATAGTTTGCGAGACCCAATCTTGAAAAAAACCCATCAAAAAAGGACTGGTGAAGTGGCTGATGGTGAAGGCCCTGGGTTCAAACCCCAGTACTGCCAAAAGAAAAAAGAAAAAAAAACCTTTAGGATTTTGAAGCATTGTGGATTTTGGATTTTCAGATTAGAGATGCTTAATGTGTAGTTTATGTAGTATATTAGATATATCAATGGTTTTAGAAAATAGCATATTGTATTTTACATATTTTGGAGGTAATACTATATTTTATTTATTATGTGCTTGAAGGTAACTTCTTATTTTATTTATATGTGTGTTTACTTACCAGGGTATGGCCACACACATCTAAAATAGACTTGTTTCCACATGTTTGCTATAAGAATATTAATCAAGAACTCATTTCTATTTTAGCACTAAATAAAGATCTATATTGTGATTTTCATATGTTTTTAGCTTACCTTTTAGTCTTATGGAGTTTTCTATTTTGTACATGATAAGATAATTTAATTTTAAACTTACCTCAAATCTTAAAAGAGAAATTGGATTTTTATATCATATTAAGTAGATACTAATAATTGGTTATATATAATACCCTTGCTTTTTAAGGAGAAATGGATGTAGTATATTATATTATTATCATTAGATACATTTAAAATAATTTGCTTAGGAGAAAAATCTCAAAACTGAGATCATGGATTATTATGAAATTTTCTGAAACTTTCTTAATCTTGTATGCAGGAAATAAAATAAAACTTAAAAATTGCCTAATTCCTTATAGGCCATTATTAGTGAGATGAAGATACAAGTTTACTCTCACAAATTAATAGTATTGATAGATAGAGCTTATTCTAGACATGTAAAGCAGTATCTAGAAGGGAGAAGAGGAGAAATGTGTAAGAGAAGGGCAGGGGTTTTCCCTGCTCTCCTAGGCAGAATTGAACCCTCTTCCTCATACTGTATTTCCTCTCCATCGTCCAGTACACTAAATTCTACTCGTTCCTTACCAGTAGAATTTGTTCTTGTGCTTATAAGTTCCTTGAGAGCAAGGACTAAGTCACTGCATGTACAACACCCAGCATACTCCTTGGCATACAGTAGTTTCTCAATAAATAAGTATTATAATAAATTGAATAAATTACCAAGTAAAAGAAAGAAATAACAACATTAGTCAGGCAGAGGTAGGGGTAATATGATTATTCTTCCAATAAAATATAGTTAGATATAAATGGAAAAATGAGACCTGTTGAAAAATATTTCAGGAATGGGGGGAGGGAGGATAAAGGAGAATGATGGAGGGATTCAACTATGATATATTGTAAGAGCTTTTGTAAATGTCACAATTTGTACCCCAAGTACAACAATAATGAAAAATGTAATTAGTGTTTCCTATATTCCAGACAGTATGCTAGATTCTAGATACGTAGGCACTGGTGGGAGGTGTGGAGGGAATGTATATATGTATGTTGTGTGTAGGGATAAGAAATATACCAATAACTCAACAGAGATGATCCACACTTTATAGCACAGGAAGAGAAAGCTAGTCTATCTTGGATTGTGGGGTGGGCTGCAAAGAAGAGGACTAAGAAAATAAAGGGAGGTGGTAGGAAAGATATAAAGTTAGACTTAGGCAGACGTACAGCATGTACAAAGGCATGGAAGAGTGAAGGTTCCTTGCTTGGAACCACCCAGTTGCAGAGAGCTCTTGGAGGAGTGACAGAAGATGAGTCTCAGGCCAGGTCAGATAAAGAGTAAGGTTGAGCTAGTAAGTAGGTTGAGTTAGTTTAAACTTGACCCTGAAGCAGAGGATGTGGAGATTATTCAGCAGAGAAATTCCATGGTCAGGTTTACAGTTAAAAATATTTCAGATATACTGAAGAGGATGGAGACCCAAGGCTGAGGAGGAGGCTACTGTGGTTCAGGTGAGATGCTCCAACGGTCTGAACTAAAGCAGTTGCTCTAGAGCTGGTAAAACAGGTAGGTGTTCTGGAGGCAGGATTGTCATGAGCTGGGGACAGACCAGATGTGGAGGAGGAGGAAAAATACAAGATGGTCCTAAGGTGCCTACCATGTTCCCCACTATGATGCTGGCAACCAGCCATTCTTGGTTTCCCACTTTTCTTGGATATCTTGGCAGAAGATACTGCCAGTGCAGAAGAATAAAATAACATAAAGTACTTTAGAGGAAGTAACATTATAAAATTAAATGCCTTGGTGCATTCACTCACACCTGTAATACCAGCTACTCAGGAGGTGAAGATCAGGAGGATTGAGGTTTGAGGGTGGCCAGGGCAAAAAGTTAGGGAGACCCTACCTCAAGGCATGAGTGGTACATGCCTGTGGCCCTGTGGCCCCATGTATACAGGAGGCATAGGTAGGAGGATTTCAGTCTGAGACAAGCCCTAGGCAAAAATGCAAGATCAATCCAGGCACAGTGTATCACTTCTGTCTATAATTCTAGTTACTTGGGAGGTAGAGACTGGAAGAACTGTTGTTTGAGGCCAGTTCAGGCAAAATGTTCTCAAGATCTCATCTCAATCTATAAAAGCTGGGTGTGGTGTTGTGGGCCTGTCATCCCACCTAAGAGGGAGGCATAAATAGGATGATCATGATCCGAGATGGCCTGGGAATAAATGCAAAACCCTATTTGAAAAAAAATAGGATCTTTTTCCCTACAGAAAAAAGGGATGGGGCATGGCTCAGTTTGTAGGGTGCCTGTCTAGCAATAGTGAAGCCCTGAGTTGAGAGAGAGAGAGAGAGAGAGAGAGAGAGAGAGAGAGAGAGAGAAAGAAAGAAAGAAAGAAGGAAGGAAAGAAAGAAAAATTGAGAAGAGGTAACATTAAGAAAGTAGTGATATATAAAAATTCTCAAGTCCTTATTTTGTAATGCAGTTGATTATTTAAAGTAATTCAAAAACTCAAAACTAACTGCTGCCATAGTAACCCTTGACTGTCTGGTTGTCCATGTCTAAGTGTATGGGTATGAGACAAACATAGACATCTGATGAAGAAAAAATAATTATATCCATAGAAAATCAGGAAATTATTATAGCTAATACTTATTAAGATTTAATGATGTGTTCAGCACTTATATCAGGAGAATAGGAATTAATGTTCTTCACTTTAAAGAACTAGATATTAGGGTTAATTGAATGCCATAGATCTGGTGTAGATCTGGAAACAGAGATATATAACTATATTAAATAAAAATACAATAAAATATTTCAACCAGCTATCCATCTACCCACATCTTTGTACGTGTCTTATTCTCTGCATCTTCTCTCAGGTCCTCCTTGTTCAGGTACCTCAGCAGACTTCTCAGGTTCTAAGAAGCCCATTGGAAAAAGCCCTGAGTCTTTGCTTCAGATCATACACCAAATGCTGTGAAAACATGGGTGAATGGAGTACAGTCCTTCTCAGCCCCTTTTCTTGAGAAGCACTCAGTAAGGTGGTCAGTATAATGATATTCAGGCTCTTTCTGGGCATTCTTAGGAGGGCAGAATGCTTCAGGTCCACAAGAACCCTGGTGCTCCCTGATGGAAAGGGTGTATCAACTTCTCCACATGGTGCTCCTGGGAAGAAGATTCCTTTCTGGTGCGCTCTGGCCCTATACTGTTTCATTTAGCTCAGAAAAAGTAAGGAAATTAGGAACGTCAGGTCATGGGCAGCTGGCTCACAAGATGAGGAAATCCCACTTGCCTTCAGAGTCAATTCCCACCACTGCATACCGAGCAAATTCAACTATTCAGCAGGATTTTGGCAGACTCTTATATCTATTCAAAAACAGATACAATCATTTGCTAAAAATTAATATATTCTGATTTACTGCTTTAGTGTCCATTAAATATGCATATGCAAAGCGTGATATGACAAATTCAAGAAATTAACCTATATTTATATTTAAATTAAACTCCTGTTTTATTGAAGGGAAACAGAGAGGCATCAATTTCAAAGCCCAGAAATCTAGGGATAGTAGTTAGCAGCTAATTGCAACAGAGAAGCCTGCTAAATTGGAAGTTAAATGTGGGTTCTGGAGCCAGATGTGTGGGTTTCAGCCACGGTCCCATGCCCCTACCTCGGTGTCCTTTCTGGGCCTCAGTTTCCTCATTTTTTAAATGGAAATACTAATATGTTCCATTAAATGCTTTGCGAGGATGAAATGTGTTAAGATCCATACTGCTTTGGTATAGAAAATATTAATTAAATACTAGCTAACATCATTTATTATTTTATAAGATAAAGAGATGAATAGGCACATATATTAGGAAAAAAATAAAATGGAGGGGCATGAGTTTCTAAGCTTTATAACCTAAAATGGGATGGCAGAGGTAGCTACCAGTTTTAAATGAGTTCTAAAATAAAATTAAACTTAACATTTTAAATCAAGTTATCCAAGCTTAGTGGCCAGAGTTATGAAACAGCTTTTTTTCTTTATACAATGAATTCTACAAGGTATAAAATATGAGTCAAAAGTCCATGTATCCTAAAACTTTTAACTAATACTTAATATGAAAAGACATAGTAAGTATTTGAATGCCTTTACCAAAATATTTTTTCTTCCCCATTGACTGTATCTGTATAACATATAAATTCCAAAGAATTGTGGGAGTGGGTATAACTGAGAACTTGGAAGAAAAAATCAGCAAGTTAGCTTCTTGTGAGACTTCTTTCAAATCCTGTGCTCGACATAGGCCTTTAAATCAAGCAACATTTTCATCAAGCTTAAGTCTTGAAACATACTTTTGTCTCCATACACTTCCTCCAACAATAAGAGAATCTACCAAACCTATGTTTTACAATGGAGAACTAGCAATTTGAATTTGAGCATTCTATACATTCTGTTTAGCCATTCATAATGAAGTTATGGTAATGTTTAAGATGATGGAGATAACAGTGGATCAGTCACTGCCTCCTGACCATTACTCTATATGATAATCTATGTTAGGCATTTTATGTAGATTATCATCTGAAAGTCTATGAACTGGTATTTCTACTCCCATATAACAGATAAAATTACTAAGAATTTTAAGGCTAAGTAATTTTCCCAGGATGCTAAAACTAATAAGCAGTGAAGCAGGAATTCAGCCAACTCTGTCTGATTCCAGTACTTGTATGTACTACAATAAATACTTTATTTATGTTGAGACAGGCTTGGGATTCTTGTGAATTTTCATTGACTTGAGTTAACTATGGCAAAGAGCATTACAGTGACATTTTAATATATTCCCTAATAGTTCCCCAAACTATACTGAAAAAAGCAAGATTGTTAATATTTATGATAGAACAGTTGTGCTACCTCATTAGCAGTTTATAGATTCTGTTACTTAATGCTAATTATGTCATATATGCCTTTTTAAAATAAAAGGCACAATTATAGGCATCCTTCCTTTTGTCTGCTTCTAAATTTAGACATTTTAATCAGTTTATTGTTTCACACTCCTCACACCACCTCTGTCCTTTCTGTAAGGGCACTCCATCTCATAAAAGTTACTATTTCATAAAGTTTCATAGACAGAATGTCCTAAGATTACCATGAAAAGGAACATTTGAAGAATGTTTGAAGACTTGTGGAATAGTCTGCTTCAGTTCCTACAGTAAGTATTAATGGGATACCTACTCTGTGCAGGTGGGCTTGAAGACAGCAAATCTCATTTCCCACCTTCTATAAAACTCAGAGTCCTTTGACACGTACCATATTGTAACACATAGCTTTGACCTCTGTACAAGAAGTTCACATTATAAGGATATTATGTGAGGCATAAAACATTCAGTATCAGATCCTTTGTGCTATTAAACTACTTAAGTATGGCATCTGTTCTTAAAGTTACCTAATTTAAAAGTAGCTGAACCTTAGAAAATTATTGAGTCCATTAAAAAGTACATTAAGGCACAGCACTCTGGTGCAGGTTATGTCACAGTTTCACCACAGTTGGCTTCCTTATGAATTTCCTAAGTATTCACTCTAAATTGAAAAGTTATAAATATCAATAGCTAGAATATATTTTGTTTTATAACTTAACTTGCTCCTTATTTGGCCCCCTATTAAAGTAAATTTAAAAACTATTCAAGAACAGTGTCATAACATAGTAGACAGCTCGGGCTCAAAGACCAGCTCTGCCACTTAAGAGCCAGAGAGCTTGAGCCACTTTAATGGCCTCAATTTCCTCATCTCCCAAATGTGGATGATAATAATAATTTTGCCTATCTGTTTTCCTCCGCAAAAATGGGTGATGATAGAGTGGCTACCAGAATTTAGTGAATTATTATTACTAAAGCTGCCTGGACAGTGTCAGGCACATACCAAAGGCTACTAGAGGTATTTTTGGAATAAATTGTTCAAAAACATTTAGCACACTCCAAAATTTTAACATCACACTAGTTGGGCATTTATAAGTGTCATTCTGAGGTTGAGGTCCACATCACAAACCACATGTTATAAGGGCATTTTCTACTAGTTGTTATATGAAATACATAGGCACATAGACAAAAACAAATATAGAAATATATACTATATATTCATATATGTATATATTCATACATTTATATGCATATATTTACATATGAAACTTATAAAACTTGGTGTAAAGTTAAATCAGCTCTTCAACTATTTCTTAATACTGACATAGATTTCTTTCACAAAAATTTTCAAGGAAAATCCATTGCAACAAATGTTAATTAATATTAAGACATGTTCATGAAACTTGCATATACAGTTTAGAGAGGTTAATTTATCCTACCTATACATTACATGGATGTCCAATTATAATCTTTTTCTTTTACATTTGCTAAGCATTAGCTATTCTGAAGTGCGTTTGACTCAGATCACTGATTTTAAAACTGCAATTATTAACATCTTGCTTTAATTGCACTTCTTCTGTAAAGGTTAAGACAACATCATGACTCTCAGAAACAAATATTGATTGTAGAGAAACAAAATTTGTCAACAATTAAATTGGATTCTAGAAAAAAATTACATTTTGCTGGTTTTAAAGGATTCATATTCAATTCACAAAAATTTAAATATAGCATTTTTCTAAATAGTAATAAATTATTCCATAATGAAAAGTTTGACTAGTTATTTTGGCTTTGCATTCTGCAACCCCTCTCCCCAAAAGAGACAGGACTTGAATAAAGATAAATCTTTGATTTAATTTGAATAACTTGATTTGTTCTTTCCTCTCAAACTAATCACCTTTCCCTAAAACAAACTACAATTCTATGAGGAAATAACTATTCACTTAACTACACACTCTTATTGGATTGAACTATTGGAGTAAAACATTAAAAATTAAAAATTGCATGTAAGTACCAATAAAATATGCAAGCATTCACATAATTACAATGACACAACCTTAGTGTTACTGTTCACATTCTATTTCAAGAGGTTTTAGAGTCACTTTTAGCAAGCAATCTCTCTACCCTTTCCTGCAAATTTACCTTTAGAGTTATTTTATTGATGAGTGAGGGCCCTTACAATGATTCCCCTTCCAAACATGTCAAGTCAAAGACAATTCTCCTCAACAAAAATTTCCATGAAACATTTCCTTTTTCTTAAAAAAATGCAAATAATCATTTCTGTTAGCTTGTTTATTTGCATATAATTGCATTTTTAGGAGATGTTACTGTTTCTGATATTATAAAAAAACAGATGAGAAAATTAGGGAGCAAAATATTTGTTGTGTCCTATGAATTCAAGTTTGCTTTTTCAATGCAATGTGAACATTTGCATTTACTCATAAATGAATACTAATGACACATTCAGATCTGGCATTGCTCCATAGAAATACACAGAAAGCCAAGGCTGGGAAAGTACACAGTGCACAGATAGTTGCATTACTCAAAGTATTCAGACAAAGAGTGAGAAGATTAGAGTTAATGTCAGTTTTATGAAGTTGAGTCATCTAAATGACAGGGTGGGTTAAGAATAATAGTGAAATTCAGGGTGAAAACAAAGTTGGCTACTTAACATCTTATGTGATCCTTGAGTCAACAGCTCTTTGTTGATCACTAAGTTTGGGCAAGATGCTGTTTCCTTACCTAAACTCTGGCTCTACAGTTCTTTTTACATGGGTGTAGGAATAGGTACCCTGCTTCTAGCAATAATCCTTTCTGTTTAAAATAACACCCCAGCTCAGCTATGCATATTGTGTGCACTCAAGTGCTCAATAAATACGTATTGAATGAGTGAAAATTCAGTGAGTAAGAAGGTTATTCATTCAAAAACATCTGTGTATGCCTGTAAAATGGTAAGGACAGTGATGCAAGCATCATCAAAACACTGTGAGCACCACCACTTCACAAACATGTCAAAGGGAGCAACTTCAAATAGGAACATTTAAGCAGGAGGCTGGGCTTAATCAAGCAACCAGGAAACCTCCTCTCTCCCCAGTGCTTGGGATGATTCTCATTGAATGCTGTATTCATAATTTCCCTTAAAATCTGTTTAGCCATCTATTTGCAAGCATTATTTTACATGAGTAATGGTATTGCCATATACTGTATTAATTGAGAAAGTAGCTTTTTTGAATAGCCCAGGGTAACTTAGGAGAGGCCAGAGCAGTTATCCTCTTCACTACTAAAAATACTGTGCAATGGAGACAGATTGAAACAATAGTTTTCTTCCCACCATTATGTTTCTTATACCATCTTATGTATCTTAGCACAGTTCACTGGTGAATAACTTTACATTCTCCAAGGAGTCTGCTCTGATGCTCATTCAGTCACTTTGAGCAATGACCATTTGTAAACAAATACTGGGAGAAAGGTAAGTAGAATTGTCTTTTAAGAACTTCACCCACTAGGAGGAAACACAAAGGTAACTTTAAAAAAGGAACATAACTGATAGCAATAAAGACATTTTTAAATAGTCTTATCTGATATCCAAATTTATAATCCCTTTAATTATCTTCAACTTTTTCTTGGAAAAAAAAAGCTGAATATATTTGAACTAAATTGCAATGTGAAACCATTTGTCTAAAGCTCTGAAATATGTAAAAACTACTAACCAAAATCTTTCAAAACTATCTGCTTTTTATGACTTTTAGCAAATCATTTTAGAAAGAAGCACTGTCAAAGAAGGATGCCCACCCACTTTTGCTCTCACCCAAGACCCTGCAAGCTATTTATCAGGCAAAGTTTACATAAATCAGACAGAGTTACAATGCAATTAAATGTATCCACAAAGTAATATGATATAAAGCACTTTGCAAATATTAAATCTCCCCTTGAGGGACCAATGCTTTCAGAGAAGACAGAGAGAGAGAGAGAGAGAGAGAGAGAGAGAGAGAGAGAGAGAGAGAGAGAGAGAGAGAGAGAGAGAAATTGAGGTTGAGACCCACCCTGGGAAGACCAAGGACAGCAGAAACAGCTCCCTTGGTTGGGAGCTCTGAAGCATTCAAGGAGGGAAGCCTGAAAGCGGCGCCTACTAAATGAAATGACTTGGAATTTGTAGTGGAGGTTTACTTGGTTGTGCACCTGGAGGCTCCAGGTAAAGGCATCCACACAGGATTGGCGCTTCCCTGAAAGTAGGTGCTGTCCTGAGTCTCAGGTGCAGGAGCCCTGGTGCTCCCTCCATTCAGTAGTCACAGCGACGTCGTATACCTCATGATAATAATATGACCACCCTTTCGATTGCATCCATTCCGTGTGTGAAAGTGTGTGTGTGTGTGTGTGTGTGTGTGTGTGTGTGTGTGTGTGTGTGTGTGTTGGGGATAAGTGGGAAGGGTTGCATGAAGTCCGGCAGCGAGGGTGCTGTGAGTGGAGTGGGGGCGACTCCAAGAGAAGGCGCTCCACCCGAACATTATCTGACTTTAGCCTGCCCTCTGTCTGCTTTATGCCCGGGCCTCTGTAGCCCCCAACTCCTGGAAAGCTGCCCTCCAACACACCCCAAGAGACACTTCACAGCCACCCGGAGAAGCAGTAGCACAGCGCAAGCCCTGAAACTCCACTGAGTGCAGTGAACGCGCTCTCTATAAAAGCGCTGGGTGTAGTTCTTAGAGAAATCCAGAGACAGACTGACTGACACTGTGATTCTACACGGGGAATTGCCGTTTCCTTACTCATTTCCCACTAGTTTAACCTCGAGACCTAGTAAATGTCTCAAAAGTCTTCCCTAGGCATCGCTTAGGAAAACCGCTCCCCATCAAGTGCTTTCGGCAGGCACACACGGTTGTCTCCTCTAGGTGACTTTTCTCCTCATTCTCCCCCAAATCTGAGGTCTCAGCCTTGTGTGCTCCAGCCCCTCCTCCGCGCGAAGCGGGCTATGCGCCCTCCCCGCTCACTCACCATCGTCCCCGGCGGTGGCAGCGGCGCAGGAGGGAGCTCAGGGTGCGGTGGCCGGCCACTGATCGTGCCAGGCCACGGAGCGGTCCCTGCGGTCCGGGCTGCAGTTGGGCCAATAGTTTCGGATGCTCTAGCTTGGGCTCGCCTGAGAGCGATTCGGTGTGAATGAGAGCAAGCAAGCGGAGCTGTGCTTGTGCGCGTGTGAGTAAGAGGCGGGAGGACTCCCATACACAGGCGGTGGCAGCAGCGGTCGCGAGGTCCCGGGCGGGAAGCTTGGAGGGGGAGGAGGCGAGCGAGAAGTAGTGGAGTTTAGGGCGCGTTTCCTGCACTTGCGGGAGAGACTGGAGTCAGGTGCGGTAGGGCGCGCTCCCGTGGCGCGGGCACGGCACGGGCAGCCGAGGGAGCGGGAGTCCGCGCAGTGTCGAGGACCGCAGGAGCTCTGCGGGAGGAGGTGCGCATCCTCCTTGCTCCACGAGGGCACCCGCGCAGCCCCAGACCCTGCGCGCGGAGGGTGAGAGCCTCAGGCGTCCTCAGTGGTAATCCTTGGGCAGCTGGCTCCCTCGAGATGTGCCCAAAAGAGCAACAGTCAGTGCGGCTGGGCTCTTTCCTTCCTGCGTCTTCCAGCCGCTGGTGCCAAGCTGTGCGGGCGCCCCACTCCCCGTGGCTGGCGCAGTCACCGGCGATACCAGGCTCCCGGCGCGCCTGAGCCGGCAGCTGCCTCCCGGAGACGTGCCCAGCTGTGTGCGCGAGTGTGTGTCTAACCGAATCTCTTCCCCTCCATCACTCGGGCGCTCAGGAGGGACCAGGTCCCCGGCGACCAGCTGCAGAGTGGCTTCCAGTCCACACCCTCCAGGCTCTCTTCCCACCCACCCCGCCCCTACTCCTCCTCGCCCTCTTCTCCTCCCTCTGCTCCTCCTCCAGCAGCCGCTCCAGAGCTCCCGAAGGCAGAGAAGAAACCGCTTGGAAAGGGAGGAGGAAAGGGTGGAGAAGCAAGCACAGGTGTCTTTAGCCGAGAGATGGGCGCTCACACAGGAGCGGCTTGCTGCAGCGGGAGGGCAGGGCCTTAGGCGGAGAAGCTGGAAGAGGAGGATTTACCCAGAGGCGGAGGAGGTCCTGCGGCTAAGCCGCCGCGCTTCTCACCCAAGACGGGGGACCGCTGGCGAGTAGTGCGGTGGGGCGGTGAGGTGGGCTTACAGGGCCTCTGAGCAGACTGAGGTCGCAGCTTGGGGAACCTGTCTAGATGACCACGGTGGTGAGAACTGGGACCTAAAGGTGGAAATGACCCAATATATGAGAAGCTGAGACTAGTCTCTCTGGAGTGAGAGGGCCTAGACCTAGAGCTTGGGGGACACAGGTGTCCAAGGAGTTGGACATGTGTGGCTTCAGCATGCCAGGCGAGAGAGTGGGAGGCTGCGAGGAGTCTATTGGAGGCTATGGTGATGCTTTTGGGCTGCTGTGTGTAAGCTGAGTCACAGGGGGCGATCACTGCCTAGTTGGGAACAGGAGCCCAAGGCTCAGTTTTCTTCTAGGTCCCAAGTCCCAGAGACACTCACCTTCCCAATTCAGTGTGTCGGTTCTAACTGATTCTGCTTGCTATTTACTGTGGTCTTTGCCAGACTGAAATGATTCCACCTGATCTAAGAAGAATGATGTGTCGCTTCTCTCCTAAAAGTAGCATCTGTACCCAATCAAAATTACCCAGAAGACTATCTTTCTCATTGATAAAGTTTTTTCCTTCTGAAGTTTCCTGGAAAAAAATTATTTCTTTCTTTCTTTTTTCTTCTCTCTATGCAGAGGCATTAGGTCTCTTCTTGCTTACATTTCATACTAAAAATGTAGTGCACAGAAAAGTTCTCTAGGCAAGAAATCAGTGTTACTGCTTATGATTGCTGTCTGCTTTCAATGACAGTCATAGAATGCAAAGTTGAGTCATCCAGGGGTCAGTAGAGAGGACTGGTCCATTTAATTAGCGGTGTGTTAGAATGATCACCAGCAAGAACACTAGAAAAGATTGCTGGGCATTCTCCGGTATCCATGCCTTTTTATTATGGTAATTTCACTCTGTTAATTTAGTCAATCTGAAAATGAAAGGTCAGATGCAATTCACAAAACACACTATTTCTAAATTCTCATTCAAAAGCTAGCCTCACCTCCTCTCCCAGCATCACCTCAAAAGGTCATGAGTTCATATCTCAAACTACAATTTTAAACTATCAGGCTATTGCCCTGTTGAGTTCTAGAAAAAGATAACTTTGATCTAAGTAAACTATTTACCAACTACACAGACACAATTGTAATCGGCAGCAAAAACAAAAGTATATTGTGTGTATTGAGCAGGAGAGATGGCTGTTTGCCAGATATGTGATCCATTAACCTCTTTAGCTCATTGTTGGCAACAATAGCTTACAATCATATTCTTATGTTTGAAAGACAAGAGATTTTTTTTTCCATCTCAAAATCACAATGCTACATTATGGTCTAAAAGAAACCACAAACAATGAAAGTAATAAGAAAGGAAGAAACACAATTTGCTTTTTTCAACAAATGTTGCTGTTCTGTTGTTCTTGAGGAGGAAAAATTGCTGATAAGCAATAAAGTCCAACAAAGGCCTAACAATAGATTTTGAAGAATGCTTCACTCCATCTATCAGCCCTTTCAATTAGTAAACTTTATTTGAAAAGTTCACTTATAATATTTTTTGGTATAGAGTTTTATTGGTATACATTCTTTCTTTTGAACTGAGAAGGAGGATGGGCTAGAAGAATCTGGTTTCTTATTAATTGTGTTATAGCAGACTGATGTCTGGCAATAGAGGAACATTCAGCAGGCTGTGCTTTCTCAGCAGCCCTAACTTTCCCTTGGAAGATACTTAGCTCTGTAGCTGATGGACTGAAAGATTGTCACTGTTATGTTGACTTGTTTGGACATGATTACACCTGGGACTGGGAGCAGGTACAGTCCCCAAAACTGGGAAACAAAGCACTGGGAAGGCCCTTTGCCTCACCTAAAACTGGAAGATTAACTTAAAGTACATGAGCTTCCCAACACCCACAAATAACCTGGTTTTTTAGCCAGGTGAAGTTCAAAGGTGGGTGAGTGGGATCTTATATTCTATTAGAAACATTTTGGTATTGTGCTAAATTAAACAAATAAGGATAAACACAAAAGTGGCACATTCAAAATTATTTTTAAAATACAACATTGAAAATAGTCAGAGATTCAATGGTTTGGTTTAATCACTAAGGCCAAAGAAAGTGCACAGTAATGAAAACATTTAGTTGATTAGAGTGTTCATTTGGAAAATAATAAGTTTTTCCACAATGTCATCACTCTCTTTTTTCTCATAAAGATGTAACCATTATCTCTTATCCAGTTGGCAGTTCCAAATGGAGTTGCCCCCTCCATGCTTTGAAAATGATTATCATTATTAGGGAATAGAGGGTAGCTGACTTACCTTCCAAAATTTATCTTTTAATCAGCCAATCACTGACATATTAGTTGGTTTAGTAAATATTGAAATTAACTTCTGTGTGCCAATCACTGAAAATCAAAAGATGAATGAATGAAGTACCTGCCTCCATACAGCGAGGTCAGTCATTACAGTGTTATCATATAGATGTGGTGGTCCATGGCCCTTCTCTTGTAAGAAAGTGAACCCCTGTATTCACATCTCCATGCTTCATCAGTATAGTATCTTTTTTTATGAAAGATGTGGTTTTTGCATCGTGTTATGCTGTGTTTACTTATGGGAAGGCTAAAAGTGTAAGGCGACACTCAAGTGTAAGGAAACATTTCTCATGGAAGGGATGGTTCCCCAATTGAATGTCAGAAACTATGAGGATGCCTAAAGAGGATTTTACCTCTTCCTAGGTCTAGACCAGTGCTGGTCAGTAGAAGTGTAGTGCAAGGCACAAATGTGAGCCACATATGAAATTTTAAATATTCTAGTAATCTTACTGAAAACATCAATAAGAAATGTGAAATTAATTTTGATTTATCTTACTTAACATATTCAAAATATTATAATTTCAACATGTGATCAATATAACAGTTCTTGAGGAAATAGTTTACATTTTTTCATACTATTAGTAAGCAGAATGGTTTCCAATGGTATCTACACTTAATCCCTGGTATCTGTAAATGTATCATATTACAGGATAAAAGGGATTTTGTAGATGTGGATAAGGTTATAGATGTTAAAATTTAATCACACAAGTTCTTTTTTAAATAGATAGTATTCTTGTATTACTAAATTTAACTAGTTAAAATAATGTTTCATATCTTTATTAGTCAAAAGTCAATATTTTATCTGGATATAAAAACTCCCACATACGTTAGAAACACTTATAGTCAATATGTTATGGAGACTTTCATACATTTCAAGAATTGTTCAGATTCTGATATCCAGATATAAGAATGTGAACAGTATCTTTTAAACATACAAGTAAAACTATTAATCGTAATATATTCCTAACATTAAATTCTCATCACTTTTGACCATGAGTTAAATGGTTTAAAGTAAGCCTGCAGCATACCTAAGAATACCTTCCTGTACGGAACATGCAAATTACTTCTTCTCCACGTAAATATCATCTCTTCCCTTTAACTTTTAAGTTAACCTACTCCAGAAGTTACTATTTTAGGGGTTTATCTTTGTCCAAATAGAAAGAAATAAAATGTAACCAGGAATGATTAACATATGTACACTACATGTGTGTGTGTATATCTATCTATCTATCTATCTATATACATATATATATAGTTTTTATAAGAAATGAATTTTAATCTGTTATCAATTTGTCTATTCTACTACATATATATATTATATATGCTCTATGTGTATGATATATAATTATATGACATGCATGACTAATATATATTATATAGTTATATGAAAAACTATATATGTATGATTATTTCTCTCATTGATACTATAAGCTAAATTCTATGCTATTGCTATCTTCAAGTAATAGTTGAGGCAATAGAATAAATTCAAGGGCATCACAATGAATTCCACTTAATACAAATAACCATACAGAGTAATACTTCTCTACAAATAAATTTAAAAAAATTTCTAGGTAGACACAAAGTTTTGATTTCATAGTTTAATAATGAAAGGTTGTACACAGAGGTCAATACATTTACCTAGCATTTCATATTTCATACTAAGCTTGACAACCTACACAGGTAAAATCAATTACAGGCTATTGCTTAAAAATGGTAGGGGAAGTAGTATTAAGCTTCATGTTGCACACTGTATGTATATTAATATATGTAGATATGTATATTAACTCAACAAAAGGATTTTCATGCACACATATAATATACTTTGATCAAAATTACTTTCAAATACTACTGTAGTTGAATATTAAAATAACAGCCAGTAGTGGGCATATTGAGATTATTGCTCTTCACTACTACATATAGAATACCAACAGTGAGTTTTATTCACTGGTATCATTAAGAATTTGAGGACTGAAAGTGTGGCTCAATGGTAGAGAGCCCTTGCCTAACATGTGTGGGCTTCTGGGTTAGATTCCCAGTACTGAAAGAAGTTTGGCACTGAAAATTATCTCTGTAATGGTGTTCTTCATTCTTTTATGTTACTCCATTGTACTGGCACCATCTTTCTTGATAGGGCTCAAAGTCCACTAGTTCTACTTAAGATTCATGAGTTTCTGCTGTTTTTTTCTTCTCAGATAAAAGCTTTTTTTTTTTTTTTCCAGAAAAGAGAGGTGGTCAAAATAGAGAAAACCATTCTCAGGAACATTTACCTTAAATTTGGTGATTATAGGGCCCTTTTCATATGGTCTTCAAAAAATGCCCTCATTTAACACATACTTGACATCTCTATGATGGATGATATGACCTGGAGGATGAGAAGTGATACCATGGTTCAAATGTCCGAAGTGAATATTGACTTTTGAAATCTATGTAAAGGTTCAGCCAGTTATATAAAAATATATATCAAAAAGATCTCATTGCATAAGATCAGCATGGTCCTTCTGGTCTAAAACAATTGTTCTTTGCTACCTTCTACATGGAATAATTATCTTCTGGTCATCTTTCATGTTTTTGTTAACTTGTAGAGTCTACTTTTCTTGAACTACTTTCCTTCCATTGCTCTTGCATCTATCTCAAGGACTGGCCTGTTCTCCATGGTCCTGTTACTCCATGCACATAGACTGAATTTGCTGAACCATTCCAGGCCCTACCTGATGAATTCTTATTTGCATTCCAGCACCTCAGTGATAGGGACAGTACCCTGCTCCTCCCTTCTTACCATCTTACCCTTCACATTGGTCACAAATCACATCCTTTAAAGAGCTATTTCTCTTGCTGTACCATTATATAAACTTCTGCTGTTACAAAGAACTGTTGCACAACATTTTTACCTTTTCTTCTTCTCAGTATCTATCCTTCTCTAAAAATATATCAAAGATGTCATGGGGAAGTCCAAAACACCACCTGTTTCACTCTCTTTGTATGCTATTTTCTTGCACCAGAGAGCACTTCATAAAGCATAAGAAATCTTATTAAACTTCCTTCTTTCAGTTGGATTCTTTTCAGGGTGTTACTTCAAAACCAGTTTCCTATAAGATTTTTTAAACTCCTGAGCGGCATTGGGTTTGGCTCACAAAACATCATAGTAAGTGATTTTTTCACCATTTTTCTACCTCTTTCTTTCCTTTCCTTTCTTTTTCTCTCCTGATACTGGAAGTTGAACCCAGGACTTCCTGCATGCCAGGGAACTGCTCTACCACTTGAATTGTGTCCCAGCCATGGTGTTTATCTTTTGGTTTTGAGATAGGGTCTCCCTAACTTTGACCTGGCTGACTCTGAAGTACTGAAATAATATGTGTGTACCACCCACCCAGCTCTTTCACCATTTCCTGTAGCTGATGAGTGATGGATGATTTGGGGAAGCAGAAAAGAATTTGGGAAATATTACTCCTCTGCCTCTGAGCATTCTGGAAAATTCCCTCACATGAGTTCTTAACAGCATGTGATTTTCTCAGAAGAGAAGAGACCTAAGGAAAATTCAGAGCTCAAAGCATGAGAAGGATTCAAAATGTCCTTGCTGGTTTGAAGATAAAGGTTACAATGTGGCAAAGAATGCAGGAAACCTTAGGAATGGAGAAGCTACTGGGTGACAAGGAAGGAAGGGAGATTTCCAGAGCCTCCAGATAAGAATGAAGGCATGGACTACTGCATTTGGCCTTAATAGGCTAAGCAGAGGATTCTGCTTAGACACCTAGAGTACACTGGGGCTTCTCACCTACAGAATTGTCACATAATGAATGAATGCTTTCAGCCACTAGATCTAAGGCAAATTTTTATAGCAGCAGTGGAAAACTCATACACTTATCAAGTCTTGAAATTTAGTGTGTATTTTACACATATGACACTTCTTATTCCTGACTAGCCACATTTAAAATAGCCATATGTGGTTAATGATTACAGTATTGGACAGTGCAAATTTAGACCAAGGAAAGTCAAGATGCCTAGAAAGCACCAGGTTTGTTGACTGAGTACAATATCATCATGTGGAGAGAGAACAAGGAAGCCGGGTGCCAGTGGCTTATACCTGTAATCCTAGCTACTCAGGAGGCAGAGATCAGGAGGATTGCTGTTGGAAGCCAACCCAAGCAAATAGTTCTCAAGACCCTATCTCAAAAAAAGAAATCACAAAAAATGGACTGGTGGAGTGGCTCAAGGAGTAGGCCCTGAGTTCAAACCCCAGTACTGCAAAACATAAAAGGAAGAAAGAAAGAAGAGGAATAAGAAAGGAGGAACCTGGTGTTTTACTGTTTCCTCACTCTGTCCCATGTGAATAGAGACTATTGCTTATACAGAAAACAGGCTAAACTTTACTAGCTAGATATTTTGAATTCACTGGATTCTGGTATCTTTGATTTTATTACTTCCAGCCTATTAAATTCTGTTTTGAATATTCCATGTTTTATCTCATTAAAATTTGGAGTAATCAAGAGAAGAGTTGCTGCTTGCACTTGAAATCACTTTCAAGATAGAGTATTATGTGGTGGAAGGTGGTAAGCACATGCAATCCTGGAAGATCTCCAAAGTGTTGGGCTGACTGATTCAGCATTCCTAGGATGCTGTCACTCCTTGCCAGAGAATTTGCCTTTCAATATCAATCTTCTGAGGTTTATGGATTCTCTTTATTAAGAAGAGTGTAAGAGTGATCTGGCCACGGCATTTGTCACCCCGTTGATTGCCAGAGTTGATTCAGCTGATCTGGCTGTCTGGTCAGGTGACCCTCTCCGCTCTCATTGCTCCATTTCCATCCTTCCTGAAGCTGTGTGCTTGGTTGAAGAGGATGACGTTCCCCAACAGAGGAGGACCGTTCTTTGGTCAAGGGTATACAAATAGCTGTATCCCCTGCTAGAACCTCCAAACAAGTTCTCAAAAAGAGTGACTGAAGCTAAACTCTGGTGGCTCATGCCTATAATCTTAGCTACTTGGCAAGCCGAGATTGGGAAGATTGCGGTTCTAGGCTAACTCAGGCAAAAAAGTTTGCAAGCTCTCATCTGAATGGAAAAAAAACAAACAAACGGAAAAAAAAAAAAAACTGGGCATGGTGGTGTAAGCCTGTCATCCCAGTTACTGCAAAAGAAAAAAAAAAGAAAGAAGGGTGCATGTTTTACAATTTTAATAATATTCCATGTTTAGCTTTCTAAAATCATCTTCCCTAATAAGTGAGAAAATATGAATTGACTCTTTAAAATGTAGAAGGAGTCAACCATTGTAATCTGGGACTACATTAGGAAGATTTTTGCCAAACAGTAATAAAATTGGACTGAGTTTAAAGGGAAAAAAAAAGGAACCTAGAACAGGAGATAACAGAGGGAGATCTTTCCAGTTTTTCATGAAGAGTGGGTTAGCAATGTGAAGACAGAAAGTACAGTTTGGATTGGTTATTGATTCAAAGTTCCTTTATAAAATATTTTTTGTGGTTTTGGGGTTTGTGTACATTGTATAATGTTTAAATAAGTTAAATATATCTATCTCAAATATTTATCATTTCTTTATGGCAAAACTATTTGCAATCCTTCTTTCTAGATTTTTGAAATGTACAGGTTCTTTTTGAATACAGCATGGAAATATCGTATATAAAGCTATATTGGAGCTGGAAGCTCTAGATCTCTAATATCCATCAACTGCCAAAGCTGCGAAACAGTAGAAGTGTGTCTAAGCTGACTGAGATGTGCTATAGGGGAAAAATACACATAATTTGTAAGACTTAGTACAAACATATTGTGAAATATTTCAGATACTTTAAAGTATTGAAATAATATTTTGGATACATTGTGCTATATAAAATACATTGTTAAATCATTTTCACCCTTTATAAATCTTTTATAAAATGGCTATGAGAAACATTTAAATTACATCTATGGCTCATATTTTGTTTCTTTTGGATGTCACTGCTTTAACTCCAAGTCTTCTCCTCCTTTAAAGTATACATGAATCATCTGAAAATCTTATGAAAAATGAACATTCAGATACTCCAGATTAGCCGCTTCTGCTGAACCTGATACCACATTTAGAATATTAAAATGATAATTTGTAATCTTACCTACAACACAGAACCACTTAGGAACTTTTAAAATCACAATGATCAAATTAGTATGCCTTGGATTAATTAAATAAGAATCTCTGCAGTTATGATCAGAGAATGTGTTTGTCGTAGCTCTCTAGGTGAGTTTGACATCTATCGTGTATGAGAACCACTGCTTTAGAAGTTCCTGAATAGAAACGGGAAAAGTGAAGCAATCAATTTGTCCTCAGTGAATATTTGTCTAATTCCTTAAGTGAGCTATTGCTCTATGTATGTCACTGTGATTTATATCACTCTGCCTTGCAGAAGCTTAGAAACCAGTGCAGATGTAAGGTAACTACTTAAAACAAATGTAAAGCATCATGGGGTGGATTCACCATTAGTGGTTTGGTTATGAAGGGTTACAGGAATATAGAAAGGGAAGAGTTAATGTTGGATAAGATAGTGAATAAATCTTCTGTGAAGAGCACTGACTCAGAGATTCTCCGACTTCAGGCTGCATCTGAATCATCTGGAAGGATGAAGATAAGGCCACTTTTGTCATAGGCCACTGTTCACGTCACCTTCCACACTGCAAATGTCTATTTCTACTTCTCTGCTCTAATAGCTCGAGATTCAAAATCTCCAGTTGGAACCTGATTGGCTGAGTTCAAGCCACATGCTCACACCTAGCCTAACCAGTCCATAGGCAATGAACAATTTATCAACTGAACATGAAGGGAGGTTTTTAAGGGTTTTTTTTTTTGGTACTGGGGATTGAACCCAGGGCCTGTACATGCCAGATAAGATCTCTACCACTTGAGTTACACCCCAGTCCTTTTGTTTGTTTTTTTTTTTTTTTATGATAGTGTCTAAGTTTGCCTATGCTGGCCTCAAAGGGGGCTCCTCCTGCCTTTGCCTCCTAAGTATCTGGAATTACAGGTATGCACTACCACTCTTGACAGTCTTTCTTAAAGTAGGGATGCTGTTGCAGTGCCACTAAGCCTGCAATAAACCCCTCCCATTACTCTCACCAATACCAAAACTACAAAAACAACAAATAAACAACAGCAAACAAACTAAAAAACACCCATGGAACAAAACCAAAGTCTACCACAGGTAGCAGTATTCTAAAAATAGGTAGCAGAAGAGGAGAATTGTTTTTGATTTTGGTTGAGAAGGCAAATTCATTTTTAGTTTGTTAGATTTGAAATTACGAGGTTTATCTCAAGTAGAGATGCCCTTTAGTAGTTTGAGGAATGAGGTAAAGGCTGCAGAAAGTTCTTAAGTACCTCTGTCTCCTTAGAGGTAAAAACAAAGAGCATATATGAGCATCATAAGGCAGGATACAGTGAGAGGAGTGGTGCCTGGAGAATCTCATGACATTCTCTATTTCTGGATTAAAGGAGTAGTTCAAAAGGATGTTGTGATATGTATTAATGGCCATTTACTCCAAACCACTTCAGAATGGAAGAGTTAAATAAGATTTCCATTGTGGTATTTCTAAGAGCTGCTGTAATATACTAATTTGCATTAAAGAGCTCTGATAATGCTGGATTTCCAAATATTATTTGACTATTAAACTTTCTTATGAACTAGTGATATACTGCAAACATTTTGGAAAATAATGGGCACAAACTATCTGGAACCAACAAAAAAAAGACAGAAATGGATTTAAGGTGTTCAGAAGAAGAAACAATAGACACATAATCTCAACTATCAAGATAATTGAGACTCCTATTGTTCCATTGTAATGGGATGTGAACCCAATACTGTGGGATTAATAGTATTGGATTTTATTTTACCCAAATGCTCAGTGTCCTAAATGCACAGTGCTTGGCACATGAAGTCACACCGTAAGTATTTAAATGAATATGTAAATAACAGTTATTGAAGTCATTTAACTTGTCAGTTTGGAGGTCATAAATAACCACTAAGGGCACAACGTTAGCATAATGGGGGGGGGCATAGGAGACACTCACCTGTCCACAATTTCTCATGTGATTCCTCAAAGATCTCTGACAGAATAAACTGCCCATCTTATCATCTGTTCCTTTGGTAACATAACAAGGATGACCATATAATTTATCATCCAAATTAGGACACTTGAAAGAGGAAAAAGGAGGAGCTATTAATAATTATGCCAGGAAAACAGAGACCAGAGTTTCAGGGAAACTGGGACAAATGGCCATCCTAAAAATAGCTCCTGACTTGCTGTACATTTGACTGAAATGAATAAAGCAAGCATTGCTCAGTTTCTCTTGTATTTATAGGAAAATATAAACTGGTTAGTTTCCCTCCAAAATTTTATAGGAAGTGGGAGTCAGTTATAGCTTGACCAAAGTGGTATCTTGCCTATCGGGGAAGATGGTAGAAGATAGTTGTAGAAGGTGGCACATGGAATGTATTCTTGATAGACTATTTTCTCCTTTCTGCTGGCTGGAATGTGGTTATTCTGATAGAACTTTAGCAACAATCTTGGATCATGAGGCAACATGCTTAGGACGGTGGAACAGAAAGATAGAGATGACCTGAGTCTCCAATGATCATGGAGTGGCCCTATTTGCTGTGTCTACATTTGATCTATTGAATAAATAACCAATAAACATTGACCTTAAGTAATTATCCTGAGTTAATTCAGAATTTTTTGTTAAGTCTCTCTGTCCCAGTAGATATAACCCAATACCTGTGCTGTCCAAAAGATATTATGTGAGCCACAGATGTTAACCTTACATATAATGTAAGATTTTCTAGTAGTCATTTTAAAAGTTAAAGGAGATGTGATTTTGATTTAATTTAATTGGTTTTTTTGTGGTGTAGGGGTTTGGACTCAGGGCCTGGAGCTTGCTAGGCAGGCGTTCTACCAGTTGAGTCGCAACTCCAGCCTTAAGTTAATTTTATTAATGTATTTTACTTAAAGAAATGTAGCCAAAATTATCTTTTCAATGTGTGATCAATATGAAAAACTATTAATATGATATGATTCACAAGTTTTGTTTCATGCTAAGTCTTGGAAATCACACATGCACTTTGCACTTATAGAAGGTGTTCCCTAATTTACACTAAGCACATTTCAAGTGCTTAATAACCATATGTGGCTACCACATGGGGAAGCACAAGTTCATGCCATGACTACCTCCTCATGCCCATGTACTTTCTCTCTCTCTTTCCTATTGCTTCTCGTTAATAAGAAAACATAGCCAATACTCCGTATAGTATATAAAATAACCAAATAGCAACTACAGAATCTCTCATTTTTACTTCCCAGAAGCCATTTCTCTTTTGTTTTTAATATTTTTAACAATTTTATTAACTGAATTTGCATGTCATTGAATTCTGTCTTAGGACCATGATGGGACAGGTTCTTCAATATACCAAGTGCTAAGCTGGGTATCTGGGTGATGCTAAACCATCAGCAGTCATAGGATGATACTGCAGTAAGTTGAACACCTAGGTGTTAAGAGTTGTTAATATCAGGACCAAACCCCAGTATATTTTGCTATCAGTTTTCATAAAGAATTGGTTAGATACATATTTTTCTTTCTTTCTTTTCTTTTTTTACAATGATTTAAGAACATGTATGAAGAATGGGAGAAGAAAGGCAACTTTTAGTGCTGGCCACTTGGGAGTCACTAAAGCCAGATGGGCCCTGAGAGGAGTTACATTCACACATAAACTGTCACAGGTGGGATGATGAAAAAGTGACCTCCAACAGGCAGACTTCCAGAATACAACATGACCTCAGGTATCCAAAGCCTAGTGTTCAAGCGGCAAGAATGGTATCAGTTAAAAAAGGAAAAAAAAATGTCTATCTTTCTAAAAAGAAACAGTCGGTGAACTTTGAGCCTCTTGAATAAAGTAAAGAGGAACCAAAGACTTGAAAGTTATAATGGATGAGTTCTGATTGATTAATTTTCCAACAAGAGGGAAGAAATCTTCTGCCTTAACAGCAACGCACATAAAAGGTCAGTCTTTCCTTGTAGAAGACAAGAAACTCAGATGACATGACAGGGATGGAACAAGATAAGAAATAAAGACAGAGAGAAATGGAAAGCAAGCAAAGGAGATTGTGTATGGAGCAGAAATACCAAAACAGGCCAAGAAATGTCACCAGCTCTTATAGACAATGAAGAGAAGCAAGGGATAGTCCAGAACTAGTATCAATAGCCCAGTGGATGTCAGGGTGCCGTGCATAACTAAATAGTCCCCTACTTAATGTTTCTGTAATCACTTGTCACTCACTTACTTGCAGTTGTCTAGTCTGTACCAGAGATTTTCACTCTTTGACCGTGTGTGTTTTTGATGATTTAGAAAAGGCCAGTGAGTACTAACGGTGATGCTGCCGAACCTAAGCTCTTCACCTCAGAACGTGGCCCAAGAAGAATAAATTAAGGAGGAAGAGAAAGGAAAAGTTCATTATAAACATTTAAGTTACATGGAAGTCATTCATCCAGTCTCCTTAACTCTACATACTCTCACTGACAGCAGAGAAATAGGCAAAAAGCACATCTGAATATCCAGAAAGATTGTGCCAAGACTACACAGTAACCTTCATGCAATTTACTCATTGAAAACTCCCCAGGCCCCAGAAGTGTGGCACCACTTTCCCTTCTTTACCCATGCCAGACTGCCAGACACCGCTACTCTCTGTGGGCCCTCGTTCTTGCAGACCCATGGATATTGCCTCAGCAGCCTCCACTCCACAATTGCAGACAGATGCTATGAGCAGCCAGGATCAGTGTGCAGCTTGGAACCCATTTTTCATTCTTTCTTGCATTGTAATTGAGAACAGTTGATTCTTATTTTTAAACAAGTCTAACAGGCATGGTTAGTATTTTCTAAGCCAATTGCAGAATAGAGCAGGAAAATACCAGGTGAGTGGAGGCAAATGATACATGATAGCTAAAGAGGTAACAGGTGACTTTGAGGGAGGGACAGAAAGCAGGTGGCCTATTCAGTATCAGAGCTGAGCATATGTGGTATGTGTTGTGACTGGAAGAGAATGGACTTTGGCATAAGACAAGTCTGGGTTTAAGTTAGACATCTTCTGTTCATAGCTGTGTGGCCCTCGTCAGCTATTTGAATTATCAGAGGCTCAGTTTTCTTATTTGTAAAGCAGAGATAGCTATGTTACCTTCTTTATCTAGTTAAGAACGTTATATATATATATGTGTGTGTGAAGCAACAAACTTGTGATAAGCACCCTTTTCCTAGAAACAACTAAGTTCTCAGATTATTACTGAATTTGATAACTTCATGTATAGCAAACTTTTTCTACACCAGGCTATGCACCAGGACATAGAGTTACATGAAAAAAACAAACGAAAAAACCCAAAAAAAACAAACAAAAAAACCCAGGTAAACAGTGCATGGTATCAAGGAGCATAGAGCTATTTGTGGAGAAAGACTAAAACATAAGTTAGATGGTGGGCTAAGGTGCAACAAAGAATTAGGTACAAATAATTGAGAGTACTAATGGCAGCATTGAGTGAGGGTTTATAGGAGTGTTAATCCTGAATCATCAGGAAACATAACTGTGTTTAATAAACCATATTTAAGAAGGCAGGATGAGTAATTCTTGTTTTGAACATATTCCATTTAGAATTATGAAAGCTAAAAATTAAATCTGCATGGTTTAGTTTGGTGGAAAATCCATTAACTTCTAGTGGAACACCTTATTCTTTGATATATCAAATAAATGAGGCATTGCTAAAGTGGGAGATGAGAAAGATAAAAAGGTAGCAAGAAATGGAGGACTGAGAAAGAAACAGAAATATGGTGCTACCAGATTGCTTCATGATAATCAGTCTTTGCAAATGTGTTTCCTCCTTGCTGTTTCATTTAATCTTCACAGCATCCTTGCCCACCTGGCAAAACAGATATCACTCTCTATACGACCAAAGATGAAGCTAAAAACACAGGAGGCTGTTACTTGTCCAAAGTCACACATTTAGTAAGTTATATGCCTAGAAGTTAAAATCCAAGTTCTCTGCTTATACACTGTGCACACACACACACACACACACACACACACACACTCACATGGGTGTGGGGAGGGGAGAGAGAAACAGAAAGTCACTTCCTTACAAATGTTTAGTTTCAATGAATTTCATTTAAATTAATGACATAAAAATTTTAAAGGAGTAAGCAAATATCTAAGAAGTGATATGGGCATTAAAACATGTTGCATATAAAATAAGTGTGAAGCATAAATACTTCATCATCACTTGTCCTCTGTTCCTTTACTCTATTTCCTCTCCTTCTTCCTCCTCTAAAAACATGGGGACAAGACATAAATACAAAAAAGGAAGAGAGCAGAAGAGAAAAAGAAAAACAATGGAGGGTGGTGGGAAGAGAGAAGGCATAAAAGAATAGGAGAGAAATATGTAGGGAGATTATGGGCATGAAGATATACTATAGCTCTGGTAGATTTAAAATTTAAAAATAAGAACACACTATAATGTATATTAAACCTTGTTTTGAGATTTCCTTGAAGACAATTTAGGTCTGGAAAGGAGTAAATGTATCAAGGGTATAGATGTTGCCTTTGCTACCAGTCAGTTAACAGGCTGCTTGGACTGTGGCCCCAAGCTGACATCTCTGGCTACAGCCCTTTGGTCTGCTACTCTCTATTACTGAAGGGCATCAACTGTTCAATACAGCTCTTCCTTACCAAGTCTCTGTAAATACCACCTAGAGCCTGCTGTTGCTGCTGGGATGTGAAAAAGAGGTCACAGCTGATTATGTTCACTCAGCACTGCTCAGGAAGGACAGCTCATCTGTAGAGCATGAGCAAGAGGTTCAGCTGATTCCAACTGTCTCCCCCTTCACTGCATGACCCTGGCTGGCACTTAACCACTTGAAGTGCCCATTTCTCCTCTGCTTGGGTGTAGTCATAGGTTATATCTCACAGGTTATTGTGAATATTATGTAAAGTACTTAATAGAGGGATTGATTCACAGAAAGTTCTCAAGAAATACAGCTTTTTAAACAAATTATCTTCCTTCCTCTCCAAAATTAACACTATTTGTCCTATGTCAAGTTTTAGTGAGTTTTCTGACCTACGATGATCATTTTTTAAACTATGAAAAATAAGCCTCAATCAAAATCAACTATTCATTATTTCCTATTGTTCAACATGGAAATTTTCCTCTTAAAAATAAGTGACCAAAATTTGGTGATGTTTGAAATGCCCACGTAAAAGTTTTATGTGGTGATGGGTACTTGTCAGGTGCTTCTATCTATGGCAGGATTGCTCCATGAGTCAGGACTGTTAATTTGTATCATTTATATTTTTATTTTTCTAATCAGTCTCTACAAAATTAAAAAAAGACATGATTTTGAAATATGGTGTTTATTATTATTTTTATATGCAATCCCCAAAATATGAACTCTTTAAAACTTCAACTCATTTGGAAAAACAGAGGGGAAATAGTAAGAAATCTGCCTGAAAAACTATGTGGGAAGAAATGGATTTTAGTAGTCTCAAGGAAAGTTATTATTTTAAACAATGGCCTAAGTGACTTTAACAAGTAATAGAAGCTAAGTTCATAAAATCTGCATATCAAAAAAGACTGGTAGTTTTATACAATCATAAGGACAAGCTACTTTGCTAATAGAACAAATTTAATTACTAGAATCAGAAGTAAATGACTTTTTTTTTAACCAAACAAATGAACTTGGATTTGTCTTGCTTACAAATAAGACAATATGGATTATTTGAAGAAAAAGTAACATTTCTTAATTACATGTGGTTTGTTTGGTTAACTTTACATGAGAACAATGAAGTGTAGATTAATGGGATTTTACTGCATTATGCAAGTTAAAGCAGTATACTCATAAAATAAACAATCCAATTATCTTTTTTTATATCATAGCTTTCACACACCCAGGGCTTAGGCCTCGTTTATGCTTGGTTGTATACAGACAGAACTGTATCAAGGGAATGCCAGGAATAGGGGTTGTTAGCTCTTTCCACAGAAGCAACTCTGAAGAGAGCCATGAAACCTGGGGTGGGGAGTGTCACAAGAATGTCTGGCTCCAGTGGAGCCCGTTTCTCTGTTTTACCTTTTTCTCCTGGTCCCCAGTCCAATGACAAATGTTATCGTTCGGGGCAAATCTGGCCAGCCCCTAGAGCGCTAGTTTACCTGGCCTCTGGCCTGCTCTTGGGGAGATCTGCTCTTCTGTCACTCTTTCCTCATAGTACCTAAAACTCCAGTGTCCCTGCTGGGACAGGATTTACTATCTCAATTAAGAGCTCAAATTCTCCTCCCCCCAGGTAGCTATCTCTGCTTCCCCCTCCTTCAGGAACAAATAGATCCCACAGTGTGGACTGATGAGATGAGTGTAGGGTGAGCCAGGATGGCCCTCCCTATTCAAATAAAACTCAAATTCCTCACAGTTTCCACACCTAAAACAATATCCCCTCAAGCCTGAGGGGATGAGGCCTTATGTCTATTCCTAAAAACAATAAGGGCTACTAATTAGTTGCTCCAGCCCCTATAATAAATTTAAAATTCTTATAAAAGTTAATTTTAAAATACAAGTTACAAAGTAAACAACTGGAAAGGATATAGATAGGTAATAAATGTATTTTTTGGGAAGTTAAAGAGAAAAGGAATGGTTTTTTGGATGAGAAAGGATTTTGTAAAAAAGGGTTTATCCTAAAGATTGTTTCAAATAGGAGGGATAAAAACAAGCCATCAAAGGGTTTAATATGTTATATAAAGATCTAAGTAAGTTTTAAAAGTTCATAATAAGAAACTTCAGTGTGTGATAAAGTTAAAGTTAAATATAATCTAAGAGTTGCCTAAAAGATTTTTAGGGTCATGTCAAACTAAAATCAAATCCTCTATGTCTATAAAATAACAAGGTTATCTTAATATTGTTCTGCTCTGAGTAACATCTACAAAAAAAACCATTACAGAGAAAGATTTTATCAAAGAAATTATTTGTGTTTTCTGCTGATCTTGTCAAGCTTTAAGTACTATTGAATCAGAGTTCATTTACATATTTGCTTATGTGTCTAAAATGACCACCTTGTAACAGTGTTATGTTATACTTTATCTGAATATGGTACAAACATTTAAAAGGTTAAAAGTGTCAATTTATATAAAATAATGAGCTAAAGCTCTCTTTTATCCAAGAGTGTTATATTTAAATCCTGACAGCCCCTGCCTCCCACAGGTCACCTACCTAGGTGTGGCCTTAAAGGGACAGACTCACTCCCTGAGTCTTAAATGCATCAACCTAATCTTCCATTTCCCAACCCCCATACCATAAGACAGCTTACAGCTTTCCTGGCAGTTATAGGATTTTGCAGAATTTAGATTCCTAGGTATGTAGTCCCTGAGCAGACACCTTTTTTTGCTCCTCCCAATATTCCTATTTAGGTCTTAGATAATGTATGGCCACCCATTTCTCTCTCTGTAGTTGGAGGACTCTTAAAATTGTCTAGGGAATAACATTTCACAGTGGTTCTCCTGGCCAATGCCCATCCTAATGCCTATGTTCTTGCTCTCCTATTCTTAAGCTTCCTCCCTTGTATCACAGTGCATGTCTGCTCTTGCTAATCAAAAATTTAACCAGTTGTACCTCCAGGGATACCAACCTCTCCAAAACCGCCCTGAAAACCACTGTGAAGGCCCCATCCAGGACGCCACAGGAGCCTGAGGATCCCGCCCCATACAATGCCCCCTGCCAGCAGGAAGCAGTTAAAGAGATTGATGCTTCACCCCAATTCCTGATCCTCAGCCCCTACCCTCATCATTATTAAAGAAAATATGGGGGAATGATAGAACAATAATGTCGCCATTTTGTGAATCAACCAAAATGGCAGCCCCGCCCTTAAACAAATTCCCGTGCTGTAAGACAGCCCCACCCCTACCAGAGACTACAGCACCTTTACTAACTTCCTTACCCTCCCCCTTCTATAAAAGTCACTGCTCTCCCAGGCTCTGGGCTGCGCCATCTTTTCCCCAGCCAGCCTGGCAGTTTGGGCCTGCCATTAAACCTTGCTCTATGGAAAAAAAAAAAAAAAAAAAAAGAATGTCTGGCTCTAGGATCCTCACTTCCAAATGGGATTTATGTGCCTGGGATCTGGAGTCCCACTGAATTCAAATCCTGCTCCCTCTTGCAGACTCTGACACTGGAGAAGTCCCTTCAGCTCCCTCTGTCATAGAGAGTGATCATACAGTTTGTCTCACAGTGTCACTAAAAGATAAGCATTTAAAACAATGCCTGGAACTCCAAGAACTCTCAAGAACTTCTACTGACTGGGAATTAAAGAAGGTTTTTCCAGCTTCAACCTCATGGCAACTAGTCTAATCAAGCCCTAACTTATATTATTAATTCACCTGTACAAACTACTTCACAGTTTTGTGTATTATATACTTTTAACATATCTCACCTACAAGGTGATTTTTAAAAGTGTTCTTTGTGTAAAATGCTTTTAAAAACAACCATCAGCAAAAGTTCAGTTACTGTATTACTAGGTTTGGGGGTGACTTTCATGAGTCTCTTTATATCTCTAACTTGTTTTGTTGTTAAAGTTTCATGGCAGTTGAATTATCACTGGGAGATGTCAAGAGACTCTTGAATTGGCCCCTCCTAGCCTGCACTACTTATTCAATCCATCATCTACTTATTCAAGATCCAAGGCCATGGTTTCTGCTTGGTTCCTCTCCTTCATTCACCTTCCAAATGAACTATGTCACAAAAAAAGTAGACGTTGACTCTAAAGATGCCTTGATTCTCTCCATAAGCAACACTCTTTTCCAGATCTCCTCCTGTACCCTTACCTGGGACACTGTGGTAGCTTCCTCAGTGGTGTGTCTGCTTCCACTCCTATCCTCATCAAGCTCATTCTCCACTGAAAGCCCAGATTTGATCATACATCTAGTATAAAGCTACCTAATTGAAAACTCCCACTGACTTCTCATCTTGCTAAGGATATAATTCAAACTCCTGACTGGCATACAGTCTCTCTATACTCTGACCACTCTAGATCCCTTCATCTTGCATTCTACCTCTTGTTTTAGTCACTGTGCCTTAGCCACTCTGACTTCTTCCTATTTCTTGAGCATACCAAGCTTTTCTCTTAGGGCCTTTGTCCTAGCTGTGCCCTCTGCAAGTAGGGCAATCCTGTCATAGCTATATCTTTCTTGTGCTATAGATTTCAGTCTAAACACTTCTTCCTAGGAGATGCTCTCCCCTCCCACTCAGTCTACAACATCTGCCCAGTCACTCTTTAAAATTTTTTTTTTCAGGGGAGAGGGCAAATGCCATCCCCCCACTACACAAATTATGCAGTAGTTTTCGGCATTAAGGGGAAATTGCTGGGGACAGCACATCTGAAGTGCAATGGGTAAGCCTCGCCCTGGGAAAACCACTTTCATGATCATGGTATCTCCCCTGTCAGGTAAGTAGTCTTATTTTTTTGGTGGTGGTACTGAGTTTGAACTCAGCGCAGGCGCTCTACCCTTTGAGCCACTCTACCAGCCCTCTAATCACTCTTTATCATATTACCTTTAAATATTTTGCATAATATTTGTTATAATATGATTTTTCTTATTCATTCATTTACTGCTCATTTGCCTATTTTTATATCATGAACCTTGCTGTTGTTAAAATATTAATTCCAACAGAGTAGGAACAACATCTCTCTTACACCTATGTGCAGTATCTTTTGTGTTACAACAGCATTTTATTGACAGTAAACACTCAACAAACATATATTAAGTGAATGAATGAATGGATGATTAATAAATGGAATAATTCTCAAGTTGCCCAAGGGAAGAAACACTCTGTGTTCTGACAAAGAACTCTTCTAAATGTTAATTCTTGCCCAGGACAATTCCCTGACAGAGCTCAGAAAAGTATAATGACTTGACATTCTCACCAAAAAATCAGTATAGTTAACTATTTATTTCAGGACTGCATTCTACAACCATTATTTCTACATTGTCATTCATTTTACCTCCATCTTCCCAATTTTCTTTTTCTTGCTTCATATTAACAGCTATCAAAACTATCCCCTTCAATTCATATGAAACCTTGGGCAAGTATAATTGTGTTCTGTTTCCTAAGGTAAAAAATTGAAGCTTAAAGAGGCTATAGAACTTGTGATAGAGCTTTGAACTCCAGTCTGTCCAATACCAAAGATTATATATATTTTTTTGCCTGAAGAGAGTATCTTATCTTTTACCATGGTCTCACATGGCTCACAATAGTCATTAATAAGTTGATCCAATACTTCCCAAACTTGGCTGCCTATTTAATCATTTGGGAATTCCTGAATCTCTTTAGATTGCAGAATAAAAAATCCAGAACAGGGCTCAAGGATCTATATTTTTTAAGGGTCTCTCTATATTATTCTAAAAGTGTCAGTTTTAAGTAGCACTGAGTTAGATCATATAAGCAAACAAACAAACAATCAAAAGCAGGCAGAGGGATGTTAAACTGAATACATGTTATCTTCAGGAAGCCTTAGAAATATAAGCAGAGTTTAACGACCTAGGAACCTTCCAGAGCTGAAAGGTGGAAAGACAGATGCTTTTGGTGAAGAAGGAAGGAAGGGTAGTATGTTATTTGTTAGAAAAATCACAGGCATGAGATGGAGCCTGAGCTTGGCTGTGGAAAGTATACTAGAAGATGTGCTAAGAGCCTTCTTTCAATTTTTTAAGTCTTCCAAATAAAATCTCATTGGAATTGAGCTTTGTCTGCTGTCTTTTCAAGTTTTTTTTTTTTGAAGTATTTACATAAGCCACTCAATATGTTTTTGAGTCATAAGAGTATTTATTACAAGTAAAGTGAGTGAAAAAGCCATTTTATAAGGGCATAATTTAGATTTCCAGAAATAAAGCATCTCCAAACTTTTCTCCAAATATTGGGTAGTCTGTTTTATGATATAATCATGAAGTAAAGAAAACAAACAATACACTTAGAGTGTTTTCTTATTGGAGAACATAAAATTTGCCCAAATACCCTAATAATTAGATGCTGTCTCTGCCATACCTCATTAGAATTGAGTTCTATCTCATGGAAGAGATAAATGGCCTCCTGAGGCTTAGAGACCCTGAAAAGTCACATCTGGTAGCTTGCACCTGGCTGACCTATTCACAGAAAAGGTCAATGTAGTGCTAAGGGGGCTTTTTTTTTTTCTTTTTCTTCTTCTTTTCTTTTCTTTTCTTTTTTTCTTGTTTTTGAAATCAGCTCTGTTGGAGTGAATTGAGCAGCTGTCAGGGGAGAAGGTTTTCAGCTTTTCAAACCATTCTACTTGTAGAGCCATTTCCTGTAACCATGGCTGGGAGAGCCATGACTACATTTGGTAACCATTGCAGGCTGCCCCTATTTCCCTTCATTACTACTGTAAAATTTGAAATTCAACTATTCTTATAGTTTACATATCATAACATTACTTAAATAAAGATTCAGTTTTTTTTTTTATTACAGCATGAAATATTGTTTTAAGGCTGGGTTCCATTTTCTAACAAATAGTCTCATACTATCTTTTGTATTTCATATTAGTTTTATTTGGTAAGATGAGCTTTCTCCAATAATTAGTTATAGTTTACCACAAAAAAATTGTGGGTTTTTTTTGTTTGTTTGTTTGTTTTTTGCTGTTTCTAAATTTGGGTGAAGAGACCTTAGTGGAGAGAACTCCATGAAGTCCATTTGGAGGATAGGCAAGTCAGGGTCAGTTATAAAGATTGCCATTTTGATCTCAGCACAGAGAGTCTTTACTATACCCACAATATGCTTTCCTAACATGCAGGAAACAAGGTGTGGTCTTTTATAAAGTTTGAAAGTTTCAAATGATCAGATTGTGAGTGAAGTACTAGTTGGACTGGATTGGATTGCTATCCTTTACCAAGACCCAAATGTCTCCACTCAGAGTTGGTTTCTATCTTCTACTACCCAGTGAATCTACGTACACTGAGTCTAGGGCTTAGTGTCATAGCACTGCTGTCTAGTTCATTGATTTAAGATGTTAACCACATACGAACATATGAAAAGTATGATTAATAATCTTTTAAAAACTCTATAAAATTTACTAGTCTATCCTTTAACTTTATTATTTCTCTATTTAATTTTAAATAATCTGAAAAGAGAGGCAGGATACCCAAATAATGCAGAGATTTTCTCTCTGATGTTTGTGAGTTCTAAATCCTCCGTGATTGATGATCCAAATTTTTAGCTTATCTGTTAAATGCTGAGCTTTCATGTCACCTCACCTTAGGAGACAAATTCATAGTGAAATAATTTATCTTTCATTGCAAGCAAACATCAATATGTCCCCAATAGTCTACCGCTCTAAAGAGAAAAGTTGAGACTCTTTAAGACTATTATACATAATTATTTTATGTTTAGCTAAGACCCTGTTTAAAAGGCTTCAAATATACACTTTGGGTTTTAAAAAAAGGTTTTATGTAGAGTTCAAATATTTAGTTTAACATGTTTAAGTTTCAATGATTCATGTCAAAACAAAATTATACATTAGCCAAACACCAAACAAGCTTGAGTCAGATGAGTCAGATCTGGGCTATTCTGGCTTCAGACTGTGAAGTGCTTCTCACATTATGCACGTTGTTTCCCTAGGGGGCTCCCCCTTTTTGCATTCAGACCAAGGCTTAAGGGAAGTTGCACTGAAAATATGGAGACTACTCCATTTCTGCTAATTTATCATGGCTGAACTGGCGTAATGAATGGTGACAAATAAGCCTTTTTCATCTATACAACAGTTACCATTACATTTTCAATGGTTTCTATTTGAGTGTCAAGAATAGGAGGCTTGATTACACAAAAGCTGGTGGAGGCATGTGGTGTGAATTTAATGCAGCAACAGGAGAGAGGCTGCTGGACATCAACTTTGATCCTACAGAAGGAGATGGACCCATGTAAGTATACACATGGAATGAAATATTAGAGATTAAAGAAATTGACTTCTCAGATTAGTGCCTTTTTTAATCTAGAAAACTTTATGGTTTGAAAGCAAAAACAACTACTAAATGTGATTTTCCCCTCTGTGTCTCTATATGTGAAATATTAATATTGCAAGATTTATTTAACCTAATTTCAAAATGCACTACACATTCGATGATATAATTTAGTATAATACCATTATTTAAAAGAGAAGAACCCATTATAGCATTGTCAGTTGAGTAGTAAAATCCTTATGTATAGACTTTATGTGTAGAGCTTGATAAAGTGTGGCCCCAAATGTAATTACTATCATTAGACAACCATTTAGAGTTACTTGATATCTATGTATATCAAAAATCTAAATGTAGGTGGACCAGAAGCACATAAAAGATTTTCCATTCACAGCCCACAGTTAATTTATTTTTCTTAACCTACTTGATTTATTATGGCATAACCTTCTGTATAGTTTCACCTATAGGAAATAAAAAAATTAATATTGATAATATAAAATGAGCCATTTTGACAAGCATTTTGATACTGAGGAAAGCAATTTGTTGCCTCTAAACATTAGTGACATGCCTTATTTCTTGTATACCTGTGAAATGAAGTTTTTATCACTGCCACTATAATATTTAGAAGCATGTTTACCAATACCTTATCTCTATTTTAAGACTGCAAGAATCTGAAGACTATTTGACCTAACTATTATTCATATCTTAATAATGATAAAACAATTTAGCTATCACAAAATGGTCTTATTAACAACTGTATGAATGTGGAATATACAAAACTAAACATTTGAGAATCATGCCACAGAATCACATATCCTACTATTCCAACATTCATTTGTATCTTAAAGTTGCTGAGTAGTATTTTTTAAATTGGAGCAATTTAAACCCACAACTGTGACAGAAGTTCAGATGATAATTTTTTAAGTGAAAAATGGCCCAGAATAGTTTTTTTCCTTCTCTAGTTCAATTGTGATGACTTTTAAGAATATTGAGAGCAAAATTATATTATTGCTGTTTATTGAAATGCAAATTTTATCTTCAGTTTCTAGATAAACAATACAAATCATTTTTAAGACATTGCAATTAACTATTGAATTGAACATCTATTTCATATTTGCTATGTGCAAGGCATTGTAGAGAAGCTGGGAATATAAAGGATCATATATAGTGCTTAATTTTTTTTTTTTTGGTGCATGTAAAAATGACACCATGCTCTTTCTCATGGAGTTTGCAATATAGTTGGGGAAATAAGAAAGCAATTGAAAAAGATGATTATATGCAAGCATTCTGGTAAATCATTTGGGTGGACTATGAGGACAGGTGAATGTAGTGAAAACCAGTGAGTACTGCAACATTTATGGAATCAGTGGTGAGAGTAATGATGATAAAGGCCCCAGAGAGAAAAGACTCTTCATCACCCTGAAATCAATATATGTCCAACTGCTACCACTTCGAATCTGTTTTGCCTTGTGTCATCATAACACAAAGAGTGAAAGAAATGCCACAACTTTGGACTCTACTGCAAATCAATCCTATAATTAATCCCTCTTTAACTTTTACTTTCACAGAGATCCTCAGATAAGAAAGGAAGCCCTCCTCACACTCCTCTGTCCCCAGTGGCATAGCCACACTTCTTCCCACATCTAGCTTAAATATTTAGGGAGGACCAACTTCACAAAATTCAGAAAACTCTTGATTTTTAGAAGGAAAGCAATAACATCATTATGTGCTTATATTTAGTCATAAAGAATATATAGTGAGCAAGGAACAAAGTTATCCTCAGGGCATTTGATTATAATATAGCTATATGTTATTTTGTCTATGTCTATGTGAACAATTATTCCAAGGCTATGATCTCACAACGCTCAATAGAGTGATTAAACAAATAAAAAGGAAAAATGAATATCCTGGGAAGGTAAGTTAATGATTAACAATCCCTAAAGAAACAACTTACTTCCTGAGGAAAATGTAGCTCTTTTATGTAGAATGGGATGTTATAATTCTGAATAAATTTCTCTTACAGCCTTAAAATTATATTTAATATATAAATATTAAAATATTTAATATTTATATATTTTTATGTTAATCTCTTATATTGCTCTAGAAACACTCCTCAACTTCTATGTGATTCAATTAATTTTTTTGGCTTAAAATTAAATGGCCTCATTTTTTCCATGGAGATATATATATATATATATATATATATATACATACTCTTCTCAAGATTGGAAGTTATTTGCTTTAATATTCATGATTCGGCAGGGTATTTTATTACTAGAAAGAGTTGCAGCTTAAGTGCATATCTTCTGTATATACAGAGGTCAGAAATAATTTGCTTCATGATATAGGAATTAAAATCAATACTCTTACTTCCTTAAGAAAACAAACATAACATAATGTAAATGAGAAATGAATAAATTATTAATAGATGGGTTTATCTACAATATAATACAAGCTAAGCAAGGTCAACCTAGAGAATTGAATTTAGAAAGTAGAGCAAGTTACAGGAAGCATGAGGAAGTTAGATATATCACCACAGCTTTGTCTTCAGAAAGTCACTTTGGTCTGAGCAGTTTTAATCCATATTATGAGCACCCTTTTAACTGCCTGTCAGTATGTGCCTGGTGGGTTTTTAGTCAGCTTGGGAGCAAGGGAATGAAGAGCAGAGAGTCTTGTTTGATTTGGAAGTCTTGACCTGGGGGCCATTCCCAGTTTTCTCATCAACATTTAGCTTGCAATCAAGATGGAGAGGTTTCCTCAGATGCTGTTGTTTGAGTTCTCTAATTTTCATTTCCCTATGCCTTTGTTTTTGGTCTTTATTTAGGATTTCAGCAAACCCTATTCTCAAGAATGATCCCCTCCTTTCATTCTATATTTGATTTGTTTCCACATATTGAAAATGTGGTGAAGCCAAGCTGGCTGGGTTATCCAAAGAGAGAATTTTCTCTTTTGTTTGTTTGAGAACAGAGTTTATCAGCAACTACCATTCTGGGTCCTGCCCTGTTTTCTGATTTTTATGCAGGGTCTGTTTCTTAGCTCCTAACTTCTAAGCTAAGCATGCATATTTCTGTGTATCTGGAAAAATATTCCCTTTACAACGAGGAAGGCTGCTTGAAAGCCTTGAAAGATTGAAGTAAAATATATGATCATCAACTGGTCAGAACCAACTTCAAGTCTAGCTTTCCTATCATCTGTACCTGCAGAAGTCATTACTTCTGTAGAAATTAATTCACTTACTTATGGAAACAAACAATGTTTAAACCTCAACTCTAGTTTCAGTTCTGGGGATATAAGCACATATATAAACACATTTCATTTCTTGTCTTCAAGTACTTATGGTTTATTGGAGGGACTTATACAAATGAGTTTATGCCTAATGAACCAAAGTTCCAAAGCTGTCTGGAGGCACAGGGAGGATATGATTATTGCTGAATGATAGGAAGCAATGTTACTGTATAGCCTGTCAGTGGAGGAATAACCAGTATTGCTTCTTTATCAACCTTCCTGTGACACTTTAATGCCTAGGTGTTTTTCTTAGTAGACAAATTAAGGTTAAAGAAAGTTGGTACTGTCTGAGCAATTACATGGTACTTGAAATCACCATTTGCTTTCAGCTAGACATAACATTTTGTTTTTAAAGCCTCTACTGGAGAATCAATAAAGGTAATCAACAGAGAGGAACTGTGAGTGTTGTGGATTGGGGCACTGATGGTAGGATCACAGAATTTTTACCATTTTTGCTAAGCCTCTAACATGGAAGATAATTGTAGAACTAATTTATATGATATGTATGCATACATATTCACGTTTCTTGTGAAGAATGCTTCATGGATATGAAGTCATTTGCAATCTTACCATTCCCAACAGGCCTTTCAGCAGGGACTATGCTGCTCTTTGACTATTAAAAATCAAACAGATCTCTAGCAGAGAGGGTTGGCCCACAGGGCCTCACTTAAAGACTGGAGTCTAAGTTCAGAACAGTGGGCCATTTGAACGTAGGGCACGAGTACTTTATCAAGAAAGGAGATTAAAGCACCGCAGAAAGGAAGGCCTTGTTCAGAGATATTACACTTGTACAAAGGAGGGAGATTATGTACCTGATGGCTTTGTGAACCACAAGGGAAAATACGAGTTAGAATGACATTGTTTTCAACACACCGTTTCCCTGAGGAAGTCGAAAGACTACCTCAGTCTTATGTAATGGACAGCAATTCTCTTCACTCCATTTTACTTTGTCCTTAATCCTTACCAGGTAATAATAGTAAAGATTCCCTAAAGACCATCAACTTGTTCTACTCTCAAAAATTAACCTCCTACAGATCATATGAACTCATGAATACTTAAGAACCAGCTTGCTTAATTGATCTTAAGAATTGTTATTAGTTATTATCTACTTACATGTAGTCAGGCTAATATTGTTTTCCAATCCCCAATACTCTGTCTTTCCAATTTTAAATACTTTCCTTATCTTATCACTTTTGTTGAAGAGACTATACTTTTTTCTCCCTTCATACATAACTATATCACTTCAACTTTTGATTACTTCCTCAACTTGAGAAGCGGGGTGAAAAACCTTAAATATAACACAAAGAATCTTGTGGGATAGGAACAGGCATTATTCTCATAATTCTTGTTTTTCTTCTAGCATGAACATGGGATATTGTTTTATTTCCTGGGATTCAGTTTCCTCATGTAACAATAACAAAGGAAAAGCTATATAACATCTCATATAATACTTTCTGCTTAAAATAACAATATGATTCTACAAATTTTTATACAGATGAGTGACACAGAATTCCAACATGTTACATAAAAGATATAGGGCCATGACGGAAGTAGCCTCTTTGGATCTGTATTAGTCACTTATAATGTTTGCATTTATATACATATGTTTGTTTAATATTTTTAGTATATATAAATGTATGCATTTTTAAAAATATTGATAAATGCATGCATTCAATATACTTGTCATTATTGCTTGAATATTTAAGATTGCAATTTTTTTTATGAAAGAGGAAGCAATGAACCAAATGTCAGGGAACTGTACTACTCAAAAGATTTTTGAAATTGTATGCGAAGACAACATAATGAAACCTACCAAATATTGTTTGAAAAAGGGGGGACAAAGGGGATGGGAATATAATGGAGAAGTGAACTTGTTCAAAGTACACTATATGCTTGTGTAGAGTTATTACAATGGAACCCCCTTGAATTATTAATGTATATTAATTCAAAGATATAATAAAATTATTAAAAATTGTTTTGAGATATTGGACATGTCACAGACTCATTGGGCTTCAGTTTCATCCACAAAAGGAAGAAATTGTGGAAAATAATTCTTCTTAGGTTTGTAATTATATGATGCTTCTCTTAGTTGAAAATAGGATACTATTATATGGCAAGAAGCCATCCTTTAAATTGCATTGCTTAAAACAACAAAAGCTTATCACTCATGAAAAATCTGCTTGTATGATACCTAATAATGGCTATTCTCTCTGTGCTACCTTAGCTAACCAAGCTTCTTGAATCTTTTGCATCTTCAATTTTTACTTGAGAACTCCACCATCACCATGGCAAGAGAGTTCATCACAAGCCACATTGCCTCTGCTCACATTTCTTTGGTCAGAACAGAATCATGGCCTTACCTAACTGCAAAGTAGGCAATTGGGTATATCTTCATTATTACATCCTTGGATGACAACTTTAAAATGAAGTCAAGTGGACAAATAACACTGTTTCTTCCACAGTGCTGAATTAAAACAGAGCAGAGAGTGCCTACGACAGGAGAGTTTCTTCTGTCCTGTCTTTAACATCATGACATTTAGGACATTTGTCACCCAGTGATTTCTGACAGAGCAGGAGATTTTCCCTCTTTACTGGATGACACCTGAAGTTGCAGGAAGATTCTTAGACTTGGGCTTTTGTATGTGTGTGTATGAGTGTGTGTGTGTGTGTGTGTGTTGCTGGGGATCAAACCCAGGACTTCAAACACACTAAGTAAATTCTGTACCACTGAGCTATACTCCAGCCCTACTCTTAGCTTATAATACATTAGAGTATCTTAAATGTGCAACTCTTAGCCCTCAAGTTGGATGGTGAGAAATTTGTACTCCCTTCAACAAGTGCTCTGCAAGAGGGAAAGACTGGCTGAGACTCACATGACTCATGTGACAAAACAGAACAAGCTCTTCCCAAGAAAGGTTTATGGCATATCCTTTGAAATAAAAAATAGAAAAATGAGAGGAAGAGCAAAATACTAGTCTTTTCCAAAACTAACTTTCATGTTGATTTAGAAGTTTTTGGTGATGTGTCTTCTTGTTTTCAGTAGAAAGAATGAGTCTGGGAGAAGAGAGAGAGAAGAAAATCATTATAAAAAGTCAGAAATGAGAATCTAGAAGTCAGTTAAGATAGAACATGGTAGTGGTACTGGCAGAAGGTATCAGCTTTATAGTTTTCTCATTCTCTCTATCAAAGTGAAGTGAGCTTTGCTGAAGTCTTGACTGAATGGTTTCCACAGAGGGGCCGGAGTGGTTTATGCAGTAAAGTAGATGATGACAGATAATGCTGTTAGGTCAAAGCCTTTGGGATAGCAACATGCACGGAAAGATTTTTCTAGGGAGAGTTGCTTCTGCCCACTAATTGTGGTCATATATTTTATGGCTTTGAAGATACCAGGACTACTAGTATAAGTCCCATTGCTGCAAGAAGTGTTTGTTTGATTCAGCCAAAACTGTAGCTGAATGGACTTCCCAGGGTGCTTCTGAATCTACCCTTGATAAAGTCACTTATGGCTTCTTAACTTTCTTAATCAAGTAATTTCCTGCCTCAAGCAGCATCATTTGCTTTCAGTTGCTGTTATTGATCACATTTCCCTTTTAAAATTCCCTCATCTGTTTTTTTTAGCTTCTACTTTTCATGTTTATCCTTTCATCTGGTTTCTATTTTTTCTTCAATATCATCAGTAAACACCTTTTCTGCTAACTCATTAAATATTAATATTTCCTAGAATTTTATCCTTTTCCCTTTTTGCATTTCCTACAACATGTTTAATGCTAGTATCTTTTAGCTACCACGAAAAACCTATACGATGACAAACTCTGAGTCAATCCAACCACCACTTTCTCTGTGCCTGCATGCTGGTAACATTCCCTAGAGAAAACAAAAGACAGAAGGCTCTATCCTCAGGTAGTCCTCAGGGTTATCTGGCCATCTTTCCAGTGTCTATAGATACTACCTTCTTTTAGTCTCCACAAGGGCAATTTTAGACCTTTCTGCTGAAAAAATACAACCATTGGACAAACTGAATATCAAGAAGGGATGGTTGATCAATGGTGTTCAATTTTGCAGAGGTTATTCAACAAAAGATCTCAACAGTGGGTTCAAAATAAGGCCATCATTGGTTATTTTGTTAAGATTTCAACAGAGGAGTTGGGAAAAAAATTACACTACAATGGGCTAAACCAACTGATAAGGATATTGGAAGTTATCATGTTATACCCCAAAACTTTTAAACAAGAATATTACAAAGAAGAGAAGGAAAAAATTAGGGCATTAGTTGGAGGGCAACATGGGATTGAGAGTAGGTATTAAAAGATTAGAGAAAATCAGTGTGCTTAAATTCTAATGGGAGGGCTGGGATGTAGCTCAGTGGTACAGTGCTTGCCTAGCATGCGTGAGGCCCTGGGTTCGATCCCAGCACCAAAAAAAAAAAAAAAGAAAAAAAAATTCTAATGGGAAATGGGCTAGCAAAGGCAAAAGTGTGAAAATAATTCCTTTGCTCTAAAAGCATTCTTCTGCTTTTCTTCCTGATATTCTGTCCATGTATTCTTGGTCAGAAAGATAAGAAGGAAAAACTTCACATTTCTTGCCTTGGTGATAGTCTAAACAATGGTACCATTTGCTGAACTATAGCAGTTACTGATTCTAAAACTTTGTGGGTAAGGACCAGTTATTTGAAAAATTTCTCTCTCATTGCATACTTTTGTAAAATACAATAAAAATAAGTGAATAGAGGCATGCTCTTGCAATCAGATGGTTGCAGCATTGCTAAATTGCCATGGAAGTTTCTAAATGCTTACTTTGAGTTTTTCTACTGACTTCATCATGAGCCACTTTGAATAAAACCCTGACCATCACTGGTTCTTCAGTCATATTTTGAGTAGCCTTGACATTTTAGAGAACGTATAGGGATTAACAATGTGGATCTGGATAGCAATAAATTTCATTTTGTACATGAAGTCAGTCCATAAATGGACATTTAAATGGAGACATTCAATAGGTAATTAGAGTGCATGACAGATACTTTAGAGAGAAGGTTAAGAACTCTTAAAATAACATGATACCAAGCAGTTGTAGAATGGGGTGCTAAGGGACCACTAAAGTATGGAACATGTTAATTATAGTAAATTATTCAGGAGTTAAGAATGAAACAGTTAATGTAAGTAGCTCAAAAAAATGCTACTGAGTTATGAAAAAAGTCAAAATTTTACTTATCATACACCTTCACAAGTAAATGAAACCTGTATCTGTAAATGTTTCCCAATTTGGAAAATTCTTCCAAAGTATTCATATCACATAATTAATTAGTCAAACATTTTTATCCTATCTCCTTACCTTGTTCAGTAGAAAATATGCTGAAATATTTTCTTCTTGACCACTGTACTGAGAAAAGAACAAATTTGACAGAAACAGAGTTTTAAATGTCCTTTTTGAATGATAATAGGAGAAATATATGGTGTGTGGAGAGGTGGGGAGCATCCCACATAATGAATCATATGCAGAAAGTACAGCAGAGAATTCAATACTGTGCTTCTGAAACCTCAATAGTGCTTACTGTAAGTGATATTTTTGTGGCCTTTTCTTTGCTTGGATATTTGTCATTCTGTAGTTGATTTAGAAAAAGATTCATGGAAAGTCATAATTATTTAAGGAAGGGAAAAGGCAAAGTGTTCTTTTGCCATGTCTATAAATCTTTCCTTATGCTCTGCTGAGAACTCTGAACTGGCTGTCTGCTTTAGCCATGTAACAGGAGTATATGATAATGTCAGGAGTTGTCAGACCTCAGAACTCTCCACAATCTGAGATCACAAGCAGAGACAATTTCATTGTAACATTTCTGACTACAAAGTATAAATACCATTCAGTTGGCACATCGACATCACATCAGAAAAATTTTCCCTCTTTATATTTTAAGTGTGTTGAGGTTAATAAATCTGTGAAGTTAGGCAAAGGTAAAATAAGAAAATTAAAATTCATAATAGAATAGCAACTGTCAGAAGAAAAACATTTTTAAAAGGAAAAATAAAATAAAATAAAGATTGCAAAGGTATTGAAGAAGGTGGTTCATGTATTTTTAGTTATGTTTTCACTGGTTGTCTCTAGTGTACAAAATATTTCTCAGAATAATGTAAATATAAAATGTAAGTATAAAAAATAAATCACCGAAACACAAGATTTAGAAGTCTCATTGTAAGCCCTCAGAGAATATTTCTTTCTCATGATCAAGTTACCAACTGGGAGTAGTTCACTAATTCTTCAGTTTATTCATCAGCCTCACTAAACCATTATGGCCCCCTTAACAGCTATTGTTTTTGAAATGGAAAAAAAATAGTTTAATGTTTGTGTAAGCTCAGATGTATAAACTGACTTCACAGATATTTTATCTTTTAGTGTGATTGTAAACTTTTGATATGAGTGCTTTTTTTGGTTATTTAATAAAATATGCAATCAACAACACAAAATGAAGACCTTACTAAATTCACCTTTATACCACAACTCTAAAGCCTTCATTTCTAGGTTAGTGCCTCACAAAGACCAGGCAGGCTTTCTCTTCAGAATCCGTGTTTTAGTCACTAAGGAAAGATTTTCTGAAAAGTTATGTACATGAATATATATGCTGTTTCTATAAAGGAGCCACTATTCTCTTTTTCTACTTCATTATCAACCCTCTCCCCTCTCTGGAAACCACACATACTTTATTAAGCATGAGGTATGCGGTGACCCTCTTCACAATCTGAAGAGCCAGGGAAATTCACTGGGTCCTTCAAATACCAGTGCAAATATCATTTTCAGTACTTGGAGAGAAATATATTTTTAATAGACATGAAAAAAGTTAACAATAAAGCATCTTTTGATAAGGAGAAAGTCAGACTTTAATATATATTTTGATGTTTTTTGCATAGTTTGCTTAAATTAATGTCTGCTGTAAGCTACCCTGCTCTGAGATGTTCCCCACCCTTTGAAACAATGATATGAGTGTATTTTACTCTGTTTATTTATTTCCTGCTTTGCTGATAGTGCCTTTTTAGGTTAGGGTAAATTCTGATCAGAGTGACGAAGGCAAGGCAATTATTCTCCTCCTTTACATTTTAGCCCTATTGAAGACTCATCCTATGATTTTTTTTTCTCACTTCATCCACTCTTCCCAGTCTCTTTAGGACTGAGGCTTTGACCATGTAAACACTTTGGCTATTTTTATCTCTAGCCTGGAGCACTCCTCTAAGCCCCAGACTGGTATGTTCAATAGACTATTTGGTTTTTATTTCCATGTGGAAATCTTAAGACATTTTAAATTCTAACCATCTCAAAGTGAACTTTTTGTTATTACAACATTCCCACTGTCAAGAAAACAAAACAAGGGGTTTTGCTGGTTGAGATAAGGATAGCTATACAGGGCATTGACTCACATTGATTTCCTGTGCGTGGCTGTTACCTTCTAGGTTAATTCTTTTTGATCTAACCTTTTCTCTAGTTCCTGGTCCCCTTTTCCTATTGGCCTCAGTTGCTTTAAGGTATCTGCTTTAGTTTCTCTGCATTAAGGGCAACAAATGCAAAAAAAAAAAAAAAAAAAAAGAAAACAAAACAAGAGCTTTCTCTTGCATTGTTGTTTCAAAGGGATGAGAGTCAGAAACCTGAGTTCTTGCAGCTTGCTGTTTTCATATCCAATTAATTCATTAAGCTCTGCTGGTTTTGCTTTTCAAATATCTTTCAAACCAACAACTTCTATTTTCATTGCCATGACCCTTGCTCAATTGTTGCCATCATCACTTGGAGAACCAAAAAAGCCTCTGAAAACCCAACAAGTTATTTCTTTAAAATCTGTGCAGCATTGCACCATTATGCATTGTTGGAACCATCTTTTTTTTTTTTTTTTTGTAAATTCTAACTTCCCATGTTGATTCCCTGTCTAGACAACTCAATGGCTTCTTGTTAATCATAGGATGAACACTAACCTATCCTGGCCCTGGTGCTCTTCCCTCCACCTCTTCTCCAAGGTCTTCTATCACTACAAATTCCTTTTTGTCTTTCAGCAGCTGGTCCTCTTGTCATCTTTTGAACATAGAACTTCACTCATATATTTCCCATTTTTTTTCTTAATGAACACTCTGTTCCTACTATCACAGATAGTGGTCTGTTAACTTTTACTGTATGTTCAGATCTCAGGAAAATCCTCACTTTGTCAAAGTGCTTTCTTGCACCATCTTGTTTAGGTCCAATCTCCCTCTTACAAATTCTCAGTGTGCAGGGTGCTTCCTTTTCCTAATGCCAATCATAGTTTTACATTTGAGCGAATATCTTATGGACATCTTCCACAGAGGATGACAAACTTCTTATGGGCAGTCACAGTGCATGTTTTTAATAAATACTGTACTCCCAGCAAACACTAAACCTAGAGATCACACACATTCTGGCTTCCTGACTGACTCAGCAGTCTGTTGTTTATGCTGTTCAATGGCATCTCTGTCTCTGGCGTTTTTGTATCTCTGCATATTTTCCTGATGAATAAGAAGTACTTTCTTTGCTTGGAGAAGCAATGCATTATTTTTATCATGTGGACCACTTTTGGTACCCAGATTGATTTTTCAGAGCAGCACTATGAATAGGTTGCACTAGTCCTTGTTCCCTTCATGAATCTCAAGTTTATACTTTGTCATCAGCCATCTGCTTCTTAAGAGAGGTCTGCATGTTCTCTAAGGGTCTCAACTCCATCTGTTAGAACTTCCTGAGTAATTTGGCCATTGTCAACCCAATCAATTTAATCTTTCTGTCTTTCCTAGCCTAATTCTAATCATCACACTTTCCTGGTGAACTCTGACTCTCAGGTTTCATGATTTCCCAAGGTCTGCTGTGTCCCAGGTGCCAAAGATACCTTTTGTCCTTGATTCTAACCATTAGAACAGGTACTTATTTTGCCTCCCTGGCTTTAGGAATAAAGGACAAGCATTAGAAGCAAATGTCAGTAAACATACTGAACCCCATAAAATAATACATTTTACATTCTTTGATTGTTTGCTGTTGTAGTTTGAAAAAAATTTGCCTTTGCTTTTTAACTATAATAACAGGGAATGGGGCAACATGACAATCTGTAATATCTATAAATTGCACTCAAAATAAAAATACAGCTCTTCCAAGAGAAAAGCCCTTTGGTACTTTTAAATCCTTTGGCATTTTGTTCCCACTATGTGTGAATTGTACAAACATAAAGAGGTCACTGCTTTAGTGATGCAATAGAGCAGGATGCTTTGTGCAAGCTTTGTTATAGTGGTGGTTACTTCAAACATTTTTCAGTGTATATATCTTTCTCATTAGTGCAAAGAAAGATAATATCTATAAGGAAAGTTAAAATCTAGCTATCATTTTAAAAATTGAAGCATCTCCTAAAAATAATCTATAATTTGCTCTTTGTGCTTAGAACAAGCAGTTGAAAGCATCTACTATGAGTTTAGCACCATGAGAATGCTGTAGGGACAGCCCCTGCATGGAATAGCATATTCCAAGTAAGGTATGGAAATACAGTGAATGCTTGTTAGAGAGTTTAATTACATACACATCTTTGTCTGTTTGGGCTATAATAACAAAATATTATAAAGTATATAACTTATAAACAATATAAATTTATTTCTAACAGTTCTGAAAGATAGAAAGTCCCAGATCAAGGTGGCAACATGGGGTTCTGGCAAGGGTTCATTTCCTCCTCGATGGCATTTACTCCCCATGTTCTCACATGGTGGAAAGACAAAATAGCTCTCAGTGACCTCTTTTATAAGAACACTAATCTCATTCACAAGGGCTCCACTGTCATGACCTAACCATCTCCTTAAGGTCCCATCACCTTTTGGGGCAAGTTTTCAACATATGGATTTTGGAGGACATAAACATTTTATCTATTGGAATACATATTTCTGAACTCAAAAACGGCCTTAAATTCTCTATTTTGAAAAGGAAGAAACATAGATACTAAGAAATCATGAGGCTTGTCCAGGGTTATCCAGAACTGGACTTGGAACCCTTTGTTGCTCTGTTTCATTTGCTCCATTTTCTGTGCTATAAAGGAAAATTCATGTTTTCTTATTTATTACTTCTGAGATAGGTCTTTCTAGAAGTACCTCTTTTTAAAACATATATTATTGCCCTAAATGGACTATTGACATGGATAATTAAAATTAAAATTAAAATAAGAAAAGACTACAGACCAGCCCCGTTCAAAGGCTGTGGATATCGTCTGGATCACTGGAAGCTTGCTAGAAATGAAAAATTTTAGGCACCACCCAGCCCTCCTGAATTGAAGTCTGCATTTTAGCAATATTTACTGATGATTCTATGCATGTTAAAGCTTGAAAATTTCATCTCTAGAGTCCTTGATCTAGAGCAGTGGTCCTCTGAGCTTACTTTGTCATAATGACTTGCAAGGCTTATTAAAGTACAGATTATTGATCCTCCCTCAGACCCAAAGTTTCACTTAGGATGTCTCTGCAGAGAATTTACAAGCTTCCAGATGTTGCTGATGGGGACTATACTTTAAGAGCCCCAAGTCAGAACAGCAATTCTCAACTCTGGTTGCACATAGAAATCTAGGTAGCTTTGTTTGTTTTGAAAACACAGCAACAACTAGGCTCCACCTCCAGATAATTGGTTTCTAGTGGAGCCCAGAGTTTTCTGAAACTTCCTGATAAGCAACTAGGGTTAGAAACTACTCTACTAGAAGATGAGAAGTGACTGTTTTTTCTGTTATTACCACAGGATCCCATGAAATGATTGACTTCGTAGAAATTTCAGGGTAGTGTCTTTATGCAGACTTCTGCATACACTCAGCCAGAGCTGAGTGTATAGTGGTTACCAGTCAGTTAGAACTGGTTTCCCTTGGGCAGATTACATGCTCTCTGAACTTTTGTATTGTATATTCTTGATGGAAATAGTAATTTTAGCCACTGTGACCTGTTGTTGGAGTGTTAAAGAATCAAATCATCTGATTATTTTAGAAACACAATAGTTAATAGCATATAGTAAGTATGAGTAGTTCACTGGTGCTTTCTCTATATGGGAAAGGAGATAAATATATGTTATGCCATTAATTTTATAAAATCTGGAAGACTATTAAAGAACATCCAATATTTCAACTATGTTGAATGAAAAGAATATAAGATTAGTGACAGGTGTAACTCCTGAAAGGCTAATATAAGGATGTTTTGCTTTTAATAAATACTTATTACTTAATCATTACTATTTGAATTTTGCTCATAATGCATAATGTCTGTTTAGCACAGAAGAGAGTGAGAACATTATTAAATTACATATTTTTGAGGTGACAAAGATGATTTTCAATGTTGATAACTCCTAATATTTTATCTCTCTAACTAGATTCATGTGTTCAAGTTCATTGGAGGGTATTTCAACCAAATGACTATTTCCCTGCTTAGTTCAGGCACAAATTTAAGGGTTTTGCATGGAAAAACATTACAATTTCTCTAATGAAGAATATTCAGTTACACAGTGAATGCTTTTCTCTGTTACTTTGGTAGACCATTTGGAGTTAGCCAATAAGAGCTCATCATTCTCATTCACATGCAAATATACGATCCAAGAGTATGAGAACTGTAAAAAGCATTGGAGAGCTCCTAGTCTAGCCCACACATTTCATAGATGAGGCATCCATGTCATTTGCAAAGGTGAATCACCTAGATTTTCTTAAAAATAGACTAGAAGTCGTATTTTCCTAGACACAAAATCTGTTATTCATTCCTTTTGCTATTTTTATCATGTCTATCCATTCTTGAGTTGATCAAGACTTTATCATCTTTGTAAGACACTATTTTTAATATAGTGACAACATATTTTATCATGAAGAATTCATCTCATAAGGAATAATAACATAAGGAACATACCATGAATTGTATTTATCATTATTCTAATTACTTATAGAACCTAACAATTCTTGTGTGCATACATGAGTCTGTGTATATGCTACTTAGGTATTTGAGAATAGTTGAGTGTGTGTGCATGTATGTATGTGATTTCTTGAGTGTGTATGTGTGTACATAAATATATTGTGTTTCTTAACAAAGAGCTGCAGCCTCATTTACTTTTATTCCCAGATTCTGGGATAATAAAAAGTCTGCCACATTTATGATTGCATAAACTTTAAAATAAAAACCTTTCCCCTAACTCAGGGTATTTTTGGTATCAAGGACTCTTCAGTAACTTGTAGCCTTAACACTCTTTAAAAATAAAATATTTGTTTTTTCTAAGTGCTGCAGTGTAGTCTCTTTCAGTGCAAATGAAAAACTAGTTTTGAAGAAAAATGTAACAAAAAGGCAATTTTATGATACTAGTTAGTTTGACTTACTAAAGCTGCTTTTAATTGTTTTAGACACTATTTTATTCTGCTCTACGTGTGAACAAAGTTTGGAAGCTCATGTCTACTCATTTAGAAAGAAAAAAATCACAGAAGGCAAGTGCTGGAAGTGTCTGCAGAGATTCCCCTTTATTGCCCTGGCCCTCAGTTCCTTTTTTCTCTAAAATGAGTGGATGGAATTATTTTCAGATATATCTTTCTGTTTGTTATTACAGAAGAATCAGAATTTAGGATTTCTTTTTGTTTACTTTATTTCTTCTCCATTTTGAAAAGCCAGACCTTCATGCCATGGAATGTGTTACTTGTTCTAATCTTAAAATGATGTATCTAGCATGATATTTGACACTTTTTGAACAATTTTATATATTCATTGTTCTGTAAAAAGTTAGAAAGTCAGAATACAAAATTCCTGACCTACAGAAAGGAGTTTCTAGCTAGTTCTAAAGTATTACTTATTTAAAGTAGAGTTATACAACTAAAACATATGAAAGCTCTTAAAGACAGATCTCTTATACTCTTATAAAAGATGACATACTGAAATTTAAGGAAACTTCTATAACATTCAATATCTATAAACATCAATAACAAACTTACAGACATACTCAAGTTGAATATCATGCCAAAATACTCCAATAAAAGAGTATTATATAAAATCTTTAACAAGCCTTGAAATTTTACTGAATCAATACATTAATTTAGCTGATAGTTCACATCAGTTATTAGCATGTTTTCTCTTTATACAAATTTTATGCCTATGTCTATCCAATGGTTACCTATGAGGAAAACATCCATGATCTTTCCTTAAAAATTTCATTTGAATCTAAACTTTTAAATTTTTGTTTTTAATTTTTCCCTTTTAAGTAACATATATTGCTATATAAGGATGGTTCATTATGATAATTCCATAGGTATGTATATTGTACTTTGAAAAATTCACCACCCCTTATGTTCCCTTAACCTCTATCCCTTCCCCTCCTTTTCAAACAGTGTTTGGCAGGTTTCATTATGCTGTTTTCTTATGTATGTACATAGTGTACTTCAATCATCTTCACACTTTAGCATCCTTTCCTTTCTTCCTCCACACTCCCACTCGTCCCCACTTTTACATTCATGTCCCATTATCGTCATCATCATTTTGGGTTCTTTTTGATGGTAGTGGGGTTTGAACTCAGGACCTTGTACTTGCCAGGCAAGTGCCTTACCACATGAGCTATGCTCCCAGCCTTTCTCTTTAAAAACAATTTTTACTTCTATTTATACCACTGATTTAGTATTAATTTGATTTTTATGTTATTTTTAACTCAATTATTACAACATCAGAAACAACATTGTTGGAGTCTATGAGGCAGATAGAAAATAATATCCCAGTTTTTACTTGCTCACAAATGGAATTCTGTTGTATTTATATTCTATAAAGATTATAGAATATATTTCTCCTGTCTGAAAGAAAAAAACATACAGAAGAAACAGAAAAACAGGATGCAGATTGACAACTAAAGATAACAAAGTCTTTATAAATAAAAATAGAAATCAGGAGGGGAAACAAACCTAGACATTTCCCCATAACTTCTGTCCTACACTCATCTAAACTGCTAATGTTTTCTGAGGAAGTAATTTCTTATCCCAGTGACATGGCCGTCATAGAAAACTACACACTAGTAACAAAGGCACAGGGATCCTTTCTTCCAGGTCAGAGGCCGGCAGACATATTCTTAAAAGGGAAACATATTAAATATGTTAAGCCTTTTGGGTCAAGTGACAAAAATCCAGGGTATTACATAGGTACTTATACAACCATTTAAGTGTAGGCATTTAAAAATGTAAAAAGCAGTTTTAGCTTGTAGGTCCTGCAAAAACGTGCAGTAGTCTATATTAATCCTTTATAAGGAATTCAATTTCAAAATTCTATCCTCTATCAATTATACAATTGATGCTTTATAAAGATTAAATAGGTTAGAACAGACTTTTAAAACATTTATATCATTCCCTCCTCAACACCATTGCTATTTTCCATTAAAGTTACTATTTTGAAAAAACAACAGGATACTCAGTCTTAAACTTCAAGAAACTTTTCCCACAAGAAATCAATATTGTTTTAATTCAGTCACTGAATCAAAAATTGAACACAGAGGTGATAATTGTGACAGGGTAAACAACATAGTAGTCAATGATCAGAATACTTAATCTAATAAATCATTTGATTCTCCAATCTGAGACATCTTTAACGGTAAGTGAATAGCCATAGTTTTAAAAGTTTCAGAAGAAGTAGTAAACATTTATCATTTAATGTTGTAAGACTGCATGAAGACACTATCAAAATATTGAGATATGATGCTACTATAAAAAGAATGATATATTCACACCCAGAAATTTTTGGGTACCACATTACTTGGGGCAAAGAAATACATTTCTTTGGAACATATGGGAACCAAATACATTCTTAGACCATCTTTTTCTGTGATTTTGTCTCAGAAGGAACAGAACTTAACAACATTGTCCCCCATTGGCATTTATAGAGATATGTAGTTTGTCTTAATTAAGGAAATGAAAAAGAACTCAATATTTTTGTGTGAATCTATGTAGGTGGTAAAATATATAAACAAGACAAGAAAAGATGATACACAAGGAAAGCACAGCCTTTTAAAGCAAATTGGAAGCTATAAAACATCGTATGTCACAACTTTTGGTGGAATGTGATGTGCCAAGTTACTCAGATTTTTTAAAAGTCATCCATCGACTGATTCACCAGTGTCTGCATGCAGATGTTGGCTTAAGCTGTGATGCTATTTGTTGTGCTCAGAGAGTGGAGATGGATATCAGCTTTTCAAACAGAAAGTAGCTACCTAATACAAAAAATGCTTTCGGTCCTCAAATTTTACTTGACATTCTATGCTACATTAGAAGGTGACATAGAACATTAACTGTGTAATGAGACAAAGATACTCAGAGGAAAGGAAGAACACACCTTTTCAACTTAGATACTTGCTATGCTTTTTACACATGGGTAGGTATTCTGAAATGATGGCAGGACTTTTTAAAATGTAAACCTGATGCTTATAAGTTAAGAATAATTTGAAAGTTAAACAAGATTGAAAACTTTTGAAAAAACAAAAGATACTTGGGTGATAACTTTACTGTTCTAAACAGACCTAAGAGATGGTGATAGCAATGTGCAGCCATGCCGCACCTAATGCCTTTCTCCCAACTAGTGCCGGGGAAGACTTATTGATGTGAGCTCCCAAATGTGAGGTTACTAGTGCCTTCTAACGCTGCGTATAGTTCTTTTGACAGTGGTGTATATAGAGGACTTTTGAGAGTCCATGAAAGTAATTGTAGCTTATTTCTCAAAAGAGTATATAGATATTTTGAAGTGCAGATAGACTTCACATCTGATTTGTGCTTTGGTGAATATTTAATTGTATCATTTCAAGGCCAGAAAAGTTAGCCCCAAAAAGATAACTGTTCATGAAAAAGTAAAAGTATATTGGACATTTGCAGATAAGTCACTGGTAAAATCATTTTTGTTTTTAATGAGATTATGTACGTATTCCATTCACTGAGTTATATTTTAACTACTTTAATATATCCCACAATTAAATCATTAACATCAAGTCTGAAAAATTCTAGGTTGTTTCAGACCTCCTTAAAGATTATCATTCATTTTATTCTTCTAAAATATTGTTCATGAAATTTCACAAATTGGTGTGTGTTAAATTCTCATTTTTCTTAAGCAGTGATTTCAGTGTGTTCCCTGGGAAGTCAACTGCTGAGACTGTGACTGTACGCAGGATTCCTCTCAGAATCAACTAACAAAGGAAAAAAAGGGAAGAGAGACTGGGAAAGTCAGAGGGAGAAGGGACAGGAGAAGAATGACTTAGGAGTGAGAGTAAAGCGAGGGAAAGGAGGAAAAAGAAGGAAGGAGAGAATGAAGAGAGGTAGCAAAGTGAATAGTGCAATAAGCTGAATATTTATAGGCACCTAAATTCATATGTCAGAATACCTGTGATGGTACCTGGAGCTGGGTTCCTGGGAGCTAACTAGGTCATGAAGGTGGAGCTCTCATGAAGGGGATTATGCCATTATAGGAAGAAGGCACACCATTAACTAGCTTTTTTTATAAGATCGGACTTTGCAACTAGGAAGATTATCCTTAACAGAATCCAACCACAACCATGTTGGGACCATGATCTCAAACTTCTACCCTCCAAAACTATGAGAACTAAATTTCTGTTTTATTTATTATTTTTTTTAAAGTTTCTTTTTTAAAATTTTAAATTTTTAAAATTTTTATTGTTTTATTATTCATATGTGCATACAATGCTTGGGTCATTTCTCCCCCCTGCCCCCACCCCCTCCCTTACCACCCATTCTGCCCCCTCCCTCTCCCCCCCACCCCCTCAATACCTGGCAGAAACTATTTTGCCCTTATCTCTAATTTTGTTGAAGGGAAAGTATAAGCAATAATAGGAAGGAACAAGGGTTTTTGTTAGTTGAGATAAGGATAGCTATACAGGGAGTTGACTCACATTAATTTCTTGTGCGTGTGTGTTACCTTCTAGGTTAATTCTTTTAGATCTAACCTTTTCTCTAGTTCCTGGTCACTTTGTCTTATTGGCCTCAGTTGCTTTTAAGGTATCTGCTTTAGTTTCTCAGCGTTGAGGGCAACAAATGCTAGCTAGTTTTTTAGGTGTCTTACCTATCCTCACCCCTCCCTTGTGTGCTCTCGCTTTTATCATGTGTTCAAAGTCCAATCCCCTTGTTGTGTTTGCCCTTGATCTAATGTCCGCATATGAGGGAGAACATACGATTTTTGGTCTTTTGGGCCAGGCTAACCTCACTCAGAATGATGTTCTCCAATTCCATCCATTTACCAGAGAATGATAACATTTTGTTCTTCTTCATGGTTGCATAAAATTCCATTGTGTGTAGATACCACATTTTCTTGATCCATTCATCAGCAGTGGGACATCTTGGCTGTCTCCATAAAGAAATGGTCTCTAAACTGAAGAGAACACCCACAGAGTGGGAGAAAATATTTGCCAGCTACACATCAAAGACTGATAACCAGAATATATAGGGAACTTAAGAACTAAATTCTCCCAAAACTAATGAACCAATAAAGAAATGGGCAAGTGAACTAAACAGAACTTTCTCAAAAGAAGAAATTCAAATGGCCAAAAAACACATGAAAAAATGCTCACCATCTCTAGCAATAAAGGAAATGCAAGTTAAAGCCACACTAAGATTCCATCTCACCCCTGTTAGAATAGCCATCATTAGCAACACCACCAGCAACAGGTGTTGGCGAGGATTCAGGGAAAAAGGAACCCTCTTACACTGTTGGTGGGAATGTAAACTAGTACAACCACTCTGGAAAAAAATTTGGAGGCTACTTAAAAAGCTAAACATTGATCTACCATTTGATCCAGCAATACCACTCTTGGGGATATACCCAAAAGACTGTAACACAGGTTACTCCAGAGGCACCTGCACACCCATGTTTAAATTTCTATTTTAAATAAGCCATCTAGTCTATGTTTTTTTTTTTGTTATGAAAGCCTAAGATAAGATAGGCAGAGAGAAAATTTAGAGCTATAACAGTCTGAATAATAAAGAGTTATTCCATATTTCAGTGATGGAACTTTTTGCTCTATTATGTGTATCAGCTTACACTGTGTAACCATTATCTATCAGATAATGTACAATGTATATAATATTATGCATATAAAGCTGCATATTATACTTTGTAAATTATATCAGTCATTGGAGGCTGCTGCCCCAGGAAGGAGGCTTGCAGTTGGGCAAGACAGTTCTTTCTATTGCAGGGAAATTTCCAAAGGGCAGTTTCAGGGAAGACAAATAGCTAAGAGCAACACTTAGAAATGGGGGAAGGGGGCAGGAAATAAGTCCCAAAGTTCTGCAGGAAGGTGTGGGCACTTGTCACAGTATCCATTTCAACATCAAAAGGAAGGTTTTCATTTCTAACCTGAATTACTCATATTAAAGTTTTATCTATACTTTTGATTTCTGCCTTCTCTAGGAGTACTAAGTAGCAGCTTTTCATTGTACATATTTGAATCACAATGCAGAGTGAATTTCCTAATGTAACTGAAAGCCAGACAAGCAACCTCAACCCACTCTTTCCTAAGCTTTGAAAGCATTTCACTTGTGTTTCCTTGAATGCTTTGCTTAAATCTAGAGGAAAATTTATTGATTTTATATGGCATTATTGAGGAAATTATACCAAGAGGACATACTACATTACAATGATCAGAAGAGACTATTATAATTTTAAGTATCTTCAAGAGGCCAGCTCTTCAGTAGCATAGTATTTTCACTTCATAGTAAACTTTTGGGAAAGATATACATAAGCACATTTTAGGATTATGAAGTAGGATCCCAATATGTATATTTTATTTGAAAAGACAGGTACTAAGTCTTTAGGGAACAATAGAATAATGTCTTTATTTTACTTGAAATGAATAAGGAAAATTATTTGGTAAAATAAGAAAAGCTGAGATGTGCAAGTACATCAGTTTTCTACAAGGCCATGTAAGCTCAGTGACAAGCCAGATGAAGAGAAGATGTTTTACAGACCCTCTATTCTTGAGGCTATTGAGAAACTCCTACTTTAACTTCAGCACCAGAATTAGTCTTCAAACCAAGGTGCAATTACATAATGAGCATTTCCATTAGTGCTCTTCCCTTCTTCCATCCCTTCATAAAGCAAACAGGAAGTATAAGAGCATACTAACAGGAGATATAAGAAATGTGATAGGACCAACAAGAAATATATGACTTTGAAGTAAGGGAAGTCTTTAGAAAAATAGTAGATTCTGGTAAATTAAAGGAAGATTTCAGATTTCAGGCCACCTTGGATATATTAGAAACACACAAAGTCTTCAAATCTGATCATATGAGAAAAGATAAAACTTCCACTTGTTAGAGAATCAGAGAAGTTTTTCCTGGTTCATATTTCACCACACATGTATATTATATATATGTAGTGCAGCCCTGAGCATCACAGACTGATGACACTATGGCTCTTAGAAGGGCAGGTGTTTTATGAGGACCCTGTCAGAGCAGAGATGGCTAAGCCAGAATTATAAAACTCGATCCATTGATCCGTCAAGTTATGGAGCAGTTTATTGCAAAGAAGTAAAAGATGCTCCAAATTTGGATAGGTGAATAAATGCCTTTTAAAATGAGGCCTTCAAAAAAACATTACCAGATTAAATAATAGCTTAAAAATAAAATAAATAATAGCTTAAATAGTTTAGTTTGTTATTCATTGAATTAGCTCTGCTTAATTTTCAGTTTGAGATAAGAAAATGAGGCTTTTGGTAAGGACTGAGTTTATGATGCTTTCTACAATTTTGCTTCTAGAACAGTCCAAGAGTATTCATGTGGAATACCATTTTCTAGGCAGAAATAAGATTGCAGAACTCTTATAGGAAGGTTACCCACTAAATAATACTTCTAGTCAAGATCATAAGCTCTACAAATCTTGTGCAAAGGCATGAACTGCTCCTCTACCAGCTGTGGAAATTACTTGTGCATAGTTGTAGCTAGCATTTCTAACCCAACAGTTTTTCTGTCTTGTCTTTCCTTTCTTTGTTTACTTTAAATACATAGATGTCCATGTGTGAAAGAAACAATTACACTTTGAAGATTTTTTGCACCAAAATGACTAATAAGCAAGGTTGATTTTTATAATTATATCCAAAATTAAATTAAAAATGGGTCCTGCTTTTAGACCCATATATTACGAGCACATAGATTCTTACTTCCTACTTTTTTCATTTTTGTGTCAATTTTTAGAATTCTTTAAAATTCTGGGATAAGGTATTGAATTTTCTCTTTTTCCTTATTGTTTAATCTTTTACTAGCCTCAAGTCTTAGAATATGGTAAGTTGAGATGAATCATTAGGTTTTCAGTGGTCTTGGACCAAAGAAAGAACCAAATTGTAAACTTTTTTGAAGATTTGAAAAAACAATGTTTGCTGTCTTAGCCCTGGATGATTTAATTTTTTAACACGTGCTTCCAACCTTTAATTTTCTGCAAAGCAGCCAGATCAATTATTAATTCACCTATATTTCCTCAAAGCAAGTCAGACTTAAGATCCTTTATAAATATTTAATGTTACTGCTACAATATAAACAAAAACTTTTGCTTAACTTTTAAATGCAATTTTAAGAGCCAATGAATGCAAGAGCAACAAAAAGCAAGATAAACATGATTTTAAAATTCTAAGGAAGTAAAAAAGCAGACACTAAAAGAAAAGGGAGGCCAGACTTCTAGCATAGCTGACATCTGTTTTACAATAAGAGTCTCATTTTCTGCACATTGAACGAACGGAATGAATGACATGGCCAAATTCAATGCAGGCCTGAGTCATGATAGCACTTAGTTTCTCATAGCTTACCTTTCTTTTTCTCTCTCTTTCATTCTCACACAGACACATTGCACATATGCTATATGCCCTTTTCCATTAATATTGATGCAGTTAAATGTGAAAATAGCCTGATATATAATTATCATTAGCAATTTTCTGAGAGTTGAATTGTGTCCACCAAACAGATAAGTTGAAGTACCCATATATAGTACCTGGAAATGTGACCTTATTTGTAAATATCATCTTTTCAGACATAATCGAGTTAGATGAGGTCATACTGAATTAACAAGAGAAATAATAGAATATGATTGATGGTCCTTATATAAGAGGAGGAGAGTCACAAGAAGACACACAGAAAGAATGCTATGTGACAACAGGGGCAGGTTATAGTGATGTTCTACAAGTCAAGGCGTGTCAAAGAGTCTGAACAAAACCAGAAGCTCAGAGAAAGGCATAGGAAAAATTCTTCCCTAGAGATCTTAAAGACAGTACGGCTCTGGTAAAACCTTGACTGCAGACTTTTAGCTTTCAGAACAAAGTGAATAAAAAATTTCTACTGTTTAAAGCTACCCAGGATGTGATACTTTGTTATAGCAGTCCCTAAGGAGTTAATAAAGATGTTAAAAGCAAATCCATTCTTTTCAATTTTAAAAGTTGTGGTATAAAATGTATATGCTATGCATACAACATACATATATATATATATATACACATACACATACAACACATCTATATCTATTATAGATTATTATAGATTATAGATTATATCTATAATCTATCTATAAGTGTTGTGCATACATATGTATATATAACATATAGTTTAACAAATAATCATGAAGCAAATATCCATGTGGCCTCCAGGCAAAACCTAGATGTTTCTGCAATCCTAAAATGTTCTTATATGTCCCTTCCTTAGCAAATATACCCCCCCACAGCTGATAGTTGTTAGGTAGATTTATTTATAGTTCTAACACCCATGTAATCACATTATGATCAGTATTTTCCCATTAATAAACCACTGAATAAGGATATATTTAGGTGAATCTACCTGATGAAAATGCATTTGAGAGCTCTGCTTAGGCAAACTTTTACTAACTGATAAGTATAAATTTAAGGAAACAATAAGCAAATTCATTCAGTTGAACTTTTTTTTAACTGAACACATTGTTACTGGGGACATGTTAGATAAACTTTATTTTTTAGCTATTTTCCATTTATAAGATTAACAATAATGCCAATTCTTCCACTTTAACAAAATATATAATTTAAGAGAAAATTAAATTATTTTATAGCTATGCCATACTGCTACAGACATGCACAAGAGTATATAAGATTTAACAATATTCTTTGTAATATTGAATATTTATTCAATACAATGAATTTTAACTATTTATAAATTAACTTAATGTAAAAATGAGTACATAGTTTTATAGGATTTTTTTAAGTGGGACTGGGGCTTGAACTCAGGACTTTGCACTTGCAAAGCAGGCACTCTATCATTTGAGCTGCATTTGAGTTTGAGGGCATAGTTTTAGAGGTGCTACACATTTAAATTATTGTTAAGTCTCTAGGTTTATCCATATGTGCCTGGATTAATGAACTTGCCCAGTGTAAGGATATGAATTCCTATTGATATGTCCATGTTTACTTACTTCTAAAAGAATATGTACAGGAGCCTGGCATTGGTGGCCCATGCCTGTAATCCTAGCTACTCAAGAGGCAGGGATCAGGAGGATCGTGGTTTGAAGCCAGCCTGGGCAAATAGTTCTGCAAGACCCTACCTCTAAAAAACCCTTCACGAAAGAGGGCTGGTGGAGTGGCTTAAGTTGTGGGCCCTGAGTTCAAGCCTCAGTACTGCAAAAAAGAAAAAAAGTGTATACTGGTCTTTTTAAAAAGACTACTCATTATCACATATTAAATTTGTGGTTTATATATGAAAAGGTACAGGGATCCACAGAAGCATACTTTGTTTAATACTGAAATATTCCTGAATAGGAATCTGACAGATGATTTGGAAGGCACCGGAACATAACTGTTCGTTGCTTTCCAGGAAGCTCATGATCCCCAGGAGAAAAAAATGGTCTACCAATGATTTTAGTGTAATACAATGCATTCTGGAGTCTACAAAAATTTAAAGTAGATGTAGCACAGATATGAAAGTGACATAGAAAGAAATTTGTTCCCCTGGAGAATAGCATATGCAAGAATATCACATGTAAAATCCAAACGTATATCTTGAAAAACAGTACTTCTCAGAGAGGTAACCTCAAAGTCAAGACAAAGTTATATTGGATTTTTTTAATGCTAGGAAATAAACCCAAATAATATTTATCTACAGATATTAGTTATAATATTGTTAGCTTTGTGCCAATTTAATTGGTCTTGGAAAGTTATCACCTTCATTTACTTATTGATTGATTACTATTTAGTGAAGAGAAAAATGATACTAATATGATTCAGTTGACTTGCTCACTATCATGGGCATTATTTCTAGATCCAAAACCCCTAGTATTGCATAATTGCAGTATTGCAAAATTATTTCTCTGAAACATTAATGACAAAAGGTAAGAAAAAGTTCATTAATTTTTGAGGATCACATTTCCCAATTTTTAATATGAAAACTAAATTGAATGCCTTTCTTAATGTTTAGGATATGCCAATATGTGCTAAAAGTTTTTGTTCAGTGTAATTATCTTAATCCTGCCTTTATTAAAGGCTTTGAGTATTGAACTTGCTGTTTCTCAGAGCAACATTTTTTAAAGCCTGGCCAGTGAACTTTCATGAAAATAACTACCATATTTTTGGGGTCATTTGGTCTTCTATGGTTTTTCATGAAATGAAAATGTAGAAAAAGCAACATTTATAAATTAAACTTTGCATTACAAAATGCTATTTTAAAGTTTCAGTCTTAACAGCATTAACAAAGATCAAGTAATTATAAACTCTCAAGAGTTTATAAGCCAATGGTAGGTTGAAAAGAAGAAATCAACTGATATCGAATACAATATATACTTAAATGTAAAATAGCTCTGACTGTAAAGCAACTCAACATTCTAAAATTTGAAGATATGTGATAATTGGTTTTGTTTCAAGTCTTCCTTTTAAAAAATAAATGCTCTTATCTTTCTTCAAGGATTCTAGTTTACTTTAAAATGCTTTATACTTTTCAATTTTTAAAAATTGTCCCTGGAAATATTAATCTTCTTATTGTTTTGCTCTGTGATTTTTATAGCAGGTTATCTCTTCATGTGATGTGCACTGTTTTAATTATGAGCTCAATGTTGGTTTTTTTTCTGTTTTGTCTTGTGAGAATTTTGCCTTGAATTGTAAAAATTTTCCAAGATGCTTAGGTGGCAGTTCCTTGGAGTGTCTTAAGTTTTCTCTTTGGTAATAATTTTTCAACTTGAGATTTCCATGCAACACTAATAGTATAAATTCAAATTTCACACCTAGGATAGCACAGGATTAATGGTTGTATTTCTTCTATTAGACTCTACCCACGTACCCCTCACTCTTACTACTATTTCTCGACTCTGAGGAGATAAACTTCCCTTGTAAACTCTCTAAACCAATGGCTATTTTAAAAATCACTTTATCCAGAATTAGCCTTTCCAGATTTGTGGCTGTTTATGCAGGGTCTTATGAGCCTTTTGCCTTGTACAAGTCCAAGGTTATTCTGTTCCCACATGAATAGTAAACTTCCTTTGGCCAATAGCCAAGTTTCATTGACTTGCAGTGGTATTAGCTTATGTGTTCTGTATTCTGGCTTTGACTCCTTGCTTCATTTATGGAGACTTTCATTACTTATTTCAAGCATGATAACATTTTAGATATTTTGGTATGCTTTATAATTTCTATATTTTTGTTGCCAAGGGCTGAGAAAGGGGGCAGGAGAAGAGGATGTATTAATTTATGTTGTTTTGTTACTAAAACCAGAAATAGATTTTTTTTGGATGAGAGTGAAAAACAGTGTGACCTTGTCAAGGAAGCCTTTATAGATTAAACAGAAAAGATGAGTCCTAGAGGATGATGGTAGATGGATAACAGAAAGGGGCAAATTTATGGGATTTAATAGTGGAGAATGAGTAAATAAGGCAGAAAAGAGCTTGCCTTGGTGGTATGTAGATGTGCAGAGCTGGTAGAGGGAGAGGTGTTGGTGAGAGAGGCAGAAGATATAGCCAGGGAGAAGATCAGGAATTCCAGGGCACTGATTTACTAAGTGCTGCAGGAATAGGGAGTTCAATAAGGAGGGGATATTTAAGTGTTAATGAGTACAACTGGTAAACCTCACTGAATTTGGTGCCTAATTAGTTATGAGTGGTCTTCTTAATCACAGTTGATGGCAACTGTTGTCCAGCTTAAAACTTTGGAGCCACCCTCGACTTACCATCTTATCATCCTCTCTCACAAGATAGATACGTAATTCATGAAGAAATTCTGTTTGCTTGGTCTTCAATATCTCTCCATACTTTGACTACTTCTCACCACTCCACTGTTTAAAATTGCAAATGGATTACTCTCCCTCTCCTTCCCAACAATTCTAATGTAGCTTACCCTGCTTTATTATCATTCCATAGCACTTTTTACTTCCAGCATACTAGTTTCCTTAGTTATTACATGATTGCTTGTTGTTTGTCTTGTTAGAAAATGCACAGTTCTGTGCTCAAGCATTGTTGTATTTATCACATTCCAGAATTTGAACCTACATACTACTTCCAAAGGATTTTTCATCTTGTACTCTGATTAAAGATATTAGCCACACTTTTAAATTACAACATTAAAAATACTGCCAGATGCCAGTAGCTCACACCTGTAATCCTAGCTAGAAGGCAGAGATCACGATGATTACAGTTCGAAGCCAACCTCAGGCAAATAATTCGTGAGATCTTATCTCAAAAAAACCCATCACAAAAAGTTCTGGTGGAGTGACTCAAGGTGAAGGCCCTGAGTTCAAACTCCGTATTGCAAAAAAAAAAAAAAAATTCACAGTCTCTAATGCTCTATGTAGCATTTCTTCTGTACAAATTATTTACCCTGTGAGCAAAAACATTTCAATTTACAAAAAACATTCATATATTCAAGGATTCATGGTATGTCCTTTTTTGTTTTTGTTTTTTGAGACAGGTTCTCACTATGTAGGCCAGGCTGGCCTAGAACCCTCAATCTTTCTGCTTCAGTCACCTGGGTGCTAGGAGCACACACCTAGCATGGAGTGCTCTTTGGACAAGTTTGTTTAACACACATCTCAGAAGTATATACATGTTTAAATAATAAGGTTGTGGCATGAATACACAATTTTCATTGATTAATATAAAAATTGATTCCATTACATAGCAAAAATCCTTCCTTTTTTATTTTTTGATGGGACTGGGATTTGAACTCAGGACTTTGCACTTAGAAAGCAGGCATTCTACCACTTGAGCCTCCCCTCCAGTCCATTTTGCTCTGGTTACTTTGGAGATGGGGTCTTGAGAACTATTGGCCCATGATCCCCCTGATCTCAGCCTCCCAAGTAGCTAGGATTATAGGAGTGAGCCACCAGTACCTGGCTAGAATTCCTTTTTAATTTATAATTGTTTAAGTTGACACCACTATACCTATTTATAGGGTAATATGTGATATTTTAGTACATGTTTACATTGTATAATGTTCAAATCGGGTAAACATATCGCAAGCATTTGCCAGTTCTTTGTAATGAGCATTTGGAATTCTTTCTTCTAGATTTTCTCAGCTATACCATACATTATCACATCTACAGTCACCCTACTGCACAATAGCATATTAGAATTTATTTCTTCTATCTAACTTAGTACCTGAGTAACTTAGTATCCATTGGCCAACCTTTCTCTTTTTCTCCCTTCCTTCTACTAGAATATCTTAACATATATTTAATTTATTAAACTATTAAGTTATTAAAATTCTGACTGACAAATTTTAGTATGAACTTCAGTTTCTTGACTATGAGTTTAAAAATTGACCTCATAATTATGTCCTTCATTCTTTCTACTCACCACTCTTTTCTTTATTTCTGCTTTTATGATTCCTACCTCATCTTTATTCCACTGAAGAGTCAACACCTACTCTAGAAAAGAGCAAACAAGAGGACAATTCACCAATATGCTCCGCTTGTCTTGTAGAGTCAACTGTGCATTTGGGATCATTATTTTCTGCACAGAGATACTGCTCTATTGAATATAATTGCATTGATCTCCTACCAAGAAATGTAACACACACCCCCTTCTAATATGCTTAGAAATTGAACCCACACCCATTCTCTAGTCATCATAGTTGACAACCATTTGTGATCTTCTCATCGTTGAATCAATTTTTTGGAGGGGCAGGCTCTGGAGTCTGCTTATTTTCTTTTGCTTGACCATTAGAGACCAGAGAAGGCTGTGAGTTATGGCTCTTCTTACAATCTGCACATACTAAGTTTACTGGGCATGGGAACAACATATTTGGGCATCAGAAACAAATGAAAAAAGATTCAGTACTCTAAGATCATCCGTGATGAGGCGAGCTGGCAAAGAGTGGAAAATCAACCCACCTCAGCAACATCCAAGCAGCATCTTTCTCCTCTATGAGTTTTTTTGTCTTCCTCTTCTTTTAATATTTTCCCTCAAAAGAAAACTACATTTTGAAGCAAACTGTATTTCAACTTGATAATTTATCATTTTGTAATTCTTACTGCATCTTTTCCACATGAAAATCTTAAAGTGAATTTAGCTTGAAAATAAAGATTAAACTATACCATTTTCTTGATGTATAGTGGAAGTCAACAAACTAAGCATATCTATGAAATTTTCAGTTTCTTTCAATATAATTTGATTACAGTGATAAACAGGTGTTTAAATGTATAGTTCACATATTAGTTTATACAATTCAATTTCAGTTTTATGAGAGATAAAAAACAAATAGGACAATGGATCTTCTCATGCTTATAAAGAGTAGGAACATAGTTAAAAAAAACATTTTCAAAGTATAAAAACAGAAAACATTTGTGAAATTTAATATAACTACATGATAGCTCCCAAAATTATGGTGATTATGTTGTGGAAGATGATTATTCAATTAATGATTGCCAAACTCTCCTATTTTTCTTTAATTACTCAGATTTTTAAAAATTAAAAATGGTGATTTTTTCAGTCAAGCAGCTAAAAATCCCAGGCTAAGAAAATACTGTATGAGGAAAAAGAAAGATCAGTTTTTTCCACTCTCTATACCTTTTCCTGTGTCTTGTTTTATTTATAGTAACATGGAAATGGGTTGAGAAGCTATAGTTCAGAAACCTAGCTCTTGCAAATCCATACTTTGCAAATCAAATTAATGAACATAAGTGACTTAAGGTGATACTAGACTCTCTACTGCCTCTAATGAGTTACTTCTTTTTTTTTTTATCTTCCTAAATTTTTCACAGACATTTAAGTAAGGCACTCTTAATATTTCTTACATAAATTTTTTAGTTAAATTTATGCTTTATCTAACCAACGTACAATATAAGCCTATTTGGAATTGTCACAATGAATTCCCCCATACAATGAATATATCGCAATTTTTTTTTAAATTATGCTTTAGACTAATTTCCTAGATTCTTAGGCTGTATTATTATTATTATTTTTTTTGTGAATCTTCACTTTATTTTTTTTTTTCATTTTTCTTTTATTATTCATATGTGCATACAAGGCTTGGTTCATTTCTCCCCCCTGCCCCCACCCCCTCCCTTACCACCCACTCCGCCCCCTCCCTCTCCCCCCCCTCAATACCCAGCAGAAACTATTTTGCCTTTATTTCTAATTTTGTTGTAGAGAGAGTATAAGCAGTAATAGGAAGGAACAAGGGTTTTTGCTGGTTGAGATAAGGATAGCTATACAGGGCATTGATTCACATTGATTTCCTGTGCGTGGGTGTTACCTTCTAGGTTAATTCTTTTTGATCTAACCTTTTCTCTAGTACCTGTTCCCCTTTTCCTATTGGCCTCAGTTGCTTTAAGGTATCTGCTTTAGTTTCTCTGCATTAAGGGCAACAAATGCTAGCTAGTTTTTTAGGTGTCTTACCTATCCTCACCCCTTCCTTGTGTGCTCTCGCTTTTATCATGTGCTCATAGTCCAATCCCCTTGTTGTGTTTGCCCTTGATCTAATGTCCACATATGAGGGAGAACATATGATTTTTGGTCTTTTGGGCCAGGCTAACCTCATTCAGAATGATGTTCTCCAATTCCATCCATTTACCAGCGAATGATAACATTTTGTTCTTCTTCATGGTGGCATAAAATTCCATTGTGTATAGATACCACATTTTCTTAATCCATTCGTCAGTGCTGGGGCATCTTGGCTGTTTCCATAACTTGGCTATTGTGAATAGTGCCAGAAAACACATGAAAAAATGCTCACCATCTCTAGCAATAAAGGAAATGCAAATTAAAACCACGCTAAGATTCCACCTCACCCCTGTTAGAATAGCCATCATCAGCAACACCACCAACAACAGGTGTTGGCGAGGATGCGGGGAAAAAGGAACCCTCTTACACTGTTGGTGGGAATGTAGACTAGTGCAACCACTCTGGAAAAAAATTTGGAGGCTACTTAAAAAGCTGGACATCGATCTACCATTTGATCCAGCAATACCACTCTTGGGGATATACCCAAAAGACTGTTACTCCAGAGGCACCTGCACATCCATGTTTCATGAGTTACTTCTTAACCTGAAAGAGGGCCATCTTTGTATGAGGCAATAGTCATAAGCCTGGGTATTCTAGGTCTTTGTTTGAACTTGCTCTTCTATTTGCTAGATGAGAATTGTACACAAAAGAGGGAAAAACATAACATGACAGGGTTTCTAGTCTTGTAAGTTTCCATGTTCAAACATTTGCTGATTTAACCTTTAATATGCAACTGTAATTGAAACCAACTCAGAAACAAAAGCCATATTATACCATCCATATTATTATCATTATTATCTGTGTAAGTCTATTAAATAGTAGTATTTTGTCCTCAGTAGTCCTTAAGCTACTTATAATTTTGTTATCTCTATTATTTATTCTTATTTTGTTGCAAAGATATCTAAATCTATATTTAGATATTAAAATAAATATTAAATAATGCTAATAGGCTATGATGACCAAAGACAAGCAAATCTCAGAAACAAAATACCTTTTGGAGAGGACATAATATGAAAACATTAAAAAATTATGAATTGAAAATATTTTGCCTTTCTTGCTTAGAGTAGCTTTGTGTTTACTTTTTTTGTGACTTTATAAAAAATAAATAGCAACCGTGTTTTCTGTTTTCCAGTTTAATTGCCCCTATAGGCTTTGGTACAAAAAAATAATCTTGCAGAAGGAAAAATTCAGGCTGGTTCTAATTTCTTTTTATTTTCCCTCTGTGTAAATCCAAGTCAGAACCCAGCAAATAGTACAAAATGATTTATTTTTATTTTGAACCTAATTATGGTACATTCACTAGATAGTATATTTAGCATCCAACTGCTATTTCCACAGCATATTTTGTTAATCAAAGATTTTACTGGTTTTATTTCTTAGTCAAACTTTTAACTATTTTGTGAGCAAAACTCCAGTCCAGATTTTCAATTTGAAAAGAAATGATAACCTTAATTTGGAATAAAGTACTTCAGCAGGGCTTTGTAGAGATGTGACAACATGTTTGGCTGCTTGTAGGACTTGAGTTTTATAACTTTCCATACTTCTTTAATATCAATTTTCTTCATGGAATGAGAAAAAAAGTGAGAAAACTAATCTACTCTTAAGGCTTTACTCTTTACTCAATAGCAATAGTCAGGTTAAAGGACTCCACAAGTATATATAAACATAATAGTCTGTGTTAGTTTTATATGACAAAACTCAATTCATTAGATCATAAATTAGCCTTTTATTGAGCACCTTGTGCTGTGAATACAAAGACTAAAAAGGCAAGGACTTTGCTCTCAAGGAGCTCACAGTCCAGGAAAAACTCAAAGATGCACGTAAACAAAATAACTAAATCAAGAGCATTGAGGACCAGAAAGCTAGCTTGTTCTGCAGTGACTGTGCTTCTTGTTGGGTGTCAAGCTAAAGATTATAACATATCCATAGCCTTGTGCAAACAGAGGAGTTTGCTAATCAGAAAAAATGGTGCATAAAGGTGCCCTGTGTACCCACAGGGCACACAGGGTTTATAGCAAAAGGAAGATGAGTAGACACTCATGGCTCCTTCATTTGCACCAATGCCTTCCAAGGCTTTTGGCTAAGGTTGTATTTGTAACTTTAAAAAATATCCCTTCCCAAATCATCTAAGTTTAATTTTCCATTCAAATTGGAGCCATGCCTGAGAACATGTGAGGGGTGGAAAGGAGAGAAGACGTGTTCATATACTACAATAGCCTCTTCTGGTCCCATATGGAGCCAGCATTGGGAAACCAAGCTGATGGCTGTCATCCCTAACTGAATTTTCGAAAACCCAGGTCTCATTCAAAGCAAATGTTGTAATTGAAATATTCAATTCCAAAGTTCATGTGGCCTGCAGAGGAAGCAGGTGAGAAAGGCCTCATGAAGCTAAGAGGAACAAGTCAATTCAAGAAGTTTCTTTTGAATTGCTTTTTCTAAGAGAGTGGCTGATGGTTAAATATATCATTTACTTATATTTTAATTTTGTTCTCTCACAAATATCATCCAACCATGTATTCATTCAATCATCCTTCTGATATTTATTGAATGCTCCTTATATTTTTACTTTCTTACTCTGTTATTGTACCTACATTATTTGGGGCCTCTCTACTTTATTGATGTTTATGAGTATTCACAAGGCTATCAGGAAAAAAATATACACTAAACATTCTTTAGAATGATTTTATTTCTGTTCTTGGATTACAAAGTTCCTTTCTCCCATGCCATACTTATTATCATCCTTCTTTGCCAGGTTCTATGGTTAAGATTGGACTCAAACATCTTCCTCAATGATATTTCTTAAATTTATGCCAAGAGTTCCTTACTGGCTCACTTAGATCTTTTAATCCTTCAGATATCAAGTGTTTAAGACCCTTGTCTATCTGTTTAGGGATAAATGTCTAACTATTTAATACTTTCATATTTTGTAGTCTCTCCCTCATTCAATGGGCAGTGCCAAACTCAATCCTTTACTTTTTCTTGTTTAGCACAATTTTTAATGCCTTTTGGGTGATAATGTAGGAGTGGAAGGATTTGCTTTTTAAACACTGAACAATATTAGGAATAGAAGAAGGTTAAAGCTATCCAAGAATGAAAACTTCAGATAATATTTCATTTTTTTCTAAACAATAACATTAGAAAAGGTAGCACAGCAGAGCATGGACTAGTTAGCTAACATGATATAGCTGCTGGAATCTAAACTAGATAGTATAGAAATCACTTATTTTTTGTACCTCAATTTTGCTATCCCAATCTGTTCTTTATCACAAGGGCAATTTGCTTCATGAATCCAGCTAAAAAATTTCAACCGTACTATTTATTACCTTACATTTTTTTACATTGAATTTTTAAGACTGTCTGATTATGGGGATTATTTTACACCTTCTTGCTTACCTCCTCCTCCCTACCTTCAGTCACCAAATAACCAGTTCAATGACCTATTATTCCCACTTGAAGAAAGTGAAATTGTCTATGATTCCAATAAACTGTAGCCCTAAATTACAACAGAAACAATTTTGTCTCAATTACTACGAATAAGACACTCAAATATTGAAATAAAATTCCCTTGCTCCTATTTTCTATTTATTTTAGGTTGAGAGAGATGGTAATAAGATCTCTGTCCTTCAAAGACCTTGGCCTCATAACATTTCTTGAGCTTTTAAGTCTTTTATCTTCTCTTGGAAAAAGCTGTTTTTAATGTTGAAACAATAAAAAAGGTGTCCTTACATGATTCAGGGGAAATCCAGAAAAAGATTGTCTATTTATAGGCATTCAGAAGAGTGCTATTTATCAAATTACATTTCACCCATAAACTATTTAAAGAATCTAATTTTTATTTACAATAAGGTTCAAGTTTCATGGAAAATTTCTTCAGGTTTCTTTCTGTTAAAGAAGTCCTTTCTTAGCCTCTGAGTACACTGCTCGTTGAGAATCTGTTCACAGAAAATAGGAGAGAGAGACAGGAGATTTTAAAAGATGGATGCATACAGATAGCTTGGTTGTGAGAAGAGAGGTATTTGTGAAGGAAAAATTGATAATCTGATAATCTTTTAATATATTGCTTTGATACAGCTCACAATCCTGTTAAATTCTGCCATGTGTGAATTCATCAAAGCCTTACCTCAGTCTCAAGGTTGGCTGTAGGACATGTGCTTTGAGCTAATGTCACATAGGAGATGAACTATTTCTCACTGTGGCTCCCCATGGGCACCTTGCAGGGAGCTTGTTTATTAGTCCACTGCAGGGTGGATGGGCTTATCATTACAAAGTCGTCCTAAAACACTGTCGTGTTTCTGCTTTATGCTATCAAATACTAGAATTTCCACACTTACAGGTGGGATATCTGAAGAATGGAATCAATATCTAGATACTGGAATAGAAATTAAAATGGATTTTGGTTTAGATCATAACATAATGACATAACTTTCATGCCAAAGTTTTGCAATTGAATGTAGTTATTATAAGTGTATTGAAGAGAAAAATGTGTCTGGGCTTTTATGTCGGGTTTTGTTCTGGAAAAACTGAAAATAGCTGATTTACCATTTTCTTCCATTTATTTTGTAAAATTAAAAAGGGACTTCATAGTTGAAGTGCTGGTGACCTTTTACAGGAATTATGCAGCCAGCCAAGCAGGGCTATTCTAATGGTTATGGGGTGGTACAATCTGTTTTACTGAAGGAGAGCCCTCTGGGCCGCAGAGTAAATAGTTTAACAGCTTTTCAAGAGGACAAATTTTATATGAGACTTTAAAACACTCTTTAGGTATTTAAGATTAAATATGTAGGTAAGGGCATTTGCAACAGAGGCAGAGGTGGATGAAGATATGTTACAAATGCCAGTTGCTAACAACTGCTCTAACTCCCACCCACACAATGACTGCCATGCTTTCTAGCTAGTTTGAGTTTGCAACACCTGGCAATTATTTTTTTTTCCATCCTTGCTTCTTGTCTAGGGTCCTTTGTATAAAACTAGTTATTGACTGGGTACATTGGTTTATACCTATAATCTCAGCTACTTGGGAGGCAGAGATTAGGAGGCTCACAGTGAGGCCTAAGCAAAAATGCACAACCCTACCTAAAAAACAACTAAAGCCAGAAAGTGCTGGGGACATGGCTCGAGTGATAGAGATAGCATCTGCCTAACAAGTGGAAGGCACTGAGTTTAAACTCCAGTACTGAACCCTGCCCTCCCCCAAAAGTAGTTGTTTTAAAAATACATCTTTTTTCCCTTTGTTTCACTTTCTTGTTTTTTTTATCTTTTACTCACTTCCCTTGGTTAAAATCTCTTTAAACATTGTTCCTGGAATATTGAGGAAGGCCTTAACCAGGGGCTTGTAGAGTTTGTTTCACTCATTGTTTCCATGAGGTAATAGCTAAATGAAGCACACAGAGAAGTAGCTGAAATCATGGCTCTAATAAAAGAATGCTTAATGGTATCTCCAGTCTTGGAGTAAATGTTCTCTGTGTGTGAATTTGAGGGATATTGCAGCATTATGACTTATGGCCCTGATCTTGGAGTCAAAATAACCTGGGCTCCAAGGCCTGCTGTGACTCCTCTTCTGCAGATCTACTTAACTTCTTCAAGGCTCGGTTTCCACCTGCAACTTGAGAATCAAAATTGTCTACCTCGTAGTGCTAGAGGCTACCACATAGCCTTCACATATAAGTTCTCCATAAATGATTTTTAAATTGAAAAACCAAAGATGTTTTTTATTTAATTATTTTATTAGGCAATTAAATTATCTGTGTGAAAGTTAATTTTTTCTTAATTTTATTGTATTTAATTTAAGACAAATTGCTTCCCTTAGTTGGTATGAACTGAGATTTATTATAAAATTCTGGTGTAAGAGAGGTAGAGAAGGAGAAATACTGTGAGCCAGTAAGGAGTTCTAGAATGATTTCAGAAGTTGCCTTGTCTTGGACTGGCACATTCTATAGGAAAGAGTACAGATCAAAAGCCACAGACAAAGTTCAGCATTGGAGGATATAGGTTTGGGGTAGAGGTGAAAGAGAAAAGAGAAACTTTTCATATCTGGAGGTAGACATCAGGCATGCAGTGATATTTATAGGAAGTGTGTCTTTTTTCTTCCTAAACCAGTGGGAGATGTATTTTGGTAGTTATGTTATTCAATAACTATCAAGCAAGTATCACTAAACGTGGCAAGTGCTATTGTTGACTGTTCTTGGCTCTATGTAGAGTGTGAGAGATACAAAGGCAAATTATAGTCCCTGCCCACAAAGAGTACAGAGTCTAAGCAAGTTCATAATTTGTTACTGAGAGAGAAAAGAAATATATCTCTTCTTCTCTCTTGAGGGAGGGCAAGAGAGAAGGAGTTACCAAGATAATGATTTTCTTATGTCAGTAAGAATAATCAGTGAGAATTGCCAAAAACATTTTTTTTAAAATGTAAGCTAAGTATTTTCGATTACAAGTATCAAAGGATATTTTAGAGTTACAATTATTCACACAGTTTGGTAAGGTTGTGAAAATAAGATTGATAGAGAAGAAAGAGATAATAGACAGTTTTGTTAGACAGGTCTGGCTTTGAGGTCTGAAGAGGCCAGGGTTGTGATGTTATGTCTGTGAGCAAAGGGTGCCAAAGCAAATACCTGAACATAATTTAAAAAGTAGATCTCTGCATCAAAGATATCACACTCAAGCATAAGCAGTGAATATTTTTTAGAATTTAAGAGAAAGCTTTTGCATAGGTAGAGGTAGGTGTGATATTTTTTGTTTAAATATTATCTGTTACAGCAAAAATCTTATGGAATACCTTATCCTAAATTGTCACTCATCCAGTTAAACAAATTCTTCATAAGTTTAATCATAAAATTGGTTTTGTATGCAAAAAAGGGCATCATTGCATCCTTTTAAAATTAAATGTGATAATATGTTATTTTGTGCCAAAAAATAAAACACTGGCACATTGTAAAAACTGTGGTGTATAAAGGACAAGCTTGTTGGTCACTGGAGTGGCCCACACTAGCATCATATTTGGCTCTTGAGCTATTCTTTGAGGACCAGAATCAAAGGACACTAAGTTGAAAGACTTAGGATGTAGGCACACTCACTTTAGAATACAGGTAGCTACTGTACTCAGAACAGTGCAGTCATTATATAGCATCCCATCTAGGTCTCTAGATGGCTTTGTTTAAAATTGATCATCTGCTGGGTGCAGTGGTACACACCTGTACCTTCCAGCTACTCCAGAGGTTGAAGCAGGAGGACCATTTGAGCCTACGGGTTTTAGGTTAGCCTGAGTAACATAATAAGATGTCTGTCTCAAAATAAAATAAAATAAAATTGCTCATCTCTTCATTTCTGTTTGATCTGATAAATCCATATGCAGAAATTATTTTTTGATCTTTTATTTCTTATTGTTTTTAAAATTATTGTTGTATTGGGGGTACATTGTGAGATTTACAAAAGTTATTACAATATATCATAGTTGAATTCACCCCCTCAAAAATTATGATGGCAATTTTTGTAATTTATGAGTGGTCTATCAGTTGGTCAATGTCTCATATTTCCTCTGGAGAATATTTTGATAAAAACTCTCTTCTAAATCTTTTTTAACCCTCTAATTCTTGACACATTAAAATAGAAAAAGTGAAAAAAAAAAAGAGCTTATTCAAGCACTGAATACCAATTCTCCAAAAACACAACACCCTTGCATTTGTAAACAGAGAACTATTTGCTTGTGCTTCCATTTTGTGATAGAACTTAAATTCAGCTGCTGAGAATTAACAAGATAAATTTCCCCTCCACATTTTATGCTGGTCTCCATGGAATTAGCAATGGTCACTTGTTCTAGATAATCATGCTTTTTACCCTGTCTCCACTCATCAGAGGACTGAGCTATAGGGACTAGATGGTTCTTGTGTGATCTGATGTCCAGTTTTACATCCATGCCTATCCTTTTTGATAGTATTCAGAAAAATAAAACTTTACATTGAGAATAAGGGAGAATGAAGTGGTTGACAAAGCAGCTGCATCCTTTATGCAATGGAGCTGAGGACAACAAGGAGGAAAACAAGGCAGAGGGAACCTAAATCTTAAATTTTCCAATATTAGTATGGGATACACAGGCTAAACTTTGAAGGAGAGGAGGGATTCAGCCTACTGATAACACTGTGGCTGCCTCAGAGAGAGCAGAGATATGCAGCAGAGCCAGGATTACTAGTCAGTGCCTCCTAGTAGCAGAGGCCTTAGTTAGTATTGCTTTTCTAATGTCTTAGAACTTGACAGGCAGAAGCCCCATGTTCTCAAATTCCTGTCCCAGATCTGGTCATTGTGCTGTTTTTCCTAGGGTTTGAGAGTACCCTGAGGTCAGACTGTGAGATAAAAATACATTATGAAACACTTATTTTAAAGAAAAGGAGACTTGATTAGTTATGAGAAATTTATTATGATGTTATCCAACCAAACTCTCCACGGAAAATGAATATGAAAATGTCAACAAATAATCTGCAACAAAAAAGTGGAAAACAGATGAAAGTAGAAGACAGATTATTGTATCACAATTTGAGTATTTATCAAGTCAAACATTTTAAAATTTAATAAATTATGCTTTTAGCCTATAGTTGTATTACTTTTACCCTCAGGTTGATAGAGGTACGAACACCACCAGGATACAGAACCATCCAACCCTGCCCCACCCTCACCCTGGTAATCTCTGACTGATCTGTTCCTATTGCTATGGTTTTTCCTACTTCCAGAATGTCATATAAGTGAATTAATACCATTTGAAAACTGGATTTTAAAAAAAAGATGTAACAGAGCTTTTTTCCCCTATGTCTTAACTGTATTTATAAAAATTCACAAACAAATACGCATTTACACTTTAAAAAAATCTTTGAGGCAGTTTGACTTTTTTTCTGTCTTCCTTTTAGCTGTCACCAAGGAGTATCAGTTTTATTTCAAAGGCCATTATTGTGGCTCAATTTTTAATATTGGGCTTTTTCTCCTTAAAGATTAAAAAAAACCATTTTATTAGTTTTACAGGCGTTTCATTGTGGCATTTCCATATATGCTTACAATGTACCTTGGTTAGGTTCCTCCCACCATCATCCTCCCCCCCTCCTTCTCCCCACCACTTAAAATGATTTTGACAGATTCAGTGTTCTATCTCCACACACATATATAAAGTAAATGGACCATATTCACCATCCTTCACCCTCTCCATTCAACTTCTCCCTCCCACTAGTATTTTCCCCTAACAGGACCTGCTTTACATTCCTGACCGCCATTGTTTAAATGTTTGTTCATTGTTCAAAGGAATTTTGCCATGGTATTTCATCTGTGAATATATTGTACTTTAATCAGTCTAACCTCCTTCATTAGTCTTCTTTACCCTCTCTCACCTACTCCCTATTATTCATCAACTTTCAATGTTTCCTATGCTTCCTTCCTACACAGATGCAATGTATTTCAGTGTTAATCACTGTCCATCATTCTCATTTTCTTTTCCTTCCCTTCCTTCTCCATTCTGATCAAACACTTCCACCATTGAAAACATGCTCTCTTTCTCTCTCACTCTGTGTGTGTGTGCATGTGTGTACAGCTATCAATGTTGATGTGCATATCAATTCCTCGTTCTGTTATATTGCTGAGTAGTATCCCATTATATGTGTGTACTACATTTTGCCCACTCACCCATCAAAAAACACACAGTTATCTCCAGTTTGGACTCATTATGAACAGATATTCTATAGAAACTGTTATGTACAGGTTTTTGCACAAACCTAAGTTTTTATTTCTCTAGGTAAATACCTAAAAGTGGGATTTCTGAGTCATATGGCTAAGTATACACTAAAATGTAAAATAGCTCCTACTTCTCAGCTATACATTTTCACATACCTACTATAAACCAATGTGTAAGGTTTATAGTAATTTCACATTCTTGCCAGGACTAAGCATTGACAGATATTTTAATTTTTAGTTATTCTTATGGATGATGAGTAGTGTCTCATCATGGTTGCAACTTCAATGCTTAATGCCATTGAGCATATTTTTATATTCTAATTTGCTTCTTTTGTGAAACAGCTGTTCAAATCTTTTCCTTTTTAAAATTTGGTTGTTTATTTTAGTTTTTTGAATTTTTGGGACTCTTTGAACTCCAGATACACGTTGTTAGGTGGATGATTTGCAAATTTTCTTCCAGTCTATAGCTGTCTTTCCATTTTCTTAACAATGACTTCCACAGAGCAAAAGTTTGGGTATTTTAAATTCTTCCTCTTTGCTTTCTTTATCTTTTACCCTATACCTTAATATAAATCTTAAAGAAGCACTTTAGAGAGTTAGTATTAATGATTAGCAGATTAGCAGGGTGAGCCACACAACATAAAAGCATACCCCTAGGAATACATACTCAGTTCCTAATTACTAGAGAAGCAATAATCTTCAGCAGTCTCTTTGATTGGAAAATACTATTGTAAGACAGTGACCAACATTATATAAGACTTCAAGAAAAAGTTGAAGGACACCTTTTTCCTCTCTGAAATCTGTTCTCAGGAGGCCAACCCATTAATCTTGAAATTGCTGTCACTGATTGAGACTTTTATAATGCAAAATTAATGTTTGTCAGCATCCTTTTAGGTTGCTCTGGAGATTAAGTGTAGAAAGGGATATTCTGTTTGATCTGCACAGGCAAAGCTAAATGGGAGAATTGAAGCAATTATCTGAATAATTCAATAAAACTCTCTCTTTTATTTAATTATTCAAATAAATCCTTATTTTTCTTTCTTTGCTCTGGTATGGAGACTTGTCATCTAATTTAGGTTTGAAAAGTGACACACACACACACATACACACACACACACACACACACACACACACAGAGTAAAGACTTAAAGCTTTTTAATGTTTAAGCTTATTAGAACTCCCAAATCAGCTGAGGTTCTAAATCTCTGATCTTCCTAGCAGTTTTGAATATGACCGAAAAAGCATGATGTAATCTCATGTTTTCACACACAATTCTATCCCCTAAAGAAACTACTACTTGCTCCTAATTTTCAGCTGCCAACATCTGCAATTAGAAATTGGTAAAACAATTACACAAACAGCTGCTAGAGACACAGTTTACAACAAAATGTCAATGTGTTTTTGAATGTTGAATTAAAAATCCACTCATTTTCATTTCAGTTATCACTTAACCTTTCTGTCAATTAACCAGTCATTCTGTTGAATAGTTTCCCAAAGAGATCACATCATATTATTTTTAGTGAAGAGATAACAGGACTACAAGGGACATTCATCTATAAACACAAGATTGAATTACAAAGTCTGACATCTAGATGGCCTCTATGGTTCTCTCTATCTCTCAGACCCTAGGATTATAATCAAAGAACTGTTCTCCAGGTTGATAAATATGATCATTCTTATCCATGTGGTCTTCAATTCTTTTTAGCAAAGTTACAAACACTCCTGTGAGCTCCCCTAATGCAGAAAATGCTCTAAATGCATTATATAAATTCAGTTGAGAAATGTTATTTGTCAAGACAATGGTTTTTCCCAAAATATTTCTAAAAGCAGTGTCATGTGATCATGTAGGTATACCATCTTGCCCACAAAAGTGCAGAGGAAACAGAATCACAATATTTTTCTTAGTTGAATTTCAAATTAATATAAAGGTCTCTGAGATTCTTATGGTAAGTAAACTGCTAATACAAGAATTAACTCTCTTAAAAATGTTATTGTGAAATGAGATTACACTTTATGTATCTTAATTCATCAGTTTCCTAAATTCATCCAACTTCTATTTTCCACAAAAGAAAATTATTATAATAGACTAATCTACTTCTGTTTGTCTCTTTTAAAGATAATTAGGGTGTATTTCAGAATTCTCTGAGCACATTTTCTCTAGCACTATTTGGCTTTTAGGCAGAGTGCATTCTGTGGAGTCACAGGGAGAACAGAACAGGGAAGCTAACATTCTGAAATGCTTCCAAGTGAATCTTAGCCCCCTTCCCCAGTAATCACATTTGTACACATGCACACATGGCCTGAGAGAGCAGTTCGTCAGAGAGAAAAGAGTTTGTCTCAAGAGATTTCTTAATTAAAGGAGAAATAAAACTTAAAAAACAAGGTCTACTAGGTTGATATTTGTAAATTCTAAAGTTAATAGGCCAATGTAGTTTATATATATTCCAAAGTTACAGTGTTGATCTCTTTTAAATTGCTATATTTTGTGTAGGATTGTTTTAAAACATTGAATTATACTTATCATTACTGTTACTGAGAGCAAATACAGTTCATGGAGTTCATTATACTTTCTTCCTTATTATAATATGTATATATATATATATCAATATATATATAATAGTACCTCATTAGTATACCATTAAACATTTTTGTGACTCTAATTGGTTTTTTAAAATAAAGCTTCTGCTGATTTCCCAACTAAAGCTTGAAGTGTCAAGTAGAAAGTTTTTTTTTTAATTACTTTGTTGAAAGTAATTTCAATACAATACAATAAAGTAATTGAAAGTTTAAATGTACTATCTGCAATAAAGGAACATTTAGCAAGAAGTATTCTTCTGTATATACTTCGTATCTTTCACAATACATTGTGATATGAAGTGGTAAATACTTACTCAAAAGAAAATGAACAGAAAAAATGCTATATTATTAACTTATATCAGTTGAGCTTTCCCTATAATTGTTCAATAAAATAATATAAAAATAGAAGTAAACCAAAAGTAAAAGTGATATTAAGAACATAAGTCAATTATATTAGTGCAAGGAACTGAATGTGAAAAGCAAGCATGGAGGAAGTACTATGATAGAGGAAAATGCTTTGTATGGTCCTGGACTTGTCAAAATCCAGATAATTGTACACAAGTGATTGAAATTCAACGTATGCAAACAAAAGCATAAAACTTAATGAGTAGCTGTGGTAAAAGAAATTTTATTAGACATTAGAAGACTTCAGAAAAGAACTCTAATCACTTGGAATGACTCTTGCGTTTTTTAGTTTTTCTTACAGAAATGTGGGTTGATAATTCTGCAACAACTTTACATATATACTGGGGTCTAACAAATAAATAAATGAATATTGGTGGTAAGGGCAGCCAAGTTTCTGACTTTCTTCTGAAGAAGAAAGTTACAGATAAACAAGAAAGAAAGTATGGAATAAACCTTACACTGTTGGAGTAGAGTGAGAAACATCACTATGAATTCATGTTTAGCTTAATATAGATACAGTTGGATAAAGCTGGAAAGAATTATAGACACTCAAGTTAATCTAACACTGTCTCTGAGAGAACTGGAAGCATTGAGAGCCAATAGCAATGAGCCTCATCTCATCTTAGTCTTTGTTTCTAGATATTATTCACTAAAAAAAGTAACAGGGATCCTTGGAAATATGACTGATGGTCAGATATGGGCAGGAAGGATACAAGATTAACTTGCATATCTTTTAGTATCAGAAAGGAACCAACCTGACAGAGCTCTCAATGATTAGCACTGGGAACAATTTGAGCAACAAAAAGATGTGGAATTAGATTGTAACTCAAAAGATATACATGAATAAATTAGTGATTGAATTAAGAAATGAATCGGGGAAAGAAACAAATACTTCTTAGAGAAGAATCCCAAACAGTACATGTAGATATTGCCCACTATAAAAGGTGAAATTTAATTCCCTCTACTCCCAGTGAGGTCTAGGTTTTGTGACTCATGTAGAAAGAATAAAACAAGAAAAGTGAAAAGCAATACCTTTTTGATGAAGAAACCCAAATGCAATCTTAATAAAGTGATGAAGTTAGCATCACTGCAATGCCATGGGATATTATGTACTTCCTGATATAATGTGATATACCTCTGTTGCATGCTGTCAAAAACCCATAACTAAAAAAAAAATAACTACAGTGTTATAGTTTTATGTCCATTTCAGTATAGTTTGTAGTTATTCAGTCAAACACCAATCTGGGTTTTGATATGAGGACATTGTGTAGATGTGACTAAAATTTAAAATCAGTTGATTTTTCAGCAAAGGAGATTATCCTTAACAATCTGGATGAAAAGAACTGATGTTACATTGAGGAGAAAATAAATTCTTAACTGTTTCTTCAGCTCCTGCCTGAGTTTCCAATCTATCTTCCTCAGTGTGATTGATATGGCACACTTTTCTAGAGGGTATGGTGCCTAGCATTCACTAATGAGGGTTGTGAGGTTCCCACCTCACAATGATACATATGTTTATAATATGTATAATTATAAACATATAATTGTATAATTATACCAATGTTTCTGATCACAATGCAAAGAAGAATATATTTTCATATATTATTTTTGTGTCCCTGCTGATTTGGCTAAAGTCAGACAAAACCTAGCATTTAGCTAGAGAGTTGAACTATTAATATCTTCCCCAAGGTCATAAGTTTGTTCAATTCTAAAATATTTATTGAGTGTCTATTTGCGTGAGACAGTATTCAAAGGTACTAGAATAAGTAGAATAGATAAGGTCTTTCTTTTTACAGAAGTAATATTCTAGTTAAGAATAATAGAAAATAAACAAATAGACAAGAACAAAAATAAGATATTAATAAGAGCTGTACAAAGGATGGAAAGAGATAATGGATATGTAATCAACTGGGAAGTCATTTTAGGAAGACCTTGATGAGACAAATTAAAGATTGAATAGGAAATAAAAGAATAAAAACTGTGCCTTACAATATTTGTTGGGTGGGGGTGAGTAAAAGAGAAAAGAGTATATAAACGTCCAAAAACAAAACTATCTTGGTATGCTAATATTTTATTGCAAAAGAATACAAAAAATAAGTGTATATTACAGATAATGTAGCATTTTGGATATATTTTGGTAGTAGGATCAATGTAAGGTGCGAATGTATTAAGTGAAACTGAATTTTGTATCCCAATTGGGGTTTATAAAGTCACTTTATGCTAAGATGGAGAAACCCAAGGGAAAATCATGTTTGAAGGAAAAATATCAATAATTTTAGTTTGGTTACATTACGTTTGCTTGCCTATTAGATGACCAAAACAAAGCTTTGGATAGACAGATCAATGTTTGCAGAATTTGAAGAATATGTGGGTGTCAGGATCATATGTAGATTTGAGAATTATCTGCATAGATAACCCTTACATAGAATATGTAAGGGTGTGGACTTATAGAAAGGCCAAGACAAGGCTTTGGAACATTTTAGCACATGGAAATTGCAAGTACAGAAAAGACAGTGAGCAAACTCTGAGAGAGTAGTTAGTGAGGTAGGCAAAAAACAGAGGAAGAAAATTTTGTGGAGTAAATGTTTAACTGAGTTGAGCTGACATCTGAAAGCAGGATTGAATCACTGTCTCAGTGGCTGGGAAAGGATATTAGAAAATTCTCTGTTTCTATCTCTTGTTTAAACACTGATCACATTTGTCTTACTCAAGGCCAAGAAGGGTGGATAGAGAGAAAAGCAGCAACAATAACAATGAGATGATGGGTGGGGAGAGAGAGAGAGAGAAAGAAAGAGAGAGAGAGAGAGAGAGAGAGAGAGAGAGACTGTGTCAGTTCTAACAAGAAATAGAAAAGAGTTGTAAGAATCATATGAATAACAAACCTCTGAAAATTATCTACAGGATTTAAACTAACTTTAGGATATTATTTAGAGCACTCAAGAAGGAAGTACAAAAGATATGTCCACTATAAGATACAGTAACACAATCTCTAAGAAGATATAAATGAGATAACAAATAAAAAAATGAAGAGAATCATGAGATGAGGTAGGAATTTTTCAAAATGGAAAAGAAACAGAATATTCTTACATTTAGATTGAAAATTCTAAATAACAGAGCTGATGTTGTTGAAAATGGACATTGAGAGGGAATAAATTTAACTAAATTCTTCAGAATACAATAAAAATGATAATGAGTCAAAATAATAAGCAAGAAGGTGGTAGATTTGAAAGAGAATAGAATGCCAATTTGTGGGTAAAAAGAGCTCAGAACAAATGAATAAAGCAAAACAAAACAACAGCCAAATCAGTAATGTTTTCCTAAACTGAGGAAAGACATGTTTATACTAAAAACAAGCTATCTACACCAAGCCAGCTACTGTCTACATTAGACATGACTTTACTATGCCCAGCAACTCTTGTTCTAGAAGATGAAAGTTGTGAATAACTTTATTGATCACTCCAGCAACTTCTTGAGAGACCCATCAACTTTTTAACAGGATATAGTAAAGGAAAAACTACATCCCATGATACCTTTTTCAGCTATCAAATTTATTAGATAACTTGGAGAACTTCAAACACTCATATTTAATAATGATAGGAAATGATATTACATTTTTAAGAGTGAGAATGGTATTGTGTTATGTCTTATTTTCCAAGACATTTTGAACCTTTCTCCTAAAAATCTTCTAACTGTGTATATCAATACTGTACTATTACATCACCATCTTGATCCAAATCCCAATCAAGCTTCCCCTTCCTCCCACTGAAAAAGTGACCTTGAGATGGACTTGTTCTCTCTCATATGTGGAATATAGATCTAATACTATATTATGGAAAACTGATCACACTAAGGGGAGGTCACATACAAGGGGGCTTGGGTAAAAGAAGGAAGTTAAGAAGATGAATATGATTGATATACTCTCTATACAAGAATGAATATAGAATTCTTAAGCTGGCTGAAACCACCATAAGAAAGGGACTAGGGTATAATGAAGAAAAATAAAAGAGATGAACCAATTGGGGTCATAATACACATGTACCTGGAAATATTACGAAGAAACTCCCTGTGTAGCTACTTTTATCTCAAGCAAGCAAAGATATCATTTTTTTCCTTTTTTTGTCCACAAAATTGGGGAACAGGAAGGTGGGACAAGTCCTGGTCAGAGGAGGAGGTGAGGGTTGATACTCGTGGGTGGGGAGAAGTGACAGGGAAAGCAGGTAGGATGGTGAATACAGTGCAAAAAATGCATACACATGTATGCAAATGTCAGTACCTGTTGAAACTATTCCAGGAATGGGAGGAGGAAGAGGATAAAGGAGAGCAGTGAGAGGGGATGAATTCAAATATGATATATTTGATACATTGTAAGAACTTTCATAAATGCCACAATGTACCTCCACTCAGCACAATAATAAAAATAAAAATAAAAAAAACCTCGTAGGTATACTAACTTTGTTTTCTCCCCTTAGAGATTTCACTAGCACTGTGGAGTGAGACTTCTCCATTACTAAAGTCAAGGAAAATCTCAGCTTCTTATTAACAAGTCGATTTGGTGGCTTTTTGGGAAGACTGTATTCAAGTATGGATGGAAAAAGTTCACTCTATTCCAGGAAAAATGCAATGAAAGCATATCTCCACCTATTCACAGAATAAAAAATATTGAACTGCATATATTAAAATACCTTGTAAGTATCTCAGCAGACACATGCAATTTATCTTTAGAAAAGAAAATTCAGTTTGGTTTCATGTTGTCTGATGCAAAGTGAACATTAAAAACAAAAACATTATTGAGGTTATAAAAAATTCTGTGGCCTAAGAATATTTTATCTATTCAACCTGTCAGGTAACAGAGTAATAAGTTCAAGTTTTATTAAGAAAATATGCTATCTATCTATACTCATAAAAAAATTCAATGATATATTTCAGTAGAATGAGAGATGAAGTATAAAGTGCTAATCAGAGAAAAATTGAATATTTTATTGTTAAAAAATTAAAATGATTATTTTTGACAGAAAATAAATACCATACACAATTAATAATGTACTAATAATTTTCTTATAATAACAATAATGATATCTATCAAAGACATGAGATTAAATTAATAAAGGATGAAAATGGAAGTTGGAAACTGTAAGAAAGTAAAAATGTAAAATACTAAACAGCTGATATAAATGAGACTTGAAACAAAATTTTCCCCTTGGAATTGGCATTTAAATAGGTCTTTATAAGCTTTTATGAAAGGAAATAGTACCAGAATGAAAGCAGGAAAAATACTTCCTAAAATTCATTGAGTAGAGCATTAGGTAAGGTGAAGAAAAGTTAAAACACTGTTGAAAATAAGTTTTTGGAGTCAAGAAGCGGCCATCTCTGAAATGGCATAGAAACATAGTAATGTGTTTGGATTCTAATGATGCAGATTTGTGTAAGGAAACCTGGAGTAAGAGCAGAGGCAATGTAACTAATTAGAAGAGCTTTGAAGCAATCCAGTTGAAGAATGGTGGTGACTTGGACTAGAGCATTGGCAAAGATGACAAAAAGCAGTAGGGTTTTTGCAAGATATTAGAAGACTGAAATGGATCTGCTTAGTATTTGATTAAATGGTAAGATTGAGGGAAATGGAAGAATTAGGGTTTGTGATATCAGTAGATGATGGTGCCATTTACTGTCATTGAAAGCTGGTGGAGAATGCACAGTGAAGTCTGGGCTTGATATACAGGTATGGGTCCATGCATTCATTTGTTCTACAACTACTGAACAAACAGTTGTGTTCATCAGGTAACTACCTGGGTTAGTTAGCTTTCCATAGCTGGGACCAAAATACCTGAGAGAACTTAAAGGGAAGAATTATTTGTTTTGGTTTATAATTTTAGAGGTTTCAGTCCATTGTCCTTGACTCCACTGATTCTGAGCCCGGGTGATGCAGAATATAATGACAGCAGGAGCATGTGGCAGGGGCTACATATATAATGCTAGACAGGTAACGAGAGAGAGAGGAAGGAAGGAAGCAAGGAAGGAAGGAAGGAAGGAAGGAAGGAAGGAGAAAGGAAGGAAGGAAGGATTTCTCCAAAGATCCAGCCCCAGTGACTTACTTCCTTCAGTTGGGCTTAACCTTCTAAAGTTTCTACAGCTTTTCTACAGCTATACTACCTTGAGGTTTCTAGAACCTCCCAGATAGTGCCAACATCTAGGGGCCAATAATTTAATACATAAGCTTGTGGGGAGCATTTCAGATTCAAATCGACAAATAGGCACTGGTAATACCATAGTGAGTAAGACAGACACTATTACTGCCCTCACAGAATTTCTACCTTAGGGGGCAATTTAAATGTGGAAACCATGTTTCTTGGAATTGCCAAAAGAGATTATCAAAATACTAAATTTGGCCCCACCTATGTGTAATAATTTGAAAATTTCAATTGATTATTATGGAAGCCAAATTTTGAAAATCAGTGGATCACATTCCTGAAACATTTCACTGGTGAGATCATAATAGAGAAGTGGAAAAAGTGAAAAGAGATAAGGGTGTCATACAATGCCAACATTTACCAAAAATGTAGAGGAAGAGCAGTTTATAAAAGAGACAAATTGGTGGCCAAACCTTTAATAAAACCAGGATTTGTTTTGACACCTACAAAAGAGAATCATTAATGTATAAATTTTGGTTAACATTTGAAATGCTACCAAAATCAGTAAAAAAAAAAATGTAAAATATATTCATTGGATTTGGTGTCTCTAGTGGGAACACATTTGGCGATTTTAGATTGGCAGGTGAGGATGATCCTGCCAGCAGCCAACAACTTGTCCCTGAAACCTGTGAGGAAAAGGGAAGGAGAGAGAGAGCGGGGCAAGACGAAGGAGAAGGCAAGGGAGAGGAGAGGAGGGGGCAGAGAGAGATCCATGTTCTAAAGGAGGCTGGAAGGAGAATTTATTAAAAGATAACTAAACTAGTAGATAACAAAACTGAAACTGATAGGAAGGAGACACAGAAGATAAAAGTAACTTGTTCAGAAAGTCTTAGGAGATAGAACACAGAACAAGGATCTAATATTGATTTAGTAAGACTTAATAAGAACCAATAAAACAGGCAAGAGGAAAGGAAAAATAAACTTGGTTGTGTTTAGGCTAGATAACTATAAAAGCACAGACAACTGTGTCTTTGATCGTCTGTAAACTGCACCTGGTATTATACCTGAGACACAGGAAACTCAATCACTGCTTATTAAATGAATAAATGTTAAGGTAGTAAAAGCTGCTCATCTTTAATTTCTCTCTAAAGTAACAATTAACAACTCTACAGTAAAAGAGGAGGTGGGGTTAAGAGTAGCATTATCAGAATAGAAAAGCAGGGAACAGTCCCTGCAGGGAAGAGCAACACAAGGTTGCCAGACACCATGCAATCATCATAGCGTCTGTTGGACAGAGGTTGCTTTTTTCCATCAACATCCATAGGGAGATGAAGAAGGCAGCAATTAGGTTTTTCTATTCCTTCCAAGGACCTACTTTGAATTTATAACAGGTCTTTGTTATCCTTTGTTTCCTGGAGGATTTCCCTATTAAATTGAGAACCTGCTCTACTCTGCTATCCTGGCATTAACTCTGTACTGGGTGATGTAAACCTCGTTCTGTCCTCCCTGAGGCCTCATTCACTCCATAACACCTTTCCCAGTGGAACAAAACCCTCTGAATACTTTTTGCCAGACTCCCAAGTGTCTTTCCAACTTCTCTTATTTGACTTTGAGTGCAAGTAAATGCTGGAGTAGTAAAATTGTTGTGTGATTTCCATTAGTGAAATTTAATTAATCCTGATTACATTCTGTTTCTAGTATTCATCCAGAAAAATGCATTAAATCTACAGGGCCAAGTTGCAGCTTGCTTATATGTTGCTTTTGTGCAAATTAGAAAAAGATGCCCTTTCTAAGCTGATCAGTTACGAAAAACAAAAAACATACCATTGTGGACCAATGCAGCACCAGGAAAAGTCTGGAAGAACAAACAGTATATTTGGTTTGAGAAAGAGGTGCTTAGTCTTCTGGGAAGGGACTACTTCAAGGCAAGGAAGCTATGTGCAATTAGCCCACAAAACAGAGGTGAGACTTGGTTCTCACTCACTGCTGTGGCTAGAGCCTCTGTGCAGAGTGGAGGTTCTGATGGATCGTAAACTGATTCATACAAAGTGTATATGTGTTGGAGGGTAATCAAAATGACCTTTTCATGGAAAAGGTCATTTTAATGTTCTGAATTCAGGTCATTATTTAAATACAAAGATGAGTACTGTTTTGTTTCCCGTTCTATGTCTGTTATAAAACACTGTCAATGACAGTACAGCAGTTTTGGAGTTTTAGTGCCGTGCATCACGTCTGTTTTATCCTTGTTTAAATGACTGAACTGAATGTTTTTGTTTATAAACGTGACAGGAAAGGGAAAAGCCAAAATATTGCACAACTAAAAAAGCCCATTGTACTGAATAATAAAACTGCCAAACAAGGTAAATTGTGCGACAGTGCATGAATTTATTTAAGGAAGATAAAAAGACTTTGTTTCCTAAAATTCTCCAATAGAGACATTAAATCATATCCCAAATCTGAAGTAGCAGATATTAGATGTCAGATGCATGGGTTGTTCATTCATCTTCCCCTTTCCTTGATATAACTCAGCTCAGAACAAGAAAGAAAGAACTAGCTGTGATTAAGATGCAGTCTAAGTCCCAGTTCTGAAGGCATTGACAGCAATGTCTGAGGTAGCAGTTCCCAAAGTCTTTGTGCATGGCTGAAGAAACTTCATGATGGGGAGAGAGTCAAAAGGCATCAGTGGATAAGGTAAGGTATATATATAATTTTTTTTCTCATTAATCATTTTGTTTGCCACCCCAGATGCAGGCCTAAAGCCTTTAGAAGAAATACTTAAAATTTCATGAAAAATTATTCTACTTCTCTTCAACTTTGCTTTTTTTGAAATTGTCTTAATAAACACTAAGCAAATTTTGTGATAATCTTTGTGGTTTCAAAGTTTCAATAGATTCTAGGTTAGTTAAGTGAAATCCCTTACTATCTGAGGTGATAGCTTTTTCTTTGAGATTGTCCTACAATACAAATATAACATAATCTAAAATATGTAATTCTCAAACTGCACGAATGTCATTCTAACATTGTGGCCCTGTTTAAGTGGGGAGAGGCAATTTAGACCCAAAACAGAAATTCTTCATTCATTTCAATGCCAATTCAATTCAACCATCTGAAAAATTACTCAATTAAAGTGTACTTTCTGAACAAAAGTGATTGCCCACCTTGGAATAGCTCTCCTTTTTTACAGCCTTTTCTGTAGGAAGGCTGATAAGGAGATGGCTGACTGGCAACATGTGTGTACAAAGACACACTAATAATCCTGATGTGCACTTCTGTACTTAAGAAGTTTGCGTTTATGTATAACTCTTGGATATTTGAGTTTTAAGTTTTTTTTTTTACATTAGAGTGTTCATATATTCATTATATATTTCTTACAAATTAAATTTCAAATATAGAAAATGATTAATTTACCAAATGCATTTTTTAAAGCCTGAACTGAGTGAGCAGTTGAATCAATTCAATCTTTAATAAAGTGCCTACTTTAATGAGTGCCTGCTAGGTTAAGCCGGGATGCTGGAATGAATCATACCCATGCTTGGTCTCCAACAGTATACAATCTTGTTAGAAGACAGAGAAAAAAGACATAAATAATTACAATGTAAAGCAGGTCAGGTGAATCATACAGGAATACAAGGTGAAATGAGTTCAAAAGAGAGTGTTCGCATCCTTTGAAACTACAAAAATTATCTGCAAAACTTTGAAATTTATGATTGAATTGAAAGATGAGTGAGATTTGTAAGGAAAAAATATCACACATGAGGAAACACATAAGGCACAAAACAGAAAGATCTTCATAGGAAATGGTTAATTTTGCTAGAAGAATGGTTTTATATAAAAGAATGTTAACAATTAAGACTGATAAGTATTTCAACCTTGGAAACTAAATTGCTATAAAGAAAGATATGAATGGGATGGACTAGAGGAGAGGATAGCGTAGGAAACCTAGAACTATGATACAAAGGAGAGACAAAGAGAATTAAGGTGGTAACAGCAAGAAAAGAAATGAAGGGAGGCATATGAATGATTTTCTCAAGGACCAGTTGTTCAAAACTGGCATTAGCTAAGAGACCAGTAGTAACCGAGACTGAGTTTGGGACCAAGGGAATGATGCTGCCAAACTCAGAGACAGGGTAGTCAAGAGGGAAGAAATGACCATGAAGAAAACAACATTTTTATTTTGTGATTTTGTCCATTAGAATTGTTAGTGGGACAGTCAGGAGTAAAGTAGATATCTTTCCAGCATCCATGTGTCAAAAGCCATCATAATGCAACCATGGGTACAAATGTGGGTGTCATGTGTTCATGATGAAAGTTTAGAAGGGATAATGTAGGCCATTGCAACAGGAGAGAGAAAAGCAAGGGAAAGAAAGAACAGCAGAGACAGTATCAAGCAGTCAAAATATCAACTAGTGCAGAGAAACTGGGAAGCAGGAGGGCTATTTTTGGTGCTTACGTGCTCACTAGCAACATTAGTACCTTCATTCTTGTGAAATGAATTGGTAAAATGGTTTCAGTAGCCAAACTATGAGGTTATTTTGATAACCAGATGAAATAAAGTATATGAATCCATTTGAGAAAACAAAACACTATACAACTCCAGAATTTTAAATTAATTTTTATATCTATGACTTATTACTTGTTGAAATTTTTACTACTCTGCTTTTTTGTTTTTTTGACTAACCTCTCAGTGCAAGTGATCTGATACTGGCAGTGAAATTAGTAATTAATTTTGTTTATATGGTACCCAACACCCAAGAGCCTCTAGGCACATAGCCAAATCTTTTTTTAAATGTAGTCATTAAATGGAGGAAAAGAGCCAAGCAAATTCCTAAACTGGCAAGTGAAAAAAAGAGCAACTGGAAAATGGGGAAAAGGATTAAAAAATATTGACTAAGAGAATTTTCTCCATTATCTAGAGACAAGTTCACCAGACAATGGAAAAATTGGTTGTGTAACATTGTATACACTTACTCTTAACCTCTTGATAAAGAGAGAATGGATTTTTAAAAATATAATTTTGTATTAATAATATGACTAGTCTGTTCACTTATCAAATCCCCATGTTTAAGATGGAAGAGACCTTGCTGATCATGAGTTCCCACCTTCTTACTTGATTTGTGCTCTCTGTAGGAAGAGCTCTGGGAAATGTTTTATTAACATAGTGCAACTAAGTGAAGAAAAGAATCATTCCCCTGTGTATGAGGGACCCTGCAGATATCAGCATAGACACAAGGAATGGACCAAAGTTGTTGGCTGGACTCTTTAAATCCCTCCACATACATACCAAGTCTCTTCTTTCTTCTAGAGGGAATCATAGTGTAATTTTTCTGTAGTATTTTGACTCAGTTTTACCCCACGAGGGACACACGAAAGATTTCTTTTTTAATCTGCTTTCTCTTGCCTTTTCCCAGCTTCTGTTGCTTTCTTGTTTTCTAGTAGTACCTTTAAATGTTTCTAGACATCATAGATGTGATATGACTCAGAGGAATATTATTTGAAGACTTAATTTTTTTCTGTAAGAAATTTGGCACACTTTAAACTTTTCTTGCATTACATTTGAAGCTTTCCCTAGGACACACACATTATATTTGAAATGGCCACTATATCTCAAATCCCATTTCCAATGAAATAGAAGAGTTTCTGAAATTAAACTTTCTCCACAAATAGTTATTTGATAATTTTAATAGAGATTATTCATTTCCTACTTAAGATTTTCCACCTAGTACCCCTGTGCTATGCCAAGTTTTAATCAACTATATTCACATATTTGACAATAAGCAATTTGAAAATTGTGAGATGTTTATCCTATATGAATCCTGTTAGTTGATACCTGATTTTCTTTTTTTTTTCCCTTAGGGGAGAGTGTGAATGCAGTTCCCCACTTCCACAAATTACATAGTCAATTTTCCTATATTTGGGGAAATTGCTTGGGTCAGCATATCCAGAGTGCAATGGATAAGCCTCACCCTGGGAAAACCACCCTTGTGATCATGGAATCTCCCCTACAAGGTAAGTGTGATATCTGATTTTTTAATTGCACTGATCAAACTATCATTATAATATATCAATATGTGATATCATTAGCAAGAACATCTGGTTAACTACAGTATTTATTTCGTGTAAGTATAATTTCTCACACAATTAGCTTGTCACGTAATTCTTAAATCCTTAGTTTTCACAGGTGTCTGTTTCTGAGAACAGCTTAAAATGTTGTTGCTTCCAAAGTACTTCCATTCAAAGATGGAAAACATTGAGAACAACTGTATGGAATTGTATATCAAACTTTGGAAGTCGAAGCTTTGGTGTCTGGGGCTGAGAGAGATGGTGTGAAGTACAGTGAGCCCTGACAAGTTGTCCTAAGACTCATGCTTATTCTGATTATAGCATGAATTGAAGATTTGATCTTAGGCATGTAATAAGTTCTGTTGTACTTGAGTTTTCATATCTATTTTATAAATAAAGCAGGTATATTGCAAAGTAACTATAACATGATATACAAATGCCACATGTGTTATTCTTAGTTTTTTTTTCCTATAGTGCCTTTTTAGGCACCCATTAAATAATTTTCAATAAATGGTAGCATGAACTTTCTAGAGCAAGCCAAATACAGTGATTGGTGGTAATCAGACATTTTTTAAGGCACTGAAATATAACAACATACATTACTATTAAATTTTATTTCTTAAAAGAGATTAAGAATTCTGTTATTTAGAAACCATTTTTCCTTGGTTATCAGAGATAAAACATTTCAAATAAATGTCACAAGCGAGTTACAAGACTGTCTTGTAACATTGGTTATAGAGTTCTGAAACAGAATTGTATTTCAGTCTCAAAACCAGTTTTAGGGTTTAGTGATGTTCTTTTCTTCTCCTTTACAAGAAAAACTGGTCAAATCTAGTTACATTGTTCATTTGACATTCTCTCAACAAAAGTTTTGTCAGTGAGGTTTGAATCTTTCCTTCTTCAAGCAAGCAAAATGAGACAAACATTTGTAAAAGTTTTCCTACAAAATGGACACTTCTTTCTGCTCTATTTTTCTTTTTAGGGAGCAATACTGTGAGGGCACTGCCTGGATGCATTTGAGGGAGGTTTCTATTTTTAAGCTTCTTAAAAAAAATTTCCTCTGTTCTTTGGGAATCATCTTAAGGGATTTGTCACAGTTATTTTATTATATAGAGTTAAAATACTTGGTTCATTTAGTACTTGATAAAATATGGTAGTAAAACAGATTTATTTATTTTCTTCAATATAAATGTATCATCCCCAGAACTCACTAATTTCTTGTCATTTTCTTACTTCTCCAAACCCCCATGAAGATATTGAATTTTTACAAATAAATTGTGCATAAGTAAATTCTTCTTGTTTTAATCCAAGTTCCTGAGCTGAAATTTTTTTAAAATATAAATTGCCCAAGGATCTTTGGTTTTTACATTCCTATCAGATTTCCTTCTAAATCTATAATCATGCTGAGTGAATCATACTGTGCTCAGTTCATCATCCACAAGAAAAAAAAAGGAGGTTTTAGTTCACTCTGCCTGGGTTTGACTTCATAGCTGGAGGAAATCGGAAGTGCTATTCAGGCCAGATCCTAGAGCACAGATGATGGGTAACATTCTTGCATTCGATCACAATCTTCTACCATTCTTCTTTAAAATATTTTTTGAATCATTATTTAATGTGGTGGCAGATGGTGTGTCTCTCAGTGAAACCAAAGGCATATGGCAAGCTGTTTTCAATAGTGTTGTGCCACCTAAGTTGTAGTATTTATTTTTCAAAAGAAAAAATAACTTAGCTTCTGATACCAAGCTTTGCATGTAGTCACGATTAATACATAATTCCCAAACACCATACATTTTGAAATTTCTAAAAGATTATAGCAAATAATTTCTTGAGGTTAGTAAAAAAACTGTCAGGTTCAGGAAGGTAAAAACTGGCTCTCAGATGGATCAGACAATTGTAAGAAAGAGATAACAAAGGAATTTTTTAAAAATAAAAGCCAATAGATCCTATAACCTAAGAGGATATTAAGTTTTCTAAACTAGGTCATCTGTTCAGGTTAAAAAAGCATATTCATTTTAAATGCAAGCCTTTTAAAAATCATTTATTACCTTTTTCTGTCTGTTCATTAAGTTAGAGGTTGAAACGATTCTTAAATTATTTGTACACTTCATTAATTCTATACCAATAATTCATTTCAGAGCATCAGTAGTAAACTAAAACCAGAACAATAATGGCAAAAATTAAAATTCTAAGAAAATAACTCATACTCTTATTTTTTTTTCTTACAGCACAATAGGCCTTGTTTTCACAGAAGACAACATTCAGACTTAATGTTAAGTCACACGGTCATGTCCCTCTGGAGTTCACAGTTTTTGCATACAGAAAATCAGCACCATGCCACAGGGACAGCTGCTGTGATAGCAACCCTAATTGCCCAGGGCTGCACTCTTGGGAGGAGGAAGGGAGAGGTGGAAGGAGGAAACAGTGTAGCTGTGCTCAGAGACTATTCTTGTGAGTAAAGCAACACGTACAATCTGAGCAGTGTGTATGTCTGAGTTCAGTTGGTTTTATTTGCTTTGTTTATTAAATGAAAAGAATGTTCCAACTTTCCTCTGCAGATACGTATTTTGCTTTTTTTAATGGAATTCACTTTGCTTATAAATCTTAAAGCTTTTGTTGAGCAAATCTGAGGTCAAGCTGTTACATTATGAGTAGCTCCTATAAGACAGGTTGATAATCATCTCTTTTCCTTGACAAACTCATTAGAAACTACAAGATGTTATATATATAAGTCCCTTTTTTTCCCTTCAAACTTCTAAGAGAATTTTAGTATTCTCAGATTTCTCCTATTATGAAGTGTCATGCCACATCCCGTACATTTATTTCTTTTCAGATTTACTGTATTTATGTTTTTCATCACAGTTGTAATGTCATAGATCAAAAAGGGCAACTTAATGGAAATTTTACATTAGGTATCAGTTTTTTTCACTTCTATTTATTTATCTATACCTTCTTGCACTTGCTGTTTGTTATACTGTTTAGATATGCAAAGGAGTTTTCAAAAATACCTTTTTTAAAAATGTAAATAACTTCTTTCTGGAAGTTCTTACTTGTTGGAAGAATCTCAGAATTATTCTCACAGTGTGATATCTGTGACGTCTAGCAGTCTCCCTCACCCATGTTTCAGCAGGTAAGGAGGATTGGAGTATTTTTTTCCCACCTGAAACTATATACAATGATTTTCTGTCTGCTGTAATAAACCTTGGTGTATATAGTTACACATTTTAATAACTAAATGTAAAAGAGTAGCTATTTGGAACTTACTTAACATTTGTATAGCATCATAGTTAAAAATAAATAATCTGGAGCCAACTGCTTGCATTAAATCACCGGTCCTTCATTTGTTATCTTTTTAACCTTAGGAAAGTTACTTGCCTGCTTTGTATCTTAATTTCCTTACCTATAGAATGGGAATAGTAACAATACATTCCTTACAGTTATTAGTAACATGGATGAGTTGATACAGGTACAGCACTCAGAAAATGCCCGGCTTATAGTAAAGAGCATAGAAAAATGTAAATCAATACTTATGAATCATTACTGTTTTAAATGTGTTTTGTTGACCCTATAATTAATCTGCCATTGGCAAACTGCTTAGCCTCTCCAGACCTTAGTTTTCTGGTCTGTACAATGGGGATAATAATAATTTCATGAGAAAGATTGCTATGAATATGATCAATAAGGCATATAAAAACTTCAGTCCCATGTCTGGGCAAAATAGTTACTCTATAAATGTGTTCATAGTTTCCTTTTACTCAGACTTCCTAAAATCACTGCTCTAATACGTAGGGAACTGTTTTCAGAAGAAGAAACTCAGTAGAAGCACTCTGTATTTCCACTGAAAGCAAAACTTAGAAAAATTAAGAAATATGGAGCAACTGATTAAACTAATATTGTACCCCTTTGTCAATCTGTCCTGGCTAAGTGTGGGGAAGCTTAGGCCAAGTTCCTTTGCTCAAAATCCAAACTAGTGCCAAGGGAGTCGTCATCCTTGATGTGGGCTAAGAGAGGTTAATGTTGATTCAAATATATATATTTTTTAACTAAATGAGATTATTGTGTTGAAACTGTTATATTCCTAAGATCCATGAGAACTTTGATCTTCTGCACATGTTCCTGTTCTTAGAGAGGCAGGAATCATATGGCTTAATGTAGTTAAATTTCAAGCCTTGGTTTGGACAAAGACAATAAATTTTGAATGAATACAATGATTGCTTTTCATTTTAAAAATTAAAGGAATTTAAAAATACAAATATCAAGTTTCATTAACATTATTCTGGAAACTTTTGTTCATTGTATGTTAGCTGATGTCTTTATGCATTGTATAGCATGGAACAATTTTTATTGTTATGTGTTATACACTGCATGCACATTGACAATTTCCAAGTTCTTACTGGCAGAAGACACATCTACTTTGTACATTTTCTTTAAAACAACTGATTTCATCCTAGTTTTCCATAAGTAAAATTTCTGTCTGGAAAAATGGGCATGTTTTTAATATCCTTACTCAGTTAGTTTTAATAGGCAATTTGGTTACATTGAGCTAAAATAAAGTAAGTCACAGAATTTTCTCTAATGTGTGTACCATTAGTTGAAACCTCAGTAATTTTAGAATAAAAACATTAACTTTTGTCACCTCTCTTCTTAAAATACAAGAAAATGAAAACACACGCACACAGATACATGCATATAACAACTAAAAAACCCTCCTTTTTCCATTTTTTCATAAAATATTCCATTTTTTAAACAGTAAATCCCAACTGTTTAAAACAGCTTCCCACCTGAAAACTGTTTCAGTTTTCTAAGGAAGTCACAATGGAACCAAGGGGAGGATTATTTTAAAATATTTGTTAGCTTCTACCCAGTGACAGTAAAATGGAGAGACTATTAATCAAATATTGTAATAAAAGGCATTAAACTAAACTTATGGAGTAATTTGGTTTTGCAAACTACTCATGTTTATATATGATAGGCTGCCTTTTAGTGATGTTTACTAATGCACAGGGACAGATAATGATTGACTTTTGAGTGGCCTGAAAACCTGAGTCACTTGAACCTCATGGAAAGTGCATGTTTTGTGTTCCCACTGTGACTTGAAGTCTAAGCCCCTGAACCATGTATGTTTAACAGAAACCCGTATAATTCTGGTGCACATTAAGGAGTGAGAAGCAACAGGTTAGCATCTGAATCTCCTCTCTCTAGATTTTATAAAGCATAATGGACTTATGTGTCAGAGTGGAGACTTTTGGACACAACATATCTCATTGATGGCATATTAGATTCACCTAGTGACCTTTCTTGGAAACATATCTGAGGGTATTAAAAAATTCAGTCAGTAAGCACAGTGGTACATGACTGTTGTCGAGGCACTAGGGGCCCAGTAAGAGGATGGCTTGTGCGCAGCAATTTAGGCCTATCCTGTGCAACACAGTAAGACCCCATTTCTTTAGAACGAAAGAGTGGCCTGGGAATTAACTCAGTGATAGAATGCTTGCTTGCCTAGCATGTTCAAGGTCCTGGGTTTGATCCCCAGCACCACTACTACAAACAGAAATAATAATTCAGCTTTACTTTTTGATGTTAGAAGTACAACATTTAGTAATTAAATATGCAGTGGTTCACACTACCATCTTTTAAAATCATGGTTAAAACCTGCAGTTTGACTAGAATTTCCACAGTGGTTATATGTTTGAGCCTGTGTATGTCCTCAAATTCTGGAATTGAACACAGAGTAGTTGTTCAAATAATACTCTCTATTATAGAGATTAGGCTGGATAAATAAAATAATAAGAGAATGAGCATAGGAGGAAGCAATTTCTTAAAAATAGTGATGCCCCACAGGAATTTGAACCCTAACAAGTAAAACAGAATGAAACAACTCACTAGACAAGAGCCAGAAAACTTAGAAGATATGATGATCTGGGAAGCTGTGGGTCAACAAAGGTTCATCTCTCCGTGACTTGTGGAAGACAGTATGGTCACGACTGCAGAGGCCAACGGGAAGCAGTGGGTACCTTGAGGGGGTGGTTATACTATATCCCATAGGCTCCTCAGCTTATTCTAGATTTGGTGGTCATGAGTGGACCATGATTCTGAACATCTTATTAAATATCCTTTATAAGGGAGTTTGGTTTTAAAATACTATTTTTAAAAGTAAAAATGACTAGTATTGGACTCACGATGTAGCTCAGTGGTAGATCTCTTGCCTATCATGAGAAAGGTCCTGGTTTTGATCCACAGAATAATGATAACAATAATAATAACAACAACATCAACAATAACAAGCAGTACTCTAACTAGCAATGTTTAATTGTGAGAACTTAAACGTTTCTCTTTTTTACTAGGGGGCTTTAACTTGAACATATTTTTTTTGAGTTTCTACAAGCATTCCTCTCTCTTTTATTTTTCCTCCCTTGGTCTAAGTGAAAGCTGGTAAGAATTCCCAATGAGGCAATGTGTAGATTGCAGTTTTCCCTGAGTATTCTTAGGTTTTGAAAGATGTGGCTCTCAGATTAGGAAGTTCTATGGGAAAGTTATTTCCAAAGCTAGCTGATTTTTACTATAATAAAAACTGATATAGCTATATGTTAACAAACTAAAAATAAGAATTATTAACTGGGCATGATGGTACATGCCTGTAATTCCAGCACTTGAGAGGCTAAGGCAGGAGGATGGTGAGTTCAAGGCCAGCCTGAGTTATACAGAGAGACAATGTCTCAAAAACATATAAAGAAAGAATTGTTTGAATTGTTGATTAGAAAAAAGATAATTACTAATGAACTACGTAAATTTATTTGAGAATGTGGTCAAAGGACTAAATATCTGTTTTTAGGCTCAGTTTTTGGATGATTTCTTATTATTTTTCAGCTACAGGATTTTTTTATTATGATGACATTCATGAAATTGTCCTGGTGTAAGCTGCGAATTGGCAAGTGGGGGACTATGATTCAAGTGAAATGTGAAAGAAGCTAGAACTTTTTCATAATTACTCAAATAGAGTGGGAGAAAAGGCATTACTTAGGGGACATATAGTCAGAAACAATATTGTTTGTATATAGTAAGCTTTCTTGGAAGACAAAGAGCTACAAGATGGCTCCAGGTATTCTTATGAAGAAAAATATTTTAGTCTTAATGTCTACATATCAAGAATGATATGCATGTAGAGTATGAGAATGTTAGAAGTAAATAATGAACTTTAAATTTTGCTGCAAGTGAATAAATTCATTTGGGTAGGAATTACTGAGTCCAGTAGAGTAGCAAAGAAAGGGAATTCTTTCAAATGAAATGAAAACATCAAGGAAGAAATTTGTGTCCTCAATTACAGCTGCATCGTGATCACTTGTTTTACTTTTTTTCTTTTTGTCTCAAAAATGAGTATCATTTGGAAATTTTTCCCCTGTGGAAACATAACCACAGGTAAATAATCAGATATAGGTATAGGATTTTAGGTAAACCAATACTAAGTATTTATAAATTCAGCATTTTAATGTGATCTTTATAAAACAAGTCTAGGTTTACTCTAGTTATTTGAAATGCTCAAGTGTCAATCACACCGTATATAATTATATATATATATAAAATTTTATATAAACTCTTAATGAAAAGCATTTGATTGGTTTAGAATCTAATACTTTGGGAGTATACATAACCTTTTATTGAAGCTTTAAAACAAAAGATACTGTGTTTTACTAATATACACATAAAATCTCATCTTCTCCTTTCTCCAAGGGTTACATTTTATATTTCTTATGGATCTATTATCTTGGTGTAAATGTCCTATATCTCTTGCCTTCAGAGTAGGGAGGAAGGGCTTGGCCATAGGGCATTTTAAAAAGTAACACAGAAACTATATTTATAAGTCACCCATTTGCACAGAAAGGTATAATCAAAGACTTGTACTTTACAGGAACAAGGAGTAGCCATTGGTCAGGGAAGTGGTATTTTAGCTACAGGTTATTTGTATTTGTTATAGGTGAAAAATCAGGTGGAACTCTGTTCCCTTTGTCCTTCAACCCCTGCTCTTTAATCTCCATTCCAACATTAGCTGTTTCTAAAGTGGACATTGCTTTGGAAAAAGATTGCTTTCTTTTCCTCCTTTTCTTCTTAAATCAGGAGGTGGCATCTGGATGCTGCCAGCTCTTGTAGAACCATAGCTGTTCCTTCTGATAAGAAAGAGAGAGTAGGAAGGAGCTAGGTATTTGAAGTCAGATATAGATAACATACTGTTTTCATTTTATTTATACAATAGCTACTTACTTATACTGTAATGGCAGTATAATATTTTTAAAGTTCATGATATTCATGGAAAAATACCATGAATGCCATTTTCAATAGCTCTGAAGGTTACCAAAAAGAGTAATGCATAGGCACATAAACCAGGAGAGAGGGAACAAAGATGATTGCCACTGTTTATAACTTGTCAATCTAATAAGGAGAATAATGAAACAAAAAATAAAAATCAGATATAGTCTGTAGTTAACCTGTCAGGTTATCATTCCTTTCATAATCCCTTTTTACCATAAGAGTTTTTTATCTGAAATTTTCATAGTTAAATATATTTTTAAATTATAAAGTTTTTAGAATATAATTTTGCTAATAAGTTATCATTATATTGGGTTTATATATAATTATTTAAAAATTGATGAATGTAGGTACTTGTACTAGATTACATTTAAAATTCAGTATTTAAGAGAGTATTTTAGATAAAATTTGGCTAGTTTATATAACTCAGTCATGAGATACACCTAAATTTCACTAAGTACAAATATTTTTTACAGTTAATCTAAGCTATCATTACCGTTTTACTAAGTAGAATATTTCATAATTATTAGAGCTTATATTCATTATATTTCAATATTCATACATTTGATTAGCTACTATATCATTAAAATAGTGAAGAACTATCTAAAATCTTTTGGTAGTTATTAGAAATGTAGAATTGAATGCATCACCAGATACTTTGTTTACAGTGTAAATATTCAGCCAATCATTTTTTTAAAATTTATTTATTTATTTTTATTATTCATATGTGCATATAATGCTTGGGTCATTTCTCCCCCCTGCCCCCACCCCCTCCCTTACTACCCACCCTGCCCCCTCCCTCTCCCCCCCACCCCCTCAATACCCGGCAGAAACTATTTTGCCCTTATCTCTAATTTTGTTGAAGAGAGAGTATAAGCAATAATAGGAAGGAACAAGGGTTTTTGATAGTTGAGATAAGGATAGCTATACAGGGAGTTGACTCACATTAATTTCCTGTGCATGTGTGTTACCTTCTAGGTTAATTCTTCTTTATCTAACCTTTTCTCTAGTTCCTGGTCTCCTTCTCCTATTGGCCTCAGTTGCTTTTAAGGTACCTGCTTTAGTTTCTTTGCATTGAGGGCAACAAATGCTAACTAATTTTTTAGGTGTCTTACCTATCCTCATATCTCTCTTGTGTGCTCTTGCTTTTATCTTGTGATCAAAGTTCAATCCCCTTGTTGTGTTTGCCCTTGATCTAATGTCCACATATGAGGGAGAACATACGATTTTTGGTCTTTTGGGCCAGGCTAACCTCACTCAGAATGATGTTCTCCAATTCCATCCATTTACCAGTGAAAGATAACATTTCGTTCTTCTTCATGGCTGCATAAAATTCCATTGTGTATAAATACCACATTTTCTTAATCCATTTGTCAGTAGTGGGGAATCTTGGCTGTTTCCATAACTTGGCTATTTTGAATAGTGCTGCAATAAACATGGGTGTGCAGGTGCCTCTGGAGTAACCAGTGTCACAGTCTTTTGGGTATATCCCCAAGAGTGGTACTGCTGGATCAAATGGTAGATCAATGTTTAGTTTTTTAAGTAGCCTCCAAATTTTTTTCCAGAGTGGTTGTACTAGTTTACATTCCCACCAACAATGTAAGAGGGTTCCTTTTTTCCCTCATCCTCGCCAATACCTGTTCAGCCAATCATTTTTGAGAGCTTGCTCTATGCCAGGCATTGCTCTCAAGAAGCTTACATTTTAGTGAAAGAAGACAAAGAATAAAGTACAGATATTTCAATAGATGGTAGGCATCATCAAAAGGACGAAGTCAGATGTGGAGAAGGGTGAGAAGCACTGACATTAGAGTGATGGGGAGTGATAAGGTCAGGTATTTGATTATAATCAAAGATCTGACTGAAGGGAGAGATTAAGTCGTGCAACTGTCTTGCATAAGAGTATCTAATGAATTTGAAATAAGAAGAGCTCCATTATTGGTCAGTAACTAGAAATGTTTGTTTATTCAAATGTCATTTATTAAGCACTTATTAAGGATTATACTCAGCAAAAAGATTACAAGCATGTAAGCCACAAGAGATTCCTGGTAAAACAGAGCTCATTATAACAAAAAAAAAAAATAGCTAATTACCAAAATGAGGACATGTCTATGACATTGAGGTGCAATTTCTACATTTTATCTTGATTTTTCTACTAACAATGAAATGACTCCCACCTCTAATGTGTTTTTGATGAAGAATTATAGTAGTTAGTATGTTTCTATAATCAGAGGGACTTGGTCTAATTCTGGCTTTAGTATTATATTAGCTAGAACTTTTCCAGTTGCTTTAACAGGAAATCAATTCTAGTTTAAACAGAATGGTATGTATTAGTTTTTTACTGGCAAGTCAGTAAAAAACTGAATTCAGTTATAACTGAATTCAGAAGATTTTGTAGGATTCACATTCTTCTTATTTCTCAGCTCTGATTTCCTCAATATTGGCTTCATTCACCAACAGGCAATGTTTCTGTAGAGACTGAGAAGACCATAAGCACTTTAAATATACATGCCACATAGCACTCACTATTATAAAAGCAGGAAGATAATTTCCTACCATCCAGACCTTATGCTTGACTTCTTATCTTACAAGAATCACATGCTCACTCCTGGACCAATCACTGAATCTTCTCCATCCATGTTAGTGATTCACCCATGTGTGGGATTAGATCAGTGAAAAGCAGGGCCATGTAAGTGATAGATCTGCCAGAATCCTATCCAGTGAAGAATAGAGAGTAGAAAAATTAGAGAAGATTCAGTGATTGGTTCAGGAGTGAGCATGTGATTCTTGTAAGATAAGAAGTCAAGCATGTGGAAGTCTGGGTTCCACATGGTCGTGGAACAGAGAACTGGAGCCCATCATCTTCAAATACAAAATCTCTTGGTTGCAAGATGTAGTCCTTAATGGAATTTCAACCTAAAGGATAGAAAGGCTGCCTTCTTCCTCCCCCAGCTCCTGGTTATTTCTTCTTTTGTTTATTATTGTTGTGCTAGGGGTACATTGTGGCATTTACAAAAGTTCTTACAATATATCATAGTTGAATTCATCCCCTTCACATTCTCCTTCATCTCCCTTTCCCCATTCCTGGAATAGTTTGAACAGGTCTTTTTCATTTATATACATGTGTACTTAATATTTCCACCATATTCACTCTCCTACCCTCTTGCCTTCTTGTTACTTCTCAAATACACTAAGATAGTGAAACATTTTGGCAATATTAAAAGAATATTTAATATTCCTATTCAAATGAGTTGATTACTTAAATTGTAACAATATATATCCTTCCTTGCTAGGATGCTATGAAATTATTTTCATTTTGAATGAAACATAAATTTTTTTTATGTTTCTTGAATTGCCTCTTATGCAGATATGCATGGTCTTTCCAGCCTAAGGCTTTCAAATTTCACCCTCTGAGCACGTTTGGGTATCTTCCTGTTTTTGAGGACTCCAAGTGAAGAATGATTTTTTATCTGGTCTTTTTCAGAAGAAGTTTCTTGGATCCAATTTCAAGATAAACTTTTCCTTCAGAGTTCCTTCCAGATCTTGACAGGCAACCTAGTTTAATGCCCTGGGCTGTTTCAGGCAGTCAATGGAAAGGATGTCTCAGAATGGGAAAGAAGCTCTTGCCTCAGGTGTACTTTCTGCACATTTTGTTAATTTTACCATTTGACATGTTTTATCTCTAATGTTTTTAAGTAACTCTATGTGTGCCTTGGCCCTTACAGGATTTGATGGTGTACATCTCCATCAGTACTGCTGACTCCGAATATTATCCTTCAGGTCTCTGTTCTGTATCACAGTTCCTGTGTGTTAATGCATTTTGTCACCTGTCTCTAGATTTCCTCAAATCTACCTGCCAGCTCCCCCCCAGCCCCCTTTAACGAGGATGAATTTTCCTAGAAGTTTGTCATTCAGCAGACCTTCCAGGGATATATCAGAGAACAGGTCAGGAAAAGAAAGGAGCAGTGTTAATTTGGGTTGTCCAAAAAAGTAGACAGGTAGGTGGCATTTGAAGAGAAATGGGGGTGGGGAGGGAGCTGGTAGAACTCTCTCAAGTCATAATGTAGGTCTGGTCCCTGTGAAACAGAAAGGGAAGAAAGAAGAGTGCCATGGAAAGTCACAGAGAGTGGTATGTCCTAAGGAAGTTTTGGCAAGACCCATGCACAGTCACTGGACAAAGCAGTTTGCATCTCTCATAATTTGCCCGTCTTCTCCTATGCACTAAGTCATCACCTGGAAGCAGCCCATGGGAAGCACAGCCTTAGCAAGTACAGTGGCAGGATCACCATACCAGCAGTTGGCTCATTTGCTCAATTATGCTCCACACAGTTGCAGTACTGCAACACACAGTCTCATTTTTGCCACAACCATATTGGATGAGAAAGAAATGAAATCACACAGTTAAACAAATAGTTCCTGGTCATAGAAAGTTGTGAGTGCAAAGGGAAAGGGAATCAGAAGACAATATTTCTCTCACCTAATGTTACTTAGTATTCATTTTCCATGAAGAACTGGTTGCCGACAAAGGAGTAATAGAGATGCATTGCCCCTCATCACTTACAGGTTTGGGGTAGTTGTACAAGGCAGTCAGTGAGAGTATGGCACGGATCAAAGGTGGAGAAGTCTGGCCAACACATGTACCATCCCACAGATAGAGAATAGAACTGGTGAGTAGTCTGTTGTCTCTGGGTTGCAATCTGGGCTTCACGTCTGCAATTTCTTCTCATAGGTTTTTCCATTTCATCTGCAAGCCATCTGTTCAGGATGAAGCTGGATAAATAATTTTTCTTGATGGCTGCCATAGCAGTAAGGAGGAAAAAGAGCATGGCTGAGCTGCCCTTCTGGATGGAGCCTCTTTCTGTAGTAGCCAGCAGTGACAGGGCACACATCTCCAGTTCTGCTCAGGTTCCTTTAACGTGTTAATTAAAGAAAGAAACATGAGAAAAGTGCTTTCTTAAAAGAATGATGTGAGAGTTTGAACTTCTGCATTGCTTATTTTTTAACATCTTTCAGAAAGCTTTATGCTGACCTGGACTTTTCACCTTTTCAGCTTTTCAGTGTAAAATGAAATAACTTGGTATTCTATCAGCTTTGGCTCTCTTTTCTCTCTCTCTCTCTCTCTCTCTCTCTCTCTCTCTCTCTCTGTCTCTCTCTCTCTCTGTTTCTTCTCCCCCTCCTCCTTCTCCTCCTTCTTCTTCCTTTCTTTTTTTTCCTCTCTCCTCTCAGTGTTTTCAGGTACTACACAAGTAATTTGGCTGTTATGACTGTTCATTGGAAACCAACTCCACAGGTAATAAGGTAAAGACTATTTCCTTTTTCAGTGTTCTTTCATCTATTACATATAGGTGGAGTGGAAAAACTGATGCAAACAACAGTCTTTTACAGGCCTTTAAAATCTATGAAGACAAGTTAACTTTTTATTCTTTACATTTTCTGGTATCTTTCCACTAACATGGGCCCATTTAAGAGATGCATAGTTTCTCAGTTTTCTGTGGAGCCTTTGTTGGACTTTACTTTTGTAGTCATTTGTGCTTAAGAAATGAATAAGAAAAGAGAATATATGCTCTATTAACTTAAGGTTGTGAACACTTTCTTAATTAACTTCTATTTTTGTGCAATTATTCAATTTACATTTTTGTTGCCATTTATTATTGTACTGGAGGTGCATTGTGACATTTACAAAAGTGCTTACAATACATCATAGTTAAATTCACCCCTCAATATTTCTCCTTTCCCCCATTCCTGGAATAGTTTCACTAGAACTCATTTTTTCATTTTCATACATGAGTTCATAATATTTCTACAATATTTACCCTCCCACACCCTCTCCTTATGTCCTCCTCCTTCCCACTGGTACCCACTCTCCAAACAAGACCTGTTTTATCTTCCTATTCTCTGTTTTTGAAAGAAGACGTTTTCTTTTGTTTAAGATATCTATACAAGGAATTTCCTTGTGAAATTTCCATGTACATATGTATTATAACTCAGATTGGTTTATCCCCTCCATTTTTCTCCTTTCTACCTTAATATCCTTTTTATGGTGATTTCAGCAGGTTTAAAAATACTATGTTCATTCTTGTATAGAAAGTACATCAACCATATTCCCCTTCTTTCTTTGTTTTCTTGTTTTTCTGGGTGGGGGTTCATTGTGGCATCTACAAAAGTTCTTATAATATATCAAATGTATCATACTTGCATTTGCCCCCTCCAACATTCTCTTTTATCCTCCCCTTCCCCCATTCCTGGAATAGCTTCAAGAGGTATCATTTTTATATTTACATATGTGTGTATACATAGTATTTGCACCGTATTCAACCTCCCAGGTCCTTTTCCCACCACTTTCCCCCTCCCACCTATACCACCCACCCATGCAGGTCTTGTTCCTCCCTTCTGTTCTCTGATTTTGTAAATGAAAAAAATGACATTTTTATTTAGGATAGATACACAGGGAGTTTCCTTGTGACATTTCCATGTATACATGTATTGTAACCTGAGTTGGTTCATCTCCTCTATTTTTCTTCTTTGTACCTTAGTCCCATTCTTATGGTAGCTTATATTCACTTTCTTAACTTCCTTTTTTACCCTTTCCCATTATTGACATCCCTTAGTGTTTCCTACTGTTCATTTTTGTCCTTCATTGTTTAGGTGTCTGTTCATTGCTCAGTGGTATTTTTGCCTTGATATTGTACCTGTACATGCATTGTGTCTAAGTCAATATTACCCCCTCCAGTGCCCCTTTTCCACTATCCTGTGCTATTTAACAGTTTTCAGGGTATTTCCTTGTGTTTTGTTCCTACACAGATATGATGTACTTCATTATTATTCACTGTATTTCTTTCCTTCTTTTCCTCCTCCCTTGATCTCCTCTACTAGTATTACTTTTGGATACATGTTTTGTATATGTTTCTATGTATATATAGCATGTCTTTTATTTGTATTGGTATATATTACACATATGAGAGAGAACATGTGGCCTTTGGCTGAATTCACTTAAGATGATGTTTTATAGTTGCATCCATTTACCTGAAAATGACAAAATTTCATTTTTCTTTATGGCTGAATAAATTTCTATTGTATATAAATACCACATTTTCTTAATCCATTTATCATTTGTGGGGCATCTGGATATTTCCATAACTTGGCTTTTGTGAATAATGCTGCAATGAACATGGGTGTGCAGGTGTCTTTATTGTAACCTATTTCTTTGGGTAGATCCCTAGGAGTGGTATGCTGGTTCTATCTCTGGTTTTCTGAGGAACTTCCATACCATTTTCCACTGTGATTGCACTAAATTACATTCCCACCAACAGTATATGAGGGTTCCTTTTCCTTACATCTTTGACAACATTTGTTGCTGTTTGTATTCTTGCTAGAAGTGAAGTGGAATCTTAACATGGTTTGGATTTGCATTTCCTTTATAGCCAGGGATGTTAAGCATTTCTTTATGTGTTTTTCTGGCCATTTAGAATTCTTCATTTGAAAGAAGCTCTGTTCAGTTCACTTGTCCATTTCTTCATTGAGTCATTGATTTTGAGGAGGTTTAGTTTTTTGAGCTCCCTGTATATTCTGGTTGTTAATCTCTTGTCAGATATATAGCTGGAAAAGATTTTCTCCCATTCTGTGGGTTGCCTCGTCAATCTGGTAACCATTTCTTTTGTAGTACAGAAGCCTTTTAGTTTCATGTCGTCCCATTTGTCAATCCTTTCTCTTAGTTACTGAGCCATTGGATCTGTTTAGGAAATTATTGACTATGCTTATAGATTCCAGTATATTCCCTACTCTTTCCTCCACTAGATTTAAAATTTTAGGTCTTATATTAAAGTCCTCAACCCACTTTGAGTTGAGATTTATACCAACTGAAAGACATGGATCTAATTTCAGTTTTCTGCATGCAGATACCGAGTTTTCTCAGCAACATTTGTTGAAGAGACTGACTTTTCTCCATATGTTTTGGTCACTTTTCTCAAAAAGCAGGTAGGCATAGCTGTGTGGATTTATATATAGGTCTTCTATTCTGATCTATTGGTATTCATGTCTGATTTTGTGCTAGTACCACAAATTTTATTGTTACAGCTCTGTAATATAGCTTGAAATTGTGATTGTGATACCTCCAGCATTTTTTGAAATTGTGATTGTGATACCTCCAGCATTGCTCTTTTTGCTCAGTACTGCCTTGGCTATTCATGATCTTTTTCTGCTTCCATATGAAACTCAGAGTTGATTTTTCAGTCTCTGTGATGAATGTCATTGGAATTTTGAACACACAGATTGCTTTTGGTAACACCATCATTTTCAAATTATGAATTCTGCCAATCCATAAGCATGGGAGAGCCTTCCATCTTCTATAATCTTCTTCAATGATTTATAGTTTTCATTGTAGTGGTCTTTCACTTTCTTTGTTAAATTTATTCTCCAGAATTTTTTAATTGGGCTATTTTAAATGGAATTGTTTTCCTATATTATTTCTCAGTCTGTTCATTGTTAGTACATAGGAAGGCTACTGATTTTTTAAGCTGATTTTTGTTCTGCTACTTTAATGATGCTGTTTATGATGTCTAGGAGTTTTTTAGTGGAGTTTTCTGGGTCTTTTAGGTATAAGATCATGTCATCTGTAAGTAGGGATAGTTTGACTTTTTTCTTTCCTGTTTAAATCCCTTTTTTTTTTTCCTGTCGTATTGTTTTGCTAAGAATTCTAAGACTATGTTGAATAAGAGTGGAGAGGGTGTATACCCTTGTCTTGTTCCTGACTTTGGACGAAATGGTTTCAGTTTTTCCCATTTAGTATGATGTTGGCAATAGTTTTGTAATATATAGCCTTTATTATGTTGATATACAGTCCTTCTATTCCTAGTTTCATTAAAACTTTTATCATGAAAAGATGTTGAATTTTGTCAAAAGCTTTTTCTGCATGTGATCATGTGATTTTTACCTTTGCTTCTATTAATATACTGTATTACATTTAATGATTTGTGTACATTGAGCCATCACTGCATCCCTGTGATGAAACCGACTTGATCATGGTGTATGAATTTTTTGATATGCTGTTGAATTTGGTTTGCTAGGATTTTCTTGAGAATTTTTGCATCTAACTTCATTAACGAGATTGGCCTGTAATTCTCTCTCTCTCTCTCTTTTTTTTTTGTTGTGTCCTTGTCCAGTTTTGGGATGAGTGGTTTCACAGATTGACTTCATAGAATGATTTTGGCAATGTGTCTTCCCTTTCTATTTTCTGGAAAAGTTTGAGGAATGTTGGTATTTGTTCTTTAAAAGTCTGGTAGAATTCAGTAGTGAATTCATCAAGTCCTGGACTTCTCTTTTGTTGACAGACTATTGCTATTTCAATTTCACTAACTTGTTATAAATCTACTTAAGGAGATTTATATCCTCTTAGTTCAGTTTGATTGCTTGTATGTATCTAGACATGTCTCCCAAATTTTCCAATTTATTTGAATATAGATTTTCAAAGTAATCCCTAAAGATTCCCTGGATTTCATTGGTGTTTATTGTGATCTCACCATGTTTTTCCCCTAATTTTATTAATTTGAGTCTTTTCCCTCTTCATTTTAGTCAGGTTTGCTAGTTTATCAATCTTATTTATGTTTTTAAAGAACCAACTTTTTATTTTATTTTTGTATGGATTTTTTCTCCATTTCATTTATTTAGGCCTTTATTGTTATTATCTCTCTCCTTCTGCTGGTTTTGAGTTTAGCTTGTTTTTATTTTTTTAGGACTTTGATATGCAGCATTAGGTTATTTACTTGAGATTTTGCTGTGGTTTTTATATATAAAACCACATTTTTGGGGGAAAGGACTTATATCTCTCAGATACAGAGGTATACAGATGATCTCATTTGAATCTTTTTGTCTCACTTTCTGGATTACATTTGTTTAAGACTTTATTTTATTAGAGCAGATTTAGGTTCAGAGTGATATTGGAAGAAATGTACAGAGATTTCCCGTGTACTCCCTGGTTCCACACATGATAGTCTCCCTCTTTATTAGCATTCTTACCAAAGTAGTACATTTTTTACAATTATTGAACATACATTGATGCATGATAACCCAAACCTATAGTTTAATTTATGCTTCACTTTTAGTGTACATTCTATGTGTCTGGGCAAATGTTTAGTTACATGTATCCACCATTACATAATCACAAAACGTAGTTTCATGTCCTGAAAACCAACTGTGCTCTGCTTAGTCATTCCTGCTTCCCTCATGGCAACCACTGATTTTTTCACTGTCTCCACAGATTGCCTATGGGTTGTTTTCCCTAGGATGTTATATAGGTGGCATTCTTTGGTGTCTTTCACCAAAGATATTTAGATTTCTTCCATGTTTTTGCATGACTTGATAGCCCATTTCCTTTTAGCACTGAACCATATCCATTGTCTGGATATACCACAATTAATTTATCCTTTCACCTTTTGAAGGACATTTCAATTGTGCTTGATTATACTTTAACAATATGATTGCCATCCTTATCACAAAAAATAAACAAACCTTCATTATGTATTTATAATATGCATTGACAGGTAATGTTCAGATTACTACATGGATATACCTCTCAGTTTAAATAAGAATCATGATTGTTGATTTTGGAATGATTTCTAAAAAGCTATAATATTTGTAATAATAATGAAATACATACCATCTCTGTAGGAACAAGACCAATGAAACACACTGAAAACTTATGAACAACACAGGATGGGGGTAAAGGAGAGGAAGGGCAGTGGAGGGGGGTTGGATTAATTTAGGCACAATACATTTACAGATAAAATGCCAAGGCAAAAATCCCACTGAACAATAAAGGACAAGAAGTAAAAACAGGTTAGGTTAGGGGGATGACACTAATGGGAGGGTAAATAAAGAAAGTAAAGAAGGTGAATATGGTTGATGTACTTTCTATTCACAAGTGTGAATGCCGAACATTTAAACCTGTTGAAATCACCATAGGAATGGGACTAAGGTAGAACAATGGAGTGGATGAACCAATTCAGGGTATAATTCAGAGAGAAATGTCACAATGAAACTCCCTGTATAACCATCACAAACAAACAGAAATGAACTTGAACATGAAAAGTGTTGATGGGAGAGATATACATGTACTACTGGAGTTGCTATATGCTGTACAGGTTTTCTTTACTCACTGTCAACATTTTTTGTTCTTTGCCTTTATTAATAGAACTGAAAGCATGGAAAAGAAATATAATCATGTTTGTTCTTTATTTATTTCTGGTTTCTGCATCATAGTGAAAAGGACTAATTTTAAAATAGTATGATCTCATTTTTGAAAAAATATAGCTCTATTTTCATATCTGTGGCCAAAAATCTTGTACCAATCACTGTTTTGTGGAGTACGTTTATGAGTTTTCACTATTTGTCATTAACTTTTTTAGCCAAGATCATATATGACTTCTATAATTTAATCTGAAAGTGTTGCAAAATGGCAAAAAAGATAATATTAACTTTATTATTTCCATTAGTTTTTATTACTTGTTTAGCTTTCAGCAATATAATTTTGACTATATAATTATCTTAATTACTCAATGATAACAAACATTAAATATCTATAATAATGCCTTTTGATTCAATTGTTGTCTTAGTCTTTAAGGAGTTTTATGTGTGGCAGAAAAATTGAAATTGATTTTTAAAACATATTTATTTATCCCTTTTTCTTTTTGATACAGATTGTCATTATGTAGCCCAGGCTGGCCTTGAACTTGAGGTCCTCCTACCATTTGATCCTCTTACCTCAGCCTCCTAAGTGCTGGACATGTACTACTATGCCCAGACTGAAATTGATTTTGAGAGCATGAAAACTTCACTTTTTTCACTTTAAGCTTGACTATTTTGATTAAAAAAATGGTCCTGGGTTCAATTACAAATGACCTGAAGTTTGTGTCTCAGAAATTCTTTGTCAATACGTAGACATATAATTTGTCTTTGAACCAGGACAGTTTTGAGAGTGAAAGGGTTTAGTGTCAATAATTACTCTAGTCAACAGACTTTGAATGGTACTTGTTCCAGGCAAATCAGAACACATAGATTTGATGATTCCATTAATCATCTAAAAATAAAATGCTAATAATACAGATATTGGACAGCTTATTTAAAGTCTATTTGGATCAATGTGGTTTAATTAAAAACTGTTCTGATATTAAGTCCAAGAAGCAGTTTAGATCTTAACATTAAATGTATGTGAGAACTATTAGCAGGGAGTAAGAGTAAATGTAAAATTCAGCATAATGTGTGTGGGCCCTTCCCAATGATCTCTAAGGGGTCTCATAATTGAGGCACCCAAAGGGCCTCATTATGAGATTATTTTCTACTATATCACAAAGAACCTGATGATCCCCTGGAGAGGGAGGTGTCCAAGTGATACTGGGTTATAATTTTTCTTCTGGGAATATGTTTATAGTGTACTTGCTACACACCTACTCTACCATTTCTCTACCAATAATCTGCTGATGCAGTTCATTTGCGTATAAATTACTCACAATCCAGTAATACAGAGAGAGATACAGGAAGTGGTAGGATTGAGGGTGAAAGTTAACTAAATTCCAAAATAACTTTTAAAGAAAAAGATAATTCATTGTGTTTGAAAAGGCATTTCTTATTCATTATTCCTTGCTAGTGATCCTACTCACCAGATATTAAAAAAGGCAAGGCAATTTCCCCCTGAGTGTGGTAAAAATCAACAGGCTATAAAGAGAGAATAATTTACTGTCAAGTCATCCTATTGGGTTTGCTTATGTGTTTGTATATCAATCTAAAATACAATTTATCAAATGAGATCCTACTGCTTCAAAGCATGGAATCCTTTTAATGCTCAGTAGACCTATTTTTAAGATGGTGGCCAAGTGCTGGGAACTGATTGGTCATTACTTTATTTCAGGGGGAATTTCAAGAGCGAATCAGAGGTGTTATCAGCTACTTTTTTTATTGCTGCTGTACAGGAAACTCAGCAATAAAAAGAGCCTCATGCTTAGAAGATTAATGAAGAATTCTTGGTCTGCTGTTTATTAAAGATACTACAATTCTATAACATTTTAATTGTAAATCCTCTATTTGACATCCTAACTAATGGTTCCTGCTAAATTAATAAAAGCAACATATTAAGCTTAAATCCCAGATAAGGTAAAGATTGCCATTTTAATATCCCATCCATATCCTTTATCTTTCTACAGGGCTTTCAGGCCAGTAGTTTTAATAACATGCATGAATGAAGATGCTCTTTTTTAACTCAAATGGTGGCAAAGAGTTTTTCCTTTATATTAGCAGGCAATCAATTCCAATAGCTTTTTAATGCTTTCTTAAAGAATCAATTTTAAAGCAGACACTCTTCAGGGGACCCTCTTAAACTTCTTCACAGCCAGTCTCCTAATTTTCTATTACAATGCAATCTAAAGCAGCTACAAAAATAATGCAGATAATGTTTGCTGGGTAATGATTTCCAATTTTCCCATTCCATGTACCCTGTTATTAGGAGGATCATCTTGGTTGTGTAAATTAATTTTCAATTCACTTCAGGGGAACATTATAATGATTTATTCAGCACTGGTGTTGAGGAAAGTGTTGGGAGGATTTTAGCAATCTGAGAAACAAAAATCAATTTGTTCTGATTATCACCATGTTAAAGGAGAAAAAGGAGGAGAAACCAAAGGATCACTCCAAAATGTGCCTTCACTGTTGCCTACACACTACAACCTGTGATTTGATGGTAGGTTGCACTCCACAATACGTGAACTTACAAAGGAATGGCATTTGAGATCCATCTCTCCTTGCAGATTAGATAGTGGAAAGCCAGGTGTATTCCTTCATGTGCTATTTCAGTTATATGCCTTCAAGGCAAGATAACTATTCGTTTATATTTCCTTGAAAGAGAGAAGTGACATACAAGCTTATAACCAAGAAAAAATAGATTCCCTTATTACAGTGTAACTGGCCAGTTATTTCAAAACAAAAATTATAGTTAAACTATCATATCATTAGCCCCTAACTCTAAGAAATAGAATTTTTGTCTTTATTATAATTTATCTCATATAAATTTTTTCAGGATTGTGTATAAAATATGGTTGTTATAATGTTGCAAAAAGTCATTCTTTGTAAAGGTTTTACTGACCTTTTACCTTAATCAACTTGAATATCTGTTGATCATTGGAGTCAAATTCAACTGTGTCCAGGTGTAAATGCAAATTTCCATCCCCCTTCATTTCACCCACTTACTTACCTTCATTCAACAAATTCTATGAACCTCTTCTCTGTCCTAAGCACATGCTGGGAGCTAAATAGGTGATGAAAAACAAAACAAAACTGCAGTAAGATTGCTGCTCAACTATTGCAAACAGATATTGCAACCTGTAATACAACCTATGAAGAAAAGTTTCATGGTACTATAAAGTCATATAATATAAGCATTTGGCCAAGTCAGGAAGGCTCGAGCAGCCTTCCTAAGGAAGGGGAGGCTGAGTCCTATAATCTAAAGGATAAGGAAGAATTAATTAGAAGAGGAAAAGGAAATCGTATTCTGGGACAAAAGACAGGATCATGTTTGCCTTTTGAAAAGAGTACTACGACTGCTTGGTGGGTAAAAAATTGGAGATAGGTAAAATGGATGCACAGATCAAGGAAAGAGCCCTGCTTGCCCGAATAGACTTACTGTCTTCCCAAATCTTGGCTCACTGCTGGTGGCCAGGTTGGATATTCCTTTCTCAATTACTATGTAGCTAAAGATGAAGGCACAGATCTGTGTGGACTGAAGTGAAGTGCACTTAGTGTGACCCCTGATACTTAAAATAAGTTTATGCAGACAAGTGCTCATGGATGTAGAATTCTTGACTGATCAGGAGAGAGTCACAGGAAGATCCAGAAAGCAAAGTTTGACTTATAAAACTGGTTAAAGTGTTAACTTGATTTATAATGTTTTAGTGTACTGTGGAGATATTTCCTTGTTTCAATAGAATTTTTTGTTGCTGTTGTTGGTACCGGGATCAAACTTAGGGCTTTGCACTTGCTTGGCAGGTGTTCTATCACTTGAGTCATGTGTCCTGCCATAGAATATGTTTTTGAATAACACATAATTGGACTTCCTTGGCCTGGTTCTGTTTATGGGTCAGAGCCCAGCATGTCTTTCACATAAGAAGTGATCTGATGAAATAGTTAAGCATACACAGTCTATGCTCCGACCAACATATGCACAAAGCCTAGCTTTCTTACTAGCTCTATGACTTTCATGGCCACCTTAATCATTGAGTTTTCATTTCCTCATCCATAGGGTGAGGACACTCAATCCCTCCTTTATAGTGAGCTTACAACCTATAGTACAGTAAGCAGGCTGAACACCTATATTCTACAGTTGTGTAGAGATAAGCAAGTAGGACAAATAGATGTTTGGGCACCAGCTGGCAGCAGTGTAGGCCCAGGGTCAGTCATGAAAGTGTCATTCTAGGTCCTGGAGGTTTAAATGACACAGACTTGGTAGTAATAAGTCACTTGGATGGATGAGTACCAGGGAACTGGGAATGAGGGCTGTGGAAAAGTGAGTTTACTAAAGATCTCTATCTCTGGATAGCTGACTGACAGCAGCATTCCCTGGTCAAGATGTTGCTATATGTCAGTGGTCAATCAGATTGGAGCCCATGGTTTCTGTTTAAAATAGTTTTTTATGAGATCTGCCCTCAGGATATGTAGAGATTCTCACTTTCATATGATCAGAACTCTCAAACTCTGAGACCTATAGAACTACATGTAGAACTCCAAGGAAGATGAGTACCTGAGTACTTGGTACTAGAATCTGAACCCATGTGCACTGTCCTCACATCTGGGTTACCAGGATTCTGAAAAAAATCTGTCCCTTTCATTATCAAATGCATTTTGACTTGTTGACATTGTTTTGGGGATTAGATTATTGTTAGAGCCAATATTTCCAAGAAGCTTAAGCATAGGAACTCCCAGAAATGTAGACAGTTGTATCTCCCTTTTTGACTTTTTCATAGTCATTATATAAAGATCAGGGGTAGGGTAGTCCACATGGTAGATTGAAACACCAGCTAAATGGAAATTATATGGAAACCCAAGATTCCTTCTTTGGCATGATCACTATTGCTGATGCTCTCTCAACAATGTAAGCTTATATGAATAATTAATCTCTGTGTATATATGTGTCTACTAAGTTGAGCTATTCAACAATAGAAGAAGAAATGTTTAATGCTTTAAATTCTGTAAATGTTAAGTGGTGTTGTGTCAGACAGAAGCATTGTATATCTGAAAATTGTACTTATAAGAATTAGTGGTATAGATTCTTTAAATGCCAGCAATTTTCCCTGATGAGTTTTAAGATCCATTATCAAGGTTGTCAAGAGAGAAGAATCTATTATGATTTCAAAGGACAAGCAAACTACATTTATTAATCTCCTGACTCTTTTTAAGTTTTAAGAAAATCTGACAGCTTGAGTTAGAAGTAATCACATCTAAATATTCTAGGTGTGTGGAGAGGAGACATTAGCTGCTCTTACCTTATCTTTGAGATCTACATGAAAGTGAAAACTGCTTACTGGTTTACTAATGAATCACATGAAAATTGAGATGTGGATTGTCACCAAATTTGTAGGTAAATTTGCAATGGTCTGATGTAGAAACATAAGCTGTGCAGGTAGCACCTACAAGATGAAATTTGGGGGCTACAAAGGCCACCTCAGAGCTTCAGAGTAGCTGAAATGAGGATGGATATTTTTCACTAAATATGAAAGATAAGTGGAAGACCAACAGACTTTAAAAAATAGACCATTCCATACTTGAAGTTCTTTTTGAGAGACCCTGAGGATACCACAGAGAAATATTCAAGTTCCAGAGACTGAAAACAGAGTTCATATTGAGGAATTTATACTACTCAGTGGGAAAGAACTGTTTTACAATTTAGGACACATTGGATGGTGAAAACTACCAGTGGTTTTAACAAATGATTGGACAGAGGATCAGAATTCCAGGCATTGGTTTGACCAAATCTACTTCTTATTCAAGGTGAATTATAGAATTGTAGCAAGGATTAAAAATTTATTTAGTCAAATCATGGTTAGAGAGTTTTCTAAGGAAATGGGGAAGGTACCACTAATAAGTAACATAACAATCCCTCATAAATTAATTATTCAATAATCAGAAATAATAAATGATCTATTTTTAAATACCAGTCTAGCAAAGACTAATATTAAAGGGTAGATGAGAAAGCAACATGGAGAATGCAAGTAAGTTTTCTTTCTCTTTTATTTATTCCGTCCTTTCTTAAACTTTTCTTTATGCTTATATCCTCTCACCTTCAAATTGAAATGGAAACTGAACAGAGGAGGATAAAACTCAGAATAAAAGTCAATGAAGTGTAGATAATGAGTAAATAACATTAGTCATTGTGAACAAATGCTAAGTTTACTTCTGAACTTTATGAAAGCAAGTTGAGTATGAAGTTTTGATTTATGTAGTCTTAAAAGAATACACTTTTCCTTGTCACGCCATGTAACAAATTATATTATGTGCTATCAAATAATAATTGCTGTAGTCATAATTAAGGCATGGCATCTGTTGTTAATGATTCTTCTAATTCTGTTAATAAGTTAATTATTTTGAATTATTTCTCTAAACCACACTTAGAATTAATCTCATACTTAATGTCGTGGCTAACATCCCTGAATTCATCATTTGCCACCCTCCTCCTCACTTGAACATGCCAAATTTGCCCTTTCTAATATAAAAATCTTAATTTGGCTAATATTATTATCCCCATTTTAAAGATGAAAAAGTTGAGGCATGGAGGAATTAAGCAATTTGCCTAAAGTCACCCAGTTAGGAGATGAAAGAAATATGATCTGAGCACAAGCCATCTGACTTCAGAGTTGATGTGCTTAACTATTACACTATATTATCTGTGTAGACATCAAGAATGTATAGAATAGTATGAACCTGTGTCTATGTATCTGTATATGGATATATGCACATACTTATGAAATAACTAGTGGAACAATAATTTTGGATTATCTGTTATCAACTTGGTATCCCCATGTCCCCTTTTCAAGGTCACTTCTTCATAGTAGAGGAGAATCCAGGAATTATCTTTCCTACTATCCTTTTCTCACATTGCTTCAGCTTACAGTTTTCTGAGAGGCACTGGGTGAGCCTGGAAGGTGGGGCAGAAGGAGCCAGTGTTCTGGACAGGCAATTGTATCATTCTTGCCGTGGAATGCTGTGGAGGCTCCCCACCATACTCTTGGGAAACATCTGCTTTCTTATTAGAGGCTGAGATCATGGTGGAAGCTTTCTAGAAAATTTGAGATTATAGGAGCTTCTATGAACTATTAAGAACTACCTGCCTTTGACTTCTTGACTGAGATGTTGGTAAAGGCTTCTTTGACCTTCTTTTCCACAGTTCTTTTGGTCTTTTTAAAGCCCCAAATCCCTGTCTTAAATGTGTCATATCTGGAGTGCAAAAACTATTTTTTTCTGATCCTAGCCTTAAGATAGTAAAGTAGTGAAACAGCCTAGCATAGTGATTGGGAATATCTTCTGTTTAAACAAATTTAGTGTTTTGATTCTACCACAAAATGGCAAAGTTACCTAATCTTAGTTTGCTCAATTATAAAATGTGGGTAATCATAGGACATATTTAATGCTCATAGTAAATTTTCTTCAGTTAAGTTCAACTTTATAATTTAACTAAAAACAAGTAATTTGATGCAATCTGTTTTTTAGTGTATTTTTAATGAAAAAACAAATTTTTCTTTCAAATTGAAAGACAATGTAGGCTCATTATAAAAACTTAAAAACACAGAAACATATGAAGTCTAAAGTGGAGTCTCCGCTTAGTAACTACTATTTATAGTTTTGTGTCTATTTCACACATTCTTAAGTGCATGTGTATATTTATATACATTTTAATGAGTAAAAAGATCACATTGTATATGTATATTTCTATAACAACTTAGTACTAATTCAATCATTTTAATGGTTGAATGGCATTCTATTGTATTGTTATGCCAAACTTAATCTCCTATCAATGGATACTAAAGTTATTTCAATTTTCTGCACTGTAAAAACGTTTCAGTTGGCAGCATCCATGCAACTTTGTGAAAACTCTAGTAATTTTCTTAGAATAAATTCTTGCACATGCAGTTCTTTGGTCAAATAATATGTGCATTTCCAATTTTGGCTCGCATTGTCAAGTGTCCAACAGAAAGCTGGAATAAGTTTTTACCTCTAATAAGAGAACATAAGTATGCTTACTTCTGTAAACTCTTGATAAGCTTTTGGGTATCTGGAGATTTGGTGTTGTGTTTATAGTATATAGGGTCATGGATAATTAAAATGTCTCTTATCTCATTTGTGTCAAATTTTCATTGTCTGAAATGAGTCTTTAGCAAATGCTGGATGGCAGTCAGTTTTAGAAGAATTGTCTGGTAACTACCCCCATGGGTTAGGAATCTGTGTTATTTGTCAAAGAAGAGAATCATGTTTTAGGCAATAGTTGCACAGACCACAGACGTGAATACCATTTTGAACAAGTGGAAGCCTGACGTAAATTTCTATTCAGTTGCAGAATTGTTCCAACCAAATGGTGATTTGCTGAGGGCATAATGAGAATATAAATACTTTTTCAAAATAAAACATGCATTCAGAAGAATATCAGCTTGTATTTAGTTGAGACATTTAGGTTCTGTGTCAGATACTAATGACATAATTTTTGCCTGATAATCTACCTCTATCACAGAAACAGAAACAAACAATTCAAATCCCTCAATTAAAATGTGAGCTATTGAATAAGCATAAAATTCTTACTGCATATCCAAATAGGTTTAAAGTACTTCTAAGTAGTTGAATGAGCAGAACTCTTGGGTGGACTCATTTCATTTTACCCTAAGTTGTTGCAAAATTATGTGCTTATTGGTTGATGGCCACAAGAGAAAAGAGGCTAGGTTGCTTTCTCAGACTATGTCAAAGAAGTAAATTGGGCATGCTGACTGAGAGAAAGGTGATGGTTTCTCCTTGCTGTGACTAAAGAGAAGGCCTTTGCTTCAAGACTTGCATCTAATAACAATATAAATTAAAAATATAACAAGGGCAATCACTGCTTTAGGCCATTTGAAATAGAAAGCTAACTTGTCAAAAAAGCAATTCTTTGTCCTTTAATTTTTGCAGTAATATTATGTTTCAGCCAAAGTTATAATCCTTACTTCATAAATTGTATGTTTAGGAAACCAGAAACAGATGGGATGCGGGTTTTTATTGACTTAATGCAATCTGACTTGAATTTTTTATCTATACACTTCTTTAACTGAATCTCCATGCATTCTATTAGAACAAAAAAGTAGCTAATGAAAGAGCTCTGGGATTGGAAAGACTTTTGGGTATGATATTCCTAATCGCATAGTATTAGTTTGACTTAGTTCTCCTCTGAAATTAGTTTGAGAACTCTGGGTGTCAGGAGAGGACTATTAAAATAGGACTTGCAAGAAGAATCTTGTCAATTTTAATTCAAAGCCTTTTGCAAAAACGTAAAATAGCTTCCATGATAACAATACACAGTTAAAGAGATGACACCTTTGTGGATAAAGAAAAATAGTTAAAATTGGTTTGAACAGACTTGTAGACAAAAGTCATGTAAAGAAAAGTTGCATAGCACTTAATGCACTGACTTTTGGCTTGCATCCAATGAATCCTCCCTGCAGTACCTTATAAACTTTTCCCTCAGGGTAAGATTACTATCAGGGGCCATCCTAACTCTAAGCCCCCTGCAAAAACTGAATCACAGTTCAACTTCTCTCTGCCCACATGTTCTGTTCATCTTTCATTGGTGTTCTTGGAAGAGAGCTTTCTAATAACATCCTACACACAAATCTTTAGTCTCATGCTCTGAGTCTTGAGAACATAATTTAAGAGAGTTCATACTTAGAACCCTGATGGTGGAAGCTGGATTTTGTCTCTTTGCATGTAATTTTGAGGCCTTTTCTTGAGGTTTCCCTAGCAGGATAGTCAGATTTCTTTTGTGTGACAGAGTTTTGGGAGACCACACAGCATTCTTAAAGCCACGCTCAGAAAAGTCATACTCTACTAAAGCAGTAAGCTATCCAGGTTCAAGAAACAAGGAAGCAAGGAAGAATATAAGAAAAGTAAGAAAGAGTTTTCATCTATCTTTAATCCACTATTATGAATTGATTGAACTATGCTGTAGTTTAGCAGTGAGAAAATTTTTTCTCATCCCTCTCCAAGGGAGTGCAGAGTTAATACATTAGTTAGCCTGATGCATTTTTTTAGTGTCAATAGAGACAAGTTAAGAATTCCTTTTGGGCCATGCTGGGCAGAGGGCATGATGGGAAGGAGGATGTGTGGAAGGAAGGTAGAGGAGTTATTCCTCTTCTGTGTATACTATTAGAGAAATATACATTATAGATATATAACTACAGTGTAAATATACTACCACATAATAAAGCAGAAAAATGATCAGTTTGTTAGAAATTATGAACATGAGCTCTGAAGTCAGATTTGGTTTGATGTTTCAGGTTTGCTGCTGAAAGAATGTGTGACTGGTAATAACTGAAGCTCGAAACCTCAGTTTTCCTGCTTACATGGTGGGGATAATGACTCTCATGGATTTTGAGTTCAAATAAAAAGAATTAATATAATATCTAAAAATACTTATATTGAAAATAGTACAAAAATGACAAAGAAATGGTGACGAAAGTCGCAGAAAGAAAACAACAGGAGCCTCAATATTGATATGAAGCAAAACAAAACAATTTCTAAAAATGTGAGAAGCACTAAAACCATGTGTGATAATGAAAGTTCTCAGAGCAGGCATTCAATAAGTACTGCAGAATCTGAGCTATCATGAAGACATTATGTAGGAAATGAGCTGCATTCTCAGAACCTGGCGAAGGACTGGCTAGAGTGTGGGTAACTGGAGATCATCTTTCTTCCTAGAGTAGTCAAAAGCAGGTAGGTTGTTTTCTTAGTATCATTAGGATGTAAATGTAAAACCTTAGGTTTAAGGGGGAAAACTTTACTATCCACATTTTCTCAAATCCATGGAAAACCTCAGTTACTTTTTCATTTTTAGTGCTGATTACAGACTCAACTGGAGGTAAGAATCTAGACTACTTGTTGTGCCTGAGTTTTAAAATTTTTATTTACTTTATTGACTTTTTGACAGGGCGCAGTGTGACAAGAGGAAAACCTAGTTCAAAGAAAGCATGTTAGATAGATACCAATCTATCTCACCCATTAAATATTGATAATTTTACAGTATACTTCTAAAACAACAAGGAATTATCACTCTTTATCAACCAGTCTAAAAGAAATAGGTCTGTTTTCCTTCCCCTGTGGTTAACACAGTGTGTCTGGACAAACAGGCAATTAGTACTGAAAATATAAATTCAAAGGAGGCTGAGAATGGGTGTATTTTCTTACTGCTCTATAACCAAAGACATTTAACTTACTGGGTGGCTTAACTTATCCTGATTTTTCTTGATAAATATGCACATTACACTTGATGTTTATACGAATCAGTTTAAGGAGAAATGGTTGATTATTTGTAAAATAAACAGCATATTTTTTATATCTCAGTACTGGTATGGTAGAAAGTAGGATTGTGCTGTAGAAAAGGTGAGAACAACTTGATCATATGTCATTTTCATCCTTTAGCTATTGCCTTGACCTTGGAAAGTCACTTCACTTCATTTCTGTGACCTGCAGCTAACTCATCTCTAAGGTATGACTGATGATAATTCTTGATCGACCCACCTGACAGTTCTGTGAGGCACCAATGAAATTATGAATGGGAAAGAGTGTTAAAGTGTCATATAAAGCTCATTTTCCCTTAATACTTTAACATTAAATCCATAAAATTTATAGTATTATATTATCTGTTTGCATACCTGTGACCACAAACACTTTAGTTATAAACTTAGAAGGGTTAACCACAGTATCTTTATGCTGTGTTTGCTAGAGGCAATAATCTACTTATTTGAAATTATATATACACATATATAGTAAAGTACATATAAATATATATACGTATATTATCTTGATAAGTCATTTTGTTTTGTATACATATGTTATATGTATTAAAATTTAACTTTCAAATCTTTTTTATGTTCTTTATTGAAAAATGGTTTTAATATTCACTATTTTCTATTGCTTTCTCTGCCTTGGTTTTATGGTATCACAGTTTATACATAGTTTGTTATATAGCAAATATTACTTATGGAACATAATTGATATGCAAACTTGTTTCTATGTCTACTTAAGAAAGCATATATTTTCATGCTTTTATTATTATTTTAGTAAATGCAAACTGGTGGCATTTTGTAGGGTTGAAGGAAGTTTCATATACAATATTGCTAGAGGTAGTTTATAAATGCTACAAATCCTAAGCATGAACCCTTCAGTACTTTCCAAGAGAAAAAATGGAAAAAAACTTGGGCCTCATTCATCTAAATAGTTCTTTTGATCAAAGAAATTTTAATTACATTCTCCTTTGTCTGATGTATAGTTGGCAAATATTTTCTCTCACTCTGTGGGTGTTCTCTTCAGTTTAGAGACCATTTATTTTGATGAACAGAAGCTTTTTAGTTTTATGAGGTCCCATTTATCTATGCTATCTCTTAGTTGCTGTGCTGCTGGGGTTTCAGTGAGAAAGTTCTTACCTATACCTACTAACTCCAGAGTATTTCCTACTCTTTCTTGTATCAACTTAAGAGTTTGGGGTCTGATATTAAGATCCTTGATCCATTTTGAGTTAATCTTGGTATAGGGTGATATACATGGATCTAGTTTCAGTTTTTTGCAGACTGCTAACCAGTTTTCCCAGCAGTTTTTGTTGAAGAGGCTGCTATTTCTCCATCATATATTTTTAGCTCCTTTGTCAAAGATAAGTTGCTTATAGTTGTGTGGCTTCATATCTGGGTCCTCTATTCTGTTCCACTGGTCTTCATGTTTGTTTTTGTGCCAGTACCATGCTGTTTTTATTGTTATTGCTTTGTAATATAGGAAATGCAAATTAAAACCACGCTAAGATTCCACCTCACCCCTGTTAGAATAGCCATCATCAGCAACACCACCAACAACAGGTGTTGGCGAGGATGTGGGGAAAAAGGAACCCTCTTACACTGTTGGTGGGAATGTAGACTAGTACAACCACTCTGGAAAAATATTTGGAGGCTACTTAAAAAGCTAGACATCGATCTACCATTTGATCCAGTAATACCACTCTTGGGGATATACCCAAAAGACTGTGACACAGGTTACTCCAGAGGCACCTGCACACCCATATTTGTTGCGGCACTATTCACAATAGCCAAGTTATGGAAACAGCCAAGGTGCCCCACCACTGACAAATGGATTAAGAAAATGTGGTATCTATACACAATGGAATTTTATGCAGCCATGAAGAAGAATGAAATGTTATCATTCGCTGGTAAATGGATGGAATTGGAGAACATCATTCTGAGTGAGGTTAGCCTGGCCCAAAAGACCAAAAATCGTATGTTCTCCCTCATATGTGGACATTAGATCAAGGGCAAACACAACAAGGGGATTGGACTATGAGCACATGATAAAAGCGAGAGCACACAAGGAAGGGGTGAGGATAGGTAAGACACCTAAAAAACTAGCTAGCATTTGTTGCCCTTAACGCAGAGAAACTAAAGCAGATACCTTAAAGCAACTGAGGCCAATAGGAAAAGGGGAACAGGTACTAGAGAAAAGGTTAGATCAAAAAGAATTAACCTAGAAGGTAACACCCATGCACAGGAAATCAATGTGAGTCAATGCCCTGTATAGCTATCCTTATCTCAACCAGCAAAAACCCTTGTTCCTTCCTATTACTGCTTATACTCTCTCTACAACAAAATTAGAAATAAGGGCAAAATAGTTTCTGCTGGGTATTGGGGGGGAGAGGGAGGGGGCGGAGTGGGTGGTAAGGGAGGGGGTGGGGGCAGGGGGGAGAAATGAACCAAGCCTTGTATGCACATATGAATAATAAAAGAAAAATGAAAAAAAAAACATTCTCCTAATTTCCTTCCTCCAATTTGCTCATTGACTTTGTCTTTATCTCCACACAGTTAACAAATTGGCTGATATTTTTGGTTATCTTCACAGTCAATTACACATTGATCAACTGATTGACCATGTAGCAATTTGATTTGGTTGTTAAGAACAGCTGCAAATATTGGATCAACTTCTGCAGTTGTTAATACAGCTGTCCATACAAGTTTTCAGAAAACAACTTTTGGAGGATGTATAAAACACCTCACATTTGCAAATGGCCCTCCAAATGTTAAATCTGTAGCCAAAATAGTTTAATTCAAATAATTCTTGTTTTCACAGATTTGCACATTGAAAATAAAATTTGATAAGGAACATAATTTAAGATGTTCTGACCTAACAAGGAAATGTTTGCTTAACTTTCTTCTGCATAAAACAGGCAGACATGACTGCTAGATTAACAATGGGTTATGTCAGTCAATATTGCTGTCCATCACTGCAGAAGAGGGTGTTGCCTCTTACAATTGCATTGTTCTTAGTCCTTTTGTTGACTTTGGTGATGCGATCAAAATTCTACATCATTATTAATTTCCTCTTTTCTGATTGCCACTTAAAATTAAAGATAATTTAATTGTTATGAAAGGTGAACTCTGTAGCTTTAATTTCTCTGACAAATCATCTTGCTTCCAATTCTAAGATATTTCTCATGTGTTCTTTAAGAAAAACTTTGCTGACCCCTGCTAGCATTAATACTGCCCTATAGGAAGAACTCAAGGATCTTTTCCACTTACAACACTAGTCCACTCTCCACCCACCCAAGTGGCACCTCTGTGCTTCAGTTCAGGGGCAACAAGAATTTTTCCAAGACACAGGAGGCCCGGATCTTAGAGGACAGAGTTTTTGGTGGGATGAACAAAGGAGTTAAAAATCCTTGGTATTCACAGAATGAAGTTGAGGGATTTATTATTACTATTATTTTTCTTCTCTTATGTCAGTGTCATATAGTGATCCAAGTCTTCCCTTCTTTGAAAACATTTCCATTTAAAAAATAGCAATTATTTTTAATTAACAAATAATAATTGCATGTATTTATGGGGTACAATATGATGTAGGCTTTTTTTTTTTCATGTGTGTGGTACTAGGACTCAAACCCAGGACTTTGTTCATGCTGGGAAGATACTCTACCACTGAACTACATTCCCCAACGTGATGTTTTGCCCTATACATTGTAGAAAGATACAATTAAGCTAATAAACATACCTAACATCTTAACCATTTCAGAAGACCAATTGGTAAGTGGTGTGGAGTTCAGAATTCTTGAGTATAGGGGTAGAAGTATTACATTGCTGATGTGTCTTGATACTATCTTTCATTTCTTTGCTTTGTCATACCATAATTATGGAAAGAAATTTAGTTAGGTTGCCTTTCAGAGAAAAGGGGCAAAGGTAGATATCTGACATTTTCATACAGGCTGGGCACAAAAGAATATTTGAGATTTGTGTATGGTCCATTCCAGCTCACTGGAGTCAAGATACTATTCCATGTTTTCAAGTCAAGCTCCAGTACTAAAGTATGTGTGTTTGCTAGCCTTTTCCACAGAGTATCTGTGTTGTCAGTAGCTTTTTTTGACAAGGATTCAAGATTCCTAGCCAACTTTCCCCTTCTCTACAAACTAACAATGTAGTTATTACAAATGCTGTTCTATTTATGATAGGGTTATGTCCCTATAAACCCATCATAAATTGAAAATATTGTAAGTTGAAGATACATTTAATATTCCTAACTTACCAAGCATCAAATACTACACTGTAGATTACTGGTTGCTTACTCTTGTGATCAATAGCTGACTGGTTCATCTCAAGAGCATTGTACTTCATATTCCCATTGGAAGGAAAGATTCAAATTAAAAAATTGAGGGACAATTTCTACTACATGCATGTTATCTTCACAACATTCATCAAATTGTAAGTCAAACCATTGTCAGTTGAGGACCTTGAAAGGGTAAATGCTACAAATCAAAGTATTTTTGTTGTTTGGAGAGTCTATTTACCAAAATGGCACTGTATTTGAGCTGGAAAAAGACTTTAGGGTATTATGATTAAAATATTGTATAAAAATCAGTGGTATTTGATGTTTGAAAGGTTTATTATCTTTGATGCATAACCTGCATAAACACTAACTTAATTTTATGATTTAAATTATGTATGTTGTTACTCCTTTACATGCTTGGTTTGCTGTAGACTGGTAGATATGTAAATTTCTCACCAGAACTAACTTTTGGTCAGTTTCTCTTATCATTTTTCACAGATTTGTATATTAGACAGACATATTTTAGACTTTGTTCTATTTTCTTCTTATATTTAGTGTTATTCAGGAGGTCTAATGTCATATTGATTTTTTTCCACTTACTGTTCCCTTCTTTGATGGTTTTGGCATTCACATATTATTCTATAATCCTAAATTTCCATCATTTCCAGGAATGGATCTTATTTTATTATTTTGTCCTAATATCTAGTGAAGCATTTAAATATATAAACTTTGTATTCTCCTTTATCTTTGGCAGCTCTTTCTCTTAGGAGTTTCTTTCAGTTATGTTAGAAACAGCTTTTAAATGTTATCTTCATTCCTTCTTATTCATAGGTATAAATTTTCTTGTCACTTTCACTTTGTCCTTTTCCTTTAAATTTAAGATTTCTCAAATTTTTCATCTTTGATACTGATTTGATTTGGTCACATGCACTTTAATTATCACTAGTAGGAATTGTAGTTCTGTTCTTGTTCTGTAGTTTCCTTACATTCTTACACTATTTTGTCTGCTTTCCTTCTTATCTCTGCTATTATCTTTCACCCTTTACTCTTTGCTCCCTTGTTCTAGAGGCCACTTCCATCTTTCCTGTTTTTAAAGACATCAATTATAGTTTGATGAAATTTTTGTTTTTCCTTTTTCTACTGGCTTTCTCTATTCTTTCTTATGCAGATATACATCCATCTAGACCTAGAATTTTTCTTTTATTTCATTAGCCTGGTGTGCTCTTCACTTGGGTACAGGTGGCTTTCATTTTCTAGAAAAAAAGTCAGACTTTTTGTGAAAAGATCTTATGATGTACATTTCTAACAGTGATAGTTCAGAAGGAATGGACTAAGTTGTTCTTTACTTCATGGGAGTGACATCTCAGCTAATGTTTCCCAACGGATGGCTCTGACAGCTTTGGGGACCTTCTGTGACTTTATGGGTCAGGATCTGCCTGGCTTAAATAAAGATTCTTTGGGATTTGTGAAAGAAATCCACGTATTTCTAGTCTGTGTAATTTTTTGCTCTAATGCAGGGCAAACAAAGGAGGATAAATCAGAGATTCCTATTGGTGACTTGGGTTTATCTGTGTTGCTCTGCATGTGTAGCTTTGTTATATGTTGTGGAAAAGAATTTTAAAACACAGCAATACTATTGTTGTGAACCAGATAATTCTTTGGTATGGGGACTGTCTTGTGGGTAATAGGATGTTTAGCAGCCTCCTTGTTCTCTACTCAATAGATTCAAGTAGAAAAATCCCACTCCTAATCATTCAAACCAAAAATATCTCCAGACATTGCCAATGTCCCCTGAGGAGCAAAATTATCCTCTCTTCCTCCCATTGAGAACCACTGCTGTAGATCCTAAGAAAATAATTCTAGATCCATAGCAAATTCTATCTATTTTATGAACTTTCTCCAAAATCAAATAATATCCTTTTGTCTAAATTTTATTGTATTTCTATAGCCTTTTATCTGTCTTCATGGGAATTTAGTAGAATTTGCAAAAGAATTGCTTTTTTTGCTATACAATTACTTTTTGCTATGTATATGTGTATACATACGTACATACATATGTACATATATACATATATATATATATATATATAGTGATGAAGTTTGAACTCAGGACTTTGTACTTGCAAAACAGGCACTCTACCACCTGAGTCATGACTTCAGCCCTTTTTTGACCCTTTTCAGGTCAGCCCAAGCTGACCTGAACTGCAAACATCCTATTTTATGATTCCTACTGTCCTTGCTGGAATGAAAGGCGAGCACCACCACACCCAGTTTTGTTTTTGTTTTTGCTGTTGATTTAGGGTCTCATGAACTATTTGTCTCGGGTGGCCTTGAACTGTGATCCTCTGGTCTCAGCCTCCCAAGTAGTTAAGATTACACACGTAAACTGCCTGTGTCTGGCTTGCTGATGTATTTTGTCCTCATTCATTTAACTGCTAAGTAATCATTGAGCACACAATATACGCCATACTGTCTGCTGGGTCCTGGAATGGCAAACTGGGTAAGATACTCTCCATGCTGATTCTTACCTCTTAGGAATTTGTCTAAGATTTATATAATTGGCCATACTTACCATCTTCAAATTTCCTCTCAGCTTCCTAATAAACTTTTCTTTTGGTTTCTTACTACAACTTCTCTAAATGTAAGATTTGTCAGTGCCTTTAAGATGATAATATTATTTATAAATTTTCAAAGGAGGAGATATAGCATGTGGCACTCCTTAATCTTAATTGATTGTGGAGCTCTATTTTTTCCAGAGCATTTTATGGTTAATCCAGAGCATTTATAGGCCTTGGAAAATATTTATCAATACATTTCTCTTTCATCTAAGAATGAATGACAGTGATCTTTTCAAATTAATATCTAATCTTCACTCTTTCTTCAGAATTTCAACCCAACTGGGTCTCAGAAGATGTTTTCTTTAAAGTTGAATTTAAATTATAAATGCCTTGGCAAAAGGTAAACATTGACATTTTTTAGAACATCTTTTTAAGCTTATTTTCTCACATAGTAAAATTGGGGTTGAGGGATAAATTTAACATTCTAACAACTTAAGATCAGATGTTGAAAAAGGAATAATAGTAAGTAAAAAAAGCACAGAGAAATAAGTTACCTAAATTTGTATTTGACAAACTTGAATGACTTAATTCTGGATAGAAGTCACATGATGATACAGGCCTTCCAGTTCCAGCTACTTAAGAAAGGCAGAAGGATCATGAATTTGAGGTTTATCCTGTTTTTTTTTTTAGGGTAATATTTTTTGATAGTGCTACCAGTGTCTTAAAAGAAGAAACATAGTGTCTATTATTTTTACTTTTTGCTTTTTCCCTTTCCTAAAGATTTTTCAGGTTAGCACGTTTAAACATTTGTTTCTTAAAAAGGGAATTGATTCTTTTGTTCTGTGTTGCTTAATTCAAGATTAAATCATGAAGGGATTTGGAAGAATGTACTAAAGTTTCATCTGTTTTAGTGAGAACAATATATTACAAGATAATCATTGCTTTGTAATTGCTCAAGAAAGTAATAGTTCTTTTTTTTCTTAATTAAAGTTCCATGTAATACTTCTGATTAAATCCAAACCAGAGTAAATAACATACTGGGTTTGGGGGAGCCCACTGAATTTTCCGGCCACAGTTATTTACTGGGCTGGGAAAAGTCATTTACTAGTCCTTCTGAGATGAGGATGTGTGGGCACTTTTATCTTTCTATTCAAGTACAGCAAGTCAAGGATGAAGAAGACAATCTTCCAAGCACTAGGAAACAATATTAAACAGGCATCTTGAGGAAATTGCAAAATAGTTTCTACTTTATCAGAATTTTCAATTCCAGATATCTTACTTTGGAACTTTTATATTACTCTGATGTTGCTCATAAAATGTTCCATTTCAGAAACTGCAAGATTCCACAGAAATCGGTACTTTTTTGTGCAATCTGTAAGGAGAACATAGATTACAATCTGTTGATTGTAAAAATAAGTATTTTGATTTTCTTTTCTTAGCTATCAATGTCAACTTGTTCTTTGTCAAGAAAAAGTGTCAGCTTTCTTTTTTCTAAGTTTGTGTATAAAGAATGAAGTCTTAGATGATCAAACTTCAATATGTATATATTATATTGATGTAGACACCCAAGGTCACTGTGCATTTTATGAGACATAATTTGACCAAGGGCCTGTCTACATGCACAATATAAGGAAGTGCTTTTTCATGGAGTTACAGTGCTAATTGTGCATTGAAACCTGAGTTAGGGATTATGTTTATTTAAAATGAATGGGATAAAGATCACCTATGGAAGCAAATGGAATGTTGCTGAGAAAAATTTATAACCTGACCCATTCTCTTCAATATTCAACATTGATATTCTAATGGAGAAGGCAAACATAGTGTGTATGACATATGCCACATGCTGTTTAAAATACACGTTAGCATATTCAACGGTTGTTTCCCAAAAGAAAATTTTAGAAAATTTGGCAATATTTTAATAAGCTAAAAGAGAAAAATGTATGAGTTAATGTTATAAAACTCTTTCAAAAGCACATAGCACAAAAGTAAGTTCTCTGTATTTGCTATTATTGTAGCCATAATATCCACTGTCAACTTAGTTAATATTAAATTAGCGTTAAGCATCTATCACATTCAGGAGGCTATGGTATAAACTGTAAGTTCCACAAACATGGTATACATAGTCTTTTTACACAAGAGGCTTTCATAATATAAGGTTTGAAAACATGGCATACATAGTGTTTTTACATAAGAAGTTTTCATATTAATGGTAAAGAAGTGCATAAAAAAGAAAATTGAGAAAATAAGACAGTATGATAAGTGCCCAGTGGCATCATCAGTTGTGAGAATGGAAAGGTCTTTGTGGCCCTATGTAAGATATTGATTAATTGGTTTTGTTCAATGAAGATAGTGGAAGGGGTAGTGAATATTACAGGAAGGGAAAGAGAAAGAAATGGGGATAGGACTATATAAAATATTTATAGGCATGCATTACTGGAGGCCAGGCTAAGAATATGAGATGGGAAAGGAATGCCAGAATCAGAGGTTTATACTTGATTCCCTTTAGTCATTGAGAATTTCTGGGCAGAGATAAGCCAGAATGATGTTTCTATTTCAGGAGATCAGCATGGCAGTTATATATAGAGAGATATAGAGAGTTATGTAGGGAGAAAGACTGGGATGCTAATCAGATGGCTAATAGCAATCAAAATGAAAGGATGAACCTGATAGGCACAGACAAAAAAGAATCATGATGCTTTCTTACATTGATTTTTTAATACTCTGAATATTAAAGACCCCTTCATTTACAAAAAATAGTTATTTCAGAATTCTTAAGGATTGTGATCATTGTTTTCATAAACACTAACTTTATTTCTGTGTATAATTAATTGATTATACAATAATAGGTGAAAGAAATAATGATTATAAAGTGCTTGTTGCTTAGAGTATATCTTGTAATCTGGTGTTACAATTTAGACTTTGAATTAGACTGATTATAATTCTGTTATGGACTTTGTGATTTACTTACATGAATTTGGGCAAATTATTTAGCCTCTTGACTGAATATTTTTCATCTGTAAAATACTGATAACAGTTTCCTTATAGATTTATAGTGAAGATAAAATAACATATTTAAAATACCCAGACATCAGTAAATCTTAAGTACAATTAATTTTAGGAAAGTATGTAAAAAAGTATAAAACAGACATTATCCAAATATATCAACACCCTAATCTCTGGAAGATATGTTATTTTATATGGAAAATTGAATTTTGCAGATAGAATTAAGGTTGTAAAGTTGAATATATGGAGATTTTCTTGGATCATCCAGATGTACTCAAAGTAATTCCGTGGGGCTTTAGTGGGAAAGATATCAGAGATCTGAAATAATAGAAAAAGTTTGAAGTTGGAGAGAGACATTACCCACTGCTGCTGACTTGGAGGTCAGAGGAAGGACACATAGGTAACTCCTACCAGCTGGCCCCTAGCTGACAGCAAAGATATTGGGGCTTCTGTTTTATAATCACAACAAACAATTCTTAATCAAACTGGATGATTAAGGGGGAGAGATTCTTGCCCATACCTTTCTGACAACTTGATTTTAACCCTGAGAAAACTGCCAGGTTTCTTACCTATAAAACTATAACACACTAAATTCATGTGGGTTTGACCCTCTAAATTTATGACAATTTTTATGGCATCAATTGAAAACTAATAGAAAAGTGTCATAGTTCAAATTAGATAAAGAGAGAGAGAAGGGGAAACAAAGTTATTTTTTAAAGTATTGACCCTAAATCCCCCAAGTTGGGTGAACAACCACAAATTTATAGATCCAAGAAGATTAGATAATTATTAGCACGATAAATACAAAGTAAACTCCACCTAAATATATCATGCTACGACTTCTGAAAATGAAAGATAAAGACAAATATTGGAAGCAGCCAGAGATGGAGAAAAAAAGGTACTACATTTAGGGAAACAATTATACAAATGATGACTTAATTATCATCCAGATATCAAGGGCCAGGAAGCAATCAAGACTATATTTTCAATACCTTATACCATATACAATAGCAAATTTAAGATGGAGTATGGCCTTAAAGCATAAACTTAAAGCATACTCTTAGAACAAGATATAGAGAATAGTTTTGTGAACTGGGCTTAGGCAAGAATTTCCTAAAAAACTAAAAGTGCACTAAATATGAAAGAAAATAATCATAGATTATACTTTATCAGTTTTTTAAAATCTCTTTTTTTGCACCAATGAAAAGGGAAAGCCAAACTATGGGCTGAGAGAAGATATCTTAAATGCATATCTTCAAGAAAGGAGTTATAGGACTGTGGCATGGCTTAAGTGGTGTAGTGCTTGTCCATAAGTGTGAGATCCTGAATTCAGTGAAATTCCTAGTACCTCCAAAAGGAAACAAAGAAAAAAGAAAGGAAGGAAGGAAGGAGGGAAGGGAAGAAGGAAAGAGGGAAGGAGAGAAGGAAGGAAGGAGGAGAGGAAGAGAGGAAGGAAGGAAGGAAGAAAGGAAAAGGGAGAAATTATATTAGAATTTAAGGAACTCTTTCAAGTGCATAAGAAGGAGATTTTTTAAAAGTCCATTGGAATAAAGGAATTGAATATCTCATAAAAGAAAAAATGGCCAAAAACCATATGTCAATGTGCCAAATATCATAAACCATCAGGGAAATGTACATTAAAACCATAATAATATGCCAATCATAATGTTTTTTCAAAACATAGATAATGCCCAGTGTTGGCAATAACTAGAGCTCCTACATTGCCAGTGACAGAATAATGTGGCATGACTACTTTGGAAAAACGTATTGGTAATTTCTTAAAAATTGAAAAATATAAATCACTTTAATAATTCTACTCCTAGATTTTTATCCAAGAGAAATGAAAACATGTCTGAAAAATATCATGTACACAATTTTATTCCTAATGTCATAAACCCTTCAAATAACACAAATGTTCATCAAAAAGATTATGAATTACAAATTATGATACATTTGTATGATGAAATATAACTTAGAAGTAAAAAATTATCAATTACTGACGTAAACAACTATAGATGGATATCAATAGATTTGAAAACACTTAAGTGACAAAATGCAGACAGACGAATGCATGTACTGCTTGGTTATGTTTACATAAAGGTTAAAAAAAACAGGCAAAATACAGCTGTGAGTATGGCACAATAAGTAGAATGCCTGCCTATCAAGCACAGGGGCCTGAGTTTAATCCCAGTACTTCCAAAAAATAGGCAAAATAATCTATATTGAAAGAAATAAAAATATAGATGCTTGTGGAAATGGAGATTGCATGAAAGGCTGCACAAAAAATTTTGGTGATAGATATTTTCTATATCATATTTAGAAAGTGTTTATTCAAGCATTTACATTTGTAAAATTTATTGAATTGTATACTTCAACACACATCAATTTTGTAACATAATTTAATTAGCAATGGCACAACAAAACAAACATCAGTCCTCTTACCAATGCTGTGATGGCACCACATTCTACTTAGAGAAAAGCCAAATGAAACGAACGGTAATTATCTTGACATTCTTCTTTGGCATATTGATTGAGAAAACAAAACAAAGGAATCTTTTCTCCGATAAGATTTTAAGAGAAACTTGTCACTTGTAATTATATGTGCGTATGTATCTGGTATGATTTGAAGGAAGAAAAGGAAGAGTGAACAATTGCATGATTTATCACTTTGGGTACAGAAGTGTCCCATGAGGGATCATTAAAGTCAACTACCATACACCTTGCTTAGTGAACAGTTGAGACTGGGAGACTCACACATATTGTATACAGTACACTTAATAATAGTAAGGCGGTCAAAAGGGTGGCCAACATCAAGTGGTGTTTTCCAGATGGGTTCTCATGACGTTCTTGGATCCAGTTCATTTTCCTTGAGTTCTTCAAATTATTCTGCTATAGCTCATGTACCAAATTATACCCTGAAATCCCTCTCAACCTCCCTGCCTTCTTTCGTTCCCTTTCCTCTTTCTTTCCTTCCCTCATTCCTTTCTTCCTTCACCAAACATTATTAGCAGATGTATTGCAATGCTAGCAGAGTTGGAAATACATGATTCCTACCAGTGGGAGACTCCAGGTGAATAGGCAAAACAGACAAAAATCCACATGTACTATAAATTGATATTTTAAAATTAAATTAAATTTAAATTTAAATTAAATTTACTTTTAAAATATCAAACGCTAAATTAAATTTTACTTTTAAAATGTCAATTTATAATACACTTGGATTTTTGTCTGTTTTGCCCATTCATCCAGAGTCTCCCACTGGTAGGAATCATGTATTTCCAATTACATGCACAGGACAGCTCTATTTTTGCAGTTTGCCTTTGCATTCCTTGTCTCCAATCCTCTAAACATCCTATGTTTTGCTCTTCTGTTGCATGTATTTTATCTTTGAACATTTTACAGTATTATTTTATGATCAGGGGATTTATAGATAATCAGAGGTGAAAATTTTACTAATACTTGGATAATTCACCAATATTTATAAAGCCATTTCACATACACTTTACAATGTACTAGTGAAGTCAATAACTATTTTATGAGTGAGAAGGCTGTAACTAAGAAAATCATGATAGTTTACACATCCAGGAAGCTGAGACTGGATGTGAAATCCTCCTAAATTATAGCAGAGGATTCTCCACTTTAGCACATTGCCTTAGGTCTTAGCCTTGCCTTTTATTCCTGGTCACTATGTTTTGTAGGTGATAGAACTGCAAAATAATCACATACTCAGTCCATGACTTACTTTATATTCAGCCATTACTTTCATTTTATGTAGAAGAAAAATACATACATGCGTGTGGTAAAATAATCCTTAGCACAAGGTTTTTCTTCTTCATTTTTAACACCAACTATACTTTCAAACCTGACACAGCCATTCTGTTCATTGGAACAACTTCAGCATCTCATGGTAGTTCTTTCAATGGGGAAGAATAAATGACTCAGTAAAGGAACATGTCAGAATTTCTGTCTACAGCATAGATGAAGTATTCAGCCAAACCTGTCCTCATTTCTAACCACTGTCCATCAGGAAAGGTATATATTGATGGGGAAGGGTGACAGGCAAAACACAGTTTGGTGCACACTGATCTAGTCTTAAGTTCTCATTTTATAGATGGGTAAACTAAGACCTAAGAAAATTAAAGTGTTCTCATCAAGATTATTTAATTATTAGGTGGAGCTCTATGAAAGTGACATTTTTGTAGGTGAATTGTCCAATATGGGCAATTTTATAAGGTTCAAATAATAGTGATGTAATGTTGAGAAACCTGATTTTATACTTGTAGGGAATGGTCAATATAGTAGTTTACATGTTCTTCTTACTGTATGTAAAGCGAAATGCTTTCTGAAAGGTTCTGCAGTATTATGTCCTGTGTTTAAATTAAAGTACTTTTGTGATACAGATACACTGTGTAATACTATTCAGTCATATAATAAGGACAGGTGACTGTCAATAATAATAATGCATGTATATTTCAAAACCTTGAAGAAAATATTTTGAATGTTTTCACCATGAAGAGATGAGAAACATTTGAAGAGATAGACATATCTCCCTGATTCAAACACTACACAATGCACACATGCATCAGACTATCACTTGGTACTCAATAAGTGTCTATCATTTTTATGTATCAGTTTAAAAAGTTAAAAATAACGTTTTTAAAAAGGCAGGAAAGATAACTTTGTGGCAGCAAGGGCTCTCACATATGGCCACACTCATTATGCAGGGCACAATTTTGGAGGACACTTTATATTCTAAAATGTCATTAGTAGATTCATCACATCTTACATTGGAAAAAATAATATATTCATACTCTTGAACTTGTTTCTGTTTCTAGTTATCTGACATCAATATTCACAAATTATTTTTACCTCTGTTTCTTTATGCTATCTTACCCTCAAATATCTTTAAATACCTGCCTTTTTAATTTTTTAAATTGTTTATACATTTATTCATATGTACATACATTTTTGGGGCCATCTCTTCCCCTGCTCTTGCCCTCCTACCTCTCCTCCTGTCCCCCCTTGCTTCCAGGCAGAATCTGTTCTGCTCTCTTCTCCAGTTTTGTTGAAGAGAAAGCATAAGTGATAATAAGAAAGACATAGTGTTTTTGCTAGTTTGAGATAAAGATTGCTTCCATGCACATGTGTATTACAACCCGAATTGGTTCATCTGTAACAGACCTCTTCACTACTTCCCAATCACCTTCCCATAGTGGCCTCTGTCAGTTTAGGATTACTTTATTAGCTCCTTTACAGTGGGCACATCAAACACTTTCAAGATTTAGGTTTCCTCCCTTTCCCTATTCTTCCTGTACACATTCTCCCCTTAGTGTGTGACCCATGTCCAATAATATTACTGCATTTGCTTTAGGTCTATAATCCACATATGAGGGAGAACATATGATTTTTGGCCTTCTGAGCCTGGCTAATTTCACTTAAGATGGTCTCCAGTTCCGTCTATTTACTTGCAAATGACAAAATTTCATTCTTCTTTGTGGCTGAGTAAAATTCTATTGTGCATAAATACCACATTTTCTTAATCCATTCATCAGTAGTGGGGCATCTTGGCTATTTCCATAGCTTGGCTATTGTGAATAATGCTACAACAAACATGAGTGTGCAGGTGCCTTCAGCATAACCCAAGTCACATTCTTTTTTGGTATATTTTCCTTTGTGTAATCTCTTGTGGCTTGCTCATTGCCTTTCCATTAATAGCCTATTCCATTGCATGATTCTACATCCATCCCTTCCAGCTCCTCAATGAGGATCTCTTCTTTCCTTATTCTCTTTTCTTCTTGATCAAAATTATCAAAGAGATTTTTGGCTCCACCAAAATCTAAATTTACCAATTCATGTACATAAGGTAGAGGTTATTCTAAATATAGAAACAGAAACACAAAACAACTTAGGAATGGGGTCTCTGTGTTCACCTTTTCTATTTATTTCTGAATATGTAAGTGATTGGATAGGATTAGAGTCATATGTGAAAGACCTGTTTTATTTCATTCTAATACACTCATTATCTGGAAAAATTTGTTTGAAGGCAGTGTTCTAGAAGTGAGGGGAAGAGGAAAACACAGAATGTGGTCCCAGAGAGTCAGTCTGAAACATTTTCTAGGAAAGTGGTTTTGTATTTGAGTCCATTTTTAAGCTAAACCACTAGAATTACTTTGTTTCATCAAAAGTAGGACCAATTTGATGTTTTATTGATTTAGAAATACCATCTCTCTCAGACTTGACATGCAATACATTGACAGTTTGGCTGTTGAGTGCTGTATCTCATCACTAAGCCTTAATAGCATGTTCGTAGTGGATGGTTTGTAGCTCTTTTGTTGTTGCTATTTCTTTGCTTATCATTTTCTTTCTGACTAGGAAGTCAATATAAATAGATATGTGTATCTCATTGTAGATTATAAATTATAGGTTAGAAATAGTTTTGTATTACATGACTTACTTATTTTCCTTTTTGCCTTCTACTCATCAAGATCCAGCAGAGATAACAAATATTTGTAAAGAATAAACACTGAGAAAACAGAATAATCATGAAGAAGTATTATATATATATCTATCTCTTTCTCTCTATATGTATATGTACACATACTATATAAAATTTATGTATACTATACATATGACAGTAAAAATTTTTTTGGGCATTGCCCCAAATTTTATGGTGTTTTTTTGTTTAGGTTCACGTACTTATTAGAAATCATTAAATATCTGGTCCAATGCTTTGTTTCTGCAACAATTTTATTTACATTCCATTCACTATGAAAAATACATTTTTCTAAACTATCTACTTTAACATCAGGACTCAAAATGCCACAAAAAAATGAAGCTAGTTCTATGAAGTCCACTTCATAAAAGATTTCTGTTGGCACATTGTTCAATAAGATATAGATTACAATGATAAGACATACTTGATCATTCATATCTATTTCAATTCAATCCACTTTGGTAAGTACTATTTTAATAGTTTAAAAATTAGAAGACTACTTGGGCATGGCTCAAGTAGTACAGCACCTGCTTTGCAAGTATGAAGTCCTGAATTTAAACCCTAGTCCCACCAAAAAAAAATTAGTTGACATTGGAAACAATTTCACAGGAAATAAACAGATGCATACTCTTCTCTTAAATAGTTTAGTTGGGGTTGGGGGGAATAAGACTCACATATAAGTAGCTATTATAAGAGGCACAATGCTATAGGTAAAGATCTGAAGGAAGAGATGGAATTTCTTTAGAGCCAAGAAAGTTATTAAGCCTTCATGGAGGGAGCTATTTTTGAAATGAAACTTGAAAGAGATGATATAAATACAGACTAAGATGGAAAGGCATTTTAGGAGGAACAAACTGTGAACCAAGTGCAGTCTTAATGTAAGGGCAAGTGGGGTACCAATGAAGGGTTTCCATAGAGATTGGAGCAATGTTTTAGGAAAATTAGCCTGACGGTGATGTTGATGATAAAATTCTGTCAAACACCTCAGCAGATTAAGATTCCAAGGGCATTTTTGGGGGAAGAGGAGATTAGGTGAAATGCAACATGTACTTAATATAAGCCTCTAATCTAGATTCAAAGTATTTGTTTACTCTAACATTACTTGCTGCACACTAAGACAAAAAGTAAAACCACAGAAAATTCTAGAATTTGAGGATTGGTTACAGAATTAGAAGTGGGGAAAAATGGCTAGAAAGAAACACTATATGAAAAATGGGGAGTAAACAGAGAAAAGGGTATAGGAGTACTTCCCAATTAGGTTTTTGAGACTAGCATAATCCTGATAGAAAAACCTGAAAAGAGAAAAATGGAAGAAAATTACAATGCAATGATCCTAAATGAATATGTACTCACAAATTCTAAGTAAGAAAAAAGCCAATGGAGTTCAGTTATACATAAAATGAAAAATGACTTAGTGAAGTTTATACCAGTATCGCAAAGATGATTGAAAATTTGAAAAAAGAAAAGTAACTAATTACACTAATAGAATAAAGAGAAAAACTCATGTGAGCATCTCAATAAATACAAAGAAATATTTGATAAAACCCAGTACCCATTAATGGTTAAAAAAAGAAAAAAAAACCTCTCAGAAAACTAGAAGTTGAAGGAAGCTTTCTAAATCTGACATAAGGTATCTATAGTTCAGAATCTGATGCAACTGACATTTGGTGAGTATTTTCCTGGGAGGTTAGTGGTGCTAGGGATTGAGGCCTGAGTGAAAAGTAGAGTTAGGTCAGACGTAAGTGACTCACTCCTGTAAATCTAGCTACTCAGGAGGCAGAGATCAGGAGGATCATGGTTCAAAGCAGACCCAAGGCAAATACTTTACTAGATCCTATCTTGAGTAAAACCATAACAAAACAGGGCTGATGGAGTGGCTCAAGTGGTAGATCTCATGCTTAGCATGCCTAGCAAGCATGAGGCCCTGAGTTCAAGCCCCAGTACTGGAAAGAAAAAAAAAAAGTAGAGTTGAGGACACAATGTAACCTCCCTTTTTTTTTCTTTTAACAAACTTGGCTATGGTGGGAAAAGGAGAAAAAGAGTGATGTTTTGAGGAGAATGTTAGGATAGAGGGTTTTTTTCTCTGAAAATGGCAAAAAGCTGAGCTATTTATTATTCCCTGACTAGACCATGTAGTTTTGCTTCTTGTGCTTTGCCCATTGCATACTTCTGAGCACTAGCAAGAAGAAATATATACTCAACGAGTTAAGCCTGGAAAGGGCTAAATGTAGGAACTATTTACTAAGATTTGGGAACGAATAGGGAAATCAACAAATGGCCTTAAGGTCAACATTAACTGCCTATATTAGAAAGTTTTTACTATTCTGAGGCCTGAAGTTGTTTTCAGAAACTAGTGATAGCTGTTGCCACAAGACTGAGATTGCCTAACAGGATAAAAATATGCTGAACTCTCTTTCTTCTGAACTTCCCATATGCTGCTGGCATCATCCCTTGGCTGATTCCAGCAGAAGCCTAAAGGCAATGAAGCCTGGCAGTGCAGTCTCAGAGGTCACTCTTTTTGGTCACAAAAGGTAGGGCAAAAAAGGATCTGGTGAGTCTGATAAACAATAACCAGCCCACTCATGCTCTTCTTTAACTGCAATTCCCTTTCTTACCCTTTTGTCTACCCTTCAATATTCAATTCATGAGTGACAATCTGTGTAGACACATTACTTCCCAGTCAAGACCATTGATCTCTCTTCTATTTGCCAATATGTGTCTATGACAAAGAATATTTATGTGACAAACACAGTAATAGTCTGCATTATTGACCTCATTTATCCATATAATCCATAAGCTAAATACTATATCCATTTAACTATTGAGGAAACCTAAACTTAGCAGGTTAAATAATTTGTAAAAAGGTACAGAACTGGTACAGTTGGCTTTCTGTATCCATGGGTTTTGCATCTGTAGGTTCAACAAACTGTGAATCAAACATTTTTGGAAAAAAAACTAGAAAAAATAACACAACATTAAAATTATATGAGTAAAATGCAATATAATATTATATAACATTTACTTTGTATCTGGTATCATAAGTAATCTAAAAATGTTTGAATGCGTTTGGGAGGATATGTGTAGGTTGTATGTAAACAAATACTGTATCATTTTATATAAAGAATTTGAGCATCCTGTAGGTGTTACTGGAGCTAATCTCCTACAGATACCAAAGTGCTGCACTGGCAATATCAAGGAGTCCCATACTGCCTTTATCACTCTGTGCCACTCCAGTGCTTCCTGTTAACACAAATAGTACACTTAAAAAACTACCTTACTGTGTACACATGTATGTAAATGGCAAAATGATACCTGTTGAAACTATTCCAAGAATGAGGAAAGGGCAGATAAAGGAGAATGATGGAGGGGGTGAATTCAAATATGATATATTTGATATATTGTAAGAGCTTTTGTAAATGCCACCCAACACAATAATTTAAAAAAAATCCCCTGAAAAAATATTCCATTGTATTTGTTGAAATTTGAGTAAGAAAAACATTCATGCAGCAAATGATGGTCTTGGAGTATCACTAGGAAATTATCTTGTCAGGGAACCTTCATCACTAGTAAGATGTTAGTTCCTGTAAGACAAGGGGATTTTTAGAGCCCCTGGGTTCATACCCAGGATGTGTCCCAGAGAGAAATGAAATGACAAACGCATGGAGTAAGAGTTTCCTAGTCATGGTACTTCAAGCTACAAAAGAAAATGTGTTAACCAATATAGCCAGAAAGTTCAAAGTAAACCTGACTTCATAAAGATAAACCAAAGGGTTCAAAAGTTCACACAATGTCTTTAGGGCTCTTTCTGTCCTCCACTCTCTCTCTTTCTCCTTCTCTCTCTCTCTCTCTCTCAGCTTTACTTGCTATAACTTTTCCTTATTGATTCGCTCAATTTTCTCCTTCTCACAGATTTTGTCTATTCCTATTATCAACATTAGGTTTACTTGACATTGTCTTAGTACAAACAGTTGAAATTTAGATTTTATTTCTAATATCCATTTACCAATTTAGAGAGGCCTCTGTTAAATGCTCACTTTAGGGCCTATTACTTTGATAGGAAATTTCTCAGAATAATTGGTCATGTTTGACTACACATCTACCACTAAGACTGGAAGAGGTAGTAGACTTAGAATGTTTAAAAAATGGAATTTGATGGAAAATATGCTAGGTAGTTTAACTACACAATCCTTATCCTTCTTTGCACCCAATCTATTTTTTAATTAAATATAATTTTCTTTCAAGTCAAGATTTGTTTGTTGTTTGTTTTTAGCTTCACCATCAAGCTCCTCAGGAAGTAATATGCATTAGTCTGATCAAGAAGAACTATAGTGTTTTCACCTTTGTGAAAAGATTTGTTCTGTACAGCTTACCTATATTACAGTTTAACAATATCATCCCTCTCTTAAAAAACACATGGGCATGGTTTCATATTGAATAATGCATTAGATTAATTTTCACTTTTTTCAGGTTTCTGTCATCCATTGACATATACCTGACAACCTAAATTACTTTTCTCTTCTGACTACTGTTTTGATATTTCGTATGCTTTTGAGGTCAACAAGAATTTGATGAAAGTTAAAGACATGCTTTCTAGAAAAATACATACATAAACATGGTAGGGTGTTTATAGTAGGGTCCTGGCAAATTCATGCATCTCTGAAGCTTAACTTATGATGTGGGAGAGCAAATAAGGGCCTTGGATAGGACCTTACCTAAAGAGTATGGAATTTGTTTATTATGTGAGCCTTCAAAGTATTTTAGCAGACAATGTCCAATTTGCATTTTATAACTTCATCAGTAGAGGAGAGATGAATTTGAGGTAATGGAAAAGGCAGGTTGCAGGAAGCTCAGCAGAGAGACAGACATACATGTACAGAACATGAAATAGGTAGGATGTGACAGTTCACTCTAAGTGGAAGTTAGGGGAGGAGAACTCTAAGATGAGTCTCAAGTTTCCAGATGTACTATGGGGCATTCATTGAAAACAGAAAAATCATGATGAAGGGAGTGAATTCAAGTATGACATATTTGATATATTGTAAGAATAATTGCAAATGCCACAATGTACCCCCACTGAACACAACAAAAAATAAGAAAAAAAAAACCAGAAGAGGAGCAACCTTGAGAGATTATAGTGAGTTCTATTCTACATCTATGCAATTTAAGGTACGCGTCGAACAGTTGGACAAGTTGAAAAATCTTGAATTAGGTTCTCAAAACTTAGTATTCATCAGTCACTTAGAGGGCTTATGAAAAGATAGCTTGCTCCACCCCCAGAGTTTTTGACTCAGTAGGTCTGAGGAGTATTCATTTGTATCATTTCACAGGTAATGTTGATGCTGCTGACTCTAGAAGCTGGAGTGAAAAGCACTGATGTAGATTTCTGTTGTTGGGTTTCCACACAACTTTTGTTCTTGCAATGTAACCCATTGCAAGAGAATTGCTCTTTTTTTTTTTCACTACAGTCAGTCTATTCTTCATCTGAATATACACATTCATGTGATTAGACAAGGAGAAAGCCATCTTTGTAGAAGAGGAAAGCACTACACAGTGAGAAGTCAGGAACAAGGAAGGAAAGAAAAAGAGAAAAGAAAACAAAAAGAAAGAGGGATGTGATAATCTTTGAATCATAGTCATTTTGGAAGCTAGCATAGCTCTTTCCTTCCCAATTGTTTGAGTAATAAATTCTTCTTTCTTAAACTGGTTAGAATGTATTTCTGTGATTTTCAAATGTAAACATGTTTTTCTTATGTATTTAAAGGAACTTTTGAGATTTGTTCCCTTTAAGCTATGTTTGGGTTAATAAAGTTGATAAATATTCCTTCTTTAAAAGAATCCGAGAGTATGCACATATTCCAACCCCCCAAAAAAGATCACCATAATTTGAATTCCCTAGTATTCTTTAATTTGTGTTCTTGTTCCTACAAATTTTAGTGAAGATCTCAGTTGAGTGAGTTTATTGATTTGGTTACTCTAATAAAAGCACAAATCTAGTTAGAAACATAGATGTTTGCAAAATTAGCCATGACATATGTGCTGGTATGTGCAATGCTTAATAGCTTCTGCTCTGATGGTGAGGCTGTTCTTATTATTGATTTAGAGGGAAACATTCAGGTCTCTATCTTTAGTATTTAGCAAGCAGCACTGATTAATACATATAGCTGCTCTTACTACATTTTCTTGTAGTACAATGAAATTAATAGGAGGGAGACCATCTGAGACACATTAATTAACAGCAAAGAGAAACATTTTAACCTGTTTGCTCTGTTTCTTTAACTATATAGATAATAAGTTTTCATTGTTAAAATTTAGTGCTCTGCAATACCTTATGTAATGTGAATTACCTTCCTGTTGGGAGCCAGAAAAACTTAGTGCAACATGCAAAATTCCCAGATAGCACCAGATCATATTCTTGATTTTCTCTGAAATCTCTCTCCAGTATGCTTTTTTTGGTATTTTGAGGAACTTTAAGGCATCTGATTTTCTGTGGAGAAAGGAAAAAATTCAAGTCAGTAATGACTTGAAAACATTTCCCCACTCCTTGTATCTCTGACTGTGTAATACCATTAATCTTCTTCTTTACTGTTAATGGTCTTCCAAGTTCTTAGTAAGAGTTGAAGAAAGCTCAAAATTCACATTGTTTGGAAAGCACATTTCTAATCCTAAGAATAATGTGGAACTTTTGTTTTGATGAGGCCTACATTCCCATGACAGGAGCTTAATAATCTACTTTTATTAGATAAATAGATAATAAATTACATGTCACTGCTTAAGATATCATTTTAAACAGAAGCTTTAGAGAGTGGGGTTATTTTGTATCCACAGTTGAAAAAATGAGTTAAGAACAAACCATACAGCTGTTAATGTCTAGTTTCTTTATTAAATTACACATGCATAAAGTTCTACCAGGTCTATTTAATTTGTGCCTCTGGCTTCTGTTTAGGAGAGCAGACAGATAGTACACATTTCCATGATGTAGCACAAATAGGAACCTTATTTCATTTGTTAGTCGACTAGAAGTTGGACAGAGCTTTTTTGAAATATAAAACAGAGTTTCCCACAAAGCTAACCTCGTTTTCTAGGATTCTAACATCGCCCTGACCATATGTCTCATTGAATTATTACAAAGACATCCAACTGTTTAGGTTATTTCTATTTCTAGTAAACAGATGCTAGTTGTATTTTTTAAATTATCTATGAGCAAGTCAAATTTCCCTGTGAAGGAGTTATCAGTACTAATGTAAAATAAATTTTGATTATCCTAGTTCAAGTAGAGGAAATGACGTGCATAAAAGAGAAGGCTAGAGAAGTAGAGAAGGGTTGGAAAAGTTGATTGAGAGCAGAATATAGTTTCTAAGCTAAGGAGTTTGAAATTAATTCCGGTACTGTGGAGGCTCCTTAATGTAGTTGGCCTGGGTCTCTGAGTGTCTCTGAAAGTTTAAAATTAAGTCATATGTGAAGGCTTGTTTGAGAATTTCCACTCCAGCAGTACCACAGGGCTCACCCCCTGAAGTGAGAGTGGGAGCTGCCTTCTTTTTATCCAAATGATCACTTCATTTAAGACCCAGTGTATGCTACTCAAATAGTCCCTGTATCCATCCTCCTGCCAGTCTCCTTCTGATAGATGCAGAAAATGCTACTATAGGCCAACTTTTTCATGCAGCAGGCTCTCAAAAACTTTTTTCAAAAGTATGACAAGCCAAAGCAGTATATTATGAGTTTTCAGCATTGTACACATTCAAAGCATGCAAAAGGAAATGGGCAAGTGTAGTCATCACTAGCAGAGGTTCTAGAGTCTGAATTCCTTGGTTCAGTTCCATGTTCTGATAATTACTACTGTATGACCTTGAGAAAGTTATTTAACTTCTATTCATCTTTATAAAATGAAGCTATGCTGAGGCTATGTATGGGCCTCCTATGATTATTTCAAGAAATCAATGAGTTATTGCCCATAAAACATTTATAACAGGATACAATAGACAGTAATGTCTCTAAAAATGCCAGAAATTTTTCTATAGATTTTGAGCTGATTAGAGTGCTAATTAGATAATATTGAAAAAGCAAGGTCAAGAAAATGTGATTTCAAATCTTGGCTCTGCTGCAACCAGCTATGTACACTTGGGCTTCTCCCAGCCTGTCTCAGTATCATAGGGCTGATTGCTCATAGGAGGAGTTTGTTTATGAGCAATACAACACTAAACCTGATATGGCTTAAAATCTAAAGTTAGATATTGCTTTGTATAATAAGTATTCCATGGGGATAGAAGTACAGTATACATTCTCTGACTATTGTTCAACCCTTCTCTTTATCAACTTTGTACTCTTTCTGACTCTTTCCATGCTCCAAAATTTGTGACTGGAGGATTGTTAACAAGATCCTTCTTTTCCTATCTAAAGGGAGCGTGAGATTTTCTTAGCCAATTATGAAATACAGGTCCTTCCCTTTGCCTGTGATAGCCAGGGAAATGTTGAAGCTGACTAACTTTGACTAATTAGAACTCTCCTTGAAGGGAGAGTGGTAACCTGAAATAAAATCTGGGTACTATTTGGGTGGAGGAAGGAAGAAATGGATATTGCCTGGGTAGTCAACTCTAACCACCACAATTTATTTTGAATTATTAAAAGAGATAAAATAGGTAGCAGTGAAATATGTAGCATGTTGCATCACACCCAGTGCTGCACCATAATGCTAACTCCTCATTTCTTTTTGTTACAAGTTCCTTATCCATGAACACTTATTAATGTGAGAATTTACCTGGAACTGGTAATGATTAGTTGAAAAAATGAGAGTGGGGGAAGGAGCAAGACAAAACGAGTCAGAACAAATTAGAAGTTTATTACAATAGTTCAGATAAAAAGTAATAAACCCCCAATACCTGATAACAATTAAACTGGAAGACAGTGATGAATGTGAAAATATTATGGAGCTAGAATTTATAGGATTAGTGATTGACTGATGATAGGGATATAGTAGGAGAGGAAGTAACTCCTAGATTTCAATCTGGTTGTCAGAGAGAATAAAGTATCTTTAACACACAGTTAAGAAGAGCTGTTTTGGGTGGGGTGGAATGATGGCTTTGGTTTATGTAGTGCTTTGAGTTCAAGGCTCTGGCAGAATATCCAAGAAGATAATTTTTAAGAATTTTAATTATGGGTGGAAACCACACTCTTCGGGTCATTCAAATAAGGGCACTGGATTTGGTAACATTTCAGGAATGATAGTACATCTAATAGCACAGGGTCAAAGAAATCATTAAAAAGCAGTACATTTCTAGGTACAAGAGAGAGTGGCTAGCCAAACAGATATAGTGCAGTAACAGAGGCCAAGGAATAAATTATTTCATACAAAGAGATATTCAACATTGTTGAATGGTGCAGATGTTTCAAAGAGTTTAAAAATAGAGAAAAGTCACAGCATTCTGTGAAGAGAAGGTCATTGTTACCATTAGAGGAAGAATTTCAGTAACATAAGCAAAGTAAAGCCATTTAAGATACAAAGAAAAGTTTCCACGGATAGTTATTGTTTCCAAGTTTTGGTGTTAAAGAGAATGGCAGGGAGTTGTAAGGGAAGTATGTGGCAAGGTTGAGGGAGTCAGTTTTTGTTTAAACTTAGAACTGAGATTTGTCAGAGAAGGAAAAGAATCAGTGTAAGAGAAAAAAAAAAAAACGGAACTGCAAATAAGTAAGAGAGGCAATGATAGAAACATCCCTGTGTTTTTGAAAACTTATTACATGACAGTCACTGCTATAATTCCATCTTTCAAAGGAAGAACCTGAGTTGTAGAATGTTAAATGCCTTGCAGAGGATTATATAGCTAAAGAGGGAGACAGCCAGGCTCAGAATCCAGGGATGCTAACAACCCCTTATTCTCTGTCTTATTGCCATGTAAGGTGGCAAGGTGACCAGGACCACCTTTGAAGAGTCACAGTCACTTTGGCAAAGGAAGAGGGCACTTCTTTTTCAAATTCAGAATAAAGGAAGAGAGAAAGTAAATTTGTGGAAGAATTTGAGATGGAGGAGCAAATTGAAATGTGCATGAAGTAGAACCTTAATTTGCTACTTAGAGCTCTGCCTCCAGAATATGAATCGGGAGGATTTCTGAACCTTAAGAAAACAGAAAAGTTTTCTAATGTATAGTAAATGCATTCTTGCCCTTTCACCACCTCTTAGGCCAAATTTAACAGGAGTTACATATGAGTTACATATTTTAGTAAAAATATATTTCAATTTAAAACTTTTTAAAAAAGTGATTGAAACCTATGAGAAGGGCATGTAAATTTAAATGCTAATCATCTTATAAATATTCATATAAAGAACCATTTGTTCCATGAAAATTTGAAATTGGTTAATAGTTGTACTTATGATTTGACCAGTGATAGGAAGAAATACTTTGATAATTGCTGCTTTATTCATACCTAGTAGCCATCTTCAGCCAGCTGAATATTTTGCATCATTGGCTGTAGGAATAAAAATCCAATTAAATGCAGAGAAAGTGAGAAGTTAATTCTTAATTTCTGAGGTTTCAAAAGCTTACTCCTCAAAAAATGGACATAAAATTTATGTAACTTAAATTGATTAAAGTGAAATTTAGGGCAATAAATTTCTGTCATTAGTGTTTACCTCCAGACCATAAGACCATTGTTTTTAAACACAGAAAGAGAGCAAAACCAGGAATAAATAGGTTGCTGTGGTCCCAAAGACGTGATGTGAGCAACAAACCCACTAAGGTCTGAAGAAATAGTCAGAGGAGACTTTTCAGGGGCTGAATTCAAAGAGGAAGGTCAGGCTTAGTGTATCTGTATAGTACATCTAGATAGATGCGCCTGTAATTGATTTAGTCTTTTTTCCATTCCATTGTCAGAACAGTGAGAAAAGTAGACAGAGTATCTCCTATGTGCAGGAAGGTAGCACAGGAAAGGAAAAGGACTGTGGGAGACTGAACTTAGTTTTCCTTAGCCTTAGAAGGAAGTATGGGAAACAGAATGGTCCAAGAAAAGAACGATAGAGTTAACCAAGGAGAACAGAGCCCATCTTTAAGAAGACAAGAACAAGGGATGACTCAGAATTCTGGCATGGATAGATGACCCAGGACAGAAGTGCCTGGTTTCTCATCCCTGGATAGACCCTATGACATTCCCTTTATGGATATCAGTAAATATCACCACAGTAACATTTCATACTGTAACAACAGATTCATTAATTTTTTAAGTCAGATTCACATTAGTGAGGGCTTTCATTCCTTTTTAATTCAAGTATCTATTGTTAACTACAAGTTAAAAAATATTATAGTACCCTATTAGAAAAAGTAATTTTAATATATTCTTAATATTTGCCATATAAAGTCCTAGAGATATATTGTCATCAGGTATATTAATAAACCAGTACATTTTAAACCAAAAAATGAATAATATTTTATAATGTTACCCAAATGCTTTATTTAATAATCAGTTGTGATCAAGGTAGATATATGGTATATTTAACTGAGTCTTTCATCACCTGCCATATGGAATTATTTTTGCTATTGCATGTGGATAATTATTTAATTTTCTAAAGAGCTATGCTTTGTTGAGAAAAGGTTTGGGTCCCACCCAGCAGTTCAGGCAAACAAAAAGAAAACTGCCTTCAAAGCAGCTCAGCTCCACAGAGACCAGGCTGGGGATGACAATCTAAGGCTGCATAAGTCAGCACTGACAGAAAAAAATGTTTTTTGTAGATGGTAATAGTTTTTCTGCTTGTTTGTTTTGAATACTTGGAGGCAGGGAGTTGGAACCAGGAAAATAGTATGGGAAGTGAGCGCAAAGGACTATGGGACTACTTGTGAGTAGCTGATAGAGAATCTCATTTGGGTGTATTCTTCTTTTCCAATAGGAATGATGGTTTTGTACCAGCTGCACAGTGGAGAGGTGCCCCATGGATAGGTGTTAGCCCACTGTGACCTAAACCCGGAAGACCCCGGATGATAGCTCTCAAAACTTTCCGTTTAAAAGGATTTTCATTGGAATGAAACAACTAGATTTTACATATCTGTTGATCAAGCATGATACATAGATCCTAAGATATGGAAAGAGAAGCCTTGTCCAATGAAAACACCTTCTTGGCTTATTTTTCTCTTCTGTAAAATGAGGTGATCATACTTTTTCTATATGGCAGCATTATTTTGAAGAGCAAGTAAGATCATGTATGAGACAATATTTTTGCAAGCTTCTATGTATTTCAGTGTATAAACTGTTTGTGTATAGTTGTAAAGTTTGCTGTACAAAGTGCTATACAAATAGTAGTTTCTTTAAAAAGTTTTTTTGGGGTCTTCTGTTTTTCCCATGCTCTTTTACCATTTGCAGTTTTATTGTGTTTTCCCTCTTTTTCTGAGGGAAAATTAACATTTGTCTCCTTCAGTGTTTTTCTTTAAAACTCCACCCATTTTTATCAGTTACCTGATTATTTTTTCTCAAATGCACTAACTTTTGCTGCAATTGGCATTTTCCTTTTATCTTTAATATCTATGTTTTATTACTTTGATAAATTCTTGTGTTGAACATTCACTCAGATGTTTTTATTCTTCTTTCTTATTTAATAGTGAATACATTTAAGCCAACAATATTGCTCAGTTTGGATTTGCTCATTTTCTAAAAACATTCTCTTTTTATTAATTTCTCAATTGACAGAAAGCACACTTTTTATTTCTCCTTTAGCTCAAAATAGTTTATTTTGGGGAAAATAATTTATTTCAAAAATTTCTTCATATACTTCTGCTATTTATTTTCAGTTTTATTTCATGGGAGATCTTTCCATCTTCTGATGTCTTCTTCAATTTTTCTTCAGCGATTTACAGTTTTTGTTGCAGACAGCTTTACTTCCTCTGTTATATTCATTCCTGGGTATTTTTTGAGTCTAATGTAAATGGGATTGTTTTCCTTATTTCTTTCTCAGTCTGTTCATTGATGTTATATAGAAAAACTACTGATTCTTTTACATTGATTTTGTGTCTTTCTATTTTGCTGAAGGTGTTTATATTGTCTAGGAGTTTTTTAGTGGAGTTTTTAGGGTCTTTTAGGTTGAAGATCATGTATCTGCAAAGTGTTTTTGTATAGTTATGAAGGTTGCTGTACAAAGTGCTATACATATAGTAGTTTAATTATCTTTGAAATTGCAATTTAAAAACTTTCCTAAATGCCTTAAAATGTAATAAATAACTTAAGCAATCAAACAATTACACAATTATTTCATTCCTTTCTTTCTCCATTTTTATTATTTTATTAGTCAGTATCCCTTTAGATAGTGTTTAATAAATTTTATTTATTTATTAATAAATAAATAAATTTTATTTATTAATCAGCATCCCCTTAGATACTGTTTAGATACTGTCCACTTTTTAGAAGTGGACAACCTAGAGAAAGGAGGATCCCCAAATCTCTGACTTTGGCCAACAGGTGGGCCAGGATCCAGGTACTGCCCATATTTTCAGCCTTGGTTCCTCCCACTCTCCCCCCACAAACCTTTCAGTTGAAAATCAAATAGCACCTTCTTGCATTTGCATTTATTCCTTCTTAGATTTGGAGTGTGTTATTCTTAGATTCATATGCATCCTTCAAGACCTCCTCAGGTATTTCTTCATCAAAGCCTTTCCTGACCACTTTATGTTTTCCCCTCCTTATGTTAATACCAAACAGAGAAATGGGGTCTTTTCAGGGGTGATCTCCCTAGCTCTATTGAGGGTCTGTGGCATTGCTGCCCAGGGGCAGAAATTATGCCTGTTAATCTACTTACCAGAATTTTGGCTTCAGGAAGATAGGATTGGGTCTTTTTTCATTAATATAACCTTATAACCTCAAGCAACACCTGGTCTACAGTCAATAAATATTTGATGCTTGCTAGGCAATGAGGAAGAAGTTTGAGGCAGGCTACAATTAGGGAAAGTTTGGGATTCATAGACAAATATTACATCTCAGATTAACCATGCTCTGGCTTGGCACTGCCCTCATCTGGCCTGGGAACCAGTAGATCACTCAATGTCTCTCTTAACAAGGCAATGACCCAAACTCAGGAAGTCACCCCAAAGGTCAAAAGGACCCAAAGCTAAAAGTTTTTTTTCTTTTAATAAATATTTCAACCATAAAATGTGACCCCATTGTTCTTACTTTAGAGACAACCCACCTTCAGTGTGTTGAAGGAGTATCCCCTCCCATCAAACTTTACTGTCACTTTTACTTAATCGCCTGCTGGAGGCAATAACCATGGCCATTTTTCTGGCAGCATCTCAGAAGGCAGTTTAAGGCCTGGGGAAGTTTGGGTGCAGCATACCCCTAACTAGCCCTCCAGGACCCCACTGGTATTTGGTGGCCTGTAGCACAGGACAGGTTATGGTGGGGGATGGGTGGGCAGGAACCAGCCCAAGTGCCTATGGAGATGGCCAGCCATGGCTAGCATGCCTCTTGAGCCATGTGGCTGCCTGCACCAGGGGGTTAGAGACTCTGGCAAGCACTTTTCACACAGTGCATTTTTGGCAGAGCAAGCCTATAGGCTGCCAGGTGCAGAGACCTGGAGCAAGGAGCACTGTAGGGGATGGTTAAGGGAGAGGGCAGCACACCGCTGGGTCCCACAGCCCTGCAATTTGGCGGGAGTGTCAGGTGGAGGACACTTTGTCCAATGGACCCAGGACTCTCACAGCTACTTTGCCTGAGGGCAGAGCTCAGCTCATTCCCTGTGCAGAAGTAAAAATAGTAAAAGAGTAGAAATGATCCTCTACAGTGCAGGGTCTGGGGCCTTGCTATTTCTCCTGGCTGGCTCATCCCCTATGGGACAATTAGATTTAATTGAGCCCAGCCTAAGAGTCATTTTTAATAAATCTCATTGTTGCTTAATTTGGCCAAAAAGGTCACATTCACTGACTTCTGATCTGGTTGATGTGTTACTCTGCCTGCTCCATGGGATGAATCTGACTTTCTGGAAGAAACGTTGACTTTCTGGGAGAAGCTACCCCTGTCTCTGGTGGACAAAACTGCCAAATTGGCAGAATCTGTTCAGAGACAACTGTTCAGAAAAATAGTTTAAGAGGATGTGACCCCTGGGTGGTCGGCCTCCTCCAACTTCTTAGAGGAACAGGTGGCGTTTTGCCACCCAAGTTGGTTCAAAAAGAATACACAAATGAGGTGACTTCTCCAGACCCAGATGGAGTCAATTATGCCAGACTTCTAAGAATAACCAAAGCCAAGAGATTTTATAAAAGGGCTGTTATGCATTTGCTCTAATTTTTAAGCCTTCTAGGCTTCTGGCAAAAGGCAAACTCATGTCTTTGGCCAAGGCCTTCTGTTTAAACAAAGGCAGTTTAATTTTCAATAGTGTCTAACTTCTGCTTAGGGACGCTGTGAGTCTTCTTTCTGTAAAGAACTGACTCATTGATGTTTACCTGCTAATTGGACTGGCACCTGACCCTGGCACACCTGGCCCCTAATATAGAACTGCCCCCTACAGTGGCAGTCCAAATAGAGGGTCATCTAAAGGTTAAAAATAGCTACAGGTATAAACAGCTTTCGGAAAAGTAACTAAGACTCTGTCACTTTTCAAAATGAAAAGTTAGATTCTTTATCCTTCCTGCTACACCTGGCAGGGCTCCTTCTGATGCTCTTATCATTGTTCATGTTCAGTTCATGCCTTCTAAACCACATTTATCTCTTCCAGAATAAAAGCCTTTAGGATCCAAATCATGAGGCAGCAAAGCTATCTATCTCTGCAGACAAATGAGATCTCCATGAACAACCCAGATCTCCATTAGGAACCTTGACTGTGCTAGACAATCATTCAGGCAGCTTATGTCCAAATGAGCTCTAAGGGAAAGAAATAGGACAGACAATTTCCCCTTGCAGATAGTGTCTGCTACCTCTTGGTTGCTCAAAAGTTTAAAACTGGTAAAAAACATTATATCTCATATTAAGCTCTGGCTCAGGGACTGCCCTCACCTGGCCTGGGAATCACCACAATCCTCCCCTCACTTTTTGGTTATTGGATGGGAATCACCTGGTTCTGCCCTTCCCATGGGTTAGTGTAGGTTTTTAAAGCACCTGAAAAAAGAGAAGCATGCTCTTGGTCTCCAGATTCCATCTGTGCCCACCATGCTCCCCTTTCTATTATCCTTTCCTAACTTTCAATAAACTCCATTTAGACCCACATGTCCTGCGATGGATTCTTCCCATGGGACACAAAAGAATTTGGAAGTTTTCTGATCACAGATTGCACCAGTGCATTAACAGGTTGATAGTTGAAATTCTTTAGTGAAATTAAGATTTGCAATTTTCTGTTTTAAGAATTCAATGTACTTTCTTACTATGGTAAAACTATACATACAGGTTTTCATTTCAGAAGAATTATAGATTTTTTCATTTCTGTGTCCATGAAATGATATTCAAACTTATTGGGAATAAAAATGGACAAATAAAATTTTTTGCTTTACCTTTTTCCAGTAGGAATGATACCAGCACTGCCACGGTCTGTTTGTTTAAAGTCATAATGACATGGGTATGCCAAGTGTTCTCTACCAGCAAAGTGAAGTAAAAGCAATAAGTAGGAAATCATCTTGATATTTCAAAAAAAAATTACATTGCAGTCTGATTTAGATATTCCTGTAAAAAATGTGGTTAGGTATTCATTTGTCATAAATAATTTCCTTAGTTTTTCACTTCCCTTAGTATTATAGGTTGTAGAGTTGAGATAATTGAAAAATAAAAAGCATGCTTATTCTTCTCAGGAAATGACTATGTGCTTTATTGGAGTTTGGAAAGTTTGTTTTGCAGAACCACTGCCACGTACCATGGCACTGACTGCAGAGCTGTTGGGACAGTACTAAGTTGATTTCAGTGTGAAGACCAATAAGGCTTTTTATCAAGTGCTGGCAATTCAGTCAAATAGCACCTGCTTCAGCTCAAAGAGAAACTGCTAACCTGAAATTAATGCTTATGTTTCTCATCCAAGCAAGTAATTTCATTAACAAATTAGATTTCTTGGAGGGTTAATTGACACAATCTGGTAATTTAGAGACTTGTCATTAAAAATTAGGCATATAGGGAAACAACAACAACTCAACTTCGGCTACCTATCCCCTGGCAGGAAGAGCATCTGAAGGAAAAACTGTAGAAGAAAGATCACATACGGTTCTACAGTAATCATGCACTGAATCTCTTTGGATTTAGCAAAGGAAAAAATAAAGGTTATTTTTTAAAAATCTAACTACATGGAAGATGTGGAATTTTATTTAAAATATTGCAAATGTTTCTGTATTATTTTCTAGACAGGTAGTAATAATAATAAGTTTAACTTTGCTTTATATAATAATAAATGAAGATCTTTTGCAAATTCCTTAAAATTCAGTAGCTCCTGAATTCCAGGACATGGTATAACCTATACTTTTTGACCTCTAATATTTTTCACATAATAATTGTCTCTTTTTATGTGAAGTGCTTACACATTATAGAAAGATGGATGACAGAAGAGTTAACTATAATCTTAGTAGTTTACAAAAGTTAGTGCTTTAAAATTCTGTGCCTTAATTTGTGTTCTACCTTGAGATCTTTTCTCTGCCTTCCTTAAGTCTGTGTAGCAACAACATTACTTTTTCTTAGAAGAGTTGACCAACCATCCAGTTCCAAATTTTTATTCCTTCTCAATATCCTTTTGCATTTAATTCCTAGGACACTCATTTGGTACCTAATTCCATGCTACATTTAATTTGTTTGTAGTTGTTTTTCCATTTGTTCTATGTGTTCAGATTATCCATTACAAATAGGGGCTCCATTTGTGGTACTAATCATAATTGTATTTGTTTGTCTGGCTTCCTCCAACATATGGTTTATCAAAAAAAAAGGAGTGAGCAATATAAGTATATATGTATATATTTAAAGTAAGAAGAAGCTAATGGCAAAGAAGAAGAGCTGTGGTATAGTTTAGACCTGCAATGTTCCCCAAAAGTTCGTGTGTTGAAGGCTTGGTCCCCAATGCAGCAATGTTTAGACAGAAGTGGAAGGTGATTGGATCATGACAGCTTTAACCTTATTAATGGATTGATCCATTGGTGGATTCATACCTGGATGGACTATTGGGAGGTGATGGAAATATAAGGAGATGGGACCTAGTTGGAAGAAATAAGTCACTAGAGTCATGCCTTTGAAGGATATGATTTGTTTCTGTCCCCCACTACTTGCTTCCCCATGATGTATCTGCCTAAATGCATTGGAACAAGCTGACCATTGTCTGAAACAGTGAGACCAATAAACCTGCCCTTCTGATTAACACAGAAGATTGATACCAGGAGTGTGGTCATTGCTGTGACTATACCTAACAAAGTGGTTCAGAAATTTTTGGACCTGGTTTTCAGAAGGAATTTGGGAAAGTTTGGAGAAACAGAGTAGAAAAGACCTAGAATGCTATAAATGGAGCTTAATGGATGACTCTTGTGGTTGCTTAGAATATCGACTACTAAGAATGTGCTGAGTGAAGGCTGGGGTCCAGAGCTGAAGGCAGAAATGAGGATTCTATTAGGAATTGGCCTGGAGGCCATTTGTGTTACATTTTGGCAAAGAACTTGGCTACATTTTGTCCATCCTCTAAGACTTTGTGGGAGGCTGAGTTTAAATGTGATGTATTAATTAATCTGGCAGAGGAAATTTCAAGGCAGCACAGCATTCAGGCTGTGTTATGGGCATTGCTGGCTGTGTTTACCCAGGTTTACAATGAGAATGAAGACCAAAATGCAGAGCAAAAAGCTTCACTTAAAAAAAAGCCAAGTGCTTTCTTTTTAATTTTTATTTGCCTAATGATGAAAGAAGCTGGACATCTTTTCATGTTTGTCATCTGTATAGCCTCGTTGGTGGAATGTTTGTACATGTCTTTTGCCCATTTTCTAATTAGATTTTTTTTACTGTGTAAATTTACACACATCTTTCATATAAAACTTGCTGAAGTCATCACCTTCCCTTGTATTCCTACTGCCTTCTTTATATGCATGAGGCTGCTCCCCTTCCAATGTTCCCTACTTGCATTTTGCAATGTTGAGGACTAGTGATGCCACCCATTTCCAATTGACTTTGGACTTACTGCTCTCTGACAAGGAGCCAGAAACAACAGATAAGTGATTCTAGAGGTATTCCCTTATGAAATAGTCATATTCTTTAGTTTAGTAGCATAAAAATTATTCTTTGATGTTTTTCTTTGTCTCTTCATAATTTCTTTCATTTTCTTTCTTTTGTAGTTTTAAATCATTTTATTTGCACATCAAACACTTCAATAGTTACAGAAACAATAATGTCTACTAATCAAATGCATATTCATACCAACATTATTATGTAATTTATCACTGATACTCACAATTGTTTCTACAAGGAACATTTATTTTTCTTTTTATAGGTGGGAAAGATAATGTCCAGAAAGCTTCCTTATTCCAGTGCTTTCACTAAGATCCTCCCCTTCTCTATAGATTTTGTATGTTAGGCTATTGCTATTATATGTAATAAAACCTAACTACCTGTCATAATTTTTAAATATTTCTGAAATGTTCAGATGACTTTCATCACAACTTTGCCTCCAAACTTCTTGAACTTATTAAATTTATTTCCTTATACTTCTCACTTTATGTTCTTCAAATGTTTAGAAACAATTCTGTTCTTATTTTTATATCTTAAAGTTCTATAAGATGTAGAATTTGCCATTCTTGTTCTTGTCACTTTAACAGCTTCTCTGTCAGCTAACTTCAAAAACATACTATACTGGATCAAAGAAAATTAAAAACAATTCAGCTTCTGTAATTGAATAGATTCATTCCCCAAGAAGGTGAGAGTGAAGGATTTTCATAGTTCTATTTATTTTCTTGCTTTGTTTAGTTGTTTGCCAATCACCCCTTGGATCTTTCTTATTTGAAATTGTGTTTTCACTTATTATGTTTCAGAATAATATGTTAGTTTAATGGACTTACAAATAATATTCTGTCCAGAAGATTTTTGTAGGACATATCCACATTCCTCTCTAAATGTATAATTATATATAGAATATTTAATCTTGATTTTTATAACAAAATTAAATACTTAACATAATATTTTATATAGGTATTTATTTAAAAATGAAAGAAGTACTTTTCTAAGCCTTCAACAGAGTTGAACCTGCAGAATTTTAGCAACAAATAAAACCAACTTCATGCCTGTCTATATTTGGCAACATTTTCTCCATGCAAGTGTATAAAATATTTTATTCTTCACTGACTGCCTTCCTCACTTCCTTGAATGCCTTTAAAACATGATGTTACTATTTTCTCCCTCTTTGTTCAATAACTTTAATATCTGGCTACCTTTTATTTCTCTCTTACATAAGAATTTTATCCCAGATGATTGCACATTCATCAGAAAGCTTTATTGTACCTTTCTCTTCCCAGTCTCTTTCTTTCTGAAAGGAAAGAGTCAGCTTCTGAACAGACAAAGTTATCTCCATTATGTCATTATTAGTCATTATTTTAGGGGCTGTTGTTGCATAAGGGAACACCCTGCCATAGTGGAGTAAAGAAATGACTATTTGATTATGCAGATACATTTTGTGCATCAGATTTGGACAAGACATAAGAGAGAGGGCTGCTACTACTTTTTGTCTTAGGTATAAGCTATTAATATTCAACTAGCAGGTGTTGACTAGATCTGGGAGTAGAATCATCTGCAGGTTCTTTCTTTTATATGTCTGGTACCTAGAATGGCTGACTGGAAGTCTGGGCTTGTGTGAGACTTTCACCCAGAGCACTAAAAGCAGTTTTGCATTCGCTTGGGTTTCTTATTGAAGCTGTGTTCCCAGCATGAGTGTCCCAAGAGGTAGTGTCTAAGAAGCACTGCAAGAGACCAAAGCAGGAGCTGAATGTTTTTTTATCGTCTAGCTGTGAAAGTGAAAGCTTTTTACTTTTCATGATTTGTTGGTTGAAACAGGCAGAAGCCCTACCAGATTTCAGGGTGTGGTGTGGTGTTAATTGTATACTATAACTTGAGTGGGAAGAGCAAGGTCATGAAAGATAGGAGACCTGGGAAAATACTACCTGCTATAATTATTGCTATGACTACTGGCAGATATGGAAGGTTTTTTTTTTTTTTAAGTAAATACATTGTTTTGGAGCTTCTATTTCTATAGGAAAAAATCTAAGGAAATATTAATGATTAGGAGCATTTATAGGTAAGTTGCAATATACTCACATATCTCAGTGGAGATTACAATACTGCAACTTCATATGTAATCCTTTTCATTTAGTTATTTATTTATTTTGTGGTACTGGGGCTTGAACTCAGGACTTTGCACTTGCTAGAGGCAGGTGCTCTGTCTCTCTAGCCATGCCTCCAGCCCCAATCCTTTTTAATTAATAGGTTTTCTTTCTGAGTTTTTGACCCAGGACAAAATGCCATCTGTTGCTACCTTCCCAAATGATAAATTGAGTTGCTACAAATTTTCATTAAGGTTATTATTAATATTTCCTATTACTGCAAGCTTCTAAGTACTTCATTTATAACATTACTGGTGGATCTTTGCTTACAGTTTTTCAGTTGCTGGCTGGAAAGATAGAGCATTAGATATGCAGTAGAAGTAAATGAGAGCATAAAAGTGGATTTTGAATGTTGCTAGAAAAACCACAATTCCATTTACATAGTTGAAACATTAAAATTGACCACACTTAATCATCAATTGATCATTTTTTATACTTTTCCTATCTTATCCACCGAAGACAACACAATCACTGTTATATCACTGGAAATCTCTGTTGAAATCATTTTCTTTTCCAAGGCAAATGGGAGGCATACAATTCTACACATCCACTCACACATGCATGCACTCATAAGCACATATACATAATTTTCTTTTTGGTGGTACTGGAACTTGAACTCAGGGCCTTGTACTTACTAGGCAAGCACTCTACCATTTAAGTCATGCCCTTAGTCCTACAGTTTTTTAATATCTGATGTTTTTAAAAACTTGTCTTTTGTTTTGTTTTTGCTATAGTACCTGATATCAGAATAACATCTTAATTTCTTATTTTAATTTTATAAACTTTATTAACAAGTTATTTTCTTAATCATTACTTTAGTCAAGAAATATACTTTGTTTAATCAATAATCCACTTCTAAACACAATTATTTGTGTGCATAACAATGACTTTTTCATTTAAGGTAGTTTCCAATTTACATATAAGACCAATCTCACACAGTCTATCAAGAGAGCAAAAGAAAGGTAGCATGTACAATGGCTAACATTTAGCAAAACTTTTTTTAATTTCACCTTTTCTGGGTTTTTTGTGTGACCTTAGTAAATTTTAAAACTGAAAAAGAAATTATCAAAATTATTATGTTTTTATGCATCAATATAGTTTTCTGATTTTTTGGTAAAAGTAAGTGTGCTCATTGTAGAAAATTTGGGAAATAGAATGAAATAAAATTTGCCATGTTACACCATTTCATGAGAAACTATTCATTACATTTTAATGTATTTCCTTCTAGACATATACATGTATGTTTTATATGTAAAAATATTTAACTCACAGAGGAGTGGTGTTTATGGTGAATTGGCACTCAGTAACTAAACTCACTTACTACCAGTGTGCTCTACTGCAATGCAGGTGCTAGGAGCTTTCTGAAAAGCACATTTTCTAGATTCTCTTGCATATGTAAATTGTTTTTCACAGTTAGATACTTCTTGTGAGTGCTGTAGGGCATAGGTTATACCACTTTCCTTGTGCTTTTGGTTTTGCTCCTAACTGGCACATCCATCCAATGTTTTACTGCAGTAGCATTGCATTTCCCCTACCTGCTTTATGGGTGTCTTGAGTCAGTGCAGAGGCGGAAGCAACTCTTGGAATCTCTAGAGAAAGTCTGTGGATTCTTCATGTTCCAATTGTGATATTGGTTGCAAGTTTGGACATTGTACTAGTAGGAGTAACTCAGTTTTTACACAAAAATAACTCTAAAGTTTCACTGTCTTCTACTTGATTTCATGTTTTTATAGGTTTTAATGCAAATGTTTTTGGTTGAGAGACTCTTACTGTTTTGTAGCTTTGCCATTCCCTGAGTCTCATCATCTTCTATGTCCAACTGGCAGAAAAAGAGCTTGTGGGAAAAGTACATAAAAATAAAATTCCTAGCCCAGAAATGACAGGTGTCATTTTTGATGATAGATTACTGATGAGGCCTCGTTACATGGTTTTCCCTAAATGCAAAGAGGTTGGGAAATGTGCTCATTGGGCAATCAGTCACTCTCAGTGACAAATTTCTACCAAAGAAAGGAACATGACATAGTTTGTATTTGCCAAGGTATCTGATTCTGGGTGTCATCCCAAGAATTCTAGATGTTAACCCCTATTTCTGTATCTTTTGTAGCAACTTTTAACCTTCCATTTCCTTACATTAAAGTTATTTTTGCTTAAAGTATGTTTTATTTTTTTAAATTATAGGTATGGATAGTACATAAATGGTTTTATATCTTCTTTAGTCTTAATATTTTATCAAAATCACTGATTTCATTAACATTTACCTTTCAAAGGCCTTTCAATGCTGCATCCATGATTTTTACTATCTCATATTTTGGAGAACATTAAGTTGAGATTTATTTTTTCTTTTATTATGAATGTACATTCTTCTTAGACTTAAAAATATTATGATAACTTAAACATTCTGTCTGTCTGAATGTGTCTAGATATAATTTTCCCTGGAAGACATTGACATTTCTTGTAGTCTTGGATTTTTTTTTTTTTCATTTCAGGAAAAAATTTATGCCAACTTTATATAATTGATTGTTTCTTTTTCTTTTTCTTTTCTTTTCTTTTCTTTTTTTTTTTTGGAGGTACTGGGGTTTGAACTTGGGATGTCATACTTATTTGGCACATGCTTTACCACTTGAACCACATCTGCAGCCCCCTCCACCTTGTTTTCTTAAATTATTTTTCAGATAGGGTCTCATATTTTTGCCCGAGGCTGGTCTCTGACCATAATCCTCCTACCTAGACCATCATTATAGTTGGGATTATGTGAGTGTTCCACCAAACTAGCTTGTTTGGTTTCACTAACTTTTTGTTGGGCTGATCTTGAACCATGATCTTCCTAATCTCTGCCTCCCAAGTACCTAGGATTATAGGACTAAGCCACCACCCAGCCTGCTTACTCTATTTTGAAAGATATATGCTATGGAAACAGCCAAGATGCCCCAATAGTGATGAATGGATTAAGAAAATGTGATGTTTATTGTATGTTTGAGGAAATTGGGTGCACTGACATTGGGTGCATATAGGTTGATAATTGTTATTTCCTTTTGATGTGTTGTCCCTTTTATTAGAATGAAGTGTCCTTCTTTATCCTGTTTGACCAACGTAGGTTTAAAGTCTACTTTGTCTGATATAAGTATTGCTACTCCTGCCTGTTTTCAGGGGCCATTGACTTGGCAAATCTTCTTCCAACCTTTCACCCTAAGCCATTGTTTATTTCTGTCAATAAGATGGGTCTCTTGTAAACAACAGATTGTCAGATCTTCCTTTTTAATCCAGTTTGCCAAACAGTGTCTTTTGAGGGGGGAGTTGAATCCATTAACATTCAGTGTTAATATTGATAGGTATGTGGTGATTCCTGCCATTTAGTTGTTTTTGTTGTTTAAAGACTTGATTGTGTGCAGCCAAATCAATGCTACTCTCTGATTACTTGTCTTTTCTTCTCCCGTGGTTTGATACTGCCTGTCCTCTCATATCGTTTGCTTTCATCCCAAAACTGGACAAGGACACATACAAAAAGGAGAACTTCAGGCCAATCTTCTTAATGAACATTGATGCAAAAATCCACAGTAAAATAATGACAAACTGAATCCAACAACATATTAGAAAGAAAAGTGATTATCTACCTGCAGAAAACTGAAACGAGATCCATAACTGTCACCCTGTACTAGTATCAACTCAACATGGATTAAGCACCTTAATATCAAACACAAAACCTTGCAATTAGTACACAAAAGAGCAGGGAATACCCAGGAAACAATAGATATAGGCAAGGACTTCCTCAGCAGAACTCCAGCAGTCCAGCAACTAAAAGAAAGGATGGACAAATGGGACTACATGAAATTAAAAAGCTTCTGCACAATAAAAGAAATGCTCTCTAAACTGAAGAGATCACCCACAGAGTGGGAGAAAACATTTGCTAGCCATATATCAGACAAAGGACTGATATCCAGAACATACAAAGAGCTCAAAAAACTTAAACTTCCCCAAAATTAATGATCTAATAAAGAAGTTGGCAACTGAACTAAACAGAACTTTTTCAAAGGAAGAAGTCCAAATCTTGAAAAAATATATGAAAAACTGCTCACCATCCCTGGTCATAAAGGAAACGCAAATCAAAACCACACTAAGATTCCACCTCATCCCTCTTAGAATAGCTAGCATCAAGAACGCCACCACTAACAAATGCTGATGAGGATGTGGGGAAAAAGGAACCCTTAGATACTGCTGATGGGAATGTAAACTAGTATAACCACTTTGGAAAACAATATGGAAGCTCTTTAAAAAACTAAACATAGATCCGCCATATGATCCAGCAATCCCACTCCTAGGGATATACCCAAAGGAATGTGACTCAAGTTATTACAAAGGCACCTGCACACCCATTTTTATTGCAGCACTATTTATAATAGCCAAGCTATGGAAACAGCTAAGATGCCCCACTACCTATGAATGGCTTAAGAAGATGTGGTATTTATACACAATGGAATTTTATTCAGCCACAACGAAGAATGAAATTTTGTCATCCACAAGTAAATGGATGGAACTGGAGAACATCATCTTAAGTGAAGTTAGCCAGGTTCAGAAGGCCAAAAATCACATGTTCTCCCTCATATGCAGGTTATAGACCCAAAACAAATGCAGTAATATTATTGGACATGGTCACACATTAAGGGGAGAACATGCACGGGAGGAATATGGAAAGGGATGGAAACCTAAAACTTAAATTGGTTGATGTGCTCACTGTAGGGGATCAAATAAAATAATCTTAAACTGTCAGAGACCACTATGGGAAGGGGACGAGGAAGTAGTGAACAGGACTGGCAGAGATGAACCAATGTGGGTTGCAATACACAAGTGCATGGAAGCAACAGTAGGAATCTCTCTGTATAACTATCTTTATCTCAAACTAGCAAAAATTATATGTCTTTCTGTTTTCTCTTCAACAAAATCAGAGAAGAAGAGAGCAGAATGGGTTCTGCCTGGAAGTATACACATGTAATACATGTATATAATACACATGTATATACATGTATATAATACACATGTATATACATGTAAGTAAATGTAAAAATGACAAAGTAAAAGAAAGAAAAATAAATAAATGAATAAAACATAATCTCAAGAAAAAGAAAATGTGGCATTTATATACAATAGAATTTTATTCAGCAGTAAAGAAGAATGAAATTTTGTCATTTGCAGATAAATGGATGGAAACTGAAGAACATCATTTTAAGTAAAGTTAGTCAAGTTCAGAAAGCCACATGTTTTTTCTCATATGTGGAATATAAACCTAATACAAATACAAGAAATATTATGAAAAACAGGCCACACTAAGGGAAGGTAACATGCGAGACAGGGAGGGTAAAAGAAGGAAGTTAAGGTGGTGAATATGGTTGATGTACTTCCTATACAGGAATGAATATGGGATGTTTAAAACCATTGAAAGGGACTATAGCAGAAAGGAGAAAAACAGAGGGGATGAATCAATTCGGTGCATGGAAATGTCACAAAGAAACTCCCTATGTAGCTACTTAAACAAGCAATTTTTTTTCTGGAGAACATCATCTTAAGCAAGTTAGCCAAGCTCAGAAGGCCAAAATCATATATTCTCCCTCATATGCAGACTTTAGATCTAAAACAAATGCAGTAATATTATTGGACATGGGTCACACGCTAAGGGGAGAACGCATACAAGAGGAATAGAGAAAGGTAGGAAACCCAAAACTTGAAAGTGATGTGCCCACTGTAGAGGACCTAATATAGTAACTTAAAGCAACAGAGGTCACTACGGGAAGGTGACCAGGAAGTAATAAAGAGGTCTGGTAGAGATGAATCAATTTGGGTTGTAATACACATGTGCATGGAAGCAATGCTAGGAATCTCTCTGTATAGCTATCCTTATCTCAAACTAGCAAATACAGTTTATCTTTCTCATTATTGCTTATGTTTTCTTTTCAACAAAATTGGAGAAGAGGGCAGAACAGGTTCTGTCTGGAAGCTAGGGGGTTGGGGGGAGGGAAGGGAGGGAGTGAGGGGCATGTGGGAGAAATGGCCCAAACAATGTATGCACACATTAATAAGTGAATAAAACAAACAAATAAACAAACAAAAAACCAAAAGGAAAAACAGGGGGGCAGAAGAGATCCTGCCTGGGCAGTTGGTACCAGCGGGAAAGGGGAGGATGTGGGGAGATGGTGTGAGGGTGAATATGGTGCAAATATTGTATACACATGTATGTAAATGGAGAAATGACATTTATTGAAACTATTTCAGGAATGGGCGGCTGGGGATAAAGGAGGATGATAGAGAGGATGAGTTCAACTATGATGTAGTGTAAGAACTTATGCAAATGTCACAATGTACCCCCAGTACAACAATAAAAAAGATACAAATTCCTTCGAGAGTACCTATAATTTTGTAGTTGAATTCTGTCTTATGATTTTTATTGAAATATAGTATAGAATGATTTTGTTCTTTGATTATATACACATATAATTTTGATAAAAATACAATCCTAAGTATTGCATGGTAATACTCATAAAATGCCCTCAAAAATCTGCTCCCAAACAGTATAGTTATACTAGAATGAGGAAGCAGCTTGGGTGGAAACACCCAAAAATAAGCAATGGAAATCCTTACAATGAAATGTGCTGCAATTCTTAAAAACAGATTTTTTTAAAAGCAAAAAAACAGAGCATAAAAACTGAGAAATAAATTTTGTAAATGAACATTGAATATTTTTGGAGATTAAACTCAAGTTTCAGAACATTGGGACTTGTGATATGTATTTTTGTACAAAGTTGATGAAGAGAGAAAATAAACTGACATATACATAAAATAACTTTTGGGATTTAAATGAGTATTTTATGACTTTGGTTGCTCTGGAAAGATAAGTGGGTTGAGAGGGATGGGAGGAGAAGATTTGGAGAAATTCATGTGCTTTGCATGCATTTTTTCCACTGTCTGACTACTGAACTCTATATGAATATAAATTTCCCAAAAATAAATAATACAATATCATAAATCAACCCTTTTTGATAGCCCAGGCTATCATTCACACTGACCACACTTAGATGGACATTCCTTCAAAGAAACTAACTCACAGTACAAGCAACATGCTAGACATATATTGATAAACTACACTGGATCAGATAATGGGGATTCTAGCAAGAAATAAGGCAATTAAAACTACCTAGAAGTCTAGAATCAGAAATGGACATGTAAATAAATCATTGCAATAAATTTTGATAAATGTTACAGTGAAGATCAAAACATGATTTTTCTGCCCAGATCCATCACAGAGAAATCAACATATGTATCAATGTTCTGACAACTCAAGCAGAAGACTAAACTAGATTCTTTGACTTCTATACCAGATATACATGGCATACAGATTAACTCCATATGAACCTGTTTTTTTCTTAATTATTTATCTGAGCATCAAAATTTTGGGTCAGGAACTTTTCCAGATTTCTGGAGTTTATTTCCTGTTTTGGAGAAATATTGTAGAATTCTTCCATGGCAATACTCAATGTTCCACTACAATCTCTTTAAAGAATAGTGTATTAGCATTTTACATTGGCAGGCAATAGAACTTTCTTCAAAATAAATAACATTTTAGTCACAAGCAAGTCTTAGAAAATATAAAAAAGCTGGAATAACTCCCTGTGTTCTATCAGTCCATAATGGAATAAAACAACACCTCAACAGCAAAAGAATCTGCAGAAGGTATTCAAACACATGGAGACTGAATAACACAGTTAAATAACTAGTAGGTCATTGAAGAAGTAAAGAAGGAAATTAAAAAGTTCCTAAAATATAATGAAAGTGGAAACACAACATACCATAACCTTTGGGATACAGCAAATTCAGTGCTGAGATGAAAGTTTGAGCTCCTACATAAAAAACAGACAGATCACAAATAAATAAGCTAATGGTGTGCCTTATGCTCTTAGAAAAATAAACAAGCCAAATCCCAAACAGATGGAAAGAAATAATAAATACTAGGGCAGAAATTAATGAAACAGAGACAAAATAAACTATACAAAGAACCTGTGCAATGAAAATTGGTTATTTGAAAAGATAAATAAGATTGATAAACCCTTAGTCAGTCTGATTGGAAGAAGGAGCAAAAACACCCAAATTAATAAAATTAAAGATGACTAGGAGAATGTTGCAACAAATGCCAATGAAATCCAGAGAATCATAAGGGAATATTTTGAAAACCTATATTCAAATAAATTAGCAAATTCAGACTGGAAGCATGGCTCAAGCAGTAGAGTCCCTGCATTGCAACCACGAAGTCTTGAGTTCAAACCCCAGTCCCACCAAAAAACAATAAAACAAACAAAACTCAATTAGAAAATTCAGAAGAAATGGATACATTTCTAGGTTCATTTGATCTACCAAACTTAAGTCAAGAGCATATCAACCAACTAAATAAACCTATACCAAACAATGAGATTGAAGCAATAAGACTCTTCCAACAAAAAAAGCCCAGGAACCAGAGATTGCTGCTGATTTCTACCAGACCAATAAAAAGGAACTAATACCAGTACACCTCAAACTCTTCCATGAAATAGAAAAAGAAGGAAAATTACCCAAATCATTCTATGAGCCATTATTATACTCCAAAACCAGACAGGATACAACAAAAAAAGAGAGTTATAGACCAATCTCTTTAATGAACATAGATGCAAAAATTCTCAATAAAATACTTGTAAACTGAATCCAACAACCCATCAAACACATCATAAGCCATGATCAAGTTTGTTTCATTCCAGGGACACAAGGATGGTTCATCATACACAGATCAATAAATCTCATACAACATATAAACAGAACTAAGGACAAAAATCACATGATAACATCAATTATTGCAGAAAAAGTCTTTCAAAAAATTCAAAATGTTTTTATGATAAAAGCTCTGAAGAAGCAAGGAATATAAAGAACATGCCTCAAAATGATAAAGACTATATATGACAAACCTAAAGGGTGGCTATTCCTAGCTTATAAACAGGGAAAAACTGAAACTATTTCCTCTAAAGTTAGGAATCAGACAAAGAAGTCCACTGACCCACTCTTTTTCAAATAATACTGGAATTCCTAGCCAAAGAAATAAGACAACATGAAAAAATAAAAGGGATTCAAATAGTGAAAGAAGAAGTCAAATCATTCCTCTTTGTAGAGGATATGATCTTATAACTAAAAGACTCTAAAAACTGCACTAAAAAACTTCGATCTCAGAAACAGTTTCAGTAAAGTAGCAAGATACAAAATCAATATGCAAAAAATCAGTAGCTTTTCTATATACCAGCAATGAACAGACAGAAAGAAGTCAAGAAAACAATCCTATTTACAATAACCTCAGAAAATGCCTAGGAATAAAATAGAGGAAGTGAAAGACTTCTACAATGAAAACTATAAATCAATGAAGGAAGAAATTCAGGAAGACATAAGAAAATAGACCTTCCATGCTAATAGATGGGCAGAATCAGTATTTTGAAAATGGCTATACTACTGAAAGTAATCTATATGTTTAATGCAATTCTCATCAAAATTCTAATGACATTCTTCAGAGACAGAAAAAGAATCCTGAAGGTCATATGGAAGCACAAAAGACCTCAAATAGCCAAAGCAATTCTGAGCAAAAAGAGCAATGCAGGAGGTATCTCAATACCAGATCTTAAATTAATAAGAGCCACAGCAATAAAAACAGCATGAAGACAAATGGAACAGAATAGAGGACCTGGATATGAATCCATGTGGCTACCACCATTTAACGTTCAACAAAGTCACCCAAAATGTATGTTTGAGAAAAAAACCAGCTTATTCAACAAATGGTGCTGAGAAAACTGCATATCCACATGCAGAAGACTGAAACTATATCCCTGTTTCTCACCCTGTACTTTGAAACTACTGAAGGAAAGAATAGGGAAAACACTGGAACACACAAGCCAAAGAAATAACTTCTGAATAGATCTTCCATAGTTAAGAATAGATCTTAACTTCTGATCTTAACTTAAGAATAACTTCTGAATAGATCTCTCAGTTAAGAGAAAGGAGTGACAAGTGGGATTGCATCAAACTAAAAAGCTTTTGCACAGCAAAGAAAATGATCACCAGACTGAAGACGGAGGCCCACAGAATGGGAGAATATCTTTGGCAGCTCTACATCTGACAAGGGATTAATAACAAGAATATATAGGAACTCTAAAAACTAAACCTCCAAAGAAATAACCAAATGAATGAATAGCCAAATTCTCAGAAGAAAAATTACAGATGGCCAAAAATATGTGAAAAGGTGCTAAAAGACCCTGTCCATAAAGGAAATAAAAATGAAAATGACATTAAGATTTCATTTCCCTCTAGTAGGAATAACTTGAGAACACAAAAACAACAAATGCTGGCAAGGATGCAGGAAAAAGGAATCCTCATCTACTCTTCATAATAATGTAAATTAATGCAGCCACTATGGAAATCAGTATGGAGGTTCCTTAGATAACTTAAAAATAGAACTACTATATACTGTTATACTACTCTTGGGCACACAGTCAAAGGAATGAAAATCAACCTATAATAGAGATATCTGCACATCCATGTTTATTGCAGAACTATTCACAATACCAAAGCTACCAAATCAGCCCAGCTGCCCTATAACTGGTGAAAGGATTAAGAAGATGTGATATTATTTAACCGTAAAAAATAAAATTATTTCATTTTCAGCTAAATGAATAGAATGGGATATCATCATGTTAAGTGAAGTAAACCAGGTTCAGAAAGGAAAAGTCACATTTTTTCTCTCATATTTGGAAGTTAGACCCAAATAATAAATGTACACATAAATAAATGCACGATCATATATACCTGTATGCACAGAACATGTTTATAAAGTGGGACTGTTTGAGGGGACTAGGGGATTCAAAAGAGGAAATGACAAGGAGAGTGAATAATGTCACAATACATTTCATCTGTATATCAAGATGGCATAACAAAATGCATAGAAAGCTGTTACATTGTAGGAGAGTATTGGGGATAATGAAAGAGAGAGTAATAGAGGTTGTTAATTTATTTAATTAAGGTGCCGTAACAAAAAATAGTCTATTGGAGTTCTTCAGAGAAATGTAACATTTCTGAATATATTTCCCATTTCTGAATGGGGCATATAAAACATATATATTGATTATGCATAATTATAAATCTATTTCTTATAATAACTATTTTTCTGTTTCCATCTTTCTGTATCTTTCTCTATCTGAACATACAGTAAACCCATATTATTCATGGATTTATTGCATGTGCTTTTGACCAAGCGAAGTCAAAAAAATAATAAATTAGAAAAAGAAATTTCTAAAACAAAAATTTTAAAGTAATATTCACTACCCAGTTCAGTTGACGCAAAGAAGCTCTCAGTCCATGTTATCATAAGTTGTGCTTAAATTATTGTGTGGTCGTCTAAGTGCTTTTCTTCTGAGTGCTTGTTAATTTTGTGGAAATAGGCCTCCCAAAAAGCAAATGACAGTTAAAAATAAATAAACTTATAGTAATCCTCCCAAGTCAAAAAGAGCATGTATTGTGCTTAACTTAAATGATAAAGTGAAATTTTTTAATTTTTTGAAAAATGAAATGACTCAAACATCTGCAGTACAGTACTGAACTCCAAGCATCCTGAGTACTCACAGTTCTTCCTAAATGGAGATCTCCTTGGAATCATACCCATTGATACCAAGGGTCTATTATGTTGTTCCCATTGATTGTATACGTGTGTGTGTGTGTGTGTGCATGCATCTGTATCTATAAATATTCCTTTTATATACATATATATATAGAGAGAGAGAGAGAAAGAGAGAGATTATAAGGAATTGCTTCATTGACTAATAATTATAGAGGTAGAAAAGTCTCACTATCTATTGTCTGCAACTAGTGTGCAAATTTCAGTCTAATCCCAGAGCACTGAGAAGCAGGAACACCAGTAGCATACATCTCAGCTAAGGGCAGGAGAAGAATGATGGTTCAGCTTGAGCAATCAGGGAAGAGGACAGGAAAGTGGGGGCAGCGAGAGAGCAATTGAGAGAGAGAGAAGAGTGACCAAAATTTTCCCTTTCTCTGCCTTTCTGTTGTATTTAGTCCCTCAAGGAATTGCATATCCTCCCACTTTAGGGAAGATTACTTACTTTATGCTGTCTTCTAATTCAAATGCTAGTCTTTTCTGGAAGCACCCTCACAGATACATTCAGAAAAATATCTCAGCACCCTATGACCCAATCAAATGTACACATTAAATTAATCATCACAAATGGTTTTTCTCACATTTGCCTCTACTGATGGGAAGGGCACCACTTACTGAGACAGTCCATACTATCAACTCCTGGTTCTCTGCTTTGCTTTTATCCTGCCCCCTTCCCCCCGCAGAAGCCCCCAAAAACCAAACCCACACTTAGTAACAGAAGCTAACCTATTTAGGATCAACATAGATTAATGGGTAGGAACTTGGGATCTGAATATACTCCTTGATTTTGACTATTGCTTTCAGAAGTTATAAATGTGTGGATTTGGGTATGGTATATAAACTCTTTTTGGCTCAGTTTTTCATTTTATGGAGTTGGCATGAGGATCAAATTAGACTGTCTATATATTTAGAGCAGAGTGACTAGAACCTAGCAAATGCCTAGTAAATATTGGTTATTGTTATTTTCATTACTGTCTTTAGGTTTGATCCTATCCCAGTTCCTGAGACAATTCTTACTAGGAATTTAAAACTATAAGAAACTTCAGTATCCATCCATACTCAGTCTTCATTCATTCCCCTCCATATTGTTCATATCCAGAGTCATTATGAAATATATTACTCTTTTGATGAAATGAGTGAGGACAAGATGAACAATGGAAAAAGGAAAAAGGCAAGAGGCCTATCCAGAAGGGTGAGTTTTGAAAGGAGTAAAAAGTAAGGAGTGGATATTCTATTACAGGAAGGGTGAGGTTGAAGACATAATGAGGTATGAGAAAATGTCATTTGGGGAAACTTACAAAATAGGATAATTCTGAGCACAAAGTACACTCAGAAAACTGAGAGGAGAAACTAAAGGAATTCATGAGAACCAGATATTTCAGGCCCTGATACTTTATGGAAGAAATGCTTACTGTGGCCAACCTGATGAGAGCAGAGATTCATTGAAGATTTTACTTTAATCAGGACAGAGAAGGGATAGTATCTGATTTTGGATATAGAAAGCCCACATAGACAGATATGATCTGTGCAAAATCAACTTCATTTTATAGTCATTATTTAAATTTACTCACTGCATGTGGAAGAGATGACAAGTCAAATTAATGAGACCATAAAGTGAAAGAGAAAATATATGTGCAGACTGTGTGTGTCCTTGCTTACTATTTGAGAAAGAAGTACATATTGAAGCTAAGAGGAAGAAGACTAATGATGACATTGAAACCATCTGGAGAAGAGAGACATATTCTTGGTGCTTAATGGGAAAGAACACAGGTTGCAAGAAAAATAGGCTTCAGAGGAAATAATAGAGAACTCTTGGAGAAATAAAGTAAGAACAAGAAAAAGTACAGAAAACAGCATAGAAAAACCTAAAATAAGAAGAAAATTATGTTTTACTGCAAGATAGACATGGACTAGGAAGTAACTGATGATACTAAAGGGAAAAACTCTTTCTTAATGAAGTCAAAAAATAAACAGTACAAAAGCACTTCACCAGTTCATATGGAATCTCAGGATTTAATTTGTCTTCTCATTCATCCTACAATATGTGAGACAATCTAGTTAGAGTAAACATGTTTTTTACGTTCAACATAATTTTCTTTTAAATAAAAATGTGTTCAATATGTTAAATGCACTACAAAATATTGAGATATTTCATAAAACTCACGTGTACTTTGTTGTATAACTCTTAGTAATAGGGAGAATCCAAAATAATTTAGTTCTGATAAGCAGTTATAAGTTTAAAACTCATTTGAAACTAAATCATTTAGCAATTCCACTGGAAATGTAAAAGAGAAAGATTTTTTTGGTAAGACTACCAGCATGTTCTGGTTTGATCTAGTTAAGAATTCTGGGTCTTCCAATGGTATGAATTTTGCAATACCTCAGCACTGTGGATATCAGTGGGAGGGAGTAGCATGGAGTCCAATTTGTTGTGTGGTCTGAAGGGCCAGAAAGGCTCCACCTTCTCCCTCCTGCCCAGGCTGTCAATGCTTAAATATTATACTAATGAACACATTATATTATACTAATGAACACATTTGTGGGAAGGTTGAGGAGACCATGTAAACACATTTTCCAGTCCCTGCTGACTTTTTCAAAATCCAAATATCTCTTTATGCAGTTAAAACCTTCATTTTTAAACTCTTGTAGATTTAGTCATCAAGAAAGCATGGAGTTATGAAGCTGTAAATAAGCTTCAGGGTTTAAGTTCACCTCTCTCATTCTAGGTAGTTAGGTAACTTCACAAATTCACAAGTGCAGATGCAGAAGTAGCTGTTTGTGTGCTTCCTGGCTGGTGCTTTTACTTAGTTGATAACAGATTTTTTTTTTTTTTTTCTGAGAAGGAAAACCCAAGGACATAAGAGTCCTGAGTTTCACGTGGGAACCGAAAGGGAAAAGGTAAAGACAGGGATAAATGGAGGAGCTCACCTCCTTCTTATTTTGGATGCCTGCCATTGATTGTTGTGTGAACTTGCAGAAGAAGTTTGGCACAAAGTCTACTCAAGTTTGAACCATTCCTTCCCAAATAGAAGGTATCTGCAATCTTTAACTTGGTTTATTATCTATTTCAAAAGGGAGAAAGTTACTTGTTGTTTCAAGCATCAAACTTTCTCTTCTGCAAATTTGCAGAACTCAAAACAAGACTGAGGGAATGAAATTCAAGTGTTTTCTTAGTATTTTCTTCTTCTCCAGCTGTGTTCCTTGATTAGAGTTAGCACTTGGAACTCTTAGTCTCTCAATGACCCTTATATGCATTCCAGTGACCAGGAAACCTGCAGTTTTTTCTTTATCCTTTTAAAGAGCCATTTCAGTGCTTGGAAAACATTTCATCCACCGTGGTACCAATACTCTTCATGCTGTGAAAGTAGGTGGTCCTGGCCACTTGTATAACTCATGAGCATTTAGAGTTGACCCACTTTCTACTCAAGAATGAATAATATAAGCTAATCATTATATAAAGGGTACATTGAGTGGCTGTATAATAAATTCAGAAGGAATTAGAAAACAAAATACATACCATTTCAGCTTTTTCTTATACCCTGCCAGTGTTAAGAAAAACACTTACTTTTTTCCATTCTTCCCCAATTTCTCTCTAAAAACTAATTTTAAGGTTTGTGTAAAAAATGTAAACAGTAGATAAAAACATAAGAAGAGCAGTATTATTCCCTCCAAAACAGCACTCATTGGAAGATAATAATTACTTAAAACTTAGCATGTCTCTTGATGCTTCTTTACTTCTTGGTATGCATAGACGATGCTTATACACATGCAATTCTTGAAAATGAGACCATGCCACACATTTTGTTCTATAATCTACATTTTCCCACAACAATATGCCACGGCATGAGCATCTTTGCCCTTCGAAAAGAACTGAAATCTAAATTTGTACTCATGGTTTTATTAACTAGGCATCTATTGATGGACACTTAAGTTGTGTTCCAATTTTTCATGTTCACAAACTATATGGTAGGACTCTGATATCTATACTTTTGCATGGGTTACATAGTAACTGGTTTAGTTTACTTATAATTTTTTTTCCAGAAGATGTTTAGTTAAAGGAGTGGTACCTAGGATTGCCTCATCTGATTTCAGAGATAGCTTTCTGTTGCAGGCTGCCAATCACTGCTCTGTGGGAGGCTGCCTTACTCACTTGTGTACTCTGTACTTGGGACCTGAGCATTTCATCTGGGAAATGTGAATGGATTAGCAGAAAGGAATATATGACATTATCCCAGTTTGGTGACTGAGAGAGTCTGCCACAGCTAAGTCACTGACAGAAGAATTCTTACCTTCAGTAGCCTCCTCATTTGTGGCTTGTTTTAGTGAACTTGGATGCCCTGCCCTGAGTGGCGTCAGATACTCAGTAGAACACTCTTCTTGGCACTCTAACCAAGTTGCCTACCACACTTGCTCTAGTGTAGTGCCTATGTATGCGTGTGGTTTTGTGTACATATCCTCTAACTTGTCCTCACTGAGCAGTCAGGATAAGCAAGATGCATCAGGAAATCACAGCCACAACCAATCTAAAGGGGATTCCTGGGCAGTAGTCCCTATTCTGAGAAGATATATAGATTTAACAAATTCAATTTATTTGTGGTGACTAAATGTTCTTAAATTAGTTTCCTCTGCCTCAGGCTTTGTCAATGATTGGACCAAATCTACATTTTCAATTTCGACTGACAACTCACATGCCAATCTTCTTCTCAAGTCAGTCCCCTAACTTTTCACAGCTGTGAAGCTTGAACCGAGATATTTCTTTGTGACAGTTTTCTCCTACAGTTTCCTTCTAATTTCTTTTTTCTACATTAATTCTAATGCTGCCTATTCTTGGGAGCTCAGCTCAGATTATATCACTCCTTGAAGTCTATTCCAACCAGGTTCTTCTTGTGTGTTCTTTTTTTAGGTGTCTTGGCTTTCATACTTACTGATAATTTGGATAAAGCGTTTCTGTGCATGCGTTTGTGTGTGTGCACACATGTATATACATAGTCACAAATGTGTGTGTGCTTCCCCACACACTGGTTGCTTGGTTCCTATTCCTAAGGACTCTCTAGTTTCTAGTCCTTAGTGGGCTTGCCTGCCTTGGACCCATGAGGTGCTCTTTCTTTCACATATACTTCTCTTTTCTTAAAGGACACTGAATGGCTTTCTGGTTTGTGAAGCCAAACAATTAGTAATTAAGAAGTAAGACATTCTCTTACTTGAAGAAGTGTTCCTAAATTTCTTATGAGTGGAGACATTGTCTCTGTTCTGTAGCACTTTCTTTGTGCCCCTGTTTGACCTTTCCCTTGTCTGCCAAGAGAACATGGCCTCTCTGATCTATGGCGCTTCTTCCTCCTCCTAAAAACGTGCTATAACCAAGGTGCCCATATCTTTCTAAGGCACATGGTTACAGCACACCAATAAACTACCACCAGCCCCTGTTTGCCTTTTCAATACTCCCTGAACATGCCACGTAGTTGGCCCTTTTAATGTACTTTGCTGTAATTGGCACTGCTAGTGCGTATTTAAATGTTTTTCTATGTAGCTTGTAAGCCCCCTGGAGAATGGAATTAGGTCTTACATTTCTTTGTAACTCCTCCATTAATGTTTAACATGGACCACTGATATAATAGGAGATCCTCAAACATGATACTTAAAATCAATTTTTATTTCATGTCTATTAGGAACTCTAGGCACTTTCTTGTGTTCTAAGCTTTTGCAGACTTACTTCATTCCAAATAATAGCTGTTCTGTGATTTATCAAATGCATGAGGGTTAATATGGCTAGACTTACATGAGCTACTAATGAAAATAGAAACAATTATAGTTCATACAATGTGTTAGAAATGGTTCTCACATATATATTAATTGGTATTAACATGTTTGTTTGTTCCTCAGAATAGCCAAACAATGTAGGCTTTAGTCACTATCCTTACTTTACAAATGGAGAAACTGAAGACTAGAAACATTAAATAATTGCCCAAACAAAGTTTTCCAGACCTTGCAGTCTGGTTCCAAATGCATGTACTTATCTGTACATAAAGTTCTTCTCAAGTAACTGGTGACGCTTCAGGGACTCAGTGAGTTCTTTGGATTCAACATTTTGGCACCATTATCCTAAGCTGAGATGAGACCTCTAGCTGCAGGAACTTCAGGCTCTCTGGTGAAGGAGTGGGGAGAGAACTTGACTAGGCTTCTTTCTAGATCCATCAGAGAGAAACTGCCCTTTCACCCTGTTCTAGAGTCCCACTGCACATTGTAAGATGATATCAGTCTGTATGGAAAATACCATTAATACTCTAAATGCAAAAGGATGCTCAAAACTGTCCAAGTCAGTGAGAATGGGGATCAAATCCTCTATGTCAGTGACTTCTAATATATATCCAGCTACTTTTTAATGCCACAATCTGTGCTTTAAAAATTCACATAGAGCAGTTCATTTGAAGGGTAAGTTGACTGCAGGATGCTGAATTTGCATCTGAAAAGGGTCTTTGTTAACCATCATGGACATGAATCAGGTGTGACCTTGGATAAGTCATACCTCCTATAGCCATTACCTTCTTCTTTGGGAAGTTTGTATTGAATGGTCCCCAGGACTTTTCTAAATAAGACAGTCTATGATTATTGAAATGGCTATATCCTCTGAAATGAAAGTGCCAAGTAGAAATATTCAGAGCAATTAGTGAAAAAAGTCATAATGGCAAGATGTTTTTGGCTTTCTGTCTTCCTTTCCAGGGTCTGTGGCAGATGAAAATTGTGTTCTTAATGAAATCAAATAATTTCAGCAACACCACATTTCTCCCAAAATTAAAAAACTTGATTGAGGTGTATATTTTGAGTACAAAGAATATCAAGATATTTCTATAATAGTCTAAAGTGAACTCTTTTAGGTGTTTGGAGAAATAGCCAAAACTCAGGAAAGACAATTTCTGGGAAGGCATTGTTTTTGTGTGTTTGTTTATTTGCAACAGTGGGGTTTTCAACTCATGGCCTCGTGCTTGCGGGTTAAGCGCTCTGCCACTTGAGCCATGCCTCGGATTCTTTTTGCTTTATCTTCTCCTTTAGGTCTTGTGCTTTTTGCCTCGGATCAGGATCCTCCTACTTACACCTCCCACATCCGGATGACAGCTTGTTTTCTGAGAAAGGATAACAAAAACTTTTTGCCCAGGCTGGCTTCAAACTATGATCCTCCTGATCTGTGTGATGACTTTTGGGTTCCTTTCCGGTCACTGGCTCCTGTAGGAATTGTGCATTTAAATACCAACCTTTCTTCTTTAATTGTAACTAGAGTTGTGATTCTCAATCTAGGTTAATTTTGGCAATATCTGGAGACATTTTTGTCATCACAACTGGGGGTGGGATAGGGGACACTGCTACTGACATCTGGTGTGGAGAGGCTAGGGCTGCTGCTGAACATTGCACTTTATAATGCACAGGACAGCCTCCAAAAGAAAGAATTACTTGTCCCCAAATATCAATAGTGTTGTGGTTGCAAAAGCCTAGACAATGCATGGAAAGACCTTGGGCAAGAGAAAGATAATGTCATGTGAGCCCTTACTTTTGTTCTCAGACAATCTCATTTTGTAAAATCAGAAACCTGTGTAATGACAACTGAATGAGTTTAGAGAATATATTGCCAAGAAGCTTTTTAAACTACCAAGATAATTTAAGTTTAATGAGCCCTATTACCTTCATAAATATCTCCCTAAAACTTTCTTTTAAAAATATAAATTGAGATATGAGTCTCATCTGCTTAGAACATTCACAGATTGCTCCCATGAAAACTGCAAACTCCTTAAGGAGACTACAAAGTTTTGCCAGACCTGGTCCTGACTGCTCCCAGACCCTTTGCCTGCTATTGTCCCATTCTTCCAGTCCTTCAGTTGCCTAAATGAACAGCATTTACTTGTGTTGGGATCTCTACTCACAGGTTTCCTTTCCTTCCTCTGCTTAGAACATTCCTGGTCAGCCACAGGGTGTTCCGTTTATCAGTTGTACTGGGCTCTAATATTGACATCTTTACAAATTTTTTTTTTCTTTTACATGTTTTCTTTTTCTTTTTTTTTTTATTCATTCATTCACAATGCATTCATTGTTTTGGTCATTTCTCCTCCTTGCTCTCTTTACAAATGTTTTACTAAAGCTATCAATAGTCCAAATCAGTTTCTATGCTTTATGAGCTGGAAACATGGCCAATACATTCATTTTAACATCAAAAAATTATTTATTGCCTGATTTGTGATTTTACTGGGACAACAAATGTAATATGTATTTTATTGTGATAAGAACAGATAACATAAAATCTACCATCTTAGCAAATTTTAAGTGTAAATGTTGTCAACTATAAGCATAATGCTGTACAGTAGAACACAACAGTTTTTTCTCACCACTCATCTCCCTTCAGTGCGTAACTTAATGTATACACAGAGCAGGGCCTCCATAAACATGTGTGGAATAAATAAAAGAAATTACCTTTGATCCTCATAGTCATGGAGGAAGATGATGTCTCTGCACCTTTTCTCCCAGCTCTCCATTCATAACCACAATATTCAGGAAATTTCTCTTTCGGTACAAGGGAGAGGTGTCCTTAACAAGAGTGGAGTGTTGTTTCCCAGAAGGGAAAAGAAAGCAATCAATTGTACAAAGCATTTGTTTCAGTGTCGGGACTGTGGAACTTAAAATGAAGCTTTTGTTCCTCCCTTGAGATACAACTTCCTCTAACTAGAGGTGTTGCATCTCTCCAGAATAACTAGGACCAAAAGGGCAAAACAATTCTTTCCTAATGTTGAGAGTTGGAATAACAGAGCATGTCTGATTGAGGCATGGCATTGAGTTGAAGAGAAACATTTCTAAATGTTATACACGTTTAAGCAGTCCTATGAATACCTAAGCCCATGTAAATGGAGGGTTTTGATTACAAGGACCAAAGAAATACTTAGGTCCTCTAGAAATTGTTCAGCCTACACACTTCTGCCTTGGGGCAAGGAGAGCTCTAGTAACATACAGATGGACTAATCCATTCATCACTGTGATACCCTGGTGGCTGCCTTACTGCCTATCAACACACCATCCTTTTGTTCCAAAGAACTGTGACCGACATGGTATAGGTCAGTTTTGAATAAAATGACAAAGATACATTTTCTTTTTTATTTCTCTGAATGTCTGGCCTACATCTTATCTTTTCTGTTATAAAGAAAACTGTTCTGTTATAAAAGAACATTTTATTTTACTTATGATTTATTTTAAGGGAAAATTATGTTTCTGTGTGTGCATATAAATGCGATTTTCATTTATTATTGGGTCAAGGTTTTCTACAATTAATGAGATTATTTTATGATGAAAATCTTTTTTATATATTTCAGTTCAGATATTGTTTAATACTATAAGACAAATAAGCTAAATCAATAGAGAGGACAAAGTTTTTAGCATTACTTTTTTTTTCTGTTTGATGTTAAAGATAAGATTATCATTTGGTTCTTGAATCCAAGAAATGAGAAACAGTCTTTTAAAATGGAAAAAACAAACACCAATGTGTGTTGGTTTTTTAATGATCTTAATAAGGTTAAAATCCTTCTTTATTTTGGTTCAAATCTTAAACATATAATACTTTTAATCCAGATCACATATTTTACACATTTATTATAACCTAGTGAATAAAAATAATGATGTCTGACTTTTGGCTGTTTCCCTTACTGATGAGAAGAACTTTTTCATCTATGTCATGTTACCCATTGAGATAAATGCATAGGTTAAATTCCATTGGTCAACTAATTACATAAAGCACAACATAAATTAACAAATGTGCATTTTTAAGCAGCAGCATCAACACCATCATTTTGAACATTATTATTATCATCATAATTGCAATCTTCATCATGGCCATGCAAAACTTCCTATTCTTACTTCTCATCTTCCAATTCAAGTTCACAAAAACCAGACAATTGAAATTTGCCAAAGAAATATCTTCATATTTACTTTAAACTTGAAGAAAGAGTTAAGGCCCGGGCATGGTGGCTCGTACTTATAATCCCAGCCACAGAGGAAGTGGAGATAGGAGGATCACAATCCAAGGTGCATCTGAGCAAAAGTGAAAGACACTATGTGAACTAAAAGCAAAAGGGCCAGGGGGCTTGACATAAGTGGTATAGTGCCTGCTGAGCAAGCATAAGGCCCTGAGTCCAAACCCCACTACTAACAAGAAACAAATAAAAATAACAAATCAGTTAATAATAGAAAACATTATTTTATGAACTGATACATCCTGCTTAATTTTTTTTTTAAAAAACATAGTCTGTTAAATAGTTTAAGCTTACACTCTTTGCTTTAGTAGTCTATTGGTAGATAATACATAACAAATTCTGAGGCTTAAAACATCAAAAACTTGTTATTTCAGATTCTGTGGGTTAGGAGGCTGGGCTCAGGTTAACTGGGTTCTTTGTTTAGGGTCCTACAAGGTGTTGCTGAGGCTGTGATAACATCAAATATCTAGGGTGCTCTTGCAAGCACTCTGGTTGTTGGCAGAATCCAGTTCATTGACACTTAGGCCCAGTTTTCTTATGTGTGGGTTGGAAAACACTGTCAGCAATTAGATTGCCTACTGTTCCTTGCACATTGGCTTTCTCCATACTGACAGTTTCTATCTATATGACTAACTGAAAAACCCCCTCAGGCTCAAATTCCTCTTCACTAAGAGTAATGTTCTTTCTTTTTTTAATTTGTTGTTGTGATGGGTGGGGGTGCATTGTAGCATTTACAAATGTTTTTACAGTATATCAAATATATTATACTTGAATTTGCCCCCTCCACCATTCTCCTTTATCCCATCTCCCCTCATTCCTGGAATAGTTTCAACAGGTATCATTTTTCCATTTACAAACATGTGTACACAGTATTTTCACCTCCCACATCTTTCCCCACCTCCTCCCCCTCCCAGTGATACCACCCCCTTAGGCAGTATCTGTTCCACCTCCTGTTCTCCTATTTCATAAAAGAAAAATGACACTTTTGCTTGTTTAAGGTAGCTACACAGGGAGTCTCCTTGTGGCACTTCCATGTATGTATGTATTATAGCCTGAGCTGATTCATCTCCTCTATTTTTCTTCTTTCTACCTTAGTCCTTTTCTTACGATAGTTTCAACAGGTTTAAAAATTCTATATTTATCCTTGTATAGAAAGTATATCAACCATATTCCTTTACTTCCTTCTTTTATCCTCCCCCTCTCATATGTGACCTCCCTTAGTGTAAACAGTTTTTCATAATATTGCTTATTTGCAGAATATAGACATAACACACATACAGCAGTATTGTGAGTAATGGCTTTTATAAGGATTCCTCTCTTCATTAGGTCAGGCTTATCCAGGATAATCACCTTTTGGATTAGGTCAAAAGTGAGTAAGATAATCAGGAAAGTGAAATTCATCACATTTTCCATACCCACAATCATGGAAAAGGGATCCTATACACTATGTGTACCAGGGGGTGGGAATCTTGGGAGCCACCTTTTAGTTCTATCTACCACATTCTAATCTACCTTTTAATTTCTTCAGTTGTTTTCTATAGAAGCTACATGTGACTACTTAAATTAGTTTTAACGTTAAAACTAACATTAAGAATTCAGTTTCTTAGGCTTAGTTTAAGTGCTCAGTAGCCACATGTGACTGTTGGCTGTCATGGTGGATGGTGCACTTGTAGATTTCCATCATCACAGAAAATTGCATTTGGGGCTAAAGTGTTAATTGGTATGGGTTACCATTTCTGTATAATACAGATAAGACTTGTATCATCCTAATTCAATGGAATGATTACAAATGGAAGCTTTAGACTTATATAGGCAACCAAGGGGAAAAATATTTTAATGTTTTAAATCATATCACAGAGGCAGTATTTTTAGTCTACTTATAGTTCAGCCTCAGGGACAACTTCTTGCTATTATCTCTCCTTTTATTTTGGCTGTGACTTATTGCAATGGTACATTTTCATCACTACAGAAAGTTCTGTTTGATAGTGCTTCATAGATGACCACAAAAGATAAATTTCAACTTAAAGTGCAGCTAAAACATTTCTATCGAATAGAACATGGTCTGATGGTGGACGTGTTTCGTATCTGAGTTGCACAATATGGTAGTTGCTAGCTACATGTGGCTAGGGAGGAGTTGGATCCTTAATTTTATTTGATTTTGATTATAAATTAATAAAATAAATGCTACAATAAATGTATGTGGGTAGTGGTTGGAATACTGGACAGCACAAATCTAGACTATCACATTTTCAGTCATTGGAGTTGAAATTGGATACTACTTTGATATTGTTTTATAAACAAATCTAGGAGCTTTTGAGGCTGGTGTTGGGAAGATGTTTGGTTAGATTAAGAAGAGACAATATAATTCTCTTAATTTTTTCATTATGTTTTAGACAATTTTAAAAGTCCAAGAAGAGACATTTAAAAGTAAAATTTCTTAGTTTTAAATCTTGTTTTAGATTCAAGTTCATTTTTAATCTGTAGCAATTTGTCTGCCTTTAGAATGTTATAGTTTTATTCAGCTGGAAGAAATTTCGTTACAATGTTTTCTCCTCACATTGACTTGCCTTTTGCTTTGTTACATTTAATTATATCTCCCCTTAAGGCAGATGGGAAAGAAAACATCAAGTAAACATGTTCCACTTCAGAACTTGTTCTTCCCCAAAAGGTACAATTTGTAACTTAATAAACATAACCATATTGTGATTTAATTAACAAATCACAGCAACAAACAAAATAGTAAATCTGTGATTTATTTTAATATTATGAAAATGGCAGATCTCTTTTAGCTGAGAATTTAAAGTGAAGCAAAATCAAATTTAGCTCAGTGTTTTTTCATCTCTAGATGTGCTGATGTGTTGTCACAAAAACACACACAGTCTATTTCCATGGACTATGCACCTCTTTTTAGAGATGGAAATTTCCAGCATGCTAATGTCTTTAGGTATCATTTCCAGATGCTCAGCTTCTCAGCAGCAGGACCACATGTTGAAACTATATGACGTTCATAATGATAACTATCTCTGTATTAATGAAACATGAAGCATCCAAGGATACAGTTAGACAAGCAAATTTTGTAGCTGAATTTCATCATAGCTATAGTTTGGCATTGTATCTATGCAGGTAGTTTAAAAAATAAAATCCCTGAAATACTTCTGCTTGCTATATGAATAGAAGGAGAGTGATGACGCTTCCTCCTCCATCCCACTTGCCCTACTCCCTTTCATTCTTATGTGTCAGCATACCACAAAGCTAAATGAAATGTCACAACTGTGGATTGCTGGCAAAATAAGGGCAGCCCAGTGCTTGGCTCCACATGCATCATGCTAAGAAGACCACTAGATGCACTGCCTTTTATTGAATTACAATTTCCAGGTCAAGTTCACAACTAAACTACAAAGACAATGAACAGGAATTCTGAAGATTTCTGTATTTCCCTTGTTGGAGCATCTTGGCTATTTTTCTGGGATTTACTATATGTCTGGAATTTACCTTGGTTTCCCCACTCTGAGTCTGCAAGCAGCTTTCTACTAACTCTGCAATATTGCACACCCCCAGCTAGCCCAGCAAGGTTTCCTGTAACTGTACCCACATCCTATAAGGGGGTGGGGGACAAATTCTGGAACCAACTTGTCTTCCTGTAACTGACCCATATACTGCAAAACCCCCTGGTTGCATAACCCTCCCGGAGGGTCTGTAACCCACCTCGTGACACTGTTCGGGGCTAGGTCTTTGCGAGCTTATCTCCCTTGAGTCTGCTAGCATAATAAAATTCCTCCTTCCTGCAATGTGGTCTCAGTGACTTTGTTTCCCTCACCATTTCCTGCAACACCCTCAGTACCCAAAAGTCAACAAATATCTCCATCCACCATTCTTTCTGTGTCATGGCTCATTTTTCACCTTTAACTACAAACTGATTTTTTAGTGTTGGAAGATTATAATCACTGTGCAGCAGGATAATGATGCTTTGGAATATCACGTAAATGTTCTTTATTAGTAATTTTTTTCTTGCAACCTTCTACCACTGACAGTAGGCTGTGAAACTAAGACTTACTGCCGTGGAAAATGAGAAGGGGAGTGTGGATGTAGCAGAGAATAAACATTTTGAATCAACAGAAAGATTTTACTTAAACTTGATACACAATGGTCTGAAAGCAAGACTTGTTTGATTTGCAAGAACCAGGCACTTGAGAGAAAAATGATTTTACCTTTGAAAGATGTTGATGGAAATTTCTATAACCACCAAGTGGGAGGAAGCAGAATATGATATACTGCAGTTTTTTTATTTACCTAGAGAGGAAGGTATGAAAGTACTTTCTGTCCAAAAGTGAGAAACTTATGGAGGACTGAGAGAGGAAAGCAACACAATGAAATATTAGCGCAATTTGTGCTCTACCCATTCTACTTCTAGGGGAAGAAAACAGAAAACTTTGACAGTTTGAGGAATGAGAAAATGTCAGCATGAACATGGGTTTTGATTTATTTTATTCATTCACCATACTCTAAATTTCTCTGGGCATTAGGTCCTCCTAATTGGAGTGAATTCATCAGTGTATGAGATAAAAGAATTGTAGAGAAGAATCTATAGAACTTTTGAGGAATCTTTTTCCAAAGGGAAGGATGGTATGATCCATTATCTCAGGGAAGTAGGGTCAATCGACATACATATTTTAAAGTTTTTACTTTGATAAAACAACAGTGTGTTATATTCTTTTAAAGATAAATTCATTTATTTAAATTGACAGGATTGTGCACATTTATCAGGAAGCACAGAGTGTTTACAAGTCTGTATACTTTATAGAATGGATGAATTTAACTAACTAACATATACATTATCTCATTTTTTTGTGGACAATTATTATCCTTTCTCCTAAAAATTTTTAAGAATATAATACGTTATTAACTATAGTTATCATATTGTACAATATTACAATGTGTATTGTACTTGTGAATGTATTCCTCCTATCAAAGCAGAATTTTGTGCTGTTTATCAACATTTCCCTAAATCCCCCCACCCAGTCCTGCTTCTGATAATCACCAAACTCTTTGCTTTTGTGAATTCAACTTTTTTTGGATTTCATATGTAAGTGAGATCTACAGCATGTGATAGGCTTATAGGAATGATCCAGAAAAGAGAAGAAAATTGCCAATAATACACGAAAAGAATCAGTGGAAAACTATTCTTGGAAAAGGGTGAAGAGGCTGTCTTTAGCTGGCAATAACAAGAGAAACAATAGAATTGTGCATAGATGTGATGACAGGATCAGAAATGCAAGCAAGCAGAATGTAGCATGACTTGAGAGTTATAATGTAAAAATATGGTGCATTAAATATTTAGGAAACTATATTATGTCAGAAGAAATGCCAGTTGTGAATGACAAAGTTGAGTAAGAATCTTCCTTATGTTAAAGACATTGGTCCATTGCAAATTAATGGCTGCAGTCACCATACTGTATGATAGATATCTCAAATGTGTTTCTCTTAAGCAAAACTTTCTATCTTTTGTTTTTAAAGGCAAAGGCCCAGTGGTTTTCAATTAGGGGCAATTTTTAAATTTTGATTTTTATAAGTGTGCATTACTTTTACAAAAGGGGTTTCATTGTGATATTTCCACATATGCATATGATGTACTTTAATCAAATTCACCCCCTCTATTATTCTTTCTTATTACCCTTCTCTCTTGCCTTCTTTTTGTTTAGGTTAGTGGGTTTTGTTATATTATTTTCATACATACACATATTGGTTCCTCTCTACAGTTCCCCTTTTATAACTATCTTATGTTATTATAATTTCTAGATTCTGCATAGAGAGAAAAGATGCAATATTTGTCTTTTCCAAGTTCAGCTATTTTGTCTAACACAGTGATCTGAAGTTCCACCTATTTTCCTTCAGATGACTTAATTTCATTCTTTTTTATGGCTGAATAATAGTCCATTGTGTATATAAACCACATTTGCTTTATTCATTCTTTGGTTTTTGAGCACTGAAGGCCATTCCATAGTTTGGCTATTGTGAATAATGCTGCTATAAACCTGGTGTCCAGGTGTCTTTAATGTATCCTGCCTTAAATTCCTTTTGTATATGCCCTAGAGTAGTACAGCAGGGTCATATGGTAGTTCTGTTTTTCATTTTTTGAAGGATCTCCACACTGATTTCCATAGTGGCTTCACTAATTTACATTCCCACCTATAGTGTATAAGGTTCCTTTTTCCCTGCATCCCAGTGTGGCTTTTGGCCTTCTGAGCCTGCCTTACTTTACTTAAGATGATGTTCTCCAGTTCCATCCATTTACCTGTGATTGACAACATTTCATTCTTGTTTGTGCCTAAGTAAAATTCCATTGTATATAAATACCAAATTTTCTTAATCTAATTATCATTAGTGGGGCATCTTAGCTGTTTCCATAGTTGGGTATTGTGAATAGTGCCACAATAAACATTGGTATGAGGTTCCTTTATAATAACTTGACTCACATTCCTTCGGGTATATCCCTAGGAGAGGTATTGCTGGATCATATGGCAGATCTATTTTTAGTTTTATAAGAAGCCTCCATATTGTTTTCCAGAGTGGTTGCACTAGCTTACATTCCCACCAGCAGTGTATGAGGATCCCTTTTTCCCCACATCCTCACCAATATTTGTTGTTTGTGCTATTCTAACAGGATTGAGGTATAATCTTAATGTGGTTTTGATTTGCATTTCTTCTGTGGCCAGGGATGGTAAGCATTTTTTCATGTGTTTTTTTAGTCATTTGGACTTTGTTTTTGGAAAAGGCCCTATTCAGTTCATTTGCCCATTTCTTCATTGCTTCATTAATTTTTTGGGAGTTTAGTTTTTTGAGGTCTGTGTATATTCTGGTTATCAGTCCCTCGTCTGATGTATAGCTGGCAAAGATTTTTCTCTCATTCTGTGGGTGGTCTCTTCAATTTAGAAACCATTTCTTTTGTTGTGCAGAAGCTATTTAATTTCTTGTAGTCCCATTTATTGATACTTTCTCTTAGTTGCTGTGCTCTCTTTTTTTAAACAAGTTATATCATTCAACAATAATCACATCTCCTGACTTGGGTATTATTTGAATATGTATGAAATACAAATTTTAGGTCACCTTTATAAACCCCTAAGAAGGTAATTAATTACTTTTTTGTAATTAAAACATAGGATGAAGACTGAAGCAAGCCCTTGGACTGAGTTACCTACAGCATTCAGGACAGCTACCTGGTCTGAAGGGGATGAAGAGAATGCAGGTCAGTCAGGAAACACCTTTGGACAATATTGGTGTTGAACTTGGCTGAGGGTTCTCATCTCTGCCATTTATTTCTGGTTACTAAAGCATCTGTGTCAGGAAAATATCCATCTAAGTTGTTTAAAAACCAACCATTCCAGGAATGGGGGAGGAGGGGATAAAGTAGAGTGGTGGAGGCATGAATTTGAGTGTGATATGTTTGATACATTGTAAGAACTTTTGTAAATGCCACAATGCACCCACACCCAGCACTACAAAAAAAAGTTAAAAAAGAATAAAAAGGAAAGAAAGAAAGGAAGGAAGGAAGGAAGAAAGAGAAAGAAAGAAAGAAAGAAAAAGAAAGGCACAAACATAAAAATATTTAGTGGTATTATCATAGTTCTCAACAATGAGTTTGAGCTCTCTTACATTAGTTCTTTTATTTTCAAATGCCTTTTTAGGAGTTTTCTCATGATATCACCTTGAATTATAAATGGATCTTTAATCTATTTTTTTATATTTTTTGTCTTACCACTGTACACAAGAAAATTTGCTTAGTCTTGAATATTTAGTGTTGAGTAATATGCTCGACTTGCTTTAAAGTATAGAGTAAGTCTATCTTTTAAAACTCTACAGTCTGCCTCACTTGATAGAAGTAAGTCATCAGGTATCAACAGTATGTGACCGTTCTATGAAGGACATAAAAATTGGATATAATTGAAGCCCAAAGAAGGGAGTATTTTCTTGGTTTCTGAGGTCAGGTTAGTAGGATTCTCATCTGGATTTTGAAGGATGAATAGTAAGTAGCTCTCTACTCCAACAAGATGGGAGAGAGGACAAGGGAATTTTAGGCATAGGAAATAGCATGATCAAGTGCTCAGAGATGAGATAGAGCATGGCATATTGAGGTAAGTGAAAATGATTCAATATGGCAGGAGTTTAAAGAATTGAAAAGACCAATGGGATTGCTGAAGATCAAAGGCAACCAAGCACTACGTCACCATGGCCACTTAATCCTTGTGGTTTCAAGGAATCACAAGGAATGAATTAAATGGTAGAATAACTTGATCAAAGGTCCATTTTAGAAAGGTATCGCTGGAGAAACATTGAAGAAGTATAAGTTAGAGGCCATGTATCAAGTTCAGAGGACACACTGTTGTCTGAACAAGGGTAATGGAGTTCCACAATATATTTTTTGGTAGGGTTTGAACTCAGGGCCTCATACATGCTTGGCAGGGGCTCTACCTCATGAGCCACACCCCAGTCCTAATGGTAATGGCTATCCTATGAGAAGAGTGGAAGGATTTTGAAAAAAATTAGGTAGTAAAATGGACAAAACATTGTGACTGTTTATATATGAGAGGTGAGAGAGTTAAGAGTGATTCCATCTCTTTAGTAAAGGAAGTTGGGTTAGTGGAAATACCACTAATGGAAGCCATTGAAAAGTTTGTGAGGCACACATAGGAAATCAATCAATGTGAGTCAATGCCCTGTATAGCTATCCTTATCTCAACCAGCAAAAACCCTTGCTCCTTGGTATTATGGCTTATACTTTCTCTTCAACAAAATTAGAAATAAGGGCAAAATAGTTTCTGCTGGGTATTGAGGGGGTGGGGGGGAGAGGGAGGGGGCGGAGTGGGTGGTAAGGGAGGGGGTGGGGGCAGGGGGGAGAAATGACCTAAGCCTTGTATGCACAAATGAATAATAAAAGAAAAAAAATAAAATAAAGAGGCACAATGAAAAAAAAATAATGTAAAAAAAAAAGTTTGTGAGGAAGAGGAGGTCTGTCATCTAGCTGCTTTTAAGCACATATCTTCATTATCTTGTTAGGGTATATTTCTGAAGAAAACTATTATGGTAACTGACTAAAAACTTAATTTGTATTTTTTTAATCAAGAGTCATGCAAAAAAAATCCTCCTGGCAGAATTTCAGAGATATCAACTCAATAATTCTATCATTCTTTTTTTATGTCAACTGGTTGGATAATAAGTACATTCTAACTAATGGTACATATATATACAGAAATGGCCATTAAATAAAGTATATGATAGTATAATTTCTAATACTGAAGCAAATGTGTTTCAAAACTAGATTATGATGCCATTAAGAAATGAGATAACAAGAAGTAGCACAGTATGCATTTTAATTGTGTTTTACATAAGCCAATAACTATACTGACAAACATACTCACTAGTAAGTATACTCATTGGTAAATATCTAATAATCCAGAATGGATGTGAACTTGCTTTTTCTCAGGTTTTATGTTTTTATTCTAATAAAACCAAGCAACAATTATCTTCTGCAATAACAATCTTCCATGTGAATCATAAAATCACATGGAAGGTGATTTAAATATTACATCAACACCCAATATAATTAAAATTGCAGAAGTATTATTCTTTACTATGCAAACTCTCTTCTTCAAATGTTATAGCCCAGAAGAGGGAACGGACCTCTTTTTCAATGACATGCTGTGTGCACGCTTCTACCTTTTAAATTTCAATTTCAGAAAAATGCAAAAACCTTCAAACACAGCAGAAATTGTGAATTAATAAAACCTGCAATTAAATTTCTTTTTGTGAAATAAGCTGTGCCTATGCCCAAGCAAAACAAGATGTCAGCATTGTGAAGGTCAAAGTTGCTTTCATCAAATATATCAAATGCTGAATTGTTTGTATCCATGTTAGAAAAGTGCACTGCTGTAAAAATATTCTTATAATCTGCAGAATTTGACACTAGAAATAACATTTGCTAGTTAATTAAATGTTGTGAAGGCACTTGTGAATAGACACCAATAGACAGCCATTTTCTTAGATTGAATTTAGAACGACCTTTATTCTCCTTTGCAACAATTCCCTTGTAACTGAAACACTGGGCAAAGAAGTATGCTTGCCAATGCATACATTCCTTATAGTTTAGCTTGGTTTTGAACTTTATGGTCCAAATGAGATGATATTTGAAACTTATTTTTCACTAGATTTCATGATTTTTTTTCCTCTGTGAAATATGTTTTTACCTTTTTCTTACCTAAATATAGTGTAGGTTATAGATAAAAAGTTCACTCTTGAGAAGAATGGAAAATCAGATGTGGAAATGAAACCAAAGCACCTTATTATAACTATCTATGTGATGCTCCCTTGCCAAAAATATCTCAGTATTGTCCCACCACTTTTTGGATAAAAATTTAAAACCCCTCAGCTTTCCTTTCCCTTAGCCAAGCTCTCCAGTTTTATTTAGCTGTTTCCACCAGCAGCAATGGCTTGCTAGATGTTTCTCAGGTACATATTGTATTGTCTTTGTTTTACTTTTTTTTTTCAGTTTTGTTGTTTTATACAAAAGATACACCCTCCTCTTTCTTTTTGTTTGAGTCTTGAGGAAAAGATGTTTACATAAATATGTGTCCTGTCAAGCATTCAAGACTAGTTGCTTATTTTTGCTACAGAATCAAGAGGGACATATGCAAAGAGGACACTTTGCTCAAGGGAAACCACTGCTAGTTTCTATGAAGCTGTGGTCACATGCTCCTGTGCAGAAGCCAGGCTCCTGGCAAACTACTGAGATCACAATGACCTACCAAGATATGTCTCCCTTTTATCTTTATGAACACCTACTTCTTGGTTCTTGAGACCTTACACTACAGAGGGAAATGTGACTTTTTTTTTCTCTCTACCAAAAAACATTATCCCGAGCACTATGATCAATAATATTTGACAATGAATCCTTAAAATGTTTGAATGTCATCATGGGGGGAAAAAGGAGATGATTGACCTCATCTTTAAAGCAGTTATCTTCAAATTCTGGGGAGCATTTCGATTGCAGCAGTGCTGACAATGAGGATTAAGAAAAGAGAAGGTAGGGGACGAAAGCTTACAGAATCCCACTGTCTTTAGAGATGTTCTTCTTTCATAATCCTCCCAATATTTCATTTAAACACAGGTTTACATGAACTAAAGGAAGAAGAACTTTTTCTAGAATTTGAAGTGGATTTCCAACTCATTCTATTCATTCCAACTCATCTACTTCTCCATAAAACCCACCTTTTTTTAGAGCTCCTTCTGCCCTCCTCACTCCAAATAGAACTCTGTCTGAACTTCTGGAGCATACTGACTAGGCCCTGAAGGCAGATCATCTAAACATCTCTTAGGCTTAATTTTACCATCTATAACAGGATGATACTAAGAGCATGGACCTTGAGGACATGTGGTTAGGATTGAGAAAAATCTATTTTTCTAGGCAATTCATACTGTTTTGCATTACAGTTATTTGCTGCTTTATTCTGTTCCACCTTATGAGAATCCATCTGTGGCTGTCTTAAATTGCTTTTTAATTTTATTCTGAAATATTATTGTATTCAACTAACTGATGTGTGACTTTATTCTGTCATGCATTGCTTAACAATGGGGATACATTAGAAAAATGTATCATTAGATAATTTCTTTTTTGGGAAAACATCATAGGGTATGTAGAGTGTACTAATGCAAATCTATATTACATAGCCAACTACACACCCAGGCTATATTATGAAGCTTATTACTACAAACCTATACGACATATTACCATACTGAATGGAAACACAATGGCACTGGTGCATCAAGTAATATCGAAACACAGAGAAAGTATAGTAAAATATGGTATGAAAGATGAAAAGTGAGCACTTGTATAGGGAACATGCCACAAATAGTGGTGGCAGGACTGGAAGTCGGTGAATGAGCAGAGAGTAAATGAGAAGGCCTAGTGGTGTACATCACTGTACACCACTGTAGGCTTTGTAAACACTGTGCACTTAACACACATATTGAGGGAACAATAATAAACTAACCTGAGCTTACCATAACTGTTTTATTTTTATAAACTTCTAATTTTAACTTTTTATAACAACTCGGCTTAAACACAAACACTGTTTTGAAGCTGTGCAAAATATTTTCATCCTTTTTACCTTTGCTACATAAGGTTTTTCTATTTAAAATTTTTAACTTGTTTTAACTTTTTAAACTTTTACTAAAAAACTAAGACACAAACACATACCTTACCCTAGACCTATGCAGGTTCAGGGTCACCCTTGTCACTGTGTTCCTCTTCCTCATCTTGTCCCACTGGAAGGCCTTCACCAACAGTTATGCCCATGGAGCTGTCATCACCTATGACAACAATGACTTCATTTGGAATTGCTTTCGCAGTACCTGTCTTGGGCTGTTCTGGGGAGAGTCACTCTTTTCAGAAATAGGTTCAAGATGATTGGCTTGATTGTCTTTTTAAAAATTTTTTTCATCATAGATTTGCTTGATAGCAGATAATCCACCATGAAAATTTCTTAAAGTTAATGAAAACCCTCCAATGTTGGGGTCTATGTTTTCAAACATTTTTTAGTTGTCAAGTGTCTTGAGGTATTTTTTGAGATTTTTTTTAATTAAAAAAATAAATTTTTATTACTATAAATTAAATGTACAAAGGGGTCTCATTGTGATATTTACATACATGCATGTAATGTACTTTGATGAAATTCACTCTGTATTACTCTTTCGTTTTAAAAAATTATTTTGTTTTTGAATTAGAATACATTAATAATATAAAAGAATTTCATTGTGGTAATTTCATACATGCATATGGTGTACTTTGAACTACTTTTAAAGGACATTATTGATGTCTGCAAAAGGTTCTCCTAAGTCCTTCACTGTCAATTGTTAGAAAGTTGTTCTTTTTCTTCTCATTTTCTTCCATGTCTCTTCTTCTTCAGCTATGCATTTGCTCAAGCATTTACTCAGCTCCACTATAACCTTTTAAATCCACTGTCTTATATGTGGTCATCCCTGACTGAAACCTTGTTAGGCCATGCACATTTGGGCAGTACATGTCTTTCATTATATATATATATATATATATATATATATATATATATATATATATATATAAAGATATGCTGAGTAAATACAACATCCTTACTATCACTGAAATCACAATGCAAGTTTTACCAGCACATTTTTCTTACTTTTTGCCAAAATTTGTGGTTTTTTATACTTTTGTCACATTTGTATCCCTAAAATTTGTAAGTGTCTAAGAATTAGCATTTTAAAAATTTATAAAAATGATACTATACTATGTGTCTTTTATATTTTTTTAAATCTTGGCTTTTAACTTTCAGTATTTTGCTTGTGAAGGCCATGTGTGTTGTTATATATAGCAGTAGATAATTCAGTTTTGTTTCTGAAGAATGTTTCATTTGGAAATATTTTGTAGCTGGTCTAGTTTTATATTGAAAAACATTTTGATTATCCACACTTCTTTGTTATAATAAACAATTGCTGTGGACATTTTTGTTTGTGTTTCTTAGTGTTAAAGTTTATATTGTATATTTTACTCTTTAACTTTCTGTTTCCCTCCTTCCCATCTCACGTTGGTTGCAAATGCCTAGAATGTTCATTTCTCTCCATAGCATTTGACACAGTTTCTTGACTACAATAGGTACTCCATAAATACTTGTATATTTGATGTAATCGGAATGGATGTATCCACTGACTGATACATCAATTAACTGAATGGGCTCATTCCATTTTCTGAACCATCACATCCATTCCTGTTTAGCTGCCATGCTCTCATTTAGTTGCTTTTTGTGTAGAGCAGCCTTTTGGTGTAGCAATGGTACATGCATTCACATACAGAATCACATTCACAGTTAATACACTATTTTCAATATTAGATACCATTATATATGGGAAAACCTACTTAAAAACTTGTCTGAACTCATGTTTTCTTCTATAAAATTTGTATAAAACATTATTTTGTAAGTTTACTATAGATATTAGATATAGTGCATTATGATCACTTAGCAGAGCCAGGGCTCAAAATATGCATTATTATTATTATTCCTTAACTGACTTGTGTGGTTAACTCTAATATCTACAGCCAGATGGTACATCCCTAGAGGACAAAGAACATCCATATAATTATACCCATCCACAATGCCTGACATAACTCATGTTTGTTGAATTGAACTGAGTAGTCAGTGGTTATTAAATAACCATTGATTGTCTGAATCCCTGTTCAGCAACTCTTCTTCCTCCTTTCTCTCACTTAACTCTTGGAGGTGATTTATAGTTCCTTAAGATTGCCAGTTAAGACTAAGTGCAGAGCCATATGCCACAGCGAAATGAAGGAGACACAATAGTAAAAATTTGTTCTTGAGGCTGAGATCATGAGTAGACAAATGGGTAGTCACTTCTGTGGATTACTTGACACATATTAAAATATTCATTTCAATAATGTCACCTCTCATCTACCGATCATATTGTCACAAGCTCCCCCTACAAAGGGGAGTTTCTTCACTCCTCTGAATGAAGAAAACAAGAGTTTTTGTCACTATATTTCACAGAAGTGTTTCCTTTTACCCTGATGACTCCAAAAAGAAGATGCAGAATAGTTAATGGAACTCAGAGTACCAAAAATATTTTCTAGCTTCACAATATTTCTTAGTTCATTATAATAAGACCTCATTATAATACAGATAGTTTATTTATATCATTCATAATATTCATATACCTCTATAAACTTAGATCCACATGAGCTATTTACCCAATCTACTCAATGATAGCTATTTATGCCTAGAAATTTGAACTAGAGTTTCATAATTCTAAATTCTCCTCTACCATGGGGCCTCTCATTGTCTATCATACTATATGTCTTATTTAAACTGCAATAATTGACAACATGAAAAGATAATTAGGTTGGAAGTTTTTGACTTTTGTCAACTATATTGTAACCTCATTGTTTACATCTGACAGTTTCTATTCACATAATAGCAAGGCCTGGTGTTCTACTTCATTTCAGGTAAAAGCCTTTTCTCCAGTCTATATGCATTTCTGCTCCTAGGTGGATCCACATTGCAGCTTACTTCTCCCTAGAAACATGGCAGCTCTCCATCCTCATCCTTCCTCTTTTTCACAGTGGCTGCTAGTTTCCTGGTGCACAGATTTTTTCCTCTATATGATCACCTTCTTTACTCCTCTATGTTTTCAAAGCACCAATACTGAAAGTTAATTTTTAAAAAATTGAAGCCAACAGTTTTCCTGAAAGATTAAAGGAGATCTTAGGAAACTGACTATAGCATATTACTGTAAAGTATACAAGGGAAAAATTTAAATCAAATACTATTATCTGTCGCCTGAAATGTTCCCATGAAATTCCTGCTTCTACAAATATTTCCCTAGCTTTCCATTTTGCTCAGGACTGGAAATTGAACACTGTCTCCTTTCTTCTCTCCAATTTTTCCTCTAAATCAACATCCATAATATCCCTATCTTCTTTTTGTAATCATCCTCTTACATTCAAGGCCTATGAGTAGATATAAAAGGTAGTGGTGGGGAAGTTAGTGGAAAGAAATGACTTCACAACTGAAATAAAGAAACAGTAAAAAATGAACACGGGTCCAGTCTTTAGGTGGTGATGATGGCTTCTCAGGAAGGGACAAACATTTTATCTTTCCTCACTTGACCTCAAGTTACCTCTCACTTGTGTTTCCAATGCTCTGAGATTCACACACTCTCCTATTGGTGCAGGCTTGAGTTGTTCATCCTAAAGCTATGGATAAGGGTTTCATCATTTGAAGCTCATGAACACCCCAGGAGGTACCCTGTTTCCATGTCACACTGAGAATGAGTAAATGTGGGTGGGTGAGGGTGTTATTTCAGGTTCTCACTGCCTAGACATGTTCACATACTACTCTGCCTTTTATAATCTATTGCTTATTACATTATAGCTGCTGTTTTGTCCCCATGTATTTATTCTATTAGGTATATTATTCAATCATACTGATTTTAATATTATTTGTGAATGAATTACTCCTAGATATGCATCTCCTACATACATTTTTCCTTAGAATCCTAGAATATGCCCACTTCCTACTTGACATATCTATCTTTATCATAAGTAGATATCTATGACTTATATTTCCCAAACAGGACTTTTTTGAACTTTTCCCCTCCCCAATATAGTCCTCCAGAGACCACACCAACTTCTCTATCTCTACCTAGTTCCTCTCAATTAATCTCAGCAGCCAAAATTATCCTATTAAAATATAAGCCAGTTCAGGATATTCTCAGATTAAACAGTAGTCTCCCAATTTTGATTAAAATTTCTATCATTGCCATGATCCACAAAGTTGTACCTTATCTTCACATGCCACTGCTCCCACCTCTTTGAATTTATCCCCTCTTCTCTTCCCTCTTACAATTTGTGCTAATGTGTGACTGATCACCATTCTTAAATCTCTCACTGGTCAAGGAGCTATTGCCATAGTCTCTTTCCCTGGATTTTCACATGACTTACTCTTTTACGTCTCTCAGGTCCTTTCTTATCTCCTGGGTGAGGCTTTTCCCCCAATCATCTTATTTAAAATTGCAAACATGAATTCTCCCTCTCTAATTCCTGAACTTTCTATCCCCTTTTGTGGCTCCATTTGATTCATAACATAATAATCTTACACATTTTTCTCATTTTTATTTCTTGTATTTCTTACATCAATATAGTCTAAGCTTTAAGAATAGGAACTTTGGTTAGCTTTGCTGAGCACTTGAACTTCAGAGTCTTAAACAATTTACTTAAACATATAGTGAATACTAAATAGATAGTTCCTTAAAATATTAATAATTGTTTTAGATTATTGAAATGCTGTGTTTGGTATAGGATTTGATGCTTGAGGATGTGAGGAAGGGAAACAGAAGTCTTCTTGGTCATTTCCTTAGGAATAGATAAAACAATAACAGAAATTTTCTTATAAAAATTTTTATTAAAAAGAACTTGGTGAGACGTGAAATTGTTTAGGATATTTTATCAGTTTTCAGTTTTAATGTCAAATGAATAGCTCTTGTCATGGATAGTTTCTTTTTGTGCAATATTGTTCTAACTTGAACATTTTGGACTGTGCAGAAAGCATCTATCTTCTCTTTGATCTGATCCAGGACACTTATCACAGATATTCTAGAGCTTGTTTGCTCTCTGATTTTGGGACTGGTGATAGAGATAAAGGGGTTAAGAAAATGTGAGTGAGTGGTAGAACCATCTTCAGCTATTAGAGAATGTTACCTATTTCATTCTGGTAAAAAACTGATGCTAACTGAGGAACAGTTTTATTAGTGTAATGCTTAGCTCTATTTTTTAGCTCCTGATTTGACAAGATTGCTAGGTAGGAAAAAAATCTTGGCAAGAAAAGTAGAAAGAGCATTATAGAAAGTTTTTAGATGAATTCTTACGAACTCATTATTGACTTGTTCATTCAAATATATAATAAGGAAAGATTCAGAGATAATGATAATTACTGAAGGATGAATTTCATGGGTAAGTTTTCAGAAACCAAGAAACACCTTTAACCTTACTTTTCCAGTTTTGTAAAGCATGGTCTGGTATTTAAAGTTTCATGAATTATACACACACATACTAGGCACAAGCCATGATGATGCTTCTTTTAGTATGAAATTAGTAGTTCTAAAACTTTCCTAGAGATTTTACTTTAAATATATCCTTTCAGGTTGTTACATTTTTAAAATTTGGATTCAACCAGACTGTTGGAGAACTGTACACTTGTTTTGCAGTGTTTCAGCCCCCACAGGATTGCTTGTATGTAATTTACATTTTGGATTTATGCCATCAGCCCATGTTGAGGGACATTATAAGAAATAGCCACAGAAAAGGCACTATCATACATAATTATAAAAATCTTGTCAAGTACTTGTTCAATGTACATCCTTATGGGAACTCCCAGGAGAAATTTCTTTCAATGTTCTCCAGCAGGAAACACTAGATTTCTTTGGAGCAAAATGGTTTCCATTTGTATTATAAACACTGTGAATTGAATGATTAGTAGGCCTTCCCTCTCCTTTGGTCTCTAAGGCACTTCAAATCTGGGAGTTGGGCAAGAAAAGAGAAGCCATTCTGTTTCTCAAATATGGAGGGTCATAATTTGGAGAATTAGAGGTTTATACATTGCTAAAAAACCTGTGGACTGTGGAGATTGCCATGACAGATTTCAATTTGAAAGAGCAGAGACAGTGATTCTCAAAAACTCAGTAGAAATTTGTTGTCAATCCCATGTCTGCTTTGATTTCTGTACAGTACTGCTTCTTTTTTGCCTTTGTTGTCCAAAACTATGAGGTTGTTTCTCCTTGGCAGAGCAATTTGTATAATATAGGAAATGGATTTTGATAAGTACATTTTCAACTTCTGTGCAATACAGAGAGCAACTTAGAGAAGTTGATGGTATTAGCGCAGTTGATAATAAATAGCAACAACAACCAAAAGCTTACCAACTTTTTCTTACTTCTTACAACAGAACAGGATCAAATAATAATAGAGTTTTGCTCTAATTTCATACCTATATTCAACTTTCTTTACTACTTTCTTTATTGGTTCACAGTTTTAGTCCACACCCACTATTCCATTGCCTTGGGGTCTGTGGTAAAGCAACAAATCATGGTGGAGGCATGTGGTAGAGGAAAACTGATCATCTCATGGTGACTGGGAAGTGGAAGAGAGAGATGGGAGGGACAGAGAGCCAATATCCCCTTCAAAGACACTCCCTAGTGACCTAACTCCCCCCACTAGACCTTATCTCCTAAAGTTTCCATCACCACCCTATAGTACTAAAGAATGGGAAACAAGCCTTCCACACTTCCACACATGAGCCTTTGAGAGACATTCCAGATCTAAACTATAGGCCTACCTTATTTTTTCATTCCTATTTCTTCATGTCATTATTTTTTAGTATGTTGTAACCTACTTTTAAAATTTTCTTTTGAGACAGGGTCTCATTTTATAGCACATACTGGCCTTGAGCTGGTGGTCTTTCTGCCTCAACTGTCTAACTGCTGGAATTAGAGGAATGTGCCTCCACACCTGATTTATCACAGTCCTTTGAAAAATGTTATATATTCATCCCTTGGTATCAATGGGAGGTTAGCCCCAGGATCCTCATCAAATACCAAAGCCTGTAGATGATTAAGTGCATTATAGAAAATGGCATACTAATTCCATACAGTCTACCCATACACTCTCATTCACTTTAAATCATTTTAGATTATTTATAAAGTAATACCTAACATAATACAAATGCTATGAAAATAATTATATTGTGCTATTAAGGAATAATGACAAGAAAAAGTCTGAATATATTCAGTACAAACATACTTTTTTAAAAGGATTTCTGATCTATAGTTTGTGAACTTTATAGATTCAGAACCCAGTGTTAAGGAAGGCCAACTTTATGAATAAATATTTATGTGAAAAGAAACAAAGGAGAAAGAGTGTATGAGAAATGTATATCGAAAACCACCTAATGTACATTAAATATGACTGGACAGCTGAAATAGATGGTGAGAGTCACTCAAACAATTGCCAACTGCTCTCCAAAACAATTCATTTTAGAGAATTATAAATTATTGATTTTTGTTGCTATTTTCATCACAAATAGTTTTTGGAAACAGCCAAGATGCCCCACTACTGATGAATGAATTAAGAAAATGTGGTATTTATACACAATACAATTTTACTCAGCCACAAAAAGGATGAAATTTTGTCATTCGCAAGTAAATAGATGGAACTGGCGAACATCATCTTAAGCGAAGTTAGCCAAGCTCAGAAGGCCAAAAATTGTATGTTGTCCCTCATATGTGGATTATAGACCTAAAACAAATGCAGTAATATTATTGGACATGGGTCACACACTAAGGGGAGAATGTATATAGGAGGAATAGGGAAAGGAAAGGAAACCTAAAACTTTGAAGTATTTGATGCGCCCACTGTAGAGGAGCTAATAAAGTAATCTTAAACTGACAGAGGCCACTAATGTGAAGGTGACCTGGAAGCAGTGAAGAGGTCTGGTAGAGATGAACCAATTCCGGTTGTAATACATACGTGCATGGAAGCAATACTAGGAATTTCTCTGTATAGTTATCTTTATCTCAAGCTAGCAAAAATGTTATGTCTTTCTTTTTATCTCTTATAACTTCTCTTCAACAAAATTGGAGAAGAAGGCAGTACATGTTCTTCCTGGAGATGAGGGGGGAGGGGGAGGGGAATTGGGGGCAGGGAAGAAAGATGGCCCAAACAATGTATACACATATGAATAAATGTATAAATAATTAAAAAAACAAAGTATCTGATTACAAATAATAGACAACAAAATATACATAATTACTCAACATATGTGAAAAATGAAGCCTTTCATACAAACAATATTTTAGGAGTACTCACTCCAAAACCTCCATTTTTAATTTTAAAAATTTTTGCAATTTTTATGAGCAAATATAAAATAATTATCGATAAAAATATATATCTTTGCCTTCCTAAGAAGTAAATGGTATAATATAATGCAAGATTTCTATGCTAATTTGAAGTAATTGTTATAATACTTTGACTTAGTTGTGCATTATGGTGATGCTCTGAGAGATATAAAAGTTTCCAATTCTTTAAAACGAGATGAATTTTTTATTTGTTCTTTTAGATTTGTTTCTCGCTTGCACTGTTTTCTTTATCCATGTCTTATTTTACACATAGTTGTCTAGCAGAGGTCTGAAGGTGGCTGTACCTTTCCAGTAGAATAAGTGTAATGGTCTGAGTATAATAGTTAATATTTCTTCAAGCTTGAGAGATTTCTTTTTCTTTCTTTTTTTTTCCTTTGAGTTTAAGGCTATATATCAACTTCAGAGGTTTCCAGAAGCTTGACCTCTGAATGAGTGGCCATTATTACATGTATTTTTTCTCTTTAATAAGATTACACAGTAATGAAGTTTAGAGACTGAAAAAGACTGTGAAAGGTCACTTGGTCCACCACTTTCCCAAGGAGTCCACTTCCATTTAGAACCATCTCTAAACCACTACAGGCAAAGGGCAGACTCTACTATTTTATAGCCTTTCTGAGGCAGAAATTCTACAATCTCTAGTGGCAAGCCATTTTCTATGTTTTATAATTCTCAATGTCAGAAAGTTCTTCTTTCCATTTAACTTAAATTTCTCATGCAAAACTTTAAGCCTATGAACTCAATCCCTGATGAGATTTGAAAATAAATCTAGACTTTTGAAAAGACTTGAGAAAATTGGTTCTATTGTTCTATTGTTCTTCTCTTTTAGATTCCTAGGATGGAAAATTGTCATAATAGGGTGAGTGTGTGTGTGTGTGTGTGTGTGTGTGTGTGTGTGTGTGTGTGAGACAGACAGAGAGAGAGAGAGAGAAAGAGAGAGAGAGAGTCTATCTGAATGAATTTCTTTCACAAACCAATCATTAATACATTCACTCACAGTTGAAACTAGCTGGCTAGGGGCTACACTGAACTATTTCTGTATCTTTACCAGTTCTCCTTTGGTTACTCCCTCATATTTATAAACTAGCCATCTACTTAAGATTATGGGTGTAGTTTGTGTAGTTTGTAACTATGAGATAGAAGAATAGAAAATGAAATAGTAGAGTACAGTACAGGGATTGGAAAGATGATCCATCATTACTTTCGGCAGTGATGAACCATGTGACTTGAGTAAGTCAACCTCCACTGTAAAATGAAGATTGATAATAATATATACTTTCTATCTGTCTCTGATTAATTTTTGTAGATCCAAAGAGAAAATTGGAAAGTACTTTGAAAATTATAAAATATATACAAATATGTGATAATTTCTCCTTTCCTAATTTTTTTTTTTTGCAGTACAGGGGTTTGAATTCAGTACCTACACCTTGAGCCACTCCACCAGCCCCTTTTTGTGAGAGGTTTTTGTAGAGATAGGGTCTCATAAACTATTTGCCCAGATTGGCTTCAAACCACAGTCCTTCTGATCTCTGCCTCTTGAGTAGCTAGGATTGTAGGTGTGAGCTACCGACACCCGACACCTTTCCCTAATCTTTACCTCTTCTTAAGTATTGCAGTGTAGAACTAGAAAATATGGTTTGGATTATGAGTTTGATAATTGCCTAATTGTGTGGAGTTAAGCAAGTATGTTAGTGTCATTGAGTCAAAATTTCTTTCTGCACAATGGCACAATATAATTGATCTTGAAGGGTAGTGCTAATGATTAGTCATAAAAAATGCTATGTGTCTAGCATGCTGTTTCACAAAGAGTAGACATTCAGGAAATAGTAATTACTGTCTTCATCTAGTCATTGAAGCAAGAATGCATGGGTTTCCACTTTTATGGCTCCTTTTTCATATCTCACATCTAATTGGCTATAGAGTCATGGCAATTTTACTTACATGTTTTACAGACCCCAGGACTGCTATGTCACCTGTGCCACCTTACCACTCATGGTACATTTCAGGAGCATTTAAATACCCCACTTGCTTCTGAAGATTTTCTCCTTTAATCCAGTATCCATAGTATAATCACAGTTATCAATTAAACAGGTATCTGAACACCACATTAACTCTGTCATTGAATCAGGCACAAAGATATTCAGAGTAAGTTAAGATCCTATATATCCTAGTGTATCAATATCATCTTCCACATTCCTCCATCAGTGCATACAGCATTGCCTCTACATTGACCAGTATGCCTCTATACTGGCATTATGTCTAAATGTGCTATTTGGATCTGTGTATATGTGATGGTTTTTCTCATGATCCCATCTCCATTATTTTCTTAATGCCTCCCCCTCTTTCAGAGATTTTGGTGTGTATCATTGTGCTATTTTCATACATATATATAATATATTTCACTCTCCACCACTCTCTCCTTTCTCCCTCCCCCTCACACAGTCCCCTTAAGCTGTCCCCCCCTTTTACAATCATGTTTTTATGTGTAAATTCCAAAGGTGATATTGATATTTGTCTTTGTGAATTTGACTTAACTCACTTAACCTAATAATCTCCAAAAACATATGTAGCAGAAAAGACAGTAATTTTTATTTTCTTAATTAATTTTTTGTTGTTGATGTAGATCACACTCAGGGCCTTGTGCTCCCTAGGCAAGCACTGTACCAACTGAGCTCCATTCCCTTCCGGTAACATTGTCTTTAATATTTTGAAGCAGGCTAGTATGACTGTTGCTTATAGAAGGAAATTGATGGATTAAAGTGAGACTCTAGTCAGGTAAATTTCTGTGTTAAGTGCTTGCTGAAACTACTTCTTGAATGGAGGAGAGGGAATAAAGGAGAATAGAGAAGGGGAAAGTATGAAATATTTGATATATTGTAAGAACCTTCATAAATGCCACAATGTACCTCTAAATAGCACAACAATAAGATAAAATAATTTTTTAAAAACTAAGATGGACTGTATCCTATTAAGTGAATGTAAAGTGAGATGATCAGACCATAGAAATGATTGCAGCACATAGATTATCTTTAAAAATGTAAGATTTATTAGTAAAGTGATAGAATTTCTACAAAAATAAAAAAAGATGAAGAAACTATTACTCAACCTTTTCTCCATTTGATAAATGTCTAGAAATACATGATCAAATTTCATTCCCCTAATATTAAGTTGTTGATCCTTATTAATACACAAATTCATTGAGGTATGAAAGATACTACTTCCTAATATTATCAATCATGGTGCGTTAAAAATAAAAAGAGTTCCAGTTCTTTTCCCAATAGAGAAAAATGAGTGTAGTATGGGGCTTCAGGGCCTCAGTAACCTAAATAAATGGACTACCACAGAGAAAAATGGCAAAGTTAGGGAAATGAAAGTTAAATTTTACAGCCTTCTCTATTTTGCTAATGACACTGTACAGCCATGTTCTTCATACTGGAATGCAAGTTCCTTTGGAGCATCATATGTATCATATAGTATGATACATTGTTCCACTATAAAAACCTTCAGGGCATCATATAAAAGTATCATAGGAAATATTGATGCATACCACAAGAAAGTGAATAAATTGGCAATAAACCCATTCACAAGTGAACTTGATTACAATACTTTGCTTTCAGTATAATTGAAAGAGAATCCAAATGAATTTTTGGTTGTGGTGATTTTTTGTCAGGTAGCTCAGTAGTTCAATAAATCAAAAAGACATTATAGCAAAACTTGTTATATTTCAATTAAACTGTTTATGCAACCAAGTGCTTACATGTATAAATATAATACAATAATTGAATTGATGCTTAATCCTCTAATTTTTAACAAGTAATATTCATCAATGTTTACACACAGTGATTGAAGAATGAAACTCCAGAGTATCATTAAGAAATTCATTTCCATCTGGGCGCTGGTGGTTACGCGTATAATCCTTGTTACTCAGGAGGCAGAGCCAGCCCAGGCAAGTAGTTCACAAGACCCTATTCAAAAATCCCATCACAAAAAGGGGTGGTGGAGTGGCTCAATGTGTAGGTCCTGAATTCAAGTCCATACTGTAAAAAAATAAATAAATAAAAAAGAAATTTATTTTCAGCAGTTTTCCTTTTATATCTAATCATTACCTATTATAATATAGTCACATTATTTATAAAAATAATATATCAATAATAATTGTAATATTGAAGAAAGTTTTAAAAAACATTTAGAACTTTGGGTCTAAAAACAAATTGTAAAAAAATCTTAAATGTATAAACATATGTATGTTTATGTATATAGGTGTCATATATATGATGTATAAATACATAAATATGCAAGTATATCAGACATGATAACTTGAATAACAATAAGTATTCAAGCAAAAGTGTATTACACTAGGAAAAATTCATTGGGAGAAGTGTAATGATAATGCAAGCTTAATGAGAGGAAGGAATTATGTTGCATTTATGACCATTAAGAAGAGCCTTTCTATGTATTTTTTTCAATGAATGATGGTGGGTGCCAAATTAATATTATAACACTTGGAAATGTGAATTTTAACATTTCAGTATTTGTAGTGTGCTAGAGAGCAGAACCTTCACAAGTGTTTAGACTTGTGTGAATGTTGTACACTTAGTTAAAAAATATGAATCAGATTTTAAAAGTATCTTTAAAGGATAATGCACAAACAAATTTGAAGATCACTCTTCTGAGGCACACAGAGGTCAGAAACTTCTCTCCTATCCCCATATCATTGTTTATCATTTTTGCTATTTTCCTCCCAAGAACTGTAAAAATTAAGCAAACTCATATTAAACAGCACTCCTCTGAGAGATCCTCTGAGAGATCCCAGAGGACTCTGGGATGATGTTGAAATTAGGAGAGTTAGGCCAAAAATCAAGGGAAAGGGTGCTGGGAGGTTGGTAGGAAGTGCCAGAGGCAAACATAAGGTGCCTGTATTTTTCTGGCTATGGTTTCCTTACTGGGTATGGTCACAAGAACCACTGTGGTTTTAAAAGTCACAGAGAGTTCGCCTTAAGGAAGGAGAAGCACCCTGGGGAACTCCAGGCATTATCTTTGTGCCACCTCAGGGAAGTATTTTTAAGGGAGGAAAAGAGATAATAACCAGGCAAACATAATTCAATGAAAGAAAAAAGTCAATCTTGGATCCATTTATTTTTAGAAATGAATTATTTTCTCTTAGCTTATTTTCTCTGTTTATTATGTTATGTTTTACTCTTCATTATTAAAAATCTTCATTTCCTTTAGACTCATTTCCTAAGTCCAACACTTCTTTCCTTCACAATGATTTGGATAGTTTCGTTAGTTACCAACTTAATGTAATGGTTTTGAGTGTGTGAAGGGGCAATTGGCAAATTTCTGCATGTCTGAATTCATGCTATACTTATAAGATATAAGGCAAATGATAAATGTTTTCTGTGAAGTCTGGAGAGAGAATTCTGACCTTCACTGTTGCACTAACAACACAAAATAGCAATATTCACTGGAAAATAGTTGAGTGTGTTTTATTACCTAGGACTTAAACATTAGGTTTAATGACAACATAGGGTACCAAGAGCTTTAAGACTTAGGTTCCTGAACAAGTTCCTCTTACTACTTAATGCAGTATGTCCTTCAAGAAATGTTGGCACCAACATCTTTACTTGTATTTCTACATTTATAATATAAAAAAGTTTGACCTGACCAATCTTGTTTTCCTTTTCCACTCTATGATCTGACTTCCTAATCCTACAAATGACTATCCCACAGTGCATTTACTTATTCTATTCTTAGGAACACTGAAGATACTCCTCTTTGAATTTTGAATACTTATGAATTTCTGGTATTCCTTGTGTTAGGTAGACATCTCCTTAAGGAGAAAGATATATTTGAATTTAAATTTGGTCTCTATAACTTAACCATATTAGATGTTTTGCAAGCATCAGATTGACCTGGAATTGTTTCCTTTTCTATTTGTTATACTACAAATGCCAAGGTTCATTTTATAGATGGATGCTGAGTGAGTGTGTTTCTATGTAGTATTTTCTTTTATTCCTTTTCCCATATCCATATTGATCTAATTTAATATTCTGTCTTTTTAATTAAGAATTAAATCTTTCTCTTTTCTCATATTTCTACATAATTTCTCTAAACTGCTTCAAAGGATTTGCATTCACCTTATTTTGTACTTATTTGACTATCATTATTTCCTTGGTTGTTTTTCTGGTACTAATCAACTTAACTATGGTGCTATATTAAAAAAAGATCTTCAGAGAAGATTGGGATTATGGAATATTAAAACCCATATTTAATCAATTTGCATGTTTATTTATAACACTTGTCTAGTACTAGAAAAACTAGATTCTATATGCTACATACATTATGTATTTGCCAACATCTATGCAATAACTGTGTGTTTAAGGATACAAAAATATATATTCTCTTCTTGTATTGTGAACCAAAAGAACTTAAATATAAGGCTATAATATTTTAAACATGTCTGAGAGCATTAATATATGTTAAAAACCTAATAAAAATCTGTTTCCAAACAGAGTATGGTTTTTTGAATAAAATTAAGAGGAAATGCAATAATAAAAACTGTAAGTAATAGCAGTGAAATAAATCCCCGCCTTTTATTCTCTACAGGTTTTTTTTTTTCAATTAAAGTGGTATAGAAAAGAATTAACTTAGAAGGTAACACACATGTACAGAAAAGCAATGCAAGTCAATTCCCTGTATAGCTATCCTTATCTCAACTAGCAAAAACCCTTGGTCCTTCCTATTATTGCTTATACTCTCTCTTCAACAAAATTAGAGATAAGGGCAAAATAGTTTCTGCCAGGTAGCGAGGGGTTGAGGGGTAAGGGACGGGGTGGGGGTGTAAAGGAGGGGGTGGGGGGAAGGAGGGAGAAATGACCCAAACATTGTATGCACATATGAATAAAATAAAAAACAAGAAAAAAAAGAAAAATCATCACACTAAAAAAGAAAAAATACTGTCTGTTTTATAAGCTCAATTGGAAGCTAAACTTAGTCTTAGAAAGGTGCAGCCACCTAACTGACCTTCATTTTATTTCTTTAAAAAATTTAATTGGAAATATTTTTTTCTGAACAGGGATTATTGACACTTGACCATTGCACATCAAAAGCCATCTTCTCAGTTATGACTGTAAACATGTAGTTTTGCCTTCTCTTTTCAGGGGATGGTTTGATGATGGTCTGGAAAACTCAAGGGAATAATAGATGATAACTTTTGGAGGACACATGAGTGTGGGTCATAGGAAGACATCCTAGGCGGGGAGACAAAGACAGACTTTGATTCAAACTGCTTCCTCTTTCCTACTAGTGAACAGGAGATTCCTCTAGTACCTAACTGGAGGAAGCTGTAGTACACTGAAGTGCTCATATGCATTAAAATTTTACACTGAGACCTTTCTTCCACCTAATTATGGTGGTGTATGCCTGTAATCCCAGCTGAGATTGAGAAACTGAGGCAAGTGAATTGAGAGTTTGAGGGCAGCCTGGGCTACCTAGTGAGAGCCTGTCTCAAAAAGTAAGACTTTTTTCTTTAAGAGACATGACCTCTTCATCAAGGAAAGAAAACTGTAATATAAGGTTTGATAGTAAGGTGCACTCACAAATTTGGGGAGTTGGGTTTAAAAATGCATGTTGTTGACATAGCAAGAAATAAAGGGGAAAATCACATATTTTTGAGCATTAAAAAATCTGTGCTTTTGGAAGCTGCCTTCCAGATGAAAAGTCTCCACAGGTCTAATCAAATTTAGAATACTTGACTGGAGGACTTCTTTCTATAATATGAAGTGACAACTATCCACTTCACTTACGAGAAGCAAAGAAAACTGAATGATGTCATACTTTTTGTTTTGTTTTTGTGGTACTTGGGTTTGAACTCAAGGCTTCCCACTTAGTAGGCAGGCACACTACCACTGAGCCAAGTCTCTGACATTTTGTGCTCTGCTTATTCTGGAGGTAGGGTATCACTTTTTTCATCCAGGATTGTCTTTTATCCTACTGTTTTATGCTTTTTGCCATCACTGGAATGACAGGTGCATGCACGCATTTTTTTGTTGAGATGGGGTCTCACAATTCTCCCCTACTCCTGGAACTGTAATCCTCCCAATTTCAGCCTCTGAAGTAAATAGGATAATAGGTGTGGGCCCCCTGTGCCCCACTCAGTGTGGTGCCTGTAATCATAATGTATTATGTTGGCAAAAAGCAGCTTCTCTCCTCCTCTTTATCCCTTCTGTGGTTGTAGAGGATTGTATGCACAGATGTGCTACAACCTTTCCTTTAGTTTTTTTTAAGATTTGTATTTCAAGAACAGTTTCAGAAAATACAAAATAGACACCTACAGACTTTAGGATGTTGTAATGATGAGATGGGCTTTGTACTTATAAAAGCATGTTTTAGGCACATAGGTTATAAAGTAAGCCATTTAAATTTTCACTCTCCTCAGACTTGAATATGAAGGAAATATTCTATTGAGCAATGTAAGCACAATCCTTACATATTAGCTCTTAGTCCACCTCTTTTGCTTCCACCAAGAACATGCTGGAAATCATCAGGTGGGATGCTACTGTAGTGATTACTGAAATCAACTTTAATTCATAAAGAATAAATTCTCTTCTGAGTGCAGTGGCTTACACCTATAAACCAGCTACTCAGGAGGTGGAGTTTGAGAGGAAAGTGTTTTGAGGCCAGGCAAGGCAAAAAGTTAGTGAGACCCTATCCCAACAGAAAAGCTGGGCTTAGTGGATGAACACGTTAGGCAAGATACTTTCTTATTATGGATAAACAGAATACCCTCGGCTTCCACATGGACCTAAGCTAACATGGTCCTCTAACACTGAGAAGTCATGGGAATGCTGAAGGAAAGTTTAAAGGTCAGAGCAAATTCACTGAAGTTATAAAAGAGAATGTTGGGAATAAAATAAATCAAGAAGTAAAGGAAAATGAATCTGTAAAGTGACAGACATAATAAGGAAAGGAGAGATTAATGAAGAGACGTATATATTTTATTGAGGGGTCCTTGGAGTGAAAATGCCATGGGGCAAAAACAAATCTTCTGTCTCTCTACCAAAGGGACAAATACTATTAGATTTACTTCAAAAAAGGAACAGGGGTGCTAGGTATAAGCTTTCACACTGGGATAAGTATGTACAGAATAACCACTGGAAAATATCCTCCGAGCAGAAAAGCCTTAAATAAGTGTGTGCTCTCCACCGGCGCTGCCCAACTTGTCCACTGTGCAGTTACTCATTAAAGAGAGGAGTCAGTTCAAAAAGCATTTTCTATTTCTCTGCACATATCTGTTGACTTTGGAATGGTTATTCTGCTAAATTTTCTAATATAGGAAAGCTGTATTCTCATTTACACCTATAACTATGCTTATCTTATTTTTAAGAATGGAATTTCATTAACTGCACATAGTTGATTTTCATTACAGAGATCAGATGTTAATATAAATTTTCATTGTTGCTTTTCCCTAAAGTTAACAAAACACCAGGCAGCAAACCTGGGTATTGGTATAAGAAAAGTAATCCTGAGGGGTGGGATTCTTGGAAAAGAACAGAGGAGTTCTGTGGTTCTGTTGAATTCCTGAGTTCCCTTATGTTTTATGATCATTTTTAGGGGACTATAGATATATATAGATATAGGTCATAAAATTTGCCATTTTAACTGATTTAAAGGGTGCAGTTCAGTGGCACTAAGTATATTTAAAATGTTGCACAACTATTGCATTCATCTATGTACAGAACTTTTCATCAATCCAAACTGAAAATATACTTGTAAATAACCATTCTCATTCTTTTATCTTCAAGTCCCGCAGAACCACTATGCAACTTTCAGTCTGTTTGAATTTAGCTTGTCAAAGTACCTTACATAAGTGGAATAACACAGTGTTTTACCTTTCGTGACAATCTTTTTGAACTTAACATATTTTAGGATTTCCTTCCTAAAATTAAATAATAATGCATTGTGTGTATATACCATATTTTATTTATTCATTCATCACTAAATGAACACTTGGGTTTCTTTCATCTTTTTATTATTATAAATAATACTGCTATGAACATCATGGGTGTGCAAATATCTGCTTAAGTATCTGCTTTCAATTTTTTTTCTTTTTGCTTTACTTATGTTTTGAACTCAGGGTCTCACACTTGCTAGGCAAGCACTCTACCATTTGAGCCATATCCCCAGCCCTTTTTCAATTTAGTTACTATTCAAATAGTGCTTTATGCTTTTAGCTGAGGTAGCCTCAAACCTCAATCCTTCTGCCTATGCATGCCTTGAGATTATAAATATGAACCACAATGTTCAACTGGAATCTTCCTAACTATTTTGGCTGGGCTAGCCTTGTATCGTGATTTACTATCTCTGCCTCCCAAGTAGCTGGGATTATAAGCCTGAGCCATCACTACCAGCTGCATTCATTTCTTGTAAGTATATACCCAGAAGTGGGATTGCTGGATATAGTAGTTCTATTTTCTCTTTTTTGAGAAACTGCCCTATGATTTTCCATAGTAGCGCTACTATTTTACATTTACACTACTAGTATACAAGGGTTCTTATTTCTCTGCATCCTTTAGAAATGATGCTAATACTCATAGCAACCCTATTTTTATGTGTAAGTACATTGACGTTCAGAGAGTTTAGTTTTCTATTAAATTGAAACTGGGACTCATCCCAAGTCTTCATCTACTCAGGTTGAAGTTACCAATACAATCTATACTTAGAATTCAGCTTCCACAGTATGATAAGTATCTTTCCTGCTGCATTTCAAAAACTACTAGGAAGACACTGTTAGAAAATTCTATGAGTTATTTATGGAGGGAACAGCATTTGAGTAAATTCGTGGAAGATGGGAGGTACTCAGGTACACAAAAATGGTAAGAGGGAGATTCCAGACAGAGGGGAAAATGCAAGCCCCTAATCCATTTCAGGTCTTCTGCAACTGGGTAATGTTGGATATACTGTATCTCCAAAGTAGTGACTATATGTATCAACTAGTGGTTCTGAACTAGTGGTAAGTGGTGGCTTGAATAACTTTCTGGTTTTGTAGCTTTGTCTGCCTTCTCCTGCATCCCTTGGTTTCAATTTCCTGTGGTTTGGAAACTCAGAGCCTCTGCAGTGACAGTCAACTGCATCTTTGGCTTCCTTCCTTCATCTCCTGGTTTCAAGAAATGAGATCTGGTTCAGTTTTGGGTTTTTTTTTCTTGATACTGTGGTTTGAACTCAGGTTATACATCTTGAACCACTTCATCAGTCCTTTCTAGTAATGGGTATTTTCGAGATAGGATCACGTGAACTAATTGCCTGGGGTGGCTTCAGACCATAGTTCTCCTGACATCTGCCTCCTGAGTATCTAAGGTTGCAGGTGTGAGCCACTGGCACCTGGCAGTTTTGGTTTTTACTTTCCTGAAGAAATAAAATACCAGGTCTGCTCTGCTTATGCCTAAAAATTCAGGAAATGGTGATCGGTTTCTCTCACTACTTTTGCTTCATTTCATTTTGTGTTTGGTTTTTGATGGTGTTATTTTCTTCTCTTTTTATTTATCTCTTGATACTATGTGTTTGGAGCAGCAGGGATGCTTTGAAGTGTGACCACACAGGTTACTCTTGATTAAAAGTCCGAGATTAACTTCTAAGGCATCAAAATTCAATTAGGCTCTGCAAAAGACAAAATGTGGTAAGGGGAAATGTCCAAATATCTATTGCCAACCCCAGCAGCAGAAGAGAATGTACCACGCCAAAGGATTATAAAAGTCATACTTGTTTGAGATATATCAGTATCAAAGGAAGTTTAATGACTACAGCAACTTCCCACCAGTAAGAATCTCAGCTGCGACCCTATTCAGCCTTAGACCAGAGACCATAATGGAGTTCGGATAATTAACTCAAACCCTAAATAACAATGGACTGGGGAAAGGAGAAGAAATTTCAGGATCTTACCCTGTTGACCTATAAACTTGCTTGACAGAACACATCCAACATAGCAAGAAAGTGAAGTTTCAGGTAAGTACAGTGATGTGGCACTGTGGAGGCAGGGGTGGGGTGGGACTCCATCTCTTCAGAATGAATACACAATTTCACCTTTCTTTCCTACACCAGCCAAGGAAGTGAATTTAGATGTACCCGCTGGGAATCCCTAGCTAAGAAATAACAAGAAAGACCAGTACGACACCAAGTCTTTTTTATTCTACAAAACAAAACTGCTGAATAGTCGTAGTCATTTTTAAATAGTTAATATATCTAACCAACATTTATTCAAAATATATTTATTAGGTTCCTACTATGTGAGAATTGGTGTGCTTGTTTTATATCCCATACCTTTATAAAAGCCATCTTTGAACTAAACATCTTCTGTGCCCCTTATTGGTTTCATGTTAAACCATATCAAACCATTTTAGCTTATTCACTTGTATCTCAGATGACCACAGATTCTCAGAAGATTCTGAGAATAGAACAACTCTTACATTATCCACAGACCTAAGATGATCTAAGAAAGTTCATCAACTTTGTGACATACTTTCTCATAGTTTTCCCACTTTTACATAAATGTCTGCTAGGAAATGTTCTCTCAGGTCAGTTATACTGGGAAATACAGAAAAATTTGTTTGGATTTAGGCAGGAAAAAAATAGCTTTCCTATTGGTTGCTATTTGGGAGAGTTACTCTTCCTCTAACACTCAATGTCTTCTTCCTATATCACACTGTCTAATGTGGGTCAGGGTCCACAAATTCAAATGCCTATGGGATCAGACAATTAATAAACGTGAATGATGCAAGCTGTGTGCATGGTAATGAGAAGTGATGGAATGTGATCTTCCGAAAAGCACATACCCTTGTGAGTATGGCCTCCTTTTGTCAGTAATGAATATTTCCACATGGAAATTCTGGTGTGCCACATCTTTTAATTTGTAAGCAAAACCAAAATTCTGAAAAGCCACATAAAATTTCCAATTGAACAGTAGAATTTTAAAAATCACCTGATAAACAAAGAAAGTTCATGTTCCTGAGATCCCATTTTGTGACAATTCCTATGTGCCTAAAGCAAAATAAAATGACCCATTTTTTACTTTATTGGGTTTGGCTATTTTGAAATATAATTCTTATTTGTAGTTCTACTGAGCCATGTGAAATATTTTTTACTTTACTTTTATAGGCAGAAAACAGCTTTACAATCAAGTCTAAAAATAAGGAGACTGATTATACTTCAGTAAGTTCTAGCTATTTCTTGTACATGCAAAAACAAGAGTGAACATTATAAATCATTCTCTTTCTATCAATCATTACCTGGTTTCTAGGGGAATCACTTTTCAATATTTTAACAAGTTCACCGGAGTTCTTTAACCAAATTAGGAAATATTCTGGGTGAAATGTTACCTGACAGCTCAGTATGATATAGATAACAGCATATCAAATATCATTGAAGGAATATACTGTATGAAAAGTAAGAAGACTCAAAGGTTGGATCCAGTTCTCCTCTGTAGCAGAAATTATTCAAAACTATAATCTCTGATTTCCCTTGTTTGAATTTCTGGCTGATTTTCCATGATGTGAACATTGCTGGGACATAGTAGTTTGTTCAATTTCACCTGTTGAGTGAATAAGTGAATGAAATGAGATGAGAGGATGCTTAAAGTAGCAAATATTGATAATGATAATAATTATAATGCAAAACTCCATTGAAGGAGACAGACAGAAAACGAGATCACAAGGCATCTCTAGAAAGAAGACTGCTTGTGCACCTAAGGGAAAATGTAGAAAGTTGTTCCAAGCACAGCCAGCTTCAACCTGAGTGGCAAGCTGTCATAAAGTGAACTCCAAACTACATAAATAGAAACAGTTAGATATAATTGAGAAATTAGTGAATGATTTTCAATTCTTCCTTTAAAAGAAGGATTTGTTTGTGGGCATCTCTCATAGTTTGGGGCAAAGGTGACATGATTAGAATTATAGTAAGTAGGAAAATCAACTAAGGTTTCAGAGTTGGTAGTTAACACATGCTCAGTTGTAAGCTTTTCTAGCCTACTGCTTACACTACTCCCAAAGATTGGATTTACCATTTACAGTGATGTTTGGAGTAGGTACCATAGCACAACAGAACTCACCATTTTATTTATTAATGAGGCCAAGCTCAAATTCTACTCAAACAAAATATCTATTAAATAGAATACTTGCTTTGTGAAGAGAGGTAATTTAGGGGCAGTGAGTTAATAATAGTTTCCAATCAATCAACTGAGTTATTCCATAATTTGATAAATCAACATGGTGACTTTGTAATTAGCAATGAGAGAGAAGCAAATAGAGTTGCCAACTTAATCATCTCAATATCAATGGTGGAATGAAAAATAGACCCTATATTCTCAGCCAGTTTCCTGGAAGCATGTTAAATATGACATGATTCCCAGGTAAAATAAGAGTCAGCACTAGATAAAAGGAAATAAAGGGGCTTGCTATATAATTTCATAGTATTGTAAAAGCCTGACTATCTATGAGGGTGCTTTATGCTTTGATTTGGTTCATAAATAGAACATTGATAAGCTTAGACTATTTTTCCTGGTACAATGTGTATTATCAAACATTGTTTCAGGTTAGGGCATAGACATCCAATCTGGTTTTGATTTTGTATATAAACATTGCTTCTGGTTTTGTATGATGAAGTTGGTTCTGATTCTCTTTTGTGTGATAATTCTGTTTTATTTCATTAATGACTAATTTCCTCCAACTTTTACCTAGATGAATTTTTGTGATGAGCTGAATATCTAGCCTTACTCACATATTTGGCCCATAATGTAACATGGTCTGATTCTAGGATGACGGTGAGGTTAGATGGGCATTTCCAGGAAGGTAGATCAGATCAGAAGACACTGGAAAGAGAAGTGACGACATTAGGCCCGTAAAAGGGGGATGATGGCAACAGTAACATAACTTCATGTACATGACCTCAGAGAGAACAGGAATCAGGCAGTACAGCAGAAGCTGAGCTGGACACTGTGGTTGACTAATAAAAAACAGGAGTAATGGATGGATATGAGATTCTGTTACACATCAACCAAGAGTTAGGCTATAGAGTAGTTATAATGGGGCAAGAAGAGTAACAGAGTGTTGAAAAAACAGAGTTGCTTTTATTAAAAACTAAGTACTGTTCATATTCCTCCTCAAAAAGCCATAATCATCCTTTCTCAGTCCAAGCTTTCTATCTTTATATAAAGATAATGATTAAAAACTTAAGAAGTGTCAACACTGCATGGTATCATATTTAATTCTCACAGCAACCCTGTAAGATCCTGAATTTTAAGTTAATGCTTATTGAACTAAATTCTTGAGTAAACAAAATTTATTAATTTAATTAATTATAGTTACTAAAATGATTACACTTAAACATTGAGATGTTTTGACTTTTTCAGTAAATTGCATATTAATATTTTATTTATTTACACTCACATTTACATATATTACATGAAAGTTCAACATATGTTAAAAGTAAAACATGGCATACAAAATATCAATCATGTATAATTATAGTTTATAGATTAAAGTAGACAAATTAATTAATTATGTCCAAAACATCCTTAGGTTTTTGGTTTTGTTTTTGGCTGTGCAGAGCCTGTACTTGCTAGACAGATACTCTATCACTTGAGCCATGACTGAGTCAAAAGTTTTTAAGAAAAGTCTTCAAATTTAACAATAAGCGTAGGGGCTATGATCCAGTGGTATATGTTTTTAGTGATTATTTTAGGGATTAAATAAACAATAATAAACAATATTAAAGCCTGGATACTTTATTTAGCTTATATGACGCATCAGGAGATATATATAAGATGCCTTTATGTATTGTCACTGTAACTTGTTATAGTATAAACATATGAACCCATAGCTGTTGTACAGGCCAGCCATGATAAATATGTGATTGTATAACAGAATGTGTAGTTTCTATATTTTGAGGTAGTTAGATGATTAAATGATATTAATGAAAGAGAATCATTTGGGGGCTTATGTTTCTTTGTTATGAGAACATTGTCCATAACTTTTTCTAATTCAAAGCTGAGAAATTTGCTCACCACATCTTTGATTGTTTTATCACGTGAAACCTTCTCATCGTGAAATTTTGTCAAATAATAAATACCCTCAAAACACTTGGAATCTTCAGACACCATGGCTAAAATTCAAGAAGGTTATTTATTAAGACAGATGGAAGAAAAGGAAATTTTGAATGGGTTCATTGCTTGGCTTTCACACTGCATGACAAATCCAATTGTGCAGTCGTTATCCCATTACTGGATAATGTGAGTGGCATCCGTGTAAAATATGAGTACAATTAAACGACTTCCACAGCCATGTTTGTGCTTTGGTGTCTGTCAATGTATAATTGGGTTTATGTTGAAGTAAAGGGGCTCTGGGTAGCTTTATTCCTGTCTTGGAATTACCACCAGGAAAAAAAATCAACTGTGAGAAGAAACAGAGAAATATTTTAACCCACCTTTTAACATTGAGAGTCGGTGCATTCAATTTTCTTTGTATCCTCAAATATCAGATTTTAAGTAAATTTTCTGAAAACAGCCATTAAAACCTATTTCTATTTTAAAATTAAACAAATTAGTTGAAAGTACAACATGCAACAAAAATGCTTTCAGAGTTTTAAACTCTTGTCAGTGAAGGCAAACAAGAAGTGAACAGAAAATGCCTCTTTCATTTTTCTGACATAGTGATGTAGTGTTTTGAGTGCTTCCAGGATACTTGTATCTAAGAGAGAAATGTGTAATTCTAAAACTAAAATAGCAGTAACAGTGCCTTAATAATTTAAGGAAGTGAATAAAATAGCCCTTATAAATTTATCTTAATCATAAACCATGTGAAAATTATATAATTCAAGTCAATTTATTTTTGGCAGGTTCTTTTCATTCTGTCTGTATTGCTTACTGAAAACATCTAATTTGCATATAAAAATCTAGGTAGCATGTCTTCCAAAAATAGGAGTACTTAGAATGCTGAATTAGCCTCTTTGCTATGTATAGAGAATCCGCTATAATAGATTCTGAGTTAAACTGTATGTCTAGGCTAAGGTCTCGAATGGGCTAATGGCCATTAACAATCAACAAATTAGTAAATTGCCTTTATTGAAATTTCTTTTCTCAACATAATGGTTTGTTTAACTGATGGCTGATGTGACCATTAGGAGCTATTAGCATGTTAAGAGGGTATTAAATAAAGCCAGCAGTTGGCCTTAAAAACAAAAGGATAAGCACAGTACAATTTATTATTTTGCTGGACTAAGCAAACATGGTTTGGATACATTACCGTCTCCTAACAATGCCAGTAGTCATTGCTGAATAAATATTCTGAGTTAGGAATAAAAGAATCAGCAAAGCTATGAGCTGCTGAACTTCTAATTGTTGAGAAATTTAGCCAATTCGTGGACACTATCTGAGCTACATATATTGACTTGTCTAAAATGTTGTATTGCATTGAATTTTTTTCTATCAAACATCATTATTGTGGACAAAGAAGTACTTATTGGAAGCAGATACAGGTGAAACTGCCTTAACATGAAGTTAGTTTCAAATGTATTCCATTTAATATATATTGAGGTAAAAGAGTATCACATAGAAGCATCATACATAATTACATGCTTAAACCCTGTGCTGATTCTTTACTGCTTCTGATGCATATGCCTTCTTGTTATTGTTTTTTATATCTAGAATAGCAGATCTAGTGATGTCACAAAATGGAGATACTGAGAAGTTCTTTCCATTGGCTTTCTTTATCCTATGACTCAAATGCTTGGTGATTCTGTAGTTGTTTTATTTCTGATAGTCTACTGCCAAAGGAATAGAAAAACCTAAATCTCTGTATATCTCTTAGACTGTGTTTTATAGAAAGGAATGGGGGAAGTAGTATTTCCAACAGTCTCTGAATAATGTTTTAAGAACATGGCCCACTGCCTGTATCTGAACCGAGTTTTCGTTGAGTCAATCTCACCACCACACACTAGGCAAAAATCCCTATGCATGTGGATCTTATGTGCTAGTGGATGATGATTTAGGGCAGATAATAAACCTAAGAAGGACACTGGTAGATGGTAAGTACTATAAATGAGAGACCAGAATAGAGATTGTCTTAGTCTTGATTTTAACTGGACTGGCCAAGAGTAGTACAGTTTCTGGGTCACATTAAAGGTCCTCTTAATTTGTGGGCATGAATTGAAATTGAAACTAGTTGGCATGGTTTTGTATTATTCAAAGTACATCCACACCAAAGTAGAAGCTAAAAAGTAGAACAGCGAAATTAAGTATAGGATTTTCAAAAATGATTTTACTTATTAGTTTTTACATAATTTTAGTGAGATTTTTAAGTTTAATAATCTGCTATTTGCAGGTTTAAATCTATGAGAATTCTTAGAGAAGGTCTTTTAGTTGGAGATGAAAAAAAGCTTTTGAAGAATAAGCCCCAAATAAGGAGATCCTTGTATACTTTACTGTTCAAGAAATTATATAGGGTTTCTGGGAGTAGTTTCCAGATCTTCTCAAGGAAAAAGAGTAATGCTTTATCAATGTTAAAACTTCACACTGTGGTGAAGTTCACATTCTCTTCTGAGTAGCCTAAAGGGATGTTCTGAGGTAGATTCTGACTTTCTCACTTGGCATCTCAATTGTAGTTGTAAAAATTTATTTTAGCTCTATTCCAAACGTGTTATGTAAGACTTTTAAGGACAGAGTTCTTAACCCTATTCTATGGAGTATGTTGTTTCCTTTAAAAAGCTCACGTTCTGACAAATGCAGACAGCCTCCCTTCCAGGTATGAAAGTGGCTGGGTAGCTATTTCTAACACTAAGCATCTCATGCTAGTCCTATGGCCATGAGCCTTTCAAGCCTCATTTTCTCAGGTATGAGGAGCTTTTTCTAAGAACAGTGTTCTCTGAGGACCATAGTAAAGAAAAGGTGATTTTGAATTGGTTTATTTGGGGAAAAAATAACCCTTCTTTGATGTTTAGCTAAATTCGTTATCTTTTTTAATAGTGCTGTGATTTTTATATGATCATTAAATATCTCTTCGACAACAAAAGCTGAGAGGCATTGTTAAAGCATAACACCTGAACAGCTTTCTATCCAACATATTCTGTCTAATGGTTCCCAAATGCCATCCATTAACCCAGTTGACTGACTATGATGATTTTTTCACCAGCCTATCATGAAACAAGAAAAAACAGGGCTTTTTAAGATTGCCAACTTCCTTTCTAGGGAAGAACTGTGATTCTTAAATGAAGTTATTTCTAGCTTTTGTACTGTTAATACATAATACTTTTTTATTTTGTACTGTGTTGAATTTTCAAAAGAAGTAGACAACTCTATGGCTTCAAATTTATTTTTAAAATTTCAGTGGTTCATGAAATACAAAAGGCTGTGATTTAGTCTACCTATGATTCCACAAAGAATTTAGTATAGGGAAGGGCTTAGAAATACACAGAACAGAAGTAAAGAGCTATTATGTTCCCTTCATAAGCTGATAAAATTCCATTTATGCCACCCACAGTTAGGAAAATTTGGCTCTGTGTTTCCAAATAAATTGATTCCATTATAATTTTTCAAATTTTATTTAAGATTGAAGACAAGGTAATAAGAATTATTCTTCTGTAATTAACTTTTAAAAATCATCTGTTTTTGTTAACATGGAAACCAGTTGTTTACTTTTGTTACTGTGTGTTTGCTTCCATATTGGAGACTGACTTAATACTTAAAAGGGCAAAATGTCCTTGGCAGATCCTATGAAGGAGAAAATTCCTTCTTTTTCCTTGGGTGTTTAGATGTCTATACTGACAGCTAGAAAGAAGATCCACAGAATACTTTTGTAGTAGATACCACATTAACTAGTTTAGATTAAGGCTTAAGTCATGTAGAATTTTCAAAATGGATATTCCTTAAACCTGGATAAGAACACAAACTAAATATGAATGAAGTAACCCTACAATGATTATATTTTGGGAGATATGACTTTGGTATATCATATGGAAACACTTGGTTAAAAATGACATTCTGAATTTCAAAACTTTTTCTGTATCCTATAAATTTGAGTTTATTTACAAAAGTACATCATTTTCCAGTAAGCAATAGAAAATTAGAAAATTATTTTTCTTATATTAAAAGTACAGATTACATATTTTTAAATTTAAAATAGATGTCCCTTGAGATAATTTCAGCATGGTAGCAAAGAGAGATGACAACTGTTTTGAAATTAAATGTCTAAATATAGAGTACTATTAGGTGAACTGTAGAAAGCATATTTCATGGCACTCAGGGACATAGCTATGGAGGAAAGACTGACTGAATCTGTATCACTGCTAGCTCCTTACTGTGTAAAAGTGAGCAAGTTACTTAACCTCTCTGTGCCTCTCTGTTTGGTTTTTCAATCAGAATAAACTGCATTAATAATAGTATGATATATTTACAGGTAAAATACTAAGACAAAAACACACTGAACAATGAACAGATACTTAAACAATGAAAGACAGGAATGTAAAACAGGTCATGTTAAGAGGAAGGTATGAGTGAGGGGGAGAGTAAACGAAGAGGGTAAGGATACACGTGCATAAAATATACCAATATAATTTATACATACAATCTAATGTATGGATATGTCACATTGAAACCTGTAGAAGTTATTTTAAGAAGGGGACAAGGGAAGTAGGAGAATCATGCAGGAGATGAACCAAATTGGGGTACATTGTTTTATATTCATATATGGAAATATCACAACAAAAACCCAGATACAACTATTATAAGCTAACAAAAATGTTTAAAAAAGAGTCTATACATCATAGTCATAGCACTGTTGTGAACATTAAATAGGTTGATATATGAATTCGAGTGTTTGTAGTGATAACAGCCATACCTTAAAAGTGTTAGTCATTGTCTTTTAAATAAAAAAAATGAAGTTTATGTAAAGCACTAACAAATTGCATAGTAAATAATGTCAAGTGATAAAAACAGGGGACATGATTAGATATGCTGCATGACTAAACCTACCTCTTAAGATATGATTAAAATAACCCAGACATAGAAAATGCCTGCATGACAATTATAGCTTAATATGACTTTGTATTTCAGTCTAAATTGGTATTTGTTTTGCATAGCAGATTTAAAGTGCAAAATTTCAACCTTCAATTTGCTATTAGCAAAAAAGTGCTTCCCATCCTCCTTGGCAAGGAGACTGGGTAATAACTAGAAGGCCACACAGCCTTGCAGAGGCAGGCCCTGGGCTTGGCTTGGGCAAGGCTGTCTCAAGACTCATTCCATGTGCATTCCTTGCAGAAGTTCAATTCTAATGTATCATGGACTTTCTGTCCTCTGGAGCATAATCAAAAGAACAATTTCAAATTTAGAAAAAGCCAAAGGTTGAACATATTACTTGATGTAATTCTGCTAGTCTTGCCAGTTGTCTCACTCTTTCTGTCATAGTCAACACAGTGACCCTCATTTAGTGCAGTGCAGCTCCTTGATGGCTCTAAAGGAAGTCTATTTTTTTTCTTATATTATGTCTCTGTGGAACAGACATATAAAAACACAGTCATTTTCCTCAAAATTTATTATCCACAATGACTGAAAATATAAGCTTTACCTCCAAATTTATAGTTACTTTGATGGGTAGGTACAGGTCATTAAAGAATGTAAACCCAGGTTTACCTCCAGATCTCATCAGGACTCAGGTCTTAAAGCTGCTTTTATAGTAACTTGGCAAATATGTTGGAGAAAATAAATGGGTGTTCGGTCTTTACAAAATTGCTTATTTTTACATTTCCAAATGGCTTTTTATAAAATATCTAAAGCTAGAAATGGTACAATTTGGGAAAAAATAGAAGAGCAAAGAAATCACTATGTTTTCTGTGTATTTTTCCAATTTTATTTGTGTGTGTGTGTGTTACGAATAAATTCCCCCCCCCAAAAGCAATTGAGCTATTTTTTTTCAATAAGAGAAATAGGGTATTTTCTTAACAAACCAGTTTTAATATCTGTAAAAGTGTACTGTGTTCACACATGGTGTGTAGGATAACTTGTAACTTCATATTAAGTCAGTATTTATTGCAGAATGAGTCAACTAGTCAAAGTTAGTTCCTATTTTCTCAGTTTTTCCCTAAGTTTGCTATAGAAGAAGTGGTTATGTTAGAATGTTTTGTCTATAAATCTGCAATAAAAGTTTATAAGGGGCATTTTCCCATATAAGAATCTATGAAAAAATTACCATGGTACAAATTTCTTTAATGACTTTCGTCAAAATAGGCAGTGCTTTGCTTGGTCATAAAAACGAAAAAGAGCACTAATTGTTAGTATGATGGTATTGTTCTAGAAAGCATTCTGTTGCTACATTTTATATTCACTTAGCAGTCATAATGCTCTTGCTAAACTCATAATTACTAAATTAGAGTGTTGAGCCTTTTCCAAAACTTTTCTATGACATAGGTGGTATTTGGTAAAATAAATGCTTTTAATCATATACAGTATTTCTGAAATTCCCTTTGTCTAGGTTCACATAAAAATAGGTGCCTAAAATTGGAACAAAGTCAGGGAAACCCAAAGGTTGATATAACAATTAAATCAAACAGCTACAGCAGTTTGAATCTTTGTGCGTGTGTGGTACTGGGGTTTGAACTGAGGGCCTTGTGTTTTTGCTAGGTAGGCATTCTACTACTTGAGCCACATCTCCAGTCCTTTTTGCTTTAGGTTATTTTTCAGATAAGATGTACTTTTTGCCTGGACTTGAACCACTATCCTCCTACTTGAATAGTTATGATATATTCTGTTACAGCATGTACCACTATAATCAGTTTTATTGATTAAGAAGAGATGTTGCTAACTTTTTGCCTGGGCTGCTTCAAGATCCTTCTGATCTCTGCCTCCTGAGTAACAAGGTTATAGGCTTAAGCCACCATACCTGTCTTAACTGAGTTTTGAGATTAGCAAAATAAATAATTTAAAAGGAAAATAAGAAAGATTGGATGTAGATTAGAAGTAACAAACGGTTTTAAGTAGCAGTCAAGTTTATATTCACCAAACATTTCTGAATGCAAGTCTGGGAGAATATTAACAGACTGTCTTGGGAAGCTGAGGCTTTTTATAGTGACTCAAATAGGAAACAATAAAGGCCTGATGTAGAATCAGTGATAGATAATGTAGAGAGGGAAGAATCAATTTAAAATTTAGCTTTGACAAGTTCATCCCCTTTAGAGTTTTCTTTGTCTCATTTCGATCAAGGGGTTTTAATAAAGTCTAATACTTCAATGAGAGTTTGAATAAATAAATATATAATGTACAGGAAAGTAGAGTGCAAGAAGGAGAGAAGATATATTTCCCAACAATAGCAGCAACAGACTTGACTCAATATGCAAAAGTCTGACAGTTGACCCACATGTAAGTAGTTAGTAAATAAGTGAGAGAAGGAAAACATGACATCCTCAAGCAACTCAATTTGCTAAATCAATGCATACCATCCTCATTTCCTCTGTAGGATTACACAGTCACTACTCAAAAGAATTTCTTGTACATTCATGAAATGCTAAACCTTGTCTTTTTCCTGTCCTTTCCATTTCAGAGACATTCCCAAGTGGCACAGGATGGGACCTTTAACAACAGTGATATGTTTTGTATCTTTACTATGGCTAATTGTAACTATTGATTCACCAATGCTGTTCTTTTATAGCAGGAAACTAAATCAGATAGATAGGTTTATTTTTGGACCTTTTCTCAATTCCCAATCAACTTTTAGACATTTGCATATTGATTTTTAAAAGATGTTTGGCACAGTCTATGCATATCATTCAAAGGGTTGTTCTTTTTCCTCTTTTACCTGGAACATAATTGCCCAGGTTTCCCTCTTATTATATAATATGAAGATAATTGAAGTTTCCATTTTACCTCTTTCCTTTTTCTGCACTCTGCACTATGTCACTTATTTTTGTGTTTCCAGCTCTCTCTGGTCTACCCAGGAGACTTTCAGAGCATAGCACAGTCCAGCACACAGAACTTCTGAATCAGGTGGTGTCAGCTGGCAGACAGGTAAGTAGGTAGTACAGCCCCTCTTATGCTCTGCAGTGCTGACCTGGGAGAGCATCTGTCTGTGGACACAGTAATTAGTGACACTCCTCTCTGAATAGCTCTTTTTCTTAGGTTGCTTCTCTGTGCTCAAGTCCCCGGTGAATATATCCCTTGATACCAAGATTTCCAATTTCCACACACATCTAATTAACAGTGAATTGGCCATGTATAGTGTTGGTTCTCTTTTAGAGTCCCCAATTTGACACTTAAGAATCAGCAAAGGATGTTAAAACATATTGGGTTAGAAACACTGCCCCCCTATTTTGTACATTGTATGGAATACAACAATGGGATCTAATTAATTAAAGTGAATCTTTGCAAATCAATAGGTGTAAACCAGATCTATGGTTAGTTTTGATCACATTTCTTTCTTTACCATTTATTTTCTTTGAATGGAGAATAACATACTAAGCTCCAATCTGAGAGTAATGTGGCAAGGAAAATAAAATTTTATGAGGACAATCCCTGCAAAAATAAACAGAAGTATCTAGAAGCAAATGGTAAAATATGTAGTGGCAACTAAATAAATGATTATCTTAGTTCACAGTCAACTCTCTGTCTTGTCCCCTGTGTTTTATAGAGCCCTGTATGTCACAAACACAGAAATTCATTGAATATAAAACACACAGGCTGCCTGTCACTTGCGATCTTGGACTCCTGATTCAAAACCCTTAATTGTCTGCTCTTATAACTGATATCATTTAGACTTAAGGAAATGGGTGCTTCTCTTATATCTTTTGCCCTATAACATTGAAATGAAAGGTGACTGCCTGTTAACGTCAAAATGCACAAAAGATAATCATCTAGTAATGCCTTTTCTTTTTATTTATTTATTTTTCTTTTATTATTCATATGTGCATACAAGGCTTGGTTCATTTCTCCCCCCTGCCCCCACCCCCTCCCTTACCACCCACTCCACCCCCTCCCTCTCCCCCACCTCAATACCCAGCAGAAACTATTTTGCCCTTATTTCTAGTAATGCCTTTTCACTTCAGGGTGAACGGGTCCAGAACAGATTGAGCAACTGATCTGAAAGAGGCGAGTTATTCAGCTATGACCATCTCAAGCCAGTCTATCTTCAGCTGCCTAGAAGCCACCCACATACACAAGAGTGAGCTGAGCCAAGACAACACTGCTCAGCTGATCACAGACCAAGTTGTAGATGTTAAGAATTGAACTAACAAAAGTATTCTTTTTCAATAAATGAAGAACAAAAGAGGTACTATCTGGATGTGGTTATCAGTGGGAGGGGGGAGGCATAAGGAGATGATAAATACTAAAAAAGAAAAAAGAATTGTGAATTAAACAGATACTATATCTTAATTACTAACTTTTAGGCTATTTTTTATACTTTATCCAGGAAACATCTATTGATACATTGGTATACAAAACTACAATTGATTTTGTTTATTAGTTTTCATATAACTATCACTGTATCATTATCATTTGTCTGTGGGTTGTTTTAATATACTATGATCACAGAAAGTCATATATAAATAATGACAATTTTACAGCCTTTTAGTACTTTCATCTTTTATTTTTTTTCCTCAAACCTCTGCTATAATATCGATTGAAAATGATGATCCTTGCCCTGTTTCTAATATCAGGAGAGAGAGTTTACAGTGAATCTCCTTTAGGTATGGTGCTTTAAAGCACCTTTTGAACTTGACAAATCTCTTGTTGGAGAAATTGTCCCTATGTTTGAAGCTCCTCAGAACTCTCCTCTCTCTTTGATTCTCTCTTCTCTCTCTCTCTTTCTTTCTCTTTCTCTGCAGAACCATGAGATTATCAAAAACTGTCAGTTTTCTGTCTCCCCCTACTCAGTGAGACTTCCTGTCTAAACCTAACTTCTACTGTCTGCCTTGCCTTCATCAAATCAGCAAGTGCGCCAGGGGAAAAGTGGCTGAAAACCTGTCAGATACTTCTCCAGGATTCCTCCTCTCCAGAATTTTAACCTCTCCAGCTCTCTTTGCTTCCATAGCTCTGTGATATCTTTTGACAGAAATTCAATTTTTAACTGACTTTCCCTTTTTACTTAATAGAGCTGTTGTTAGATGCAAACTATATCATCCTACTCAGAATTGTAAATGAATTAGTCCAGTATTTGCAATGGTTACTTGTGAAAGTTGAGGAACAGTGTACATTATCAAAAAATCATATTTCAATTAATTTGGCATATATGTAAGTCTTTTCACACACTAGGCAGATCTCCACAATTTACATTACTCTTCACATTATAGTAGGAATCTAGTTCTTAATTTTAGGGGGACTAAAAATCATAATATTAGCAATAGGGACTTAGGTGAAGAAATTAAAATATTTTGCAATGTTTTGTACATAAAGACAATGTGTTGTATGCCCACATGATGTTTAAAAGTGAAGTAAAATTCATGATTTATTTGTGAATCTGCTACTGCAATGTAACGTGGAATGACTGTCTCCATTTGTACTCTTGCATAAGGTCATGCAAATAATGGCATTACATCTACCTAATAAATTAGTGTTAGATATTTTGAAGCTTCCCCCTCTTTTTTTTGTCCACATAGACTTGTTGGATTGTTTTGTACAATTATTAAAAAATAAAATAATATTTGCCTTTACTGTTATTTCATTTCACCCTTTTTTGTCATGAAGGGTTCAACTATAGGAGAAGACTCAATATAAGTAGTATGAAACAATTAAGTTATTTTATGAAATAAGCCCTACATTATTGCCAGAGGAGTTGGGAACTAAAAATTTGAAAAGAATCAGAGAAAAAGTCACAAATTTTGTTCTTTCATTGATGAATGATTTGGAGCCTTCAGGAAGCCAGTTGGAATAAAACTGTACTTACAGATATCTATGAAACATGTCAGCACTCACAAATATTGTCTGAGTTCTCAATAAGGCAATTTTTATTGTCTCGGGGTAGCTGAAACTCAGGTCAAGTCAGGAAGGAGAGGTGAACATGGAGTCTTAAGGTGAGGACAAATGGCAACCTGCCAAACAAATGGAAACCAATGTCATCCCTTAAAGCCCAATCCTTCATTTTTGCTTCCCATGTTGCACCCAATTTATTTATTTATTTTTTTTTATGGTCAACCTGACTGAAATTATTCACAGAAACAAATTCTGAGCTATTTAATTTCAGTTTAGCTAAAATGATACAAAGACCATGATATAATCTATGATCTTCTAGGGTGGGGTAAGCAGTTAGAGATGGGAATATTGAGGGGCAGCATTTAGCCTGCTAATATGTTTATTTTTGACTTTATTCTGTGCATTTTTCCTTGCATTTAGGATCACGTTTAGATAGAGAAGGATGCTTGTCCAGCAAAAATGACTGAGTTCTCATTGAAATTACACAAGGATGCTGAGAAACTAGAGCATCCAACTTAAATTGAAGCTACCCATTCCCTGAAGAAGTGATGTTGGCCACCATTGGCATTATTAACCACAAGGAGCATTTCCTAAGCTCTGTAAGACCACAACACAAAGGAGAAATGACTTCCCCATCAGCCAGGATTGTTTCTATCTTTTAAATTTACAACCTAATGCTCTGTTCCCTCCTCATCAAATGTCTCTGCCCTTGCTGGAAATGTGAGGAAGACGCTCCATGAAGTTGAGTATTTTATATAGTAGAGATGTTAGCATTTTATTTATTTTTATTGTTTATTCTTTTATTCATAAGTGCATACATTGTTTGGACCATCTCTCTCCTGCTATTCCTACTCCCTCTCTCTCCCTCTATACCCTTGGCTTCTAGGCAGAGCCTGTTCTGCCCTCTCCTCTAATTTTGTTGAAGAGAAGTCATAAGAGCTAATAAATACATAGCATTTTTGCTAGCTTGAGATAAAGATAGCTATACAGAGATATTCCTAACATGGCTTCCATCTACATGTGTATCACAACCAGAACTGGTTCATTTCTGCCAGACCTCTTCACTGCTTCCCAGTCACCTTCCCATAGTGGCCTCTGTCAGTTTATGATTACTTTATTAGCTCCTCTATAGTGGGCACATCGAGTACTTTCAAGTTTTAGGTTTCTTTCCCTTTCCCTATTCCTCTTGTATGTGTTCTCCCCTTAGCGTATGACCCATGCCCAGTAATATTATTGCATTTGTTTTAGGTCTAAAGTCTGCATACGAGGGAGAACATAGGCTTTATGGCCTTCTGAGCCTGGCCAACTTTACTTAAGATGATGTTCTCCAGTTTAAGATATTAGCATTTTAAGTTTTGGGTCTCGTATTTGCCTACTGACATTCCTACTGCAGTGATTGATCAGTTGAATTATACTTGTACAATTTGCTGTTACCTTCTATAAGAAGGTAATGTGAAACAGGACTCTATTTCTGTATTGTTTTGTTATTTAATCTTCCCACATAAGCACAAGAGCTACCTGATATGAACGCATGGGATTTCCAAATCAATGTCTCTAATTGGCAGGCAGATCACAAAGACACTTCTTTCACAGGGTTTACATGGTGACGTCTCAGGCACAAGAAATGGAGAGGCACTCAGGACTCAGAAATGTCCCAGCAGTAAGTAATAGTTATATTTGGTAGATAAAGTATCCAGATAGCAAGAAATATAGACTGTCTCAAGTATGCATGTAAAGATAAGGTAGATTTCTCTTACCTTTTTTTTTTACTTTATCTTATTGTTTTTAAGTTCTGGTCATTACTTACTGCCAAATAAAATACAAAAGCATATTTCAAAATTAAAGTTTTAAAGAAAATAGAATTTCAAACAATTTCTTCACTGTACTTCAATGTGTCTCTTTAGATTTATGTTACATTTATCTCACAATTATATTTATAACTCATTTACAAAATACTTCCCCATAAAAATTGCATTTACTTTGTACAATAACCATATAAGTTCAATATTAATAGTCTTGTTTTCAAGAAGAGGAATAGAGGCCCAAAGGATCAATGAGTAGTGCAAGGTCACATAGAATGTGAATAGAAAGGCCAGGACACTTGTAGGTACTTGGCTGTGACATGATCCTACCCTATACCTAGCATAACACAGATGAACAATGTACCATTCAGTAGAAGTAATTGTTTTCACAAAATACCAATCTTTCAGGTAAGATTAACTTATACTCATGTCTCTCTCATCTTATAATATCTTCACTTTTTGTAATGCATGACTTACCCTTTTCTTTTTCTTCTCATATAAACTTTGAAAGCATAGCATACACTTCCTCAATTCATTTCTAAATTCTCAGCACCTGGTTCCTGAAGCCACCATACTTCATTAGGCCAACAAATACCTACTAATTACTAAATGAAACAGGCATTATTAATTCTTTTCTGGAGTTACTATGTTTCTACTGAGGTAGCTTTTTCAATTATAAAATGTCACTGTTTAGTAATACTTTTAGCCTTTTAAATTTAATGTGTTTGATGTTAATCAATTAGCTTTTGTTTTCTTTCATTCTTTTACTTTTGACCTTTCTTTGTTCTTAATGTTCGGCTATCATCTCTTGTAAACAGTATATATTTGGAACTTTATTAGTACAATCTAAAACTCTTTGTCTTAACTGGAGTCTTGGTTGGTTTATATTTATTGTACTTTGGGCTATATCTACCATTTGATTGTATGATTTTTCTTTGTTTTTTATGTGTTCTATTTGTTTTCTTATTTTTGTTTTCCTGTTTCTTTTGGATTAATCACAGCTACAATGTTATTTTTTTCTCTAGTAATTTTAAAATTAATTTTGAGCTTAATAATTAAATATAATTAAAAATATATAATTAAAATAAATATAATTAAAAATAATCTTTAAATAATTAAACATTTTATTTTGGCAGTACTAGAGTTTAAACTCAGTACCTCCTGTTTGCTAGGTGGATGATCTATTACTGTGCCATTCTGCCTGCAACATTTTATTTTAAAAGTATTTGCCTACTTATGTACCCATTCTATTGCTCTTCATTGCTTTCTGAAATTTTAGTGCTTCTATCCCTGAACATTTTTCCTCTGTTCTCTCTTTTTAATAATTATAGTAAAGCAGTATTTGTCTGAAATCATCCTTTTTGTTCTGATTTGTTTTTAAAGGTATTTTCCAATGAGCATAAAATTCTATGTTAGTAGTTTAACGTTTTTTCACATTTTCAAAATGTCATTTCACAGCCTTCTCATTTGACCATCTTTGCTAGAAGTCAGCTGTCCTTTTGCCCTCTTGCCTTCTTAAAAGCAATGTGCCTTGCTTTCCCATGTTATTTTATAGATATTTTTCTTAACCATAAGTTTAGTAATACTAGACCTGTATATATTATCTTTATACTTTTCTTTCTTAGGATAGCAGAACTTTTCAAAATGTGCATTAAAATCATTGCCAGTTTTGAAAAATTCTTAGCAATTCTTTGTTCTCTCTCTTCAACTTCTAGAACTCTAGTTATATGTATAATTGTCCTAATATATCCCACTTCTGTCTTTTCTTCTATTATGTCTTTTATATTTGCTTCAATTAATATTTATCTTACTGATTTCTGAGTTCACTATTCTTGTCTTCTGTCATTTGCAGTCCATTATTTCCCCATAATGATTTGTTTTAGGTATTATCAATTGCAGAATATACTTTGATTCATTATACAGTTTTTCAAATATTTACTGGAATTTTCCATCTGTTTCTACATTTTGTTCAGCTTTTGCTGTATTTTTTTAGCATATTCATTGTAGTCATTTTAAAAGCCTGAGGTAGGAAGCCTGATATTTAGTTCATTTGTGACATTTGTATGCCTGCTTCTACAGTGTGTGTGCACACATACAGACAGATACACACATATATACATAGTCACAATTTCCTACTACCTCAAGTTTCTATTTATTTTTTAATTGTATGCACAGAATAGTGTAAAGGATGGTAACTTCTCACAGTAAAGTGTTCCTTCTATCTTGTGTTACCATCAGATTGATATACAGAAAGGATGATAACTTCAATTAAATCAGACATTAAATGTGGTCATATATTTCACTATATTAGAAAGGCTCAGTCCATCTCTGGTTGGACTCTGTTCACTGGTCACCATTTAGGACCATTGAAAAGCTGTCAGATCCCTGATTCCTGAGCTATGAAAGCCTGAATATAATGTGGTTCTGTCCTTTAAAGGCGGGATACCAATTCATGTAGTGCACATTACTTTCATAGCTCTTTAACTTAAAAACATGATTTTATGACTTTTTCATATTTTATCAAGATGTTACTGCAAGAGCACTGAGCTGCCATGCCTCAATAACCTTACACAGAAGTAGTACTTTTTCTTCTCTCTTGAGATTCATTTTAGCATGAAATTATTCAGTAGGTAAGTCTCTGATTTGTTGTATTGAATGAAGTTGCTATCTTCTCTTTCCTCCACCACATCTTATGAATTTAAAAAGAAATTGGTGCAGGAATATGGGTGGAACTGGAGAGCGTTGTGCTAAGTGAGATAAGCCAATCCCAGAAAGATAAATACCAAATTTTTGCTCATGTGTGGAATTTACACCTAAGCAAATAACAATATGACATAATTGTAAAATGGGGACTGTTTGGAGGGGGGAGCCCCTGGAAAAGGAAAGCAGAAAGGAGGAGGGTAGTGGGGGGTGAATGAATATGATTAAAGTTAATTACATATAATATATTACATATAATATATATGAATATAATATAATGAAACCCACAAAAAACTGTTAAAAAAGAGGGGCATCTAGGAAGAGGGGTTAAGAAAGAGAAATATAGACAGGGTGAATTTCATCAAAGTACATTAAATGAATATATGTAAATATCACAGTGGAACCCTTTAATATAATTAATTCATGCTAATATTTAAAAAAACTGGCAATCAGTTTGGGGCATCATAATTTTTACTATGTATGTTTCTGTTTTCTAAAAATATTTTCAGGGGGTATATCTCAGTGGTTGTGTGCTTGCTAACATTCATGAGGCCCTGAGTTTGATTGCCAGTGCCACAAAAACAAGATTAATCAAAATAGAAATAAAAAATACTCCCAAGCATTAATAAGGTTAATATGCACCTCCTTGTGCAGTATAAATTCTTAAATGGATTAGAAGATAGATTCACCTAGGCACCATGAGTGCTTCTCATACACGCAACCCAAAAATTATGCCTTGACCTGTTTAGTTCGTAAGTTCAGTTATCTTGCATTTTACTTAGAAAAACTTTCTCCCCATTTGTGATATGTGCTGCCCATTGTTCTCCTTCCTCTTTAAGAAGAAACTGGGTTAAAGTGGGCCAATTAATCAGACTCACATGCTGCTTTAATCTGAATATCTGATGTAAAATTGTACTAAGTTCGTAGCAGAGACCATGATTTCAAAGATGCAAGTAGTCAATCAATTCTAAATACAAATTGCCACAGAATCAATGATTCTGTGAATCCAAATTGTGCCTAGCTTGAAGAACTAAAATTTGTTATGGGCAACTAGAAATTCTGAAGTGAGACAAAAGATTTCTATATTCACTTGGTCAGCTTCTAAGTCAGGGAGTACAGATGTAACTCCCAAGGGCATAACAATTTGTAGGAGGACAGAATTGTACATTCTGGGTAACTGTGGTCTCAATGAGGCCAAATAGGAAAAAAGAGAAGTTTAAACTTTTGTGTGCATGCACGCACATGGCTCTTGGTGAGAGTGATCATTCATCTTCTTCTCACTATTCTTTCTTCCTTCTCTTAGCCACTCCTAACGCATAGTCCTATAGTCCAATGTATTAAGACACCTTATTTCATTTATATAATTAAATTGCTTTCCAGATACAAATATTCTGATTGAGTATCATCATAGTTTGTCAGACCATGGAAAATTCTTTGCTTGGAGGGAGAAACTCTAGAGGTTACTCCTTTTTATAAGCAGAGAAGTCTTTGCCTATAGGATATAATTTGAGAGGCACCAGAGTCCTATTGCCTGTGGAGTAGTTACCTCTACTTCATATCCAGAAAAATCCATTCCTTTTTGGTTAGGTCATAGTCTTTAGGAGGTCCAAGGCAAGATCACGATGCTAGCTCATATTTCCTCAGGGCTCCCCATATGCCAGACTCTGTAATAAATCATCAAAACAAATCTGAGAAGTTGTTCTTGCTTATACTTAATAGAGAAGAGTCAAAGAGGTAGTAAAACTTGCTCAAAGACACACAGTTATTCAGTGGCAGGGTGGGAAGTCTGGTGCTGCAGGGTGCAGGGTGGGTCTCACACTAGCTCTAGGTTAGGTTGTGACTATCATCAGAAATTCAAGAACATTAGCAAATCTTAGATGCAATGGAGGATGGCAAAGCAGTTGTGCAATCTTCTCCCTAGTAGCCAGGGAGAAGAGATTGAAATCTAAATGTCAGACTGGAAGAGATGATAGACAATTTACTGTCCCTAATAACTGCCTTCGGTGCTGGTTAAAATGCAGATGGTTGGGCCTAACTTCCAGAGTTTCTGACTCACCCTGTGCATCTAGATGAGACTTTGTACTTTCCATTTTTAATGAGAACAGTAGGGGACACAAGTAACTTCCTGTCTGCCCTTAAATAACATAATGCATAGTTTCCAATGAAAGCTTTTGCACCATCATAAAGTGAAAAACCTTGTTATCAAAGTATCAAAAGTCATGTGCCATTTGTAAGACAAATATGCCAAATTTAAAGATTTCTTTCTTCTTTTCTTCCTCTGAAGACAGGTTCTTGCTACGTAGTCTAGGCTGGTCCTAAACTCCTGCCTGTGCCTCCTCAGAGCTGGGATTATACTCATCTACCACCATGCTTAGTCAAATTTAGAGATCTTAATTGATCTTTATATTTGATCCTAGAATTGGGCAACACCTCATTCATAAAATGGAATGAGTGTTCTTATAAGCATCTATAGATAGAGATGAGCTGAAAAAGCAGAAACAGAAAACAAAAAGCAGATTGGTAATTGTTTCAAAGTTGCTTTACTTGTAAAGGGTAAAACAGAGGGAATTTCCTTCTCATGTGAACTAACTGATATGTTTGGGGATTTGGCTATTTATCTTTCTCTCCTGATTTTTTGAAAGTTAAGATCAATAACTTAGTTTTGTCTTGGTGGTATGGTATTTTGACATGATTAATTAAAGTAGGTTTGGTCTGTTGAGTCTAGTTCAGAAGCTTGATCTAAACCAATGTCCTTTTACAAATTTCATTTAACAACTTGAATGTGTTCCCAAAAAAGTATGCATTGACAACTTAATCCCCATTGCAATGATGTTGGGAGGTAGGACCTTTTGAGAGGTGTGTAGATCATGAGTGCTCCACTTTCATGAATAAGTTATTGCTGATTATAAAAAGATTGGAGGACATTACTTTGATGTTCTGCTCTCTCTTGCCCTTTCTTATTCCTCTGCCTTTCACCATGGTGGGAGGACAGAGAAAAAAACACCTCACCATATGTTGGCTCCTTGATGTTAGACTTTCCAGACTCTAATGTTGTGAGATTCAGAAGATAAAGCCATTTTCCTCACCCATTGGTCATTGTGGAGAGTGGAGTAGGAGAAGCCTATGAGTCCATAAGATGCAGAGCAGTGCTTTTCCTAAGATGTTTATGTTCAGAGAAAGAAGTAAGAAAGCAGATTTCTCTTGTTACAATGGAGAACCATTGCTCCACTCCTTGTTTACCACTGGGTATAAAAGACCTGATGAAGAAGGACACGAGGCTTTTGGATGAAAGGTTCTTTTTTTTTTTTAATTTTTAAATTTATTTTTTAAAATTTTCAAATTTTTTTTAATTTCCTTTATTCATATGTGCATACAATAATTGGGTCATTTCTTCCCCCTTCCCCCTCCCCCTCCCTTCCCACCACCCTTTCCCTTTCACCCCCACCCCCTCACTTCCAAGCAGATACTGTTTTGCCCTTATCTCTAATTTTGCTGAAGAGAGAGTATAAACATTAATAAGGAGGACCAGGGGTTTTGCTAGTTGAGGTAAGGATAGCTATATAAGGAGATTCCTAGTATTGCTTTCATGTACACATGTTACTTTCTAAATTGATTCTTTTCGAACTGACCTTTTCTCTAGTTCCTAGTCCACTTCTCCTACTAGCCTCTGTTGTTTTAAAGTTTCTGCATTAGTTCCTTTGCACTGAAGACATCAAATGCTATCTGCTTTTTTTGGGGTTACCTACCTATTCTCGTACCTCCCTTGTGTGCACACACAACAAGGGGATAGGACTTTGAAGGGAAGTGTTTTGATGAAGGGAGGCTTTTGGATGGAAGAGGTCTTTTTGATGAGGAGAAATTGCTGAAGGGAGGATTGCTGGAGGGTGATTGCTGAAGGGGGAAAATGAATGGCTGAGGGAAAATTGCTAAAGGGAAAGGAATTGCTGAAGGAAAATTGCTAAAGGAGAATTGCTAAAGAGGAGTTGATAAAAGTCTGCACCGAGAACTTTATACGTAGGCTTTAGAAAAGCTAAGCTAAGGAAAAGCTGAAGGGAACATGGGACAGTGCAAGTCTGGGGGCAAAGACTTTAAGAGAGATTTTGCTAAAGAAAAGCTAAGAGAAAACATGGGACAGAGCGAGTCTAAGGAAAGAGACTTCAAAGAATAGAAATGAAGACTTTTGGAAACAAGGTCTTAGAGAATCGTAAAGGAGTAAGGTCTTAAAGAAAAGATAGAGAAAAGAAGCAGAGTAAAGAGATTAATAGAGAGAAGAAGCAATGAGGCTGTTGTGCATCTCCACCTGACTGCCCAGCACACCTGGCTCCAACTTTATGTCTGTCTGTCTGTCTATAATGTGTCCTTTCTGCACCTCCCGTTGCTACCAGTTAGTTATGTTCAGTAGTAACAGGGGTGAGAGAAAGCTCACTCCAGGTGTGGCAACTTTGAGGTTTATTTTGCATTCCATTACAGAGTACTCAGAAGGCATGAACAGCATTCCTCCAGAAGTACAAACTCAGTAACACACACTTCATCGGCTTTATTCCAACTTCCCTTTCTCACTTTCATACTTGCCTACAAGTGCTTATTTTCTAGAATTTCTTCGCAAATTCTAGTACTTAAATTCTGACCATTATTTAATGTTCTTTTTCTGGGAAGTTATTAAGTTAAAACTAAACCAGTGTGTCTCAGACATTCTTGCAACTTATTATTTATTTATTATTTTAATTAAAACAGCACAATTTTTTTTTCATCATTTTGGACATAAAAATCTAAGTCTTGGAGTGGTAAAGAAAAATAACTTAAAGGCTATGCAATAGTTTGTGACACCTGGGATTTTATTTTAGGTGAATCTGGCTGCAAAGTTCATTATTTTTGTATAATTATCAACATGAATTAGTGGCAATGATAATAATAGAAAAACTGAAGAAAACTATAATTTAAAATCTATAGTCATTGATTTGAATTGGCCAGTTTCCATCTGCTTTCAAAGATAACAGTATTGCTTATGTTTTTTACATTTTAAAACATCTCTTTAATTGACATTAATTCAAAGTTTAATTAGGTTTCCTTCCCAAGTTTGCAAAGATACACTCTTGCACAAACAGGCAAACAATTACATTTTTAACATGGTAGGACTTTCATAATACAAATAACTTTGTCTTCCTATGATACTTAAAATTTTTATTAATAACTTTACACTTATTTACTTACGTCTTTTTTTAGTGGTGGTGAGGATTGAGCCCAGAGTTTTGTTCACGCTAGGCAAGCACTTTACCGCTGAACTACATCCCTTACCCTTGGTGTTTTAGAGATAGGATCTCTGTATGTAGCCCGGGTTGTGCTCAATTTTGTAATCCTCCTACTTCAACTTCCCAAGTACTGGAATTGAAGATGTGTACCACCATATCCAGCTACTAACTTCATGTAAGAGTTTTTCTGGATATTGTTGCTTTTCAATTGGGTTCCATATAAAAATATATTTTCTTGCCAAGGACAACCTCTTTGCTTATGCTTTACTTTCTTTCCCCATTGTCTACTTTGATGATTCTATCAAAATCTGTTCTACAGGGAGAAATTTAAAAAAGGAAAAGAAAATTCATAATGGAAAGCATTTTCCTTTAATCATTAATTTTGAATTACATACATACAAAGAGTTTTAAATGTTTGTTTTTAATTGATATGCCACAGTTCAGGAATCCAGGAAGTGACAAATGTTATCTCATTATGCATTGCCATTAGTGAATTGCCATTAATGAATTGGAATCACTCATCAACTTTCCCTTTAAATTTGCAATGTTTGTTGGATTAAATTGGCATAAGTTATTTATGAATTATGTATTTGTCCCACAATTTCATCATATATTTGTGATATTATTTTTTTATTTATTGATAAATTCTTTCTGTAATTAATTAGTCTCTGAAGGGGGTTTATTGGTCTTTATTTCATCTATGTCATGAATCATTATTGATTTATTTTTATTAGAAGAAAGCAAAGATTTATTGGGATGCCATTAGAAGAGGAGAAAATGGCAATAGCTAGTCAAAGCAGCATAGTACAGTGAGGAGGTTTAATAATAGATTTTATACCTCAGGTTAGGCCACTTTTAATGGTCTGTTTCCCTTTCTGTGGATCTTATTGGTTGGTTGTCCTTTCCTTGGAACAAGATTTGAATTTCATGTGTGGAACACCTCTAAGTTTGGCCTTTACTTCCAAGTTCCATTTGTCCCCCTTCCCCAGAAGGTCCAGTCTACTCCCTAACATTCTATCTGTTCCTTGGTATTCCTTCCTCTGTTAGGTTTTTTTAAAAAGGTGGGATTCTTCTATATTCCCCCTGACAGAAGAACAAAACCAATCCTGGTTTTAGTGGGCTGAAGGCTGGGTAGGGTGTAGAAACGTGTATGTATTTGTTCTGGCATCGTACAGCAGTTTGAAGGGACATGGCAGAGTCTAGTTGAATAGTGGAATAAAATTGTATGGAAGCCTGGTCCAGGGGACAAAAAGACACTAGAGGATCAGGCGGGATAGGGGATGAAAACCACATTGTAGAATCATGTGTGACCTGGAAGTGAGAAGAATCAATCCTGGTTAGAACATTAATAAAGCAAGGGTCAATGGCAAAAAGGAGTAAAGTAGATAGTAGATGTTCCACGAAGGAGATAAGCCAAGGTAACCATGGCCAGGTATGTTCCCATGACAGCCATCCTTGGGTTAGTTGTTCTGTAAGTTAAGAGGCTTGGTGGATCAGTTTGTGACATTCATTTGAACTTGTCCTCATCTATTAACCCAAAAGCGGTAGTCTTTGTAATGCATAGCACAGGTTTCCATGTGGGCTTCAGTGTCCAGAGCATTCATCACTTTTAATAACAGGATTTTATAGATTGGGGAGAATTTTTTTTCTACTACTGTCTCTATGTCTGATCTAATTTTGAAGCCTACTAGCATAGGCATGAGTTGGATAGCCCTCCTATTTTTAAGAATTTACAAATGTCCATATGTAGGGAAAAGCATCTGGATTTTTCTGAAGTTATAGCAATAGGGTGTGATAGAAAGCCTAGTTTTGTTCAGCTGGAAGGTAGGCAGGCATGGACTTTAGAGTTAGGTAATCATGCTTATGAACCATTTTTTTTACTACCTCAGCTTTACTTGCTTCAGAAGGTCTAGCAGAAGTGACTCCATTTGGAATCTGAGAACTTTCCCTCCAGTCTCAATAGTTCTTTCTGAACCATTTGTCTCTTGTTACTGAGATAAACTTTGTCCCAGTAGCTCTTTCCTCATTGCTGGGATAAGATGCCCCAGTTTAACTGATCTGATCTCACATCAGAGGGAAAGTGACAGAGAAGTCAGGTGGGAGTCAGTGTCTATAAGAACTTTTCTTGGCAAAATGTAAGAAACAAAGAGATTTAGAAGAAATGGCTCTTAGGCTGGGCTTACTTGGAATCCATTAAGTTGAATTATTTTGTAGGTGACATCCTAGTATCTCAAAAAATGCTGCTCATATCTAAAAAAAATGCTGCTCAAGCTGTTATTGGTGGGAGGGAGAGGAAGGGGGTGTGGGATAGGGGGAGAAATGTCCCAAACAATGTATACACATGTGAATAAACTAATATAAAAAAAAGAAAAACAATCATAATTTTTTTAAAAAAAGAAGGAAAATTCAAAACAAAGCCTAACCAGAAGTGTTTAAAAAGCTGACTTATTGACAGAAAAGCACTTATTAGACTCATTTTCTAAGAGTTTGATTGCAAAATGTCCAGAAGGATCAAAATTAAAATGACAAAAGACTTGAAATAGCCATGGCTAAAATACTGAAAAATAATTTAGCAATCGATGGGCCTATTTGTTGATTTTTTTACATTTGCATTTGAAGTATTTTTACAAAATTATGAACTTAGACAAAACTATAAGATCCCAATGAGGCAGCCAAAATAGTTGAGTTTTCAAGCAGCAAACTTTTTCCCTTACTACAGAGTCTAAGAGTTAATTTCTGAACGTCTGCATTTTAGTTAGACCTGATTGAGATAACTGATTTTTTTAAGAAGGGATAACAGTTTTTATGAATTTACAAAAATAACAGATATAACCAATATATTAAGTTGAAGTACTCTCAGATAGAACTTTCAGCCATAGATTATTACCATTTTCCCTAAGAGGTAAGAAAATAGTGAAGACCTTATGTCTGCTCTCTTAGTGTCATCACAGCAGAGATGGTCACTGTGAAGCAGTGGTCGCTAGAAGAAACATAGTGGCACCTCCACCATGGTGGCTCCCTTCTTGCTGGATCTTTGACTACAAGATTTTACAACTTTTAGATAAAATATGCAGCCATGTTACATACAACATACAAGCACAGAATAAACACACATGAAATTTTCTTTCTTTTTTCTGGGGGGATAGGTGGGAAGCCTAGAGGCCCAAGGTGGTAGAAACAATTTAAAAGCTCTCCTAAACTAGAGAAACTTGTTCTAATTTCTGATTGCTTGGGGAGGGAGATAAGATAAATGGAAAACTTGAGAATCTACCTGGACTATAACAGGCAGCACAAAAAGGAAACAAAAAAGTCTGAAGAGAGTAAAAGAATTTCCCTTAGGGCAGAGTGGAACAGTAAGTCAGTCAAGAAGGTTTTCAGAGGAAAGAAAAGAAAGAGAGGGGTTTGACTCCTCAGGAAATGTATCAGAGAATCAGGACAGGATTCACTGGGCCTATGTGGAATTTTAAACATGAAGAAGTCTCCATAAAAATAGCTCATGAGACACTTTGACTAGTGACAATTAATCCTAAAAGGTGGACAACAGAAACTACACAGAAAATGCTAGGAGGAGGAAAGAAAGATCAGGGGAATGTACAAGTTGGCAGGGTGGAACAGAAAGATCTGAGGATATCTAGATTATCGGGGAAAACTTCAGTTTCAGGGAATCTGACCAGACACATTTGACATTCCTCCAGTGGTTACAGATCCTGAGAGAAAGGGAGAGACATGAAGACTTGAACATAAAAGTGTTTTAGTATTAAATTTAGGCCAGTGCCAGAGAATGCAGCCCAGAGGTGAGCTGAGGAGATGGAAGTGGCTTGACCCATGTCTAGGCGAGGAGTTTCTGGCTCTATAAGCCTCTTGGAGAGGTCCCACCAAGAAAGACAAGGCCTATAATCCACAGGGGACAAATCTGTGTGACCACTATGCTGGAGTGTCCCACCAAGTCAAAGGGATTCCACTTTTGTGGTTCAACTCTCTAGAGTGAGAGGACCTTCCAGAGTGCCAGTCTCAGGGTTCAGAGATCTGAATGTGATGTCAGGATGCACAGTACTGACCAGAGAAGGGGACAGACAAGGGGGTTCACCACTGGGATTGAAAATCCTTCCACAGAGCAGAAACAATCCTTCCATAAGGCAGAAACGATGCTGTCCAAGAGGCTGTGATGAAAGGATTTGAAAATAAAAGTGTGAGGAGAGAGGTAGTGTCCCTTACAGCATACTCAGGTTTACCTAGAGCGCTTCCATTGCCAACTGTGCTCTGTGTTGGAAGTAGGAATTGGAAATGTAGAAGACAGACAGGCTCTTTACTTTAGTGGACTGCAGGCAAATAGAACCTTTTTCCTCAAAATATTTTGGATTTCACTAGTGAGTTACCCTGAGAGACCCTCAAATTTCAGGGCATTCTACTGAAGACTCTGTATAGGTCTCAGGTCCTTCATCCCTAAGGGTGAGGTATTCTGGACACTCAGGAAGAGGAGAACTTTGGATCTCACACGGAGTTACCCTGGTAACCCACAATTGTCCCCAAGACCCAGTGTAGTACCAGCAAAGGTCCTGATATGAAAAAAAAAGGAATTCTCTGGATGGGGTACTGGCTCTCTATACTGATACCCATGTGTGGACTTTGGGAACCAAAGGTTGGTAAAAGAATTTACTGAGAGTAAGAGTAGGAGAATGCAAAGATTTATTAGTATGCAGAGAAAATTATGGGTGGTTAGCCAAAGGAGTATAGCACCTCATTATTGATTTTCTTATCAACACTTTAAAATTATCACTCAATTGAATAAACATGTGAAATATGAATTTATAGACTTAATGCCCAAATTTCAACAGAGGATCTAAGTGTATCTCCCATTATCTCTTCATCCCATCTCTTAGATATGTTTTTGGAATGTTCTGTTTCCTGCACACCTTTAAAGTGCTCTGTGCACTTGTTACTCTTACCTTTACTTGGTGAGTCCTAGAAACCCCAACCCAGATTCTGCTAGTCTCTGAAAGCCTCCTTATTTCCCTTTCAGGTATAATTATTCTTTCTAGTTTTCATATTTTTACATACTTCTACTATAGACTTACCAAATTATTTCTTCTTATTTGTTAAAGTAAAAAGTAGGCATTCTTCATTTCAGGCCAACTTTCTTTAGCATATAATATAGAATACTAATGATATCTAATAAATACTTAGAGAATGATTAAGTAACCTTCATTGTGACCTTTACCTCCACTCCTTCCATCTCTTCTATCTATCACTATAAGATTCATATCATATAATATTTTTATACAGTATACATTCACCAACTACCTTCTGTATACAAGCTACTGTGTAACTGCTATGGAGAAAAAAAGGTAAATTAGAATGACATGATTTTTAATTTAGTGAATCTACAGCCTAGTATTAACTATTACTGACTGTTGTATCTTATACTCTGGTCAAAGAGATATAATATTTTAAAACATATTATATATATAATATATTACTGTAATTTTATGTTTCTATATTTTAAGATATATATATATATAGATAGATAGATAGATAGATTTCCCACAACACTTTCTATTATTTTTTAACTATGGCCTAGTTACACTGATTTATGAAAGATTGTATCACATAATTATTTTAGGTTCTAATTCTGGATCTGATAGTAATTAGTCATGATAGTGTGATTATTGTTTGACTAAAAGCAAGTACACATGGTTTGGTTATTACAAAAACCTTAAAATATAATAGGTACATTTGGTTAATCTTAGATAGTTTAAGAATTTCTATTTTAATGTTATTCAGATAAAAATTAAATTTTAAAAGTTTCTTTCACTAAATACCCAAAAACCTAAGCCTGAGGACTTTATATCCTGAGTTACTTTATCTCAGCAACAGTATTTTCCAAGTGGATTCTGCATAAGACCTTGAAAGTGTTCCATAAATGTGAAGTGGGGGCACCTTGAACAAACAAATTTAGAGAATAAAATATCTTTTAGATCCATCTCCCCTTGGATATTCTCTTGCTTATTAGCAACTTTAAAAGTTCTGAGATATCCATCATTGAAGACAGTTAAGTTTACATTCCTCATTTTTTTCATAAATTGGCTTCTAAAACTTTTCTGTGAAATGTACAGAAACATCCCTTGTCATTAGCATTTGAAATGCATGGTGACATTGGTTAGTATATTAGTTGACATTGGTTGGTACCTTCTGTTATAATGTGACACAAAAGTCCATTCCTTTGACTATTATAAATACTCTGGCATGTTGGAAAGGGAGCAAAATAAAATATCTGCTTAGGTTGAACAACTTTTAACCCTGTCAAAAGGATCAAGGAAGAGAGAGCACTATTTTAAGTTTCAATTTAGGATCAACTAGAATCAGAAAATATGTAGATTTTTAGAACTCACCACATAATCAGAATCAGTCACAATAAATCAGAGATGACAGGAACTGAAAAATGTAGTTAATTAAGGTTCAGACAAAAAAAGGCTTCCCTTCCAGTTGAAGAATCCTGCCTTCCAAGGATCATGGGTCCTGCCAGCTTGGGTCATGGGTTGCCAATGTCTGGAGTAAGAATTAAAGCTCTAAGAGGGATATTTCTGGGCACTGATATTGAAAAGATTCACTATTGATGATTTTTCCAATTGAAATTTTTTTTTTTGCATTTGTGTCATCATACATACTAGTCAGTCCTCATTTTGGATTGAAGTAAATAACCTAAGGAATAAAAGAGAGAATGTATGAATAGACAGTATAAATGAAGACTGTGCTAACTTAAGTATAATGTTTTAATAAAGTCATTCACATAAAGTTTTTTTTTCTTTTAAAAAGTAAAATTTTTTTCTTTTTAAAAATTAAAAATGTTTATTTATGGATCTGTTTTTTCCCCTTGGCAGGTACATACATGAGGGTACAAGAATGCAAAAAACAAAAAAGAAAGAAAGAAACTATTTATCACCTACCTTATAATGATGCATGAATTTATTAAATAATGGTGACTCTTCTATGGTTCCTTCCCATACTCTGGGCAATCCAGACAGCTTCCTGTGGAGAAACCACCTTGCGAATACCAAAATATTTTTAATGGTGATAATGTAGTCAAAATATATACTGCTTCCTTAAAGGAGAGAGTCTAACGCTCTTTTATTGAGAGTATTGGAAGAATAGGAAATTATGACCTTCTATCTTTGTTAGCCTGGAGTTCTTTCCCAAATCAATCTCTTATTTAAGTACTTCTATGACTTCAATGACCCCTTTCTCTCTTCTCAACTTCTTGCTTAGAGAAAGGCCAATATGTTTTTGAAATTTTCAAGTTTAGCTGGAATGTTAAACTCATTTAAAAAAAAAAACATCATTTGCAGCTGGAAATCAGTTTAAACTGCTGAGTATGGTACCATGAAAACTGCCATTTATAAATGTATGGTTAAGACATATATGCTGTGAATGTAGTAATAAAATAACTTAAGAGTGGTTGATGTGCAAGCTTGGAAACTATTTTTCAAGTCTTGATACTGACTCTAACTTATGTCAAAATCAAACACTCTTTAAAAATAGAAAAGAGGTAAAGGTCACATTATGAAGTGTCTATAAATTATAGTCTTGTATAAGCCCCACTGGTAGTTTATAAGAAAAAAAGCAATTCCAAAATAGCAACTAAAATCTTAGATGAAAAATATTAGTTTCCTCTTTTGTTGTAATTTCCAATTATATCACTTGCTCTTAAATTGAAATTTATTATTTTTTTATCTTATATTTTCATTTTTGTAAGAATTTCCTAAAGATATTTGAAATTATTATTTTCTTTTATGTCCAGTTCCAGAGAGTAAGGAAAGACCTTGAAATAAGTGAACTAGAGGCTTTTCAAAAAATAATATTTATGTGCTATTCATTCCTTAATGCAACATAATGAAAGCAATATTTCTGATGATAAATGCAAGTATATCAGATAAGTTTCTTCTCTTTAACGAAGTCCATCTCAATCAGAATTGTCTTTATCATAGACAATGTCTAAATCTAAAACAACCATTAAAAGACATGAAAAATTAGTGTTTGTGGTCATATGAGGTCCATCTCATGCTCTTAGTTATAGTTAGATACGGTTTTTAGGCTAGGAGATACTCTACTTTCAGAGACCCATTCTTATTATTTACAGCTAATATTGGGTCCCTGCTTTAGGCTTGTCACCAGGCGGGGACTCAAGTAGAATAATGCTCAAAGACCATTTGTCCTTAATGAAAGTAATTTGTTATGAGCTGAGGGGAAACTGTCCTTTGTCCTTCTGCCAAAACAGCCTTGCTCTGTATTTGTGGAGGTCATTCAGATTAATGGAGTATACTACAAGATGCTTTAAGACAAAAGCATTAATGGAAAGATGCAAAGCATTTTTTTCAAACAGTGCCAGATGCCAGTGAACATATGTATCATGTTTTCAGACATCTATTATGAAATCTGCTTAAAATTCATTACTGTTAATTGCATTTTCCTATATGATATCTATTTGGCCTCATTATTCATTTGACTAAATGTTTTTTGAGGAATGTTATTCTCTTTAGGATGAGAGTAGGAATTGTGCAGATGGAAATAGCATTCACAGGCTACAAAATTTATAAATTATGCCCAGATTCCATGTTATGCTTAATAAGTCTTTCTTGTTAAAACCATTTAGTAGAAAAAAATATAATCATCCTTGAATGGCAAGTCAAGAAATGAAGAATAAAATATATTAAAAAGGTACTAAATTGTCTTGGAGAAGAAATATATGGTCAGGCCATATGAGACATTGGTACAGTAAAGAATTTCAAGTGTTATAATTACTACATAGATTGAAAATACATTCCTTTCAAAAGAAATATCACCTAGGTGTTTTTCTTTTCACTTGGAATTTAGTATTTTTCAGAAACTTCATTCCAACAACTCAATTCAGGAAGATTCAGTTTGATCTTCCTCACACTTCCTTCTTGTGGGCTATACCTGTTAGATGTTCATTTCATCAAACACTTTGTTTTCATTTCTTCTAAATTTTGTACCTTTGGCAATACATTCTCTCCCAAGGAGTCTATGAGAGGATGAGAATGACCCATTTATCTAATTTGGAATTTGGGGGCAAAAACAAAAATAAAAAACCCTGTAGAAATTGTAACCAGTTTGGTTCTGGATGATGACAATAATGAATTCATTACGAAATAAAACATATTTGTCCACTGAGAAGATTTCTCAGACCAAGTATGTGACCTGGATGTCTCTTGTTTAGCAACAATACTTATCTTGCTGTCTTTGTCATCTCACTTGAGGATGTGTAGTTTTTTGTAGAGTTTTTAAAACATCGGTGGTTCAGATAGTTGTGGGCAATTCTAACCAGTTCTAGTCCAGTGGCATTTATATTATGTTATTCAGAGAACTTGATAAATGAACATTTTGATTTTTCCTGTTCCTTTTCTAAGGGGATTTAACTTTTTATACAGATTTATTTCTGGGAAGAAAAGTCAGAATATAATATTTAAATGGAACTTCAAAATCATATATTAAGTACCTACTATATTCTTTGTGCAGTTTAAAGTGTCTTCAGTAATTACTTTCACTGGAAGCAGATGTAATATTGGTTAAAAGTCTTGGTTGGCCTGATGAAAGAGATACCTTCTGTGCTGCTGTCACAGGATTCAGACTTGCTGCCACAGTTTTAGAAGAAGCCTTACGGAAGATAAAGAGGGTATTTATCATTTTTCAGTCATGTGGTTCTTTAATTATAAACCTCTCCATTGAAGCTATTCACTTGGGCATCAATTAGGATCAATTGTGGTGGTGTACTGGTTATTGGATTTATCTGCTAAGAAAAGCATTGAAATGACCATCTCAAAACTGTCATAACAAATGACATGTGATCATGACAGAAACTAGAAATTAGTTGGTACTAAAGTGGATGAGGTTCGATGTAATATAAATGATAAATCACAGGAAAACAATTTGCTTATTGTTTCCTTCATCTACAATAGATAGAAAAATTCAGCCATAAGAGTTTTGTTAGTAGTAACTGAGAACTGAAACACATTTTATAGGGCTTTGCAAATTCTTCGTAGCAATAGCAATAATAATACTGATGCATGCAAGCTACCAAGATAATTGTACAGATAATTGGAAGATGTACTTCCTGGCTGCAATGTTTATACTAAGAGGTACAATAATGTTGCTAAGATTCTATCAACACCCATAAATACAAATTAATTAATGGATTCATACTACATCCAAGTATTAGCATACATTGGTATCAGAATTAAATTATAAGGTAGGCTTTTATAAACAATAGATAACAGACTAACATTTTCAGTTTAAATTTGAGATGACAATATTACTGGGGAACTTTTTCTTACACTAAGAGCACATATTCTTAAATCCTTAAATAGAGGAGATAAACAATTTTTAAAATATAACTGATGAAATTGCTATTAAAAAGGATTAAGAGGCATACAAAAGCATTTTGATTTTATATGCCTGAACAATAAAAATATAATATTCTGACAGTTAGTCCTGCTTGGTATAGATAGAATACTCTCTGAATACCACATATTGATTGCCTGAATTAATTAGATGCCTTGCAGCTATTTATTTATATTTTAAAAAACAAAACAAGACTTGGAAAGCCAAGTAATCCAATAAATTAAATTTTAATTTATAATTTCTTCTTTGCTACCTTTGTGTTGCCCTCTGCCACCAGATCTGTCCTGATTTTATTTTTGTTTTTGCCATTTCAACTTATTAAGCAAAGGATTATAAATGATTATAATATTAATTTACTATAAAAAGAAAAATCACAAGTAAACATTACACTTTAAGAATAAAAATATGAATTTATTTATGCTGATTATCCTTAAGTCTCACTTTAAAAAATTGTTGCTTACGTTTTACATCTGGTCTTATTCTAAGGTACTGAGTAGAATGAGATTCGGTGTGGGTTGGAGGAAACTTCTGTATGCTCTGTAGTTTGGAAGTCACTGATTTGCTCCGTTACCTGTGGTTTCTGCAGAACTGTAATGTGGCAGACAGTGGAAGGATGGCCAGGAATCCCTGGCACCGTGGTTCCACTTTGTGGTAATTGATTTTATATGAATCATCTAAATCAGGCCACTTTCACCTTCTCCAGAGCTATGACTTTGGGTCCCCTATATACTCCATCTATAGGAAAGGCCATCCGCACTGTGTTGCCTAAACCAGTGCATCACACATCCAATTTCAGATAATCGCTGTACTATTCACTGTCTGTTCCTTTGGCTGTAGGTTGAAAATCAGGAACTGAGTAGTGAACAATACTAGTATCAGGTTCCTCATGAACTTTTTTTGTTATATTTAAACTTTTTTCTCAAAAATTGATGCTGTTAGGAATAATAATCCAACAAACTGAAAGAAAAAATTAAACCATGAGAATACAGCTATTTCCTGAACTTAAAAAGTATCAGCACTATCTTGATTTGATTCATTCGATTTTATTCTCTACACATTTCTGTAATTTCAATTTACCTTAAGCATACTCATATTTTATAATTATATTTTTATAGGATTTCTAGCTGACTAATGTTGTTTTTGTTGGTAAAGTTTTACTAGAGCTGGAAAGGGACATTAAAAGAATATTATTCAAAATATATTTGAGTCTTTTTTTAATAACCAAGTTTATTCCCCTCTTTTAAATCATACTTATTCCCAATTGGAATTATCCTAGAAATAGAGATTAATCATTTTAATTCCCTCAGGAGCTGAAAAGCTGAAGTAGTATGGAAAGGTGTTGGATATAACTCTTTTTTTCTGTAAAAAGCATAACTTCAATTGCTTGTTTTCAAGACTGAAGAGCTTTTGAATCATTGAATTGTGATTAAGGAAAATCTCACAAAGTTGGCACATTAACAGATAATTTATATTCTTGGTTTAGAGGACATTTCCTAAAAGTTTATTTAAAAATAACACTGTTAATTTTAAAACAATTGCCACAGATATGCTATTACAATATTATTAATAAAAATTGTTTTAGTAAGAATTTTATAAATAAATTCTTTTAGCATAGCCTTTATTGAAAACAGGTATCTTGGTTATTTGATAAAATTACCTGCTAAATACAAAGAATAGTGTAGAAGAAGCAAAAGCTTAATAAATGGATTTAGTCTTGTCCTTTCAATGTGTTTTATGCATGCAAACATTATTTTTATAAAATAGATAGATATTTGAATAAAAATCAACTAACTTTCCTTTTTATAAGTTAGGATATGTTATTAATTAAAAAGCAAGAAATTTGAAAAATTTAGTTAAAATTTTCTGAGTTTATAATTATATATTGCCATGTCTACCAAATCATTATGCTATATTAACTACATTCCTAACATAAATACCTAGAACTTGAAACTTAGAAAAACTAAACAATATGAACATTTTCTAGCAAAAAAATTAAAAAGTGATACATAATCAAGAGAAGATTCTAAAACATGTCATCTATGGACAGTGTTAATTGTGACCCAAATTTTTATAGTATTTTTTTGTTTTGTTTTTCATATTCACTAGATTTTGTTACTCACTAGGTTTTTTTTTTTTTTTTTTTTTTTGGTCAAAACTATCCACAAATTATTTACCCAATTTTCAAACTGCTTCATTGTTTATTCTAAAATCTCCTGCAAAGTACTCATGAAGTCATCAAAGTTAGATGACCCAGATGTAAGAAGCTAACTTTTAACATTTTAATGAACTTGACATACTACTGAGCTCACAATCTATACTTCAAGAATATAATTTTCAGAGGATTGGAGACTATAGAATTAATGAAAGATGGGAGGATTGACAGTGGGAATTGAATGAAAGAGACAATAGATGTCATGAAGGTATATTCTACAAGACTGAGAAACTAATTCACTAAAAGAGGCAAAGACTCAAAAGACTCAGCATCTAAGAGAAAGAATGAACAAATGGAACTGCATCAAACTAAAGAGCTTCTGCATAGCAAGGGAAAGAGTCACCAGACTCAGGAGAGAGCCCAATAACATTCATTGGTTCCTTAATCCAGTATATTTTGATAGATTTGAGTCAGGATGAGTGTTCTTTGTTTTCATTGTTTTTCCACAGTAGTTAATCCCTTGCATATAATTGGAAATAATCATATGCATCACTATTCATAAAGACACTATAGCTACTATTCTTATAGCTAAAATTTCACTTTAATCTTTATCGAAGCTAGTAGAATGCTGAGTTCACATACTTTTTAACCTGGATTTTTTTTTGTTGCTGTTGCCTGCCAACTAAGTGCCTTGAATAGTAGACAAATGCTCTCATATTCTTTGCTAGGAGAGAGAAGAGCACTACCATTCTCATTTGAATGTTGTTACAAAAAAAATAGAGGAAGATCATGTCATTTAAAATTTGATTAACCAATCTATACTGATGACAGAAGAAAAATCCGATTAAACAAAGACAAAGGAACTTTGTTTCACAATATTGAAAATAATAATGAAGGACAGGTAATAAAGGAACCAATGAAAGTTATTGAGGAAGGGAGGTACATTACCAGAATGGTTCTTTCAGAAGATGATTTTGAGAAAGAGCCTAATACCCAAAGGAATGTAAGTCAGATTACAATAAAGGTGCCTGCACACCCATGTTTATTGCAGCATTATTCTCAATAGCTAAGCTATGGAAACAACCAAGATGCCCCACTACTGATTAATGGATCAAGAAAATGTGACATTTATATACAATAGAATTTGTTCGGCCACAAAGAAAGAATGAAATTTTATCTTTCACAGATAAATTGATGGAACCACAGAACATCATCTTAAGTGAAGTTATCCAGGTTCAGAAAGCCAAAGTCACATGTTCTCTCTCATATGTGGAATATAGAACTAATACAAATACAACAATATTATGAAAAACAGGTCACACTAAGGGGAGGTATCATACAAGAGAGAGAAGGTAAAAGAAAGAAGTTAAGAAGGTGAATATGTTCAATGTACTCTCTATACAAGATTGAACATAGAATTTTTAAACTCATTGAAATCATCATAAGATGGGGACTAAGGTAGAAAGAAGAAGAAAAAGAGGAAATGAACCAATTCAGGTAATTATGTATATATATATATATATATATATATATATATATGTGTGTGTGTGTGTGTGTGTATTTATGGAAATGGCACAAGGAAATTCTCTGTATAGCTATCTTAAACAAATAAAAATGTTATTTCATTTTTCTTTTACAAAACAGGAAGGAAGAACAGGTCCTGTCTGGGGGTTTGGTACCAGTGGGAGGGGGGAGGTGGCTGGGAAAGTACGTAGGAGGGTGAATATGGTGCAAATACTGTGTACACATGTATGTAAATGGAAAATGTATGCCTGTGGAAACTACTCCAGAAATGGCAAGAGGATAAAGGAGAATGAGGGAGGGGATGAATTGAACTATGCTATATTTGATATACTATAAGAACTTTTGTAAATGCCATAATGTACCCTCACCTAGTACAATAAAAAAAATTAGATCAGGAAAAAAAAAAGAGAGAGACAGCCCACAGAATGGGAGAAAATCTTTGCCAGCTACTCATCCAATAAAGGACTAATATCCAGAATCTACAGGGAACTCTAAAAACTCAACCCTCAAAGACTCAACATCCCAATGAAGAAATAGGCACATGAATTAAACAAGGAATTCTCAAAGGAAAGTTACAAATGGCCAGCAAATACATGAAGTGCTCAACTTCCCTGGTTATAAAAGAGATGCAAATCAAAACAACACTTAGGGTTTCATCTCACCCCAGTTAGAGTGGCCATAATCAAGAGTAATAACAACAACAACAAATGCAGGTGAGGATACAGTGAAACAGGAATCCTTATACACTGCTGGTGGGAATGCACATTAGTACAACCAAAAAAGCTAAAGATAGAATTGCCTTACTATCTAGTGATACTGCTCCTGGGCATCTACCTAAAGGAACATAAGACAAGATACAGTAGAAACACCTGTACACCCATGTTCATCACAGCACTATTCACAATAGCCAAGCTTTTGAAACAACCCAGGTGCCCTACAAATGATGAGTGGATCAAGAAATTGTGGTATATATACACAATGGAGTATTACTCACCCATACAGAATAATGACATGTGATTTGAAGGTAAATGGATGCAACTGGAGGCTGTCATATTAAGTGAAGTTAGCCAGGATCAAAAACACAAAGTCCTCATTTTTTTTCTCATATATGAAAGATAGATTGAAAGATAAACATAAACACAAAAACAAGCATGATCATTTACAAACTCAGATGTAAAACATGTTTGTAATAGTGGAACTATGGAGTAGTTTCATAGAAGAACTTTCTTGGAAAAGAGGGACAGGGAAAAGGTTAGATCAAAAAGAATTAACCTAGAAGGTAACACCCACGCACAGGAAATCAATGTGAATCAATGCCCTGTATAGCTATCCTTATCTCAACCAGCAAAAACCCTTGTTCCTTCCTATTATTGCTTATACTCTCTCTACAACAAAATTAGAAATAAGGGCAAAATAGTTTCTGCTGGGTATTGAGGGGGGGAGAGGGAGGGGGCGGAGTGGGTGGTAAGGGAGGGGGTGGGGGCAGGGAGGAGAAATGAACCAAGCCTTGTATGCACATATGAATAATAAAAGAAAAATGAAAAAAAAAAAGAGGGACAGGAAAAGAAAATGATAAAGCATCAGTAATATTGCATACCATAAGATGTGAAAGTAGAGGATATAAACATGTGTAATGAAAGGTGTTGAAAAATTGGTTGGGGGACGTAAAAGGGTAAGGGAAGTGATGGAAGGGGTTGAATGGACCAAAGTAAAGTGCTCCCACAGTGGGCTTACATTGAGACATTCCTTTGAACATGAACTTAGATATTAATAATGAAAAACAGACTGTTAGGTACAGCGTGTGTGTAGGGGTACTAGTGAGAGGAGGGAGGATGAATGAAGATTAAGGTGACAGTACATGGTAGATGGACTTCATATACCTGCATGAAACAGGACTAAGAAACCTCTTGCAATTGATTTAAGTGGGACAGGGAAGGGGTTCAGGGGGAGAGACAATGTGGGCAATGTAACTAATGTACAATATAAGTCTATCAGAATTATCACTATGAATCCCCCAGAATAATAAATATATCCTATTAAAAAACAAAATAAAAGAGGTAAAGAATTAGCAAATTGGATTATAGCTTCTTAGCTCTTTAACATAAATACCATGGTATTAGAATAGCGAATGTCTAAAACACCCTAACTTGTCTAATACTCAAGTTAATCTCAAGAAGTGGATATTATTATCACCTCATTTGAAAGATAAAAATACAGAGATGTTATTTGCTTCCAAATAATCCAGTTGGTAAATTATAGACCTACACTTTAAATCTTGGAAAAGTGGCTCCAGAACCTATGGTCTAGCATTATGCAATACTATGCTATGTTCACTTTCTATATATTTTTTCCCAATAATATGTTCTGTGAATCTGAGCAATTGATGAAAAATTTCTTCAACTATTTATTTATTGATTGATTAACTGATCAATTTTCTGTTGTTGCTCAGATAATTTGCAACATTTCTTCATTGGGTTGTTGGTTCTTTTCTTTCTTTCTTTTTTTTTTATTATTGTAGTACTGGGGATACGTTGTGACATTTACCAAAATTCTTATAACATATCATTGTAGAATTCACTCTCTCAATCATTCTTCTTTACCTTCTCTCCCCTCCTCAGTCCTAGAATAGTTTCAATTGATCTCATTTTTCCATTTTCATACATGAGTACATAGTATTTCCATTTTTATTTATTTATTTGTTGGAGGTGTTGGGATTTGGCTTGATTTCAGGGCATTGGTCATGCAAAGCAAGTGCTCTGCCACTTGAACTAAACCCCAGCCCTTTAGCTATTTAATTTTAATTTTGCTTTTTATCTCAGCAGGACCAGGAGAATAATAGACTCAATTTGGATATTTCCTTATGAATCCACACTAAGCAAAAGCTAGTGCATGTTGGACTGGGAGTTCCAGATGAGCTCTGCTGCTTCAGAGGTTTCACATAGCCCCCCAGAGGTGCACAAATGCCTGCCACCTCAATGGAAATTTCCCTCCTGCAGAAAATTCTTGTTAAGAATTTGACCTTGTTAAAAAATACTGCTCCAAAGACCCCTTCTGATCTCAAATTTTTTATATGTGATCAAATAATGAGATTAAGTGTTTGGGTTTAGAAATCTGGAAGACCTAGCCAATTCTTAGTTATAACATACTTTGAGATCAGATTGCATGAGTTCAGAGTCTAGCCCCACTACTACTTAGTGATGACTTTGGGAAAAAAATTGATTCACTTTTGTCTAACTCACTATTTTCATCTGTAAACTGTCTAATATATTAGCACTACCTCAAAGACTTCTTACTAGAATTAAATCAGACACTGTATGTACAAGATTTTAAATAGAATTTGGATTTCAATAAATCCTCAAAAAATATCATGTATACCATGGGAGCTTGAGTAAAACTCATCATTTTATGTTCCAGCTTCCTCACTCATGACAGGCTGAAATTATAACTTTTTACTCCAAGTTGTTGCAAGGCTTATAAAAGATAATGAATGACAACAAGACAGTGCTTAGTAACTATGTTATCATTGTCAGTTGTCATCCTTCTGTGTTTCTACTTTGCTTTTCTTGACTCCTCTGCCCTGGTGTCTATTTATACCTGTAGGATCACAACAGCATGGCTGTTGTTATGAAATTTTGCTGTGAGGGATCCAGAGAGCTAGGTGATGCTAAATTTGATCAGTTGGTCAGGAGTTTACAAAAGCTGAAGCCACAGTGAAAAGCCTCACATTCTGGAGGAGGTATGAGAATGGTACCTGCCATCCTGCCATGGGTTCATGCATGTTGGGTAGATTGACTAGTCATGACTGAAAGCCCAGAGCTTGATATAAGCAGAATTATTACAGGGCTGATCCTGCAGCCAGCCTGGCTGACACTAATGGTCTCCAGTTGACATTTACTTTTGCTTATCTAGGAATGTTTAGAAACCTTAGCTCTGTCAGAGACTTTCCATTGGCTCTATTTCAGATATACCATAAAACTGAAAATTTGTGCTAATGTGAGGGGGAAAATGTGAGTGGAGCAGATGAATATCCATATGTAATTTATGCATTCAATATTGCTAGAATAGTCAGATGGATAGAATTGGGTAGATTCCTCTTTATAATGAAGCATTTAATGATATCTAAGCACATGTGGCTAAGTGTAAAATTCAGTAGAGAATCATATTTTTGAGAAAAACATAATAAACATGTTAATTTAGATCTCATAGCAACTATAAACCGAGATTATGGTCCTCATTTTATACATGAATATGGGGAAACTAGACTTGGAAAGATTAAGAAACCCAAAATTTAATAGTAAATAAAAATGGTATATTTAAAACCTGATCTACTATACTGTAGGTGTATGTGTGTGTGTGTGTGTTTGTGATATGTGAATAGTAGGTAAAAATCTCACTATAACTCAGGAATGTAAGAAGTAGAAAGTTGTTGCATATATAAGTTTTTTTCATGGGAACAAAATTATTTTTCATATAAACCAGACTCCAGAAAAAAAAAAAGCAGTGCTGGAAATAACCATGCCAAAACAATAAACATAAGGCATGACTACCTGAGCAAACCAGATATATGGTCATTATATATATATAAAAGCCAGTAAGGGTTGAGTTCCTTAGCTGAATATTCTCCCCTTTTATTATTGCCTTATACACCCACTTAGATTTGTAGACACTGAGAGCAGAAAAGACTTTCCTCTTAGATAATTTGGGAAAGATAGCAAGATGGTGGCAAATGAAGGGATCCATGTGCACTGAAACAGAAAGAGACAAAGGCAGCCTCTCAGACATTCTCAAAGCCTATTATAGTCCCAAAGCAGGAAACACAAGGTGTGTTTGCGATAAGGTCAACACTATGTGTTTTTGCAGTCACTGCACTCTGCAGCAACCATGTTATCCTTTGCTATGCCTCCACAGACTGACATGTCACATCTTTCATTGTGACTCTGGCATGTCATAAAACTATTGGAGAGGTTTGTCAGCCAGCAGTAAACAGTAGACAGACACCAAGTAAAATCCAGGAATATTTTATGTTAAATTAATAAAAGAGACAATGGACCCAAACATAGAGCACTAAGCAAAATGTTAGGTAAGAAGAAGAATTCCCTGTAATGTCACTGCAAGCAAAAGAAAAAAGGAAAGCTTTGGGAAGGTTCACAGGTACACAAGATGTTACTCTGCAAAAATAAAGTTTAGAATGTGAGATCTGCATACTGCACAGCAAGCCCCCAGCATTTCCTAGCTTGCTCACTGGTGCAGTAGAGGGCAATCATCTTAGAAAAGATTTTACAGACAAACTTCTCAGCTGAGGACAGCAGAAGACTCTGCACTTTTTGTATTTCCAAACTCCAAGGGCCTGCCCTAATCCTATTGGTTGGTAAGCAAGCAAACACCTTGATAATCACCACCGATCTAGGAAACTGGTTGTGACTTAGACTTTGATTTATGGACATCACACTTGGATGGAAAGTGTGAGCCACAAGTCATGCTGAAGATGGAAGCCATCAGTGGAGCTATAGCCTGAACTGTGGTAAGAGGAGAAGACTAACTGTGTGTGAATTCAAGTGGGGTGCTAGGACAGAGACCCATGCAGCCAGGGCATACAGGTTCAATTACAGCCCTGCGCTTTGCCCAGTCAGCACAGATTGCTTTGGTTTGACTTCTCTGTATATTACCAGAGAGCCAAAGTGATTGGTAGAAAGTACCTCCTGATCTTACAGGACACAGATTATAAAGAACCCTTTTTTAACTAAACAGTTTCAGTGAGAGAGAGAGAGACAGAGACGGAGACAGAGAGAGGAGAGGAGGGGAGGTCATGGGGGAGGTGGCAGTCATCCTTATTCTCCTCAGCAAGGAAGAAATATTGACTGCTTTTGATGGTTTTGTTTTGTTATTTCTTATGTTTTATTTTGTCACTATATATTAATTAAGGGAATAATCCTTTAAACAGATGTAACAATCTTAAATATGTGTACACTGAACATTGGTGTGCATGATTTCATAAAACTAACACATTACTAGACACAAGTAGGCAGACAGAACCAGATACAATAATAGTGGATGACATCAATACCATATTCTCATCACTAAATATATTATTCAGACACAAAGCAACAAACACACTTCAGAGTTAAAGTGCACCATAGAGCAAATGGGCTTAACTGGCATCTACAAATATTGCATCCAATAGCTATGGAATACATATTCTCAGCAGCCCATGGAACTTATTCTAAAATAGATCACATTTTAGGTCATAAGGCAAGTCTAAAAAGACACCAGAATACAGAAATAATTTCTTCTATTTTATCAGATCATAAGGGAATAAATTACAAACTAATAGCAAGGGAAACTATACAAACTAAACAAGCAGATGGAGATTGAATGATCAGTGTGTCTTTGAAGAAATAAGGGTGCAAATTAAAAAATTCCTACAATCAAATGAAAATTAAAACACAACTTAAAAGAACCTTTGGAATACAGCAAACACAGATCTAAGAGGAAAGTCTATGAATGCCTAAATTAAGAAATTAGAGATATTTCAAATAGATAACCTAATAATGTACTTCAAGGTCCTAGAAAAAAATAACTTGCCATACTCCAAATTTTAGTTTGTGTATATGTATGTAATATGTATATACATACATCATACATAGGTTTTATATATATATATTCTATAGTAGATGGAAAGTAATAATAATGAAATAAAGATTAGGGAAAAATTAATGAAATAGAGATTAAAATGGGAAAAAAATCAATGAAACAAAGAGTTGGGCTATCTGAAATCATAAACAAGGTTAACCAACTCTTAACCAAATTATCCAAAAGAAATAAAAATTAGTAAAGCTAATTAATTAGAGATTGAAAGAAGATACTACAACATATGTCAAATGAAATTCAGAGAATCATTAGAGAATATTTTTAAAATTTATATTCCGATAAATTGGCAATTCTAGTAGTAGAAATGGATAAATTTCTAGATATATGCAGGATATAAAATACTAAAAATGATACATAACAAGCAATAAAGCAGTACTAAACATTCTCATGTGATTAAGTTAAGGATCTTGAGATGATGAGATCATGTTAGTTTGCCCTAAATCTGGTGAAAGTGTCCTTATAAGAGAAAATGAGAGGGAGGTTTGAGACAGAGTGAAGAGGAAGAGGTAATTTGACCTAAAATGTAGAGCTATGAGTGATAAGGCCATGTACCAAGGAACATCTACAGGCAGAACACATAATGAAGGGACCTCTAGAAAGGAGTATAGCCGTGTAGGTATCTTGATTTTGGATATATGGTCTCTAGAAATGTGATCAGATACATTGCTGTTATTTGAGGAAAGAAAGCAAGCCCAGGACACAGGACAGATGGAATCACTCCTGAATTCTTTCAGACCTATAAAGAGCTAACTAACACCAATGCTCCTCAAACTATTACATAAAATACAAGGTAAGGAATGCTACCGAACTCATTCTATGAAGACAGTTTTTACTCTGACACCAAAACTGGAAAGGGACAAAACAAAACGATAGAACAACATCCATGATGAATTTAGATGTAAAAATTCTTCATAAAATACTTGCAAACAGAATTTAATAAATAACATATTAAAAAGATCATACACCATGGTCAATTTGGTTTCCTTCTATAGATGCAAGAATGGTTAAACGTAGGCAAATCAATAAACATAATACAGTACATAAATAGAATCAGGGCCAAAAAGCACACAATTATCTCAATAGATGAAGAAAAAACATTTGGTAAAATTCAACATCCTTTCATGATTAAAACCTCTAAAGAATTTAGGAATAGAAAGGAACATACCTCAACATAAGAAAGTCTGTGTATAACAAACCTATGGGTCATATTGTACTAAAAGGAGAAAACTGAAAGCATTTCCTCAAAAAAAAAAAAAGAACAAGATAAAGATACCCATTCTTTCCACTCATGTAAGTGTAAGGCTTGAATATTCAGCCAGAATAATAGGACAAGTGAAAGGAAAAAAAAGATACAAATAGGAAAGGAAGAAGTCCAATTTTTTGCCATTTTCAGTTCATATGATTCTATATTTAAAAGACCCTGAAGACTCTACCAGAAAACTCTTATGTATGATAAAAACATTCAGCAAGGCAGCAAAGCAATATAAACACACAAAAATAATTCATAATTCATTTTTTGATATACAAATAACAAACATGCCGAGAATGAAATCAAAGAAACATTTCCTTCCATTCACAAAACGCTTAAAATTAGTTAAGAAATAAACCTAACCTCAAGGAGATGACAGATCCCCACAATGAAAATTATAAAATTCTAAAGAAAGAAATTGATAGAAAAACATCTCATATTCATGGAATGGCAGAATAGTATTGTGAAAGGGGCTATAGATTCAATGCAACCCCCCCTCCAACTTCCAATGATAATCTTCGTAGAAATAGAAAATTCATATGGAAAAAAAGATCCCCAATAGCCAAAGCAATCCTGAACAAAAGGAGCAATGTTAGAGGCATCCTAATATCTAACTTTATATTGCAGACCCATCATAACAAAATCAGCATTGTTCAGGCACAAGGACACATATAGACCAATACAATGTAATAAAGGACCCAGAAGTAATATCACACAGCTATAGAATGGTATTAATTAAAATTTTCTAATGTAATGCTAGTCAACTTGTCATTGAAGGCAAAAATTGCTAGGAATATTTGGACTGTGTTCTTTTGAAATATAGCACAAAGTAGGGTGGTAATAGAATCATCAGAACTTTCTGAGGCTGAAATCACTTAAAGTGGTAGATGCCAGGTGGGAAGAAAAGGTCCCTACTCAGAGACTCCAGAGCCACAGAAAAGGTGAAAGGGTGGTGATCTGGGTGACAGATAGGGGACAGAAAACACTTCTTGACTCAGTTTTGGAATTGGACATGAACTCTGGAGGGAGACTGAAGTTTTAAACTGCTCGGGGAAAACATAAGCCTTTTCTGGGTAATTCTTCATACTAAGAAATCTCCACCCTCTGAAGAGCTCTGTGGAGAACCAATACAGAGGATTTGTCTCCTATTGCAGTACTTCAGGCTCAGACATTTGCAACTGCCTAACCCTGTGTTCTCCGTTGGAGACTATTCATTGCCCCAAGTTTTAGGGATTCTCTGGTCTCTGCCCCTTCTGGGGAGACTCAATTGTCCAGCATTCTGAGATGCTGCACAGGAGCTAAGCCACAGAACTGTGGAGCACTGGGCTTCTGCAGTCTGATCTCCAATACTGTAAAACTGGCCAGATCACTGGAAGCCACTCTTTGCCCTGAGTTCTCATCACTATAAATACACTGCTACTGTAGTATCCAGGACCACTATGAGTATAAGCTTAAAACATGTGCAGTTTAAAATCTCAGTCTCCATCCAGAGTGTATGCTCAGACTAGAAACTCTGGGTCAGAAAGTGTTCTGTGTCCCCTGTCTGTGACCCAGACCTACTATCCTTTTGCTTTTCTGGGGTCCTGGAGTCTCTAAGTTGGGCCCTCTATTCTCACCTGGTACCTACCTTTTTAAAAGATGCAACACTCATAGAGTCCTGATTCCTTTACTACTCTGCTTTGTGCTAAACTTAATCTGTTACTTTTCACTTCTTTGCATTCAATATGAAGTTGACTTGAACTGTATTAGAAAATTTTAATTGCTGCTATTATATAGAAACAATGTCCTGGGTTATTTGTACTTGTGAATTTGAATTACTAAAACGTGTTGACTGAAACATTTTGGATGGAATTAATGCCATATGTTCTTACTTATTTTTAATATTCACATAGAAGTATGATGGTAAAAATTATGAATAATATTAGCGTGCATATAATTGTGAACCTTTGACATCATTGGTATCATTTGACTTCAGTGGGACATTCTAGTGGTCAGAACTAGCAAAAGCAGGAAGAAAACTTTTGCTGTGTTCTAATTTAGAATAAAAAGGCTGCCATTTTGTTTGGGATGCTATTTGCGAAAGGACTCTATTCTTTGGAGCTCTGAAGCACATTAGCATCATGGGTCTCAGACTCACTGGTATGGTTCTCACAGGTGTTTTAACACTGGTGTTGTTAAACTGGACAATCAGCTAGGCTACACTTGCCCCTGGCAAAAGCACTAGTAAGATCAGTATGGAAGGAAACATCTGTTTTGAAATTCTGGACAATTTCTCACACAATGGAAGTTTATGACTCAAAGTTCAGAATATCAGTAAAGTCCAACTTAACTGGAACCTCTGTAGAGGTTCTCTCACCTCTACAGAAAAGAGCACAGTCTTGGGGATAGCTCCTCTAACAGGGATTATGCATGCAATCCCATAATACCAGTCATAGTTCCTGAGATTTCTTGAATCAGCTCCTCCTCAGACTTTCCCTCTCACTCCCAATCTTGCTATTTTGGCTAGAGCTCGGAAATAAGGCTTTAAACATTAAGTTTGTGAATACTTGACAGGTGAAAAAAACAGTTATCTTTATGTATGTATCATAAATTCATTTTTATTTGTTTATGAATTCATTTATGGAACACAGTGTTTTTGTTTAGTTGCTTCTTTTGGAAAAATATTCTGGATTGCTCCTTTAATTTCACAAATGTAGAGAGCACCCATTTACTGGTCTTGAGGAAAACTAGAAATCTGAATGGTTGTTTTTATATTATTAATTAATCAGTTTATTTTTAAACAGTTTATTTTATTTTATTTTAGTTTTATTCAGCCTTCTGAATGCTGGAATTATGGGCATGAACACCAAGGTTGAAAGGTTGTTTTTAGACAGAGCAGCTAGGAACTCTATTCAATAATTCAAGATTTTGTATATGTTGAGTACAAGCTATTACTTTGTGGATAAGGAAGATTATCCCACTCCTCAAGATGAATTTAGATTGTTCTTTGCTTTTAAATTAAAACATAGTTTGAATTTATGGTTGAGTAGTAGCTTATAGAGAAATGATGAGCTGTAATGAAAGGAACTACAGGAAAGATTTTGACCTTGTTACTAGGAAAGGCTTAAAATAAGAAACACAGCTCTTCCTTATATAACTTAGCTGAGCTTAGATCATTTTCTTGATGTTATAGTAATGATATTAATAGTAAGAATGTCTTGATTTTATGTTAATTATATTCAGTACATATCTGCTTGCAAATTCTCTAATACTTTTGAGGTTTTTTCTCTTTTTATATGTCACATGAAATCAAATCTAATAATTTGATTATTAACCCATTTTTCTAAATCAGGGTTTCTCAATCTTGTTACTATTTAAGTTTTAGAATCAGTTAATTCTTTGTTGTGGGAAACCACCTTGTGCATTGTAGGATGTTTAGCACCCATGGTCTCTACCTACTAGATACCAGTAGTGATCCCTTTCTCAGTTGTTTCCATGTACATATCCAGACAGTGCTAAATGTTATTTAAGAGGCAAAATTGATGTTGGCAGTGAACCATTATTCCATCCTTCAAATAATCACAAGTGATTGTAGTCTTGCTATAATGTTTCACTGTAACTGCCACCAAATTTAATAATATCAGCACTGAATTTCTGATAGTAATTTCTGTATGAGTTGTCTGTCTCTATTTAGATACATAACAAATAGCACAAATATTAAAAAAAAACACAATTGCAAATAACGGCATAGGCTTATTTTTCCACACTTGGAGTGTGTTAGCCAATAGTGCTGCAAGTTGAACTATCTTCATGCCAAGATGTGAAATTTAGTGGGAGTTATTACTTGGGCCATAGTCCTCTCAAAAAAAAAAAGGGAAGTGGCTCTTAAAGCATCTGCTAGGACATGTCATATTTGATATTGGAGATGCCAAAGCAAGTCATATGGTAAAGAGTGATGATATTTCATGGGAAAGTTTTTCTCACAGGAAGATACTCAATTTCAAGGTAATAAAAAAAATTGGGGATCCTGATACATCTTACAGTAAATAGAAGACTTCTTTGGAAGTCATAGGGTATGACTTCATCCCTATTGGCAGGACATACAATTTCCCCTTTTGCATGTAGATATTCCCACTCCCAGTTTATCACTCTAGAAAGGGGTATATCTTTAGCAGAAATGATGCCTGGGGAGACAGGACTTATACTAGAGAGAGGGAGAAAATTGTTATACGGGCAGCAAAATATTTGGAGCTGGATTCTCAAGTATACTTCCTTAACCTATATAAATTGTGCTCCGTTTCAAAGGGCTTAATCAGGAAATAAGCAGAGCTTCTGGGAAAGAGAAAGTGTCAACAAATGTAACCTGTGCTCCTTGAGAGTGGAACTACCATCACATAGCAGGTGTAAGTAATTTTTGTCATGCTGTATTCTCCACATTCTGGGTACTACTTTAAAATGTCACTGGCTGTGCTGTGACTGGTGATTCAGGGCAGAGGTTGGCAAATTTTTTCTATAAAATGTAGTATAGGAAATATTTAATCTTTATTGGCCATATAGTCTATGGTTTGACTAATCTTCTTTGCCACTGTAGCATGAAGACAACCATAGATTATGTGGACATAAATCTGTATGTCTATATTCTAATGAATCTTTATAAAAATAGTTCAAGAAGCTGGAGGTCTGAAAGGCTATTGTTTGTCATTCCTTGGTTTAGAGTAAACATTTTTCTGTGCTTAAGTCAGAGTGATTAAGGGACATTTGGCCCCCACCCTAATATAAATCTCTCCTCCAAGGTCAGCAGAACTGTGGGAGATGGTTAGTGGAGCATGTAATGCAGTGGTCAGTCTAGGGTGGCCACATGGGGTTGAATGAAGCACCCATCCTCTAATGAAGCACTAAGAGATACTAGATGGGATGGAAGTCAGATCTCAGAACAGTAATATTACTTAGAATTGAAGAAATTAATTTCCTTTCTACTTTAAATAATATACACCCTTTATTCATGTGGTTCTACAAAAACTAAAATGTCCTCAGATACTTTAATATTTTCACATCCATTCAAAGCCTTTACACTATGTGTGTGTGCATATATGAAGGGTTGACTGGTACTTTTAACTTGGAATAATCAGTGATCTTCATCATCAATCCATGTAATTAGCCAAGTCATTCAGCTAATAAGTTGATGCACACGTATTTTCATGGTTGCTCTTATCTGGCTAGCACAATGTACAGTATTGTAGGATAGTTCAAGGCAAAGGTTCCAAATGTGACTGAGTCAGTTGGGAGTGAGAGAAGGCATCATGTTGGTAAATATTTAATTTCAAGATTTTTCATGAATTAGCAAGGCCGCAGCGACTACTGTTATGAGGAAAGGGCTGTTCATGCATTCTGGTTATGCTTGAGGGTGGCCATATTGCTGGAAGAGACTGAATATACACATGGCCCAGTTCTTGGTGATTTCATCAGAAACATGTTGGGTAGCATGTTTGCTACCATGCTTGACTATACTTTTCACTTTGCTAGGGTAATGCCTGATAATGTTCCACCTTCTCTTAGGCTGTTAACTTAACCTTTGCCCCCAAAGACTGAAGTCTCCTCCTTTTAAGCTAAAAGTCAGACAGGGTCCTGAAATTTTGCTGCTGGACTTCTGAGTATAGTGCATTCAACTGACTGTGAAGGACCTTTTGGAGCACAGGTAATTCCTACACAGGGGACTACTTATCCCTAGATAATGGTCTCTCCTTTATGTTCTTGTTTAGGAAAGTGATCGCTATGACGAAGGACTGTATTGTGAGATTCCTATTCCTTTCCTCCAAAATAATTTAAAATGATTGAACTCTAGAACCATGTTTTCAAGATAGAAAGGCTCTTAAAGACATGGAAGTCCATCTTTTAGAATTGAACTAATAACAATAATTATTTCAGATTTAACAAAATAAACTAAAGATATAATAATTTTGTTTGTTCTGGGCCCTTTCACAGCCCTTGAAATTTTTCATTAAGATAATCCATTAAAATATACTCAAAATTTTAAAGGTCAATAAAACACTAAAAAATTCAATATATGCTCAATGAAGAGTTCACAATTGGTACTGGTGTCTTCAGTTTTTAGTATTACTTATAAGCCATGAAGATAAAAACAAGACAAGATCACACAACTTCAATTTTAATGCACATTACTTTAATGATAGTAGCATATGAAATATTGTGTTTGTTAATAATAGGAAATTAATTTTCCAAGTATTACAAATTCTAATCTTTATGATTATTTTCTAAATTACAAAATCTGCTTTACAAAATTAGAATGCATATTTTGCTATTTTCTAGCATCTCTATATGTTTAGCAAAGAAAATTTGAAATTAGGTATTTATTCTCCAGAATTTTCATGTAAAGACAAAAATCTTTTAAAAAAATTGCCCCATTAAGAAAGTTCATTTCCAATATGCTAAAATTCCATAAACTCTTAAAGACTTGGGAAGATCATGATAGAATAGACCTTTACAGCATTTTTCAGTTCAAGAAATATTTCCTTCTTTAGCTTCCACCTCCATGGCTTCCCCATCTCTACCTAAATCATACAGTATCAATGCTAATGTCCACTAGTCACATGTTACAAGAATTTCTATTGGAGTCATTCATCCTATTGGTTCATAGCAACCTCAAGTTATAGAAAAATCAGGTTCATAGCTAAAAACAAATATCTCACCCTGACACCACTATTGTTTTTAGCACACATTTTTAGGTAATCAAATCAGCTCAAAAAGCAAGGAAATTTATCTGTTCATCTTTTAGAGATACTTGTTTGCAATAAGTATCTTACTAACAGATACCAATAACTATAATGGGATGGAATGTGATGGTATTAAGAACCTCTATGGTATACTTATTAAGAGAAAGATATATTTTGTATGTTTTTTGTATATTGTATTACATATATTTATACATATATATATTATACATATATATAATATGAATTTAGTTTAGAGGTTATGCAGCATGCTCTTTTCCCTTAAATTGGAAAAAGAGGGAAATGAGCACTGTAAATATTTTGTACTAAGCAATGAAAGAATATCTATAAACATATTTAGAGAACAATATTAACATAAAATGATCTTTTTGTCTTCTGGATTGTTGCTTTCTTCATTTTTTTCCTCCACTGCCATGGTATATAGAATAATGGCTTCTTCAGTATGTCCACATTCAAACCCTAGGGAACTTGTGAATATGTTACCTTAAATGATAAACTCGAATTTGCAGTTTTGACTCAATTAAGTCCTTGAGATGGAAATTTCTTGGGTTATCCTGGTATGACTGACTAAAGGTGATAACATGGGTTAACAGAGGGAGCTATAACTAGGGAAGAACATGGTGTAACTTTGAAGATGGACATAGGGGTGAGCTGCCTTTTGAAGCTAGAGAATGCAAAGAAACAGACTTTTTACCTCCAGTTGTATGAAATGAATGTAGTCTCAAATGACATCTTGATTTTAGCCCAGGAAGACTCATACTGGACTTTTGACCTACAGAAGGGTAAGGTAATAGATCTGTGGTATTTTAAGCCACTGAGTTTGTGGTAATTTGTTAAAGAAGCAAAACAGAATAACCATCTGCCCATGATTATTTTTTTAAATTATCTAGTTATCCATTTGACCCCAGAATGTGTTAAGTCTAATGCCTTATAATATTTCTCCTTTTGTTTCCTTTCTCTGGCTTCACACATGGTAGTTGTCAGTGGTCCTCAATTTTATAGATTGCAACAGGAACAGAGTCTGTGCCAAACAATCTCGACCATATCCTATCATGACTAAGACCACATCCTTAAATAAATTGCATATATGCTTTTTTAATTTTAAAATTATATAAGTAATTTTTACTCATCATCAGAAATGCATTTACTTCATGTAGACCTTAGTAACTTGTGTCCATTTCCACTTATAGTCTGCCTCTCTCCCTCTCTTTTTTGCTTTTCTGGCATCAGCAGCTAGAAAAACAAAAAATAGGGAGTATACTATTGTTTGTAGATACCACACAATTATCTCTTCTCCAACTCATTTCTAATTTAGGCAAGCATATAATATTTGGCAATAATCCTAATGGTAGAATAAAAACTAGGAACTTAAAAAAAATTTCCATAGAAAAAGCCTCCTAAAATTGCCTTGGTCTTGTGTGATGAAATCACATTCTGTCAAATAAAATCCATTAGTAAAATATACCATGTGAGTCTTTGGAGACTGGAAAAGAAAAGCTACCTCAAAAATTCTCTTAAAAAAAATCAGTTTTCTAAAAAAGAGAGAATTTGTTTTTATTTCCTTAATAGATCAAAATGTAAATGCCAACCTTCAGAAGTAATTTGCTGAGCTGGGGGAATTTACTTATGGGGTAGAGCACTTGCCTAGCAAGCAAGAGGCCCTGAGTTCAGACCCTATTACTGTCCCCCTAAAATGTTTATCTACCATAAACTTAATTGCATCTTGATTTAAAGTCAGTATCTATAATGTCAGATGAGTTTTTATGGTTCTTTTTATTTAATTGAAATATAATTCACAAAGGTAAAAACATACTTTAAGGGCTATATCTATGAGTTTTTGAAATTGCATTTCCTGTGTCTACCAACCAAGTGTAATACTTTTCTCATTGCCCCACAAAGTGTGTTTATCCCCTTTAAAGCAAATCAGAAAGCATTTATATTAAGGTAGATTTCTTGTGTCTGTTTTTGGATTACATACAAATGAAATCATCTAGCATGCTATCTTTTGGATCTTTCATTTAACATTGGAGAGAGAGAGAGAAGAAATGAGAAAGAAATGACAGAGATTTATCACAGGAATTGGGTCACACAATTTTGCAGGCAAATTGTCCCACTACCTATTGTCTGCAAGCTTGATAACCAGAAAAGCCAGGAGCATAAATTTGGTCTGATCCTGAAAAGTCAAGGGAACCAATGTGTAAGTCCTGGAATCCAAAGGCCCAAGAACCAGAATCTTTTAAGTCTGATACAGAAGACGGATGCCCTAACTGAAGAAGAGGGTAAATATGCCTTCCCTTCACATTGTTCTGTTCTGACCACAGTGGATTGGATGATGACCACTCATGTTAATGAAGGTGGATTTTCTTTACTGGGTCTACTGATTCAAATGCTAATGTCTGCTGGAAATACCGTCATAGGTACATGTGTCTTAGACCACTCAAGATGGCACATAAAATTAATCATTATGGTTCATACATGGTATTACACATATTGTATTTATTGATAAGTAGTATTGCTATATGACTATACCACAGTCTCATTCTATTGCTGGACATTTGTGTTTTTTAGTTTTGTTTTTGGCTACCATGAATATGGCTATTGTGAATCTTTTTGGAAACGTTTTTTTTTTTTTTGACAGTCTTCTACCTAGTAGTGGAATTACAGGACCATTTGTTAGAAACAATAACTTCTTTATTGGAAATTGCCCAGTACTTCTGCACAGTGCTTGTAAACTGTGTCGGAGTGTAAGATAATGCAGGATTCTAGTTTCACATTCTTGGGCACCATTTTCACTGTTAGTCTTTTTAATTTGAGTTACTTTATGTGATGCTAAAATAGTACTTTGTGATAGTTTTAATTTCCAGTTCTATACCCATACATAGGTGATTGAGCTAAAAGCTTTTCTTTCTCTATTGAAATAACTTTTTTAAATTCCAAGATGGTGGCTAGAGGTAGGAAGCAGAAAGCGACCCCCCTATAGTGAAATCTTGGAGAGACGCTGGAGACACACTTTGCAGGCATAATCACCGAGAAAAGGCATAACTTTGACTCCTCCACATCTCCAGCCGGCGCAGAGAATCTCCACTTCACATTAAACGGAGAACCGAGGAGGGCCCCTGGGGCCGCCAGTGGCCGGTGCCCAGACGGCTTGGGAAGACGCGGACCAGGTGAGCTTTGCGGTACCTTGGTACCCCCACAGATAAGCCTGGGCCAGAGCAGCATAGCTCCCTGGACAGACTGACCTCCACCCGGGAAAAAAAGAGAAACTGAGTACTAAGCAATAAGAACAGTTAAGACACGCTGGAAAGAGGGTGGGGCGCCCTGAGCGCTGAAGTTTGGGGGAAGGGAATCCTTCCCGGGACTGTAAATAAATGAGCCGGGCGGGCCGGAGAGGCTCTGGCGGGAGCGGGGCGCGCCCAGCAACCAGGAGCGGGGACGCTTGTGAGAGGAGGGAAGACCCACTTCCCACGTGAACTGTAAATAAACACGCAGGCCTGACAACGCGGGGCAGTGTCACCTTTCCCAGTGCTTGGAAAGGGGAAAGCCTGTAGCAGAGGCCCCCGGCACAGAAGAACTCTGAGCAAACAAAGCCTGTGGGACCAGGTGAGTGCTAGCTCACCCCAGAGATCTGCATAAATAACGCCGCCAGCAACAGGCTGAGAGCAGCAGGCAGGCAAGCCACAGTTGCAGATACCACTCTCAGAACTGCCTCCAGACACTTTTTTTTCTTTTTCTCCCTACCTTTGATGAGAGAACAACCGAATTACACCTGCAAGCCGAAAAACTTACTGAAACTGTATTGCATTTGAACTGGGGACACTTGGTGGGGCTTTTTTTTTTTTTTTCTTCTGTGTGTGTGTGAGTGTAGTTTTGTTCTACTTTATGCATCCCCTTTGATGAGACAACTACAGAACAACATCTGAGGCACCAACTCCAGGACTGGAGATTGAGACGGACATCCAAATTATTAAGACTGAAATTGCATTGCATATGAACTTGGAAGTTTTTTGGTTTTTTTTTTTTTAATTTTCTATTTTCCATTTTATTTTAATTCATTTTTATATATAGATATTACTTTCATATACTTATTTTTTTTTTTTTTATCTTTGATTTTCAATCCTCTCTCTATCTCTCTATTGTCTGTTCAGCTTACTGTCGATTAGTACACTAACACTCCCTGTTTATACCTTTGAAACTCTCTTGTCTGATACCTTGTTCTGCTTTCTCCCTCTTGTCTGTATATTTGTTTTCCCCTTTTCTTTAACTTCTTGCTTTCCATCTCAGCTCACTCTTCCACTCTCAATATTACCATTGTTATTATTACAAGGTAGAAAATACTTAATTACACACAGTATAGGGACAGTAACAACACCAAGGACAATGACAGGAAGACAGAAAAAACAAGGAAACCAGTTTCCCCACAGCAAAAAATTAGTACAGGAACCAGAGGGGAATGAAGAGAACAGAAACTCAGATCCAGACTCCAACAAAATGAAGACAAATTATGCCAAAGGACCCAATGAAGCCCACAAGAATAATTTAAAAGAAGACATACTACAAGTACTCAATGAGAATTTTATAGAGATGATACTGGATAGGATCAACCAAAATGTACAGGAGACACTCAAGAAATTCCAAGACAATAAAAATAGAGAATTTGAAAAAGCAAAAGAAGAAATAAAGGAAACCATAGAAGCACTGTATAAACACCAAAGTGAAAGAGAGAACACAATGAATAAATGGATAAATGAACTCAGGACAAAAATAGACAACAATAAAGAAGAAAACAGCCAGGATATGGAAAACCTCAGAAAAAAGAACGAAACAGAACTGCAAAACAAAACGGAAGGCCAATCCAGCAGAATAGAACAAACAGAAGACAGAATCTCAGAACTTGAAGATGAAATGGTAATTAAAGGAAAAACTGAAGAACTATTAATTAAACAACTCAAGACCTGTGAAAAGAAAATGCAAGAACTCACTGACTCCATCAAAAGACCAAACTTGAGAATCATGGGCATCGAAGAAGGAGAAGAGGTGCAAGCGAAGGGAATGCGTAATATATTCAACAAAATAATAACGGAAAATTTCCCAAATCTAGAGAAAGATATTCCCATACAAATGCAAGAGGCCTCCAGGACACCAAACAGACCAGATCAAAATAGAACTACTCCACAACATATCATCATTAAAACTACAAGTTCAGAAACTAAGGAAAGAATATTGAAGGCTGTAAGAGAGAAAAAAACAAGTAACATACAAAGGTAAACCCATCAAAATCACAGCAGACTTCTCAACAGAAACATTAAAAGCAAGAAGAGCGTGGGGTGAGATCTTCCGGGCACTGAATGAAAATAACTTCAACCCCAGGATACTCTACCCAGCAAAGCTATCATTCAAAATAGATGGAGCAATAAAAGTCTTCCATGATAAGCAGAAACTAAAACAATATGTGACCACAAAGCCACCATTACAAAAGATTCTGCAAGGGATCCTGCACACAGAAAGTGACACCCAACTTAACCATGAAAAGGCAGGCAGCACCAAACCACAGGATAAGAAAAAGCAAGACAGTAGAGAGTAACATCAAGTTAGGTACACACAATCAAACCTTCAAACAACTAAGATAACTAAATGGCAGGAATCACCACATACCTATCAGTACTAACACTTAATGTTAATGGACTTAATTCACCCATCAAAAGACACTGCTTGACAAAATGGATTAAAAAAGAAGATCCAACAATTTGTTGCTTACAGGAGACTCATCTCACCGACAGAAATAAGCATATGCTTAGGATGAAAGGCTGGAAGAAGATTTACCAAGCCAATGGCCCCCGAAAACAAGCAGGAGTAGCAATACTTATCTCTGACAAAGTAGACTTCAAACCTACATTGATCAAATGAGATAAAGAAGGACATTCCATACTAATAAAAGGGGAAATAGACCAAAAGGAAATAATAATCATCAATCTGTACGCACCCAATGTCAACGCACCCAATTTCATCAAACATACCCTGAAAGACCTAAAAGCATATATAAACGCCAACACAGTGGTTGTGGGAGACTTTAACACTCCATTATCATCAATAGATAGGTCATCCAAACAAAAACTCAATAAAGAAATCCAAGATCTAAAATATGCAATAGATCAAGTGGACCTAGTAGATGTCTACAGAACATTTCATCCAACCTCTACACAATATACATTCTTCTCAGCAGCCCATGGAACCTTCTCCAAAATAGATCATATCCTAGGGCACAAAGCAAGCCTCAGCAAATATAAGAAAATAGAAATAATACCATGCATACTATCTGACCACAATGCAGTAAAAGTAGAACTCAACAACAAAAGTAAAGACAAAAAACATGCGAACAGCTAGAAACTAAATAACTCATCACTTAATGAAGAATGGATCATCGATGCAATAAAAGAGGAAATTAAAAAGTTCCTAGAAGTCAATGAAAATGAAAACACAACCTACCGGAACCTATGGGACACAGCTAAGGCAGTCTTGAGAGGAAAGTTTATAGCCATGAGTGCATATATTAAAAAGATTGAAAGATCCCAAATCAATGACCTAATGATACATCTCAAACTCCTAGAAAAACAAGAACAAGCAAATCCCAAAACAAATAGAAGGAGAGAAATAATAAAAATAAGAGCTGAAATCAATGAAATAGAAACCAAAAAAACCATACAAAGAATTAATGAAACAAAAAGTTGGTTCTTTGAAAAAATAAACAAGATCGATAGACCCCTGGCAAACCTGACTAAAATGAGGAGAGAAAAAACTCAAATTAGTAGAATTAGGAATGCAAAAGGGGAGATAACAACAAACACCATGGAAGTCCAGGAAATCATCAGAGACTACTTTGAGAACCTATATGCAAATAAATTTGAAAATCTAAAAGAAATGGACAGATTTCTAGATACATATGATCATCCAAAACTGAACCAAGAGGAAATTAATCACCTGAATAGACCTATAACACAAAATGAAATTGAAGCAGCAATCAAGAGTCTCCCCAAAAAGAAAAGTCCAGGACCTGATGGATTCTCTGCTGAATTCTATCAGACCTTTAAAGAACTGATACCAACCCTCCTTAAACTGTTCCATGAAATAGAAAGGGAAGGAAAACTGCCAAACACATTTTATGAAGCCAGTATTACACTTATCCCAAAACCAGGCAAAGACACCTCCAAAAAGGAGAACTATAGGCCAATCTCCTTAATGAACATTGATGCAAAAATCCTCAACAAAATAATGGCAAATCGAATTCAGCAACACATCAAAAAGATTATCCACCACGACCAGGTAGGCTTCATCCCAGGGATGCAGGGGTGGTTCAACATACGAAAATCAATAAACGTAATAAACCACATTAACAGAAGCAAAGACAAAAACCACTTGATCATCTCAATAGATGCAGAAAAAGCCTTTGACAAGATCCAACATCATTTCATGATAAAAGCTCTAAGAAAACTAGGAATAGAAGGAAAGTTCCTCAACATTATAAAAGCTATATATGACAAACCTACAGCCAGCATTATACTTAACGGAGAAAAATTAAAACCATTCCCTCTAAAATCAGGAACCAGACAAGGATGCCCACTATCTCCACTCCTATTCAACATAGTACTGGAATTCCTAGCCAGAGCAATTAGGCAAGAAGAAGGAATAAAAGGAATACAAATAGGTAAAGAAACTGTCAAAATATCCCTATTTGCAGACGACATGATCCTATACCTTAAAGACCCAAAAAACTCTACTCAGAAGCTTCTAGACATCATCAATAGCTATAGCAAGGTAGCAGGATATAAAATCAACATAGAAAAATCATTAGCATTTCTATACACTAACAATGAGCAAACGGAAAAAGAATGTATGAAAACAATTCCATTTACAATAGCCTCAAAAAAAATCAAATACCTAGGTGTAAACCTAACAAAAGATGTGAAAGACCTCTACAAGGAAAACTATACACTTCTGAAGAAAGAGATTGAGGAAGACTATAGAAAGTGGAGAGATCTCCCATGCTCATGGATTGGTAGAATCAACATAGTAAAAATGTCGATACTCCCCAAAGTAATCTACATGTTTAATGCAATTCCCATCAAAATTCCAATGACATTCATTAAAGAGATTGAAAAATCTACTGTTAAATTTATATGGAAACACAAAAGGCCACGAATAGCCAAGGCAATACTCAGTCAAAAGAACAATGCAGGAGGTATCACAATACCTGACTTCAAACTATATTACAAAGCAATAACAATAAAAACAGCATGGTACTGGCACAAAAACAGACATGAAGACCAGTGGAACAGAATAGAGGATCCAGATATGAAGCCACACAACTATGAGCAACTTATCTTTGACAAAGGAGCTAAAAATATACAATGGAGAAATAGCAGCCTCTTCAACAAAAACTGCTGGGAAAACTGGTTAGCAGTCTGCAAAAAACTGAAACTAGATCCATGTATATCACGCTATACCAAGATTAACTCAAAATGGATCAAGGATCTTAATATCAGACCCCAAACTCTTAAGTTGATACAAGAAAGAGTAGGAACTACTCTGGAGTTAGTAGGTATAGGTAAGAACTTTCTCAATGAAACCCCAGCAGCACAGCAACTAAGAGATAGCATAGATAAATGGGACCTCATAAAATTAAAAAGCTTCTGTTCATCAAAAGAAATGGTCTCTAAACTGAAGAGAACACCCACAGAGTGGGAGAAAATATTTGCCAACTATACATCAGACAAAGGACTGATAACCAGAATATATAGGGAACTTAAAAAACTAAATTCTCCCAAAACTAATGAACCAATAAAGAAATGGGCATGTGAACTAAACAGAACTTTCTCAAAAGAAGAAATTCAAATGGCCAGAAAACACATGAAAAAATGCTCACCATCTCTAGCAATAAAGGAAATGCAAATTAAAACCACACTAAGATTCCACCTCACCCCTGTTAGAATAGCCATCATCAGCAACACCACCAACAACAGGTGTTGGCGAGGATGCGGGGAAAAAGGAACCCTCTTACACTGTTGGTGGGAATGTAGACTAGTACAACCACTCTGGAAAAAAATTTGGAGGCTACTTAAAAAGCTGGACATCGATCTACCATTTGATCCAGCAATACCACTCTTGGGGATATACCCAAAAGACTGTTACTCCAGAGGCACCTGCACATCCATGTTTATTGCGGCACTATTCACAATAGCCAAGTTATGGAAACAGCCAAGATGCCCCAGCACTGACGAATGGATTAAGAAAATGTGGTATCTATACACAATGGAATTTTATGCAGCCATGAAGAAGAACGAAATGTTATCATTCGCTGGTAAATGGATGGAATTGGAGAACATCATTCTGAGTGAGGTTAGCCTGGCCCACAAGACCAAAAATCGTATGTTCTCCCTCATATGTGGACATTAGATCAAGGGCAAACACAACAAGGGGATTGGACTATGAGCACATGATAAAAGCGAGAGCACACAAGGGAGGGGTGAGGATAGGTAAGACACCTAAAAAACTAGCTAGCATTTGTTGCCCTTAATGCAGAGAAACTAAAGCAGATACTTTAAAGCAACTGAGGCCAATAGGAAAAGGGGACCAGGAACTAGAGAAAAGGTTAGATCAAAAAGAATTAACCTAGAAGGTAACACCCACGCATAGGAAATCAATGTGAGTCAATGCCCTGTATAGCTATCCTTATCTCAACCAGCAAAACCCCTTGTTCCTTCCTATTATTGCTTATACTCTCTCTACAACAAAATTAGAGATAAGGGCAAAATAGTTTCTGCTGGGTATTGACGGGGGGGAGCGGGAGGGGGTGGAGTGGGTGGTAAGGGAGGGGGTGGGGGCAGGGGGGAGAAATGAACCAAGCCTTGTATGCACATATGAATAATAAAAGAAAAAAAAAAGAAAATTGGTCAAAAATCAGTTACCATTTAGAGGTGCAAAAATTTCTGTATTTTGTTTTGATCCATTTGATCTTTATTTTTCCTTATGCTGACACTGTTGGAAATACTGTAGCTTTACAGTGAGCATTATAGTCAGAAATGGAAAATTCTCCAAATTTATTGCTTTTTAAGATTAATTTGGCTATTCTTGCCACTTTTGATTTTAATATGGAGTCTATAATATTGCTTGTATTACATTTAATCTGAAGATCAATTTTGAGAAAATAGACATGTTAATAATATTGAATCTAATAATCTATGAGCAAAAAGGAACTGGGGGTATGATTCAAGAAGTAGTGCACCTGTCTAGCAGGTGCAAGGCCATGAGTTCAAAACCACAGTACTACCAAAAACAAAACCCAAAACCAAACAAACAAGCAAAATATTCAACCTTTCTAACCAGAATCAAAGTCTAAAAATTGATATGATGCTTTTAAACCAACAGTAGATGCAGAAATGGTTGAGTTCTTTGGCAGCATGGAGTTATTCTCACAGTTGAAAGCAACTTATTAGGCCTTATCCTAATCTTCTGTTTTTGGTTTATCCATCACTAATTTATGGTGATGATAGAATTGCATAAATGTGGAAAGACCCATTCTGTGGGAACCCAACATAAACTTTCAGTTTTAGCCAGGGAATTCAAAGGTTGGTCTAAATCAAAAATTCTGAGATAATTGTTTTTTCTTAACTGGCTGTGTCTTTCATAGATTTCCATTAAATCATCACTCAATATCCATATACAATAGTGATTTACCTGGGTATACATTTTTGTGTAAATGGAAACTTGTCATAATTAGTAAAGCTAGTGTGCCTGTGAACACTCTTCTACCCTTTGAGGTTCCTGAACATCCAATTTGCCAATAACTTAACTGTCTATCCTCTATCTCCTACTGCTCAAAAGTAGATATTAAGCTGAGTGCTGGTGGCTCCTGCCTATAATCCTAGCTACTCAGGAGGCAGAGATCAGGAGGATCTCAGTTAAGAGCTTGCCCTGGCAAATAGTTCTGTGAGACCCTATCTCAAAAAACTCCACACACACACACACACACACACACACACACACACACACAATACGGCTTTAATGTGAAGGCCCTGAGTTCAAGCCCCAGTTCCAGAAAAAAAAAAAAGAGAGAGAGATTAAAGTCTGTCTCACTTCATCACCTCTTTGTGCCCTACTATCAGGATACTCTAACAACAGTATAGTAGTTAATAACTTGAGTTCTGGAGTTTGATGATTTTTATTTTATTGTTTGATAAAATTACAGAAGAACATTGATTTTGGCTGAGCACTTATACTAGGACAACATACCAAACAAAAATAAAATTACTCATGCAGAAATTCCTTGCCATCCAGGTAAAACTAAGTTGTTTATCTGACCTTCCAAAAAGTCAGAAGAAAGAGAGGGAAAAGAGCCAAATCTTCAAGCATGTTGGTTTTGCCAGCATGATAAGGAAGTGACCTTAACTTTAACCTTTAAAAGAAAAGCAACTTTGAAATGACCAATTTGCTTTTCATTCTGTTTCTGTTTTTCTCACCCATTTTATGTCTATAAAACCAATATCCTCAGCTCATCAGAATATCTAATATTTTGTGAGATAAGAGTATTAGCTAGGTATCTATGGCTCATACCTATAATCCTAGCTACTTGGGTGACTGAGATCTGGAACATCGTGGTTTGAGGTTGGCTAGGGCAAGTAGTATGCTAGACTCCATCTCCAAAGAAAACAGAGCAAAAGGAACTCAAGGTATGGCTCAAGTGGTAGAGTGCCTGCTTTGCAAGTGTGAAGCCCCTAGCTCAAATCCTAGTCTCTCAAAAAGAACAAAAGTGAATGAGGTGTTGTGTCTGATTCTAGACACACACACACACACACACACACCAATTAAATATTGAAAGTTAAGTTTGTTGTAATTTAATTTCCTCTCTTGACAGAATCTTAATCACACACTGTCTGTTGGGTAACTTTGGCATGCTCCTTAATCTTTCTATGCCTTAAACTTCAAATCTATCATATGAAGAAAACAGCATTTATCTCCCACAGTTATTTTCAATATTAACTTAGTTAATAAATAAAAAATGCTTTGGACATTGTCTGGTACAAACAATATGTGCACAAAATCCTTTATGGATGTTAATACCATTAATTTCACAATGTTTATTGAACACTTTCAAATAACCAGGTAGTGGGTTAAGCAACTTATAAACATCATCTCACTTTAGAATCCCCCAAATCCAAAATCCTATAAGATCAGTATTATCATGCCTACTCTTCTGATGAGGAAGTTGAGGCTCATAATGATTAGGTTTTGGTTTACAGTCTGTAATGAGAAGTCAGGAGTCAAAACCAGTCTTTTGTATTCCACAGCTACATACTTAACCACTATTTTACTAACCTATTTTTTATAGCATTTTCCATGAAACATTCCAGAATTCAGATATTACAGGTATTTAATATCTTACTAGAGAAATTGCTTAGGAATCTAGAAACTTTTGATTCTGGGATTTCATACCTATTATGCTTAATAGCAAGCTTATGCTATTACAATTTTATCAATGACACCAAAGACTTTAAGATCAAACCTGAGTAATACTCAATGCCAAGAACTCTGCTCTAACAATTGCAAAGCTGACATTTATTGGTAACTCATGATATCCTTAAAGCTATACTAAATAATTTACAGTCATCCTTTATCCCTTGGTATTTACTGTGAATTGGTTCCAGGACCTCAGCAGATACCAATATCCTGAGATGCTCAAATCCTTTATATAAAATGACATGGTGTTTACATACAACCTACATAAACTCTCATATCACCTCCAGATTGCTTATAATATCAATACATTTAAATGCTAAATAGTTGCTATGTTGTTTAGAAAGTAATGACAATAAAAATTCAACAAATGTTCAGTACAGATGAAATTTCTGAAAAATATTTTTCATCCATTGTTGGTTAAATCAATGGCTGCAGAACCTGCAGATATGGAGGTCTAACTGCATAAGATTTTATTTTTACAGCAACTCTGTTTCAAAAAGGCATATCTTCCCTTTGTTATAGCTGAGGAAATTAGGGGTAAATTTCTTTCCTAAGGTGATATAATTTGTAAAAAATGGAGCTACTAATTGTTCCATGTTTTTCCTGACTCCAGTGCCCATCTTTCTAAAGACTCCATTTGAAATGCCCAACTGCATTAGCTTGCCAGGGTGTGAGGGGTTTCCATGGATGTGGGACTTCCAATACTAAAAGTAGGACATCTCTAGGGAAACCATGAAGGTGAGTCACTTTGCAATTCTGACTGTTGTTTCCTATGAAGACTGCGCCAAATAACTGTATAAAAATCCCTGAGTTGAAAGGGTAGCAGTGTGGGAAATGTTGGTGCTTTTGCAAACTTTCGTGTTGTGATGTCATACACACTGTATGATCTTCAGGGCCATTAACACCTTCTTTGCCTACGTTTTTTCCTGATGCTGCTAGAAGGAACTAGAATATTCTCAGAGAATCAAAAAGTCCTGTGAACTATAGCAAATATATGGAGTGAGGAGCTATGGGGATTATATTTCATTATTGTCTTTTTTTTTTAGAGGCATAATGACTTTTCCTTTCCTATATTATAGACATTTTTACTTTAGTATCAGGAGTTCACATATATATTATATTGTTAACTTACATAACAAGTTAGGAGTCAGCTGTGCCTCAGCCATGAGTTTAAACGAAAAGTCAGGGTATCCTATGGGGAACATTAAATAGATCATAAGAGAAGTCTTTGTTTGCCATTCCGAAAAATGTGAAGAAAAACTTACCTGATCAGTAGCTTGCTGAGGCCATTAAAGAATCAATGATTGCCAGGTTTGCTGAAGGGAAAGTATTGAAATAGACAGACTTGTGGATGATCTTATAAGGTCTTAGTGCAAATAGTGTGAGGAAGCAAAACAAATGAATGCTTGCAATGTTCACATATAAAGTTCTAAACAGTGCTGTGTTCTCAAGACAGGGTCCGGAGGGGAAGTTAGGAACTCCCTGCTCTTACGGCTGATTTGCAATCAGAATCTGAATAGATAACACATCTGAAGGAATTCCAGAGGAATGATTATTACTTTTTTTTGCTTCCTAGGTGGCTTCACCTCCTTCCTTCCTATAATTTCTAAAGGTAACTGATTCGCTTAAAAGATGTTACATTTTTTTGCCAATTTCTGGAATAACTTTGTGTTCTAATTCAGGCTGGTCATAGGAGAGACAGAGTGCTTTGTTTCTTTTGCTTTTGTTTTGATGAGCAGGAAAAACTTAAATATCTACATAAGTCTTAAGAAAGTTGACTCAATTTAATAATCATAATGTAAATATTTGTATTGGGTATTAATTATGCCTGAGAAAACGTATTAATCCCTTTTTAATACTATTTCTTCTAATCCTTCAAATAAAAATTTTAAGTTTTCTCACATTTTATTGATGGGGAAAAAATTTCATAGACTTTATATGACTTGTTCATGATCTCACACCCAGTTGATTACACAGGAAGGATTCAAATATTGATGTCTCCAAAGACAGGCTCAGACTCCTCATAAATGAGTCCTTGGGTCATAACATGAGGTAAGCTACCATTGAGAGACAAAGATAATACATGAAGATGAAGGAAATTTCTAATAGCTATTCCAGGAGGGAGATGATGAATATTAGTTGTGAGGCAGAAGTCAACTGCAGTTCATCTTAACAGCTTCCCTTTTCTGAATATCTCCTCAGGAGAAAGGTCCCAGAGTCCTAAAAGAGTCTCTCATGAACACATGGAGGAATGGATCTGCATTAACCAAAGAGGGACTGTGGCAACCAGGAAGATGGTCTACTAGAATCTTCCTTTTAGGAGGAATTTACTGTTAGCTCTATGAGTGCAGTTGGCTGAGAGCTTTTAGCTATTTGTGCCTTATGGCAATGCTATAGTTTTTTAGCTGAGACTAGGTACGTTCCTCCTGATGCTTTCAGCCAAATATTGATCTCAGCATGATACACAGGTCTGGACTTTTCAGCCACATATTGGTATTATGGTTTGATTCTGAGATGCCCCACATACACTCATGTGTCCTAACATGAGGACTGGGTTGGGTTGCCAGCTGATGGACATTTGGGAAGTGATTTGATCCTAGGGGCTCTGAACTAATCAATGTATTAATCCCTTGATGGATTCATAATAAGAAGGCATAATTGGGGGGGATAAAAAGTAGGAGGTGGAGCTTAGTTGGTGAAAGTAGATCATTGGGAATGTGTGCTGTAAAGATGTATTTTATGTCCTGTCTCTTCTTCTCTCTGCCCTGTCCACCATGAGGTGAGCTTCTTTGCTCCACATTTGCTCCTTTTCATGATGCTCAGCTTCTCCACAGGCCCACAGCAATGGAACCAGTCAACTATGGGCTGTGACCCAAAATAAATCTTTCTTCCTTCAGATTGTTTTTCCTCAGATACTTTGTCACAACAATGAAAACTGACTAATATAACTGGACTTCTGTAGTGGGTACTCTTTACGATAGGGTTCCTTATTATATTGACCAGGCTTTGTCAGATTTTTGAGGCTGTTCCTCTTCCTCTACCTTTCACATGTATTAGGTAAACATTATTCTCAGTGGTCTTTTCCTGCCCAATTCTGTTTTGTCTTCCATTTATATTTCACAGTCATCTTCCCACTTACCTATGAAGTAATCCTCTTGCACTCCTAAAATTGCTTGAACCTCTGTTTCTCAGACTACCCCAGTGACAAGTTCCTATCACCAAGGCCTCTCCAGTTGTTTCTACTGATAAACATCCAAACTATCAGTAACAGTAACCAATACTGAATGTTCTACTTAGTTGTAGCCCTTATGGAAACCAAATAGCCAATTGGTTTCGAGCTAATTATGTTAATCCTTTCAAGTGGTTCATATTACTGGACTTGATTTGTATTTTGAATATGGGTTTTCCTCTCCTGCCTTCAGGGAATTACTCAGTACCTCTACCCAAATGCTTGATTCACCAAAACGAGTTCTTATCTTAAGATTACATTGAATCGAAGGACTCTATTCACAAAAAGTTGTCATGACAGTGTGGACATAATTATGAGAGTCACTGGGCCAAGTGATATTTGCACCACCCAGAATCTGCTAGAATAATGGATTATAATTTTGAAGGTACAGATGAAAGGCCAACTTGGAGATCAGATTCTGCAAAGAGGGGGATACCACCTTTTGAGATGTAGAATGCACCCTCAAGTCAAGGATCAATATATGGTTCTGTGTTAACATTAATGGAATTACTGGACCTCCAAAATAAGGAACAGAAGTTGAAATGGTCTTGTTTATGATTGCTCTTACTTACTCACTTGATAATTTGTCTTTCCACAATTCAGAGTCTCTCTAGTCTAAAAGTTAGAGGAAATGCTTCTAATTTGGGACACAATAAGAGTCTTATTGAACTTTAAGCTATGACTCTTGCTTGCTTCTTTAGATTTATTATACCCAGAGATAATCAAGCAAGGAAACAGTTATCCTCAGGAAGCAATTGACTGGTCAGCAGGATATGAAAGGGATGTATTATATAATTTGGGCAGGGGGGAATATGCTTGTTACTCAGGTGATCTCTTGGAGCTCTTTTTGGTAATTCCTTTTCAAATATTGGTAGCCAGTGAGCATATGCAGCATCCATAGCATGAAAAAGGAAAGGCAACCTGGATAAGTTTCTATGTCATCTCACCCTCAATGCATCATGATGCCTAGACCAAAAGAGAGAGACTACCTGAGGGTGAGTGTAATCTGGAATAGGTAGTAAAGCAGAGATGATTAGTGGTTGTTGTAGGCTCAAAACCTAATACAGCAATGTTTCTTCTAATTAACTTCCACTTCTAGGTTTCTTTGTGAAGTGAAATCAATCATAATATTGGAACAGCTGTGATACAGACAAGGTTAACTTAACGTGAGAACAAGTGGATCCAAGTAGCTTATGTGGTGAAACATAGTAGATGTTGGGGTCTATGGTCCAGATCCTCTCTTTAGAGCAAACACACATTCCCAACAACACTTCTAGGGATTTTGATCACTGAGGGAAATCATATTGCTCTCAGGTAATGCATATGTTTGAGCTAAGATCTTCAGTAATTTATCTTGGCCAAAGGAAGTTTCCTTACCTGTTCTTACTCCTCTTGTAGTAAATAGGAATAGAGAGGAATGAAACACTGTACCATCAGCACTGCTTCACACCACTCTCAAACTTAGCAGAGTTGTGCCAGCTACCAACACTTGGGAAATTGCATTTCTTGAGTTTATTTGGTCTACACATATCCTTTGAAATTAATTGTTTCTACAAGCATGGTTATTTTCTTTTGGTAAGAGGAAATAGCACAATAATGTTAAGAATTCATCTGGTGTACATGATTAACTGGAAACACAAAAGAAATTAAAATTGAGAGTTGGGACTAGAGTAAGGTGAGTGAAGCACTTGCCTCACATGGAAAATTTAAGAGACTGTCATAAAGCTCAGTAATCCAGATGAATAATATTTAATGTAATATGCTAAAGAGAGCATATTGTAGGTATAGATTTTTATGTTCTTCCCATGAAAACATGGTAAGTATGAGAGGCGGTACATATGTTAATACCTCCTTTAACCTTTCCATGTTATACCCAATAAATATGTTCAATTTTTGTCTAAAAGCAGTAAACTAAAAATGCAAAACACGAATGATGAATGAAATACCATATTTTAAAATAAAGATCATTATTTTTGCTTTGTCATTTTGCTTCTGACTTGGCAGACCTCACCATGGCACTTGTGCTAGCTTTTCATCACTCTGACACAAACACCAGAGAAAGTATTTATTTTGGCTCATGATTTCAGAGATTTCAGTTCATGGTTATTTAGCCCAGTTGCCTTTGGGCCTGTGGTGAAACAGAACATCAAAGTGGAGATTGCATTGCAGAGAAACCTGTTCTTATTTCTGCTGGAAAGTAGAGAGAAAGAAAAGGGCCAGATGCTAAGTTCCCCTCCAAGGGCACACCTTCAGTGTCCTCACTTTTTCTCCCTATGTCCTACCTCCCCAAAGTTGCTCCATCTCATAATATACACACAGCTGTTGCCCAAGACTTCAACACATGAGTATTGAAGGAAAATTTAAGATAAAAAAAATAATAGAATTGTGACTGATCTTCATATATTTTGTTGGAATCTATTTTGCAAGGTTATTAAGGTATCATTAAAAAGCTGGGAAGAAGCATAATTTGTGAAATGAATCCTGTGACCTCACAGACATAACATGTGAGCTAAAGCTTTTTTATGTACACATTGAGGTTGAAGAAACATGTTTTTGTAAATATTTAGACTAAATTTCTATTTTAGGAGAACACTGGACTACATAAATTCTTTCTGAACTGCATGACTTTCATAATCATGTCTAAATATTTTTGTTATATGAAAAAAATAATATTTTAAGATACAATTTGATAGTCATATTGTTATTTTAATAGACAGACATTTTTCCTTGTTAGGTAATTGTAATTTAGAATAATTAATGCAAAAAAACATTTTTATCAGAATACTAATCAATCCAGAAGCTGCAGAAACAATAGAAAAAATATGTACATTCTGGAATAAGAATGCAAGTATTATTATGTAGTATCTACGTTATTAATGAATTTAAAATGATTATTTTAAGAATCAAATAATTTAAAATGATGCAAGTAATTCATTAAACAAATTCTGCTTCAGGTCAGACTTTCAGTCTTCAAGAATCCTGAAAATGAGATTTCAGTGTCCATTACACGAAAGAAAACCAATTAAAATAATGTTGCTCTGACAGAATAAAGTTTGTGTTTTAATTTTCCCTGATACTAATAACACTGTAGATTATTAAAACTAAAAGACTTTTGGAAATCCAATTTATTTTCATTCTTTAAGGTCATCATTTCCTTTTTGTATTCTTCTCAGGTTGGGTACTGGATGAAGGCAATTTTTTTTTCTTATTCTGCTTATTTTCTGCTTTTCATACAGTGTAATTATTTTATTCACAAAGGTGGAAAAAACATCATAAACAAACATTTCTATAGTGATGTGTAAAAGTGTGACAAGAAAAAAATTTCAAACTGTTTTAGCAAATATCCACTGATTTCTTTATTTAATATATACAGTAACAATGACATATGATAAGTCACCTGGAGTTTGAAATATAATAAAATCTCTGCACTTGCACTAAAACATGATAGACTTCATTTTCCTCATTGTCAGGAGAAATGACACCTGTGTAATATTTTGGTAATTACTTTTAAATAGAGACCATGCATGTATTATATTTAAAGTTCATGGGAAGGGATTTTATCTTTCTACTTATTTCATTAACAAAAATACCTATTTTCATTCACAATGTAATTTTTCTTGGCATTCAAAATAATATTTAAACAAATTGTTGGATATGGGAAATCATAGACAGTAACTAATATGCAGCCAATTTACTTATAGGTAACCCCATATATAAATATTTTGGTATATTTTCTTTGGGGTATATTTCTATTTGTCTTGGCATTATGAATATAATTATTTATTCTGTTGGGTTTTACTCAACATTATATACTATGCACATTTTCTAACATCTTAAGATTTCTTTTAAGTAATTTTATTAATTGAATATTATTATGTAATGTGACCAAAATTTAGTTCCCTCAATGCTATGCTATATGGCACTTCTATTGTCTTCAGTTTTAATTGTCAATATAATTATTGAAAAGAGCATTATTGAATGCAAGGCTTTTCATATATTCATTAGTTTATTCAGCTATCCTTCTAGAAAATGAATTGCTAAGTTAAAAGGTTTGAATATTTTCCAGATTTGATGCATATTGGTAGTTTCTTTCCAGGAAAGATGAACCAATTTATATTTCAAGCAACATGAAAAGAATGAAGAATGCGCAACTCTGCATGCCTTGGGAACCTATGAGCTTAATCTTTTGTTTAACTGTTCACTGCAAGTTCTATAGGAGAAAATGGTATCTTCTTGTTTCAAATTACATTTATTTGATTGTTAGTTAACTTACATGTAAAATGCGCCACACATTAGCCATTTCATATTTCTTTCTCTGTGAATTTTTATTCATTTTCTTTCATTTTTGTATCTGTATTGTTTTTCTTTGCATATTTATAGTATTAACTACTTATCTGTTGCATTAATATTTTCCTTATTCATTTAATTAATTATTTCCTTATTCTGTTAATTAATGTTTTTAGTTCTTTTAAATATTTTGTGTTTTAAAGCTATTACATACTTATGTGCTTCTCTCTACCATTGTTTTTCTTAGGAAGTTTATCCATTTTTAATACTTGTGAACCATTTTCTAACTCAGAGATCAGACAAATATGATCCTAATCTATCATCTATTTCTTCCTTTTTTAAATTTTAATTTCTTTCTTTTTCATTTCCTCTCATCTCTCCTCCTTTCTCTATTTCTCTCAACTTAGTATAATGTTCTTGAACTTATTTTGTATGTAGAATGAGAAAAGAACCTTTGGTTCAAAATATAAAACTTTTTATTATAAGAATGAGGATAATTTGTTTCTGTTTTTTTAAAGTTCAAATAGTAGACAATACTTTTTTTTATTATTGTGCTGGGTGGGGTACATTGTGGCATTTACAAAAGTTCTTATAATGTATCAAATACATCATACTTGAATTTATCCCCTTCAACATTTTCTTTTATTCCCGCTCCCCTGATTCCTGGAACAGTTTCAACAGGTGTTATATTTGCATTTACATACATGTATACATATTGAAGATGTCCAATGTCCCCTTTCACTACTGCCTGCTTCCAGTTTCGATGCTCACAAATAGTTTTAATTCACAGGTTTTTATTGATTTATTCCTTTTTGCATTCATTTTTAATGACCAGCTAGTCAGTAAAGAGTTTTGAGATCCTACTATGTATGAGCAACTATTGCAAATACTGGAAATGTCACTGTGAACTGCCTTCACAGAGCCTTTCTTGAAGAGGCATGGAGCAGGGAAGAGTAAGAGTTAACATGTAGAGACAAGGATGGTAATTTCAGAAAGTGATTAATGTTACAATAAGAGGTGAAATACATGGAATAAGGAGAAACTTGGGGAAGTAGTGAGGAAAAATTACTCATTTTTACCTCTTACAGTTCCCTTCTCATTTTATATAGCTGATTAAAAACTCTTTCTGTGAAGGAACCATTTAACTAAGACATGAATGAAGAGGCCTCACTGTAGGGAGCTTGGGTAGCCAGTTCCAGGGAGAAGAGGGAGTGAATACAAAGGTCCTAGAGTGGAATCAGATTGGCCTATTGGCAGAACAGAAAAGAGAAGGGCCAAAAGCAGTGAGGTAAAATAAATAAGAAACAAGGAAAGAAAACCAGGTAAGTTCACAAATTTCCCAAATAGTTGTTCCACTGACTACTTTTAAAAGCTATTCTTCAGATTACTGATCAGTTCTGCTTTGGAGCCAGTAGTACAATTTTTACAGTATTTGGAGCATGAGGAGTGCATGCAGCATGTGTTACCAGGAGGGGATTTAAGGGATGACAGACTTGGGTTCAAACTCCTCATCTTCTATCTACAAGTATATTCATAAGTAAGATTCATTAATAAATGCATTATCTTGTTCAGATTATAGTATCAGTGTTTTACAATGAAAGTAGTAATATCTTGACTGGCATCTTTTTAAAAAAATAGATTACCTATTTTATGAGTTTAATACAATGTATATGTAAAACAATCTGGCTCTCAAGCTTCTTATGCATGGAGTATTGTGACTTTTTTCAGATCTGTTATTATTACTTATCTTTTAATTTCATCTCTTTCTGAAGAAATTTTGGTAGCTGTGTTTGTACATAATATTATCTATTTTTAATCACCAATTTTGGGGAAGCAGTATTGGGGTTTGAAGCCAGGGTCTTACACATTCTAGGCAAGTACTCTACCATTTGAGTCATGCCTCCAGCCCCAGGGCCAATTCTTTGTGTGTGTGTTTGTGTGTGTGTGTGTGTGTGTGTGTGTGTGTGTGTGTGTGTGTGTGTGTTACCAGGGCTTGAACTCAGGGCCTTCACCTTGAGTCACTCCACCAGCCCTATTTTTGTGAAGGGTGGGGTCTCGAAAAACTATTTCCCTGCGCTACCTTCAAACCACAATCCTCCTGATCTCTGCCTCCTGAGTAGCTAGGATTAAAGGCGTGATCCATCGGCACCCAGTTCAGGGTCAACTCCTTTTAAGGGATGTGAATCAAGGATCATTCGACCTCTCTCTTTAGCTTTTGGATGGCTTTCAGATTAACATGATGTTCTTTCTGAGTGCATGTGTACCTTCAAATTTCCACTTTTTTAAAGGATGTCTGCTACATTAGTTTAGGATCTATCTACTCTAGCATGAATTCCTCTTAACTAATTATGTATGCAATAACCTTATTTTTAAATAAGGACACAGGCTTAGATCTTGAAGTTAAGACATCAACACAGGAAATTTGTGTGTGTGGGTAGGGAGATACCAGCCCATAAAACAATTAATGTCATTCAAAAATCAGTAGATTCAGAAAAGCCAGTTTCTAACTATCTTAAATGGAGATAGCCATCATCTTGATCATTCACCACAGTCCATATTTTGTGAGTGAGAAAAGTTCTAAGTTTTAGACTCAAGAGTGTTCCTCTCTAAGATGTAAATCCACATTAACTAAACTGGGACATTCTGTTCAAAAACAAGTAAGTCGATGTGTTAACTACTGAGAAATGTACCTACTACAGGAAAGCCCATCAGTTGGTGACCAAGGTCTTTTGCCTTTAAAAGTAGAACTATAAGGAAGCATTTAAGTTATCTTTACCTTCTTTGATCAAATGAGATGTGTTAGATAAATATCTTGGGTGCCACGATGAGATCAATGTAACAATACTGTAACAGCTTGCTGTTTCCAATGAGAATAGGATGTTCTGATAATCTTTGGTTGAGGTTCCTTATTTTCTTGAAAGGCACTTCCAGCTGCTTTATCTCAGTGTCTGGGCCATCAGAACTAACAAATTCCCCATTATGGACTCGTGATTTCTTTAGCTACATTGATGTATTCATAAAGTCATAATCAGTTCTTACTGACCTAAGAAAACTCAGAAGACTCTATGTCTCTTTAAGGTGACTTTTCCTGTATCTGCAAATTCTCTTAAAAATGAGGATTATAACATCCTTTGCATTTTTTTTCAGCAGATAATTATCGAATGCTAGGAGCTTGTTTTTGGACTCTGTTCTGGATATAGAGTAGTAAACCTAACAAAGACCCTACCTGCCTGGGCTTCCAAACTAGAACAGAAGAGAGTAAGTATATGATCATACACAAATATATGCATAACTAAAAATTTAATTTACTGCTGCAATGTGTTCTAGAATGGGGAGATACACAGGCAATTTCAATTCATAAGGCTCTCTCTCTGGCAGTGATAAATAAACTGACTCTTAGACTAAGGAGAATTTCTGTAATGGAGTAGAGGGTCTGAACATTTCAGAAAAAGGTAATTGCAGTTGTGAAGTATGTAAGTCAGGATTTCTAAGCTGGAATGTGGAGAAAATAACCAAAACTGAGTGACTTTTCCACAGCAAGCAAAAAGGAGACTTGAAGAAAAGGAATCAGAAATTCTGCAGAGCCTCGCAGTTCATAAGAATGATTTAGGTTCTTAAACACTTTGAAGTGTTTGCATAGAGAAATACTTTATGATTAATTTGGCTTCTGAGTTGAAAGTGACTGGTAGGGGCTAAGAGAAGATACAAGAAACTCCATTATCATTGCAGTTTGGGTTAAAAGATGGAGGTTTGATCTAGGATGTTGGCAGTGAAGTTTCTGAGAAGTAATTGGATTGAAGGTAACATTTAGTAAGTAGAATTTGCAGAACCTGGTACTTGATTAGATGTTTGGTGTAAATAAGAGAGATTTACCAAAGATAACTCACAAGTGTTTGGCATGAGAAACCTATCAGATAGCATGGCTATTTCTCGATTCTTAGTAGAAGCAAATAAATTCATTCTAGTTTTGGCTGCTTGTATAATAGTTACAAGAAAAATGTTGACATGTAGCAAACCTCCTCCCATCCCCATGGTATTATACCACAAGTACATGGATATAAAAAGTCATTTGAAAGAATAAAACCCAAAACAAATACACAAGTATAAAAATGGAAACTAGACCTAAACCAAGCTAATCTAGATATTTATTCCATTTTTCTTAAGAAACCATAGTCTTAAAAGCTGTTTAGTGAAAGTCTTGTAATATGGTCTTATTCTGCCTCTGACTCCAGAAAATTTTTGTAGTGGGTGTAGATGTGGTCATGCAGTCACTAATTTTTGCTTCATTATTGACATATTTATCACTATGAAGGAAATAAAAGTGGGATGGTTCTAGAAAAGCAAGTCTACTCTTAGGATATATTTGAGCCATTCTATATAAATGGCATATATACATTCCCTATGTCTAACATAATACTACTTGAGTTTTTGGTATGATTTTCTAAATTTTTACTGTAGCTTCCCAATTGTTCTTCTCCCTCAATTATATGCCCATCAGTTCAAAACAACTATTTCTAAAGTAAACTATTATATACAGTAGCTATCAGCTGCAATGTTTCTCAAAATCTTTGCATGGTTTCCATTCCATTTAGAATAACATTAGCTTGCGATATGACTTGACAGGAAATACCGTGAACTGACCTTGATCACTACAGCCTCATTCATCTTTTATCATTTCTTAGACCATTGCAAGCTTTTGTTAGATTCAGGTCTATGTATTAGCTACCCTTTCAACCACCCCTGCCCCAAGTCTTTCCTTGGTTTGTTCATCCTTGATGTCTCAGCCTGACTGTAAAAACTGGGACCTTTGACTGTTGCATCTAACTCTGGTTCTCTTATACTGATTTTTTTTCACATAATACTGCTTTTATTTTTCATTGCACCCATCTTTTTAATTATTTGCATCATTCTCATTTATTTTTGCTTCTAGTGCTTATCACAGAGTGTAAAAATATCTGTTGTGTATCTCAGACGTTTAAAAATATTCATCTGATTCATTAACAAATAATCGGTGTTAACATATCTAGTACATAAACTATAAATTATGAGCTCTGAACTTTATCTGTCTGCAGAGTATAGTGTTTAATTCTAACAACTTACTCTCAACTTATCTTGTCTCCCAGTGAGATAATTCAAAAAGGTCTTTAAAATTAGAGATAGTGTAATGATGATAATGTCCTTGAGGCACATTTTAGAAGAAATATGAATCTCTTCAGTATAAGAAATTCACTATTTTTTAAATGCAGAAGAAAATTTTATGGGCTGAGAGTGTGGCTCAAGTGTTTGAGTTCTTGCCTAACAACCATGAGGTCCTAGGTTCCATCCCCAGGAAAACATGCGCACACACACACACACACACACACACACATTTCACCATGTTGTTTTTCATACCTATGCCTGAAGCATGTTTATTTTTGTCAAGATGTAAAATTAATTTGAAAGTCTGAAACATCCAAAGGTCGTTTTGTTATTTATATTAGTTTGAACTTTAGTGTGGATTTGAAATTTTGGTATATTTCATGAATTAATTTAAGTTCACATTGAAAATACTTTTAAATTCAGAGTCTATGAAATCTCATAATAATATGCAATTATTTTCACTTCATTACTTATAATCTACTCAAATTTTCAAAGAGAGAAAGGGAGTGAAATGGGTTCCTAGATTGAGGATTAGAAGTTATGTTAAGTGATGTATCTGCACTGTGAGGATACAATAAACCTCATACATAATATACCTTAGAAAGGGAGGATTATATCATGTGGTATTTCTCCATTGGGGGAGCTTAACATTGTCTAAATCACTTGCCAGATTTTGGCTGGGTCATAAGGGAAAGTTCATTGTTAGCATAAGATGTATTTTTAAAACGTTTCATATAACTTCTTTCATGACATCCACTGTTCTGAAAATAATTTTGCTTTCTTTAACTATACTGGTATAACTGCAAAAGAAATTTTTTCTTCCTATTTTGTCCATTCTATTTACATTAACCAGTTGTGTCCTTAACAATTGGCTACATCTCTTCTCATTTCTCTATTCTTTCTGTTTTCTTTAACAATAACCTCAGTTAGAAGAAATTTTGTGTACTTAATAGGTAATAATCATTTTGCATAACGAATAGAAAGTCCTAGGACTTTTATATAAATTGATCCTAAATGTGTGTTGTTTACTAAATCTGATTTTGGGTGGTGAGCCTCATTTTCATTTAGAGGGGAAAATGTGCAATATTTTGTATTCACCATGGACCATGTCATGTAAATACATTTATGTTTTTTGAACTTACACCTGAGTTTTGAATATGCCCTCTGTGTTTTTCTCCTTTTTATAATTTATTCTGAAGTACATACGCAAACAGTGCTATAACCTTTGAAGTAGGAAATCTGTCTCTAGGTAATTTTCCCATTCTGTCAGAAGCATCCAGCTAAGTGATATTGATGGGACTTTAATGATAGAAATTAATTACAGGGTTGAGTTGTTTCTCACCATTGTGCGTCTCCATGTTGTCACATTGCTTTCAGCTTCAGTGCTCCCTGCCACTTGTCTCTCAAGAAAGTTTTGCTTGTAATTGAAGTATGTGTGTGTTTATCTCAGCTTGAACATATGTCAGAGGGATGGGTTTATTCTGCTGATCCCAGCTCTTGATGACTGTTCAGCTCTTTAGATAACTTTTATTTCCCAAGATCTATTTCTTCCTTCCAGAAAGTATTTCTGTAAGTAAAATGAGACATTTAAAATCAAGTGTGCTAGACCTGTCATTCGCCATTCATGAACTTCATTAATTTAAAAAATACATTTGTAGTATACCATATTTACAGGGGTCTACATTCAGGTGCAAATATTACTATAATTAATATGTTGTTAGAGGGAGTGTATTATAGCATGGTAATCTTTAAAAACACACGATCTTGAAGTGTTTATGAGCAGGGAAGGGAGAGGGTGAATAATAAAAAAAGTAAGGAAATAAGAGACACAGCAGGATTCTGAGAAAATGTAATATGCTAAAAGTCAAATATGAAAATTATTAAAATCTAGGTGATGTCTTTTTTATTTTAAAACTAGAGAATACTTTATAGGAAAACAGAGCTAAGTGGTTTCAGTCATGAACCACAGTAAGAAATACATTTCACATTATGACCCAATGTGTGCATGTAAACAACCCCCCCCGAAATAAATTTCAAGAATCAATAATTACCCTTCTTATGTGTTATACATTCTGAATTACTTTTTTCAAATTAATAAAGTTTACTTTTAGAGTAGTTTTAGGTTTATGGCAAAATTGAGCAGGAAGTAGTATTCTCACACATCCCTTATGCTATACAGGCACAACCTCTCCACAGCCAACCTTCTGCACCAGAATGGTATATTTGTTTTAATCACTGAACTCAACATTGATCCACCATGGCTGACCATGATCTATAGCTTACATTAGAGTTTATTCTTGCTTTTGTACCTTCTCTGGGTTATACCAAATATATCATGACAGGTATTCACTACCCTAAAAAGTCTGTCCTCTGACTATTCATTCCTCCATTCTCACTAACTCTTGGCAACCACTAATCTTTTTTATTACCTGCCTAGTTTTTCTTTTCTAGAATATGATATGGCGGGAATCATGCAGAATGAGTAGGTAGCCTTTTCAGATTGACTTCTTTCACTTAGTAATGTGCATTTGAGTTTCCTCTGTCTCTTTTCATGACTTGATTACTTATTTCCTTTTAGTGCTGGATAACATTTCATCATTAGCATGTACTTCTGTTTATTTATCTACTCATCAATTGAAAGACATTTTGGATGCTTCCAAGATTTGACAATTATGAATAAGGCAGCTACTAACATCTTTGTTCAGGTACTCGTATGAGCACAAGTGTTTGATTTATTTGAGTAAATACCGGGGAACATGATACCGAGATCACGTGGCAAGAGCATATTTAATTTTATCTTTCAACATGACTGTACCATTTTGCATTTCTGCCATAAGTGAATGAGAATTCCTGTAGCTCCACATCCTGGCCAGAATTTGATGGGATACACTGTTTAGGATTTTCACCATTCTAATACATGCAGGTTGGTATTGTTTTCATTTGTAATTCTTGAATGGCATATGATATTAAACATCTTTTCATTACTATTAAAATTTGCAGAACAGTAGGTTTCATTATTACATTTTCATACTTGCCTATTAAATATTTCTATAATATTCATACTCCATATATTTCTGTTATATTCTCTCTCAATCACTCTTACTTTCCCCTCTTCTTCCTTCCAGGAGGGGTGTAGTAGGATCATATGGTAATTCCATTTTTAGTTTTTTGAGGAACCTCCATATTTATTTCCACAGTGGCTGCACTAATTTACATTTACACCAACAATTTATAAGGGTTCTTTTCTCTCTGCATATCCACTAGAATTTATTGTTTGTTTTCTTGGTGATAGTCATTCTGACTGGGGCAAGATGGAGTTTCAATGATGTTTTGATATGTATTTTCTTTCTTTCTTTCTTTTTTTTTTTTGGCTCTACTGGGTTTGAAATCTGGGCCTCACACTTGCTAGGGAGGCACTCTACCACTTAAGACACTCCACCAACTCTTTCTTGTGTTGGGAATTTTTGAGATCTGGTCTCGCAAACTATTCTCCAGAGCTGTCTTTGAGCCATGGTCTTCCTGATGTCTCCCTCCTGAGTAACTAGGATTACAGGAATAAGCCACTGGTGCCCAATTTGATATACATTTTCTTTATGGTTAAGGATGTTGAATTTTTTCATGTTTTTATTGACTATTTGCACTTCTTCCTTTAAGAACTGTCTATTCAACTCTTTTGCCAAATTATTGATTGGGTTATTTGTTGTTTTAGTATTGGAATTTTTCAGCTCATTATATATTCTGGTTATTAATCCTGTCAGACATATAGCTGACAAAGAATCTCTGCCATTCTGCAGGTTGTTTCCTCATGCTGTTTATTGTCTCTTTTACTATAAATAAGCTTTTTAGTTTCATGCATTCCTGTTTTGTCAATTCTTGCTCTTATTTTCTGAGCTATTAGAGTCCTAATTCAGAAAGTTATTGTTTATGACTTTGCCTTGAAGTGGCTTCCATATGTTTTTCCTTAGTATTATCAATATTTTAGGTCTTACATTAAGGTTTTTGATTCATTTTGAATTGATTTTACTATGCTTATTTTCCATCTATTTATCTTCTTTGCTGAGGCATATGTTTAAGTCTTTTCTTCCTTGTTAATCTACTTGTCCATTTTCTTGTTGTTGAGTTTTAAGAATTCTCTCTATATTTTAAATAACAGATCTTCATCTTTTGCAAAAAATTTCTCCAAGTCTTTGGTTTATGTTCTTATTCTCTTGACATTGTCTTTTATGAAACAGAAGATTTTAATTTTGTTTTGAAGTCTAGTTTTTCAGTTATTTTTTCATTACTTATAACTTTTCACAGTTTTACAGTATTGCATTTTACATTTCAGTCTCTAGTATATTTTGAGTTAATTTTTTGCAAAGTGTGTATAGATCCCTTTTTATTTTTTGCATGTGGATGTCTAGTTTTTCCAGCATTATTTGTTGAAAACTCTCTTTGCTACATTGTACTGTATTTCTTCTTTTGTCAAAGACCAGTTGATTGCTGGTCTATTTCTTGTCTATTATTTTCCATTTTTATATTTGTTTAATACTTCACCAATACCTTACTGCCTTGATTATTATACCGTTATAAGTTTGAAAGTCAAGTAGTGTCAGTTCTCTGACTTATTCTTCAATTTTTGGGTTGGCTATTCTGGGTGTTTTGCCTCTCCATATACACATCAGAGCCTGGCACTTTCTGTTTTGGAATATTATTAATTCTATGTTCAATTTCTTTAATAGCTGGGAATGTAGCTCAGTTGTAGAACACTGCCTAGCATGCTTGAGGCCATGGGTTCCATCCCCAGCAATAGAAGAATAAAAGGCAAAAGAGAGAGAGAGAGAGAGAAAAGGAAGAAAGAAAATAATTCACTCAATGTATTGGTGCATTTCATTCCAGTTGCCAAATTTGTGAGATAGATTTGTACATAATTATCCATTATTGTCTTTTGAATGTCCACTGGATCTGTGTGGTGGTATTCCTTTTTCCATTATTTACATTAGTAACTTGTGTTTTCTTGAGTTTTTCTTAGTTACCCTGAATAGTTTATTGATTTTATTGATCTTATCAAAAACAAGCTTTGATCTGTTAATTTACTACTTTTAATTTATTTGATTTATCTTCTAATTTTTATTATATCTTTTTCCTTTTGCTTACTTTATTTCATCTGTTTAGTTTGCTCTTCTTTTTCCTAAGTAGGAGCATGGAGGATTTGTTTTTGATCTTTGTTCTTTTCTAATATATATACCAAAGTTAATTTTCCATTTGATATTTAAGGTGAATACTGATATTGTTGGATTAACATCTATCATATTTGCTACAATTTCCTTTCCTTTCTTTTCTTCTTCCTTCCTTCTCTTTCTCTCTCTCTCTCTCTCTCTCTCTCTCTCTCTCTCTCTCTCTCTTCTTTCTTCTTTCCCACACTGCTGTTTGAATTCAGGATCTCATGCTTGCTAGGTAGACGCTCTACACTTGATTCATGCCTCCAGCCCTTTTTGCTTTTGGAAGTAGGTTAATTTTCACATAGAGTATCTTGCTTTTTTCCCAGGACTGTTGCACAACAGTGATACTCTCACCTATGTCTCTCATGTAGCTGGGATTAACAAGCATGCATCAATATGCCAGATTTGTTTGTTGAAATAAATTCTTCCTCATTTTTAATCAGGGTTTGCCTCTAACTTAAATCCTCCTAATCTCCATCTTTTAAGAAGTCTTTTGATGAGTATTTGCCTCTGTTCTTTGAATATCTCTAGTGCTTCTCAGGTTTTTGTTTGTTTTTATTTTTGTTTTGTTGCTTTTGCTGTTCCCTTAGGTGAGACAGAATGACTAGAAATATTTATTTCTCTTTCCCCAAATGGAAGGCTATAGGGAACTTGAGCTGGAACTGGGCATTTTCATTCTCCTTTCTTTTTTTTTTTTCATTTTTCTTTTATTATTCATATGTGCATACAAGGCTTGGTTCATTTCTCCCCCCTGCCCCCACCCCCTCCCTTACCACCCACTCCGCCCCCTCCCTCTCCCCGCCCAATACCCAGCAGAAACTATTTTGCCCTTATTTCTAATTTTGTTGTAGAGAGAATATAAGCAATAATAGGAAGGAACAAGGGTTTTTGCTGGTTGAGATAAGGATAGCTATACAGGGCATTGACTCACATTGATTTCCTGTGCGTGGGTGTTACCTTCTAGGTTAATTCTTTTTGATCTAACCTTTTCTCTAGTACCTGTTCCCCTTTTCCTATTGGCCTCAGTTGCTTTAAGGTATCTGCTTTAGTTTCTCTGCGTTAAGGGCAACAAATGCTAGCTAGTTTTTTAGGTGTCTTACCTATCCTCACCCCTCCCTTGTGTGCTTTCGCTTTTATCATGTGCTCATAGTCCAGTCCCCTTGTTGTGTTTGCCCTTGATCTAATGTCCACATATGAGGGAGAACATACGAATTTTGGTTTTTTTGAGCCAGGCTAACCTCACTCAGAATGATGTTCTCCAATTAAAAGTTTGCTAGTGTTAGAAATTTTCCTTCCCCCATGTCGGCTCTGAAATAACCTCACCTGGGCATCTTGTTGAGTAGTCTCTCCTGAAGGCAAGCATGGTTAACAACAGAATACTTTGATATATTTTATAATGATTATTTTCCCTTTCCCTTGTCAGAAGCTTGATGAGATTTTTCTCAGGTATTTACTGTACACCTGATAGAGTTTCTGGAGGTAAAAGTTACAAAAGTGTGTGGGTTCCTCTATCACTGGCCTCCCCTTCTGATTTTGTGTCTCAGGGCTGTTTACAATGAGCCTCCAACAATTTGTCAATTACAGTAAAGTTTTCTTCCCTTGGCATTGGTTCTTATAGGGATTTCTGCTTAGGGTTTCTGCTCCAATAAGTTGTAAAATTTGCTTATTGATTATAAGATGACATTTAATTCTACATTGATTTTCAGAGACTCTATCTTCTGAGTTTGGTTGCATTGACAATTTGAATGAATAACCCAAATTATGTATGAAAGATAGCTAGTCAAAGTAGGAGTTAGAGACTTCCACAGGATCAGAAGCTGAACTGATCTCCAGTTTGCTTCTAGTTCTTATTCTCCAATTTCTACTAGCAGAACCAACATTGCCACTGCCAGGACAGCTGCTTCACATAGCCCTGTGTTTTAAAAGACCAGAAGTATCAGGAGAGGAGGAGCAAAGACAATGTAAGAGACCTAGGTCCAGGGACATGTTCCCAGGCAGGGAGATGTTGCGCATATGTTGAGGTACTGTTAAAGTGATCACCTCTAGGTTTGCCTGGGATAGAGAGGGTTCTTCAGTTGTGGGACTTCCAGGGTTAAAATTGAGAAAGTCTCAAATAAATCAGGATAAATGGGTCATCCTAGGTCCCATCTCCAACTGTGGATGTTTAAAACCACCCAGAATATTTCACCGGGCTTTGTTACACTCCTTTTATTTTTTTTTCAAATAAGATTAGTTTGAGAAAAAAAGTGTGTGAAGGAGGGATAAATATGACCAAATTATTTTATATTCACATATGCAAAGTTGAAAACAAAACATTAAAATTATTAATAAAAAGGGTGGGGTCAGAAGGAGTAACAGAGGGGGTGAATTTGATCAAAGACATTATATACATGTATGGACATACCACAATGAAAACTCTTATAAAATTAATATGTGCAGATTTATAAAATGGATAGGAACCTAATAAACACACACAAACAACAACAACCAACAAACAGAACCTAGGGAGTCCAAGAAGTTAAAACGAATTTGTTTAAATTTCTGGCTCAGACCATAATTCAAAAGAAATAAGAGCTTGTGGTGAGATATAGAAAGGAATTAAAATGGAAGTAATTGGGGTCATGAGAATTTTATATTTAAAAGGAAGAGAGACTTTTCTTACTTATCTCTCTGAAGTAGAAGTATTGGAGGAAAAGGACAAGAAAAAGCATTTGGAGCCTTGGAAGAGAGCACACAGGGGCTTAGAAAAGGCCCAGAAGGAATTTATTAAAAACTAAACAAAGCCTGTTTTGAAAGGCAAGTCAGCTGTCCACCCAGTCAGTAAGGACACCTTCTATAGAGAACACATGTATACTTCTATGGCTTTTCCAGCGTATTCTCACCACCACCTCATTCATTCCATGAATTCTGGATATCAGGACTTTGTCCAAGTTTAACAGCATATGTACCAGTCACTGTTTAAACATTTGAAGATTTATCAGTAAGCAAAACAGAAAAAGTCCTTTCTTCATGGTGTTAATAATCCTAAACTGAGGTTGAGGCTGGCAATCCATATAGTAAATTGGCTTTTTGGACATTAAACAATTACAAATGCTTTAGAGAAAGACACAGCAGGAAAGGTAGGACAGGTTCATGTAGAGCTCAGTGAGAAAGTGAAATGTAGAGGCAAACATGAAAAAGAGTGTTTAGAAGTCAAGACAAACCAGTTAGATATCATTTTGCAAATTTAATTTTTATAGAGCCAGTAGATGTGTGCAAAGTTCTACTTCCAAATCAATAAATAATAAAGGAAGAGAAACACTACATACAGTTAGAAAAAGTTAAGGAAGTTGACAGACAAAGGATCAAGCATCACTATGCTTGTAAGACAATATTACTACTATTTTTATTTCATTTTCATTTGTTTGTTTGGAATTGACCAGAGGAATACTAGAATCTGCACCTTGCCTGCACCCTCAGGCATTGCATGTTATAAAAAACCTCTCTAAGTAAGCCAGAGCATATCACAAAAACTAGGGTTTCTCTTGACACATTCATCTCATACATTTGTTTTAGCAGAAACTATACAACCTTCAAGTCAAGTTATAGAAGCTCACAGCCTGAGGCATTGAATTGCATTGGACACAAAAGCTCTTATTCTAAAATAACTTATTTAAAAATTCTGTTATACGTGCATGGAATTTATCTGTCAGTGAGGTGAATAGGTCTTACATCAGAAACTCTTAGTTTTCCTCCACACCCCATAAACCACTAATAAATACAGAATTTTAAATGTGAAAGCCAACATCTTCTGTTCTTCAGATACATGAAACTATAATAATACCTTCCTTACAAATTATAAAAATGTTTTTATTGAGTAAAGGATGCACTCCAAATCCTTCTCGGCACTTAAGGTAGATTTTTATTTTACTAAATTTGATAGATACTGATACTGCCATTATTATAACACAAGGGTATGTGTTTTCTGAAGCAAAATCACCATTTTAAGGATACATAGAACAACAGTTTTTCCTGAATTGCTTTGGCTACTGGTTGTCTTGAGTGGACAACCACGGTAAGAAAACAAAAGTGTGATATGAATTGTATGCAGATTTTAAATTGTTCTATTATATTTAGCAACTTTCATGATTAATTATTTTGCATCCAGTGAATAAAGTACACTAACTATGGAATCTTCTAGTTTTTGGGAGCCAAAGGTTACTTTTCAAGGAACAGATAATTGGGTGTGTTTCCACAGGTTCTGTCAATTTGGAGTATCTATAGTGGGGTTTGGAATACTGAAGATTAGAGAATGTCTTGGGACAAAAGTCAGTAAATTGATCTTTGAAATTACTTCACTTGTTGGTTCTATTTTAATTCAGGGATGATTGGGTTGTGGCACCAAAAAGATAGGCCTAGAATTCCTAAACTTAGTTTCTCATTGATGGACTAAGGCACCTAACAACATTATTATGTTGGCATGACCATTAATTCTCTTTACAAAGCATTGACCTAGTGGGGTTTCCTTGCCTGGTTCTCAATCTCAACCCTTAGTCACTGAGATAACAAAAAGAAAAAGTTTAAGCTCAAAGAAACTAAATAATTAATTTAATTTAGATAGAGTAATTTCCTTCTAGTGAACACTTTTGATTTATTAATGAACTTTTTTCCTTCAAAAAAAAGGAAGGAGTCACTGTTTAAAAAATTCACCCATTAGAATCATAATTGGTTCAGAATGGCTACATATTCTTAAAGATGGTGACAGGTACTCATATAGCAAAAAGATATTAAACTTTGTTATTCTATATAATATATTTACATACGTTTTCCAGAGTAATATCTGAGGTTTCTGTGAGCTACTTGCAGCCTTTCAATTAGCTAGAATAATTTTAAAAACAACGATGAAAAACAGCAAAAGAGAGACATAGAAAGAAGAAACATCTTTGATGGAAAGAAATAACTGTTAGCAGGAAGTAGTAATTAAATATTATGTCAAGTCAAAGTTTTAAATGTGATAAATATTTCACTGTGAGCACTTGGTTAGAGGTTAAGATGAGAAGAAACAGTCCCAATGTCCATCATCTATTCATACTTAAAAATCTTTTGTATGTGTTGCTGGGGTTTGGACCCAGGACCTTACACATAAGCAAGCACTCTACTACTGAGATATAATCTCAGCTCCAAACACCAATTATTTTTTTATTACTCAGCATGTATTTTCAAATGAGATAAAATTCAGGCTTTTCCTTAAAGCTCTCATACCTATGAACATGCATGTATGTGTGTATACATGTAAGCATATATTTATACATGCATATATATACATCATAAGTATATAATTATATGATACATAAGTATATTAAATATTATAATACACAATTTTATATAATATAAATATTACTATTATTTTATGACTAGTATAATTTATAATATGAAGTATACAAATTAAAAATATAAAAAAATAATTATAGTGGAGTATATGCTATAGTTGATTTAGTCTATACTAAGATATTCATACTTTCTCTGTTGATGAATTGTAGGGAGGATCATTAAAGAAGGTTTTCTCTAAAGAAGTTCATAAAGTGTTTTCAAGGGAAATCCAAAAAAATTGAGGGTCACATCCAGAAAAATAGCATATTGAGAATCAAAACCAAGAGAGAAGAAAAGAGTACTATGATGAGAAGGATGGCAACCTCAGTAGCAGAATCAGGGGAGCTAGATCATGGGGAATTGGCAGAGGCCATGACAGGCTGGCTTGGTGTAACTGAGAAGACTCATGGATGATGTGCAGATTGCGTAACGAGGAGACAACAGGTAGGGCCACCCCTGTAGACTGCATGGCATACAGATACCTATTCCTCAGTTTCCTTCGGAAGCAAGGTACCTGGAGATGACTCTGGGTGTCTGTGTGTTTTGTGTAGTGAGTATAATTTGTGCACACACTTCTGTTTAAGGTTGGAGTAGATGTGTATGAATTAAAGGACTAGCTATAAGTTAGGTTTTGAAATTATGTTATGCTTAACATAAACAGAATGGACAAAATATACTCCCCTTGGTGATGTCAGTGCTGTGTGATGGAATAGTGTCAACATTTCTCTTTTAATGCTGACTGGTGTGATTTAACATCTTTCATTTTCATCTTTATGTAACATATGCATTCAACATATACTTCTGCCTTTTTTATCTTTGGCTGTTCATAGCTTCTTATTTGGGGAAATAAATTGTAGGCATATGTTTTGCGAATTAAAGTTATCCCAGTTGACTGGCCTGTACTTCTGTTAAGTTTTTATTCTATTAAAAGAGTAAAAATCAAAGTCAGCCTGTACAGGTAAATTGTTAAACTTTAATAATAGGCTTTATATTTAAAGGCATATTCATTGTTAAAACAGAAAATGTAATTGGCAGCTGGCTTGCATCCCTTTCATCCATATGGTTTATTTATCCAAAGAAATCTGCTTTTTATTAATCTTTTTAGTTTTTGAATTTCAGCAATATTTATATTTTCACCAGACCTTACAGCACAAAAAGGGTTTTCTTCTTATTCTTTAGTTCATGTAACATTTCTGTGAGATTGTCATTTGAGCATTTGGTTTATGTGATCTTCAGGGGTGAAATGTAGTTGTGAAGGATTTGCCTAAACTTCAAGGTAAGTCGTAGTAGAACTGCCTTAATCAAATGCTCTTCCAAACTAGTACTTCTCCTCTCTCCTGTCCTGTCCTCTCTTCTCTCTGTCACATATCGCCCCTTTTTTTGTATCTATTAATTTAAGTTTTTTATATGGTCTGAAATCTCTTTTCATACATTGTTTGCACATGACAATTTTCTATTTTATTAAGTTTTCAATGTTGTTTGTGATTGGTGGTTAGGTTAGGCATGAGGGTATGGGAACGGTGAGGGAAATGGTTTTGGTTACGGACCATCCATACATGAGGAATGTTTACAGGTTCTTAACATGAGCAGCATTACTACCATTGCAGTAGCAAAAATCAATATTCCTTTGTGTAGTCTGACAGGTCAACATTCTTAGGTAGACTTGAGAATCTTCTTTCTGTACTTTCACTCAATCACTCATTTGTTCTTTGTTTTCAATGAATTTCCCATTTTTAAAAATAAGTTCCTAGAATGGAATTATTAATCCTGATCTAATTTTAGAATTCTCTTATTAAATCAGTCTATTGATGTAGCAATGAAATATATAAATTAAGCATTATTTGTTATTTATAAATATTAATTAGTTGTGTGTTCTTAGCCAAATTGAGCTATTTGTACCTCTGGTTATCTAGTCTTAGTATCTCATATTTTGTAGGAGTGAACTTAGAAATCATGATTATTCACAAATCCAAAACAAGTATACAAGAAGTACTACCTATCCATGGTTGATAGATCTGACTTAAGTTATACTTCATCATAATATTATTATAATATTTGAGTCTCTATGGTGAAACAGAAGGAGAATGAGGTGGGGAACCCAGGTTCCTCATCTGTTCAAATTCTGTCATTGAATGCAGAGTGAACTTGAATAAATTAATCAGTCATTTCTCCAACTTTTGAAATGACAATTTTAAAGAGAGTGGTAGTGACAGTGCTGACATTATAAAACTCTGCTCTCAAGTTCTAGGAATAACCATCTGTTAAGCATGGATAAGTACCTGCTGTGTGTTTTCCAATGTTTGGTTGGAACATCAGATTCTTCATGTGAGGCTCATTTTTTCTACAGATAAATTGTATTTAGTGAAAAAAAACACACAAGAATGAGTATGATATTTTTAGTTAGAAGATGTTTAGAAGTAGATACAGTCTGTAATCCCTTAAACTATGACGACTGAGATCCAAAAAGAATACAGTAGTGTTAAAGCAGAGATGGAGAAAAGGCATGAAAAATGGGTTGAAAGAGAAAAAAGACATAGGCAGATATCAGATACAAAATCAGTAAGGGACACAAGAGGAGCTCATTGGATCGAAAGTAAGAAGGGTTAGAGGTTCAAAATGATGAACAGGGAGGAACTGAAGTTTGAGATATGGCATATTATAACATTTGACTCCAAATAAACAATATTATGACACTTGACAGCTATAATTTCTAGAAATTTCAGATCCATGGTGTTCTTTTCAATAATTAAAAATAAATGAAAATTGAAATTTTTATTGCTTTCTCTTTGACTATTTGAACTCCTTAAACTTAATTTTTATACCTAAGTAAAGGATTATTTTCAGGTGAAATCCACAGCAAGAAGTGCTTGATGAATGCCTTTTAATTTTTATTGGTAATACAATTAATATAATTGGATAAAATGTCTTCATTTGGTGGACATGTTCACATTGTTTATAATGAAGGATTGAGGAATTTAAAATTTAAGTAACTAGAAAAACTATTAAATGGATGTATTATTGGCAGCCATAGAGCAAAGAGCCTTCTTTATTCTATTTTCATAAGGTCATAATTATACACAACTAATTATTGAGAACCTGTTACATGCCTAATATTGTATTAATATGTTTTGAACATTAAATAGTGAGGTGATCTAACAAAGTTTGAAATTAGAAAATCAATTTCAACATTAAAGTAACATTTAATTAACATACAGAACTGTAGAATAAAGACATGAACTGGTTGATGAAGGGGAGATGACCTGGAGATCCTCTAGATGAAGGTGCTAAATGGAAGCTTTTTTATGTCCCTTTAGTCTACTAAGGTTTGCAGTAAAAATAAAAGCTAACTTTGTCATAATGTTTGCTTCATATCTGACATTGTTTCATGTGTGCATAATGTTTCAGCTAACCCTAACTTAAAAGAGTTAGATACTCTAGAGTTAATGATGAAAAACCTGAGAAATCAATACCCACTTTTTGGTCACACAATTAGCAAATTGTGGCTTCAAGGTAAAACCATGTAGTTGATTAATTAGCCTATGATTTTAACTATGACCTTTTTCATTCCAATGTTCTTCTTATCTTATAAACATCTTTAAAATATATTCCGCAAATGTACCTGACACCCAAGAGGGCATGAAAGAATTCAATAACAACTCAGGGAAAGTTCAGTGTTGTTACACAGAATGTATCATGTTAGAAAACAAATGAATCCACTTGGAAGCTCTCATCTTGGTAGAGGAGAAGTTGAAGAAGAGGAAGAAGAAGAAAAAAGAGGAAGAAGAAGAAGAAGAAGAAGAAGAAGAAGAAGAACAAGAAGAAGAAGAAGAAGAAGAAGAAGAAATCTCATCGAAAGGTATTATTTCACTGCATCCTTCTTCTACCTCCATTTTCACCCCTTAGCATTCCTAATGCCAACCCTGCATGCGTATACAATGTAAATGCATATCTGAACAACTGTGCATAACACTGAGTTGGCCATTTCTGAAAGATTGAGCATAACACTGAGTTGGCTGTTCCTAGAGTGCTTAAAGAGAGACCAATAGCATCCTGGGATCAATCAAAAGGGTACTGAAGCAAAACGGACAACATGAAGCTACTGACCTAGGCCACACAAAAAAATCAGTGTGGCTGGACATGGACCAAGTCCATAGTCCATTGGTCTCAGTCACAGGATGATATTTATTTCCTGCTCCTCACTGAAGATAATATTGGGGATTACTAGTCTCTATTACCCCATGTTTATCAAGCATAGTATATTCTGAAGATTTCATATAAATTTTTTTGAAAAGGATATAACTGTTATTTTTGCTATATTTTGTCATCTTCAAAAGTATTTATCTTAAACACACTTTCAGCATCTTATTATGAAGATAGATGAGATAATATTGAAACAATCTAAGTATACCTGCAAAAGAAAGGGAGGGAAGAGAGAGAGAGAGAGAGAGGCATGGCTATTGACTAAATGTATGTGATACATAGCAATTTTGTTTTGGTACTTACAATCTTGAAAAATTCAATGATTCATAATAATTTTCTATCTGTGAGAAACAACATAAAACTATAACACACAGTCAGAAAAAGGAAATTTTTTGAGAGCAATTTCTAATTTAGCATAATTTGATGGCTATTTTTCTTTAGCCCACTTCTTTTAACTCTGTGATTTTTGTGTACAAAAGAATACCTTCTCCTTATACATTGTTGTATGCTTTTGTTAGCTCCAGCAGAAGCTCAGTCTCTTATAATGGAGATCAATATAAATTCATAATAGATTTTTGATATTTACCCTTTTTCAAAGATAAACATAATAAGATGCTATAATAGCAAAATATATTTATTTGTAACTCATGTAACTCTTAACGGTTGTTCATGGGATATAATTTGAAAATTGCAGCCATTTTATCTTAGTCAGAAATTTTAGCATCAGCTCTGAGGCATGCAAACAAAGTGATGAGAGGTAAGTGAGCCTTTATTTGCTTCTATCAGTCTATCCAAATCAACCTATCTTTATGCATACTGAAAGCAAATTTCATGTAAAATGCATTCTGCATGGAGTCTCATGAAATTTCATGGCTTTACTATGACTAAAATATATGATTTGGTCAAGTTTTTGACAAAGCACAACTGGACAATATATTATACATCCTGAGAAAGAGAGGGATTGTGACTCAAGGTGGCATGTGGCCTGTGAAACAAGTTGAAGGCTGATCTTTTACATTTTGCAATTTTGAACACAATATTAATATAATGTTAGGACTTCTTGGAATGATTAAAATTCAACAACAAAAAAGTGATGTGTCCTTTTCTTTATATGTAACTCATATGATTTAAAATACATGCATAAAAAGTAAGGCAGACATGATGGTTAACACCTGTAATCCTAGCTACTTAGGAGATGTGAGGCCAGCCTGGGCAAAAAGTTCATAAGACCCCTCCCCCCATCTCAACCAATAGCTGAGTATGGTGATGAATGCCTATCTTCCCAGCCATGGTGGGAAGTATAAAACAGGATGATCTCCATCCAGGCTGGCCTGGGCAAAAAGCAAAACAATGTCTCCAAATAACCTTAGCAAAAAGGTCTGGGAGTGTGGCTCGGTCAGTAGAGTACCTGTCATGCACACACAAAACTCTGAGTTTAAACCCCAGTACTGCCAAAAATATTTTTAAAATAATGATTAACTAGAACAACTTTCAATAGACAGCATCTCTACACGTTGAAGGTGCTATATATATTTATATTTATGCACATATGTGTAATGCACCTATAAAAATGATTACTATTTCTATTAAGAATACTGTGGTTCAAAGGCAAACTTAGTAGCAGAAATATACTTAGGTCAGACCCTTAAAGAACTGGCATGCTTGATCTATTTCCTGGTCATGCTTTTCTGCTCTTTGTACCTCAATCTCAAAAATACTATGTGACCTGAACTTTTTCAAGATTGTAGGATGGCAGCTTCTTTAAAGTTTATTCATAATCAAAATTTAAAAATAGCACTTACTCTCTGTAAGTTCTAAAATAGGCAATTTTAGTTATTCCCTATTGTCTTTCAAACCTTATTGAAATATAAGAATATTTGCAATATTATACTGTGATTTCTTTCTCAACTGTGCACTTGCCATATTTTTAATATTCATTAAATATAATTTCTCTCTCTCTCTCTCTCTCTCTCTCTCTCTTTCTTGTAAATACATATTCTGTGCCATTAGTATCCACATCTACCTGGGGCTAAGGAAGACAGAAACAATAACTGAGTGGCTGAACCAGAAGATTTGTCTAAATAAGTCTCTGTGTATTTAAAGAAAATCCAAGCAGCAAATCCAGAAGTAGTCCCTTTATTCTCATACTACTTTAGATGAGAAACGTAGGCTTTTAAATGCATCACTTAACACATTTGTTTTTCTGCTCAATTCTTTGTTTGAATGTATTAATGGTGCATTTCTGTAAGATATTCAATTTCAAGCATACTTCTATTATTAAAGACTTGAGTTTTTTATGTAATTTTCCATTAGAATTAATTTAGACAGGAATTTCTCCATATCATGTTTTTCTTATCCATATAGTTATAGATTACAAATAATTCATGTCACCCAAAAAGACCTCATCAGTTTCTGCTTATAGTTAATGATTTTCTAACTGTTGTTCAACTACATTATCATCAGGTGATTTTTAATGTGATAGAAGTGATAAATGGTTATTTAAATATCACACAGAATCATTTCAAAACCATAAATATCTGTAAGTGTAGTTATCCTAGATATGATGATACCAGTGTGAATTTATAGAAAACAAACTCTTATACATTAAGGAAGGGAGCGAAGGTAAAAATTATGGGAGGGGTTAGAATTAGACACATAACAAGTAAGGTCACCCCACTTGCTGCATTGGAAAGATTTTAATTTGATATAGTGTTTAGAAGTAAAATGTCATAAGATAAACTTAATGAATGCATTGGCTTGTAACACTCTACAGGCTATATTTAATGTTTACTTTAAGATTGCCTGCCTGTCTACAGATATTTCAAAATGTTGAGCGTTAAAAAATCAAAACTGCTTCTGATCATGTATGTTTATTAGAAACAGTTGGTCATTGAAAATGCCAGTGGCTTGGAAGATTCAAACTTGTCTAGATTTTTCAGGTAATTAAACACAGATGAGAATTGATGACTGCTGGGATTTTCAGAACTTTTTCTAATGCTCTTGGTAGGGATCTGTAGATGGGAAGAAACATAATACTTATAACTTATATGCACATGAATAAAGTTCTTCTTGTTCTCCAACATTTCTGCAATTTAATTGTCATATGGAAAATTTATGCTGATGAATCTTCTCCCACTCCATGTATTCATCAACCACTTAATGACTGTTTCAGCTCAGATCTGTACTGTGAAATGGTTACTGAGTTTTGCTTCAGGTTTGTCTTGATTTAATGTTCATTGAATAAGCATTATCACCTTAATTTTTTCCCTTAAGCTATTAGTATAATGATGATTGAACTTTTCATGAAGCAAGCTAAAAAGCTATGAGGACATTGTATTTCATGATACCTGTAACTTGACCGTAAGGTGAGAGATGAGACAAGTCAGCCATTGATTTTATTTCTGAAGAAGCAGTTTTTAGAATTGTTCTTCAAGGACTGCTTCATTTGTAGAACTGAGATGCAATCAAAAGGTAATTCATCATAAATTATGTATGTATCATTTTATCCTGTGATCAATGAGCCTAAGTGACAATTGTTTAATCAAAATACCATATTTTATTGTATTAAAATTTTTGCCTCTTTTCCTGGAATTGTAATAATACAATCCATAATATGTAGAACTTCTTTAATTTAGCATTCTGATTTAATAATCTAATGCTATTGTGGGATTAGATGCTATTTTAATCTAAGATAACCTTTGATAATACCCACATTTGATATTCATGCCTCTGTGGGATCCCTTCCCCTTTTGGATAGACTCAACTCAATGATGCATTTCTAGTGAATAGAGTGTGGTATAGGTGATAAAATATCACTTCTGAGATTAGTCATAAAAAGACTGTGGCTTCTGCCATAGGTGGTTTCTCTTCTGTTGCTCTTGTTTGCCCTGAGTGAATCCAGCTTTCGCCAGCTATCCTATGGAGAAACAGAGAAGTCTCTAGCCAAAACCCAGTGAGCTACTGTGAGCTTCAGTTCAACAACTTGGAAGGAAAAGAATTTTGCCCAAAAACAGAAGGTGATTTGGAGGCTAATCTTTCCAAATTGAGTAGTCGGAGGAGACTACAGCCTTAGCTAACAGTTTAAGACTGAGAGGTCTTGAAATAGGTATTTAGGAAAACCTCACCAAGGTTCTTAATCCACAGAACCATGAGATGTTTGACATTTAAATGGAAAAGTTTTAGGTAATTGATACATACGAATAGATAATTAATACAACTTCATATAAACTAATGTTTTTGAAAATAAAAAGTGAACCTGATTTCTGAAGATCAAATAGATTTTAAAAAGTAATTGTTCAAATTTAATAGTTTGACTTCTGTATTAGTTTACTATGTGTGCTATGACAGAATACCACAGACAAGGTGTCTCACAAACTTATCTTCTTAAAGTTCTGAAGGCCAGAAGTCCAAGATCAAGGTGTTAACACTGCTGAGATCTGAGGTTTCCACGGCTGGAAGATGGCGTTCATCTCCCCATGCTTTTACGTTGGCTTCCCTCTTTAAAGATGCTATTTACAATTTCTAATCTATATCAGGACTTCAACAACATATGAATTGGGTGGGGACATAATTCAGCCCTTCATAGTGTCTAATGAAAATTGTTAATTTTTAGTGAATACTTATTTATGTACTATCTCATTTATCAGAATATTTCCATGTGATAAACAAAATTATCACTTCAGTTGTGCAAATGAAGCCAAGGATTGATGAAACTAAATAATATGCTAACAAACAGTACACTAACACTTACCCAAGTTAGCCTGAAACCAAAAATCTTTGGTTTTACAATTAAATTAGTGTTTGATTTCAACACAGAATCAAGTTGAATTGGTAACTGGTGGTGCAACATGCAAACAAACCAGTCTATAAAGTGCTGGTGCTGGTTCAGAAAGAAAAGAGCAGAGTTGTACAAAAAATTTTCATCTTTTTTGGAGAACACATAAGCACTTGCAAACACTACTATGGTTGACATATAGATAATAAAGTTAATCTCAGTCCATTTTTGCTTTGATAGAAAATAGCATCAGAGTGGGTAATTTATAAATAACAGAAATATATTGCTCTCAGGTTTTTCTATTTACTCTTTTTTAAATTTATCATTTATTCACATGTGCATACATTGTTTGAGTCATTTCTCCCCTCTGCCCCCCGCCCTAACCCTTTCTCCCCACACCTCTCTCGCTACCAGGCAGAACCTGTTCTGCCCTTATCTCTAATTTTGTTGAAGAGAAGACATAAGCATTAATAAGAAAGTCAAAGTGTATTTGCTAGTTAAGGATAGCGATATAGAGAGATACCTAGCATTGCTTCCATGTACAAATGTGTTACAACCCAAGTTGATTCATCTCTAACTGAATCAACTGAATTTTTACACTGGTTCCTGATCCCCTTCTCATATTGACCTCTGTCGCTTTAAGGTTTCTGTATTAGTTCCTCTGCAGTGGGGACATCAAACACTTTCATGTTTTGGGTTTTCTACCTATCTCCATACCCCCTGGTATGTGCTGTCACCTTGTCATGTGATCCAAGTCCAACAACATTGCTGTATTTGCCCTAGATCTAAAATCTGCATATGAGAGAGAACATAAGATTTTTGGTCTTTTTGAGTCTAGCTAATCTCGCTCAGAATGATGTTCTTGAGATCCATCTATTTACTTGTGAATGATAAGATTTCATTCTTTTTCATGGCTAAGTAAATTTCATTGTGTATAAATACCACATTTTCTTGATCCATTCGTCAGTATTGGGGCATCTTGGTTGTTTCCATAAATTGGCTATTGTGAATAGTGCTCCAATAAACATGGGTGTGCAGGTGCCTCTGGAGTAACCTGTGTCGCATTTCTTTGGGTATATCCTCAGGAGTGGGATTGCTGGAGCACGTGGCTGATCTAAATTTAGATTTTAAGAAGACTCCAGATTTTTTCCAGAGTGGTTGCACTAGCTTGCATTCCCACCAGCAGGGTACGAGTGTGCCTTTTCCCCCACATCCTCGCCAACATCTGTTGTAGGTGGTGTTTTTGAAGATGGCTATTCTAATAGGGGTGAGATGGGATCTTAGTGTGGTTTTAATTTGCATTTCCTTTATGGCTAAAGATGGTGAGCATTTCTTCATATATTTTTTGGCCATCTGAATTTTTTCTTTTGAGAAAGTTTTGTTTAGTTCAGTTGCCCATTTATTGGTTCATTGATTTTGGGAGAGTTTAGTTTCTTAAGTTCCCTGTATATTCTGATTACCAGTCCTTTGTCTGATGTATACCTGGCAAATATTTTCTCCCACCCTGTGGGTGGTCTCTTCAGTTTAGAGAGCATTTCTTTTGTTGTACTTCAGAAGCTTTTTAATTGTATGAAGTCCCATTTGTCCATTCTTTCTCTTAGTTGCTGAGCTGCTGGAGTTCTATTGATGAAGTCCTTGCCTATACCTATTAGTTCCAGAGTGTTTCCTGCTCCTTGCTGTACTAACTTCAGAGTTTCAGGTCTGATATTTAGGACCTTGATCCATTTTGAGTTGATACTTCTACAGGGTGATAAACATGGATATAGTTTCAGTTTTTTGCATATGAATAACCACTTTCCCCAACATTTTTGAAGAGGATATCTTTTCTCCATCATATATTTTTAGTGCCTTTGTCAAAAAATAAGGTGGGCATAGTTGTGTGGAATCATATCTAGGTCCTCTATTCTGTTCCACTGGTCTTCCTGTTCTTGTGCCAGTTTTTATTTCTATTGCTTTGTAATATAGTTTGAAGTCGGTATTGTGATACCTCCTGCATTGCTCTTTTTGCTGAGTATTGCCTTGGCTATTCATGGTCTCTTGTGTCTCCAAATGAACTTTAGGGTAGATTTTCCAATCTCTGTGATGAATGTGATTGGGATTTTGATGGAATTGCATTAAACATGTAGATTGCTTTTGGTAGTATTGCCATTTTTATTATGTTGATTCTACCAATCCATGAGGATGGGAGATCTCTCCACCTTCTGTAGTCTTCCTTGATCTCTTTTTTCAGGGTTTGTAGTTCTCCTTGTAGAGGTCATTCACATACTTTGTTAAGTTTATTCCTAGGTATTTGATTTTTTTTTCAGGCTACTGTAAATGGAATTGTTTCCATATATTCCTTCTCAGTTTGTTGTATAGAAATCTCATGATTTTTGTAAGTTGATTTTGTATCCTGCCATGGTCTCTAGGAATTTTTGGGTACAGTTTTTTGGGTCTTTAAGGTATAGGATCATATCATCTGCAAATAGGGATATTTTGACAGTTTCTTTACCTATTTGTATTCCTTGTATTTCTTCTTCTTGCCTAATTGCTCTGGCTAGGAATTCCAGTACTATGTTGAATTCCTTGTATTTCTTCTTCTTGCCTAATTGCTCTGGCTAGGAATTCCACTATAGTGAGGATAGTGGACACCCTTGTCTCATTCCTGATTTTATGGAAATGGTTTCAGTTTTTCACCATTAAGTATGATGTTGGCTGTAGGTTTGTCATATATAGCCTTTACAATAGGGAGGTACATTCCTTTAATTCCTAGTTTTCTTAGAGATTTTTCATGAAGTGGTGTTGAATCTTGCTGAAGGCTTTTTCTGCATCTATAGAGATGCTCAAGTGGTTTTTGTCTTTGCTTCTATTAATGTGTTGTATTACACTTATAGATTTGCTTATGCCAAACCACCCTTGCATCCCTGGGATGAAGGCAACTTGGTTGTGTTGGATGATCTTTCTGATGTGTTGTTGGATTTGGTTTGCCATTATTTTATTAAGGATTTTTGCATCAATGTTCATTAAAGAGATTAGCCTATAGTTCTCCTTTTTGGTGGTGTCTTTGTCTGGTTTTGTGATGAGAGTAATATTGGCTTCATAAAATGAGTTAGGCAGTGTTCCTTCCCTTTCTATTTCATGGAACAGTTTAAGGAGAGTTGGTATTAGTTCTTCTTTAAATGTCTTATAGAATTAAGCAGAGAATCCATCAGGTTGTGGACTTCTCTTTTTTGTGTGACTCTTTATTGCTGCTTCAATTTCTTTTTGTGTTATAGATCTATTCAGGTGACTAATATTCTCTTGGTTCAATTTTGGATGGTCATAAGTATCTAGAAATCTGTCCATTTCTTCAAGATTTTCAAATTTATTAGAATATAGGATCTCAAAGTAGTCTCTGATGATTTCCTGGATTTCCATGGTGTTGTTATCTCCCCTTTTCCATTTCTGATTTTACTGATTTGAGTTTTTTCTCTCCTCATTTTAGTCAGGCTTGCCAAGGGTTAGTCAATCTTTTTTATTTTTTCAAAGAACCATCTTTTTGTTTCATTGATTCTTTGTATGATATTTTTTGTTTCTATTTCATTGATTTCAGCCCTTATTTTTATTATTTCTCTCCTTCTGCTTGTTTTGGGATTTGCTTGTTTGCTTATTCTTGTTTTTCTAAGAGTTTGAGATGTAGCTTTAGGTCATTGATTTGAGATCCTTCTGACCTTTTAATATATGCACTCATGTCTGTAAACTTTCCTCTTAGGACTGCCTTTGCTGTGTCCCATAGGTTCTGGTAGGTCGTGTTTTCATTTTCATTAACTTCCAGGAATCTTTTAATTTCCTCTGTTATTTCATCAATGACCCATTGATCATTGAGCAATGTGTTGTTTAGCTTCAAATTGTTCACGTTTTTTACTGTTGTTTTTGTTGTTGAGTTCCAGTTTTAATGTCTTGTGATCAGACAGAATGCATAGGATTATTTGTATTTCCTTATATTTGCAGAGGCTTGCTTTGTACCCTGAGATATGATCAATTTTGGAGAAGGTTCCATGAGCTGCTGAGAAGAATGTATATTGTGCAGAAGCTGGATAAAATATTCTGTAGATATCAGCTAGGTCCTATTGATCTGTGGTATGACTTAGTTCTAGAATTTTTTTCGTCCTTTTTTTTTTTGGATGACCTATCTATTGGTGATATGGGGGTATTAAAGTCCCCCAGTAACACTGTGTTGGAGTTTATATATGTTTTTAGGTCCTTCAGAGTACATTTGATGAAATTGGGTGCATTGATGTTGGGTGCATATAGGTTGATAATTGTTATTTCCTTTTGGTGTATTTCCTCTTTTATTAGTATGGTGTGTCCTTCTTCATCTCATTTGATCAATGTAAATTTGAAGTCTACTTTGTCTGAGATAAGTATTGCTACTCCTGCCTGTTTCTGGGGCCATTGGCTTAGTAAATCTTCTTCTAGGTTTTCACACTAAGCGAGTGCTTGTTTCTGCTGATGGGATGGATCTCCTGTAGGCAACAGATTATTGGTTCTTCCTTTTTAATCCAGTTTGCCAAATGGTTTCTTTTGATGGGGGAATTAAGTCTGTTAACATTCAGTGTTAGCATTGATATGTATGTGGTGATTCCTGTAAGTTAGTTGTCTTTGTTGTTTAAGAGTTTGATGTGTGCAGCTGAATCAGTGTTACTCTCTACTTTCCTGCCTTTTCCTCTCCCATGGTTTGGTGCTGCCTGTCATTTCATGGTTTTGTTTGCTTTCACTTTCTGTGTGCAGAATTCCTTGAAGAATCTTTTGTTTTAGTTTCTTCTTATCATGGAAGACTTTTATTGCTTCATCTATTTTGAATGATAGTTTTGCTGGGTAGAGTATTCTAGGGTTGAAATTATTTTCTTTCAGTGCCCAGAAGACCTCACTCCATGCTCTTCCTGCTTTTAAGGTTTCCGTTGAGAAATCTGTTGTGATTTTGATGGGTTTACCTTTGTATGTTATTTGTTTTTTCTCTCTTATAACCTTCTTTCTCTGTTCTCTGTGCTTGTTGTTTTAATGATAATATGTCATGGGGTAGTCCTATTTTGTTCAAGTCTGTTTAGTGTCCTGGAGGCTTCCTGTACCTGGATGGACATAGTTTTCTCTAGATTTGGGAAATTTTCTGTTATTATTTTGTTGAATATATTACACATTCCTTTTGCTTGTACCTCTTCTCCTTCTTCAATGACTATGATTCTCAGGTTTGGTCTTTTGTTGGTGTCAGTGAGTTCTTATATTTTCCTTTCACAGATCTTGAGTTGCCTGACTGATAATTCTTCAGTTTTTCCTCAAGTTCCTCAAGTTCTGAGATTCTGTCTTCTGCTTGTTCCAGTCTGCTGGACTGGCTTTCCATTGTGTTTTGTATTTCTGTTTCATTCTTTTTTCTGAAATTTTCCATATCATGGGTCACTTCTTCTTTAATATTGTCCATTTTTGCCCTTAATTCATTTATCTCTCTATTTATGGTGTTCTCTGTTTCACTTTGGTGTTTATTTAGGACTCATGATTTCATTTATTTGTTTTTGTGTTTTCTCATATTCTTTATTTTTGTTATCTTGGAATTTCTTGAGTGCCTCCTGTATGTTTTGGTTGACCATTTCTAGTAACATCTCTATGAAATTCTCATTGATTACTTGCAGGATTTCTTCTTTCAGATTGTTCTTGTGGGCTTCATTGGTTTCTTTGGCATAGTTTATCTTTGTTTTGTTGGAGTCTGAATCTGGGTATCCATTTTCTTCATTTCCTTCTGAATCCTGTACTAATTTATTTTTGGAGTAGAATGGTTTCCATCCCTTTTTCATCTTCCCATAATTCCTTTTGGTGCTGTTTCTGTCCCTTGTCTTTATGTAATTTAGTATTATCTAATTTACAATAGTAAAAGTAGCAAAACCAAGAAAGAAAGAGAAAAAGAAAAAGAAAAAGAAAAAGAAAAAAAATGGAGAACCAAAGAAATCAACAGGGAGAGATGGTGGACAATCAAACAGCAAACAAGACAAACAAACACTTAAAGAAAAGAAAAAAAAAATCCAGGTTCAGGAGCAGTAGAATTTCAGTCTTAGTTCTGGTGTTACTTCATCAGCATCCAGTCCTGTTTGTCTGCATCTCCTATGCAGCTTTGGAGCCAGCATCTGGTGGTGCTGGAGCCCTCCTGCTTTTTCAGTGTAACATGGTGTGGAGAAGCTTTGTATGGCCTGGGGGTTCAGGGTTTCAGAGTTTTGTTTCTTCCTTTGGGTTTTTTTCTGCCAAGTGTGGCTCCAGCAGAAAAGTATTCTGTTTGGTCCGCTGAAGGTCTCCCAAGCATGTTTGGAGCCAGCAGTGGTGGCCGGTGGTGGCAGCATGGGGGTGCAGCCCACTTTTTCTCTCAGTGTATTGTGGTGTGGAAAAGTCTTCCATGGGCTAGGGGTTCAGGGTGCCAAAATTTCAACTCTCCCTAGTGCTTCACCTCCACCAAGAGTAGCTCTAGCATATCAGTCAGGTCTGTGAGTGATTCAAGGAGCTCACTCTGTCTATGACTGTGTCCTAGTCACCATTTTGGATTCTTCTCAGATCCATTGTTCATTCAATTTTTTTTTTTTTTTTTTTTTTTTTTGCAGGGAGGATCAGTCTGTCCAGGGTGTTTTGCTGGTTTATCCTAGGGGTGGCTGAGGGATATCACATGACACTTGGGGCTCACTTACTTGGTCTGCTGAAGTTCTCCCATGCATGTTTGGAGCTGGCAGCTGGTGTGCTGGTGGGTGGGTGGCAGTGGTGTGGGGGTGGCGGTCCACTTGTTCTTTCAGTGTATCATGGCGTGGAGAAGACTTCCATGAGCTAGGGATTCAGGGTGCCAAAGTTTCAGCTCTCCCTGGTGCTTCATTTCCACCAAACATATCTCTAGCATCTCGCTTTCAGTTTTTGAGGCTAGGAAGTCTAAGATTAAGGGGCCTGAAAACTTGGTTTCTGGTAAGGCCTTTCTGCTTCTTAGATGTTGCCTTGTTGCCATATCTTCACATGTCTGACAGGAGAAGCCATCTCCCTCCAGGCTACTTTGTAAAAGCACTAGTCCCAGTGTAAGGACACTAATCCCACTGATAATTTTCCAAAGACTCCATCTTTCCATAACATCACAAGGACTAGGTTAACCTGAGTTTGGAGAAACACAGTCTGATAGATCATTGCATTGTTATTCTGGTGAGGTCTCAGAGAGAAATGAGGAGCATGTTATTGTAAACTAGAAGAAAGACAAACTTTGTTATAAATTAGTAAAAACTTCAGCTAGATGGTGTTCATGTTTCAGTGTTTTGTGAAAGGTAGAAATTGTAAACAATGAAATCAGGTATTTAGCTGAGGATATTTCTAAGTGTTAAAGGAGTGACTTGGTTCTCCCTGATTGCTTAGAGTTAATAGAGGGGAGAGAGAGAAGAATTGTAGATGGAGCTGTTAAGCAAAAAAGGTCTGGAAAAATCCCTAGGCTATATATATTTTATAAAAATCCATAAAGAGTGTTTGAAAGACAATGCTGAGGATGTGATAAACAGATTATTTGATAATGAGATTAGTGTAGGTATTAACCACAGAATTAATCAACCATATCAACAAAAGCTAAGGTAGGTATGAGTTTATACCATTAGAAATATTGTCACTTGTGTCTTAAAAAAACAGGGAATTGGAGAAAATGAAGGCAGACTACTGAGCTTTTTAGACTATCAGGTGTAGACTATAGAACATTTCAATTATAAACACAACATACTTCAAAACAAGGGTAGAAGAATATGAAAGGTGGTCCAGAGGTGATCAGGGCTGCCATTCCTACCACAGACCCAGAGTTCATGGGAATGGGGATATCTCAATTTCACAGTGAAAATAATGCTTAGTAGAGCCATGGGGTGGGGCTGGCCAGAGCCATGGGCATGGAACTCCCAGGAGGCAAAACTGTAAGAAATAAGGCCAGTCCAATTAGATCTTAGTGGCAGGCCACTGTCCTAGTAGGTTGGAAAGGCAAGAGAACCAAGGCAAATAAAATTATTGGTGAGCCTTAATATCTAATGTAATTTGCCTCTCTAGATTTTGGTCTTTCTTGGAACCCAGCACTTCTTCCTTCTTTCTTCTCTCTCTCTTTTGGCTGCACAACAGCTATCCTATGCCTATCCCATTATATTTTGAACACACATAACTCGTTTAGTTTTGTAATTTCATAGCTGAAGAGAAATTTTGCCCCAGGATAAATCATACCTTGATTCTCACTAATGACTGATTTAGAAGACATTTCAATGAAACCATGGATTTTAATCTTTAGAATTATTATACCAAATTTTGAAGCTATTGAGATGAAATCAATGTATTTTGTTTGTAAGTTGAGTGTGAATTTTGGTAGGCCAGGGTCAGAAAACTAAAAGCTATGAACTGAATATTTGGGTACCCCAGAAAATTCTTATGCTAAAATCCTACTCCTAAATGTGATGGTATTAGGAGGTGAGGCCTTTGGAGTATAATTAGGTTATGAGATTAGAACTTCCATCATTGTTATTTTACTTCCTTATAAAAAGATAGAAGAGAACTTGTCTCCTTTCTCTGTTGTTACGTGTAGTATAGAAATAGAGGAGAAGGAGGCTATCTATAAGCCAGGGTTGGGCTCTCTCTTGACACTTACTGGACTGGCACCTTGTTCTGATATTTGTAAGTATCCAGAACTGTGATAAATAAATTTCAGATGTTCAACCACATGGGTTATCCATAACATTCTGTTATAGCAGCTTGACTAGACTAAGAAAATGATAAATGCATAATGATCAAGATCTGATCACAAAAGAATCTGAGTTATTCTGTTTGTCTCCTCAGGTAAAACAAAGTAGGACTCTTTGCTTTTCTATGTATCTAAGAATAAAAAAGTCAGTGAGGGATGACTGGTCTCCATTCTCACTTTTAAATAACTTTGGAGAAACTGTGACTAAGGAAAGAAAATTTTTCCTCTGATCATCAGACTCAACGGGTAGGTGTGCAGGGTGGATATGGGTACTATAAAACCTCTGAGCTTTTGTCTGGGGCTCTACAATCAATGTTATATCCAGACTATCATTACAGTTCCCTGAGACCCAAAGCAGTCAATTTTTTCCATGACTAGCAAGGTGGGGGTTTATATAGCTCAGACATGTGTCAGCAGAAGCTATCAATGTGGAATTTACGACAAGCTACCTTTATCCCATAGGAAAAGTGTTCAGACTATCAAAAAGCTTCCAACCTGAACTAAGAATTGGAGGTTTAGGCTAGATGTCCATTTTCTCTTTTTATCTGTGAGTCCAATATTATGTTAAAGAATGCTACTTCAAATAAAATTTGGAACTGACCCTGGGATGACTTAAATAGGCCATAAAAACAAAGTTAGTTCAAATAAATCATCTATATCAGAAGTAAAGTGGGACCACAAGAATATCTAAATGTGTGTACCATAATGACCCATGGTATGTCATGGAATTGGTCAAATTATTAACTAAACTTTCTAGCAAACAGTCTAAAAAGGCCTATTCCACAATCTCCCCCACTCCTTTTTTTTCTTCAATATTTTCCTGAACAATGTCCCTAAGAAACAATAGCAGCTTCAATGAGAGTGATGTAGCATGGCTGCTGTCATCTCAGTATAATACGTCCCTGCAGGCCAGATGTGGTGGCTCATACATATAATCCTAGTTACTTTGGAGATGGAGAGAGAGGGACTCTGGTTGGAGGCTAACCTGAGTGAAGTTAGCAATTCTGCATCACAAAAACAAGCTGGACATGGTGGTGCATTCCTGTGGTTCCAGCTATTTGGGAAGAGGGAGAAACAGGCCAGCTGCACAAAAGCACAAGTCCCTATCTGAAAAGCAAACTAAGACTGAAAGGTCTTAAGACATGGCTGAAGTGGTAGAGTGCCTGCCCAGCAAGTGGGAAGCCCTGAGTCCAATCCCTGGCATAAAAAGTCTTCTCTCCAGGAAGAGTCAGCTCTTTCTCCTCTTATGTCAATATTATTTCATTCCTTGGTGTTTGATAGTAAGTCTTTTCCAGTTTTGAGATTATGTTCCTAAAATTTTCCATGGCAGCATTTGTGATTGAGGGAGGTCAGTACTTAATAGTAAAATGACCAAAATTTGATGATATGAGGTCAGATTTTCACCAAAATAATTCAAAAAAGAAAGATAAATGTTAACATCAATGAAGCATGTTGGTAATGTCAATTTGAATGCAAAGTGAGAACTCTTTGAGGAGCTTCCTTCCCCTATGCCCCTAAGTTTGAATTTATAATTTCATTTTATTTTAGTTCAGCTATATGAATAGCAGCTGTCATTTTTTTTATCTCAAGTTCTCTTACCTAAGTGCATAATGTCTTATTGCAACAATTTTCATAGCATTATTTTCAGAACACTAATATGTTTCCCCCACAAAATGTCCTCTGTTGTCCAAAAATAGAGCAGGAGTTATTAATTACTATGGTCTCATTTTTGGAATTTCTACATTCTTGTGTTAAAAAACCACAAGATCAGCAGTGTAAAAATTCCCTTGCTTTTTGACTTAACTTAATAGTTTGATATATATTTGAAAAATAATTTGATTGTATGTAAGTGTATGTGTGTTGTGTGTATTTGTGTGTAGTGTTTGAGGCATTCATGAAAATCCTTTGGTAACTACTTTGGGGGAGTCCATCCTAATGCATCAGAATATTAGGAGTATTATACTAAATTATATTGATATATCTGGAATAATATTAAATTTACAAGGTAATGAGTAAGTGCTTCTATTTAAAATAACTATCTTCTAGTCATTTTCCCATATCTCTTCCAGATCCCTAAAAATCCTCTTACACTTATAATCATCAAATTTGCAGCCATCTGTAGAGCTCAGTCAATTTTCTTCTTCAGAAGCATTGTGTAATGTAATTTGACTTTTCCTCAACTCATTCTTCTTTCTCTAATAAAACATAGTGAGAAATGTCTGTCATCTATCTATCTATCTATCTCCTATCTGTCTGTCTATAAAATGAACAGTATGGAAACTTATATTTTTATTTTAAAGCTAAGAGCTTTTAGCTTAATTTCTAGCCCCAGCTACTTATCTTGGATCTGCTTCCATCAGATTCTCATCTGTCCTCCTGGCTTTCTTTCCTGCACTGCTCTCACCTCAAGGTTATGCATGTCCTTTATCAAACTGGCCAGGCTATATTGACCTCCAGTTTGACACAGATTTCTATTATCATCTCACCTCAACAGACTGTTTTTTGGTTTGACTTTAATATGTCTTTCTTGCCTTTAGATTCTGGTGCCAAAGGGGAAAAGAAAATCCTGCTAGTAATCTTGGTTGAAAGCTAAAATAATGATATTCATGTAATTTGAAATGCAAGGAAAATAAATATTTCTAGGTTAGGTATTTTATTTTTTTTCACTAATTAGGAACAAGATAATTTAGAAAGATAATTGTCATTCTGTCTTGGGATTCTATTATAATGGATGACTGCCTAAGTGTTAATTCAGGAGAAATAGACCCCAGGGGGTAGGGGGTTTGAGAGTAGATATTTGCAGATTCTGAGTCAGCAGTAAAGCCTTATTTTCTTTATGGAACCTAGCATTAAAAACTCTAAAAGATTTGATATAATTTGAAATTATGAAGTAATCATTCAATTAAATACTGAATTCTTTCATTCTTAGTACTGTATATGCCCAGATTATGCATCTTTACTATTCAAAAGTAGAGGAGAAATTAAAAAGGATAAATGGCTTTGTAAAAGGTAAAGAAAAAAAGAGTGAGAATGAGGGGTTTAATCTGATTAAAGTATAATATAGTCATGTGTGAAAAATTCCTTTGAATAATGAATATACACTTAAGAAATGAAGGACAGGAATGTAAAACAGATCCTATGTGGGGATTGGTATTAGTGGGAGGGTGGAGAATGACAGAGAGGGTAAAGGAAAGTAAATATGGTCAATGTACTTTATATACTTATATGAAAATAAAACAATGAAACATGTTGAAATTCCTTTAAGAAGGGAGAGGAGGGATAAGGGAAAATGACAGAGGGGGCGGTGAATCTAACCAGGGTACATTGTAAGCATGTCTGGCAATGTCACAATGAACCCCCCCCTCAACTAATACATGTTAATAAAATTTTTTTAAAAAGTAGATTGAAAAAAGTTAAAGGAGATTTTTAGCATAAAAAGTCTTTAAAATCAATGATGAAATTAATAATTTATTCTAAAGTATACTTGGCACATATCATGTGCTGGGCACACATGCAAGAGGCTACATTAAATCAGAATTCATTCTTGTCCTCAAAAAAGCAATGACTTATGAGATTGCTGGATGAACTTGTGTGTTAGTCAGATTTCAGTTGTTGTAACAAAATACCTGAGAAAATCAGGATAAAGGATAAAGGGAAGAAAGATTTATTTTAGCTAATGGTTTCAGAGATTTCAGACCATGGTTCATTTGCCCCATAGCTTTGGGTCTGTGCAAGGCAGACCATCATGATAAGGAACTGCTTACCTTATAGCTAATGGGAAACAGAGAGGAGAGAGAGAGAGAGACAAAGAGAGAGAGAGAGAGAAGGGGCTGAGATCTCAACATCGCTTTTAAGGACACACTCCTAGTAAGCTCACTTCTTTCCAGACCCCACCTGATATCAGTTCTCAATAGCACCATCAGCTGGAGACCAAGCCTTTAACACATGAAACTTTGGGGGGGAATACTAGATCCAAACTATAACAACTTGTAGATTGAGAAATTATTCCTAGATTGGAAATGTTAGCATGTCTTCCTTTTCCTACCAAGAACAAAATAATAATATAGAATCCCTCAGATACCTGAAGAAGAAAGGAGAAAACTGAAATCTATAACTGAAACCTTAGATATTACACAGGCAGAAGAGAATATTGAGGTCTTGCTTCTTTGGAGGTGAAATAAAGTATAATCAGCTATTGTTTTCCATGTGTGGTATTGAAATTATTTGAGTGATGTGGGGAGTGTGAGAAATTTTATGTATTATTATAATCTTTAATACAACCTTTGCTTGTATTTATTTGGCATAGAGTCAATCCACATTCCCTGTGTTCTAAAGTATGGGTGACGGTATATAAAAGAAATGTTTTGTCTTAAAAACAAATTAGTTAGTAGAAGCCAATGATCCATAATAATTTGTTTGGAATTGAGGTTCAAAAAGCATATGGGACTTGGCATTAGAATACAGAGGTTGTTCAGTAGTGATGGAAACGTGTGTTGCTTTTGGAATGACATTTAATCCCCTCATCTTCTCACTCCTCCAAATGACAAGTCTGGGAGAAGTCTATGGATCCCTGCCAGCTTTGCAATTTGGAACTTTGCATTTACATTCATAATGGTGTCTGAAGACAAAAGGTACTATCTGTTATTTTGCTGCTTATTTCTCTCCTTTCCAATGTGAAACATCAAAAACAATCTAAGATTAGCCACAAATAAAGTTTTCTATTTTTCAATTTCCTAAAAATTATTAAATGATTTAGAGTTTAGAATCAATAGCTGAATTAAAAAAAGATGAATTACGGAGTTCTACCTCAATGTAGATATGTAATTGCTGTTATCAATGATATGATAGCAGCAATTATATGCTAGCACATCATAGAGTTTTAGGAAAAATTAATTTTGTAGAGGAGAAAAATAATGTTGCATTAATTCTTTTATTATATAAATGCATTTTATATCTTCAGTAGATTTTTATCTCTATTCAGAAAAGAACAGATCAGAAATCTGGCAGATTATCACAATTCTTTCTATGTGCCACAGATGAAACACTGTTTGTGATAAGTCATTTGCTGTTAATTGCTAATTTACCTTTAAATTATTTAGTAGTTTTGATTTTGAATCTACAACACCTAGAGGCAATGATCTGCACTAGAAACTAACAGCCCATAAAAATTTGATTTTAATAACAGTCATTTGCTGTTAGAAGTTAAGTAATGAAAATGTTATCAATATAAATGTTTGGGAGGAGGAAAAATATTCAAGAACTAGTTAGGGCTTCTGAGTATAGAATTCGTTGAGTGAAAATTGATCCTTGATAAAATTTGTTTGGATACTTTAATTCCAAAATTTCCTGCCAACTAATAAGGCTCATATTTTGAAAAAAGTAACTAAACATGGAAGAGTTATTACATAACTAGAAAAATAGCATATATACAATTTAAATGAAAATAGAAGCTTCTTAAAATTTTTTGTTGGGGTTTGACCTAAAGGCTTTGCTCTTACAAAGCAGGAACTCCATTGCTTGAGTCACCTTTCCAGTCTATTTTGCCCTCCTTAGTGCAGAGATGAGGGTCTCATGAACTTTTTTTCTTATCTGGCCTAGAACCATGATCCTCCAAATCTCAGCTTCCCAAGCAGCTCGGATTTAGGTGTGAGCCACCAGCATCCCACTAGAAGCTGTTATTAATTGGCTTACAGTAAGCTTAGCACAAATCTGTGGATGTGCCCTCTGTATAGATAGGTATTGTGTTCAACATAAAAATGAATTAAATTTACTAACATGATATTTGCAAAAGGTAGCTGGGATGTAATTCAGTGGTAAACTGAATTGTAATATTCCTAACCTAATGTTATATCTAAAAGAAGGCATAACAGCATCAAAGTTCCATGGATGAATGTTTACATTTATCTTCTTTTATTTCCCTGGAGTGCTTTAATTCACTACTTGGTTTGAAAGTTAAAGGAGAAAGTACACATGGAATCATTCTGCCTTCCTACTTCCTACTATTCTTAACATCATCTTATGCTCATATGGAAACTTTAAATATACGGTTTTATATGTCTTTGCTAGGCCCTATTATGTCCCTAATATTACAAATACATTATTTGCTGAGTTTGAATACATAAACAAAATTTTTTATTATTTCATTGATTGAGCAGATGGGCGTTTATGTCATTTGTTAGATATTGGTACCGAATAAGCAAGTTGGTAATTACTCAATGAGGTGTTTAGTTTAATATTAGGTAGCATTTATGAGAAAAAAGAGGGAGACACTCATGTTTTAAGCAGGAAAGTGAGATGCACTTCAGGAAGACCACTTCTTTCACATGAGAGGAATGAGCTGCAATGGGATGGGCACAGTAATGAGATGCTCTTAGACTGCTGATAGTAACATAGGAGAGAGATGGTAGAACTAGGACAAGAGCAGTTGAAGAAGGTATATATGAGCTTTTAAGATTTTATAATGTTGGATTAGGAGGATTTGGAAAGCAATTGAATATAGTGTAAGAAATAATATTTTCTAGTTTTATAGAATGAGCAAACCAGGAATTTCAGACTCAATTTTTGCATGTTGAGTTTGGAACCTGCAGACATTAGAATTTGGGTCCTGCATTCCGTCTTAGAAAACCACCAGAGAACAGAGGTCAACCAGACAGGATAAGATGCCCAGTGATGGAATTCTAAAAAGCAGCAAGCCATAAGGAATGGATTAAAAAACAAAAGCCTTCAAATTAGAGAGGAAAATCATCCAAAGAATATTGAAAAACATTAAAGTTTTAAATGTGAGGCCACAGGCCTCACCTAACCAAAAATAAGTTCAATGGAAATAGAAGCACTGGAATTAAGAGTGTTTCCAGTTCACACCATTCAGAATAGTCATAATCTGTTTTCATTTTTGGCTACCAACTTCAAGATAAAATATATAAAGTGAAAAATCTAATGAATATTGTTTATGATCAGTAACTTGACTCAAATAAAAGCATCATTGAAATACATTCTCTGATATTTAAATAAAGAAGAATCACAAGATAAGGTAAACCAATGAGTTATATAGTCAGCTATGTATAAGAACGGCCCAAAAGATTTTGAGTAGTCCAAGGTGCAATCAAATGTTTATAAGACCGAAAACTTAGTGAGGCACAACTACAGCCTTTGTGTTCTTAAGAAAGCCTCTATTTATGCACTCTTCTTTGTTTCTTTTTTGAAGAAGCAACAGGTTAATGTGACAAAAAGTCTGGCCTGGCATACACAGAAGGCCAAAGAGGAGGATACATATAAATATATGTCTGTAAAACTTCCCCCTAAGAGACAGACTGCTCATGTCATGTTGACAAAAATTCTTGTCATGAGAGTGAGATTCTAGACTAAGGTGTACCTGTAACAGTGAAGCCTTCTTAAAGGTCATATTTTGATGCACATCAAACCAGCTTTGCCCTGACCAATGATTTTGAAACATCCTTCCCTCAAAAATTAAAAAGATAAGTTTTATTTTTCATTGATAAGTTACTCAATGATATATTTAAATAAATAGCATTTCTATGAATAATTCTAGTAGCACAGAATATCTTTCACTGAAATCATACCAAAGACTTTCAAACTTGAAATAGGCTTGGAGTTTACAAAGTCTGTTGTAATTTTTTTAAGATACAACTTTATACCTTTCTGGGAACATGTAGACCTTCCTTCCTCCCTTTTTTTTTGTTTATTTTACCAAGGCCACTAATAACTAACACTGGCAATTTACCTTGAGTATTTGAGTCACTTGTTGAAAGGATGATTCAGCAAGGAGTTATGGGTAGAATGCAGAATAAAAACAAATTCATCCTTTTTTTTTTAATACTGGAACTTAAACTCAGGATCTATACCTTGAGCCACTCTTCCAGTCCTTTTTTGTGATGGGTTTTTTTGGAGATAGGGTTTCAAGAACTATTTGCCCAGGTTGTCTTTGAACTGTAAATCTCCTGGTCTCTGCCTCCTGAATAGCTAGGATTACAGGCATGAGCCACTGGCACCTGGCAAACTCATCCTTCTGACTAGGAAAATGATTCACATATCCAGAACACTACTAATGGTGGGGAAGGGGAGATGATTTTTGAAAGAAGATCAATGTCCTTGACACTAACAAGGGATTTTACTGCAGGATCTGATTAGGTTTCTTGTCAAGGTCAGTTCAATTTTATAACTGGGATATGTGAAAACATTAATGTAAGGTAGTATTGATATATGACCCTCAGGATTAGAATCAAGTTCTGAACACCACCCATTTAGACATTCTATATTTTCCCAAATGATAAATTTAGCCCCAAAACACACTTCAATATTATTGAAAAACCTAATATCATAGTTTACCAGGGTTCCTAGATCTTGGGAAATTATCATCCATTCACTTCTGAGTGAGAAAGCAGCTGTGTTAGCTGCTTTCATTTATGTCAAGCAAATCCGTTAGAATTTTACTTCATTCTGTTATTAAGTCATTTATCTTTCCTCTCACCTACAGTTATTCTAGAGACCTTGCTGAAGTCTCCTCTTTGTTATGGCTTTAATTTAGTGTATAGATGACACCCTGCAGGAAAACATAATTAAGCATATGAGAAAGTTCCCTTTTTACACAAAAAAGTAAAAACGTGGTCAGCCACATTCATGATTTATTAAAATTTGGTCAAATAAAATATTAGAATTTGCATACAATATAAATATATATTTCAAGTTCCAATTCTTGTGAGCCTAAGAAAATACTTGAGTAGTATATTTCTTGTCTTCTTGTTTGCTAACTTTAAATGTACTGGGGAAATGAAAGGAGAGGATTATTGAGATGGATTATATAAACTGAGGTTGAGATTATCCTGATGTTTTATTTTATTTTTCTAAATGAAGGCAATGGTGGGTATTACTTCAACAGAAAAAGATATGTGAACATAAAAATGACATCAAATATAATTCATATTACATGTATGCAATCATAGACTAACTGTATAAAATACCTAATTAAATAGGTAATTAGACAAAGGCTTCCTGCAACAAACAGAGTATCCTGTAAGAACACCATGCTTTATCTTTATAATGTAGATGCTAGGATATTCACAAATTAGCTAATAATAGAAATTTCTTGATTTATTTTGGATAACTATATATTTCTCAATGACATTCTCTTCAAAGCACCATTATTACTTTATTAAATACTACTTTTGCCTATTTGAGCTTAACAAACAAAACTAATGGCATGAAAGAATTTAATTTCAGAGCTGAATGATAATTTGTTAGGCATTGTTAATTCAAATAATTCAAAGTTAATTATGTTTGCAATATTAGGAGTGTGGTAATTTTGTTCTGTTGAGCTGTATAGCATTTATGAAATTTTATATTCTGACTAAGCAAACCTGATTGATAAGCATATATCATGAACTCTAACATTTATAGGCAATGTTTTGTGTTTACACGTATATGTCTAATCAGATCATATTTTAAACTATAAGTCATACCTTGTGGACTTTGTGTCGACTTCATAGACTCTTGTTTCTCTCTTTAGGATATGTTCTTTCATCATTTTTATTATGAAGCTGAAATTTTCAGTCATCCTTTCCAATTGCAGTGTGTGTATGCGTGTGTGTGTGTGTGTGTGTGTGTGTGTGTGTGTGTGTGTGAGAGAGAGAGAGAGAGAGAGAGAGAGGGTTTTTGGTGTTTTTTTTAATTTTATTATTCATATGTGCATACAAGGCTTGGGTCACCCCCTCCTTACCACCCACTCCTCCCCCTCACTCTCTCCCCCACCCCCTCAATACCCAGCAGAAACTTTTGCCCTTATTTCTAATTTTGTTGTAGAGAGAGTATAAGCCATAATAGGAAGAACAAGGCTTTTTGCTGGTTGAGATAAGGATAGCTATACAGGGAGTTGACTCACATTAATTTCCTGTGAGTGTGTGTTATGTTCTAGGTTAATTCTTTTTGATCTCACCTTTTCTCTAGTTCCTGGTCCCCTTTTCCTATTGGCCTCAGTTGCTTTTAAGGTATCTGCTTTAGTTTCTCTGCGTTAAGGGCAACAAATCCTAGCTAATTTTTTAGGTGTCTTAAATATCTTCACCCCTCCCTTGTGTGCTCTCGCTTTTATCATGTGCTCAAAGGCCAATCCCATTGTTGTGTTTGTCCTTGATCTAATGTCCACATATGAGGGAGAACATACGATTTTTGGTCTTTTGGGCCAGGCTAACCTCACTCAGAATGATGTTCTCCAATTCCATCCATTTACCAGCGAATGATAACATTTCGTTCTTCTTCATGGCTGCATAAAATTCCATTGTGTATAGATACCACATTTTCTTAATCCATTCGTCGGTGCTGGGGCATCTTGGCTGTTTCCATAACTTGGCTATTGTGAATAGTGCCACAATAAACATGGGTGTGCAGGTGCCTCTGGAGTAACCTGTGTCACAGTCTTTTGGGTATATCCCCAAGAGTGGTATTGCTGGGTCAAATGGTAGATCAATGTTTAGCTTTTTAAGTAGCCTCCAAATTTTTTTCCAGAGTGATTGTACTAGTTTACATTCCCACCAACAGTGTAAGAGGGTTCCTTTTTCCCCTCATCCTCGCCAACACCTGTTGTTGGTGGTGTTGCTGATGATGGCTATTCTAACAGGGGTGAGGTGGAATCTTAGTGTGGTTTTAATTTGCATTTCCTTTATTGCTAGAGATGGTGAGCATTTTTTCATGTGTTTTTTGGCCATTTGAATTTCTTCTTTTGAGAAAGTTCTGTTTCATTCACTTGCCCATTTCTTTATTGGTTCATTGGTTTTGGGAGAATTTAGTTTTTTAAGTTCCCTATATATTCTGGTTATCAGTCCTTTGTCTGATGTATAGTTGGCAAATATTTTCTCCCACTCTGTGGGTGTTCTCTTCAGTTTAGAGACCATTTCTTTTGATGAACAGAAGCTTTTTAATTTTATGAGGTCCCATTTATCTATGCTATCTCTTAGTTGCTGTGCTGCTGGGGTTTCATTGAGAAAGTTCTTACCTATACCTACTAACTCCAGAGTACTTCCTACTCTTTCCTGTATCAACTTTAGAGTTTGTGGTCTGATATTAAGATCTTTGATCCATTTTGAGTTAATATTGGTGTAGGGTGATATACATGTATCTAGTTTCAGTTTTTTGCAGACTGCTAACCAGTTTTCCCAGCAGTTTTTGTTGAAGAGGCTGCTATTTCTCCATCGTATATTTTTAGCTCCTTTGTCAAAGACAAGTTGGTTATAGTTGTGTGGCTTCATATCTGGGTCCTCTATTCTGTTCCACTGGTCTTCTTATCTGTTCTGTGCCAGTAGCATGCTGTTTTTATTGTTATTGCTTTGTAATATAGTTTGAATTCAGGTATTGTGATACCTTCTGTGTTGTTCTTTTGACTGAGTATTGCCTTGGCTATTCGTGGCCTCTTGTGATTCCATATAAATTTCACGGTAGATTTTTCGATCTCTTTAATGAATGTCATTGGAATTTTGATGGGAATTGCATTAAACATGTAGATTACTTTGGGGAGTATCGACATTTTTACTATGTTGATTCTACCAATCCATGAGCATGGGAGATCTCTCCACTTTCTATAGTCTTCCTCAATCTCTTTCTTCAGAAGTGTATAGTTTTCCTTGTAGAGGTCTTTCACATCTTTTGTTAGGTTTACACCTAGGTATTTGATTTTGTTTGAGGCTATTGTAAATGGAATTGTTTTCATACATTCTTTTTCCGTTTGCTCATTGTTAGTGTATAGAAATGTGAATGATTTTTCTATGTTGATTTTATATCCTGCTACCTTGCTATAGCTATTGATGATGTCTAGAAGCTTCTGAGTAGAGTTTTTTGGGTCTTTAAGGTGTAAGATCATGTCATCTGCAAATAGGGATATTTTGACAGTTTCTTTACCTATTTGTATTCCTTTTATTCCTTCTTCTTGCCTAATTGCTCTGGCTAGGAATTCCAGTACTATGTTGAATAGGAGTGGAGATAGTGGGCATCCTTGTCTGGTTCCTGATTTTAGAGGGAATGGTTCTAATTTTTCTCTGTTAAGTATAATGCTGGCTGTAGGTTTGTCATATATAGCTTTTATAATGTTGAGGTTTTCCTTCTATTCCTAGTTTTCTTAGAGCTTTTATCATGAAATGGTGTTGGATCTTATCAAAGGCTTTTTCTGCATCTGTTGAGATGATCAAGTGGTTTTTGTCTTTTCTTCTGTTAATGTAGTTTATTACATTTATTGATTTTCGTAGGTGGAACGACCCCTGCATCCCTGGGATGAAGCTTACTTGGTCATGGTGAATAATCTTTTTGATGTGTTGTTGAATTCCTTTTGCCATTATTTTGTTAAGGATTTTTGTGTCAATGCTCATTAAAGAGATTGGCCTATAGTTTTCCTTTTGAAGGTGTCTTTGCCTGGTTTTGGGATAAGTGTAATACTGGCTTCATAAAATGTGTTCAGCAGTTTTCCTTCCCTTTCTATTTCATGGAACAGTTTAAGGAGGGTTGGTATCAGTTCTTCTTTAATGGTCTGATAGAATTCAGGAGAGAATCCATCAGGTCCTGGACTTTTCTTTTTGGGTAGACTCTTGATTGCTGCTTCAATTTCATTTTGTGTTATAGGTCTATTCAGGTGATTAATTTCCCCTTGGTTCAGTTTTGGATGATCATATGTATCTAGAAATCTGTCCATTTCTTTAAGATTTTCAAATTTATTTGAATATAGGTTCTCAAAGTAGTCTCTGATGATTTCCTGGACTTCCATGGTGTTTGTTGTTATCTCCCCTTTTGCATTCCTGATTCTACTAATTTGAGTTTTTTCTCTCCTCATTTTAGTCAGGTTTGCCAGGGGTCTATCGATCTTGTTTATTTTTTCAAAGAACCAACTTTTCGTTTCATTAATTCTTTGTATGGTTTTTTTGGTTTCTATTTCATTGATTTCAGCTCTTATTTTTATTATTTCTCTCCTTCTATTTGTTTTGGGATTTGCTTGTTCTTGTTTTTCTAGGAGTTTGAGATGTATCATTAGGTCATTGATTTGGGATCTTTCAATCTTTTTAATATATGCACTCATGGCTATAAACTTTCCTCTCAAGACTGCCTTAGCTGTGTCCCATAGGTTCCGGTAGGTTGTGTTTTCATTTTCACTGACTTCCAGGAACTCTTTAATTTCCTCTTTTATTTTATCAATGATCCATTGTTCATTAAGTGATGAGTTATTTATTTTCCAGCTGTTTGCATGTTTTTTGTCTTTACTTTTGTTGTTGAGTTCTACTTTTATTGCATTGTGATCAGATAGTATGCACGGTATAATTTCTATTTTCTTATATTTGCTGAGACTTGCTTTGTGCCCTAGGATATGATCTATTTTGGAGAAGGTTCCATGGGCTGCTGAGAAGAGTGTCTATTGTGTAGAGGTTGGTTGAAATTTTCTGTAGGCATCAACCAGGTCCATTTGATCTATTGCATATTTAGATCTTGGATTTCTTTATTGATTTTTTGTTTGGATGACCTATCTATTGATGATAATGGGGTGTTAAAGTCTCCCACAACCACTGTGTTGGCGTTTACATATGCTTTTAGGTCTTTCAGGGTATGTTTGATGAAATTGGGTGCGTTGACATTGGGTGCATACAGGTTGATAATTATTATTTCCTTTTGGTCTATTTCCCCTTTTATTAGTATGGGATGTCCTTCTTTATCTCGTTTGATCAATGTAGGTTTGAAGTCTACTTTGTCAAAGATAAGTATTGCTACTCCTGCCTGTTTTGGGGGGTCGTTGGCTTGGTAAATCTTCTTCCAGCCTTTCATCCTAAGCGTAGGCTTATTTCTGTTGGTGAGATGGGTCTCCTGTAAGCAACAAATTGTTGGATCTTCCTTTTTAATCCATTTTGTCAAGCAGTGCCTTTTGATGGGTGAATTAAGTCTGTTAACATTAAGCATTAGTACTGACAGGTATGTGGTGATTCCTGTCATTTAGTTGTCTTAGTTGTTTGAAGGTTTGATTGTGTATACTTAACTTGAGGTTACTCTCTACTGTCTAGCTTTGTCTTTTCCTGTGGTTTGGTGCTGCCTGTCTTTTCATGGTTAAGTTGGGTTTCACTTTCTGTGTGCAGAATCCCTTGCAGAATCTTTTGTAGTGGTGGCTTTGTGGTCACATATTGTTTTAGTTTCTGCTTATCATGGAAGACTTTTATTGCTCCATCTGTTTTGAATGATAGTTTTGCTGGGTAGAGTATCCTGGGGTTGAAGTTATTTACATTCAGTGCCCAGAAGATCTCACCCTACGCTCTTCTTGCTTTTAATGTTTCTGTTGAGAAGTCTGCTGTGATTTTGATGGGTTTACCTTTGTATGTTACTTGTTTTTTTTGTCTCTTACAGCCTTCAATATTCTTTCCTTAGTTTCTGAACTTGTTGTTTTAATGATGATATGTCATGGAGTAGTTCTATATTGATCTGGTCTTTTGGTGTCCTGGAGGCCTCTTGCATCTATATGGGAATATCTTTCTCAAGATTTGGGAAATTTTCCGTTATTATTTTGTTGAATAGATTACGCATTCCCTTCGCTTGCACCTCTTCTCCTTCTTTGATGCCTGTGATTCTCAAGTTTGATCTTTTGATGGATTCTGTGAGTTCTTGCATTTTCTTTTCACAGGTTTTGAGTTGTTTAATTAATAGTTCTTCGGTTTTTCCTTTAATTACCATTTCATCTTCAAGTTTGAGATTCTGTCTTCTGTTTGTTCTATTCTGCTGGATTGGCCTTCCGTTTTGTTTTGCAGTCTGTTTCATTCTTTTTTCTGAGATTTCCCATATCTTGGTGGTTTCCTCTTTAATGTTGTCTATTTTTGTCCTGAGTTCATTTATCCATTTATTCATTGTGTTCTCTGTTTCACTTTGGTGTTTATACAGTGCTTCTGTGGTTTCCTTTATTTCTTCTTTTGCTTTTTCAAATTCTCTATTTTTGTTGTCTTGGAATTTCTTGAGTGTCTCCTGTACATTTTGGTTGACCCTATCCAGTATCATCTCTATAAAATTCTCATTGAGTACTTGTAGTATGTCTTCTTTTAAATTATTCTTGTGGGCTTCATTGGGTCCTTTGGCATAGTTTATCTTCATTTTGTTGGAGTCTGGATCTGAGTATCTGTTCTCTTCATTCCCCTCTGGTTCCTGTACTAATTTTTTGCTGTGAGGAAAGTGGTTTCCCTGTTTTTTTTGTCTTCCTGTCATTGTCTTTGGTGTTGTTACTGTCCCTGTACTGTGTGCAATTAAGTATTTTCTAGCTTGTAATAATAACAATGGTAATATTTAGAATGGAAGGGTGAGCTGAGATGGAAAGCAAGAAGTTAAAGAAAGGGGGAAAACAAATACACAGACAAGAAGGAGAAAACAGAACAAGGTATCAGACAAGAAAGTTTCAAAGGTATAAACAGGGAGCGTTAGTGTACTAATTGACAGTAAGCTGAACAGACATTAGAGAGACAGAGAGAGGATTGAAAATCAAAAATAAAAAAAAGGATAAGAATAAAAATAAAAAATAAGTAAATGAAAGAAATATCTATATATAAAAATGAATTAAAATAAAATGAAAAATATAAAATTAAAAAAAAAAAACCAAAGAACCAAAAAACCAAAAAACCAAAAATCTTCCAAGTTCAAATGCAATGAAGTTTCAGTCTTAATAATTTGGGTGTCTGTCTTAGTCTCCAGTCCTGGAGTTGGTGCCTCAGATGTTGTTCTGTAGTTGTCTCATCAAAGGGGATGCATAAAGTATAACAAAACTACACTCACACACACACAGAATAAAAAAAAAAAGCCCCACCAAGTGTCCCCAGTTCAAATGCAATACAGTTTCAGTAAGTTTTTCAGCATGCAGGTGTAATTCGGTTGTTCTCTCATCAAAGGTAGGGAGAAAAAGAAAAAAAAAGAGTCTGGAGACAGTTCTGAGAATGGTATCTGCAGCTGTGGCTTGCCTGTCCACTGCTGTCAGCCTGCTGTTGCTGGCAGCATTATTTATGCAGATCTCTGGGGTGAGCTTAGCACTCATCTGGCCCCAAAGACTTTATTTGCTCAGAGTTCTCCTGGGCGGGTGCCTCCGCTACAAGCTTTTCCCTTTCCAAGCACACTGGGAAAGGTGACACTGCACTCACGTTGTCAGGCCTGTGTGTTTATTTACAGTTCATGTGGGAGGTGAGTCTTCCCCCCTCTCCTGTGGATTTTTCCTCCCTCCGCTACTCTCACAAGCTTTCCCGCTCCTGGTTGCTGGGCACGCGCCCCTGCTCCCGCCAGAGCCTCTCTGGCCCACCCTGCTTGTTTATTTACAGTCCTGGGATGGATTCCCTTCCCCCAATCTTTGGTGCTCAGGGTGCCCCACCCTCTTTCCCTCGTGTCTTTATTGTTCTTATTGCTTATTACTCAGTTTCTCTTTTTTCCCCGGGTTGAGGCCAGTCTGTCCAGGGGCCTATGCTGCTCTGGCCCAGGCTTGTCTGTGGGAGTACCGTGGTACCGTGAAGCTCACCTGGTCCGCGTCTTCCCAAGCCATCTGGGCCTGGGCAACTGGCTGCCCGGGGGCCCTCCTGGTTTCTCCGTTTAACGTGAAGTGGAGATTGTCTGCGCTGGCTGGAGGTATGGAGGGGTCAAAGTTATGCCTCTTCTCGGTGATTATGCCTGCAAAGTGTGTCTCCAGCATCTCTCCAAGATTTCACTATAGGAGGCTCGCTTTCTGCTTCCTCCCTCTAGCCGCCATCTTGGAATGTCCACCTGGTGATTTTTTTGACCTTAGTTTTATCTATCAAATCTGACAAAGAAATGGAATCAATTAGCTTCTAAAGACCCTTAATGGTCAGGTATGGTAACTCATGTCTATAATCTCAGTTATTTAGGAGGCAGAGATTGTGCAGATCATGGTTCAAGGCCTGCCAGGGCAAAAAGTTAGCAAGGCCCCATTTCAACAGATAACACAGGGACACTATAGCTTACCCATCACTTTTTCAAAGAGGACTCCATGATAAGATTTTGGAAACTTGTTCACATATCCTAAGTACTAGGACTTAAACTCAAGGCCTATCAAAATTAATAATAATAATATATTTATTTAAATATATTCATATAAAATCTATATTTATTGATAATATTAATAATAACAACAAATTTAATTTCCCCAAATGTGAATTCAAGGTTCGTCTATTAAGCAACAGTGTGTTTCTCCTAATTAAGCTTTAAATAACATTGAAAACTGCTACTTTTGGTGTGTTGAAAACAGACATTAGGGAAACCACTCCAGTTTTCAGGAAACACAGGGATACCATATCTTACCCACTACTTTTTCAAAGAGGACTTCATGTTAAGAGCTTGGAAACTTGTTCACATTTTACTGCCTGTTAAATAAGAAAAAACACCTTGGGATGTGATAGGTAGAAGTGAAAATAAAAAAGAACACTCTATAGAGTAGGTTTATCCTGGGTCAGCACTTTGCATGCTATGACCCTGAGCCTTTAATGGTTTGTAAATTCTATTTTAATTCTCCAAATCTATTTGTTTACCCTGAGACCAATAATAGAACTGCCATTTTTTCTTTTCTTTTTCTTTTTTTGGTTGTACTGCAGTTTGAATTCAGGGCTTTGCACTTGCTAGGTAGGCTTTCCAGCCTTTGAGCCATGCTTCCAGTTCAAAACTGGTAATTTTTGAAGTTGAACTCTTCATTAAATTTTTTCTAATTATAATTATAAAAATGTCTTTAGATATTCCCTGTTTCATTTCTGAGTTGCCATTATTAACATGTTTTAAGAGATCATACTTACAGCTAAATAAGCAAAGTAGTCATTGCTATTTTGTTAACAGAATAAAATAAAATTCATAATATTGTATAGTTTCTTTACAAACTGTGAACTATTTGCTAATTTACTGTTCTTATTAAAATTTGTTTTTTTTTTAATGAACATTATTTTCTTGTCTGTACTTGCAAGAGACAGATCACACCCATTTCATAAGTTAAACATGAAAAGTTTTATTGAAAAAATGCTTTGCCATCCATTTTGCTGTATTATTTAAAGATTGCCTGAGTTTGATTAGATTTTCTGGTTAATTGTGTTCTAGGTTTAAATCTTCATCCTGTTCACATTGGCTAAAGAGTTTTGTAGCTTAGAGAAAGATAATTAAGCAAAACTTTGGTACAGAGAAAATCTCTTTAAAAGAACAAGTTCATTTTTCATTTCAAAATTCTGTATTGCCAGTGGCTAGGGACCTTGGCTAGACACCTCTGGACCCGATAATGTTAATTTCTTTCCCTTTGGGTGTCGTAGACATAAAGCAGTTATTCAAGGCTACTCAGAGCATCCAGCAGACACAGGTGTTCAGAGAGCAAAGCTTCTTTCTTAGACCTGTTGTCACTAATGGGTCCTACATTCTACTGCATTAAAGATGCTGGGAGAGTCTAATTTTCTATCTGAAAGTAAAATTTTCTTCTGTTAGAAGGGAAAATTATTGCCCATTAAATACCATAATTCTCCCAGTTGTCCCTTGCAATAGAAATGGAAGTTCTGTTAAGTATTTAAAGCTACCAAGAATGACTGCTGATGAGAAAAGACATTGAAACAACATGGGCAATGAAAATCAAATGTAAACTAGGGAGAACAAAATTATTTCTGATAAAAAGCCCATTGCTTGAGCTAGCTAGAGCAGAACCTTGCATTTTGAATGCTCTCTATTCATAGGCCTATCTTCCTATAATGCATGCATCTTTCTCTCCGTGACACTCTTTCTCAGTCCATGTGCTACCTACAATATACAAACAATATTATTTACTCTGGATTTCCAAGGCCGGTACTTTGAATTTAGCATGAGTTAATAAACATCAAAAGTTATTTCTGATTAGCTGACTCAATTTGTTTTCTCCCACTTTATAGGTTTTCTCCGCACTCCATGGATTGTTTCCTTTCTGTGCAGAACTTTTTACACTGATGTAACTCTACTTATTAATTTTTGCTTTTGTTTACTGTGCTTTGTGGTCTTCTCCAAAAAATCTTTGCCTATTTCAAGGTTTTGAAGCATGTGTCAAGTGTTGTCTTCTAGTTTTATTGCTTCAGGCTTGCATTTAAGCATTTAGTCTATTTTGAGATGGTATTTATACCTGGTGAGACATGGGAGTCTTATTCCATTTTTCTGTATGTGAATATCCAATTGTCATAGGACCTTTTATTGAAATGATGACTGCTTTTCCTATGCATTTTCTTGGCACTTTTATCAAGAATTAGTTGGCCATCATTTAGGATTTTAGGATTTCTATTCTGTCTCATTGATCTGTCTGTCTGTTTTTATATCAACATCATGCTGTGTTGATGACTATAGCTTTGTAGTTAGGGGCAATATAATGCCTCCTGCTTTTTTGTTGTTGTTGTTGTTCAAGATGGCTTTGGCTATTTTTTGTGGTTCCATATATTGTTTTTTCTAATTCTTTAAAGACTGTCATTGATATGTTGTAAGGATTGTTTTGAATCTGTAGGTTGCTTTAGGAAGTATGGACATTTGAACAATATTGATTCTTACAATCTGTTAAATACAGGATTTCTTTCTATTTCTTTGTGTCCTCTTCAATTTCTTTCATCAATGTTTTGTGAGTTTCAGTATGAAAACCTTTCATCCTTTTGTTTAAACTTATTCCAAGGTATTCTATTTGTCATGTAGCTATTGTAAATGGGATTGCCTAATTTTTATTTCAGATAATTACTATTGGCATGTAGCAACACTAATGACTTTTGTATGATGATTTTTTTGTCTTGCAACTTTGCTGAATTAACTTAAAACTTCTATAAGGTACTTTGAGGAGTCTGGGGTTTTCTATATATAAGATCATGTCATCTGCAAACTTTGACAACATGGATGCCTTTTAGTTTTTTCTCTTGCCTGATTTCTCTGGTTAGGACTTTCTGTACTGTTTTGGATAAAAGTAGTGGAAATGGGTACCCTTGTCTTGTTCCAGATCTTGGAAAGCTTTCAGCTTTCCCTATTCAGTATAATGTTAGCATTTGACATATGTTAAATGTATAGATTTATTCCTTCTATATCTAATTTGTTTTCATCGTCAAGAGATGTTAACTTTTATCAAATGCCTTTTCTGTATCAATTTTGAAATGATCACATGGATTTTGTGCTTAATTCTGTTGTTGTAGTTTATCATACTTGTCGATTTGCATATGTAAAATCATCTTTACATTTCTGGGATGAATCTCAATTGATCATGGTGCAGAATCACTTTAATGTGCTATTGAATTTGGTTCACTAATATTTTCTTGAAGATTTTTACATCTTCAAGTATATCTGCCTGTAATTTTCTTTTTCTGTAGTATCCTTATTTGATTTTAATATCAAGGTAATCCTGCTCTCATAGAATGTGTTTGGAAGAATTCCAAAAGAATACCTCATCTATTGTTTTTAATAACTTAAAGAGAATTGGTATTAAATCTTCTGTAATTTTTTGGTAGAAGTTAGTAATGAAGCTGACTTGTCCTGGCCTTTTTCTAATGGGAGACTTTTGTTCTTAATTTGATAGCATTGACCTTTTTGGACTGTTCAGGCTTTCTATTTCTTTCTGAGTTAATGATGGATCAGGCACATGTGTCCACAAATTTGTTCATTTCTTTTAGGTTATCAAATTATAATTGTTCATAATAATTTCTAATGATCCTTTGCATTTCTGTGGTAACAAATGTAATGTCTATTTTTTCATCTCTGTTTTTATTTGAGTTTTGTCTTTGTATTCTTAATCTAAATAAGGGTTTGCTTTTCAAAGACCAGGCTCTTTGTTTAACTGATCTTTTATATTATAGTTTTAGTTTTATTTAATTTATTTAAGTGCTGGTCTTTATTATTTCTTTTTACTAATTTGGGGTTTGTTTGTTCTTATTTTTCATTCATTTTTGTTAGCATATAGTAATTAACAGAATAATGTGTTTCATTATGAGATTTTCATATATGTATATAATGAAAACCTTTGTTGATTTTCTGGCTGGATGATCTTTCCATTTCTGAAAGTAGAGTGTTAAAGTCCCCAAGTGTTATTGTATTTATCATCCCCATTGCTCCCTCCCAATGTTTGTTCTTTTTCTAGTACCAGGCTATTTATTTGAAATCATTCCGCTTCTTAGTATAGTCATTGATTATTACAAATTTCTTTTTTTGTAGTGGTTTTGTTGTATCCCATAGATTGTGATATGTGTCTCCATTTTTAGTTGTTTCAAGAAAATTTTAAATTTCCTTCTTGATTTCTTCTTTGATCCCTTGATTGTTCAAGAGTAGGTTATTTAATTTCCATGTATTTGTATGGTTTCTAAAGTTTGTCTTGTTATTGGTTTTTATCTTTATTGCATTGTGGTCAGATAGGATATGTGAGATGATTTCAGTTTTTAAAAATTTGTTGTGATTTGCTTGTGACCTGTTATATAAACTATCCTGGATATTGTTACATATGCTGGTGAGAAGGATGTATATTTAGTAGCTGTTGGATGGAAGATTCTGTAGATGTCTATCAAGTCCATTTGATCTAGGATGCAATTTAACTCTTCAGTTTCTTTGTTGATTTTCTGTCTGGATGATCTGTTCCTAAAATCTTCAGGTGTTATTGTTTTGGAGTCAATCTCTCGCTTTAGGTCTATTAATATTTGTTTTATATATTTTGGTGCTCCATGAATATATAGTTGCTATTTTTAGTTGCTGAATTGACCCCTTTATCATTGTATCTCTTTTTCCTCTTTTGGTTTAAAGTCTGTATGATCTGTAATAAGTATGGGCATTCATATCAGTTAAGATTTTTAAAAATGTATTAAAGTATCATGCATATGACATAGAATGTACATAGCTATGCTTTATTTTTCAACTGAAAATAAATCATAATACTTAATTAATTTGAGGAATTCTACTAAAATTGACACATCCCCTAAAAATAACTACTGTAAGGTAAGCTAGTAAATCTTATTTACTTTATTTATATGCCTTATTTAGATATTGTACTGAGTCTTTGTTAAGCAAGTTTAACCTGATCACCCAGCTGGTGATAATTAAGTTCTACTTCACCACTGACATTGCAGATGGCAGGTGTTACCTTAGTCATTCATAATAAAAACAAAAAGGATGGCAAGAAGCCCTTCCAGATCAATTATAAAATAAATTTATTTTACTCTTTTTCCTAAGGGGAAAAGAAATTCAGCTCAAAAGACCAACAAATTCTATTTCCAAAATTAAATATTTAGAAAACATTTATCCTACAAATAGAGATTCTTGTATGTCTCTGATTATAGAATTTGTCTCTTTCTAATCAAGAGAGCAGAATAAACTAAAAAAAATATATTTAATTGTGCTCTCTTGAGAAAAAATATAACTTCTAACATTAGCTGTATATAGCTGCATCTACATATATATATTTTCTCTATCTATATAAATAGGTGTTATTTCTTTGAAGCTTTTGCATACCATGCAATAGATTCTCTTGCAAGTGTGCTGCTACTACTACTACTACTATTACTAATGCTATTATTATTAAATTGTCTGCTTGTAGTACTAGCTTCTCACCAGAAGCCTGTTAATATTGTCAGGGACTTCAAACAGAGTTTGTTAAAAAGGCCACAGGCATCCAGAAATCCAGGAACAAAAATCTCAGTAAGGGTATATTCTTCCCATGCCACATTAGATAGCACTGGAGTTATGAGGGTAAAGATTGCTTGTTTACTTTGTGATGCAAATGTAGCCTATTCCAGGGTATTCTTTTGTCATGGGCCAATTAGGCAGCAGCTGGAATCAATGTGGGATATGAGAGGAAACTCAGTGGGTCTACTGAAGCATTGCTACTCCAGGAACTCTAGCAGGACACCTACTTCAGAGAAAATCCTGGTCCTCTAATTCTCCCTGTTCTTTTTTAAAACTGCACTGGAGTTTCAGTGGAATTTCCCCCTGCAGTACAATATGGACTCTCATACTGAAAGCATTTGATGCTACAATAACAGCAACAGCAGCCTCAGCAGTTAGATAATGGCCTGAAATTTGAGACTGGGAAATATTTTTCTAGCAATGGGTGATAATGGATAATAAAGAGTGACTTCAGATTATATGAGACTGCAAGGGATCAATATTCTAAAATGCTTCTTAGAATTGATGCTGTTTTTATTGACAGAATACACATCACTGTGTCAATACCAACATAAACAGCAGATTGCAGATGTGCAAAACTGATCAAGGAAATTTGAGAGTCTCAAATCACTCCAATATTCATACTTCAACATGGGTTAATAGCATGCAACTAAATCAGAGGCATAAATTTTATTAAAATGGGTAAACCTATAGTTTTCAAATGGGTAAATCTATAGTCAGTGATGAATTAGAAATTGTGAATTAACTTATGATAGGCTACAGTAGAAGGTCTACTAAACTTTCAAGTCTCAGCTTTTCCCTTCAAGCATATGTTTTAATTGTGTCTAAATTTTATCCAGTGATGACTAGTTTATGTTTTCTCTCTATAGTTATGAAATCTTGTTAGGAATTGAATAAAATTGATGAAGGACAGGCAAATTCTTTAATTGTGAAGAAGTAGTGATGGATTGTTCACAGTTTGACTTGGTTATTGTATTATCTCACAGAGCTCAGTAGAATGTGCCTGACCCAATTAGAGTATTTTTCCTGTGAAATGAATTCAGTTATTATGAATCATCAGACTGCTCAATATGTGTGATTAGGTTGATTATTTTTCAATATTATAGATCTCTTTATTTTGAAATTTTTACTTATTTGGAGACTGGGAATCAGAAACATAGTATCTTCAGCAATAATAATGGCCTTAATAAGAATAATAATATAGAATAATATTGAAATATTGAAAGTCAGGTTTTTACAGTGCCTAATACATAGAGTTCCTGTCTATTTTCTTAACTATTGTCCCTTCTCTGTCTTTTATCTTCTATTATTTGATTTACCTTACCTTCACCTACTAATTCTTTCTCATCTGTTTTGTTCTTTTAAATTCTTTTAAAATAAAGTTGTACATTAAAGATAACTGAAAGTTTCGAGTCCCACAAAATCTCTTCAAGAAAATGTATGTCTGTACGTTGAATGGACCTTTGGAGAGCCATGTAAAATGGCTTCACATGAATAAGGCTCTGGAGTGCACAGCCTTGACAAATAAAAGCCAATCAGCTATTATGTGGTTTCAATCAGAAATGCTGAGATGCTATCCCAAGCTTTACAGAAACTAGAGAAAACTGTTTCAGCATTGAACCTGCTTATTATTTATCTTCTGTATTTGGAGCTGTAATCAGTGAAGAGAAGAGAGTTAATAAAACAACCAAGTGCATTATAGGTACAAATAGGAATTACTGTCAAGCTCACATGTGGAGATATGTATGAAGCTTTTTTGCCTTAGAGAAGCAACATTGTAGAGAAAGTTGTAGACATTCTGGTATCATTTCTCCTAAAAATTGAAAGATCAAACTCTGTTTATAAAATAGAACATAATTCCTTGCTGAATTTGGAAATGAGTTATCAAAGAAACTGTGTGGTCGATGCTACATGAGGTACATAAAACTCTGGAAACTAAAATATTTAAGAGATGGCCAGGTTAAGGGCTGGGCATGGTGGTGTATGTCTCTAATCCTAGCTACCCAGGATGTAGATGTTGGAGGATCACAGTTCAAGGTCAGCCCAGCCAAAGTTTGTATGATAGTCTGTTTGACAAATGAAACAAAAAAACTAAAAGCAAAAAAAAATTCAAAAGTATCAGGGACAAGGCCAGAAAGTAAGAGGCCATGAGCTCAAACCAAGCATGACAAATAACAACAAAAAAGATATATGGCCAATTTCTAAGTCCAGATTTTAAGGTTTAAAAAATATACAAACCAGATTAATTGTGAACTACAGTATTTTTCCAATATGATTTATTTATTCCAAGTCTCTCATTTCACAGTTTATACAATCTGAAAATGAAAATAATATCAATATCTGTTTAATAAGACTTTGGGGGATTAAATGAAGTAATAACATTTATTGGTACATAGTGTTCAAAAAGCATGACCTGTTACTGTTATGATGTATGTACTTACATTATATTATATTACCTACAGGGAACTATATATGATTGATTTATGAAACCCTCTTAACATGAATAAAATTAAAATGAGACCTGTTGAACATATTCTAGAAATGGGGGGAGAGGGAATGGGGAGAATGATTGAGGGGTGGATTCAACAATGACACATTGTAAGAACTGTTGTAAATGTCACAATGTACTCCCAGTGCAACAATAATAAATAAATAAATAAAATTTAATTTCTTCTAACAAAAAAAGAATATTATAAATAAGTTAAAAAGAGAATTGGACTCAATCACTCTTTGTGGGTTGGAGGCAGATGTAGGAAAGTCTTTGTGGAAGGTGGTATTTGAATAAGGTTTTAAAGATAGGTAGTGTATTGCCAAGTAGACAAAGGCAGGATTAATTTTCAATGCAGCTCAAATAACTTTACTCTGTTTATAGGTGGTCTGCATATTTTTCTCATAGCTACTGCATTAGTATTTTTTAATCTTTATCTGTATATGCAATACCTAAGTACCTTGTTACAAATGAAAATTCTGATTTGACAGGTATTGGTCAGGACTGAGGCTTGGCTTTCCTATCTGAGTGACATGGACCACACTTGAGTAGAAAGATTTTAGATTACAATATTCTCTGGAACCCTCAAATGGTCTTTATATATCTGTTAAGCCATTTTATTGGGAATGTGTATCCTTAAAGTTAAATCATGAAAAGAGTATAAAACTGTTACTATTCACTCAAGTCTTGACATGGACTAATTAATAATCTTTGGAGGATTTTATCTTAGTTAACTGGGAGTCCATGGAGGAGATAGGAGTGTAAGAAGCTCTCAAATTGTAGACACAGTTTTATGTATCTATGACTTTAACTTTAATAATTTTTAATGGAAGAGGATCTCTATCTTTAATCTTGCTCCTATCCCATTCTTCCTTTACCTGATTCATGTGAGTGAGTAAGTAAATCTTACGGAGTCTCTTCCCAGAGTCAGTTAAGCACACATCTCTTACAGCTATGGCCATCTGTCCTCACTGACTTACCTTTTTTTTTTGGGTGGCATTGGGGCTTGAACTCAGGGCCTCACACTTGCCAGGCAAGCACTCTGCCAGTTGAGCCACTCTGCCAGCCCTCCTAGCTAACTGATCTTACAGTTTTCTAGGTAGAGATCTAGAAGTGATTTTGCTCAAGTTGCTTTGAATAGATTCACTGGGATATACAAACAACAAACCCAGGAATTTAGGTCAGTAACTTGCTCTCAGAATATCTTCCACATGGCTAGAATCTATTGGCCATGGCAGTATGTTGTTAGCAACAGGAACAAGATTATGGTAACTGGAATCTGAAAAAAAAGTGGGAGAAGGGCAAATACATTTGGAAAGAGCTGCTGGGTCTTACTCCAATGAGCTATGATGCCTTGCTGGGACTTAGCCCTATTACATTCGTGAGACAATGGACATGTGTTCAGCAATATGGAAGTTAAACTAGAAGCAGAAAAGGAGGTTCTTTAAGGTATCAGAAAGAGACAGTCTTAAACATGGTGAGACAAAGATTTAGAAAAATTTGAAACTAAGAGTTTTCTAATAGTAGTTCTTTTCCACTGATACCCAAAAGACTCATTTGGAATTGGCAAGGTTGTACTCCTAATGCACTGGAAGTGTTTTTCCTTGAGAAACACATCCATCATTCAGGGATCTCATGTTATACCAAAAACCTGAGGCAGCCTCTTTGAGAGAACATAATTCATGATGGGTGGATCAATGGTCAGGGCTGTCTCCTGGCTCTAGGTCTCACTTTTGAAGTCTGAAAAGCTTGTGATCCAGAACCACAAAGCTGAAGGTCTCTGGCATACTTGATCTGGGCTGAGGTGATTTGTGCTTAGTCTCTACTTGAGCAGTGCCAGGATTAGCAGGTGACTGTGGCATTGTGGGTTTTGTTTGGAGTTAGCAGCTGCAGGGAGAAAAATCGTCTTGATTCTAGAGAGTTCTGGAAAGAATTAGGTGGCTTGACATGATAACAAAATGCTATCATTCTAATAAAGAAAACTCAAGTGTAAATCAGGAATCAGGATGAATATCTAGTCATGTGTATTTTATGCACAGGCTGGAAGTCAGTCGGGAAGAAAGGCTGAAGCTTAGTGAGTATGCAAATGAATACTGGTTTGTCCTACTTCTCCTGGATGCCAGAATGAGGGCAGTAGATAAATCTGGACCTCAGGTATTGAGGGGTTCAAGTGCTGATATATGACAGTCTTGGTTAAGACTGAATTGAAGCTGAGGCAGGGATGACTGTGCTCACTGAAAAGCATGCATTTAGTCAGGGTAGGGACAGGCAAGCTGATTAGTAGTACTTATTGTTAGAAATGTCTGTTCACATGTATTCAAGATAAGAACCTGAGTACTACCCTCAAATATTCCACTTACTTTATATCCTGGTACCAATTATGAACCTATAATACCTTAAATTGATTTTTGATTCTGTAATCACATGATCACTTGAGAAAAAGCAGTAAGGTTTTAGTACCTGAACCAAGGGCAGGTGTTAAAAGGAGAAAAATGAGAATCATGAGATATCCATGTTCTTATCGACTGGGTTCACATTGAAAGTTTCAGTAAAGTTGAGGATGACTTCATGGTTTTGATAAGAGCAGCAGAGAGGAAGTCATGAAAATATTTAGCAGGTAGCTGACAGACAGATAAATGGACAGGTATTCCATGGAGACAGACAAACTCCGCATTTCTAGGTAGATAAATATCATGACTCTAAATTGTAATATGCTTTATAAACCAAATACACATATATACACATATGCACAAGATAGTAGACTAGCGAGTAATTATCAGATGAGATCTTCTATAAATAGCATGGTGAAGGGAGGTCTTCTTGGAAGAGAACCAAAAGCAAACGATGGTTCCTCTTTGTTTTCCACAGTTCTGTGGCAGTATACTGGTGAGCACACAGATCTGGGTCAATAGAGAACTCAGATCCAAAGAGGACCAGCAGGAGAGCAGAGATCTACTCTTACAAAAGAAGCTGCAGTGCTAAAAGGTCAATAAAATGGAACCTGAGCACTAGTGGTATCCTGTGGACTGGGCTTGAATATGTTCAGGGATAGGAAGTTTCCTTTCAGTTGAAGCAATGACAACTGTCTGTCAGCCAGTAGAGACTGTGTAGGGAGAGAGACCACAGATCATAATTCAGCTGGCAGCTATAGGGGAACTAAAAGATCCAAATCAGGGAATTCACTGTAAGCTTCCTTTCTGGGAGGATACACTTGAAAATTCTGAGAGGCAGTAGTATGATTAATTGTGATTTTTTGAAAAGTTGCTGACACAAGTATCAGTCAAATTGATGCAGATGCAATAATCTTAAAGCTTACATATCTGATACAAATATATCCTTAAACTCCCAAATCTGTTCCTCTGAGGTCACTCAAAGTCTCCTGGACACTTATTTAAAGCAAGTCTGAGATTCACAAAATTCAACCTTGTCAAAAATACGTAAAAGTAGAGAATAAAAGTTCAAACTTGGTCTTTAGTTAATTGAATATACCTATAGGGGTGGGTCAAATCATTCTCTCAAATTATAGTTATATTGTAAGTGAAAAAAACCCTCACAAACTTCTCTCAGAGCACAGAAAACTCCCAATGTCTAAGAGAAATGACAGGTATTTTAAGACTAAACTTTGATTAGAAGTGTGATAAGATAGAGGCAGTTCTGAAGAACAATGGAGGAATTGGTAAGTACTCCCTCTGAACTCCAAAAATAGAAATGCAAATCTGAAACTGTCGCTGAATGATTTAAATAAGTTCAACAAACTTGAAGTAGTTATATTTCAGATCAGGCAATTCTGAGTTGAATTAAAGGATGAAAGTCACATGTGAAAGAAGACAAGGCCAGAGAAGAGATGCAAGAGCACCAAAATAAAAGGCAAACAAAAATGACAGTGAAGAATAGGGAGAGCAAAGACTCTCTTTACTTTGCATTTGACTCAGATAGTTCTTCCTGACCCATCTCCTAAGGAGGGGCAAGAAGCTCATTTAGGAGCTAGTTACATTTGACCCCATTTCTCTTTATCTACCCTATCCAACAGATCAATTTTCCAATGTTTCATCCAGTTTTCTTCAGCTTTCCAGTTTAATTTTTTGGCCATCCTTATCAGTTATATTGTTTTCCTCCTTGTTAAGTGTTCATAGTAGAAGATATTGCTTAGACTCCCAGACTGGGTCATGAGAGTAGAATCTAGGGCAGATCCACAGTCCTATGATATTTTATGTTCTTAAGTGAACTTTAGGTTCACTTAGTCTCATACTTGAAATCAAATGGCACCATTGCAATAATTAACTGTTAAGAAATTAGAGAATTTGATGCCCAAATGTTCAGTTTCATTGAACTGGAGTCTCCAACATATCACCCTTAAAAATTCTCCTTCACTAACATACCTTGACAATTCTGACCAGAGTGAGGGATATAGGAGATCTCTCTCTCTCTCTCTCTCTTTCTCTCTCTCTCTCTCTCTTTCTCTCTCTCTCTCCTCTTTCCTCAACTGAAGAAAGTTAGAATAAATGTCATAGGGTCTGTTGTGCCCTGAGGAAACTATGTGCTCATCTTACATGTCACACTTCTTGATACCATATTGGTCAAGCCCTCTTGCTGCACTTCTTTCTTGGTTTCTAATGACAATGTTATTTCTCTATGACAAAGCTAGTATATTTTCCAGAAGATTAATCAGTTCACTGAGGCTCCAACTCTCAGCCTGTTTCATGCCTATTGCGAGATCCCCCCTAAGTGAAATGTACAAGTCAGTATTCCATAGCATACCTTTTGAGGTTCTGTAAGAAATGGACATTCTTCCCAAAATACTGTTGTTGCTCACTCCTTGAAAAGGGGTTACCACTGTGGAGAAACCCAGCTCCACTAGTATACATCCAACTTCACATTAAAAGTACATGGGGAGACTTAAAACCATCTGAGCACCTCAGTCTTCACTCCAGCTAAGTTAATTAGGTATCAGTAGTTGCTAACACTCCCTGGATGATTTTAATGTGGTCCTAAGGCTAAAGATTATTGCCTTTATTAACTTCTTTGTCCAGCTAACTGAAATATGTCCTCAAATAATGATCAAGTTCATGATTTCTGTAGAAATCTGGACTCTAGCAAACACTGCCCAGGGGATAGGAGGGGTACTTTATCTGTATTTAGGTTAGTTTGCTCAGCCCTGTCCTTTTCGTTCAAGTTTCCCCCATAGCCATGTCATAGGACAAGCCAAGTCAGGGTAGGCATGGTACAAGGGCAGTGTGGAAGAATTGAAAGTGCATCATTCCTGTGCTGTTTTCTGAATAGTTTCTGGTAGAAATATAGAGAAAGTGTGAATAAACCTTTGCAACTTTATAAAAAGTGTCAGGATTGATACTCCCTCTATCTCTATAAGATGCAAATTAGGGTAAATAACACCCACACTTAAAGATGGAAAGTACAAACATTTCTACTTTAGAATTAGTGACAAATCTCCTGATAATTTCATGTTAATGATTACTTATCCTTCTTAATTTCTACATTCTGTTGCCTACAAAAAAGTTAGATATAGACATTTGCAGTTTGGATGAGGTAAAATTTCAGAATATTCTGGAAGAGATACCTTTACAAAATAAGTAAAATGGTGGTATCTTATCATTCAACTGGAATAAACTGAAAGGAAGTATTTGAAATTCAGTTTCCAGAAATAAGAATTTTAGTGTGGTAATTTCCTCAATAGAGAAATTAAACTTACTATTTACAACTTATTAATCTGCAAGAATTGATGCAATGGGCCTTAGTACTGCACTGAAAATGTTACTCCAAATGCCACACTTACTTTCTCCAAGACCAGAAGGTAAATATGAGGTATTCTCATGTGGATCATAATGATTCTGGTAAAATGGCAAAATGACTGATGTTTTATATTGAGTGATAGAAATTTGAAAGAAAATAAAGATCATCCAGTTGAATTTTATTAGAGTTTAATAGATGTGCTCCTAATAAAATAAATAAGAACCTTTTATAAAGCTCTGGGGAGCTACTTGCATAAAACCAAAACAACCACTGAATTTTAAATGAGTAAAACATAATGGCACACATCCCATTAGAAAGTCAAATAAAGTTGAGGTACACTTTCCGATGGTATTTAGTTAGCAAGGCCTGAGGCAGAAACTCTGCACTGAACACAACTAATATCTTCCCACCCTGATCCTGAGGCGTTTCCTTTAATTGTATCAACAACTTCTGGGCTGACCTATAAGTCAGCTTCTGGGTCTCCAAAGTGATCATCAGCTACTCTTATTCAGTAATTGTTGATAAAATGAATTGATTTAATAAGAGAATGAATAATGAGATAAAAGAAATAAAAACGATACTAGCACAGGTAAGTCAGCAATATTGTCAAATGTCTTAATTCCTACCTTTGGATCTAGTAGTTCTACTTTAGGAATCTATTCTAAGGAACTAATCAAAGCAGAAGCACATTAATTTATATGAAGTATGTTCTTAACAGCATTATTTAATGTTAAAATATTAGAAATTTGTATTAAATCTAAATGTCTAATAATATGAGAATAATTAGATGAATGTACAAGTATACAATCATGTTTATGAAGGCTATGTAATGTCATTATAATATTCTCATTTTCTGCTAAGTGGAAACAATAAATGGATATACACATTTCTCATAATTAAAGAAATAAATGGCTTTTCTATCTCTATAAAAGAATGGAAGATATTTTAACATATTAATATTCTTTGGGTATTTGAATAATAAGCATCATTATTATTTTTACTTTGTACAATGAGATGTGTATTATTTTTTATTTGAAAAAAATGGAAATATTGTCAGAAGCTGTCTTTTTTCTTGAGATTATATAAGCCATTGTAGGAAGAATGGATTCAAGTGCGATCAAGCTGACAGGGTATAGGATTTCCATAAAGAACAGAGAGTTTGAGGCAGGCCATACAGTAGAAGGAGAAATGAACATTGAGTGTTCAATAAAAAAAAAAAATAGAGGGTGAACTGGAGGCGGCATGCTGGCAGGGTTATGAAGTAAGAAGAGAACTGAGAGGGCCATCAGCATTCAAAGTGAGAATGAAATGATTAAGGAAACTAAGTCAATCATTGCAATTACTCAGAAATTAGGGAGGAGAGAATAAATGATCTAGATTGACAAAAATGGAATCTACTCGATTGCAGTATATAAACTATACAGTCACTATCAAGTGATTATGGGACCAATGTAATGTGCAAGAAAAAAATGGGCAGGGTAAAGAAAAAGAATATGACTCAGATGGTAAGTTATAGGACAAGAATTGAAGGGGAGCATAAGTAAAGCAGGCAAATAGAAGGAAGTGTGCTCTGGGCTAAGGAACACAAAAATACAAAATACCAGAGTGATTCCACTCATTCATCTTAGTGCCTTCCAGGAACCATATTGATGCTTAATGTTGAAACCATAACTGACTGAATGAATTGTGTTGTGGTGTGTTTGAGTTGCAGTGTGTTTGAATACAACCTTGTGTTATTTCTGTTGTGTTGCCCTCAGTTGTGAGAACAAGAGCCTAAAAGTTTTAATCTCCAAAAAAAAAAAAAAAAAAACTTGACTACTTAAAATGTTTTGATGATTTTTTCAAGAAAGTAGAAACTATGAATTTTCTTAAAGTGTTCATGGTGAAAAGAGAACAGGTAGAATATAAAAAGAAAAGAAAAGAAAAATCTTGGGAAAGAATTATAAGGATAACTGGCATTATTGAGAAAGAGGAGTTCACGTTTGTAAAACACTGAGTAAACTAAATGGAAATATGATGTCTCTTGATCCATGATGTCACATAGAAAACAGGACTTATTAATAAATATTTATTTATTACAGAGAGGACAAGAAATTCAGTGTCTTGAGGAAGGGGAGAATGAAAGTGTGAAGCCATGGGGATCAGAACTGCTGACTCCTCTGTGACTATCCAGCTCTTATACAAGGGAGTTCCAGGGATCTTGAGAAATTGAAATATGGATCAGTGTTGCCATATGCTCAGGCTTAGTTTTGGCAGGCTGTTAACTTAGTGCCTCAGGCCACACATTGATTCCTAGATTAAAGGATTAAAATGTAAATGTAAATACTATGATCTGGCTACCAGCTTTACAAGGTGAAAGAAGTAGGCCTCCAACTTTTAATTTAATTATGCTATCTATTTAGACATTTATCCATGGGATTGTCATGTCAAATGTAGTAAGCATTTCTGAAGAAGCTGGTGAAGTCAAGTCCTGTGAAGAGATCTGCATTATGAAAAATGTTAAACTTCACTGAGTGACACTAAAATAAAATCCTGTTGAAACTGACTGAGATTAAGTTAATAAAGCCTAGAATGATGATTCTGGAAGATGAGTAAAGAAAAGAAATTTATGAGTAAAAACTGTACAAACTACATAATAAGAAAATCCATCAAATACAGCCATTAAAATTAAGTAGAAGGATAAAATGCCTACTTCCTAATAAACAAAAATCAATTCATCAAAATAAGACAAAAGCATAGGGAGTACATAAAAATTATTTTGTTTCTCTTAGTTTTTCTTCTTAATAGGGAAAGCTACATAAAATTTTTGAAGTTCTACAAACACATGTGAGACTATTGTGACCACAAGTAATTGTAATTGGTGAGGATAATGATGGCCATTGATGTCAGGATTAACTAAGTCTATATCTACAAAGATAGGGAGTGCACCTAAAGAAATATTGTTGAACTCCTGGGAATAACTTGTTAGTAAGTATGTGGATTTAACTACAAGTTTTTTACCTAGTACATTTTTAAGAAGATAATTTCTACTGATAGCACTCATTCAAACTGATCTGAAGAACATCAATAAAGAACTGTAACACCTCTGCAAAATGATGCACTTATAGACTTTGTACATATGTGACCTTATTAGCTAACTCAGTAAGATGTTGCCTAGAGTAACAGGCACTAATCACAGTCCTTGAAGAATTGGAAAAAGCTTTGGAAAGGAATCTTTGCCAATCCCCTCATTTTACAACTGGGGAAATTGAACCCAGTCAGGTTGTCACTTGCTCAAGGTCATATCATTAACTGGTAGAGAAACCAGGTTTAGAATCCTGGTCTCTGGAGAAATCTTGGAATGATAGTTCTTTTGATATTGGTCAGCCTTCCTGGATAGCCTCATGTTGTACTACCTGGTATCCAAGATATAGTAGGTTTGTAGCAAAGAAATAACAAAAACAAGAGGTTATTTACTGATAAGAGACAAAGTGTGAGAGAATGATAATTTAAAAAATAGGAATCTTTCTATATAGCTATCCTTAACAAACAAAAACACTTTGTCTTCCTTATTATGCTTATGTCTTCTTCTCAAAAAAACTGGAGATAAAGGCAGAACAGGTTCTGCCTGGAAGTAAGGCGGGGAGAGGTGGAGAAGTAGGGGAGGGGGTAGGGGGAAGAAATGTTCCAAACAATGTATGCACATGTGAATAAATGAATAATAAAAATTTTTTAAAAAATGTATGTAAAATTTTCTGTCAAACTTACAATTTATAATTAAATAATGAGGAGTATGTTTTTGACATATGTTGTTAATAACCAGATTTCTCTAAGATATTAAGAAAGTGGAGGTGACCTAGGAAATACACTTTGTAGTCATCATCATCACTAAATCACCATCATCATGCTATCTTCATTTATTGAGGACTAATAATACACCCAACACTGTCAGACTCTTTACCAACATTATACACTTGGCTTTTGCAAAACAAATATGTGTGTGTGTGTATGTGTGTGTGTGTGTGTGTGTGTGTGTGTGTGTATTATCCTATATATCATAAAAACTTGTCTCTACAAACTAAAGAAACTTAAAAAATACATAATTACTAAACAGTGGAGTTAGTGTGCTAATCCAGGCTTTTTTGTTTTGTTTTGTTTTGATCCCCAACCCTGTATTCTAATGACTAATTTCATGGATCACAGCTATTCTTACTAGTGCCTAAATAAACATAACAAAAGTGGCATAAATGATATTCTGGCTTTATACTTTCAAGTAAATATTTTTATATTAGGCAGCATTGTAGAACAACTCTCACCTTCTTTACCCTGACTTGTGATTCTTCCTGAAAAATGTACATCTTGCATCAGGAAAATGCAAGTTAATGTGCAATAAGGGATAACCTGAAGGCAGTTACAGGTAGAGTGGGCAGAGAAGGGTCACCGGGGGATAAGCTGACCACTCCCCCTCACTTGGCCTCCAAGAAGATGTGGACTGTAACTTTGGGTAGATTATGAGTAAATAGTCACTAATTTACAGTAATCAGATTTTCTGAAAATGTTTTGTTATATAAAAAGTTGTCAAGATATTATAGCTGCCACTATGCATGCTGCATTCCAGAATTTAACTCTACATTTTTTCCAAGGATTTTATTGAACTGATATAGAATGCTGCCTTACATGAACTATTTACCCAAGACATGTGGACTTCTCTCAGTTAAGGGAAACTAAACTTGGCCCCTTAGAGATCATCATTTTTCATTCAGGAAGCATTTATCACATGTGTACCACATATGATAATAGAGAATTCAAAAGAAAAAGAGAAGTCAGTAAGTCAGTCAAAAGAAAAGAGAAGTTCAGGAAGCATTTATCACAGGTATACCACATATCATAATAGAGAATTCAAAAGAAAAAGAGAAGTCAGTAAGTCAGTCAAAAGAAAAGAGAAGTTGAGGGATCCAAGATGCCAGCTAGGATATGGAAGCAGAAAGCCTAAGATCCATGACTCTAGAAACTTCCTTGAGACTTTGGAACTATACTTGGGTAAATCTGATTGCTTCTAGCCAAAATAATAGCTGCATCATATTTGGTGCAGAAAAAATTCAAAGGGCTACCCTTAAATCAGCCTTTAATTGCACCTAACAACTGTGACCCACAGCACAGCCAACAAAGTAGGTCCAGCCCTGGGGAAAAAAACACAGCCATTTCTCTCTCTCTCTCTTTTTTTTCCTTCTCCTCTCCTACATCAAGCAGATGACAGAGCATCAATCAGAATCAAACTCTGCAACACCCTGAACCCCTAGCCCATGGAAAGCCTCCTATGCAGTGCTGCACTGAGAAAAGTTGGCACCATTTCTCCCCACTGTTACTGCCTCTAAACTTGCTTGTGTGTGAATTGCCAGAAAGAACAGGTGAGCATCATGCAACTCACGTGACTCCCCTACCCACCCCCTGGGAACATAAACCAGTGCAGCCCCCTGAGAAGATTGAACTCTCCCCAAACAAAACTGAAAAACCTAAATAGTGAACTGTAATCTAACACCGACACTGGAGGTGTGGGTAGAACACTGTACCATGAGGGTGGAGCAAGTTTCGAAAAACTCAGTGCCAAACTCTCAGTGAACAAAGGCAGGAAAAGTGGCAAAGGCTAAGACTGTAGATGGAGTGATAAGCCACCTTCCAAAGCAGGGCAGATGGTGGATCCCAGAGCTGATCTCCTGGGCCAGAGGGCAGCATTCAAAACAAACTTCCCCACCTTGCCTGGGGAGGAGCTGAGCAAACAGAGCTGCAGGTGAAGGATAACACAATTGCCAGCTGATGAAAACAACAGCTCTGACCATTCTGCATGAACTGGCAGATTACCTCACCTCACAATTTCAGTTAAACTGGTAGAAGAACCAAACACTACTCATAAGCCAGTCACCTGGTGAGACCATGTCAGAGCTTCTGCTTGTATGCCAATATAGGACTGAATGCCAGAGGAATAACTCCAGAACTTAAACCAAAGATTGAAATTCTATTGGTCCTGAAACTGGTGGTGTTTGTTGTATTTTTTTTATTGTGGGTTTTAAAAATTTTATTTTATTTTTGTTCCTATTTTCTCTTTTACTTTCTGTATTATTGACATCACCATCACTATCTTCTTATCCCTATTATGACCCTCTCACTCTCCCTCTTTCTCCTCTGCTACAATCCATTTTTCTCCTTCCTAACTACTCTTTCTGCCCCTTCTTATCCACTCTTTCCCCTGTTTTCACCTCCCTCTTCTTTCCTTCCCCAACCTAGCTAACAACCAAGACAGTCACAACACAAAAGTTAAATCAAGGGAAAGAAAATAAGCAATTAAAACCAACAACTGGACTATCAAGAACATAGTTGCACAGCACCATGTGGAGCAATAGGAAGAAGAAGAAGGGATGGAAACCACTCTCCTCAAAAAAAAAAATCATTCAATACAGGATTCAGTGGGAAATGAAGAAAATGGATACCCAGTTCCTGACCCAACAAGCAATAATAAATGTCACTAAGGAGCCCAGAGATGCCCACAAAAAAACACTCAAAGAAGAAATCATGGAAGAAACCACTGAGAAATTCATGGAGAAGATATTAGACATGGCCAAACAAAATGCTACAAGATGCACACAAAAAATTTCAAGACACCAAAAATAAAGAACATAAGAAGACACAGAAACAAATAAATGAACTCAGAGATGACTTAAACAAACAACAAAGTGAAACAAAAGACACTTTATAAAGAGAAATAAATTAGTTAAAGACAACAAAAAAACTATAAAAGAGGAGTTGAACAAAGATGTGGAAAACCTCAGAAAAAAGACTTAAACAAAAATCCTGAAAAAAAAAGTCCCTTTAATCAAACAAAAAACATAGTGGAAGGTCATTTCTGAAGACTAGAACAAGTAGAAGACAGAATCTTGGAGCTCAAAGATAAAATAGAAATTAATAAAAAAGAAATAGAAGAAATCTTAGTCAAAGAACTCAAGAACTATGTAAGGAATATTCAAGAACTCAGCAACTCCATCAACAGAACAAAACTGAGAATCTGAACATTGAAGAAGAAGAAGAGGTGCAAGCCAAAGGGATACATATATATTCAATAAAATAATAACAGAAAATTTCCTAAATCTCAAGAAAGTTTTGCTCATTCAGGTACAGGAAGCCTCCACAACACCAAACAGACTTGACCAAAATAGAACTTCTCCATGGCATATTATCATTAAAACAACAAGTATAGAGAATGGAGAAAGAATATTGAAGGATGTAAGAGAGAAAAAGCAAATAACATATAAAGGTAAAACCATCAAAATAACAAAAGATTTCTAAAGGGAAACCTTAAAAACAAGAAGGGCATGGAGTGAGGTATTTTAGACAATGAACGAAAATAACTTCAGCCCTAGGATACTCTACCCAACAAAACATTCAAAGTAGATGGAGCAATAAAAATCTTCCACTATAAGCTTAAATGAAAACAATACATGACCACCAAGCCACAATTACAGAAGATTCTCCAAGGAATTCTGCACACAGAAGATGAAAGAAAACAAAACCACAGGAGAACAGGAAGTATCAAAATACAGAAGAAGAAAAGATAAGTAATCATAGAGTAGCATTGATTCAACTGCACACAATCAAATCCTTAAACAAACAAGACAACTAAATGGCAGGAATAACCACATACCTACCAGTATTAACACTGAATGTCAATAGATTCAACTCCCCCATCAAAAGACACCATTTGGCAAACTGGATTAAAAAGGAAGATCCAACAATCTGTTGTTCACAATAGACCAGTCTAATTGACAGAAGCAAATACTGGCTTACAGTGAAAGACTCGAAGGAGATTTACCAAGCTAATGAACCCCAAAAACAGGCATGATAGCAATACTTGTTTCAGACAAAGTAGATTTCAAACTTACATTGGTCAAATGATATAAAGAAAGACACCTCATACTAATTAAAGGGGAAATACATCAAAAGGAAGCAACAATTATCATCCTATAGGTACCCAATGTCAGTGTACCCAATTTCATCATCAAACAAACACTAAAGGACTTAAAACCTCTTATAGACTCCAACATAGTGATAGTGGGGGACTTTAATACCCTATATCAAAAATAGATAGGACATACAAGCAAAAAAATCAACAAAGAAATTCTAGAAAATGACAGCATGAATCAAATAGACCTAATTGATGTCTACAGAATATTTCACCAAAAAAAAAAAAAAACAAAAACCCAAAAACACAATATACTTTCTTCTCAGCAGTCCATGGAACTTTCTTCAAAACAGATCATATCTTACAGCACAAAGCAAGCCACAGCAATATAAGAAAATAGAAATAACCCTCTGCATTCTATCTGATCAAAATGTATTAATCTAGAACTTAACAGCAAAACAGCAGCAGAAAATACACAAACAATTGGAGGCTGAATAACACATTGCTCAATGATCAGTGGGTCACAGAAGAAATAAGAGAGGAAATTAAAAGATTCTTGGAAATTAATGAAAGTGAAAGCACCACCTACCCCAACCTATGGGACACAGCAAAGGCAGTTCTAAGAGGAAAGTTTATAGCCATGAGTGAAAAGTTTATAGCCATGAGTGCATATATTAAAAGGATGGAAAGATCTCAAATAAATGACTTAATGCTACATCTCAAACTCTTAGAAAAGCAGGAACAAGCAAATCCCAAAACAAGCAGAAGAAAAAAAAAACATACAAAGATCAATGAATCAAAAAAGTGGCTCTTTGAGAAAATAAACAAGATGGATAAGCCTCTGGCAAACCTGACTAAAATGAGGAGGGAAAACACACAAATTAGGAAAATTTGAAACAAAAAGGAGTGATAAAAACAAACACCTAAGAAATCTAGGGAATCATCAGAACTTTGAGAATCTTTATTCCAATAAATTAAAAAATCTTGAAGAAATGGACAAATTTCTAGATACTTATGACCATCCAAAACTGAAGCAAGAGGATATTAACCACCTAAACATATCTATAACATGTATCAAAATTGAAGCAGCAATAAAGTCTCCCAAAAAAAGAATAGTCTAGAACCTGAGAGATTTTCTGCTGAATTATACCAGACCTTTAAAGAAGAACTAATACCAACACACCTTAAGCTTTCCCATGAAATAGAAAGGGAAGGAATGCTGCCTAACTCATTCTATGAAGCCAGTGTAATTTTCATCCCAAACCAGACAAAGACACATCCAAAAAGAAGAATGATAGGCCAATCTCCTTAATGAACATTGTTGCAAAAATCCTCAATAAAATAATGGAAAACTCAATCCAACAACACATCAGAAAGATCATTCACCATGACCAAGTTGGCTTCATCCCAGAGATGCAGGGATGGTTCCACATACAGAAATAAATAAATGTAATACAGCACATTAATAAAAGCAAAGATAAAAACCATATGATCATCTCAACAGATGCAGAAAACCATTTGATAAGATTAAATACCACTTCATGATAAAAGCTCTAAGAAAACTAGGAACAGAAGGAATGTATCTCAACATTATAAAGGCTATATATGACAAACCGACAGCCAACACCATACTTAATGGGGAAAACAAATTTCCCCAAGTCAAGAATGAGAAAAGGGTGCCTACTTTCCCCACTCCTATTCAACATGGTCCTGGATTCCTAGCCAGAGCAATAAAACAAGAAGAAGAAATAAAAAGAACACAAATAGGTAAAGAAATAATCAAATTATCCCAATTTGTAGATTATATTATACAGTACCTCATAGACAAAAAAACTCTACCCAAACACTCCTAGATACCATAAACAGCTTCAGCAATGTTTCAGGATACAAAATCAACTTACAAAATCAGTGCCTTTCTATATACCAAGAATGAACAAATTGAGAAAGAATATAGGAAAACAATTCCATTTATAGTAATCTCAAAAAAAATCAAATACCTAAGAATAAACTTAACAAAAGATGTAAATGTCCTCTACAAGTAGAGCTATAAACCACTGAAGAAAGAGATTGAGGAGGAGTATAGAAGATGGAAAGATCTCCCATGGTCATGTATTGGCAGAATCAACATAGTAAAAATGGCTATACTACCAAAAGCAATCAACATGTTCAATGCAATTCCCATCAAAATCCCAATGACATTCATCACAAAGATTGAAAAATCTACCCTAAAGTTCATTTGAAAACACAAAAGACTGCAAGTAGGGAAGGCAATATTGAGGAAAAAGAGCAATGCTGGAGGTATCCCAATACCTGACTTCAAACTATATTACAGAGCCATAGAAAATAAAACAGCATGGTAGTGGCACAAAAACAGATATGAATACCAGAGGAACAGAATGAAGGACCCAGATATGAATCTACACAACTATGCAAAAACATATGATGGTGAATAGGCAGCCTCTTCAACAAATGTTGCTGGGAAAAGTAGCTATCTGCCTTAGAAAACTGAACCTAGATCCATGCCTGTCACCCTGTGCTAGTATCAACTCAAAGTGGATCAAGGACCTTAATGTCAGACCTGAAACTTTACACTTAGTACAGGAAAGAGCAGGGAATACTCTGGAAACAATAGATATAGGTAAGGACTTCCTCAGTAGAACTCCAACATCCCAGCAACTAAGAGAAAGGATGGACAAATTGGACTACATGAAATTAAAAAGCTCTGTACAACAAAAGAAATGGTTTCTAAATTAAAGAGACCACCCACAGAGTGGGAGAAAATACTTGTTGTCTATACATGAGACAAAGTACTGGTAACCAGAACACACAGGGAGTTCAAAAAACAAAACTCCCCCAAAATCAATGAACATATAAAGAAGTGGGAAACTGAACTAAACAGAACTTTTTCAAAGGAGGAAATCCAAACTGCCAAAAAGTACATGAGAAAATACTCACCATCCCTGGCCATTAAGGAAATGCCAATCAAAACCACGCTAACATTCTATCTCACTCATGTTAGAAGAGCTAGCTTCAAGAAGCCATCAACAACAAATGCTGGCCATGCTGCTGGGGAAAAAAATGAACTCTCATACAATGCTGGTGGGAACATAAATTAGTACAACCACTTTGGAAAACAATATGGAGGCTCCTTAAAAAACTGAACATAGATCCAACAATACCACTCCTAGGGGATATGCATGAAGGTATGAGACTCAGATTATTCTAAAGGCACCTGCACAGCCATGTTTATTGGAGCACTTTTCACAATAGCCAAGCTATGGAAACAACCAAGAGGCCCTACTACTGATGAATGGTTTAAGAAAATGTGGTATTTAGACACAATGGAATTTTATTCCTCCACAAAGAAGAATGAAATTTTGTCATTTGCAAGTAAATGAGAACATCATATTAAGGGAAGTTAGCCAGGCTCAGAAGGCCAAAAAATCATGTGTTTTCCCTCATATGTGGATTATAGACCCAAAGCAAATGCAGTGATATTCTAAGGGGAGAATGCACACAAGCTGAATAGGGAAAGGGAAGGAAACCTAACACTTGACTGTGGTTGATGTGTTCACTGTAGGCAAGCAAATATAGTAATCTTAAACTGGCAGAAACCACTATAGGAAGATGACCAGGAAGAAGTGAAGAGGTCTGGTAGAGATGAACCAATGTGGGATGTAACACACATGAGCATGGAAGAAATGTTAGGGATCTCTCTGTACAGCTATCTTTACTCTTATGTTTTCGCTTCAACAAAATTGGAGAACAAGATGGCAGAACTGGTTCTGCCCTGAAGTGAAGGTGGGCAGAGGAAGGAAACAAGGGACAGTTGGGAAAGGTGAGCCAAACAATGTATATACATATGATTAAATGTAAAACAATAAAAGAAAAAAAAGAAAAGAGAAGACAGTAAAAATATATGATCCATAATTAAGGAGTCTAATTGAAAAAACAGACTTGGAACAAATATAGATGTGAATAAATACATTACTGCAAATTGTGCTAGTGTTCTAAAGGAAACAGTGATACAGTGGAAACACCTGGAGTCATGAAGGAGGGTGGTGGAAATACACATATCCTACAGAAAGAAATTGAACTACAACTTGAACAAAGATAATGTTGATTTAGTCTATAAGAAAGAACATGTCTCAGAAATCAAGACATAATTAAATACATCGTATATATTGGCTGGTTATATATAAATGTGAAAAAATAGAAGGAATTAAAGCAAGCATGATAACATACCAAAAGGAATTTTCAAGACCTTCAGAACTAGTGATGAGGATGAAAAGCTGCATCACCTCTGGTATACAATGATGAGAATTCTATTGATCTGTCTTTCATTAATAATGAGTCCAGGTAGAGTGCTATTAGCAGAAGATAGATTTTTAAAAAGAAATGGGATGGATAAGTCAGTAATATTTATCTAATGAATTCTTTTTCCAAACTCCACACTTACAGTTCCTTCAACTGATAGCAGAAAAGACTCTGCTCTTCTGATACCAAGGAAAAGAGAATGTTGGTAGGCGAGAATAAACTCTCATCAAAAATAAACTATATATGGGTGTTACAGATTCTGTATTTCTGGATACCTACCAGTGGAACACTCATTTTATGTATTAGTCTTGAACATCCAGTATGTAAACTAGTTTTGTTAGGTGCTAGGGACTACATGCAGTATTAAAGTCCAGTGTGTCCTTCAAGAACATCAAAAAGCAGAGAGAAAGAGTGCCAAACATATACAACATTATAATAATGGAAAAGAAAAATTGTACTTGACAGTGTTAAACAGTTGGAAAGACGTTATTCAAGACTACCACAATAGCAAGAGAGATTGAATCCAACTCTACTGGCACAATGGGTAAATTCAGGTGTGAAGTAGTAAAAAAGAGTAAGAGCATGTTGATTGGTGATTTGGTCAATGTATTGAGCCCATCTGTGTTGACTAACTGATGCTCATGGATATTAAACTCCTACCTTTCTCAACCATAGAGACTAGTAGGGCACTATCTTCTTTGATAACTAACATTTCAAGGAAATGGCTCCCAGCTCCTAGAGAAAGACTTTTCTGAGTTCTAAACTGGTGAGAGGCTGGAAGAAAAGTTACATCTCAAAGGGGCACAGAAAGAATCTGTAATTTCAAGTATTCTGAAGTGTTTGATGAACAGGGAAGTTGGAGGCCTATAGTCAGGAAGAAACCTGTCTATACTGTAATCAAACTGAGGGGGACATTAAGACTATCTTGGTAATACAGGGTGATAAATGAAATGATTAAATATTTATTACAAGAAATACACAGGCAGACAAGTGTTAAATTGCACTGTGAGGATAAGTTAAGGTTACCCACAGGCCATTTAAAGGTTAGTGTAAGAGACAAAATAATACATTCAAAAGAAATACTGGACTCCATTTCTTGGGATTTTAACCCTGACTTTCTTGTTGTACCAGTGTGACTTAGATCAGTCACAGTATGTTTGAATGACTATTTTTATTATTGTTGGAGAAATGACTATCTGCTATTCCTAATTCATAGTGTTGTGAATACAAAATGTAATAAGATTGTTCTGGAACCCCAAATAAGTAGCATAGTAGCAAATAAATGTGATATGTCACTGTTGAATTATTGACCAAGCCCAAGGAAAATGGAAAGCAGAAAGTCAAATAATTGGTTCAAAAAAACTCAAATCAGTTTAACAAATATACTTTTTACAGTTTTCAAAAAACTGGCAAGTGTCTTTCCATATAAGCCACTCCCCATGCCAAAAACATTTCTGTTTAAAAATGTATTACTTTAGTTTATTAGACCATCATAAGCTACATACCAAAAACTTGGAAAATCATCACAGAAGGGAAAAAAATGTGTGTGTATTAAATAATAATATATTATATTTCTATATAATATATTATATGTGTATTTATTATGTTTATATATTATATATTTTATATGTATTACATGTGTATATGTTATATATGTACACTTAAGATATATACATATATATGTATATTTAAGATTGTTTTATCAAGATTAATATAACATGCTGAGATACAGTTTGTCTTAGGAAACAAAAATGGTTTTACGTTAGAGAATTTACAATTTTCTGTAATACATGAAATCAATAAGTCAGAGAGGAATAAAATACTTACATCAGAAAGGAAAATTTGTATAGTATACTCCAACCAAATCTTTTTTTTTCAGTACTGGAGTTTGAACTCAGAGCCATGTGCTTGCTAATTGGACACTCTACCACTCTGAGCCCTGACCCCAACCTTGTGCTTTAGAAATTTTTAGGGTAAGGTCTTGCATTTTTGTCCAGGGCCAGCCTCAGATGGCAATCCTCTTACCTAAACTTCCTGTGTAGCTGGGACCACAGGCACAAGCTACCACATTCAGCTTATTCATTGAAATGGGGGTCCCACTAAATTTTTGTCTAGACTGGCCTCAAATGATGATCCTCTTGATCTCCACCTCTCAAGTAGTTGAGATTACAGTGTGAGACCCTGAGTCTGACACTTCAATCCTTATTTTAAAATTATGGAAATACAGGAATGAAAAGGCACTTACCTTTATAATAAGGGCTATTTGCTGATTCCAACAGATAGCTTCATATTCAACCTTTAAACACTAGAGATAGTTTCAAATCAGAAATAAGTCACAGAGGCACTGATACTACTCAGCGAATCAATTGTGACAATCAGCAGTTATAATGGTTAGTACTATTAAGGGAGAAATCATAGCATCTTCAGATAAAATGAGTATAAACTAAGAGGTTCTATTAATAGAAATACTAAACGTTTATTAAAGAACTGTTACAAATAAATATATAAAAGTAGAGCTCTATATAGTAGTCCAAAATAGTTGCAGAAATAATTTTAAAGTATCACATTCCCCAAGGTCTAACAATTAATTATAAAAAAGAAAAACATAAGACAATTAAAACAATGACAAATCAGTAATGAGAATGAATTAAATGCCTAAACAAAGAGAGATAATGTGCTCTTGAATGAGAAACTAGACACTATAAAAATCAGCATAAATGCATTAATTATTTTCATATTAATTTTTGATATGATATGATTCTCACCAGAATAATGAGGGGAATATTGAGCTTGACAAAGTAGTTATAAAGTAATGAATTGGTTACCCAAATAAAACTATGAGTGAAGTTTGTTATTAAAATTGTAAGTATGTATAACTGAATGAAGGTAAGTTTCAAAAGTTTTTTCTTCCTTTCTTTTTCTTCTCCAGTGGCACATATTCCCCCAAAATGTCCAGTCAAACAGAATAGCTAGAGACAACTGAAGAAGTATGATGTGCTATAAATAGCTAATACTTGAAATAATATGTTACTGGCACAAGCAATGAAATAGGATAGTTAAACAGATGACTCTGACCAATGTAGTAAATGGAGGAAGATTGAATTATTCAGTGCCTGGGGGACTTCTTGGCTCAATGTAAGCCCAGAGTGCTGATAGAATCAGAGTAGACTCACTCTATGGTTCAATTGCTACAGAACAAAAATAAAGTTACAGTCTCTTATACACTATGCAACAAATGATTTCAGATGGAGTAGAGAGCAAAACATAAGAAACTATAACTTCAACAACCAGATAGAAAAAAGGATTAAATCTGGTTTCAGAACAGAGAACTTTTTAAACATAAAAATGGTAGAAGAAATGGATTGCACAGGAAAAAGTGATTGATTGGACTAAATAAAGGTTGCTAAAACTTTGAATTTCAAAAAAATTAAAATCATTTGAGGAAACTGGTCATAGCATATATATTAAATATAGCAACAACATAGTTCTATATATGCATATATACTATTAAAATAAGTTTGAAAATTTATAACACCAATGGAAAATTCATAAAAGGGCACAAATAATAAACTCAAAAATTATCTATGACAATAAATATGTAAAGATATGTTTCTTAGTGGTTTATAAGAAAATTAAAATTAAAGCAGCTCATCTCTATATACAATAAGAAAGTAAGGTAATATCTACTTCTGGTAAGGCTATACAGAGATGGAAGTTTCACTTAAAATAATAGTTCTGTTTTACAACTGTAGATCCTTTCTGAAAGGTTAGTTGACAAATTATACCAGGAGTTTTAAATAACCTTTGCAAGAGAATTTCCATTTGTAGGAAAGTTCAAAATTTGGATTTAGATCAGGTACAATCTAGATACCATATGTATAAAAAAAGTTATATAATTAATGGCATACCTATAGGAAAGAATATTATAACAAAATTCAAAGTTGAGTTTTAGAAAGTTTTAAATGAATGGAAAAATATTCATAAAAGTAAAACTAACAAAATCTAGGATGTAACTATATATTGTAAGGAAGCATTTTCATGTGGCATATGTATATCCCTAAGAGAAGACATGCTTGAAATCCGCTGAAACATTAATCCTTGATTGTTGCTAGACTTTATTTAATACTTTTTATTCCAAAGAATATCTAATTTAAAAAATATTAGTATTAAATTGCTTCCATTATATTACTCCTATAGAAAAGATGCCTGTCAAAACATAAATGAGCTAGGGCTCATTTTTTTCATACATTTATTTCCCTTAGCTTTGTGTTAGAGATTTATTCTTCAATCAATTTGATAATTTTCTACAGGATCCTCTACCCTGACCTAAGCATAGTGGCCACTATCTTTAATAAATAAAATTAACTCCATGTTTCATTCATATGCAATATAGTTGCTGAACTGGTGTGCTTAAGTTTAGATTTATTTTTCTCTTCTCAGAGATAATGCCTTTACAGGTATTGTTTTTCAATACTCTGGATAGCTAAGACTCAGTGACTTTCTAAATATCTAGCTATGAAATTAAACTATTGAATATTTAATATTGTTTAAATATTAATGTTCTTAGAGGGCAGGAATATATAAAAATGTGATTCATATTTTATTCCTTTAGATAATGGCAGTGAAACAATAATCATTGCATCTCTTGAGCATATATATAGATAGTTTGCTATTGAAGGCAAAACTAAATGACTGTCCATCAAGTGGAGTTAGCTGGAGGCCTGAATTGTAAGATTGTAAATGTCAATACCATTCATATATTAGATTTGTTGCTGAATTTGCTAAAATTAAAAACTTACCTCATTTACTTAATGGAGCAATTAGATACTGTTATGAGTTTAAAATTAACTATTGTCATTTTTTAAATAAAAAATGAGTTGTAGAATTTAAGTTCTTAATGAGGTATCATGAAATATATGTACTAAGAAAGAGAAGAGAAATAGTTATGTTAAAAATAAGTGCATATTATCAGGGTAGAAGGGATCATGCCTTGCTGAAATATAGAAAGAAAAGAGAAGGAATTGTGGCTTAAGTACAGATTGTATAAATCAGTGGTTTCTGAATTTGTCCAAGAACACAACAGGATGCAAATGATCATACATAGAACTCAAGAAAAATATTAGTATTGATATTTATGCATTTCCTGAAAAGAAATAAAATTAAGCTATATCAATATTTGAAATGTGAATTTCTTAAGTCTCCACTAGATCATATGATATTTCCTGTTTCAAGAAAACTCTTATAAGTATTTCCAGGGAAGAGAGGAGTTTGCATAACATCAAGAGGGTTATTGTTCTCAGTATTTTGCAATGTCCTGTAGTGTACACATGTCTCATTGCATGGCAGTACCTGGCATTAGGATTGTATTATCTAGTTATAACTGCTCTAAATTTCTGCAAATGAGCAAGTGACCCAAATTATTATCCAAATTATAACTCTGGATTGAAGACATTATTTGTAAGTACAGGCAAACAACAACCTTCTATCCCAAGTAAAGCTAAAATTTCAGGTTCCATTATGGGTTTATTTTTTAACTAGCTACATTTTAAGGCAAGAGCAAGGAAGATTTAATCAGGTCTGATAAAAAGGTAAACTAAATTCTTTGAAATTATTAAGACACAATTTGAAATATAAATTTATATGCACTACTTTAACAATAAACACCTTGGGTAAATATCAGACTTTGAAATATTGACTAATAATAGTAATAGATACACTTATAGGCATAATATTTAAAGAAATGGAATACATGTAGTGTTCTGTTATGCACAACTATTTATTTTATTTATATTTATTTCTAAATTAATTGATTACTGCTAATGTGAATACCTGATCAAAAAAATGTGGAAAGCACTGTTAGAAATAGTGAATTTAAGATTGTTCTGGACTAGTCTGATTAGGGAAAAATGGTAGGTGCTCATGTCAACTGGATATTTTCTAATGCTTATGTGAAAGAATAAATCTAATCAACAGGTAGATGCAGGGAAAGTTTGATGGATAGTAGTCATCAGTTATTGACTAATAAAGACTCTAATATTAGTAATTTTTCATAATACCATGGAAGGCAGTTTGTAAAAGTTAGGCATGGTGCTACAGGAGGTCTCTGGGACAAGATCCTCAGGGCAGTTATTATCAAGAACCCATCTGCCAAGCAAGTCTTCTGCCCCATTTTTTTTAAGTTTTGTGTTATCATTTTATTTGCCCCATGTTTACATATAACTTTTTTCCTGCTGAGCTGGACACCATAGATATTCATAAGGAGTATGAACACAGACTGCTCTTCTAAGTAGACTGATCACATACCCTTCCCTTGTTCTAACTATTGCTAAAGGGAGTGCTATAGGGAGAATGGCACTTTTAGGAGACACTATTCCAGGCTTTACTTGGATATGGGTTAAGCAAACGAGATGTATTTGTTCTGTCCCACAGATTGCATTCTCAAAAGACTAATACCTTACCTAGCAAGGAGGCAGGACTCATAGGTGTACAAACAGGTGGTTTTATCCTAAAAACTCTGACAAAGCAGGTATCTGAGAGTATTTCTGGAATGCACGTGAATCTTCAAGTTTGCTGTCTGACAGTGATTTGTAGTGTCCAATAATGATCAAAGAAGGGAAAAAATGTTTCTCCCCACTCGCTGGCTCAAAGGCTGCCTGATTGAAACTGCAGAAGGAACAGGTAAGCATCATGCACCACATGCAGCTCCCCTACCGGGCCCCCACCCCTGCCCAGCCCACCCCACCCCCATGAAAATAATCCAGCACAGCCTGTGGGAGGACTGAACACCGCCCTCCAGCAAAACTGAAAAACATAAACAGTGAATTGTAAGTTGATTCAATTCCCCCATCAACTGACACCCTTTAGCAAACTGGATTAAAAAGGAAGATCCAAAAATCTTTTGTTTATAAGAGACCCACCTTATTGACAGAATTAAAAACTGTCTTAGGGTGAAAGGCTGGAAGAAGATTTACCAAGCCAATGGACCATAAAAACAGGCAGGAGTAGCAATACTTATATCAGACAAAGTAGACTTCAAACTTACATTGGTTAAAAGAGATAAAGTATAAACTAATAAAAGGTACAATACAACAAAAGGAAATAACAAATTTCACCCTATAGGCACCCAATGTCAGTGTACCCAATTTCATCAAACATACACTAAAAAACTTAAAACCACATATAGACTCCAACATATGGTAGTGGGAGACTTTAATATCCCTCTATCACCAATAGATTGGTCATCCAAACAAAAAATCAACAAAGAAATTCTAGAACTAAATAACACCATAAAACAAATGGACCCAATTGATGGCTATAGAATATTTCACCCAACAACAACACAATATACATTCTTCTCAGCTGTCCATGGAACTTTCTCCTAAGTAGATCATACCATACACCACAAAGCTAGCCTCAGCAATATAAGAAAATAGAAATAATCCCCTGAATTCTAGCTGATCACAATGCATGAAAACTAGAACTCAACAACAAAACAACAGCAGAAAATATACAAACAGTTGCAGGCTGAACAAAACATTGCTAAATGATCAGTGGGTCATAGTAGAAATAAGAGAGGAAATCAAAAGGTTAGTGGAAGATAATGAAAATGAAAACACATCCTACCTGAACCTGTGGAACACAGCAAAAGCAGTCCTAAGAGGAAAGTTGATAGCCATGAATGCATATATTAACAAAACAGAAAGATCTCAAATAAATGATTTAATGCTATATCTCAAACCTAGAAAAATATAGAACAAGCTAAACCCAAAATAAGCAAAAGGAGAGAAATAATAAAAATAAGGGCAAACATTAATGAAATAGAGACAAAAAAATACAAAGAATCAACAAAACAAAAAGCTAGTTCTTTGAACAAATTGACAAGCCCCTGGCAAACCTGACTAAAATGAGGAGGGAAAAGACAAAAATTAGTAAAATCAGAAATGAAAAACAGGAGATAACAATAATCACCAAGGAAATCCAGGGAGTTATCACAGATTACTTTGAGAACCTATATTCCAATAAATTGGAAAATCTTGAAAAAATGGACAAATTTCTAGATACTTCTGACCATTCAAAACTGAACCAAGAAAATAACCACTGGAACAGATCTAAAAAATGTAATGAAAGAGTCTCCCAAAAAAGAAAAGTCCAGTACTTGAAGGATTCTCTGCTGAATTCTACCAGACCTTTAGAGAAGAACTAATACCAACACACCTTAAGCTTTCTCATGAAATAGAAAGGAAAGAAATGCTGCCTAACTCATTCTATGAAGCCAGTATTACACTAATCCCAAAACCTGACAAAGACACATCCGAAAAGGAGAACTATAGGCCAATCTCCTTAATGAACATTGTTGCAAAAATCCTTATTAAAATAATGGCAAACTGAATCCAACAACATCTCAGAAAGATCATTCACTATGACCAAGTCAGCTTCATCTCAGGGATGCTGGGATGGTTCCACATACACAAATCAATAAACGTAATACAGCACATTAACAGAAGCAAAGACAAAAACCACATGATCATCTCAACAGATGCAGAAAAGCATTTGATAAGATAAAACACCACTTCATGATAAAAGCTCTAAGAAAGCTAGGAACAGAAGGAATGTATCTCAACATTATAAAGGCTATATATGACAAGCCGACAGCCAACACCATACTTAATGGGGAAAACTGAAACCATATCCCCTAAACTCAGAAATGAGACAAGGATGCCCACTCTTCCCACTCCTATTCAACAAGTCCTGGAATTCCAGATCAGAGCAATAAAGCAAGAAGAAGTAAAAGGACTACAAATAGGTAAAGAAATAGTCACATTATCCCGATTCTGTAGACTACATGATCCTATACCTCAAAGACAAAAAAATATTCCACCCAAAAACTCCTAGATGCCATAAACAGCTTCAGCAATGTTTCAGGATACAAAATCAACTTACAAAAATCAGTAGCCTTTCTATATACCAACAATGAACAAATTGAGAAAGAATATAGGAAAAAAATTCCATTTACAGTAGCCTCAAAAAAAAAAAAATCAAATACCTAGGAATAAACTTAACAAAGCATGTAAATGTCCTCCACAAGCAGAACTATAAAACACTGAAGAAAGAGATGAGGAAGACTACAGAAGATGGAAAGATCTCCCATGCTCATGGATTGGCAGAATCAACATAGTAAAAATGGCTATACTACCAAAAGCAGTCTACATGTTCAATGAATTTCCCATTAAATTCTCAGTGACATTCATCACAGAGATTGAAAAATCTACCCTAAATTCATTTGGAAACACTGGACTGCGAATAGTCCAGGCAATACTGAGGAAAAATAGCAATGCTGGAGGTATCCCAATACCTGACTTCAAACTATACAACAGAGCCATAGAAAATAAAACAGCATGATAGTGGCACAAAAACAGATATGAATACCAGTGGAATAGAATGAAAGACCCAGATATGAATCCACACAGATATGCCCACCTTATTTTTGACAAGGTGTCAAAAACATATGATGGTGAATAGGCAGCCTCTTCAACAAATTTTGCTGGGAAAAGAAGCTATCTGCCTATAGAAAACTGAAACTAGATCCATGCCTGTCACCCTGTGCTAGTATCAATGGATTAAGGACCTTAATATCAGACCTGAAACTTTGCACTTAGTACAGGAAAGAGCAGGGAATACTCTGGAAACAATAGGTATAGGCAAGGACTTCCTCAGTAGAACTCCAGCAGCCCAGCAAATAAGAGAAAGGATGGACAAATGGGCCTATATAAAATTAAAAATCTTTTGCACAACAAAGAAATGGTCTCTAAATTGAAGAGATCAACCGCAGAGTGGGAAAAATATTTGCTATCTAGACATCAGACAAAGGACTGATAATCACAATATACAGGGAACTCAAAAAACTAAACTCCCCCACAATGAATGAACCTATAAAGAAGTGGGCAACTGAATTAAACAGAACTTTTTCAAAGGAAAAATCCCAATGGACAAAAAATGCATGAGAAAATACTCACGATCCCTGGCCATAAAGGAAATGCAAAACCACACTAACAGTCTACCTCATTCTGCTAGAATAGCTATCATCAGGAACAACAACAACAACAAATGCTGGCCATGCTGCGGGGGGGGGGGGAAAGAGTAGCCCTCATACACTGCTGTGGGATTGTTAGCTTTACAACCACTTTGGAAAACAATATGGAGGCTCCTTAAAAAGCTAAACATAGACCTGCCACATGATCCAGCAGTACCACTCCTAGGGATATACACAAAGGATTGAGACTCACGTTATTACAAAGGCACCTGCACACCCATGTTTATTGCAACACTATTCACAATACCCAAGCTATAGAAACAATCAAGATGCCCCACAGCTGATGAATGGATCAAGAAAATGTGGTATTTATACACAATGGAATTTTACTCAAACACAAAGAAGAATGAAATTTTGTCATTTGGAAGTAAGTGGATGGAAGTAGAGAACAGTATCTTAAGCGAAGTTAGCCAAGCTCAGAAGGCCAAAAATCATACGTTCTTCCTCATATGCAGATTATAGGCTCAAAACAAATGCCATAATACTATTGGACATGGGCTACACACTAAGAGGAGAACACATATGGGAGAAATAGGGAAAGGAAAGGAAAAATTGAATGTGGTTGATGTGCTCACTGTAGAGGAGCAAATAAAGTAATCTTAAACTGGCAGAGGCCACTATGGGAAGGGGACCAGGAAGTAGTGAAGTGGTCTGGTAGAGATGAACCAATGTGGGTTTCAATTCACAAGTGAATGAAAGCATGGTTAGGAATCGCTCTGTATAGCTCTCTGTATAGCTTCTTTATCTCAAACTAGCAAAAACGATGTCTTTCTTATTATCTCTTTTTTTTTTCTCTTCAACAAAATTAGAGAACAAGAGGGTGGAACAGGTTATGCCCGGAAGCAGTGGGGGTGCGGGGACTGAGGGGGAAGTGGCATAAACAATGTATACACATGTAAGTAAATGTAAAAATGATCAAATAAAAGGAGAAAGAAAAAAAAGAAGGGAAAAATACTACTTCTGCTGGCAAGTAGTATGCTTTCTTTGGGAAAAAAATAAGGAGACAATCCACTTGAAATAGAAGCAAGGACAAAGAAAAGTGTACTTCAAATAAAAAATAAAGAGGAAAAGATCTAGAAAACAAAGAAAGGATTTTTCTTTAGATTAAAGAGTGTCCTTTGACCAAACCATGAAGAAAAGTGTCCAATATCCACTCTTACAATTTTATGGTTTGAATTTTCTTCTCTTTCCTGTTCTGATTTCTAAGTCAACTGGGTAAAGTTGTTGTTCTCTATCCACATTTGTTTCCTTCAGACATCCTGCCTTAGTAAATGGTTCCACCATTAATTCAGGACAAAAGTCTAGAAATCATCCAATTCTGTGCCTTTCCCTTAACTGTCATGTGCAATCCATCAATATCCCTTTAGTGTCACCTCAAAATAAATCTTGAATTTGATCACTCCTTATTCTCTCTAATAATACCAATTCAGGCTACTAGCACTGATCTTCTGTACTCTCACTAAAGTGTCTCAATAGATAGGGCGACCATATACTCAACTTCTTTTTGTCAATTTGAAACTGAAAAAGAATGATATTTATATTGAAGTAGGGTATTGGATATAACTCAATAGTCCCACTTCAGTTCCTATATAGTCTGTACTTCACATGACTGCCAAAATAGAGTAACCAGGTGGTGACAATTTCTGTCACCCATTCTCCCAAACTGTCTCCAGCTTCAAACTTTCTAGAGTATTCTTTTGTTTGCTCAAATACTGTTAAAAACAAAGTTGGCCAATAGTCTGCAAGACCATGAATGAGCTGAGTACTTTCCAGCTTTGCCAACTTATGTTGGAAACTATACCATTTGTTCACAACTTTCCTTTCTATAATCTAGAAACCAAATGTCTTTCTTGCCTCCTTTGTTTATCTCTACAATACCAAATTATTTCCTACAAGAGGGCTTTTGTATTTGTTCTCATTTCTGCGTATCACGGGTTTTTAGTGGATCTTTCTGTAGGTCAAGTCCAAGTTCAACTGTCATCATCTTGGAATGTTCTTTCCTCATAACACAAATAACACACTTCTAAGCTCCCAGGCACTACCTGTGCCATCATTTATTTATATCTTTTGAAACACTTGCCACAAATCATTATTACCTTTACTTGCTTACTTCTTTGCTGTTTTCTTTCACTGAAGAATAATTCTATGAGGTTGAAGTGCACATTTGTCTCTTTAATTTTTATGCTGCAGTGCCTTATTCAGTATCTGCAGATAATAAACACTTAAGAATTCTTAACTAATGGACTCTACCTTCTACTCTGCAGTATGCACAAAATCAGTATTAGGTGGATTAAAGATATAATTGAGAAGGAAAAAAATGTAACTGTTAAAGAAAATCACATAATAACATCTTCATGACTTTGAAGAAAGCACTATTGTTGAGGCACATAAAATTGTAAGTTAGAATATATTCAGAACTTGCACTCATCAAAAGATGATATTGAGAAAATGAGAGAAATATCTATAATACATATATCCAATGTATGAAGAAGTTCTCAAGTCAATGAGAAAAATACGACAAAGTAGAAAGTTGAGCAAAGGTCTTGAACAAACACATCAAAAGAGAGGATATCCTAAAAAAATGAAAAGATGCTCAATTATAGTCATCAGGGAAACAAATGAAAATGTGTAGTATTTGTTAATGCAAGGTAAGATTTAAATTCAGTGTTAGTATATACTCCTTGGAATGCCAAAAATGAAAAAGAAAACACTAAGTATGGATTAACCATAATCCTTGCTCACTGCCTGCTATGGTTTGAATATCTGCCCCTTGAAAAAATTTTCATGTGTTGGAAATTTAGTCTTTAATGTGACAAGGGCTGGGAGGTGGTACCTTTTGAGAGATGTTTAGGTCATAACATCCCTTCTGTACTGAATAGATCTATTGATCTAAAAAGGATGGAAGTGGTTTAATTTTTATGTTCTTCTGCCATGTGAAGACTCAGAGCTTAATTTTTTTATCCTTTTGTTTTCCAACATATAGGCACCAATGAGAAGATACCATTGCCTTGATTTGTATTTCTCAACTTCCATAAATATGAGAAATAGATAATTTATAAATTACCCAGTCCCTGGCATGCTGCCACAGCAGGACAAAATGGACTAAGGAACTGTGTAAAAGTACCAAATGATTTACTCACTTTGGGGAGTGGTTTGTCACTTTCTAGTAGAGCTGAACATATGCAGGCATATGAGTTAAAAATTACTCACTTAAATGTAGCAATTTTATACTTAAGTATACCCCAATGAGAAGTTCACAAGTATGCCTACTAAAAGACATATACTAAAAATTTTATAACAGCACTTTTTTATAATATCCCCAAAGGAGAAGAACACCAAATTTCTGTCTTTAGTACAATGGATGAATATACTGTGGCATATTCATAAAATGGAATACTATGAAGCACTAAGAACAAAGCTATACTGAACAATATTGATAAATCCCAGAAAAGAATGTTGAGATAATCCATAGCTAAAATAGTACATATTGCATTAAAAATTAGAACAATGGAAATAAAAGAAAAGAAAGAGAAGAGAAAATGTAAAATAATAGTGTCTGAGTCACGTAAAGGGAGATGGAGAAGCACAGACTTCTGTGTTGATGAAAATGGTTGTTTCTCTTGTTAGAGCATTGATTTCACACAGGCATATTAACTTTTTGAAACCCACTAAATTGTAAATGTAGTCACATTTTCTATTATGACATGATATGCTTTAATAAGAATTTCTAAAAAAAAAAAAGGAAAAACCTCTTACTTGATTTTAGCAGTATGTAAGGAATTCAACAATACTTCTGGTGGCTGGTACTTGTAACTGAACAAGGTTGCTGAGATCAGAGACTTGGAATTCATTGTGTCACCCAACGTGCACAGATGTGTGATTGTCTTTGGTCTCATTTCAGTAGCTCTGGTGTAAGTTAAAGAGGTGGAATGTTACGGTTGGGAATCTTTTTTTTTTCAGAGCACTAGTGTCAGAGATTAAAAGGATAAGAAAGTCAGTGCTGTGCAAAAGTGACATATTTACACCAGTGGCTGTAGGTTGGGTAGGAAGGAAAATATAGTTTGTCATTAGATTGAGGAAAGAAGGGAGATAAAGACCTAAAAATTTTTGCTATTTCCATAGCTTGGCTATTGTAATAAACATGGGTGCAATAAACATGGGTATGCAGGTGCCTTTGGAATAACTGAGACACTTTCATTTGGATATATCTGGATTATATGGCAGATCCACGTTTAGTTTTTTAAGAAGCCTCCATATTGTTTTCCAAAGTGGTTGTACTAGCTTACATTCCCACCAGCAGTGTATGAGGATTTCTTTTTCCCCACATCCTCACCAACATTTGTTGTTGGTGGCGTTCTTGATGACAGGTATTCTAACAGGACTGAGGTGGAATCTTAGCGTGGTTATAATTTGCATTTCCTTTATGGCTAGGGATGGTGAGCATTTTTTCATGTGTTTTTTGATCATTTGAACTTCTTCCTTTGAAAAAGTTCTGTTTAGCTTAGTTGCCCACTTCTTTATTGGTTCATTAATTTGGGGGGAGTTTATTTTTTTTAGCTCCTTGTATATTCTGGTTATCAGTCTGATGTATAGCTGGCAAATCTTTTCTCCCACTCTGAGGGTGGTCTCTTCAGTTTAGAGACCATTTCTTTTGTTGTGCAAAGGCTTTTAAATTTCATATAGTCCCATTTGTCCATCTTTTCTCCTAGTTGCTGGGCTGCTGAAGTTCTACTGTGGAAGTCCTTGTCTGTATCTATTGTTTCCAGGGTATTCCCTGCTCTTTTGTGTACTAACTGCAAGGTTTCTGGTCTGATATTAAGGTCCTTAAAATACTCCACTACCAATGAATGGATTAAGAAAATGTGGTATTTATACACAATGGAATTTTATTCAGCCACAAAGAATGAAATTTTGTCATTCGCAAGTAAATGGATAGAACTGGAGAACATCATCTTAAGCAAAGTTAGCCAGGCTCAGAAGGCCAAAAATCATGTTCTCCCTCATATGTGGATTATAGACCCAAAACGAATTCAGTAATATTATTGCACATGGGTCACACACACACTAAGGGGAGAATGTGCATGGTAGGAATATGGAAAGGGAAGGAAACCTGAAACTTGAATGTGGTTGATGTGCTCACTGTAGAGGAGTGAATATAGTAATCTTAAACTGGCAGAAGCCATTATGGGAAGGGGACCAGGAAGTAGTGAAGAGGTCTGGCAGAGATGAACCAATGTGGGTTGTAATATACAAGTGAATGGAAGCAATGCTAGGAATCTATTTGTATAGCTGTCTTTATCTCAAACTAGCAAAACTGCTATGTCTTTCTTATTTTCCCCTATGCTTTTTCTTCAACAAAATCGGAGAATAATAGAGCAGAACAGGTTCTGCCTGGAAGTGGAGGTGGGGGGAAGAGTGAGTGAGGAGGTGGCCCAAATGATGTATACATGTGTAAGTAAATATAAAAATGACAAAAGAAAAATAAAGAACTAGACATTTTATGAGCTTAAATTATAATAGGAGCAAAAAAAGGGGAAATTGAACGGGCAGATCGTGATACAAATGAGAATTTACAATTGCAAGCAAAAATGGAGCAATCTAGGTAATTACAAGGTCTAATGCAAAGTTATGGGTTTGATGGGCTGATGCAAAGTTAACTTGAAAGTCATCAGAGTTGAAAAACTCAAGAAGCTAGGTAGCAAGCAATTGGAGTGGTTTCTGTCCAGCCATTGAACTAACCAAGAATATCAAAAAGAATTTGAGTGAAGGAAAAAAGTCATGAGTATGCTGCTAAATTCTTTGGCAAATGTGGGGAAATGACATGGAGGCTTATCCATGACTCTGAGTCTTAGAGCCAAATGGAATGACTGGAGATAGGATGTGTGTCGGGTGCAGGTGTGAAATCTGCAAGGTGCTAGATCTGAGGATGAGCTGGAGCTGGAAACTAGCAGAATGGTGACAACTGATGCAAGAATTTCCAGTTCCAAAGACCAACTATCTGCAGTTCAGATGGTTAGGGAGTTAGTGAAAGAGGAAGAGACAATTTCCAGAAGAAGTAATAACTGGATTGAAGGTCTGACAAGAAGATAATATGTGAAAGGGGGGTTTTGTTTTGTTTATCAAGAAAAGGGACATTTAGAAGTAGTACATAAAATTGAAGGAAGAGAATATCAATGAATGGTAAGTAGGGAAACTGAAATAAGAAACTATATGGAAATGGGAATGAAGGGATACATGGTTTCTAATTAAGAGTGACAAAGATGTTGGCTGGATGTGGTGGGTCTTGCCTGTAAAAGAAGGTGGGGATTCTTAAGATCGTGGTTTGAGACCTGCCTGGGAAAAACATGAGACTGTATCTGAAAAAAATAACTAAAGCTAAAGATGTCTGAGGGTATGACTCAAGTAGTAGAGGGTCTGCCTACCAAGTGGGAGGCCCTGAGTTTAAATCCCAGTATTGCCATGGAGGAGGGGTTAAGGAGAATGATGGAGTGAATGCAACTATGATATACTGTGAGAATTTTTTTAAATGTTACAATGTACCCCCAGTACAACAACAATATAAAAAAAGGGAGAAAAATCCAGTATTTCCAGAAAATTTTAAAAAGTAACAAGGATGTTAAGCTTGGTGATATTGTACCTCAAAGTTCAATATGCCACTGTTGTTTAATTGTCTTAGCCTTAACACAGTCAGATTCCAGATGTCAGATCATTCAGGTAGATAGACTCTCCTTTAAGGTTTCAGTAGAATGTTACTGAAAATTGGTTATGATACCTCTAAAGAAATTCCAGACTAAGTTTAGGGGTAGAAAATAATTAAGTTCCTAAAACACACCACTTTCATTGTAAATTGTAGCAGTGTATGAGGGCTGGGAAAAAATGGACTCCTTCAGAAGGAGCCAGAGAACACTAAACTAGTTTTGGGAGTAATGATCCATGATGTTGATTCTGGTTCCCTATTGAGATGATGGCTGGTAACCAAGGAAAGTAGCCTTCCCTAAGGCTGAAACAAAATGTAAACAAGGATTCTACCCCCAGGAGAGCTGAAGGAAGATCTTAAAAACAAACTGTAACAAAGGAGAAAGTAAATGAGAATGAAAACAAGCTGACTCTGTGATGACAGCCCTAGTTCTCCCAAAGGGATGTTTGCTTGTTTCCAGGGTTATTGGAATTTCCCACTGGCAGCACTCATATGTTGCTGCCCACTGCCTTCTTTAAACAACTTGACCAGCATCTGGGGAATGAATGAGTGTGATTTAGTCTCAGGGGCACAATCATTGTCCTTGCTAGAGTTTAAGTGTGCTCTGATCCCAGCTGTGAGTTCATGTTATGTCCTCAGAGTGGACTAAAGGGCTGAATTTCCTAAATAACCAGGGTCATTACTCTTCTATTAGTTTGCCATGCTACAGCTCTACAGAAAGACATTTGGTCAGATTTGTGTGTCCTGTAGCAAATGCTTTCTGGAGCCACATGACTAAAACTATAAGGGGGAGAATGTGAACTAAAGACTAAAAGCAAGGATTTAAGGAGCCTTACAAAGACAGAAAATAAATAACTGTTTAGTTGAGAATAAATACTCTGGTGTTGGCTAAAAATGGTTTCTAAGACTGAGGAGAAACCATTGCCAGAAAGTGAAACATGAAGAGTCCATGTGCATGTGTGCGTGTGTGCAAAATAGATAACAAAAACAGTGAAGAATGCCGGACATACAAAGTATATACTGAAAATGATAAGCAGTATCTTTGGATAATTCATTTGCTATTTTCTAAGCAAAAAGTATAAAGATTTCATCAGGTAAGGACTTCAAATATGTGGCAATATTCAAATGGCAGAATACAAGTATCAGATAATAGATAGATGGATTTTTAAAAATACTGTAATAGGATGAAATGATAGATGTCTAAAGGAGAAAAAAATCTGCAGTCTTTGTTGTCTCTTGAGAAAAACTATGCTTTAAAAGTCCACCGAAGTGACTAGAAGGAGCAACAAATACATTCTGAATCATCCAGGAAAAATTGTCTCCTCCATCTTTGGGCTCTAGTCTGTACTCTGTTTTTCTGCTTTGTAGGCCTGAATTTAAATCAGTAAATAAAAACTTAAGGATGTTAAGGCACTTCATCAATTTGAAGTTTTTAATGAGATGTTCCAGGGAGCTATATCATGCTGTGGATGCTGGTTCAACCCCCACTCTCCATTTCTAAGGGCCTAATTTATATAGTGGCAACACTTTACTTTCAAGGTAGCTACAATGTCCTTCTCTTGCTCAGACATTAATTATCTCATGTTCCCAGTTTTCAATTTTTTAAAATAATTATTGCACTTGGTCTGTGATATCTAGGAATATTTTATTTCTCATAAAAAATTTATCTTTATGGTTGCTGTTTTTAACATCTATACAGTATCCATCTTTCTCATGGCTAAAAATTAAATGTGACATTGTATTTTGTATGTGCAAGAAGTTCAACTATGATTAAGTGGCAAAAACTAGAAAATGCTCTCTTAGTAAAACCACTAACAAAGCATTATTTGCCTATTCAGTGTGGAAAATAAATGTTGCACTTTATGCCTTTCCATCATCACCCTTAGAATTACATCCTTTTTGCAATAGCACCATGAATAATACAAGGTCATTTCTAAAGTGTTTTCTTTTCTTTGCTTTGTCCACCCTTCCTCTTCTCTGTCTGACTTGTGACCCAAATGTCTCCAATGTGGCCAGAAGCTCCCCTTTAATTACTCAGGTGGAGAGATAAAAACAGAACAAATGCACAAAAGTTTATGGATTCTATAAACGCATTCATTGTGGCAATCTTCATTGTCCATACCATGTGAAAGCTAGGTGCTTTTTAAAGCTAGCATTTTTCTAGCCAGAAGCAAAATAGGAACATACAAAATTCATTTCAAACAGAAACTAGTGAATCATTCACTCTTTACCATCACTTTAAAGACTATGTTTAATAATTGTATTTTTCACTCTCTGGGACTCCCTTCCTTTGCTTTGGTATGTAGATAATGGATCTTTCCATTATGTAGAACATAGGATCAAAATTCACATTCCACTGTAATTAGTGAGCTCTTTGAATACTGTATTTTACTATAAATCTGGGTCTAGGTATGCTTCCATCTTAATTAAACCATATAGTCTATTTTTGAAAACAATGTCCATCCCTTTATTTACATTTTAATTGCAGGGGTAGAAAATGTCAAGCGTTAATTGGCTCTAGAGAACTATGTACAACATAGTCTCATGCTAAATAGAGCAGAGGGCTTTGTAGCCACCAGCTGGTTCTCTATTAAAATTAGGGATACCATAAATGGAAAAGGTTTAACCTTCTTCCAGACTCTCTGGCATCTCAAAATCAATGCAGGAAAGCTTCATACTTGCTCTGAGCTTACAAAAGAATGTCACAGATGGTTTCTCCAGAGTTTTCTTAATAGGCTGCTGTTACTGCTTATTGTCTCCACACAGTTATAGTACCTACCAGTGTATAAGCAGCTAATGTTGATGGGATAAATCCAGCAGCATTATTATAAATCTGTATTGAAGGATGATGGTTGAATCCAATGTCCCTAAAATCACCCAAGTCCTTATGCTTCCAAGGAGTTCCAAATCTTCTTAAGTATTTATGTAAACAATATTTTAAGCCAATAGGATTCTAAAGGTCTTTGTATTTCGGATGTAAACACTCAGCTTATTTCCCTTCCTTTTTCATAGTTCTCTTTCCATTTCCACTATTTATTCATTATTCTTAATAGCCAGTAGCTTTTTTGAGACTTACTGGAGTGAATCCTTTTTTTCACTGGGCTTTGACAGGGAGACTTAAAAAATGCAAAATCTTCACGATAAGACATCTGAGGAAAATACATTTAGGGTTTTTTTTTTTTTTCCTAAATTCCTTGTCTAGCATGAAAAGCCCAGAGTTAACCATTTCATGTTCACATTGGAAGTGAACATATATTCAGGTGAAGACAGATCCTGTCCCCTTTGCTCTTACTGTAAGACTTCTTAAGTTGGAAGCTGAGATGACATTCTAACATAAATATACCGTTTTACATTTGACTCAGAATTTAACTTGTATACTGCTGTGATTAACCATTTGTAGTATTTAGGTGATGTCAAATTAGAAAAGGTCATTTGTTTTTAATGATCTTTAGGTATATGGCTATTTATTTTTAATGTTCTACCTTACTTTGGAAGAGTAAATTCAAGAAAGTACTGTATCCTTTAATCTAATTTCTTTTTAACTTGTATCTCTTTTATGTCAGAAGCATTTGGTGATTTCAAAAGGAGCTGCTTATGTTGTAATAATATTCAGTGTAATGGGAAACAATGTTATATTGTCAAAATGGAAGATTTTTCTCAAACAGAAAGCATTTGACTGGTATTCCTTCTTTCTGGGATATTAGTCCATCTTGATAGACCCTTATGATAAGTATGTAATTTTACAATCACATTTTTTCATGTCTGCTCTTATAGTAGCACATAAAATTGTTTAATTTGGGGACTATGATAAAAAGAGATTTCTTGAATAAAGCCATCACTGGGATGATTTCTCCAAATCAATGGACAGCATTTCTCAACAGAAAGTTCAGTAAAAACTCATACCCCACTAACAATTTGGAATTGAAATTTCAATCTTAAAGTAGATTAGGAAAAAAAAAAGTCAAATTCTAAATTAAATATCTGTATTTAGTCAACAACTAAAGCTTAATGAGACCACCAGGGGGAGCAAGTTGCTGGTCAGAGGATGTCATGTAGTTTCAGACTTAATAGAAAACCTGGCTTCAGAGAGCAAAATAACACCACAATTGGTAAGAATGGAAGCAAAACATGACTCAAACCTACAGTAACTCTTAAGTGTCTCAAATAGTAACTTATTAAAATCAAATTGCTTCATTTTAGTGAAGTAAGTGGCTGTGGTACACAGTTATCTTTCTTGGTAATTTTTTTCTAGTGAACTATCCTATCTTCTATAGCCCTTGTGATTTCCATGATAACAGCACTTTGGAAGTGTAAGTGGCTTTGAAAATTCAATGAAATAATATATACAAGGCCCATATAATTATGGATAGGAGAAACTCTGGCAATATAAATGTCAAAATGTGCAATACATTTTACATAGGGGGCTAAAAAATGCATAGTATGTAAATGATATATGTGGGATATACAAATTGGAGACACAGTCCTTAAAAACTTTGCACTTTAATTAAGGGAAAGTAAGTTATATAAAGGGAACAAAGTGACTTTAAAGCAACAAATGAGCAAATAAGTACTCTTGATTCTTATGACTGAGATTACTCAAAAAGACCTTTATAGAACAAGAAAGATTATTCAGAAATTATTTTAACAATTGTTTACAAATTCATAGGCTATAGCTTGCACAGAGCATTAACATCAAACAGAATAAAGGCCAAATTTTGTTTAACATGAATCATTCAGTGATTGCATGTTAAATATATAGTTCTAAACCGAAATAATATGATCCATTATTACATGTGTAAAGAAAAGGAAAATATTCAACAGAAAATTGCTCCAATATAGGATTAAATAATATAGGATTATGAGAAAGCACTGTTTGCTTGAGAAGCTATAATAGGATTCCAAATTTGGTTAAGAATGTAGGGAAGTCTTCTCAGAGGAAGTTGTAGTATGGTAGATGCCAAGAATTATTCAAATGAGTCACAGGAAAGGAGACAGAGGAAGGGAGAACAATCCAGATAGAGGGAACTACAATTTTGGGAACTGTACTGAAAGAAGATGTTGACAAGCTTAAAGAATTGACATGTGTCAACAGGTCAGGTATTACTGATTAAAGATGTAGGTCAGTTTGGTGAAGGTAGGAGAACTGTGGCAATAGACAGGTCTGAAAAAGTTTAATGGGGCATGTTAAATATTGATATTAACACAATGGGATCTGGAGGCTTTATGCTGGACAGTGACATGATCTAGATTATATTTTGAGAAGGTCATATTGGCATATCTGTGGAAAGAATTGGATTGAAACTAAAGGGGAAATGGATAAAATAGAAGACTTTCTTTGTGGATGGAATTATGGTGGTAACATTGAAAATGAATATAATCACACACATGTATGTATGCACATACACTATTTTGGAAGTAGAGCCAAAAGAACTTTGTGATAAATTAAATTCACAGAATGAGGGAGAGTGGAATTATAAGACTAGAAATGCCGTTTACTGATAACAACAATGAATGGAGCTACTCAAGAGACAGAGATTGAGAGGATTGTGGTTTTGGGTCAGCCCAGGCAAAGAGTTAGTGAGACCCCCCCCATCTCAATAAATAATCGTGGCATCCTAGTACACACCTGTGATCACAGCTATGACGGAAGAATAATTAAGAGAATCACAGTCTGGGGTTGCCCCCATGCAAAATTTTGAGATCTGACCTGAAAAGTAACTAAAGCAAAAAAGGGCTAGGTGAATGGCTCAAGTATTCAAGTGTTGGAATACTTACTTGGCAAGTACAAGGTCTAAGTTCAAATCCCAGTATCCCCATAAAAAGTAAAAAAGATTGGGAAGAATCAATTTTTGTAGAAGGAGATTAATAACTCATGTTAATCTGTGAAACATTAAAAACTTGAAATACTTGTGAGTTTTACAGATTTGCATTCAAGATGCTAAGTTACTTATGTATTTTGCTTCTACTCTTACACACATATAGGTGTATGAAATAAGCAGTATAATCAGATTGGTTATATGGGAAACATTGGCCATGAGATTGTAACTGAAAGCATGGGAACTGACAAGATAATGACAGATAGAGTATAGAACAGGATGAGAAGAGGGTCCAATATCCACTGTTTTGAAACCTTGTTATTACCTAGAATAAATGAGAAGCTTTCCACAGAAGTTGAGAAGAAAATGACATCAAGGAAAAGGGAAATCTGAAATTATGATTATATGACAGCTAAGAGAAAAATTATTTATGGGCTAAATTTTTGTTGCATGATTTGGAATGCTTTTTTTTTAATAAGATATTTACACTCAAGAGAGGTGGCAATTATGATTGAGCACTGTGGCTATTTTTACAACTAATCTTTGAAATAAAAGTTATAGTTGCTTGAATTTTCTCAGGGAAATATGAATTTTAACCTTATTCCTTAATGATCAACTTTGAAAATGTGAACTATAAATATCTGAAGCCAATATTCTAAGATTCATCATCTTGTTATTTCAAAAATAAGATGAATTAAGTACATGTACCATAGTTTCATACTTCCTTAAAGAATAATCAAGAGTTGAGAACTATCATAATTCTGTAATTTCCCTGTGAAACTACTGGAAGTGTCAGTTACCAGAAGTCTCTGTTTCACAGCTCCTAGGAGGCTCATACTGTCCCATAGTCATTGATAGACATCTTCCTGTTGTTTATACTTTTTTCTGTTCTCACATTGTTTGCTACTCTAGATTCTTAGCTTTTGTTCATATTATACTACAGGTGCTTTCAAGTTTGGGCAATTCTCTCAACTTTCTGAAAGTTGTTTCTGTGATGTGTCTTACAGCAAGAATTGTAGAAGTTAGGTGGAGATATTTGAATGGCTTTCACTATTCTTCCCAATAGCACTGTTTACTTCAGCTGGCATGTCTCTGCTCAGTTGTGTCACAGTCTCATATGAGATTACGATCTCTATTCAATTCTAAAAATCACATTATTTTTCCACCTCTTTATTTAGCTATCTTAACCCCTTTATCTCAGTGCATGTATATTTATCCCAAAGTCTCTGTGAGCTTTCCCCAGTTGTGTAGGAAGGTCTGGCATATAACTTTAAGATACAAAGTTTGTAAGTGAGATGTGGAGATAAATCCATCGTCACGTCTCAGAATAAACTGCAATGATAGTCCATGTATCACATTTTTAATGGATGATATTTATTGTTTCTGCCCTCAAAACTTCATCTTGGTGAATTTTAATCATAATTAAAAGGAAAAGAACTTGGGAATATTATCAATCTAATACTTCTTTTCAAATAGTGGATATGCCAAACAACTGATCTAATCAATAAAAATCATTAACTACACAGATTTTTATGAAATTTTAGTAAGTCATACTATGACTTTAGTAAGTCATAGCTATAGTGATTTTTATTGGATTTCCCCATTTCAAAGTATTATATTTTACAGTGGAGGTAAGGGGAATAAATGAAAAATTTTAATAAAAACCTATTTTTTTGTTAAGTTGAAATAATATTGCTCTATAATTTTTCTCTTTTCTTCAAATACAAAATTATTTAGGATATCTTTGTTCTCAACCAGTACAATAGGAAAATATCTATGTTATACTCATCTTAACCTCAGGACTTTCATATACCCTAGAGGCCTTTTGTCTTGACAGATAGGAAGGGTACTGAAAATGAGTTCACAACAAATGCAAAGCCTGCAAAATTTATGTGATATTTAACCTGAGATAAAGTTGGTAAAATCATTTCTATTGACCTAACAAAGTAGATTGAAAGATAGTCCCCACACCTTGTAAACATTTTCAATAAAATGAAGCATCCTCTTCTATAATATACCTCAACCACAATTAAAATTTCAAATGTAGTGACTTGTTTTCTTGAAATTTTTCCTATAACACCTTTGAAAATGCTTTTGTATGCAAGGTGTCTTCTTATTTACCAACATAAGGGATGGATGGGAAAGCCATTTGGGATCAGGCATACAGACCTGTTTTCCTAGCTGAGTTACAAGAAAACTTATGAATTTATTTATAGCATGGTTAATAATTTTATACTCCACCATGTAGAATTTTGATGCACTTAGAGAAAAGGCCAGTGAACTTGGCATTAATAATGCCAATGAATTAAAGTCATATAAGGATGATGCATTAGTTGTGGCAGGAGGCGGGGGAAGAGGAAATGGGAGAGAGAGAGACATCACAAGGGCATAAAGGAGGGAGGCAAGACTTTTTAAAGGGATGGCTAATATGTTTATGAATGCTGACAAGTCCAACAAATACAGAATAGGCCAGCAGACTAGAGACCTAAAGGTGAGTTGAATTTTAAGTCTGGAGGTAGTCCGCAGGCAGAGTTCCCTCTCTCTTCAGGGTGATCAGTTTGTCTTAAGGCTATCAATAAGCTGGATGAAATTCACTCCTATAATCTGATTTATTCAAAGTATACTTATTTAAATATTAATCTTATAAGAAAAAATAGCATTTCAGAAACATGTGGAATAATGTTTGACCAAACGTCTGGGTATTGTTAACTAGTCCAGCTAACACATGAAAGTAAGCATCACTGATAGTGTTCACACTTTCTAAGATATGAGAAGAATCTTTAGTAGAAAATAGATGTTTTGATTAAACCAATTGCTGTTCAGTGTACTCCTTTTGTCATTGTCTTGTGATCAGAAAGTTCAGATATATTCTGCAAAAGGCTTAGGAATCCTCCTGAGAGAGACTTATTTAACTACATAGGAACTTCACTTGGTTTGGAATCAATTCAGCTAGCCATTGAGTCAACTATTAAATATTTTTACTTTGGACATAAAAGTTAATATCATTGGAGAAGGTTTCTCTGTAGCCTACACTGGCTGTCTATTTGTGCTGCTACTGATGCTACAAGTAAGAAACTGAAAAATAGCATTGAGATGAATTGTGAGAAATGCCTTGGGTTTAGATCCAATTACAGATATCTTATAAGTAATCTGTTATACAGTACATTTTCAAAGACTGGGAGCCCTCTGGCCTGGTTATCATTGATATTGAAATAGAAAATAACTAGAGTGGACAAGTTCTGTTATGCATAAAGAGAAAACTGAAGAAAATGCTAGATTTTTTAAATATATGACATATGTAATAGCCTACAAAGAATGTTTTAATTCTTTTGTCACTAGTTTTTGTAAGCCATGATTTTTCCAGTTCTACCTATTTCTTAAATGTTTAAAATTCCCTTTATTTAGGTCAGTTTGATGTAGATTATAAATACAGTGGAAATTTGAAATTAATTTCCTTTTGATCCCATTCTTTGTTATAGTGGTACTAAAACAGTTTCAACAGTATACCATTTATAATTTTGTAAGATGCTTTTTAAAAATTATTTTTATGTAAATACTTTTTTTATTATACAGTGTCTGGGAGATATTTAGGATAATGATTAAAAGCCTGAATAAATTAATAAACAGTTATTGTAGACAATCCATGTTGAATTCTCCCTATGCACTATTTTTAAGATTTGGCTTATTTAGTCAAGCAAATCTATTTTCATATTATCTGGCACTTAGGTTATTTCTAGTATTTTCTTACATAAATAATATGATGAACATTCTTCAAATGTATATTTTCTGCTTTTGAGATTATTTTCTCAGGTGTATTTTTAGAAGTGATAATGGTTAAAGATAACAAGCATTTTTTTAGAAAAATTTTGATTTACATGTCAAGGTCATCAGAGGGTAAAATGACACATTCCTATGTTTTAGGCTTGCAGATCAAAAGTAATTTGTTTTGCATAAAATACTCAGTGAATGATAGGGGGAAAGATATGCTTGTAGGGCAAAAAAGGGAAAAATAGAAATACTTATCATATTCCTTTCTTTCTGATATTTCTCAGAAGCTGCTTACAGACCCATGATTCCTCTCTGCAGTAAACTTTTGGGATTTTTGAAGCCCAACTAAACAAAAACAACAGAATATACCAGTCCAAACACAAATATTTTACTTTTGATTTAACTATTGTTTTGGATTATCCAGTTTTTCTTCATAATCACAGAAACTGAGTAGTTGAATCTTTCAAAAAATGAGAAAGATTAGCAGGATATGTGGTAAGAACTTGCTTGCTAAAATTGACTGGCTAGAATTAAAGTGATATTCAGCTTTATTTTTTTCTATTCCACCAAAAATTTACAATAAAGGGAACAGTGTTTTAGACATTGATATGGTTCCTTCTTAATCTATATTCATGGCAGGATACCTCTCAGGGAGAAAGTAAATGCTATCACAACTAGTGAGGCATTCTTCATGCCTGTTATGGTTTTAATGAAATGGTCTCCACAAGTTTATGTGTTGAAGCCTTGCTGCCCAGCTAGTTGACACCTTGGAAGTAGGGCCTGGTTGGAGAGAGGGGAGCCTTTGGTGGTTTTACTTTGTCCCTGGTCACCTGGTCCCTTCTTCTCTGTACTTCCTTTCCTTGAGGAGATGAGTAGCATCTGCCATACATAACTGTCACAATAATGCTCCGCCCATGCCTAGAATCAACAGACCTAAGGATATGGACTGAAGCCTCTGAAACCCTGTGCCAAGACAAATAATTCCTTCCTCTAAGTTGTTTTTCCTCAGGTATTTGTCATAACAACAGAAAAATTCTACTTTCCTGATACTGGGGATAATTCTCATATTTTATGCCTAATCTCTGTCTAGAAAAATAGAGCAATACAAATATAACAATCCAACATGGGGAAATTACAAAGGTTTCAGGAACCAAATAAAACTTTCAGTTACTGTTATTAGACTAAAGTGCTTACCATTATTAAATAAAGTTATGAAATTCCTGTTAAACCCACTTTTTAAAAATGTAAGCTAGCAAAAAATGTTTCCTATTAAAAACTGAAAAGTTACAGAAAAGCACATAGCAACAGTTCTTAAAATTCGTTCTGTGTCAGAATGAAAACCATCCTAGGGAAGCTCTTGGAAGATTTCATGGATGAGGAACATCAGCATTATCTGTGAGCTTGTGAGAACTACACATTTTAAGGTCTTACTCCAGACCAACTGAATCTGCATTTTAACAAGATGCTTAGGTGATTCCCATACATGATAAGGTTCAAGACATGCCATGTGATTCTATTTGCATGAAATGTCATGAAAAGGCAAATTGATTGAGACAGAGTAGATTAATGATTGCTTGGGAAAAGGGGTAGAAACAGGAATTAATAGTAAAAAAGACATGAGGAATCTTATTGCAATGATGGGAATGCTCTAAAACTGATTTATGACATTGCTGGCATAGGTTGGTACATTTTCTAAAAATCATTGAACTGTACATTTGAAATAGGTGAGGTATATGTTATGTGAAATATGCCTCATAAGGTTGAAGAAAAAAGGAAAAAACATATTTGGAAGAATGTGTTTTCCTGAGATCCCTATAAGAATCTGTTACTTGGCCTTCAAATGAGAAATAGCGATGTAAATCTAACAGCCAAACCCACAAACTCACCCCAGTCATCACTTCAACCTCATTCCTTTCCTCCTCCATCTTGACATGTCTTGAGGAATTATAGTACCAGAAGATGTATCTTTATATTTTCTGTGCTTAATTGCTTGGTGAACCATTTTGTATACTGGTATGTACCCTTTCACTATATCCATAGTGATAGGAAGATTTTTCTTCCAAGTGCATGTGCAAGTATGTCTTTTGCATACATTCATAGAACTGGAAATTTAATTTAATTGTTTTAAAATTTAAAAAAACACTGTTGAAATTATTTCCATAAATTATGCTGAACCAATTTACTCATTACTAATAAGGTACAGTCATATCTTGGTGATGTTTTGGGTTTGGTTCCAGACTCTATTAAAGCAACTATTGTAATAAAGGAAGTCACACAAATTTTGGGGCTTCCAAATTATCTTTAGATTATACTGTAGACTATTAAGCATACAATAGAATGATCTAAAGTAATGTGCCTTAATTGAAGAGGGTGGAGGCAGGGGGTGGGGGGAGAAATGACCCAAACAATCTATGCACATGTGAATAAATGAGTAATAAAAATAAAATAAAATAAATAAATAAAAATAAAAATACCATATTGCTAAATCATGACAACAACCAAATGCACTGTTGGAAAATGGTATCAAAAGACTTGTTCAATGCATGTTTGGCACAGACCTTCAATTTTAAAAAGAAAACAACAAAAACAAGACAAAGCTGCAGTACCTTTGAAGCACAGAAAAATAATAAAATGAAATATTTCTGTATGTGGATGGCTATTTCCTCAAGAAGAGTGATTAATAAATTCTTTCAGTCTTTTTCATTTTAACCACCTGTTGGGGAGAAAAACACAGTCCATTGTTTGAATTTGTATTTCTTTAAATGAGCATTCTTTCAGCATTTTTTTCATTCTACACAGTCTATGGATTTCCCTTGACTTTTGCCTTTTGAGTTACATATCCCTTTCTTACTTACTCATATAACCTTACTTACTGTGACAAAGTAATCTATTTAAAAAAAATAAAGCATATTTAAATATGGCATTTTATTTGCTTTTTCACAACACTTATGGTGTCTTTTTATTCTGATTTTTATGTAACTGTTAGTTTTCATTTATTCTAGGTAAGACTATAACTTTTCCAAATGGATATACATATATTTATGTGTATATCTATACCTATATCTATCTGTATGTATACTATCTACCCATCTATCATCCATTTATCTAGTGGTATTTGTTAATTATTTGAATATATATGTACATATATATACACAGTGGGCTCTTCAGTATGTTCTCTTAATTAGTATCTATACTTTCTTCAGTGTCGGAGACAAGGCTCCCTTTGTGAGCCATTCTGTCTTGACCTTGCCCTGGAACATTTTATGGTTGTTTGTCCCAACTTCTCCATCTCCAGCACAAGATGGCGCCGTCCCTGCTTCTCTTCCGGGAGTTTACCTTGCCGCCGGCGCGAACGTGCATCCTATCAGAAGTCCTATAGCAGAACCAGCCAACCAGCCTGCACCTCGTCATACCCCTCACTCCCTCAGCACATAAATACCCCTGTGTGAACAATAAAATTTTGCAGCTTGATCAGAACTCCTGTCTTGCTGTCTCCTTCGTGTCTCTTGTCCCTTCATTCTTCCCCTTCTAGGTTCGCTACCCATGCTGATGTGTCCTGTAGGACGGGACACTTCAGTACAAGGAATTCCTATTATTTCTATTTCATAATATATTTTATATAATAAAGGACTAGTTCTCCCTCATGGCTATTCTCCACATGTTTTTTTCTAGCTACTAAAAGGAAAATTCAAGCTGCCTTTCAAGAGTAATTAAATGATTATCTGTCTTTAGAATTGACTTTTTAAAACCTCCCTTATTTTTTATAAAAATAAAAATTGCTATTAATGAGGTGTATGGTGTCATACATATTTGCATTACTAATTCTGTGCAAAATAAATTATACTTCATGAAGAAAAGAATAAACAAGTTTTTACTTTTGTATTTCACGTAACTTAATTACAGATATTTTCCAAATAAGTAAAGGAGATGGGGAGCAAACCACATGAAGGAAAACTATCCTAAACTCTTGGTATATTAAATATTTTTATCCTATGACCTCCTCAAGCAGGTTTGATTCTTCTGTGAAAAACTGGTAGAATATCCAAGAAGAATGAGTTTTATTTGGGGTGGTCATTTAAATCTCTCTTTGATATATGAATATATCTTTCTATCTATCTATCTATCCATCTGTCTATCATCTGTCTAGCTGTCCATCCATCTACCTACCTATCTACCAACCTACCTATCTATATTAAAAAAAAATGAGAAACAGCAACCGTGGAGGGTAACAACTGAGTAAGTCATTGCCCAACACAAGTAGGGTTATTTAGAGTCTCCTTTTCTTACTCTGTATGCCCCTTTTGTTTTTATCATTCACATGATTACCTTCTGTTCACAAATTACATGACGAGTTTTCTCAGACTTCAATCCTTTCTTCTTTTATCTCCTAGTAGATCTTAAAAAACAAGTACTTTTCTGGGCCTAGCCAATGATAGAAAGGAGTAGAGGAGTAGAGCAAGGTGTGTTTGATAGGACAGTGCCTGGTTTGAATTGGACAGAGGGCATCCCTCCTCAAAGACGCTCAAATGCAGATATTTTGTAACTAACATTCTGACACCCTCCAAACCTTGGCTCTCAGTTATGTATTGCCAGGTCTCAACCATAATTTATGGTCTTTAACCATAGCTCATTACTCTCAAATCTATATCACTAGTCTAGTTCTCTCTTAGTTTCAAATCAGCATGTCCAGTTTTACAAGGAACATTTCTGTTTTTTTTTTTTTCTTGGAGAACTATGTCTTTATTTTCAGGAATGAACATTAGAAATACATAGTCCACAGATCTACTTCAAGAGACCCATGGGTAAGCACAATATAACTTTATAAGATTTCCTTTAGGTTGTGTGATTTGTGGAACATTCTGCATAAATTACTTTGTATCAAAAGTCATTCGGAATTTGGAAAGGAGGTTGAACTGACACCTTGCTTATCTTCTTCCCTATTCTGAAGGTTCATATGGTAATGAGGCCTTTCCACACTCCAGACTAAGGAATTCCCATTCTCTGTCAATGAAATTTGCCCAGTGTGGGTTCATTCAGATTTTCAAACCTGACTCAAACAAAACAAGCCTTTCCCACACTGCCCATATACATAGAGATTCTCTCCACTGTAAATCTGAGGCAGGCTAGGACATACAAAAATGCCACAGAACTCCTCAGACCCCACATGTAACTTACCTTGGCACGTATCATGCTAAACTCCTTGTCTCAGTCCAATGCTCTTCTTTCCTGTTATAAATTGTAAGATAAAAGCCTGTGGGTGCTTCTACCCTTCGTCATCCCTCAGATAAAAATATGAATATTGATCACGTGCTAGCCTGGGGACCACCCAACCCCCTCCCCACTCACTGGTTATTGGTGATCAAAAACTGCTCAAGTTTTTCCCCTCCCACACACAGGTTAGCAGTGAAACAGAGCTCTCTTGCTCTCTCTTGCTCTCTCTCTCACTACTTTCAGCTTCCCTCTGGCCCAGCATGGCCTTTTGTAACTCATTTCCCTAACCTTTAATAAACTTTAACTATCATCCTCACTACTTTAACAAATCCTGCCTGATGCATCCACCTAGGATGTAAGAATAAGGATATGTCTTTACTTTCCCACACTGATTACAAACACAGGGCTTCCCTCCAGAATGAGTGTGTTCACGTCTTCAAAGCAAACTCACACGATTAAAGACTTTTCCACACAGTTCACAAAAGTAGGGTCTCTCCAGTGTGTGTCCTTTCATGGCACAGAAGAAAACTGGGATAAGTAAAGACTTTCCCACAGTATTTATATACATTCTGCTTTTCTCCAGTGTGAGATCGTTTATGCTTCTCAAAGCATTTGGCATAGCTGAAAGTTCTCCCACATTCCAAACATTTATAGAGCTCCTCTCCATATTCCAGGTGTTCATAATTTTTGTGTCCCATCTGAACACTGGTGGGCACATTTAGTGATGAATGACCCATGGGGACTTCTCCACACACGACTTTCACACAGTTTTACTCCAGTTTTCCTATTCACAATTATGTGTGGAACCCACTTGATGCCTTTTTTTTCACAAAGTGTTTTCAAGACTTAACATCTTACATTTCTCCTGGAATTATCTGTAGTCATCTTCACTATTGGGGTCTTCCTGTTTTCTTCCTACAGCAGCCAGGCTCCTGAAGATTTCCAGCATCACATCTTTGTAGAGCTTCTTTTGAGAAGAATCCACCAAAGCCCATTCCTCCAGGGTGAAGTTCACAGCCAGATCCTCAAAGGTCACAGACTCCATTCCTTATTGTCAGGTGTCCTGCTGTCCACTCCTGCTCCTGGGGACAGCGTCACACAGCTACCTGACCTGACCCAATGGACTCAACTCGACTGCCAGGCGTTGAGGCAGCAAAGGCCACAGCCGAGACAGAAAGCTCAAGGAACATTTCTAAATATATATTATTGATTAAGGATCTAAAATTGAACTTATAAACTGAATGCACTTTCTTCCTGTTTTAACTTGCTTCTCTTCATTTGTGTCTCATTTACTTCCAGTGATAAAAACAATCTTAGAAATCAACCATAACTCTTTACTCTGCCTTTGACCTTGAATGAACTGCAGTCAGTCTTGAAGTAGTGATCCAATTTCATTGATTTTTCACACCTATCATATTTACTTGTTATATAGTAACTATTAAATAAATGTCTGTAACTACATGGATAAATAAGTGAATAAATGACTGGCTTGAGTAGGAAGTAACCTAGAACTTTAGAAATAAACTCATGATTTAGAAGGAAAGGAGAGTGACATTGGGGGTGCCAGGTTTTACTGTCTCTTTCATGAAAGAAGTGGTAGACACATTTGATATAAATAAGCATGAAACACTAAAACATTGCTGCAGAGAACCCAAATGCAATTTGAATTTTTATAGATAAACTACATAAGGAATGTAACATGGAGAATAAGGTTTAAAAATAATACCTATTATTTTTTGTTCAAATACTAGAATAAGGTTGATTCTAGTTTTATTTCATAAAATGTTCTAACACTTGTAGGCAAGCAATTTCTATAAGTTATACTTAGCATATTGATACAAAATAAGCATTCATTTCAAATAAAATCTAATATAGAATCTGCCATTTGATATTATAAGTATTGAAATGTTACATAGTTTCTATCTTTGATTTCCTCTGTCATACCAAGTTTTATTGTTAACTATTTTTAATGAAATGATTTAACCGGACCAAATACAATAAATTGCACTTTGCTGGTGTCTTTCAGTAATTTAATTGGATGTGATTTTTTTATATCCCCTAGGCTTTTTATATTAATTAAAGTCTTAACACAGAATTGGAGAAATTGAATTCTTTTGAAGCAAAATCTCCTCTTCAACCTAAGGTGATGGGCATAACACTGTTATAATACTTGAGCTACTTGTCTAGAAATAACAATTTTTGTTAAAATAAAATACCATGAGCCATGAAAATTAATATTGTGATACTTTTGAAATTACCTGCAAATTCTAAAATTATGGACAAAAAAATATGTGAAGTTCTTTTGACAAACATATTTGATCATTATGAAAGTAGGCTATAGGGTTAATTTAAGAAATAAAAATATGGGACAAAAATCCTAAAATAATTAGATAAGATATGAATTAAAGAAAAAAGTCTAGCAAAACAAAATCTTATTTTCAAAAAGGACACTTCTGTTGGCATTCCAATTTGTATTCAGGATGTGTGAAGAAATATAGGGCCATTCTGTTAGGTTCATGAATTCATTGTCAGGCTATTTGATAGTATAATTTAACCTAGTCTAATGTGAGGGAGTAAAGTCCAAAGCCAGCTATAATCATGGGTTACAGAGAGGAACAAAACACCCAAAGAATGCCTGCACCTGCAATTTTGCCTAGAATTCTAATACTTAGACTGAAAATATCCCATTAATGATTAGAGAATAGAATTTTGATAAGTCTCTCTGCTTGATGTTTAATAAAGAATAGAAAGATCGAATAGCAGACATATCTGGCAGCCTCTGACACCAAGTACTGTGCAATTACTTCCTTCATGACAAACCCCAAGGAACCATAAGGAGAAAATAGCATAGTTTTTGGTTTAGCAAACAATAAAATCTATACGTGAAGTTTTGTGGGGTTTTTAAAAACGCTCTTCCTGTTTTAGATAAGAATTTCATAACCTCCAAAATTTTGCTTTTTAATGTATTTATTGTGCAAGTCACTGCCAAAACATTGAAAAAAATTGATATTAATATATGATTATAATTAATTAAATTAGTAATTATTAAATTTATGAGTGATGTTTTCTGGGTTTGATTACTCTACATATAGGCATACATATGGTAACCAATGCAGAGGATATATGACCTGCTTTAAATCCCATTAAAAAAAAACAAATGTTCAAGATCTTAAGCTTGAATTAGTCTTAGAAATAATTATAGCCAAGGACTCTCTGAAATATAATGTAAGAAATAGATCATACCTTTATCCGTATAACAATAACAAAAGCAGACTAAAAAAATACCAGTCAGATATGACCAATAATGCCTTAAAGAACATGTAAGATAGGACAAAAACAGAGAAGCATGCAGGTTTATGCTAAATGATTAAAAATAAATATTTGTGAAAAAAAGAAGAAAGAACCCAAAGGCTGTTAATCTACTTACATTAATTTTTATATTATTTCCTCTTTGAGGATGAAATTACAGAGATACAGACATGGCCATTTTGAAGTTAAATATCCTTAAAATTTTCTATGTTAATGTAACTTATATACAGCATGACATATTAACTAGTGTGATAGGCTGGTGGCATAAAATAAAATCAACTTTCCTTAATTTATTTGCTAAAAAAGCTTGAAGATATGTATTTTTACCTTAACATGAGGGAAAACACTATCAGTGTTTAAGAGAATTGTATTACACTGTGACCTGGGATTCAATGTGGTACAAGGATGGGTTTATTGTAAAACATACTGGGCAAATGTTCCTCTGAGCTTTAAAAGGACTGTGGCTGCCCTCTCAGACAATGTATTTTCACATTCCCTAAGACACCCATCTTACATCTATGCCACCTCTACTGTGTCAGAACAATGACTTCCCAAACAGGTCCTCGACTGCCAACAATAAAGGATTGATCTATTTGCTCAATTCCTTATTCAGACATATAGCTAGAGTGGGTATGGGGTCACACATTTTTTTTTTAATGTACAAATTTTCATTTAGTTAGCTCTTGTAAGATGTTTTGTCTTGAATACTGAAATTTTTTCCAAAGTAGTAGACTTATTAAGAAGTAATTAGAGCACAACATGAACTTTGCATTTCCCTATATATACTTTCTTCTACTAGCTAGACTTACATGAAAGACAAATAATTATGTTTTCATTCGTATGCAGAATATAGAACTAAAATAATAATAATAATAATGATAATAACAATAATAATAATAATACAAGTTTGTAAAAGTGGGATGTTTTGGGGGATACTGGGTGGAAGAAGATGGTGCTGTACATGAATATGGTCAAAGTACATTAAATAGGTATGAAAATAGCATAATGAAACCTACTAAAACCTTTTAAAAGGTGGGAAGGGAGATGGGAGTTAATACAGAGTAATAGAGGAGGTGAATTTGATCAAAGTACATTGTATTCATGTTTGTTAATATCAGAATGAAACACCTTTGTATAATTAATTTACACTAAGGAAAAACAATGTGCACCCAGTTAAAGGGAAGCTGTGCCGAAATATGCCAAACACATGCATGTACAGCTTGAATATCTACCAGCTACCTCTGTTTACCACCTATTAGACACTCAGCCACATGTAACGTTACATCTCGCCTTCCTATTTAAAATACCCCATCTTCCACAATTTCTTAATTACTCACAAGTTGGAAGCTTTCATATGCTCATTTGCTGCAAGCAAACTTCAACCTCTTTCAAGGCCATATTTATTATTATATGTATGTGTTTCTTAATGGTTAAACCTGTTTGAAAATGCACTATTTCAAATCATAACAGAGTTGACCATATGACTAAGAATAAAATTAACTCTAAAATTATTCCATGCTACAGTGTGCACTCAGCTTCATAGAACATAATTTTTCAGAAATATGGGAAATGGGAAAAAAAGACAGTGCTTATATATTGAAAATTACTTAAATTGTTTACTTGATTAAATTACTGTTATTACTTCCTAACTATTCATGCACTAATATTTATATAATAATTATCATCATGAAAGTAGAAAAAGAATCTGAAATATTAGTGCTCCCTCCAAATACGTTTTAATGGTTTGTTCATCTTCTTGAAGTAGAGGTCATATACATTGAGGTCTTGCCAGCTCAAAATCCTAAATACATTAAAAGAATTAAAGGAAAATATATCTAAAGGAATAAAGAAAGTAATAAAATATTAACTCACCAAATACATTTGATCAGTAACAGATATAAATCATTCTTAAAAGCCCCTAATAGACATTTTAGGGTTTTAATTGTCTGAGATGATACAATTACTACAGGTGCACAAAAAGAATTTATGTGGTAGAAGAATCAGTAAATTCAGAAGTATATCAATAGAGATTATTCAGTCTGAGAAACAAATAAACCAAAAAAACCCCACAAAAGATAGGAAAAAAAATGAACAGAAATTCAGAGACCAATGGACATCACAACGTGTATCACATAGGCTTAAATAGAAATTCCAGATACAGAGGAGAAAGGGAGGAAGCAAAGACAGAGAATCATGAAAACAAGCAAGAAAAAACCAAATCCTCAAATATAAGATTTCCTCAATAAAATGGGAAGTCAAGTTCTCATCAGAACCTAAAGTGCATAAAGATAAAGATTATCAGGGAATAATTCTATATCCAGTGAAAGTAGCTTCATAAAAGAAAAATAAATATATAATTTGTATGACAATAATATCAAAAACAAGAGGGGAAGGAAGTATTGGGATACAATTTTTGTATAAATAATCCAAGCAACAGCATTCAAAATTAAGCTGTTAATTATAATCCCAAGGGAATAGCACAAAAATATAATAAAATAAAGTTAAGGAATTAAAATGGTATACCAGAAAATACCTATTTAAATGCAAAACTATGGGAAGATTAAAGGGAAAATAAACGTAAAACATACAGTAGAGAAATAGCAAATGTTAAATATGTCATAATATATCAGCAAATCACACTAACTATAAAAACACTACAATCAAAAGACAAAGATTAGCAGTTCTCATTAATAGATAGTGGAGTGCTATGTAAAAGCAATACAATTTAGATTTACAGACAAAGTAGATTGAAATGAAAAGGGTGTGATTTGTATCATGCAGACTGCACCCAGAAGACAGCTGGTGAGGCTATATTAATATCAGACAGCCTTTAAGACTAAACTTGTCACTTGATTCAAAGAATGACATTTTACAAGAAGCAGAGGAATCCACCTGGAATACAGTAATTATTAACATATGCACCTAACAACAGTCCTCCAAAATGTAATAAGTAGAAACAGACTTGAAGTTGGAAACTTTAGTATCTCACTTTGGGGTGGGGGACAGTACTGGGGTTTGAACTCATGGACTTATCTTTGATTGACAAGAGCTCTGCCACTTGAGCCATGACCTCAGTTCTTTTTTTGCTTTCTTTTCCCAGGTAGGGTTTTGTGTTTTTGCTTTGGGCTGGCTTGGAACTGTGATCCTCCTTTTTATGTCTCCTGCTATAATTGGGATTACAAGGCATGTGCCATCATGCCTGGCCCATTATTTCACTTTTAAAAAGGAATGGAACAACCAGGGAGAAGACCTATAAGTTAATAGAAAAACCTAGCAACAGTATAAACCAACAACCCCTGACAGATCTATAATATACGCTATCAATTCAGGGTAGCATTTATATTCTTCTAAATTACACACAGAATATTCTCTTGGGTGGTAGAAAATGTTAGACTATAATGACAAATTGTTTATAAGAGAGCATAAACCGTGTGTTGAAAGAAAAAGTCTTCCATTCCAAACTGTACTGGAAAAATAAAATTATTCAAGTTTCTACATAATAATATATGTAGAAATGTGGTATCAATTGTATTTATAATACAGTCAGAATGAAAATAAAATCTAACAATGAAATTAAGGAAAAATTTCCTTTTTGAAACAAATATCTTATAAATAATTTTTTTTAAATTTAAGCTTTGTAACATTGAAAACTGTAACATATCTTAGAAAGAAATTAAAGAAGTCCTAAATAAATGGGAATATAGCTTATGTTATATTTGATTCATATGACTGATTCAATAATGTAACAATATACATAGTATGAAAAATTACATTAAAACAAAAAAATTTAATATTTTACCATTCTAGAAGTCAGAAGTCTGAAATTGTTTTCATATCTTCTTGAGAGATTAAGAGAGAATCCATTTCTTTCCCTTTTGCTACCTCTTTCACTTCATCTTCTCTGACTCTATTCCCTTCCTGTTGCCTTTATACATGGTCTAGCAATTATAATGGGGCCCCTTGGATAATTTAGGAGAAATCTCACATTTCACAATTCTTAATTTAACCATATCTGCAAAGTTCCTTTGGTGTTGGAAGGTAACATATTCACAGTTTCCAGGAATTAGAATGTTTAATATTTATGAAGTTCCATTTTCTACTTACCACATATTCATGGATTAGAAAATTTAAGATTGTGAAAATGCTAATATTATTAAATTTTGTACACAGATTAATATCTCTCCATATTTTCACTCAATTCCTGTCAAGATTCCAGCAGCTGTCTAATAGATATGGGTAAGATAATCCTAAAACTCAAAAAGAGAGGGAAGGCACTCAGAATAACCAAAAAATCTTAAATGGAAGAACAAAGTCAGAAAATTACATTTTAACAATTATAAACTTATTTCAAAGCTGCAGAAAAAGACCAAGTCTACTGTCTTAAGGATAGACATGTACATCAACACAACAGAATCAGAAGTGTAGCAATAAAAATTTTATTTTTAGTCAATTGATCAAAAATAAAGTTTGGAGGGAAAGGAATATGTCCTATGTGCTACTTGTGACATTATTATTCCAAAAGTGTATTTGTTTTTGATATGAACTAAAAATTACCTGAATGTCCTGTACTTTATTTTGGAAACTGTACCTATTATTGATGAGGATAAAAAATAAGTTTGACAAACAAGATATAAAAGGTTGAGTGTTCACATGGTGTGTGCCAAATCATTGCTGTACAACTAACTAGCTTTTAAGTGGCTTCTATTACCATGCTTTCTGAAAAAAAATACAAATTACAAGTATTTATAAGAGTACTTTCAAGTTCACAGAAAAAGGGAAATATCAAACTGTGAATATGCAAGTGCCTATTTCCACCATCACCTAAACTTACAAGATTCTGGAAACAGAATGAAAATTTAAATGAAACCTATTCTTCATTGTTCATGGTGTATTTTGAGCAGAATGCATATGATTGGACATAAAGTGGATGGACCTATTTATAGATTCAGGTTTGTACTATATATAGTACCAGAACACATTGGATGACACTTTTCATTCTGAGGCCTTTTTTTCTAATCATTTACTGTAATTGTAAATGTCTCATTTTTTTAGATCATTGCATGCAATAATGGGTATTACTTTGTTAATTAGTAACATTGTTTACCATGGCTGATATAAAAAGTGCCTTTTTTGGTGGAAACTTGGGTATATTGGAAAATGAATATTATAGCCAAGATTCACATTTGCCTACTGAGTCTGTAAACTTTCTAATATTTTCTATTTATAGAACCATTAAAAATCGCAATCCAAAGAATCTGTATTTGTCTAGATATAGTGGAAACTGTTTAAACATTGTTGGATTAAATATATAATGCCTTTCAGCTATTTTTACTTTGGTATTAAATTTTAACAAGGGACTGTAGGAAGAGACATGTGGGTCTGTTTCACATTTTAAAACACAGCAGTAAATTGTAAAATTACAACATTTTAGAGCATCATTCCATTGCTGAAATTATTATTGGAAATTCATAATTTAATTTGTGATTTTTGTTATTCTTATTACATGACTTAACTGACCTTTTAGGCTTGAAACAATGAAATTAATATAGGGATATCAATTCTATTATGTACCAAAATGTGTTTAATAGGTTTCTGCTTGTCAAATATTTTGAGCATAGACATTATATATAAAAAATGCCTAATTATCACCTATTATTGAGATACTTAGAACCACTCTTTGGGAGACATGAATCTAATTCAACTTTTGCTTCATTCAAAATTAGTTACAATATGAACTATTTCATCTCTGTTAGTAATAATACCATTTTTTTCATTTCTTCAAGGTAGAATCTTTATGTTATTGTACTTACTAAGAAAGGTAGACTAAATCTTACAGTCGGTACATTGTTATACTTCCCAATTCTATTGAATAAGTTTTGAATACACACATTTTTTTTCTTTCATGAAAACAAGAGTATCAAATTTAGTACACAGTGCAAATTCCAGAGGTAAAATTATCTATTATTAATATTTGAAATTGCTTATTAAAAAGATTAAGGTATATAGTATACTACTAAGAAACAACCCATGTAAAAGATTATTGATGTAAATACACTATATGTTGCCAGGTATATCCAAAGAAGTTTACAAGCATAATTATACATGTTTATTTAACACCAACTAAAGGAGACAGAACTTCTCTAATAATTGTGAAGAATGGAGACCACACAAAGCAGACTCTCTACTTTGAAATATCAGTTACTATCACTATTTAGATGAGGTATTTCTGATTTAGTTCTAATCTTACCAAGTTGACATCTGATTACAGACTGATTTTTCCATGTATTTGGAATTTAGACTAGTGCCCCAGGGCAAGGACAAGGTTGCATACTTTGTTGTTTCCTTCATTGTAGATATTTTTCCGTCTTTTTTTTTCAGATCTTACTTTTGTCTCTTGATTCTGTTTTCCAAGGTCTAATTTCTTTGCAAAATGAAAAAAATTAGAAGCCAAATGAAGTAGCAGCAAACACAAACCAATTTGTTGTTATGCATTTGACCTTTATTCTCCTATTGGCTTCTATTGTATAACAAATTACATGAAAAGTTACTAGCTTAAGAAAACAATTATCTTTACAGTCTCCAAGAATCAAGAACCCTGGCCAGACTTACCTAGTTGGTAATGGTTCAGATTCACTCGTGACCACTCACGTGTTCAGAATATGGGCAGATGCTGTAGTCAACACAGACTTGACTGGGGAAGGAAAATGTGCTTCAAGAAGGTACACTTATATGACTTTTGGATGGAGTCTTTATTCTTCAGCTGATTGTTGTTAGAGGCTTCAAAATTCCTTTCATGTAAACTGAACCCCTAATCCTCTAGCATCGAAGGGATTCTCATAACATGACAGAGAAAGAAGGCAAGAGAAATCTACAATGTATTTTTATGACCTATATCACACGTGACATACTACCACTTCTATTTTACTCTAATGGCTTTATAACAGCAAGAAACTCACTAAGTATACTTGACTCAAAGAAGGAAATTAGACTCCATCTATGAAAGGATTAATTAGTGTTAAAGAATTTGTGGACATATTTTGAAACCACTGTAGTCCTCTAATACTTGGTGTGCTACAGTAGATTGTTTGTAGGTCTCTCTGACCCTAAGCTTTTCTTTGTAAAAATCCAGTTGGCAGAGTAATCAAAATTTGTTCTAATAATCCTCTTTTCTTATATTGCTTCCATGCTCAAGAACATATGGAAGTTTCCTGTACTACTTTTTCTTTTCTTGATAGTTCAAACTATGCTTTGAACTCAGAGCTTTGCACCTGCTTGACAAGTGCTCTATTGCTTGAACTATACCTCCAGACCTCCTGGACTCCTGTGTAAAGTTGACCCTAGTGTCTAATTTCTTACGTTGCCCATAACTTTCTTGTAAAGTATAATTAATTTATAGCAGAATCTGATTCTTTTTGGGGGGTGTACTGGGATTTGAACTCAGGGCTTCATACTTGCACAGGAGGCACTCTACCACTTGACCCACACCTCCAATTCAGGATTTAATATAAAATCTCATTGCACATTAAAACATTTTAGCTTCCAGATAGTAAAACTTCTGTAACTCAGAGAAAAATCAGACTCTTTTTAATTTCAGTATCATGCCCTATTTCCTTTTGTCCTTTTACCTGTTCAATCTTCCTAACTTTCCTGGTCTGGATGAATTCCTATCCTCCATAAGAATCCATTTGTTATTTGCTAACTAACCTCATGAGTTAAACTCTTTCTTATCTCACTCTATATTACAGATATCATAAGTGCCATTTTTCAAGAATTGAACTGTTTTCAAATTGTTTTATCATTGTTGTTTTGTTCTGCCCAAGTGGATCATAAACTTTTTAAAAGAAGAACGATTTTTTTGTTTGAGTTTCCCCAGGTTCTTATACAATTTGGGGAATATGGAGATATTCAATGAATTTTTGCTATTTTATTTTTCATGATTGAGAAGTTTTTTTGATATACTTTATGTAAAGCATTATAACAACTATAAGAAAAATAATATTCCTACCATTATTCCTACATATCTACTCCTTCTTTTGTTTGCCTAATATAGAAATTCAAGATATACAGCCAAAGGTTATCTCATGAGTTCAGACTTAACTTAATAGTGGAAAGTGACTCATAGCAATAAAAAACTCTATTTCCAAGCATGAAATTCAAAATATTAGAATTTGTCCTTTCTGTAATCAAAACAAAATAACTTTTTTGATCCCACTTTTCTTAAAAATATGGTTTTAACTAAAGAAAACACTATTATTTGTACTTGCTCTCACAGGGCACTTTAAAATGTAGAAAATTTGATTTTTTAAGCCACCTTAATGTTAGAGAAATACACATTTTTTTTTAGTTCAAAAGGGAGTTCTTTGCAAAATGTGTTTATCTCCTGGCTTTTTGAGAAACTTTTTAAACAAAATGATGAAAAGAACACATTAAGCCCCTATTTACCGATTGAGAGCTTCGACATTTATCGACACTTTGCTGAACCTGTCTCATTCTCACATGCCCCTTATTCAGTGACAACACAATGATTATTCCTGTAGAAGATCTCTGTTAACTCAAACGGGTTTCTCAGATATGGAATTTTTTAAATGAATGTCTGCTCTTTTCTATGTCTATATGAAATGGAATGTGAAAACTGATAATAACTGATAATAATATCATGTTATATATTAAATAATATTCACATCTGCTTAAATTCTTATACTTACTATTATTTACAATTTTAATTTTACCAGCTAATACCTCTAGAATGTTTAAAAAATGATATCTTTCTTTTACCCTTAAATTTATTTTTCTTGTTTGACCATTAAAAGTGATGTTAAACATAAATAGAATAAAGGATAAAAGTCACTGGTCATCTCAATAGATGCAGGAAAAGGTTTTGACAAAATTCAACTTCCTTTCATGATAAATACCCCTAAGAAACTAGGAAGAGAAGGTTCATACCTCAACATGATAATGATGATGTACAATAAAACTATAGGAACATAATCATGAATGGGGAAAAATTAAAAATACTCTCTTTAAAATCAGGAACAAGATGAAGATGCCAATTCTTATTCAGTAAAATGCTCAATTAATTTTTTAACCAGAGCAGTAAGGCATGAGAAAAAATAGAAAAAGAAGAACTCAAATTATCCTTATTTGCAGATGTTATAATCACATGCGTAAAAGTTCCTAAAGACTCCATCAAAAAACACCTATACATGATAAACTTTTGGGGGAAAATATACAGACAATATCAACATATAAAGATTACTAGCTTTTCTATATACCACTGATAAACATGGTGAGAAAGAAATCAGGAAAATAATTCCATTCACAATAGCCTCAAAAATATCTAGGAATAAACCTAGTCAAGGAAATGAAAGACATCTACAATGAAAACTATAAAACTTTGAAGAATGAAATTGAAGAAGACATTAGGAAATGAAATATATATTATATTATATATATATGATACATATTATATTATTGAAGGTGGTTTGTAGATTCAGTTCAATCCTCATAAAAAATTCCAATGATATTCTATATAGAATTTTTTTTTAATTCCCAAAATTCATATGAAGCACAAAAGACTACAAATAGTCCAAGAAATCATGAGCAAAAAGAGCAATACTGAATCCATCACAGTACCTTGTTTCAAATTATCCTATAGTCCCAGTAACAAAAACAGCATGATGCTGGTACAAAAACAGACATATAGATCAATATAAATAGAATAGAGGGATCCAGAAATAAACCCACGAAGCTGCAGCCACCTGATTCTTGACAAAGTGCCAAAAACATACATTAGAGAAAAGACAAACTTTTGAACAAATAGTCCTAGAAAAACTGGATGTTCACATGTAGAGGACTGAAACTAGATTCCTACCCCTCATTTTGTACAAACATCAAGTCAAAACGTACCAATGACCTTAGTGTAAGATCTGGAATGTTGAAACTTCTTGAGGAAAAGGGAAAGCTTCAAGATACAGACTTAGGGAATGACTTTCTGAATAGGACTCAAATAGCTCAGAAAATAATAGCAAGAATGGACAAATGGGATTACATCAAATTAGAAAGATTCTGAACAGCAAAAGAAACAATTACCAGAGTGAAGAAGTTGATACAGAATAGGAGAAAATCTTTGCCATCCAATTATCTGATAGAGGATTAATATAGAAAATGTATAAAGAACTCAAACATTAATCACCAAAAGAACAAGTAAGTTAGTCAATAAATGGTCAAATGATTGGATAGTGTCAAAAGAAGTTAAAAATAGCCATTAAACAAGTAAAGAAGTGTGCAACATCTGTGGCCATCAGTAAAATGTAAGTCAAAACAACAACATTGAGACTCCATTTCTCTCCAGTCAGAATGACCACCATCAAGAAAACAAGCAAGAATATAAACTGGTGTGGTTACAGAGGAAAAGAAACCCTTATATACTATTGGTGGGAAGATAAATTAATATAATTAATATGGAAGTTCCTCAAGAATCAAAAGTAGAACTATTATATTATGCAGCTATACCACCTCAGAGTATATAACTGAAGAAATCTAAGTCAGCCTTCAACAGAGATACCTGCACACCCCCACTTATTACAATACCATTAACAGTAGCCAAACTATGGATTCAGCAGGGAGATGGATGGAGCTTGAGATAAGCATGTTAGGTGAAATTAGCCAGACTCAGGAAAAACAAATATTGCCTGTTTTCTCTCATATGTAGAATACAGATTTAAAAGGAAACATGAAATAGAAGGTAGACTATTTGGGAAGATGAACAGAACCAGTGTCAATGGAAAGAGGGGACAAGTGACAGTGATGTGGGGTTGAATATGATCAAAGTACATTATATACTTTAACAAAACATCATAATGAAACCCATTATTTTGTAGAATTAACATATAGTAAGAACATTTGTAAATGCCACAATATACCTCTACCCAGCACAACAATAAAATAAACTAAATAAAAGTAAGTGGATACAAAAATCAACGACGCTAGATTCATACATATTTATCTAATGTGCTGTCTTTTTCATATTTTATTTGAAGTTTATAATTTCACCATGACATTTTTATTAACTACTTCTGCAAAATCCTTGGACATAATTATATGATTTAATACTCAAATTTAGTGAATTGTATTTTGAGACAATTGTCACTACATGATTGCTGTACATTTTAGTCTTTCATTGTATAGTTTATTGATTGCATTGATGAAATCGTTTGCTAACATTTATTGAGAATGGTTACTGAAAGATGTTGGTTCCTGCAATTATAGGTAAGTTCTAATGTTGGTGCTTACTACATATGCAAGGAATTCTTCAAGGAGGTTGAGCATATTCTATTCTTATCTGAGAATTACTTCAAATTCACCTTTCCCAAGGTTCCTAATATCATACAGAGATGACAGTCAAGTCTGTTCACAACCTCCATGAAAGCAAGTATGCCAGCTAAATATTGAAAACCTTTCCACATTTCACATCTTCAATCACAATTTCATAGCTGAAAGTAGTGGAGCATTATTTTAAGTGAACTGATCTCTAAAGACTACGTGAAGGCACTATTTGCTCTGCATCAGTAAGAAATAATCCTGCCCATTTATGTGTTGTACCTAACCATTGACTTTTAGCAAGTGGTTTAATTTGTCTTAAAGGTGATGGCAGCTGTTCAGAGTAAAACAAATCTTGCATATATATTTTTCCTGATTTTTTACACACCATATTGAGGTGACAGAGGATGTAATATTGATAATTTTTTCATTAATTAGCAATTCTTCAATGTACTGACCCCAATTTGAGAAAATGTGATATTTTCTGGATCTTTCTTTAGACCATTTAATTTTGCGTAACTCTCATTTGAAGGATATTAATACTGCTCATGTCCTAGACATAGGAAATATGAATCTTGTCCTGGGAATTCATTTTGGATCTCTTCTTCCACAAATTATATATGACCAGTGTGTAAGTTTAAATTTCTTAAAATAATTTAAAGAATGCTGGGAGAGCACTCTAAAAAGAGTGGGAAGTAGAATTTGACTCCGTAATCTCTCTGTTGGGTCTGTCATGTAGACTGGGAATGTGAATGGCACCTCTGGATTTAGATCTTCATGCTAATGAATGAACTTGTTGGACAATTTTTAAAATGTGTAGTTTCTTGAAGTTAGAGTCTGCATTTTCTGCACACATCACAAATCTTGTCACAAAGACATGGTAATGTCTACAGATTATCTTTGCATTCTCAAATTATATCAGGTTGTTAAACACATAGTCAAAAATGTACATGGCTTTTTATTCAGGTCACATAAGAATAGAAACACTTAAAATTTATTTTAGAAGGAAGTCCAGATATCTTCATGAATCAAATATAATGAAATATGCAACATATTGTCAGGGCCAATCAACTTAAAATCTTTTCTAGCTTCACTAATACTTCCCATGGAGAGAGTACTGTACATTTTCTGGTAGTACTTGAGAATGGACTGTCTTGGAACCTGCAATCTTTTAGTGGTATCAGTGGCCTCATCTTTTTAGACATTAGGCAAGATTATCATTCTCAATCTAGTTACTCTACCGGTACTCCCAAAAGATAATAATGTTATAAAAATATCTAACATGTAGATCATTTATTCTGTACCATGCACAAGTATAATCCTCATAACAATCCTATGAGATAGGTACTCTTATTTTCCAAGTGATGAAGCTTAATAAGAGTTTCAACTTGCCAAAAGTTACATAATGTGAAAGTGGTAGGTCTGGGAACCACACACAGGGACCAGAATCTCAAACCTGTGCATTTGATCTTTCTGTTTTTCTGTTTCCACTGACAACACAGTTGGACCTTGTTTTGTATCCACCCTAAAAGGTTCTTATCTTCTGATTGGAATTCTTAATTTATTCATAGTGATATTATAGAAATAGTTGGATTTGTGTCTACCCTTTTATTTTCTATGACTCACATCTTTTACCCTCCTTTTAATCCTCCCTTCTTTCCTTTTCATTAAGTGAACATTTTCTAGTAAAATATTTTCAAACCCCAAGTTATTTTTTCATATATTTTTGGATATATTTTCTCAGAAGTTACCTTATAACTGAATATATATCTCTCATCAGAATGTATTTTGCATTTGTGCTAACTTAATTCCAATGAGATATAAAATTCTTACTCATACAGCTCTATTCCATTTAATTTCTTGTTATTCTTATGCTATTTTCATTATCATTTTTATTAACCTTATTTGTTAAAACTCCCAAGGTATGTTACCATGATAAATTACATTAGATACTTAACACCATAAGGAAAGAAATTAGGAAAAAAATTAAGAGCAAGTATATATTTATAGTTTGTTACATTGTCTTTATTTGTTTCCTTGAACTCTAGTTACCACATGGTATCATTTTCCTTCTCTAATATAACTCCTCCCTTTTACTTACTCTGTAATGTTATTGCCAAGCATATTGCATTTCTATATTTTATAGGTCAAAATATGATAACATGCATTTTGTTTTATATAATTGATTTTAATACCAGTTAAGTGAGGAAGGATTAAGAAATATTCACTTGTACTATTTTTTCTATGTAATTAACTTTACTATTGCTCTTTGTTTTTTGTGTGTATGTTCAAATTATCATGTGGGGTTATTTTCTTTCAGACTGAAGAAATTCTATAATATTTCTGCATTTTGTTTCTAAGTATTTCTTGTCTCTACTCTCAAGAAATTCTCTCACTTAAAAAATATCCATGAATGTGTAAATTTTGGCTTCATTTTGAAAAGACAGTTGTGCTAGATATAAGGCACTTTTATGACCTTCAATTTTCTTTCAACATTTTGAGTATATTATGCAATTGTATTCTGGCCTTCGTTGTTTCTGATAAGAACTCATCTATTATTGTATTGGAGTTTCTTTGTAACAGGTTATTATTTTTTCTTACAGCTTTCAGTATTTCATCTTTGCATTTAGATTTTAGCACTTCCACTGTGATGATTCTAGGCATGGAAATTTTGTTTTTATCACAAATGGAGTTTATTGAGTTCCTTAGATGCATAGACAAATGTGTAGAATCATGTGCAGATTAATATTTCTTATCACAAGTGGGAAATTTTGGGGCATTATTATCCAAATGCATCTTTTCTTCATTCTTTCCTCTCTTTCTGGTATTCCCAGTATGTGTATAGTGGTGCATTTAAAAGTGTCACACATTTTCCTACTGCTACTTTTTTATTCATTAATTTTTAAACTGTTGTTTAGATTGCATAATCTCTATTGAGCTGTTGTCCAATTTACTGAGTCTTTCCTCTAGTTCAAAATCTTATATTGAGTCCCTCTACTGAATTTTAATTTCAGTTATACTCATCACTCTAGAAATTCCATTTAGTTCTTTTATTTTTAAATAATTTATATATCCTTATTACTAACATATGTTTATAAGATATTAACATCTTATCTTTAATTCTTTGATCATGGATTACTTTAGTTTTTTAAAAAGATTTTTGAAATAGCTGCTTTTTAGTAAACAGATACCTGGAACTTCTCAGGGTAGTTTCTGTTTCCAAATTGGTTTCCTCTGTTGGGTCACATTTTCCTGTTTCTTTGAATGTTTCAGATTTTTGTTTGTTTTTGTTTCTGAAAACTGGACATTTTGATAATGCATTTTAGCAACTTGCGTATTTTTCCCTCCTACTCTAAGAGGCTTGGATTATCGTTGTTGTTTGCATATCTATTTGTTTAGTAGCTTGGCTAGATTATTTTTAAGAGATCTGCTTCCCTTACAGTGAATTCCTTGGTGTTGCTCTTCAGAGAGTACAGTCTTGAATATATCCACAGTCACGTTGCGATGACATTGGTTTTGCAGCATTTACATTGACTGCCTTTTTTCCTGATAACTTTGTTAAGTGTTCCACTTCATTTGCTATCATATCCAACTGTCAAAACTTACAAGCCTAGATTATAGATATCAATAGAAGTATAAAGTTGCATTCAGGAATTTTTAAAACTATTGGAGAGAAGTAAATTTTTAAAAATTCACCCAACTCAACCCCTATCCTCTAGTAAGAGATATGTTGGTTCTCTTTGAATTGTCACAAAATTTTATATCTTCCTTTTTATGCTCAAATATAATATATTCATCAGTACTCTCAAGTATCTATAGAATGCCATAAGAAAAGACTGGAAGTATCAATTGTTGTATAAATAAGTGATACATAAGTAAATGAATAACTTTATTCCTTTTAACTTGACTAGTCTTGATATGTAGATGCTTGTGCATATGTATAGCAGGACAATGGCCACCCTACTACTTGGCTGAAGAAGCAAATTAGATATTCACTTGTAAGAGGTTAGCTCTATATACACAGATCACCACTCTGATAGTAGACATAGTAGATTACATTATACTCATAAAATATGTGAAACTTCACAAATTATTTGAAAATTAAAGTTTCTGAGAAATTAAAGAATAAAAACTGATAGAAGTCTCCAGGTTCAAAGTAAGCATTTCATCTAATTTTTCATAAACTCCTTTGAGATTAAGATTAGATTAAAATTATTTGATCTAATTAGGACTTTAGAGCTCAAAAACAAAAAAAGCATACTCCCAATCAGTGAATAAGTTTATAGCATATAGTGTATCATTGCTCAAATTTGGATTTTGCTTTGCACCTATGTTTAAGAGCAAATACGGTCTTGTGTTTGAAATAAAGGCTTGCTGCATTTGTGGGACTGAGTCTGCCTCCATCAGCTACATTATTCATTTGAGTCAGGCACCATTCAAGAGTGTTAGTCATGTCTTAGCTCATTATTAACCCCAGCTTTGAGCATTTATGATGAGGTTCAAATTGAGCAAATGAGCCTGTTCCATGCTTTTGTGACCCAGTTGTTAGATTCATATTTTTCTTTATTAACCTATTTAGTATGCAGTGAAATTTCTGTTTATGGATACTAACTTACTCTTAACATTTTTACTTGTGAATTGAGTGTTCTGACCATGAATCCTGCCACTGAATAGAATTCTACCACCCAAATATCTATCTTTGATATCACTTGCATCTTCTGGAACTGCTTTGATCTTCCTACCTCTGGGTTCTGCATTTTATCTTGAATGCCTTTGGCCTTGGAGTCCCACTTGCTGCAGTTTTGCATGACCGTGACTAGACAAACACTAGATTGTATTTTCTCCTTCCACTTAAAGCCAATCAGAACTTGCATCTGAGTCAGGGCTTGGTACTCTATCTGCCCTAGTGGGTGGTGTAACATCTGGTCCGGGCTTTCTCTATGCTCTTGAGTTATGAAAAATTTATTCATTACCTGTTGATTTGCTGATTGTTCATACTGTAAGAATTGCAGAAGGTATAGGGAAAAACACTATTTCCTTTTAAAGAATACTCAAAAAGAAGGATAGATTAAAATAACTGTTTATAAAAAGTCAAATATAAAAAAATTCTCTCATTAAGTCAGCTGTAAATTTTGTGGATGCTTGGAATTTGCAAAAGCCTTTCTTTGCTTTCTAAGTTGATACTGGTAGGTGATATCTCAGCGGAGATCTTTTTCTACTAAGACAATAGCTGATAGAATAAGACTACGAAGGTGGGATATATATTGGCCATGAAATATAAATGTAGATATTGAAATATTTCAAATATTTTGTGTGAGGAAGTGTGTTGGAAATAAGAGTGCACTGAAGAAAAAATATCCACATTGATATAGGAAGTAGCAAAAACTGACATCTCTGGGATCAGAAAGACTATTTGGAATACAAGCTCTACCATTTACTGGCTGTATGATATTGGGTATTTAAACTTTTAAATGTTTTGTGTCTCATAGAGAATTGCAACTATATTTTGTGATGTTGAAATAAGGTTGTGTTAATCAGGTTTTTTTGTTCTTGGATAAAATACCTGAGAAAATCAATTTAATGGGGGAAAGATTTATTTATTTTGGCTCATGATTTCATGCTCACTTCCTAGGAGCCAGGAAGTAAAGTGAGAGGTTGAACGTATAGGAAACCCCTTCCTCCAAAGTCCATTAAATTGTGACTCTATCAATGAATTAAATTAATAAATTCATGATATCAGAGCCCTCATAATTCAACCAATTCCCCAAATCCTACCTCAGAACATCATTGCATCACAGTCCAAGCCTTCCACACATGAGATTTTTGGGGTATTTCAGATACAAAGCATAAAGTTCCACTCATGGTCTCCATAGGCTTATGTCTTTCTTGTATGGCAAAATGTCCATAGTCCATCCCTAAGACTCCCCAGGGTCTTAACAGTTCCAGCATTGCTCAGAAGTATAAACATAAAGTCTCCTCTGAGATTCAAGGCAAACTCTTAGCCACGAGGCTGTATTTAACAAAAATCAGATTACATAACTTTCAATATACAATGGTGGAATAAGCACATTACCATTCCAAAAGGGAGGAGTTTGAGACATAGAAAGGAGCGATGAGACTGAAGCAAGATTGAAATCCAGCAGGACAAACATTTAATCCTTTAGCTCCATACCCAGCATTTGGGGCATATGTTATCATGATGTGAGTTCCAAAGGGCTTGGGCAGCCTCACCCTTATGGCCTTGCTTGCTGTAACCTGTATGGCCTCTCTCTTGGGCTGATTACTGACTGAGGATTCTCTCAGCAGAATGAACACATTCCTGGTATCTCTAACTTCCTGTGGTTTCTATTGCAGTTTAAGCTTCACTTTCGCAGCTTTACTTATCAACCTATTATGGAATGTTTGCAGTGACTTTGTCCCTGAAACACACTCTCTGGCCTCCTAGTCTTTCCTTTGAAATCTGGTGGAAGCTTCCATGATGCTGTAACTCTTGCAAATTGCACACCTATGAAACCGGCATTATGTGAACAGCATCAATGTCTCCCAATGGCTTGAGCAGTGGCTGGACCCACTCTCACCACAACTACAATAGCCTCTAAGTATGTGGATAGCTGAATACTGTGAAAAAAATCCTAAGAAAGTAATTTCCTAGGTTACCCTGTAGAAGCAGAGCACATAGGGACTCTCTTATCAAATAAAAAATCAATTTGAGACTGAGAAGGGTGGGATCTTGTTAACTACTGAGAGGCCTTGGAGGCTTCTTTCCTATTCCTTCAATGAACGTTACTTGGCTTGTTTTTGATAGTACTAATCTCTTTAAATAACCACCCTGCCTTACCATAACTTTTAATATTCTCCTTTTCCGGCAAAACTAAAAGTTCTTTAAACTCTGTTGCCAATTGTTGCTCTTAATTCTTACAGAAAATTTGGTTAAAAGCAGTCAGCAAAACCCACACCACAGTCTGAACGCTGTGTTGCCTTGAAGTCTCTTCGATCAGATTAATCCATCATCACCTTCAAACTTAGCTTCCCACAAAGTTTCAGGGCAGGAATAAAAATGTACATAGAAATGAGACCTGTTGAAAGTATTCCAGGAATGGGGTTAGGAGGATAAAAGAGAATGATGGAGGAGGTGAATTCAATGATGATATATGATAGGAACTTCTGTAAATGTAAATGTCACAATGTGCATTTACAACAATAATACAAACAACACTACAACAATAACAAAAATATTTTTTAAATGTACATAAGTTCTTTACCAAAATGTAGCACAAATGACCTTTAGTCCAAGAACTAATAGAATTCTCATTTCCATCTAAAAATTCATCAGCATAGACATTGCTGTCCACATTCCTTTCAGAACTACGCTCTCTGGACTCCCACTGGAATTCCTCATTAAGCTCCACTTTCAATGTTTTGAGCTTTCTCTAGTCTGCTTCTTTTCTAATCTCCTCCTACAAACCATTTCCAAAGACTTCTATATCACATGATTAGGTATAATCCTAGTAATAACTGTAAATCTGACTTTCCATTAGTCTAATAAAAAAACTGGAGAAATTCAACTTAAAAGAAGAAAAATTTACTTGGGGTTAGTTTAAGAGGTTTCAGTCTACAGTCACCTAACTATATTGTTTCTGGTGGAGGTCATGTGCTGACCAAAACTATTCATGCTTCATGATCAAGAAGGAGAGGGAAGGGATAGGGAGAAAGGGAGACAGATCTATTTATCTATCTATCTACTTATCTATCTATCTATCTACCTATCTATATATAGAGAGAGAGAATGACAAGGGCTGAAGATAAATGGATAAATGTAGCCTTCAAAAATAGGTCCCCAATGACCTACTTCCTTCAGGTAGGCCCCACTTCACAAGTTTCCATCATCTCCCAATAGCCTTAAAACATGAAACTGTCAATGGGTTAATACATTGATGAGGTCAAAGTCCTCATGATAAATAACCTCACAAAGTCCAAACTCTGAACACTGTTACACTGTTTTGTTGGGGACAAAGCCTACAACACATGAGTTTTGGGGACATTTCAAATATGGCCATAGCAAAGGTCACATAAGAGAGCGACCATTATATACACAACTATGCATAACACATACTAGGAGCTATATTTAGATTAGATTCCTGGGTACTGCTATTTTGCCTTTGAATACATTTCTACCTTTTTCTATCAGGCTGTGTTGCTCAAACAAACTGACTTTTATGGGATCCATGAATGAACTCTCTTACTCTCTAGCTTCCAGTTGCCTTGAGGCAAACAGACAATTTACCAAGAAAATTTTCAGGTTGAAGAAAGTAAGATTTGGGGTGTTTATTTCCCTGATGTCTCTTTCTGACAGATTATTCCCTCTAGTTTATTGTTTTGTGTCTGTTTAGATTCAGGAGTAATAAATTTTCTCTCTCTCTCTCTCTCTCTCTCTCTCTCTCTCTCTATATATATATATATATATACATATATATATACAGTCATACGCACACACACACATATATATGTATATATACATGTGTAAAATATGTATATACTCAGATACATAGATACACATATATGCACATATATATTGATATAGGTATAAATGTATCTATATACATAGAGAGAGAGGGGATAGAGGTTATGTTTACTTTTATTTATTTATAGTTTTATTTTAGGAATTCTTTCACATTATTTTGGAGGCTGGCAAGCCCAAGATCTTCAGGGCAGGTCAACAGTCTGCAGACACAGGGAACTGAGTCTGAGGATAGTATGGAGCAGAAATATTTCATGTGCACCAACATTTCCTATTGAAAAGACTGGCTGAAAAATTTGTGAAGTTCAGTGAAAATGAAAATGAGAAATCTTCATTAAAACAAAACTATTAAGAATTTCATGGTGGTGACAGCCAAGCACTGAACCAAGCACAGAACAGGGACCTGTGCAACCTTTGAGCTCAGCTACTCATGAAAGCACAGTTATGTGTTGGTTTCCCTAAAACCTAACCACACATGTAGCCATATCTTTATTAAGTATTTTTCAATTAATCCATGTGAATTCATCTTATGATTATTCTAGGATCCTGAAGTGAATGATCAAACTAAAGTTAGGCTGTTAAAGCTCTATAACCCTAGAATTTGTCCATTTATCTTTTTCTTTTTTGATTAATTGCATCTTCAGCAGAATTTTCAGTAACACATTTTGAAAAAAAATTTAAAGTCACTAATTTATTTAATACAGAGACATTCACATAGCTAAAGGAAGACTTAAACCTAGTGATATATAAGGCCTTAATTATGCAAAGTGAGCACAGATTTTTTAAGGTTATATTTGTTGTCATATACAAATACTATTCAATCTACCAAATAGTCAAATGTGAAGTAGTTATTAATGTGTTAAACAAAGTTTCTGTTTGAACTTGCAACACTCATAAGTATAAGTTGTTGGTGAGGGTGATACTCATGTGCATTTTTTTTAACCACTAGAAACCAAGATTCTGTAAATATCTGAGTCTTCTTTGTTGGCTGTTTGTTAGCTGAGACCAGATATTAAGGATGGATGAGAACAGGTTTAATTTGCCCTGGCTCAGCCTATATTACATAGAATCAGTATTAAGTATTCAGATTTTGGCATCAGACAAAGGAATGGAATTAGGACTTGATAGTAAGGCACCAAGAAGGTGGCACAGCTGGGGTTCATGCTAGGAGGCAGCAAATTAGAACTTCCCCTCTTAGAACCACTGAATTGATGAGATGCTGAGGAATGTGGTTTCTTTGGTAGGACTTTTTTTTGGAATTCCTAAAAAAGCAAACTTAATCTTATTTCATATGATGATATAAAAGTTCTGCTTGATTTTCTCTTTTTGAATTTATTTGCTCTAGGGAACATTATGTTTTACTATAATAATAATTTCAATGTTTAAATAGATTAGGTTGCTATATTAATATAAAGTAAATAATTTTAAAAGAACTTAAATACTGAGCAATGTTGGAAACATGCTAATTATTGATGATGTCAAAATCCAATATTTAACCAAAGGGGAAAAATTCTGTGTGATGACAGAGAAGGTGTTAAAGATCTACACTGGACAATATACTATTTTTCTGAATATCATGTGAAAAGTTACACACATTTTGGTCTTACAATTTGGAAATCACTAATTTCCAAAAGAAATGGAGAGGGAGAGGGAAAGAGAAAAGTGAATTTACTACTGATTTTCTTAAACACCTTCCCACATTTTGCCAATGTTGTAATAAAATTGCCTCTATCATTTGCCAAGGAGCCATGTTTGGGTGAATGAATTAACAGCACTCATCTGAGTAGTGATTATGTACAATTTGGTTTTCATGGCATTACATCAGGCAGCAGGAGGAAAGATTAGACACAAATGACATAACGTGCCATGTATTTTGTAATAGGTCACGTCTTTGAATTTTTAATTGTTCCCCAGATATAATGAAGTTTGAAGTCCAAAACAACTCAACTATTTTTTAGTTACTTGGATGGTACCTCAAGCACTTGTTATGCATAATGGCATTTTTTTTGTCTTGATAATGTCCATTATGGTATTTTTACATTTAGAAATAAAGGCAGGGTAACAAAAAGGTCATGAATGTGGGGGATTGTTGCCAAAAGAGAAAATAAGCTCAAAGTTTCTGGCAGCAACTCATGATTAGAATGGCACACTAGGTTTACAGGAACATGTTCAGAAAGTCATTTTCAAGCTTGGCTGGTTTGCAGTTATTAAATTATAAACTTTGACAAACACCTTTAAGCATATTTTCTTTCTTGCACATGGGAGATAGGGCAAGAGGGAGGAAATCTATTTCAGGTTTGAAAATGTGTTCTCATCCTTGGTACCCTGATATGATATTTAGCTTTTACAAACCTAATCATTTGTTCAATGAATTTCGGACAATTGCCTGATTCTTATACTGCAACAGTATACTATAAAATTCTGAAATAACTTATTCACAAATTTTGGGCCTTCATGTTGGATTGATTTTAGCCATCCCAACATGAGACACTGATTGGAACAAGTTAATGGCAATTCTTGTCTGTTTAGTGCCTTTAAGATTAGAAGCATAAAACACAGACTTATGTTCAAATCCAGTTTCTGACCTGATGACATTTGATTTCCTCTGATGCATCAGTACTGGTGGACTCTCACTGGTTCATCTGTTCCTGATAGAACATGTCACAACCATTCTTCTTCCAACCCTTTTCACTGTCTTCTAGAATACAAGGATTTTTGCTCTTTGGTCACTTTTCTGTTTGTTTAAAATCTTCTAGTCTCTAATTTTCCTTAAATGACACAACCACTTCCCATGATAATATATAATTACTTTCCTGTCCTTCATTTTTAGATGTATATTTATAATTCAAACTGATTTCACCTTGTATTCCAGACATGTGTGTATTATGCTTTAAGATAAAACAGGTCCTGTCCTGGGGTGAATACCAATGAAGAGGGAAGGGGTATAGGCAGAGGATTAAGGAGAGAGAATATGGTGGATGCATTTTGTATTCATGTATAAAGATAGAACAATTAAAACTGTTGAAATTGTATTAAAAAGGGGGGAAATGAAGGAGAACATTGGAGGGAGTGAATCTAATTAACATATATTGTAAGCACATATATAAATGTTACAATGTATCTCTCTATACAACTATTATAAGTTAATAAAATGTAAAAAAAAAATAAAAGAGTATAAATTCTGTCTGCTAAAGGAAAAAAATACTAGCATAGCATAGCTTTCACTCCCAAGCCTATTTTTTTAGAGAGTAGTCTTGTTTCATATGCTTTAATTATATAAAACCATTTTACTTAATTTAGTTTTAATTTTAAGAAACTGTGTAATATTCTCATATGAATCCCTGGAAAATCATACCAAGTAAAAAAGCCCCAGAACTTCACTGTAGACTTTGCATAATCGCTATCTTACACGTCTTATACTTCTCCAGTGATTAAACATAGGTCAACAAGTGTTTTAGGATGCAAAATATATTCATAATTAAAATTGACTTATATTAACTGTTAAAACTTTCTTTTCCTTCTGGATAAGTTTGATGGTATCTGTTGAACATTTCCTTTGGGAACTAAACAGTTCTTTGATTTGTAGATTAGAAATTCTTCCAAAAATATGAGTTTTAATTAGCACCACATAGATTGACTGCTTCTCACTACTTTGCCTGTATTATCCCATAAAATTTATTATTTTCTGCTAACTAATCTTAAAATGTTGTTCTACATTCAGTGTAAAAAGAAAACTGATTTTATTAGGTAACAAATAAAAATCTTTTGTAAGATCATGCAGGTACCACATTACAAAAATTCTATCAAGTAAAAATCATGCTTTCTTACCTAAGGTTTTTGAGGACACATACACTGTTTAGAAACTTTGCTTTTCATCAGTGACCAATGTGTTTATAGAATACTTTTTGTTTGCTACTATGATAAAATGTAGAGGGTCTTAAAAATGCAAAGGAGAAAAATGAGGAATAGAAATATGTCCACTGAGACAATGGGAAAAATAAGAGTTTATTTGGGTTCTTCCTTACCTATTCTAGAGACAGGATATGTCTTTAAAAAGGTGACCAGAAAATACCACACTTGTCCATAATTTCTTGATAATATGGATTTTAAAATTCAGGATATTTCAGAGTTTTGAAAGGAGGTAGCATGCATTTATCTTACATGCTGTAACATCTTGAGCAAAGTCAAGAGCAACATCTTATAATCAAACACACAAATATCTCTATGTTGACACTACTTTATCTACATGTGATAAATAAAAGTCGCAAATTGCCTCTCTTTATTCAAGTCAGAGTTTGCCCTCCAAATGGCTTACCAGAACAACAACAAAAAAATAAACAAAACAAGAAACAAGCCTTGATGTATGGAGGTGGTTTTCCTTAAGATTTTCTAATTGTAGAAAAAGAAACAGAGCTATGCTATAATAAAGGCATGTGCACAATTAGGACTTTATCATCTCTATAGTTTTAGTAAATCTGAACAGTCTGCCTTTTTGTCTCTTTTATATTATTTCTCTTTCTAACCTTATACTCAAAGTTATCTGATTCATGTAGAAAGAAAATTGATCTAGAATTTATTGAATCATGAATATTACTCCCAAAGCTTTAGCAGGAATTTAGATGTAAGTTGAGCTTAACAATTCCATGTGCCCTTAGAATTCCTACAGTACCTGTGCAATGTAATATCACTGAGGTCAGCTTCCAAATGTGACTCATTTCAGAGAAGCTTCCTTCTACAAATTTAATGCTTTGGTTGATATTCAAAGAATATACCCTTTTCATCTGATTTCTTCTGCTCTATACAAAGATGTTTTGAAAGTGTATTTTTCCTTGCATCTTAAAGATTTGTCAGCAAGGAGTGTCTTCTTGGGTGAGAGGTGAAATTGTATAGCTTGTAAAGTGGGTCAATCTCATCTTTTCTTCCCTTATCTCTGATGGTGCACTTTGATTGCAGGAAAGCAACAGACACTTGTATGAGTCTTGGGAAATCTTTGGGGAACCTGCCATTAATGAATGTTGGATCATGAAAAAAGTCCCTGATATCTTTTCCTATATTCTAATCTTCCCAGAATGCTTCAGTTAAAGTTGAGTCAAGACCCAAAGAAGGGATTTATGACCTTAGATAGCCAACAACTCTAATTCTAGAAACTCCATTGATTCAGTCAAAAGCCCTCTGTGCTTGTTTCATAGTCTTGAGATTATCTTCACCTTGGGGATATGAATAAAGCTGCTTTTGTTGTAGAAGTTGGAAATCCAGATGGGAAGGGTTCTCACAGTCTACATAAAACTTAAAATCTAACCTGGCACAGTATCTAACATTGGCAAGCATTTAATATTCATTAAATGAATGAACAGCATATAGACATGTCATATGTACATTTAACTTAAATAACTCTGACTATTTTTTTAGTAAATATAAAAGATCCACTTTCCATGGTCTAGACTAAATTAGCATTTGAAAGCAGTACTTTTATTGACAATCATAAACATTATTTGATCCAAACATGACATGATTTTATACTTTTTATCCCTGGGTCCAACGATTATATTCTTTTCCATTTACAAATGATAAAGACTGATACCACCACTTTCCAAATAAATTCAAGCATAAAAATCTTGTATTCAGTTAGATTCCAATTTCGTATCTAATAGAGAACTGTTAATCTTCTCCCACTTTTTCTTGAATCTGGCCTTAGAAATCAGTCTTGAGAAGGGATGCTTTGTCCACTGATTCTTTTTTAAATTTCTCTTCTAGTTTCCTTCCCATATTTGATATACTAAATCTTTACTGCATAAAGTGATGATGACCACAAAGTGCTTGCCTTCTTCCATCCAGAGAGGGAGGTTTTTTTCATTGTAGTTTGAATCAGGGAAGAATCTGTAGCTGCTTTATATTACATGGTGGAAGAAGTATCTCTGTTGGATACTTTTAAGAGGACTGTCATTTCTGTTTCCTACTTCATGATCCACTTGCTTGTACTGGAGATACTAGGTAGAAAGGTGAGGTCCGAAAACAATTTAGATAGGATAGAGGCCCAGTTGTCCCAGCATCCCAGTTTAGCCTACAGATGATCTCAGTTCCACCTCCCATACTACAACCTCATAAAAGACCCCAAGTGAGATCAGCAGGACTGCTCAGTCAATTCAAAGAAAACACGACTAATTAATATGTGAGTCCCTCAGAAATCCTCACATGAGAATATTTATTGTGTTTCCATGTGTTCCCATCTTCTTCCAGTGAAAAATTCTAACATTATGTAAATGTTTAATAATCAAGATCTTTGTAAGTATCTTAGTATCTCAAGCTCCACTACTTTTCTACAGAGGTAACTTGAGTTATGGGGATTCACCTGCTTTGCCCTTGCCTGATTCAGGCCCCAAAAAAGTAGACACTCCCTTCTAATCTTTTTGCATTTCCTTTGTTCCTGCCTATATGGGTAAAAAAAGAGAGAGAAGCAAATCCAGTGTGTCCATATATATCTAACTGAAAATAAGATATTATTCTCCCTTCCTTGTCAACATCTGTGCTCTCTATGAGTGCTTCTTTTGCAGAACCATTTGCTTGATTTGGGTAGGAGAATAAAGTCACAGCAGTAAGCTCCAGAGTAGACAAATCCAAAATAGTGAGTGACTGTTTTTGTCATCTTTATAAACTGGGTTAGCATAGCTGTGGTGATGTGTGCGTGGCAAAAATTTTTTGCTCCTATTGAACACTGAAGGAGTGTCTGGTAATCCCTTTATATAAAAATCACCAGTGTCTGTGGTCTTTGACTTTGGGGATGCAAGAATAATTTTGAGAACAAAAGAAATCTTATTCCACCTTTTGTTAGTGATGATTTTTTACATGTCATCATGTTGTTCCATGTCATCATTTTTTTCTCTGATAACAAACTATATTATTATTAAAGAAACATTTAGAAAATCCCAAAAGGTATATAAGAGAAGAGAAGAGATATATTAGCCAAACAATCATTCTTATACATGCTTTGAATTCTTTTCTCTTTCTTCTATGTTTATGAAGGTCAAATCACTTACATGTATATTTAAAACATTCTCTTTTATACTGAGCATTGCTTCATAAATTTCTCCTATGTATCCTTTCCCAGATCTGTTCATACTAAATACTTATCTTGTTATGAAAGGCAGGAAAAATGCATTAAACAAACAATTGTTAATAATCATTTGTTCAATCCAGATTTATCTGTGTTCCTAAACAAAATTGCCCTTAGTTTACTCCTGGCTGGCCACAAACAATTTTCTTCTGCTTCTTAATTTTCTTGCATGAATATAGGGACTCCTTTTATCAAAATAATAATCACAATATTCAGTGTCTGCGATGTGTTATGTATATTTTAAAACAGAGAAATGGCCTCTGGTGGTATAATTATTCAGCCAATCTAACAGAATCCAAAAACTGACATATAGACAATATTTTGGCAGCAAACAGTGAGAAAAATGTCAGCGTTCTTAATTTCTTCTTTGGGAAAAATTTCCACAGGGCTCAGAAAGAGCTGAATTTAAAAGCTAATGCAGATGATGAGAACAGAGAATAAATGGTAACATCTGCTCCAGAAAGAGAAGGGAATAAAACAAGACAAATGAGGTGACTTGAATCAGGCATGGTGACACACATCTGTAATCTCAGCACTTGTGATGGAGAGGAAGGAGAATTTCAACCTGGACTACATAGGAAGACCCTGTCTTAAAAAAAAAAAAAAAAAACCACAAAGATTTTTTTAAAAAAGAAAAAAAAAGAAAAGAAAGAATTTTTAAAAGAAAAAAACTGTGATTACTGGTTAATTATGCATTAACTTAATCATTCTTCATTTATCCATTGTGATTGTTAATCTTCATTGTCAACTTGACTCCATTGAGAGATGCCTAGAATTAATAAAGCTTACCACTGGGTGTGTCTGTGAGTGCATTTTAGAGACAATTGGATGCTGAAGGATCTGGCCTAATGAATGGTTTTATCCATGGATGGATTCAAAATTTGGGAGGGCAGTGGTAGAACTTTGAAAAGTGCCAAATGATTGGACAGACTACGTCACTGGGACATGTCTTCGAAAGGAATACATGCCCTGGCCCCTTCTCTGACTGAGGATGTTGTTATTTATCCTTCTTTTCAAAACTGTCTGTACAATTCATTTACCCTTTTATTAATTCACTTATTTGTTCTTCTTGTGTTTAATTTTTTGAGCTCTTATATATTCTGGATACTAATCCCTTGTCAAAAGAATAGCAGGCAAAGACACTCTCCCATTCTATATGTTGTCTCTTTACTCTGATGTTTCCTTTGGTGTGAGAAAGCTTTTTAATCGGATGCAGTCCCATTTGTCAATTCTTTCTTCTTGGTGGTACAGGGGTTTTGAATTCAGTGCCTCACACTGGTACTCTACCACTTCAGCCACTCCCCTCAGCCCTTCTTGACTTAGTTAATTTCAAAATAGTTTTTCATATTTTTACCCAGGCTGACCTGGACTGTGATCCTCCAGATTTCTGCTTCCTGCACAGTTAAGATTGCAGGTGTGAGCTACCATGACTGGTTGTCAGTTCTTGCACTTATTTCCTGAGCAACTAGACTTCTATTCAGGAAGTTGGTGACCTAGGTCTGTATCTTGAAGGGTTTTCCTCACGTTTTCTTATTCTCCTTTTATAGTTTTAATGTCAAACAGGTTTGTCTACAGAAAGATTTAAAAAATTTTTTATGTGCTTAGTGAATATTCAAGAAAGCATTATAGAAAGCAGTGCTTCGTTGTATTCTGTGCAGTGCTCTGTATCGTTTCGCTGGAACGATGCAACTCTTTGACAAAATCTTTCTTCTTTGCAGTACTGGGGTTTAAACTCAGCACTCAACCACCTCAGCCACTGCACCTGACAAGCCTCTTAACCGCTGTTGGACATGTGAATGTTCCATAAAACAATTTGAAAATCGTATCTATGCAGGTTCAAACAAAAAAAGAGGTGACTACAACATTTATTATCGTCAACCTGTGACTGTGACTGTGACTTCAATGTGACCGCTTTGCAAGCATTTTCAGGAAGATGAAAGCCCAGGTATTTTTAAATGCTCAGTTAAGAAAGAATTACACATAACTCCATTTTAACAAGATGGAAACTAATCGGAAGTCTGAATTTTGATTAAGGTAATGATGACAAACTGGCAACCACATTAAAGGGACTAGGTGTAGTTCACATGTTTTATACAGGAAAGTTTTTGATGATAAATGACATCTATTGAAGTTTTGTAATTAAAATGTAATATTTGGTCATTTCTTGATTTTTGACTACAATATATCTTAATTCTAAATTGGCTTCCCCTTACCATTGAGCACATTTCAGAGTCTTCCCTCTAAAAATGTTGTCTATGCTAAACAAATACAATATAATTTAAGTACTAGCTTAATCAAGACAATTTTAACATTGTAAAGCATGCTGAAGGGCAGTGGACTCTCCTGCTTATGGCTGAGGCATCTGAAAGAAAATATTTCATTGATATGCTTTTATAATTGTAAGATAACTATACTGTGTTTCGAGATCACATAATGCAGTTCAAAGACCAGTGGAAATTAATTTAGAGTTATTTAATATTTATATAATGCATACTATCTCTTCCCTTCAATTACAAAGATAATGTGGAACAGTCCCTATTAAGAAATACAGTGTTAGCTGGGTGCTGGTGGCACAAGCCTATATTCCTAGCTATTTGGGAGGCTGAGATCAGAAGGATCATGGTTTGAGACCAGCCAGGGGAAAGAGTTCATGAGAATTCCATGTCCAAAATAACTAGAGCAAAATCACTGGACGTGTGTCTTAAGTGGTAGGGTGCCTGCTTTGCAAGTGAGAAGTCTTGAGTTCAAATTCCAGTGAGTCCCTACCTCCAAAAAGAAATATAGTGTTTTAAAACAATAACTGTTCTATGTGTGGAATATACCCTAATTTTGCTTAAATTCTATTTTGAGCAAACGACAAATTATGATAACCTGCCTCTGTCATAAATGCTTCCAGGTAATAAACCAGGGACAATTAGCTAGTTTATTTTCTTCCTTTTTGGATCCACAGACTTATGTTGGCATATATCCAATATCTCAACTCTTGTTCCATGCAGTTTATCAGTTTTCTAGTGTTTATGATTGGAAGGCAATACTCATAGCAACTAAATCTTCATGGGTGGAAGTCAAAGTCATTGTAAAATTGTTTTCAGATTTTATTTTTAATGTTCTTTAAGGAAAGAATGTTCTTGTCCTTTAATGTTCTTTGAGGAAAAGAATACCAGAAACAGTTTACGAAACAATTTCCACAGTTCACAAAGAATTAAGAACAACTTCTACTTAACAAGAGTGGAGAGAATATATAATATGTGAGTTATTAAAAGAATTTGCAGTAAGGCTAACTTAGCCTTAGATTAAAGGCTGCTCTGGGATCCCTAACAAAGCTTAAAAGCATACCATGAAAGGATGAAATTGATCCCAAGTAATTTGTCTACTAAAACAAAATTTAACACTCTTCAAAAGAATTTAACAATACCCAGCACCCATTAACAAAAAATACATAACATACAGTATTTGATTTTTAAAAAGATTGCAAAGAAGCAGGAAAATATGATCTATAACCACAAGAAAAAGCAATCCATGGATAACCTGGAGAAAAAGAAATAAATAGAATGACAGAGGTGGTAGAATTAGCAGAAAAAGACGCTAAGACAACCCTTGCAAATGTTTTCAAGGATATAGTGGAAAATATGAGCATATTGAATATGGACATGAAGACAGGTATTTTAAAACTCCATATGAAATGAGAATATTAAAATATACTTATTTAATATAAAACTATTTTTATATTAAAATATAAAATATTATGTTGATTATCCCTATGTGATCCACCATGACCTGGCTCATTGGGCTGTGTTCTGGGCACCTAGGGACTGTATGACTGTGTTCACCTCGGAGTATCCTCATGGTTGAGGAAGAATAACTGCAAAGAGAGAAAACCACCAAGACAAGTTGAGAGACAGATGGAAGAAGAAAGGGAAAAGAATTCCCCTGAGGTTTTAACAAAGGCATCCTCACATTTTCTTTCTTTTTTTTCCCCAAAATTCTCATATTTTATTTAATTTTAAATTTTTTTCTATTTTTTACTATCATATTATTGTTGGGGGTACGTTGTGGCATTTACAAAAGTTATTACAATATATTATAGTTGAATTCACCCCCTCCATCCGTCTCCTTTATCCCTCTCCTCCCATTCCTGGAATAGTTTCAACAGGTCTTATTTTTTCCGTTTTCAACTCTGCTCTGCAAAATTATGTGGTTGGCCTCTGTGTGTACATACTACTTGAAGGTTCTTGAATGGTAATCAAGTTCTTCTCAATGCAAGGACAGAACTGGTATTCCTCTTGGAAGTAATAGAGTCTTAGCTATATTCTTTAAAATTGCCTTTGGAATCTCAATCAATGTTAGTTTTTCTTTCAGCTGATTGACCAGAATCAGTGTTAACACTTAACATTTAATATTGAAAATATGTAACAGTCACGATTTAATGGTAGTGATCTTTCTTCTTGTTTATTTGTTTATTTTTAATTTTTTGAGGTACTAGATATTAAAGCCTGGGTTTTGAGCATGCTAGGAAAGCACTTTACCACTTGAGCCATACCCCAACCTTTTTGCTTTTTTGTATTTTGTTTTTGAGATAGGGTCTCATCAACTTTGCTGGGAATGGGCTCAAACTCATGATTCTCCTGCTGAGTATCTGGGATTACAGGACTGAACCACACCACACCTAACTGTTTACCAGTTTTTAAAAGGACTTGTTTTCTTGTTTTGCTATATAATTTTTGTTAAGATAGCTAATTTAAAATAATTCTGGCCATATAAAAAATAAGTAAATAATAATTTATGATTGATACGATTATTTAAAGTTTAACAATTTTAACTTTAAAAAGTTAGTATTTCTTTTACAAGTGAAGAATAGCACTGCTTTTCAAGATGAACTTCCATTTTTAGGAGCTTTTGGTCACCCAGGGGAAAAAGTTAAACTCCTAAGCACAGAATTAGGTTAATATGCTTTTCTGAACCAGATGTATTAGTCATGAAATTGATAATTGGCGCTGGATGACAGCTCATCTTTGGTATCCAGGGTGGTTTGTCAAAATCTATGTGATATGTGTCTATATTATAAGGATTTTAAAGTCTTTCAAGAATATGTCTTTGTCATTAGGCAGTTTTTGTCACATCCAGTAAAATGTTCAGATATGGGTTAGAGACAGAGCTGATTTAAACTCATGAGATTTTAGGGAAAGCTCTAGAAGTTCATTATCTTCTCTGATGTGTTGCAGCTTATATCATTATCTGGCAAAGTAAAAGTAAAGCCACACTATAAGTGCCTTTCCCCTTAAGCCTATGTAAGTGTCTTTTTCTTAATTGAAGACTTAAACTCATTTGAAGAATCACTTAAATCTTTTGGAAAAAAATACATCTTCAAAAGCCCTAGCTTGTCATTAAAACACATCTATCAAACTTCTATTCCAAATGGGTTACTGCTGCTATAATTAAATCTTCCTTATCAAGAATGTTAAATTCACTGTGAAGCAATAAGAGTGATTGCAACCCAGAGTAAGATAAGCTTTAAAAGATTTTGTGATTTTGAGGTAATGTTCTATTATTATAACATGGAATCCAAAGTGTAGAGAACCCCTCTTAGCTTCTAGTATAACTTTAAGAGTGTCACCAGATGCAAATGATGAAGAAAATGTAAAGTTTGAGTTAGAAATTTGGTGACTATGTCTGCTGACAGAAAAAAACATAGCATCCATGTTTATTTTTAAGACATTGCTTTTCAGAATGTGTTGCTTGCCTGGTTAGGAAGATGGATGGGTAACCTGCAGTCAGACATTGATTAGGTGACAACCTGTATTCTGAACAGTAGCTAGGGCTGTGGCCTGCAGAATTGTCCATTGTTGGTGGTAATTTTGCTTGTGCAATATGGACAGCATAATGGTTTCCCACAAATTAAACCACTCCATCTTCAGACGTTGCAGGCCAGTGGGTTCTGTTAACCCTGGGCACTTCCAAGCAATCAACATCTGTGCAATGCAACTTTTCAAGCTCTTGAACTCTTTTCTTTTATTTGGCTAAAAACTGCCTGTTTCTTCATGGTTGGGACAAAAAGGAGACAGTTCTTTTTTAATAGAATGGATGAAAATCTCTATCATTTCTACTTATGCAGATCTATACCTGGAAAATGTTTTTTTTTCAGATTTCATATAGGAAGAAGATTGAAGGAGGAACCTCTTTACATGTATGTTTAATTGCCATTTAAATGTTTAAAAAACAAAGATATTGATCCACCTTACGAGAATCTACTAGGAGGAGATCTGTAAGAAACTAGACAGACATGGCTTTTAGAATCAAAAGATCTTTACAAAAAATCCCAAACTTCAATATGAGGAAAAATCAAAATCTTGGAGAATTAGATAAGTTTTGAATGTCAAAACATGGCAAGTCTCAAATTCTATTTAATCATCTGATTAATAATATGTTTGTTCATATTTACTTTGAAATTATGTCATTCTTAAGGGTAGCCTTGTATCTTCTAAACACTTCAGTTACAATTTTCTTACCATTAATAATTCTAATTTTTGTTTATTTCTTCCACTTAAAATACCTCAGCTATATTTCTCCAACTATTAAAATCCAACTTTAGGACTTCGGACAAATATGACCTCTTAAATGAAGTTTTCAGCAATACTTTACATAACATTTAATTATTTGTAAGGTTTTACATATTAAAACAAAATCTCATATATTTGTAGTAAATATTTCCATTTACATTTTTTTCATTATTTCAATACTGTTTAAGAGTTTTCTGGTACAAAATTTCTTTAAAATTTTATTTAAGAATGTCTATCAAGATTTACTGTGCTAGTATCAGAGATTACAGAGAAATCTATGAAATTCACAGGCCCAAATGATTTATATTTTCATTTAAGATTTAAAATTTTTTTAATATTTATCTCTTTTATATATATCTAAAACTTACTTTACCATAATGCATAATAGAATTTTATTTTTGTCTTTAAAATTTAAGCAATTAATCAAATGTTGAATAAGATTTTATTTTCCTGGAGGAAATTATGAGGGAACAAAATTTAACAAAACAAGGCTAAGCAAATCTGTAGCCAAAGAACTTGTGGTAAGCTTCAAAACTATTTTAACTACTAAAACTAAATTAGATCTTGTAAATTTGGTTGTGGAATAGATACATGTTATGCGGTCTGATAGTATGGATTTATGTATAAAATATAAATTGTAAATATTATTTATTTATATGTATAAAAAGGAGGGAAAGTGTGGGAAGAATATAAGTATGCTAACTATGCCTTTCATACCTGGCATGTAATTTAAGATATGTAAGTTAAGTAAAAAATACTGTATAGAAATATAAGAACACTTAAATAAACAAAGAGAGCAAATAAATTTGATATTAAAATTATGAGAAGATGGAAATAGTAATGTTTCCATTTTATCATTGCTCCTGGTAAGGATTCAATAGATATTCCTTATAACTAAATGGTTAAGAATTATATAATGCATTTCTAAGGGTAGGTAATAGAATTAAAAGTAAGCACTATGAAATTATCTGTCATAATGAGGAGAATAAAAATCATAAATTTAATGATAATGGATAAAACAACAGAATTCAAGGTGTATACATCCATTATATTAATAAATCCAATGTGTTAAATTTATCTTTAAATAGTAAACATACTGTTTTTCAAAAAAATTGAATTCTGTGTCTTATTTAAAATATACTTAAAATTTAGGAGGATGACTATGGTGCAAAAAATGTGTACACAAGTATGGTACCTGGTGAAACTACTCCCGGAATTGGGAGAAGGGGATAAAAGAGAACATTAGAGGGAGTAAATTCATGTATGGTATATTTGATACATTGTAAAAACATGTGTAAATGCCATAATGTACCCCCAACCAGCAAAGCAATAAAGGAAAAATACCTGAGGTAAACAATTTTAAAAATATTTTTAAAGTTAACATGCGTCTATGGTAAAATGAGTACCAGGTAAAAGCCACTGAAATACAACACAAAACTAACCACAATGGCTCTAATAGATTAAACTAGTGCCATAATATTGGCTTCTGCTCACTTATCTCTTTTTTCATTTTTTTCCATCTCTCTATCTTTGTCACTTAGCACTAAATATGCTTTTAGGAAACACTTAATGAATAAAGTAATATATTTCTGATATGAGTCAGACAAGATCAAATTCAGGTAAAAGCTATCAAATGAGACAGAATGCCACTTAAAATTATAAAAGGTACAAATGCTTAATAAACCAAAGACTTAAAAGTTTAAGAAAAGAGGAAACATGCTAGGAGACAGAGGCTTCATATCAACTCACATAGACCTTGACATGTCAAATAGTCCAAAAGTAGACAAGAGTCTCTGAGAAGTACATAACTAACCATGATGGCTCTAATTGATTATAAAGAACAGTATGTTCTCAAAAGAGAGAACATAATTTTACTTTAAGTGTTCATGGAACACCAAAGATAGATTAGTCTGTTTCCATTACTATACTGCAATACCTGAAAGTCAATTCTTTATAAAGGAAGAAGTTTATTTAGTTCCAGAGATTTAAGGGCATCACATTGGCTTCTGCTCAGCTCTGGTGAGGCCTCATGACAATGATGGGAGTATATAGAAAGCAAGATGATCACATGAAGCCAGACTGAAGGAAGGGGCCATACTTCTACTTTTTGTAACATTCCTCCCATAAGTACTAACTCAGTCTCATGAGAATTACCTTTTTCTCTTCCAAGGTCAGTGTCCCTGGTGATCTCCTACTAGACTCTACCTCTTAATGGTCTGCCACCTGCACCATCATCACATTGAGGACCAAACTTCCAGTACATGAACACTTGGATACACATCATATACAAACCATAGCAAAAGTTCTGTCAGCAACTTCTGATTCTAATATGTTATGTTAAAATAAAGTGGCTTAATTAAACTGCTTTTTGTACTTACTAGTATCTTACATATTGTCTGAAAACTATTTTTTCTAAAATTAATAGTCAAAAGGAAGTTAGAAAGAAAGTATGTTCATTGTTAGAGGAAAGAATGGAATGCCCTTCTTTCCTTATCCTAAAAATTGCAGGGAAAAAGTCCTCAAAAACAATAGGGAAGAATAGATGCTGGGTTATCTGTAAGATATATCCCCATTACATTGATTTTCCATTTTTAAGGTCAAGCAATTGGTAAGGTCAGGAAACTTATGATTACTGGACAAAATATAAAGGTTAATAACTTTGAGCATGTAAAGATGGAAGTATAGTGGATAGAAATTGATTCACAAAAGAAAACATAAGAATAGTGCAGGTGAATGCCTTGCTTTTATAAAGTTGGGGTCAAAAGATTCTGCCTGGGATTAATGGGTAAAGAACTAGAGATGTAAATCCATCATTTGCAATTCTATAAATCAGTACAAAAAATATAGTAGTGACATAATCTTATTTAAAGAACAGATGAATGATTAGACAGAAGCCAACAGATAACTTCTCAAGCTCACAGATCAAGAAACAGGGCTTAATTATGTGAGAGTAATGGGTGATCACTAAAAGGACTTAATTTTTTTTGTGTGTGTTTTTAATGGCTGCTGCTGGGGAGTTAAGGTATGATGTAGGAAATTATTGATTTGAATTTAGTTCATCTGTCTGGTTGTTTACATGTTGTTTTTAAAAAGTCAAAGTACAGGATCTGCTGTCCTTTGTTGTTTTTTCCTTGACAGAACAAAATTTTTGAATGAAAGTACAACCAAAAAATCTAATAGCAATGGCAAAATAATAAGGCAACTCTCCCACCAGGAGGTAAACACCAGAACTTAGAATTTCTTGGAAGTCTTTTCCCTTTTAGCCCTTCAATCACTTTTCCGTTGAGAATTATTTGTAGTGGAAGATTTTTTTTGTTTGTGTGGTGGAAGATTGTTTTTTATAGTATGTGATCATTAAAATAACTATTGTAAAAATAGCTCTATAATATTTTGTGTTAATAAACTTAGAGTATATATTGCCTGTTTTCCTTTCTACCCTGGTTCCTCTTCTTCTTTATATTCATAAATGGCTAGTCTATTAATTATTATGGAAAATATTTATAGTAGTTATCTTGGGTAATAGGATTAATTAGAATTTTATTTGTATCTTTTCACATATACATTTCCACATCTTTTGTACTTATTATGTATGATTTTTATATTGAAAGAAAAAATTTCATCTGAAAGGATCTTTCTAACATAAAGAAAATCTTTCAGAATCTACATGTTATTTTGAAAACATCAACCTTTAATATTTTCACACTATTAAACTGGATTTTTATGTGTATAAAAATTCTCAGATGGTGTGTTTTATGTCAATGGTGAAAAAGAAGAGAATAAAAATCTTTTCTTTTGGTAAGCCATTAATGAGTTTTTCAAGAATAATTGAAATAACCAGAACTACCAGGAATGCCAGGAAAATAAATACTGACATTTAACAATAGAAAATACATAAATTTTATCCTAAATTAGTCAACGTGGCCTAAATGAAGTATAATAGTAATTTAAAAATCTGTTCAATGCCTAAGAAGTAGGATGTATGCAGTAAAGCAAACACTGTGTGATAACATCACATTTGAATCTGGAGATCAGTGACTACTGAGAAAACTATATGTTCCTATCATGTGCTCACAAAGTTTTGGTTTAAGCTTTTGCTTAGGAAGTTTATAAATTTATGTAGTTATTACATATATCTAATATATATTTATAGGTAAACACAAATATTTACCTATATATGTATAGACATTATATATATAAATAAGTATAGGCATAAGTATATAAATATATGTAGTATAAAAAATATATAGTTATTATATACAAAGAGCAAGTATCCCTTTAAAGATTACTACCTTTAATGTCATAATCTTTTTTCATCCTTTGAAATATTACCATTTTTTCTTATGTTAAGTGAGAAACATCAATATATCTATGTAACCTATGGATTTACTTATTTTAAACCTTAAGTAACTTAGTTTCTTAAATTTGTATAACCGTTTCTAGTAACACATCAATATAGACATTAAGAAGTAAAAGAATAAGAGACACAAAATGTTTAACGCGGCTGAGTTAACATTATTGGAATTATTTGCATCTTTGCTCCTCTCTAGTATTCTACAACTTGCAAGTTTTTGGCTATTTCAAATACTGTCTCTTCTGCTGAGACTCTATTAGTATATAAATCAGTCAATGTTTTATCTCATATTAATGTGGTATGTCAAAAGTGAACAGTGTGAATCTATAAAGTTGAAAAAATTACAATGTGACATAGTAAAAGTGCCAGAATTATATTTTGGTCAGGTTTACCTTTTGATACTATACATATATAATATGTTATATATATATATATATATATATATATATATATATATATAACATATGATTTAGCCCTGTGGGCTGATATTTTTGCTGGTATGGCTCTGATCCCATGAGTATAATATTTAGGGCCAAGTCCTAAATATTTCCTAAGAAAGCTTGAGGAAAGTACACATGTTAGTTGTCCAACTCATATATCATTACTTTCAACTCCACTCCCATCTGGCCCTAAAACACTCAGACCTCTCAGCCATGTGTGTGTGTGTGTGTGTGTGTGTATGTATGATAATTTCCTTCTTCATTCTGTATTCTGTTGAACTCTACATGTTTAACTTCCCTCTTTATATTATTAACTTTGCTTGTTTGGTTTTTTGTTTGATTAAATTTCTATTTGTTCAAGCATTGTTTCAATATACTTTTATGTGTTTTGAATGTTACTTTTAAATGGCATGCAACTATATTTTGCTTTTTGTGTCAATATAAGTACATTTGGTGTTTAATGGGAAAACATAATACATTTTTAACAAATAAAAATTATTTAATTTCTCACTTTAAAAATGTTTATCCTTTTTTTTTGCTTGCTTCTTACAATATTTTTCTTTTAGCAAACTTTTGGTGAATTAGTCAAATTAATATTTATTTTCTTCATCCCTAATATTATTTTGGGAGTTTTATTTTACTTTACATTTTTTTCTGAGTAAAATCTCTTGTCCAGTGGTAATAATTCAACACATAGTTTACTAGCATGTGAAAAAAAATTCCTTTCTTCCTACCCAAACTTCCAATGAAACTACTGCTTATTCCACCAAATCCTCCTTCTTTTGTACTTCTATGAAAAACATTTTTGTGAGATTCTTTATAAATTTATGTTCTAGGTCATCATTAGCTATTTTACTTTAATGTATCTTACCTAAGTTGAGTCCTAATTCAATATTGGTAAATCAAATACAGAAAATAAGAATTATCTCTCTATCATGTATCTATTCTTTTTTCTGTCTTTTCTAAATTCATTGTCGATTACTATTTCTATTCTCTTCATATTTTCCTGTTTAAAAATTCCATTGTGACTCATGATTGTCTGCAGAAAGTGTCTTCTTAAATATTTTCCTAGGGAAGAACATACAAATGATAGCTTCTTCATCTGATTATATATACCCATATTTACCTAACAGGTAAACTCTATCTTGGATGGATATAGGATTCTTGGTTTGGAGTCTTCATTTTCCTCACTGACCTAGAGATTTCTCTTAGTTATCTATGTCATATTGCAGATAAAAACTCAATGATACACTTTTCTATTTCCACTGTAGATTTTCAGTTCTTTTGATGTATGCACATAAAAGATTCTCCTCCTACCTTTACTAGGTTATGCTTTGTATGCCTGTTCTGATCTGTTCTTCCCAGAACATCTGAAGCCTGTCTACAATCTCAGTTTCTTCTATAGCTCCTTTTAGTTTAATTATTGTTTCTCTTCCTTCTGTTCCTTTTAATTGCCTTCTATAATTTCTGTTATTCTTGTATTTGGCCCCAAAAATGCTTTCTTTACATTTTTCTTTAGTTCCTAACATTCTGTAGTTGGTTTTACACTTGAGTCTTCTCAATGTACTTGCTTTTTCTTTTCAGGTCTTAGCCTCCCCCATGTGGGAATGAGGTCTGAATGCACTGCTTCTTCTTTTCATCCCTGATATCTGTACCCACTTTGGTCTACCATTGTTTTACTATTCTCAAGGAGCTCAAATCCAGCATCTGGGATGCAATCTCTCAGCTCTCCTGTGGTTAATGAACTCTTAATTCTTTGGGTTGGCCCTTTAGCAAAAGGAGCCCAACATTTCCCTAGGAATTGTCATAAAGAAACCTCTTCTCCCTGGTGTTTTCACATTCTTCCAGTCTTAAGAGGAGAATTATTCAGCCATAAAGGATAAAATTATGCCATTCACAGGAAAATAGATGGAATAGATATCACATTTTTCTCTTATATGCAGAATCTATATCTAAAAAATAGAACATGAACATAAAAGGCAGATAATTTGGGGAAGGGAGACAGATAAAAGAATAGGCAATTGGGGTGAATATGATTGCAGTACATTGTATGCACATATAGAAATGCTACAATGGAAACCACTAATGTTATAAAAGTAAATAAATAAAAAGGAGACGGGGCAATAAGAAAGGGGGGGAGAGGTGTGGTAGAATGGCTTGAGCCTGTAATCCTAGCTACTTGGGAGGCAGAGATCAAGAGAATTGTCATTGAAGGCCAGTCTGTGAGACCCTTCTCTACCTATAGCTGGGTACAATGGTGCATTTCTGTCATCTCAGCTATGTAGTAAGCATAAATATGAGGACTTGCATCCAGAGCAGCCTGGGTATAAAGTGAGACCTTATCTCAAAAATAACCAATGCAAAAAGGGCTGAAGGCATGACTCACATGGTATAGTGCCTTGCTGGCAAGCACAATGTCCTGAATTCAAAATCCAGTACCACCAAAAAAAACAAGATGTAGTGAATATGATCAAAGTACATTATATGAATATATGTAAATATCACAATGAGCTTCCTTGTACAATGGATATACACGAATAAAAATGTAGAAAAACCCTAATCACTTTCTTCAGCTTCTCATCAGTTCTTAAGGAGTAAGGACGCAAAGCACAGGTAAAGGAATGATCATCTCCTTTCCCTGGGTGTCATGAGGATCCATAGATCTCTGAGTACATAACACTTCTACTCCTCTTACAAAGCTCTCCTCTAGTTCCCTGAGGAGAAGTTCCTGTACCATTTCCCTCTCTTGCTCATGGTTCCATGGAGCTCAGACCACACTTGCATCCCTTTGGCTTTAATTGCCTGCTTGCTGTCCAGTCAGGGACAGCAGTAAGAACAAAAAGATAGGCACCTAGGAATTGGGGTGATGAGAATAGACTTGGACAATCTACCATTTTTCTTAGAATTTTGTCTGTTATTTTTGCTCTGGCTATTTATCAATGAACTGAAATGTACCAATTGTACTGTAAACATCTTCATGCTGAAACATGAATTTTCTCAAGTCCAAATTAGAAATTAACCACAGAACTTGGAGACCTACTGAGAATGAAGATTTTGGGTTCTGGAAGTCAAATGGATTTTGGAATAAGGAGCAGAATAATAATAAAAGAATATGAAAAATCTGTTCTGTTGCTGTTTTTGTTAGTTGATCAAATAAATATTTCTTGAGTACCTCTCACTTGCTAATGAAAGACTATTATAACATACATTATTAAACCACAACCAGGAACTATTATGAAGAGGATCATACTTTGTATTTCTCTATTTAATTTTTAGGATTATAACTACAAATGTTGATGGAACCAGCTCTTCTTAGAAGTGCACAAAATTTTTATTATGGCTGTTGTTGGTAAAAAAAAATACAATTGTTGCTTAAAAACAACTACCCATGAATGAATAACTTGTCTACACTTCTTTAGATAGTACTTAAATGTATGCACTATATTTTTTCCAAAAGTACCTATCAATTTTGTATGCTAGACACACAACAATGAATAGCCAGTTTTGTTTACTTCATGGTTGCACAATTTGGTGAAAAAAGCATATGAACATAAGTAAATAAAATAACTTATATTATTAAGACAAACTTTTTATCTGATACATGATATTAAGAAAACACCCAAGGAACAGAGATTGAGACACTGGCAAAAGAGAAACTAGTTTAAATATCTTTGTTAAGAAAGAATCCTCTGAGAAGTACAAAATATGAAAACTGAGACCTCAAAATAATGAGAAATAGCAGATTAAGCAGATATATGAAGTGGTGTAAACAGACAGAATTGACATCCGGTAAATCAGAGATGGAAAGGAAATCAGTTCTTGAAAAAGCTAGAGTTTTCAGAACTTAGTGTATAGTAAGAAGAATGATAAAATGAAGAGAAAACATAAACCAGACCTTGTTATGCTTTTTAGTCATTTATATGAGGTAGGGGTACTATTCCATATGCAGTGAAAACTCAATACAAATTCAATTGTCAGAATAATACAATCTGATATAAACAATTTAGGTTGTTATTATAGAGAAATGGACTGGCAGGATCATGAGAGGGAGTTTGGCTCAGAAACTAGGAAGATTAAGGCAGGAAGGAAAGGATGAGTTGGCTTAAATTCTTTATTTTAGGATTGTTCCTCTACCATAAGTCTTCTTAGGACCCTCAGTCCCACCAAGTTAAATTGACTTACTCATGCCTGTTATTTGCATTGACAGGTGAGAAGACTGTACAATGTCAAGTGATGATCCTAGCCAGATTTAGAATAGTAAATGAAGAAGCAAGCCACAGATAAATTTAAGTTACATGTTGAAAATAAAATGTATGGGATCTTCTGACATGTTAAATGTGAGGTACCGTAAATGAAAGATTTCAGAACTGATGTATACTTTCTAGATTTAGCAATAGGAAGGATAGCAATTCCACTTTCTGAAATAGGAGAAAATTGGGGATAACTGGTTTAGCTAAATCTAAAATTCATGTTTTATATTTGTTAAGTATAAAAGTCCGTAACATTTAAGGGATAAGAAAATAAAGATGTGCATGTATTTTTAAGTCTGGAAATCAGAGAGCAAAAGAGAGGGAAAGAGAGAGCGAGCAAGAGACAGAGAAAGAGAGAGAGAAAGAGAGAGATCAAGGCTTATATATACATTTGGAAGCCATAAGTCAAGTCATTCTTTATCCATGAACCTGAGTTAATATAATCATTCTACATATATAGTGACCATCTTTTGTAGAATAGCTATTACTTTAAGGTATAGTATAAAATTGGGAATAAAATAGATTTTTGGAAGTTGTATTATAGTATGAAATATATGACAATATAGAAAGAGATCAGAAATTGAATTTTGATGAACTGATATATATATATATATATATATATATATATATATATATATATATATATAAAAGTCTTGTTAAAAGAGCACTCAGATGTCTTCAGATAAAGCCTAGTGGTAAAATCATTGCCTGGTGTGTACAAGACACTGGATTTGATCTCCAGTACCACAAATAAATAAATAAAATCATTCATTCATGTATGAATTTAAATAAATAGTACTCAGAAGATGAAACTAAGAAAATCCAAGAACAGAGGCTTTGAAAAGAGAAAATATTTTGTTGTAGTGAGTATTGTTAAGCTAAAAAGAGTCCATCAGCTTGGCAATATGGATATTGTTTATGTCCTGAGAAAATTGTAGTGGTTTAACAGCCAAAATAGAGTAGGGTAGGGAGTGAAAGAGACACAGAATGTAGACATCAAGTTTTCTTTTCTTTTTTGTTTTAAACTAGAAGACTGTTGAAAGTGGCATCTCCAATTCTGTTGTACAAGGCTCTGGCCACTCTGACTAAAATATCTTTTAGGAAATTCTTAAATCCATTGTTATAGTCAGAAAGAGCAGATGAAAAATATAGAGACTTTTCTTTTAATGAAAATCCATTAAATGTTTATTCTAACATTTAGAGAATTGTGGAGGCTTTCTAGACAAGGAGAGATAGGATTTTCTCACACTCCTTTCATATTACAGTATCACAAAAATTGTGGTCAATTATGTCACTCTAAATTGCAGTGATTTTTGACATATAATTGTAACAATCCCTGATTATTTAAGGCATACATAATAGGTACATTTATAAATACTCAGCATCATTTTTATCCATATTTAGGATAATTGCGTGTTCTGTAACATTTTATGGGTGAGGCACTTTAGACTGAATGTTATTCACGTATTAAAGTCTTCCTTTGCTTAATGGTAACATGTTGTATTAGATTGCCAAGTAGGAGTTGGTGTAGGACTCACTACTGCAACACTATGCAGTGTTCTTACTTAATTTTGATAAATTTTGTTGTTGAATGACACACATCTTTGGGGCAATAAAAACAATGTTTAAATTGGTGTGACAATATACAGCTAGTTCTGTATTATATGTGCTTTAAAATAAAAAAAATTAAACTGTGATTAATATCCAATGGAGAGAAAGAAATCATTTTTTTTCAGTTGAAAGTAGACAAAGGCTAAGAAATTTAGTCAAAAGTTAAAATCAGTTGGAGGGGCTCAAGTGGTAGAGCTCTGGTCTAGCAAGCATGAGGCCTTGAGTTCAAATCCCTATACAACAAAAATTTAAAAAAATTGTCAAAAGTTAAAACCAAAACTCTGTTATCTTATATTGGACTTGCACTTAAATTGACTATTTTAGAAGTATTATAATATTCAACCAGAAAAAATATGTCAGATTACAATAAAGGCACCTGCACACCTATGTTTATTGCACCATTATTCATAATAGCTAAAAGCTATGAAAGCAGATAAGATGCCCCTCTATTGCTGAATGGATTAAGAAAATCAGTATTCATACACAATGAAATTTTTTTCAGCCACAAAGAATGAAATTTTGTTGTTTACAAGTAAATGGATAGAACTGGAGAACATAATCTTAAGAGAAGTTAGCCAGATTCAGAAGGCTGAAAGCTGCATGTTCTCTGTCACATGTGAAATATACACCTAGTACAAATACAGCAATATTATGAAAAATAGATCAGACTAAGGGGAGGTCACATACAAGAAGGAGGGTAAAAGAAGGAAGTTAAGGTTGATGTGCTCTCTATACAAGAATAAATGTAGAATTTATAAATGTATTGAAACCACCATAAGAAAGAGACCAAGACAGAAAGAAGAAAAATAGAGGTGAACCAATTCGGGTTATATTACATATGTATGTGGAAATGTCACATGGAAACTCCCTGTGTAGATGTCTTAAACAAAGAAAAATGTCATTATTTTTTCTTTTACAAAATTATAGAACAGGGTGGAACAGGTCTTGGCTAGGAGGGGTGGTATCAGTGGGAGGGGCAAATAAGTGGGGAAAGGGTGTGGGAGAGAGAATATAGTGCAAATATTTTATACACATGTATGTAAATGGGAAAATGATACCTGTTAAAACTATTCCAGGAATGGGGATTGGGTAATAAAAAAGAATGATGCAGAGGGTGAATTCAAGTATGACATATTGTAAGAACTTTTGTTGGTGCTAAAATGTACCCCCACTCAACATAATAAAAAATTTTTAAAAGTGTTATATTATTCATATGGTTCATATGCTCATTTTTCCCCATTGAATGAAAAGTGAGTATTGTGTCTATTGGGATAACCTAGCATTGCTTTGCCAAAGGAATTGAAAAGAATGCATTTTCAGACTTCTTGATTAGAATATTTGCAGAGTAAGTAGAGCTAGAATGAGTAAGAAATCTTGCCTTCTTTTAATTATAAGATTTTAAATAAGATAACATGTGAGGTTTAGATTTCCAACTTGTTTTAATGAATTAAGAAAGTACATACAATTCTAATTCTGCATACTCATGTGTTTCATAAATTCATTTGTATAGTATTATTTGGTGTTGAGAGTAGTTTTGTCTTGAAATAGTGGTTTAACCAGAGTAGTTAGACCACTGGCTAGCTAACGAAAATTCAATGAACTTGTACAATAATGGAAGTTTTATTCCTCTATAAAATATAACCTCACTGGAGAGAAAACTCAGGGGGAATATGGCCTCTAGTATCAGAGCATACAACTTGATTGGAAAAGAATACTCATATATAAATATATCAGTAACATACAAGTTCCAAATGAAATGCATTTTGAAATCATTTTTGTTGCTTCAGTGAGAGCACCATATGTATATTTGAATAATGAACATTTGAATAACTAGTAGAATTCAGATAAATCGGAACAACGGTGAGCATTACAGGTGGGCAAAGAAAAGTTTATGAGAGCATAACACCATTGAGAACATCCCTGATTTCAGAGGCATATGAGTTATGTTTATACATGAAGCTGTGAAAAGTGTGATGACAGAGGGACTTGTCAGACAGAACCCCCATCTGAAATCAAGTGCTTATATTCTTTAGAAAAACTGCAATGGATCGTGAATACATACCTGACTTTTTGACTAGCCCTATCAGAACTAATCGTGAGAATGATTCCATGTCACAAGTAACAGTGTAGCTACTTAACCTTCACAGACTTCGAATTTTTTGGTTTTGATTTGCTTCTTTTCATTGTAGCCCTGAGTTTAAAACAAATGGCTTCTCTGAAAAGAAGAATCACAAACTTCTCAGAAAATTGGAGATAAGCAGATTAAATTGAACCCATTAAAGAATGCAATTCAAGGGGAAGTTTGTAGGCTTTTGTTTGACCATGCTTTAGTAACAATATTACTTGTGTTAAGATATGCAGCTACATTCATAGCTGCACCACTCTTTTATGTACCTGGGAAATCCTAGCTGCTGTGCCTAAGTGACCATTAGCTTACTGTATAACCTTATTTTTATCATTATTTTTATTTTATTTTTTGGCTATACTTGGGTTTGAATTCAGAACCTTGATCTTGACAGACAGAATGCCATGACTTTAGCCACACATCCTATACTTTTTTTGTGTTTTAGTTATTTTTTAAATAGAGTCTCATAGATTTCCCCTCCGTCCCTTTCCCGGCCCCGTCCCCAGTGCAGGGCTCACATGGTAATCTCCTAACTGCAGCCTCCTGTGTAGCTGGGATGACAGGCATTCTCCACTAGGCCTGGCTTGTTTTGTTGAGATGGGATCTTGATAAATTTTTACCTGGGTTAACCTGGAACCATAATCCTCCTGATCTCTGCCTCCCTGTTAGCCGGAATTATAGGCACCAGCCACCATGCCATGCCTTGAACCAGCTTATTATATGATAATGAGATATCCTTCTGCTAAAAGTTAGTGCAGCCTTTCTGTGAATTCATGTGAGGAATCACCTCCCCAGTAACATATTCTTCATTTATTTTCATACTTGAATTCTTAATAATCTCAACCAGATGAATATCTGCCTACCACTCTAAATATCAATGCTCTAGAGTTTGCCTATCCTGAAGTTTTTTTTTTTTCCTAACACTATTGATGAACTCTTAATGAGCAGTAGCAGAGGGATCCTGGAGTTCAGCTTGTTAATTAGCGGTACCGCTTCTGGCTAGTGTTAGGTTGAAAATAATTGATTTACATTGCAATGCTATACCATAAGCATGTTTTTACACAAAGGTATGTGATAATCTTACTACAAATAATATTTTCAAAAAGCATTCTCGAAATTGTATCTGCTTATAAAGAAAGTCAGGAAGGCAGGTGTTTACATTTTATTCAGGTGAAAGATTGAGAATTGCTCTTACCTTAGTCATAGTGTCTTGTTACAGAATTTGAAAATGTAATAACGTGTATGAGTTTCTCCATCATTCTAGATAGTGTAAAATTGGAACTTAAATGTTGCTATTTTATGAATGATGTAAGTATGCTATGTATAAGGACAGTATCAGATGTTAACAAAAAATACTTGTTTTTAAATTTAAATTTATCTCTGAGGCTGCTTACAGTCATAGACCTATTAAGATTTTCTTGGCATCTTAATTCAGTGAAAAATAAATTGACTAGACATCAAAAGGCCTGTACTCTAGTATTAATCTTTGTATTATCTAGACATATAAGCTTTGGCAAGACACTTCTTCACTTATTTTCTCAATAAAATGATGTAATTTGTCTCTAATCTCTAAAATGCCATTCGTGTTCTCCTGTACTGGCTAGTTCCGGTAATTTCTATGAGCAAGTGACATTTTCTAGTCTCATTTCAGTGTGCAATACTAGAACATGTTTGATATTATTATTTGTATTTTGAAATGCTTTCTATATCAGAGCAAAACATTTATGTATCAATGGTTTTGTATTCTACTTGAGGAATGATAGCCTTTGTACACATTTATAAGACATTATGACCTTATTTGAACTAATGTGCATTTGGAATTTTGCATTCACTTTTGTAAATATATTATGACTACATTCTGAAGAGCTTTTCAGTTGCTTTAGATCTGAGAGGTGCCTGAGGGAGTAAGCAGATATTATGTCTTCTTTTATTCACTTTACCCTTTATTACAACCTAAACATGATTAGCAGCAATTTGTTAAATAGGCAAATGTATACCTACCAAATGGATATGGTGTATGCTGAATGATAAAAACAAAACAATACATCTGAGAACTATAAGTCATCTCCAGAGAACATCTAGGAATCTTCAATAGCATGTACAATAGAGAAAATATCAACTCCTGCATTTTGTTAAAATATTAACATCAAGGCAAAAACTGTACTATAGAGACTTTTAAAAAAATTCATGAGGATAAGCAATAAAATGTTTTGGTTTTCTCTGGGGGGGCAATACTGCATATTGAACACAGGCCTCACATATATTAGGTAAGTACTCTACCTTTTGAGCTATGCCCCCAGCCCTTTTCTGTTCTGTATTTTTTTACTTCTGAGATAGGATTTCAACAAACTTTCCTGGAGCTGGTTGTGATTGTCTTATCTCTGCTTCCTGAGTAGTTGGGATTATGGGAATGTACCACCTGGCCTGGATAAGATGTTCTTAATTATCTATAAACTAGGCTGCATTAACATAAACAGTTTAGTTTAATCAGAGAACAGAATATACTAACTTATGACATATTTGTATATATTAATTTAATTCTATTCCTAATTCTTTAGTTTAGTAAAGACAGTGTTAAACTTTAGCTAAGAAGGTAAGTTCTTACTTTTGACTGGCCTTCAAAATACCTCTGAAGCTTTCTAACATAAATATAGAACCCTTCCCTAGAAGTTTTTACTAGTAGGTTTGTGACATATGCCAAATATATGTTTATTTTTATACCATTGCAAAGTCAAGATTCATAACCACTGCATACAAAGAAAATTTTGTTTTTCAAGAAACTTAGGAAATAAAATTATTTATCTTGGTCTTATACAATTGTACCAATATTGAATGATTTCCATGAATTAAGTGGGTTATAAATTCTAATTTTATTAATCCTTATAATAATTCTCTTTTGCAAAGATGGATTGAACTTCAATGATTTATAATAATTTTACCCTAATAGGATATTAAATAAGTGGCTTCCTAGGTTTCAAAGATCCTTCTCTCATTTTAGTCATTGCATTACATGATTAAGAAACTACTTGTGAATGCATCGGAGTGACAGAACTGTAGCTCTAAGACACACCGGAAACAGGCTTTGAGTAGGAACACTGAACCAGTGGGCCAGAAAGAATGCTGGACTTCTATAGGGCATTGGCATCAGAAGGAGTCACAGTTACATCCTAGAGTTGGTGTGGGACCCTGTGGTGAGGGCAGAGCTGGAGAAGACCTCCCTGCAACAGAAAGATGGCAGTTAGCTTTTGTAGCAGCATCTTCACTAGGAAAAAAGAAAAGCCTTTTTCTCATTTTGCATATCTAAACTGAACACCAGCATCTAAACTGCAAGTATCAGATAGAGTTGTTTGTGCTTGGATATCCAAATATTTCTACAGGCCTGATCTTTTATAAAGATGAATGGTTCCTGCCTGTTTTGAGTGTGTGTGTGTATGTGTGTGTGTGTGTGTGTGTGTCGGGAGAGGTATCTTAAGTTGAGTCCATCCTCAGGTTTATCTTTCTTAGATCATTTGTGCTTGGGTTTCTATTTCTCACTTTCTGGTCAATAATATTAATTATAGATAGTCTTTTTTCTTAGTAATTGATGTGCGTGTAGAGATGCATACATGCACAATGCTACACACCTTATTTAACCTATAAGCTCACCCTGCAATTTCCTTGGAAACTATTGGAGCCATGAAAACCATTTTTTTTAAGAATCTTAGATGAAGAGTTGCAAAGTTGTATGTTTCAATTTGAGCCAAGAAACCATGGTCTTTAACTGGAATCTTAATTTTTCCATTCTTATGCATGAGATAGGAAATAAATGTTACACTGGAAATTAAAATAAATATTCAGACTAAAGAACATCATATTAAGTTAATTTAGCCAGGCTCAGAAAACCAAAGAGCACATGTGGAAAATAGGCTCAATACGAATATAAGCAGTATTATTCATATATACAAATATATACAGAACATTTATCCAAAAGTGGAATGTATAGGGTAGATTAAGGGAGGAAGAAAAGAAGGAAAGAAAGATAGTGAATAAATACATCACATCTGTATAGGAACACAAGGAAACATTCTGAAAACTGTTTAACAACACAGGATAGGGGAAAGGGGAAAAGAAGTGCAGTGGAAGGGGTTACATATATGAAAATGGAAAAATGAGACCTGTTGAGACTATTCTAAGAAAGGATGAGGGAAAATAAAGGAGAGTAATGAAGGAGTGAATTTAACTAAGATATATTCTAAGAACTTTGATAAATGTCATAATGTACCCCCAGTATAATAATAATAATATAATAAAAATAAAGCTAAATTTAAAAAGATAAAATTAAATTAATATCCAAGAAATAAAAATTACACTGAAAATATTAAAAGAACATAAAAAACATTCTTTTTTTTTAAAACAAAACATTTATTTTTGGTTCATTTAATTTTGGAAATACTTTGTTCAGTTTTAGAGTTGAATTATAATACTTTCTTTTGTTTATTAATTAGTAAGTTAATCATATTTTAGAGCAAAATACTTAAAATGTGCTTCAAGAAAGTAAAACATTTTGATCAATATTACTAGAATATTAGAAAATTATTTCAAAGAAAGGATGACAACAAACAAAGCAGAAATGGTCACAAATGTCTGTATATGTATTCTTTGAATGTAGTGAAAATAATCTTTGGTGCTCAAAGATTATTATTATAGTTGAGCTACATTCAAGGAAAGCTGAACAAAATTGAAATTTATATGTGATGCATAGCAGATGGAAATAGCCATTATTATGTTATTTTAAATCTAAGATTTATGATTCTCAAAATGCTATTGGAACCAACTAAATATACTTTTTACCATCTGCGTGTTGTAATGTTGATGTTGGGGTCAGTCACTAAAAGATTCTAACACAAGGGCCTATATTGTGCCTTTGATGAGCTTAGTGACTTTTGTGGCAAACTCAATTCATATTTGAATGCAATGTTTTCCTCAATAAATTCATGTCATTATGAATATAAAGACCATAGAAATGATGATTGATTCTTTTCTTGTGCACAATGTACTATTGATTTTTCTTTGTCAGCATAAATTAACTTACTCTTCAAACTTTCCAAGACAAAATGAGGTAACCTACCTTCTTTTTCTCCACCGGTGCATAATAGAATGATGTATAATCACTGGAAGCTTTGTTTTCTTCATGTTACTATAATTTTACTAAAGATCCACAAATTACTAATAAAAGAGCTTACATTATGAAGGTTTCTGCTAGTGCAATGTTTATATGTTGGAAATTCTAGGAAAGATAAGTGGCAAAAATGGTGAACTGTACCTAATTATATGTATATGTGTGCATGTGCACATACATGTTCTTAAATATAAAGAGAAAAATATTTTAGATCTATGAAGTTCTAAAAAAGTCACAATATGAAAATTGTACTTTAGTGGGTTTTGAAACTGGATTAGAGAATATTAAGGCAAAAAATCAATAGAAATGGATTGTTTTATATAGGGAGCAAGCATGTTATTGCTTAAAGGATTACTCATATTGTGTTCTTAACTTTTAAACCAGGTATTTTGGTATCACTGAAATATAAAGTACCTTCTTAAAATTCAAAACCATGTAAATGAAAGATCCCATTATTCTTAGACCTTAACAAGTAAAATTACACTTATTATTCTTTTCATACTTATAAAAAAATATACGTATTGGATATATTAAAATTTAGTCTTAAAACCTATACCTCTCAAATATTTATAACCCAAGTAGTGGTTCCTGTCTGTTTTCTAGTGATATTTCATTATTCTATTATCAAACATAAGATTTTAGCAATTCTAATCCAATAACAAAATAATAGAACTTACAGAGCCACTACATTTCTGACTTCTAGAGCATCATTAACATTGTACTCTGTGTGAACAATTCAGTCCTGGACTTATCTAATGTATAATTACCACAGGAATATTTTGTGGCTCTGGTTGTTTTATAATTGAATATGATGATTTTCAACATATTTTTAAATTCTTTGTAAAATCTGATTTTACTTTAGCATATGAAGGATTTAATATCCTAACAAATATTTGTTTTCTTCCTTTTAACTTTGTCGAGGTGATTATTTGTCACATACAAGACTGTACTTGAAATAGATTTCAGTTGGTCTCTAATGATGACAACTCATCATCTCTTTCCATCTCCACCTTCTTTACATGGCTCAAACAGAATATTACAAGCTTTATTTCTGCTGTTAGTTTCCTCTTCATTCTTCTTCTAGAATTTGATGTATTCTCAACTACTTTCTAGTAAATTCTCTTGCAGTGAGTTTTATCCTTGCCCACAACAAGCTAAGCAGAACAGATAGATGGTACTCATTCATTCTTCAAAGCTATTTCTCTAGAAAATATAATTTCTAACACCCACACAGGGTTGCAGTATTCCTTTAGGGATGCCATGAAAACTCAGTAGAGTAAACCAGAAGTGAAGTGCATTGAATTTACCTTGACTGTTTGCATTTCTTATCATTACATGTATGCTGGACTCACATGCAGGACTTGGGGTGCTTATACCACAGATGGTAAGTACTTCTTTCATGAAGAACCCGGGGAAAAAAGCTTGTAGTTTCTACATATGATGTCAAAAATAATGAATTGTCTATTCCCTCCAAGAAACCGAGTAGATTGCATTATGAAACAGTTTCGTGTTTTCTCTTTAGGATGCTTAATAAACTTAACACTAAGATTTTATTTTATTAACATTCACATGACCTATTATGTATCGATTTCAATGCAATGTGTTAAAATATCAAAACCCAAATGATAGAATGACTAATGGAAGAACCGACAAAATAATTTTAGAGCTAGCACTAAATAACCACTAATGAAATATAGTTTATGAGCTACCTATAGTAGGCTTCAAATAATTTTACCAAAATCCATAATATTTTAGTAATTTAAATATTCTTAATATATAATCAAAGTTATATCAAATCTGTACATCTTTATATGTGCATATATGGCAGTTGCTCTAAAATCACTAGTTTATTTAATTTGGCTTTGCTCAGCTTAAATTGTCAAACCAACTTTTTTCAGTCCAAATTTTCCTGTTCTTTCTGAAAGGTGATCAATGGTGGCCCACCTCTGTTTATGTTTGCTTGTTAATTATCTTTTCCAAAAACCTTTCTATCTTAATCCAAAACTATATCTTTTATTTCCTAAAGAGGCAAGTTTTCTGTGCTGAATTTCATAACTCTCACACCAACTTGCTATGCCATACTACATCTAGAATTTTCATCATATTCACTTCTTCTTTTCCTACACAATGCCTACTAATAGTTGTAGTCTTATTAATTTCCTAAATTCTGTTTTTTTAATTTTTATTTTATTCATATGTGCATACACTGTTTGGGTCATTTCTCTCCTCTTCCCCCCTCCCCATCCCTTACTGCCCCCCCTCCCTTCCTTACCCTCCCTAACCCCTCGCTACCTAGCAGAAACTATTTTGCCCTTATCTCTAATTTTGTTGAAGAGAGAATATAGAGGGTAATAAATTGCACACTTAAAATGTGGCTCTATGGTAAGTGCCTCAGGCTAGATGACCCCTCTAGACCAGCCAACTGTAACTAAACAAAAAAGGGCAAATATTAATTCAGCAGTGTCCCTGTGGTAAGGAAAGAGGAAACTCTCTAATGGAAGAGGAAGGTAAAACAGACAGTCCTATAAATATTGACATTGTCCCTTGATTGTACCAAACTGTTGTTTAATTGATTATTTATTATTTGTTTCTGTGAATTTTGTTCTGCTGAACATATGTTACTAGATAAATATGTAGCAATAAATACAGGGTCAAGATAGTTCTGTCCTCCAAGCTTCACTTTTTGGACATATTATCTCCTTCTATATACCCTTTCTGGCAGCTCTCTGCAACTCTAGATTTGTTTCCCAAGTCTGAACTTACAGCACAAATTTCTTCTTGGTTGTAGCCAAATACTGTTTGTCCTGATGCTCCTTTGCTCCCTCATATCTCTTGTGAAACCAGTCATGTAGCCCTGTAAATTCTCCTTTGTGAAAATCTCTCCTCTCTGTCATCTCCAGCTTCATTTCTGGTGCTTTAGTAAACAACTTAACCATTCTTTTTCAAAACTACAACACTGTTTTACTAACTCCTATCTCTTTCCCCAGTTTTGTGCAGCACCCTTTACTTTACCTTACACACTGAGAAACGTTTTACCAACACAAAAATGACATGGTTTCTTTTTAAATCTCTTAATCATTGTATTTGGAATGCAGGCAAAAATCTAAATTTCCAATCTACCACAGTTTTATCTTCAGACAAATAGTTATGACTTATGAAGCATCTTAAAGTTTCTCTACTTGTTGAGATACCTGTGAAATTCTTGAGAAAGCTTCCCACTTTCTTTTCCCTTGGATGTAAGGAATAAGCAGTTTAGAGACTTTGTACTTCTGACAAGAGCTATCACATCATGTGTCAGTATAACATTGTCTCATATAAAGATAACATAATTATTTCCACATCTACTATTGAAGAAAGGGAGGCATAGAGATAGATGGTAACTTGTCCAAGGTCAGAGCTGGGAGTGTATCAGAGTTGATATCTATAGTAAAAGTAATGCACATGGCTGCTCCTGAAAACCTGCCAATTGTTATTTGGTGCAAGGATGTTGTTAATGTTTGGATATGAAATATCCTCCCAAAAAGGTTTAGGTATTGAAGGCATGGTCTTCAGTTGGTTGAGTAGTTTGGGAAGTTCTGGAAACAATAGGACATAATGCCTACCTGGAGGAAGTAATTCACTGGGAGCATGTCCCTGGGGACTGTATCTTGTCTTTAGTTCCCTTTTGTCTTTCTTTCCCTGCTTCTTGACTGCCATGAAGTGACCAACTCTGATCCCATAGACCTTTCTCTTTATGATGTTCTGCCTCACCATGGACCAGAAGCAACAAAATCAGCCAGCCATGGACTGAAAACTCAAAAACTGAACCAAAGTAAAATGTTCCTCCTTTTAGGTTGTTCAGTCAGGTATTTTGTCACAGTGATGAAAAGTTTGACTAACATAGATATTAAGAATTTAAAGCAAATATTTTAGTCACCTCCCTCAATGAACTGAATAAACAATATAAGCAAAATGCAAAGAATTACCAACAGAAGTGTTTATTATTTCTGTGGTTGTTTGGGCCTAAATCCTTGGCTTACAGACTCTTCACCTTGTGGCTTAACTTAAAATAAGTAGAATAATAGATGGACTTTGTTGGGTAGGCAGAACATGAAAACTTAGAAGTATATGACAGAGTGCACAGATACAACTCTGATAGAGTAATAATAATGAGTCATTGTTGAAATCATCTTTATCAGAACAGGAACTCCAAACAGAGGCTATTGCAAATCATATATCACTCTTCTAGGGGGGAATCTTCCAATTAAAATAGCTACATGGCTCTGGACCAATTTCATGAGTAAGAACTTTTTCTTGTCCTATGGAAAAGTAAAGAATCTGTCCCTTCTAGAAAGAATGCTGCTATGGCAGCATTTGTCATACCAAGTGAATAGGCCAATTGTGAAAGTTTCAGCTTATTATACTGGTCATCATTTCATCTTAAAATTTTTTTTTTGATATAGAAAAACAGGAAAATGGGGTTTTTCAATTTCTAAAAGGTAGTTGTATAGAACACAGTGAAATAAAACTGGTTTAAGAGACATTAAAAAAAACTTTAAATGTTTCATATGCATATTTTCTTCCTCTAAAATTCCTGGTGTTTTCCTAGAACCCATTATAGCCAAAAAACAGTTCTTTTCAACTTGTGGCTGAGAACTAAATTGCAACTTTTGAAGGTTTTTGTAAAAACGAATAGCACCTTTATCCAGTAGAAAATTTATTCTTGTTATATTTATTCTTGTTATATTTATTCTATTCATAGGATATAAAGGCTCACCATAATACATTTGACAGAAATAAATAGATAGAACTATGAAAGTGATTTTTTTTTATTGATTACTTCTAAGCACAGGCATTGCAGCCTTCTGGCTAGACTTGCAATACCCTCCCTTCAAGTCAATACATAACTCTCCAGATCTACTTTCTCCTATAAAATGGTCAATGTATTGCTGAGTAGTCTCTGAATTTTGAAGACAGAGAGGCAGTGCAGCATTTCAATTGGAATTCTTTTGACTAGAGGGTTGGGTGATTAAGCTGGTCACTTGTGGAAATGTATTGATTTCATGATATATTTTCAGGAACCAATTTTTCTTTTCTGAAACACTGTGTCATTATATGCTATTTAGAATTTCTTCTCTTCCCAGAGGGACATGCACAGCTTTCAACCACTGAAGTAAAGATAGAACAACGAGAAAAAGGAATGTGTCATTGTTATATTCAGCCCCATAAATGTTAAAAGAAAATGCACAAATATGACTTTATGTTTTTTAAAAGCTTATGAATTAATATATTTCAGAAATGAACACTTTGTTCTGAAATTGTGACCAACACATTGAAATGTGTAAAATACTTAGTTTTGTACTAGCCATAGAATCTGGCTTACATCTTAGATTAGCTATTTTTTTCCTTTTTCAGATTTCTTTCTTACACAGGAGACAATTTAGAAATTATTATTAAAAAACAGACTATTTTAAATAAATAGTTTTATAGCCTCTATCTGAATACTAACTTTGAAAGAAACTAACATTTATTGAACATACATTGTATGCCAGATAAAATATTATATTTTATATAATAGTTATGAGAATGTTTTGAAGTAAAAATTATTACTCTTTTGTAGATAAGTAAACAAGATTCAGAAGTATTATATATCATGAGTTTTGCAAGTAAAAATGACACATGAAGTGGAACTTAGTTATTTAAATGTGAAAACAAGTTTTTATTTGAGATATCTCCATAAGTCCGAATACAGTCTTGTCTCTAATGCATCGTACTTGAGCTAGACTGAAAATTCAAAGATAGTACAAGAAAGGCAATTGTTTAGAGAATGAGAGGTGTCAGTAAATTAAATCCTTTTACTTTTGCTAATACAATATGTATTTCATGTCCCCAATTTTTCTTCCTTAATGACTGTTTTTGTGTATTCTATTTTGTAGATGGAGCCTCTGTGAGACTTTCTTAAGATAAACAACATATTAATAAAATATATCATATATTTTGGCATATTACATATGCAGTCTAGTTCCTTTCACTTTCATCTTCATTTAATGAAGATTAGACATTTAAAATACCATATTTGTAGCTTAGTACCTAAGCATAGCCTAATGACAGCACTCAATAAGATGTAGAAAGATGTCCTTATAGAATGTTGGCTATGTATACAGGTTGAAAACAGTCTTCATATCTGGAATTAGGCAATCATTCTAAGATCACATAAAAATGTTGATCAGTAAAGAATACTGAGACTTCTTGGAGAAGTTGTCTAACCTCAGGACTTGATTCGTATTAATAAACCACTTCTTTTTTTGAAAGACTATATTTGTATAATTTTTTGTTACTTCCAGTATAACATTTTTAACTCATGTGGAGTTATATTTTAATTGTATAAACCAGCTTAAGATGGTCTCACATTAATATGAATCTTAAAAACTGAGAACAAGGCCAGGTGCAATGGCTTTGTATCTACTTGGAAGGAGGAGATTAGAAGAATTGCAGATTGGGATAAAAGTTAGCAAGACTCCTATCTCAATCAAAAACTGGGCAAGGTGGTGCACGTCTGTTATCTCAGCTACATAGGACAAGTAGGTAGGAGTACCACAGTCTGAAGATGTGCTGGGTAAAAAAATCAAGACCCTACCTGAAAAATGACTAAAGCAAAAAAAGGCTGGGGGCATTGCTCAAGTGGTAAAGTTCCTGCTTAGCATGAACAAGGCCCTGAGTTCAAATCCCAGTACTGGCAAAAAATGAGAACACGATTAGGCCAGAATTATTTAGCTAATGAAATTCTCACCTTCACTTTCTGCTTTCACCAATTACTGCCTTATTGCTTCCAATTTACCTTCCACTAAGTTGTATAATCACCTTAGCAAGCCACAAAACTTTGTCAGCATTGCATGATTGAAGTCAGAAATAAGGTTACTCCAAATATTTGTTACAATATCTTGTATATTTGCTACATGTACAGTATGAATTTGGTCTAGTGTTTGTATTACTGAAAATAAATTGGGAACTATAAGGAGTTACATGATGCTCAGAGTTCAAAAGATGAAAACAAAATTGTGACTTAAAAAATTGCAAGTATTTGAAGTGCCTATTTTAGAGATCACCATGACACAAATCATAATAAAGAGATTTTCTTAAACTATTGAAAACCACTTCTTTAATAATGTCTCTGCACACACTGAGTTAGAGGCATTTCTTATAACCTCCATAGTATATGCAGCATCCTTACCCTGCTATTAAACCATTATGTATTTATTAGTCACAATCAGTAAAAATCAAGCAATAGGGGCCAAAACAATGCAGACTAGCAGGAGGGATCATGAGTAAGTCCTCCATAGCACCTCCAATCAATGGTTCATTCAGCTGAGTCTTTGCCAACCATGAAGCATGGTGGTTGCTCTCTGAGTAGGGGTAAGAGGAGGGCATGAACATATCGCAAATGCCATTTAAAGACTTTTAAAGGAATGAATCAAATCGACAAGTTATCAGTGATCCAAAGGATACGGTGATCCACAGGATATTGCTGAGTAAATGTTTCTTGTTTGAACTTCCTGTCCAAGTTGAAGATGTAATGTGCTTGGTTTGTGACTAGTGTTAGGCAACTTTGGCTTACAGAAGGTAGTATGTCATGCCTTGACTTTTTTCTCTCTGCACATTCTTCTTTCTGCTTTCTGCAACTTCCTACCTTTTCTCTCCCATTCCTTTGTCTATATTTCATTTTCTCTTTTGCCCATAATTTTCTTCTTCTTTTCTACATAATCAGAATTTGTTCATTCTGTCTTATTTTGGTTTATTGCTCTTTCTTCCATCCTTGACATTTATGAAATTCAGGATTGGATTCAAGATATTTTGATAACTAACTCTATATTTTTTGTAATTTAACATTATTTTTGAATATGAAAGAGCCAACTCTTCTGTACAGAATTACTAACTAACTAAAAGATATAGTCTTGGGATCTAGTTGTTCTTTTCTATAAAATTATGAATTGCTTTTTTCCAGGGAGTAATCTCAGATAATATGTGAACACTAGAGTAAGCAGATAACTGAGAAGGAATGATTAAATAATTGAAATTTCAGAAAGATGCAGGAAAGCAGTCTTTAAAATATACAAATACAATCCCCTATTTTGAGGTGAGGTTGGAAGTAATTTTTTACACCATTTTCAGCTCTCTCACACAAATTGCAAAAAGATGAGAGGGTCATGGTTCATCTAACAGTTTTCCTTTCGATTATACCAATTTTAAGGCAAATCAAAAGTAAGACAGCAAAGCTGACTGAGCACTTTTAAATGTCCCTTTTACTCATTTAATATAATCAGATTCCTTACTCAAAGCCTGGGCTTTTAAAACACAATTGGACGAGGTATGTGGGGACATTCTGAAGACCAGATACGATAAGCACGATTATGCATGGGACTTATGCATGGGGTGAGTGTGTGATTTCAGTAGATAAAGATAAGGTTGGCTCTGGAGCAGAAAGAGAGAGAAAATATAATGTTATGCTTGAGAACTTGCTTAATACATAACCAAGGGGAAGTGAAATAATATTTGAACAAAGAAACTCAGTTGCATTTTGGCCAAGTAGATGCACAGCTTTTACTGGTATAAATGAGATGAAGAACATACAGCCTAGAAAACATGTTTTGAATTCTCTTCATGAATGATAGTTTGCTGAGAACCCAACCACATAAAGAAATCATGATTCTTCTATAACGTCTTAATTCACCCTTGAAGCAACATTTATTTATGTACTTTTATTTCCTGACTCTCAGTGTCCAGTTCTGAAGTAGAGCTAACTCTACCCTTCTACTTGTAATCATGAAATCAAAGCAGTTTATGGGTAGGAAATGATATCATTTGTTTCTTTATCTTGTGCTCAAATTCTATTTATTACACTTCTACCAAAGTGATAAGGAAATCTATATTTTATTTCATAGATTGATAGAACTTTGTTTATTCTAACATACAGTTTTAGGTAATGTTTTACTAGAGAACTTAGATTCACATCTTGGGGACATGGAGAACACATGTTCTAGCCAATGCCTCTTCAATATACAAAGAGTGTATTTTTCACCAAATTTTCTCATTCTGAGTTTCTCCAGTTTTTCAGTTTATACCTTTGAATTACCTTCTTTATATTTATAAAAGTCTTACTGAATTTTGTTGAGAATTACACGCACCTGTGTATCAATTTGAGAGCTGACATCTTTATGAAGCTGAGCTTTCCAGTTGCGAACATGTGTGTCTTACTATTTATCTTTGATTTCTTTTATTACTGTTTTGCATTTTTCAACATACAAGTTCCATATGTGTATTGTTATATTTATGCCTAAACATTTCATTTTTTCAGTGATTATAAATGGTGTCATATTTTTAAATTCCATGCCCATGAATTCATTGCTAACATATAAAAATAAAGTTAATTTTAATGTCTTTAGATTAAGGCATGATTGATAACTAAAAATTGTTTATTTAAAAGTATATACCACGGTGTTTTGATATAAGTATACATTGAGAAATTCTTATCACAATCAAGCTAAATAATACAACTCTCATTTCACAGTCAGGATTTTTGTAGGGGGTAAAAATCTTTAAGATCTCTCTTAGCAATTTTCAAGTGTATAACACAGTGTTATTAACTATAGTTACCATGCTGTATCACTGGAGCTCTAGAATTTATTCATTCTGCATAACTGAAATGTTGTAGCCTTTGATCAACATCTTCCATTTCCTCCATCCTCAATTCCTTAACCACTGACATGGATTTGCTGCCACAAATAGAAACAATTTGCTTGTTTGTTACCTGTGTGATTTTATTTCCTTTTCTTCCTCTGCTGTCCTGGCTGGAACTTCCAGCCTTGCATTGAATGAGAGTGATGAGACTGGGTATACTTATATTTTTTTCATCTTAGTGGCAATACATTCACCACTGCACAATTAAAATTAATGATAACACTAGGTTTTGTAGATGCTTTTATCAGTTGCGGAAGTTTTTTCCTATTCCTAATTTTACTCAGGGTTTATATTGCAAATCATTATTGAATTTTATAAGTTGCTTATTCTGTATCAATTAATAATAGAATGAACCAACCTTGTGTCCATGGAATAAACCTATTGGTGTAGAGTATTTTATCTATTGTTAAATTCTATTTTATTAATATTTTGCAAAAGCTTTTGTTTCTATATTGGTGCTCACATTATAATCAGTATTCTGTTTTATGAAAATTCTATAATCTATTTTACAAGCCTATTTTGGGGTAAAATATTTTAACTCTTTACTTATGTCAATGTTGAAACAATCTTGTGAGATAATAAGTGAATTTAGAGAAAAGGTACATATTATTAGTGTGTAAATAGTGTGTATATGAAAATAAATTTGCCCAATTATTTAAAAAGTGGAAAAAGATGCATTGTATGTGCATGATATACTTGTTTGATTTCACTATGTGTAAGTATGTGGCTGATTTTATTGTTTTTTTTAAATTTAGAACTCATGGAAAGTATTGTTTGCAAATACTAATTCATTTAATCACACCTATAATCCAAAAAGTACTAGTATTATTCCTGATTTTTATGTTAGCAACTAAAATTAGCACTTGAAAAGAAAAAAAAACCAAAAAATTAAACACTATTCAATCATCTTTTTTTTTGCTACCATAAAAGTAAATAGTAGATATTTATCCAACTAGAAAACAAAAATATTATTGTTTATGGGGCTAAGAATAGTTTCATTGTATTGCAGGGCATCATCGTGTTGCTTATGTTATAACCAAGACAACTTTTCAATAGCTTGCATTTCCTGAAAATAATATGGCTACATAAAGTGAGGGCATAGAACTAGGGTGATGATTCAGTTCACAAACTAAACATTTCTGATTCATTTGTACTAACTCTTCTTGTAGTCACTCAAAAATTAATGTGAAATAATAAAATTAAGTAATATGACAGGAATTGTCATAGATATTGGAGTCATACATTAAAGTCAATTAAAAATAATATTTTTTTAGAAAGCAAACAATGGAAGTAATATTTCCATGTTTGTCTTGTGAAACAAGGAATTATCTGTTACACATGTAAGATGAGTCCTTTGTTGAGTTTTTCTATAAAGTTATTAAACAGCTAATGTGTCGAGTACTTTGTATAGATTGGTAATAAAGTTGGCACTCTGATATGGTTCTTCCCTTCAAAATGCTTCAAGTCCAGTGGAGAAGAACAGTCATACAGTCATACAAAAAAGTCACATGGTACAATGTGATAACTCTCATCATAGAAATATGTGCAACATGATATATTTTGGCCCAAGGAAAATAATTATGAGGGATCATATTTTGTCAAATATATTAATAGCTACTCAAAAATAGAGCACTTCCTTAGCACGGTATCATTCTGTTACCATGCTACAGCATCCTGCACGGCACAGATAGTCTCCATTAAAGGATGATCAGATTGATCATTAGAAAAGTTGAAAAAAATTGCCTGTGTGTATATGCAAGCCTGCTGCACTATCTACAGATTCGTCCCAATCTTTTTTTTTTTTTTTTTTTTTCATTTTTCTTTTATTATTCATATGTGCATACAAGGCTTGGGTCGTCCCAATCTTTAGTTAAGATTTTGTGTTCATTTGTTCAGTTCTTTAAGACATGGAATATGTTTAGTGTATGACATCATTATACACATTTTAAGTAGTATTTTGCTCCATTGAAATTATAATAAGGGAAAAATAATCCATGGACTATTGCCTTTACTTGCAATATTGTGCCAAAATAATGTAGAAAATGATCCTGAGGACTAGTGATTAACTGGATTTATTTTCCAGCCTTATATTTGATTATTATTTAGTAATCATCTTGGATTTTCAATTCATAATTTATTACTTCAAAACTATTTTCCTACTGCATCAGCACAAATACATCTGGCTATTCTGGAGTTTAACATTGGACATACAACTTTGATTCTGAATCTATCAAAATCTTAAAAGATTTGAAATTTTTTGGATCGATGCTGAGCCACAAGTTTTCTGAAATTTTAATATTGATAATAATTTTGATAATGATAACTACTTTATTATAAAAGCTTCCTAAGTTTTGTCTGGTTGTTTACATCATATTTATGTTCTAATTGCAATTTGTAGTATTTTTTAAAATTATTGTTGTATTGAGGGTACACTGTGGCATTTACAAAAGTTCTTGCCATAAATCATAGTTGAATTCACCCCTCTATCATTGTCCTTTATCTCCCCTCTTCCTGTCTCTGGAATAGTTTCAACAGGTCTCACTTTTCCACTTACATACATGTATACATAATATTTCTACCATATCTACCCTCCTATACCCCTTATTTTTATCCTCCTACCTCCTACTGGTACCAACTCCCCAACTGTATTATGGTCCAATTCTATTACAAATTTTCAATCTACATACTAAAAGAGAACAAAGAGAATAATGATACGTAGATTGAAAATTTTGTAGTAGAATTGGACCATAATAAAGGTAAAACATGTTTGCAAAATGAGCAACCAATCAATATCCTTTACTATGTTATTATCAATAAGCCTGGACATGCATTTCAGGCTTAAAGAAAGGCATAAGAAATCTCCTAGTATAAAAACCTCAAGGACCTGAGCCCTCCTACTTACTATTGAGTGTGCAGACCTTATTCAGAATGAATAAGACACAGGCTTCCATCCTTCCAAATAGCTTTATTACTCGACTCATAATATACTGCAAGCTCTGGCATGGAAGGAGTGCATTATACTTGTCATTGTAGCTCTGGGCATAGCTTAGCACCCACATGACAACAGTTAATGTTCAATTAATCTTAGATGAATGAAACTGTTTTTCTTCCTTTCCCTCAGTTTATGAATATGAGTTTATCCAGTCATAGAATAAATATGGTGACATAAATGTCTATCATGTCCTATTCTCTGCTAGAATGCTACGTCCACAAGGTTTACAGATATGTTAGTTAAAGTGACATATCTCCAGGATGTACTTTAATAAAATCAATTTCTTCATTTTAGGGACAAAAATAGGATGTGATAAATTATTTTGTGTTGTTTTTCCTTAATTACTATGCAATATATTCTTATTTTAAAAAGTTGAAAACTGAGAAAAAATTTTAAAAGTCAGAAAATATGAATCACTTATGATTCTCTTCCCAAACCCCAACTTTTCTTAGAAATAAACTGACTACCATTCAGTTGCTGTAACAGATAGTCTTTACCACATCAGTTCTAGATAATGTCATTTACCTAAAGTTAGACTACTAATACAACATTAACGTCTACCATGATAAACCTTAATACATGTGCGGTTAAATCCATAGGACTAAAAGTTAACAAATACATATAAATTACATTTCTAAAGGTGACTTGGACTCATGTACTAATTACAAAACAGGATAAAATGTTTTCTCTTTTCTAAGAAGCATTACTAATTCAAGCTACAAGAAAGATTACTAATTCTGGAAAACAAGACCCGGAAGACTTATTTAATACACATCCTGTTTTGTGCATCTGCTTCTGTTCTGTGAATCCACTTCATGATTTATTCTTTGCTGTGTAGCTTATTCTGATTCTCAAGCATACATAAGAAAGTGATTTTGGTCTCACTATTCACATGCTTCCTCAATCCAGCCTGAAATTTCTTGACAGAGGCTATGATTGACCCTTCCTATGTTAGATTCTAATGTGCTATATCCAGCCTGCAGAAGATACTGCTGCACATTCCTTCTGTATTTGTTGTGTAAATAGTAAAAGTAATGCTTTTGAAGTTGATAGACACTGTAGTCAATGTGTACTTACATTTCAGTGGACCCCTGGAAGTCCAATCACTATCTGTCCATTACCTAAACATAAGCATTTCAAAAGCCTGGAGTGTTAAATTTGACCAGAATGGTCTTTCCATGGAATATACCTTGTCAATAAAAATTATTTATTTGATTCTTGCAATTTAGAACAAAAATTGGATTTATGTTTCATTTTTCTCTTTTTCTTTCTGATATCTCATTTACTTTTCTATGAGATATTTGCTCTCTTTTTTCTTTCTTTCTTTCATTCGTTATTTCTTTCTTTCTTTCTCTCTCTCTCTCTTTCTCTGAAGTTGAACTAGGTTTTATTTTAGTTAAAACAGGCTAAAGTAAGAAGAAATAAGAAAAGGAGGGAGAAAAACATCTGAGACCTCAAAGGTAGGAAATGAGAGTAAGGATAATTCCTTGTTCTCTCTTTTGAACAGTATTCTCTACCGTCACTGGAGGATGGATGTGGGCACTCCTACAGTTGCCCAGTTTCCATGCAAAATCACAGGTCCTTGAGATGCACAAACATTGAAAAGCATTTCAAAGTGTCTCGCAACAAGGAGTCTCACAAGGTGAAATTTTACCAAGGATTTATTTTAGTATAATAAGATAAAGTATAGACAAAGTGGGGGAAGAGAGAAACAATTCCTGCTCCCCACACAGGAAATGGGAGCAAAGACTCAAGATGGTGGTCTCCTACTCCTAATTTTAAATCTGAGAGCTGGGGAAATACCAGTGGTCAAAGATAGTAGGTCTGGCTGGCTGAGATGGCTGACAGGGAGGGATGTCCTCCTGGAGCACACTCTAAATCAGAGACAATAGGATGCATCAGAACTTGTCTTTCCTAGGCAGGATTATTTCTCCAGCTATCTAAAGATCCATGTAGCTCCTTAACATCTCAAAGAGGAAAGCAGAAGCAGGTAGCTCCTCTTTGTCTCCTATTTCTGTAATTTAGCATGTAAAAGACTGGAGGAGGCCAGCTGCTCTGGTTCTCCTTGTTTCAGTAACAGAGTCCCACCCTTTAAATATTGATTAAAATATAGTTTCCCTGTCTCCTCATCTATCCTGTCTCATCTACTGCTTCAAATATGCATATAGAATCACTATAATGTTTTAGAGGAATACTATGTTCTGTATATTATCACATTTTTCTTCACGTCTTTGGTTTTCTACATATAAGTTTGACTTACCAAGAACTGTAGTATTGTAAGAGGTGCTCAAACTGCTTTTGCTGAAAAGCAATGACTCCTTCTTGGGCCCATGAAGTATCTAATAGCAGGAGAAAAGCATGACATTTGTCCTCCATTTTGTATCTGTCTTTGCTCTTAGCCATTCTCTCTGCAGTCACATTTCAATCACCTTGGATTTCAGAAAGGACAGCACTGGAGCCACCAGGAGCTGCCACCATCCCAGTGAGGACACTATGCTGAGCCAGAGTAATCCTCTCAAACCAGATTACTCTCTGCAGGTGAAAACATCTCAGAACTGGACCAGACCAGTGTACCACCTGCCTGGCTCTAGATGACAGTTCTGGAACCTCTCCTACAACAAAAACTGAGATAATGACTAACCAGAACACACCTGTGAGTGACTGTTTAACTATGCATACCTTTTGACCCTTGTCCCCAGTTCTCTTGTCTACTTAAACCTATATCTCATGTCTGTACCTCAAAGATGGCTGAAGATGAGCTGAGTGCTTACTCTGACTCTTCCCACAGCATGTCCCAAGCATTTAATAAATCTCCTTTCTCTGCCTTTACCAAGAATCTCAGTTGTTTGGTCCTTTGGTACAAAACTCCAGTTTCAGCTCCTCAGAAATTTGACCATTGTGCTCATTTCTTTCACCATGTCAGGTACAAATAATCTATTTCTCAGCATTGTTTTCATATCCTATTTTCATTTTTGCTCTTAGATCATGGAAAAAAGAATAAATTTATTATGTTGAAATTAAATGAGTAGAGAAGCTGAGTAAAATAGATGGGGAAAAATTTACCATATGGGGATAGTGGTCTTTCTCTGGTTATTAGATGATAATAGGTCAAATGAGACAAGATCCAATTTTGTGGTTATGTAAGAAAAATGATTTTTTCCCTCAAAATATATGTCACCCTCTTAGATTACTTAAAATTCCTCAGGTTGCCATCTTAGGTGACTTGCATTGTTTAAAGGGTTCCTGTTTCTTCCGAATTCTTGTACAGTTCCATTGCCCTTGGAAACTGCCCACCATATTACATGCCCTAACCAATGCCTTAAGCCTTTCAGCCAATTAAGAAAGATTGTGAACCTTTGACCTGGATAAATCCCAGGTGGGGAGCAGGTACAACTGTTTCAGGGATATAAGGAGAAGCCACTGTCAGCCATTTTGTGCTCATGTGTCTGCTCAGCTGGAGTGAATACATGCTTGCACCCTTTTGATCAAAAGAAATTGCCTTGTCAAAAGTTTCTATCTTTTGTGTGTCTGTTTTTGGCACAGGAGGTACTTTAATTCCAACAGTTGTGATACTTTTTCCTAATATTCTGCAACCAGGTCTAACCAAGCACAGAATTTAATTTTTTTTACTAACAAGTAATTAACAAATGTTCTGTGGTATGCAATGTGGTACCTGCTGGGAGTGCAGGACTTGCTGGTATCCATTGTGTAATCCTGATGAAGGGAAGAAGTGCATGGAGTCTGCAAGGGAGGCTATTCATCTCTACTTCACCCTTCTTCTTTTATATATTACATTGGCTTCTTTTGTAGCCCATTCCACCAGAGATTTTAAGGGCGCTGGCTCAGTCTGTGATAAGAAAACTTCCAAATTCTTTATGTCTCATGGGGAAGAATCACGGGGACACATGGGTGTAAAGGGAGATTATTAAATACTGGGGAGAGGGAAATACAAAAGGGAGCATGGCGAGGTACAGGAGGGGTCTGCTGGCAGAGAGAGCCTGCTTTTCTTTTTCAGGTGCTTTTAAAATTTATGCTAATCTATGACAAGGGAAGAACCAGGAGATTTCCATCTAATAACTAGTGAGTGAGGAGGGGCATGGGAGGTTCCCAGCCAGGTGAGGGTAGTGGGCAACCTACATATGAGTCCAGAACTTTCCCTACTTCTAGCCTGCCTCAGAGCCATGTGCTTTGATTTGCTCAGTTAAAGTCAAAAGTACAGTTAGAGACTGGCAATGCGTATTTGTACATCTAGGGATTGGAGATTATCAGATTACAAATCTGTCTCTTAATTATTAAATTGTGAGTATAACCCTCTCACATTGCCAAATTTATTTTTAATGCTTCCTGGAGTTTTGTGGGAGCAAATTTAAATAGGACTAGAGATTAAAAATACAAAAGGTATCATTCATGTATGTCTGTGTGTTTTCTGTGTTTGCATATTACAAGAGTGAGATTACAGTGATTTCTAAGCAAGTAGTAAAAGATTGTCTGTCTCATACATGAATCACATTTTAAACACTCTGGCCAGAAGTGTGGGAGGCTTTGTATTGCTTCAGTCAGCAGCAATAACCTGCTCAGTTTGATGAGTCCTATGTTTTCTCACCATTTTGCTGCCCCAACCCCAGTTAGTATATAATGTTGAAAACTTCTGTTTTATTTAAAATTTTGAGTTGAAAATCATATGACTTGAGAAACTTCTTTGGAGATAGAACATTCTTATTTCATCAGGAATATATTGGTTGGGTAAGTTTTTTTGAATTGCACATTGTTATTTCTAAGAGGATTTATTCAGTACTTGATAATTTTGTAACAGTTCAATAATTTATAGTTATCTTTAAAGTTAGCACAAGTTCTCATTGTTTTAAATTTTACTAGTAATGTTACAATTGACATAATCTTGGGCTTTTGTTTTAGCAGGGAATCAATATATAGTGTAATATAGATATTGAGATTGTTAGTGAAATAGATCATTGTCGTCAAATCCACTCATTTAATTCTAAGTCTATAATGTTTTATTCAGGTTCTACAAGTTAGTGTGAATTTAAAAATTATCTACAAATAAATTTAATAAAGAACCAAGTTCATGTTTTTATGCACTTGTTATAATTATAAAATAAAAATGTTAGAAAACTTATATGTCATCATAGCTACACATTAGACATAGTTTCATAAAGTATTGCTTCATAGAATTTGCTATGGAAGATCAATGATGAGAGCATGAAAGTTTGACAAATATATGGCTTTAATTAATAATCAATAATAATGATAACAACAATAATAAATTTTCTGTCACAGCAGTCATTCCCAAAGGTATGTGGAAGTCTAAGCAAAAAAAAAAAAAATCAGTAAGAATACGGTTATTTGAAGAAGGTACTATTCTTTGCTCATATACTCTTTAAAAGGAATGAAAGCACATCCTGCCATTCACATATAGGAAGGACAGCACAGTTATCAGAAAATTTAAAATATCTATACTTGCATCAAGAATGATCTATTCATGTACTTATAATATCAGGATGGTTCAAGTGGCAATATGCAGTGTTGAAGATGACAGTGAATTTACCATTTGTGGTGCGTTACAAAAGACAAAGAGAAAATATGCTGTATTTTAAATTACATATGTTAGATAATGTCTTCTATTTTGTCTTTTGATTCACAAGAATCAAGCTGATTAAAAAAAAACAGAAGGTGCTGCTGTCCTTCTAACTATTTATTGGTTCAACATCATTGTATTAATGCATGGAATTACATGATTTGTAGTGACAGAGAAGCAACTCTTTTCCTGATTCAAAATATTTTAAACTTTAATTAAATAAATAATTCTTATTTGTTCTGGAAAATTAGACATTACAGATAATCCAAAAGAAAAGGAATTTGCTTTCTTATTGTGTGAAGACACATCAGATATGAATTTTTGTGTAATTCCAGACTACTTTCAAATAACTTTTACTTTTTAACCAAAATTGAAATTATAGTGCCATATTGTTTTACACTTAAAGTTAGTATTATGTTGGAGACATTAAAGTACACTACTAGGATATTTAGAGACATTTATGTATGAAAGTTATCTCTCAAATAATATTATACAATATAATAGATTGTTTAATATGTGACTATTTATTTTAAAAATTTGAGATTAGTATTGCTTGATCCATTATTTTGAATCTTTATAAGTAACCTAAATTAATTTCATTAGCTTTACATAGAATATAAAATAGCAAGTAAAAAATGATTCTTACAATTAGCAAGATACAAGAAACAAACATACAATTTAAAAGTAATGGGTAAAATATTTTTTTGAGTTTGATGCTGATTCTATCAACTTTCACAGCATTGTTTAAGATTCTATTACTTTCTGAAATCATAAGGGAAAAATATCTAAAGCTTCTTTTACATATGGTATGAGGATATAACTCCTGAGAGCTTTAAAATGAGTACTAAGCCTTTATCATTTGAGATTTGAGTATATTGGATTTTTTCTTTCTAAATAAGAAAACAAAAAAAAAACCCTTCAGAACTAGGATAATGAGTTTAAATAGATATTTACTGTGAATTTGTACATTTATTAAACATGTATTGCTAATGTACCTACAACATGCCAAATGCCGGGAAAAAAACGTGTCAAGAAGATAGACATATTTTCTCAGAACCTAAGAGAGGCTTACTGACATGGGAACTGGGAACTGAAAATTGTATTCCTGTGAGAGAGAAAGAATGAGGACTTTAAACAGAAGGATAAGGGATGAAAAGCAAGAGGAATGGACTCCAAAGATTGATCACAGGGAGTATGCCAGGCAAAAATGTGAAAGAAAAACATGTGTTACACTGAGACTTCAACTGTGGAGACCCAAACAACAAAGGGTTTATCTACAGAGGAATGCCAGGATGCGTATAATTACCTGAGTACTGAATGTAAGACAGTGGTTGCTATTGTTGAAGTGGAGCTCCAAACAGGTACACATTTTATGAGGACTAATACACAGTGCAAACAGCTATCAAACAGACTTTTAAGGGCCATTAGAGAAAATGAAAGTGACATGATCTGGTTTGCATTTTATGGCAACAACACAAGATTCAGAAAGGTGGATAAATTGGAATAGAACAGTATGACACAAAGAAAGATTATGTTAATTCAACAATAGAGTATAAGAAAAATGGTAACTTTTGGTGTTATTGTGGCATTAAAAAAAGAGATGTCAGTATGTTGAATTTTGGGGAGGGTGTGTAAGATGAAAGATATAATATGGTATGCAAATTTTTCATAGTATGTCATGAATTTTACACAAAATTCTCAAAAGAGAAAGAACCAGAATTTTACTTAATTAATCAATGTAGTCAAGGTATCATATGTGACTGAAATAAATTCTAGCAAAGCACTTATATCAAATGTTATAAATTTTAATTTCTAAGTGGCTGGTAGTTTTAATTAGGTTTTATTAGTAAATAAATTTCTCTTTTGTAGTTATTTATAGCTTATTTAATATTTGAAAAATTTTAAGTGACAATTATAATACGCAAGAATTCTTTTTGTTTGAAAAACTAATTCATTAGATAATTAAATGCAGAAAAAGAGGACCTCGAAGCACATAGATGTGGAGTGTCACTCTGTTCAGAGGAAGAGGAAGAGGTAGAGAGGTTATCCCTGAAGGGTTGTTGAAGGATGAGTAGGACTTAGACAGGAATAGAGGAGGGCTCTGTATATTCCATCAGGAAGGACTGGGCACAGTGAGCTTTTCTGCTCCAGAGAAAACAAGACCCCAAATTTTGGTACTTCTGAAGCTTGGAGAAAAAAATTAGGAAAAGACTTTTGGGAACATTTTGTAAATCTAGCTCATTTAATTGTCTTCTTTTTCTTTAAAAATACAAAGTCTTGCAATAAAATATACAGAGTGAAAAAATAAAAATAGTTCATTAAACTAGTTGGGGATATATTAGCATTCATCATGTTCAAATGCATTTGGGATATAAAGAATACATTACCAACCCATATCAAACGAGGTTCCAATAGTACATAGTTAGCTCCTTCAAAAGAGATGAATTGAAAGTATATAATAAGTGGGTTGGTTTATTAAACTGAACATGGGAAAAAAACAGCATGAAAACCAGTATGATTTTAAGTCAGAGGGGCAAGAGCTGACGCTGTGGGCCAGGGATTGCTAAGTGGTATTGCAGCTATAAAGGAAGTCAGACTACCAAGTCCTCTGGTAGACAAGGGCCTTGATGAGTCTGGGAGTGGGCAGGATGGAGCAAGTTCCCTGCCTTCTCTCCCTCTCTTTTCTCTGAACTTCTCTGGCACCTCCTAATGCCTGAACACTATGGGAAGCCACATGGCAAGAGAGCTTGTATGAGCATAATGCAGTTCGTATAGATCAGTTTCTTCAGATTCAGAGATCACAGGGAGATAGAAATAAGGAACTGGTCATAGTATGAAAATCTGTGAAAACCGGGCAAGAACTATCTACATCATCAGCCATAGACCCTTTTCCCTTAGATTATTGAAAAGGACTTTTAGACAATATGAATAGAAAGCAAACCCATGACTGTAAGAAATTTATAATTAAGTTTCAAAATAACCACACAATATGGAAAAGGTAATGTTTACAGAATGTTTATTAAGCATACAAAAATACTGATATATAGAAAATAGAGAATATATAGAAAATACATATTCTCTCTATATATAGATATATAGAAAATATGTCAGAATGCAAATCAGCATGCAATATGGTTTGCCTCTAGTCTTGTACAACCTAATAGGAAAAGTGCTATATATATTTCTAAAGACAGACATTATTTTGTCAATAGTTTAATATGATACTTTCCCTACCAACTGTCTCAGACAATTGGTAATACTTGATACATTTTTATGTATTAAGTACATTAATACTGACCACTACATTTTCTCAATATTTTAAGCTGTCGTTTTTAGGAACCTGTGGGCAACAGAGCATGTGAAAAGACTATAACCGCTACTGAGTCCTACCTGTTATTCAATGTGCCTAATTTTTCTGTCTGATACATCTAGGTGTTTTGTCAATTGAAAATTCTTAAGCTCTGCAGTAGAAGAGAGGGATAGGGGAAATAAATGGTTTATTCTCTGCCAAGTTTTAAATTAAAAATCACAAAGGAGCCAGGCACCTGTGGCTCACACCTGTAATCCTAACTACTCAGGAGGCAGAGATCAGGTGAAAAAACCCTTCACAAAAAAGGGCTGGGGGAATAGTACAGGTGTAGGCCCTGAGTTCAAGATCCAGTACTGCCAAAAAAATAATCACAAAGGGATATTTTCAATTAATAATCCCATTTATCTCAAAATCATTGAATAATAAGTTCTTTGTGATGCACATGTTTTTAGTTGATAGAAACTCTCCATTATACCTAATGTGTATGATCTTCAGTGAACTAGTCATACTGGTAAGTCTGCCTTACTAAATAAATGCATGATCAGCAAATGGAAAGCATTTAAACAAAAAATTTTTCCTGATACTGTAATTTGGATTTTTACTACCTTCTTTCCTTTTAAGTCAAGATTTACAGTTATAATATGGTCTGATACATAAATGCACACTTCTTTGCTACTTTATGAAAAAAATTCTGTGGGTAAGAATTTTCAGTACTTTCTAATCCAGTTTAAAATGACAATGAATGTCTGACCTGTGGATAGTATCTTATGGTTAATAAAGTCTTATATTAAGTACTTTACCATTTAATATTTAGAACTCAAACATATATACTAATCCTATTTTAAGGATGAGAAAGATTGACAGTGATATTAAGTGACTTGCCCCAACTCGTGTAATCTTTAATTTGTAGGATGATTTTCTTTCAACTAATCCAACTACCCTAAAACATGTCCTCTCTTCAGGAATAAAAGAGTAAACTGATAATAAAATTGACACTGATGAAAAGGAAGAATAGAGATAAGAAGAATTTCAAAATCTGTTTCCTTGAAGTTAAAGTTCATAGGCCTCTGGTATATCAGAAAGCATGGTGTTGGAATTAAAAAAAAACCCATGTTCAAATCATAGATTTCCTAGCTGGTGATTTGGTTCAATTTGAGCCCATTTCTTAACTTTTGTCAGCCAAATTTTCTTAATAACAGAAATAATATCCTTCTCTCAGAGTTATATTGAGGATAAAAACGAGATTATAATACAAATTACCTAAAAGAGTATTTGATCAATATTTATTAAATCTCTCTGATGTTCTTTTTCATTGCAGTTATTTGCAGAAACTGCCTACAGAAGATGTACCTATAGCAGACTTCATCAAATTAGGTTAATTAGGGACAAGGATAGTTAACAAAATTAATACTGGTGTTTGACAGTTTTCTTATACCTTAGATCCAACTTCACCTTTTCTGGAACATGTGCAAACATTTTCAAGGTTCATAGATTCCAAATTCTATCACTGGTACATGGAAACACAAAAAAATGTTACCACATAGCTTATAGGACATTTTGAAGTTTGGAACAGAAATCATCCCTAAAATGGCTGAAGTAACAGCTGTGACTCAAATTCCATGATGTAACTGTGTAAAGTGGCTTTGAGAATTATTGTTGTATTAATGCCTCAGTGCCAATAACTGTATAACTTGATTGTATTGCTAGGGATTAATATCTTAATTAGTCATATTATAACACAGAAATGTAAGAAAGATGCTGATTACTGTAAGTATCAAAAAGCATCACAATGCATGCAAGGAGATTGTGAGGAAAAAAATTTGCGTTGCCTTTTCCTTAGTTTTTATTCATTAATTTTTTCCCAATATTTGCATTAAGATCAATATCACAGAGCTTATAATGTAATTAGAAAAATTATGAGCTATTAGGAAAATTAGCTTATGTTGTAAGAAATGAAAAATGGAAGATTAACGAATGGCCTGAGTTGTCACCTAACATCTAGAATGCCTCTGAATTTTTTAAGATATAAAATCCAAAATGTAAGTAGAAATAATTAAGAACCACATACACAAATATCTATCATTTTATTAAATCTTTTAATCCCTTAACATACGTACTAAATGAGTACTGGTCACCATTTCTTTGTGTCTTGATTATCTCTGTGATTGGAAACAAAATACAGAAAAAAAGTCTTGGAATTTTGCCTCACTAAGATTTGTTTGAGTTGTATTTGGGTTAAACTTGTTCTTTGGTTATGTTTTGGTGACTATTACGTAATCCAATTGAAAAAATAAAACTTATTTTATTGTTCACTAAGGATAAGAATTGCACTAGTTTATCCACTGTAGAGGATGCAAGACTGACAAAGAGAGACAGAGAAAAACAGAGACTGAGAGAAGGAGGAAGAAAGGAGGAAGAAAGAAGGGGAGGAGGAAGAGAAGGAGAAGAAAAAGAAAGAAGAGGAAGAGGAGATTGAGAAAAATCAGAATAAAAGAAAGAGAAATGTTTACGATAGTCATGTTAGGGAAAGAGCTTATCTGTAAGAGAATGAATGAGGAGCTCTTCTTGGAGGAGATGGGATTTGGGGAATTTATTAGTACATGGTTAAGGAAGAATGACCACATACCCCAATTATGTGATCCAAAATAATTACTAGCAGCACCTTCTTTTACAAACAGAACCATTTTTGCTTGGGTCAAAAACTTTGTGGTAGCTTGAGAGTTGTAGAAATTTAAAAAATTCTTGTTTCTGTGTTTTAACTGCTGCATTTTTTGAAGAAAGAACATACTCCTTTCTATTTAGGGTCCAATGTATTTTAAAACAGCTAAAAACTTTACAGAAAAATTATAGCAAGTTATTAGTAATTTTCATTGAGCTTTGCTGCATGTTAATTTTAAATATCTTCTTTCCTCTTCATATTAAGATATACAGAAAGATCAGTATTCATTTTCTGGAGTTTAGAATGCCAAATAAGAGCCCCAGGAAAAGCAATGACTATATTTTTGTGAATGGGAATATAGCAAAAATGAACTCTCAAGAAATGTGGTATATTACAAGCTCATTGCCTGTTGAATGAAGATATACTTTAGGTAAAGAATAAATATCTGATTAAGATTCAAAAGACATACACTGGCTTTTGTGACCTTGAATAGTAACTTTTCATCCTTAAATTTAAGTTTCCAAATCTTTGAAACAACAGTGTTAAAAGAGATGCTTGTGAAATTTTCTCCCACATGTAATGGACCATTTCAAATTTGAACATGTCAATATACATTTTTTTGTAGTGAAATTTTCCTGAAGTGACTACATATAACAGAGAAATAAAGGGTAAAAGTCTTCCAAAGAAAGCACAGAAATATGTCTGAATTATGTAATGCTAGACACTGAAACCAGCAGACAACAGTGGAAGGCTTTTTAAATCAGTTCATACTTAGTATAAATTAATACATGGTTGTTATTATAACTATTATTCTTTTTTATCATTTTTACATTTATTAACTTGTATACATTATTTGGGATACCTCCCTCCATGCCCTCCACATTAGTTCATTCCTACCAGATCTCTTCACTACTTCCTAGTCCCCTTTCCATATTGGCCTCTACCAGTTTAAGATTCCTATATCCATTCTTCTACACTGAGCACATCAACCTCATTGAAGTTCTAGTTTTCCTTCCCTTTCCCTGCTCCTACTGTAAATGTTCTCCCCTTAGTGTTTGGCCCATGTCCCATAATATTACTGCATTTGTTTTAGGTCTATGATCCACGTATGAGGAAAAACGTGATTTTTGGCCTTCTGAGCCTAGTTAAGTTCACTTAAGAGGATGTTCTCCAGGTCCATCTATTTACTTGTGAATGACAAAATTTTATTCATTTTTGTGGTTGAATAAAATTCCTTTGTATATAAATATCATATTTTTTTAATCCATTCATTGGTAATGGGGCATCTTGCTGTTTTCATAGCTTGGCTATTGTGAATAGTGCTGCAATAAACATGGGTGTGCAGGTGTCTTTGTAATAACCTGAGTTGCATTCCTTTGGGTATATCCCTAGGAGTGTTATTGCTGGATCATATGGCAAATCTATGTTTAGTTTTTTAAGAAGCCTCCATATTGTTTTCCAAAGTGGAAAACCAGTATTGTATGAGGGTTCCTTTTTCCTGCATCCTCACCAACATTTGTTGTTTGTGGTGATTTTGGTGATAGCTACTCTAATGTGAGTGAGGTGGAATCTTAGTGTGGTTTTCATTTGCATTTCCTTTATAGCCAGAGATTGTGAACATTTTTTCTTGTATTTTTTGACCATTTGAATTTCTTCCTTTGAGAAAGTTCTGTTTAGTTCAGTTGCCCATTTCTTTATTGGTTAATTGATTTTGGGAGACTTTAGTTTTTTAAGTTCCCTGCATATTCTGATTATCAGTCCTGTGACTAATGTGTAGCTGGCAAATATTTTATCCCATTCTTCAATTTAGAGACCACTTCTTTTGTTGTGCAGAAGCCTTTTATTTTATGTAGTCCTATTTGTCCATGCTTTCTCTTAGTTGCTGGAATGCTGGAGTTGTACTGAGGAAGTCTTTGCATATATCTATTATTTCCAGAGTATTCCCTGCTCTTTCCTATACTAACATCAGAGTTTTGTGTCTGATATTAAGGTCCTTGATCCATTTTGAGTTGACACTAGTACAGGGTGATAAACATGGATCTAGTTTCAGTTTGTTTTTCTTTTTTTCTTATATTCATATGTGCATACAATGTTTGGGTCATTTCTCCCCCCTACCCCCACCCCCTCCCATACCCCTCCCCCCCACCCCTCACTACCAAGCAGTAACTATTTTGCCCTTATCTCTAGTTTTGTTGAAGAGAGAGTATAAGCAATAATAGGAAGGACCAAGGGTTTTTGCTAGTTGAGATAAGGATAGCTACACAGGGAGTTGACTCGCATTGCTTTCCTGTATATGTGTGTTACCTTCTAAGTTAATTCTTCTCAAACTAACCTTTTCTCTAGTTCCTGGTCCCCTTCTCCTATTGGCCTCAGTTGCTTCAAAGTATCTGCTTTAGTTTCTCTGCATTGAGAGCAACAAATGCTATCTAGTTTTTTGGGTGTTTTACCTATCTTCATACCTTCCTTGTGTGTTCTCCCTTTATCATGTGATCAAAGTTCAATCACCTTGTTGTGTTTGCCCTTGATCCAATGTCTGCATATGAGGGAGAACATACAATTTTTGGTCTTTTGAGCCAGGCTAACCTCACTCAGAATGATGTTCTCCAGTTCCATCCATTTACCTGCGAATGATAACATTTCGTTCTTCTTCATGGCTGCATAAAATTCCATTGTGTATAAATACCACATTTTCTTAATCCATTCGTCAGTAGTGGGGCATCTTGGCTGTTTCCATAACTTGGCTATTGTGAATAGTGCTGCAATAAACATGGGTGTGCAGGTGCCTCTGGAGTAACCTGTGTCATAGTCTTTTGGGTATATCCCCAAGAGTGGTATTGCTGGATCATATGGTAGATCAATGTTTAGATTTTTAACAAGCCTCCAAATTTTTTCCCAGAGTGGTTGTATTAGTTTACATTCCCACCAGCGATATAACAGGGTTCCTTTTTCCCCACATCCTCACCAACACTTGTTGTTAGTGGTGTTGCTAATGATGGCTATTTTAATGGGGGTGAGGTGGAATCTTAGTGTGATTTTAATTTGCATTTCCTTTATGGCTAGGGATGGTGAGAATTTTTTCATTTGGTTTTTGGCCATTTGAATTTCTTCTTTTGAGAAAGTTCTGTTTAGTTCACTTGTCCATTTCTTTATTGGTTCATTAATTTTGGGAGAATTTAGTTTTTTGAGTTCCCTGTATGTTCTGGTTATCAGTCCTTTGTCTGATGTGTAGCTGGCAAATATTTTCTCCCACTCTGTAGGTGGTCTCTTCAGTTTAGAGACCATTTCTTTTGTTGAGCAGAAGCTTTTTAGTTTTATAAAGTCCCATATTTCTATGCTATCTCTTAGTTGCTGAGCTGCTGGGGTTCCATTGAGAAAGTTCTTGCCTATACTTATTAATTCCAAGATATTTCCAACTCTTTCTTGTACCAATTTTAGAGTTTGGGGGTCTGATATTAAGATCCTTGATCCATTTTGAGTTAATATTGGTATAGGATGATAAACATGGATCTAATTTCAGTTTTTTGCAGACTGCTAACCAGTTTTCCCAGCAGTTTTTGTTGAAGAGGCTGTCATTTCTCCATCGTATATTTTTAGCACCTTTGTCAAGGATAAGTTGGTTATAGTTGTGTGGCTTCATATCTGGGTCCTCTATTCTGTTCCACTGGTCTTCATGTCTGCTTTTGTGCCAGTACCAAGCTATTTCTATTACTATTGCTTTGTAATATAGTTTGAAGTCAGGTAATGTGATACCTCCAGGCATTGTTCTTTTTGCTGAGTATTGTCTTGCCTATTCATGGTCTCTTGTATTTCCAAATGAACTTTAGGGTAGATTTTTCAATCTCTGTGATGAACACCATGGGGATATTTATGGGAATTGCATTAAACATGTAGATTGCTTTTGGTAGTATAGCCATTTTTGCTATGTTGATTCTACCCATCCATGTGCATGGGAGATCTTTCCATCTTCTGTTGTCTTCCTCAATCTCTTTCTTCAGGGATTTGTAGTTCTCCTTGTAGATGTCATTCACATCCTTTGTTAAGTTTACCCCTAGGTGTCTGATTTTTTTGAGGCTATTGTAAATTGAATTATTTCTATATAATTTTTCTCAACTTCTTTGTTGGTGGTGTATAGAAAAGCTAAAGAATTTTCTAAGTTGATTTTTTATCCTACCACCTTGATGAAGCTGTTTATGGTGTCTAGGGTTTTTTGGGTTGTTTTTTGGGTCTTTAAGATATAGAATCGTGTCATCTGCAAGTAGGGATATTTTGGCAGTTTCTTTACCTATTTGTATTCTTTTTATTCCTTCTTCTTGCCTAATTGCTCTGGCTAGGAATTCCAGGACTATGTTGAATAGGAGTGGGGATAGTAAGCAACCTTGTCTCATTCCTGATTTTAGGGGATATCATTTCAGTTTTTCTTCATTAAGTATGATGTTGGCTACAGGTTTGTCATATGTAGCCTGTACAATATTGAGATACATTCCTTCTGTTCCTAGTTTTCTAAGAGCTTTTATCATGAAGTGGTGTTGGATCTTGTCAAAGGCTTTTTCTGCATGCATTGAGATGATCAAGTGGTTTTTGTCTTTGTTTCCATTAATGTGCTGTATTACATTTATAGATTTGCATATGGTGCACCACCCCTGCTCCCTGAGATGAAGCCAACTTGGTTGTGGTGAATGATCTTTCTGATCTGTTGTTGGATTTCATTTGCCATTATTTTATTGAAGATTTTTCAATGATGTTCATTAAGGAAATTGGCCCATAATTCTCCTTTTGGATGTGTCTTTGTCTGGTTTTGGGATGAGGGTAATATTGGCTTCATAAAATGAATTGTGCAGTGTTCCTTCCCTTTCTATTTCATGGAACAGTTTAAGGAGGGTTGTTATTAGTTCATCTTTAAAGGTCTGATAGAATTCAGCTGAGAAACCATCAGGTCCTGGAATTACTTTTTTGGAAGACTTTTTAATTGCTGCTTCAATTTCATTTTGTGTTATAGATATATTCAGTTGATTAATATCATCTTTGTTCAACCTTTTGTGGTGGCTTGGTGGTCATATATTGTTTTAATATGTGCTAATCATGGAAGACTTTTATTACTCCATCTATTTTGAATGATAGTTTTGCTGGGTAGAGTATCCTAGGATTGAAGTTATTTTCATTCAGTGCCCAGAAGACCTCACTCCATGCATTTCTTGCTTTTAAGGATTCTGTTGAGAAGTCTGCTGTGATTTTGAGGGGTTTACCTTTATATGTTATTTGTTTTTCTGTCCTAGAGACTTCAATATTCTTTCTTTATTCTCTGTGCTTGTTGTTTTAATGATAATATGTTGTGGGGTACTTCTATTTTGGTCAAGTCAGTTTGGTGTTCTGGAGGCTTTCTGCACAGTTTTCTCCAGATTTAGGAAATTTTCTGTTATTATTTTATTGAATTTATTCCTAATTCCTTTTGTTTATACCTCTTCTCCTTCTTCAATGCCCATGATCCTCAGGTTTGGTCTTTTGATGGAGTTGATGAGTTCTTGCATATTTCTTTCACATGTCTTGAGTTGTTTGACTAATAGCTCTTCAGTTTTTCCTTTAATTTCCATTTTATCTTCAAGTTCTGAGATTCTGTTTTCTGCTTGTTCTAGTCTGCAGAAGTGGCCTTCCATTTTGTTTTGTATTTCTGTTTCATTCTTTTTTCTAAGGTTTTCAATATCATGGTTCACTTCCACTTTAACATTGTCAATTTTAATCCTTAATTCATTTATCTCTCTATTTATGGTGTTTTCTGTTTCACTTTGATGTTTATTTAGGGCTCCTATTATTTCATTTGTTTATTTTTGTGTTTTCTCATATTCTTTATTTTTGGTGTTTTGAAATTTCTTCAGTGCTTCTTGTACATTTTGGTTGACCATGTCTAACAACACACCCATGAAATTTTCATTGATTACTTGCAGGATTTCATCTTTGAGAGTGCTCTTGTGGGCATCACTGGGTCCTTGGTGTCATTTATCATTGTTTTGTTGAAGTCTGGAATTTGGTATCCATTTTCTTCATTTCCTTCTGAATCTTGTATTAAATTATTTTGGGTGGGAGAATGGTTTCCATCCCTTTTTTGTCTTCCTATTGCTCAATTTGGTACTGTGTAACTATGTTCTTGATAGGCTGTTGGTGGTTTCAGTCACCTGTTTTGTTTCTCTTGGTTAAATTTAGTTTTGTAGTTGTTTTGGGTTTTTAGCTTAGTGTATGTATGCTGTTTCTGTTCCTGGTCTGGGTGTAATTTAGTATTGACTAACTCACAATACAACAACAAAAAACAAAAACAAACAAACAAAAAAACAAACAAGAAACAAAACAAACACACAAAAAAACTACAGGCTCAGGAACAATAGAATTTTAGCTACTAGTTCTGGTGTTACTCCTTCAGCATCCAGTCCTGATGTTGGTATTTAAGCAGAAGCTCTGTCTTAGTCTCACAAAGTGGCTGGGGAGTCTCACCAGCTTTTCTTCTTTCAGTGGCATCTGCCTAGTCAGCTCCTCACTCAGTGATGTGTGGCTTGTGATCACTGTTCCAGAGATCAGCTCTGTAGCCCACCAGCCATTTTGCTTTGGAGTTGGGCTTTTGCTGTGTTGGCTTACTGGAGGCTTGTTTCTTTGCCTCTCCCCCTTTCTCTGGGGCAACATCTGTGATCTGTCAGCTGGCCCCCTGCTGTCAGCATGTTGTAATGGTTTGCTGATTATTTTCAATTTTGCAGTGTCATTTGACTTTGGATGTTTCTCACTGTCTCAAGAGATGAGCTTTGTGGACCACTTCCTGCTGTATTTCAGGCAGCAGCTATCACTGGCCTGCTGTTGGCCCTTCTGCATTTCTAGCCTTTGTTTACTGAAGGTTTGTGTGGAGATCAGCTCCTTCTGCTGTGTGTTAGTTTTCAGTTCCTTTTTTATTGTTGGTTTTTTTTTTTTTGCATGGTGGGGGTCTGTCTACCCAGGAGCAATGTTGATTTATCCCTAGGGTGGCTGGGGGAATACTGCATGATCCTTGATGCTCACCTGTTGATCTGCCAAAAGTCTCCCAACCAGGTTTGGAGCCAGTGTCTGGCAATGCGGGAGCCCTCCTGTTTTTTCAGTATAATGTGGCATGGAGAAGCTTTGTAAGGGCTAAGAGTTCAGGATGTCAAAGTTTTGATTCTCCTTGGTGCTCTATTTCTGCCAAGTATGGCTTCAGTGTCTCAGCAATATTTTTGATTTATGGAACTCATACTGCTTCTGCTCCCTAGTCATCTTGAATCCTCCCCTACCATTTGTTTTCATCCATGTGATATATTGTGTGTTAGAGTTTTTTGCTCCTCACTTAATCTACATACCTCAATAAGGTTAGGATATTTGTTAAAAGCTATGTAACTAGAGTGTGATAGAAGGAAATTATCTGAATTCTCTGTGGATCATGCCAGTTAAGTCAGTTATGATTAACTTTACCACCAATCCATAATAAAATTTTTGGTAATGCAAGTGTCCTACTAAATAAGAGAAACAAAAGCTAGAGGTAAGGCGAAGAATGCTTATAATCCTGATAGAACTGCCTAATAGAAAAGTGTTTTTAATAGAATGAATACATTCTAAAAACTGAAGTCTCAATTCTTTCAGCTTGTCATCTGATACAGTTGACTAGTACTAGAATAAACAAGTAACAAGGCTAAAAGTCTTAATATAGAGTATCTATTTGCAAATATAGAATATAGACATAGCAGGTGAGTTTCTAGGACAGTAACACAAACAAAAGGGAATTATTACTTACTGCCATAGATAAATGATAAAAGACTGTCTTCTCAAAAATTCAGAAATCTCTGGAAGTGACTTCCACTAGAACTAGGAAAAAGTTACACTTTTTCATGCTTATAGATGTCAAAACACTGACATTTTTAACATGAAATAATAAAGAATGACTTGTATAGAACAGAAAAAAATCACATAGAAAGAAAAGATAAGGACATAAACCCCATAGAATTTTGTAAAATGAAAGATGGTAACAAAAACATGTTTTCAAGGAACTTTATATCAATGTTGTGCAGGAAAATAACCAAGTCACTCTTCCAGAATGTAAAGAAAAAAGAGATTAAAACTATGACAGATAATATGACACATTGAATCAGAAAGATTTAATCCATGAGTTGTTAATGTCCCTGAGATAAAACCAAAATAACCATACAAGCAGTAATATAAAACTGATTTATTTGTGATCCCTTATAAACTCACTATACAAATAAAAATATGTTACATTGTTTTAAGAAAAAAGTATGGAATAAGACCCACACCTTGAAAATACTTGAAACATTTTCAATTTTAATTATAAATAAATGAACTTTTGTATTCATTCAGGTAGAAAATTCTACTCATCTCCAGAGAACACAAATTATCATGAATTTAGTCTTTTCTTTTTCAACAAATACAAAATAGGGTAGGAAAAAATTAGTTTTGACAAAGAATTGTTCATAATTCAGTAAGTTTTGTATCTACCTAAGGTGTATTTTTTAGTGTAAAAGCAATGATAAAACATTTTATACTGAAGTTCAAACAAAATGCTTTTTGAAACTTGGTCAAAAGATATTTGGAATCCTATTCCAGGTGATTGAAATTTCAAAACTTTGGAAATTTTGGGTTTAAAGAACTGAATAGACTTTTCATATGTAACAATATATCACTAACTCACATCATAGGATTAAAGAAATTGCCATCTTACTGAACCACATCTGTTTGACCTGGGCACTTGATTAAACCTGTTAGAATGTAACATTGCTGAATCCTCAGTTCATGGATGCAAATTTAAACTATAATGAAGAGACAGTCTACAGAATAGAAGAAAATCTTTTCTAGCTATTCATTAGAGAAAAGTTTATTATGCACAATAAATAAAGAACCTAAAAAATTATACAACAAAAGGACAAATAGTTCAATTAATAAATGGGGAAATGAATTGAACAGACAGTTCTCAAAAGAAGACATAAAAATCATCAATAGAAAATGATCAATATCCTTATTTATAAAGGAAATGCTAGTCAAAACTACACTGAGATTCTACCTCAACCAAGTTAGAATGGCTACCATCAAGACAACAACAAATGCAGTAAGGATGAAGGAAAGGAGAATGTGTATAAGCTGCTGGTAGGGATGTAAATTAGTGCAGTCACTGTGGAAATCAGTATTAAGGTTCCTCACAAAACTAAAAACAGTACTACATATGACCCTACTATACTACTCTTGAGAATATATCCAAAGGAATATAAGTCAGCATACAATAGAGAGACCTGCACACCCGTGTTTATTGCAGGACTATTTACAATAACCATGCTTATGAAATCAGCCTAAGTACTCAATATCCAGTGAATGGATAAACAATTTGTGGTATGTACTTGTGTGGAATATTGTTTATCCACAAAGAATGAAATTATGTCATTTGCAGGAAAATATAGGGAATTATAGATCATATTGTGTGAGATAAGCTCAAAAAGACCAACATCATAATAATAATAACACATTAATGTAAAAGGGAAACTGTTGGGGAAAAATCTAAATGCTTGGTGATGGAAGGAGGTGGTGACAGGGAAGAAATGCAATCAGAGTTTCATGTATGCATGAAAATATCATAGTAAAACCTAGTCAAATAGTAAAATAGAGTGGTGGGGATGGAGGGATGGAAAAAGTGTAATAGAGGTAGTGAGTTTGATCAAATTGCATGATAAGTATTTATGTTTGGAACTATCATCATGGGATGCCATATATGATGGTAAAACTTTAAAAAACAAAAGTCTAATGAATTATCATCACTATGAGAATGAGTAAACTGTATCTGAATCCCCAAAACATTATCTAGGAAAAACTGTCCACAGATAATCTTTCAGAAATCCAAGTCACTAGTTGGAAGAGGCAGCCAACAGAATGGTAGAAAATCTTTGTCAGCTACACATCTAACGAGAAATTAATAGCCAGAATATACAAGGAACTTAAAAATCTTAACTTTTGACAATGACCCAATGAAAAACAAATGGGCAAATGAACTAAATGTAGCTTTTTCAAAGGAAGGAGTTCAAATGGCCAAAAAACACATGTAAAAAATGCTCAACATCTCTGGCTATAAAGGAAATGCAAATCAAAGCCATGTTAAGATTTTACCTCACTCCTGTTAGAATGGTTACCATCAAGAACACAAACAACAACAAATGTTGGTGAGAATGTGAAGAAAAAGAACCCTCATACACTGTTTGTGGAAATGTAAAGTAATACAATCACTATGGAAAACAGTATAAAGGCTCCTTAATAACCTAAAAGTAGAAGTACCAAATAGTATTACTCACAATAGCCAATTATGCCCTAATACTTATGATTGTATTAAGGAAATGTGGTATTTATATACAATGGAATTTTATTTAGCCACAAAGCAGAATGAAATTTTGTCATTTGCCCATAAATGGATGGAACTGGAGAACATCATCTTAAGTGAGGTTAGTTAGGTTCAGAAAGTCATTTTCTCTAAATGTGGAGTATAGTTCCAATGCAAGTACAAGCAACATTAAATATAATATACAGAGCAAGTATTCAAAAGTGAGCCTGGTAGAGGAGAAAAAGAAGGAAAGAAAGATAGTGAATAATAATTAAATATGTTGCATCTATGTAGGAACAAGACAATGAAAGACACTAAAAACCTTTAAACAACACAAGATGGGAGAAAGGGAAAGGGGAAAAACACACTGAAAACTAATAAACAACACAGGATGGGGGAAAGAATTGCACTGACTTAAGCACAATGCATGTACAGGTATAACACCATGGCAAAAATCCACTGAGTGATGAATAAACACCTAAACAATGAAGAACAAGACTGAAAAACAGCTCACAGTAAGGGAAGGGCACTGACAGGGAGAAGGTAAAAGAAGGAAGGAAAGAGGTGAATATTGTTGACATATTTTATATACAAGAATGAATATAGAAAATAGAGGAACAGGACTAAGGTACAAAGGAGAAAATGGTATGGGGATGAACCAATTTGGGATAAAAATACATATATAAATACTAATGTCATAATGAAACTCTCTACATAGTTATCTTCAACAAACAAAAATGTCCTTTTTCAAAAACTAAGTACAAGAAGATAAAACAAGTCCTGTGTGGGAGTTGGTACCAGTGGGAAGAAGGAGGATTATAAGAGAAGGGTGAAGGAGAGTGAATATAGTTAAAATATTATGTGCTTATGTATGAAAATGATATATGTTGAAAGTATTCTAAGGATGAGATGAGAGGGGATAAAGGTAAATGATGGAAGGAGTGAATTCATCTATAATAGATTTTAAACACTTTTATAAATGCCACAATGTACCCCTGTACAATGATAATATGATAATAAAGTACAATAAAAATTTTAAAAGTCCAAAAAATCTTGAAACCATTTCCCTCTAAAGTTAGGAACAAGTCAAGGGTGTCTACTATTCCCACTATTATTCAATATAGAATTAGAATTTCTGATCAGAGAACTAAGATAGTAGGGAGAAATAAAAGGGATTAAAATAGGTAAGGGAGAATTAAAATCATTCCTGTTTTGTAGATAATATAATCTTATACCTGAAAAATCCACCAAAAAGCTCTTAGATCTCATAAACATGTTTAACAAAGTTGCACAATACAAAAAAAAAAAAAGAAAGAAAATCAAAATACCAAAATCAGTAGTTTTTCTCTACACCAAGAATGAACAGCCTAAGAATGAAATGAGAGAAACAATACCATTCACAATAGCATACAGGGTTTTTCCCAAAATTTTGTAAAGATCAAGTTTACTTTACATTACAAAATAAACCTCATGTTTAAAAGAAAGTGGGAGGATCCAAGATGGCAACTAGGGTGCAGAATCAGAAAGCGTGAGCTCTGTAACTCCAAAACCTTTCTGAGATGCTAGAGCCACACATGGCAGAAATAAAGCACCAAGGAGAATCAAAACTTCAACACCCTGTACCCCTAGCCCTTAGAAAGCTTCTCCACACCACATTACACTGAGAAAACAAGTGGGCTGCCTCATCTGCCACGATCACCAGCATTGCCACCAGCTCCAAACCTGCCTGGGAGACATTCAGCAGACCAAATAGGTTGAGTGCCAAGCATCACGTGATATTCCCCCAGCCACTCCTGGGATAAACCAGCATAGCTCTCTGGGCAGACTGAGCCCCACCACACAAAAAAACCCCAAAAAACTGAACAATAAACAACAAACTGAAAACTAGCATACTGCAGAAGGTGTGGGAATGCTGAAAGTGAACCAGAGAAGGTGGGAGGAGCAAGGAGCTAATCTCCACATGAACTATCAGTAAACAAATGGTGGGAAGGCAGAAAGGCCAACAGCGGGCAAGCGATAAGCCACTGCCTGAAGCAGGGCAGGTAGTGGACCACAAAGCTCATCTCTGGAGCCAGTGAGCAGCACCCAAAGTCAAAGGGCTCTGCAAAATTGAAAAACAAACAGCAAACCATCACAACACTCTAACAGCAGGGGCATGGCTGACAGATCACTGGCCTTGCCCCAGAAAAAAAGGGCAAGGCAAAGAAACAAGCCCCCAGCAAACAAGCACAGTGAAAAGCCATCTCCAAAGCAGGACAGCTGGTGGACTACAAAACTGATCTCCTGAACCTGAGGACAGCATGCAAACTTAAACTGCCACACCTCACTGAGGGAGGAGTTGACCAAGCATCTGCCGCTGAAAGACAGAAGAAAACAAAAAACACTACCCAACTACCTGGCGAGACTATGACAGAGCTTCTGCTTAAATACCAACACCAGGACTGGATGCTGGGGGAGTAACACCAGAACTTAAACTAAGACTGAAATTCTATTCCTCAACCTGGAGTTTGTTTGTTTGTTTGTTTTCTTTCTGGTTTGTTTGTCCATCTCTCCCATTGATTTCTTTGTTTTTTTTTTCTTTGTTAGTTTTATTATTGTTGGTTTTCTATTTTTACTTTTACTCCTATTATCTTTTTTCTTTTCTCTTTCTATACTATCAACTTAACCATCATCATCCTCTCTTCCCTATTCTCACCCTCTTCACTCTCCATCCTTCTTCTGTGCTAAAACCCAGTACCCCCTATCCAACAACTTGTTCTGCCCCCTCTCACCCACTTTCTTCCCCAGCCCTCACCTTCCCTTCCCATTCTCCCCTAACCTGTCACCAGACTACCCCTCCTTCCTTCACACTCATCACCCACTGAACAACCTATTATACCAACTTTGCACAACCCCAAACACCTGCAATCCCGAACACAAACACCTTCTGCTATAACAACAGATATATACCCAAACACACACAAGGACCACAGTAAAAGCAGCCCCCACAAAGCTTTTCCCACTCACCCACCCTACTTCCCATCTCCACCTTTAGTGCCACCCTATCCAACTCCACAAACTTCTAGAGCTATCATTACAAATGTTAACTCCTCAACTCCCACTGCTTATAGATATTACCACCAAAGGGTATTCTATATAATATATAAACTACTGGTCAGGTATTAAACCTGTGAATTAGTTATTACTAAATTACACCTAGACCAGGGACAGAAATAGCACAAAAACCTAGCTAAAAATGGAAGACAGCCACAAAACAAAAATTAAATCAAGGGAAAGAAAACAGGTGACTGAAACCACCAACTAGCCTATCAAAAACATCATTGTACAGTACCAACTTGAGCAATGGGAAGACAAAAAAAGGATGGAAACCATCCTCCCCCCAAAGTAATTTAATACAGAATTCAGAGGGAAATTAAGAAAATGGATACCTACTTCTGGACTCCAACAAAACAAAGATAAATGACACCAAGGAACCCAATAATGTCTACAAGAACAAACTGAAAGAAGAAATCCTGCAAGTAATCACTGAGCATTTCATGCAGATGATAATAGCTATGGTTAATCAAAACATACAAAGGCACTCAAGACATGTCAAGAAAACAAAAATAAAGAATATGAGAAGACACAGAAACAAATGAACTCATAGGAGCCCTAAATAAACACCAAAGTGAAACAGAGAACACTATAAATAGATAAAATAATTAAAGATGAAAATAGATAATATTAAAGAGGAAGTGACCCATGATGTGGAAAACCTCAGAAAAAAGAATGAAATAGAAACACAAAACACAGTGGAAGGCCACTACAGCAGACTAGAACAAGCGGAAGACAGAATCTCAGAACTTGAAGATAAAATGGAAATTAAAGTAAAAACTGAGGAGCTATTAGTCAAACAGCTCAAGTCCTGCAAAAGGAATATGCAAGAACTCACCAACGCCAACAAAAAACAAAACCTGAGAATTCAGGACCTGATGGATTCTTGACTGAATTCTATGAGACCTTAAAAGAAGAACAAACACCAACTCTCTTTAACTTTTCCACAAAATAGGAAGACTGCCTAACTCATTCTATGAAGCCAGTATTACATTCATACCAAAACCAAAGACACCTTCAAAAGGAGAACTACAGGCCAATCTCCTTAATGAATATTGATGCAACAATCCTCAATAAAATAATGGCAAACTGAATCCAACAACACATCAGAAAGATCATTCACCATGGCCAAGTTGGCTTTATCCCAGGAATGCAGTGGTTCAACATATGCAAATCTATTAATGTAATACAACAAATTAATAGAAGTGAAGACAAAAACCACTTGACTATCTAAACAGATGCAAAAAACGCCTTCAATAAGATCCAACACCACTTCATGACAAAAACTCTAAGAAAACTAGGAATAGAAGGAATGTACCTCAATATTGTAAAGGCTATATATGACAAACCAATAGCCAACATCATACTTAATGGAGAAAAGCTGAAAGCATTTCCCTTAAAATCAGGAATGAGACAAAGATGCTCCCTATCTCCACACCTATTCAACATAGTACTAGAATTCCTAGCCAGAGCAATTAGGCAAGAAGAAGAAATAAAAGGAATATAAATAGGTAAAGAAACTGTCAAAATATCCCTATTTGCAGATGATATGATCCTATATCTTAAAGACCCAAAAAACTCTATCAAAATCTCGTAAACACCATAAACAGATTCAGCAAGGAGGCAGGATACAAAATCAACTTACAAAAATCATTAGCTTTTCTATACACCAATAACGAACAAATTGAGAAAGAATATATGGAAACAACTCCATTTACAGTAGCCTCAAAAAAAAATCAAATACCTAGGAGTAAACTTAAAAAAGGATTTGAATGACATCTAAAGGGAGAATTACAAACCCCTGAATAAAGAGATCGAGGAAGACTACAGAAGGTGGAGAGATCTCCTGTGCTTATGGATTGGTAGAATCAACATAGCAAAAATGGCTATACTACCAAAAGCAATCTACGTGTTCAGTGAAATTCCCATCAATATCCCAATGACATTCATCACAGAGATTGAAAAATCTACCCTAAAGTTCATTTGGAAACACAAGAGACAATGAATAGAAGGCAATACTCAGCAAAAAGAGCAATGCTTAGAGGTATCACAATACCCGATTTCAAACTATATTACAAAGCAATAGCAATAGAAATAGCTAGGTACTGGCACAAAAACAAACATGAAGACCAGTGGAACAGAATAGAGGACCCGGAAATGAATCCACACAGCTTGTGACCCCCTTATTTTTGAAAAGGTGCAAAAAATATACCATGGAGAAAAGACAGCCTCTTCAAAAAATGTTGCCGGGGAATGTGGTTATCCAATTGCAAAAAATTGAAACTAGATCCATGTTTATCACCCTGTAATAGTAGCAGCTCAAAATAGATCAAGGACCTTAATATCAGACCCAAAACTCTGATGTTAATACAGGAAAGAACAGGGAATACTCTGGAAGCAATAGGTATAGGCAAGGACTTCCTCAATAGAACCCCAGCAGCTCACAACTAAGGGAAATGATGGACAAATGGGACTACATAAAATTAAAAAGCTTCTGCGCAACAAAAGAAATGGTCTCTAAAATGAAGAGAACACCCACAGAGTGGGAGAAAATATTTGCTAGCTATACATCAGACAAAAGACTGACAACCAGAATATACAGGGAATTTAAAAAACTAAACTCTCCCAAAATCAATGAACCAATAAAGAAATGGGCAACTGAACGAAACAGAACGTCTCAAAGGAAGAAATTCAAATGGCTAAAAAACACGTGAAAAAATGCACACCATCTTTAGCTGTAAAGGAAATACAAATCAAAACCACACTAAGATTCCACCTCACCCCTGGTAGAATAGCTATCATCAAAAGCACTACCAACAACAGGTGTTGGCGAGGATGTGGGGAAAAAGGAACCCTTGTACACTGCTGGTTAGAATGCAAGCTACTGCAACCACTCTGGAAAACAGTATGAAGGCTTCTTAAAAGTCTAAACATACATCTGCCATATGATCCAGCAATCTACTCCTGGGAATTTACCCAAAGGAATACAACTCAAGTTACTCCAGAGGCACCTTCACACCCAAGTTTATTGCAGTGCTGTTCACAATAGCCAATTATGGAAACAGCCAAGATGCCCCAGTACTGATGAATGGATTCAGAAAACATGGTACTTATACACAATGGAGTTTTACTCAGCCATGAAAAAGAATGAAATCTTATCATTCTCAAGTAAATGGATGGAACTGAAGAACATCATCTTAAGCGAGGTTAGCCAGGCTCAGAAGACCAAAAATTGCATGTTCTTCCTCATATGCAGACTTTAGATATAGGGCAAATGCAGGAATGTTGTTGGACTTGGGTCATACTCTAAATGGAGAGCACATGAGGGAGGTATGGGGATAGGTAAGAAACCTAAAACTTGAAAGTGTTTGATGTACCCACTGCAGATGAGCTAATACAGAAACCTAAAGCGACAGAGGTCAATATGGGAAGGTGATCAGGAACTAGTGAAGAGGTCTGGTAGAGATGAATCAGTTCGGGTGGGAACACACTTGTGCATGGAAAGCAGTGCTAGTTGTGTAGCTATTCTTATCTCAACTAGCAAAATTGCCTTGTCTTTTTTATTGCTGCTTATCCCTTCTCTTCAACAAAATTGGAGAACAGGGCAGAACAGATTCTGCCTGGAAGCAAGGGGGGATGGGAGGAAGATGGGAGAAATGGCCCAAACAATGTATGCACACATGAATAAATGAATTAAAAAAAAAACAACAACAACAAAAGTTAGAGAGGATGTGACAAAAAAAGAACCCTCATACACTGCTGGTGTGAATGTAAGCTAGTGCAACCACTCTAGGAAACGATATGGAGATTTCTTAAAAAAACTAAGTATAGATCTGCCATATGATCCAGTAATCCCACTCCTAGGGATATACCCAAACTAATGCAACTTAAATTACTCCAGAGGCTCCTGCACACCCAAGTTTATTGCAGCACTGTTCACAATAGCCAAGTTGTGGAAACAGCCAAGATGCCCCACTACTGATGAATGGATTAAGAAAATGTGGTATTTATATACAATGCAGTTTTACTCAGCCAAGAAGAAGAATGAAATCTTATCATTCTCAAGTAAATGGATAGAACTGGAGAACATCATCTTAAATTATGTTTGCCAGGCTTAGAAAACCAAAAATCATATGTTCTTCCTCGTGTGAGGACTTTAGATCTAAAATAAATGCATTAATATTATTAGACTTGGGTCACACACTAAGGGAAGAACACATACAGGAGGAATAGGGAAAGGTAGGAAGCCCAAAACTTGAAAGTGTTCGAAGTCTCCACTGCAGAGGAGCTAATAGTAACCTTAAAATGACAAACGTCAATTTAGGAAGGTGACTGGGAAGTAGTGAAGAGGTCTAGTAGAGATGAATCAATTGGGGTTGTAAATACACTTGTGCATGGAAGCAATGCTAGGAATCTCTCTGTATAGCTATCCTTATCTCAATTAGCTAAAACGCTGTCTTTCTTATTATTGCTTATGTCTACTCTTCAACAAAATTTAGAAAAGGGCAGAACAAGTTTTGCCTGGAAGTGAGAGGTGTGGGGGGGAAAGAAAGGGGACAGGTGGTGGGGGGAGAAATGTCCCAAACAATGTATGCACATATGAATAAAGTAAAATAAATAAATTAAAAATTAAAAATATTAAAAGGAAGGAACTACAAAACCTTCAAATACTAAATATTTGAGATAAAACAAGTAATTTTTGGTTTATAGCTACTGCCACAGATACTTCTGGTGAAACCTACTTTCTTTTGCTTAGTTTTCACCCAGTGCAATGCATATGGCTTTAGGCTCATGGGGCAAGAAGGAATCCAAAGATATTCCCCAAGACTGCTGTGACATGGGTAGTCAATCAGATTGTAGTCTAGCTACTGCTGAGAAGGGCCTAAGAAGATACACACAAGGTGACTGATCAGCTGATTTTTTTTGGTTTTTCAAATTATCACAAATTAATTATATGTTAATTAAAGTCAGTGTGATGTTTCCACACAGGTGTATAACAGGCATCAATCAGATCCAATTATCCTTCTTCTATCCTTGCCCTCCTCAACTCCAGTACCCTTCCCAGTCTTTAGCAATCAATATTCTACCTTCAGGTCAACTTGTTTCTTTTAAGTTTCCATGTATGATAGATAACTTGTGATAGTTGTCTTTCTCTGTCTAACTTATGGCATTTAAATTGACCTCCTAATGATTAGATATCACTTTCCTTTATGGCTGCATAATACTTCATTGTATACATACACCATATCTTCTCTGTCCATTCGTCCATTGATGGTCACCCAGGATGACGCCTTGTCTTAGTTATTGTGAAAATTTCTACAATAAACATGAGCCTGCAGGTATCTCTGTGTATCCTGACCCCATTTTCTCTGGATATATGCCCAGAAGTGGGATAGCTGGATCATATTGTAGTTCTACTTTTAAAGAGGGAGATTTCCATGTTCTGTCCAGATAGGCCCAGTGCAATTACATGAGTCATTTAAGAGTAGACAAAGGTGGTAGAAGATCATGGCAAAGAGATTTATTCAAGGCAGGAAGAAGTAGAATTCAATAATCTGTGTGGTTTTTAAGATGGAAAGGACCATAAACCAAGGGATATCAGTGGTCCCTTTGATATTAGAACACCCCCTTCATCGGCACATATCTGGTTTCCATAAAATCACTTGAAAACATTCTTCCCCAGCACGTACAGTTAAAACCCAGCTGGTGAATATTATGACTTTGGCATTGTAAGACCTCAAGCCCAAGTCTACTGACTAGTCCTACTATAGTCAGAATCCTGGTCTAAGGAACTATGAAATAACAAATTGGTCTTTCTATAAATCCTTTAAGTTGATGATAATTTATTATGGCACCAATAGAAAATCAATACAGGTCCCATTCCTACCTGGAGTTTCTGTAAGGAGCTTATAGTCTTAGGCTTTATTCAGCCTGTCTCCTGAATCTTTTCATCTATAGATCCTCTCATGAATAATCTGATAAAAGACAAGTGAAACTAAGGCTAAAGACACATTTAAATAAGGATTCTGTGCCTTGACCTAAAATGATGATATTAAGGGACTGGGGATGTAGCTCACTGGTGGTGTGTACTTTGCATGTACAATGTTCTGAGTTCTATCCCCAGCAACACAAAATAAATAATAAGATGAAGGGGTGATGTTACTGGGAAAGTCAGATTAGTAAAGGTTTTATGACCATTTGGACAAGCAAACCTCCTGTTGTCACTCTCATAGCATATGTACAATGACATTGTAAATATGCATGACCCTTTCAGGTCCAACATTGATTATCACGGTGGTTCTGCATCTGTCTAAGAAATCCTGAAATTTTCTCGTTCTCTGCAAAATGACATTTTAACTGTGAGGCAATCAGTATTTACCACAGATGCCCGTTTATTGAAAAACAACAATTATCAATATATTCTTATTCCTGTTGCTAAATATTTTTATTTACTGAAACTTGAATTTGCCTAAACAAATATGATTTATATCTATATTTAGGATATAGTTTGATATTAATAGAAATTGTATTGTGAAAATAGATGTATGGCTAAAGCAATTTAAAGATTCACTAAACTGGATTTATGGGCACAGTGTTTTTTCAATCTTTCAGACTAGTTCACTGATTAGTTGCATTCCAGTTTCATTCCTTTAATCTGTTAAAATGCAGATGCCCATAAAAACAGTGACTAGATTCAGAATAAAGTAATCATACAGTCCTTTTGGTATTTATTGAGAGGTTAGCTTATGATAATATGGCTAGACATAATTATCACTTATTTCACAATATTTTCAAAGGCTCAGATTCTAATTTGTGGATGCAAATTGTCAGTATCTGTTTCACTAGACCACATCCCTTCCAAATTTCTACTTTAAAGTCTCCTTTTCCACTTAATAATTTGATACTGAATACAACCATTAAGCTTATTGGCTGAAGTACAATAATTCAGACAAACTTTAAATTAGTTTGCCAACAAATAAAATCTTGAGAACTTTAAACCAGTAGCATGGCTAGAGAACATCCTCAGTTGTTGGGTCTAATGTTACCTGATGGCATCACCTGGATAAGGAAGAGGATGGAGCCTCCATAGGGAACCCAGACACCAGGAACTACCCTCTAGCTGACAAAGTCACATTCCATCCTTTTATTTATCTTAGCTTTCTCTTTGTATTGCAAAGAGAAAAAAAATCTGGTCCTGGTCAGATTTGAAGATCTGAGTGGTACAACCTGATTTGAAAGGATCAACATTGCTACACATGGAAAAAAATAAATGCTTGATGCTGCCTAGATCAAGCAATGATGAGGGAGAGGCCCATTTAATTCAAATTTCAACTAGATTTAAAGAGATAATGAGTAAATGTTGGCCAAGAAGGGGCAAAGCAGAATCTTTGCTGTGGAAGAAATAACTAGGGCTGAATATTTTCAAGCTCCACACAGGAGCAGTGAGCAGATTTGCAGTTATAAAGTGTGGTACTGGATGGAAGATAACTTAACTCTTTGTATCTGTGTTTATCAGACTCTTATTTCTCCTGTCTCATTTTGTGCTTGACCATGAAGGTGTAGGACAAAGATAACACAAATATTATGCAATGTTTGTCAAACCCTACATGACAGACTTTATTACTTTTTTAAAACGAACATTTTTAATGCTAAATTATGAGAGAAAACACTGTTGTGAGGAAGAGACACTTTCAGATATTAAAAATTTATATGGATCCTGAATATGGCAATATTTGATGAAAACAAAACAAATGAGAGTGAAGATGAAGAAAAACGCTGCTAGGCATGTGTCTTGGTAGCTGACAATGTTGCACTTAATGACATTTTTCAGATTTCTGATTTACATCCTTTATAAGGAAGTCAACACCTTCAAAAGCTGTTTGTTGAAATAGATTAATTTTGTGGTTTTATTATAATTTCCTGGATCTGTTTTGTAAATCTCATGACAGCTATTTTTTTTCTTGATATTTCCTGACAATGGTGTTTGTCAGAGCCTGGAGTAGTAGTTTTTAATCATGAAATTCTAAGAGAAATTGGCTCTCTTATTACTGTGCTGAGTTAGCATTAAATAATTACCTATCCTAGGTATTTGTTGCACTGGGTTGGGTCACCAAATACTATTAGAGGATGTTCTCATTACTACAATGTGATATTCAGGGGTAAATGACTCATTTGTGAGGTGTATGTTACCATGCTCTTCTCAATTATGTTTCCCTTGAGGTCATTGGACTAGTTCAAATATTAATCTTTTTGCACAGAATGTTGAAATGTGCCTAATTATACACTTCCCAGTCAGGTCTTGCTCAGGCTCTGTAGACTTGGGTGGAATTCATTAATAACTTACTATCCAGTTTAGCAATTTCCTTTTTACTTGTAAGTATTTTATATTTAAATGTTATTGAGGATAAAATGTATCATCCACAGTAATACATATAACAACAGTAGAAAGGCGCAGATAAAGGTTTCTATCTTCCAAATTAACGGCTTTCAAGTATACAAAATAATGCTGATATAATGTGTATATAATGGAAAAAATTAATTAATTTCATTAAAAGTTTTCTGTACTTTGATTAATGATCATCTCATCTCATTTATTTTTACTTTTTTAAAAAACTAGTAGGTGGAGAGGCCTAAAATTAAAGCTTAATTTTTATTACCTTTCTAGATCATTGTAGATTCATGTGCAATTTTATTAATTGCACAGAAAAATCTTTGTATCTTTTACTCAGATTCCTTCAACCCCTGCACTCCTCTCTCTTATAGTAACATCACACAAAACTATTATACAATACCATAACCATTAATATGGTAAAGGTAAGAAACATTTTCATGACCTCAAGGATCTATTATATTTTCCTTTTATGCCAACACCCACTTCTCTTCTCTCATTCCTTTCTTAGATCCTAGAATCCACTAATCTGTTCTTAATATGATTTTCAAGAACATCTAATATTGTAGAATCATATGTAAATGTAAGCTTTTGGGATTGTCTGTTCTTCATTCAGCAGAATTTTCTGGAGTTTTGTCCATGTTGTTGTGTGTATTTAACCATTCACCTACTATAGTACAACATGGCTGTTTCCTATTGAGATTATTACAAAAAAACCTGTTATAAATATTTGTATACAGGTTTTTGTGTGAAGATGAGCCATCATTTCTATGGGATACATGCTCAGAAATGTAACTGATTAGTTTTATGATAGTTTCATGTTACTCTTCAAGAAAATGGAAAACCTGTTTTTCACAGTGTCAGTACTATTTTACATTTTTACCTTCATTGTTTGGATGATGCAAACAATGCATCAAGAACCCTTGAAGCATTTCTTATTGTCATCATTTTTTGTTTTAGCCATCCTGACAGATTGGTAATGGTATGCTATTATAGCTACAGCTGCATTTTTCTAATGAATAATAGCATTGACTATTTTTTCATGTTCTCATCTATCTGAGTAGCTTTTTTGTTGAATGACTCTTTACATCTTTTTTCTCTTAATCTACTGTGTTGTTTTTATTGTTGAATATTGAGATTATAGTTTGAGGTTTGAGATTTGCATCTATAAATTTCAGAGTCACTTTCAGATTATGTCTAGAAAAATCAAATATGTGAGATATATATGTGCTTACAATAAATCTTAGTTAGATTTACCCCTCCTTTGTTATCCCTCTTACTCCTTCCCTTCTTCTTAGAATAATTTCAACACGTTTCATTCTTCTATTTTCATATATGGATACAAAACACATTCACCATATACACCCTTATTCCCCCTTTCCTTGTGCCTACCTCTCTCCCACTGATATCCACCCCTAGAAAAGATTTATTTTTCTAGAGGTATTTTTCTTAATTGTTTATGAAAAAGAATTTTGGGGAAGATCATAACATTATATTAAATTTATAGTAAATATGGGACTATGTAAAAAATTTCATCTTGTCCAAGTTTGAATAAGTGTTTCTAAAAAATTTGCACATTTCATCTACATTAATGAATTAATGTTTTTAATATCTTTAGAGTTGTCACTCTATTTTCTCTCTCTCACTTTCTCTGTGTCCCTCTTTCCTCTTATTCAGTAAAAAGCCTTTATATTTTCTTTACTGCATATTTGCTTTTTGTATCATTTTTCTGAAACTCCATTATTTCACTTTACCTACATTCTTTGAGTTAGATTTGTTGTAGTGTCTTGAGAAACAAAGCTATTAATTTTTAATCTTTCTTATTAAATATACCTCTAAAACTATACATTTTTGTCTAAGTACTATTATAAGTGTATTCCATATATTGTGATATATGGAATCACATTTTAAACTTGTCATCTCAAGTTTAAAATGTTTTTAAATTCCTATTCTGCTTTTTTCATTGCTCAATAGCTTTTCCAATATATTACTTATTGTCAACAATCTCGACTTTTTAATGAACTTTTAATTAAAGTTCAGATTAATTTCATTGTAGTCAAGAATATATCAAATTACTGCAAATTTTAAAATGTGTTCTTATTTGTCTTCTAATCTAGCATAGCATCAATTTGATTAGGGTTTTTGTGCATCCTTGAAAAGAATATGAATAATTTTATTATTGGGTACACTAAATTTATTTAAAAAATTATTTTGCAGATAATATGTTTATTTTCAAATGCAATTCCAAAGGAAATTATTTCATGAAAAATTGCATCCTTATTCCAATTATATGAATTTTAATAACAAAAAGACAATAGTCATCAAAATATTGATTGATTTTATACAAAGATGTTTATTGGAGCACTATAAGTAATAGGAAAAAAGTGAACATAACAACTCTCCCTCAGAAAGAAGCTTTAAATACAAAGTAGAATAACAAATATACATCTGCTCTAACCCAGACCCAACACAAATTAATATTTTGACTTCTTTCAGTTTTTTAATAAAGAACATTTACCCATACATTTTCACCCTTCTTCAACCACCATTTGATGCCCCTTTCCTCTAACAAAACCCTGTACTGATTGGTGCACACTTTGGCATCCAAGTTTTAGTGCATTTTGTATTTCTTATTTTAGCTTAAAATTTTTTATTGGTATGCATTAATTAAACACATTAGTGGAACTTAGTGTGATATTTCTGTATGTACATAAAATGTGCACCGATCAAATCTACCCTCCCTCTTCACACCTCTACTAATCACTATTCTTCTTTTGAGTGGGCTCAAAAGAAGTTAAAATATGAGGTTATCATGGGTTCTGTTTCTTAGAGTGAAATTCTATCTCCATGACCCAAAGTCTTCATTTTAGCAATTTAATGCAAATCTTTATATCATTTGCCAAGCCAGAGTTCAATCTCAGACCATCCTGTCAGAATGACAGTGCTCAAATCTATATTAAAAAAGGAATGATCCACATTTATCCTTTGTAGCACTGTTTCACAGAAAAGTGAAGTAAACATGTCAGCCCCTCATTGATGGAATATGACCTTGCTCTCTACTTAATTGCTGGCTAATTTCTAGAAGCACATTGGTAGCAAGAGTTTGCCATTAGCTTCTGTTAAGTGTTCTCCACAATATAGGCAACATGGAAGACTTTTCTGATCACTATCCCTTTACAATTCTGAAGGTGTCAGGACTGCTTATATCATTATTTTCTGGCCTTTTCCTTTGTTTACGTTTACTTATTTTCCTTCCTGCTACACTACCCTTTACACATCTGATTCTTTTCCTTATTTTGGTTACTCAATGAAATGAAGGATGCTAGTGTTTTCCTTCAGAAGGTTCTTTCCCACCCCGCATTCAACTATAATCTATTGGTACATTATATGAATTCCATTATTTTTCTACTGTGTTAACTTTAAGTGCCTTATGCTGAGTTTTTTTCTATCATGGGACCAAAAGAAATAGAGTTTGTGAAAGTGAACTTATCATCAAAGCTATATATTTATAATTCAATAGATTGCTTATTCATTCAGGTGTCTGTAAGATTTCCCAGGGAATTTCACAAGTTATGCCACTTTAATAAAATTCATCACATCTAATGTTCAGTAGAGAATAAGCTAAATTCTATTTGGAACAATAATTGATGACAAATATTGAAAGGTTGAGACATTCTGAAATGAATAAGAATACAATGAAGCTTTTAAAGACAAAACTTTCATAACATTCCTTTTAATCTCTATGTACGTTTTCTCAATATTATATTTACTTGAATATTAATAATGCTTCATATTTATGTACTGATGACATATTTTACATTTATTTTATGAAAAGTGTATTAGTAGGCCTTATAAACAAATTTATGATAGACAAATAATGTCTAACTAAAGCTGTTGGAATCCATAAAATCAAGTACCAGAAGTATATTTTTTCCAAAACAAATACATAAATAAACAAATAAACAGCTGTGGGACTTCACAGAATATTGTAAGGCTTTTTCAGAATTTCCTTCTTGTTGGTATCTCATATGTCTCAAATATGCATTGTAAATGTAATGGATTTAAAAAATATCAGTGATTAAATCACAACTCAGCCATGACTGCTACTTTTTTTTCAGTGTTAAATGACAGATGCTACTTTTCTTAAATAAATATTAGATATTTAATCCCCCCACCAAAGAACAAATATTTTTATTACTAAAAAGCATAGAGAAAATTCAAGTTATGGTCATACCAGAATATGGAGTCTGATCCCATTTGTCCAATAGTGCTTAATTTAATTCCAAGGTTAACTGTTATTTTCAAAGCTGTCATTATAGTACTCATCACAGCTTTTCTGCTTACTTTTCAATATTGTAATCAAAGCAATCACAATTCCTTACAAAGAAGGCTTCTATTTCATTATTTTTCTTTTCCTACTATCCTCTTTTGCTACTTTCCCCCTCTTTTTTTGTTTCTCCTGCACTCTAATTAGATTAATTAGATAGTTTTTTACAGTTGGCACTAAGTCATTTCTTGTGATCATGTGGCAGAGATAAAAATTCTAGGCATAACACACCACTTCCCTTCATGGAAGACTTTTGCAGGCAATCTATGTGTGCATGGTGTCAGCACAGACTGTGGAGGAGCATGAGGCTGAGTGAACTGGCTTTGATCCAGTTCTCTATTATTTAGCTTAGCAAAAATATCCAAGCCTATGAAACCCCTTTTCTTGTGTTTCAAACCACAAATAATCTTTACTTCATCGGGTTGATGCAAGCATCAATAGGGATATAACACATTTATTTAAAATCTGACATTATTATTGTCTTAAACTGTTTGTGCAGTTATAAGAGAATATTTGATACTGGGTAATTTGTAAGAATATAAATTCATTTTGTTATAGTTTCAAGGCTGAGAGGTCCAAGATCAAGGGATCAGCAGGCTTTTTTGTCTGGTGAGGACTAGATAAACAGGAGAGAGAAAATGCTGTGTCCTCATTTGCTGCAAGAGTGTAAGTGAGCAGGCTGAATGCCATAAGCCCTCGAATGAGGAATGGACCTTTATGGACTAATCATCTCTTAAGAGTCCCACCATGTAATGCTGTCAAATCACCAACATGTGTGTTTTAAAGGGGACAAAGTCAAACCATAATTATTGCCATTTGTTAGCTGTTTAAACAAAGAGTAGAGCATCAGTAGAGAGGAAGCGAACTAGATGTTTAGACTATAATTTGTGAACATTCAATGATATAATAGGAAATCTTACTGATTATGATTATAAATGTAATGTTACAGACAAACTACACATATATGTGTATGTATATGTTAATATATGAGTGTATATATACATCTATATAACTATACTTAAAAATGATAGGTTTGGATATAAAAGAAATATGTAAAAAAATTTTAAAGTTGTGTGATATAGCATTCTGCTTTGAGTGGGTTTAGGCATAAAACACACGTCTGAGCACTGTAATTCAGAATGTAGAAATTTTGAAGGATCAAAGTATATAATCTAAAATCCTGAAAGACAAAATTTTAGAAAATATGATTCTGGAAAAATAATTTAAATATTAAAATACATTTATTTATATTTTTACAAGAATTATTCAAGAGAAATTTAAAAGCACAACAAAACAATTCATAGACCACTTTACATAATTAAATAAGCAATAACATATTTTGCAAGCATAAACAGATCTACTAATAGCATATGCATGAGAATAACTATGAACCGATGCACTATATTCATAAAGAAGATAAAAAGAAAAATGTGAAATTGCATGTCACTACCATAGATAATTGACTCAGCTTTATTACTGTGGTTATCTGAAACACTATGATAAAAAATTTTAGCATATATTAAATTTTGCAGAGTAAGGAATTTCATTGTGACAATTCAACACATACACGTAAGGTGCTTTGATCACATTCACTCTCTCTAAAATGCTTCCTATGCCCCCTTATCGCTTCCCTTTCACCACCTTCCAAATAGTCTCCTTTTTACTTTCATGATTTTGGATTTTTGTTGTTTTGTTTTGTTTTGCTCTCCCCCACAAGTTTCCACAAATGAGAGAAAACATGTGATACTTGTCTTTGTGAGAGTGGTTTACTCACTTAACATGATATCTCCTGTTTCATTTTTAGCAAACAACACAATTTCATTCTTTGTAATGACTGAGTAAAATCTCATTGTGTATATATACAATATTTTCTCTATCCATTTTATCTGTTAATAGGTACCTAGACTGATTCTATAATTTCACTATTGTAAATATTGTTGCAAAAAACATGGATATACAAGTATCTCTATAATAAGCTTACTTTGATCCTTTTGGATATATACCCAGAAGTGGAATGGCTGAATCATATGGAAGTTCTACTTTTTAATTTTTGGGGGGAACCTCCATGCTGATTTTCATGGCAGCTGTATTAACTTATATTACCACCAGCACTGAGTAAGTGCAACCCCTGCCCCAACATACACATCTTCACTTGCATTTGTACTTTTTTGTTTCCTTGATGACAGCCATTCTGACTGGGTTAAGGTAGACTCTCAATGTAGTTCTGATTTGCATTTTCCTGATAGCTACACAACTAAACTTTCTGATGAGATTAAAAACAAAAAAACATACAAAACAGTGGTATGGGCTATCAGTGCATATGCAGTCACACAAAGAGCCAACGTCTGGAGAAATTTTATTTCTCACAAACTCACATGTACAAAATGGTAATTTTTTCATTTTTTGTTTACATGCAATGATTACATACAAAATGTTTTGACATAAGGAATATTTGTGAAGTCTAATTTGAAAAAAAAATTTTTACAAGCATTACAAATCTCTTGTCTATGTAATTTGTAATGATGTAGAGGTTAAATACATAGCACTGAAAATTATTGAAAAATGTTGAAAACTTAAAATAGTATAAAACCTAAAACATAAAAAAAACTGTAAAGGAAACTTGGCCTGAAATGTATTAGGGGGAAAATTATTGACAATTTTGTGAGGGTAGTCCATAAGAGTTGGCTGGCTTTCATAGCTATTAGCTATGTTTAGAAGTCTTCATCTGGATGAATAGCTGCTGTTTTTGTGTATTTGTTTTCTTTTTGCACATGGATTTCTTTGGAGAATGCCTTTGTGTTTATTTTGTAAGTGGGGCTATTCTTTAAAGATTCTTGTATGATTTGATATACACTATATGAGCATTCCTTATTTAAATTTTCTCCTCTTCTGTGCTATGCTTCTATATTGTTTTGGATACATGGAAATTCATTTCACATGCCCTCATATACTGATAACAAATTTGGCAGAAACAATACTTGTGATCAAAAACAATACTGTTATGCAAGAGTATTCTTATCCTAATGTTCACATAATTATTTTCAAGCCAGTCAGTAATTTTGCTGGCTTTGGTTCATTCACACCTACGTGAATTTCATCAGGTACAAGGAATGCCAATGTAGATGAATTATACATTTTTAAATTTATGTTTCATCATTTTCATTGTTGCTGTATGGTGTGACTAATTCCTTTCTCCAGAGTTCAGCTTGCTACCATTCTTATATAACATTTTTGTTTCATGAGAACTGCAGCTTTCTGGATTTGGGCTTTCAGTATTTCAACAACTAGAATTTGGGGATTGTGATTTTTGAGATTTTAGACGTTAGGGATTTTTCCCCAGTGTATGTTGGTTAAGTGCACAAAGATGACAAAAAGGAACTTTAAAAAATCTTATGTGGAAATAGGGGCAGGCTATTCTCACTAAAAAGTAAGGTGGACTGTATTACCTAGTAGGTAAGAACATGCAATGAGTCATCAGCTTGCAACAGCTTCATCACTTAATAGCTGTGTGAATTTTGCAAGTTAGTGACACATTGTAAGTCCCAAGTTTTTGCATCTGTGGAATGATAATAAAGTTAGTATCCATTTCTTAGAGTTGCTATATGAATTTAATGAGTTAATCGTGTACAACCCTTAAAATATTCCGTGTAACACAGCAAATACTTGGAACATATTAATTACTACCATTGTCACAATTTGAACCAAGGTCTTCAGTGATGTTGCAGAATATCAGAATATTTTTAGTATGCTCTCTATCATCCTGCATCTTCCTTCTTTGAGGCTCGCAATTTTCACCTTTCCATATTTTCCATCAGTGGAAAAAGATGAAACCTTGATTACACTAGCTGGAAATCATGATCCCTTTACTTCCCCAGGCTATTAGTTGGAGCTAAGTGGTTTAAAGATGCATGATGGATTTGAATGGCATGAGGTAACTTCAGGTATCTCTGCATTAGCTGTAAGAGTCAGATGTGTGTTTTTATACTCCTTCAACTTGAAATGCTTTCCTAGTTGGAATTAAAGCTTATAGGGGAGGTTCCCACTTCTACCTCATAAAAGCTTTGGCAGGTAAGGCAAGCAGTTTAGAAAAATTGCAACTCCTGAAAATCTTCTGAGTGTTGTGTGACTGTCTTGATATTCTGGACCAGAATTCTGTGGGACATACAGAAACCATTTCTGTGAAGACACTGTTCCCCACCTTGCTGACACTGCAATCCCCCAGTGCTTCCAGTCACCCCTACCCTTCCATACACTTTCTTCTGAAAGCATGCACTGACTTCTCTCTCTCTCTCTCTCTCTCTCTCTCTCTCTCTCTATATATATATATATATATATATATATAATTGATTTAATTTTTAAAATTCCTATCTCTTCCCATTAGACTACAATCTTCATGAAAGAAATGATTTTGTTTTCTTCAGTAATGTAGTTCCAGAATGGAAGAAAGAGTCCAGCACATACTTGTATCAAATTATAAGTGCTTCTAAGAAATTAATGACAAAATAATTTATGTTTCACAGTAATTTATGTTTCTGTGCCTTATGTCATATAAAAGCATTACTCATTTATTAACTTACTTATTACTAAGGTGTTCCTATTGAATGCATTATTAATACCTCAAGCTCAGCATGCACTAACAGAACTCCTGATCTTCTTTCTGAAATTTACTCCACTCACATCTTCTCAACCAGAGTTAATGTCAAGTTTTTCTTCCAAATGTGTAGGTCAAAACTCTAGAGCACTCTTCTTTTCTTCTCTCACAATGACATATCTTCAGAAAGCAGATACTATTGCTCTACCTTCAAAATATTTCCAATTTTTAAATGTCTTTCATCACTTCTACTGCTATTATACCTGTTGCCAGCATCTTTTGTCTGGATTATGGCATACTATCTCTAAATGGCCTCCCAGTTTTTTTTCCTTTTCCCTGAAAAGAGGACTTTCTCAATGGAACCCCAGCAGCTCAGAAACTAAGAGATAGCATAGACAAATGGGACTTCTTAAAACTAAAAAGCTTCTGCTCAACAAAAGAAATGGTCTCTAAACTGAGGAGACTACCCACAGAGTGGGAGAAAATATTTGCCAGTTTCACATCAGACAAAGGACTGATAACCAGAATATGTAGGGAACACAAAAAATTAAAGTCTCCCAAAATTAATAAACCAATAAAGAAATGGGCAAATGAACTAAACAGAACTTTCTCAAAAGAAGAAATTCAAATGGCCAAAAAAACACATGAAAAAATGCTCACCATTCCTAGCCATTTCCTAGCAAATCAAAACTACACTAAAATTCCACCTCACCCCTGTTAGAATAGCCATCATTAGAAACACCACCACCAACAGGTGTTGGTGAAGATGTGGGGAAAAAGGAATGCTTTTACACAGCTGTTGGGAATGCAAACTAGTACAACTACTCTGGAAAAAAAATTGGAGACTTCTTAAAAATCTAAACATAGATCTACCATATGATCCAGCAATACCACTCTTGGGGATATACCCAAAAGAATGTGACACAGGTTACTCAGAGGCACCTGCACACCATGTTTATTGCAGCACTATTCACAATATCCAAGTTATGGAAACAGCCAAGATGCCCCATTATTGATGAATGGGTTAAGAAAATATGGTATTTATACACAATGGAATTTTATGCAGCCACGAAGAAGAATGAAATCTTATCATTCACAAGTAAATGGATGGAACTGGAGAACATTATTCTGAGTGAGGTTAGCCTGGCCCAAAAGACCAAAAATCCTATGTTCTCCCTCATATGCGACATTATATCAAGGGTAAACACAACAAGGGATTTGGAGTTCGATCACATGATAAAGCGAGAGCACACAAGGGAAGTATGAGGATAGGTAGGACACCCAAAAAACTAGGTAGCATTTGTTGCCCTTAATGCAGAGAAACTAATGCAGATACTTTAAAGTTACAGAGGCCAATAGGAGAAGGGGACCAGGAGCTAGAGAAAAGGTTAGATCAAGAAGAATTAACCTAGAAGGTAACACACATGCACAGGAAATTAATGTGAGTCAATGCCCTGTATAGCTATCCTTATCTCAACTAGCAAAAACCCTTGGTCCTTTCTATTATTGCTTATACTCTCTTTTCAACAAAATTAGAGATAGGGCAAAATAGTTTCTGCCTGGTAGCTAGGGGGTGGGGGGGAGAGGGAGGGGGCAGGGGGAAGGGAGGAGATATGACCCAAACATTGTATGTACATATGAATAAAAGAAATAAAAAAAGATTTAGGTTTGAAATTGGTCCATTTTATTCAATACAAAACTCAAATCTCTTACTAGGACTTACAAGATCTACATCTACTAAACACTCCACTCCCAGGTACACTAAACTCTTTATACTGTTTGTATTTTACCAAACACACTCATTAAAGGGATGTTTTGTTTTCTTTCTGTTGCCATGGAAAATAGATATAACTAGATACAAATATATGCATATATTTATATCTAACTATATATCTATATATATATATGTGTGTGTATATGTGTGTGCGTATGTGATACTTAAGAATTATTGCATATTGAACAAGACAAAGGGGATATGACAACTAATTGCAATGGTATCCAAGGTTAGATCCTTTAATGGTAAACATACATGTAGAAAGAAACTCATAAAATCTGGATAAGTCTGTAACAGTTAATAAGATAGTGCCAATATTACATTTTTGGTGTTGATAATTGTATGATGTTTACCTAGGATATTAACACTGGAAAAGGAACTCTCTATAACATCTTTGCAATCCTGTAAATCTAAAACTATTTAAAATAATATATGTTTTCAAAGGGCTTTTTAGATTGTAAACCAAAGATCCTCACCTCTAGATGAGAGAGCAAGCTATTGTCAAATCAACTACTTTTTTTCTTTATCCTCCATTCTAGTATTTCTTTTTTCCCCTAAGGTAGCCTTATAATACATGGCAGATTTCATTCAGAGTAAATTAAGCTTCTGTTAATCCTTATACTCTTAATATACTCTATTTTTAAATTTTCCTTTACATTGTTTCTACTGTTACACCTGAACATAGGGCACTTGATGCATTTGTGTAACCAAGTTTCTATCAGTTTTTAAAACCTATAAAAGGCTAACATGGAAGATAGATCCAAAGATAAACACATACACAAAAACAAGCATGATCATATGCGAACTCAGATGTAGAACATGTCTGTAACAGTGGAACTACTCTATGGAACTCAGGGAAAGAGGGAAAGTAAAAGAGAATGATAGAGCATCAGTAATATTGAATAACATAAGATGTGATGGTAGAGGACATAAGGATACATATTGAAAGCTGTTGAGAAATGAGGGGGTGGGAAGTAAAGGGGTAAGAAAGAGTAATGGAAGGGGTTGAATGGAACAAAGTAAAGTATACCCACAGTGGGCATACATTGAGAGACCGCTTTGAACATCAACTTAAATATTAATAATGAAAAACAAGACTATAAAATAGATACAGTGTGTATGTAGGTACTAGTGGGAGGAAGAGGGTGAATAAAGGAGATTAAGGTGATGGTAGATGGTAGATGGACTTCATATACCTATATGAAACAGGACTAAGAAACCTCTTGCAATTGCTTTAAGTGGGGCAGGAAGGGGGGTGGCGGGAAGAGATGATACAGCCAAGGTAACTAATGTATAATATAAGTCTAATCAGAATTGTCACTATGAATCTCCCCCTGTTTAATGAATATATCCTAATAAAAATTTATAAAAATGTGGAAAAGGACAGCTACATTTACTCATTGTGTAATTTTCAATATAATTAAGTGAATTTGATTGATAATGCTATGTGCTGACCTGAAATTAGATAATGCTTTGAACCAGTTTGCTCATCTGTAAAAGGAAAGGGTGAAATTAGGTAAATTCTTGGTGTTTCAGTCTTCAACTGTCTGTACAACGTTACATATGAATGTAATTGGAAGAGATTGCATTGATTTCTGACGCTTATTTGGATTCAAGACCTCAAAGCTGATATGTAATTTTGAATATTTGCAAGTTATTCTGAGTAAAGAGCTTTGTAGACATCCTCATCAGATGGTTGAAACTATTATTCTTAGCTTTTCTATTCAAGATATTGGCCCCATGGGTCCAGACATATTTTGTTTATCATCAATGATGACACTACCATTTTCCAGCAATTCTTTTCCCATGCAGCTACTTCAAGGACATATTTTTGGAGCCATCCTATCTTTGGCTTCTTTATTTTACATACCATCTGGAACATCATCTGGTACAGACTTTTAACCCTGACTACTTAAAAATAATTGCCCATTTAAGCTATATAACTACCTCCAACATCAAGGAAATATCCTTATCACACATTCTACTCCAAGAAGGAGAAAGGATAAAATGGATACTTTTAAACAGCTCTAGGATTTCTTTCATCTAAAACATTCTTCTAGGGCAAACATATACACATATTCATGACAATAATGAAAAATTTGTTTTTGAATAATTCCCAGCTTGATCTGGGTAGAAAAAATGCATAAAAATAAAAAGAACCATGTATTATATGTAAGCCATATGATTAAAAACTTTAAAATTTCATGTGCTGTGCAAAGTGATTTGAAGTCCTCTAGAAAGCCTAAAATTGCATTCAGGTACTGCTCCTTACTGGCTGTGCAAAGTGGGACATTTGTTTAATAAAATTAAAGCATGGTCTTCCTCATCTTTAAACTGAGCATTTTCTTGATTCAAGGGGCTCTTTTTTCTAATTATGTGAATTCTTTGACCTTATATTTTTAGAGAAATTCTGCCACATGGGAAAATATATGTTGATTATTATTGTTGCAGTTGAGATAATTCTTCTGATGGTAGGAAATGAAGGTAGTATCAAGCCATTTATTAATATTGTTGCCTTTGAAGTACTTATTGCCTTATTCTAGAAGAGTCAATATCAGGTTACTTTGTTACCTTATTCACAATTTGAATAACAACTATTTCAAGTATTTTAACCTGTCTGTTTAAAGAAATATATCGAAACACTTAAAATTATACCTCTAAGAGTCAACAATAGACACAAAAGAAACACAATCCTCCTGTTACAGTTATATGCATAATAACTTGGTATGTTTAATGTGATAGCTAATGAAGTTAGAAATATTCACTTGGCATTCCATGAAATAACCTTTTATAATACTTCTTAAAATAGCAATATATGTACGTACATTAAGTATATCTTCCATGATGGAAATGTTTTTTGTTTATAAATAGATGTGGTTCCTTTTGAATTTATTTTGAAGTTTTCATTTATAATTGCCTTAAATAACTTGTCTAAATATAAATGTCAGATGAAATATTCTCAGTAAAGTCTATGGATTTTGTTTTTCTTCACCCTTAAAGTAAGCGATAAATAACATACATATTTACATATTTTTCATTCTGAAGTTAAAAATAGTATTTCATCAATCAAAACTCTTACTGATCTCTTGGTGTCTGTCTTTATCTCTATCACATTGTCTCTCAGTTTATGTGTATAGGTTTGTGTGTGTGTGTGTGTGTGTGCGTAAGAGAGAGAATTTGGTTCTCAGTCTTTGTGGTAATGTAAAGAGAAAGAAAAATGTCTTTACTTTGAAAGATAATAAGATAAGAAGGTATTTATGTTATTTTTATTCATAATACATCTTCCCAATCACCGAATTGTTTAATTGATACATGATTTCTCAAAGTCATTCATTCAATCAAAAGAGACTGCTCTTCCTACTTTCTTGATGTATCGGGGTACATATTCATATCTCACTTGCTCAGGACAGCCTTAGGGTGCACATATTCACCCTGTGCTAGACTCACAACTTCTAAATCATGAATTTCATTGTTTAGATTGTTGGAATTGTGCCTGACTCTTGCTTTTCACTTATATTGATAGTCCTGCTTTTGCATTTGAGATTTGATTCTGCCTCCATGGCTTATTGTTTGTGGTAGAAAGAAGGCAGTGCCCATATTTAGAAAATTCAGGGATCAATCTTAAGTATTTGAAATGTTTGCTTGAACCTTACTTGTTCAATCAGGCTTTTAGCTGATTGCTCCACAGCTCAATTTTTTTTTATGCAGTTCTACAAAGTACCGTTATAAACCACTTTGTGAAATGCTGAAGTGCACATTACTAGGGGACTTATTTTACTTGGTCATACCCTCATCAGCATTGAAGCATGGTAGGAAGCAGTTAGGTCATTTTTCTTTATACCAAGGAATTATGAAAACATGAACTTCCAAGGTAATTTGCATTAAACATATTTGAGGATTATTATTAAAGTTTGTATCATGGCTTCATTTACTTCATGACATGAAAGTCCTTTATAATTTTGAAGGACTTGTTATTTTGTCTATGAAAAAGAATCAAAACCTGGCAAAATAACCAACAAACTAACCACCAGTCCAGCATAAGGGATAGTGACATATAACTTTATTGAAAAGGCTGACTGGTATGGTTAGTCCTTATGAGTAACCATGGATCCAAGAGTACACTATTGCTTAAAATCATCAATTCATACATATGGTTTAAAGTTGATGAATAAAATAATTTCTAGTATTGGTTGAAGATTAACATAATAAAGCTGATTATATAATTTGCATATTGTCTAAGTAATGCAAGAATATTATCATAACATTTAATTTTAGTGATAATTTTTTCCTCAGATTTTATGTTCTATGAAGGCAGGAGTTTTAGCCTAATGTGTTAATTGTTGCATGTGTGGGACCTAAAGGAATTCTTGGTCCCTGTGTCATGAGGGACTAACCTAATATTTATTATGTCCAAAGGTTGTTTTCTTGCTGAATTCCTAAGTGTTATCTGAATCTGATTATAGGAGGTGCTAAAAAACCTGGACTACATGGAATCTGCCCATATCCAAGTTGTAGTTGACTGAATATAGTTGGCTAATTCTCAGGTAAGTTTGCCAGACTTTATAGAATTTGTATTTTTAATGACTACATTTTTCTTTTCAGAGTGATGAAACACCTAACAGAGAAAATAACTATTGTGACAAGGACAAGTCCAGGTTTACTGAAGAATCAAATAAAATATCATTTGTTAATACTTAGACACTGTTTCACCAAAAGTTACAGATTGCTTGAGTTAGTAGAAAAATTATCCCATCAAAAGGTTCATACTAGATATATAATGCCATTTGTTTGATTTTTAAAGCCTCTTTTTAGGAGATGTACTAAAATCCCTTAAGTTTTGTCATTGATCAGAGGTTACAGATTTCATCTCACATTGATAAAAATACCATCTTTTACTGAGAAAGTAATATATGATGTTTAACTTAAAGGTATTGCTTCCTACATACAATTAATCAAAATTATTACTCTTAACCTGAATATCGAGATAGAGAAAATGCACCCAATGATATAATATACTGAGTCTTTAAGTTTATTTTCTCTCATAAAAATGTTATAAAATGTGTGTCTTTTTATGTAATCTTCTTTTGCCAGATTGGTATCTTTTTCTAGAAACAAGAAAATTCTCTGCCATGTGAATGGTGTTCAGTATATCTGTCTATATATAATTATTGTTTTATTTTTTATATTTCTGTTTCCAAAGAATCTCTGAAATACATACTTTTCTTTCTATTCTACATCTTATTGATTACTTTCTGTCCTGCTCCCCTGGGCCATTTTATGAACCTCCTGGCTGATTTTCTTTTTAATCTCTCTACAGTCCTCATCATCTTCAACATCCATAGTTCCATTTTTCTTCCATGTTAATCTTATCCACACTACAACATGAGTTAGTTTTTTCCAAAATAAAACATATTTTATTTGTTTCTGGTTTATATATTTCCAATGAATTTCCTTGGCTCTGAGAACAAAATGTAAACAATACCCATTTTGCAGATGAAGAAAAGAAGTTAAGTTTGTCCTAGGTGTACAAACGAACACCTTTATGCTTGACAGCATGTCTAGATATTCTCTATATTAGATGTAATGACTTCACAGTATATTTTTTAAAGTGTTTACAAAGATAATAATTTAAAATAATGGCAGTATGGATAACAAACATGTTCCCTTGTTCTATGTGAGCTTTATCAATTCCATATTAGTTTATTTAATTCATTGAAGATGGCCAATATAGTTCATTTATCATGATCAATATGGTTTTCCACTAAATTTAAGTAAGTAAGAAATTCTGTGGGTTAGTTAATGTCCTCTAATATTTTACCAGTTAATGTGTGGTCCTCTATGTAACATCTCACCTGAAGTTTATTAGAAATTTAGAATCTTACCCTCACCCTAGCCCAAATGATTCATGGAACATTAAAGTTAATGCCCTATTCTAGTCAGGATTTCTATAACTATTTGCAATGAATGATTGATTTTTTTCCTCCACACTATCCTGACCACTACATTAAGGAAACTTTAAAACAATGAATAACATTATAGAGATCCCTCTATGCCCATGTTTATCATGACACTGTTCACAATAATCAAATTATAGAATCATCCTAAGTGCTTACCAATGAATGAATGGATAAGAAAATGTGGCATATGTACACAATAGTTTGTTTAGCTATTAAGAGGAATAAAATTATGACCTTTGCTGCAGAGTGGGTGGAAGTGATGATCATCATGTTAACTGAAGTTAGTTGGTCCCACAAAGACAAATAACACATGTTTTCTCTCACTTGTGGTAGTTAGGCAGAAACAAAATGAAACAACCAAGGTTGTAAAGACAAAAATAGGTCTACAAGGGAGGTTGAAGGGGAAGGAAAAAGTGGGGGGGGAATAAAAAATGAGTAACAAAGGGGGTGAATATATGCAGGTATAGAAATATCATGATGAAACCCCTTACTATGTACGATGCAATATAGACCAATAAAAAACAATGAATGACATAGCACAACAAATAATAGAACCATATTAAACCTAACAATACCATTTGTAGAATGTTTAAGTTTGCTAAGCATTTATTATACTATATACTTGCACACATTATACCATTTGATCCTAACAATTCATTTAGAGTAGATCCAATTCATATACCCATTTTATAGATAAGTACTTTAAGGGTTAGATTAAACAACATACCCAAGTTCATGTAGTTAGAAAGTGATGGATCCTACATTTTAATTCAAGTTCTATCTAACTTGAGCTTATAACTTTGTCTTCCCTATTGTCTCAACCAATCTTTTGAAAGGATATTTAGAGAAAACATTTATGTTCCATTATTCCTTGAAATCTCAAGTATTAAAGAAAAAAATCAACAGAATTTTTCTCAGTCCTTTCAGTTCACACTACACTATATCTCCATTTCAGTTACTGTCCCTGAAATTCAGCTGATTTGAGGGGTCATTGTTAGAAATTAAACTGTGGATTTGGCAGGCGTGAGAGAGATGGAGAGAGTGCTGGAGCCAGAATGGTCATTAACTGTAAAGATAAATACCCATACCATAATACTGAAAGCAACACACATTTCATCTTTGGTCTTTACTCTAATAATATTGGCATAAAGAATTCCCTAAAGAAGAAAAATATGTGTAAAAGAAAATGATAAGACAAGATACAATTTGGAAGTGAGATATTTTACTAAATATATATATATATATATATACTTTGAACCAAAACTGTCACAAAATATTAACAGATTCTACATTTCACACATTTCTACTTAAACATTGTGGCTGAAACAGGCTTCTGATATCTTTAAAGCAAGAATTGGGTTGAATTATTTTAAGATGTTTGTTCCAACATCATTTGAGGGGAGTTGATCTTTGGTATGAATTATACAGGCATACTTCTTCTGAGCTGCTCTTTCCTTAGTGGCATAGGGTCACCTAGATGTGAGAATTGAGACAACTTTCACAATAGACCAATTGCACCTTCAGCAACACCCTGGTAAAAGGTTGAGAGAAACTGAGGCAGTCTAAACCATGGCCACTGATGCTACACATCCAAAACAATTGCTGTATCACAGCATCATGAATAAATATCACTCAGGTGAATTTTTACATATAGTCTCACTTTATTTTCCTCCCATCACCCATTTCCCTTAGTATATTAGAATAATTTATCTATCCACTTTGCAAATGGCATATTTAAAAGATAGAAGCATAGAGACCCACATTCACTCAAGAAATAAGATATAAGCAGTCACTATTGTAATAGTACTCCTACAGTTTATTGATTAAATAGCAAGTTTGTTTTAGGTTATCAAAATGCAGCTATAACCTGCACAACTGTGTCATACTGACAATACTGCCTTATGTGTTATCAGACTCAGTAATGATTAATTTAGAAATGAAACATTTTAGTGCAACTTTATATTTATGATCATCTCAAATATGGTCTTGTTCAAGGAGTATTGCAATATTATCTATCACCAATGAATAGTTGCAAAATATGAATGCAATGCTGAACTTTTTAATATGAACTTTCACTGAGTTATGAAACTATAAATTTGTTGGTGTTGATAAGTCAGTTTGAAAGTACAAAGATTGGTTAAATGCCTTGAAAATTATAAAAGTTAAATGGAGGAAAATTTGTAGGTAATTTAGTTTCAACACCCATCCTCAGTTTATAGGTTTGGAAACAAATGTATCATAATGAAATCTTCAATGGGCTCCTTAGTCTAGTATTCTTTCTTCTCTTCTTTGATTTCTCTATATTCATCTTGACAACAGCAGAAGTTTAACTAGAACCACATTGCCCTCAATTAGGATTTTGGTTTTGGTTGTGGAGAATATGGGAATTGCTCTGGGCATATGGGATATCCAAGTTTTCACTGTTTCTTCTGTCTTAATGAGTTCAGCTGCTATAACAAAAATAACATAGGCTAGGTGACTTAAAACAACGGAAATATTTTAATCATAGTTTGGAGGCTGGGATAGTCAAGACGTAGGTGCTAGAAGATCCAATGTCTAGTGAGGAGCCACCTCTTGGTTCTCTATCTTCTTTCTGTATTCTTACATGGCAGAGAGCAGAGAGATGGAGAGAAAGCCAACTCTGTTCAGTCTCTATAAAATCCCTAATCTCATTCAAGAGGGTTCTACTCTGGTGATCTCTTAAAGGCTGTACCCCAGTGAGGTTAGGACTTCCAACACACACATTTGGAGAAAGCATAAATATTCAGTAAATACAATATTTTTTTCTTTAAAAAATTTATGACAGATGCAGACTTTCTGTTTCTCTATGTAGCACTATTTTGAAGTTTTTGTTTTTCATGTTTCTTTCATGTATATGTCTGATATGGCCAGTACTTGAGGATATATCTTTCTGAAAGTGCCAAAATATGAATAATACAAAATCAGACAACTCACAAGATCCTATGAAATTAAAAAAAGACCCTTAGATATATATTTAAAACAGACTTTAAAGTGTCATAGAGATCCATGGTTCACAGGCAGGAAATATAATGATCACAATGGGAGAAATTAGCAACTGTGGGCACTAAGAATGAAAATGGAGACTATGTGGAGCCCTGGGAGTAGCAATGACCCAAGTACTACTGCATTACTAATCAAAGATGGAATTTATCATGCACCACTTCAGATTACCTAACATTATACTTCTCAAACCCCACAAAGAAGAGATTGTATTGGAAAGTCTCTAGGATCCCTGGTTCTGCAATTTTGATTTTGATTTTTTATTTGATGGTACTGGGGTTTGAACTCAGAGTGTCACACGTGTTAGACAAGTTTCTAATACTTGAGCCACTCTGCTAGCCCTTTTTTGTGCTAGTTTTTTTTTCTTTTTTTTGAAATAGAGCTTCTTGAACTATTTGCCTGGTCCGACTTCAAACAGCCATCCTCCTGACCTCTGCTTCTTTATTAGCTAAGATTACAAGCATGAGCTACTGGCTCCCAGCATGCAAATTTGATTTTAGTTACCAGCTTTTCTGCTCTGCAACTCTTTGTACTGAAAAGGACTTGTAAGCAAATATATATTTGCTTAGTCTGTTATATTTACATTAGTCTGGTTTAGGTGAGTGGCATCCATCAGTTGCTATGCTATAAGAAAAGGAAATCTGGTGCTAGAAGAAGAATACAATATTTGCAGATTTGTACAAAATGTAGCATAGTAGTAAGTAAACATATATTTTAAACCATAATTTGAAAAAAAGTAAGAAAGCTACTACTTTATCCTCTTAAAAACTTATGATATCTCAAAGGAATAGCTAGATTGTTTCTTTTCAATGTAGACATTGGTGGCAATGATATTCTAGTCTATAAATTATTTAAATAAAAAGAGTAATTGGTTTTCTAATTGTCTTCAAAATTTTTAAATGAAAGAAATATGGATCTTTATTAAGTACCTAAAACCATATAAAAAGTGATGAAAACAATATTTTCTTCTCTTTATAGTTTCTCATAATGTCACAACTGGGACAGCTGGGGCATTTTAGCTTCTTAGTAGAGGATTAATAAATTAACCGGATACAATAATTACTTTTTAGTGCCTTATAGTCTATAATTCTTAGATTGACTGAAAGTTACTATTAAGTCCAATTATCAGATGTAAACAAATTTAGGGTGTTTTATCAATTTTCCCAATGTCAAACAATATAAATGATAGAGCAAAACCTTAAATCTTCATGTTTTAACTCCAGACACCTGGTATAAGCTCCCTATATTTCCATGGTATACATATTCACTTACAACTTAGCAACAAGGTTAAAACCAACTTGTTGGGCTTAGTAGAGTGATGATACTCTCACTCTTAGCACTCTAGAATTGTGTGGGTCTGTTCCTACCATATGAACTACAAGGGCAATGCATACAGAAATGGCAATGAGATAAAATGATTTGTGACACTCTCCTGGAGCAAAAGGGAATTATAGAGCTGAACTCACAATGTGAAGGATTTCATTCCATAGTCATAAGTATCACCATCTACAAGGAGCAGTGAGGTTACTCTGCTTTAACCCTCTTTGGCACAGAGGTATGTGCCAGAATATCTTTTAAAAATATAAAGTGTATTTCAATCAATCACATGCACATTTCTTTACTCAACTTTGTGTTTAGGAAAGTATATTTCTGAAACAAGAGTCTTAAATGATAATTTAAGTGAATGAATTAATTAGAACTTATTATAGTATGTACATTTTTTAGTTGAAAGGAGTTAGGATCTATTCCAAATTTATCAAATACATAAATTCACATTTTTAGAATCCACTACAAATATATTTTGATTATATAATAAGTTTAAATGTTGGAGCAAAAATATAAATTTGAATTGGTATGGCCCACTAACTTAAAACCTTAAAAACCTTTTCTTTGATTGAATATAATTGATACAGAATTGTACTCAATCCTTATTAGAAGTTAGAGTTGACTTCTAATGTCAATATTCATACAGTGCATCCTTTTCCTAGAGGTATTAGAGAAGCAGCCTTTATAAAGAAGGATTAACTGTATTTCTTAAATTTTGTACTCTTTATAGATTAAAAAATCTCACAAAGTATATCATCTCATTGAGACTTTGCAACAACCCTAGCTAAATTTTTAATTTGACGTTGGAGTTGAGAAACAAAGCAAACAAGTAATATTCACAACAACCACAACATAGAACACCTAGATTCTGAGTTTGAGAGAATTTCCAGTCATCTCTGGAAATTTTACAAGCTGAATTACATGGGTAAAATTTGAATAGAATATGAGTTTCAGAATAAATAAGTAAGGATAACTACATGTACTTTATCTTATTTTTGGAGGACATATAAAGTGAGTGAAAATAATTTAATGCACTTCAAAGTGTAATTTTTACGTTATTTTGCGTGTGTTTCTGTGGCTGCTTAGAAATAATTTAAAAACCTAAACAATGTTTTTATTGCCAAATATTTGCCTAATGGAAAAGGCATGAAATCAAACTTGGGAAAATTGCTTGCCAATGAACCATTGCTCCAGAAACAACTCTCTCAATTGTGAAGGAAAATATCTCATCAGTTCCCCTTATTAGGCTAACTTTACATGGAAGATTTTTACTGTTGTTACAGTAAGTTTAGGAGCAATGAATTCTAAAGAGAGCAAACATAAATTATCTAGAAACAATAAAAACCTTTAATATTGAACAGTAATTCAGAATTTATTACACTAGACTAACTATATTTACCTGAGCTTGATTTAATGTGTATATTTTCTTCATTATTTTTATTCCATGAGTTTTAAGACACATGTTAGAAGAATAAAATTCTAGAGACAAAGCATAGTTAATCTTTCTTTATTAACCTGCAAATAATGTTAGCATCCTATACTCACTATAGTTTAGAAAATATTTTATCATTAAATATACATAACAACTGATCCATTAATTAAATTAGATTATATTGCTGAACATAAATGGTTAAAATTTCAGCTTGTATTATTTTATCTGTTACAGTATTCCATAATTTAAAAAATGTAAACTATTGGAGTTATGTTAATATCTAATTTAAGAATACTTTAGGAGGTTTTGTTTTTTTTTTTGGACCTGGGGTTTGAACTCACACTTGCTAAGTAAGCATGCCAGCACTTGAGCCGCACCCCAACCCTAACATCTGATGAGGAATTATTAATAGCCATTGTACGAGAAACATGGTCTCCCAGATAATAGGTTCTTTGGGGATAGAGACTAGCATAAATGCCCAACAAAACAACTGTTAAATACATATTTATGGGTTAAGAGTTGTCGAATTTAACTATGTTTTCAAGGTAATTAGCACCACAAGAAATAGCACTTGTGAGTATTTATAATCTAGGAGGCTAGGATTTATGGGTACTTAAAATTTAAGAGGCTAAAGTAAACTATCTAGTATAGGCAAATTTGCTTTCCTAACAAATAGAATCTCTAAACTACTGTGACTATTATTCATTATATAGCCAACATTTAAATAAAACACTTATAGGTGGTCTTTGCAGCCTTGTCCTGTGTCAGTCAGTAATTTCAGATATAGTACTAACAGAAAATTCTTAAAGTAGTTTGAAAAAATATAGTAAAGAGTATTCCTAAAATCAGGAACAAGACAAGGTTGCCCACTATCCCCACTCCTATTCAACATAGTACTGGAATTCCTAGCCAGAGCAATTAGGCAAGAAGAAAAAATAAAAAGAATACAAATAGGTAAAGAAACTGTCAAAATATCCCTATTTGCAGATGATATGATCCTACACCTTAAAGACCCAAAAACTGTACCCAAAAACTTCCTAGAAACCATAAACAGCTACAACAAGATGGCAGGATACAAAATCAACTTACAAAAATCATTAGCTTTTCTATACACCAATAACAAACAGAGAAAGAATATATGGAAACAACTCCATTTACAATAGTCTTAAAAAAAATCAAATACCTAGGAGTAAACTTAACAAAGGATATGAATGACCTCTACAAAGAGAACTACAAACCCCTGAAGAAGAAGATCGAGGAAGACTACAGAAGGTGGAGAGATCTCCTGTGCTCATGGATTGGTAGAATTAACATAGTAAAAATGGCTAGGTTACCAAAAGCAATCTACATGTTTAATGCAATTCCCACCAAAATCCCAATGGCATTCATCACAGACATTGAAAAATCTACCCTAAAATTCATTTAGAAACACAAGAGACCAGGAATAGCCAAGGCTATACTCAGCAAAAAGATTAATGCTGAAGGTATCACAATGCTCAATTTCAAGCTATATTACAAAACAATAGCAATAAAAATGGCATGGTTCTGGCACAAAAACAGACATGAAGACCAGTGGAACAGAATAGAGGACCTGGATATGAATTTATACAACTATGCCCACTTTATTTTTGACAAAGGGACCAAAAATAAACGATGGAGAAAAGACAGTCTCTTCAAGAAATGTTGCTGGGAAAAGTGGTTATCCGTCTGCAAAGAACTGAAACTAGATCCACGTTTATCACCCTGTACTAGTATCAACTCAAAATGGATCAAGGACCTTAATATCAGACCCTAAACCCTAAAGTTGGTATAGGAAAGAACAGGAAACATTCTGGAAGTAATAGGTTTAGGCAAGGACTTCCTCAATAGAATCCCAGTAGCTCAGCAACTAAGAGAAAGTATAGACAAATGGGACTTCATAAAACTAAAAAGCTTCTGCACAACAAAAGAAATGGTCTCTAAACTGAAGAGACCACCCACAGAGTGGGAGAAAATATTTGCCAGGTATACATCAAAGGACTGATAACCAGAATATACACGGAATTAAAAAAACTAAACTCTCCCAAAATCAATGAACTAATAAAGAAATGGGCAACTGAATTAAACAGAACTTTCTCAAAAGAAGAAATTCAAAGGCCAAAAAACACATGAAAAAATGCTCACCATGTTTATCAATAAAGAAAATGCAAATCAAAACCACACTAAGATTCCACCTCAACCCTTTTAGAATAGCCATCATTAAAAATACCACTAATGACAGGTATTGGCGAGGATGTGGGGAAAAGGGAAGCCCTTCACTGCTGGTGGGAATGCAAACTAGTGCAACCACTATGGAAAAAAATTTGGAGGCTTCTTAAAAATCTAAACATAGATCTGCCATATGATCCTGCAATCCCACTCCTGGGGATCTACCCAAGGGAATATGACTCAAGTTACTCCAGAGGCACCTGCACACCCATGTTTATTGCAGCACTATTCACAATAGCCAAGTTATGGAAACAGACAAGATGCTCCACTACTGATGAATGGATTAAGAAAATGTGGTATCTATACACAATGGAATTTTACTCAGCCATGAAGAAGAAGAATGAAATCTTATCATTTGCAAGTAAATGAATGGAACTGAAGAACATCATTCTGAGGGAGGTTACCCAGGCTCAGAAGACCAAAGATTGTATGTTCTCCCTCATATGTGGACTTTAGATTCTAGGGCAAATACAGCAATGTGGTTGGACTTGGGTCACATGATAAGAGGAGAGCACACACAAGATGTATGGGGGGATAGGTAAGAAACCCAAAATATGATAGTATTTGATGTCCCCACTACAGAGGAACTAATATAGAAACCTTAAAGCAACAGAGGTCAATATGAGAAGGGGATCAGGAAGTAGTAAAAAGAGATGAGTAGAGATGAGTCAACTTGGGATGTAACACATTTGTACATGGAAGCAATGCTAGGAATCTCTCTGTATAGCTACCCTTAACTCAACTAGCAAAAGTGCTTTGACTTTCTTATTATTGCTTATGTCTTCTCTTCAACAAAATTAGAGATAATGGCAGAACAGATTCTGCCTGGAAGCAAGGGGGTGTAGGGGGAGATGGAGGGGATGGAGGACAAGGGGAAAAAATGGCCCAAACAATATATGCACACATAAATAAATGAATAAAAAAAGTAACAATGTACTCTAGAAAAAAAAATAGCATTAAAGAGCTTACTTGTTTGAAAAGTCACATAATCAGACCAAATATCACTCAAGTAGGAAAAATGTTCAAATCACACTTTCCAGGTCTGCTTTAGTCAACTGTAGATAATCAAGAATCTATCATAGTTGCTGCTGGTGTAAAGGACAGATTCTCCCTCCCAGATCCCTGAGAGTTGAATGCCATCAATGAACAATTTTTATTTAAGCATTAGCTAGCATTTATTTTTAGTGAACTTCTGTAATGATGACATCATGATTCAATTTCTAGACTTTAAGAAAATATTAAAAGACAGACTAGAAATAACAGGGAGATTTCTAGATTAAAATAAATTTCAAGAAGAAAGAGATGAGAAATACTATCAAAAATGGAAATATTGTTTGTAAGGATTATTCCAATTATCAGTTGAGAAATATTTGCAAGAGAAAGGATATGTCAAAAATGATTAATATATTTTTAAGTTATCTGGTGAATATAAGACCTTCTAAGGCAATGTCTTCCTTGGAATATTGATTTAGAAAGTGATAGAAAGAATACAATGGGAAATGCTGAGATAATTTTTATCCTTTAAAATTCAAAATAGGATTAGGTAAGTGGTAAAAGGTCTTCTAAAATGGGCTGTTGTAGAAAGAAAGGTTTTGGAGGTCTCTCATAAATTTCTTTTCCTTACAGTAAAACACTTAGAAACTGAGGTTATTTTTCTATGGCTTTATACAATAGTAAAATATAGTACTGGGAAAGAAAAACTAAAGCAGGTAGTATCCTGGCTTTAGAGAATAGAAGAGAAAAGAGAAATTGAGGTAAGAAAGGGAAAGAGAATTTTGTATCCTGTTTCTCTGGTTGTGTTGTGAGCATTTAAGGCGGAGGGGAGTGATTTGAAAAAAAATAAAAACCAAGAATAGCATTGAGAGAGGTACTCTCTACACATTCACATAACTCCACTGTACAACAGTTTCCTAATAGACCTGCCTGAGACGTACAAGAAAAAGTAGTTTTAATTGTCAGACAGAAGGGAGTCTTCTGTTGTAGGTTTCTGTCAAATTCATTCCTGCTGCTCTAACAATATACTTTGGACTTGATAATTTATAAATAATAGAAATGTATTTCTCACAGATCTGGAGGTGGGAAAGCCAAGACCAAAGAGCTAACAGATTCAATGTCTGGTGAGATCTGTTACATAATGGTGTCTTGTGATGTCCCCATGTGAAAGAAGGCTGGAAGAGCAAATCAAGTCAAACAGACTTTCTCAATCCCTTTTTTAAGGGCCATAATCCCATCCATGCAGAAGGGCAGAGGTTCTAATACCCCACCCCATTTGGAGATTGAGTTTCAATTTGATCTGTAAAAGCACACAAACCACAGTAGTTTTCAAAAATGTTCTTAGTGTCTAGGAGTGGATGCTTAGCTCAGAGCCAGGGAGCTAGCCATTTTGGGTGAAGCGAATCTAAAAGAAAAGATAAAGAAACAGGCTTACAGTGGCTTGTTTATGGCTTGTCTTCTAGATGTTTACATACTAAAAGTTTGGTCCCCAGTGAGGAGACATTGAGGTGGTGGAACCATTTGGAGGTGGGGTATAGTGGAAGGTAATTAGGTCATAAATCCTCCACTATTTCACAAGAGTGAGCTGGATCTTGTGGTAATGGATTAATTTCTTGGAGAATGGGTTGTTATACAGCAAGTTCAGCTTGCTTTGCTTGCTCTACCTTGCTTCCTCTCCTACCTTGTGGCCTTTTCATATCACATGTACTCCTAACATGTGATTTGACCCACCATTAGACCCTCACCAGAAGTTGATGCTGGTACTATGTTCTTTGACCTTCAAAACTGTAAGCTAAGTGATACCTCTTCTCTTTGCAAATTATCTAGCCCTTGGCATTTTGTAATCATAACAAAATGGACAAAGACACAGCTAAATTGACTACAAACTACCATTAAATAATACTAATAACAATAACTAATATTTATTAAACACTAATCACCAAGCATGAATCTAAGCACTTTACATTTTCCTAATTTAATCATAGTAACAATGCAATGAACTATAATCTCCAGCTCATAAGTAACGGGAAATAGAGAGAGGTTATGTATTTTCCTCAAGCTAACATAAACAAAGACTATCTTGCTAAAGTTGCACTTCATTTATTCAGGTGATAGTATCATATTCCTGATGATTGTTCTCGAATTATAGATAATTGCCACACTTCATGGGCGACTTCTAGTGACTCACTGTCTTCAACAGCCCTAGTAATTCCCTCCTCTTTTCTATATGTGTTCTCACTAACAAATTCCTCCTCTATTATTTTAATAAGAAAAAGATAAGAATCAATTGTAATCCCGTTGTATTTGAGGCTATCAAAAGAGTTCTGCGAATTTAACCAACTTCCCATTATGACTTATGGAAGGAATGCAGAGGGCAAGGGTTCATGCAGTAGCACTATAAACTCTTTCTTTTGTCAACTACAACTGTTTTGTTGTTTTTTTCCAGTGTTAACCAATGCCTCTTTCATTTTTTATTTTGAGTACCATTTTCTTTGTTTACCCAATTTTTAAATATGGATTTTTTGTTTTGATATTGGGATATAATATTTCCAATAAGATTTCATACTGTCCTCATTAAATGAACATCAGATTTTTTTTTCCAATAGAAAAGACTAAACCAGGGCTGATGAAGTGGCTCAAGTGGTAGAGTGCCTGCCTAGCAAGCATGAGGCCCTAAGTACAAACTCAGGTATTGCCAAAAAACAACAAAAAACACTAAGCACAGCTATCTCCAGCACTAAATAAAACAAAAAAAAAAATAAGTAAAAGCAAGATTTAGTTGAAAAAAAAAGACTAAGCCAAGTTTAAATACTGATGGGTATATATATATTTTTACTAAGAGAAATGCAATTACAACTTAGGAGATACTTGATAATATAGAATATGCAGCATTCTTGCAACAAATAAAAAAATTTTTAAAGCTTTTATATCACTAGCCTATATTTACTGCCACAGATATTATAAGTGGGAAGCAAAGTGACTTATATAAGTGACTTTGTGGTTCAAGGAAAAGCTAAAAAATGAAACAAACTGGGTAGGTGGTTCAATATCCATGCAGAAAATATGACAATTCCTTTTCTAAAACTCTTGCCTGTGAGAACAGCAGGCACCATTTGGCCAGTTGATCTTGCTACTCTAGGAGAAAATGTTAGTAAAACACTTTGTTGGTTATTTTTTACAGTAGTTAGCAAATAATGATAAGAAAAAGATGATTGCAAATAAAGAATTTGGCCAAATACTTAGTAGAAATGAAAAAGTCTAAGTATATTCAGAAATTTGGGGTCTTGTAGAATAAATAGTTTTATATGAATTTGTAATAGGCTCTCACTGATAAAGACACTGTATAACTTCTTTGAAAAAGTGGCTTAGTATATGGCAAAGATAGCATAAACTGTGTATTGTTTAGCCACCAAGTAGCTGCCACAAATTGAAAGAAGAAAGGAATGGAGAAAAGACAATAGAGCTATGCCTAAGAAAATAACATTTGAGTGGCAGTTCTTGAAATAGAGAACTCTTTTTTTATTCCTTTTGTTGTTGTTTTTGGGCTGGAGTTTCAACTCACAACTTTGCCCTTGCAAAGAAGGTGCTCTATTACTTGAACCACACGTCTTGTTATTTTTGCTCTGGTTATTTTGGAGATTAGGTGTTATGAACTATTTGCTTGGGTTGACCTTAAACTACCATTTTCCCCATCTCAGCCTTCCAAGAAGCTAGAATTACAGGTGTGAGTCACCAACACCGAGCCAGGGAACTGTATAAGTTATTTGAAATGAGATAGAGAGAAATAAAAACCTGATTCTGTTAATTAAACCTTAAAAGAATATTGATCAGGAAGAATTCTACAAAGCAGCATATCCCCCACCAATAGATGAAGGAACTTTCCAAAGCACACAGCTGGAGAAAAATGGGTAGAGAATACCATACAGAAGATATATTCATGGCCTATTCAAGGAATGCATCCTTTCTCTCAGCAGAAGAGTTTTAAAATATTACCAAGAAAATTTTCAAAATTACTGGGCATCAGTGACTAGAATGAAAAAACATAATTGTTTTCCTTTGTAAAAGGGAACTTTTGATTGCCATTTTGCCTCAGTTTGTTGGAACCAGAGTCACATCCAAAGCAGACAGAGGAATTAACCAGAGAAACTTGTCTTATACTGTAGGTATTAACTAGAAGTGTCTTCTTCACTTGGAAAAGTAAGCAGGATAAATATTTGGTGATGAGAAGAGAAGACTATGGTAGGTTCAGCAAAATGATTTCATTTTCTTACTGTGTGCAAATCAAACCAGATTTTCCAGCTATCTTATAGTTAGATTTGGCCCATTTGAATGAGCTCTAGCTACTGGAACTAGACATAAACCAACAAAAGCTTTTAGTGTATCAAATCAATGAGAATTGGGAGTTATTTATCATAATATACAGTTCCCTTATTGCTAAATGGGGAAATCTAAAACTAGCAAATTTGCCCAATACTTCACTCATAAATTCTCAAAATGGTTACTTATTTAAGATAAAATACTTTAAGAATTCTATTATTAAAGTGCTAAATGATGTTTATAGTTAGTACACATAAACAGGATGATGATTAGTTATTAGATATGGATATGAAAATTTTGTCAGAAACCCAACAGTTTTTTCTAATAGTGTAAAGAATGATATAAAAAATGCAGAGTATTTTCGTTTTTGCAGAAGTCAATACTAAAAATAATGGGTACAAATCACAAGAAGCTGTGCTTTGATTTAACTGAAAAGACTTTTAAGACTATACGAACAAGTTTACTCCAAAGTGGCAACCAACTAACTGTAAAATGATGTATTCCATTGGAGACATCTCATTAGCATTTTTAAAACCTGTTTTGAATACATATATGGTTTCAAATTATATATGTATGTAATTTGTGAGAAAAATCAGGTAAACACTGAATATTTTTTATACATTTTCCTGCAGAAGAAATACACTAAAGAAGGAAATTCTTAATTCTCGGAAGTTACTGTAGGAAAATGCCCAATAAGTATTAACAGAAAATAATTATCAGATATGTGAAACAGTACTTTAAATGTTTCAAAGATAGAATATGAATGACTTCCTAATGAAATTATAACTGGTAAATGAATAAATTATGGTATGCTGTCAGTGGTTTTTAAGAAAAATCTTCAGTGCTTGTTTTTTAAAACATCACAATACAATAAATCATCACAATACAATATATCCTCAGATACACATAACCTCAAATCCAGCAGTATTTCATTATTCAAGGAATTAGAATGCTTTACTTATGATGTTCACTTTAAGTAAAGGAATTTGAATAATCTACTATCATCCCTGAAAGTTTACTTTTTATTGCAGCAAAGTATTCTCAAATTTTATTCACTTTAATTTGTTTTATCTTTGTAACTTCTAAGAATGGTTGAAATACATTATAATTCAAATTAATAAAGATGTACAAATTTCAAATTTTTCAACAATTGTCTAACCAATACCTTTTGCTATGCAGAATTCCATATCATGAGCACAAGTAACATTTATGTACTATTTCTACATTTACACATAAATACTATGTACTGCTTTAAAAAAATCCTTTGCTGACAATTTAATTTAAATATTTCCAAGTTATTTTTAAACCTTCCTAGAATCAGTGGACTCTCAAATTATCTTCACTTACATTTATGTCAATATACTTTCAGTTAGTTAAATTTACTCACACATAAAGGAAGGAACTGATAGAAAGATCCCAGCTATCTACTATGTGAGCACATGAAAATATGCTTTCAGTTCCTAGAATAGATCACTAAAATATGACAGGTCACATAAACATACTCAAGACAAATATTATGGATTTTCTCTCATGTAAGGTTTGCTTAATATAAATCTTAGAAATATGATAATGAAAATTTTTATTATAACATATCGCATCATCTATAAAATGTAGGGTACATATCTGTAAATACTGATACATAAAAACTGCACCCGATATTTGTCCCATTCTCTGTTTTGAAAAATTGAAAAGGTAGTAGAAAGGATTGAACCTATTGTAAAGAGAAACACTAAGACAGAGAACAGTGATAATTACCTAAGTTATGAAACAACTGAGCTCTAATGACTATTAGTTTGGCAAAGAAAGAAGGAGAAACTGGAGAAAATAATTCAAATGAAGTAAACTAATGCAAGTGACAAAGGTCCATTTGTCCTGCTGACTTTTGCAGAATTTGTGAAAATCATTTGCAACATTAGCTAACATTATTACATTGTATTGCATATTGATTATTCTAGGGCCCAAAAACTGGCTGAGAATTATGGATGTAATATTCTGAAATGTAAGTAAGGCTATCCATTACTGAACAATGTTTGTACTGCTGATTTAATGACCTGTATAATCATTTTTGCTCTTCTTCTAGAGCCCATGCATTCCCTCTAATCCTTGAGCATCCTTCACCACAAAGTTGAAAATTATCTTTGCAGCTGATTGTTAAAAACAATCCTAGTTCCTGCTTATACAAAATAGACTTCAGAGGAACCAGAACAAATACTCTATAGCATTTATGTTTTCATTTCTCTTTTCCATTTCCAGAGTCCTAGGTAAAAAAAATACTAATCCTAATAAGTACCCAGAGACAATATAGACAACTTGAATTTGTCTGTGTCATGTGTATATAACCAAGAGGTGATCGTATTTTGACAAGTTCAAAGCAATGTAAACATATGCTATTATTCTATGTTTTTATTGTGAACTAATTAATTTTTTGAACTGATAAGATTTTATGATTTTTTTTTTAGTTATTTTCAGACAGGGTCTCATGGTTTTTGTCTAAGCTGGTCTCTGACCATGATATCTCTACTTATGCCTCTCACATATCTGGAATTAGATATAGATGTACACCATCATGTACAACTTTTTTTGTTGAAAGGAGACTTCACTAATTTTTTGCTTAAGCCTGGGCTGGCTTCAAACCATGATCCTCCTTATCTTTGCTTCCCAAATAGCTGGTATTATAGGTGTTAGCCATTGCCCCCACACACACCTATTTTATGTTATTAAATCCACCCCAAATGATTTTAAAACTATGAGAAAAATGAGAAAATTCAGTGAGTTACTGATTAAATGGCTAAGTGGCAAAAGTTAAGTATAGTTTCTATAAGCAAACTAGGGAAAATATAATGGGAAAGAGTACAACAAGGGGAATGGTCTATTTATAAGTGCAGAAAATAGGTCAAATGATCATAAATGAATTTATAAAGAAAGATAACAGAGTTCAGCATGTAAGGAAGATGGAATGTATGATGAAAGTGTGTATTTAGATCAGTGACAGAAAAGTGCATCGGTCAGTAAATATTACAATAATTAGCTACAACTATTCAAGGTGGGAAACATTGCTGTTTACTTTTTTAAGCATCAGAAGGAATAAACAGATCAAAGATAACCGATAAATGTAAAGAAGACATAGAATAATTACACAGAAATAATGAGTACATTTTGATTTTATGACACTGCAGCAAAGATCATATTCAGTATGGTAAAAAACCCTAAAACCTATAAAACAAAGATAGATAAATTGGATTACTAACTAAGCATTTTCATAAGAGGGGAAACACTACAGACAAAACACAGAGAGGAATATCAAATGTGAAAAATATATTTACAAAATAGTTCACAAAGGATTAACCTGTATTTTGTAACTATGTTTTATATTCAGTAAGAAAAAAACCTAAAGCTCAACATAAAAATAAATAAAGGGCATAACGAAGCCATTTTTATCTTTGTACTTACTATTTACTTACTTTTTCAATAGGGAATATATTAGCAAGGTTCGATATCAAAATGATGACACATGATGAATCTTGCAACATCGTTCCTATCAATCTGCCCACATCAGCATCAAAACTTCGTCCCCTGTAGAAAACAACTGTCATTTGTTTGTAAACGTGTGTATTCAGTGTTTGTTCATGCATACATAAGAAAATGAAGATGTATGGCTTTGTGTTCCTTCACCGCACACATAATATATAATATAATATCTACTGTCCTATACCACACCTTTCTCAATGTTAAAATACATTGTGGATTTTTTCCTTTTTTGTGTGTAGAATATTCTTATTCTTTAAAAATTTTACATATTCTGCTCTATGAATATGCTTTAGTTTATTTTAAGAACTATCATATAAATGAGCCCTTGGCTTATGCTCAACATTTTGCTAGTATAAGAGTAAGTCTATGAAGAATGAGGTACATAGATCACTTTCTGTGTTTATTGGTATATTTGTAAGATGTATTTCCCAAAGTGGAACTCTCAAGTCAAAGAGTAAATGTAATTGTAATTTTGAAAGATCCTGTCAAATTTCCCTTCATTAGAGATTGAACTATTTCATACTCCTTCCAGCAATGTGTGAGAGTTTCTCTTTTCTCAAAACACTTCAAATAGTGTACTGCTAAATGTCTGACTTTTTCATAGGATGGATGGGAAATATATATTCATATTTTTCATATTTACATATGTATTTGCAATTGCTCCTAATATGAATGAGACTAGACATCTTTTTATATGTTAGGGCATCATTTTGCTTTACTTTGCTTATGTGTACATATGAATATGTTTTATATTTATTGTCACTTTTGTTTCTTAAATGTGCAGTTTTAATTTCTATGTGGTTAAAGATTAAAACTTCTTCTCTGTCTCATAGACATTTTTAGTATCTTCTCATGGTATTTTTCTAAAAGATATTTCAATTGTAAAGCTATAAAATAATTTCCCTATGTTTTCAATTGCTTGGAGGTTAAAATCTTCTTTTTCAAAAATTTCAAGTATTGAAGATTTTGTGGTCTATATGTGATTTGCTATGAGACATGGATATGGTTTTTTCTTATAAATGGCTACCAATTTGTCTAATGTTGCTGAGGAATAAATACTCCTTTATCATGCTGATTTGAAGTACAAAGGACATTTAAATAGCAAAATTGAGGTACCACTTGGATCATAATTTTATTTTTACTTTTTTCTTTTATTGTCATGATGGGTGGGGGTACATTGTGGTATTTACACAGATTCTTACAATGTATCAAATATATCATACATGATGAATTCACTTCCTCAACCATTCTCCTTTGTCCCCCCTCCCCCAATTCCTGGAATAGTTTCAACAGATATCATTTCTGCATTTACTTGCATGTGTACACATTTTTTTGCACCATATTCATCCTCCTACACACTTTTCCCAACACCTCCCTACTTCCCACTAGTTCCAGCCCTCCACCCTTGACAGGACTTGTTCTGTCATCCTGTTCTCTGATTTCCTAGCAGAAAAAAAAGAAAAAAGAAAAGAAAACACAAGACATTTTAGCTTAAGATAAAAATTTAAAACAACAATGGGCTATGCTGTTGTATAAAAATTGGTAATAATGATATTGCTTATTGTGTGGTACCATATGTACTTTGATACACAGATTTTGGAAGATACAGATAGGCAGCCTTATTGAAGAGCAATTTGGCAATATCTGTCAAGCTATTTATACATGTATGCACTTTGATGCAGTGATTCCACTTGCAGAATATAGTTACATTCATATGCCAAAACAAAGTTCATTAATAGAGACTATTTAAACCATTCAAGATTCATTTACTGCTACGATACTGTTTGGAATATGATAAAGTGAATCTATATGTGCCAGCATAAAATTATTTCTAAGAAATAGTAATTAATAAATGAACATCAAGAGCAAATCAACATGCCTATTGGCATCAACCTTGTGGTATGTTTGTCAATTTTCTCTGCAGCAAATTTATTCTCTCCCTCCTCTGCCTTGACCCCTTCTTATACTGAGTCATTATGTTCATCCTACTTTGGAGAAATGGAGGGAGGAGCTTCTCTTTTTTGAAGGTGGAGTATATACATAAGTTATTTGCATCTTTACACATGAGATTCATCTAATGTCCCTCATTTACTTAATTGCTTATTTGTATTTGTTTAGATTCATGGATATTTACTATGTACTTTGATTTGTGTCTTAACACATCTTTTTTTCCATGCTCTAGTGGTTTCACCTTTCCCCATTGGCAACTCTATTAGTTTGTTTCTCTGCTAATTTAACAAACCCTATCCCAACTATTTAGAAGGTGAGTTAACTCTGGAAAAAAATTTGGAGGCTACTTAAAAAGCTAGACATTGATCTACCATATGATCCAGCAATACCACTCTTGGGGATATACCCAAAAGACTGTGACACAGGTTACTCCAGAGGCACCTGCACACCCATGTTTATTGTGGCACTATTCACAATAGCCAAGTTATGGAAACAGCCAAGATGCCCCACCACTGACGAATGGATTAAGAAAATGTGGTATCTATACACAATGGAATTTTATGCAGCCATGAAGAAGAACGAAATGTTATCATTCACTGGTAAATGGATGGAATTGGAGAACATCATTCTGAGTGAGGTTAGCCTGGCCCAAAAGACCAAAAGTCGTATGTTCTCCCTCATATGTGGACATTAGAACAAGGGCAAACACAACAAGGGGATTGGACTTTGAGCACATAATGAAAGCTTTAGCACACAAGGGAGGGGTGAGGATAGGTAAGACACCTAAAAAGTTAGTTAGCATTTGTTGCCCTTAACGCAGAGAAACTAAAGCAGATACCTTAAAAGCAACTGAGGCCAATAGGAAAAGGGGACCAGGAACTAGAGAAAAGGTGAGATAAAAAAGAATTAACCTAGAAGGTAACACACACACACAGGAAATTAATGTGAGTCAACTCCCTGTATAGCTATCCTTATCTCAACCAGCAAAAACCCTTGTTCCTTCCTATTATGGCTTATACTTTCTCTACAACAAAATTAGAAATAAGGGCAAAATAGTTTCTGCTGGGTACTGAGGGTAGGGGGAAGAGGGAGGGGGTGGAGTGGGTGGTAAGGGAGGGGGTGGGGGAAGTGGGCAGAAATGACCCAAGCCTTGTATGCACATATGAATAAGAAAAAAAATAGAAGGTGAGTTAAACGCATCACTCAAACAATTATTTCAAGACCAACAACACTGACAACAGAGGGAGAACCTATCTCAAAACAAAGAACTAAACCTCATTTCTTAGTCAACTTAAGGCTTCTACAACAAAACAGCACAGACTTGGTGGTTATAAACAACCAAGTTTAAGATTAGGGTGCCAGCATAGCCAAGATCTAGTGAGGGCCCTCTTACAGTTTGCAAACTGCTGTATCCTCACATGGCAGGATGAGTGAGAGAGCGCTCTGAAATTCCCTTTTGTGGGCACCAATATCATTCATTAGAACTCCAGTATCATGATCTGAATACTTCCCAAAGGCCCCTCTTAATATTGTCACATAAGGGGGTTATAATTTTGACATATGAATTTCAGGGGGGCACAAACATTCAGTCCATTTTACCTCAAGTATTTTCGTTTGTTTAGTATCTCCTTACTTCTGTCTCTACGCAATGCAGTAGTCTCATGCTGTGTATTTTCTCCTCCAGTTCTAGAATCAGTTACTTCTTCAAAGATCACTAATTCCATTCATGAGAGAATAGTGTTAGAAACCAGTATCTGAGTAAGTGCTCTTTACTACTGAAGTTATTTATCAGCTGTCATGTCTCTAAATATTTCTACATGTATACATCTATACCTACATTAACCTAAACATGAATTCTTATGGCTATCTCACAATTTGATTCATTACACCATGAATCATTTTAATTTCTTTCCCTTTAACTATAACTTCCCATTCCAATAATGATAAATATTGTTCCTACCATCTATTAACATTTGAAATGTATATCTATAGATGCATTGCTATTGGTAATCCATATCCTCAAGGCAAACATCTTTATCAACTAGAGGTCAGGTTTTTTGTTGTTGTTTTATTTTGTTTCTCTGATGGTGCTGTAGGGTGAACTCCAGACCTCATGCTTGCTAGGCCAGTGTTCTACCACTTGAACTGTAATAATTCTATTTATGTTCCCTGCTTAACTGAGATAACAGACATGGCCACCAGCTATTGGCTAGATGGAGGTCTTGCTAACATTTTTGTCTGGGCTGGCAACAAACTGTAATCTTTCTGACTTCTACCTTCTGAGTAGCCAGTTTCTTGGTGTGACCCATTATAACTGGGCTAGAAGTCAGTTTTTATGGACAAATCTTTTCCCTTTATCTTATATATCTCATATATATATATATATATATATATATATCTTATATATCTCATATATATATATATATATATATATATATATATATATATATTCCATTCACAAAGTTGATAGGCAAGTGTCTTCTCACCACTTCAATACTGTGTTGATAACACTAGAATTCATGATAACAAGAATTTTAGACTGAGTTTGCCAAAGTCCATAAAAAAAACTTGCTGGGATTATCAGAAACATACTTTTACCACCAGTTTTTTTTTTTTTTTGAGACTGAGTTCTTGTAGTCTTTTACCCATGACTGGCTTGGATGGTGATTATCCTGTTTACATCTCCCACAAAGCAGGGATTACAATGTGGATTACCATGCTTGACCATTAAATTGTATATGATTTTGTAATTTTTATTTTCACTTTTTCCCTGTGTGTGCTTTTCTTAAAATCAATCAATACAGGTAATTCTTATTCAAAACGGTTATACATTAGCATCATTCTAAATAAGCACCATTTTAAATTTAAAAAAATTATTTAAATAGTCTTTAATAACCTAAAAGTGTATCTCAACTTAAAAGAGAAATGGTAGTATAAAAAAATGAAAAAACTCAAATAACAATAATAAAATAGCTAACATATTTTCATATTTACACATTTGATATCATGTCTTTGTTATAAGTTTAGCAACAAGGATTAATAAAATCCATTATCCTTAACCTATTTAAATTGATAATCTAGAGAAGGAATTACAAATCTATTATGCACAACAGCCCAAACTTATGAGTTCAGGGATTTTACTTATAGTTTTCATCCCATAATACTTAAGAGCCTACCTGTTCCCAGATTATGTATTTCCTTAATAGAATATAATATCAAATATTCTCAGGGATCTCTTAAACATACTTTCTTTCTGAAAAGGCATATTTCTGAAAAAAAAGTTGGATAAAAATTTCAATGTGAGTCTTTAAAACATACACCATCTTCATAACATTTATGTGCTGATAGTTATACCAAGTGACTCAAAACATGAGTCTTGTAGTATGGCATAAAATATTGAGAAAAAAACCCTTCTATTCAAAATGTATTTGAAGAAGCCTGATAAAATTATTGACTACAAAGATGGAGGTGGTTTCAGACATATGTAGCAAATGAGTAAATTCATTGTTTGAACATTGAAGAAGGGGTCTATAGAAAACTGTAATTTATAAAGGTGACTTTGTGATATTTGTGAATCATTGTTAGTCTTTCTGCTTCATATCTAAACACCATTCTGATCTTAATAGCACCCCACAGTGTGTGAGATGTGATCAGACATAGTTTCCCATCATTATAAGTCCAACATTTAATATTTCCTCTTAGAGAACTCCTGGGACATAGGGCACAGGCACATCATTCAAGCTTTTAGGCGCTACTGAGAGCTTTGGATCTTGGGGTGTGATTCAGAAACCAAATTCATTTGATCCATTATCCATGGAGGTGACAGCATTGTTAATGATCCAATGATGGCAGTGCTGAATACCTGGTGTTATCTGGCATTAATGCTGTGCCACACTGAATATTATTAGATATAACAGTTGATGAATTCCTTGCTGATTAGCCTCTTTGGTTCATACCCATTATGGAACCTTGATTCTCCAACTGTCTTATCATGTTTTGAAGCTTTGAAATATCTTCTCAACCTACGATTTTCTACTTCATTTAACCAGTTGATTACTGTTGCTTGCAAATGAGAACACAGATGGAAACAAAACACAATTCCAAACAATAAAAAGGGAAAATAAGAAGACAATGTTTGAACAAATAAATGACCCACATTACTTCTGAAAGTATACAGACAGTTTTATTAGAAAATAGCTTATTGATTGATAGGTATGCATATATCTTTCTATATATACATATGCAGATGTAGATAAAATGTCAAAGCATCAGTTCCATCATTAAAGTATATCTTGTTTTGTGATATCTTTGTTTAGGACATGAGATTACAGAAAATATTAAGTATGACACTAAGACTGGTTTTAGGGAGTGGACCACAGAGCTGCAATGAAAGAAGTTATGTAACTGACAAAGAAGATGTTTAAGAAATATCAGCATAGAATTTCAGTAGCAAGATTAGAAAATTATACATTGCTAAATTGGATTTGGAAAAGTTTAAAAATCAATTCAATAAGAAGCAGGAAAAATGAATGGTCTGACATTTTTTATATTAGAATTCCAAGGAAGTTGAGATTCTTATGGATTGAAGGCAGATATAGCTTCACAAGCTACAATAAAAGTGTGGGGTTTTTTTTCTTTCCATTTGACTTTCTCAGTTGCATGAATACATGGTGACTGCCTATGCCTATTTCATTTGTCTTCTCTGTGTTTATTCCTTCCTAAACACAATTGCCTTTTTTCCTCTACACTTCTTTTCTAGTAATTAAATTGCTCTACTTTTAGTCTTTGTATGACCCACAGGTTTCTGTGCTCATTGTTTCTCAGTTCTTGTCCCCATCATCTGTTTTCTAGTCCTTATGCCCTGTTCTACTGAAATATTCCAGCATGCAGCTCTAAAGCAGCTCTGTTGGACTCATGACCTCCTACAGTGAACAAAATCAGAGCATCTGGACACTAGTTACTTCCTTTATAGACCACAGACTTTAATATGGTTAGGGCACAGTCAGTACCCAAAGAAGGAGTTTACACTGCTGTTTTTTCCAACTGAATAAATATTCAGGAGAAGGAAAGTATATGTGGACACAAACATGCATTCTATTTCAAATTCTCTCATTTTCTCCCTTTTGCATCCCATTGTAGAAAAAATGACTAAAAGTTCTCAGCAAAGGATGATTTAGTGAAGTTTATATTTCCCCTTGAAGATTTTTGGGAATTCAACTTTTATTCCAGTAATGAAAATAATTTCTGTATTCATTCTTATATAGAGAATACATCAACCATATTCTTCTTCTTAGTTTCCTTCTCTTACCCTATCTGTCTTACATATGACCTCACCTTAATGTGACCAGTTTTTCATAATAGTGCTGTATTTGTATTAGATCTATATTCCACATATGAGAGAGAACATGAGGCTTTTGACCTTCTCAGCCTGGCTAACTTCATTTAAGAAGATGTTCTCCAATCCCATCCATTCATCTGCAAATGACAAAATTTCATTCTTCTTTGTGGGTGAGTAAAATCCCATTGTTCAGAAATATCACATATTCTTAATCCGTTCATCAGTACACATCTTTCATGTAAAATTCTATCTCCTCATCATTAAAAGTCCTGTATTTTCTACTGATCTACAATCCTGGCTGAGTCATACATGAACTTGTCTTACTTACCTATAGTATTACCACCTAAGCTCAAATTCTTAAAAAATATATTAATGGTCCGAACTTTTGTTGTCTATTTCTATAGTCTGTATTATTTCTTTTGATTTATTTCTCTGTATTTGTACTCAGAATACCTTGTCATATTCAATAGAGTTGTCTGTCCAATTTTTGATGCTTACTAAAGCATATTGTACTACTTTGTTGTTTTTAAAGATAGGCTTGGTTATTATTGTACCATATTCTTCCATGTTAATTATATAAAATAACATTTAGAAAATTCCACAAATATAAGTACTTTAGTCTTTGTGAGTTGTATGTTTTCTGTTACAACTATTCAACTTGTTTATTGTGGCATGGAAATATTCATAGATAATATAGGAATGGATGTGACTATACCAGAAAAAAACATACACATACAACTCTATCAACAAAAGCAAGCTGTGTATTGGATTTCATGTAAAGATTTTGTTTTGTAGCTCCTATTTTATCTATAGTATTGCCACACAAGTTTGATTCCCTAAATGATGTATTACTTAGTGTTGCAGAGAGTTTTTTCCACTTTATATAATTATATTCCTAATGTATTTATTTTTCTGAGATTGTGTTTGTTAACATTGTTTTACAGACTGACCATATGAATGCACATACCTCTTTTCAGGTGGTGGATAATTGGTGAACACTATATCATCTGTATGAGTTCTGCAAACATTGACCTTTAAGTAACTATTTTCCCCATTTCTATCTACCCAACTGTTATTTAAAACTCTGAAAGTAAACTAAATCCTGCCCCTTTACCAATACTCAAAGAGCATGAAGCATAGCTCCATGGTTATTTCCTAGCATATTAAAAGTGATTCTGGTAGATGACCAAGATGCTACTATCTCAAGCAAGTTTACAAATAAAGATAACATTAAAATTACTCTATTTTGAACTTTATTATGTAAGGTAAAAATATAAAACCTTTGGTGGTAACTAAGGAATATCTTCTACTTTTGGAAATAATTGGGGATTTTATTCCCAATGTCATTCTCAACATATTAAATGTTTATTTTCATAAATGTTGACCTGACTCAGAAGTTTTGGAGGATTCTGCTATACTGACTGGGGTTCCCTTGGATAAAGCAGAGTCCATGTTTGAAATTTTCAAGAATGAAATGTTTTATTCGGGAAGAATGGTGAACTGGAAATCTAAGGCACAGAAAGTGATCTTTTCATGTTGAACGAATAGTGCTGCTTTGGAAAATACACTCAAGAGAAAGTACATTTACCCTTTGCCTCAGTGAAAATGGACTAGCAAATGCATATTATCCCCTTGTTTCAGACAATTTCCTGACAGAATGGGTCCTTGAGAGGATTGTCAAATGAACAGCAATCCTTATTCTGACTCTATGAGGCATGGCTCCAATATTTGTTTGCCACCTCTTCTTACCTTTGATTAAAAGCAGTTTTATGTTCTGTATAACATCAGTATCATTCACATTTAGGTTAATTTTGGTAAAGATTTTTCATATTTACAAATTGAACAGTTGTTTAAAATTGTTCTTATTTTTATGCTACTTGTGCATCATAGTTAGCAGGAGTTACAAAGAGAAGAATTATAAAAGTTATATCTAGAACCATACAGTTTGTTTGTGTATTGTCAGTATTCCATTTATTATGAAGTCAAAAATAAATCTTTTAACTTCTGTCAATTTGATTTCATCCCTATCCAAGGTAAAGGTGGGACCTGAGTACCAGTCTTGTTCTAACTAACAATTACTCTTCATGGACTTATGTATCAGTTAATTAGGTCATTGATTAAAGTTTTAGTGAGCATATTTATTTGACTCTCATGAAACATTTTTCTCATGACTAAAGAACCTAAGTTAAAAGTAGATTACTAGGCACACTTCCTTTGGAAATTTCTTTTCAGAATTCTATTTACCTTCCTTTACCAACTTTTCCTGAATCTTACATTTCCTCAGCATCACTCTACTTTCTAACTTGTTAATTATTCTAATATAGCCTGTTTAACTTGTATAGAATTTTGATAGGAAATGGCTTATTATTAAATCTCCCATCATATATTTTCACATTTTAATAAACTCTGTTTTCCTGTTTCTGATAATACATTTCTTTTTTAAGAGTGCCAACAAACAAAATACCTAAATTCCCATCTCAATGAAGTAGGAAAGCATTTTTAATTGCCAGGTAAAAGTAGAACTCTTATCTATGCTAAATGGAACCATGAAGCCTTTTCACAGTCACTTTACCCTCTGTCGTTGTATGGGAGATCAAGTCTTTTCAATTTGCTCAAAATGACTGAATAGGCCAAACACAGTGAGTATCCTTAGGCACCCCTATGGGATTTGCTGCAGCCAATGCATGATTTTTCTGCCAAAAAAGTGACTAAGTGAATTGAATCAGAAATGACCTGCTGCCACATTTGACACAATTCTCTTTCATATAACAATAAAAATACACATTGGGGGTGCTGCAGTGTGTTCTGCTTTTAGAGAAGCTTATTAAATTGGGCTTTTTATACATTGAGAACTATTTGAAATATAAAGTTTACTTCTCTGGTTTTTACAGTATGTGTCTTAGAACTTGCAACCTTTTAAATGTTGAATGTGTCTTTAAATTTTCATATTGATTTAGGAACCAATGTTTTCCATCATTTAAAACTAATACTTAAATAAATGTTGATGAGAATAGGAAAGACACATTAGCCAGGTGATTCAGTTTAACATTTTTGAAACCTTGAGTTATAGAATAGAAAGATACTATGAAAACCATCACTTTACATCTAAAAATGATGGTTACTAATATATTCAAACTGCAGAGGCCACATTAAAAACTATTTTGCTACTCTTTCCTCAAATCCAATCCATTCTCTATCCTTCTTTAGCCTGCTATGCATCTCAGAAGACTGACACCTATGTGTCACCCCATCAGCATTCTCTTGCTTTCTGTCTTCCTACTGGTAGTAGATGAGAGACACTGGCAGGAGATCCCAAAGAAAAAGAGGGTATTGATCATCCTGCTCTCTCCTTGCTTTTGGCTGCATTTTTTGGTACTGGCGACAACCCTTTATAAATACTGGTGCTAGAAGAATCATGGAGAAAGTTTATACATTGAATGGAGAAAGGACAGAGTCAGGGGCAGAGGGAAGAAGAGGACTTCCAAGTGGTAACATGCCCAAATAAATTAATCTAATCTAATCAGAATTACATATTAGCATACTTATGTGGTACTCTTGTATACAGTACAAAAAGCTTCACCTTTAAAAAGAGAATATAAAGAAAGGGTGTAGGAGGGTGAATATGGTAGAAATATTATGTATTTGTGTATGAAAATGGAAAAATGAGACCTGTTGAAACTATTTTAAGAATGGGGGGAGGTAACATAAAGGAGAATGATGGAGGGGTGAACTTAACTAAGATATATTGTAAGCCCTGTTGTAAATCTCACAATGTACCCTGGTAGAACAATAATGTGATAAAAAAGAGAGAGAGTGATTCTCAAGAAGGCAGCTCTCTCAGAATATATGATATAATGAGGATTTTTTTTGTCTAGACTAATGCAGTCTCTTGCCAGGACTCATGGTGGGTGGGATATGGCCTAGATTTTGATCCCTATTTGTATCTTCAGTGGGGAGCCCTTGTGCATAGCACACTTTACACAGTGGTACCCTGTTGCACTGTGTGTAGTGAGGGTTTTACTAAATTGAATTCTGTGTGGTACAAAATCTGTACTCTCTACTCTATTCCCCTATGAAGTATTTAATAAATACTATATTGCTCAAAAAACATGCATCTCAAAAGAAGGAGCTCAAAGAAGAGAATGAGGCAAGAGCTGACATCTAGACTTAACGATATGTAGTTATATAATTATGTGAATAGCTAGATAATCAGTGCATGGAATACAAATCCTCCTTTTGGTGAATAGGAAATTGAATGTTAAAGCTGAGGGTGATCATTAACATTTTAAGCAGAGTTACTAGACATATTTCTGCAAGACTGTAGTACATTTTGGATCTGATGCCATGCTTGATCTTAAAAGCTGTGACCAAGCAGATGGTGCCATCTGGTATAAATAAGGCCACTTAGATTTACTCTTAAGCAATAGTTGGAGGTGAGAAGGGACCTCAAGCTGTAAGGTAACCATAATCACCTATACTCCATGTTTAAAGTAAAGATCACTCAATCTCCTCACACCCTCCCCTTTCTTTCCTGCTCCCTGACTTGCTTGCACTTATTCTGTAAGTTACAATGTCAAAGCCTTCAGTCTCAATATGTTATGAACATGTCTGATCACTTTCTCATCCAGATTTAGTTTCTTGCAAATGTACATGAAATCTTTTGTAACGTGCATTTGCTTTTCTTCCTCTTTTTCTACTGAAAGTAGCAAGATACAAGTAGCCTTTCTTTCTCACATTCAATATTGCAATATCCTTGCTAGACCTATTGTTTCCATATATTTACCCTCCAATATAGCTAAATATAGCTGTTCATATGAATGACATAGGTTCTAGGTACTGTGCCAAACCCACCTAGTTTGATGCTCAGGAACAAGTATATTTCAAACTCTGCAGGTTATGGAAGCAATGGGAAGCAATGGAAGCAACTGCTGATTATAAACTATTGCTCTGCCATATTTCACATAATTCTGTTCTAAGCTTGATTTAGTATCTTTCTACTGTGAGCTAATGAAGTTCCAGTTTTAAGACATTCTGTAGGAGATTTCAAGATGGCTGCTGGAGGGAGGAAGCAGAAAGCATGCCTCCTAAAGTAAAATCTTGGAGAGATGCTGGAGACACACCTTACAGGAAAAACCACCGAGAAGAGGCAAAACTTTGACTCCTCCACACCTCCAGCCTGCACATAGCATCTCCACTTCACGTTAAACAGAGAAACCAGGAGGGCTCCCACGCCACCACCAGACACCAGCGCCCAGATGGCTTGGGAAGATGTGGACCAAGGTGAGCTAAGTGGCACTCAGTACTCCCACAGACAATCTTGGGCCAGATCAGCATAGCCCCCTGGACAGACAGACCCCCACCCAGGGAAAAAAGAAAAAAAAACTGAATAATAACCAATAACAACAGAAAAGACTCATAGCAAAGACGGCAAGGTGCCCTGAGCACCAAAGGGGGGGGAGAGGAAATCCCTCACAACAAGCTGGCTGGAGAAGGCAGGAGCAGCAGCACACGCCCAGCAACCAGGAACAGGAAAGCTTGTAAAAGTGGTGGTGGGAGAAAAATTCCACAGGAGAGGGGGGAAGACCCACTTCCCACATGAGCTGTAAATAAACATGCAGGCCTGAGAAAGCTGGTGCAGTGTCACCTCCTCCAGTGTGTTTGGAAAAGGGAAAGCTTGTAGCAGTGGTGGTCACACCCAGGAGAATTCTAAATAAACAAAACCTGAGGGGCCAGGTGAGTGTTAAGCTCACTCCTGAGATCTGCATAAATAAAGCCTCCAACAACAGCAGGCTGACAGCAGCAGGCAGGTGAGCCACAACCTCAGATAGCCATTCACAGAACTGTCTCCAGACTATTTTTTTTTCTCCCTACCTTTGATGAGACAACAACCGAACTACACCTTCATGCTGAAAAACTTATTGAAACTGTATTGCATTTAAACTTGGGACACTTTGTGGGTTTTTTTATTTTTGTTTTGTGTTGTTTTGTTTTTAGTTTTTTTCCCCTTTGATGAGACAACGACAAAACTACTTCTGAGACACCATCTCCAGGACTGGAGGCTGAGGGACGAACACCAAAATTATTAAGACTGAAACTGTATTGCATTTGAACTTGGAGATTTTATTTTTTTTAATTTTTTTCATTTATTTATTTTTATTTTTTATTTTCTGATAACCAGAATATATAGGGAACTTAAAAACTAAATTCTCCCAAAATTAATGAACCAATAAAGAAATGGGCAAGTGAACTAAACAGAACTTTCTCAAAAGAAGAAATTCAAATGGCCAAAAAACACATGAAAAAATGCTCACCATCTCTAGCAATAAAGGAAATGCAAATTAAAAACACACTAAGATTCCACCTCACCCCTGTTAGAATAGCCATCATCAGCAACACCACTAACAACAGGTGTTGGCGAGGATGTGGGGAAAAAGGAACCCTCTTACACTGTTGGTGGGAATGTAAACAAGTACAACCACTCTGGAAAAAAATTTGGAGGTTACTTAAAAATCTAAACATTGATCTACCATATGATCCAGCAATACCACTCTTGGGGATATACCCAAAAGACTGTGACACAGGTTACTCCAGAGGCACCTGCACACCCATGTTTATTGCAGCACTATTCACAATAGCCAAGTTATGGAAACAGCCAAGATGCCCCACTACTGATGAGTGGATTAAGAAAATGTGGTATTTATACACAATGGAATTTTATGCAGCCATGAAGAAGAGCGAAATGTTATCATTCGCTGGTAAATGGATGGAATTGGAGAACATCATTCTGAGTGAGGTTAGCCTGGCCCAAAAGACCTAAAATTGTATGTTCTCCTTCATATGTGGACATTAGATCAAGGGCAAACAACAAGGGGATTGGATTTTGGTCACATGATAAAAGAGAGGGCACAAAAGGGAGGTATGAAATTAGGTAAGACACCTAAAATACTAGATAGCATTTGTTGCCCTCAATGCAGAGAAACTAAAGCAGATATTTTAAAGCAACTGAGGCCAATAGAAGAAGGGGACCAGGAACTAGAGAAAAGGTTAGATCAAGAAGAATTAACCTAGAAGGTAACACACATGCACAGGAAATCAATGCAAGTCAACTCCTCGTATAGCTATCCTTATCTCAACTAGCAAAAACCCTTGGTCCTTTCTATTGTTGCTTATACTCTCTCTTCAACAAAATTAGAGATAAGGGCAAAATAGTTTCTGCCAAGTATTGAGGGGGTGGGGGGGAGAGGGAGGGGGCAGGGGGGTGGAGGAGGGGGTGGGGGAAGGGGGGAGAAATGACCCAAACATTGTATGCACATACGAATAATAAAAAAAGACACTCTATCATTTAGTTGTGGCTAATAGATAAGGAATTATCCTCTTACACTTACTTTGTATTTCCTTCAAACAGAAAGAATTGCCACCACCCAATCTCTTGGGAGTTCCAATCGGTTTTCTTTTTTAATCTACTGTTTCAGTTTTCATCCAATATAAAATCCCATCTATTCAAAATGCAGTATTAAGGGACCATTTCTACACAAATTATATCCAGAAAATTCCAAGTAAGGGTAAGATCTTTCTCTGAAATTGCTTGGCACGAACTTCATGCAATGTGGTAGAGATTAAGGATTTAATATGAAACTCTTAGTTCATATTAATTCTGCATTTTTATTTCTGGCTTATAAATCAATGCTACAAAAGTCATTTAATTTCTTACAGTTTTAACTCTTATGGTCTAAGAAATAGATAAATAACACATACTCTACCAACTTCACAGATTAGATTATCCCACTTTTATGCCAAAGTTCAAATACCAGTGTTCTGATTCTAGTTCTCACTATCTTTACCCATCCAGGGGGTAGCTACTGAACAACTCTAATCATCCAGTTTCCTTATGAAGTATGGGTCATAATAATACCTGTGCTTTTGGACTTGGATGAGATAATGCATTAAAAGCTAGTAATAGCTGATAACTAATAAATTTATTAGGAATAGATAGTAGCCAATAAATTATACTATTATGATGGTGAGGAAACAATTTAAGTAGGTGAGAAAACAATATCCCTTTGTAGATTTATAAACTCCTTGAGGATTTAGTTGTTTTGGTTTTGTATATCTTAATCTTCTTTGCCATGTGGCATTGTAATACAGATTGAATAAATATTTTCTTAAAGAAAAATGTTGAACATCTGAATGATTGGATAGTCAATTTGATCATGGTGTATGACTGAGTAAAATAAATCTGACCTAAACTGGAGGCAGAGGTGATTATTGGTACAGTGGAAAAATGGTATTTGAATTGATAAAATACAGATATGAAGAATTATGAAAACAATAGACTGCTTGACTTTGACACAGTATATAGTTGTAAATCATATTGGCAAGTCGTGCAGGGTAGCAAGATGGACAAACAAATGATTCAAACAATTTTTTTGTGGTACTGGGGCTGGAACTTAGGACCTATACCTTGAGCCACTCAACCAGCTCCCCCTGACTGTTTTGTGATGGGTATTTTCAAGATAAGATTCTATGAACTACTTGCCCAGTCTGGCTTTGAACTGTGATGCTCCTGATCTCTGCCTCCTGAGTTGCTAGGATTATAAGCATGCGCCACCTGCACCCAGCAATTCAAACAATTTTTGCAGTAAGATATTGAATGGATTGGGAACAGCAAGGCATGCATATAGTAAAGAAGTTATCCTGTTTAATATTGCCTTTTTAAATAGGTGTTAGCAAAATAACATGGATTTCACTATCTGAATAATTACATATAATTATTTTACTTAAACTATTTTTTCAATCTTATACTTGTCTTATACTTCACATAAAAAAGATTTTTCTTAACTGATATATATCTTTAGGAAAGAACAGTCTTCTATGCTAAATATTTATATATTTTGTATACTTTGATATAGCCAATGAAATCCTCAGAAAATATAGTGTGATAAATTGAAAATATTTATTAGTACATCTTGATAATTCAAAAATATTAATCAGTAGATCGTTACTTTAAGAAAAATAAATGATTTTTCTTAAAATAGTTTCTGCTGGGTATTGAGGGGGGGAGAGGGAGCGGGGGAGTGGGTGGTAAGGGAGGGGGTGGGGGCAGGGGGGAGAAATGAACCAAGCCTTGTATGCACATATGAATAATAAAAGAAAAATGAAAAAAAAAAAGAGCTAATGATCAGAATGTCATAGGTGGTGTTAAAAGAAAATGTGATGAGCACTAAAGAAGCATAAGTGCTTAAGCAATAACCACAAGAATTTCAAGGTTTACTATGCAATGGTGAAATACACCTAAGCAAAAATTATTTACACTGAAAAATGAAATCTATAATTTTCAAAGAGTTTATAATGTGTTTTTTTATTGACTTCCTTGAGTCATTAATTATCCTTTATCCTAATAATACATATCTGATTAACTAAATAGTACTATGATTGCCAAAAAATCTTTAAGACCTTTTAAAAGTAAAACTAATAATTTATAAATAACATATGTTGATGAGAGTGTCATGGGCCTTCAACATAAACAGACTGGTAAGGTGTTTACATAAATCACTTCTCACATATTTTGACACAAACAAAAACAGGTCCTTTTCAAGGCACTGGATATTGATCTGGCCAAACATTTTAACCAAGAAGGTAAGCATTTTCTTGATACTTTTAAGGCGAAATTATATATCCAGAAATAATTGACAGTTGTGTCAAAAGCATTACTATTTCTTCCAAAAGTGTAACGTCTCTAACCATCTGTTGTTGTTGAGGTTTCTTTAAGACAGGATCTGTCTATGAGATCAGGCTGTCCTTGAACTCTCAATCCTCCTCCCTTAGCCTCCTTAGTGCTGAGATTATTGGCAATCACCACCAAGCCTGTCTCCCTAACTATCTTCTTCATAGATAAGATTCCAAGAAATATTTACAACATGTTTCATAGACATACTTAATAAAGCTTTTACAATATGAAATTACTTGATTGTTTTAGTTCTATACTTACACTTTTGGCTAGAAATTTGTCTGTCTTTTCTATTTCTCTTTTTCTCTCTCCCTTATACTCATACATACTCTATACTACCACAAATTTTTATGCCTAAATTGGATGATCATTCTGGAACTATTAAATATTATTTTTAAAATAACTCTTAAAATAATTTTTGTTGACTTTATATTTTTAAGACTGTACTACTTCTGACTCTTAAAATGATCCTGTGCACAAAATTAATATGCACAAAAATTGATAAAATGTTGCTAGTCACAGCCAAGCTTTTGTCCTTACTATCTATTTAAATTCCCTCTAGTTTATCTACAGTTATGCAAATATCAGATAATTCTGCTTAAGATCATGTAAGCAAGTTAACAAAGAGTGGAAAACTGCAACAACATGCTAATTATTAACCTGGTTTAACCAACACTCCTTTTTTAACTGTTGGTCAATGCCCTTGACCAACTTCTTATGTACTCTAGTCCAGCAATTTTTCTTATTTTGGGAAGCAATGACATGTAAAGAATGTACGGATAGTGTTGGATCTCCAGCAATTATCTGTAAAATTGTCTTTGTGTTTATATCAATATTTTTAGGAAGAAGCTTCATTCATTCATTCAAGAAATAATAAGTGACACACACACACACACACACAAAGTTAAAGAGACACAGATTCACTGGAATGAGTAAACTAGTTCATATGGGAAAACACAGCCTTATTCAATACCAATTTCCTAACAAGGTCTGTTTTTCCTTCAAAATTAATATACCGTTTGCCTGTATTCCATAATATCTCTGTGTTTACTTTAATATAACAAGCGTTTTTAATTACTACTTGGAAGTTCATGGGTGAAATTTTGTTATTTGTCTAAGTTAAGCCAAGCAATTTCTGTTTCTTTCTGAGTCCTTCTAAAGAATGGTCTCACACTGGACCCCTTCTAGCCCTCTGGCATCCTGCTGACCTGTGGGAGATTATCAGACTCTTAATTGTGCTCTAGGGCTCATGTATATATGAACTGAGGTTTGGACCATTATCAAATCAGAGTTTCTGGCCTCCATATCGTCTACTTTTTGTGAATATTACTTCCTACTAGTTCTTTGTTCTCACTCCCAATTAATGTGATAAAGAAAATTAGCCAGCTAATTCACGTATAGGAATATTCTTTTAAATACTGAGAAATCTCTACTCATCTAACAAATTCACTCATAGTCTTTTAAATACTGAGAAATCTCTACTCATTTTATCTAACAAATTCACTCGTTAGAAAAAATACTTAGCAAATGACATGCATGTGATAAATGATAATTAGTGTTTCATTCAGTTCATTTCTAAAATATTTAAAAGCAACTTTTTGTATATCATTGTCATGTGGAAAGACAAAGTTTAATAACACACTGCTCATGACTTGATTAAACAGATTGTGTAGAAAGAGAAACTGGCACTGGAATATGGTGGATTAGAGACACTTAGAATTCCTGTGTCCCCAGGAATCAGAAAATCGAACACCAAACTGTAGGAATTGGTGAGTAGGGTGGAAAGGTAAGGGAGAGCAAGAGTAAAGAGTAAATAGTAAAACAAAGGTGAAACCCAGAAATACTGAAGTTTAGATTTATAAAAGCAACAAAGGATCCTAACATTAATGATAAAGCAAAATAGTAGGGAATGGGAAGTATTTCTCCCACAGGGCTGCAATTAAAAGGGAAAAGAAAAACTTCAAGGAAGCTCCATAAGTGGAGAAACTGTCAATCTTCAAGTAAAATAAAGTATAAGACTGAAACTCTACATCCTGTTCAATAAGCAGAGACCAGAGAAACTTCCCCCTGAAATTCCTTACTCACTCCCTGATGATGGTACTGCAGGGGGGACATCATCTTAGAGGAGGTCTTAAAGTCAAACCTCTCAGCTAGAGAGAGCAGAAGACTTTCCCTTGTTACAACTCTAAACCTCAAAGGCTTGCCACTCTTTATTGGCTGAACAAGCTCTATCTAAGAATGAGGATATACCAGGAAACTCTTGTGAAATGCACTCATATTCATGCACACAATCTATTTGGGCAGGAAGTACAAGATGTGAGTCACAAATTGTGCCAAAGAGAGAAGCTGTTGTTCACATCAGTGAAGCTTGCAGCCCTAACTCTGTTAAGGGGAGAGAGATCAACTGAGAGTGAGTGTGAGCCCAGGTGCCAGGGCAAACAATCAGCTGGCGTCCCATTCCTTGCCCATCCACTGCAGACTGTTTTGCCTTGACTGCTTTGAGCACTCTCAGAAGGTCAGAGATTAGTAAAAAGGATATGTTGCTGCTGAATGGTTCTGCCTTCAAACAAACTTTATTCCCATTACCAGAAAAACCAGCTGCCCTACCTACATTGTAAACGGTAAAAAGCAAGCCTGGGGAGTAGATGGAATCCAACCTGTTCTTCTCAGCAAGATAAGGATATGAGAGGTACCAATGAGGATTTTTATTGCAAAAATTTTCAAATTTTATATTCCAATGCATTGGAAAATCTAGAAGAAATTGATAAATATCTAGGTATATACGACCTACTTAGATTCAACTAAACTGATCTGTAATAAGCAATGAGGTTGAAATAACAATGAATTATCTCCTTGAAAAGAAAAACCTAGGATCAGATGGATTCACAAATGAATTCACCCAGAGTTTTAAAGAAGAACCAACACAAATGCTCCTTATAGTGGCCCATGAAACAGAAAAAGAAGGACATTACTGAACTCATTCTTCAAAGTCAGTATTATTATTATTATTATTACTAAAACCAGATAAAGGCAAAGCAAAGAAAGAAAATATAAGCCAACTTCCTTAATGAATGCAGATAACAAAAATTATTTTTTCCTGTTTCTTTTTTCTTCTCTGTTAAAAATTCTTAATGAAATTCTTGCAAACCAAATTGAATAATATATTGAAAAGATAATATGTGATAATAAAATTAGTTTCATTTCAAATATGCAAAGATGGTTCAACATACACAAATCCACAAATGTAATATAACAGGTAAAATAGAATTGGGAACAAAAATCAGATAAATCCTTATATACTGTTAGTGAGAATGCAAATTAGCCACCATGCAAATAAGAATTGATTTTCATCATAAAACTCAAAATAGAACTAGCATATGATCTTGCTATACTACTCTTGTGTATATATCTGAAGGAATCAAGGTTATATACAATAGAGATACTTGCATATGCATGTTTATTGAAGTACTATTCACAACAGCAAAGTTATGCAATCAGCCTCAGTGCCCACCAATAGATAAGAAGATAAAGAAAATGTGGTATAAATACACAATGGAGTATTATTTAGACATAAAGAAAAATGAAATTTTCTCATTTGCAGTAAAATGGGTGAAGTGGAGATCATTATGTCAAGTAAATAAGCAACATCCAGAAATCAAGTATCAGTTGTTTTCTCTTACATGTTCAATCTAGATTTTGAAAAAGTACATGAAAGTAGAATAGGGACTATTTTGGTGGAGCGGACCAGAGGGAAAAAGGAGAGACACAGATATGGTGATGGTTGGAAAATATGATTGATATACACATATGCATGTAAAAAAACATTATAATGAAACTCCTAATTAACAGTAAATAAATAGAATTGTGGAAAATATTACAGAGTAGAATGTACCTCAATAAAGTTGATTTAAAAATAGTAATGATTAGAAATTAATAAATCAATACCTTCCTGAATGTGCTTGAAAGAAAGTAAGAAAGGGAAATTGACATGGAATCAAATAACCATACTATGTTGTAGTTAATGGTCCATTCTGTTTTCAGACTGATTCTTACTTTTGTGTCTGTGGCAGTTTTTGTTTTGTTGTTCAGAGTGACTCTCTTTTAGGAGGAGTTTTTTTTCCCTATTTATCTATAATGGACATTAGAAATCCAGTTTCTGATGTATAATCTCATCTCTTTGAGCATAACTTATTGGACCAACATTGATAGCTGGCTCAAGTAGATTGTCCTTCACAAGTGGTTGGAACTGGAAAATTCAGATTATAACTATAAGGACCTACTTATGAAAGATCTATACCATGTAAACTTGGGGTAAGTACTTCCTATTCAACAGAAGAGAAATGAGATATGTTTGATAGGTTTTTCACTTCCACTGTTTAATTTCACTCTTCAGAAGTTTAATTACACTCTTTTTTATTTGTAACCACAGAAAAGAAATTTAACATTTTGTAGCTGTTTCCTCATCTATAAACAGGATAAGGTAATAATACATACATCTATAGCAATGCTATATATAACCATAGTAGTTATAGTGCTGTATAACAACAGTTATACAATTTAATAGTTCACTGTTTTACTAATAGGAAAACTACAAACTGAGCTAAAATATGTGATATGTTTAAATAGATCTTGGCATATAATAAACAAGCATGAGATGATTGTGATTATTAACATTGGATTTCACAAGATAACTTTAAATTTTTCATTTACATTTACATTTTTTAATTTTACATTTACATTTACTCCTGTTCTGTCCTCATATTCTCTGATTTTGTTGAAGGGAATACATGCAATAGTAAGAAAGACCTAGTGTTTTTGCTAGTTTGGGATAAAGATAGCTATACAGAGAGATTCCTAGCATTGCTTCCATGCATATGTGTATTGCAAGCCACACTGGTTCATCTCTACCAGACCTCTTCACTACTTCCTAGTTTCCTTCTCATGATAATGTTTAATTATTAAAAATAAACTTCTGTAGGAGAATAGGAAACAGCTCAGTGGTAAAGCACTTGCCTGCTATGTGTGAGGCCCTGGATTTAACTTCCAGAACTGCAAGATTAAACAATTAATTAAACTCCATCAATCATTGCAATAGCTTCTATTATTAAAAAACTATAAAAATCCTGTTTATAGAGTTTTATCTTGCATTGGTAATTTAAGAGACATAATTGGAGACACTAGAGCTTGACTGAAAAAAATAACTTGGGAAAATACTACTTTACCTTCCATTTTTTCTTTTTGTTAAAGTCAGGAATTAATAACTAAAATCATTTTAGGATTAAATTATTTAAAGTGCTTATCATCTGCTGTATTGTAAACAAACATCTACTACTAATAATTATGGTATATTTATTATTTCTATAACTTTATTCTGACTTTCTTGTATTTATTGTCAGCTGATTAATTCACTTTATTGTTCCCTAATCTGCAAAAATAATTTTGAATCATTGCATTTACAACTTGAAGCATAGATTTGTGTTTGAGGATCTTTATCTAGTAATTTTGGGTCTCAAAAGTATGAATTTCAATAAAAGAATTAAGTAATTTTATTCACTGTGTGTATTAAATGTCTGATATTTTTACTATTTTTCAAGATTGACAGTTAAAATAGGATTTAATATTGATAACCAATCCTTTCCTTCCAGTTTTTACTCTTAATACATTTCTATATCAATATATATTGGCTATTAGCCACTATTTTTAAAATTTCAAACATATAAAAGAAAATTAGGTATTATGCTAATTAAATAGATGTTAAAATAGTCTCCATTTCTCTATGTGTATCAGATTCTTTTCTTTGTCATACTTGTTTCATTCTACTGATGGCATAATGGTATTCAGAATTGCATGGCTTTATTTGATACTAAATTGTCCCTAGAATTAACATATATTAAAGTATATAAACCAATTTTTCTTCATCCATTCATTGGTTGATGGCACCTGGGCTGATTACATATCTTGGCTATTGTGAATTGTGCTCCAGTAAACATGGATGTTTAAGTACCTGTGTTGTATGTTGACTTACATTCCTTTGAGTATATGCCCAAAGCAAAAGCATATGTTGGTTGTAATACTAGTTTTCTAAGAAACCTCCATACTAATTCAAAGAGTGGATGCATTAATTTAAATTTCTACCAAGAATGTATGAAGGTTCCTTTCCTCCTGCATCCTTATCAGCAGTTATTATTTGTTTTGTTTTCCTTTCTTTTTTTCTTTGTGGCAATGCTGGGATTTGAATTCAGGGCCTCATGCTTGCTCATGACCCCAGTCCTTGTTTGTGACTTGTTTTCTAGATGATATTCATTCTGAATAGAGTGAGATGAAAGATCATTGTTATTTTGATTTGCATTTCTTTATAGCTAAGGATATTGAACATTTCTTCATGTGTGTTTATTGGTATTTGTACTTCCTTTGAAAATGATCTAATTTATTTTCTTATTTATTGGATCATGTATTATATTGGTGTTTAATTTTCTAAACTCTTTATATATTCTGGATATTACTCTCTTAACAGATGAACAGATTCAAAGACTTTGTTACATTCTGTAAGCTGTCATATTACTCTGATAATTGTTTCTTTTGATAGGCAGAAGGTTTTAAATTTGATACAATCTCATTTATCAATTCTTTCTCTCATTTCCTGAGTTGTATTGGGGTAATTGCCTGTGCCTTTATCTTGAAGTGATTTTTCTTTTTTTGTCCTCAAGCAGTCTCAACATTTCAGGTATCAGATTAAGATCTTTTATTCATATTAGGTTGATTTTTTTGTACATGGTGAAAGATAGTGGTCTAGTTTCAATCTTCTACATGTGGATATACAATTTTCCCAGCATTATTTGTTCAAGAGGCTGTCTTCAATATATGACTTTTGGCTCCTTTGTCAAAAAACAGATGGTTGTAGTTATGTGGGCTTATTTCTACATTTTGTTTTCTATTCCACTGGTCTTTGTGTTTACTTTTGTGCCAGTGCCATTGGGGTTCATTTTTACCATGGCTTTGTAATATAATTCATGGTCAGTTGTTGTGATTCCTCCAGTATTGTTCTTTTGGCTCAGGATTGCTTTGGCCTCTTGGGGTCTTTTGTACTTCCATATTAATTTTATAATTGATTTTTCCATTTTTTTGAAAAATGACATTAGGAATTTTATGAGGATTGAATTGAATCAGTAAATTACTTTTGATAGTACAAGTCATTTTCACAACATTAATTCTGTTGACCCATGAACATGGTGTGTGTGAGGGGTTCCACCTTGCAATACCTTCCTTATTTCTTTCCTTCAGCGTTTTATAATTCTCATTGTAGAAGTCTTTCCCCCTTGATTAGATTTAGTCCTAAGTATTTCTTTTCTTTTTTGAGGCTAATATGAATGGGATAGTTTTCCTGATTTCTTTCTCAGCAGGTTCATTTAGAACCTGACTTTCCTGTGTTAATTTTGTATCTTTTTTCTTTACTAAGAGTATTTGTCATGTCTCAAATTTTTTGTGGTGTTTTGGGGGTCTTTTAGGTTTATGACCATGCCATCTGCTAAAAGAGATATTTGGACTTCTTTCCTATTTGTATCCAAATGAAATTTGCTCTTAAGGTTTAAACAGCAATATACTGTTGTTTAAAATAATCAGATCTATTAATAATTAAGCACTGAGAAAAGAAAGAAGGAAGGATGGATAAAAGAAAAAGAGAGAGAAAGAAACATAGGAAGGAGATGAGAGTATGTGTGGTGCTATAGGAAAACTAGAATGACGATGAGAAAAAACATAAAATGGGTAACATAAGGAGGTAAAATGTTGAAAAGAGAAAAAAAAGAGAAAAGCAAATGAACATCTACAAACAAACAAAACAACTGTCACTATCCAAAAATAAGAAATTTAAAAGTAAATTCACACCAGTCAATATTTCTTCCTCCATAGGGAAAGAGATGAATTTCTATCCTAGGCTTTTCTTTTTCATTTAATTTGGGAAAGACAGGGTTTTGTTTATTTGTGTTCCCTCTATGAATGGGTAAGAAATTGGACATAAGTCTGTTAATGGGTTGAGTCCTGACCTGCTTTTTCTGCCAGGTTGAATTCTGGACAGTTTACCTGGAAGGTGTGCTGATGCAGGGACTTCCCTCAACCTGCTCCTTGTAGGGGTATAGGTGACTCCTCCCCCAGGTTGGATCTCTCCACCTCTGTTGGTTTGCCAATGGAAATAAATTTCTAGACCAGTGGCTGCTATCAAATAATTTCTCTGACTTTTGGAGGTTTGCAAGGTGGTGAAAATAGTGCAGTTTTTACTTGCTGGTTAAGGCAAGGGCCTCTATTCCTATTGCCTTAGCTTCACAAATTTCTTAGTATAGGACAAGTTATATTCCTCCCCTTACTGGAATTCAGAGAGTTTGTGTTACAGGTCTTTCTCTGTTGCCACTGCAGAGGACCTCACTGACAATTACACAGCTGTTATTTTGGTGCCTTTAGTCTTTAAATTTGCAGTTGAACTCCTGCAGGAACTTTCCCTGGAGCTATTGTTTTGATGAACCTAAGGCAAAGTTGTACTGCTAAGACAGTAGAACAAGAATATCTTTGGTGTTTCAATATGTATATTTTCAGGCTGTGGTCCTTGCCTTGCATCTGTGTGCGGTAGATCCTCCATCTTGGATTTTAATTTTGTAGAGGGTCAGCATTTGGATTGATCTTATGCTTTTAGCTCCATGAGTGGGGATTCTCCTCCTTCCCTACTATTTTGCCCAGCACTGTGTTTAAGAGTTTGTTATTACTTTTATAAATTTAAAGGTCAATATTTCTGGATTCTGTCTATTTTGTCTACATTTTAATATTGCCTTCCCTTAGTTTTCCTCAGAACAGTCCTCATCCAGAACCACAAATTTGATGCTTTTGCTTCAGGTTTGGGGAAATATAGTAAAATACTGTATGTCTCTAATCCTCCATCTTAAGTCTCCTCTGGAGTCTTCCTAAATCCATTTTTGGGTCCGTAATTTCAAGCACATAGAAATACAATCAATTTTGTGTATTGATCGTGGACCCTGCAGCTTGCTAAACTTATTTATTAGTTATAAAATTTTTTTAGTGAATTTTCGTGATTATTCAGAAGATCATGGCATCTACAAATACAAATAATTTTTCTTCCTTTCAAATTTGGGAGATTTTTACTTGTTTTAATTATTTAAATGTGATGTCTATAACTTCCTGTGTTAGCCTTCATAGATGGAGTGAGAGCAGATAATCTCTGTTCTTGAATTTAGGGGAAAGCACCTACTGTGTTACCATTAAGTATAATGTTGTTTGTGGTATTTCTGATGATGCCCTTTATCAGATTGTAGGAGTTGCCTATTAAGCCTACTGTTTATATAATAAAATAGTGTTGAATTCTGTTGAGTGAATTCTGTCTATAGTTTTTGAGAAAATCATATTTTTATGTTTTCTATCCATTTGATGTATTACATAAATTAATTAGTTGATTTTCATATATTTAATCAGTTTTGTGTTAGTGAGGTAACTCCCACTTAGTAATGATGTACTGTTATTTTATTATTAGATTATAATATATATTAGACAATCATAATATATAGTAGTTTTTATGTATTGGATACGTTATTAGATTTGTTAGTATTTTGATGAGAATTTTCACATCAACCTTTATAAAAGACACTGGCTTATAATTTCTTTCCCATGTGATAATTTGTGGACTTTTGGTAGCACACAGTACTCATTCTGAAAATGGAATTAAATTATTCCAATCTTTTCTATTTTTCTGGAGGAGTTTGGTTTGGTAGAATTTAGTACTGAAACAGCTGCTGAATTTTCTTTGTAGTATAATTATACTGACCCGTTTAATCTCATGACATATTGTGTATCTATCCAATTGTTTCTTTTTGAATGAGTTTCAGCAGTTTGTTTCTTTCTAAGAATTTGCCAATTTTGTCATTATCTAATTATACGATATAATTTTTAAATAAAATTATTAGCATAAATTTATTATAAATAGGGGTTTCATTATAATATTGGCATTTATACATATATAATGTACTTTGATCGAATTCACCCCATCTATATCACTTGTCTTAACTCCCCTCTCCTCCACTCTTTTCAACAGTTTTTAGAGAGTTTCATTGTTATGTTTTTATACATATAGAATGTACTTTAAACATATTTGCTCCCCATTATTCTATCCTTTCCCCATTCCCCACCGACAGATTCCAAACAGTGCCCCTTTAAATTATGTCATATTATTATTAATCATTAGGTGTAGAGTCCACATTTGAGCAAAGATATGCAATATTTGTATTTCCAAGCTAGGCTTGTCTCGTTCAATATGATGATCTCTAGTTACACCTATTGTCTTGTAAACAACACAATTTCATTCATCTTCATTGCTAGTAATACTCCATTCAGCACATCTAACAAAGTTTTAAAAATCCATTCATTAGTTCTCAGGTACATAGCTGATTCCATAACTTGGCTATTGGGAATAGGTCATTGAATGTGGGTATGAAGACACCTCTAATGTATGTTGACTTACATTCCTTCAGACATATGCCCAAATGTAATATAGCAAGATCAAAAAGCAGTAATTTTTTTAAAAAAATTCTTGAGGAGCCTCCAAACTGATTTCCACAGCAGTTGCACAAATTTATATTACCAACAACAGTGAATAAGGCTCCTTTCCCCCCATATCTTTGAAGTATTTGTTGTTTTTTTCCCACAGTGATAGCCATTCTGACAGTAGTGAGATGGAATCTCAGTGTCCTTTGATTTACAATTCCTCCATGGATAAGAATGTTTAGCATTTTTCATGTTAGCCATTTGTACTTCTTTCGAGAATTAGCTTTTCAATTCATCTGTACATTTATTAATTGGATGGTTTGTCTATTTGGTGTTTTTAAAGCTGTTTATATTTTCTGTATATTAATCGTTATTTGTTTAACAGCTTAAAATAATTTTGGGTGTCTCTTCATTCTGGTAATTGTTTCCTTTCTGGAGCACAAGAAATTTACTTTGTTGCAGTCCCACTTATCAAATTTTGCTCAATTTTTTCAGCAATTGGAGAACCATTTAAAAATTCACTGGCTATGCCTGTATCTTCCTGTACTTGTATGGTTATCTTTCAGGTATTGGGAATATTCTCCTGTTGTTTCTACTGAATATGGTTTCTTTGTCATTTTTTAATTGTTGTACTAGGGGTACATTCCGACATTTACACAAGTTCTAACAGTATACAGGACACAGTATATTCATCCCATCCATCATTCTCCTTTCTCTCCCCCTCCTCCATCCCCCATTTCCTGAAATACTTTCAACAGGTTTCATTTTTCCATTTATATATCTGTACACAGTATTTCACCATATTCACCCTCCTATACCCTCTACCCTCATCTCCCTCTCACTGTACCAACAGGTCCCCCAGACAGGACATGTTCTGCCCTCTGCTTTTGTGGGAAAAAAAAGAGGACAGTTTTGTTTTTCTAAGATAACTACACAGGGAATTTCCCTGTTACATTTCCGTGTATGTATGTATTATAACCCAAATTGGTTCATCCCCTCTATTTTTCTCCTCTGAATATATTTTGTATACTTTTGGTTTTCAACCTCTTCTCCCTGTATGTCTAGGTTTCATAGGTTTCACCTATTAATGATATCCCAGAAGTCTTGCATGTTTCATTCATATTTTATAATTTTTCTTTATCTTTATGTGACTGTTCTAATATATCTACCTTGTGTTCTAGCCCTGATATTTGGTGTTCAATTTGATCCTGTTCAACTGAGTTTTTTTTATTTGAATTATTGAGAATTTAATTTCTAGACTTGCAGTTTGATTTTTTTCAAGTTTTGTATATCTTTATTGAATTTTAATTTCATATTTTGTATTCTTTTTCTTTGTGCATTCAACAGATTATTTTGTATTCTCTGATTTATTCAGATGTTTATGCATGTCCTCATTAATATCATTGATCATTCTTATAATCATGCTTTTGAGTTCTTTGATTTTCATTCGTCTTCACTATTGAGTTTGTGTTACCATGGAGATGTTGACATTTAGAGGTGTCAGTTGACCTTGCTTTTCATTTTCTTTTGTTTCTCCATTGGGTTTTTGTATCTGAGGTCAAGTTATTGTTTGGAAATTTTAATCACCTATAGCCTTGCAGTTTATGTGTTGTCAGTGTTTAGACAGGTCTATGTTGTGGCAGGCTTGTGGTATAGTGTCTTACTACTGGACTGGGATGTAACTTGTTAGCCAAGCTATTATCATTTTAATGATTTCCTTTTTTCTCGTGTGTCCTGTGTATGAAATATTTTTTCCTCCAAATTGCAAGTATTTCACCTACATTTACTTCTGAAAGCTTTACAACAATATTTTCCATTTGTGTGTATAATTCACTTATTTTTGTTTTTATATGAGGTTAAACTAGTGAACAAAATTAACTTTGTTTTTTTTTTTTGAGAATGTACATCAATTATTTATTGCTCTGTAAAGAATTATCCCCAAAATGAACAGCTTAAAATAACACACATTTATTATCTCAGAATTTCTGTCAGTCTGGAAGTGCAGCTTAGTGGCCCTGGGTTCATTCCCCAGCACTACCACCATCATCACCACCACCACCAGAAAAAAAAAAAAAAAACTCTTGTCAGCAATCTTGCCATGGTTTAGCACAGTTTTTTGTTTCAGCGTATCTCACAAAGCTGCTACCAAGATGTTGACAATGTAACAAGGCTCACCTGGAGAAGGATCTGCTTCCAAATGTCCACCCTTTGTTCCTTGCCACATGGTCCTTTTCATGTTGCAACATGAAGAGGAGAGTGCATCAACAAGTTGGAAGTCACGAACTTTTATAACCTAGTCTCAAGAAGAAACATTCCATCATCATTCCCATATGCTATTTATTAAGAGTAAATCCCTGCTAGGTTCTGTCCTCAAACGAGGACCCGAATACCAGTGGGCAGGGATGATTGGGAGGTGTGTTAAAAGCCACCTACCATCATGAAGGGATAGCGTTCCTCCTCACCTTGCTATTCCTCCTCACTTTGTGTATGTTTGTATGTGTCCCATGTGAAAAGTATCTGTGCCTCCTATTACAAAGTGTGCTCATGTGGGAAATTTGGGAGGATGTTAGCAACAGAGTAGTTGCCCATGCATATTCACAGGTGAAGGTTTTGAGCTGAAATCTGAGGACTTAAAGATTGAGCACAACACATTAGCACCTGTTTCTCCCAACAAATAAAACCAATGTGACACTAACTATGGATTTAAAGAAGCTATAGTGTGAAAAAAACCTTTGAGTCAGGCAAATATACTTGTCTGATCCTTAAGGCAATATCCAAGCTCAAGTACCAATATCCATAAGAAGTAGACAGCCTTCTATAGAAGAACATTCCTTTCCTGGGCCTTTCTTAGGTATAAACTTATAGGACATGGTGGAGGAAATTCTTTCTAACAGGTAGGAACTAGAACAACCATATTGCACGAGTAAATTATTCTAGTATTATAAGTTGAGCCAATAAATGGATGATCACAAGTTTTACTGGTCCAAAAATTTGACTTAATATCCATTAAGGAAGATACTGGTGCTCCTATGTTTTCTGTTTACCTGTCTTCCTTCAACCATTGATATTTGTGCTTGGCATGTATTTCTTAGGCTCAAGAACTATAAGAAGCTATGTAGTAGACAGAGCAAAAAAATTGGATGTACAAACTGATTGTCTCCCAGAGGACTAGATTCATGTATTGATAGAATATTTTGAGGAATTTTATTTATTTATTTTTTCCTTCTCTAGGCACTGTTGTTCTTTTTTTTGTTTGTTTGTTTTATTATTCATATGTGCATACAAGGCTTGGGTCATTTCTCCCCCCTGACCCCAACCCCTCCCTTACCACCCACTCCCCCCTCCTTCTGCCCCCTACCCCCTCAATACCAGCAGAAACTATTTTGCCCTTTTCTCTAATTTTGTTGAAGAGAGAGTATAAGCAATAATAGGAAGGAACAATTGTTTTTGCTGGTTGAGATAAGGATAACTATACAGGGAGTTGACTCACATTAATTTCCTGTGCGTGTGTGTTACCTTCTAGGTTAATTCTTTTTGATCTAACCTTTTCTCTTGTTCCTGGTCCCCTTTTCCTATTGGCCTCATTTGCTTTTAAGGTATCTGCTTTAGTTTCTCTGCACTAAGGCCAACAAATGCTAGCTAATTTTTTAGGTGTCTTACCTATCCTCACCCCTACCTTGTGTGCTCTCGCTTTTATCATGTGCTCAAAGTCCAATCCCCTTGTTGTGTTTGCCCTTGATCTAATGTCCACATATGAGGGAGAACATATGATTTTTGGTCTTTTAGGCCAAGCTAACCTCACTCAGAATGATGTTCTCCAATTCCATCCATTTACCAGTGAATGATAACATTTCGTTCTTCTTCATGGCAGCATAAAATTCCATTGTGTATAGATACCACATTTTCTTAATCCATTCGTCAGTGGTGGGGCATCTTGGCTGTGGTATAGTGTCTTACTACTGGACTGGGAGGTAACTTGTTAGCCAAACTATTATCATTTTAATGATTTCCTTTTTACTCATGTGTCCTGTGTATGAAATATTTTTTCCTCCAAATCTCAAGTATTTCACCTACATTTACTTCTGAAAGCTTTACAACAATATTTTCCATTTGTGTATATAATTCACTTATTTTTATTTTTATATGAGGTTAAACTAGTGAACAATATTAACTTTGTTTTGCATACAAAATATTTGTTGTAAATACTGCCATCCATGGAATTACATAAATGCCTTTGTGGAAACACACACATATCTATGCATGTTTATTTATGTGTGCAGATGCACATACATATGTATTCTTTGTATTTTGTTTTGTTACTACACTTTCTTCATCATTGTAATTTTTTATTTGTTTTTTAACAGAGCAAGCCTTTCAACTTTGTTCTTTCAAAATTGTTTTGACTCTTGTCTTCTGTATTTTCACTCAAATATTAGATTAAACTTGCTGATATTTACAAAAATGCTTGATGAGATTTTTATTAATCTACACAACAATTTTGAAAATATAATTAAAATTTAAGAATTTAAGGTAAAAAAAATATGAAGTGATATTGTACCACAGAGATAGAGAATATGTCCAGCATGAATGAGGCCATGAGCATAATCTCAACACTGAAGTGTGGTGTGTGTGGTGTGTGTCTGTGTATGTGTGTGTGTGTGTCTATTGAGTAACTCAGTCTATGAGCAACACTTAGTTCTCCTTTTATTAAATTTCCTCATGGTTGTTTAAGCAATGTTTCTAATTTTAAGAATGGAGGTCTTTCTCAATTTCATTAAATTTATTCCTAGGAATTTCATGGTTTTTAAAATGTTATCTGTAACAATGTTTTTAAAAATGTAATTTCCCAATTCATTGTTGGTAGAATACAGCAGCACTATTGACTTTGGACTTTGAATCTTTATTCTGTGATCCTGATAAATCCACTGATATTATAAAATTATATCTCCTTGAAGTTTATTGCATAGAAAATCATGTTTCATACACAATGAGACAGTATTTGGCTTAATCTCAGTGTTATATTTTTCTCTTAATTATGTTGGGAATGACTTCCAAGACAATGCTGACTCTAAGTGGAGAGACTAGACATCCTTCTTTTGTTCCTGATCAAAGGGTAGAATCATTTAGACTATTATTTTAAATTATGAGTTTGGTCTTTTTAATTTTTTTACAAATTTTCTTAATCAAGTTATAAAATTAAGGAACTGTTTTCTTTTCTAGCTTGCTATAAATTTTTAAAAATCATGACTATATGTTGAATTTTATCTCATACTTTTTCTGAAACTATTTTAACATGTTATTTTTTCCTTTATTTTAATATGGAGAATTATGTTGGCTTTTAAATGCTGGGTAATCTTTTAATTCTTGTGTCAATAGCACTATGTTATAATGTATTAATTTTTCATAGATTGTTGGATTTAAATTACTAAATTAAGTTAATAATTTTTCATTTATATTCATGGAGATATTTGTAATTTTCTTTCTCTAGCAATGAGTTTGATAATCATTTTTCTGACCTCAAAAATAAAAGAGTATATTGCTAATTTCCATTTTATGGAAAATGTTGTATAATGCTAACATTATTTTTCTTAACAATTCATGGTAAAGTACAATATGAAAGTTATCCAGTCCATAATTCTGTTTGAGAGAGTATTTTTATCATAAATACAATCTTTTGAATAGATATATATTAAAAGGTATTTTACTTTAAGTCAGTTAAGGGAAGTATTTTCAAAGTATCGATGTTTAGGTATATGAATTTACATCTCAGTTTGTAAATTGTCTACTTCATTGATATTTGCAGTTATATTTATTTTTTAAAAATCTTACTCATTAAGTGTAATATTTTTTGTATTTCACCAGCATTCAAAATTAGAAGTTTACATAACTGATTCTGTATCTTTCTTTTTTTTCCTTTCCCTTCCCTTTTCTCTCCTTCACTTTCTCTTTCTCATTATCTTTTTTCTTCTTCTCTTTCTCTTATAAGATCTATAAAGACCTGGGCAATACTTTAGCTGCATCCCAGAATTTATTTTAAAAATTCATTTATTTATAAGCCTGTCAGTTTTTCTTAAAGTTTTTTCATGACCATGAATTACTTAAGTATTTCCAAACATTTAGGATTATGTAACTTTATTCTTATTATTGATTTAAAATTTATTCATGTTGGGAGTAAAGACTTTGCTGTGGAATATCATAATTTTTAATATCTTAAAATAATTTTATAGAACTAGTTAAATTTTGATGAACATTTTTTGTTCATTTGAAAACAGTTGTCCTGTGGTAGTTAAATACACTATTTTTTACATTTAATTAAGGTTAAATGGCTGATAATTTATATTCTGACTTTTGGTTTTTTTCTAATTTTTCTCTCAATTATTGAGACAGACATGATAAAACCCACAACTACTGATATGGGGGTCTTAACTATTTCCCTTTGCTTGATACCTTTCTTTTCATGAAATTTGAAACTGTTATTAAATGCAATGATATTTTGCCTTGTATACATGACTTGTTATTTGTATCACTAAGAAGTTTCTTTACCATTTGTTTTGCAATCTATGTTGTTCACTCTCAATATAGCCATGAAAGTTCTTTAATCCTTTCATTTCTAATGTATGCATGAATTATTTATAATGCTTTTCTCCTGTAGATGGTATGTAGTTGAGTCCAAGAGATTATAACTGCCTTTAAATTTCTACTTTACTGTTATTTAGTCTTCTAAAGTGTTTTCATTTTGCTCACATTGTGAAGGATGTTTTCACTGTACATGGAAATTTATTGTTTATTTCTTCTTTTTCTATTTTGAAGATACAATTCTTTTGTCATTTGGCTCCCATCGTATCTAATGCAAAATTATGGTATTTTTCATCATTGTCTAATGTAAAGAATATGCCTCTTTCCTCTGTCCACATTCAATATTGTTCTTTTATTTTTTATTCTCAGCAATTTAAAAACTATGCCTTGGATCTGAGTGTTGTTTTGTATTCACCTTTTTAATTTGGTGAGCCTTATATATCTATAAATTAATATTGATATAATTTTTAATGATCTTATCCTTTGTTTTTACATATTTTCTGCTCTATTTTTACTCTATTTCTGGGACATCTATTAACATATGTCTTACCTATAGTTGTTTGTATAAGAAACAATATGCATTTTAAACCAAAGATGGATTATTTTAACTTTACATCTGTCCAGAGTGAGAAATCTGGCCCTCATCCTTAGCTATCCTTTTATTTACTCATTTGTATATGTATATGTGTATATATATATATATATATATATATTACTATTAAAATATTTAATCTATATTACTGTGAAAACAACTTTATTACCTTGAAGGTAGATTCTATGTGGAGATTCTTTGCCTTTTCTTTGTTCTTATAAACTCCACTACTTTTCCAAAGTCACTTAGGTCAACATCTTTTTCTCTCCATCACCTACAGCACAACTACTTCAAACACTTGTCATACTCTTAGACTCTCCTGCCACCCAACCGCCTTACTGATTTTGTTTTGTTTACTTCTGTTTTGAGTCTGGGTCTCACTCTGTGTCATGGGTTGATTTCAAACTGATGATCCCTGCCTCAGACTTTCAAGTGCTAGGATTAGAAATGTGTATTACCATGACTTGCTCTGTACTAATTTTTAATTTATATACATCTAGGTTTCCTCTTTGTGCTATAAAGTGTTTTAGGGTTTGAAAGTGCTTAAGTTCATCCACAATTTCAAGAGCAAACAGAAGAGTTTATTGTGAAAATTCCGCTCTGCTTCACGAATTCAACACTGCACCCTTCTCTCATGGTGCCCCCTCCTCAATAGCTGGCCATCACTGATCATTCAAGATTGTCTCTTTGTTTTTGATTTCCTGAAGTTTGAATATGATATGTCTTTGTGTAGTTTTTTTCATACTTATTCTAGTTTTGTTCTCTGAAATGACTGGATATGGAGTTTACTGTCAGTCATTAATTTTGGAAAAATAACAGTCATTATTTCTTCAAATATTCTTCCTTTGGCCTTCTTTCCTTCCTTCTTTCCTTCTTTCCTTCCTTCCATTATTCTAATTACAAGTGTGTCTTACATATTGAAAGCTTCCCACGGTTCTTGCATATTCTATTCTTTTTTTCCCATTACTTTCAATTTCAGTTTAGAAAGTGTCTATTAATGTACAGTCAAGCTCATTGGTTCTTTACTCAAGTTCCTTACCTTTAATCAGACAGTCTTCATTTTTCTTGAATTTTTTTATTCCAAGCATTTTCTTTTGATTATCTTTTTAGAATTTGCATCTCTTTGCTTATATACCCACATAATCTTGGATCTTGCTCAGTTAGATACTTTAAATCACCAATCATATTTATTTTAAATTCTGTCTGAAAAATTTAAAATTTGTATCCTATTTGAGTCTGGTTCTGATGTTTATTTTTTTTCTTTATTGTATATTTTTCTTTTCCCTTTAACATGAATTTTAAATTTTAGTTGAAGACAAATTCAGTGCATTACACAATAATAACTGAAGTGAATAGGCTTTTCACATAAAGTTTTATGCTAATCTTGTAATTAGTTTGAACAGAATAAGTTTTCTCTATATAGGTGCCAGAGGCTTCAAATTCCTCTCTTATCTTTGCTTTCTCTCTTTTGTCTCCAACTTTTCATAAAAATTGAGTGTGCCTTCCACCTGTTTTAGATATAACCCACTACCCTGAGGATATGATAGTAAGGTATACAAGATACAAAGCATTCTATAATCTGATGATTAAAACTCAGTCCTTCAATGTGACTTTGCCCCTGGATTGTAACCTTCACAAGGTTTTCATTCTTCCCCTAGAAAATATAAGAGGAAGGCTGGAAAAGGTTGGAATTGGATAATTGACATTCCCTCTTTGAGGTAATCTCTGATGGATTCTTCCCTCCAACATCATAGTCCTTATTGAGAGCATGTGAAAATAACAACCTTTTCCTTTCCCTTCCCAGAAACACGTTTTCTCCACCAGAAAAAATGTGTTCTGAAATGTAAACTACATGAAAGTGTGAGGCTGCCCTAAGACTACAAGCCTCAGTAGTTCTCATTTTCATTTTCATAATTTCATTATACTTGATAATTGTTGCTATTGTTATCTTTTACTTCTTTAAGTTTAATGCTGTGCTTGTTGTTAATGTCACTAATTTAATCATATAATGAACTCAAAACATTCAGGTCAACAGGCTTTTGGGTAAAAATAGGAGGCTAAAAATGTTGCATAACCACAACTAATATATAACTTTACAACTGCAATTTTTCTAGCAGTAGTAACATTTTTTAAACTTGCTAAGAAGGTAACTTAGCAGTTGGGCCATGGTCCTCATTGTTTTTATTTTAGTTATTGTTTAGATAGTTTCTCACACTTTTTGCCAGGAACAGTCTTTATATTGATGATCATCTTACCTCTAGCTCCTGCATAACTAGGATTATAGGCACTCACCACCATATCTAGCTTATTTGTTGAGATGAGATCTAGCCAACTTTTTCCCAGACTAGTGTCAAAACATTATCCTCCAGATCTCCACTTCTTGAATACCTGGGATTACAAGTGTAAACCACCATGCCCACCCACAACTGCAATTCTGTTTCAGGAAAGAAACTAACATGCTTTCACCAATGAAGAAAATAGCTTCTGGTTCCACAACTCTATGAAAAGGATATCTGTAGACATCCAGCAACAGAGAAAAAACTGTTCAGAATATTAGAATATGAAAAGATTGCCCAACTTAATGTTGGTCACATTATAGTTGGCAAGTGATCATCAGATAAAGGATCATTTTGATTAAACTATTCATGGTATATTCATATCATTAAAAAGAATTTATGAAGTGAAGATTAGCATAGATGGGTCTCAAGTAGGATAATTTTTATTGGATTGAATATGGTTTTTGAAGAATTAATAAAGGCCAGGTAGAGGTTGTGGGTAGGTCATGAATGGATACATTATTTGTGGGAGAGGGATGTAGCTAATGATGACATCATCAATTGTGGTTTTCCATATGTGGTTCAGGGAACTTCATAAATGATTTAGAAACACAATCTGACTTAACTCTTATAATAAGAATCCACACAGCTATGTCCACCTTATTTTTGACAAAGGCGCCAAAAACATACAATGGAGAATAGACAGTCTCTTCAGCAAATGTTGCTGGGAAAAGTGGTTATCTGCCTGCAGAAAAATGAAACTAGATCCATGCCTATCACCCTGTACTAGTATCAACTCAAAGTGGATTAAGGACCTTAATATCAGACCCAATATCTTCCAGTTAGTGCACAAAAAAGCAAGGAACACTCTGGAAGCAATAGGTATAGGTATGGACTTCTTCAATAGAATGCCAGCAATGAAGAGAAAGGATGAAAAATGGGACTACCTGAAATTAAAAAGCTTCTGTGCAACAAAAGAAATGGTCTCTAAACTGAAGAGACCACCCACAGAGTGGGAGAAAATATTCACTAGCTATACATCACACAAAGGACTAATAACCAGAATATACAGGGAGCTTAAAAAACTAAACTCCCCCCAAATCAATGAACCAATAAAGAAGTGAGCAACTAAACTAAACAGAACTTTTTCAAAGGAAGGAACCCAAATGGCCAAAAAACACATGGCCAAAAAATGCTCACCATCTCTAACCATAAAGGAAATGCAAAGCAAAACCACACTAAGATTCCACCTCATTCCTGTTAGAATAGCTATCATCAGGAACACCACCACCACCAAATGATGGCCATGCTGCAGAGGAAAAAGGAACCCTGATACACTGCTGGTGGGAATGTAAGCTAGTATAAACCATTTTGGAAAACAATATGGAGGCTTCTTAAAAAACTAAACATAGATCTGCCATATGATCCAGCAATCCCATTCCTAGGGATACACCCAAAGGAATGAAACTCAGTTTATTCCAAAAGCACCTGCACACCCATGTTTATTTGCAGCACTATTCACAATAGCCAAGTTATGGAACCAGACAAAATTCCCCACTACCAACAAGTGGATTAAGAAAATGTGGTATTTATACACAATGGAATTTTACTCAGTCATAAAGGAGAATGAAATCTTGTTATTCGCAAGTAAATGGATGGAACTGGAGAACATCATCTTAAGCAAAGTTAGTCAGGCTCAGAAGACCAAAAATTGTATGTTCTTCCTCATATGTGGACTTTAGACCTAAAACAAATGCAGTAATATCGCTGGACATGGGTCACATGCTAAGGGGAGAATACGTACAGGAGGAATAGGGAAAGATAGGAAACCCAAGATTTGAACGTGTTTGATGCACCCACTGTAGTGGAGTGAATAAAGTAATTTTAAACTGACAGAGGCCACTATGAGAAGGTGATCAGGAAGTAGTGAAGAGGTCTGGTAGCGATGAACCAATTTGGGTTGTAATAAACGTGCATGGAAGCAATGCAAGAAATCTGCATAGCTATCTTTCTCTCAAACTTACAAAAATGCTATGTCTTACTTACTATCGCTTATGTCTTCTCTTCAACAAAATTGGAGAAAAGAGCAGAACAGCTCTGCCTGGAAGCAATGGGGGTAGGGGGAGGATGGAGAGGGCAGAGGGCAGTCTGGAGAGATGGCCCAAACAATGTATGCACATATGAACAAATGAATAAACAATAAAAAATTCTTATAATAATCCTGCAAGTTAAGAATTATCCTCTATCTACAAAAGGTTTTATTAAATTATTTGCTTGATCCCAAATAGCTGGTTTTCTGGTATCAGCATCAGGAACAACATTTGAGATAATTAGACTCAATACTCAGTGTCTGACAGCACCTGGAAAGTAGGCTCATGTGGGAGGGAACGTAATTACAGGGCATGCTTATTTTGTTTTTTCATTGAGACTCACATGACTTCCCCATTATTTAGATACTTTTAAAGTTTAATTTGCACAATCACTTTTTTTCTCAGATATTTTTCTTTCCTTTTATTTTGCTTTCAGGATGAGAAATTCCAGCATCCTTTTAGAATCGTATTATCGTGTACTGTTTCTATTATCTACTATGTCAAGTCACATGAATGAATCTTCATTAAGTTTATTCTGCATGTCTGCAAAGTTACAAACAGGTTAACCTACAAATAATACATTTATACTATATTTCTATCTCTATCACAATGTTTGTAAGTAGTTGAAACCTGTGGAGAGAGTGTTCAGGGAAGTCAATAATGCCAGCACACGGTAATGAATGTGTGAGTAACATAGGTATTAATCAGAAGTATAGTTCTTCCCCTATGGGATGTGGAAAGAGGACAAATTTGCTAAATTATAGGAAGGAAGAACATGATTTGAAGCACCTAATGGGATAAGTTAAGGAAAAATTGGAGCAATACTATCCATGATATTAAATAATTATTTTCATGTTCCACATTCTCCCTTCATCCTTTCCATGTGAGAAATCATCAGCTGAGAAAATTGTATCAAGAAATATGAAATATTTTTAGAAAATACTAAGATCTTCACTGATTTTTGAAAGTAGAAAATAGATAAAGAAAAAGCAAAATAAACATGTTGTGCAAGATTAATCTAAGCACAGGTCAAACAAATGATATCATATGGATGCATTCAGAAAATTAAAGAAACTAATATATCCAAATGAAGTATCTGAGACAAAATATGATTGTTGTAAATTTGCAAATCTGGTCTCTTTTTTTGTGAATCATTTCCTTTTTTTTTTTGTGGTACCAGGGCTAGAACTCAAGGCTTTTACCTTGAGCCACTCCATCAACCCAATTTTTTGTGATAGGATGTTTTTAGGTAGGGTCTTGGGAACTATTTGCCTAGGCTGGCTTTGAACCATGATCCTCCTGATCTCTGCCTTCTGAGCAGGTAAGACTACAAGCATGAGCCACCAGTGTCCAGCACTTCCTATTTTTTTAACCCTTTTTGAAGATGATGTAACTGAGAAGTTCAGTAATTCTAAAGGTGCTATAGAGAACGTTTAAAAAATGTCAACTATCTGTACATATAAATGTAGTAATGTAAAAGAAAAATGGCAGCCATATGAGTGATAGAAAGTCATATTGCAGCAAACAAAGCATATAATGATGCAAAGTTATGAAATTCTGGAAATATTCTTTTATGTTCCATGGTTTATTCAAATCATTGGGCAACCATGTAGAAGTTTACATAAAAGATATACAGAGCAATAATAATAATACAGTGAATCTAAATTGTAGCTTTGAAAAGGTAAGGTTAAATGAACTTCTTTGGTCAACTTTAGAATTTTGATATTGTTTTCATAATTGTAAGAATAGATTCTCTTTCTTAGACATTAAATAGATGAATTTTAAAGGAACTAGGATTGATTTATTCTACTTCTTTCTTAGAAATAGGGTGATAAATGATACAAAAATGAGAGGCTGAAATATATGAGCAGATTATAAGTTTAGTGTTTCATAAATAAGTGTATATGTGTGTGCGTAAGTGTGTGCACATCTTATATAGGTATAGGTAGTTTTGCTATTCTTTTTTCCTCTGCCTCCCAACATAATAAATATAAAAAGAAATTATAGTTTATTTTCTGCCTTATATTTTATGCAATTGGAAACACAATTATGCTTAATGCAATACCACCTTTATTTAGTTATTAATATTCCTATCACTCCAAATAAAGTTTCTGACCCATTAAGCACTTTCTCCCCATGAGCCTTTTCCTCTGGCCCCTGGAAATAACCAATTTTTCCTGTCACTATTGATGTATCTATTCTACATATTTCATATATATGCAATCACATAGTATGTGAACTTTCACTTACCATGTCCTTTCTAGGTTTATTCACATTGTACCATGTACCAGAACTTCATTCCTTTTTTATGGATGAAAACTTTTTCATTGTGTTTATACATTACAATTTGTTTATTCATTTATCTTTAAGGGGTATTTATTCTACTAATTCATTTGAAAAATGAGTTATAGTTTTGATCGCATAAACAAGTTTAATTAGGGAGATTGATATCTGGATCTTTCTATCTTTCTCTTCCATGTCCAGTGATGGAAAGAAATTTATACCCATGAAATAAATTAGGTCCTACCCTAGAGACAAGCATAGTAAGGTAATGACATTCAATGGAGGTATGAGGGTTGTGTCACTTGAGAATTTATTCTTTATATAGTGAGCATTAAAAATACTTATCTTATATGTTATTCCATTCTTATATGTTACCAATGATATGTCCTTCTTTCAGGTTGTCCTCACATTTAAAGAAATACTGGTATAGATAAAAACTATTAATTATTAGATTGTGTGAGTCTGTCAATTCTGCCAGACATTACAAAGACACACATATTTCTGTATAGCTATCCTCAACTCAACTAGCAAAAATGCTTTGTCTTCCTTTTTAGGCTTGTGTCTTTTCTTTAACAAAATTAGTAATAAAGGCAGAACAGGACCTGCCTGGAACTGGGGTAGGGGAGAGGAGCAGGGGGGAGAAATGACCCAAACAATGTATGTACATGTGAATAAATGAATAATTGAAAAAAGAATAAAGAGATGAACAAGGAGCAGTGCAAAAAGAAGCAAACTACTACCTCTATCCTTACAAATATAATCAGTAAAAATGGAAATATAAGTAAATAAAAAGCTAAATAAAGCTCTCCCCAAGGATCAATTGGGAAGGAGAACCCTCCAAGTAAACAGAAAGTCCAAAAGCTAACTCAAATTATCTTTCCAACCTGTATTCAGTTAGAGCCAGCCTTCCTAAATAAGGAATTCATTTGTTCCCATTTGTATCAGTTTACCAAGAGAAAAATACAACACACATACATACACACACACACACACAATGTGTCTTTTCTCATTAATAGAGAAAATGCAAATTTTACTCATGGAAAAAATAATGTAACTAAAATTTCTCCAGAGATCAAGTGACTAGAAATCAACCCAATGGCATCTCTTTGCTTTGTTTAGCCACCTTTATTATACTCATGACATCTATATCACGACCCTTACAAACAATAGCAAGTAGTTTCAACTGAATTTGGAGAAATTCTTTGGTGTGTTGAGTACTCTTAGAAAGTGGAAATAATGGTATTACTTGATGGATCTAGGATTGAACTCTAGATCCAGACTTGAAGTTTAGAGGTATAGGTTGAGAGCAATCGTTAGGATGGATATGGTAGTCAAGGGCCAGTTTGGAGGCCCAAAGAAGCTTCAATCCACATTGAAGGAAAAAATTGTTTGGTGAGTTTAAGTATGTACATTGAATGTGATCCACTTGTTAATATAGATGGAGGACATGGCTTAAATATGTGAACTGACTATTTTCTCCTTTCTGACTTTCATATTCTATATCAAATTCAGAATCCGAAGAGCAATTACAACTCATATTTATTGAACATTAGGCATGTACCAGTCTTAAGTATATTTTATATTTCATCTAATTTAACCTTCAACATTATGGTAGTTTTTATTATCTCATTTTTGTGTAAATGAGAAGTAAAAAGACTTTTCTAGCTGAAATTAGCCAATTTTCCTATGATCATAAAATTAGTATGTAGTGGCAATGGAATTTGTACACCAGCATCCAGGAACCCCTAACTACATCTTTAACATGACTTTTATATTGTATAGACTCTTTGTGTGTGTTCAATGAATGAATAACGATTACTGAATCTATCCTCAGATCAATCCTCCAAGATTCATGTGTTGGAAACTTAATCCCCACTGCAATAATCTTGAGAGCAATAATTTTGGGGGAGGTGTTTAGGTCATGAGGACTCCACCCCTATTACTGGATTAATGTACTCATAAGACAAGTATATTCCCCTTCATCTGCTCTGCTATCGAGGACATGGTGCTCTCCCCTCAGCACTGAAGACACCTCTTAAAAGCAAAGAAATAGAGCCCCAACCTACAAATGTGTCAATCTGAGACTTCCTAGCCTCTATGGCTGATATATAAATTGTTTTTTACAAATCACCCATAGCAGATCTTCTGTTCTATCAGCACAAAACAGACTGAGACATGAAGCATGTTGATCCCCTGACCTGTTCCTACCATATCTATTGACATTCTTCTAAAAATGGCTTCTCAAGCATGACCTTTCATTTTGTAATATGCAAAAGGTTAAAATTGAACCATAACCTTTTAACTGTGTTGTGTAAAAATAAATTTAATCTGTAAAATAAAAAGAATACTATAAAGACTTTGTGCTATTAAAAAATAAAGAAATAAAGAAATACTGGTATAGATAAAAACTATTAATTATTAGATTGTGTGAGTCTGTCAATTCTGCCAGACATTACAAAGAAGTTTGAGAATCACCATTAAACTTATGTTACAATACATCCTTGAAATTATAGGAATCTTTTACATTTGCAGATATAAATATATTTATTTATGTACCCCAAACTTACTGGTGTTTTCAAAATCACTTCAGGATGAGTGAAAGAAGATGTAGGTTCTAAGATATGCTGTCAGTATATCATGTTGACTGCTATTAACCTTTGAAATTTACTCATTCTCTAGGAAGTGGAATTAAAGTTAAAGAAACTGAGTGAAATGCTGCCAAAATGCTAACTCATATATCTTGGGAGTACAGTGGTAGTTTTTATTAATTGTGAGTTTAACACAGAAGTTGGATATCCTGTTACTCAAGACATCCGGTTAATTTTTAGGTTTGTGGTGACAACACCAATATGAACAGTGTTCATTAAAATTTAACAGATTTTAAAGTTTATTCTAACTCCCTCATTTCTCAAAGCCTTGATTTACTTACAAGAGAATAGTATGCTTTTATTTTTAATGTTTTTGCTGAACTTTTTTTCTTTTCAAATGTGTAAATTTCTTGAGAATATTTTGAATATTGGTATCTAAGAAAATGATCTGAGAAAACGCTCGTTCAATATATGTTCCTTACCATTTACACACTACAGTATCTTTCTAAAAGCCAGGCTTTTAGCAATTAAGTTAAAAAGCTCTTGAAAAGTATTTTATTGTACCAAACACATTTAAAAGTAGTTGAAAAACTATGATAGTCAAATGAAAAAGAACACATTTAAAGAAAGGAAAAATTTCTCATTCTGTGTCAAATTGTTTTCCACCTCATATTTTATAAGAAACTTAACAGTTCTTACCTTTTCACTGCTTTTTTGTAACTATTGGTATCATTCAGTGGCTAACTATAACAGAATTTTTTCTTTCTGATAATTAACTGTGATAAAAATAGGATTTATTGAGGGAGATGTTTTTTAGTGATAAATGTATCAAGAATTACTCCAGTTGCTTTCTTAACATTCACAATATTCTCTTGTTATGTACAAGAATTTTTTTTAATCTTGCACTTCCCTCAAACTTCTGACAGATCAGCCCTTGAAGTGTAGAGAAATAGGAAGTTATCAGAAAGCCAAAATCCTATTATTACCTCTATTGAAAAGGCAAACCTACCTATTAATCTTTTTACCATCTTTTCCATCTCTATTCTAAAATAAAGGTATCTTTTTCACCTACATTTTGTTACCCAGGCCCTCACATATTCAGTCTCCACTACCAATCATCCCTTCTCTTATTCTATTCCATTTTTTCTCTCTAATAATCAAGTATTTTTCATTACAGAATTTTAAAATATATCAACCACAGCATTAAAAATAATGAAGATAGACTTTCCAGTCTTTGATCTCATTTACCTTTTCAAAGATAACTTTTTTTGAATAAGAGAAATTTGAGTTTACTTTCTCGATTTTGTCACTTATCTATCACTGGATAATCAATTCTTTCAGAGATGTTTAGATCTCTTACTCCATTCTAATCTGTCCTGAGATACCATGTCTTTAAGTGTCCTGGAAAGTTTCTTATTTTTCTGACATGAACTTTCCCAAGCTTTTGAACTTGTTGGTCATTGTCTCCATCTTTAAATGCTTTATATATTTGTGTAGTTGTCATAGCACTACCTTAACAAAATACCTTCTATCTCTTTAATGTACCTTCTCTTTCTCTTCTGAAGGCTCGTCCTCCTTCACCAAACCATTATAAGTGGAAGATGTTCAATTATTTTCTTCATATCTCCTCTCTTTTCACCTCCTTTAAGTAAGTAAACCCAAGACTGTGACTTTAATTTTCATCATTATGCAGGATTTACACAACTTTTTGCCCCCCCTCAGCATCAGACGTATGTACCCTACTACCTATGTGAGAATTCTACTGGATATCTCAAGATTGATGCAAATTAAACTTTTCAGTACTGAACATTACTATTTTACCACTTGAGTTTGGTTCTGAGTACCATTTCATTTCAGACAACTGTAGTGACATCTATTTCATTAAGTATGTCAGTAATCATGGGGCTATCCTTAAACACTTCTCTCTTCCTTTCCATCTATGTGTACTACACATAGCCTTACTGGTTTTACCTTGTTAGTAGCTCTGTTTCTCCACTCTTTAACTGTGGTCCAAATTACGGTACTTCATCATATAAGCACAGCAATAGCTTCCTGAGTTAACTTTTTGGATCATTTCATGATACTTTTATTTTCCTTTCCTAAAGAAATGAGTAATCTGTCCAAAACATAAAGCCAATCATATGCTTAAAGTAATTCTAAGAACCTAATAAAAGTCCACGTTATGTTATGATTTATATTTATAAGCTACCTATATCTCTAGTCTTATTTCACAGCATACTTTTCCTGTTTTCATTTCAGTAATGCTGGCTTAGATCCAGTTTTCCAGAATGAAACCTATACTCCTTTCTAATACAAACTGCTACATCTTAACCTTCTCTCAACTTTTGTTTTTATGTAGTTACTTCCAGCATTTTCTGAATCATAGCCTTGCTGATCATTCTCAAGGATAGCTTCCCTTTTTACACTGACTAGGATAACTTTCTTTATTGCAAGCTTGAAAATGGTAACTCTCATTCCAAGTGCTTTTTTATCTAAAGTTTCAACTTAAACATTAGGTTATTTCATTGACATCTGTGTTCCCTATAAACGACGTGAGACCAAATTCTGTGACTCTGTGATCACCACAGTAGCCCCAGTACTTATTCCAGTGTCTAGGCCCTTAGTAGGCACTCAAGAAGGATTCACTGTATGACAAAATAAATGAATGAATTATAGGCATTACACTTAGGAGAAGAGAAATTCTGAAACTCAGAATCTTCATTATAATTATTAGCATGATAGGAATTCAAGTTAAATTAATAATAATTACCATTTCTAAATTTATGACAGCATTATTACTATTCATACTGGTGACTGCATTTGATACAAGTATTATGTAGGTATAACCTGTTAGAAAATGGTATGTGATGAAGACAAAGTGGGAGATCTTCCAAGAAAGGTGTTGAAAATGATTAATGAATTACAGGGATTGATTCATGTGGGAAGACTAATAATGCTTAATTCATTATTGCATTTGAAATAGCACTCTCTATTCACTATGCCAGAGCTTGGTGTCTATATTCTGCCTTTTCTTTTACTATTTTAATTGTGGCATATATCATCAAATTAGATTATTCTTTCCAAAATAAAGCAATTATATCTTAAAAATATGACTCAGAAGTGCTCTAAAGGCAATAGGAAAATCATCTATAATTACTGAAAGCATGCAAATGCCAATTTAGGATAAAAAATATTTGGCAGGAGAATTAATTCTAGAATTAATAGAATGAAATGAGACTTGGAAAAACTTTAATCAAACATAAAAATATTTTTGAAATTACTGTTTTTCTAAGTTGAATGAATTCTCATCATGTCTGTTATCCAACAATTTGAAGAAAGAGTCAGATTAAAATTATATTAAAGTCATGATCTAAAATGAAAAAAATAAATAAAGTGAAAGTAAAGCAAATAAAGAAAACATAGTGCTGTTCACAGTCTTTTACTTCCAAGCCCCCATTTCCTATAGGTTCTACACCTGTAACAATTATAAGCATGCACTGCATTTTATTCTTTACATTTGAAAATTAAAAGCCCCTAATGGCAGGATATTACTTGTTTTCTTAAAGGAAAGCAAAGTAAAACAAACTAAGAAAAACTGCATTCAACAAGAGACATTTGTGACTTTGGATGAAGATGCAAATGTAGTACTTTTAACTTTTAAAAATCATTTTTTATGGTTGTGCTGGGTAGGGGTACATTGTGGCATTTACAAAAGTTCTTACAATATATTAAATATATCCTACTTGAATTTATATATATCAGTATCTAAATATTCTTGACTGTACTGCTCACATTTTTCTCCTTGCCATATTCAGTTCAAAGTCTCATCCTTTTCATTGTATAATAAAATGAAATATAATGGAATATAATAGATTCATTACAGTATAGAATCACTCTATAATGCATATATGAATGCTGTATTTCTCATGTAAAGTAAATCATTTTCTAGCATTCTCCTTAGACATCTAAGAAGACTGTATTACCCTGACTTATATTCAGGTGTGATCAGGTGACTAAGCACATAGCAGGAAATAGAGAAAAAGGCACATGTGCAACTTCCACCTTACATTTTAAGAGGAAATTAGGGTCTTTTCCTTTTTTCCACAAGCAAATAAAATGGCCTTGGAAGTCCTCTGTGAGTGTAGAAGACCTTCTTTCCTGGATCTTAAATGTTCCCATGAATTATAGCTACCCATTGATATTGTAATTTTGGAGATTGAAATCAGGGCCTCACTCATGCTTGTCCACTGATAGATCACTTACTTCTCTGAATGCACCCTGGTGGAGAGATGAACTGAGTATTTTGGTACTGCAAGTAGTCTTTTACCCCAATTAATATATATGTGAACAGAGGAAACAAAATATGTTTGAAATCTCTTTATGTATCTGTAGTTTATACTCTAAACAAATCTAAAATATGCCAAATTATAGTTACATTTGGGGATTGAATTTGGTACCAGGAAGTAATGGAAAAGTGGGATTGGGTAGCCTGTGGCTTTACTGAGATAAACTTTATGGCAGTGTACCGGTCTGCTTATTTTGCCTTTTAGAATTAAATATTTGATGATGAAATAAAGTTGTCACTTGAAATTTAAAGTTTTCATTTAGTCCTGAGTTCTTGGGCTAAGTATCCACAGATTACCTAAGAATGACAGATCTTTGTGGTAAGAACTTTCTAACCTTGTATCAATTTAAATTAATTCTCCAACAACAGGATAAGGTTTATGATCAGTGATTGAACACTGTTTTGTGTGAGGGGACATACATCCCATGCTCCATAGGGAGTTATTGAATTTCCTGACCTTAGTAACTTCATCAGAGGTTCACTGTTTCCGTTTAACTCTCATTTTACCTAGAAGGAGAGAGATGTTAAATGTTCTTTTGTCTGTGTTGAATGCTTCCTTGGTGCCATTTTGTGGTATTTGCAGGCCTCGCTGACATTATCAAATGGATTGACATTTTAAATATTTGCAGTGCTCAGTGGGTACTAATTCAGCAAAGGTGAACCACAAGCTTCTTTCACCATGGCACAGCAAGTGATGTGTGTCTGTTTAATCACAGCAGCTGAAATGAGATCAAAAGGCACTGTGCTGTTAAACTCCTAAAACTGCTGTCACTGCAGACACACCTGGAGGGCCCCTTGAAGGGAGAAGTTAAGCAGTGAAGAATCTACTTAGGCCTCAGGCTTAGCTGAACCTATTAACCCAGCTAGCAGGAGAGTATCTCCCAGTACATGATGTTGCCATATTTCTAGCAAATTCTTTATAGGTCTAGCTCAATCATTTGCAGGCATCCCAGAAATTTTCAGTTTTCTTTTTACTGTAAATTGAAGTTTTACTTCGATGTGTTGTCAGAGTTCAGAATCCAAATATCCTAAAGAGATGAAAAATATAAATCATTTTACACATTTTCTGTCACAAATTTTGGGGAAGTTGGTCCAAAAGCAATTTTAGTGAGTAGGAGATATTTCTGCAAACTTTGTGGCTGTTGAGCTTTCATAGCACATGTATTATTTACCGAGTCCACAATGACAAATGTTAAAATATCAGTGAACAGAAAGACTACTTAAAATTTTATCCTAAACTTTTTTCCTACAAAGCATGGATTTTCCATTAAATCCCCATCAAAATATCACTTGCATTTTAGATTAAATTAAATATCTGTAGCTCCCAGCAGTTTCTCACAAATGAAAAAGAGTTTGCAATAATATTTTTATACAAATTCTGGTTTACATTAAATACATATAACTGTAGAAAAATTCAGTGTTGCTTTCTCATCTTTCTTAGGAGGCTTTGGATATTGTTATCAATTATATGCAAGTTTGTCAAATATATAAGTACTGAAAACATCAAAGTTCCATTTCCTCTTCTTCAACTTGCTATGTGTTTAGACTTTATTTAAATAGTCAGAAAGACATAAAGCTTGGAAATTTTGTTTTGAATGAATTGAAGAACTCAATATAAGTCATAGTCTAAGCGTATACAGTTTATTAATATGGCAGCGTGAGTTACAGCAATACAAATATTTTCAAAGGTAATTCAATGACTTTGTTATACAATCAGTTCAGTTTGCTTATCATTCTAATACACTATAACATCTTCATGTTGCAGGCAATTTGCTTGTATCTCTTCAAATAGCCTCTTTTTTTCTGGTTAAGAAAAAAATTAATAAAGTGGTGAAAATGAACAAAAATAGCCATGGAGAGGTGTGAAATTTGTCTTGATTTTTCTTTTTTTACATTGACACCACTCCAGGAAGAAGTCTCAGAAACATAGCTTTACAAGTATTAAAATAGTGTTAGTAATAATGATAGCAAACTCTCATTTCAGATCATGTTGAACATACTCATTCACTATGAACTTATATAAACTTGTCAACGACATGTGAGACAAATAATTTTCTGTATATTTACAGATGAGATGCAGAGAGGTTAAGGAACAGTTAGCCAGACGAGAGAAAGATTGATGCATGAGTAAGCTTGCTCTGATTCTATGCTTCTGGCTACTCGGCTAAAGTGCAGGTTCAATAACCAGAAATATTTTCATGTTTCTGGACCTACTTTGTGAAAAATTGTATTTTGTTGTTCCCCACAAAACACAGGCCCAGGCTGTTTGTGTATTTCTTAGCCTTGGTCATAATTTTTAATCTAGCCATAAATTCCAAAACAGAAAATAATAGTAAAGTTAAGATCAGGTGTTACTGTTACAGAAGGATTTGATTTAAAGTGTGTCAGTACTAAAGTTTTTCTTTACTTTCATCATGTTTTTTGTGTGTTTTCTTTTATAAAAGTGGTCTTTAAATATTCAAATTATATTTCTTACACAGTCTACTCTTGCTGTCACTCTACCTCACCCAAATCTCTTCTATTCTGGCTCCAGAATTAAAATAAAATGGTAGCACATGGGATTATAGAAGCAGAAACTCAGGGATTCATTAGAAATTGACCTGGCTTTATGTTAAGGAACAGAAGAGACACCCATAGATGTAGAGTTGAGTATCACTCTGAGACAGGATGTTTTCTTCCCTTGTGTCCGCTGAATCTTATTTCTGTTTCTCCACTGCTTCTCTGAAACTTAGGGCCATCCTTTTGCTCTCACCTCTACTTTTCCTTAGAATATTGCATCCCTGGCATCTTGTCATGGGAGAAATGTTTTTTTTTCGTATCTGTGGACTCTCCTCTTCTTGTTATTGGAAAGATCTCATTGCATTTTCTAGACTCTTTTTATTCTTTCATACTTGAAACCTCTATGTTCAAAATTCCTGTCATAAGACCTACCTACTTACCATTCTTACATCTATAGAACCTGAATTCTTTATTGTTAACTTTTGTGTACTTCAGTAACTATGCTCATTTCAGAGTCTGACGTGTCTATTACTATTCTCACAATTACAATATATACCTGACTGACTTAACCCACTCAAATTCTTGACCTTATCTCCTTCTAAGACTTTATTACGCCATGTCAACCACTAATTGATTAAAACTAATTGATTAAAAGTTAGTTGTCTCAATTTATGTTTTCACAGAAATAGAAAACTGTACAACAAAATCTCTTTCACAGTTTGCCTTAAATTTGTTTTGACATTAAATACACTGATAATTTACAAGTCAGTTTTTCTTGTCATCATGGTTTGTATTCTTTTTCATTCTTACACTTTCTCTTTATCCATTAATGTAAATGAAAAATGTTAAACAGCTTTCATGTCAGAAACTCAGCAAAAATAATCTATGCAAACATTCTGTGAGAATCAGATGTCTATATAATATTTACTTTTTATTTTTTATTATTGTGCTGGGGGTACATTGTGACAGTTACAAAAGTTCTTCCAATATATCAAATACATCATAGTTCAATTAATTCCCTCCATCATTCTCCTTTATGCTCCTTTCTCCCATTCCTGGAATAGTTTCAACAGGTCTCATTTTTCCATTTATATACATGTATATACAGTATTTGCAGCATATTCATCTTTCTACACCATTTCCCCACATCCTCCCCTCTCCCTGTATTACCAATACCCCAGACAGGACGTGTTTGGCCCTTCTGTTCTCTGATTTTGTTTTAAAAAAATGACATTTTTCTTTGTTTAGGCTCTCACATTAATTCAGTAACCCTACACCACAGTGCCAAAAATGATCACCATTTTTCTAAGCCAATGATCATTATCTGTCCTCCCCTTATTGGAACAAAGAAAAATCCTCTGTACCACTACAGAATATTTTTATACTGTTTCTATAATGCCACATTCTTTTTTTTGCATTTTTATAATCATCAAACCTCCACAGATAATCCAAATATATATATATATGTAAATTCTCCTAAAGAAAAATAAAATGAGTTAAATATTTACACTGTGTATTAAGTCACTAATATGGCTAAGATATGAAAACTGAGCAAAGGCTATACCAGCAAACTATAGATCGATCCTATAGGGATCCAACATAGTAAACTCACTCAGTTGCTCACTTCATCATTTTCATAATCTATACATATATAGAGAAGGCAAATTTTAAAAGGATATGAATGTGGTAATAAAAATTAAACTGGAGGTTACTGCTATGGTTAGGAATACTAAACCACTGGACAAAAGACAAAGGAGCTCCTCTAAGATATACTTTAAAAAAATCTTATTCTGGATGCTGGTATTCATATATATATGTATGTTTGTGTGTGTGTGTGCATATTTTTTTAGAAATCTGGATGAGTATTGAAAATCTTCAACATTCTATAGATGGGGACACAAAGAAAGAGAAATGTAGGTCAATCATATCCCATCATTTATCTGTTGTACCCTCTTCGTCTAGCTCTGTTAATGCTTTCTTAATGGATTCCTTAGAAAATCCCTTTGTGTTAGTTGTCCCAATTACTCCTTTTTAAAAATGACCTCTCCTAAATAAGATACCTATGACATGCTGTAGATTTTTATTTCCAACTCTTAAGCATTTCTCTCTGGATCCTTTCCTGGATCTTCATTAGCACAGAGAATCTAATTAATAAAAAGATGTGGAATAAGTGGATGGACTTTATTACTTGCAAACCTATTCCTTCTAGAAGTGTAAGGAGAATTATATAGGTTAATCACTTTTAGAGCTGAATGCTTTTCCTCCATACCCTTCTAATGACCAAGCCACTCAGTCCACTTGAGTATTTCAGAGAGGAGTACCTCTTCATCTCCTAAACCAGAGCATCTTTAGACCTAAGGGTAAGAATTACATTTTATGTTAACGTCAAAAACTGAATCTGAGATTTCTCAAAGTCATATCCTACCTTGCCTATTGTTTAATCAACTAGCATATACTGGATTCAGCACATAAGTTGAATATTTACTAAATGACTATTGCTTAAAAGAAATAATTTGTTGAATGACAGATTTATGTTTGATTTCCATGTAATAAAATAATTAAATTAAATAGATGAAAATAATCTAAATATAGACATAATTTCAAGCTCTCACAAAAGAATGCAAGCAAATTTAAGTTAAATTATAATTGGATTGGAAGAAATGAGGTATTTTCTGAACACAGACAGATCATTTGTAGCAAATGCAAAGTAAGTCTTTTATCCCTCAGGGAAGATACAGCATTTGATCCATTTTTTTCATGATTTATTACCTTTCAGAAGCTTTTCTTTCACATAAGCAATCACTTGCAGGGTAGAAAGAAAAGGATATCTTATGCAGAGTGTGGATAAGGAAAATAGGTGGAAAAGTATGTTAAAGAAAAGTGGAAAATCAAAAATTAAACCACTTAAGTTTATCAGACTTGAGGAATTTATTAACAATGACAAAGAACAAATAAAATGAAAGACTCATCCAAGAAACAAAAGAGCATAAGAAAAAATTCTTGCTTCATCTAAAATACTACCTTAAGAAGGCCATCACAGAGTATGTTGAACATACTACATTTTCTTCCTCCTATACTAGTTTTGAATTATAGAATACAGAAACATTTCAGTGGGAAATATAAAATAAATTTAGAAACAAATGGTAAGGCATTATGAATATGTTGTAGGCACTAAAAGCCCAGAAATTGCACATTCAGAATTATAACAGGAAAAATGATGCTATGACTTTATTCTGTGACAAAAATAATAATAGACTATTATTTTCTTTAAATTTCCACTTCCTTTGCCTTATGTCAGGTTTAGAAAATAACACAGCATCAAGGCCAAGAAGTTTCTGTAAATGAAATTTCCCTGTGGGCCACAGAAAAATAAAACTTCATCTTTTTAACATTCGTATTTCTTCATTATTTCATGTTAACCTGAATTTGACTATAATATCTTAAATTTGATGGTTTCTGCTATTTTCTGAAATGGTAAAAAGAAGAATAAAATAGTGATAGTTGGTAAGTTATGTTCATTTTTTCTTTTGCTTTTTTATCTGGTGAAAGTCTTATGGCTATTATATAGTCTCTCAGTCTGTATTATTCAGATGATAAAAGATGATAGTGAAAGAATGCTAGGATATTTTATGTTTAAAATAATTTACCTTTATTGAAATTTTGTTGTTGGGACTGAGCTGAATTTCATAAAACAAAGTTCACTCTATTTTTTCAATCTATCAATAAATAACGAATGTCCTTATCCTTAAGCTTCACATTCAATATAAACATTCAACTACATCTCATCTTGTGGTACAGTATATTCCATCAGTTGCCATGTTAGTCATACTTTGCTGTGGCAAATACCTGAGAGGATCAGTTTAAAAGAAGGAAAGATTAATTTTAGCTCCCAGTTTCAGAATTTCAGTATATGGTCGACTGGCTGTGTTACTCTGGGTCTGTGGTAAAGCTAAGACATCACAGCAGAAGGACAAGGCAGAACAACACTGCTCATCTCCAGGCTGCCATGAAGCAGAGTGCAATGGAAAGGGGCCCAGGATTAGGTATATTGTTCTAATGCATGCCACCACTGACCTAATTCTAATTGGGTCCCACCTCCCAACAATACTGTCATACGATATTTGTCATTTCCTTGGGCTGCAACTAATGAGAAGTTATTGTTTTATAGTTTCTTAATGTTTCAATGTCTTTCCTTGCAAAATACTTTGTTCATTATCACCTTAAAATTGTTAGTTAATGATCAATGGCATTTTTATTTACTTGAAAGTGAGCTAATAATTTCTGATTTCCTTTCTCATGAAAATGTCAGTTTTCTAAAACATATTAGTAACTAAGAAACTTTCAGTGGTCACTTCTTTTGCCTAATGTGGCAACTAAACATCAATTCTTAATAATTAAAGCCACCTCTTGTCAAAATAATACATATAATTTTCCTTCTGTGTATATATAAAATAAGGTTCCCCAGAAAAACAGAAGAATTACACATCACATACACACTGGCACTCCTCCCCACCCACCCACACACTATGGTTTCAATGTCCCCTTTGAAACTCATATTAAAATTTAATCTCCATATTCATACATATGTTGATGGTATTTACAAGTGTGATCTTGGGGTGTGAGATGGAATTAGATAATGCATCTGGATGGGGTTTCAACAATGGAATGGTGGTTTTGTAAAAACGTAAGAACAGACCAGAAGAGACACATGCTTGCTCTTTTTCATCATGCTATGTTATTTAACATGTTACAGGAGAGCAGGAAGGTCCTCATCAGAGGCTAGCACCTTCATATTGGATTGGCCAGTCTTCAGAGGTGTTATATAAATAAATTTTGATTGTTAACAAATTATATAATCTGTGGTACTTTGTTAAGCAACTGAAAGTGGACTAAGATTATACACAAGTATATCCTTATAAGTGTAGTAATAATAATATTAATAACAATAATAAATTAACACACTAAGTAGACTGAAAAATTCCAAAATATGTAGGTTGAGTCAGGTGGACATGATGGGGTTCCAGTCCACATCCAAAGACCTGAGAGCAGGGTGACCAATGAAGCAGTTCCATTCCAAAAGCTGGCAGATTAAGGACCCAGAAGTGTTAATATTTCAGTTGAGTCAAAGACAGGAAAACAGTGATCTTCCACTTAGAAGGCAGTGAGGCAAGAGGAATTTTCTCTTTGGGGAAAGACAGACAGCCTTCTTGTATTATTCAGGCCTTTAACTGATTGGGTGAGGCTCATCACTTTAAGCAGTCCAAGATGCTTATAAATGGTTTATCTATTTACATGTCAAATTTAAACAAAATACCTCCACACAAATCCACAGAATAATATTTCACTAAATATCAGGGTATTTCATCGTCCAGTGCTATGGTCTGAATGACTCAGACTCCTAAAATTTATTTGATGAAACTTAATCACCAGTATAATAGAATACAGCCAAGATGCCCCAGTACTGATGAATGGATTAAGAAAATGTGGTATTTATACACAATGGAATTTTACTCAGCCACAAAGAAGAATGGAATTTTGTCATTTGCAAGTAACTGGGGAACATCATCTTTAGCAAAGTTAGCTAGGCTCAGAAGGCCAAAGATCAATGTATGTTCTCCCTCATATGCGGTCTTTAGACCTAAAACAAAAGCAGTAATATTATTGGATGTGGGTCACACGCTAAGAGGAGAACACGAAAAGGAGGACTAGGGAAAGGTAAAGAAATCTAAAACTTGAAAGTGTTTGATGTGCCCACTCTAGAGGAGCAAATAAAGTAATCTTAAACTGACAGAGGTCACTATGGGAAGGAGGCCGGGAAGTAGTGAAGAGGTCTGGTAGAGATGAACCAATTGGGTTGTAATACACATGTGCATGGAAGCAATGCTTGGAATCTCTTTGTATAGCTATCTTTGCCTCAAACTAGCAAAAATGCTATGTCTTTCTTATTGCTTATATTTTCTCTTCAACAAAATTGGAGAAAAGGGCAGATCAGGTTCTGCCTGGAAGCGAGGATGGTTGGAGGTAGAGGGAGGGGGTGGGGTGTAGAGGGAGGGGGTGGGGCACAGAGGGAAAAGATGGCCCAAACAGTGTATGCACATATGAATAAATGAATTAACAACAACAACAAAAAAAAAACGAGGTCGGGCTTTTGGGAAGGGATTAAATCATGAAGGTTGAACTTTCATGAGTGAGATTAGTGTCCTTCTAAAAGAGACCCAAGAAAGCTGCCTTGCTCCTTGCAATAAGTAGTCATCATCTAAAAACTAGAGTGTGAGCTTCCACCAAGCACTGCTCTGTCCTTGATCTCAGACATCCCAGTCACCACAACTGTGAGGATTAAATTCTTGTTGTTTATAAGCCACCTACTATGTAGTAATTTATCATAGAAACCTGAATAGTCTAAGATACTCACTTAAGTTTTGGACCAACTTGACAAAAATGAACCATCACAATGAGTCTGGGAAAAAAACTCTACAGCAAAAGATTTATTTTTACCATCTCCTATTCAATTACTACAGAAGCTCTTAGAACAGTCTGCTGATTAGTGAATATCCAAGAGAATCTTTGTATTACAGTAAATTGTTCATATTTATTTAACTTATGTACATAATAACCTCAAAATGTAACTTAGGGAACCTGTAACATATACTGGACTATCGTTCAGTAGCAAAATCATCTACTCCATTTCCATGGAGAGGCATAAAATGTGGGGCAAAAACTGTGGTGGAGATAGAAACAAAATCCCTCTTGCAAAATAAAAGAAAAAGAGGATTTGGTGGAAGTATTTTCAGGCCTTGCCATTAGCCCTCAGGTCAGTAAGCAATAAAGACACAGGGGAATAACTGAAAGTTAGCAATTAACTTCATCTGAGAGAATTTGTAAATGCCATATTGAAAGTATCACAGTTCACCTGAATCCTGATAGGTAAGTACAATGTTGCCTGAGGCAAATGGAAGAGAACATTTAAAACAGACTAGAAGTTTCCAACTTTCAGAAACTTGGAAGACCATCCAATGACTTCTTGTTCAATGAGTGAGTAAATGAATGACCAAAAATGCAATTACAGGGTATTTCATCTATCTTTCTATAGATACCACATTTAAAAAATTCCCTCATGAAATTTCCCTCATAAAAGGTACATATGAGATTAACAATTTGAGAAACATTACCAAAAATTAATATCAATAATAGTGGTTAAGAAGAAACAAATGAAAATCAAGTGTTTCATTTAGGAAGAAATTACCATAAAACATACCAGTAGATATCCATGAAATCTGCCTCCTCATTGGTGACTGAATTAATATACCCGTACATGAAAGTATTAAAAATTAGGTTAAATGTATTAATCTCATGCAATTGCTGATCTATTTGAATAATTCTAATATTTACTACAACTCATTAATTGAACCACATGTCTATATATATTCATAAGAATCTTACAGTAATGTTGTCTGAAAATGAACCTTTTGAACATTATCTAAAGCATTTATATAATGTTTTCATCATGATTCTGAAAGTCTTTAGTTACTCCTGTCAATGTCCTTAATTGTAATAATGTTTTATAGAAACATTTTAGTGAAAAGAGAATTTTCATCTAAAAATATACTTAACATAAACCTAGTACCAGTAATGAAAGGGATACTATACAGAATACAGAATCATTCAAAATTCCTGCTCAGAATCTAATTGCAAAGGGAATGAGTTAGAATTGCAAGAACAAAAAGAGAGACAAGAAAAAAATGGGAAATACATTTCTGGTTAGCTTTACTTATTCAAATTACTCATGGAGGTTGGAATAATCTTCAAAATATTAGATAAAATACAACAAAATTTTAACTATCTCTTGCATCCACTGTTTTTGTGGGATACATAAGGCTCTATAACATTCCTTCCACTGGTTTCTGAATGTCCCAATAATTGTCCTTTCTATAAATCATACCTAAATCTGTCATCTCCTCCATCGCGTTTGCTATTTTTTTCTTTGACTTTTATTTTCCCTGTTTTCTAATTTTCTTTATAGTAAGTTCAATAGCAATGATAAAATTTATCTCTAATATAATGCATAAATTTGATTAAAATATGTTCCTTTTTGTTTATGCTTTTCTTTTCTGAGACCTTATAAATAACTGTAGATTCAGACTGCAGTGCACATTGAGTTGGACCCGAAGTTCATTTTGATGTCATTTTGTGCCCAGAATTGTGCCTTTCATCAAAGTCATGCTCATTTGACCTTGTCTTCCTTTTAGAGAGTACAGTTTCCAAGGGGATCCTGATACTTTCACATGTGCCTGAAGGATGGAGCATTGCACTAGTTCCTTGTACCATGAATTCAGCAAAGGACTATAACTACAGCACAGCCAATACTATCAGTTCTACCATTAGATGTGATATGAATATTGTGCTAGATGCCTTTGTCTTTTCAAATAATTCCATCATTCACCACATAACAATGCTTCTTATCCTCAAGTAAACTAAGACTTAGAATTTCTGTTCAAATCCAATGTAAAAAATTGTGGAAAAATTATTAGACAATAGATTGACTTGTTTTCAATGCCTGTATTTCTTTAGCTTTAAAAAGTTGGTCCTGATGTGAAATTGTTTTGGAATTATAGACCACTATCAAAAAGCTTTATACTCAAATAAGTTAAATTCTACAAATTGGGATCCTTTAAGCAAAACTAAATTAATAATAACTTTTCTTCAGTTTTTTTTTTTTTTTTGACAGGACTAGGGCAACGTGATCTCTGAGCTAAAACCTAATTTGCAGACAGGTTTGGTACTACACAGAAGATGGGTGAATGACTGGTGTTTAACAATAGCATTACTGTTGTGATAAAATGAATGTCATACTCATTAATTGACCTAAATTATGACATGCATAGCTAAAAATGGAAAATATGTTTTTAAAGTTTTGCTTTACACACTAATTTTGAATTCTTGCAAATTTATCAAATGGAATCAACTCAGTGAGGTACAAATATAGTTTCATTTTCTCCCAGAACACTTTTCATAGTACTCCAGAAAATTTTCCTTCCATTCTTTATAATGAAAATTCAGAGACACACATAACTTCTTGGGTAGTATCAGAAAAAACATTTAAATTAAATAAGTAATGAATCTGTCCTGTTATGTAATATATTCTTGTCTCATCTTGACTATGAGATGCTGTATATGTTTCATACTGGCTCCAAGGTCCTGAGCCTCTCCCACCTAATGCTCTGTTCCTCTGACCACCAGCTTCAGCAGATTCTAGCTCTTAACTTCACCCAGGATATAAAAACTGGGTTGCCATTTCTCCGGTGCGACTTCTTCGGCCCTGCTCTTTGGGGATGGCGAGCCTCGCCCGAGAGCACGCTCTCAATAAAGCCTGCTTGAAGCCTGCTTGCTTTATTATTTGGCTCCAATTTGGCCTTCCCATCAGCGTCGACCTAACATTTGGTGCCGAAACCCGGGAGGAAGCGAGCCTCACCCGACTCCAGGCAGTCGGGGCCCTGGGCCAGGCCCTGGCTTGAGGCCCTTCCTCCTCTCTGGATCGATGCTCCGGCTCCTGCGAGTCTCCTCCCCCGTTTTGTTCCTCCTCGGGTCCCTGTCCTAGTTGCGGCCGCGCCAGGATCAGCCCCTCCGCTTCTCCTTGCACCTGGGCATTTGGAGAGACGTCTCCCCTGTCCAGGCTGCCTCCTCCAAACCGGGTCTCCTCTTTTAGTGAGGGACGCTTCTCTAAAGGTTGAGACTCTCCGACAATTCAGGGATGGGGTCCTCCCAATCCAAGCCGGACTCAGGGACTCCCTTGTCCTGTCTTCTCTCAAACTTCAAAATTTGGGACTCTCTCCAGACCTCTACCACAAGCAGCTCATTTTCTACTGCACCATGACATGGCCACAATACACCTTAAACAACAACTCATAATGGCCTCCACAGGGCACTTTTGATTTTAATATCCTCACTGATCTTGACAATTTTTTGCCGTCAAACCCATAAATGGTCTGAGGTCCCATATGCACACCTTCTGGGAACTGCGCTCTCACCCCTCTCTGTGCCTCCAATGTTCCCCTTCCCAGATCCTTCTAACACCCAATTCTTCTGGGTCCCCTCCCTCATACACCAACCCTTCTCCTTTATCTGAATCTACTAAATTCCTCGCTCCTCCCCCACCACCAACCACAGCCACCCTCATTGTCACATCCAGCTTTCCCCTGCCCTCCCCCTCCCCCACCCAAGTAGCCATCTCTTTTGGCCTTACCTCCCACACCCTCTGCTCCACCTACTCCCTGCCCTCCTACATCCCCAATAGCCTCCTACACTCTCTCACACTGCCCTTCCCCACCCCTCTCCTTTGTCCTCTCCAAGAAGTGAGGACATGTCCATGTCCAAGTCCATGTTCCTTTCTCTTCTCCTCAATGACCTTCTGGAAGCCGTCATTACTATACTCCATTACCAGGGAGAGGAACAGAGAGAGATCTGGCAGGACATAAGGCCCCTAAGCCAGCTACCTGAAGCCCAGGTCTGGGTACTGTGCAGGGTCACTGGCTCCAGGGCCCCTCCACATGGCTGTCATCCTCAGCGATTATGGAAACAGAGTACTACAGGCTAGGGGCTCCTGTCTCTCCTCCACACCCAGGCTCCTCCACGCCAGCCTCAGTCCACACCCAACTCATTGGACTTGACAAAAGCTGCAGTTGCCCTGGCAACTGCACATGTGGACCTCTGTGCTGGGGTAACAGCTCCTCCTACAGGGCTTAGTGGAGTACACTTCCTTCAGGAGCCTGCCTGGCCAGGTCCCAGCACACCACCAGGGCCCAGCTCCACTCCTGCGATGGGGAGACATCCTCTTTTCTATCCCCTCCCTGGAAAATATTTAGGATACACGCAAGAAGGGCCACTCTCTGAGGCTTCCTCAGAACCCAACACTCAGGGAGGGAACATGTATAAGGGAAACCCTCTGCCCCATGCAGCCCTGGGTTGTCAGCCCAGGCGGGGACACTGACATAGAGATGTCATAGGGAGGCCTCACAGCCTCCCAACCCTTTTTCTTAACCACCTCCAGGAGGCCCTCACCCAATATACCTGATTAGACCCTACCTCCCCTGCTGGGGCACCAGTCCTTGCTAGACATTTTATATCTCAGTCCACACCAAATATTAGAGCTAAACTAAAAAAGGCCAAAAATGGCCCTCAAACCCCTATACAGAATCTGATGAAAATGGCATTTAAAGTTTTAATGCCCAAAAAGAGGCAGCAAAATCAACCTGCCAAAAAACACCTCCAACAAAAGGTGGCCCTCCAAACCCAAGCCACTGGGGATCAGATTGTCCTGGACAGGGCTTACCCCCTATGGCTCCTTGTGGAGGGTCAGCCCCACCAGCTATCCAGATCCCTGACTTTCTCGGACTGGCAGAAGATTGAGAATGCCTTGACTCGGGGACCCCAATCACCCTCGCCGAGCCCAGGGTCATGCTCCAGGTAGTGGGTAAGTCCATCTCCTTGGACATGGGGACTACCTATTCTCTGCTGCCTGCCCACTCAGGTTTAACAGTTCCTTCATCAGTCTCTGTTATGGGAATTGATGGCTTTCCCTTCTGCCCATACAAAACTCTGCCCCTTCCTTGCTCTAATAGAGGTATTATATTTCCACACTCTTTCCTTATCATCCCATCCTGCCTTGCCCCATTTCTAGGTCGAGATATTGTAACAAAGCTTGGGGCCTCCATAACCATCCCTCCCCACCTACCAGAACCTCTAACTTCCCACTCACTCCTTCTGGCCTCAGCCAGCCACCTAGCCCCTTTGCTTCCTAAACCTACTCCGCCCACCTTTCCTCTTCTGGTCAACCCCATTGTCTGGGACATCTCAGTCCCAGTTGTGGCTACACACCACTCGCCCATCCACATTTCTCTTAAGGACCCTAACCAATATCCCTGTAGACCCCAATTTCCTATTTCAGAAACCCAGTACACTTCTGCAATATGTTAATGACCTCCTTCTGTGCTCCCCTTTCCCGCAGGACTCTGAAACGGGAACAGCCAACCTCCTTAACTTTATAGCCTCTAAGGGATACTGGGTCTCCCCAGCCAAGGCCCTTCTCTCCTTCCTGAAACCCTTGTTTCACCCTAGGGGCCTCCAATCCACCATCCATCAGGTCCAGGAGGCCTGCTCTGTTTGCTGTTAAGCAAACCCCCATGGCGGACTCCATCTCCACCAATCCCTCCACCAACTCTATGGTAGCCAGCCCGGTAAAGACTGGCAGATCAATTTCACTCATATGCCAATTAACTTGGGTAACATTCAACCAGATGATGCTCCAGGATTCATGAATACCAGCTCCTCCCCATGGGGTCTGGCTGTACTGGTCAAGTGGCCCAAAACATCCCTAGCCCCTAACTTCACCCCCTTTCAGCAGGAAGTAGCCAGAACTGATTCTGCGCCCTATACCAAAGAGTCTGGGATGTTTGGCCAGTGGGCAGCCACCCCATGGCGATCAGGGACTCTCTGCTCACTTTCCACTCCATCCCCTCCTTCCCTTCATGATTACCATGGCAACTCCTGCTGGCAGGCAATTGGTCCTGACCTATCCTACAGATCCATATTACCCCAAGCTCCTCCCCACCAAACCTCGACCTATCCCAATGCCCCATAATACCTTAAGCTCTTAACTTCACCCAGGATATAAAAACTGGGCTGCCATTTCTCCGGTGCGACTTCTCCGGCCCTGCTCTTTGGGGATGGCGAACCTTGCCTGAGAGCGCACTCTCAATAAAGCCTGCTTAAAGCCTGCTTGCTTTATTATTTGGCTCCAATTTGGCCTTCCCATCAGTGTTGACCTAACAGTTACCAGCTACTTACTGGTAATGAAGAGACACCGCTATTTCCACTCCAGCCAGGACTGGTATTTCTTTGTGGACTCTGCTCGTGTGAGGGCTTTCCTATAGGTAGTATGCCTGGTTTTGTTATGGACAGTATTCTTTATTGCAATCTCCAATATCGCAGAGGACCTCCTCTGGTGGAGTCAGTATTGTCATCCGAAGTCTTGGTCAGTAGACCTTTCTTGTCATCCCAAATCTGGGTAGGAAAAAAATCTTTGTCAGCCATCTGAGCACTCTTCTGTCACAGGGTGTATTTTTACCTTTTATTTCCTCTGATGGAGCCAAATAAGCTATCATTCTGCTTTCTAGTTTTCTAAAAGTAATTTATTTATATGTATTTATTTTATAATTCTTTTTGTCCTTTTATTCTTGTGCTGGGTGGGGGTACATTGTAGCATTTACAAAGGCTCTTACAATGTATCAAATATATCATACTGAATTCCCCAGTTGCTGCTCTCTTTTATCTTCCCTCCCATGCTTCCTGGAACAGCTTCAACAGCTATCATTTTTGCTTTTACATATATGTGTACACATTATTTGCACTGTATTCATCCTCCTACCCCTTACCCTGCCACCTTCCCCCTTCCACCAGTGCCACTTCCCCCCTCGCCATGGGCAGAAGTTGTTCCACCCTTCTCATCTTCAATTTTGTAGAAGAAAAAAGTTGAAAGATAAAAAGAAAAACATGATGTTTTTGTTAGTTTTAGATAAAAATAACTACACAGGGAGTTTCCTTGTATTGTTTCTATGCATATATATATATATATATATGACAACCCCAACTGGTTCATCTCTTGTAGTCCTCTCACAAAAATTACTTAAAACTTGGGTTGAAATAGAATTCTTATTCCTCCAGATTTGGAACACTATAATTCGTATTTGCTTTATCAATTTGGGCTTGTTTGACAAGCTGCCAGAATTTTGCAGGTAACTGGTGAGCATTAGTGAGCACAAATATGTACCAAAACAAAATAGCAAGTTAATAGTCATATTATCTTGGTGTCCTCACCACAATCTAGTCTGATGTCAGCACCAGATGGAGTTACATGATTCCTTAGCAATGAGCACCCAGGCACAAGGTGGGGTGACCCTCTTCCTCAAGAGTATCTTCTCATTACACATAAGAGGCTGTGGGTGAGTAGAATACTCCTCTCCTTGTGAGGAAAAATTGGGAACCACAGCATGTCTAGGAAGACTAAGGGTAATTGGTATTATCTTTACTTTTCCTGCATGTTCTGTCTGAAGAGATAAAACATATATTTCTGAGTGCAGTGTAATGACTAGGTTAGCAAAGATATTTCTGTTGGCATCATCAAAAAACCTAAGAGATGTCAGACCTCATCTTTCTTTAAAATGGCAAAACCATTAAGTTTCTTTGCCTTCAGTTTTGCATTCTAGTTACAGATATCAGTGGCAAAAAAAATTTTTCATCCAATGACACATTAGGCGGTATCATTTGAATATTTAAAGAATTGACAGTATATCTGTAAGACAGACTGGGTGAGTATGTATGATCATTGAATGGAAGCCTTCTGGTCTGCCTGACAAATATATTCTATAGGGTGATGGATGCATCTCCATTCTCCTATCCTATAGGGAGATCTCAGCTCCATGACAGAAGACTATAGCCATTCAACTGACTCTAGTTGCTGTCAGTAAGCCCCACAATCAACTTGTAAACTTCTGTTTTTCCAAATGTAACTCTCCATATTGATGTTTGCAACCATCAAAAATAAAGATTCAGTTGCATTATATATGGTAAAGTAATTCTCCTGATCTTTTTCATTTTTTTCTAGTCATTATTTTGTTGGCTCAGCCTTTTTGTTAACTTATTTTTCACTGATTTTCCAAGAAATATCTTCTATATTAGTAACTATTATGAAATATAGTTGTCCAGTTGAACAAAGCCAGATTGGTCTTTCAGAGACAATATGCAAAAAGAGTAAATAAATATCCATTGTTACCAAAAAACAATGTGAAAAGCAGAAAAGTACATGGATCATTCAAAGAATTTCTGCTCATATATTGGAAGTCTCTATACATCAAAAGAAAAGTTAGCCATGTTTTTTACATAGTAAATTAGTGCCTGTAAGTAGACAATCTATTAACACATCTCAAATTTATTTTCCAATAAATATCTTTTTAAAATCTAAAATTATTAAAATGGATATCAGAAAAAGCAGAAACATACTACTTCATTCTCATTGCACAAGTCTCTGTTCTACAAAACTAGAAAATTTTCTACTAGTGAAAATAATATAAAATTTTTTATATTGCTTCCTGCAAAAAGATCAAATGAAGTTCTAATTATACCTCTTATAGGCATATACTTTGCTTGTGTTGTGCTGCAACACAGAAGAAAGTGGTATTCCATCTAGTTTAAATAGAAATTGAATCTATTCCTTTGACCAGCCCTCCTATTTGCACAGGAAGATATGGTCATTATATTACTGAAGTTTTTAGTGACTACCTTCTGTTTAAAGTATCAAAGGGTTTACCAAGAAAGAGCAGGTTAGTAAACAAAACACAAAAATTATACTAGTATCCACCCAATAGCTACTTAGCTAGGCAATAAAGTGAGGGGAAATTGGTTATTGTCTACTTCATCTTGACTTTAATAAAGGAGATAAGACACAAGAAAGCCAACTGCATTAATTTCTCCCTTCTTTTATCTAATATTTCCCCTGCTCCTTTGCTCCACTTTCTTCAACAGATTCTACTACAGTTACAATACTAGACAACATGGCTCCATTCAACTAACACTTAATCTCTATTACTCAGAGGTCAGAAGTCAAAAATCAATCATCCATTTCAGTGATTTCAACAGAAGATAGTCACTGAACCATGTAAGACTATTTAAGGGAGGAGAATGTGTTTCCACTATTTCACAAGTCAAATTCTACCATGCAGTCAAATTATAATCTTTCACTGGTAAAGAAACAGTTCATCACACAGAATTTTTGGCAAAAATACTATATTTTAAGAAAATATGTCATTTAGTATCTATTTTTGTTTAAATAAAAGCACTAGTTACCCACCATCAGTGTTGCTTCTCAGCAGAAATGAAGAAATTTTTACAATTTGTCATTAATTGATTTTATGAAATTTGTCCTTATGTTTTAAAAGGTAATTATTTAAAATTTTTAAGCTTGTAAGTAAATTGAATTTTATGTAAATGTTTTCATAAAGCTAACTTGATGGAATCCAAACATGTTTAAAATTCAAGATACAAGTTCTATTCACAAATCTTATCTTGAAATTCTTTTTTGATGTGAAAGCAATTTGTGTTATCCAAGCAACTATTCATTTATTTGCTTATATGCTTTGATATTCTTAAAGGAATATATATTTAATTTAGCAAGTATTGTTTTTCAAATGTATCAATTGATCTTCACCCTCTTTAATTCATTCCTATCAAAACAGAAAAAAATACAGGCAACACAATAATATGATAATGCAAACTGTTTTCTTTTGTTTTTAGGGAATCATTGTTTTTATTCTTTCCTAAATGTTGAATGCTATTTGCAAAGCTGGCAGCTCTCTATTGTGGACTTCGATAATCACCTGCAGGGCTTGTGACTTTAACACATTCTTAAGAAATGGAGATGGAAAATTTGAACCAAACAAAGAAGAAATTTGAAAAAATGGAAGAGAACTTGCTTGATAATATCAACCTGTACCCAGTTACAAAAATATGATAGAGTCTCTCTGACACCTTGACAATTAAGGCATCCCAGGGATGCGGGATGGTTCAACATAAGTAAATCAACAAATGTAATACAGTACATTAATAGAAGCAAAGACAAAAACCACATGATCTTCTCAATAAACGCAGAAAAAGCCTTTGATAAGATTCACCAACACTTCATGATAAGATCTCTAAGAAAACTAGGAATAGAAGGAATGTACCTCAACATTATAAAGACTACATATGACAAACCTAGAGCCAACATCATACTTAATGGGGAAAAACTGAAACTGATAACCCTAAACTCAGGAATGAGACAAGGGTGCCCACTCTCCCCACTCCTATTCAACATAGTCCTGGAATTCCTAGCCAGAGCAATAAGACAAGAAGAAAAAATAAATGGAATACAAATAGGTAAAAAAAATAGTCAAAATATCCCTATTTGTGGATGACATGATCCTATACCTCAAAGAACTTTCTGATATGTTGTTGGATTTGGTTTGCCATTATTTCATTGAGAATTTTTGCATTGATGTTCATGAAGGAGTTTGGCTTGTAGTTCTCCTTTTGGATGTGTCCTTGTCTGGTTTTGGGCGCAGTGATTATAATACTGGCTTCATATAATGAGTTGGGCAGTGTTCTTTCCTTTTCTATTTCATGGAAAAATTTTAAGGAGTGTTGATGTTAGTTCTTCTTTGAGGGTCTGATAGAATTCAGCTGAGAATTCTTCAGGTTCCAGACTTTTTTTTTGGGAGATGTTTTATTGCTGCTTCAATTTCATTACATGTTATGGATCTGTTTAGGTGTTAACATCTTCTTGGTTCAATTTTAGATGATCATAAGTATCTAAATTTGTCCATTTCTTCAAGATTTTCCAATTTATTTAAATAATAGTTTATCAAAGTAGTCTCTGATGATTCTCTAGATTTGCATGGTGTTTATCTCCCCATTTTTTGTTTTTGATTTTACCAATTGCAGTCTTACCTTCCTCAGATTTACAGAGGCTTATCAAACTTGTTTATTTTTTTCAAAGAACCAGCTTTTGTTTCATTTATTATTTGTGGATTTTTTTTGCTCTATTTCATTAATTTTGGCCCTTATTTTTATTAGTTCTCTTTCTACTTGTTTTGGGTTTTACTTAGTCTTACTTTTATAGGAGTTTGAGATGTAGGATCAGGTCATTTATTTGAGATATTTCTGTACTTTTAATATATGTAGTGCTGATTCTTTACTACAGTTTTTTATTCTCAAATTCTAGCTCCTATTTTCTTGCTGATGACAAGAGGAATCCTTTCCACAAAGTAGAATTTAACAAAGAACTACAACCTATAGTGAGATTTCTGTGTTCTTAAATAAGAGCAAGAAGAGCAGTAAAAGATAAAAAGACTTTAGGGACATACAGAATTTTTGGCTTTATAATATTTTGGTTTAGTCTTGATTGCTACCTTTCCTTTAAACTGTCTTAATGGTTAAAATCTGAAGTTTGTGATGCAAGAAACATAATGGTAGAATCATAATCATCTCAAAATCATTTTCACATTCCCTTCAATAGGTGGTTGCAATTTTATGCAGTCATGGAAATTAATTTTGGCTATAGGCCTAGGACAGAGAACAACACAACTAGAAAAAGTTACACTGAGAAGTACTGAATGTACTAATAATATTCAAATCCAATCCTGTATAGCAAATGATTTTTCCTTGAACTGCTGGTGCTTGTTTACTTGACTATGTATTTAATACATTGAGTATAAGAAAGATTTAGAGATATTTATTAATTTAACTCTGAAAGACAGAATAAAGAAATTAAAATACATTTTAATGTACAAATATGTGTTGCTCGCCTATTATTTTTTATGACACCATTTATAATAGTTCACATATACTATTTAACTGCATAAAAAAAGATTCTTAAGCCTGCTCAGGGCACAAACCAAAGCATAGCATTGTCTCTCAATGGACTATGAGACTATCTGCTTAATCCAATCCCTGCTCTTCCTCATCAATTTCCAATCAGCATTTCCTTGGGATGTCAAGTCCATTCATCTAACATCCATAGTTAGCACTCTCTAGAAGCCTCCATTTCTTTAGGGTACAGCACTTTCTCTTTCATAAGAGGAATTATAAAATCTGTGGTATTCCGGACTCTAATTTTATCCCTATCTCATAGCACTCAAAGTTGTCTCTTTTTTGAAGTGTGTGTAAATCAGACCCATAGAGTGTGGGGGCAGGGTCTATGTGAGCAGCAGGGGTGATGACTAAGAGCACAGATGCAAGAGCCAGAATATCAGGATCTTGAGTCCTTGCTCTGCCTTTACATAATACATAAGCATGAGCTGTATTTTCCTCACCTGACAAAACTGAAATAATAGTAGTATTCTTTTTCATAGAATACTGTGTGGTATGAGAAGACCCACATCAAACATATAGAACAAAAAATGGCACATAGTAAATGTTTAATAAATTCTGGCTCTTGTCATCAGAAACATACTTTGTACAGAGGAAGAAATTGAAACTGTCATTTTCCTTTAGATGAGGCAGAAAGGAATGTGGTGCTGCTTCAGATAAGGACTGATGAGAACATTCATGAACTTAAATTATGTGCAAAAGTTAGAGTTTTCCTTGTGGTTAATTGACACATAGAAATTTAAGTGGAGAACTAAAGGGACTGTAGCTCTCCAAGCCCCTTCATGATGGCCATCAATAATAAATAGTGATATCATTGTTGCACAGTTGATAGGAAAGAACGTTTTAGGATGAGCCTAAGGGTAATCAGATCTTTCTGAAACAGAGAAAATTAAAAGGTCAATTGCACTTTGAAGCTTCCCAGGGCTCTTTTTTGTCAAACATGCAAATCCACAGTGCTGCCTATAGAATGATCTTCACAAGTACCATCATTTAAATAAAATACTTACCTTTATCTTTCTTATACACACATTATTCCAAACTCACATCTAAGTCATTCTTCACCACAGTAAGAGCTAATATCATTTCCTCATACCTATCACTGAATCATGTTAAATATCTCACTAAGATTAATTACCTCTCAACTAAATTGCCCAGACTTTCTGGTTGCAAATGTGCATACACACAGAGATAGAGATGAAAAAGAGAGAGAGAGAGAGAGAGAGAGAGACATTTACTACTTTTTATATTCTACAAAAAGCCACATGTTATTTTGGCATGATTAAACCATCAAAAAGTTTCCAATATAACTTTTAAAATATTTAAGCTGTTGTGTCTACAGCATCTTAATGAGGACTTTTTAAAAACAGTCCTATCTCAATATTTTTCAAACTTTTTTTATTGTATCTTCTCCTTAGATAAATACATAGTTGGAATATTTTACTTTCTTCTGTCTCTCTCTTGTCTTTCCCTCTCTCTTTCATTCTTGCTCTCTCTTTGACACTTTCTCTCAAAGAAAGACAACAGAAAAACTCACTTTAGTATCCTGAGTTGCATGATTGTCTTGATTAATGTGCTTGTGAATTCTTAATGAGGATGTATGCATATTCACAGTGATGTTTATTAATTCATAAGGCAGCTGCTCAAAGGCAGCAAGTGGAAAGAGACATCTCCTCACAGAAGCCTCTTGGCAGTCATCAGGCCTTTTCCCTGTCTGGTCATTTCGAGAACAGTCTGGTATCAGAACTGATGGCCTTTTATCTGCCTTGGGAAAGGGAACTTTCCTGCCAGCAGGAAACCAGAGGGATAGGAGATTCAGATCTGAATCCTTCAATATGTGGAGGATAAAATAAAAAACTTAATGAGACCAGTAGAGTCCATGGCTTATTTCAATTATTTTTAATTGTTTTCAGATGCTGCCCAGCATGCTTCGTTTAGTTCTGCAATAAACGGGGCATACAGCATGGTGGTGCATATCACTTGAGACCCTAAGGAAATATCCCACAGTAAATGATGAAGAACAATAAGAGCGGTGCATGTATTGGAGCTTGTACCAGGCAGATGAAATGGAAAACAGAGACAAACACAGGGGTAGGAGAACCAAAGACCATGCATCTTCTATCACTTAGAGATTTCCGGGAAGATGAAGATTCACTTTTAAATTCTTCCTGCCATTCCAGAAATCAAAAATCAATGAACAAACAGTGAGGTCCACCATAAAATATACTCAAACTGACTGACTGAAAGTTAGCCTTCACTAGGTTCCTTCTTCTGAATTATTTCCTGCCTCTCCACTTGGAGTAAAGACTTCTATAGTTCTTATTTCAAAAAAAAAAAAAAAACAGGAGAAGATTAACACAGTCCAGCAGATATTAAAATACCTAGGTTTGGGTCCTTTGGGCAAGACATTTGCCAACTACTGAAGACCAGCATTCCACCTGGGTAGCCAAAGAGATCATTCCACACCTTATTTCCTTCTCATGCCATGAGGTGGCTTCATATGCTAAGTTGTGCTTATAACAGAAAAACATTCCCAGTACATTAAATCATCATTTTATAAAGCAAAAAGGAAAAGAGATCCATCTCATTGTTACAAACATGATATCCAAAAATAAAATGGGCAGTTCAGAAAAAAGCAAAGAATTGACCATAGAAGAGACTAGACATTGAACAAATGTACATTGAGCTAATGAATAAGAACATGAACGAGTGGATGAATCAGTAAAAAACAAAGAACCAACCAAACAAACAAAAAAAACTTCTACAGTACAAACCTCAATACACATACAATGAGCACAAAGTTGCAGAATATTGGTTAATTATGTGAGAGGAGTTACACCCAAAGCAACTCCTAACACACTGCAACAGTTATAGTTTCTCAAAGATGTAACTTTGAGAACATGTCAAACACTGTTGTAGGACATCATTTAAGAGAATGCCATTCAGTGATTTTAAGGACTATAACATTTCATCACTTTGAGTAGACCAACACAGAACTTTTGGGACTCAAATGAATAGCATTTTTCTAATAGCAGTCTAAAGGCAATACAGAGGTTATTGAACATAGTGTCAAATATTTGGCTGCAAATGAAAACCATTCTTTCATTCCATATTTAATGACTCCCCTCCCAACTCTTAAGTAATTATATGCAAAAGTAAAGACTTTTGAAAATGGAGATGTCTACCATACATGCACAGACATATTGAATTGGGATATTTGTGGATGAGACTTGGTGTACTATTTTTAAACATCTTCCAGGTAATACTGATGTTTACCCATGGTTGATTTAAATTCCATATGTGCTTTCCAACATATTTACTCATAAGAAAGAAATATACATATCTGTAAACACATATGTGTATATAAAATATATTATAGAGGAGTTAGAGATAAATATATTGAGGATAAAAATGTAATGAATTGATTATGAGCACTTGCACTTACCTGGAACTACTCCTCTGATGTCAGTGTAAAAATGTGATGGCCTATTTATTGGTAACAGCCTACCCACATGCTCTAGAGGGGCAGCCAAGGGCCATCATGGTTCTGTCCTTTGAAGGCCCTGTCCCCAGAGGATGGCTCTCCTTTCTATTTACCAGTTTCATTCCTGATATTTGTATTTTGTTATTTTTAAATTAGTAGATATTAATTGTACAAAGAGGTTTCATTGTGATATTTCTATACATACATACAAAGTATTTTAATCAAATTCACCCCCTCTATTACTCTTTCTTACTCCCTCCCTCCTTTTATCACACTGCTTTTTGGTGGTACTGGGGTTCGAATTCAGGGCTTTGTACTTGCTACTACTTCAACCACACCTCCAGTCCTTTTTGCTCTGGTTATAGAGTCTTACCTTTTTTTACCCAGGCCGGCCTGGATAACAATCCTCCTATTTTATGCTTCTGATTGTAGATTGGATGACACCATATGCCACCACGCCCAGCTTTTTTCAATTGAGAAGGTGTCTCGCTCTGTGCCCAACCTCCCTTGAAGCTTGGGATGACAGGCACATGCCACTCTGCCCAGCTATTGGTTGGGCTATTTGCCTGGGCTGGCCTTGAATGAAGATCCTCCCGAACTCAGCCTCCCAAATAGCTAGGAATACAGATATGAGCCATAGGTGTCTGAATTTTTACACTCTTTTAATGTATTTCCATATTCTTTTTTCATACATGTGTATAAAATAGCTCCATCGTATTTATCCCCCTACACTCCTCCTTTTGCCTTCTCCCATGCTGCTGGTACCCTTCCAAACATATCCCATTTAACTTTCACATCATTTTTTCAGGTTTATATTCTGCATATGTGAGAAGATGTGATATTTATCTTTCAGTCTTGCTTATTTTGCTCAACATGAAGATCTCCACTTTCATCCATTTTACTGCAAGTGACATTATTTCATTGTTCTTCATGGCTGAATAATACTTCATGGTATATATACCACATTTTCTTTATCCATTCATTGGTTAATGGATAACTAGGCTGATTCCATGGTTTAGTTATTGTAAATAGTGCTGCTATAAATGTGGGTGTATAGGAATCGCTCTTGTATAGATACTACAAAGAAATCTTTGTATGCATGCTCAGGGATGAAATTTCAAGATCATATGGTAGTTGCACTTTTAATTTTTTAAGGAAACTTCACACTGTTTTTCATAGTTTCTACACTAATTTACATTCCCATAAGCAGAGGATAATGGCTCCTTTTCCCCCACATCATCGTCAGCATATGTTCTTTGCTTTCTTAATGATAGCCATTCTGGTTGTGGTGAAATGGAATTTCAGTGTCATTTAACTTGCATTTCTTTTATAGCTAAAGTTATTGAATAGTTTTTATTTCATGTATTTATTCACCATTTGTATTTCTTCTTTTCAGAATGGTCAGGTATTTGGCTCATTTATTAATGGGATTATTCTTTTGGTGTTTAATTTTTGAGCTCTTTATATATAATAGATACTAATGCCTTGTCCAATGAATAGTTGGGAAAGATTTTTCTTCTATTCTGTGGGAAATTTCTTGTGTCTGAAAATTGTTTCCTTTGGTGTGCAGGAAGTGCTTAATTGTATGTAATCCCATTTGTCAAATCATGCTCCTTTTTTACTGAGCTATTACTCACTTTCAAAAAGTTCTCTCCTATGTCTATATCTTGACCTGTTTTTCCCGTTTTCCTGTAGTAGCTTCAAACTTTCACATCTTACATTAAGATCTTTGACCCATTTTGAATTGATATCTGTATAGGGTGAGAGATAGAGATCTAGCTTCAGTCTTCCACATGCAGATATACAGTTTTCCCAGCCCTTTTGTTGAAAACGCTGTCTTTTCTCAAACATGATTTTGGTGGCTTGTCAAAAATCAAAGGGCTGTAGCTGTGTGGGTTTATTTCTGAGTCTTCCATTCTATACCATTGGTGTAAGTGTCTGGTTTTATTAGAGTTCTATGCTGCTTTTCTTATTATGACTCTGTACTATAATTGGAAGTCAGGCATTGTGATACCTCCATCACTGCATTTTTGCTCAGGATTGCTTCGGATAGTCTGGGTCTTTTTTATGCTTCTATGATTTTCAGGATTGATTTTTCTATTTATGTAAAGAATGCTACTGAAAGTTCTATGGGCATTGCTTTGTCTATAGATTGCTTTTGGTAGCATAGTTATTTTAATAAGATTAACTCTGCCCATTCTTAATATCTAAGCTCTTTCAATTTTCTAGTGTCTTACTCAATTTCATTCTTCAAGTTTTTATATTTATCATTATAGAGGTGTTTCACCTCTTTAGTTAAGTTCATTCCTTAGTATTTAAATACTTTGAGTGGGATTGTTTTACTGATTTCTTTCTTAGCCTGTTCATTACTGACATATAGAAAAGTTACTGATTTATGTGTGTGGATTTTATATCATGCTACTTTGCCAACAGTGTCTATCGGATCTAAGAGTTTTTGATGGAGTCTTTAAGGTACTTTAAGTATACAGTCACATCACCTACAATAGGGATAATTTCTCTTCTTCTTTTTCTATTCATAGCCCTTTTGATTCTTTCACCTGTCTTATTGCTCTGGCTATGAATTCAAACACTAAATTCAATAAGAGTAGAGAGAAAAAGAGCTCTCTTGTCTCATTCTTGGCCATTAGAGGAAATAGTTCCAGTTTTTCCCATGTAGGATGACATTGGCCAAAGATTGTATATAATTTTATTAAATTGAGGTACATTCATGTATTCCTAGTTTTTTCAGGACTTTTATCACAAGTAATGTTGAATTTGCCAAAGGCATTTCTGTATCTATTGAGATCATCTGTTTACATTATACATTATATTTAATGATTTGCATACATTATATTTAATGATTTTCATATCTAGAATGAAACCAGCTTGCTCATTGTGTATGACCCCTTTAATGTGTTGCTGACATTAGCTTATTAATATTTTAATCAGAAATGTTGTATCTATGCTTATCAAGGAAATCAGTCTGTAATTTTCTTTTATATTGTGTTTTCACAGAATCAGCTTAATGATAACAAATGTAATACCTGTTCATTGTGGATAATTACTAAAGACATAAAAATCAAGCTGGATCCATGTCTTTCACCCTGTGCAGGTATCCACTCAAATGGACTAAAGATGTTAATTAGGACCTAAAACTTTGAAGCTAGTGCAGGCAAGAGTAGGGAATACACTGGAAACAATAGGCATAGGCAATGACTTCCTCAATGGCTCAGAAACTAAAAGAAAGGATCCATAAATGGGACTACATGAAATTAAAAAACATCAGGACAACAAAATAGATAGTTTCTAAATTGAAAAGGCTACCCACAGAATGGGAGAAAATCTTTGCCAGCTATACATCAGACAAGGGACTGATAACCAGAATACACAGGGAGCTCAAAAAGCTAAAATCTCAAAAAATCAGTGACCCAATGAAGGAATGGGTAAATGAACTGAACAGAGCCTTTTCAAAGGAAGAAGTCCAAATAGCTAAAAGCAGATGAAAAAATGCTCACCATATCTGGCCATAAAGGAAAGGCAAATCAAAACCACGTTAAGATTCCACCTCACTCCTATTAGAATAGCTGTCATCAAGAACACAAACAACAAATGTTGGAAGAATGTGGGGGGAAAGGAATCCTCACACACTACTGGTGGGAATGTAAACTAGTACAACCACTATGGAAAAGAGTATGGAGGTTCCTCAAAAAACTAAAAATAGAACTGCCATATGATCCAGAATGATCCAGCAGTACTACTCCTAGGGATATACCCAAAGCAATGTTAAGTGAAGTTACAATAAAGATACCTGCACAGCCATGTTTATTGCAGCATTTTTCACAATAGCTAATATAGGTAAACATCAAGATGCCCCATTCTGACAAATGGATTAATAAAATTTATGTACAATGGAATTTTACTCAGTCACAAAGAAGAATGAAAATTTGCCATTCACAGTAAATGGATGGAACCAGAGAATATCGTTTTACGTGAAGTTAGTCAGGCTCAGAAGGCCAAATGCTGCATGTTTTCTCTCATATGTCAAATATGGATACAAATCAAGCATTATTATGAAAAGCAGGTCACATCAAGGGGAGGTCACACATGAGAGGAGTAGGGTAAAAATAAGAAAACTAAGAAGATGTATATGATTGATATACTTTCTATACAAGAATGAATATAGAATTTTTAAGCTGGCTGAAACTCCCAGAAGAAAGGAACTATTGTAGAAAGAAGAAAAATAGAGGAGATGAACCAATTGGGATTATAATAAATATATGCATGGAAATATCACAAGTAAACTCCCTTGTAGATATCTTAATCTCAAACTATCAAAAATGTTATATATATTTTTTCTATTCTCTTCTACAAAATCAGAGAACAGGAGGGTGGAACAGGTCTTGCCCTGGGGCAGTGAGCAGTTGGTACCAATGGGATGGGGGAAGGTGGTGGGGAAAGGGGTTAGGAGGGTGAATATGGTACAAATGTATTTACATATGTATGTAAATACAAAGATGATACCTGTCGAAACTATGCCAGGAATGCGGATGGGGTAGAGAGGATAAAGGAGAACAGTGGAAGGGCTGAATTCAAGTATAATGTAGTTGCTACATTGTAAGAATTTTTGTAAATGCCACCATGTACCTCCACTCAGCACAACAATAAGAAAAAAAAAAAAAAGAAGTTCCAAGGGGGAAAGAAAAAACAAAAGCACAAATTACATTTAAAGTGTGATTATTCATATATTGACATATTCTCTGTCATTTGTATTTCCAGATAGTCATCTTTATATACTGCTCTGGATGAATAGCCAATTTTTAATATACATTCCATAATTAATAATTTTGTGGTCATTAATATGGAGTCAAGCATAATTTCCACGGATACATTTTTTTCCTTATATTTATATGGTATAACTTATAAAGCAAAAGTCCTCAAATACTGTTCCTAATATTTCTTTGCATAATTAACAATTTGATAAATGTTATTAATTACAAAGCCCATATATATTAATCTATACCTTATTTATTTAGAAAAATAATTCTTTCATTGTAAGAAAAATTAGTAGGCCAATTGAGATGATTATTAGAGTTCTTAACATATATTTCTTAACTTAAGGCAATGAACTCTCACTAGCAAGGCATAAGTGACTGTTTCTCCTTTTCTTTAGTGATTATGAAAATTATGTTTTGAAATTCTTGCCTAATTTTGTATTAAAAGAGTGCTATTTCAATTTTAATCCTAATTTTTCATCACTAATGAGCAAATATTTTCAGAGCTTTCAGTTCATGGCCTTTTTATTTGTTTATTGGTTCCTCTCCATCTATTTTAAGATCCTTTAGTAAGGCAGTAACCCAGTGTTTGTCATATTTGCAGCCCATATGTTCCTAGTTTTTAAATTACCTTATAACTTATTTGTGGTATACTTTGGAATGTAAATGACATAGTTTTTACTTTGCCAACTTTATTGGTATTTACTTATACTTTCTATAATTTTTGTAAACTTAGGAATGATTTTCTATCCAAGATCAGTGAAGAACTTAGCTTCAACCTCCTTCTAATTTATTGTGATTTTAATTTTATTTTTTGTATATTAAAAAAACTTATTATTTACTTTGGCTTTGTGCTACTTTTGAGCAGGTAACTTTTATTTTCCCTCAAATACTCAATTTACCAAAAAATTTATTCCTCAATTTTTAAATACCTTTAGTCACATATATTTATATAGATATGCTTGTACATAGGGGCTCTTCACTCTGCTTGTTGATCTATCACAGTAACAATTATAAAGAATATATTCTAGACTTACACATTAAAAAATAACTGGTTTTTCCTTTTTTTCTTTCACAAAATTTTTTCAAATATTCTTCAATCCATTGTTATACTTTTATTTTCTTACTCATATTTTATTTATATTTTGCCTTTTTAAACCATTTGTACTTGAGTCATTTTATTTTTAAAGCCTATCTTAAAATACCATTTAATAAGAGATTAATTCATTTAAATTCATTGTCACCTTTGATATGTTTGAATTTCCCTCCTCATTTTAGGCATATTTTGTATTTCTCTTTCATTTTTAGCTTTCTTGCTTATTATTTTATCTTCTGATTTATTAGAGTATATATTTCTCATTATTATAGTTAAGATAAAATATTTATGATTTCCTATTATACAGGATAAAATTTTTTTGTATTTTTAATCTTTGATAATTTTGTCTCCAATTACATAATCTAATGTCTTATAATTTTGCTTTAATGACTAGCTTCTTTTGTGACAATAATTGTTGAATTATTCATAAACAAAACAACAAACACCCCATAGAAATAGGAATGTCATGCCGAAACATGCAATTTACAGAGGGAAGCATATTTACACTAATTTTATAAAAATTGTAAATTTTATGTATAAGTTATGGTAAGTCAGTTATCTATTAATTAAAAATGATTTTTCAAATCTTTAAAAGGAAGAGTAGAGTGACTATAGTATATTAATATTATAAAGGGTTTTCAGTGTGATTTTACATACATTTATATAATGTACTTTGATCAATTCATCCCCTCTGATATCCTTTTTACCCCCCTTTCCCATCCTACTTTATTTTACAGGATTTCATTGTACTGTTTTCATGAATACATATAATGTACCTCAATTATATTCGCCCCTTCATTACCCTCTCCTTTTGTCCTCCCACTGGTTCTTCTCCAAGACTCCCTTTTTATGTCATTTTTTTTCTGTAAGTCTGTATGCAGTATGAGAGAAAACATGTGACATTTGTCGCTCTGAGCTTTGCTCATATTGCTCAACATGGTTTCTAGTTCCATCCATTTTCCTGCCTAAAATGATTACATATTTTGGTAGAGCTATTCTACTTTTAGTTATTGTTCAGTGAGAATAATAACATCCAATAATAATGAAAAAATAAACTATAAAATATTCAACCTTAATATCTGTCTTTCATTAAGTATTGGGCATATGCCAGATGTATATTTTTACTCACATAATTTTCACAACAACACAGGAAGGTAGAGAATGTTAAAATTCTTTTTCTGAAGATTTAAAAATTGAGAAATACAGTTAAATATTATTCAAGCATGATTTAAATCCAGGCAGTTTAGTTCCAGAATCAAGTACCAATGATTTAATGAATGAAACAACTGTCTCTCCAAAATGGCCATTTATTTAACTAAATGTGAGCTGTGTGAGGTTAACCACCTGTGTTCTATGTTCATACATTGCACTAACACAGTTCCATTCTTGAATTCTTAACTTGGATTAATTTCTAATTTGGTTTGATTTAGGAATACAATCTCAAAAATATACACAGGGTTTTTATGCCATAAGTCACTTATTTCTGTTAACTTATACATATCCAACAATTGGTTTAATATAAAAGTATTGAACCTCAACTATTTATTTAGAAAATTTGAAGGATATTGGATGTTCCACTGTCTTCTAGAATTTTATGTTTTATCTGGCACTTAATATTAAAGAATGGTGGAGACTTTTGGACAAAAACATCAAATTTATTCTGCTTATACATGAAATTGTTTTCTGGAATATGTTCGTCTTTGTCATCTAATGCTTCTTTTTATGCTTCAATGGATTTCAAGGACACTGGGTGATGATTTGTTGAATTTTTATGTTAACCTTGAATTGAAAAGAAATTCTTTTTTATACCTCATTCTTGTTTACAGTTTATAGAGTTAAAACAAGCTTGAGATTTTTGAATCTCCTTTGCTCAGTAGTTTCAGGCTTTGGAATATAAAATTTCAAGTTAATGAGTATGGTCCAATTGCAATGTATAAGCACCAATGATCTACTCCAGGGTTGTTGAGTCTTCTGACTCATAGGGTCAAATATAGCTCCTGATGCATTTGGAGTTAATTTTGAGCAATTGTTGAATGAAGAAATACACACATACCTGTATCTTCCCTTGGAATTTTATATTTCCATTCTTTTCATCAGTTTTTACTCTAAGTAAACATCTTTGTTTCTGTGTGTCTTGCTCCTTTCTACTCTTTCCTCTGTGTAATGTGGAAGGTCAATTCTGGGAAGAGACAGTAATATTTTTTCTGGCTCAGAGAATTCCCTCAACATATAAAAGGCAAGAATATAAATTTTTAAATTTTTTCAGAATGTCTACTGTGTTCTGATGTAGAAACAGAATATAGACTTAATCTAGGGTCCTCTGCATGCTAAGCTAGTGCTCTACCAGTGAGATGAGCTATATTTCCAGCCCTGCCTTTGCCCATATTCATTGGAAATACCCATTTTCATCTGCTCTGAAAAATAGATCACAATAATATTGTTGAAGGAAGGATTTTACAATTCACACTATACAAAATGGAAGGGAAAAAAACTTCTCAAGTATCAGCCAATTACTTTTTCTTTAGTTCCTAGTGCTAGTGTAATCTTTTCACCCATTTCATGTGAGAGGGATGTACCTAGAATCATTTAATAAACAGCCACATTAACTGAAAAAGATTTTCTGCACTCTTTTAACAGATTATAAAAATATCCAACACAAAAGGCAACGACATAAGCAATTTATTGTTTCCAATATAATTGAGAAGTTCATTCTTTTCTTATCATATTTGAGATTTTCCATGCATCACTGACTTCCATAAAATCATTAGTGAATAGTAAGGATCACATTTTAAGGGATAGATGAGACAGAATACTGTGTACATTCAATTAAAATGAAAACTCTAGAATTCCTTTATTCAATTAGCTCTTCAAAAATTGTTAATATGTTTTTACTGCACCAGGATTTCTCTCTTTGTCCCCAGAAAATGTGGATCCAAATTTGTTCCCTTTTGTTGTCTACTTTCAGAACCTTTTACCTTCTACTGTGGAGAGAAGATTCAGGTCTGCACAGCTTATATCTCTAAAATTCACAACGATTCCCTACATTATCAGTCTTTTTTGTGCATATACAATTGAATCATATTTTTTATTCAAAATATGCTATTAAAAATCTAATTCCTATCTTATGATACTTATCAAAGTTATTCTTCCAAAAACACACAATGATATCACCCAGAAAAAATCTAGTGAATAAAACTGATTCCATCTTTTTTATATGTGAATAATTATAAATCATGGATATATATAATGCCTTCAGTACTGGACAGCTAATGCTACATAATTTCCAAATGTTTTCCTATTCCTCACAAAAGTAATCTTTGCTTCCTATGTAATTCACATATTTATTTTGTTATATCCATGTGGCAGTCAGGTGTTTAAAGACTTATGGTTTCTCTTATTTTGTTACTAAAGTTGAAAGAGATTTATAGTTTAAAACTTTATTACTTTGCAAATAATTGATATTTGTAATAATCTGAGTTTTAAAAAGACTTCATTAACTCTTATTTATCTACACTATTTAGTTTTTTGGGACCTAATTAAATTTCATCCTTAATATAGTACATTGCTTGCCTTCACCCTAGGGCCAGTTTTGAGAGCTGGTAAATAGATGTCTTCAACAAATCAACACTATTATTAATTGTGCTCTTTTGTTCTGTGTTTAAATGAAGGAAAATGGAGCTAAATTCTGAACCCAATTCCTTTTGTTGGTAACATATTTCAAAATCATCAACTAAATTTCTATGTAACTAGATTTTCAACTAGATGTGAGACTCCTCATTATCTTACTCTCTGATAGTGAGTGTGGGTCTCTTACCTGGATCTCATCTTCTTCCTTGACCACTTCTTGCTATGCTGATTATGCAATTTGGGCCATCCTCCTATTTAAGATCACCCTCCATAACATCCACCTGACTCAACTCTCATCCACTGCTTTACCTTGTTTCCATGTGAACAAGTCTTCCTGATTTATGAATCTCTCCGTAAGTCCCACACCTACCTAACCTAACAAAGGTTATTTCTAACCTTTGTTTCAAAATTCTCAGGTTAGCTCACTAATTCCTAAATGAACTGACTCAGGTGGGCATTTTATTTCATTCAAATCCCCTGATGGAACTAATAGAATGAGAGAATGCTTTCATGAATGTGATCAGAAGAAAAAGCTCCAAAGAGAACATATGATTTGATAGCAGCAAATGGTGCACAAAAATTGGAATGACAGAAAATTGGTCATGGATCATTGATTTGATTATTTTTTTGTTTTCTTGGATTTCATATAGGTGGGCATTTTATTTCTTTCAAATTGCCACATATTTATTAAGGGCTAATGTGCTAAGCTCTGCTTATTTTTATAACAGCATGACATAGCTTAAAGCAGAGACACAAAATAAATGTCATTACGGCTCTTAGCTTTCACCTATGATCTTTAACACAATTTCAGTAGAATTATTAGCAAGACCTTGGTAACCTTCAAATGAAGTTTTTTCAGTATAGTGATTAAAGAAGAATCTAAAGTGCAAGTCAAGAGTACATGGTGATAAGGAGGGGTTGACATGGAGATTGTATTTCAAGAAATGTGGTTATAAGAGGAAAGGGCCCCATTGTTTTTTATGATATTATTGTTTTACTGGGGGTGCATTGTGACATTTACCAATGTTCCTACAATATATCATAGTTGATTGAATTCACCCCCTCCATCATAATTCTTTCTCCCCCCCTTCCTCATTTGTATGTTCATTATTTTGGTGGTTCTTTGTTTTTTGCATATATTTAATGTATCTGAGACATGGGCATGTTTTCTGATAAGAACATAAGATACAACTGATAATAATAGCCTGGAATGCATAAGGAATAGGAGGAATTGATGAATCACTCTTAGAAGAGAATTACATGAAAGTTGTATGTAAAAAGTATTCACTTCAACAATAGGGCATTTTCACTAATCTAGTAATCAAGAAGAAAGTGAGTAGTATGCTAATTTAAGCTAAGAAGTGAATTGAAACTTTTGTTGCATGTGCTTCCTTTTTATTCAGCCACACATTATAGGTGATTTGATCTTCAAATAGTGAGTTTCAGATGTATGACTGAAAGCTATGGATATACCTAGAATGTTTGGAAAAGTCTTATAGAGAATGTGATGGAAGATTTAGTTAAAATATTTAGAAAGAAGCATTGGAATGTATGGATTTCAGGTAGCATAAATTTACAGTAGTTGTCATCAATGATTTTATTAATTAACCCATAACAGTGACACATTATAAATAGAAAGGTTAGTTAAATGCATTACTTTCTAATTGTTTCATTTTAATACTTATTTTGTTAAATGAAATATAAGTTTTTGAGTGCAGAATCCATATTGTATTACTTATAACTTTCAAATTTTCCATGATCCTTAACATGTAGCAGATAAATATCATAAATAACCCATTGACTATGCTCATTCATAAATATCAAACACCATTTGATCTTACTCTGAATCCAGTTATATTAAATACTGATCCATAGGTATATGTTTAAATCTCTGCTACCAATGCATAATTCCTAAGATAATTTTCAAAGACTGAAGAATGTCATTCTCAGAAATTCTGTAGTAGGACTTCATAGTGATTCATTCCCAGTGAACAGAAAAAGATTCACTTAAAAATAGCTAGCAGAAGCATTTGTTGCCCTTAACGCAGAGAAACTAAAGCAGATACCTTAAAGCAACTGAGGCCAATGGGAAAAGGGGAACAGGTACTAGAGAAAAGATTAGATCAAAAAGAATTTACCAGAAGGTAACACCCACGCACAGGAAATCAATGTGAGTCAATGCCCTGTATAGCTATCCTTATCTCAACCAGCAAAAACCCTTGTTCCTTTCTATTATTGCTTATACTCACTCTACAACAAAATTAGAGATAAGGGCAAAATAGTTTCTGCTGGGTATTGAGGGTGGGGAGCAGGAGGGGGTGGAGTGGGTGGTAAGGGAGGGGGTGGGGGCAGGGGGGAGAAATGAACCAAGCCTTGTATGCACATATGAATAATAAAAGAAAAAGGAAAAAAAAATAGCTAGCAGATATGTAGGAGATAGAACGTAGTGCTGCATAAGAACTTACAAGTGATTTACATAGTATTTACAGCAAAGAATAATTAAAGCACACCAGAACACACTCAGGTTACTTTGAGGATTATTCATTATAGTTATTAAATATCTACTAAATAATTATAAAGCATTGGTGTCTAGGTGCAGCTTTCTATTATATGGACAGCTTATGAAATAGTTACAACTGCTCTCAAACCATGCTTAAAACATTTACATCATTTTAAGTTGTATATTTTGTTAGCAATATTTTCACAAAATAAACTATTTACAATGCAATAAAATATGGTTTCACTCCAATAAGCTCCTTTAAATTAAGAATGCAATAAAAAGTCTCTGAAGTACATAAAGGGTGAATAGACTTACTTGAGAGTAGTGTATTTAAGATGGGACATGGCCTTCAAATCCATTTCTATATTTAAAAGTAAGCTTATTAAGTTTACACACACACATTTTTAAGGAGTTGAAGTACAAAGGCTTTTTTCTAATACCTCAGTTATCATCCTACTGCAATATTTCTTAGAATCCATTTTTCAAAGTTTATGTAGAAATCCTTTGTATAGTCAAAGAGGAGAAAGTCACTCTGACAGAGCATTGGTTCAGCTTGGAGTCCCAGCCACTAGATTTGCCCCAGCACTTCTCCAGCCAGACCTGCTCCAGAGCTACTACTGTGAAGCCCTTCAGACTCCAAGAAAAATATATGGAATTGTCCTTATTTTATGATGTGCTATTAGCAAGTTCCTTTAACAGCTACTTCTATATATTTTGAAGAGAAGTCTATCAAAGAAAAGCATTTTTTGAAATATAAAGATGTTGTTATTGAATATTAGCTAATTTTTAAAGATTTTTCAGATGTTCCTTGGTCACATGGAGAAAAGTACTAAGATAACAAAAATTTTCCTACCATAACTTCAAAATTCCATCTACCTCCATAGTAAATTGGAAGTTGAATTATTTTTCCAAGATGCTGTGTAATTAACCTTGGGAGGACACTTCACCAGAGACTATAAGTTATGAGCCTACTACTCTGAATTTTTTTTAACTTTAGCAATTGAACATTTTCCACTTATAAGCTGTGTATCACACTGTGATCTTTCACAATTCTCATATGGGCTTATATATGAGAAGTTGCTAAGAGCAGCATGCACTTTAATCACCAGCAAGTTCTCATCCCACTAGTATTATGATGCCTGCAGCTTGGAGGTTGATGTCCCCAAACTGTTAAAAAAAGTAGTTGTTTAAATTGAACGGAGTATGTGAAGGGAACTCAAATGATGAAGAAGTTACTTTCATTAGATTATTTATTTTAGAAATCTTGTGTGAGATTACAAAATTATTCTGGATCTGCCAAACTATAGTTAAATAATCATTACCTGCTTTTTACTTACCAAGAATAAAATGGTATTCTATCTGTAATACATCTGTAATAATTTTCTTAATCATCAAATTGAAGACACGTTAACTGTAAACACAGTACTATGTGACCACTCAAACATTGATATTTTTCTATTCTAAGTTAAATTTTCTAATAAATTTATGTAAACTTAAGCATCTTAAAGTAATACTTAACAAAAAAAATCCCTTTCAATGGTAGTTTTGGGTTTTAGGAAGGGACAATATGAGGAAGTTCAATTAAAACTTCTTAAAAAATGACAATTCATGTGAAAAAATGGACTTTACCCAATCACAGAAGTAAGCTTAAATATTAAGTTAAATGTAGTTTTTCTTTGGAGAGGAGGAAAAGACCTAGGATAAAAAAATCTATTGATGCTATTGAGGCAATAATAACCAGAAATACTCTGGTGTGTAATAGGCTATTAACTGTCTTTGTTCATTAAGCCATTTCAGTAATGAGGTGATGAGAACTTTCTTCAATTTTAAAGGCTTATTAGGTGAAGTTGGTGTTGGGAGAAGGAGGAAGATGATGAGAATGACTAGAAATTGAGTGTCATCAAAGAGGTGAGCAGTATAAGCAATAGCTCAGAGGCACAGCAGAACATTAAATAAGAAGCTTAACTCACGCCACATGTAGTACCTCCACTAATTCCAACAGTAAACCCTTCTGTGTAGCTAATGAAATAGGCTTCCCAGGAAAAAGTAATGAGATGAAGGCTGTCCTTGATATGTTAGGTTTAGGTTTTATACTGAAGACTATCCAAACTACTTTAGAAATTATAGGCAGGGAAGTCATAAATTAGTTTTTAAGTTAGGAGATCATTATGATAAAATCAATGCATGAGAACGAGGAAACTTAAGGGACAGATTTTCATCTTCACTGCTGTGTTGAAGAACTGTCCTTTGTCCACTATTAGTTACCATCACCTGCTGTGCTTAAATTTCCTTTTCCTTCTATCATCTTCAGGATGTCATTCTTATTCTCATATTCTCTTTGATCTCACATTTTAACCTTTATTTATTTGTTGGTTCCTTCTCATTGGCATTTTAACAACTGAGCTGTTCTTGCTGTAAATAGGACAAAAAATGATGAAGATAAAGCTAGCAGTTAAAATTTACCAGAGAAGTTAGACAGGAGAGATGCAAAGTGGGGAAATTTGAAGATTCTGTGTTCCAATCAGGTAGGAAAGGTAAGAGAACAAGAGGGTTCTAGTATTATTTCTATACTCTGCTGTGCCAAATACTTGTAACCTAGAGAGTGCTTACTCTCTGCTACGCATAGGCTCAAGAAATTCTAAAAATGAATTACCTAACGCTCTCAACTAATTTTTGAACCTGTTTTTTTCATTATCACTATTTTATAGAGAATGTTGAGTCACAAGGAGATTAAATAACTTCCCCATAGGCAGTAAATGGCAGAAATGTGTTAAGCCCATTCAATTCAAGTTGAAAGGCCACTTTCAAAACTGTGCTGTCCATGGTGATGGGACAAAGGTACTTCATATACAAAGACAAGGAATGTAAGAGGAACATTGCCTTTTATTTGAAAAAAATTGTTTGGCCAGTTTTGAATTTGAGTTTAGTGTCTCATCTAGCTAGGCAAGCACTCGACTACTTGAACTATGTTTCTTGCCATTTTTACTTTATTTTTTCAGAGAGGGTCTTGTGCTTTTGCCTGGGTAAGCCTTGGACTATGATCCTCCTACTACTGTCTCCCAAGTAACTGGGATGACAGATATGTGCTACCACACATAGCTTTTTATTTCTTTATTTAAATTTTATTTTCTTTCCTTCATCTTTGTGGTATTAGGGCTTGAACCAGAGTCTTGTACATTTTAGGCAAGTGCTGTCCTACTGAGTTAAATTCCTGACTTATTCATATTTTTAATTACTTAATCTTGAACCTTGAATGTCCACCATATGTTAGGCAATGTTCTTGGTTATGGTACACTTTGGTTTAAAAGACAAGATCTAGTTCTTGAAGAACTTAAATTATAACTAAAAGAACAAAATAAGTACAAAAATATACAAAAATAATTCTATGTAATTTTTACTCTTGTGAAGGAAATGAATGTGTTAGTGACTAAGCTAGGCTAACTAAGAATTTGATGTTTATTGGTCAGAGGCATCTCACTGAGAGTATAACATTGTGATAGTATTTGGAATGTAAGGGAGAAGCAGTCATGCAATGATTCTAAACAAAGGTAATCGTCTGAAGAAGGACAGGCAGAATGAGTGAAGGAGAGGGGTTTTATAGCACCTTGCAGAAATTGCTGATACCCCAATCTCTTGGGTTCAGTGTCATGTATTCTAACCTGTATATCTTCTGATTGAGGAATGATTGCTCTATACTTGTTAAATATTTCAAATCTGTCTGCATGCACATATAGTAATAAATAAGGATTAGTCTCTAAATTCAAAAGGAAACCAGTAAACGTTTTTTAAATAAGATAGGGTTTGATTTGGAATGCATTTATAAATATCTCCCTGGCTAATATTTGATTAAGTAGATTATAGGAATATGTGAATTAGAGAAGTCATTCAGGTGACTGTTGCAGAAGTATAGGCAGATGATAGGATTAGTAAGAGTGGTAGCAGTACAAATGAAAGGAAATAGACTTGATGAGATTTAACGGTTTTAACTGTAACTCTCAGTCAACTCTATTTTATATGGTTCAGATGTATGTTCAGGGGAAAGGAGAAATTACAGATGACACTTTGTCTTGAGGTGATTATATCCCCATTTACCAAAAGGATGAAAGTTGAAAGAAAAATCTCATTAGGAAAAAAATCAAGATATCTGTTTGAACATATTAAGTTTGAAATACTAATTATGCAAAAATAGTGGTAATAAATTCTGTGAAGAATTTTAAATCAGGTCTAGAGAAGTAAATTTAGGGTTGTCTTTGGTTGAATTCCCCCGATGTAGATTCTGGAATGAGAATTTATGTGTTATTAATTCATTAACAAGTGCTCCCAAGGGAAAACAGTAAGAATAAAAACAAAAGTCCAGTGGAAATTCTGGAGTAAAACTATTACAGCTGTTTTGAAAAGTTGTCCTTTGTTTATTCTTAATTTAAAGAAAGAATCTGTATGCGAATCAACTCAATCAACTCAAATTGTGGATGCATAGATTCACTAAGTCTTAAACTCAATCTACATAGATCTGATCCAAAGAAATAGTGCACAGACTTTGAGATCTGAACATTTAATAAACCATTGACCAAGTCCTAAATAAACCTTGGAGAACTAATGCATAGTGCAGATCTAAGGGGTTCAGTCATGGATTTGAAAACTGAACTTAACATTGGAAGCACTGCACACAGGCAGTGAGCTCTAATTTGTATTCTAAATACCAGTGGGTTTGACAGAAAACTCTCTCTCTTTCTCTCTCTCTCTCTCTGTCTGTCTCTCTCTCTCTCACCCACATATGCACACACACCACTATTTTCCAAAAGATTTTAAAAGGTTGCAGACTTCCACAACACGATAGCAAATATCCAAGGCATAAGACAAAAGAAGTAAAATTGCAGCAATGTCAAGGAAAAAATATAAACTAATACTCAAACAAGAAATTGTTAGTGTATAAAAGCACTTATTATAACTCTGACTTATGAGGTAAAGATGAAGATTCTTAAGATGTATGTTTCAGTAAGAAGTAGTCACAGAGACAGAAAGAAAACTAATAAAATGTAACCAAATGGAAATTACAGAACTGACTAAGGTAATATATACAATAAAAATTCCCTGCATGTGTTCAACAGAGTGGAAGAGAAGATGAATTCACTTCAATTCAGTGAGTTTGAATAGAAATCAGTCACCCTGAAGAGCAGACAAAGATGCAAAAGATTTAACAGTGGCTAGAGACATGGATAACAATATCTGTATGGACAATACCAATAATTCTAACATTTGAATTTAAGGAGATTATAAAGAGATAGGGGCTGAAAAATTATTTGAAGAAATAATGGCTAAAACTTTTTAAATTTGGAAAGACAAAAATGTACAGTTACAAAAGCTAACTTTGTTTTCAAAAAGATATGCTCAGGAAAAATTATGTTCAGAATCATCAAAAAAATTGTTAAAAAACAAAGATAAAAACAAATTTTGAAAGCAGCTAGAGAAAATGATATGCTACATACTGGGAAATTGTGGTTTGTATGAATTTGAGTTTCTTACCAAAACAAATCAAGTGAAATGGAGGAGGAAAGAAAGGAGAGGAACACCATTCTCTGAGTACTGAAGCAAAAGAAATGTCAACACAGTATTCTGTGTTCACAGAATATAGCTTTCAGAAACAAGCAAAACAGTCAATTCAGATGAAGAAAAACTGAATCTGTTGCCAACACATTTGATCTGAAATAAATGCTAAAGAAGTTTCTTCAGACTAAAGGGAAACATAAAGAGGGAAACTTGGACTGTGGAGAATGAAAGAAGAGTAAATAAATGTGTTTTCTGTATGACTAAAACAGAACAATCCACCTATGCTCTTAAAATAGGAATGATAATGGAAGGCAAAGAATGTACACAGTAACACTTTCTGGTGATTTTTTTTCTTAATTTTAGTTTTTAATTTAAAATTTAATATTTTTTATTAAATTAAATTTTAATTAAATTTATTTCAGTTGGTACCTGAAATATAAAATTGTATATATTAGTGAACTTAAATAAGATGCTTTTGTACTTGTACACATTATGTAATATTTAAATCAAGGTAAACACATCTGTTATTTAAATCAAGTTAAACACATCTGTCTGGTTAAATAGCTTTCATTTCTTTGTGGTGGAAACCTAGAAATTTGTTCTACCTTTTTGAAACGTACAGTGTATTCATAGTGTCTATATGCATCCTACTCTATAATAGTCTGGTGATGTTTTCCCTTTATTTAGATCTAATGCATATGACTATTATAATAAAAGGGAGGCTAGTACAGAGGCCTATATACTTATACATTTAATAAAGTGGCAACATATTAACTTTGAAGAAATTGTAAAAGGTAGGCAAAATGTGCACCAGGCAATAAAATATCATTTACCAATAGAAAGGAACCTATTACTTATATAAGTTACAATATGATTGATCTGAATGACATAATATTTAAAAGATTATGCTAAAGACTACATATTGTATAATTTTATTTATATGAAATATCCATAACACTGATTTATAGGCAGAAAACAAATCAGTAGTTACCTAGGAATGGGGTCGATAAAAGAAATTGACTGCAAATGGGATTAAGGGATTTTTTTGAGGTGACAGAAATTCCCTCAACCTCAAATGTCATGATAGTTGCATAATTATAAATTTCTTATAAATCATTGTCTGCTCAAATTATTGGTGTCAAATTATTAGTAGCCCCCACACTGACAGCTTCTTCTAGTATTCTTATAACAGGAAAATATCATAGTAGGTAAATTATACCACATTAAAATCTCTGAAAATATATTTAAAAGAATGAACCTTAATACATGCAAAACCTGGCCAAATCTGATCTGCATTACTTTTAAGTACATGATTTCATTTATATGACATTGTAGAAAAAGTAAAACTCTAGAGACAAAGACTATGGAAATTTTTGCTGACAGTGTGTGGAAAGTATTTGAGTATAAAGGAGTAGATAGAATGGAGAAAATTTGAAGTTATGGAAACGTTCCATATCTCTAATATGGTAATAATTATAAAGCCTTATACATTTGTAACATTTCATATAACTACATATAATTAAAATATAATTTCACATGTTAATTAAAATATATTTAAAATATCATTTTTTGAAAGCTGAGTTCCTATTTCTCTCTCAAAGCCGCTCCTCTGCTGTCATTATCTATGTTAGCCAATGGTGCCAACATTCACTCAGTCACTTAAGACAAAATTGGCAGTCATTCTCTATACTTCTCTTTCTTCTACTTATTATGTCCAAACAAATCCTAAACATTTTTTAGATCAATTTAAACTCTCTTTATCCTCATTATTATGTGTCTTTCACTAGCAAGCACAACGTCTTCATAAGGATGACTTGAATGCTTATTAGCTGTAGTTCTATTCTTCAGAATGCAGAATATTCAGATGAGACAGTGACAAAATTAGAGATGTAATTAAAATTATCCAGAGATGAATACTACAAGTGCCACAGACACCAGAATATGATGATTCTAGGGACTTATAGTTTTACTTTGGGGGAAAAGATTTGATTTGATTTCACCTCACAAAGTGGAAACACAGGAACTGAAATTACTGTTATGAAAATTCAAATATATATCAAAGAATAGTATGATGTTGAATAGCCAAATTGGGGAGGTGGCAGCTAATGTGGCTTTGCTTCTTAGATCCTGAGGTACACTTCTTACCTCTATTCTCTAATGATGAAGGTAGTTCCAAAAACTGTATTTGCTATTGCCAATTATCTTCTATTAAATTCTTCCAGTAGGAGCACAAAGGAAAGGCAGGGGGAAACTAGGAAGGACTTTCTCTTTTCCATTTGATAAGTATTACTGTCAGTTTTGTTGTCAATACCTGTGGTGGCAGTACCTTTACCCTGATATCCACTGGTTCTAGTCTCCTGCTTCCAGTAGCCCTTTAAGAACTAGCCTCCTGTACAGTGTGTAGAGTACTTGTCAGAAGCAGGAGGGTGAATGAAGGAGATTAAGGTGAAGGAATATGGTCGATGGACTTCATATAACAATGAAACCTCTTGGAATTGCTTGAAGTGGAGCAGGAAGGAAGTGGAGGGGGAGAGATGGTGGAGATGATCTATCCAATGTACAATATAAGACCATTTGGAATTGTCACAATGAATCCCTCTCCTCTTGTACAACAAATATATCCTAATAAAAATATTAAAAAAAGAAAAAGAACAAAGCTCTTAGTGACAAAATATGGACCATTCTGCTTCCTGAGAGTCTGAGTCATGGCTTTGCAGAAGCCCTTCTCAAAGCTTCAAGGCATCAGTGCTTCCTGGGCAGATCCACTCCATAGAGGGTTCACACACAGTGCTATGGTCCCTTTTCCAAATTTCTGAATTATGATTACTGCAAAATCTGATGCCCTGAGAGACGGTATCTGCATCCTAAAGTTCTATTTTTGTATTCCTTTTTTGCTTTTTCAATTTTTCAAACCCTATTTAAATGTCCTTTTATTATATCCTTTCTGTTTTAATACCTAGAAAGTATCTTGTTTCCCTGATAAGCCCTGACTGATAGCACTATTTTCACTATTTCCAAACATTTACACCGCAGCTAAAGTAATTCTTTTAAACCACAAATTTTAACCTCTCCTTTTCCTTTAGTGTTCATATTCACTGGTTTCCCACAGTCCCTGAGATGCAGTCTAAACTCTTTGGTGGAGTATAAGTGTCCTGCTGTAATGACCTATCCCTAAAAAAATCTGACATATCATTACTTTTTCTCCTTTTCACTATACACTAACTTGTAATTGTATATGAAATTGAACTTGTAAAGATATGAACTACTTTTGTTCTTTCAGTGTGTAGAATTTCATCTTTCTTCTGGACCTTCACACAGCTTCTGAGTGAAGTACCATCCTTGCTACCCTACTTTGGCTTGTTCTTATTAATACACAATGTGCCAATTTAAACATTATTTTAAAGACATCCTCTCAGGGTGTTGTGAATGGGGCATGAGTCCCTGCATTGTATGTTTACTATGTTATATTTCTCTTTTCATACTTCCTCATAATTGCTTACATAATCAAATATTACTGTGCCATCTTGGGCCATATATTTCCAATTAATAGGCCAGTCTCAGCATATTGTAACATCAAAAAAACAGAAGAATAAAATATAACAACCCAAATGTATACCAATTATTACCTTCTCAATCACTCATCAAAGCTCTTCAGAAATTGGGATAAATAAGATTTTAATTGTTTTTATTTATTATTTCTTTTCATGTTAGTTTAACTCTTAATCTCCTTATTACACTCAAAGATTCACGAAGGAGAGAGCAATATCTATTCTACTTTTCATCTGGCCTAGTGTCTGTTAGTAGTTATAAATCATTGGCACTTTATAGTTCTCAATGGACTGGGCTACTGGGGTTCTAGGGTAACTGAAAAGAAAAACCAAGGGAAATCAAGCTCTGAATCTTGGGAGAGATATTTTTCCCCTCCTGAGCACCATGGACACTACTTAACAAAATGGCTCACCTAACTCTGAAAAGTTATATCATATACTAGTCTGTAAAACAATTTTCTCCTTTCAAATTCCTAGTGCCTTATGACATTCTACTCAGTATTTCAGTGCTTGCATATTATCTCCTTATTCAATTATTAATAACTTATTTCTAGAAGACAAAGTATTCTTTCCTTGCTCTTTCTAAATCTGAATCCATACTCAGCAGGGGTGTAACTGGTCCCTTAGTAAAGGGGAGTCCAGCTAAGAATAAAAGGCACTCAGGAAAGATATTGCGGGAGGGGACATATTTCATCTTAGGGAAATACAGGCTTTGTACTTGAATGGCTATAAGAGAAGGAAATGGCTTACATTTCTTCTCCTCATCAAGCAAGTTAATGCTAGCTTCTCTGTGCAGTTCTTACCAGTATATTTTGGGAAAATATTGATAACTAATGAAAGAAAATGGCATGTAAATAAACAGAAAATTTCCTTTTAAACATAAAAAATGTATTCAATAAATGAATAGGAAATATGTATACATATAATATGTTAAAACAGAACTAGAATCAATAAGAAATAAAAATTATTTGTCCAATATGACACAACACTGCTGTATCATTTTCCTGATGGTAATATAAATCAATTTCCCCTCAGCATTAATATATTTATTTGATTCATACATTATAAAATTTTATATAAACCTTTAATATTGCTTATATAATTGTTGTCCCTCCATCCTTGCCCCTCACATCTATAAAATTACAAACTGTAATTTATGATTGAGGGTTTCCAAAAGTATTTCTTAAATAAACAAAAGTGAATATTCAATACAATTTGTGAGTATGTTTCATTAATATCAGCTAAAACAAGGATCTGATTAATGTGGCTTGAGAAACTGAGACATTTTATTGAGCAACTGGCTTATTACAATCTATGATACTTTCCCTCTTCTGTGCAGATATTGATTTGATAGATGAAGTCATGGCAATTTTTTTCTTGGCATGGCAATGTTAACAATCATTGAATTCTCACTAACAGTGAACCATGTTTATTAGAGAACTACAACATTTATTTACATTGTTTTTCTCCTTAAGGTTTTTGTTCATCTTTATTCCTTCCCTCCTTCTTTCAGATATGATGAAAAACATTTTGGAAGGTAACCCAGGGTTTCAACCTGTCTCTATGAAATGCAATATTAATTATAGAAAGGAAAGGAAGAGAAAGAAATTTTGTCTCATTCTATCATCTTAACTTCTCAGTGAATATGGGACTTTGCAGTCATTTATGGGAATGTTAGTGTTCCACCTCTTATTGATACATACTTATAGGATGTGCGGTCATCCCCACTAAAAGGACTCACTACTCCTTTTGGAAGCTGAGCTTGGGTACATCCTCTCCAACAGCAGGAAGAAGATTCTAGGTAGCTCAGCATCTACCAAGCTAGTGTAAGCAACTATTGTTATTTTCAGGGGCTTTACTTGCTATTCCAATAAATTTTGTTCAGAAAAAAAACCTAAAATATATAATTATACATACACACCACATATATATGTGTGTGTGTGTGTGTGTACATATATATTCACAATTATATAGCCATGATATAGCTAAAAGATTTATCACAAGTATATAATATTCTCATATTTTATATACACATTACACTATGAGCATAATATATGTGGCATGTAATTATGCATGTGTGTATATGTATGTAATATGCCAATAGACAGTTTACAGAGCACACATTTTATCTGGACACTTATTGAAGTCTATAAATTATAGAGGATATAATGATAACTGGACAATATAATGAGCAAACTCAAATATGACTCTGTCTGTAAAATTGTGACCCAGGGCACACTATTTTTTTCTGAGCCTCAATTTCATGATAAAATAATGATTATAATAACTCCTTTGTAGAGTTGTTTGAGACCTCAAGAGAAGAATTGTAACGCACTTAGTATAATCCTGTGTGGTACACACAGACATTCTAAAGTTATTATTGAAACAGATCTCATGAGGAGGTTAATTCAATGTAGAATTCATCTCTCTCAGTCATTTGTTCAAGAAGCATTTATTCTAATCTATATTGTATCAAGTAACCTGACATATGAATATGAAAAGCCACATGACCTAGCTTCACTGGGCTTACATTCTATGAAGAAAGCCATGAAAAGAAGGACATAATTCTATAACAAGTGAATTGTGCTATGAGATACTGATTTAAATCTGTCTGTCCCAGAGTTTTTTGTTTGTTTTGTTGTTGTTCATTGTGTAGGTACATAGAGTTAGAGTAGAGATAAATGGTTCTCTCTTGAAATTTGAATGACCCAATTCACAGATTTCAATTAAGGCATGAGATTCTTTAGGTGTTCCAGAGCTGTTTGTATATTTTCACCTGGAGAAGACTCTGACTGGAACAGAGAGATCCTAAGAACTCACCTTTGATATAAATGCATCATTCAGGAAGGGAGACTAACCTCTTGTCTTTCTTTTTTTTTTTTCCTTAAATAATATTTTATTTTTGATGTTTGTATTAATATTTACAAAACGTGGGCCTGAAAATTTCATTTCCTCTGTTATATGCTTTTGCAATCAAGATTGCCCTATACTGGCTCAGAAAATGAACTGGGTAATTTTAGCTCAATTTCTCTTTTCTCAAATAATTTATATGAGCTTATAATTTGATGTTCCTTAAAAGTTAGGTACAACTCAACTTTAAGGCAAACTGAGTTTTCTATTATTCTCCAAGTGGTCCTAAGAGACCACTTGGAATCTCTAAGATTTATTAGTCTATTTATATTCTTAGGTTTTTGGGGGTTTTTTTGTGGCAGCACTGGGATTTGAACTCAGGGCCTTACACTTGCTAGGCAAGCACTCTACCACTTGAGCCACTCCACCAAAACCATTTTTAATTTCTTTTTTTTGGTTTATTTGTTCATTTATTCATATGTGCATACATTATTTGGGCCATATCTCCTCCCTGCCCCCTGCCCCCTCCCTCTCCTACCCACTCCCCTTGCTTCCAAGTAGAACCTGTTCTGCCCTCTTCTCCAATTTTGTGGAAGAGAAGACATAAGCAATGATAAGAAAGACAGCATTTTTGCTAGATTGAGATAAAGATAGCTATATAGAAGGATTCCTAGCATTGCTTCCTTCTATGTACATGTATATTACAACCCAAATTAATTCATCTCTACCAGACCTCTTCACTACTTCCTGGTCACCTTCTCATAGTGACCTCTGTAAGTTTAAGGTTACTTTATTCACTCCTCTACAGTGGGCACATCAAACACTTTCAAGTTTTGGGTTTCCTACCTTTCCCTATTCCTCATGTATGTGTTCTTCCCTTAGCTTTGACTCATGTCCAATAGTATTAACTGCATTTGTTTTAGGTCCAAAGTCTGCATATGAGAGAGAACATATGATTTTTGGCCTTCTGAGACTGGCTAACTTTGCTTAAGATGATGTTCTCCAGTTCCATCCACTTACTTGCCAATGACGAGATTTCATTCTTCTTCATGGCTGAGTAAAATTTCATTGTGTATAAATACCACATTTTCTTAATCCATTTGACAGTTGTGGGGCATCTTGACTGTTTCCATAACTTGGCTATTATGAATAGCGCTACAATAAACATGGGTGTGCAAGTGCCTATGGAATAACCTGAGTCACATTTCTTTGGCTATATCCCTAGGAGTGGTATTGCTGGGTCATATGGCAGATCTATGTTAAGTTTTTAAGAAGCCTCCCAACTGTTTTCCAAAGTGGTTGTACTAGGTTATACTCCCACCAGGAGTGTACGAGGGTTCCTTTTTCCCCACATCCTCACCAACATTTGGTGGTGGTGGTGTTTTTGATGATAGCTATTCTAACAGGGGTGAAGTGGAATCTTATTGTGGTTTTCATTAGCATTTCCTTTACAGCCTGAGATGGTGAGCATTTTTTCATGTGTTTTCTGGTCATTTGGATTTCTTCCTTTGAAAAAGTTCTGTTTAGTTCTTTTGCCCATTTCTTTATTGGTTCATTGGTTTTGAGGGAGTTTAGTTTTTTGAGCTCCCTGTATATTTCTGATTATCAGTCCCTTGTCTGATGTATAGCTAGCAAATATTTCTCCCACTCTGTGTGTGTTCTCTTCAGTTTAGGGACCATTTGTTTTGTTGTGCAGAAATTTTTAATTTCACATAGTCCCATTTGTCCATCCTTTCTCTTAGTTGCTGGGATGCTGAAGTTCTACTGAGGAAGTCCTTGCTTATACCTATTGCTTCCATAGTATTCTCTGCTTTTTTCTGTACTAGCTTCAGAGTTTTGGTTCTGATATTAAGGTCCTTGATCCATTTTGAATTGATATTAGTATAGTGTGATAGACATGGATGTAGTTTCAGTTTTCTACAGGCATTTAACTACTTTTAACAGCAACATTTGTTGAAGAGGATGTCTATTTTCCATCGTAAATTTTTGTCACCTTTGTCAAAAATAAAGTAGGCATAGCTGTGTGGATTTATATTCGGGTCCTTTATTCTGTTCCACTGGTGTTCATATCTGTTTTTGTGCCAGTACCATGCTGTTTTTATTGCTATGGCTCTGTAAAATAGTTTGAAGTCAGGTATTGTGATACCTCCAGCATTCCTCTTTTTGCTGAGTATTGCCTTGGCTATTTGTGGTCTCTTGTGTTTCCAAATGAACTTTAGGGTAGATTTTTCAATCTCTGTGATGAATCTCATTGGGATTTTGATGGGAATTGCATTAAACATGTAGATTGCTTTTGGTAGTATAGCCATATAGTATGATTTATGAAATTGGTGTGCACTGACTTTGGGTGCATGTAGGTTATTATTATTTCCTTTTGGTATATTTCCCCTTTTTTTAGTATGAAGTGTCTGTTTTTATCTTGTTTGATCAACATAAGTTTGAAGTCTACTTTTTCTAAGAGAAGTATTGCTATTCTTGCCTGTTCTCGGGGGCCATTGGATTGGTAAATCTTCTTCCAACCTTTCACCATAAGCCCATGTTTGTTTTTTCCAATTAAATGGGTCTCCTGTAAACAACAGATTGTTGGACCTTCCTTTTAATCCAGTTTGCCAAGTGGTGTCTTTTGATGGGGGAGTTGAGTCCATTGACATGCAGTGTTAATATTGATAGGTATATGGAGATTCCTGCCAGTTGGTTGTTTTTGTTGTTTAAGGTGTTGATTTTGTGCAGCTGAATCAGTGTTACTCTCTGATTCCTTTTTTTTTTTCCTTCTCCTGGTGGTTTTATACTGCCTTTCTTCTCACGGTTTTGTTTGTTTTCATTTTCTGTGGGCAGAATTCCTTGGAGAATCTTTTGTAGTGGTGGCTTGGTGGTCATATATTGTTTTGGTTTCTACTTATCACAGAAGATTTTTATTGTTCCATCTATTTTGAATGATAGTTTTGCTGGGTAGAGTATCCTAGATTTGAAGTTATTTTCATTTATTGCCCAGAATACCTCACTCCATGCCCTTCTTGTTTTTAAGGTTTCCATTGAGAAATCTGCTGTGATTTTGATGGATTTACCTTATATATTATTTGTTTTTCCTCTTTTACAGTCTTCAATATCCTTTCGCTATTCTCTGTGCTTGTTGTTTTAATGATAACATGTCATGGGGACATTCTATTTTGGTCAAGTCTGTTTGGTGTCTTATAGGCTTCCTGTACCTGAATAGACACAGGAAGGAATTTCTCTAGATTTGGGAAATTTTCTGTTATTATTTTATTGAATATATTATGGATCCCTTTGGCTTAGACCTCTTTTCCTTCTTCAATGCCCATGATTCTCAGGTTTGGTCTTTTGATGGTGCCAGTGAGTTTTTGTATATTCCTTTTTCAGGTCTTGAGTTGTTTGACTAACAGTTCTTCAGTTTTTCCTTTAATTTCCATTTTATCTTAAAGTTCTGAGATTCTGTCTTCTGCTTGTTCTAGTCTGATGTAGTGGCCATCCACTGTGCTTGTGTTTCTGTTTGTTTGTTTTTTCTGAGGTTTTCCCTATCATGGGTTACTTCCTCTTTAATATTTTCTATTTTCATCTTTAATTCATTATCTCTCTATAGTGTTCTCTGTTTCACTTTGGTGTTTATTTAGGGCTCCTATGAGTTCATTTATTTGTTTCTGTGTCTTCTCATATTCTTTATTTTTGGTGTCTTGAAATTTCTTGAGTGCATCTTGTACATTTTGGTTAACCAAGTCTAGTATCATCTCCATAAAATTCTCAGTGATTACTTGCAGGATTTCTTCTTTGATGATGTTTTTGTGGGCATTGCTGGGTTCCTTGGATTGATTTACCTTTGTTTTGTTAAGGTCAAGAAATGGGTATCTGTTTTCTTTATTTCCCTCTGAATCCTGAGTTAAATTATTTTGGGGGGGAGAGTGGTTTCTATTCCTTTTTCTTATTCCCATTGCTCTACTTGGTACTGTGCAACACTGTTCTTCATAGGTTAGTTGGGGATTTTAGTCAACTGTTTTCTTTCCCTTGATTTAATTTTTGTTTTGTGGCTGTCTTCACTTTTTAGCTAGGTTTTTGTGCTATTTCTGTCCCTGGTCTGGGTGCAATTTAGTAGTAACTAATTCACAGGTTTAATACCTGGCCAGAGGTTTATATGTTATATAGAAGACCCCTTGGTGGTAATATCTATAAGCAGTGGGAGTTGGGGGGTTAACATTTGAAAGGCTAGCTATAGAAATTTGGGGAGTTGGATAGAGTTGCACTAAAGGGAGAGGTGGGAAGTGAGGTGGGTGAGTGGGGAAAGCAGTGTTGGGGCTGCTGGTTTTTGTGGTCCTTGTGTGTGTTTGAGTGTACTTCTGTTGTTTTAGTGGAGGGTGCTTTTATCAGGAATTGCAGGAGTTTGGGGTTGCATGAAGTTGGTATAGTAGGTTGGTTAGCATGTGATGACTGTGTAGGAAGGAGGGGTAGCTGGTGACAGGTTGGGGAAGAATGGGAGGGAAAGGTCAGGGCAAGGGGACAGAGTGGATGAGCAGGGGCAGATGAGTTATTTGGGAGGAAAGCAATGGATTTTAACATAGGAGAAGGAAGGAAGGGGGTGAGAGTAAGGATGAGAAGATGATGGTGGTAAAGTTGATAGTATAGAAAGAAAAAAAGATAATGGGAATAAAAATAGAAAACCCACAATAACAAACAAAAAACAAATAAAAAATCCACAGGAAAAAAATGAACAAACAAGCAAATATCAAAAATAAACAAAAAAGAAAAAAAAAAAAGGAAAAGAAACACACCAGGTTCAAGAACAATAGAATTTCAGTCTTAGTTAAAGTTCTGGAGTTACTCCTCCAGCATCCAGTCCTAGTATTGGTAAGCAGAAGCTCTGAAGTGGTCTCACCAGGTGATTGGTTTGTGAGTAGTGTTTTGTTCTTCTGTCTACCAGTTGAATTGAAATCGTGAGGTGAAGTAGTTTTGCCAGATCATGCTGGGTTGTCAGAGATATTGATTTCTGCAGCTGATGGCTATGTTACTCTTCAGTTGCAGATGCTTGGTCAGCTCCTCCCCCAGCAATGTGGGGCAGTTCAAGTTTGACTGCTGCCTTCAGGTTCAAGAGATCATCTCTATAGTCCACTAGTTTCCCTGCTTTGGAGGTGGCTTTTTGCTGTGCTTGTTTACTGGGATTTCCATGCTGGGAGCTTATTTCTTTGCCCCACCCACTTTCTCTGGGCTAGGTTCAGTGTTTCATCAGCCCCCTCTGCTGTCAATCTGTTATGATGGTTTACTATTTGTTTTTCAGTTTTGCAGGGTAATTTGGCTTTGGGTGCTGTTCACTGGCTCAGGAGATGAACTCTGTGATCCACTACCTGCCCTGCTTCAGGAAGTGGCTTTTCACCAGCCTGCTCTCTGCCTTTCTGCCTTCCCAGTGTTTGTTTACTGATAGCTCACACTGAAATTAGCTCCTTTCCCCTCCCCCTTTCTCAGTGCACTTTCAGCATTCCCACCCCCTCTGCTGTTGTGTTTTAGATTATAGTTAGCTGTTTGTTATGCAGTTTTTTTGTAGGGGGGCTAGTCTGCCCAGGGGATGTGCTGGTTTGTCCTGGGGGTAGCTGCGGGAATTCCATGTGACGTGGTGCTCTCATGTTTGTTCTGTCGAATGTCTTACAGGCAAGTTTGGAGCCAGCAGTGGCAGCTATGGTGGTGGTGGCAGTGGCAGCCCCACTTTGTTGTCTATGCAGTGGGTCACAGCTGTTAGGTTCAATTAAAGGCTGATTTGTGAGTCAGTCTTTGAATTTTTTTCTTGCAACTAGTGTGATGGCAGTTATTATTTTCGTTAGAGGCAGTCAGAGTTACCCAGGTGTGACTCCAATTTCTCAGGGAGGTTTTGGAGCCACAGAGTTTATGCTTTCTGCTTCTGTACACTAGTTGCTATCTTGGATTGCTGCCTCTTTTCTTTCTTAACATCCCTTTCACTGAGTCAGTCAGTTCAAACTGGTTTCTCTTATTGAAAGGAGGGGTGATGGAACCACTTGTAGAATTGAGAGAGTCTTAAGAAGGGGAAAATAATACTTCTCAATAGTTAGGAGGTATGGGCACTTTAATCTTCAAATAAAATGTTTTATAAAAATCACAATGTAATACAATTTCAGAAAAGGAGTGTATAACCCAGAGGATGAAATAAGGGTTCAATACAGCAAAATTAGAGACATGTAGTAGATAAATCAAAATAACGTTTGCTGATAACTCCAATGAATTTTCCCCACTCAATCAGACAATTATATTTATAACACAGTGAGGTGAGTGAAAAAATTGAGATATACAGGGAGTGTTATCTTTAGTGGATGACAATGGTATTTGGGAAGTTCTCTCATTGGAGTTACTGTTCATCCTAAACTTTCAAACATGGATAGGCATTACATAATCAAATTTGATTTGGAAGAATATAGATAATTTTCAAGAAAGCATGAAAAATTGAAACAAGAAAAAGAATGTAATAAATTACATTGTATATTTTACTATGTTTATTATTTGTGAGATTTTCTATTAATCTCAGAAAAGAATAATAGTTAAAAAAATTTAGCTGTTTGTCATACAACTATAAAAAAACAATTGTTTTTCATTCACATGGAATAAAGCAGTTTTTGATAATCCTTTCCTTGGTGCCAAGGTAAAAGATAAAACCATAACTTTGTTCCAAATATTTTATAGTAGGATGGCCCTTGATTTAGATATATACTTGTAATGGAGAGTTAGGCAGTGTTCAACACAAGTGTGTAGGTTACTTATATATCTATATATGCATCAAATTTTATGCATTAAATTTTACATATCCATGTATATAGGATTAGTTAAATGGAAAGGAATGGATGATATCTCTGATTGCTAAGGAGAAACATCTATTTAAACAAATTACTCCAGGTTTTTTCCTAGAAGATAATTTAATTATTTATTTGCTTACTAGTTTATTTATTTTTGAGGCAGGGTCTAGCTATGTAGCCTGTGCTGGCTTGGAACTTATTATGCAACCCAGAGTAGCCTAAAACTTTTAATCTTTCTGCTTCGGCCTCCAAGTGGTAGGATTACATTTCTGGGACAATTACCTAGCCTAGAAAGAGAGAGAGAGAGAATACACTTTAGATGAAACTTTTTCATTGTAAATAAAATTAAATAGAATTTTTTGCAGTATTCTTTATCTTCATAAATTAGCATCATCATTCAAATACTAGCACATGAGTAAAGTCAGCAAACAGGGGAGATTATGAATGAGGCATGAAAAGTCCTTAAAATTTGACTATGCTCAGAGTAAAAACTATGTGATCTATACAGTTGCCATGACAATGCCCACTAAAGTTTCACTAAAGAGAATAATTCCCATGAGAAATAGTTAACTTGGTGGAAATTAGAAAACGGGCTATTTCTTAATCATCAAATTGTCCATAAAAGCTATTCTTTATGGATAACATTCTGAGAAAATTCAGTTGCTTCTCTTCTAAGTATAGACATGTTTTCAGATCTATACTTTTGAAAATGATCATATTTACTTGGCCAAAACCAACTGCAAATGAAAGATAAAATTGTGTTTACATATTTATACAAGAAAAAGAATTCCTCAATACATATTAAAACAGAATCCCTGTTTAAAACAGAATAAGCTCAGGCTGTTGGAGGTATTACTGGAATTTTTTAGTCACCTCCATTAGTAAAGCAATTGGAAAATAAAGTTTTCCACTCATTACCTTAACAAGAATTTTATCCACTATTTTCTACATAATATGTTTAAGAAACAAGGAGGGAAAAATTAAAATTCAAAATTTTGCCTATATGGATTTTCTTATTTTTATGATTACTGTACAGTTTGGTGAATTAAGTTTTGATAGTTAGCGTTATTTAAATTAAGTGACTTGCTTTCTTTTTTTTTCTCTCACATAAACTGTGAATTAAATGCTGTAAAAGGTAGTAAGGTATTTAATGTTGTCAATGAGCAAATCTAGAGATGGGCTCAAGGATTTAAAAATTAAAAGTGAAAATAGTAGGTGGTTCATATTCATATATTTCTATCAGGTTCTCTCTTTGGAGTATGTTGGTCAAGATAGATTATTACTACATGCAATACATTTTACCATAATGTTAAACAGAATCTATAAATATATTTCATGATTTTAAGGGAGCCTTAGTGATGATTCTAAGGTTTGTGAGCTTAACTGTTTAAGAGTAAGGGAATAATCACCTCTTCTTGGAGAAGAGGATCTTATCAACAGTATGGAGAGTGGATTGTTCAGCAGGGGCAGGGCGAAGAGTTGATCCAAATTAAAGGTGAGAGAACATTTACGAGTTCTTTGCAATGATCTACAGATATGGCAGGAGGGCCTGCTTTAGTGTTGAAACTATGGAAATGTAAAGAAAAGGACAGGAAGAGTAATATGCAAAGATAAAAGAGCTAGCATAGGTAGGAATGAAGCTTGATTACATGTTGTAAGCAAAGAAGAGGAGGTTCCCAACTTGATATACTTGAAGTCAGATATTTGAGAATTCTTGAGCAGTTGTGTACATTGGTTCAGCTCCTGGGAAAGCTGATGCTCACACTTCCAAAATTGTATCAGTTGGAACTACCCCTTTGAAGATATAGACACAGGCTTATACACACACACATGCGCTTAATACAGCATAATTATCTTCTGGAAAAAGTAGAAGCATAGAATTTGAGGTGATTAGTAGTGACATCAAGCATAGGGACAAAAAACGCATTGAAAGAAAGTCTTTATTTTGATTTACAATGATCAAGTAAAATCTCAAAATATGCTATCCACTTTTATCCTAAGAAAGAAGTCTCAAACTGTCTGACTTCAACAATGTCTTTACCAGCAGGTGCTTTATGTGCCTTGCCAATCAATTCCAGGGCTCAGAGACAATACTGAGGTCTCATTGAGGGGTTTCTGGAAACTGCTATTAGTCATCTGCTCAATCACTGTTTCTGACCTCTCAGGAATTCCACCTGTGGGTTGTCAGATGAGCATAAAAAAGAACCCACCAACCCCAAACAGCGTCAATTATGCAATGGGAAAAACAGCTAGAAACTTAAGTTATTTGAAGATACTTTTTGCCTCTATAGCTAACTGGAATTTTTAACAAATGTAAAATGTATATACAATTTAAATGTTCATCTATTTTCCCCTTTTTTGAATTAACCTAACACAATTACAAACGATCTTATGAATTAAACAGCACTGTGGGTTTTCTTTGGTTCTAGTAAGGCATGTGGTTTCAGTCCCTACATGAATGTCCTTAATGAAATCTAAGACAGGAGTACTTGTTTTTAATTAAGAATTTATGCTCTATTTATTGAAGAAAATATTTGTATTGGTAGGGAAAAATAGAACACAAAGTAAAATACAAGCATTCTCATACATTAAATTAACTATCATGTGCTGAGGGCATGACTCACTTGAGCCCCTGAGTTTAATCACCAGTACTGAAAATACTCAAAATCCATACAGACCTGAACATGGCCATCCAGTGGGGTGATTTAACCATAGTGAGAATCCCCAGGAAGAGATAACACAAGCATAGAGAGTTTGAGCTGTGTCCTAAGAAGGACAAACTCAGAAGTGCCCATCATTCTCAATCTTCTTGCCTTTTCTGGTCCTCTTGTAGACATAATCTTGCTTGCACTGTCACAACAACTAACAGTGTGAGAACTATTTCATCATTTGGAGAAGGAAACAAAAGTATACAAAAGTATTTATTTACTTTTGCACACTCAAAAATATTATAATAACAGAATACATAACTGAAGAAAAGAAATGCTTGAATGAATAGCTTAGCTACAAGTGGCACCCTGAAGATGACACCCATACCAATGAAGATCATATAACTTTTTGAAAGAATAATTGGAATCATAGATACTAGTTTCCTTTTTAAAAGCATTTGGAAATATTGAAGGCATCCAAAAGGGAGAGAAGGAAAGAAACATTGCAATAGACATATCCACTACAACTGAATTACAAAAAAAATTTCTTTAATATTTAATCATTTGAGTAAAATTTGAGAACTTTCTTCTACCATATTTTCTTTCATTTCTGATGATAACCAATATCTTAAAGTTATTTATTATTTAATATGTGTTTAACATTATTATTTCATTTATGTGTACACAGACAATAATTTATATGTTTAAAAAATTTATATGAATGACATTATATGTCTGCATCATTTTACACTGTGTTTTTTTTCAAGACTGGTACTTATTATTTTTTCTCCTTTATCATTGTGATAAGTGTAGATATATTGTGGCATTTCCACAGGTTCTTAGCACATGTGGTTCTAATGCAATTCAATCACACTATTATAAGTATCCCATTATATGAACATATGAAAATTATGTATCCATTATTCTACTGTTCAAAATTTGGGTTGTTTCTCATTTTGTACAAAGACGATATTGCAATAAATATTTTTATACATATCTTTTTCCTTCTATATCAGTTTATCTAAAAGCTGAATTCCCTGAACTTAGAGTAGGCAGATCATACATTTAACTATGCGGTGGTGAAATTTTCTACAAAGCTATGACAATGTCTATTTCCGTTTCTAAGCAGCAGTCTCTGAGACTTGCTACTAGGCAAATCCTGCATGAAATTTAATGGTCACAAAGATTTAAATTGTTGCTAACCTAATTGATATAAAATGGTTTCATAATGTAATTTTTATTTGCATTTCCCCAGCAATATGACATTTTCTGGGCATCTGGGTGTCTTTTTCTGTGAATTAGTTACCTGCTCATATCCTGACCCCATTTGCCCATTTTGTTGTCTTTCTGCACACACATGTGCATTTTGTATAGACTATTAATATTTTAGTTATATGAAATGTTAATATCTTCAACTACTTTGTGACTTAACTTTTAATATTAATCATGATGATTTTTGATTAAGAATTTTTTTATTGTTCCATATTTTGTTACCTTGTTTATATGATATTCTGATAAATTTATTATTCCTTAATTTTTGCTTTCTGCTTTTATGTTCAAGAAATTTTTCCACTTTCAGAGGTCATGAATATATTATATTATATGAACCCAAATAATAAATGGGTTGTGTTCACAATTAGATCTTAATTCAAAATTTGTATTTCTATAGGGAGTGTAGTAAAGATCTGATATAATTTCTTTCTCTATGGATAACCTATCTCTAGCACCATTTATTCAGTGTAAAATAGAAAATCAATTTACGCACTTATATGTAGTGCCATTTGTGTGCTACTTCATATTCCATGTGTAGACATAACTGCCATTCTGGTCCACTTGTCTATTTACCTGGTTTTGTATCAAAATCACACTTTATTAACTGGTGTGTTTATTTTAACTATTGTGAAATCTTGGTAAGATGATTCATGATAATTTTTTCTTCTTTGGTGTTAGAAAAATTAAAATATATATCTATAACAAAGTAGGAAATTTGCCTGTACTCACATTAAGCTTGAATGAAGTTAAGAACATTTTCCTATATTATTTATAAATACAAGTTTTCAGATAAGCTTTATGACTGAATTTAAGTAATTTATTGTTGCAGAAAGATGTCTTGGTTTATATTTTTCACAAGGTTCTAGCAAATATTCCAGAATATAAGAAATAAGGTGAGTTTTATGTTTCCAATAATTTCCAGAAACAAAGTGTCAAGAAAAAAATTAGTGAGTCACAATATTACAAACTCATACAATACAACAAAACAAGCCACCATTTGAGGAAGTTAGTTAAAACAATGATTTATCCTGATTATTATTTTCACACAGAGTTCAAAACTTTTGAATTATCAATCTAGGAGTACTTGGAAAAATATTTTTTTACTAAATATATTAACAATACATTTTCAAAAACCTTCAAAACATATGTCAAATGTAACATATTTTAAAGCAGTCTAAGCAGAATTTTTAAAATTTCAAAGATTTAAGAACATAAAAATTCACATTAATAATGGGTGGATTAAATAAAATTGTAATTGCAAATAAAAAGAATGGTAATGATTAAACAATGTAACTGAAGAAAATTTCCAAAATATTCAGAGATTAAAAATTACATGAATGATAAGACGTGGAAAATTGGGCCAGGTGCCTGTGGCTCATGCCTATAGTCCTAGCTACTCAGGAGGCAGAGATCAGGAGGCTCACAGTTCAAATCCAGCCCAGACAAATAGTTCTTTGAGACCCTATCTTGAAAAACCCTTCATAAAAGATAGGGCTGCTGTAGTGACTCAAGGTAAAGGCCCTGAGTTCAAACCCCAGTACCGCAAAAAAAACCAAAAAACCCAGAAAGTTGTAAGAAAAGTGAAAAAGTTTCATACATAGCTAAATAAATTTAAACATATATAACATCTAATACAGATAATTAAGAAGAAATTTATTCATCCAAAGGCATAATGAATGAGAATATTGCTTTAATAAACACCACAGAGAAAAGACAGGTTTATGTTCAAGAAATGGTTAATAACTTCATTTTGCTTATAGAAATCAGAACATAGAGAGTCTTACTTTTTAAATATCTAGTTATAGAACTATTCCTTATACTTTCATTTGGCATGAAACATTTAGTTATTTAATAATAAAATGCTTTATTAAAATTGACATCGTCAGTAGGAATACAAAATTTTCTGGTGACCACAAAACTGTATAAAGTTTACATAGAAGCCTGAACATGTGGAAAAAGTTCTTATTTAAGTTAAAAAGCATGCCTAATCTATTTCTTGTCATTTTGAACTTGCCCTGAGAGGTAACGAGGAGGTCATGAAACATTTGTAATTGATGACAATATTTTTAAATTTTTATTCCCTTCACCTAACTTGTGAATACATGTCTTCTGTATTTTCAGTCATCACAACAGAAGACATGTCAATTGTAAGAATTATATCAATTCATTAAGCTGTTTCCAAACAAAAATCCACAGGAGTTGACCACCCATTGTGAATGAGATAGTATACCTTATGAGAAATTGTGAATGTACAGAGCAGAGTCCAGGTTTAAATAAAAAATGACACCAATGAGCAGAAGCAGAATAGATGAAAAGAGAACAAAGAATATCATAAAACACTATGTTAAGGAGAAAAAGCAAGACATTTTTGAGTCTTGGAAGACATAAGAGAAGAGCGTTTTAAGAATAATAAGTGAAGGTGGTTTGATAATATGAAGAGTAAGATTTACATGGAAATATTAGCTACATTGATGACCTTGATAAGCACACTTTTAGTGGAGTAGTTACAGAAAGAAGATTGGGTTGGTACAAAGCACACACAAACAGATATTTAAGTGTATTTAAGCAGGTTGGTTCTGGGAGAGGTCAGAAATATGGCCAAATACAGAGAGAGAGAGAGAGAGAGAGAGAGAGAGAGAGAGAGAGAGAGAGAAATGGGATGTTTTGCTATATGACATTTTTCTTTGTCCTGTTTTTAACACAATAAATGAGGAGACTAGAAGATCCTGGTATACTGATACGATTGTCATAGAAGGAAAAGAGAGAAGAATTTAAGAAGCAAAGTTTGTGTTGGGAGTGGTGGCTCATGCCTGCAATCTTAGCTACTTGGGAGGCTGAGATCCAGAGAATGGTTCAAGGCCAGCCTGGGAAAACATTTCATGAGTCCCCATATCAACCAATACCTTGGTATGGTGGTACACAACAGACATCTAAGCTACTCATTAGGCTGACAATGAGAGGATCAGAGTCAAGGCCAGCCTGGGCAAAAGAATGAGACTCTGTCTTAAAAATAACCAAAACAAAAAGTAATGGAGGCACAGCTTAAATGTTAGAGCACGTTCCTAGCAAGGAACGTGCAATGCTCCAAGTTCAAAACCCCAATATGCCAAAATAGAAAAAGAAGCAGTTTGCGTGACAGTCAAGAGGATGGGTTTTAGAAAACAGATGTAAGGTTGATCTTTGGTAGAAAGAAAGATATTTATGTTACTATAAAGTAATGAAGGAAAACATGGGCTAATCCAGAAGAAATTGTAGGTTTGTTGAGGAAGAAATTAATTTATTGAAATTACTAGGGGAACTAAACACCTGAAAATATTAAGAAAAAGGATATAGAATTTTTAATAAAGGAAGTAGCCTAAGAAATAATCGTCTTGGGTTCAGCAGGTCCCAAGAGCCCTGGCAAAACCAGCTCTCCCTCCTTTACTTTAGTTCTCAGACTAATTGTAGAATGTGCTGGGAGTACAACTTTTTGAGATAAGTTGGAGCTAAGTCAAAAATCCCAAGCTCCATTCCCATCCCCTCTAGAACAAAATTTCTTGCAATGCTTTCCCCCATCAACCTCAGTTGTTCCCACAGTATGTATCCTGGAGTGCATTGTTTCAGAGACCCTCAGCTGCAGTTCAAGGCAGGGCATGCACAAATAAGACTCCATCTGCCCTCATAGCTTTCCTGAGCCTGGGAACCAGGCTCATTATGAATCCTTGGCTTTTATTCCTTGTTGCCTATCTATGAAGAAAGTTGCTTTTTAAAAACTGCTGTGAGTGTTCTGTCTCACTGGACTGTTGAAAGTGGTGTAGTATCTCCTGCACTGTGAACCCCAAGTTACTGGTGAGCAGTGGACATATTTCACACTTTTGCTTAGAGTACCCATTTGAGGGTTTTTGTAAGATCATGAATTAAAATGGAACAAATAATTTATGTAATTCTTGCCTAATAATTAACATTTGTGGATTAACCATTGCATGATTGAAGACTTCATCTACAGTTGGCACTTATGTTAATAGAGAGTTAACAGAGACAAATTGTAATGGGTCAGTACAATCTGTATCTTGCTCAAAAGAAACAAACAAACAAAAACATGAGTGAGTAGATTACTAGTGAGGACGTTGTAGACAATTTCTGACTGAAGTAGACCGTTCTGCCATTTGAGTAGCAGATTCCATTGATATTGCAAAAGTATGTTAGTTATCATAAAGAATCAATGAGAAAATAAGAATGGGACTGTCAGAAAAAATAAGAGTTTAGCTGAGTTTGAATCTAAGAATGGGAGGATGGCACTATTACTTATTCATCATTGTTCTGTGATATTCTCCAGAAAATCTGGAAGAACAAGATCAGATAAACTAACATAACTGGAATTATGAGACTATAAATCAATAAGGAGCCTCAAATTGACACAGAATAGTAAAGTTTAATTTTCATGGCTGGCAATGAGATATTGATTTGTAAGAGAGGCAAGCAATGTTAGATTGAGGAATTGGGAAAGAACATGGTAGCAGGAACAATTAAGACTTCCAACTTGCTGAAGATAAAGTTCTGGCTAGATAGCAATTTAGAAGTGGGAGATATAAAACTTTAGGAAACAGAGAAACTGAGATTTCAGAGTAGATTATCCTAAGAAAGTTTCCAATTGCTAATTGAATCTCCCTTCTTCCTGCTCATGTCCGTGACTGCAACTGACTGGGAAAGAAGTCAGCGTTCCTGAGAAGTTGAAAATATTTAGGCCACAGTGAGAGGAATACCAACTAGACAGAAAAGCCATATGCTCTGTGCATTTCTTAGCAGTAACAAAAAGTTTCTTATGTTGTTTTTACAGCTATCTGGGTGACAAAAGTTAAATAAATAATTTATGTTCCTAAACTTCTGATTAATTTCCTTACTGGAGGCTACCACAAAGAAAATTGACAATTTTAGAATTTGAGGTAAAGGTTAATCATACATTAAATGTCAGTTCTGGGACAATAAATTGAGCCTCAGTGGTAGAACAGATTCATCAAGAAACACCAACTTTATCTCCTACTAATGCAGCCTAATTGTAGATACTCCAGAAATAACTTTTAGCTACAATAATTATTTAAAATAAATAAATAAAATAAATATTCTATTAAAACTTTAAAGCTGCCCTGAGTAGTAGTGTGTCTATGATGTGCATAATTTCAGATTTTTTGGATTGACTTTAGATATTAGGATGTACATTAAAATAAGAGAAATTTCCATAATTAACATCAGTATAAGACAACTTCTATGTCTTTTTAAAATTATAGTATAGTGAGAGATGACAGAAAAATGAACATTTACTTTAAACAATGTAATGTCAGAAAAGCCTCACACAAAGAATGAATTAAATGCGCTTGTGTTTTGTAAAATGTTTATCATAGCATTCCTTTAAATGTCAAGTTCTTTCAATAATTTAATAATTATATAATCTGTTCAGAGTTCTGCTGTTTTGTAAATGAGAATACCAATGCATATTATGAAAGTAAAACCCAAGAAAAAGAAATTGTTACAATAAAATGCAGTTCCTTCAAAGAAATAAGCAAGTCATCCGAGAAGCTGAATTTCTGAGGGAAGGGAATTCCACATACTGAAAAAAATGTATATTTAGGCTATGGGAATTTGGTAAGAGAAACATAATTGATGAGAAATCATGGTGAATTCTTGTTGAAAAATATGTCATAATACACGTTCATTTAAAATTTATTGTGATAGTCAATTTTATGTGCCAACTTACTTGTTTAAGAAAATCATGGTTAAAACAATATTTCTGGTAAAATACTTTTTCTAGTTAAGTTTATGAGGTGTTTCAGGAAGAGGTTACCAATGGAATCATTAGAATAAGTAAAGAAAATCTATTCATTGAGGGGCTGCAGAGTTCAAAAGGTGAAAGAAAGGAAAAAAATCTATCTTTCCTCGAGCTGGATCACTCACTTTCTTCTGGGAGAGTCTGGTTAGAGTCAGGGACTTATTGTGTCTCCCAGACATCCACAATTTCAAAGCCTTTGGTTTCAGACTAGTACTTTTACCACCAACTCCTATGATTCTCAGGTTTTTGAATTTGGACAGAATTTGGACTGAATTACATCACTGCCTTAAGTGTGTCTCCAGATTGCAGAGAGCATAAAATGGGACTTCTCAGCCTCTATAATCTCATGAGCCAATTTCCATAATCAATCTTCTCTTATATATCTATATATAGATTTCTGTTGGGTCTGTTTTCTCTGGAGAATCCTCACTAAAATAATATTAAATTCATCATATTTAATATGTGTTGATATAAGAAATATTGTTTTAAGTTGTAGAATATTTTAATAATTAAATATTGAATAAAATAACAATGTTTCCAAAGTCTCTTAGATGTGAAAAAACTACTAATTATGAAAGGAAAAGGAATGATGTGATATCCAGAGAGACAAAAGCTTTTCAGATAATACTTAGGAATTCTCAATCACAGTTTTTCAGTTAACATATATTTAGAGGTAGAAGATTAGGGGCATTTAAGCTATTTTTCTAAAGAGGATGTCAACAACCTCTATTCTGTTTACATGGGCTTATTTATAAAAAAATGTGGATCTTGCTTAGTTCTGTAGGAAGTGTACAAAACTTATTTTGTGTAGGAAACAGTTCTGTTTGAATTACAGAGAGTTTTAAATCAGATAAACATTTTAAATTGGAAAATTTTATATATAAATGAATTTTCTGGCTTCTTCTGAGAAAATGAAGATGCATCTGACACTGAGATGTAAGTAGTAGCTGGCTTCTTTTCACATGGGACATGTTCCCTCCGATCTCCAGTCCTATCCTATTATCTGAGCTCTCACACCTGCCCCTTTTTGAGAACTTTTTTGGCCTTCATAGGCACTTGGTTTTGAGATACTCTATTTAGACTATGCATTCTTAATATCAAGCATTTTCTACAAATTTCACCTTTTACTACTGTGTAGTAAAACTGTCCAAAACTGTATTAAAATCATAAGGCCCAGGAGAGAAGAGAATAGATGTAGCTTTGTCTGTGCTTGTGAAGATATAAATACAATATAAAAATGAACTGAAAAAATGTAACTTTGTGTCTTTGGATCAAATAAGAAACATTGGAATGGTTGGAATGGTACATGGCAAAAGTAAATACAATAGTTAATGAAAAGAATGATGTAAGAAAAGAATTGTGTATAATGATTAATTGATGGTAGAAACGCACTTCACTCTTCTTTCATTATTTTACATCTCAACTTCCCCATTCAATTAAATCAGTAATGAGACTTTTTCTCATTTTCTTATTCCCTTGTCTTCACTTAATTAATGCAGTAAATGAATGAGAAGTCAAATTTAAGAGAAATTTTCTATAGAGAACAATTAGGTCCAAAGGAAAAGATTATGGGTAGAATTTAAATGAATGAAAGAAATTCATTAAAAGATGACCAAGATTATCATATTCTATTTTTTGTAATTTCCTTCAAAATGTTGGATGTATATCATTTACTTAACACATTTTATAATAAAATATAATAGATTGAACTCAGCAGAAGGGCCTTATAGAACCAAAAATAGAAAAGAAAGTAAGGTTTTCTTACTTTTGGTTATAAGTGACAGAGCAAAAGCAAAGGAGTGATTGAAATCCAGTGGTTTTCTGACAAAGGATAATTGAAAAAATAGCAAGAAGCAACTTAAAAGTACAAAATTTACACAAATGTAAAGACCCTTCTAGTTTCTGATTCTTACTAGCATTGTTTACAATTTCTCAGGTTGATGTTTTTGATTTCTTTGATAATTTCATCTTGAAATGCATCATCAAAAAGGAGGGAAGAAAGAGGAGAAGGGAGAGAGACAGAAATAATCAGGAATGGAGAAAAGAAAAATAATATTCACCCACTTTATTTCAACCAGTTTCTTAACATCTGCATGACTGACATTTTTTTTGAGGATAGTTGTTATGGGATGAGCTGTGCTGGCCGTTGTGCTAGGCAAACTCTCTAATCTTTACTCACTAGATACCAGTAGTGACTCTTTCACCATTAGTGATGGCCAAAAGTGTCTTCTGGGGACCAAAATGATCCCTGGACAAACAGGTCTGTATTTTGCAGTCTCTCTGAATTGAGTTTTCCAAGATTTAACCATTTCCAATGCAGAGTTGACTGATTTAAAATAAAGAATAGATAATATTTTATACTATAAGGAGTCTCTGCTCAAACATATGTAATGTCTAGTTAAAATAATTTAAACTACACCTTTTGAAAAATTGAATTCCCATCTATCTATAGAAAATGATTTACCAGCAGCCCTCCTGCTGGGTGAATATTCAAAGAAAATAAAATTAAAATGTCAAAGAAACATATGACACACGCAACAGAGTATACACTTTTTCTGGGTATACACTCAAAAGAATCAGTCAACTTAGTATAGAGATAACTGTATACCCATGTTTATCACTGCATTATACACAATAACTAAATATGGCATCAGCCTAGGTGGCTATCAACAGATGAATGCATAAAGAAACTGTGGTATATACACACAATGATTTTTCAGCCATAAAAAGAATGAAATAATGTCACATGTGGGAAAATAGATGGAGCTAGAGATCATCAGATTAAATGAAATAAACCACATTCAGAAAGGTAAATTTCATGTTTTCTCTCATATGTGGAATGTAGGTGGTAAAAAATGACACGAAAGTAAAAAGGAGATCATTAGGGAGTTGGAAGGGAAAAAAAGGGAGGGGAAATAAGACAGAGTAATACAGGAGGTGAATACAAAGTACATTACATGCATGTATGAAAATGTCTAAATGAAACCCCTTACTTTGTATAATTACTTTGTATAATTGATATATGCAATATAATATGAAAATTATTAAGGAAAAAAGAGACTCTGCACTTTCATGTACATTACAACACTATTCACAATAGTCAAAGAATGAAAACAACCTAAGTGTTCATCAACTAAATAATGGACAGAGAAAATGTGTGACATCTATTCAATAGAATACTATTCAGTCTTTAAAAAAATGAAGTCCTTCATTTGCAACAATGGGTGGAAGTGGAGATCATGATGTTAAGTGAAATAAACCAACTACACAGATACAAATACCACATGTTCTCAAAGAGGTGGAATCTCAAATATTGACCTCAGAAGCTGAGAATAGAATAGTGGCTATCAGAAGCTGGGGAGGAAATGGGTGAGGGGAAGACAGGGAAAGGCTAACCAGTGGGTACTACATTACGGTTAGATGGGAGCAAGAAGTTCTGGTATGTTATTGCACAGTAGGGTGACCATAGATAATAATTTACTCTATACTTTAAAAATCTAGAAGAAAGTATTTTGAAAGTTTTTAACCACAAAAAATGATAAATGAGGAGATAAATATGTTTTGTTTGATTTAAATATTGCATAATTTATAAAGGTACAAACATCATTTGGTACCCCACTAATATGCATGATTCCATGTTTTATATATCAGTTTAAAGTAGATGGAATTAAAGTGCTGTTCAACTCAGTTTGATATTGTTTTATTGAAGATATTTGCATCCACGTTCATTAGAGATTTCATCCTGTAGTTTCTCTTCTGTGGTATGTTCCTGAGGCTCTCATATAAAGGTGACACTGGCCTCATAAAGTAGTTGAGAATAATTTCATCTACGTATTTCTTCTGGACAAATAATAGATTAGCATTGGTTATTTTTGAAGGTTTGGTAGAACTTAGCTATGACATTTCTGTTCTTGGGATTTGCTTTGTTGAGAAATTTGAATTGATATTCATTCTCTTATCAGGTATTCATCTGTTTGGGATTTCTATTTCTTTTATTGCTGTGCTCAGTGGGGGTACATTGTGGCATTTACAAAGTTGATTTAGTCTTGATAGATTACACAGTATATCTGTGTATGCTGTACATTTTGGATGTACGCAAAACTTTTTGTCAATTTTACCTCAATAAAGTTTTACAAAAACAAACAAACAAACAAAAATAACCCTGAGTAGCTTCCGGGAAGCCATACTTGGCTCTTCTTATTTATATCCAGGGTGCTCTCTGAGCTTCCACTGTTTGCATTCACAAATAGTAGTGTATCCTCTACCACATGTTTATGGTATCCTCTACTAGATTGTGAGATGTTCATGATCAAGAAATAAACATGTTGTTTTCTTTTTCCTTCTGTCAAGGTTCCAAGCCTAGCACCATTCTACAAATAACGTAAGCTATAACTATGAATTTTAGGAAATTCACCTTGTTTATATTCATAAAAATATATAGTATTTTGACATTTAAATGATTTTTATTTAAAAAAAAAAAATAAATAAATGATTTTTATTTAAAGAAAATGAAGAGTTTTGTGCCAATATAGCATTAATAAGCATTAATAGGTGGCCATTCGTTGTTAGGGTTCTGAAATAAATACAAAGAAAAAAATCCATACCTTATATGAAACAAGGAATCTTACTATTAGAAGTTACATGTGGCATATCTTCCTACAACATGCATACACAGGGACACAAAAACAGATAGGTAGACCCATACACACACACACACATACAACTTTAAGGGTTTTTAAGCTGATCAAGCTCATGGAGTATAGGTACTCAGATAAATGGAAAAATGTGGTCCATCCAGATGGATCCATTCTAATACGGTATTTCTAATGCATATCACTGGGATAGTTTTTACATTCAGGAGTGGAAAATTACACCTCACTACTGAATGAATTTATTTTGATAAACCTCAGACATACAGTGGTATAGAGAGATCATGTTTCCACTCAGGCTGGTAATTACAAGCCGTAATTTTAATTTTTGATGAAACTAAAACCAGAGCAACAGATTCTTAACTTTATCTTACCCTCACACTCAGTGACTCTAATTTTGTTTTCCTCAGCCTGATATTATAGTGGAATTTCCCATAAGATAATGCCTGCATCAGTATTCAGACCTATGTGGGTTAGGAGAATTCTCTTACCACTCAACAGAAGACAGTTACGTAGGTGTGCTTAATCTTCCCTAGTCTTGTTTTTTCATGCCTTTATCTTTTCTTTTCAAGTGCATTTTTGAATATTTGTTATTAGTTCCCCAAAGCAGGAAAGGTATAGATAAATAAATTTCTTCTTGTAAATCAACATCATTACTAAATTCAACTGCATTTATTATAAGCCTGTATGGTCTGAGATGTCCAGAAATTCAGGTAAATGAGCTGAACTCATTTACAGAAGTGCATAGGTATGCACTTCTGTCCCCATAATTCTAAATCCAAACTGTTTTTCCTCAGTTCTCAGGGGTTATCTGGACTGTCCTAACCCTTATCTGTAAGAAATATTTTTCTAGATGTGTCAAATTCTAGGCATAAGATGAATACCTATGTACTCCTCTCAGACATTGATGAGCATAAATGTGCTGTTTTGTGCCAGGCACTCATTTGTGAAGCTCTTTAGGGGCCCAAAGCTCTGCTAACTTCCTATGGTTTACAGATTAGAGTTGAGGAAGATCTAAACTCCCTCTTCAGGTCACTTAAACGTCTACAACTTGAATATGTGTTAAAATTCAGAATGTCGACTCATGGATGAATGAAGAGAGTTTCCTTAAAACATAGGAGTACTTTTAATACAGAACTCTGTACCATAGATTTTGATTTGCATTTTTATGGATTTGTTGGCCCCCTACATTGCTCTATTCAAATATGCACAAAGATAGTATATTATTTTTCATCAAAGCCTTGATCATTTGAATTTCTTAAGAATTCTATAGAGATCTTCAAAGCCCTCTATGCAATGCTGCAATGAGCAGTGCTGGACATCTTAGGAAATAAAGATAATAAGCATTACAGTGTCAGATGTATATAGAAAACAAGTAACTGCCTGCTGCTAGAAGACATAATTATCAGACACAGTGAAAAGGCACTTTTCATTTTTCAAGCCTGAGTGGTTATTTCCTTATGTTAATACAATTTAATCCACATTTAATTTTCCTGAAACGCATTACTGAAATCCTTACCTCTTTTTCTCTTCCTTGCTGGCCATTCGTTTTGCAGGATTGTCACCATTACCAGAACTTTCAAATTCTTTCTTTCTCACAGTTTAAAGATGAGCTCCTTATCTTATTACACACACTTCTCCATTTTACATACAGATTCATAAGTTTATGCAATTTTTTTGAAAAAATACCATTTTTCTTGCATTCTGTGTTCTGGGCCCCTGTTAATTTTCTTCTCTGAAATGCATTGCATTATTTCTTAGTTATGATATTGGAATTTGCTCAGCCAACCATTCTTGCTCTAGAGCTAGAGTCAGAGGAAATGCAGGAATTGCATTACTGGTAGGCTGTCACCTTTTATTCCACTAATCACTTTTATGGTTTGATTAACCATTTGTCTGCTTCCTGTGGTGATGTGGCTTTAGTTCTCTCATCTTGGTAAAATCTAGAAATATCTCAGAGGTATGAAAGTGCAACATAATTACTTCATACTGAAGAGAGAAACAAAATCATCTGTTGCAGAGTTGTGTAGGTGTAAACAGGGTTCTGATACTCTGTGAGAAAATATCCCAAGAGTCTTTATTTCCTAAATAGTTCTAATTTTTTTCCTATATTAATAGTATCTGAAAATAGTTTGAGTGTAGAAAGTGGCCTTTACCTGAATTTTTCTGTGTAATTAGAGACTGTGAGGTATAGTATTAAGCAAACATGTATCCAGAATGGTGTCAACCTAATTCTTAACACTTAAATAAAGTAATCATGAGTATATGTGAATTTCAAGGGGATGATTCTTAACTATTAATAAGATAATGTACTAGATCCCAAATGCCCTAGAAGTGCTACATCTGAACTAACTTTACATAGGGTAAATCCTCTAGAGTACTTATCAACATGCTACCAAATGTTTAATGAATAGTTGATCCACTTAAATATTTTATCCAAAACCAGTATTTAGTTTAGCATGCTTGCATCTGTGCTATATTCTGCTAACGTTGCTTATTGAAACCATTACATTACAAAAGAACATGATGTTATGAAAGCTCAACATCCATCAGTAAATATTGGGCTAATTAGCAATATACACTAGATTTTGTAGTATAAAATGTACAAAGGATATTTAACACATTTTTCCCACAAAAAAAGGTATACTTGTTAAGAATTTGGACACTCTTTGAAATAAATATGATTTTATTTTGAAAGTTCTTTTCCTGCACAAATTCGTCTTCAAGAAAATAATTTTTTTTAATTATCAGTATAATATGCTTAACTCGAAATGGCTTGCTTAGCTGGAAGTGTGGCCCAAGTGGTAAAGTGCCTGCTTTGCAAGTGGGGAGCCCTGAGTTTAAACCCCATTCTCACCAAAATAAATAAATAAATAAAATTTAAAATAAATGGCTTATTTAAAATGTGTTATAGTCTCTGAAACTAATGTGATTTTTATTACAATTCAATTAAAACATTGATATTCAAGTAGGAAAAAGTACTAGAAATGTTTGTGAGTCTCAAGAACTGTGTAATGTGATAAATGTAGATTATTTTTATAGATAATTTTATCATATAAGATAAATATAAATTCATTGCTCTTTCATTTACAACTATATTTTTCCCAAGGATGACTGAAAACAATGGTGAGATGACTTCTAAATCTCCGTTGTACAATTTTGGAAATATTTTCATTAATGGCTTATTTAACAAACTTGAATCCTAAATTTTATAATCAAAAAGATACAGATATAAAAGGTTGAGATTTTGATTTGTACTTATCCAAGTCTTTCTTGTCTTTTAATTACTGCTTCATCTTTATTTTTTAATAATTACAATTCTCTCATTTTCACAGAAATATCAAGATTCAACAAGGCACCTTCTATTATTTTGAAGCATTTTAATCCAGATTTTAAATGTTAAGCCCTAATATTATATTTTTTCCTCATTTAAAGCTTTGGGTAATCTCACAGGAAAACACCTCCTAGACAATTGGCTCACCTGAAAAAATCTTAAAAATCCTATATCTAGGATTCTGTCATCTGGCATAAACCAGCAGGTTCTCATAGGTGAGTAACTAACCATACCCTAATACAGGTAGTAATGTAATTTGAAATGGAATTTGATATCTCTCCTTTGAAAAGAATAATCTATTTGAAAATGAAATTTGTAGTCCATATGTGTCACTATTTTAACATAAAATTGTCACATTTTCCCCTAGAAAGGCCAGGAAACCTAAGAATGTACTATAATTTCATAAAGAGACATCATTTTATAAATGTATAAGCAAATGATAACTCTACTTTTGTTAGGTAATATTAGAAAGCAGATGCAACAAAGGAAAAAGGAAAATCTCTTTCTTCATAAAAGCAAAATTTAACTGTAAAATATATCAAAGAGATGATCCAATTAGGTAAAGGGTAAATATTCATTAAACATTTTATTTGATGTTAAAATTACATCCAAAAATAATAGTGTTATTCTACTCTGCTTATTTAACTCACAAGATGTCATAAACCACTTAATGTAACTTATAGATTACATTAGATATTAGATAGATTTAAATAATACATTCCAATTTTGTGGATTTTTATAGCTTATAAATATACTCATATCTGCCATCTAACTGAATCCTCATAATACTCCATAAGGTGAGAATTATTATTCTGATTTTACAGATAGAAAAGTTAAGATTCAAAGGCATTAATTCTCATTGCAAATCTTATGTTCAGTACATAATTTATCAGTAACCTAAAAGATGTTAAAATGAGTATGTGGGCTTTCCTTTCAATGGAATGATCTGTGTGTTTTTATAGGGACTGAATAAGCCATTTTATGGCTTTGCAAACTGGAGAAAACTGAAAGAAACAGAAACAATTTTTGAAATTCAAATGAATTGGATTTATAATTTATTTCTACCCTGTACAATAGTCAAGTCAAATTATATTATGTTAAAAAAATTATGTAAAGTATCAAGCTACATTTTTCAAAAAGAAAATAAGGTTATTAACTTCACATCATCTGTAGGTATTAAGGTAAAAATAATTTATGATGGACTCCTTTTTCTTTATATATTTGTATAATATCTCCTTTCAAAGAACACTAAGAGCTATGCAAAAAGCTGCCATTTTCAGGTCAAGGATAAATTAACAAAAGTTCTCCACAACCTCATGTTTTCTTCTATATTGACTTGCATTTCCAAGTACTGTTTTATAAGTAGGGTTTGTGGAAATGGAACCAACTAAAGCTAACTAGTCCACTGGCACGTCATTGGGTGTCTCACTGTGTTCTTATCAGCTGCAGATGGACTGAATTGATGGACCACAGAGTTCTAATCTGCTAGTTAGGTGATTGGAGCAGTTATGACTTCTATAGACAAAAACTGCCCTAAAAACAGCAACAACAATTAAAAAACTTTTAAGTTTTATTTATAACTAGAAGAAAAACTTAATACTATAACATTATTGGATTATAACCTGAGCTTCAATTCTTCTTTTTCTTTTATTATCTTTATTAAGGGAAACGATCTGCATGCTAGAAGGAGTGAAACAAGCATGGCTTAGAGGAAATTTACCATGGGTGGCAATAACATGTCATTAAATAAGTGTGAGTGGGTAGTGATACTCTTTGGCTTCTTGGCCACCTTAGCAAACTCTCATGCTTCGTGGACCAGATTATGAATTAAGTTTTTCACTCATTTATTCATTCATTCATTCAACAAATACTTAAGATTTAATCTGGAGGGTGGAGGTGATTGTATTCATTAGCATGTAAGACCACTTGAGGATGCCATTAGTGAGAGCCACAGGGCATCTAAGTCACTTTCTACAGTCTATGAAGTAACCATTTTAATTCTACCTTCATGCCTTCTGTGAATGCTGTTTTCTCTGCCTAGGATGTACTCCTCTTAGATAATGCATAATTTCAACAAAATTCACCAATAATACTGCATGATCTGTGAAGCTATCATAACTCAACTCTTGACAAAGGGAGAAACTTGAGGAAATAGCATGCTTCACTTATTCTAGTCACATTTTATGAAGAGCTTTTTAACAGTATCTTTCACATTACTGTTTTTTTTAATTTGTTTTTCCTTCCCTTTTATCCTATTAGCTTATATTTGAAGGAAGGAATCGTGTGTGTGTGTATATATCTAAATATCTATATATGTGTGTGTGTGAACATATATATAGATATTTAGATATATATATAAGTATATATACACATATACATATAGATCAAGGGTTGGGAAATTTTATGTGAATGGTAATATGTAGAAAATATTATAAGATTATAAGTAGTCCTTAAAGTCTCTGTCAAAATTACTCACCTCTGCCATTTTAGCATGAAGACAGTCATAGAAAAAAATGTAAATAAATGAGTTTGCTCATGTTTTAATAAAACTTACAAAAACAGGTGGTAGGCAATTTAGGCCCTGGGATGTAGTTTAATGACTCTGATATTTTTACAGTCTTCTTTCTGTTTCTTTTCTCTAATTTGTAATAAATATCTTTGGTTTCTATAGTTTATTACATGGACTTTGTCTTCCAACATTTTATTTCTATTGGTTTGGAAGGTATAAGCCATGTTTCAAATTCTATTATTGGTTATATCTGAGGATTTTAAAATGTACATTTGAACATAAATGCTATATACAACAAGACAAAATTGTAAAGGGCAAAGCTAAGACCTTTAGTTAATATGAGAAAACTTTAAAAAAAAACCTTTTTTTAAAAAAATTGTACTGGGTGGGAGGACATTGTGGTATTTACAAAAGCTCTTGTAATACATCTTTATACCATATTTGAGTTCACCCCCTCCACCATTCTCCTTTATCCCCCCAATTCAACAGGTATTTTTTTTCCATTTACAGACATATGTACACAGTATTTGCATGATATTAACCCTATTGCAGTCTTTCCCCACCTCCTCCTCCCTCCCACAGGTGCTAAGTCCCCCCTCCAGAGAGGACCTATTCTGCCCTCCTATTCTTTGATATTTATAAATGAAACAAAGAAAAAAATGACATTTTCATTTCTTTAAGATATAGACAAAGGGCGTTTCCTTGTGACATTTCCATGTACATGTGTATTATAACCCAAACTGGTTCACCTCCATTTTTCTTTTTTCTACCATAGTCCCCTACTTATGGTGGTTTCAGAAGGTATAAAAACTCTATATTCATTCTTGCATATAGAGTACATCAAACAAATTCACCTTATTAAAATCTTTCTTTGATCCTTCCTCACTTCTGTGTGATCTCCCCTTAGAATGACCTGTTTCTTATAATGCTGCTGTATTTGTATTAGGTTTATATTCCACATATGAGAGAAAACATGTGGCTTTTGGCTTTCTGAACCTCCATTTGTTTTCAAATTTAGGTAATGAAATTTGCAAAATTCATTTTTCTTTGTGGCTGAATAAAATTCTGTTGCATATAAATATCACATTCTCTTAATCTATTCACAAGTGGTAGGGTATCTTGGCTGTTTTCATGGTTTAACTTGTGAATAATGCTATAATAAACATGGGTGTGCTTACTGGATCATATGGCAATTTTAGTTTTAGATTTATAAGGAGCTTCCATACTGTTTTTTCATAGTGATTGTACTAATTTACATTCCCACCAGCAGTACATGAGGGTTCTTTTTTCCCCACATCCTCACCAACATTTGTTGTTGTTTGTGTTTTTGGTGGTAGTCATTCTTAAAGGAGTGAGGTCTAATCTTAATGTTTTTCTTTCTTGGTCAGGATGTTGAGCATTTTTTCATGTGCTTTTGGCCATTTGGACTTCTTCCTTTGAAAAAGCTCTCTTCAGTTCATTTGCCCATTTCTGCAATGGGTCATTGAGTTTTTGGGAGTTTAGTTTTTTAAGGTCCCTGTATATTCTGGTTATTAATCCCTTGTCAGATATATAGCTAGCAAAGATTTTTTTCTCATTCTGTGAGCATTCACTTCAATTTAGAAGCCATTGCTTTTGTTGTGCAGAAGACTTTTGATTTCATACAGTCACATTTCTCAATCCTTTATGTTAGTTACTAAGCCATTTGAGTTCTATTCTGTGCCTATTAATGCCAATGTATTTCCTCCTCTTTCCTGCACTAATTCCAAAGTTTCAGTTCAGATATTAAGGTCCTTAATTCACTTTGAGTTGATACTTGCACAGAGTGAAAGACATGGATCAAACTTAGTTTTCTGCAGGCAGATATACTGTCTTTACAGTGATATTTGTTGAAGAGTCTGTCTATTCCTCATCATATGTTTTTGGCATCTTTGTCAAAAATCAGGTTGGTATAGTCACTTGGATTCACAGCTGGGTCTTCTATTCTGTCATAGTGACCTTCATATCTGTTTTTATGCCAGTTTTTATGCTGTTTTTATTGCTATGGCTCTGTATTATAGTTTGAAGTTGAATGTTGTGATACCTTCAGTTTTGCTCTTTTTTGCTCAGTATTGCCTTTGCAATACTTTAATGTTGATTTTCAATCACTGTGATGAATGGCATTGGGATTTTCATGGGCATCACAATTTTCACAATATTGATGTTACCAATCCACGAGTATGGGAGATCTTTCCATCTTCTGTAGTCTTATTTATTTCTTCAATGCTTTAGAATTTTCCTTGCAGAGGTTTTTACATCCATGTTAAGTTTATCCCTAGGTTTATTTGTTGTTTGAGTCTATTGTAAACAGAATTATTTCCCTATATTCTTTCTCAATCTGTTCATTGTTGGTGTATAAAAAGGCTACTGATTTTTCTAAACCGATTTTTGTATCCTGCTACTTTGATGAAGCTGTTCATGGTGTTTAGGAGATTTTTGGTGGAGCTTTTCAGGTCTTTTAGGTATAAGATCATGTCATCTGTAAATAGGGATAGTTTGACTACTTCCTTTCCATTCTGCATTTCTTTTATTTCTTCTTCCTGACTTATTGCTCTGGGTAGGAATTCCAAGACTGTGTTGAGTAAGAGTGGAGAGAGTGAACACCCTTGCCTCATTCCTATCTTTTGAGGAAATAGTTTCAGTTTTTCCCCATTTAATATGATGACATTTATTATAGGCTTGTCATTTATAGTCTTACTTATGCTGCATGTACATTCCTTCTATCCATAGTTTCATCAGAGCTTTTATCATGAAAGGATGTTGAGTTTTGTCAGAATATTTTTCTGCATCTATTGAGATGATCATGTGGTTTTTGTCTTTGCTTCTGTTAATATGCAGTATTAACTTTAATGATTTGTGTATGTTGAACCATCCCTGCATGCCTGGAATGAAACTGACTAGATCCTGGTATATGATCTTTTTGATATGCTGTTGAATTCTATTTGCCACTATTTTAATGATAATTTTTACATCTATGTTCATTAAATAGATTGATCTATAATTGTCTTTTTTTTGTTGTTGTGTCCTTGTCTGATTTTGGGATAAGTGTAATACTGGCCTACATAGAATGAGTTTGGCAGAGATTCTTTCATTTCTATTTCATGGAAAAGTTTGAGCAGTTTTGGCACTAGTTTTTCTTTACAGATCTGGTAGGAAATAGCAGTGAATCTTTCAGGTCCTGGACTTTTTGTTTGTGGGCAACTATTTATTGCTGATTCAATTTCATTGTATTATACATCTGTTCAGGTGATTAATATCATCTTGGTTCAGTATAGGATGGACATACATGTCTATAAATTTGTCCATTTCTTCTAGATTTTCCAATTTTTCTAACTATAGGTGTGCAAAGTGGTTCCTGATGATTTCCTGGATTTCCTTGGTGTTTGTTGTTATTTTTTTTCTAATTTTGACAATTCAGGTCTTTCTTAGTCAGATTTGCCAGGAATTTGTTGATCTTATTCTTTTCAAAGAACCACTTTTTGGTTTGTTCATTCTTTGTATGGACTCTTTTTGGTCTCTATTTCATTGATTTTGACCCTTATTTTTATTATTTCTCTCCTTCTGCTACTTTTGGGTTTAGCTTGTTTTCATTTTTCTAGGAGTTTGAGATACAGTATTAGGTCATTTATTTGAGATCTTTCTGTGTTTTTTATATATGAATTCATGGTTATAAACTTTCCCCTTAGGGCTTCCTTTGCTGGGTTCTATAGATTGTTGTAGGTTGTGTATTCATTCTCATTAAATTCCAAGAACTTTTAAATTTCCTGCCTTATTTCTTTGATGACCCACTGGATATAGAGCAATGTGTTATTCACATTGAATATTTTCTGCTGTTTTTTGTTGTTGTTGTTTTTGAGTATTAGTTTTAGTACATTGTGATCAGACAATATGCAGGAGGTTATTTCAATTTTCTTATATTTCTTATTACTTGCTTTTTGACCTAAAATGTGGTATATTTAAAAGAAAGTTCCATGTCTGCTGAAAAGAAAGTATATTGTGCTGTTGCAGGATAGAATAGTCTGTAGACATCTGTCAGGTCAATTTGACCTATGGTGTCATTCAATTCTAGAGTTTCTTTGTTGATTTATTTTTGGATGACCTATTTATTGGTGACAAAGGAATATTGAAGTTTCCCATCACCACTATGTTGTGGTTTATCTGTGTTTTTAAATCCAGTACTGTATATTTAATGATGTTGGGTGCACCAACATTGGGTGCATATAAGTTAACAATTGTTATTTCCTCTTGATATATTGCTCCTTTTATTAGTACGAAGTTACTTTGTCTCTTCTGACTAATTCATGTTTGAAGTTCACTTTATCTGATATACATATTGCTTCTACAGCCTGTTTTGGAGCCATTACCTTAGTACATCTTCCTCTACCCTTTCACCCCAAGGCAATGTTTGTGTCTTTCTGTAGAGTGGGTTTTTGTAAACAACAGATTATTGCATCTTCCTTTTTAATTCAGTTTGCCAATCAGTAGCCTTTGATGGTAGAGTTGAGGCCTTAACATTCAGTGTTAATATTGAGGAGTATGTGGTGATTCCTGCAATTTAGGGTTTTTGTGTGTGTGTGTGTGTAAGGATTTCTGTGTGTGTGCAACTAATTCTATGATACTCTCTACTTGTCTGCCCTTCTCTTGAGTTTTAATAATTCCCATCCTTTCATGACTATGTTTGTTTTCATCTCCTGTGTATGTAGTATTCCTTTCAGAATTTTCTGTAGGTATAGTGGTCATGTATTGTTTTAGTTTATCATGGTAAATTTTAATTCCTCCTTCAGTTTTGAATGATAGCATTGCTGGGTAGAGTATCCTAATGCTTAAATTGTTTTCTTCCAGTGCTCTAAATACTTCACTTCATGCTGTTCTTGCTTTTAAGGTTTCTTTGAGAAATCTGCCCTTATTTTGATGGGTGTACTTTCATATGTTATTTGATTTTTCTTTCTTACAGTCTTCAATATTCTTTCCTTGTTCTCTGTGCTAATTGTTTTAACTATAATTTGCCATGGAGAGTTTCTCTTTTGGTCATGTCTGTTCACTGTCCTGGAGGCTTTCTGGTCTGGGATGGGCATCTCTTGCTTGAGATTCAGGAATTTTTCTGCTATTCTTTTTTTGAATATATTATCTATACCTTTGGTTCGCACCTCTTTTCCTTCTTTGATGCCTATGATTTGCAGGTTTGGTTTTTTGATGGGGTCACAGAGTTCTTGCTTATTCCCTTTGCAGCTCTTGAGTCTTTTGTCTAAGAAGTCTTTTTTTGCCTTACTATATATTTTGTCTTTGAGCCCTGAAATTCTGTCTTCCACTTGTTATAGTCTGCTGGAATGGCTTTCAACTGTATTTTTTAGGGAAACTTTTATTTCCAGGATTTCTGTTTGATTCCTTTATCTGAGACTTCCCATATCTTTGTTAAACTTCTCTTTCATATCTTGTGTGATTTTATTTCATTTTTCTCTTTTTTTAATAATCTCCTTAGTTTTGTTTTAAAGGTTGTTGAAACCCTCTTTGAGTTCATTTAGATGTTTCTGTGTCTTCTTGAGATTTTTATCCATATTCTTTGGTGATTCATTGAATTGGTTTTATCTGTTCTCTTTAAGCTCATTGAACATTATCATCATTCTTCTAAAGTCAGCAAGTGGGGATTCATCCCCTTCACTTTCTACTAAATTTATTATGCTATTGTCAGTCTTTTGTGGAGTTGTATTCCCCTGCCTTCTTTTTCTCCTCATGTTTTTATTTTGTGCTCTGATCATGTGTTGTTGATTAGTTAGTTTGGGGTTTTAATCACTTGTTATCTTTCCCTTGTCTTAATATCTGTGCTCTGACTATTTTAGTTGTTAGCTAGGTTCTGTTTCTCAACCTGGAGGTATAACATAGCAATAATAAATTCACAGATTCAATGCCAGACCATTAATTTACATGATCTATAAAATACCACTTGGTGACATATCTATCAACATTAGATATTGGGGAGATGATAGTTTTTTGGACAGAGATAGATACTTAGGCAATTAAAAAGATGGGACCAGAAAAGGGGACAGAAGGAGGAATGGGAAAATAAAGAGAACAGGTATTAGGTGTTAGGGCTATAGGATAATAATGCCCTAATGTGTATGAAGGCATAGTTCAGTCATTGTGGGGATAGGTGGAATTGCCAGGGATTGTAGAGGGATAGAAAGGATGGGAGTAATGTGTAAAATTGGTATAATATACATTTCAATATGTGATGAGTAAGAAGGAGTTAGGAACAGTGTGGGGAGGAAGGGAGGTGGAGAAGAGGAAGGTGAGGGAAAAAAGGAAGAGGGAGAAAAGAGAAGAAAAAAATGGGGAGAGAGAAAAGAAAGTGGAATAAGAGAGGGTTCAGCAAATTGATAACCGGAATTTCTTCCTTGTTATGGAGAGGAATGAGTTTCTTCTCTGTTCAATGGGAGATCTGTGTTCTTTCCTCTGATTTCTAATCCAGGTGCTGACACTTTTCACAGGGGCTTTCTCTATGTCTCTGCCCCTTCTTATAGTTGGTATGCTGGCTTTGTGGCAATGGAGATTGTCCCTCCTTATTGGACAGCTTTGGGGGGATTGGCTTAGGATATTTGAGATCAGGCTTTTCTTGATGGGATGGTCCATCTGGTATAGGCTAGTTCTCTGAAATGGTAACATGAGGAGCTGGTATGTGAGCTGCCACCAGTCCCTACTGCCTGCAGGGCAAGTCTGGGAGCTAAAATCGATCTCTTGGTAGACTGTTTTCTCTTGGAAGTCTGTCACTTTCAGCTCACAACCAGTTTTTCCAAGCTAGGGGAATGTTTTGTTTTCAGTGGATGGCCCTGCCACTACACCTTATAGATGAGCTCAGCTTTCTACCTGTAGGCAGAGGTGAAATGTTCCCTTTATTTGGCTACCAGTTTTATCCACAGGGGTGCAATCTGCCCACCAGCTGAGCTAGACTATGTGGTTTTTCTCCAGAGCAGATGATGTGTCACACTCACTCAATGGAGTTGCAGTTACATTTGGGTCAGCTCTATGACAGCTCAGGCAGGTAGGAGTCCAAGGTTCTGTGTCCTTGAATTATGGCAGGTCCAGGATATCCCAGATGCTTACAGAACTCATTCTGCAGTTCTGTGCATTGTGTTTATGCACAATCAGAAAAAAAAAGAAAGAAAGAAAGAGAAAGAGAAAGAACTTTCCAGCAGGTCAGCAGTGCCTGGGCTTCTAGGACTGTTTGTTATACACTGTAAAAAGCTAATTTAAGGGTCAGCCATTGTATATTATGAGCACCTGATGTAATGGTGGTATTTCAATTGGCCAAAAAAAAAAAAAAAAAAAAAGAGTTACCCAGTCCTTGCTACTATGAATCTGAAGTGTTATTCTGGAATCATGGATCTCAAGGTCTCAGGGTCCTTTGGCTATCTGCCATCTTGGTCTCTCCTACAACCTCTTCTTATCCTTCTCTTCACAATTTCTAATTTCTATTGTTGGAATCAGAATTTCTAACAAATTTTTATGTGGAAATTAGTTTGACATTTTATATAAATATGTATAACATATATATATAATTTCCTTCCAAATTTGTTATATTTGAATGATTTATTACCATATGTAAAAATTATATAATGTCAATCTTATTCAGTGAATGCTGTGATAATGATTTTTACCACTATTCTCCTATTATTAAGTTAAATCTTTTTTTTTTTTTTCCTTTTCCCAGTTTACTAAATTTTCTTCTCAAGTAATTTTTATGGGGGAAGAGGAAGTAAGTAATTAGTGTGGCAGGCATACATTCCGAACCACTGAATGCTTATGAATCTTTTTCTAATGACAAAACACATGGAAAGTAGTCATTTTGATTATCAAATATCTTTTCTCATGGTCTGTGATTCTACATTCTGCATTCTTAATTTCTTTTCGAAGGTGAAAAGTACTAATTTTATTAAGCTCATTGAGATAGTTGTCTTTTCCTTTTAAGATTTGAAATACCTCCATCTGCTTTTTCTTTCAATCATGTACAACAAGCACGTATCAGTGCTTTATGAAATATATTACCTTTAAAGATATTAAATAGCTAGCATGCTTTTCATGGTGAATGAATTATACCAGAGCAATTGACTTCAATTTTCTTTGTAAAAATGCTAGGGAAAAGAGGGGAATACCTTAAATCTGACACAGTTGTATCCCACTATGGTTTTTTATTTGTTTTGGACTGAACATTGCACTAACTTCTTGACAGAGATTGATTTTTATAACAATTATGTTCAGCAGATCAACAAATTATTTCAAGATCTAACTTAAAGAAAAAAAACCAAAAACCAGTTACATGAGCTGATGGTACATGCCTGGAAGTCCAGAGATGTGGCTTGGAAGACTCACAGGAAAATTAAGAGTTAAAGGCCAGCCTGAGGTACATTGTGAGAGCCTGTCTCAAATAATGATGTTAATAGTAATAATAATAATGGCATGGATGGAACATAAATTTAGGTTTACACTCAATAAATAAATTTTTTGACTGTTTTAGTTTGTTGACATAGTCTTTTGGCAATTTTACCCATTGATTTGTTAATGTGTGAAATATTTATAATACCTGGTTTTAATTACCTATGGAATTGCTCTGACAAAAACCTGTAAATTCTATACTTTAACGCTATTATATTTTTTAACTGATATAATACATGTAACATAGGAAGTCAAATAAAGGTATCACAAATGTAATATATGCATATAATTAAAATTATATCCATAATCAAAAACATTTTCACATGGCATACAGTATGATTTATTCCAAAATTATTCTTCTTTAATGCATTGCAACACTAAATATTGTTGTACTTATTCATTTCATTCATATAAAATACTTTTGCCATCTTCCATTCAATATAGTGGATACCAAAAATGCAAATATAAAACAATACAGAATCTTTTTTAGTCCTCATGAATCACTTGCAAAAACTGGTATGCAAAATTTATTGTAAAATTTCATCACCAATCAAACTGGGTAGCCACCACATGTAAAAGAATAGTGGTGAACCTATAAATACATCATTTATAAATTAACTCAAATGAATCAAAGACTTAAAGATAAAAACTAAATCTACAAAACATCGGAATAAATCTTCCTAACAATGATTGGAAATAATCTCTCTAAGATAGAATGAAGAAAATATATATAATATATATTTGGTTCATCTTCTCTCTCTATATATAAGGAAATGTCACAAGGAAACTCCCTGTGTAGCTATCTTAAACAAGCAAATATGTGATTTTTTTCTTCTACAAAATCAAAGAACAGGAGGTCCAAACAGGTCCTGCCCAGGGTGGGGGCATTTGGTACCAATGGGACTGGGAAGGTATGAGGAAAGGGTGTGGGAGAGTGGATATGGCACACATACTGTATACACATCTATGTAAATGTATAAATGATACCTTTTGAAATTATTCCAGGCAAGGGGGAGAAGAGGCATAACAGAGAAGGTGGTAGAATGAGTGAATTCAACTGATATGTTTGATACATTGTAAGAACTTTTATAAATGCTACAATGTATCTCCACTCAGCACAACAATTTAAAAAAGTTTTAAAACAGGTAACTTGGACTTTGTAAAATTTTAAAATTTTGGTGCCTCAACAACTATAAAAACACTATCAAGAAAGTAGAAGACAATCCATAGACTGAGAAATATTTGCAAATCATATATAATGGTCTAGTAGTCAGAATATATAAAGTATTCTTACAACTCAAAATCAGGAAGATACACAACCTAATTAAAAATAATTCATGAAGTAATCAAATAAACATTTTCAAAAAAATTTACAAATGTCCTGCAAGCTTATGAAAAGATGTTAGACATCATTCATCATTAGAAAAAAATTAAAACCAGAAAGAGATACTGCTTTATACCTGTTAAGATGACTCAAATAATTACCTATTTTTAAGAGAACAAATATCAACGATGTGGAGAAATCAGAACTCTTGTATATTTCTCATGGAAATAAATATGGTGAGGCTGCTTTGGCCAGTTTTAGTATTTTAACACAAAATGTTAAAAATAGCAGTACCAATGGTACACAATTTTCATTCTAAACTATCTAGCAAAAATAACTTAAAATACATGTTTAAAAATTTATTCAGGAAATCTTTACAGCAGAACTATTAACAATAAACAAAAGGTTCATCAATGGATAGATATGTTTTACCTGATTTAAGCATTACAAATGAGTATACTTGTTTACCAAAATACCACATGATACCCTACTAATCTGTATAGTTTTTATGTATCAATTTGTTTTAAGAAATGCAACAATATACTAGAAAATCTTGCACAGTACTAGTTCCTAATTTTTGTTTTACAACTGAAAAACAAATGAGAAAAACAAACTCCACATCTCTTTCTAAGACAAAAAATAAACAATTTGTAATATGTCCAAACAATAGAATGCTATTCAGGAAAGATGTGTAATAAGCTATTAATATACAAAATGGTATGGTTAAGTCTGTAAAACATTATGCTTACTTATAGAATCCAGAAAACTAATAACCCTTCTATATGATTTATAGTATATGAATATGGTAAAATACATTTGAGTATTTCATAAAGAAGATGAGGGAATGTTGGGGAAGTACAGATGGAGTTATAGGAACAGGGATATTGTGCTTATTCTTTTGAATGTGCTAATGTTTTTTGTTTCATTGCTATGTACCTAAGTCAATGATGAAAAATATGTATCTTTAACAAGAAACTTTTTCCTATAGGTAAATTTACCACGCTTAAATGGGACAAAAAAATCTTATATTTGTATTATTATAACTTTTTACTTTCCTGACAAAACTATGACATAAATTTTAGCATAATTTTACTTATGAATTTTTAATCTAACTTAAAATTGAGAAATAATAAGCATAAACTTACAGTGATGAAACAAAAACAATTTGTTTTTCTCATCTCAAAGAACAAACATGCTGTAGAGTGCTAAATGATTAGTTGACAAAGTTGCTACACTTTGGTGGTTCTAGTATTTTAACTCAACAGTTTTGTAAATGGTGTCAATACTATTTCAACATATCCTCACTCCAAGTGGCAAATTTTAACTATATGTATATATAACTGGAAACTAATACACTTTCAACATAGACTTGTGTACTTAAGTCTAATGCATAGAGTAGCACAGGTGAAGCAATGAATTCAAGTTTCAATTTGAATATCTAACTTATAATATGGTGCATGTGATTATTGTTTATTATTTATTCAGTACATTAAAAGTACCCCATCAAATACTTTTCAATGTTTTAACTACAAATGGAAATTCTTTGTCTTAATTCACAAGGCTAGAGTTTTCAAGAGTCAGTGGAATTTAAATTAGTTTTCTGTATCCTGATTCACTATTTTAGTGGTCTGACTTTTCCCTTTCAGATAATCAAGGTAATAACAAAGAGACAGTAAATAAATTGTAAGATTTAAATTGCATAAAATTTGGCTTATTTTTTCCTCAGTAGAGATATGGAAGAATTATTAACATTTACACAAATGTACTCTGGAATATTTAGACAACCTAAATGCAACCAAACTTTGTTTCAAAAGAGTTGGGATAAACCCATGCCTCTAAAGGAAGCACACAGAGGGAATGTTATTAGTACTTGCAACATTAATACTACTTTATACCTAAATCTCTGAAATAAAGAAAAGCTGATTGACTTTGACTCATTAACTGTTCAAAATTTACAATAAAATTATTTAAAGGAATTTTTCTTAAAGCTTAGCTCGTGAAAATAGTTTTTAAATATAATTATCTGGAAAGGAACTTTTCCTTCATTCTGTACTGGAGTTTATGCTGATTTGTATTCTACTGGGAGAAAATTTAAAAATTAGAGGTAGCAATGCAAAAGGAATTCCAAAAGCCAAAATGTAATATTGTAGACAGAAAGCAAAAATCCTGACATGCTCTGAGAGCTTACTTATACCCAACTTTACAGGTCCTTGATGCTCAGGCAACAAGTAACTCTATTCATGTTTTCTCAGGCCAAATATTCCACAATTTCTAGATGTTAACACAGAGTAAGTTCTAGACATGAAATTCCTTTCACCAACTGGTTTTTCTGCTAATACCTAATGTGACATGCACACATTTTGTTAATCTCAAAATGTATCAGAAACATTTCACAGCCCATCTCAGAGTCAGAAATCTACTAATACATATTCAGGAAATTCCTAAGTATAATAAAGGGACAAAAAGAGTGGTACTCATTAGCAAACTATTTTTACAGCTAAACTTTTATTTTTACTGATGAATTAAAATTATTTCTGAAATCAGGAATTTTAATCCACTAATCTTGCCTTCTTCAAACTCATTGAAATAGAAACAGAGAAAAATGAAATAAGGTCACTACTTTGGTCAAAATCTATGAATGACATCCTGCCAGAACCTAGGAAGTGTTGCCCAAACAAAGGAGGAAGCTGCCAGGTGAACAATAGCTGGAACAAGTTTTTCTAAAATTAAGGTTGGCGGTAAGGAAATAATCTGTCTATTGATTCTTTGATTAGAATGAAGGAAACCGAAGTGTGAATGAGTCAAGACAGAAGTGGGTGTTCTAGTGATTCTGTGTGGCTGTTCAGAATAGCAATGGAAGTAGAGCTTCAGAATTAAATTTTGCTGTCAGGTCATTTACTCTTCTTTAACTTAGCCCCTTAGCAAAAGCAGTCATCAGAAGTAAATGTCGTAGAAGGCCAGACAGGCAGTGAACACAGTGAATATTAAATCTAATTTAAAGCATTTAGCTGAAAGCCACTCTTACACTGAATGTTGTAAACATAGTAGAGCCTTTGTACTGAGAAAAGAAAATGCTAGATTTGAAAGAGGCATCAAGCAGAAATCAAAGCTTTAGAATATTAGAACACTATCTCCTTTCCTTTTCTACCTTTCTTTTCTTAACAAATAACTATCATCTTTCAAAGATCAGTAATAATGTAAAAGAAACTAAGAGAGAAGCTGTGCTTAAAGATTAATATTTTTTCCCATCAAAGGAAGGGCAAAGGCACATAAAGTACATATATCACATGAGGAGTTAACTAGGTGTATCATGGAATAATGAAAACAAGTATTTTGTCATAGAACCTAAAAAGTTGGTAACAATATACCTCCAGGAACGTGATCAAGAAGATAAATCTTAATTTTAAGAAGAATAAAACTAGCATGATGGCAAAATCAGGAATAGGAAAATAAATGAAACCACCATCAAAATAAAAAGTACAACAGAAGCAAGATAAAACTTGGGGGCTTGGTTGGTGACATATGATGAAATACAAATAAACTGATATCTTCATTTTCTTAAATAGGTAGTCATGGTAATTTTCATGCAGTTGTGCAAGTCACAGTCACAATACACTGAACAACCAAAAGACTTCATTGAAAGTTCATAGACTGCACCTTCACACACATCACCACTATACTAAGGAAGGCTCTGCATAGTACAGGTACAAGACGAAAATATCTCTGATTCAGTCTCTTTTTGAGTAGCAGAACCTGAGAAAGAAAAACCCAAAAACCAAAAGGAGGTAAAAAACAAACAAACAACAAAAAAAAAAAAAAAAAAGAAAGAGAGAGAGAGAGAGAGAAAACTAGAGCATTGGAGAAATTTTAAGCCTCTAGTAACTATACCTACAAAAGTCATTAAACATAGCCTACTCCCATCAGCATAAATTATTATGATAATTATTTTCTAAGTTTCTGTTCCCTTAAATAACATGCCTTTTGGCTTTCAAAAGCATTACAAAACTTACCAAAAATTAGGACTAAATGCAGTAGAAGAACAGATCTAACATATATCACTAAACAGGTGGGTGTTTGTTATATTTTATGGCTCTCCCTTTTCATGACCTATTTGTCTCTACATTCTAGAGTCCATTAATTGTACTTATAATAATGACTTTTTCTTTTGTAAAATTTTTTTATACTGTTGGTAACTTAATCCACTGTTAGGTAAGTGATCTACTACTAAACTATAACCTTACCTACTATAATAGCTATCTTTCTCATAACTATCATCTGTGTCATTTCTAGGAATGCTTTTGATTGTACTTTTTCCCTGTTTTAGATCATATATTTCTGTTTCTTTGCACCTCTGGTAATTTTAATTGGATTTCAGACATTCTGAATTTTTGATTATTGGAGCTCATTTATTGTTTCTTTTAATTTTAGGGAGGTTTTCTTATAGTGTACCTAAGTTAAATGGAAAAAGAAGTTTAATTTTTCTATGGTTTATTTTTCAGTTATGTATCAGATCATTCCCAAAATCTTCCATCTCCTAAGGCAATATACTCTGAAGACTCTGCCATCTGAAGACTTGTGTCAGAAATTCTTTCTTTTCGGGCTAATGGGAACATAAACTAGTCCCAGTGAGAAATTATGCCTCCTGCACTTGACTAGAGATTCTTTCCCTGACTTTGATGAATTCCTTAAACACCAGTGCTGATCAATATGCATCCAGAAATTTGAGAAGGCTCTTTTCAGATGTTTGACTTCCTCACCTTTAAAGAAAGGCATCTTCCTTTCTGGTGTCCTACCCTATAAATTTTAACTGCATTTTCTTATAAAATTCTGAATGCTGTTCCACACTTAGCAACATTGCTCATGTCCCTCTCTCAGCCCAACAACTCAGATGATAACTAGGGAAATCACTGGACTCAGTTTTGTTTTATTTTGTTTTTTCCCTCTCTCATGGATCACTGCCTTGACCCACCTGTTAATCACATGTCTGATTTGTTTCTTTAAAATTATTTCATATATATTATATGTGTTGCAGTTGTTTAAGGAGGAAGGGTGAACCTATTCCAACATGTTTATCATATTTTATTAAATTATTTTTACAGGGCTGGTGGAGTGGCTCAAGTGGTAGAGCACCTGCCAAGAAAGCATGAGGCCCTGAGTTCAAGCCCCAGTACCACCAAAAAGAAAAGGAACCCCCAAAAATTATACATGAGAAAAGTAACAAGATAAAAAAAATAAAAACACTTCAGCAGGTCAAAAAATTTAAAAAAAAATTATTTTTACGTATACTTACACAAACACTATATATATATATATATATATATATATATATATATATATATGTATGATGAGATATAGCAAGTAGTAATGGAAACAACCTTTAAGACCTTGAGTGTTGGAGAAAAAAGACAAAAATATAAAATTAAAGAAGCAAAAATCCTGTAATTCAAAAATCTGATTGAATGTATTTTTCATAATTCTTAAAAATTAGCATATTTTCTAGCTCTATAAACTTAAGTACCTGGAAAAAATGACCAAGTTGCATCATGTCCTCATGGCAGTCAAATCAGATGGTAACACCATTTTCCATACATGGAAATAAGAATGCTTGGCAAAGTAGCAGACCTGAGGTCTGAATGAGGTAATCAATCTATATGAACTCACTGTACTAATACTGTATTATAAAACCAGAAAATAAAAATGCTACCCATATCAAAAGAAATCAAGGATCATCATTAAAAGACTGCCACTGACATACAGGACAATTTGAGCATCAATGAAAGTAATAATTGCAAAGAATGAATGCATATTAGAGATTTGATATCATGAACTCCTACTAAGACACTAAGGAGAAAAAACATTTATTTGCTATCTACAGAAGATTCTGGGAAACTGACTTGTAATCTTTAAAAATGTTAAAGAGAAATAATAATTTATCTATTCTGCCTTTTGTGCGTTAACTGTAACTTTGGATGAATAAACTGTGAGAAACATTTTCTTTTCATAGGATTTTTAGCTAATAAGTGGAGAAAGAATGGCAGAATTAAAGTATTGTTATTCTGCACACAGTTAATAAAATAATGGATGTGATGTCTGTCAGCTAACATCATGAAAATCATTTAATATCTCAAAAATGAAGACACGTTTCTGTATTGTGATGCTGAAAGTGCACAGTGCAATCCAAAAAAGATCAAACTTAAGTAAAATCAACCCTCTAGAAATAAGCTTCTGCTTAAAAGAAATATAAAGTGAATGAGGAACACATTAAACAGCAACATAGAGAGGCAAGGATAGAAAGGATGGAAGAAACATAAAAAGGTGGTAGAATAAATCACTTGAGTGGTTTTTAAGGAGAGATAGAGAAAGAAGAGGGAAAAGGAGGGAGAAGAAAGAAAAGAAAAGGAAAAGGAAAAAATGAGAGAAGAATTGAAAAGTAAGGGGGAAAATTGGATAAAAGAGAGGCAAATTCAAACTTCTTCAAAAAGAAAAAAACCTAAATTTCCTCCTTTTTGATAACAGTACATTTCTTCTGGGCTTAATCAGTACACTGGATGTTTCCCTCCAATTTTTGGTCTTCAAGTTTTTGTCTCATGTTTCTCTTTAGGACAGTACCTTCTGCTAGGCAGATCTGAGTCCCTTTAGACACAGGCTTTCTCTAGTTGCCTGACCCTCCTTAGGATAGATATGCTAAGTTGACTGAAAAGTGGCAGTGCTCCTCCCCCACTGGCAGGTTTGGGGAGACCACTCAGACTATTTAGCAAAAAGCTCCTATTAAAAAGGACAGCTAGATTCAGCTCACTTAGCTATGAGGCTCCTCAGAGGTGGTTAAATGAGTTATTTCTCACTAACTGAGATTAAGCTTGGCTAACTAGCCTGTGCCTTACTGTCTTCTTATGTATAGCAACACGTGGGCTGAGTCATGAGAAATGGTGCCCTTCCCCCACCAGGCAGATGAGAGATGTCACATAGTTTATTAGACCAAAAGCATTCTGTTGGGGTAGGGGAAGTAGCCAGATTCCTGCAAGATAAGCTGGTCTGTGGCCTCAAGACTGAAAATGGCTAGCTCACTTGAATGGTTTTCTAGCTCCTCTCTCTGACATCGGAAGGATCCTCTGATTGGTGGTTGGTGATTGTTACCTTTTTCCTCAGCCCATGATTTCCCAGTCTCTTGCAAGGCACACAGCTCTCTGTCAATATTTAGCACTTCAAATGGTCCTTATGGACTGGAGGCTACTCTAGTCTAGGCATGGGAAGAAAGTGAAAAATAAAAAAAAACACCCATCACAAAACTTAGGTGGCAGCTGCTTCCTGGAGGTGCCCAGATGCCTAGGGAGAGGGGATTTGTGTTGTAAAAGGTTTATTTAAGGTTTGTCATTGTAGATATGGTCTGTCTATATATTGGCAACTTCCAATTTAGCAACTAACCTGGCTGCCACAAACCTAAGATTTTCTTTCAAGTTTGTGGGAGATCAGTAACCTGGAGACTGGCAGTAATCTGCCATTTTGCTCGGTCTTCAATTTATATTTTATGTAGATCAATAAGATGGCTCTTTGGGGACAGATTTTAGGAGGTCAAGTCTGGTCCCAAGGTTATTGCAGCAGCTTTCTTAAAGATGATGTGGACCTGAGGGAGGTGGGGATGGAGAGAAGAAGATTTAAAATACTGCATTCCACCAGCTATTATAGGAGAATGTGATTCTTTATTGTATATGAGAACTCAGGGAGAGAGAACCATCTAAAATGATATCAGATTCTTATAATTTGAAATCTGTGAGATAATGACCCCATTAATGAGATAATATAAACACTGTAAGGGATGGAATTTGAGTAGAAAATCATGTGCTATATATGGACATTTTTTGGAATTTGATAAAATGTTGAAACTTTCGGTATCTATAGCATAATACAGATTATATATTCCTCTTAGTAGAAGCAAAACTAAGGCACTTTAGTTCCCTTACTTGCTTCTGTTTTTTTCTACCTAGCAAAATAAAGGCCAATAGCAGATTCTTCACAGAATTGTTCTGAATACATAGTTAAATAAGATATGTGACTAGCAACAATTAAATTATCAACATATATTTTCCTTTGAGGCTTCTATATAATATCCCAAGAGGGTTAAAAATGGGTCACACTAAGGGGAGAATATGCACAGGAGGGATAGAGCAAGGGAAGGCAACCAAAAACTTGAATGTGGGTGATGAACTCACTATATAGCAACGAATATAGTAATCTTAAAGTGGCAGAGGCAACTACGGGAAGGAGACTAGAGAGTAGTGAAGAGGTCTGGTAGAGATGAACCATTTTGGGTTGTAATACATATATGCATGCAAACAACACAAGGAATTTCCCTGTATAGCTATCTTTGTCTCAAACTACCAAAACACCATGTTTTTATTACTATCTTTTATGTTTTTTCTTCTACAAAATCAGAGAACAGGATAATGCAACAGGTTCTGCCCAGAGGTGGGGAAGGGGAGGGGATGCCATGGGGGAGGGGAGGAGGGAGGAGGTAGTGCAAATCATATATACACATGTAAGTAAATGCAAAAATGATACCTGTTGAAACTGTCCCAGGAATTGAGGAAAAGGGGATGAAAGCAACAGCTGAGGGGGTGAATGATATATTTGATACATTGTAAGAACTTTTGCAAATTCTCCAGTGTACCCCATCCAGCACAATGATGGTAATAATAAAAAAGGTTAAAAAAAATAAAAGCATTGCAGGCAAAAAGTTAAAAAATATCCCAAGTGGATGTATCTGAAGGAAATCTGATATTCCTACTACAATTTAGGGAAACAATCTCTATTTTAGTCATTTGAATATAAGAGCTTGACAAAACCTTGAGGGTGGATAAGACTATAGAGAGCCAGAAGTGTACAGAGTTTTGGGAGTGAAATTTTTAAATAACTCCATAGGAATAACAACTCATAAAGAAGACCAGTATGAAACAGAGAGAATGAAGAAAAGCTTAAGAACAAAGATTTTTTTTCTGCTGTATTTTTTATTTACAATTGAACACAGCTCACCAAGTCTACCAGTTTTATTGTCAAGTGTGTAGTTTTCCACCTCACTCCCATTTTATATACTATAAACCCCTGGGATATCAGAAATGGGGCAAGCTACAGCTACTCCACTCTACCCTATTCTCAGGACACTCACAATGACAGTTTTCTTTTGAGATTTACTTTCCCAACAGTACTAGATAAGGACATGTTAATGGCAATCAATACATTGCATTATTCTTTCAGTTGTTTATGACATAAAAAATATGATTAGGATGTGAATAGGGCTTCTATATCCATTTCAATAACATTCTCCATATAAGAAAAAACTCACTATGGGAAGTAACTGTCATAACCTAGACTTATTATACCAAAATGGAAATGTTTTTATGAAAATATAAAGTTGATTAAATGACATCAATTTAAAGTTTACAAGTTAAAATCGATCAAAGGGATGATCCAAAAATGATATAGCAGTGATTAAAAATGTGTGTTAATTCCTCAGGACAAGATTAAACTAAATTTTTGAAAACTGTATATGATAATCCAATGCGGAATTATTTCAATTAGTCTACAATCCTATAAAACTACATAGTAACCATCACACCTGTTCAAAAACCAGAAGAAGCCAAGATAATCAAAACATAATTAGAAAACAGAAATACATTTTCACACTCTTATATTATATCTGACCTGATATTTCATTTCTCTCATTCAAATATGAGTTTTTATATGTTTGTGATTGTATTAGACTGGTGTTAATAGTTAAATGAGAATGGTCCAATAAATGTGCTCTAGGTGCTTCATTTAGCTTATAAGGTGGCATAGGGTAATCATTTCAGTCCTAATGTCCTAGCCTTCCACAACTCAGCACCACCAGTTAACAATATCCCTTTTCCTTTCCATACTTCTCCAAGTATAATTTAAGCTTCACATCTACCTCCAGCAAGAGGAAAAAAGTTGAAAGCACCTATAATTTGTGCACAAAATCACAATGCAAACTAAAAAGGTCACAAAAGAACTTGACATTTAAAGAAAAAGACATGTCATGATGAAGTGGCTGCCTAGGAAACACTTGGCTATGTGCTGGTTTCCATGATCAAGAAGTTCCATAAGCACAGCACCAGTTTCATCATTAAACACCTGTGGGTTATAAGGCTTGACAATTACATAGACTAGTATGAAGTATATTTTGCTACTTCTTGGTGATTATTTCAAAAAGTATTTTGTTTTCAATAATTTCCACCTTTCTTGAGATTTTTTTCCCTTTCATCCTGTTTCTGTTAACATAGTCAACATAGTGAATGTAGCCACAGGAGCTTATGAACATGAGATAAATGCATGGTTGAGCAAAGGTTCACTTTATTCTTATAAAGTGTCCTTTAGTTAATACTCTAAGAAATTAGATATAATACATTCAATTTACATAATAGTTTCTTCTAAAGATAATATGATTAAATCTAAAAATATACAGAGTGGGTGAATTCACATGAGAATTCAACTAAGTTTGACTTCTATAAGAAGCAGAGAGTGAGGCAGGACTTGTGCATTGGTAGATTTTTCAGAAGGTTTAACCTGTCCTCCTAAGTATCATTTTGGCATATGGACAAATGAGATAAGAAAAATCAGCTCTTCACGTCTATAGCTATGACAGATTGAGGTATGCCTGACCAGTGAACAATAACCACTACTGAATTTCTACCTTCATAATTCTGTTACTAAATCAGTCTTTCAATGTGTACTCTTAATGGAAACATTATCAATGGAATTTATACATGTAGGGGACATAGTAAACAACACAAGGTTAAATCAAGCACATGAGAAAATGATACATTCAGGAGATGCTGTATATATGAGATATATAGTGTTGCTGCTGGTATAATACTACTTACACTTTTATAGTCAGCTATTTCTAATTGTAAGTGTACACTCAAATAATAATTAGTATAGTATAGAAAACACATAAATCAATAATGTAGTCATTTACTGTCATGCATTGTGTACTGTCCATAATTGTACTATACTTTTATGAGACTTGCAGTGCAATGAGTTTGTTCATACCAGTTTTATCCAACATGTGAGCAATGCATTGTTCTACAATGTTATGATAGCTCTGTCATCATTACATGATAGAAGTTTTTTTTATTGCTTCGTTTTGCTTTTGAGACAGGGTCTTATCATATAGCCTAGGCTGGCCTCAAATCTTCAATGCTCCTGACTCAGCCTTCCCAGTGTTGGGATTATAGACATGTACCACCATACCTGACTGTGGGACTTTAAAACGCACATTATAATCTTATAGAACCACTGCAATATATGTGGACAAATGTCAATTGAAATGTTGTTATGCAGTACGTGACTGAGAGTGTATGAGAATCTTCAAAAAATATGTAATAGTATAAAGCTATAGCCACACAATGTATTATTAGATTTGTAACTATTATTGTTATTATATATTACAGTAAATAACATTACAAAAGGGCAAGAAAGGGAATAGAGCTCTACAGTATTGCTGTTTCTATACTTCACTGTATTGTTTATATAAATCTGAAATTAATTTTCATAAAATAAAATTATAATTACATAATAAGTCTAATGTCTACTACAAAGAAAATCATTGAAAATCTCTAAAGAAATTAAAATGCTACATTCTAGATGAGGAACAAGATGATCTTGGCTTCCCATATTAATTGCATACAGCATTTTATTGAAGACCATAGCCAGAGAAATTAGGCAAAAGAAAGAGAAAAAAGAAAAGAAAAAGGAGAGAGAGGGCAGAAGAGAAAGAATATAGATGGAAAGAATGTAGAAGGAAAAAGGAAAGAAAGGAAGAAACAGAAAGAAAGGAAGGAAGGAAGGAAGGAGAAACAAAAAGAAAGAAAGAAAAGAGGCATTCCTATTAGAGTGGAGAAAGTAAAATCTCAGTGTCTCACCAAAATGGCATGATCTTATTCAATGTTAACATTGAATAATCTGAAAATGAAATTAAGAAAACAATCAGGACTGAAGGTGTGATTTAAATTGTAGAGCACCTGCCTAACTAGATCAAAGCCCTGAGTTCAGATCCCAGTACAACTAAATAAAAAAAATCATTTGCCACAGTACTAAAAATACTTCAGAATCAATTTAGCAAAAGTTCAAAATTTGTGCACTAAAACCACAAAACATTGCTGAAATAAAGATTTAAATAAATGGAAAAACATAATTTTCATGGATTGAAAGATTTATTATTGTTAAGATTCAACAAATGTCCCATCAAAAGACAGCTTTGTTTTAGGAAATGGCAAGCTGAATCTAAAATTTAAATGCAACTAGAAGGAGCACACTGAACTCCCCAAAATCTTGTAAAATAAAAAGTTAGAAGACTTCACAATGATAGGATTCTATTGACATGACATATCCAGAAGATGAAAATCTGTGGTGATAGAGAGTACATTAAGTTTGTTTGCAGTTGAGAGGTGATACAGAAATACGGTATAAGGTTTCTTCTTGTATGTTGCAAAAAGTTTCTAAAATTCATAATGATGATTGGTTTTAGAACTGCAGCTAGATTTAAAACTTTTGCATTTGATGCTGTAATGAAGTGCTTAATTTGTGATTTATATATCAAAAAATGATATTAAAAATTAAAATGAAATTGGTAGATTTTAAAGTACAGTCACCAGCATTGGGGGAAAGTGACACAGGAAATTGTGTCATTGTTATTTTATAGCACTATTTGGCACTACTGATTTTGTACCTTTGTTACTTTATTAAAATAAAAACATCTATAATAATGTCTAATAAGAAAAACCTTTCAGCTTAGTAATGACTAAGTTAACAGGATGTATTACTGGAAAAGTAGTCTCATAGCTCCACAATCTTTTATCTACCCTTGAGTCCAAATGTATTTTAGAATGCTTTTGTTTAATTTATAAATGATCATATGGCACATATACTATACACTGTGTAATAACATTAACATGATCAGAGATAGTACCATATAACCAACAGTTTTAATATTTCTGCAGCCAAATTATGAGTGTTTATGCTAAATGAAATAGAGACAGATAATGAATTCAAGCCAGTCTCTCTGCCAAACAATTTATGTCAACAACTTTAGGCTCCATTTTTTTTTATAAATAAAAAATAACTTTCCACTTTTTATTAGTGGATTCAAAATTATAGATGGGAGTTTTATTTCTGTAATTCAACACAATCTCATTATGAAATTTAATTTTAGCTCATTTTGGAATGTGATAAAATGCAGGTTTTAAATCAGCTAGTGATTTCAGGATGCTTTAGCTATTTTTATTCTTAGAATTTGTTATTGATAAAGTAGAAGTGCTGGCAATTTTCACACAGATAGATCAAGGGATCTTATTTGATTTAAAATCATATCAGTGAGATTCCAAGATGGCAGCTAGAGGGAGGAAGAAGAAAGCGTGTCTCCTATAGTGAAATCTTGGAGAGACACAGGACACACACCTTGCAGGCAAAACCACCTAGAAGAGGCAAAACTTTGACCCCTCCACACTTCCAGCTGGCACAGAGCATCTCCACTTCATGTTAAATTGAGAAACCAGGAGGACCCCCGGCCGCCAGTCGCCTGTGTCCAGATGGCTTGGGTAGACACAGACAAGGTGAGCTAAGTGGTATGCAGTACTCCCACAGACAACCCTGGGCCAGAGGAGCATAGCCCCCTGGACAGACCAACCTCCACTCGGGGAAAAAAGAGAAACTGAGTAATAAGCAATAAGAACAATAAAGGCACACGGGAAAGAGGGTGGGCTGCACTGAGTGCCAAAGATTGGGGGAAGGGAATCCTTCCCGGAACTGTAAATAAACAAGCCAGGTTGGTGGGAACGGGGGCAAGTGCCCAGCAACCAGCAGCAGAAAAGACTGTGAGAGTGGCAGAGGGAGGAAAACTGCACAGGAGTGGGGGTAAGACCCACCTCCCACATGAGCTGTAAACAAACATGGCAGCCAGCAGGAGCAGCAGCACCACCCAGTAATCAGGAGTGGAAAAACTTGTAAAAATGGCAGTGGGAGGAAAACTCCATGAGAGAGGGGGTAAGACCCACTTCCCATGTGAGCTGTAAACAAACATGCAGGCCTGAGAAAGCAGGTACAGTTTCACCTCCCCCAGTGTGCTTGGAAAGGGGAAAGCTTATAGCAGAGGCTCCTGCATAGGAGAACTCTGGGTAAACGAAGTCTGCCAGGGGGACAGGTGAGTGCTAAACTCACCCCTGAGATCTGCGTAAATAACACCTCCAGCAACAGCAGGCTAACAGCAGTGGGCAGGCAAGACACAGCCACAGACACCATTCACAGAACTGTCTCCAGACTCTTTATTTTTTTTTTCTCTCTCTCCTTGCCTTTGATTAGAAAACAACTGAACTACACCTGCATGCTGAAAAACTTACTGAAACTGTATTGCATTTGAACTTGGGACACTTTGTGGGGTTTTTTTTTTGGTGCAGTTTTGTTCTACTTTGTGCGTCCCCTTTGAAGAGACAACTACAGAACAACATCTGAGGCACCATCTCCAGGACTGGAGACTGAGACAGACACCAAAATTATTAAGACTGAAACTTCAACTGAATTTGAATTTGTAGGTTTTATTATTTTTTTATTTTTTATTTTATTTTCTATTTTTCATTTTGTTTTATTTTATTTATATATATATGTTTCTCTCATTTACTTATTTTTTATTTTTATTATTATCTTTACTCTTTTTATTTTTTATTTTCAATCCTCTCTCTGTCTCTCTAATGTCTGTTCACTTACTGTCAATTAGTACACTAACGTTCCCTGTTTATACCTTTCAAACTTTCTTGTTTGATTCCTTGTTTTGTTTTCTCCTACTTGTCTGTTTGTTTTTCCCGTTTCTTTAACTTCTTGCTTTGCATTTCCACTCACCCTTCCATTCTAAATATTACCATTGTTATTATTACAAGCAAGAAAATACTTAATGCACACAGTACAGGGACAATAACAATACCAAGGACAATGATGGGAAGACAGAAAAAACAGGGAAACCAGTTTCCCCACAGCAAAAAATTAGTACAGGAACCAGAGGAGAATGAAGAAAACAGATACTCAGATCCAAACTCCAACAAAATGAAGATAAACTATGCCAAAGACCCAATGAAGCCCAGAAAAATAATTTAATAGAAGACATACTACAGGTACTCAATGAGAATTTTATAGAGATGATACTGGATAGGGTCAACCAAAATGTACAGGAGACACTCAAGAAATTCCAAGACAACAAAAATAGAGAATTTGAAAAAGCAAAAGAAGAAATAAAGGAAACCATAGAAGCACTGTATAAACACCAAAGTGAAAAAGAGAACATGATTAATAAACAGATAAATGAACTCAGGACAAAAATAGACAACATTAAAGAGGAAACCACCCAAGATATGGAAAACCTCAAAAAAAAGAACAAAACAGAACTGCAAAACAAAACAGAAGGCCAATCCAGCAGAATAGAACAAACAGAAGAAAGAATTTCAGAACTTGAAGATGAAATGGTAATTAAAGGAAAAACCAAAGAACTATTAATTAAACAACCCAAGACCTGTGAAAAGAAAATGCAAGAACTCACCGACTCCATCAAAAGAAAAACTTGAGAATCATGGGCATCGAAGAAGGAGAAGAGGTGCAAGCGAAGGAAATGTGTAATATATTCAACAAAATAATGGAAAATTTCCAAATCTAGAGAAAGATATTCCCATACAGATGTAAGAGGCCTCCAGGACACCAAACAGACCAGATCAAAATAGAACTACCCCATGACATATCCTCATTAAAACAACAAGTTCAGAAACCAGGGAAAGAATATTGAAGGCTGTAAGAGAGAAAAAACAAGAAACATACAAAGGTAAACCCATCAAAATCACAGCAGACTTCTCAACAGAAACATTAAAAGCAAGAAGAGTGTGGGGTGAGATCTTCTGGGCACTGAATGAAAATAACTTCAACCCTAGGATACTCTACCCAGCAAAACTATCATTCAAAATAGATGGAGCAATAAAAGTCTTCCATGATAAGCAGAAACTAAAACAATATGTGACCACAAAACCACCACTACAAAAGATTCTTCAAGGGATTCTGCACACAGAAAGTGAAACCCAACTTAACCATGAAAAGACAGGCAGCACCAAACCACAGGAAAAGAAAAAGCAAGAAAGTAGAGAGTAACCTCAACTTAGGTACACACAATCAAACTTTCAAACTATTAAAACAACTATATGACAGGAATCATCACATGCCTATCAGTACTAAAACAATGTTAACGGACTTAATTCACCCTTCAAAAGGCACTGCTTGACAAAATGGATTAAAAAGGAAGATCCAACAATTTGTTGCTTACAGGAGACTCATCTCACCGACAGAAATAAGCATAGGCTTAGGATGAAAGGCTGGAAGAAGATTTACCAAGCCAATGGCCCCCGAAAACAGGTAGGAGTAGCAATACTTATCTCTGACAAAGTAGACTTCAAACCTACATTGATCAAATGAGATAAAGAAGGACATTCCATACTAATAAAAGGGGAAATGGACCAAAAGGAAATAATAGTCATCAACTTGTATGCACCCAATGTCAAAGCACCCAATTTCATCAAACATACCGTGAAAGACCCAAAAGCATATATTAATGCCAACACAGTGGTTATGGGAGACTTTAACACCCCATTATCATCAATAGATAGGTCATCCAAGCAAAAAATAAATAAAGAAATCCAAGATCTAAAATATACAATAGATCAAATGGACGTACTTGATGTCTACACAGTATACATTATTCTCAGCAGCCCATGGAACCTTCTCCAAAATAGATCATATTCTAGGGCACAAAACAAGCCTCAGCAAATATAAGAAAATAGAAATTATACCATGCATACTATCTGATCACAATGTAGAACTCAACAAGAAAAGTGAAGACAAAAAACATGCAAACAGCTGGAAACTAAATAACTCATTACTTAATGAACAATGGATCATCGATGAAATAAAAGAGTAAATTAAAAAGTTCCTGGAAGTCAATGAAAATGAAAACACAACCTTCCGGAACCTATGGGACACTGCAAAGGCAGTCCTGAGAAAAAAGTTTATAGCCATGAGTGCATACATTAAAAAGATTGAAAGATCCCAAATCAATGACCTAATGATACATCTCAAACTCCTAGAAAAACAAGAACAAGCAAATCCCAAAACAAATAGAAGAGAGAAATAATAAAAATAAGAGCTGAAATCAACGAAATAGAAGACAAAAAAACCATACAAAGAATTAATGAAACAAAAATTAGGGTTCTTTGAAAAAATAAACAAGACCGATAGACCCCTGGCAAACCTGACTAAAATGAGGAGAGAAAAAACCCAAATTAGTAGAATCAGGAATGCAAAAGGGGAGATAACAACAAATACCATGGAAGTCCAGGAAATCATCAGAGACTACTTTGAGAACCTATATTCAAATAAATTTGAAAGTCTTAAAGAAATGGACAGATTTCTAGATACATATGACCATCCCAAACTGAACCAAGAGGAAATTAATCACCTGAACAGTTCTATAACACAAAATGAATTGAAGCAGCAATCAAGAGTCTCCCTAAAAAGAAAAATCTAGGCCCTGATGGATTCTCTGCTGAATTCTATCAGACCTTTAAAGAAGAACTGATACCAACCCTCCTTAAACTGTTCCACAAAATAGAAAGGGAAGGAAAATATCTGCCAAACACATTTTATGAAGCCAGTATTACACTTATCCCAAAACCAGGCAAACACCTCCAAAAAGGAGAACTATAGGCCAATCTCCTTAATGAACATTGATGCAAAAATCCTCAACAAAATAATGGCAAACTGAATTCAGCAACACATCAAAAAAATTATTCACCACAACCAAGTAGGCTTCATTCCAGGAATGCAGGGGTGGTTCAACATATGAAAATCAATACACGTAATAAGCCACATTAACAGAAGCAAAGACAAAAACCACTTGATCATCTCAATAGATGCAGAAAAACCCTTTGATAAGATCCAACACCATTTCATGATGAAAGCTCTAAGAAAACTAGGAATAGAAGGAAAGTACCTCAACATTGTAAAAGCTATATATGACAAACCTACAGCCAGCATTATACTTAACAGAGAAAAACTGAAACCATTCCCTCTAAAATCAGGAACCAGACAAGGATGCCCACTATTTCCACTCCTATTCAACATAGTACTGGAATTCCTAGCTAGAGCAATTAGGCAAGAAGAAGGAATAAAAGGAATACAAATAAGTAAAGAAACTGTCAAAATATCCCTGTTTACAGATGACATGATCCTGTATCTTAAAGACCCAAAAAACTCTACTCAGAAGCTTCTAAACATCATCAATAGCTACGGCAAGGTAGCAGGATATATAATCAACATAGAAAAATCATTAGAATTTCTATACACTAATAATGAACAAACTGAAAAAGAATGTATGAAAACAATTCCACTTACAATAGCCTAAAAAAAATCAAATACCTAGGTGTAAACCTAACAAAAGATGTGAAAGACCTTTACAAGGAAAACTATAAACTTCTGAAGAAAGAGATTGAGGAAGGCTATAGAAAGTGGAGAGATCTCCCATGCTCATGGATTGGTAGAATCAACATAGTAAAAATGTCAATACTCCCAAAAGTAATCTACATGTTTAATGCAATTCCCATCAAAATTCCAAATACATTCATTAAAGAGAATGAAAAATCTACCATTAAATTTATATGGAAACACAAGAGGCCAAGAATAGCCAAGGCAATACTCAGACAAAAGAACAATGCTGGAGGTATCACAATACCTGACTTCAAACTATATTACAAAGCAATAATGATAAAAACAGCATGGTACTGGCACAAAAACAGACAAGAAGACCAGTGGAACAGAATAGAGGACCCAGATATGAAGCCACACAACTATAACCAACTTGTCTTTGACAAAGGAGCTAAAAATATACGATGGAGAAATAGCAGCCTCTTCAACAAAAACTGCTGGGAAAACTGGTTAGCAGTTTGCAAAAAACTGAAACTAGATCCATGTATATCACCCTATACCAAGATTAACTCAAAATGGATCAAGGATCTTAATATCAGACTACAAACTGTAAAGAAGATAAAGGGAAGAGTAGGAAATACTCTGGAGTTAGTAGGTATAGGTAAGAACTTTCTCAACAAAACCCCAGCAGCACAGCAACTAAGAGATAGCATAGATAAATGGGACCTCATAAAATTAAAAAGCTTCTGTTCATCAAAAGAAATGGTCTCTAAACTGAAGAGAACACCCACAGAGTGGGAGAAAATATTTGCCAGCTACACATCAGACAAAGGACTGATAACCAGAATATATAGGGAACTTAAAAAACTGAATTGGCCCAAAACTAATGAACCAATAAAGAAATGGGCAAGTGAACTAAACAGAACTTTCTCAAAAGAAGAAATTCAAATGGCCAAAAAACACACAAAAAAAGGCTCACCATCTCTAGCAATAAAGGAAATGCAAATTAAAACCACACTAAGATTCCACCTCACCCCTGTTAGAATAGCCATCATCAGCAACACCACCAACAACAGGTGTTGGTGAGGATGCGGGGAAAAAGGAACCCTCTTACACTGTTGGTGGGAATGTAAACTAGTACAACCACTCTGGAAAAAAATTTGGAGGCTACTTAAAAAGCTAAACATTGATATACCATATGATCCAGGAATACCACTCTTGGGGATATACCCAGAGTTACTCCAGAGGCATCTGCACACCCATGTTTATTGCAGCACTATTCACAATAGCCAAGTTATGGAAACAGCCAAGATGCCCCACCACTGACAAATGGATTAAGAAAGTGTGGTATCTACACACAATGGAATTGTATGCAGCCATGAAGAAGAACGAAATGTTATCGTTCACTGGTAAATGGATGGAATTAGAGAACATCATTCTGAGTGAGGTTAGTCTGGCCCAAAAAACCAAAAATCGTATGTTCTCCCTCATATGTGGACATTAGATCAAGGGCAAACACAGCAATGGGATTGGACTTTGAGCACATGATAAAAGCAAGAGCACACAAGGGAGGGGTGAGGTTAGGTAAGACACCTAAAAAATTAGCTAGCATTTGTTGCCCTTAACGCAGAGAAACTAAAGCAGATACCTTAAAGCAACTGAGGCCAATAGGAAAAGGGGAACAGGTACTAGAGAAAAGGTTAGATCAAAAAGAATTAACCTAGAAGGTAACACCCACGCACAGGAAATCAATGTGAGTCAATGCCCTGTATAGTTATCCTTATCTCAACCAGCAAATACTGCAAATACCCTTGTTCCTTCCTATTATTGCTTATACTCTCTCTTCAACAAAATTAGAGATAAGGGCAAAATAGTTTCTGCTGGTATTGAGGGGGTGGGAGGAAGAGGGAGGGGGCGGCATGGGTGGTAAGGGAGGGAGTGGGGACAAGGGGGAGAAATGACCCAAGCCTTGTATGCACATATGAATAATAAAACAATAAATAAAGAAAGAAAGAAAAAGTTAAAAATAATCTTTAAAAAAAATAAAATAAAATCATACCAGTTAAGATGATCTATTTGTGTGGGTGTTTTATATTAATGTCTCAGATGGTAGAAATAGAAGTCTCATTCAAATTCTGTATGGCTAATATTTGAGTATATTCACTGTGATATAAAGTTCTGAGGTAGCTATTTACTTCCCATGATTAAAACCCTGTAACTTTATCTTCTTCCTCCCCTGAACTAAAATATCCTCACACTACAAGCCTTCAGATTTGCTTTTAACTTAATTTCAGCAGTCTTCTACTCTCCCCTTTCCATGTCCAATTATGTATAGGTAATTGCCAAAATATTTCTTGCTGCTTCCTTTAAAGTCATTCCTTTTAACTCTTCCAAACTCATGAGTGTCTTCTCTAACATATATTTTATATTGAGTTTACTCAGGATCTCCTATTGAAGAAATAAATTTCAAGAAATTTCAAACATGATCTAAGGGGCCGAAGTATGGTAAGCAATTTAGTAGTGAGGTTAACATTGTCTAGAAAGTCAAGAATTTTTCAATTTAGAGATATTAGTCATGAGCATAATGCTCTCAGGACTGGAAACCTGGGTATTTTTAGACGAGAGTCCCATGGTACCTTTCAGGTTTTGCCCTTAGATTCTTGAGCCATTTAGGAGAGATACTTCCTGAAGAGTTCTCTCAAGGCGAAGTCACTCATCTGAGGAAGACTACCCTGGTGTGGAATTCCAGAAAAACATACAATTGTTTTCCTGTAGAGATTGTTAAACTTTCATTAACTTTGTAACAAAAAAATAGGTGTTTCCTGTGAGTGGTATTAGTTTCTCACTTTATTCAGGGGTCTTATAATTTTGCAAACTTTATTGACTCTCTGTGTCATAAAAGAGAAAAGGAATTAGATGGATGTGAGTTCCAAAACTTCAGGAGGTCCTAACAAACAAATAAGGCAAAAGCAGGGGTTCTGCTTTGTGATGTTTTACCTGCAAAAGAAACTGTTCATTCATATGAAAATCAGTTTTGTGTATGTCAAAATTTAATGAACTCCGAGATTCTGACAATGTGCTTTCTATTTTGTGCATGACATTTTCACTGAAGGAAAAGGAACTAGAAGTAGTTTTCCCAATACCTAAATTGTCTCTATTGAAATTGTGGCTTGAATTTGGCTCTATATGTTCTTTCTGTTATGTAAACTAATAATTTAATAAAATGAGTTGATCCAAGGAAATAGAGCATGAATGCCAGTGATTATGAATTAGACCATAGTAACTTATGGGGTAACCAAACTTAGAATTGTTTGTTTTATACATTTCATAAACTGTGTTTTAATCTTATCCTTATTTTCCTTTTCCCCTACTGTCTAAAAGTTTAACAAATTTTTGACCCTCCATGTTTTTATCATTTTACCTAACTTAGAATCAGAGTTGGATTTCTCTCTAATATTAATCCTAAATAATATTAAATTATTATTATCAGTGTTCTTGCCTTGAGGAAAACATCCATGAATAAAGTTAGGAGTCAACCACTGGTGCTTTTTACTGTTGAGTCTCCTGTCCTATTTTACTATTCTCATAATTTCACTTTAGGTGATAATGTTGTAGAAATATATAAAAATATAAAAAGTTAATCACAATGATGATAACTAGAACAATAAGTAAAATCTCCATTTAGAATAAGTTTTATAAAAGGATAATATTGCCATATGGAAGCATTTTAGAAATTGTGCAGATTGATTTTTGACAGAACTTGTCACATCAAGTAAGGGAGAAGGGCAAAGTTTCTCTCCATGGAGAATATTTGTTTTATTTTTGTTTCTGTTTTTGTTTTTCTGAGAAAGAGTCTTGCAATATAGTCCAAACTAGCCTTGAACTTATGATCTTCTTGCCTCATATCCTCTCCATCGTGCTGGGATTACAGGTGAGCACTACCTAGCTCCAGGGAGAAAATTTGTACATAGGAGAATTGTCCCTTATCTCATATGACTTCTAAATGTCCCACCGGAAATGTCTTGTATGTTTGAAAAGCACATTTAGATTTATATAGGTTGTCCATAATACACAGAATTTACAAATATATTTTAAGGAGGGAAATAGTTATTTTTTAAGTCAATGAAGATTGTACTTTGTGCAATTTAGTACTTAATTAAGAAATCTCTATTTTTTTCTCATCCCCCATTAGCAATTTCACACATGGCATTTGAACCACCAAAGCAACTCATATCAATATATATTGTAGCTATTATATTCATGTATACCAATGTAAATTTACAACTTTAAATATTTCTATCATATCTGAACAGTCACATATTGAAATATTTCTATCACAGCATTACATTGATTTAAGGGCATATTTTGTTTGTGTATTACATTAGCTATGCAATATTACTTCATGATGTATTAGAGAAGAGTGGGAATAAGGTTAAGAAGCTCTGCATTGCAGGGTTTTTTAGTTAATTTTGCATTGTTGTGACCAAATACCCCAGGGTAACAACTTACAAGAAAGAATTATTAACTTTTTCTCACAGTTTCATGGGGACCAGTTCATTATGGTGGGGAGGGTGTGATAGACCAGAGCAATTCACATTGCTGTGCCCATAAATCAGAGAAAGAAAGGTTCAGTGTGGTGCCAGAGCAAGATATAAGCCCCAAAGACAAAAACCCCAGTGATTGACTTCAACCAAGTAGGCCCCAATTCCTATCCTTCATAACTTCCAATTATGCCATCATGCTATGAATCCATCAAGAGATTAATGTACTCATTAAGTCAGAGCCCTCATGATCAGATCAGCTGTGGAAACACCATCACAAACACGCCCACAGGTGTGTCTTACTTGTCTTCTAGGTGTTTCTGGGTCTAATCTAGTTGACAATTAAGCTTAAACTTCACAGAGGCTGTACCTGATGATGATAATCAATAGAAGCAGCACATTATGTCTTCAATGGATGAAGGCCAAGGCTGCTTCTGAAACACCAAGAAGCTATAATTGTAACTTTCTGAAGGCAAAGCCCTATGTTGAGCTAGCTTTTTAGAAACTTGATTTTATGAAAGTGTTTGTTGAGTACAAGCTATATTACATTGTTTCTTAAGCATTATATTCTACTTGACAATGAAATACTGAGGAAGAACTAAAAATTAAAATTGAACCTAAGGGTGATTTGTACTAAAAATAAAATAGCAGATTCTGAAGAATGCCAGATAGAGGCTGAACAAAAGTACCAAAGAACATAGAGCTGGAAGAATTTTATTTAGAAAAAGGTGGCACCAGTTCTTGCCCTTACAGAACAGTGGATCACAGTATGACAATGTACTTTTATAAAAGCAAGGAAAATAAAGCCTTTATGTTTATCAAAGGACATGCAATCTACTGTTGATGAAGTATATGGTGAGTATATTCAGTGAACTGAAAAAGTTTTAAGGTAATAAAATGAATAATAATATTGGAAGGAGTCAGACATAAAAAGATATTTAGGAAACTTTTATTGCTAAACTTATGGTGAAAAACAAACCAGTATGTGTGAGTGCATGCATGTGCATATATGTGTGTGTGGGTCTGTTTAGAGTCTAGAATGTTGAAAATAAATATTTCTATTTTATTTTTAACTGTGTAAAGTGAGGAGTTTTATTGTGATATTTCCATATATACATATAATGTATTTTATTCATATCACCATCTCCCTTACTCTTTCATTTTTTCCTTTTTTTTAATTGTTGTGCTGGGTGGGGGTACACTGTGGCATTTATAAATATTCTTACAATATATCAAATATATCATACCTGAATTCACCCCTTTTCTTACTCTTTCTTATCAACCCACCTATGTTTTGAACACTCTTACAATCATTAAGTGGGTTTCAATATGTCTTCTTTTATGTGCATATAATGTTCATTGGTCTCCTCCCGTTTCCCATAGATTAACACCACCAAATAGTCCTCCTTTTATGTTCACGTCTGTTGTTTGTTTTAGATCTAGATACTGCATTTGTGAGAAAAATATGCAGTATCTGTCTTGCTGAGTCTGGTTTATTTTGCCTAAAATAGTGATCTCTAGTTCTATCCATTTTCCTGAAAATGGCGTAATTTTATTATTCTTTGTGGCTAAATAATACTCCATTGCTTATACATACCACAATTTCATTATCCATTCATCTGTTGATGAACATCTAAGTTGATTCCATAAAGTGGCTATTGCAAATTGTGCTGCGATAAACATAGGTATATAAGAATCTCTATTGTATGCTGACTTATATTCTTTTGGTTATTGACCCAAATGTGGTATAACAGGATCCTGTGGTAGTTCTAGTTTTAGTTTTTCTGAGGAAGTTGCATACTGATTTCCATAGTGACTGCACCAATTTACATTCCTACCAATAATCCACAAGGGTTCCTTATTATTTTTTTTACCACAACTTTGCCAGCATTTGTTTATATTCTTGACAAGTGCCATTCTAAATGATGTGAAGTAGAATCTCAGTGTTAATTTTGATTTGCATATCCTTTATGTCTAAAGATACTGAATGTTTTTTCATCCATTTCTTGGCTGTTGGTACTTCTTTTCAAAACTACAGCTCAATTAATTTACCCACTTACTAATTGGATTATTTATTCTTTTGATGTTTAACTTTTGAGCTCTTTATATATTCTGGATACTAATCTCTTATCCAATGGATATCTGGTAAAAATTTTACAACCATTCTTGTAGTCACTCTGTACTATGAAAATTATTTCCTTTGATTGTTTAATCTAATATCATTCCATTTGTCAGTTCTTATTCTTGTTCCCAGAACTACTGGAGTCCCATTCAGAAAGTCATTTGCCAGGATCTCAGAGGTCCCTGACCTGAAAGGGCTCAAGAAAGGAATGAACAAGACAGGACATACAAAAGGACTCACCCACTCAGGAAGGGAATGACAAAACACATATCGAGAGGGCCAGCAAGCTGGTGACCAACTGGCAAAATTTTATTTTTCTCAGCAAAAATAAAAAACAAAAGAAGAAGAAAATTAAACATCAAAACACTCTGACCTAGTTACAACCTCTCTGTTTTTGCCATCCTGTATTTTTACTGCCAGTGTCCTTGATTAAGTATAAACTTCTTTTCAGTCAAGGGAAACCATTTAGCATTCCTTCCTACCATGATAGAGACATGGTGCACCTGTAGATTCTGACCTTGTCAGAATGTTGCTAAGCCACAGTGACCTTGTCAGACTGTGGCTTTTGGTTCCCAACAGTCATTGCCTATCTATATTTTGAAATGTTTTCTTCATGTTTTCCCCCAGTAGTTTCAAAGTTTCAAGGTTATTACGGTCTTTGGGCCACTTTGAATTGATTTTATACAGCATGAGAGACATGAGTCTACATGCAGAGTTCTAATTTACTTAATACTGTTTGTTAAAGAGATTGTTTTTTGTTCCTTTGTCAAGAGTCAGATGGCTATAGATGTGTGGGCTTATATCTGGGTACTTTATTCTATACATTTGGTCTATATTTTTCTCTTTGGGTCAATACCATGCTCTTTTTATTACTATGGCTCTGTTGTACAACTTGAAGCCATGCACTGTGATACCTCTAGCATTGCTCTTTTGCTCAAGATTGCTTTATCTAGTTTGTATATTTTGTGCTTCCATATGAACTTTAGGAATATTATTCTATTTCTGTAAAGAATTGGGATTTTTATTAACTTTACATTGTGTTTTAGCTTACTTTAAGCTAAATATAGACATTTTCACAATATACATGAACATGTGAGACATTTCCATCTTTAGGGTATTCTTCAGTTTATTTAGTGTTTCACTTACAATGTAAACATCTTTCAACTCTAAGGTTTATCCCTAAGTATTTAGTTTTTTGAGACTATTATGAATAAGATTGTTTTCCTGATTCCTTTCTCACCATGTTTAGTATTAGTATATAGAAAAGCTACTGATTTTGTATGTTGATTGTTTGTCCTACTACTTTGCTGAAAATGTTTATCAATTCTAAGTGTTTTCAGCAGGAGTCTTTAGGGTCTTTTAAGTGTAGGATTATCTCATCTGCAAAGAGTATTTGACTATTTCTTTCCTATTTGTGTCCATTTTATTTATTTATCTTCCCTTATTGCTCTGGCTAAGATTCAAGTACTACTTGAGAATGGATACCTCATCACTTCCCTGATTTTAAAAGAAATGCTTTCAATTTTTCTCCAGTTAGCATAATGTTGGTAATATGTTTCTCATATATATCATGTATTGCGCTGCATTTCCTTTTATTCCTACATTCTTCAGAGATTTTATTATGAAAAGATGAATTTTGTCAAAGGCTTTTTCTGCATCAACTTGGATAATCACGTAACTTTTGTCCCTGACTCTATCCATGTCTTTTTTTTTTAAACATTTTTTTATCTATGTATGTTAAACTACTCTGTATCCCTGAAATGATTCTAAATTGATCATGGCATATTATCTTTTTATTGTGTTATTGAATTTTGTTTAATGTATTGTTGAATTTTGTTTTAATGTGTTGAATTTTCTTGAGAATTATTGCATCTATACTCATCAGGTCTATTGATCTATGGGTTTCTTTGTCATGTGTGTGTTCTTATCTGATTTGGTTTCAGGGTAATAGTGGTTTCATAGAATGAGTTTGGTAAAGTTACTTCTTTTTACATTTTACAGGATATTTTGAGAACCATTCGTGTTAGTTCTTCTTTACAGGTTTGGTTGAAGTTAGTAGTGTATATGTCTAGGCTTGTGATCTTTTTTGTTGAGATGCCCTTTATTACTGCTTCAATCTCATTGCATAGTATAGATCTATTTTATTTGTCTATATCCTCTTTGTTCAATTTTGTTAGGTCATGTTTCTAGAAATTTATCATTTCCTTTAGGTTTTTCAGTTTTTTGGCATATGTCTTCAAAGTGTTTCCTATTGATTTTCTGAATTAAATTGTTATCATTTCTAGTTTTATTAATTCAGGTTTTCTCTTTCTTTTGGTTAGTTGTACTATGTATTTTCCAATCCTATTTATTTTTTCAAAGAGCCCATTCTTGGTTTCCTTCATTGGTTTGTTCTTTTAGATTCCATTTCATTAATGTCTGCCCTGATATTTATTATGTCTTTCAATCTACTAACTTTGGGATTGGCTTGTTCTTATTTTTCAAGGAGCTTGAGGTTATTTATTTGAAGTCTTTCTGATTTTTAATATTGCTACACATAGCTCTAAACTTCCTTCTTAGATCTGCCTTTACTACATTCTAAAGTTTCTGGTATGTTGTATTTTCATTTCCTTTGATTGTAGAATTTTTTTCCTAAATTTCTCCCTGATTTCTGCAATGATTCACTGATCATTCAATAGTTTAATGTTCAATATCCATGTGTTTGGATAGCTTTCATAGTTTCTCTTGCTATTGATATGCAATGTTAACCAATGATGATCTAATAAGAAACTATTTCAATTTTCTTTTATTTGTTAAGACTTCGTATGTGTACTAAAATGTACACATTTTCTATTTTAGAAAATATACCATAGGATGCTGAGAAGAATGTATATTCTTTATCTGTTGGCTGGAATATTCTATATTCTGTAGATGTCTGTTAAATCCATTTGCTCTATGGTACAATTTAACTTTAAAATTTCTTTATAGATTTTCCATTTGCATAATTTATTTATTTATGAGAATGGGGTGTTGAAGTTATCCACTATTGCTGTATCTATACATATCAGTGTTGTTATGTCCAACAGTGTTTGTTTTATGAAATTGGGTACACCAAAATTTGGTATGTATAAATTTATAATTGTTATAGCTTCTTGATAGATTGTTCCCTTTATTAATATATGACTTTCTTTATCCCTTCTAATTTTGAAGTCTGCTTTGCCAGATATGAGTATAGATACTCCTACTTGCTTTAGGTTTCAACTTGCTTAGCATAGCATTTTTCATCCATTCACTTTTAGTCTGTGTGTCTTTGCAAGTAAGGTATGTGTCTTGAAGAAAACAAAGAGTTGAATCTTGTATTTTAATACAATCAGCCAATTTGCATTTTTTTCATTGGAAAGTTAAGATGATTTACATTGAGGTTATTATTGAGAGTTGTTTGCTGATTTGTGTAATTTAGTTGGCTCTTTTCCCAGTTGACAAAAGTACTGTTTGTTCTTTTCTTTCTTACTTACTCCTTTTGGGAGATTGCTAGTGTATTGCACTGAGCATGAATCATTTTTTTTCCTTCTTATTGATTTATCTATACCTATCTTGACATTTATTCTTTCCTGACATTTTGTATTTCTGAATGCCTTTCTTCATCATTGACTTATTACTGAGCAATTTCCTCTTGAGGGCTTAATCTTCTATACCACTCAGAGAGGAGAACACAAACCACCTTTATAGTAACAGCTACATTCACTTTACAAAATTCCTTTCTTATTGTGCTTTGAAATTCTGCTGGCTGCAAAGAGCAGCCTGTGAGCCAGGCAAATTCCCACTTGCTCCAGAGACCCCTACACTTTGCACCTAGAACACGTGTCCAAGCCTATGGGTATATTCCAATTGGATTGGAGAGTAGGGGAAGCAAAGAGTGCTGAGTTCTGCACTTGTGATTGTGTCTTCAGCTCACTCTCTCCCCAGAGAGCCAGAGTTGGAACTGTGAACTGTTTCCTATTTTTCTCTGTATTACTTTTCTATTTCTTCATGCTTTTCAGCTGACTTGCAACCTATTTAATGATTTCTGATGATCTCCCATTATTTCTTTCTTTGGCATGTAGTCTTTCCTGTTTTATACTGATTCTTCTCATTCATGGAGTCACAGAGAAGTATCATCTAATCTCCAACATTGCTACTTTATATAACAAACCAAGTTAATCATTGTGTGTTTGTTTTTTACTCTTCTAGGCTCCCAAATCTTGTGGTTATACTTTAATGATAGTTGTTATAAAATTTGTTGTAACTTAGTTATTTATATAAATATTCTTTTCATGATACTGTGCATTCTGGAGGACAGGCATGGTATGATTTATTTCACAGAATTTAATATATATCAAGCTGATACTCTGATGCTTGAACAGAAGAATAGTGGAATAAATGCATTATTGCCCTTGGTAATATTTAATTAAAACATTCAAGATTTGTGACCACTCATTTTTATGATCACTCACAATTAATTAAGACCGGCAATCTCAAAAGACTCACCAATGTTCTACAGATGTTATTAAATTTTAGTGTATTTTGTATATTAGCTGAGAAAAATAAGTCACTTAATTTTGTGGTACTGAAAATGTAATTGTTTACCAATAGTAATATATGTGCATTTATACATACACAAACACATACATATACAAACATAATATGAACAGAAGTATTGAGTATTCACATGGAAAACTTATTATAGTGCCAAGATTCTTTTACTTTGATGAATTCCACTGAAATAAATAAAAATATATTTATTTAATATTTATTTTTGCATAGTTACCCCTTCCAGTTCTTCTTTTTTTACAGTAATTTTGCTTAGAAAACAACACAAGTATTTTGTAATACTTGAAAAGTTAATTTAAGTGTTCCAACATGACAATATCTATAAAATTCAAAATATTCATAACTTCATATTGGACATTTTTATTTCAAGGAATTTATTCAAAAGACACACTGAAATAACAGATGAAAGGCAATTGGTAGATAGATGTAGATACAGACATCTTAATGGAATGACCTTAAGTCTGATAATTTTCTAAAGCCTAAATTCTCTTTTATTTGAGATTAGTTACATGAAATTTTGTGCATGTAAACAATGCAGTAATATGCAGCCATTTAAAATAAAGAGTTGATCTATATGACTCAAAAGAGAAAACTGCTCAATTTTTTATTACTTAGTTGAGAGACTAATCAATTTAAAACATGATACAGAGTAGCACCCACTTAAAAAAATTTTGAAAACACACACACCAATGTGAGTTCTTTATAATGTTTTTCAAAGAATGAAATGAATAGAGAAAATTAATATACCTTGTTAAATTTGACTTCTTTTTGATAATTTACACTAATTACTTAAACCTTATTAATTAATATAGCAGTAATAATGTACCTAGCTAGCTTGACCCTTTAAAATAAACATATTTGCAGTTAAAATATCTGATGGATATTGTGACAGAATAAACAGGCAAGAATTTGCTAAGCATTGCAAAAAGTGTAGAATTCTTCACACAAGACAAAAAAGCATTTTTAAAAAATAAAAGTCTACATTCTGTGTTCAAAATGTCAAAAGTGAATAATAGTTACAATTTCAAGTGATACAATTTAGATAAGAGACAGATGAAGTTAATGTCATATTTGAGTTAGGCAACAATTTCAAACTATCCTCCACTGACCTGTTAGAAAAATAAAAATAAAGTACTGAAAGTAAACAATGAAATCAACTGAGTTCAAAGTCTCCTCATTCTTTTTGCTCTGGCTATACTGTGACGGAGATGCCTAATAACTTGATGAAATACCTAGAGGCAAGAAGCAAGGACTGGGTCAAAAAGTAAAAGCTATAAGCCATGGGTATACTGTTCACAGTTGATGATTTTTTTTTTTAATATGAAAACTGCAAGATAAATTAAAAAATCATCATTCAGTATCCCAGTGTTTGTCCCACTTGATCAGTTTTGCTGGAGCTTAATCACGGGGACCTATTAGATTTATATCAGAATAACCTATGGTATTCAGAAACTCTACCAAGTTATGTGTGTGTGTGTGTGTGTGTGTGTGTGTATTGCATTCTACTTCATTAAAGTTAATTCTTTAAAGTTTAAAACTTATCATGAAAAATTTCTCTTTTTTCTTTTAAGAATTGAGGTCCCTTATGGAATGCCTCATAATTTTCAAACATGCTATTATAACAAATATTACATTTGGGACAAGACAGTTTTAAAAATAGCTTAAAAATTTGCTTATATTATGAAAAAATCCATGCCATTACTAAACCCTGTCTAAGTGACTTTTGTAGAATAAAAAGCACTACAAACCCTCAAGTCATTTACCTGAAGGAGCCTTGTCATCTCTGGAGGTGCCAAAAGATCACAACACCCAAAGCTCTTTAGAGCTGCTTGCCCATTACTCAATTATTCCTTGGAGGGATGGTAACTGCATCATAGATTACAGCTTAACTCTATTTTCCACAACATGATAGTTTATAAAATTATAGTCTATGCTATAGCATTTCTGTTTGATTTATGCCCAGCCTGAGGCATGAAATCTCCTTCCTTGCAGGAGGAAATTATGCTTTCTTGAATGGAAAGAATAGATGACAACCGTAAAATAACTCAGATTCTTTTCTCCTCCCCCAGTTACCTACATCCTTTGTTTCTCATAAAAAACATAAAAAATTGGAGATTGACAATGCTTCTGGGTTTGGTAAATGGGAAAGGGTTAGTCTCTTAGTTAATTTGCTATAAACATTTGCTTGTAAACATTGTATATTAAAAGTCAGTCCTTGTCTAGAAACTGGCTAAATTTGAACCTAGACAAAAAATGAATAAAGCTCATTTTATGCCGTTGTATCATTATGAAACAATTGTTTTTGATGTATGGAACTTAGAAAGTAATCATGTTTAAGGCAGACCTTGGCTGGTGACAGGTTAATTAAATTGTCATTTACTTATGTGAAAATTTTCCCTTTGAAACAAAATGAAAGGAGGGGTGAAAAGGATTTTCTTAAAAAGTATGTCAACACAAGGTATAGTAACACAAGTGAAGCATTATTTCCTGACTTTAAACAAATGCACACGATCAAAGTACATTTACAGATGTGTGTGAAATTTCCATAATGAAACCCTCATTTTGTACAATTTTTTTCAAAAAAGAAAAATTACAAAAAAAAGTGACAATGAAGAATGTCATAAACTAGTGAAGACTCAAGAGTATGGCTTATTTTATTTTTGTGAGTCAATCAAATTTGATACAACAACTTTATGAAATATTGAAATCTTTTCAGTATTCTTGTTTGGTGTTAAAAATCTAATAATGATAGAGTAAAATAAGATAGCACAGCTATTTGCCTACTTAAAATATTTTGAAAAAATTGTTTTCCTCCAGATTCTCATTCAATACAGTCAGAGATAGCTATTTTAAATATGAAATTTTTAAATGAATTACATTAATAAAGTGGTAGTTTATCTAAAGTTTCTGAGAAACAATAATATTCATTTTGCATCTTTTAGCTTCACTTATGAAGATTATAGGGGTAGTAACTCTTACAGATAATAAGATAATAAGGCAGGTACAGGTAATAAGGCAACTCATAGTTCCACTTCAATAAATGGGCACCTGGATGGATTGTATCTATGGTGATTCCTTTGAAGAGAAAACTGTCCAGCCTTAGAGCTTGGACTGTGCAGCCCCACTTAGCAAACTGGAACTCCTGGTCAGGTGTTACCAAAATAGTGGCAAAATAAATGAATAAATAAAAAAAAACACAGATAAATAAATCTAGTCAGTCTGTTCAAGAAACCAGTAATTCTTCTCATTGTTTCTCCTATCCATTTCTATAAAGACAAGCTAAATGACATTTTGAGTATATTGAATAACTTTTTTTTTGCATTTTGTAAGTTTGATCTCAAAAAATGCTGAGCAAACATCCTGGCAGTGAATGGTAATTGCATACAAATACAACACTGGAATTGGGTAAATAGAGATTCTGAAAGATTCTGAGTTTATATGGTAAGAATCAGGAAATATAGTCGAGATTTAGAATTGTTACAAGATTTATGAAAGCTATTGTGACTATCATGAAGATATCATTTTAGTATACCCATTACAGGATGTTATAATTCTTTATTTTTCTCAAGAAATCATTTTGAACCAGGGGAACTATTGAAAACCCATCTGTTTTCTTTCCTCACAGATATGCAACCCAACTTTTTTCTGTTCTAGTTGTAACTCTAAAGTAGAAATCATAACATCTACTCTATCCTAGAAGGTAGGAAGGGGAAAACTGAGGTGCTTTTGGAATTTTATCTTTGACACTGGGATTAATTATAAGTTTGAATTTAAAATTTCTTGTTTATTTCTAAAGAAAATGACATATCTATAAGAAAAAGGAAAATTGCAAAGCATTTTAAACAAAACCCTATGGCATTACATTTTTAAATACACAGCATCTAAAAGAGCAAACTGATAAAAATTATTTTGAGTAACAGTAATTTTTACCATTTTTCTTTGAGAAATGGAAGTATGGCTAAATATTTTATTTCTGATATCAGCATACTTTTTGAAATAAAAAGACAAAAGATTAATAATTTCCCTTTGCATATCTTTATCTTATCTATCTATCTACCTATCATCTATCTACTTATGTATCATCTATCTATCATTTTTGTACCCCTGTTTCCACCTACCTATCTATAATTAAATGACTTTTTTGATGTATATTGAAATTTTACTTCAGCATAAATTGACTATGATGTTTAAGTCAATTTCATTTCATTCATCCTAGTAGTATTTGTAGGATAAATAATGGCACATAACCAATAACCTATGTAATCAGATCTAAAAATCCAATTAAAAAGTCAGAAAGCATACTTATAATATGCAAACAGCCAATGGAATTATTGAAATAATATTTTGTTTGGTGACATACCATATTCCAAGTAGATGGGCAATGTGACTGGAAGTGGAGATATTGAATACAGATACAAAAGAGGCTAAATATTTTCATCAATATGGCATTTTATTAGATTTTCAGCCTTTATGAAACAAATATCTAATCATCATGCAGGCCCAAGTTTGCCTATTGTGCTGCTCTGCTACTGCAATCTTCTCCTTTCAAAAATTCCTGTTAAATCATACATTTAAATGAAGCTGATTAAAACAGTGGGACTCCTATACCTGGCTTCACAAATCCATTGCTCCTTGAAGGGGCTTTTGAATTGTGTGGAAATGTTTTGATGTTGTAAAACCAGGTGGTTCAATTAACTACATAAATTGATGGGAACCAGAGGGCATTTTTCTGATTCTATGCTTTTTAAAGCAAATCTGGAATGAGAGTCTGTAAACTACTAGAATCTGGCACAAACCTTCTATTGTATTTCAGATGTGATTGTAGTAAAGACAGGGTTTTGTTTTGTTTTGTTTTGTTCTGAAACTATGGCATGGCTGATCACATTTTCTCCAACAGAATTAAAAATAAAGATACCTTGGCAATTTTTAAAAGGTGTGTATTTAGATCCACCTGTGTGTGGTTGTTTCTGATTCTGAAATATTTGCATGCAATAGCCACAGTTATTCAAGTTCAAGACAGACTGTTTTGCTTTGTGTCTGTTGTAGTTGCTGAAAAGATCACCAATCCTTAGCCTAAATGGCACCAATTTAACTGGTAAATGCTCTAACTCAAGAGGAAGAATCTAACAAAGTCTTTCACAATGTAATTGAATAAAATTCTATATAATTGACAATTTCTGAAAAAAAAATCCTGATGTCGATATTTAAATTTTTTTCCTAATAGAATCTCAGATATGGCTTTGAGGGGAGGGATTACTGAGAATTGAACACATTTCCTCCTACATGTTTGGCAAGCACATACCACTTGAGCCACATCCCCACCCATTTGTTTGTACTTTTGTGTTTTGAGAGAGGGTCTCACTAACTTTATCCTAGCTGGTCTAGAACTTGTGATCCCAATAGCTAGGATTACAGGAATATCTAAATATTGTGAAACTGAAGAAAGAATTTTAATTAAAAAAAACCTTACAAGTAGAGTTAATTTTTTGAGTTAAAAATACAGTAATACAGATTTAGATACCACAATGATTTATAGAGATGTGGGGACAAAGATGACTTCACATTTTATAGGAATTCATAAGATTTTTCTTCAAAAAAATACTTAAAAATAGGCATTTTCATGGACTTATCAGTCCTTCACTGGATAAATAGATCCCATGAAGAGATTGAAACTCACAGAAAAGTAATAATTGCACTTGTGATTGGTAAGAGTTCTACCAGAAAGGAAAGTCTGAAAGCCAATTTTCCTGTATTAGGATGGGAATATACCCTGGGAAGCAGCTCCTTGCATAAGGACAAAAGGCTCCACCTAAACATGCATGCAGATTGAAACCACAACAGGTGACATTGCTACCACTACCATGATCACCCCTCAGTAAATGTCAATCTTTAGTTAGAACTATGCACTATCTCTGTATGATCACAATAAATGAAAGATTGGATGGGCTGATGAAAGGAAAAGAGGACTCCAAGTCCTAGCATATATATATGAAGCATTATAAAAATAAAATTAACCAGAGAACTCAAGTTAGCACAACAATGAAAGTAACAGTAAGCTATTTCTAAGCTTCATTATCCAATGGCCAATTGTTTAGTCTGATAAAGATGTGATCCTATAAACTATGAAATAGGATTCCTTCCACTTAAATTTCATATACGATCCACAAGCAAACTTTCCTAAACAAAATGTTGGTATGGAATATATCCTCATTTTTCTCACTTTATTCATTTCAGTTCCTAAAACAGAGAGAAATAAACTGTCAGACTTAATAAATATTTATGGTAAAAAGATAAATGTATATTAAAAGAACATAGCTATTTCATGGTTACATAAATGCTAGCAAGGAATTTTTTATTTATAAAAACTCACATCTCCTTGAATACTATCAAACTAAATGCATAACTGAATAACTTACATTCTATAGCCCATTAAAACAAAGGTGAAATTAAAATAAAGTGAAATAAATAGTATAATAATTTTTTTAGGGGGCATACCAAGATTTGAACTCAGGGCTTTAAAAGGATTAGGAAAATGCTGTAATGTCACCTGAGACATGCCCCAGTCCTTTTCAGTTTTTAGACATTTTTCAGATAGGTCTCCTGTTTTTGCTCAAGATGACCTTGGATCATGATTCTTTTACCTACAACTTCCTGTGTGCTGGGATCACAGGCAAATGCCACCATGCCCAACTTATTAAGTAAAATGGGGTCTTGCTAGCTTTTCGCCCAAGCTTACCTTGAACCATGATCCTGTCCATCTCCACCCCCACAGAAGTTGGGTTTACAGATGTGAGCCATTGCATCCATCCAGTACAATGAAGTTTTAACAAGAACTGATATGTTTCTAGTGAGTATGGAATAATCATGTATGCTAATTACAAGGTGGACTTGATGTGGACTGTTCATTTTATCATAACTCCTGTTTCTTCTAGAAATCACATCACTGCATTAAAAAGTAATCTTTTCCCTACTTAATCATATGAAAGGGAAAAATTCATGTCAGTAGATTATAGAATTCACTACCTGGAAAGGGCTGAATGATTTAGGGACTGGCACCTTAACTAAGGTGGAGCAGTTAGAGACATTTTTTTTTTTTTAGCATTTTGAATTTGTAGTTAGTGAAAAACTGTGTTAGTTTCTCTGGTTGTGAAACCCTGGAGAAGCATAAGAAGTGGAAGTGGCTGGTTTCTCTAAACCAAGAAAGACTCAGTTTGACAAAAAAAAAAAAAAAAAATCCTGTAACACAGAGAGGAAAACAGAAATGAAATCAAGTTCTACTCACTGCACCACAATGTTCTGAAATTACTTGAATCTTCCAAAACATTTCCTTTTATGCCTATGTAGTTGGGTATGAGTTAAATTCCTTCTGAAACATATGCAAAACTAGAGACAAAGTAATGAGGTAGGAATTACTTTAAAGCAAATTTCTCAGCACAAAATTGTAAATATTCCTCTTCTACTGCCAGATAGCAAAGTGTTTGTTGACTGTATTTTTGGTATGCAATGTTATTCCAAATGATTATGGAATATATTTTGCATTTGGATATAAAATAGGAACAACATCTTCCAAAATATTCTGAATACAAGGTTTTTTTCTTTTGTCATTTTCCCAATCTTTTCTTTTGGTATGCTTTAAATTATGTTTGTATATTCTTTCTAAGTTAGTAAAGACAGCTGGCCACTAATGGATCACATCTGTAATCCTAGCTACTTGGGAGACTGATATTTCTGAGGATGGTGATTCAAGTCCCACCATAGCAAATAATTTGCAAGAACCCATCTCCAACATAACCAGAGCAAAATGGACTGGAAGTGTGGCTCAAGAACACCTGCCTTGCAAGTGCAATGCCCTGAGTTCAAATTCCAATCCCACAAAAATAAAAAAGTTATTAAACACCAAATTACTTGTAAATTTCATGTGACCTTTATTTTTAAAAAAAATGTTGCATAAAACAAAGCATTAAATGTTACCTCCTGTACTATTTTTGTGATTTATTTATAATTCTTTCTTATTTTCCAATGACTTTCTGGCCAAGTTCTGATTAATTTGTATGTTATTTCCATTTAGAAATAATTCTGATGGATTGGCAGAATCAATATAGTAAAAATGGCTATACTACAAAAAACAATCTACATGTTTAGTGCAATTCCCATAAAAAAATCCAGTGACATTCATCACAGAGATTGGAAAAGCAACCCTAAAGTTCATTTGGATGCACAAAAGACTGCTAGTAGCCAAGACAATACTGAGTGAAAAGAGCAACACTGGATGTATCACAAGTCCTAATTCAAACTATACTACAGAGCCATAGCAATGAAAACAGCATGGTACTGGCACAAAAACTCACATGAAGACCAGTAGAACAGAACAGAAGATATGAATTCACGCAACTATGCTCACCTGATTTTTGACAAAGGCACCAAAAACATATGATGTAGAAAAAGACAGCTTCTTCAACAAATGTTGCTGAGAAAACTAGGTATCTGAATGCTGAAAACTGAAATTAGATCTATGTCTGTCACCCTGTACAAGTATCAACTCTTAGTGGATTAAGGACCTTAATATAAAACCTGAAACTTTGAAGCTAGCGCAGGAAAGAACAGGGAAGCAATAGGCATAGGCAATGACTTCCTCAGTAGAACTCAAATGGCTCAGCAACTAAGAGACTGGATCCACAAGTGGGACTACATGAAATTAAAAAGCTTCTGCACAACAAAAGAAATGGTCTCTAAACTAAAGAGGCTACCCACAGAATGGGAGAAAATCTATGCCAGCTATTCATCTGACAAGGGATTGGTAACCAGAATATATAAGGAACTCAAAAAATTAAACTCCCCAAAAATCAATGACACAATGAAGAAATGGGCAAATGAAGTGAACAGAGCTCTTTCAAAGGGAGAAATTCAAATGTCTAAGAAACATATTAAAAAATGCTCACCATTCCTGGCCATAAAGGAAATGCAAATCAAAACCACACTAAGATTCTGCCTCACTCCTGTTAGAAGAACAAGAACAAGAACACAAACAATAAATGTTGGCAAGGATGTGGGGAAAATTGAACCCTCCTACACTGCTAGTGGAAATGTAAATTAGTACAACCATGGTGAAAAACTCTATGGAGTCTCCACAGAAAACTAAGAGAACTGCAATATGATCCAGTAATACCACTTATAGGAATATACCCTAAGGAATGTACATCAGGTTACAATAAGGGCACCTGTACACCCATGTTTATTGTAGCATTATTTGCAATAGCTAAGCTATGGACACAGCCAAGATTTGTCCCAAAACTGATGAGTGGAATAAGAAAATGTGGTATTTATATACAATGGAATTTTACTCAGCCACAAAGAAGAATGAGATTTTGTCATTTGCAGGTAAATGGATGGAACTGGAGAACATCATCTTAAGTGAAGTTAGCCATGTTCAGAAGGCCAAGAGCCACATGTTCTCTCTCATATGTGGATTATAGACCTGATACAAATACAACAATGTTATGAAAAACAGGTCACACTAAGGGGAGGTCACATATGAGAGGGATATGATAAAAAAAAGAAAAAATTAAGAAGGTATAAAGGTTGATGTACTCTCTATACAAGAATGAATATAGAATTTAAACCAGTTGAACCCACCACAAGAAAGGTATTAAGGTATCATGAAGAAAAAGAGAGAACACTGACCAAATTGGGCTATAATACATATATACATGGAAATGTCACAAGGAAACTCTCCCTGTGTAGGTATCTGAAATGAGCAAAAATGCCTTCTTTTTTCCTTCTTTCTCCTACAAAATCAGAGAACAGGAGGACAGAACAAGTCCTGCAGGGAAGGGGGCAATGATACTAATGGGAGGGGAAGGCAGCAGGGAAAGGGTATAGGGGTTTAGGGTGCAAGTGGTGTAAATAATGTGTACACATGTATATAAATGTGAAAATGGTACCTGTTGAAACTATTCTAGCATTGGTGAGAGAGGGGCATAAAGGAGAATGGTAGAGGGGAATGATTTCAAGTATGATATATTTGATACATTGTAAGAACTTTTGTAAATGCCACAATCTACCCCTACCCAGCTCAACAATAATAAATTTTAAAAAACAAATTTTTGGAGCAATGGAGCCATTCTATGATTTTTTTACAAAAGTAGACATTGTTACTGAAACTCTAAAGTTTATTTTTCTTCTTAAACTTATTTTTAACTGACACATAAAAATTGTACCTATTAAAGGCTTACCATTTGATGTTTTGATACATGTATATGCTGTGTAATGTTTAATAAGGCTAAATACAACAATATCTTCAAATTTTTATTTTTTCTGGTAAAAGAATTCAAGAACATTTCTTCTAGCTTTTTGAGATATACAGCAGATAATTGTTATCTGCTGTCACCTTTCAGTTCAATAGCACACCAGAACTTCTTGCTCTTATTTAACTAAAAGTCAAACATGCATCAATCAAACTCCATCTCCCTCTCCCTACTCTCCCTGACCTCTGGTAACTACCATTCTACTCTCAACTTCTATTATTCCTTTGCAGAATAACATGTTTATGTAATTCCTCATTATTTTTATGTTACTGTATTCTATTCATTCTCTCTGCTCAATAGAATAGCATCCAATGAATATAGCACAATGTTCCTATTCATTTTTTGCAAATAGATTTTTTTGCTTTGTTGCAATTTTGAGACCGGTGGATTGATTATTTTTATTGTTTCTTTATTTGTCAAAATAAGCATGTTCCTCTTCAGCAATAAATGAAAAGTTTTAAGCTATAGAATTGACATCATAGCAAATAATACCTATGAATAAAAGGGTATGCAATAGGTCTTCTCCAGAAATGCATGACACAATACTTAGAAAAGGGCTTATTCATAATCAATTGGCATAAAAACCATTACTATAAATACAGAAAGAAATGAAAACACATTGAGCACATTGACTTAAAAAAATTGCTAAGCTTTCGTGTTTGGTTTTAGCTGAGGAAACTATAGAAATAAGGAAAATTCATTTAGTTTAATCATCTAATTATTACAAAATTGCTGGTCAAAATAATATTTGTATTTTGCTTTCTGTATGTGAAAGACAATACTATACATTGCATATATTTTCAATTTATGTCTTTCTCCTTTCTATAATTATAGATTAATTCCAACCTATGACAATAATCACAACAGAGCATATGCTGTTAGTTCCATGCATGCCTCTCAATTCCATTGAGCATGACTGTGGTCTTTGCTATGAAATAACACCTCTGGAAGATATTGATCATCTAAAATCCAGCTCCCAATGGAGAAGGCAGACAAGTAAAGAAGCTAAGTAGATGTTGGTAAAGGCAAGGAGGATTTGGTTCTTTCTCTTGATTCCACAAGTGTGCATGATGATCTCTTAGTAAAATAGACAGATTGATAGATTATAGGTAGATTAGATAGAGAGATAGATAGAGAGATAGATAGGTAGATAGATGGATGGATAGATAGATAGATGAGTGATAGAATATATTGAACATTCTGGTCCTTCAAAAGCTTATAGATATGTCTTAGAATTTCTTTGGGGGCTATTATCTGTGTGTTTTCAGCTGAACTAAAGGCAAAGTTTCTTCTCTTTTGTAGTTTTTTGGATAATTAGAACCAACAAAGCAATAACTATGATGAAAACAGAAGACCATGGAAAAGTACTTAATGAGATATAGATTTTTGTTCTATTTTCCCTAAAATGATTAAGAAAGATTCCCTTTTTCTTGCCGAATAAGCAATGCTTTCCTTTAGCATATGAATATTCTAGCCATTTTGTGTAAGTCCTGCATTGATCAGGTAATTTTATTATATATATTAATGTACTGATCACATGCTAATTTAGTGCCAAAACCAATATAGGATATTTAATTAATGCATTAAAAGCTTATTCTGAGAGAAATTACCATTATTTTAGTGATGGTCTGTAAATTTTAGAAACATGTACTGATAAAGATTACAAAATCATGGAAAATAGTTGAAATATATAATATCCAAATAAAACAATAATGGGGCTCTTTATTCAGGCCACTCATAAGTAATGAGTAGAGTGTCTCAAAAGAGTAAAAATGTAAGCTGCATGTCCTCGTAATTTATTCTTAATTAACTACTTATGAAAACTTCAGCTTGAGACAAAAAATAACCAACATGATCAAAGAAGATCATCAAAAATCTTACAGATTTCTCCATATGCCAATTATGTCCAAGCTTTTGAGGATCAGGAAAGGCCAGATTTCCTCACAGGAAAAATTCAGGAGTCCTTTGTCTTCTTGCAAATTGAAGCACAACTACCAATTTACAACCTTCTACTTTTTTCTTCTCTTGATGGATTCTGTTGGGTGCTTATGAAGGGTAGATATTAAGGTTTTAGTAGAGCATTAAAGTTGTTTATGATCCCAGAGAGCATGATATTTCACATGGAAAATATGGAAAAATCAGAGTCAGATTTTCATAGAAAGAAAAAAAAAAACAAAGAATTCTTACCATGACAGGTATTCTTTCTGGATTTTATTTTACTTTAACAATTAACTTTTGCTTAATAAGCATTTTTTGTATTATAGAAACAATATGATCCAAGAATAACTTTAATAAAACAGAAACTTTAAGATTCTTGTAATATTTTTTCCTTAACAAAAACACATTTACATTTTATAAATGATCAATCAGAATCTTCAACTTCAAATAAAACAGCAAGTTTGATTGAAGAATCTAACTGTATGGTTCATTCTTCAGAAGTTTTCTAGCTATAGTTGAGTCAAGTTCTTGGATGATCTCATCTCACAACACATTTGTTTAAACAGGAAGAAGAAATATCTTACCAGTATTAACTGCATTTATTATATTGCTTGCATACAAGACAAAAACAGGACAACACAAATGTCAAGTTGGTTTATCCATGGTGAATGTTGTAATGGAAAAAAGTAAAAGCAATAACCTCACAGAGGGAAGCAGGTGCTGATCCAATGGCAGGGTTGTTATGATACCCACATTTTAAAAATTTGTCTCATCAAGTCAAATGAAGCAGTCGAACCAATGAGTTTTGCATTCCAATTATATAAGCTTGTCTTTGGAGTTTTTAAAGCTAAAGGAAAGTAAGTAACATTGTTTATGTTAACAGCTTACGGATGAAAATGTAAGGATCCAAAGATCTGCATCTAATGAACCCTGGAGTTTCAATAAGACCATGATTTTTCCAGGTCACAGAGTGGCCCAATGGAAGTACACATCATTACTATTCCCATGATAAGCTGAGATTTTATTCATTTCTCTGGTTATGTTTTAAAACAAACAAGCATGACAAACAAGAAGAGGATTGAGCATTAAGTAGCTTGCTCCAGGAAGATACACTAAAGATTCATGTGGTCCATACATATCCTTAGAGAACACCCAAATTTAGAGGGAATTTTGACTTGGAACACAGAATAAGAGACTGAGTTAAGTAGTACCAATGTTTTCTTCCTTTTTACTGAATTCAATATATATATATAAACCTCTGCGTGTATGCATGTGTGTGCCTCTGTGCTTACATGTGTGAAGACACTAGAATTAACAGAAATTGGATTTTGATGATTACAACATAGACTCTTGAACCAGAGTTCATATGACCTGAGGCCCATGGTACCTCATACTGTGAGTGTGACATCATTATAAACTGGAACAACAGAGGTGGTGCTCCTGTAACAATGAAAAGATTTAGTATATTCAAAATATATCAGTCTTTGTCTCATGGTAAATATAGTATAATTAGCATAGATTATATACAGAATTTTGAGCTATTTTTCTTTTATTTTGGTTAAATCAGTAACTAACTTTAAGTAAGATAATAGAATTTTTTGGATTCTGTAAATGACCCTTTCCATTATTTTTCTCTGTGTTGTGTATTTATTTTGATAAACATTAATCAGTGATAAGTCTTTGTTAATTCTGCCTTGCATTTTCTAAGGATAGTCACAATCATTCTGCATGCTGCATTCAAGCAAATCTCTTACACCCAGACTGTTAGTCGCAGCCATGTTGGATAAAGAATCATCCTACAAATATGTTGGAAAATAATATTTGATTAATTAAATACAAATGCATATACAGCTACAAATACCTAGACATTTGAGTAAAGTAAACTTTGTCAGGTGTAAATGAAATCCTAAAAGAACATACAAAACAAAAAAAGCACTGAATTACTTTTGTACATGCTCCTTAGGGTGAATTGCCAGCTTTTGTGAGAAACACTGGAATAAAGAGAACTATGGTGGAGCGGAAAATCTAAAAGAAGCTACCCTCTCACCTCTGTGACACCATGGACAAAACAGACTACTTTCCCTCTATTGTGGGCTTATGAAAACTTGTTTGAAAGTCAAATGTGTGAAGAGGTAAAATTGTTTTTCATCACATTCATGTACTTACCAGGAGTAGTGTTATATAGCTGTAACCCAGCTAATCAGGAGGCAGAGATTAGAATAGACATTTGAGGCCAACCCAGGAAAATAGTTAATATAATCCTTTCTCAACAAATAAGCTGAGCATGGTGATTTATATTTGTAATCTCAGCTCTGTGTGATGCATAGGGAAGAGACAGAAAGTAGATCAGTGGTTCCCTGTGGCTAGAGGGAACCTGGGCAAATGACTGTTAATTGGTAGTCAGTTTCCTTAGGATGTGATGAAAATGTTCCAAATTTTATTATGGTGATGATTTGTAGAACTTTATAAATATACTAAAAACCTAGAATTATCTGTGATGCAGAATATAAGACATTGTTATTACAGGACTTAAAAGATGTAAGAATATATTTCAATAAGTATAATAGAACAAGTATGATATGTAGGAGAAAGGAATAATAATAATTATAAGAGCAATGAATTGAAAAACTTGGGTTATGAAGTAAGAAAGTAAGTATTAATTATGATACTGGCTTTCATTTTTTGTTCATTCAACAAACTTTTGACAGTTAAGTAATGATTCTGTATACCAAGAATACAACAGTAAATAAAATGTAAACCTGCTCCAAAGTGCAGTTTTGAAACAATGAATTCATATCTAAATAATACATATTGACATTGTGTGACAAGTATTATAAAAGGATATCATAGTATTAGGAAAATTTAATGAAGAAGGAAATAGTTTCAATGGTAGGGCATCACTGACCTGGGAGAGGGCTGTCAGAAACACTTATGAATTATTTAAATTAACCAGATGAGGGGAAAGATTTCAACAGAGATATTTGGATAAATGTTTTGAGATAGGAAAATGCAAGATCTATTCAAAGAAGTCAGGAAAACTTACCCACTGAATGTGGGGAGACTTACCAACTGGATAAGGGGAGAGTGATTCTTCGTGTGGCTAGAGTAGTTGGAAGGAAACATGCTATTTGCCATAGAACAAACTCTGAACTTTAGAGTTCAGATGTGGTCATAAAAAAAGTCCATTTCATAATTTAAAGGATTACTAGGTGCTTTTCTGTCAATGTACCAGGAAGGGAGGTAGCATGTTTAAAACATTTCTATTAATATTGCTAACCCTCAAAAAACTTCACTGGTACCATGGTCATTAAATGGGATGTGCCATAAAACTATCCTTACAAATATCTCCATCGATCTATGAATGTAGATTATTGTTCAACCCCTGAATAATTACTAATCCATTCTATCATATCATTATTAAACATAAGAATATTTATATTCATATATGAATATCATAGCAGTTTGAACCAATTATTTTTCCATGTTTCTTCACAATTAGTATCAACCAACATAAATCTACTAAATGACTTAATGAGGCTATCCATTGATTTTGGCATAAGAAATCATTTTACCTTAGTCTCAATTGTATTCTACAAATAAAAACATTATTAAAGGTTTGCATTCACTTTAATAAAATAATGAAAATAAAATATATTGTTAATTGAAATATAGAATATTAACCTGTAGGATATTGTATAATATATAGATTATTGTACATATGTACTATATAATATAGAGAATATTGTATAATATATAGAATATGCACATATGTATACACAAACACAGGGTATCTACATACAGTTGAGGTTAACTATTGTTTAAAATACAGCTAAGACACATAAATAAGGCCTTTGCATCACTCCATATTCTTTTCACCTACTACCCCACCTTCACCTTTCTCAAGGTCATTGATATCTTAAGTTGATCATTTTAGCTACTTTTTATAATGTTCATTTGTACAAATGTCTACTATGCTCAATTTCAAACCGTATTACCTCAGTTAATTTTAAAAGAGGTTAAGCAATTTTTGCCAAAATATTGGCCATAAATATAGCCATTATAAATTGCACTAATTCTTTTTTCTTAGTTTACTTAAAGGTGATTAGGTTTTAAAATATTATATGCAATTGTATACAAGCATGAAAATTATATATTTCATTTTCTTCTAATAAAGTACAACAAAGCTCAGAAATATAACATTATAAATAACATTACCAAATAGTGGTACACCAATCAGGATATCTAGAAATGTAGCCTTTTTTAGTTAACTTGAATTAATATTAGAATGATATTGTCTATTTAACTCTTCAAAGAAATTAGCAATAATTATTCCATTAAATTTAAGCAAATTTAATTTCACAGATGTTTTGGTCATTATCAGTTAATGTTCACTGATTTATTATCAGTATAATCTCAGTTTGGTAGAGATTTTCAAATAAATGTGATAAGTCTTGTCACTATATTCAACTGAGATTTTTGCAGAGCATCTGTTTTCAAACTTTTGAGTCTCAGGACAGGACCTCTTTAACTGGTTAAAAAGGTATTAAGTCTGTGAAGCTCTGGGTTCAATCCCCAGTACCACATACACAAGAAATGTGTTAGATAGGGCTGAATGTAGTGTTGCATGCTTGCAATCCCAGCACATATGAGGCAGAGATAGGAGGCTGGTGAGTTAAAGGCCAACTGGGACTACATGGAAAGGCCAAGGCCAGCCTTAGCAATGTCATGAAACCCTATGTCAAAACACCAAAGACTAAGGATGCATCTCAGTGATAGAGCTTTTGATAAGTATGTACTGGCATATTATTTTTAAAAATAATATATTTTCTAAAAATGATGAGGAGATTCATTTTTGCAAATATTCTTCAATGTCAAAATTAAAAGATGAGTCTCCTATCTGCCTTTGCAGATCATTCCATGGTGAAATATATTGTATTTAATGTCTATAAAGACAATCCAGTCTCATATACCAAAGTAGATAGAAATGAGAGGAGTATTTTAATAAGCTTTTCAGATAATTATAGATATTCTTCTTTAATACTATACTAAATCTTACAAAGTGATGTAAAAACTGTGTAAGTGAACTTTTTCTACTTGTTACATCAAAGTCCACTGATCTATCTTGAAGTTTGAAGGAATTTTTAAAAGTCCAAGATTGTGGAACATAGATTGGACACTTGGCAAATATGGTTTCACAGAGTTACTGAAATATTTCCAACTGTGACAATATCATTACACAACATCAAACAATTATACATGTGGATAATATCACCCTATTCCTATCTCATCAGAGAAACCTCTAAGGTTTGGGATGCTGTCAGGATAACACCAGTAGATTCAAGTTTCCAAATTTCTAATTTCCACTTAAATTTCAAATGTCATCATTGTTAGCAAACACTAACACTTATTTCCCTTGAAATTACAATCATATTTCATTCATTTCTGAGAAAATGGCTGCATCAAATACTTAAATCTAAATAATCACAGTTTGTCTACTATTCTTTCAAGTACAAAATATAGTCCAAGAGAAAACAGATCACACCCAAGCAATTACAAATGTTTTTCCTGGAGATAACTATCGTATTTTGGTATGTGGTAAAGTATAAGTTATTGTTTATGTAGTTCCCATTTTGTCATGCAGACATTGATCTGTGAAAAAGTAAAATTAAGAGTACATGTTTAATAAAATAAATAATTTTTACTGCTTCACAATAGGTTTTTCTTAAGCATTATTGATGTTTGGTTTTCTTGTTTGTCTTCGAAATGTGTAGTAAGGAGGAATACAATGGTTGCCATTGCTCTTCTGTTGACATTTGCATCCACCATTGCTGCTGTACCATTGGTGCAAATGTCATTACAGTAAAAAAATAAATAATGTATTCAAATTGTTATTATTAAACTAGTTCTGAGCCCTTAGACTTCAAAGTGTCTTAAAGACTCTCAAGGTTATATAGATCATTCCTAGAGAAGAGCAGAGAGAAAAAATGTGTACCTTTAACAAAACACTTTGGCTAAGTTGAGAACTGAAGTGTGGAGTGTAGCCAAAAGAGGAAAGCATTGTTTACATGTAGGAAATGAGACAGTGATGCCCTTGTTAATAATAAGAGGCCTCCAGGACACCAAACAGACCAGATCAAAATAGAACTACTCCACGACATATCATCATTAAAACAACAAGTTCAGAAACTAAGGAAAAAATATTGAAGGCTGCAAGAGAGAAAAAACAAGTAACATACAAAGGTAAACCCATCAAAATCACAGCAGACTTCTCAACAGAAACATTAAAAGCAAGAAGAGCGTGGGGTGAGATCTTCCGGGCACTGAATGAAAATAACTTCAACCCCAGGATACTCTACCCAGCAAAGCTATCATTCAAAATAGATGGAGCAATAAAAGTCTTCCATGATAAGCAGAAACTAAAACAATATGTGACCACAAAGCCACCATTACAAAAGATTCTGCAAGGGATCCTGCACACAGAAAGTGACACCCAACTTAACCATGAAAAGGCAGGCAGCACCAAACCACAGGATAAGAAAAAGCAAGACAGTAGAGAGTAACATCAAGTTAGGTACACACAATCAAACCTTCAAACAACTAAGATAACTAAATGGCAATAATCACCACATACCTATCAGTACTAACACTTAATGTTAATGGACTTAATTCACCCATCAAAAGACACCGTTTGACAAAATGGATTAAAAAAGAAGATCCAACAATTTGTTGTTTACAGGAGACTCATCTCACTGACAGAAATAAGCATATGCTTAGGATGAAAGGCTGGAAGAAGATTTACCAAGCCAATGGCCCCCGAAAACAAGCAGGAGTAGCAATACTTATCTCTGACAAAGTAGACTTCAAACCTACATTGATCAAACGAGATAAAGAAGGACATTCCATACTAATAAAAGGGGAAATAGACCAAAAGGAAATAATAATCATCAATCTGTACGCACCCAATGTCAACGCACCCAATTTCATCAAACATACCCTGAAAGACCTAAAAGCATATATAAACGCCAACACAGTGGTTGTGGGAGACTTTAACACTCCATTAGCATCAATAGATAGGTCATCCAAACAAAAACTCAATAAAGAAATCCAAGATCTAAAATATGCAATAGATCAAGTGGACCTAGTAGATGTCTACAGAACATTTCATCCAACCTCTACACAATATACATTCTTCTCAGCAGCCCATGGAACCTTCTCCAAAATAGATCATATCCTAGGGCACAAAGCAAGCCTCAGCAAATATAAGAAAATAGAAATAATACCATGCATACTATCTGACCACAATGCAGTAAAAGTAGAACTCAACAACAAAAGTAAAGACAAAAAACATGCAAACAGCTGGAAACTAAATAACTCATTACTTAATGAAGAATGGATCATCGATGCAATAAAAGAGGAAATTTAAAAGTTCCTAGAAGTCAATGAAAATGAAAACACAACCTATTAGAACCTATGGGACACAGCTAAGGCAGTCTTGAGAGGAAAGTTTATAGCCATGAGTGCATATATTAAAAAGATTGAAAGATCCCAAATCAATGACCTAATGATACATCTCAAACTCCTAGAAAAACAAGAACAAGCAAATCCCAAAACAAATAGAAGGAGAGAAATAATAAAAATAAGAGCTGAAATCAACGAAATAGAAACCAAAAAAACCATACAAAGAATTAATGAAACAAAAAGTTGGTTCTTTGAAAAAATAAACAAGATCGATAGACCCCTGGCAAACCTGACTAAAATGAGGAGAGAAAAAACCCAAATTAGTAGAATCAGGAATGCAAAAGGGGAGATAACAACAAACACCATGGAAGTCCAGGAAATCATCAGAGACTACTTTGAGAACCTATATTCAAATAAATTTGAAAATCTAAAAGAAATGGACAGATTTCTAGATACATATGATCATCCAAAACTGAACCAAGAGGAAATTAATCACCTGAATAGACCTATAACACAAAATGAAATTGAAGCAGCAATCAAGAGTCTCCCCAAAAAGAAAAGTCCAGGACCTGATGGATTCTCTGCTGAATTCTATCAGACCTTTAAAGAAGAACTGATACCAACCCTCCTTAAACTGTTCCATGAAATAGAAAGGGAAGGAAAACTGCCAAACACATTTTATGAAGCCACTATTACACTTATCCCAAAACCAGGCAAAGACACCTCCAAAAAGGAGAACTATAGGCCAATCTCCTTAATGAACATTGATGCAAAAATCCTCAACAAAATAATGGCAAATCGAATTCAGCAACACATCAAAAAGATTATTCACCACGACCAGGTAGGCTTCATCCCAGGGATGCAGGGGTGGTTCAACATACGAAAATCAATAAACGTAATAAACCACATTAACAGAAGCAAAGACAAAAACCACTTGATCATCTCAATAGATGCAGAAAAAGCCTTTGATAAGATCCAACATCATTTCATGATAAAAGCTCTAAGAAAACTAGGAATAGAAGGAAAGTACCTCAACATTATAAAAGCTATATATGACAAACCTACAGCCAGCATTATACTTAACGGAGAAAAATTAAAACCATTCCCTCTAAAATCAGGAACCAGACAAGGATGCCCACTATCTCCACTCCTATTCAACATAGTACTGGAATTCCTAGCCAGAGCAATTAGGCAAGAAGAAGGAATAAAAGGAATACAAATAGGTAAAGAAACTGTCAAAATATCCCTATTTGCAGACGACATGATCCTATACCTTAAAGACCCAAAAAACTCTACTCAGAAGCTTCTAGACATCATCAATAGCTATAGCAAGGTAGCAGGATATAAAATCAACATAGAAAAATCATTAGCATTTCTATACACTAACAATGAGCAAACGGAAAAAGAATGTATGAAAACAATTCCATTTACAATAGCCTCAAAAAAAATCAAATACCTAGGTGTAAACCTAACAAAAGATGTGAAAGACCTCTACAAGGAAAACTATACACTTCTGAAGAAAGAGATTGAGGAAGACTATAGAAAGTGGAGAGATCTCCCATGCTCATGGATTGGTAGAATCAACATAGTAAAAATGTCTATACTCCCAAAAGTAATCTACATGTTTAATGCAATTCCCATCAAAATTCCAATGACATTCATCAAAGAGATTGAAAAATCTACTGTGAAATTTATATGGAAACACAAGAGGCCACGAATAGCCAAGGCAATACTCAGTCAAAAGAACAATGCAGGAGGTATCACAATACCTGACTTCAAACTATATTACAAAGCAATAATAATAAAAACAGCATGGTACTGGCACAAAAACAGACATGAAGACCAGTGGAACAGAATAGAGGATCCAGATATGAAGCCACACAACTATAAGCAACTTATCTTTGACAAAGGAGCTAAAAATATACGATGGAGAAATAGCAGCCTCTTCAACAAAAACTGCTGGGAAAACTGGTTAGCAGTCTGCAAAAAACTGAAACTAGATCCATGTATATCACCCTATACCAAGATTAACTCAAAATGGATCAAGGATCTTAATATCAGACCCCAAACTCTTAAGTTGATACAAGAAAGAGTAGGAAATACTCTGGAGTTAGTAGGTATAGGTAAGAACTTTCTCAATGAAACCCCAGCAGCACAGCAACTAAGAGATAGCATAGATAAATGGGACCTCATAAAACTAAAAAGCTTCTGTTCATCAAAAGAAATGGTCTCTAAACTGAAGAGAACACCCACAGAGTGGGAGAAAATATTTGCCAACTATACATCAGACAAAGTACTGATAACCAGAATATACAGGGAACTTAAAAAAATAAATTCTCCCAAAACTAATGAACCAATAAAGAAATGGGCACGTGAACTAAACAGAACTTTCTCAAAAGAAGAAATTCAAATGGCCAGAAAACACATGAAAAAATGCTCACCATCTCTAGCAATAAAGGAAATGCAAATTAAAACCACACTAAGATTCCACCTCACCCCTGTTAGAATAGCCATCATCAGCAACACCACCAACAACAGGTGTTGGCGAGGATGCGGGGAAAAAGGAACCCTCTTACACTGTTGGTGGGAATGTAGACTAGTACAACCACTCTGGAAAAAAATTTGGAGGCTACTTAAAAAGCTGGACATCGATCTACCATTTGATCCAGCAATACCACTCTTGGGGATATACCCAAAAGACTGTTACTCCAGAGGCACCTGCACATCCATGTTTATTGCGGCACTATTCACAATAGCCAAGTTATGGAAACAGCCAAGATGCCCCAGCACTGACGAATGGATTAAGAAAATGTGGTATCTATACACAATGGAATTTTATGCAGCCATGAAGAAGAACGAAATGTTATCATTCGCTGGTAAATGGATGGAATTGGAGAACATCATTCTGAGTGAGGTTAGCCTGGCTCAAAAGACCAAAAATCGTATGTTCTCCCTCATATGTGGACATTAGATCAAGGGCAAACACAACAAGGGGATTGGACTATGAGCACATGATAAAAGCGAGAGCATACAAGGGAGGGGTGAGGATAGGTAAGACACCTAAAAAACTAGCTAGCATTTGTTGCCCTTAATGCAGAGAAACTAAAGCAGATACCTTAAAGCAACTGAGGCCAATAGGAAAAGGGGACCAGGAACTAGAGAAAAGGTTAGATTAAAAAGAATTAACCTAGAAGGTAACACCCACGCACAGGAAATCAATGTGAGTCAATGCCCTGTATGGCTATCCTTATCTCAACCAGCAAAACCCCTTGTTCCTTCCTATTATTGCTTATACTCTCTCTACAACAAAATTAGAGATAAGGGCAAAATAGTTCCTGCTGGGTATTGAGGGGGGGAGCGGGAGGGGGTGGAGTGGGTGGTAAGGGAGGGGGTGGGGGCAGGGGGGAGAAATAAACCAAGCCTTGTATGCACATATGAATAATAAAAGAAAAATGAAAAAAAAAATAAATAAATAAATTCTAATGGTGTTGTAAAAAAAAAAAAAATAAAAAAATAAACTAGTTCTGAGCCCTTAGACTTCAAAGTGTCTTAAAGACTCTCAAGGTTATATAGATCATTCCTAGAGAAGAGCAGAGAGAAAAAATGTGTACCTTTAACAAAACACTTTGGCTAAGTTGAGAACTGAAGTGTGGAGTGTAGCCAAAAGAGGAAAGCATTATTTACATGTAGGAAATGAGACAGTGATGCCCTTGTTAATAATAAGAGAGTTCCCTAACCATTCTCCCTGACAAGTGCTTATACCCATTCCCATAGCACTTGATCAGTTCTAACTCCAAGCAACAGTGGCATAACTGATAAAACCACCTGGTATACAGTAGAGGGTATTTTGGGTTTTTTTAGTAAGTTCCTCTATGCTTATTTTTTCCCTTTTTCACAAATGAGAGATTCTCCCACCTCTGTGTAGACATGTTGCGATTAAAATACATAAAAATTCTCCATTGTTTTTGTACCAATCATTTGATGATTCTTTGACTTTCTGATATCTGAAACTCAAATTTAGACAGCTTCCTAATGTTTGTCAGTTTAGCTTTAAAGAAGCAAAATAGTGCACAATAGATAGCATCTTCTAACAAGCTGATGAGATTATGTCTTCATTTCAATACAAAAAGGCCCAAAGCATGCAAGCAAGAGGATAGTTAGTTAATGGGCTTTGTGAATAAAGGTAGTCAGGTTTTAATATCATTCGAGCTCAGTTAAAAATAGAGTTTATTCCCTTCCAAAAGGGTTGAGTAGGTCTAAGAATTCATAATTTGTGTTAAAAAAATGTCTTCATTATGGAAAAGGAAAAACCAGATGCAGTGTGACATCTGGTTCTGTATGTCCATATGCAAACAGAGAAATGTGACGAAAATGCTCTGGTTAAAAATTGATTCCATTTTTGTGTTTATGTCTTTATTCATTCCTCTATTTCATTTGTTTGTTTTGAGACATAGTCTCACTATGTAGCCCAGGTTGACCTCCTGCCTTACCTACCTGAGTGCTGGGATTACAGACATGTATCAACATATCCAGCTAACAGTGAAGATCATAGTAGCTTCTTCACAAAATAAAGGAATAAGTATAAAAATATAACTATAAAGACAGACATAAACACAAAAAATACTTTACTAAAATTTTAATTTCTATCAAAAATATATTCACAGAAATTTTGAGAGACATATAAGCATATTCAGTGATAATCTACCATTCAATCCTGTCCCTACCACCTACTTCATCCATGAAACAAATAGAAATGGAATGGATTAGAAACTACATTTTTCCCTTTATGACATTTTTCAAACAAAATGTATGTAAGAAGAGAAATTTTGCTAATCTTTCAAAATGCAGGGAGTCATTTATATTGAACAAAATATCAACTTCAACCTAGTGATGTTTAAGAATATTGCTTTTTTTTTTCCTTTATTGTTGTGTGGATGGGGGTAAACTATGGTATTTACAAAGGTTCTTACAATGTATCAAATATATCAGACTTGAATTCACCCCCTTCACTGCTCTCCTTTATCCCTACTCTCCTGATTCCTGGAAGAGTTTCAACATTTACACACATGTGTACATATTATTTGCACCATACCTACCCCTCTCCCCTGTAGGACCTATTCTGCCCTCCTCTTTTCTGATTTTGTAGAAGAAAAAAGAAAAGATAAAAAGAAAAACATGATGTTTTTACTAATTTGAGATAAAGGTAGCTACATGAGAAGTTTCCTTGTGATGTTTCCATGCATATATGTATTACAACCCCAACTGGTTCATCTCCTCTAGTCCTCTTCACTCCCCCCTAGTCCCGTTCCCATGGTGGGCCCAGCCAGTTTGAAATTTCTGTATTCATTCCTGTACAGAAAGCACATCAACCAGATTCAAGTTTTTAGTTTCCTTCTTTTGCCCTATCCTGTGCATGACCTCCCCTTAGTGTGATCCACATCCCATAATATTGCTGCATTTGTTTTAGGTCTATATTCCCAGATGAGAGAGAACATGTGGCTTTTGGCCTTCTGAGTCTGGCTAACTTCACTTAAAATGATGTTCTCCAGTTCCTTCCCTTTTACCTGTGAATGACAAAATTTCATTCTTCCTTGTGACTGAGTAAAATTCCATTGTGTATAAATACTACATTTTCTTAATTCATTGATCAGTAGTGGGGCACCTTGTCTGTTTCCACAGCTTAGTTATTGTGAACAGTGCTGCAATAAACATGGGTGTGCAGGTGCCTTTGTTGTAAGCTAACTCACATTCTTCCAGGTATATCCCTAGGAGTGGTGTTGATGAATCTATTTTCAGTTCTTTAAGAAGCCTCCATATTGTTTTCCATAGTGGTTGTACTTATATACATTTCTACCAGCTATGTATGACTGTTCCTTTTTCCCCTCATTCTTGCCAACGTTTGTTGTTTGTGGTGTTTTTGATGATAGTTATTCTAACAGGTATGAGGTAGAATCTTAGTGTGGTTTTGAATTGCATATCCTTTTTGATGATATTTGTTTGCAAAGAAAAGCTTAGTTAAAAAACTGTATGAACGTAAGCCTGGCAATTTCAAGTTCAAATTAATGAAGCAGTTGGAATAACAATTTCTGTCAGTTGGAAAATCTGCCTGGGTTTGGTTCCCTACTTTTCTTCCCTGTCTTTGCCCTCCACCCCCCCATTCCCCATGGAGAAAGCTACAGGGTCATTTGCTGAGCAATGTACCCTTTTCATGACTCCTTTAATAAAACTCAAAGTGAAGTAGTGTTCCTTTTTGGGTTTTACTTATCTGTTTCAAAGTCAAGATCTCACATAACCAAAATGCATGAACAATGCAAATCAACAGAAAAGCTGTAAATGTGTGTACATTTGATATGGCAGTATACAAAAAGATTTAAGCTGATGAAAATTTTTAAAATTGCCTTTTTTTTTTCATTTTTCTTTTATTATTCATATGTGCATACAAGGCTTGGTTCATTTCTCCCCCCTGCCCCCACCCCCTCCCTTACCACCCACTCCGCCCCCTCCCGCTCCACCCCCCTCAATACCCAGCAGAAACTATTTTGCCCTTATCTCTAATTTTGTTGTAGAGAGAGTATAAGCAATAATAGGAAGGAACAAGGGGTTTTGCTGGTTGAGATAAGGATAGCTATACAGGGCATTGACTCACATTGATTTCCTGTGCGTGGGTGTTACCTTCTAGGTTAATTCTTTTTGATCTAAGCTTTTCTCTAGTAAAATTGCCTTTAAGTTATTTTACTTTATTTTTTAAAGGTATGCATTCTAACCTGGAGGTCAATGTTATTTATTAAATTACTTATTTTTCAATCCCTTCTTGCTCCAAGATTCCATGACTGCTGCCTGAGGTTTGGTGTTTTCCTCCTCTTCCTCCTCTGATTTGGGGATTTTTTGGGAGGGCTGTGAGACTGCCTGTTTGTGGGTTTATAGGACTCGGGCAGGACAGCAGCTACAGCTCCCTGATCTCTCTGAGGCTCCTTACCTATTACAGAAGTAGCTCTAGGCTCCATGGGTAATGGTGAGGGGACACTGCTGACTTGAGTATATAAAATAGATATATGAAAAGCAGTTCTGAATGTTGTAGCTTCCACATCCTTTCTGGGGCTGTGTTTTGAGCAGCAGGTAGCCTGCTAGTTTTATCTGAGAGAAATTCTGTAAGAGGAATAAAAGAGATTATTTTGTACACTTTACCAAGTGTAAAACATCTTCAAATCAATTAAAAAATTTTTGAATAAAAATCTTCTGTCTTAAGAAAAGAAATATCTTGTTCTGATTTGAAGTTATGAGTTATTAAAATAACTAAAGTATTCTTATAGCAGTTTTAGAGATCATTTTAGAAATTTGTAGAAACAGCAAAATTATTTGCAACTCTTTAAGGTAATTTCTTAACATTACATATTCTTATTTCAATGTCAGTGGTTCTTACAAATTCTATAGACCCAAGAAATCTCTTTAAAGCTTTGTAGAAAGTAAAAATCTAATCCTATCCTAAAAGAATAAATTATTACTTGATACTGCATAACCCATTTCTACAGAAGTAAATGCATTAAAAAAGATGTAAAGCAATTTATTTTTAATTTCAAGAACAAATTGCTCTCTACCCAACAAAAAATTTGCATGCTCAGAGCTTTCTTAATTCTGATTTATTTCCATGGGAGATAAATTGCATAAATATGTAGGTATTGAATCATTTTTTCAAGTTGAATAACCATTTTCAAACCAATAAATAAAGTACTAGTTCCACTTTATTTATTTATTTTGGAAAATAGAATATCTTCACAGTTCTTTTATAGATGCAGCAAGCAAATTGAAAGTGAAAGCAAGGAAAGCATCTAAGCTCCAACTCCAACTAGTAAGACTAGTTCTGACAGCTGCAAATATTAAGTAGAACTGGTTTAGAAGGAATTATCATTTGATTTCTGTAAGAATTATTCCTTTGGCACAACTTTATCTTGCAATAGCTAAAGTTCATCTGTTTAAGTTCATTAAAACTATTTTATTTAATAAAAGTCAGAAAAATAAAACTATGTATTGGACATCTAATATGATTTAATCTTTGACTATATAATTAAATCTTATACTTAATTTTAAAAGAAGTTGGTGGACTATTTAAAAGTATTGTTAGTCAGTTCGTCAATGTGAAAAATATGTGAGAAAAACAGCTTAAGGGGGAAAAATTTATTTGAGCTCATGGTTTCTTTCCATGCTCAGCGGGCTCCATTACTTCAGGCCTGAGACAAGGAAGACCACCAAAAAATTTGACATAGGAAGCTTCTCACTGTGAGGCAGCCAGGAAGCAGAGAGAGAGAACAGGGTCCAGGACCCCCAAAGGCACATCCCCAGTGATCATGATCCTCATTCTCCAACTATCAGAAAGTCTACCAACTAATCCATTTAGCTATGAGCTAGCCAATGGATTAATACATTGGTGAGGTTAATGTCTTTATGATCCATGTACCCCGCATTAGTGCCACCAGCTGAGGACCAACACATGAATTTTGGGTGGAGCTACTTGATATCTAAACCATAACACATTCTTAATGAAAAAGAATTTTTAAGAAAAGGATATTCATCAAAAAAAGATTCAACCAAAAAAATAAGATTCAACAGTTTGACTATTTATATTCTAGATGGATATTAAAAACTCAGTTTTAATTTAACTTTTGTAAAGTATATGAATTTTTTCCTAAATTTCCTTGCTGCTTTCTTTATGAAAAAATAAAAGCATGCTCCCTCACCCAAATTAAAGATTCCTATACACATGAAAATCAAATATTTAGTCTATTTCTTTCAATCTTGTCATTATACACCTAACATGATTTTCTGGAAGAGAAAAAGGGCCAAACTGTGTTCTGTCCGTGTTTTCTGGGAGAAAACAAAAGCAAACAAAGAAAAGAAGTCATTTTAAGAAATGGAGTTGGGAAAGACGGAGAATAATGGAAAGAATAAACCATACCACATACAATGTATGAATACATACAAATGTCATCAAGAAACTCCTTATATAATTGTCATATACTAATAAAAAGTTGAAAAAAATTAGCTATGTGATAAGAAAATGAAAATTTAGTCCATAAGTATTGCTGCTGAAGCTATGTGGCTTTTATATTGAGCTAATATTCCAGATAGATTTTTTTTTCCTTTTTTTAGTAGCAAAACTTTAAAACTTTATAAAGTATTGTGGCAAAATTCTTGTCTCATGTCACTATCAGTGATTGTTTACATTGGAAAGCAAATGTTCTTAAAATATACTCTACCTTCTTTCTATTACTGGAGAAAAGAGTTTTAACATTAATTTTAGCATCTACTTTTATAGTTAGCTTTTTCAGTAAAATTGAACCACTACTTTTGTGTATTAAAACAGTATATTTAAAATGTAATCAACTCTATTTTTATATGCTTTAAACATCTTATTTTATATCTTTGCCTGTTAATCCAATTACTTGTACCTATAATTGTGCTCTTTTCCAATAGATCACATTCCCATAATATTCCCTTTTAAGTCATTCATGGCATATGTGATACCAATTGATTATTTTCTGTCCCTAAATTATTTTCCAGTTTTCATTTATTGGTTCCGTAAAACATGCCTATTTGAAAAACTGAAATTTACAATTCTTTCTCACCAGTTTTTCTTTCTACTCAAGTCTACAGATTCAAGGAGATTCTTTAACATCAATTCTTCTGGGAATCTGTCAATGTCCTTATTGACATTATGAAACTTGAAGGGGTTGTAAGGCACAGAATAAAATGTTACTGTGATTCAGCTGTTTGTTGTACAGACTCTTGTAGCCCACGGTAGGAATCTTCAGTTGATGAGCAATCAAGGCTAAGAACTTGCAGTGCAAATGATGTCCAAAGTGCCCTAGAAACCCCAGCATCAACTTGGATTTCTGGCCTAATCCAGCTTCAGGATATAATATATTTGCATATAGAGTTTCAGAAGAAAATATTTGGGTCGGTAGATAGGAATCTTAACACAATCATTGAAGTCATGAATATAGTTTAGTGGTGTTGCAGACATGAGAATTCAGTACTCCCCTCATTAAGTAAAAATATGTTTATTGTTTTAGTCACACAAATTATAATTTTAAGAACAGTTATATTACGAGGCTGTTTAGTCATTTGAAATCTTATCCTGTTCATATGGATTCTGTACTTGAGAAATGCATTCAGTAACAACAACAGGAACAAAATTCCCCCAAATTGAGATTACATACAAAGTAAGTAAATGACAATCATCTATATTAATAACATTGCTATCACAAATATCTAATTATATGTCAGTCACTATGTTAGATAATTTAAATATATGATATCATTTTGTCATTACAACAAATCCAAAAGTAGACATTGTCTCCAGTTTACAAAATAAACTGATGTGGTGTTTGGTGGTTCCTACAGAAGGACTATTTCCAGAGTGGTAGGGAGATGCTTAAATGGGGAGGTGTATGACTGAAAGAACCAGAGCTATGGCCAGAATTGCTATGCAGCTGAGCAAGAATAGGGGAGTAAACACACATCCTCTCATTTTTCACTCTCCAGCTCTCATCCAGTGCCTCCTTTTGGGAGATCCCACCTGGAAGCCACATAACAAGGCTGTGTGCTGTTGCATTCCATGAAGCTCAGGCTCTATGAGTACATAGAGGGTGGGAAGGGACAAACACAATAGTCATCAGAAATTGCTACATCACACGGAAGTAAGTACAAGGGCTAGAATTCACATGAAGTTCTTTCTTCAAAAATTCTTTGTCTTCATGTATATTTAAAGTCTCATTAGAGATTTAGATTAGGTGATGATCTAATAAGAAATCAGAGCTCACAAGAGAAAAGAAAAACAGGACTAAATGTTCATTTTACTTTTCCTGTCAATAAATTAGAAGTATTTTATTGTTCTTTGAGACAGATTTTTCCTGTTGTCCATGCTGACCTCAAAATCAAAATCCTTTTACTTCAGCTTCCCAAGTTCTGGAATTATAAGCATTTGACATTATTTCTGATGTTTTGTTTAGTTTGTTTTTGTTTTTTAAGAGGGATTTTGATGTTGAAAACTCATTTTCTCTCAAAAAGCTATGATGATGGTAGTGGTGGTAGTGCTTTGAATGGTTGGTAAATGCTTATCGACATTTAGAATTTTGTAAACCAAATCACTATATTTTATCTCATGCAGATTAAGTTTAGATTTCTTACATTTAAAAAAATACATCTTGGCTGCACATGCCTCACAGGAAAGAGCTGTTAATTCACACTTCCTGGGCAGAACAGCTGATGCCGTGAGATCCCCTGTAGTTCACTAAGGAAGCTTGGGAAGCACTGGGGAATACCTGTTAACTGCCTATGATGTTCCAGAGCTAAAATTCTGTTTCCTCATGCAAATTAGTTTCAGTGTGCTTGTGTACCACTGAAGCTTTTGTTTTTATTTATAAATCTCAACATGTTCATAGTTTACATTTTACTGTATCTGAAACAATGCATTTTCATTATTCTTTTACTATATTTAAACAATACCCTCTTATTCTGACTTAATCTTCATATGTAAGCATAAACCCTATTTCTAAATTTTGTTATTCCTTAAAGAATATGTTTTTAATTAGTAAGAATTTATTCTCTGGTTAGTATTTATTGACTGTCTACTATGCATCAGGCATTGTTCTAGGTTCAAGAATCCCACAGTAAATAAATTGAGCTCATTAGTGAAAAGACAGACACAAATAAGATGCATAAATAAAATATATAGTAGATTATATGTTGATAAATTCTAAGGGATGAAGCAGGAAGGGGGATTGCTAGTGTCAGGGAGAGGCATTTTCTCCACATACTAGTATTTGAAAAAAGAAAAATATTAGCAATAATTGAGTACTATAGTCAAGATATTAAGATATGTATTTTCTATGTGCTATAGAATTAAATAAAATTTCCTAATTGATCTGAAATCTACATCTGAATAATGAATACAAAGTCATAATCTCATTTTATTCAACATCTCTTCTTTGTTTTATAAATTAATCTATTTTGGAAAATTCTTTTTATGCTACTATGGTATTTGAAATGTGCTTATTTTAGAAACAAAGTAACTAATCAGTAATCAGAGTTGTGCTTTTTTCTCTTTAGAGTAATGTTATAAATAACTTGCATTTTGTTTCATACTATCTTGTTTTTATATGTTTAATATTAAAATTACATTATAGAAATTGTTATCTTTATTTTTCTATTCTTTTGGTAGTGTAATTATCATTTTCAAATATAACAAGGGTAAAAGGATGAATATGCAGTTAAATAATATTTAAATAAAAATTTTAAACAGTAACTCCACTTGAGATTTATATTGATATTGTTAGTTAATTGAAAATAATAAGGATTAAGAATATTCTGTTATACTGAAGAGAGGCATGGAAGGATAGGCAGGAGACAACTTCAACATCAGTGCAAACTTCATTCCAGAAAGAAAGTTTGCTCAGGGGGATTCCGGCAGGAGTTATAGAATCTGTTGCCATGTACAGACTTGTGGTAGATAGAGCAGGAGCTGGTGGAAAAAGTACCAGGAAGAGTGCTGGGTGGGAGAATTTTCTAGGGATCATTAAGGAGTACTGTTGCTGGACAACAGGATACGTTGTGATTAGGTCACTAGTCTGCTCAACTGTCCTTAGCGCCCACCAGGAAATAAAGGTCAGTCTGGGGTAAAAGTGGAATTTCCAGTAAGCAACCTGCAAGAAGGAGGGGGTCTGATCCTAACATGGCTGCCTTTACTGTTCATTCTGACACATTCCACTTTCCAAATTCATTGGAAGACCTAAATCACATGTGCCAAAATTTTCAGTTGACTCCTTTTTAGCCAAATCTCTCTAGAAACATCATAAAACCAATACTAATATTGGATCTTTTTTGTGTGTTTGTGTGGTGGGGGGAGTCAAGTGATTAAGGTTACTAGATCTTAAATGGAGTAATTTAAGCATATGATTAATAAAATATATTTTTAAGTAAAACAGAAGAGAAAGCACCAACTCAATATTGGACAACTATAGCCTAATGGTTAAAAGCAAAATTTCATTTGGTATCTGTGAGTATATGGTTCCAAGGAGACCATCATTTAGGCAAAACTGCAAATGCTCAGGATGCACATAGTTCATGGCTGTACTGCAGATGTTGACTCCTTTTTCCCATAATGCCTCCTTATTTCTATAAAGACATGCCCCTTTCAACAAATCTCAGATTTTCATTTTATCACTTCAATTATGATCACCTCACTTTTTGGGCAGCATTTGCTTTCTTGGGAGGCATATTTTCACAAAATTAGGGGCAGGGAAACATTTAGCAGACCACAACTGACAAGAATGCAGGACCACTGAGAGTTTCTTCATATTAACTAAGCTGTGGAATGCATGTGGGAACTTTAAATTTTGTTTCTTGAAATTTCTGAGTTATTTATTTATTTGTCTATTCACTGACTATATTTGGTCAAAACTACATGCAATAAATCCACAAATCCACATGTTCATTTATGTATTCAGGAAAAATTAGTAACTAGCTAATATTCCTGCCAAGTGTGCACACACACACACACACACACACACACACATACATAAAGACACACCTGTGATGCTGTGATGTTCACTGACTGAACAGGTTGAGAAGACAACCAAAGGTATATGGACAATTTTGTTCCAGCAAACAGCTGTAGAATTTTCTCTACTTCTGAACCCTGGATTTCTATAATGGATTGAGAAGTACAATAATCAAGCATAGATGCTTTTCTTAATCTTTTGAGCAGGAGGTAAGCTAGCAGCAATAACAATAGCAATATTAATAGTTAATATTTGGTTACTTCTCAGTACTAGATACTCTTCAGATCACCCCTATGCATCAATTTATAATTATCTACATGGCAGAGAAGAAGAATCTCAGGGATATATAGTGGATAAATAACTCATAAGAGGAAATACAGCTAGTTTAAGGCTAGTAAACTATAGAACAAGGATCAAAGCTCAATAGTCTTACTTGTATCCTTGCTGTAATGAGTTTTAAAGGAATTAGAATTTAGCCTTAAAAGAAAACTATACAAATACACAAAAAATGTTCAACATCAGTAATCATAATGGAAATGCAAATCAAAACCACAATGAGATATGTCATCAATCCAGTAAGAATTACTTTTTTCAGAGATACAGAAGATAAGAGTGTTGGAGAGGATGTAAAGAAAAGAGAACATTTGAACAAGTCTTAGTAGGAACTTAAATTAGTAGCTCCCTTATGGAAAACAATAATAAGGGTTCCTCAAAAAATTAACAATAAAATTACTATATAATCTTGCAAATTTAGCAATCTCACTGTTGGAGATTTTTATATATATGTACATATTTATAAATATATTTGTATTTTTAGATATAATTTATATATTTTTTATGTATAAGAATATATGAAATTAAATCCATGTACGGAAGTGATACCTTCTCTCCCATGTACTTTTTACTCCACTGTTTACAATTGCCAAGGTGTGTAAACACTGACGTGTTCATCAGCTGATGAATGCATAAAAAATGTGGTAATACACACAATGGAATGATATCTGACCATAAAAATGAATGAAATCCTGTCGCATGTAATAACATGAATGGAACTAATCATCAATCCAATGAAATAATCCAGAAACAGAGAGACAAATATCACATTACCTCACTCTTATATAGAATCTTAAAAAAATGCTGTCATAGAAGTTAAGAGTGGAATAGTGGTTATCAGAGACTGAGGAGAAGAATAAGAAAAGGGAAGGAAGTTTGATTAATGAGTACTGAGTTATAGCTAAATGGGAGCAAGAAGTTCTGGTATAATAGTGCACAGCAGGCTGGCTATAGATAAGAGTAATACATACTTTACATTCAAAAAGGTAGAACAAAAAAGGATTTTTAAAGTGTTCAACATAAACAAATGATATATGTTTGATAAGATGTATATGTTCACCCTGATTTAAATATTATACAGTGCTTAGCTGTATGAAAACATTGTATAATTACCCACTAATATGTATAAATTTAAGTATCAGCTAAAATTGAAATTAAACAATGAATCAGAACTCTACCTTAATCTGAGAATTAAATTTAAACAGAGGTAAAAAAGAACAGGAATAATTTGGGGGGACATAAGAATGATAATCAGTGTTAATTAGGAGAAGAAATTTCTTGGTTAAACATTTCCACAAACCACAGTTATCTGCAGCTAAGACCCATAGCAATTAAAGCAACTTAGTTACACTTAAATCATTCATAACATTTCTCCACTATATTTTTGGCTCTTATTTGGTGTTTTCTCATTTATTCTAATGTTACTTCTGTTTCCCTTATTTGGGTAAACTTGATAAAATTAAAATAGTAATGTATAAATCTGTTAAGTTCTACTATAGTTTTTAATTCAAAAAATGCATATCAGTTACCTGTGAGCACATTTCTCTTCTGTAAGATGAAAATACCGTACCAACTATTTATCTCCACTTAGGGATCTGGTACTGACATTCCAGATCCAGCTTGTACTGGGTCATGATAATGAAGCACATATATCTCTTTTCTCTTTGTCCAGTGGCATCAATTTAATAGTGTGCAAGCTGCATGGTATAAGAAACATATGAGAGAGAGAGAGAGAGAGACAGAGACAGAGAGTTGTTACACTCTACCAACTTATTACTGGCCTCTTCCCTAACTCATCAGCCAAAATGATGAGAAACTTAGAATGCTTTTAGAATGTTCTGTTTCTCTATTTTCCTCCCTCATAATCTCTGGTTATGTCTATATATTGGCTTATCTATATACTGAAAACCAACTTGTCCTCTTAGGAGATACTCCTATCTCATCCTTCTACTCTGCCAAAGAATATGGCTCTTAGTGGTCCAAGTGCTCTGGATAACAATGAGATGAATTATAGTTGATCATTGGCTCACTGTCAGGACCTAGGAAACCTGGAAACACCAAAAATAAGCCCGAGGCACTACCATCAGCCTTGCAGCCATGGAATTTCCAAGGAGTTAGATAGTTGATGGAGTGAAATTAGGGGAAGAGAGTTAAACACATCATTTCAGATTGTTGTCGTCATATTTGCAATCTCATGCCCACACATACCCAGCCACATCACACTCTTCCCATACCTTTTCCACGTTTTTGCTCACATTGAGGCTAGAGCCTGCTGAGTACTGATCCTTTTCTAAAAATCAGTGGATCCTCATGAACACATGCTGTCTTACCAAGAAGGCTATCACAGAAACCCAGTCATATTACGTACTGCTCTTTATTTCTTATTTCCCTACATTTCTAGGATTTCCTTTCAGTAAGTTTTGACTCCTATTTTCTCATTCCCATTTTGACATACTTCTGTTGGATTTGTATCCAGGCTTTATTTAAACTTAAAATCGTTTCCTGGATTTGAGTTGTAGGTACTTGAGTTCTCACCTGGAATTTGCCTACTGTGGCTATCTTCTCAACTACACTAACTTCTGCTCATGTACCTCTGAAGGATGAAAATAAGATAGCAAGTATTCAAGAGTTGCATTCAGAAGTACTGTTGTGCAATAAATTTTATTTGTTTTTGACTAGAGCTGAAATCTGGAGACAGTCACATAAGAATTTCATTGTAAATTGCTCCTGTATTAAGAACTAATTTATTATAGCTCATTTAATTAAGATATTTCAACCATTTTGATATTACATATTGAGGATTTCCATGTTAGATTATTGCTATTGTTGGGTAAAAATACTTGATACTGATTAATTTGAGGCAATAAAATAACATATAACTTGAAATAAGAATTTTGCTCTCACGCTGCAGAAGACAGCCCTAGAGAACTAACTGGCATGGCTAACATGTATGTTTTTTCACAGGTTAGTCTATTTCCCCCAGTAGACCTTGAGCTCTTGTTTACTGAACATTCTATAAATTTATCAATAGTAAATTCTCTCAGATTGTTGCAGATCAAAAAATCTCCATTTGGTACAGAAAAGCAGAAATTGCAAAATGATTTAACATGTAGAAAAATTGGCATATTTAATGTGTTGAGAAGTTATTGTTTACATTAGGCTAAAGATAGGATAGAAGATCTGAAAGAACATTTTGGAAATTTAAAGTTTGACTCTTAGTAATTACTTCAGGTTATTTATTATACATGGTCCTTAATGTAAGTATTGAGGAATAATATTATAAGTATTGAGGAAAAAGACTTTTACAATTCATGTGAGGTTTCTGGTGGTTCCCGGTGAGCATAGATGAGGAGTTATTTGACCTGGTACAGAACTGAATTATCAGTATGTAAGAGCAATGTATACAAGTTCATGAGTATGCTAGATATCTATTAGACATCTCCCTCCAACAAATAACTACTGCATCAGAAATTCAAGGCTGAATATCCAAAGGCTTTAGAACCTTTAGTTTGCTTTCTAGCCTAGGTCATTTATCTTTCACCTTTTAAGATATTTTATCAAAACAAATAAATAAAAAATAAATGGAACAACTAAAGCAATACATCTAAGTCAATCATCAAAACTTTAAAGTTGGGTAAAGTTTGGTGAGAAATATTAATATGCATTTTATCATTCATCCAATGATTATAATCGATTCAGGCTTTGAATCCAAATTTCTAGGGCTGGAACTCTGACTTGCCATTTACTAGCTGTAGGACTTAAAGCAGTTACTTAAGTACTCTATGCCTCAATTCCCTCATGTGTAAAATGGGTACACCATTTGACCATATCACCATACCACCATGGTTTGTCATGGGGATTAAGTTTAACTTTTCAGAACAATTTTAATAACTTAACTTGAGATTTTCTGTTTAAAGGTGTCTGAAAAAGTATTCTACATAATAAATGGAGTTGATGTATCTACAATAGACCCTGTTTTTGATGTTTAACCAGGGACATACTCATGAATGTATTTAGCTGGAGATGGTTCAGAAATGTGAGCCAGTTGATGTTATGTTGGTATGTCACTAATCAGTCATTTGAATTTTGTATCGCACATTCCAAAATTGACCAGAAAATGCTACAAGGAAGACCATTCACAGAGAACTTGCTGTTAAACATCAGCATACCAGCATTCAACAAGTATTTGCTGAGGACCTGCTTATTCCACATGTATGTGATGCTTAGATGAGCCAGGCAGAAATATATAGTGGCCAAGGACAGTGGAAAATCCTTATCTTGAGTAGGTTTATTACAGCAGTAATTAAAAATAACATATAAAATATGAGCTTTGCCTGATGCAATGGTACTTGCCTATAATCCCTGCTACTCAGGAGATGAAAATCAGGAGGATGGCAGTTCAAAGACAACCTGGGCAAAAAGTTCACAAGACACCATTTCAACTAATAAGCCAGGTGTGATGGTGCATCTATAAGCCCAGTTACGTAGAAGATGTAGGTAGGAAGATAACAATCCCAGACCTCCCAGCCAAAAAACAAGACCCTAACAATATAACTTAAAGCAAAAAAGAAAAGTAGAGGGGGATTAGAGGCATGGCTCAAGTGCTTACAGCCTAGCAAGCTTGAGGCCCAGAGTTCAAGCCCCAATACTACCAAAAGAAATAATATGTATGTATATATACATACATATATGTCATCATTGTATATTTCTCTCTTTACTTCAAAACATTGTGACAACAGACTTTAAGACAGAATTCAAATGGGAAAAAAATCTGTTCCTAGAATTCCCATTAAAATCTGTGATTTATTTACCATATATTTTTGGCATGGCACATTATCAGATGCATAATAAACAACCACTGAATTAAAGAATAAAAGCAGAGGAGGATGTTCTTCCTGATCTGGAGAGTCTAATCTGGTTTGGGAACCTATCATAGACTATCATGATTAAGTGACTATGCTTTATGTTAAGTTCCTAGGGTATTAGAAACTGTTTTGTTGTTTTCAAATCTATAGAATTTACCTGTATTTTAAGTTTTATTATATAAATTCAATGACAATTTATTCAGATAAAATTACCAATAACAGTACTAACTAATCCTAATACTACTAAGCAGTTAACACTTAATTAGTACTTATGATTGCCAGTCACATTTTTATGAAAAGATATAATATTTCATATGTATTTGAATTCCTCCCAATAACAGCTATTGGATAAGTTTTCCCACTTTAAGTGGAACATATAGGAACCCCAAGAGGTTAAGTAACTTGCTATGCTAGTAAGCAGTATATAGTTTTAACACAAAACATTTATAAAATTTATAAGTGAAAGCATGTAATATTTTATTTAGGTTACATTACACAAACCTTGAAATTCATTATGTTTAAGAGCAAACTCTAGGAACTTGTGAATACAGGTTTTAGCAGAAAGGAGAAAGTGAAGAAATATAAGAATCAAAAATGATTAACAATAATTTTCAGTTATTTATGACCTGTAAGAAATTAACCTTTTAATGTTGTATGTGTTCTGCTGCTCTTATTCACTTAAGGGTGGACACTTTCATTTTTTCTAAAAAAACACCCTATTCCACTCCTTCTGCCCTATTGTCTTTAGTCTCTATAACTGGAATGTATTCTCCTTAAACATTACTCCCCTAAAAACTCACTATTGTCTTCAAGTTCTTTATTATGTGATAATTGTGTGACAATCCCCAATCCAGGAGATTTTCCTTACCTCAGGTAGAAGCTCTGTGAGATTTATTCTTCCTTTCCCTGGTCTCCTATGATATCCCTGCCTATGGCTCTTCTCACTGTCTCTTTGTTAATGTATACTCAAAACTGCCCTCCTGATGGGACTCAGTATTTGGAAGTGGAACTTAATATCTTTTTTTCTCCCAAAGCAGACTTCAGAAAAGCCAAAGAAAAATTTTCTAACAATTAGAGCAAACCAACAATGAGAAAGCTGGACTCTTTTTCACCCAAATTATTTCAGAAAGAATGCAATTGCTGTCAACCAATAACATGATAAAAGAGAGTGTTTCCAGATGGTATCTGAAATCCCTCACAACTTCAATATGTGTCTGTTTGACCTTCAAAGAGTCAAGTTGAGGAAAACAGTGCTAATGAGGTAGTTTAAATAATTCTCTTAAAATATGTGTGTTGTTTATTTACATAAAAGTGAAGCAAAGGTTAAGAGTAAGGTAGCTTGAGAAAAAAATTCCTAAGTGTCAATGAGAAGTAGAAATTAATCAAAAAGAATATAAATGGTGGGTGAGAAAGGCCAATTTCATATTTTAAAACTAATTTTTGACAGCAAACGTACTTCTTTTATTTGCCATAATGTTTTCTACATTGCTGAAAATATAGAAATTCACTAATTGGATACAAATACATCAACTAAGTAGAAACATCTCATTTCTATTACTCCATTTTGGGTTTTACATGTTTTTCTTCTTTAGTTTTAATTTTCAGATATTAAAAATTGAAACGTGTTATTTGTGATACATAATATAGTCAAATTAGCAATGAGTGATCAATCGTTGTAGACATTATTTGGTTAGAATTATAAATATCTTTCATAGCACTCAAAATGGAATTAAAACATATATGAAACACTTAATTGTACATACAGTTAATTTCTTTTTTTGTTAGAAAGATGGTAAGTTTTATTGTTCAAATGTACACCACATGAATTTTTTTTCTGTTGCACAGACTATGGTGTTTAATCACTAGACTGTCAGCTTCTTTTAAACTTTACTACATAGCTATGGATATTGAGATTCTAAAATGTTTCTTCCCCAACTTCCATATTGTGAGTCCATTTCACACACTATCTGATTTGGGTAAGTGTTTTCTTACACTATACTTTGATGCAAGTATAGCTATATCTACTTACCTAAAAAATAGTAAGGCTGAAGGAAATAATTACTTGAATTGGTATCAACTCAACCAATGTTGAATTAATGAGTGCATGAAAGAATGAAAATTTATAATTTATATTTCTTATCTACTGTTGATCTTTTTTTTTTTTTGGTAGTACTGGTGGGTTTTTTTTCTGTAGTACTGTGGTTTGAACTCAAGGCCTCATGCTAGGCAGGCACTCTACCACTTGAGCCACTCTGCCACTATTTTTTAAATGTCACATTTTGTACTTTAAGGTTGTTTCTGCTGTCCATTTTCAGGAATAAATTAAATAAAAGGTAAATCCATTTTAACTTTCAAAATATATTAGTGAATAATTTTTCTTTAACTTAGTATTATAAATATACAAAGACATAATATGTCTTTTATAAGAAAATGGGCTAAAACATTACTACATAAGAAAAGCACTAATGACTTCATGTGAAACTTCTCAGTCTTTAGTAAAGAACAAAAATATTGATACCTTCTAGTTTGCAAAAATATTTAAACTTATTCTTTCTACATTTCTGCTATTTTACCCACCATGCTTCCTATATTTAAATAAGGAAATAAATTCCATCTAGTTAATCTTAATAGTTTGAAATACAAAAATTCTAACAATTAAGAAATGAAACTAACTTGAAAATTGTATTAGAACAAGATTTCACACTTCATTCATGAGAATTTTAGTGCTTATAAATCTAGATTTCCATATGTTTTAGTGCTATTAATAATTATAATTATTAGAATTGATAGGGTACCCTTTTTTGAGGGTTTTTTTAATAGAAATCATAGGTTTTATCTTGAAGAAAGAATGATTTCTAATGTTTGCCATCTCAGAACAATGATGTAACTAAATGATTACAAATAGTTAGAAACAAAATATGAGACCCATGTAGAGAGACAAAGAGAAGACAACTTTAAAATGAATTATTAGTGTAGCTACTAGAAATATGAATTGCATGGCTTGTATTCTGGGGATGAAGGACATTATTCTACCATTTCAAAAGTCCTGATTGTCTTTGTAGCAGACTAGAGTGAGAAAATCCTTGACAAGCTCACAGCCTTTTTTTTTTTTTTGAAGGGTTGCATTTCTTTTGTGAGAAGGCAAAGTCCACTAGTAATGCATATTTTGTAAAAGAAAATATCCTAATCTATCAGTGGTGTACCATTTTCTGTGTCTCATATTCCCAGGAGATTTGACTAACAGTGTTCTTGTGTGCAATTGTTTGTCATAGCCCTTTTTCATGTTTATGATTCCTATCTGGTTCTCTTTCTGGTAAGTATTATTATTTCTTATAATCATATTGCCTTTTCTTAATACTAGAACTAGAACTGTGAGCTAGATCTGTATGGTGTCTTGCTAAAGTTTTATGGGTTTTTTTTGTGTGTGTCTCCATTCCATTATCTTCTTCATATTATTGCTGTAATTGCATCAAAATTTAAGATTTAAAAGAAAAATCCTATATATCAATTTTTAGTTTTCCTCCACTCAATTATGAGAAATAGGATAGTCTAGCTGAAACTAGCTAACAAAAAGTGTTTTGTGCTAAGGGGACATGACTCAAATGATACAGGGCCTTTCTAGTAAGCACAAGGCCCTGAATTCAAACCCTAGTACATCCAAAAACAGAAAAAAAAGTGTTTGTGTGTGTTCATGTGTGTGTGTGTGTCTGTGCGTTGTTGAAATTGCCTTATAAAGATACGTGTTAGGAACATGAAACACAAATTTGGGTACAACCTTGACTTTAAAATGTCTAATGAGCTGCGATGCGGCTCAGGTGGTAGAGCACCTGCTTAGCAGACTTGAGGCCCTGAGTTCAAACCCCAGTACTACAAATATAAATAAATAATACATAAATACAAGATTTTAAAAACTTCTAAAATAACAAATGCTTTTATAAATTTTAATAAGAAAGCAAGAATTGACTATATATTAAATTAATATTTATTCTAAACTTAAAATTAAGTTATTTTTTAAGTTAATGTTCCTGGAGCTTCACATATTAATTAATAATAATGAAGTCCAAAAATAAATGCTACAAAAAAAAAAGTATGACATTTAACAATGGAAGCATGCTTTCCACTAGGTTGTTTTTCAACATTTGGTATAACTATATTGAAAATATTTCTGTTAAAGCTATTTCCTGTGGGGCTATTTTGACACAATGATCTCCTAATTCTCTTTTCAGTCTGAATGCTGATTAATGACTGGGAACCTGTCATTACAATGGACTGGGGAAAATGCACTGTGAGAATCCAGTTAGGATATTAAGAACATTTCACTGTTTTTAAGGCAGAGCTCACCAAAGTACAATCCATTCAAAAGCATCAAGGCTAGAAATACCTCTTTCTTGTTTATGGTTGATGCCATGTAGTTTTATTGGTCCATAATGAATTTACAGCCTTTCTGTACTGACAGTTTAAGCACTGAAAAGTAAAATAAAACTGCTGTGTGAGATCCTCCTTCATAAACAGCCTCATGTTAAAACTTCCTATCTATGGTTCCAATTAAGAGCCACAGCAAGTCTGATGTTTGGAACACTAAACCTTTCCTTGGTGTCACAAAAGATAGTTCAAAGAAGAAGAAGAAGCAAATTAATTAAATGCATGGTAAGCTATTTTTGAGTAAATTATAATTTCATAAAATCAAAGGAAAAAATCTGCATGACAATTTCCCAGAATGCACAAAACTGTCTTTATCTTCTTAGTAAAAATCAAAATATGATAATTGACACACTTTCACGTACTTTCCTCAAAAATTACTTCTGTATATTGATTACAATGTATGAGATCTCTGGAGAAAGGAGTACTTTCCCAATGTAGCTCATAAGCCCAACTCATAAGAGACAACACACATTAATAGCTTTATCAAAAAGGAGAAATAGCATTTAGAGACGCAAAGCAGCATTTTGAGGTTTTCCAGGTACCATAATGATAGTTTTTCTTACCACTGAATATTCATGATGCCTCATAAAACTAATGATAAACATAAAAATTGATGTGAACGTTTGACTAATCTGCTCTTATTTGTTTGGAAGAGCTACCGTAATTGCCTGGTTTGTAAATTAAGCATCTGCTATGGGAATAAACAAAAACATAACTGAGCATATTCAAATAAATTGAATTCACTCTGGTTCCATAAATTTTATTATATGGGCTCATCAATTTTTTTACACCTAAGCACAGCATTGCTGATAAAGTCCATGCATTTTTAGATGTCCTATTTATAAGAATAAATACTTTCTTTTTCTAGTAAAATGAAGTTCTTATTTTAGATTATTTTTAAAGAGGTGTCTCAATAGCCAAGCTCAACTGATTTAAGTGACTCACCATATTGTTTGCACATGGAGGGCTGGAGTTCCACTGCCCAGCTCCTCAAGAGTTTCAGACCATTAAAATCATCTGTATGTTGCAACAACACTTGTCAAACAAGATAACAATCATTTTATTTTAGTAAAATTAATCTGTCTGGTATTTGGCAGAGCCATATTTTTCTACTTTCTAAGCCATAAAGATGAAACATATTGCAGAACAATTAACTACATCATGGGACCCAGGGAAAGAAACCAACAGGTGGGCTTGACAAAACGTGGGAGTCGTGTAGTTGATGTAATCATATATATATTTAATTCTGTATATAATCCCTTGATATAAGAGATAATTCACACCCATATTTTAATTTTTAGTAGATATTACCAAAGTAAATTAAGTATCTCAAGCAATAGATAAATAATATATAAAAATAAAATGATCCTGCTGTATCTAAAAACCAAAATTAGGATGGCTGCCTGTGAGAAGAAAATGCTATATGTTAGTGCAAAACATGATGAAATGGCTCATAAATTCCTGACTTCAGATATTTGTAAGGTATGTTCCATGTTAGTCTGAGAATAAGATATGAAATTACAACAAAAGTCATATTGTGTGATGATTCCATTTGATCTTCCCCCTTTGCATAAGATGACACAAACATGCTGACATAGTAGATTCCATTTTGAAAGTGAAGCAAAAGTTTCCATTTGTAGGGAAATCCAGAACTACAAATTTACTTCCCTTGAGAACATAGGTACTAACCTAGGAGCTTACTGCCTCTGACCTTGACAGGCTTGGCCTTTCCCATTCTCCCACTTTTGGGGAAGAAGTCATTCTGTCCTTTCTCAGCTGGGAGGTCTGTAAGCTGAAAGAGACCTGTGCAAGCTTGAGGAGGAGAGGTTCTCCCTCTTGTGATTTGTCACAAACTCCAATTACTAATCTTATTTCATTTAGGACCTCTCGTTTCTAGGCTTCTGTAATGAAATGAGGAATTCTCTAGTGAAGCAAGTAATGGCAGGATTCTAATCAAGGTTCCAGGTTAGTGATTTAGAAACAGAACCGCCTAGTCATCCGAAACAGTATAAGGTGAACCAAAAAAATCACCAAAATTTGCTCAGACAAAATTCAAAGACAAACTATGGCCTCATGCAAGGTCACTGTCTTATCAGATCAAAGTTGATTTAATAGTTAAGTGCTACTTAATCAGCACATTTTTAAAAACCCATATCACACCCAGCTGGAAAGAAAATGTAAAAAATACCAATCCAAATTTTCTTACTTTTGAGAAATTTTGATTTAATAACAACAATAACCTTATAGAAGAAAGTCAACTTATTTTAGTTCTCCAAACACACTTTTAATAGTATTTGACATAGTTATTGCCTAACCTAATGCTTCATGGTGGCAATTAGGAGCAAGTAGCTATCATTAACTTTTACTGTCTTAAAACGCTTTTTTTTGCAGGACTTTAGTCTTACAAACACAGAGTTAAGCTTCTATTATATACATGCATTTTGAGAGATAGAAAAAGAGTGGTGTTGCTTCTCCTCAGATTGCTAACAGAAAAATGAAATTTCTTTGATTTTCACATTATAACAAACCAACAAGCCATATTAAAAGACAAATGGTCTTTTGTATACTCCTTAGAGTCCATTTATTTTATAAATATATATTATTTGGTGGCATATCTGTTGCTTATATGTGAACTACTAAAACTTTTGTGGTCAAAATTTAGATTTACATTTTGTATATAATTAAGCATAGCATAAAAATGTTATGCTACAACATTTGTTATATATAAGGTGTTATTGTTATATATAAGGTGTTATCATAATCATATTATTTTATTCCTTGTTGAAAAAACAGATTTAAACAATTTTCTTATTATAGGTCAGCTTAGTAACCTATTATAGTGTGGATTTATGTGATATTCTTCTGCTCTGTACAAAATATATGAGATCTTTCAATAATTATTTTTTTGTCTATTCTGGATTAGGCACTATACCTTATGACTAACTCAGTAAAAATGATAGCTAACACCTTTGCCCTCATGGAACTCACCTTTACATAAGAGAGTTCTATATGGAATATGAGTCAGGTTATAGAAAAGGCACCTGCACACCCATGTTTATTGCAGCACTATTCACAATAGCTAAGCTATGGAAACAGCCAAGATGCTCCACTACTGATTAATGGATTAAGAAAATGTGGTATTTATACACAATGAAATTGTACATAGCCCAAATTAGGAATGAAATTTTATCATTTGGAGGTAAATGGATGGAACTGGAGAACATCATTTTAAGTGAAGTTAGGCAGGTTCAGAAGGACAAAAGCCACTTGTTCTCTTTCATTTATAGAATATAGACCTAACATAAATACAGCAATATTATGAAACACTAAGAGGATATCATCCACAGGACAGGTAGGGTAAAAGAAGGAAACTAAGAACTTGAATATGATCGATGTACTCTCTATACAAAAATGAATATAGAAATCTTAAACCAGCTGAACCCACCATAAGAAAGGGACAAAAGCAGAATGAAGAATATTAGATGATATAAGCCAACTGAGGTTATAACACATATACAAATAGAAATATCACAAGGAATCTCTCTGTGTAGTTACCTTTGTCTCAAACAAGCAAAAATGTCATTTTTTTCTTTTTCAGTTTTTCTCTTCTACAAAATCGGAGAACAAAAGGGTGGAACAGGTCATGTGGGGTGGCAGGGGAGTTGGCACCAGTAGGAGAGGGGAGGTGATGGGGAAAGGGGGAGAAGAGTGAATATAGTGCAAAACATGTGTACACATGTATGTAAATGCAAAAATGATACCCATTGAAACTATTCCATGAATTGAGGGAAGGATGATAAAGGAGAGCAGTGGAGGGGGTGAATTCAAGTATGATATATTTGATACCTTGCATGAACCTTTGTAAATGCCACAATGTACCCCCACTCAGCCCAACCGTGAAGAAAAAAATGGATTCCCATCATGCCATCACAACTGTGACAGGTGTTTTGAAGGCAGCTTCTTAAAACCTTATGGTAATTTGAGTCCTCTGGGAGGGTTCTTATTAAAGTATAGATGCCAGTTTAGGAAATCTGGGATAGAGACCTGAGTTTCTGTATGTTCGGTGAGCTTCCAAATAATGCTAGTGCTACAATCTTGTCTATAGATCACACTTGGGGGAAAACATGAATTAATTGACAAATTAGGAGGGATGGAGAATATTTCATGTGGAAGAAATAAGAAGTGTGAAAACACAGGTCTGATGAAATCATGTTGTAATTCAAGGACATTATAGGGCCAGCATGTTCCCAAATAGATGAAGGAGGGTGAGGCCATTGACTTTGGCAGGAATCCGTTCACTAAGGAGAAAAGAAAGGGAGATGGAGTCATAGTAGAAAGAGTCTAAAGCATAAGGGGCTAGTAAAGTTGGAGAAAATAGAGTTTTTAGGTTGTAAGCAAAGCATTTCGCAGACAACAGAAATGTAGCTGAGAGCCAGGGATTAAAACACACTGTGCAGGGACTCCCTTAAGCATTTGGAGTCAGAAATGAGTCTGAAAAGTTAAAAGAATTCTTAGGAAGAATTCCTAAGAATGCCTAAAAAGTGGCATTGAAAGTATGATTACGGAAAGGATAGAGACAAGAAGATGGAACTTTAATGCCCTGATGAGGTAAGCTAGGCAGCTAAAGGGAGAATCACGCTTAAAATAATGATCTCTAAGTTTTAAGCCTGGGACTCTGTTATGTAATAATAAATGGCAGATGCATGCTTACATTATGCATGAGAGCTTTGAATCATATCTTCAAGATCCAAGACTTAGCTTAGCATCATCCTAGTCCCATGAATGTGGGCAATGTATTTGACATTGTTGGTCAGTGTCTTCATCATAAAAAGATTTAATCAAATATCAATTTCTTATGGTTGCTATGTAGATGAAATGCATAGAACAGCAAGAACATTTTGGTATATAGTAAGTACTCAAAAAACTTGGGAATTATTATTTGCATTCTTATATATACCAAACATTTATTCTTGATTCTGAAGAAAATAAAATTGGTTATACATAGCAAGTTCTCTAATTTAGAGACCTATGACTTTTATCATATGAATTATATTTAATATGTAATTTACAAAATTAGAATTACTAAGCATTCTCTCCAATGGTTTTGCCTAAGTGTCTTTATCATTGTACATAAGTGCATCATTTCTTAAGTATCTTGTACTCTATTATCTGCCACTCTATCTGTATTTTCTGAACAAAAATAATTTTTCATTTCTGTCCCACAAATAAATGTTCTAATAGTGCTATAACTAATACATTTGAAAGACAGAGCACATATATGTATATATTATTTGCAAATATACAATTTATATAATATGTGTAATATATTAATAGATATAATATATCTATTTATATACATATCTATTTATATACATATATACACATATATATATAAAAGGAATATCCTCATCTCACACAGAGAAATTAACTATTCTGTGGTTCAAATTACTTTGAAATTTTGAATAAGGTTAAACAAATAACTTTTTAATTGTATGAACATATCTAAAAGTCCAAATTCATATAAGTGTATACTAAATTATAAAAAATCACTGATGATTTCTTGTCAAGGTCAACCAAGCACAAACAATCCATAAAATGCAAATTTATGGCTTATTTTATCAATCAAAATAAAGTTTGTTTCAAGAAAAAGAAACCTACTTAAATTTAAGGCAGAAAGTGTAAGGATGAGGATCTTGTAAGATTATATATAATTCAAACCAAACACAATGGCTCAAGTCTGTAGTCCTAGCTATACAGGAAGCTGAGATCCAGATGACTGTGCAAGAAAGTTCACAAGACCCTATCTCAAAAAATATTTGGGTGTGGTGGCATGCACATGTCATCCCAGCAACTAGTATTCTAGGAAGCCTAAAATAGGAAGATCACAGTTGAGGCAAGTAGCGCAAAATGTGAGCCCCTACCTCAAACATAACCAGAATAAAAAGGACTGAAAGGGTGGCTCAAGTAGTATAGTGCCTGCCTCACAAGTGTGAAGTCCTGATTTCCCAACCCAGTACCACCCCTCAAAAAAATCATGCATACCTTGGAATACAAAAAAAGAGTTTTTTTAATCTAAGAATAAAACAAAAGAAGCAAACAAAAATCACAGAACCCAGGAAGTATATAAATCAAGTTATAAGTAGGAATAGTTCCTAAAGAATAACCTGTAATAAAATAACTCAGGACCTGATGTCTCATGTTCAAGGTGCCAAAAGAATTAATTGACGTTGATTGACTCATTCTAGTCTGTGAGTTGATTTGTCTTTGGTGAACTGTCCAGCTTTGATCCAATTATTATGGCTATTTGCATCTAAGTCTTATGACACTACCAATATTATCAGGCCTCTAGTGAAAACGACTTTCTCTATAAAAGAAGTCCAAGAAGTTTTTTTTTATGAACATTTACTTATTATACAAAGCAGTAGTTTCCAAAACTGGATATTTATATTAGTTGTAAAACTTTTATTGATTATGAAAGTAAAATAATCACCCAGAAATTTCCAATTATTGATCTTAGTTCAACACTTGAGTATGAATTGAAATCAATTTCCTTGCTTCATATGAAAAACTTTTTGAATTTTTGGAGAAATACTCATCTTTTCCCTTTAGTTCCCACTGAATCTTCAATGACATAATCTTTACCATGATTCTTAAAGTCCTTTCCTCTCTTATGAGTTAAAGGATAGGGTGTTCTTTCTCTTTAACATTTTTTTTTATTGTTTATTCCCTTATCCATATGTGCATACATTGTTTGGGCCATCTCTCCCCCTTGCTCCCCTCCCCATCACTATCCCCCCCACCCCAGTAGCTTCCAGGCAGAACCTGTTCTGACCTCTTCTCCAATTTTGTTGAAGAGAAGACATAAGCGATAATAAGAAAGACATAGCATTTTTGCTATTTGAGATAAAGATAGTTATACAGAGAGATTCCTAGCATTGCTTCCATGCACATGTGTATTACAATCCAAATTGGTTCATCTCTACCAGACCTCTTCACTACATCCTGGTCATGTTCCCATAGTGACCTCTGTTAGTTTAAGGTTACTTTATTAACACCTCTACAGAGGGCACATCAAACACTTTCAAGTTTTGGATTCCCTACATTTCCCTATTCATCCTGTACACATTTTCCCCTTATCATGTCACCCATGTCCAATAATATTACTGCATTTGTTTTAGGTCTAAAGTCCACATATGAGGGAGAACATACAATTTTTGGCCTTTTGAACCTGGCTAACTTCAATTAAGATGATGTTCTCCAGTTCCATCTATTTACTTGCAAATGACAAAGTTTCATTCTTCTTTGTGGCTGAATAAAATTCCATTGTTATATAAATACCACATTTTCTTAATCCATTCATCAGTAGTGGGGCATCTTTGCTGTTTCCATAACTTGGGTATTGTGAATAGTGCTGCAATAAATATGGGTGTGCAGGAGCTTTTGGAATAACCTGACTCTCTTTCCTTTGGTTATATCCCAAGGAGTGGCATTGCTGGATCATATGGCAGATCTATGTTTAGTTTTATAAGAAGCCTCCATATTGTTTTCCAAAGTGGAAAATCAGCAGTGTATGAGGGTTCCTTTTTCCTGCACCAACATTTGTTGGTGGTGGTATTTTTGATGATAGCTATTCTTACAGGAGGGAGGTGGAATCTTAGTGTGGTTTTGATTTGCATTTCCTTTATGCACACAGATGGGCATTTTTTCATGTATTTTTGACCATTTGGATTTCTTCCTTTGAAAAAATTCTGTTTAGTTCAGTTGCCCACTTCTTTATTGGTTCATTGATTTTGGGGGAGTTTAGTTTTTCGAGCACCTTGTATATTCTGGTTTTAAGTCTTTTGTCAGATGTATAGCTACCAAATATTTTCTCCTGCTCTGTGGGTGGTCTCCAGTTTAGACACCATTTCTTTTGTTGTACAGAAGCTTTTTAATTTCATGTAGTCCTATTTGTCCATTCTTTCTCTTAGTTGCTGAGCTGCTGGGGTTCTATTGAGGAAGTCCTTGCTTATACCTATTACTTCCAGAGTATTCCCTGCTCTTTCCAGTACTAACTTCAGAGTTTCTGGTATGAAATTAAGGACCTTAATCCACTTTGAGTTGATACTAGTATAGTGGGATAGACATGGATCTACTTTCAGTTTTCTGCAGGCAGATAACCACTTTTCCCAGCACCATTTGTTGAGGAAGCTGTCTATTTTCCATTGTTATGTTTTTGACACCTTTGTCAAAAATAAGGTGGGCAGATTGTATGGATTCATATCCAGGTCCTCGATTCTGTTCTACTGATTTTCATATCTGTTTTTGTGCCAGTACCATGTTGTTTTATTGCTATGGCTCTGTAAAATAGTTTGAAGTTGGGTATTGTAATACCTCCAGCATTGCTCTTTTTGCTGAGTACTGCCTTGGCTATTTGCTGTCTTTTGTGCTTCCAAATGAGCTTTAAGGGAAGATTTTTCAATCTCTGTGATGAATGTCATTGGGATTTTGATGGAAATTGTGTTGAACATGTGGAATGCTTTTGGTAGTATAACCATTTTTAATATGTTGATTCTACCAATCCATGAGCATAGGAGATATTTCCAATTTCTCTAGTCATCCTCAATCTCTTTCTTCAGAGGTTTGTAGTTTTCCTTATAGAGGTCATTTACACCCTTTGTTTTCTTATATTCTTTTTCAATTTGTTCATTGTTGTTGTATAGAAAAGCTAATGATTTTTTAAAGTTGATTTTGTATCCTGATACATTGCTGAAGCTGTTTATGGTGTCCAGGAGTTTTTGGGTAGAGTTTTTTTGGGTCTTTGAGGTGTAGGATCATGTTGTCTAGAAATAGGGATACATTTCTTTACCTATTAGTATTCTTTTTATTTCTTCTTTTTGCCTTATTGCTCTTGATAGGAATTCTAATACATGTTGAATAGGAGTGGGGAGCACCCTTGTCTCATTCCTGATTTTAGGAGAAATGGTTTGAGTTTTTCTCCATTAAGTATTATGTTGGCTATAGGTTTGTCAAGTATAGCCTTTATAATGTTGAGGTACATTCCCTCTATCCCTAGTTTTCTTAGAGTTCTTGTCATGAAGTTGTACTGAATCTTATCAAAGGCTTTTTCTGCATCTATTAAGATGACCAAGTGGTTTTTGTCTTTGCTTCTATTAATGTGCTATATTATATTTATTTATTTGCATATGTTGACCCACCCCTGCATCCCTGGGATGAAGTTGACTTGGTCATGATGAGTGACTTTTTGATATGTTGTTGGATTCGGTTTTCCACTATTTTATTGAGGATTTTTGCATCAATGTTCATTGAGGAGATTGGCCTGTCATTCTCCTTTTTGGATTAGTCTTTGTCTGTTTTTGTGATGAGTGTAATATTGACTTCAAAGAATGAGTTAGGCAGTGTTCTTTCCCTTTCTGTTTCCTGAAACAGTTTAAGGAGAGTTGGTATTAGTTCTTCTTTAAAGGTCAGATAGAATTCAGCAAAGAATCTGTCACGTCCCAGACTTTTCCTTTTTAGGAGGCTCTATTGCTGCTTCAATTTCATTATGTGTTATAGATCTGTGTAGGTGGTTAATGTCCTTTTGCTTCAGTTTTGAATGGTCATAAGTATGTAGAAATTTGTCCATTTCTTCAAGATTTTCTAATTTATTAGAGTATAGGTTCTCAAAGTAGTCTATGATGATTCCCTGGATTTCCTTGGTGGTTGTTTTTATCCTCTCTTTTGCATTCCCAATTTTACTGATTTGGGCCTTTTCCCTCTTCATTTTAGTGGGATGTGCCAGGTTTCTGTCCGTCTTGTTTATTTTTTCAAAGAACCAGTTTTTTGTTTTGTTGATTCTTTTTATGTTTTTTTTTCTCTCCTTCTGCTTGTTTTGGGATTTGCTTGTTCTTGTTTTTCTAGGAGTTTGAGATGTAGCATTATGCTGTTGATTTAAGGTCTTTCTGTTCTTTTAATGTATGCACTCGTGACAGTAAACTTTCCTCTTAGGACTGCCTTTGCTGTGTCCCATAGGTTCAGGTAGGTCATGTTTTCATTTTCATTAACTTCCAGGAATCTTTTAATTTCCTTATTTATTTCATCAATGACTCACTGATCATTGAGTAATATGTTATTCAGCTCTAATTGTTTAGATATTTTCTGCTGTTGTTTTTGTTGTTGAGTTCTAGCTTTAGTGCATTATGATCAGATAGAATGCAAGGGATTATTTCTGTTTTCTTATATTTGCTGAGGTTTGCTTTGTGCCCTAAGATATGATCAATTTTGCATAAAGTTCCATGGGCTACTGAAAAGGATGTATATTGTGCAGATGTTGGATGAAATATTTTGTAGTCATCAGATAGGTCCATTTGATCTATGGTGTGATTTAGTTCTAGAATTTCTTTATTGATTTTTTTGTTTAGATGACCTATCTATTGTTGATAGAGGGGTATTAAAGTCTCCCACTACCTGTGGTTTAATACTGCCTGTCCTCTCATGGTTTTGTTTGCTTTTGTTTTCTGTGTTCAGAATTCCTTGGAGAATCTTTTGCAGTGGTGGCTTGGTGGTTATATATTGTTTTAGTTTCTGTTTATCATGCAAGATTTTCATTGCTCCATCTCTTTTGAATGATAGTTTTGCTGGGTAGAGTATCCTAGGGTTGAAGTTATTTTCATTCAGTGCCCTGAATACTATACTCCATGCCCTTCTGCTTCTAAGGTTTCCATTGAGACTCATGCTGTGATTTTTATGGGTTTAGCTTTATATGTTATTTGTTTTTTTCTCTCTTACAGCCTTCAATATTCTTTGTCTATTCTCTGTACTTTTTGTTTTAATGATAATATACCATGGGGAGGTTCTATTTTGGTGAAGTCTGATTCTTGAAAGATTTCTCCTTTGAGGGTGTTTTTGTGGGCATCACTGTGTTCTTTGGTGTTGTTTATCTTTTTTTTGTTGGGGTCAGGAATTGGTTATCCATTTTCTTCATTTCCCTTTGAATCCTGTAGTAATTTTTTTTTTAGGAGAGTGGTTTCCATCCCTTCTTTTTCTTCCCATTGCTCCACTTGGTACTTGGTTCTTGATACACTAGTTGGTGGCTTTAGTCACCTGTTTTTTTCTCTTGATTTAATTTTTGTGTTGTGGCTGTCTTGTTTGTTAGGTTGGTGTGCTATTTCTGTCCCTGGTCTGGGTATAATTTTGCAATAAGTAATTCACAGGTTCAATACGTGACCAGTAGTTTATATATTATAATAAGACTCCTTGGTGGTAATATCTATAAGCAGTGGGAGTTGGGGGGATAACATCTGTTAAGCTAGCTAATGAAATTTTGGGAGTTGGTTGGGGTGGCACTAAAAGTGGATGTGGGAAGTGTTGTGAATGAGTGAGAGCTGCTGGTTTTTGTGGCCCTTGTGTGTGTTTGGGTGTATTTCTGTTGTTGTAGTGAGGGTGCTTGTGTCAGGGATTGTAGGGGGTAGGGTTGTGTAAAGCTGGTGTAGTAGGTTTGTTAGCAGGTGGTGAGTATATAGGAAGGAGGGTAGTCTGGTGACAGGTTGGGGGAGAATGGGAGGGAAGGTGTGGGCAAGGGGACAGAGTGGATGAGAAGGGGCAGAAAGAGTAGTTGGGAAGGAGAGCAATGGATTTTAGCACAGGAGAAAGAGGGAGAGAGAAGGGGTGAGAGTAGGGATGAAAAGATGATGAGAGTGAAGTTGATAGTATAGAAAGAAAATAGGAATAAAAATTAAAAACCCATAATACTAAAACAAACAAACAAAAAACAGGAAAAAATAATTAAAAACAAAAAGAAACAAAACAAACAAAAACCTACCAGGTTCAGGAACAATAGAATTTCAGTCTTAGTTTAAGTTCTGGAGGTACTTCTCTGGCATCCAGTCCTGGTACTGGCATATAAGCAGAAGCTCTGATGTGGTCTCACCAGGTGATTGGCTTGTGAGTAGTGTTTTGCTATTCAGTCTACCAGTTTAATTAAAATCATGAGGTGCAGTAGGTTTGCCAGATCATGCAGGGTTTTCAGAGCTATTGATTTCAACTTCCCCAGTGAGGTGGGTTAGTTCAGTTTTGAATGCTACCCTCTGGTTCAGGAGAACAGCTCTGCACTTCATTACCTTCTCTGCTTTGGAGATGACTAGTCACTTTGTTTGTTCACTGGGATATCTGTCCTGGGAGTGCATTTCTTTGCCCTGACCCTTTTCTCTGGGGCAGGTTGCATTCCACCCACCCCCTCAGCTGTCCATGTTTGTTACAGTTTGTTGTTTGCTTTTACAGTTTTGCAGGGCAGTTCAGTTTTGGATGCTACTTTCTGGCTCAGGAGATGAGCTCTGTGATCCACTACCTTCTCTGTTTCAAGATTGGCTTATCATCCACCTGCTGTCAGTCTTTGTGCCTTTCCTGTGTTTGTTTACTGATAGTTCTGCACTATGACCAACTCCTTTCTCTTCCCCTTTTCTCCAGTAAACTTTCAGCATTCCACCTGCCCTCTCTGCTGTCCATGCTAGATTACAGTTCACTGTTTGATATTCAGTTTTGTTGGGGGGGATCAGTCTGCCAGGGGCTGTGCTGGTTTGTGTTCCCAGGGTCGCTGGGGGTGTTCCATGTGGTGTGTGGTGTTCACCTGTTTATTTTGTCAATTGATGCACAGGCAGATTTGGAGCCGGCAGTAGCAATGGTGATGGTGGCAGTGGCAACAGCAATGAGAAATGGCATGAAATTTTCTCATATAACATGGCATGAGGAGGCTTTCCACAGGCTAGGGTTTCAATATGTCAAAAGTTTGATTCTGGTTGGTGCTTTATTTCCTGTTGATAGAAGAAGGAGAAGAGAAAGAAAAAGAAAAAGAAAAGAAGAAAAAAAATTACCATGGGGAAGGAGGGTTTCCCTGGGACTGCCTTGCTGGCTATGCGGTCTGTTAATTGCAGCTGTTAGATGCAATTAAAGGCTGATTTCTGGGTCTTTGAATTTTTTCCTTCACCCAATTTGACAGTAGTTATCATTTTGGCTAGAAGCAGTCAGAATTATCCAAGTGTGGCTTCAACACCTCAAGATGGTTTTGGAGTCATGGAGTTTGTGTTTTCTGCTTTTATACCCTAGTCACCATCTTGGATCTACCAGTTAGGGTGTTCTGTGCCCTTGGAGTGTTAAAGGTTTTAAACATAATATACTCATACAAAGGTGGTTACTCATTAGGTTGGTTCTTGAGAGTAGAGTACACTCCTATATTAATATCATTTAGATAGAACTTAGTGTCTGGCACAAATAGGTAATAATGGAATTAATTTCTATAATTTACATTTTCAGTAAGTTTTCTAAAGGCTGTGAGCTACTTAAACATAAGGGATTTATCTTAAATATGTCATTTCCTAGAATATTATGATAATTCTAAATAAACTAGTCAACTGATTGTCAAGTATCATAGCAAAATTTTTTAAAGATATTTTCATAATTCCTAGAGAAGCATCAAAATTTAATCATATCTCTTAGATTTCTTATAGTTGAAGGCCAGGGTGAGTCCTTAGGTAATACATGAAACCTTGTCTATATGAACAAACTTCTCTATAAACAAAGCTATCATGATGACAGAGCATCTCCAGTCACTGATGGTTTATTGTCACAGAACAGAGATTATTGCTCAGTGCCACCACTGGGATGTCAATGCATATTCATTATTCCCATTTCCAGGTAGAATGGTTTTGAGTCCCAAGTGAACAATCATTTAGGGATTCCTAAAGTAAAAACAAAAATATTCAAACCTTGCTTTGCCGTTGGGCAGACGATGAAAGTTAGTTTTATGTTTCCATGTTGGTTAGTGCTTCTCAACATTTTTTTCAAATTCAAAATCCCTAAGTCTGTATTAACAGTGGACCTCTCAAAGGAGAACAAGGAAGAAAAAAATATTAAATGTGACTTGCAAAACCTCTCTAAAGAATTCAAACAAACAACTTCTGATATTTCCTTCTGAACAGAAGCCCCACACAGAATAGCTGGATTTCAAGTTGAAAAGCATTCTGTTCCCACATTCAATACCACTATCATAAAAAGAGTGAAATATTATTCTCATTAGTATTATTTTGACCATCAAAGACAATACACTTCTGATAATTAGGACAACAGAAAAATGCAGACCAGTATGTCATATAATTTGACAGAAAGTATGTCAGTAACCAATGTATAATACATGAGAAATACAGTCAGCTGTAAAAAAAAAAAAATGGTGTATTGAGCCTGGTGCTGGTGGCTCACACCTATAATTTCAGCACTCAGGAAGCAGAGGCAGGAGGATTTAGAGATGAAGGCCAGTTTGGACTAACAAGGAGACTCTGTCTCAAAAATATAAGAATAAATTAATAAAATAGAATGTGCACACATTGATCAATACATTCATAGCAAATATGACCACCTGAATACCCAGCAAAAATCAGCAGTTTTCATCAGATCTAAGCAAATGTTTTTGTGCTTTCCAAAAGCACAATGAAAATACTTTTTGGTTTAAAGTGAAGAAATATGCATTAACCTCAGAAAACTCACCTTTTGCAACAACATTGACATCTGCTGCTAAGCCCTGGAAACATAATTTAGGATATTTGTTCTGGGAAATATGCAGACTTGAGGAAAGATTTCTTTTCCTCTCTTACACTCATAATGAATTCCTTAATCATTAAGAAACCCATTTAAAATCTTTTACTTGCAATTTCCTGAAAATACCCATGATTCTATATTGAATCTCTTCTATGGAGCCTTTCTTTTTTGGCAAAAAATAATAAATAATGTCTTTACAATTCTTTGTGTAGGGAAGCCATAGGCTGAGTTAAAACAAAGTTCAAAAGAGTTGTTCTGAAACATGAATGAAGTAATTAGACAAGCAGTATTATCCTTCATCATTTAGAGCTCTGTCCTTGAAATAGCTTGAACACTGTCTTCACAAAACCGAAGGTCATTTAAATTTCAGTAAAAGTAAACAAAACCAAAATTAAAATGGAGTGCTGCTTCTTTTTTATAATGACAATATTTATAAGGACATACTTTCTTATCAGCAATTTTTGTTGCCTTAAAATAAAAATCACTTTGAGACAATGGGAATTGATGCCCTGTCCACAAATCCTCAAGGTCTCTCCATAGCTACTTCTTTACTTACTATCATAACTGTTTCCTTTTGGCACTTTAGGCACAGCCTTTGAGGACAAGTCCAGGACTACTACTCACTCTCCATCATTTCTCTTTTGTTGGTCACTGTCCTCCACTTTTGGGAAGTCACTGCCACCAATCTTTCAGTTGCAACAATAACTACTAATATAGTAAGACAAATATCACTGTTTCTTTCTTCCATACATTTTCCAAGCCAGTGCCCTTTAACTTTCCCAAATTACGAAATGTTCCTTTGCTTTAAATTAGTGGCTTATTTTATGGAATGCATTCCTGTTACAAAGGACTTATCCATCAGCTAATGTCAGCCCTTTCCTGTGCTAACCTTCCTTAAGATGTTGACACAGCTCAATCACTTACTGTGTTAGCAATCCATGTCCTCACTGATAAAATACGATTAGTTTCCAACTGTTAAGAGGTGTTTTGAGGACTAAATGATTTAATATACTTAAGGTAATACAACAAATCCAGACACACATTAGATAGAAGTTATAAAAATAAGAGCAAACACATATTGCCATGGTAGTTGGAGGAAACTAATTTAATAATAAAATAAGGGGCCCAAAGCTATACAAAGTCACACTCACTTGACCTTAGAAAAGTGACAGAGATACAGTGGAGAAGCTTTAATATAAGCTAGCAACATCAAGAATACATCCAAGTAAGTGGTCATAAGTTAAATTGCAGGGAACATGGTTTATTCAAAACCCATGAGTGTGTTTATTAATAATGAGCTCAGAATTATATCAAGTCAGAAACACTTTTTTTTTCCAAATTACACAGGAGAGTAGCGAAATTTTGAAAATTGACTTCCTCAATAAAAACAGGAAAGAATGAAAATAGGTGGTTTAGTAAGCCAATATCTTTTTTATTTTTAATATTTTTATTATTGTGCTGGTGGGATAAATTGTGACATCCACAAAGATTCTTACAATGTATCAAATGCATCATACTTAAATTCACCCCTTCCATGATTCCTGGAACAGTTTCAACAGGTATCATTTTTCCGTTTACATACATCTGTGTATAGAATTTGCACCATATTTACCCTCCTATACCCTTTTCTCGCCCCCTTCTCCCTCTCACTGGTATCAAACCCCACAGATGGGACATTTTTCTTTGTTTAAGATAGCTACACAGGTAATTTCCTTGTGACAATTCCACGAGTTATAGCTGGAATTAATTCACCTCCTCTGTTTTTTTCTTTCTACTGTAGTTTACTTCTTATGGTGATTTCAACAGGCTTTAAATGTCTATATTCATTCTTGAATAGAGAGTACCTCAACCATATTCAAGTTCTTCCTTCTTCCACCCTCCCCTTAGTGACCTCCCCTTAATGTAACCTGTTTTGTTTTTCATAATATTTCTGTATGTGTATTAGATCTATATTCTATAGATTTGGCTTTCTGAACCTGGCTAATTTCAGTTAAGATGATGTTCTCCAGTTCCATTACCTGCAAATGACAATATTTCATTTTTCTTTGTGGATGAATAAAATCCCATTGTATTTCATAATACATTTTCTTAATCCACTCATCATTAGTGGGGCATCTTGATTGTTTTCATAGCTTATTGTCAATAATGCTGCAATAAGCATGGCTATGCAGGTGCCTTTATTGTGATCTGATTTATATTCCTTTGGATATATCCTTATGAGTGGAATTGCTGGATCATATGTCAGTTCTACTTTTAGTTTTTTGAGGCATCTCCATACTCTTTTCCATAGTGGTTGTACTAATGCACATTCCCACCAGTAGTGTATGGGGATTCCTTTTTCCCCTCACATTCCTCTCCAACATTTATTGTTTGTGTTCTTGATGGTAGCCATTCTAGCAGGAGTGAAATGGAATCTTAAAGTGATTTTGATTTCCATATCCTTTTATTGCCAGGTATAGTGAGCATTTTTTCATGTGTTTTTAGCCATTTGGACTTATTCCTTTGAAAAAACTCTGTTCAATTAATTTGTCCAGCAAGGGAGTGGGGGTGAGAGGGAGGGAGTGGGGAGAAAGGGAGGGGATGGAGGGAAGGAGGGAGTAATGACCCAATCATTGTATACACATATGAATAAAAGAAAAAAAATCATTTGCCCATTAGTTCATTGTGTCATTGATTTTTGGGGGAGTTTAGGTTTTTGAGCACCCTGTATATTCTGGATTTAATCCTTGTCAGATGGATAGCTGGTAAAGATTTTCTCCCATTCTATGGGCAGCCTCTCCAATTTCATGACCATTTCTTTTGTTGTACAGAAATTTTCTAATTTCATGTAGTCTCATTTGTCAATCCTTTCTCTTAGTTGCTGAATCATTTGAGTTTGATTTAGGAAGTTATTTTCTATGCCTATTAATTCCAATGTATTCCCTGCTCTTTTCTGCCCTAGCTTCAAGATTTCAGGTCTTATATTGAGGTCTTTCATCCACTTTGAGTTAATACTTGTACAGGGTGACAAGAAAGGATCTAGTTTCAGTTTTCTGCAGGCAGATATTCAGTTTTCCGAGCAACATGTTGAAGAGGCTGTCTTTTCTCTATCATACGTTTTTGGCATCTTTATCAAAATCACGTAGGCATAGCTCTGTGGATTGATATCTGGGTCTTCTATTCTGTTCTACTGGTCTTCATATCTGTCTTTGTGCCAGTACTGTGCTGTCTTTATTGCCATGACTCTGTAGTAAAGTTTGAAGTCAGGTACTGTGACACTGCCAACATTGTTCTTTATGCTCAGCAATGCCTTGGTATACATGGTACTTTGTGCTTCCAAATGAATTTTTGGGTTGATTTTCCAATTTCTGTGACGCATGTCAGTGGAATTTTGATGGGAATTGCAGTGAATATGTAGACTGCTTTTGGCAATACAGCCATCTTCACAATATTGATTCTACCAACCCATGAGCATGGGAGATCTTTCCATCTTCTGCAGTCTTCTTTAATTTCTCTCTTGGATGGTTTGTAGCTTTCATTGTAGAGGTCTTTCACATCCTTTGTTAAGTTTATCTTTGGTATATTTTTAGTGTATTGTAAATGGAATTATTTTCCTATATTCTTTCTCAGTCTGTTCATTGTAGGTATATAAAAAGGCTACTGATTTTTGTAAATTGATTTTATATCCTACTATTTTGCTGATGCTCTTTATGGTGTCTTCAACAAAATTCAAAATCTTTTCGTGATAAAAGCCCTGATGAAGCTAGGAATAGAAGGAATGTACTTCCACATAATACAAGCTATTTATGACAAGCCTATAGCAAACATTATACTAAATGGGGAAAAACTGAAAGCATTTCTTCTAAAGTTAGGACTAAGACAAAGGTGTCCACTCTCTCCAGGCTTATGCCACACCATCTTGGAATTCCTATCAAGAGCAATAAGACAGGAAGAAAAAAAAAGGAATCCAAATTGGAAAGGAAGTAGTCAAACTATCCTTCTTTGCAGATGACATGATCTTACACCTAAAAACACCAAAATCTCACCTAACACAATGTTTTGTTTGTTAAAATCTTTAACCATGTGAAGTTATTCTATGCAATAAATTAGAGCAAAAGAACTTGCAATAGGTACAATGTAGTGTACAAGACTAAAGGAAGATAGAAAACTAGCTTTATTTTATTAAATGCATTTGAAGATTGTGAATGTCCATATTTGATTCATTAAGAATCATCTAAGTCTAATTTTACTTATGATAACAGTATTAAACCTAAGTAAGCATAAGTAAAAATTCTATGAAATACACAGTGATAGAGAGTCTTATCCAAAACTAAGAAGAGAAAGAAAATAGTAACAATTAATGTGCAGGCAGGAAAACAAGAGGACCAGTTACCAAGTAAGATGAGTGAGATTTTAGGGGTAGCTAAAGGAGATGTTGACTACAGGACAGAGCTTTTCTAGAGAAGAGGTAAGAGAAGCATTACCAGAATAAATGAAGCCTTTCCAGGTATATTGTGCAAATAACAGAAAGAAAAAGAAAAGGAAGGAAGAAACAAAGGAGAGAAGGAAGAAAAGAAGAAAGGAAGGAAGGGAGGGAGGGAGAAGGGAGGGAGGGAAGGAGGGGGAGAGGGAGGGAGGGAGGAAAGGGTAAGGAGAAAGAAAAAAAGAAATAGAGAAAGAAAGAAAGAAAGAAAGAAAGAAAGAAAGAAAGAAAGAAAGAAAGAAAGAAAGAGAAAAGAAAAAAAGAAAAAGAATGATTAGTCAAAACAATTTCTGGGTTAGAGATTTTCAAAGTTATCAGATTCCTACAGAGGGATGGTATGCATGGTTGCCCACAGCAAAAATCTTTCTGGCATTTGTCTCCATAGGACAAATTCCCTACAGTGACTCAGCACTGTGGCAAGCACACAAATAGCTGCAAGTTATATGTGTGACTCAGGGTTTTTCTAACTGATCTCATTGTTTTGCTTTTGTAACTGGGGTAAATGACAGACTGTGCTTTTGCTGTTATGCTGGAAGAGATCTTTATATTTGAGTATCTCACAGACTGGGGCTAGTAAGGCTTATGTGAACTTACTCAAAAGCTATGGTATACAGGTTAGGAATAAGAGAAGGCTTATTTACACCTTACTGTGTGTATTGGACTCTTCTTTTATATACTTCATGTCCTTCCAGCCTTATTTCTCACAGACACTCTTGGATCAACCAAATGCCGTGGGCTCTAACAGATTTCATATAGTACAAGCTGACTGTGCCTCACCCACTGTCTACACTGCATGCCCCTCATGTTCAAGCCAATGTTAAGCTATGAGATGCCACTCATCCCTGCTTGTGGCCCTCTCACGTGTGAACCAGCAGCTCAGTGGGGTTAAAACCTTGTACAACAAAATTTTCACCAAAAAAGATACAGCATCCAGTACACAGAAACTTTGTGAGCTTTGCTTTCTTCCCTTCATTACTCTCATGATCCTTAGATGCAAAAGTTTGTAACTCTCCTTTTACAAGCCATCGGAAGTTGGTTCCAAGATTAAATGGTCACACTTGATACCAGTGGTAGCATAATTATTAATGTACATACATTATGTTTTCATTTTACTCTCATTTTTCCTTACTCCTTTTTCTTAGAACTATATTCCCAGTTAAAGTAACACCATTTAGGTCTTTACTTCAGGCTCTCATTTCTAAAGAATTCTTTGAGGACATTGACAAACTGATCCTAAAAAATAGAAAGAAAGAAAAATAAACTTCTATCACTATTCTAATAGTTTTCTAATAGTTTTATGGATTCAGTTGTTACTGTGATGGTGATAAACCATAGTAAAAGAAAATTACTTTGTTTTGTGGTACTAGGATTTGAACTCATGGCCTTGTTCTTGCTAGGCAGCACTCTACACTTGAACCACACGCCCAGTCTCTTTTTGCTTATTACTTTTCCTATAGGGGCTGATGGTTTTGCTCTGGCAGGTCTAGACCATGATTCTCCTGCTTTACACCTGACATATAACTGGAGTGTTGGGCACACGCCACTATATATATGCCTTGAAAACATTTTTTGCCTGAGCTGACCTTGAGCTATGATCCTCCTGATCTCCACTTCTCAAGTTGTTAGGGATTGCAGAAACCCTGATGTAAAAGTCACAGGACACACTCTTAAGGTTCAGAAGAGGGCCATTCCTTCTGTGGCAGAAAATTAGTGTTTATGTGAAAATGAACTCTTGCATGCTTTGGGATCCATACACTTATGAGAAATTGGGTAAATTAAAGAAAAATAACTTAAAGTAAAAATACACATGAATTCCCAGTGGTGGTAAATAGCTTCATCACTAAAAAAAAAAAGTTAAAAAGGTACAACTAAAAAGATAACAAACATTTAATTAAAGTAAGATGTTCTATAATAATTCTGACGATGATGTCCTGATAATGCCTGAAGCTATGGAAAATGAATAGCTGGCAATTAACTCACTAATTTTAATTAAAAAACTATTATACCTGAGAAATTTCAAGCATTTAACATTTCCCTGGGAAGAAAGAATATAAGCAAACCTTAGATTGAGAATGTGTTAGCTTAATTTTTATACTGGTTGAAAATTTGGAAGTATGTCTTATTACCTTAGTACTTGAAAATATCTAGCACCTAAAATGAAATCAAGAGTTATTTGAAATATAAAGAAAGAGAAAAATGACTTATTCCCAAGAGAACAAAAAAAATGATGAAAATTTACTTCAAAATGATCCAATACTGTCCATCATTATACATTTATTCATTGTTTCCTAATTACACAACAGCTTATTGTATAACATTTAAGGATATATGTATAAAACATATATTCATGTATAAAAAACATGTATGAAAACAATGCTTTAAGAAGTGGCCAAATCCAGATAAATTTTTTTCAAATGTTCATCACTAAGGGCAAAATGGTTGCCTGGTTGGGGTAGAGGTGGGCTGCCTAGAAAGTGGTATGATCGTTTATAATAATGATTATGTCATATTTTTGTCATAATTATGGTTACATGGCACGTACATTTGTTAATACTCATTAAGTTGAACATGTATATTTTAATCTGAAAACTATAAAGCAAAAGTGTTTTACTAAAAAATATCAGTTGGCCAGTCACCGACTCACACCTGAATTCCTAGTTACTTTGGAAACTGGGATCAGGAGGATTGTGGTGAGAGGTTAGCCTGGGCAAACAGTTCAAGAGATTCCATATCCAAAAAAAATGACCAGAGCAAAATGGACTGGTGATTTGGCTTAAGCAGTATTTCACCTGCTTTTCAAGCAGGAAAACTTGAGTTCAAACTTCTGTCCCACCAGAAAAAAAAAAAGAGAGAGAAAGAAGAAAAGAAAAATAAGGCCCAAATTCTTTAACTTGTATAACTAGGAAGTATATAGTTATAGAATGTGTCTACTAGCTAACATGAACTCAGATTAAATTTATATGTGAAGGGAAATATTTTGTGAAGAAAACAGTAGTTCTTCAAATTAGCTACTTAGTTTGAAAACATAGCCCTCTTGCATAACAACTTTGGCTAGGAGGAAGGGAGATTACGAAGTGACACTTAGAAAAGAAAGGACAAAAGATAAAATTAAAGCAGTACATTTTCTGTTAATGAGCCACCACAAATGTGGTATAAAATGTAGACTTCAAGAAGATAATACAGGTAGTTGAGAAAATGAACCAGAGTAATGATGCAGAAACATCATAAAGAGGTATAGGTTCAGCTTTGCATCTTTACCATCAGCAAATATTGCCCCAAGTAGACAGTAATGGTTTCATCATTACTATTCTGTTCCTTGCAGGTTAAATGTGATAGCATGATTTTAAATTCTGAGCTAAAATTGGATGCTTTCAGTGTATTAACATTTTTTCTCTTTCTTTCTTTATTTTTGGCAGCTAATAACTACTTTGTTATATTATTTTGGAATTTTTACTTTTATAAATAGTTTATTTGGACTTTAGAAATGAATAAAAGTAGCAAATTAGTGTGAGAGAGGGAATCATAACTTGATTGTATTCATTCACCTATTTATTTTGCATTTGTGAACTGTATGTGTGCATGGAACTTGTAGGTACTAAAGAGTATGCATAAGAAATGCTAGCATACCACCTAGTATAAGGATTTTACATAGAGAAAAGTGTACCTGAAAAAAAATACAATTACCAGGATTAGTCAAAACAGAATATAAATTATCAGTTAAATCACCTAGATATTTATTCAAGATCACAATTACTAAGGTTAACAAAAGTTAAAAACTTCCTGGTTTAATGCCACCAAAACAAAATGGAGCTTGAAATTGATCTTGATAGTTTGACTAAATATCAAAAAAATTGAACTCTTGAAACTTTTGTTTTCAATTGCCCAAGCACAAATAAGAAAACTTCAACGCAGCTTGCATCTTATAACAATGTTTATTTCTATTTTAAAATTTTAGAAGGACATTTTCAAAAGAATATATTGCCCTAACAGCCAGAAAGCCAAATTATTATGCTGCTCCTTTGAAGACATTTGCTGATGCAATATGCTATTGGGAACAGAATCAGATTTGTATGCATGAATTCACACTTCTTTGGATATTTTCCCATGAGAAATAAAATTCAAATGTACTCTATGGTTATCAACATTAAAAGGTAAATGTGAAATTATTTCTTGGTTATCATTGTAATTATTTGATTTGAGCTAGATAAATAGAGGAGATAAATGGGTTCAAAGGGAATCTAAATATTCTGAGTAGTATAAGGGTACTAGGTTTGAACAGTTAGGTTCTTCTCTTCATTGGGAAGGAAGTAACAATGTAAATTATGAACATAGTAAGTTTGTAGGAACTTAACACCCTCATTGCTAAACATGTCTTAGTGTACTGGAATTCAATAAGGGAAATGATTTCTCATTGGAATTTTAACAAATACTATATATTTGCATTCAGAATTGTAAGACCCATAAAAATAAGCACTGCTCTCTCCCATTATCTGTAGACTACATTCAGAATAATTTCCAGATATAATATTCCACTCATAAGAACATAAATATTCATGTATAAAAATGTTCCACAAAATCATGCACTACAAATAATAAGGTTAATGGGAAAACTAGGTTAGCAGCAAATTAATTAATAAAAGACTTATGAAATGTTGTAATTCAATTGTATTTATTTATATAAAATTCATAGACATGTGCCACCTAATGATGAGGATATGTTCTGAGAAATGTGCCATTTGGCTATTTCATCACTGCATAAATATCATAGCATATACGAGCTTGGACAAAGAAAGGCAGCTGTGATACTATCACTAAGTGAGACAGTTTTAGGGGACCACCTTAATTTGGTCTGTGTTGAGCAAAGCATTGCTGTGTGATGAGTGACTGCATATTTACTAACTAGTATCTATATACTGATGCATATACTAATGAAAAAAGAGCACAGTTAAAATTTCACTAACTGTTGCATACATTTTCACCATCAGTCATTCCTTTCCAGTCTCAAACCTTGGGCCTGTGCCTATGCCTTTGACACGTCTCCTGTAAGCATTTGCTCCTTGGTAGGGTCCAGTGCCATCGAAATGGTATCAGGGTGTAGAATTCTTAATTAATTATTTTTTACAAAAAAATTAAGTATGGCATTCATGATAGGGCATGCCTGTAATCCTAGCTAATTGGGAGGTGGAAATAGGAGGATTGAGATTTGAGGCCATCCTGGGCAAAAATGTTATTGCCACCCTACCACAAAGAACAAGCCAGGGGTGATGGGTCAAGCCTAAATAGCCCCAGGTACACAGCAGTTCGAAATAAGTGGATCACAGTCCCAAGCTGGGCCTAGGCAAAAGCATGAGACTCTATATCAAAATAAACTAAAATAAAAAGGAATGGTACATCGCTCAAGTGATAAAGCACTTGCCTAGGAAGCAGGAGGCTCTGAATTCAAGCCCCACACCATTAATTAATTAGTTAGTTAAATAAAACCCTAAAGATTGCTGCAGCAGCTGTTCACAATGATTCTTGACCTTCTTGTTTTTCTTCTTTAAATATATTGTGCCTTTGGCTGCTGAAATAATTTAAACTAACATTTTGATTATTTAAAACTGTACTTTAGACATGAATTTGACTGCTGTAATTTTAAATCCATTCTCTCTTACTAGTGCATAACCTTTCTCCACAACCGTCTGCCTCTGGCATCTGCCTCGGTGGAGTTTATGACTTCAAATACTCAGTACTACGAACAACTGCAATTCATTATTTACTCCACTAAGAAGGGACCACAAAACAACCTTGAAAGTTGATAATGTAATATTTTTAGATATTTTCATTAAAAATGAAAAATATAAATTGGTGAATACCTACTATATATTTAGATTTTTAACTTCCTGGTAATATAAATATCCATAAAAATAATAAAGTCTACTTTTATCTAGAGAGAGACTGAAGAGAAGACACTTTTTTAAAAATTAATTCAGCTTTTCCTTATAAATTATAATTACAAATTTAAATCTCTTAATATGCCATCATTATGTATTGGCAGGTGTGGTCTTTAGTATTAGAAAACCGCAGTTGTGGTAGAGAATTTTATATCGTGCTCATTGTGTTATTTAAACAAATGCTAATCCAAGTATTATCATGAAGGCATATTAGAGATAAGTTTAACACTTAAAATCAGTCAGTAATAAGACATATCACCCTTGATGATGTGGATAATTTCATCTAATATAAGGTATTAACGTGAGTTTTCCTAGAAAAGAAGAAACCTGCCTCTATACTTCATTGTACATGGAGTTTATAGCCTGCCACCTATAATACATATTTGATATGCACCATTCTACTGTATGAACTGATTCCTTAAAATCTCTCAATAGATAGATAATTCTATGGATAGATAGATATCCCAATATCTCAGTTTCTCAGGAGAACCTTGACTGATTCAGTAGAAATTTATTTTTTTCTCCTAAAGAGATGAGAGCAGGAAAGAGATGTAGGAGATAGAGAAAGAAGAGGATGAAGAAGAGGGACAAAAGATGGTTGGATAACTTCCAAAATATAGAGTCCAAATTGTAGAAATAACTATAATTTTAAGAAAAATAATATTCAATATTCAGCTTTATGTTTATACACACATAAGCACGTGCGTGCACACACACACATCTATATGCAATGGAAATATCTGTATCTCTGAATCATTTAATCAATTCTGCTATGAACGTAACACATTAGGTCAGTAAGGATCAGAGAGTAATATGGTGGAAAAAAATACTGAAATATAACTGTTTGCCCAAAAAAAAAAACGTTTAAACTGAATTATCCCTGAGTCTAAGGTCTCTGTAATCATTTTCATTTCCCTCTCATATAGATTCCTCTTACTAATCATTTCAAATCCATTCTTGATGGCTTCACTCCACCAAGAATTTCTAGAAATCTTAGGATAGCTTAGAAATTCCTAAAACTTAGAGCCAGGTGCCAGGGGCTCACGTCTGTAATCCCAGCTACTCAGGAGGTAGAGATCAAGAGGATCATGGATCAAAGCCAGCCCAGGCAAATAGTTCCGCAAGACCTTAACTTTAAAAACCCTTCAAAAAATAGGGATGGTGGAATGGCTCAAGGTGAAGCCCTGAGTTCAAGCCCCAGTACTGTAAAAAAAAAAAGAAATTCCTTCAAACTACAAAATGAGGATCAGAGCCAATTACTATATTAATATTAAAATGCAATGTGACCTTAGCTGACAATTGGAGTTAAAAAGGCAACTGAGATATAGTCTCAGACTATAAATAGAAACATACAAAATTTACTTTTCAATGTAGTATTTATAGTCTCCTAGTCATGTACCTAGTGGTATAGCAGCAGAGACAGGGCTTGGCACTCAAGCTGCTCTGTGGACCTGGCTTAAGCATCTTAGATGAAAACTTGCCAACCGTTTCTTATTTCTTTTATAAATTCCAAGGTTACTTAAAACAATCCCTCTGGACACTTTGGTTCCTAGAGCAGAGGGCTAATAGGAATGAGTCATCAAAAGTTGCTTTAATTTTAGTAAATTTATAATTTTAAAACATAGTAATTAAAAATAGATTAATTATATGAGTATTTTCAGTGTACAGACTACTAAAATGTCAGTTATATATTGCTTAGGTGGTAATATTACCAATCTGTTTTTAAATGGCAACCTACGATGAGATTCAGGAAAATTTTAAATAATTTAATTTTAGCTCTTTTTAACTTTCCTTGAATATACTCTTTTTCAAAATTAATTTTCACTATCCATCAGTAACAGTTTGCTAAAATAAGGCTAGACTGTGAATGTTTTCATGTGGACTAAACTAATACAATTAAAAACAATAAAAATATTTACTTTTAATATATTTGTCTTTTTTGTTCCAGTCATGTACCTTATTTTCTCAGTTATGATAGGTGGTATAGTTTTAATAAACATAGATTTATTTTTTTTAATTCCAGAGAAGAATTAAGGTACCCTGTTTAATTTCCTATGACAAAATATTTTAAAATAAAATTTAAACCAGATAAAGCAGACTAAAAGAAAAATGAAGGGAAAGTGAATATGAGAAAGGCAAAATTGACATAAATATAAAACCCAGGCAACAGATTTGCTAATTATGGTAGAAACTTAGGCTTCTTTACAATTTAGTAGCCAACAAAGAACATAAGCTGGGTACTGAGAAGAAACCTAACATTCCCCCTGCTGATGCTACCTATGAGTTTTCAAAAAGAGAATAGTTCCCCATCATGAGCTAAACACTTCCCTCAATAATCCTTACCGTAAACAAGGCAATGAGATTTTTAAAGGATTTTGTGGATAATATCCTTCCAGGTAGGCTGAAAGCACAATAAATGCAATCTTTTTGGCAATCAAAATTACAATCCAAGTGTTGGATCAGGTAAAGATGGAAAAAGTAACCTCACTCTCCCATGAAATACAACTAAAAACCCTGGACAAAAAGCGCATCCCATAGAGACAGATAAATCTCCATGAGAAAAAAAAAAAACACTCTTTGGAGTTAGGAAACATGGAAAGACCATTTCTAAGGTATGTATGCACTTGACAGGTAATCCTCTTTTGTTTTCTTTCATGTTTTACTCTCTCAGTACTACCTCAAAGCAAGCATCTCATAAGAATCTGTAGTCCTGTAGTATGGCACCTCAGCAAAAAAATTACATGAGTATAGCAATGGCAGTCACTGTCACACCTACAATATTGATAAAAGGATCCTCTTCTCTGATGAGAGAAACTGAGAGAAGCATAACTGTGGTCAAAGCATGAGTAAAGCTGGAGGCATTGCACAAGGGGTAGAGCTCCTACCTAGCAGGCACAAGGCCCAGGGTTCAAACCATAGTGTCGTGAAAAAAAAAAAGCATGAGTAGACTTTCTATTACCTGTTCATTTTCTTTTCTTTCATTACTTTTCCTAAACAAAGAACTTAATTGCAGAAATCTTGCAATAGCTCCAATGACAAAAACTTCAATTGTTTAACCAGAGCCCCCTGGGAACTAGAATCTGTGAGAGAATTACAGAGGGAGCTGGAGATGAGGTCACTTAAAACCTGTAAATTCTGGATTAAGTTCTGACCTGAATAGGTGAAGAAAAGATCTCAAAAACTTGAGCCAAGATTTTGAGAATGAATTTCAGTGACGATGACCATGTAGGTGGAATTTTGACTCCCAGGACATGAACATGTAGAATGAACCAGAATAGCACCGAAGACTAATTAAAACTGAAATTGAAGCCATTGGCCATAGAGGGTACATCTGAATGTGTGGTCTGAAACTAACTTCTAAAAGACAAAAGATACACATTCTACAGAATATTTAGCAACTCTCAGAGTTACAACATACTATTCAAAATTTCCAAAATGTAATACAAAATAATTCAACATAAGAGCAGGTGTGGTGACTCACAACTGTAATTCCTGCTACTCTAGGAGATTCAAGCATTGGGGCCTGACCATGCAAAAAAGTCGGTGAGACCCTAACTCAAAGAACAAGATTGATATGGTGGTATATGTGTGTAATCTAAGCTAAACAGAAAGTGTAGTAGGAACACCTTGATCCTGTGCAAATAGTGCAAGACCTTTCTGATAAATAATAGCAGAAAAGGCTGGAGGCATGGCTCAAATGTAGAGTATCTGCATATCCCTGAGTTCAAACCTCAGGGATACGCCAACATAAATACACCAAAATAAGAAAACATAAAACATTATTATATAAAAGATAATTAATAGATAAAACCCATAAAATAGTGCAGACATTGTATTAATTAAACAAAAAATTTAAATTAGCTTTTCTACTCACACCTTATGAAATAAAATGAAAACTCCTGAAAAGAATCAGAAGATATATATTATCAGAAAAGAAATAGTAACTATAAAAGTTGCCAATGGAAACTTTAGGATTAAAAAGAAAAACTTCAGCAAAGAGGTTCAATAGGAGAATGAAGATTAAAAAACAGTGCTTGCAAATAGATCAATAGAAATTGTCCAGCCAATAACAGAAAAAGTTATCAACTAAATTAACAGAGTCTAAGAGGCCTGTAAAACAATATCAAAATTTCTATATATTACCAAATTAAGAAAAAAAACAAAAACTATAGATTCAAAACTTAATGAGCCACAATCAAATCAAATTGAAAGTCAACTATGCCAGACAAATCATAATCAATCCACTGGAAAGCAAAAATTAACACCAGAAAATCTTGAAATCAAACAAAAAAAAAACAAATTATAGACAAACAACTCAAACTCATAAAGATCTCTCACTAAGAAAATGAATGCCAGATTAGCATATTTTTAAAGTTGGAAAGAAAAGAACTATCATCTAACAAATCTATGTCTAGTGAATATATCCTTGCAGAATAATTTCCCCTATGAAGGGAAATAAACATAATTTGTTGTCAGTAGGGCTGTCTAAAATAAATGCTAATGAAGTCTTCATAAATGTAGTGCAATGATAAAAGATGGAAACAAAATTTTAGGAGAGAAGGTAGAGCAAAGGAATTGGTAAATATCTGTGTCAATATCATAAGCTATCTCTTCTTAAATAAAATATGTATGGCTGAAAAAGCAATTTTGGGAGGTTAATATATAGAAACACAACACATGAAAACACATACAACAGTGGAGAGCAAAAATATTTATATAAGATGATAAAGTTTCTCCTTTTTACTTGAAATTTTTAACTATTAAATCTAAAATGTAAAAAGTTGTTTATGTATGTATATTCAAAGCCAACACATAGATTGAAATAAATATCAAAAATGCTCACATAATCAAAAGAAGCTAGAGAAAAACAAAAATAATAAAAATAATAACAAAACTAATAATTATTAGTTTATAATAAAATAGAAGTCCTAAGTTTAAAAGAAAGTGAATATATTGAGTTTTTCACATTGGATGAATAAAACAAGTCACATTTTACACATATAATGAAACTTTACATATAATTAAATGGTGATATTATAAAAAGGATGAAAAAGATAAAGCATGAAAACACTAATTACAAGTTGTGGTGACTCCATTATTAGCATAAAATAGAGAATCAGCTTGCATTTTCTTTTCCTGATACGTCACTCCTGTCTGTATATTCTTATCACTCTGTAGATTCCTGCACTTGGACCAGCTTCAGTTTCTCCAAACACTGATATTCAGCTTTGCCATGTAACCTTTTTCCAGTGAAGTCTGGGTAAAACTAAGTTTTTATGAAAGCAAACCTTTGATACTCACATGCATTCTTTTTTGATCTAGAATATTGCTGAAATATATTGGTTTTATGGCAAACCCTTACTGACACAAATCCCCTAAACTGGAGCTTCAGAAGTATTCAATGGCCCTATATTCAGCATGACACTCTCATGGAACACCATGAAATAGGGATTGGGGATATTGTTCATTGGTAGAGCATTTGCCAATCATTCACAAGGCACTGGGTTCAATCCCCAGCACTGCATGGAAAAACAATAAGACCGAAATATTATAGGTATATTATATATGTGAGGCCAATGTTTTTAAATGAGAAAGCAAACTAGAAATAATTAATCTTCCTAAAATAATACTGCACCAAAGCTACGATGATCACTCATTTAATTATCCTTTCTTTGATTACAGTATTGTAAGGGACTGTCATAATGTAAGTAGTCATAGTCATATGAATATGTAAGTCCAAGTTTGGGGAAATACATAACAAAAGAAATGACCTAAAAGAGTTTAATACTAGACTAGAATACCTATGTAGTCTGGAGGAATAGGACAGCCATTAGTGAGGAAGTGAAATTTTAGTTTACTTCTAAATATCAGTAGCAAATAGTGAAAACTATAGCAGAAGAGTGGTCTAAACAATTACTAAAATATCATGTGCAAAAGCGTCCTGTGTCTGCAGACCAGAAACAAATCCAGAAATAAGAAACAATTATAAAATAGCTTAAATTTTAGAAATTCATTTTGAAATCAAGAAAATTCAGGAACAATAAAATATTCATAGGTCACTGTTTCAATTAATTTTTTTCTAAGAAGAGTATCTTTATAAGACCCTCATGGGGGTATGCTTAGGAGTGTGGTAAGACAAATAATCTTGATGTTTAATATGAGCTACTTCATCCCATAAAAGAATTGCAAAGAAAGTTTGGTGAGGTTTTTAGAAACAAATTGATACCATCAGGGAACGGATGAACAAAAGCAATGTGAACACAACATTCTTCCTTCATATCCTGAAATTAGATGCAGGCGGCATCTGAGAGGCCAGTCATGACCATGGGTTTTTCATTGCCAATTCAGAGTATCAAGATGTAATAATTTTTAAGTGCCTATTTGGGCTTTTTCAATAACCACTTTACTATGCATCATAGAACTTTATAGTTTCTAAACGCAACTTGGAGAAACTCTTTCAACTTCTCACTATAAAAAGTGACAGAAACTTTTCCCAAATACTGTGCACTGTGGTAAAATAAACATTCCCAATATTGCTTTTATATATTGCTTTAAATAGATCATAAATTATTAGCAGTTAATTACCCCTGAACTTGTTTGCTTTTGAAATCATTTGTTCTGTATTTTAAAGAATCTTTGAATTATAATATAATGCCAAGATAAAAGAAAAGAATTTGTTATTGTTACCCATCTGATTATAGTCCTTGCAACTGGAAATAGTTTTAAAATGCTAACCTGTTAGCATTTTAACTTGTTACTTAAAAGGTAAGTTATGAGTTTGTAGTTTTCTGTATCTCAAACATGCAGGGAATAGAATGGGATGTCTTGCAGCAAACCTGAAAAACAAGCTCTTGTTTCTATACAAAGAGTATTTGAGTATTAACTTGTTTATAATTATTTTGGAGGTGAGCATCTGACCTACTTTCCAAATTTTTTGTGTCAATTTTTTTTCTTAACATTTTTTAATCAGCATTGATCAGTTTTGTTGTGTTATAATTCCCTTCCCCAATGTCTTATTACTTTCTAAGATCCAACCTGAAAGTGCAATCAATTTGTGGAACATACTTCTCTTCACAGTAGAGGAGATCAAAGCCTGCTGCAAACCATGTAATAGTATCCAAAACTTTTGCTCAGACACAGTGCATGTAATCTTTACTTACTTTTCATTGGCCAAAGTAAGTTACACAATCAAGTCAGAGTATAGTGAGACATAAATGAGTATTCTTTTATGAGGAGGAGGACAAATCACATGGTAATGGGCAGGGGTGAAACAGGGATCACTTCAGACCATGTTGGTCTTGCCAGGCCTGTGCCAGGCTCCTGTGTGCCAGTAAAGCACCTCTGAGTCACATTTTTCTGAAGCACAAGCTTGAGGTATGACTAGGAGGGTTTTTGAGAACAAGAACACAGGTAAACTCAAGGTCAGGAATTAAATCAGAGAAGGTGTAAACAAGACTGGCTGTTTGGATACGAGAAAGAAGAGAATGAATCTGGATATTTCTAAGGTATTGATGTCAAAAGAGCAGGTTAAGAACATACAAGGACAGAATACTAGACTTTCTGCTAAATTGCTGAATTTTACACTTGGAGCCCTAGTGTTGTTTTCTCAAAATTTTAAGAGAAACACTTCAATTAAATAATCATCATTTCCTTTAATTTTCAGAATCCTCATAAGCTGCAAACATTATTTTCAGGAAAAATGAAATGAACAAATAAGTCTCAAAGGCAAAATGTGAATGTTCAAAAAATGTAAATTAATTTAGGGCAGAGTTAAACCTCACTGAAGTCATGATGTATATAATATGATGTAATTCCTAACAATTCACTTACTTGACCACTTAATTCTGAAAAGACAAAAGAAAACATAAATGGTAACCATTATTTCGTGACTATATTAAATTCATAATTTCCACGCTTGTAAAGGACATATCTTCAGAAGTATGCAAAGAACTTCTTTAGGATACCTTTGATAAATAGACTGCCAAATTGTTTTTGCATTTTCAACAACTGATGGATTTATGTTTAATACATAATGTATGCCTATTCTATTATGTAGCAAGTATTTTTAAAAACTCATTTAAGTAACACACTCAATAGTACTCTGTGCAAACTAGACCCCATTACCTTGTAAATTTATGTTCAATCTGTTTTCATTTTAAGCAAAAGAAATTTCTCTTTGACATGACAAAAATGTTTTCTAAATTCATTCTCTTTAAAATATTTTCATATCTTTTTCAAAAACAGTTTCATAATACTATGCTTATAAAAAACTATGTGCATATGTATCTGTGTGAATGTGTTTACCAGTAACTATTAATTTAAATTACTGGTTATTCAAGAGTAGAATAGGTTAGAATCAAGTGTTTTGGAAATATATTTCTATACTGTTTAAAACAAAGAAAATAAATCCATTTATAATTAGCATTTCACATTAAATCTCTAATTCAGGAAGAAAATTTTATACATACTTCATCTTTGTTCTTCATGCTTTCATTCTAAATTTTGCAGCAGCATAGATTCTTGTGAAATTATTAAAAGCTGCAAATAACAAAGTAGATGGCTATTTTTCAATGATAACTTTGTATTCATAATTCAAGAATGTTAAAAGTCAAGAGTAGAGATATTTTTATTTTATTGGAAAGTTTAATCTCAAAGCGTCTTGCTTGGTCTCAGGATTGTGAATTTATCAATGTTATTTCAAGTACACTGTGAACATTTCTGTAAATGAGCTATTGTAGGAAAAAGCCTATCTAACCAATTCTCCAACTATGAAAAACATATACAGTTCTTAGATTTCTTTTTTCCACATTTATCTATATATTCACCTAAAGCATTTGGGTTATTAAAATTATTTTATTTGTTTTAACTATGCAATCATTTTTTCCTAAAGCTGTAGTAATTACAGAATATATTTGGGAGTTTCTCTTTTGGTAACAAATTACTCTATTGCTTTTGTAAAATTTTTTATATTTTTTGCTGAGAATATACTCAAAAATATATGTAAGAACACATGACTTCCAAGGAAGAAAGAGAAGCAAAATTGGAATTTTTTTCTCCCAGATTCAAAGCTATTAAACTCTGTCTCTCTCAAAGAGGGAACTCTCTCAAAGCTAGTGTCTGGCAAAAACAGTGAACCTCAGAGTGGGAGAGATGCTTGCAAGGCACAAAGCAGATGCCTGGTAGCCTCTCAAGAAAGGTCTCAAAACCTTTCCAAAATCCATTTTCCTGGAAGAAAGAAAATTTTTATGAGCAGGATTTGAAAGGAAAAGAAGTGATTGGGGGACTCAGTTCAGTTTTGACATTAAGACAACTAACACTGGGAAAGTTTGGTCCCACCCAGAACTTGTGAAAACACAGCAGGCAAGCAGTGAGTTCTGTTAGTCAAAGTGGTAGCAAAATGACTGTGAGGTTCACATCCAACTCCATTCTTTGAACATAGCATGGATTGGCACAGACACTACCCAAGCAGGGCAGCAACATCTGTGAACAGGGATCACTTCAGACCAGGTCGGTCTTGCCAGGCCTGGGCCAGGCTCCTTTGTGGCAGTAAAGCAGTTCTGAGTCACAATCTTCTGAAGCACAAGCTTGAGGTATGACTAGGGGGTTTTTTAGAACAAGAACACAGGTAAACTCAAGGTCAGGAATTAAATCAGACAAGGTGTAAATAAGACTAGCCTTTTGGATATGAGAAAGAAGAGAATGAATCTGGATATTTCTAAGATATTGACATCAAAAGAGCAGGTTAAGAACATACAAGGACAGAATACTAGACTTTCTGCTAAATTGCTGAATTTTATACATTTGAAGACTATCATTTATAACTTGGGGCTTTATTGTTGTTTTCTCAAGATTTTAAGAGGAGCACTTCAATTAAAAAAAAATCGTTTCATTTAATTTTCAGAATAGCCTTATTATTTAGACAATATGATCCCCATTTTATACCACAATGAAACAATTTTGCAGTTTGTTCATTTTGCCTAAGGCCACACAAGCAGCAACAGAAGCATGGCTAAGACTTTAAAACAAAGGTTATCTGATTCAAAAGCCTTTTTTTTCAGAACCCCATGGGAAAGAGAGTAAATTCTATTATATCCATGTTTCAAATATTGAAATGCAGGCTTTTATAAGTAGATGGGCTTGCTTAATGAGTAAACAGAATCAAAACAGTACAGATTTTCCCATAGTTAACAGGACACCTCATTGAATCATGTATCATTTCTTATATTATTTCCCTGTTTTCTTAATGACAAAAAACCTCAGAATATTCTACACACTTCATTTAGTATCATCTCCCCCATAATCATAGAGTTTTGGAATCCAAAAGTTCCTGAAGAATAAATACTGAGACATTGTTTAATGCCTGATATGTATAACCAAGAGTATCTTTTGGTTTAATTAAAAGCTAGAAAGGAACCATTAATATTTTGTGATTGTGACAACTTATCTTTGAGAATGTAGAATTAATACATATGATTAAGATACCTTTCATGGCAATGACTTGAAGGGTTTAAAAAGAATTCTAATGATATTCAAGTGATGAGCTGTGTTTATACTTAATATAGTACTTGGTGAGTATGCTTTATTTAATTTTTTTAAATGACTAGTTTTCCAAATTAAGAAAAATCTTTTCAATCAATTTTTATAAGATGAAGGAGTCAAATCTGAAAGGATTTGTTAGAATGTTTTTTGTGTGTTTACCATATGTAGATCCTAGTTAGAATTGGTTCTCTTAAATATTAGAATAGATTTTTGATAGTTTCACCAATTTACATTTTAATAAATTAATTGCTAGGAAGTTGACTTTACTTTGTACCCTATTAACATCCAAACTATAACATAAATTCAAATCACATTTTTCCAATAAAACTTTTGCAGCATCTGAACAATAAGATCTAAGTTCTATGCAAAATAAGTCCTCACCGTCACAGCAGAGTTAAGCCAGTTTAGGTGTATCAACTAATGTACCATTTTTTCCTCTCAGCAAATATTAAGAACTACTATGAGCTAGACATTGAATTTGGCACTTTGAATACTAAAAAGAAATGATTCAATCCTGTCAACACAAATCACACATAGGAGTCTGAGATGTGAGACACATGAAAAGCTATGCTATGAAGACATAGAAAACATGACTACCTTCATCCAGGCTCCAGAGAACTGTCAGGGAAGAGGAGGTGTTGACCACATAACATAGAAAGAAGAGGTAATAGCAGTAAAGTAATAGAGAAGGATGCTCTACAGGGAGAGATGAAATAAACAAGCGCATAGAAGTCAGAGAATTATGTGTGCTAAGCGTCCATGGCAAAAATGAATCAAGGAAAGAAACATGATCTGCAATTCAGGAAGAGCTGCAGTTGTTCTAGGTGAATTAGTAGACATCAAATCAAGATTTACTATTCATACTCAGAACTGGAACTTTATGAAACGCGTTATTTTTTTCCTTCTTTTAATTACTTGGGAATATGAGGAAGAATGGTTCAAAGGAATAGGATCAAAAGCAGGGGACAAACTGGAGATTGCTTCAGTCCAAATGAAGCTCTCATCTAGTGCAGGAATATGAAAGATGAGAGGACTTGACAGATTTTAGGAGGTACTTCAAAGGATAGTTCAACAGCATCTGGAGATGGAGAGTATAAGCAAGGAGGAGGAGCTGGGCGCATCTGTAATCCTTGTTATTTGGGAGGTGAAGGTAGGGGGAATCAAGGTCAAGACCCAGTCCCATGTAATAAGATTGTGAGATTCCCTATCTCAAACAATAAAAGCTGTGAGTGGGTGGTAGTACACGCCTGTCACCCCAGCTATGGGGGAAGCATAAACAGGAGAAGAATCACAGTGCAGGCTGACCCAAACATAAATGTGACACCGTATCTTAAAAACAAACAAAGCAAAAAGGGCTCTGGAGTACAGCTCAATAGTAGAGGAACTGCCTAGCAAGTGGAAGGCCCTGAGTTCAAATCTCAGTACCTCAAAACAAAAAAAAAAAAAAAGGAGGAGAAAAAGAGGAGGGCTCGGGATTTGGCTCAGTAGTAGAGTGCTTGCCCAATATGCAAGGCCATGGGTTTGAACCGCAGCACTGCAAATAAAAGGGGGATGCAAGAGGGATACACAGTTAGGAATTATTTTGTTTTTCTCTGTTTTATTATCTTTTTGTAGGTAAGATTACATTTTAAGTGCTGGCACCTTAAGGACAAAGGTTGATGAGTTTTAAAATCATATACACCTTCATCAATCATATCCTAATTATGACATAGTATATCCACAGTTGCCCAGAAAGTGTCCTCTGTTCTTTTCCTCTCAATCCCTCACCCCCATCCTGAGCCACATTTTGATTTCTATCTCCTTGGGAGAGTTTTGTTCATCATGTAACTTCATGTATATGTAGCCTGTTATCTCAACATTTTGTAATTCCTGTTGCTGAGTGTTTTAATAGTCCATTTTTCTGTTGATGAGTATTTAGGTCATTAGTTATTCGTTTATTTTTCTTTTGCTTTTAGATTTCCTCTCTGATTCATAGGTTATTTAGAAATATGTTTTTTTTTTTCAGTTTCCAAGTCTTTGGAGTTTTTCTTTGTATGTTAATCATATTGATGTCTATGACTAGAGAACACAGTTTAACATTTCTATTAATCTTTGGAGCTTTGTTCTATGATTCATTGTGCATATCTCAATATCTATTCCATGAGCATTTTAAAAATGTATTTTGTGATGATGTAGAGTATTCTACAAATGTTGATTGCATCTTTTGTTAATGGTGTTGAGTTCTAAGTTCTTTCTAATTTTCTTCTCAGTTGTATCAATTGTTGTCAAAGGGATATTTATATCTTCCACTATAATGATAGATTTGTCCATGTCTCGTATCTATCATTATTTTTAAATAATTTTTAAATTGAAGTTCTAAGTGTAAAGCATTTGCTTTATTTATTTTGTGCCTCTGTTGTTTGACATAAACGTGCTTCAATAGATTTTCCATTTTTTATTATGTAATAGCCTTCTCTATATTTGGTAAGTAACTTTGTTTGTTCTCAAGTCTACTTTACATGATGTTAGTGCAGCTACTCTTTATTTCCTCTGATACTCTTTATATTAAAGAGTGTGTTATACATGCCTAACACATATGCGTCTATTTTACCTTTTATTTCAGCTTACCCATGTTGGTGTTTTTCTTGCAGACCACATAGAATTTTATTATAGTCTTTATTCATTTTGCCAATTTCCACCTTTAATTAATGTATACACTTAATGTAATTGCTGACATATTAGGGTTTAGCTCTATAATTTTATTTTTTATTTTATTTGTTCTGCCTGCCTGTGAGTTATAACATTGTCTTAGAATTCTAGTTTGATTGATCCTTTCTGTTTCTGAGTGTACTTCTTTGTATACCTTTTATAGTAGCTTCTTCAGGCATTGCTCTATATGTATATAAATTATATATATAATCCTTACATTAGTCTGTTTTATGTTAAAAAATATATGAGACCACGTAACTCTAAAAAAATAGGTTTATTTGGGTTCATGGTTCTGGTTCAAGGTTAGGAGGCTATATCTGGTGATTTATTTCTTCTGGCAGAGTTCTGAGGTAGCTCAGGGCATCACATGGCAAGAGACAAGGAAAACACACATATGTGTCTATTCGGGTTTCTCTCCTGCTTTTTAGAAAGCCACTAGGATTCACTACTGGGAACTCCACCCTGATCTCATCTTAGCCTAATCAGTTCCCAAGGCCCCACCTCTGAACACCACAGTTGCATTAAGTTCCCACCCTCTTGATAACTCACAATGAAGATTAAATTTCAACACATAAACCTCTGGGAAAGCACTCAAATTATATCTATCCCATTACACTGGTACTGGGTCCATGTTACCAGTTCAAGTCTAGTATAAAAAGCTTAAATCACTTTATATCCCTTTTTCTTCATCCATTTATACCATAACTATTTGAGACATTTCCTTTACATTTATTTAGAGCTATCTAAGATACTGCTTCTAACATCAAACGTAATTTAGAATAGTCAAGAGAATAAAGAAGTTGTATTTTATTTATTTATACTTTTGCTTACTGTTTTCATCCTTTCTTTCTGAGTCATTCTTTTTTTTTTTTTTTCTTTTTGTTTAAAGAACTTTGCTTGGCCATTCTTTCTGAGAAGCTCTGCTGGTGACAAATTTACTTTTCTTTATCTAAGAATGCCTTGATTTCCCTTTCAATTGTGAAGAATAGGTTCTGGTTGAAAGTATTTTCTTTCAGCACTTCAAAATATTATATCACTTCCTTCTAGCCTCTATGGTTTTCTCAGGAGAAATCTGTTATGCTGTTGTTTTTTTTTAATTGTCTTAAAGACAGTGGTACTTTTTTCCTGACTGCTTTCAAAAAAAATTCTTTGTGTTTAGTTTTTTGTTTTGTTGTTGATTTTTTTTTTTTTTTTTGAGTCCTGAAGAGTGATTCCAGGGTCTCACGCATGCTAGGCAAGCACTATCACTGAACTGCATTCTCAGCACATAGTTTCCAGATATGTTATTGAGATGTATCTTTATATAATTTATGTGGATTGATTTTGTTGTAGTTAAGATTCCAGGAATCCCTTTCTGAGTTTCTTCTCAATTTTCTCCTTGTGCTTTTCTTCTGGACTGTAGTGACATGCCTACTTACCATGTTTCTTCTGTTATCGGTATACTCTGAGGGGGTCTCTCTCTTTCTCTCTCTCTATCTCTCAACAGCAGTACAGAGCTTTGAACTCGGGGCCTCATGCTTACTAAGCAAGTGCTCTACCACTTGGGCCATACCCCCGTCTTCTTTTTTTTTCAAGGTCTGTTTTCTCTGTGTTGTCCAATTTGGGTGATATCTGATGTGATTTTTGCAATTTACTGAACTTTTAATTTTGTTTATTATGTGCTTTTTGCTAAAAAGGTCATTTCATTTTTCTATATGAATATTCTATATCTTTGCTGAAATTCCATTCCATTCAACTATGTTGAATGCTTCCAATTTTTGACTTGCTAAGTGTCGTTTCTTTCTGAAGCATTCTTAGTATGTCTGCTTTAAAATATTTCTGTTAATCGTATCTTTCTTTGTAGGGTTCATTCATTGTTATCGTTTTCTATTATCCATACTATTTTCTTAGTTCTTCCTATAACAGTGATTTTTTTGTATGTGAGGTATTAGAAATTGAACCCAGGGGCTTGTGCATGTGAAATATATATTGTAGCACTGAGTCACATTGTCAGCCTAGGCAAGTAGTTTTGACTGAAACTTTGAAACTTTTCTAAGATAATATTGTATCAATCTTCAATTTTAACTGGCTTCATCTAACACTGCTCTGACAGGAAAAGGTGGAGCACTGCATTGTTACTATTGTGTGGCAATACAATCTAGTTGGCTTCCACTGACACTCAGAGAGGTGTCGCTCATTTTGGTTATGGGAGCTGAGGCTGCACAATTAATTTCTGCTGACTCCACCATGGGTGCTGGCCTCAGGAACATTGGGCAATGGTGAAAACGCTGCCTTTCTACAGGCCTTCTTTGTCAGAAATCTGGTGGAGACAGGGAGTGATGCCTTGTTACTGAATGCAGGGATGAAAGTTCAGGCTGCACATGTGGTCTTACTGATTTGTAGGGATCAGAGATGTGAAAGCAGTTGCACATTCCATTTCTGATATATTTACTTGACTTTCTCAGCAACAACTACATCAATGGTTTTGGATTTCCTATATATTTAGCCTCATGAGATGGAAGTGCTGGTTCCCTGTTTGCTTTTAGCTGGAATGAATGGAGGTAAAGCCGTAATTTTTTTTCTATAGGATTTGGGTAAAGGTTTGATATTTTGCTACACTACCACTTCTGTTGAATTTGTCCGAAGTTTCATTGACTTGACCTATTAAAAATTTTGGTTTACCTGCTTTTTCAACTCCACATTTGAAGTCATTGAGGCCAAAGAGAAAATCAGGGAAATAAACAAACATATCACCAATCAGTCTTTCTTCTCTCTGCTCCATTCTTCAGAATCTTGTTTTCTCTCTCTCTCTCTCTCTCTCTCTCTCTATATATATATATATATATATATATATATGTATATGTATATGTATATGTATATATATGTACTCTGTATGTGTATGTATATATATATATATATATATGTATAAATATATTGCAAGGATTTTAGTTGTATTTAGCTTTCTTGAAGTTAAATTTCTACTTCATTCTTTTAACTATACTTTTAATTGATCTTCTGAGATTGTCCACATTTTTTACTAACTCCTTAGTCTTTTCTTCTATGTTTATGAACCTACTTATGATAGATGTTTTAAAGTCACTGTCTGCTAATCCCTATACCTAGATCCTCTAGCACTTAATCTTGTTACTTTTATCCTTGCCTGTGCACGATCTTACTTTATTCTTTGTATTTTGTATGCTTAAAAACAATTGTACAGGGGCTGGGCACAGTGGCTCACACTATAATGCTAACAACTTGGGAAGTAGAGACTGGTAGGATCACCAACCTGGGAAAAAGCTCATGAGACCCCATCTCAACCAATAAAACCTAGGTGTGATAAGGCGAGCCTGTCATTTCAGCAACATAGGAAATATAAATAGGAAGATCATGCAACAAGCCAGCAGTGGTGTAAATGTGAGACCCTATTCAAACAATACCTAAAGTTAAAAGGCCTGAGGATATTGTTCAAGTGCTACAGTGCCTGTCTAGCAAGTGCAAGGCTCAGAGTCCAAATCCCAGGGCCATAAAAAAAATTTAATATGAACTGGATATTTTAAATAGAGGACCAATGATACAGCAGGAATAGTGACATTTTGAGCTTTATTCCCCAAAGGTAAGTTCACTTCAATGTCTTGCATCTAAGTTGAAGATCCCAGTGCTGAGTTCGTATGGGACTGTACCAGAACACTAGGAAGACTGAACACACCTCTAGTTAACCCAACCTTAACATCCCTTGCCTCTGCTGCTAATAGGAGACCACAGTCTCTTTGACTTTAGCAATATTTTAGTGTGGAGACAAATCTTGTTGAGTCAACATAACTATATTAGATGAAGCAGTTCCAGACACTGAAAAACTGAATAAAGCTATCCAAATTTTTTTCTTCTGTTCAGTCCCTAACATTACTGCCTAAAGTCAGCAAAATTGGGGTAAATAGAGACAATTGTAATAATAAGCACAATCTTGTTGTACTGCAGAATATTGAAGACTTCAGTCTCTTTCACTTGCTGCTGTGATCGCCAATACTTTGGCTGGTCTGTCTTAGACCCAGTGAAGCAACTGTTTGGTATTCATTCTCATCTATCTGGAGTCATGGAATTTGCTACCTGTTGTGCTAGAAAACATTGTAGGTATGAAAATATGTCCACAAGACTTTCTTCAATGAAGAGTACAGTCCTCTGGGCTCCTTCATATCCTACTTATCCAATGGTTGTTTTAATTAACATTCTTTCTTTTATTCATTCATTGATAAATATATAAATTTGCTTCTTATAAGGCAGTTTATGAACAAAGATGCTGAATTTGAAGTAACTGAATCTTTGCTATATTTTGAATTTTGTTTTCCCGTGAAAGGTTAGTATGCTGAAAACTTGATCACCAATGTAACAGTGTTGAGCAGTGTTGGGGCCTTTAGAAAAGGATAACTCTTTCCTTGTGGAAGTTACGTTCCAGAATTTGTGGCAGCAAATTGTTACAAAGTGAGTTTGGTACCTCCCCTCCATCACACATATTTCATTGTGATATTTCGATAAATGCATATAATATACTTTGATCAAATTCACACTCAAATTCTTATCCCCTTTGCTCTTTTTAAACCAATTTTGAAGAGCTCCACCATTCTATCTTAATGCATGCATGTAAAGTACTTAGATCGTATTCACCACCTCACCTTCTCCTTTTGCTCTTCCCCATCTTGTTGGTTTTCACCTCGAAACAATCTCTATTTTAAATTCATATCATTCTCTTTTTTAGGTCTAGATTCTGAATATGACAGAGATTATGCAATATTTGTCTTTTTCAGTCTGGTTTATTTCACATGCCATAATGATTTCCAGTTCTATCTATTTTCCTACAACCAATATAAGTTCATTCTTCTTCATGGCTGAATAATACTCTGTTGTGTATATATAGCATATTTTATTTATCTGTTCTTTGGCTTATGAACACCTAAGCTGATTCCATAGCTTTGCTATTGTGACTAGTACTACTAAAACAGGATATGCAGGTATCTCTATAGTCTATTGATTTACATTCATTTGGATATATGCCCAAGAGAGGTATAGCAGGATTATATGGCAGTTCTATTCTTAGTCTCTTGAGGAATTTCCATACTGATTTCTATAGTGGCTGCATTAATTTTCATTCCCTCCAACAGTCTTAAGAGTTCCTTTTTCCCTACACTGTCACCAGCTTTTGTTGTTTGATTTTAAAAAAACCAAAACAATGATTCTTGAACACTGCCTTACTTCATACACAAAATTACTTTTAGATTAATAATCAACCTAAATGTTACAGCTGAAATCATAGAATTTTGAAAAATATTGCAGAAGAATATCTTCAGATGAGGAGGTAGACAAATGTTCCTTAAACATGCAAAAGGATAACCATAAAAAACAATAGATAACAAAACCAATAATTCCTGCTCACAGAAACACAGTACTAATAAAATTGAAAAGTCAAGCCATAAAGAGGGAGAAAATGTTTGCCAAATGCTTATTTGACAAAAAAAAGAAAAGAAAAAAAAACCTGATATACCGGATTCTTAAAGAGTTCTTATAAATTTCTAATAAAAATGCAAAGAAACTAATTTAAAATCGGCAAACATTTGAACAGATATTTCACAAAGATAGGCCTGTAAACACATGAAAACTATTCATTAGTCATCAAAGAAATGCAAATCAAAGCCATGAGATACCACTACACAACCACCTGAATGAATTCAGTTAAAGAGACTGCAACAGATGTTAATGAGTGTGTTTGTGGAGAAATGAACTCTCATGCATTCTAAAGCAACTGCTTAGGGAAAATGTCTGACAGCTTTGTGTATAACTATATGCATATCTACCCAACAAGCAGGCAGTCCTACTCTTAGTCATTTATTAAAAAAATAAATAAAACTATGTGCCCAAGGAAACTTTTATAATAATGTTGACAGCTTCTTTGTTCAGAAAGATCAGAAACTGGAAACATCTTAGCTACCCATCAGTAAATATACCATATGATATATTCATTCAATAGATAAAAATAAAAATAAATGAACTGCTGATACATGTAATAACATGGATAAATCACAATAAACATTGTATTGAGTGAAAGAATCTTACAAAGAGTTCATAACACAAAATACTATTTGTATAAATCCTACAATAGGCAAAAATAATGTGAAGTGGAAAAATTCTGAATTCCGTAGAGGAGTGGTAAGAATGAATTTTCTGTGGTGATAGTAAGTCTTTATCTTGATAGAGAGTTTGGTTCCCTTGTCTGTATGCATTTATTAATATGCAATGCAAGGCATATTCAAAAATTTTTCCATTTCATTGTATATAAAATTTATCTAAAAAATTAAAAGAAACATACACATTAACTTTTAAAATCATATGCATCCTAAAGCATTTGAGGGAAATGTACTGATGCCTACACATTACTGTGAAATGTATCAAAACATATTGGGCTGATGAATCAATAGAGGGCTGAATATATATATATCCAAGCAAACACACAACACTCTAACAAAAACAAATGAGGTATTGTTCTATCCACACTTCTCATTTCTTCCTCACTCTTCAATGCATTACAGTTGGGCTTCTGAGCTCATTATTTTGTGGAAACTGCTTTTTCTAAAAACCTATGACTGTTACTTTACATAGCAAAAGGGACTTTTCAAGTTTCTGGTCCTTGGAACAGGGAAACTATCCTGCATTATTTGGATACATACAATCTAAAATCTCTTGAACCCTTCAAATAGAGATGCTTTGTTAGGCTGAAGTCAGAGTGATGAGGCAGAAGAGAAAGCAAGAAGGATGAAGTGGGGGAAGATCATGACCCATTGCTGCTGGCTTTGAAGATGAAGGAGACCCCAAGCCATGGAAGGCAAATAGTTTCTATTCAGCATTAAAATGTGCATTTCAGCACTGATTGCACTTCTGTACAGTTTCTAGGAAAAGATCTGTCACCAAATTTTATAAGACTGGAGGCTAATTCTCAACAAAACCTCCAGCAAGGAATGTAGACCTGCTGCCATTTTAAGTTTAACATCATGAGAACTATATCAGACTTCTGACCTACAGAATCACAAGGTGACAAATTTGTGTTATTTTAAGCCTAAGTTTAGCAATTAATATGTCAACAATAGAAAACTAATATGCTTTTCTAGAGCTATAAACTTCAGAGTTTCAACAATCCCCTGTTCTTTCTTTTCTCTCTAGAGGTTTTCATATCTTCTTCTCTGGCTGGAACGCAGATATTTCTACTATATCTATTTCCATAGATACTTTCTACTAAAATTTAAAGTCTCATTTTAATCTCCCATATTTGATAGTTATTTTATGCACTATGAAGCCTTCCAATATTTTCTTCCATCAGAACACTTGTCATGCAGTATTACATTTTCTGTATTGCTGCTTGTCTTTCTCACTTGCCTGAGGCTATTTGAGGCAGGGATTGCACACCATTTATTATTTTCTCTTTCATTATAATTCCTGGCATAATGTATGCTCTTAGTGAATGTTTTTGAAATGAATGAGTACAAGTTTTTACAAACCAAATAAATTAGTTATTTGTTTAGATGTTTAGTATTTGATAAAGTTTATATGTACTTTGTCATTACTAAAGTCAATCAAACAAGTCAAACTGAAAATAAGGAGGAGTTATTTGTATAGCCTCCATTTTTTGTCTATCCAGTTTTCTAGCCAGAGACTGCCAGTCTTACAAGCCCAAACTTAACATTGCTATTGCTTATAATTAACATACTTTTAGTACTGGAAATTTCTTGCATACCTAGTTTAACTATTATACTATCTCTAAAATTATTGCTACAGTTTGGTACCAAGTGAATGACTATTTTGTTTCTGGAAAACCTACTAGTGAATTTGTACAAAATAATGACTGTCATACTATAAAAGTGAAAGGAAAATCCACATTTTAGGGACATGATATGTTGAAAGACAATAGTTGGGAATTTCCTGAATAAAAGACTATTTTGTAACATATTTTCTGTTAGGTCCACTGCAGTGGACCATAACATCATGAAGTCTTACAATAAACTCAAATAAATATTTAAAAATAGATATGCAATTGGGAGCATTATTGTTTTGTGGGATTTTATTTGTTTCAAATGACTTTTAAATTCAGCATCCCTATTAGTTTATAAAGATGTGATGGAGTGGAGAGTAGGAACATAATAGTTTACAAATACATTCATATTTGTCAACAATTGGCAAAAATGGGAGCAAGTCTATCAAAAATAACTTCAGAAATGTGCTTTAATGATTAAAAAGTATCTGCAGTGATTATATATTTCCAGATATGCCATGGCCCAAATGAAATGGTCAGTGCTTTAGATAGTTTTATAAATCTTGATTTTATCAATACATACAATTTTACATGTATGTAAATTTATAGGGAGGGAATTCATAGCGTTCATTAAGTGCTCAGATGATAAACGATTGAAGAAGATTAGAAACTACAGCACATCAAATCACTCTGCAAAATATATATTCCTAAGTCTATTCAGTGGGCTAATAATATGCTAGTATAAATGAAATGCTATTAAAATATAAATTTTAATAATGCTCCTGAACATAATCAATATCTCAGTTACTTCCTTATATATGTTAAAACAAATATCACTGAGTAGAATTTTTATGTTTTCTTGTTCTTTTTCCTATATCTTTATTGAAATAGTTAATAAATTAATCTTATCTGAAAACATAAAATGATATCTTTTGCCATTTTTCCTAAGTAATGTATCTTTGCAGTGACTTTCAGAGCTAAGGAAGGGTATTGGAAAATGAAATTTTTGTTACTGTTGTAAAATTTCTTTGATGCTTTGACCCCAATTTAGGAACTTTATGCTTTCAGACATCATAAATCATCACCAGGATGGCCTTCAGGAAGCTGAGCCTCATTTGCTGCTTTCATGGGTCATGCGAAATAAAGGCTTCCTCATCAGTGACAACCATATAGGAACAGGGAATGCATGTAGTACTTTAAATGTGCTCTATTTCAGTTTGCAAGAAAATAAAATGGAATATGCATGAAGGTAAGTAGATATAAAAGTAGTTTTTTAGATTTTTACCAACTCAAAATCAGAATGAGAAAATACCACCAACAGAACAAAATTGAATCAAAATTATTTAAAACAGACCATTTCTTGATAATAATCAATAAAACAGTTTGGTGGTATAAAGAAAGAAATGACTAATGTCTGAGAACTATCTTATAAAGACAAAGAAATATGGGTCAAGAAACAGCCTAAGTGAATCAACTATATCATATTGATTACTTGCCATGATGCTGAGGCAAAGATATATAAACTTTTAATTAGACAAATATGATTAGAAATACAGCCCTCACATTTTCCATGTATTGGAACTTTGGCAAATGAATAAACATCTCTAAGTCACACTTTACTTGGGTATAAATAGTAGTCTACTTCACATAGCTAGTTTTAAAATATTTATTGGTTTGCTGCGGGTACATTGTAGTATTTACAAAAGCTCTTACAATATATTAAATGTATCATACTTGAATATATTTCCTCCATCATTGTTCTTTGTCTCCCCTTCCGCATTCCTTTTATTAAGATTAAAAATAAGGAGTTTATAATGTAACTAGATTAGAACAAAAAAATAGGAGAAAAACTCTACAGCATTGGTATGGCAATAATTTTTGAAGAGATTTCCAATGCACAGGCAACAAAAGCAAAAACAGACAAATGGGATTGCATCAAACTAAAAGGTTTCTGCACAGAAAAGGAAAAAATTAACAATGAAAAACAAAACATACAGAATGAGAATATTTCCAATCCATATACATGGTAACAGTTTAAAAATTCATTAACAAAATAATTCATCACCATCACTATCCAGTCAAAAATGGGTAAAGGATCTTAAGCATAACAAGTAGAGAAAGTGCTAAAGCGTGGTTTCCATTAATTGAAAAAGTGCACACCTACAGCTATGAATTTGTATGACTAGAGTTGCGGTAGAGTAAATGTAATCAGTAATGATTAATTTTCAAGAAAATAGTACAGTAAATTATCTAGAAAGCATGAATTGTAAACATATCTGCTTTTGAAATATTTTTCTTGGCTCCCAGTATGGATTCCAGAAAAATTGTGGTATCATGAGGACACATAAGATTCAGACTTCTTCACTGTAGAGAGAAATGTACTAGAAATTATGAAGTGTGAGGAAATAAAGACTTCTGGATTAGAAGCCCGAGATAAAAATCAAGCCAGAAACTTTGAGAAATTTGGCAATTTAAATGCAGATGAAATCCAATTGAAGAGGAAAGTGAAATTTTGGCACACAGGGTATTTCTCACAATTAACTTGCGGCCTTGCAGGAAGAAAGGCAAAACATGGAATCCAAGAAAATCCAGGTCAAGATGAGAGTAATGAAAGCTAAAGAGGTCTTAAAATTTACAAAGAAAACTTCATTCAAATCATTCAAATCCTTTTATCTGCTATGAGTCAGCAGGATTTGTGATGCCTGTGGCATCAAGGTACAAGGTAACTGCAATGGACCAAACACAATTGTCAAAAAAAAAAAAATTATATCAAGCAGTGTTAAACAGCAAGGAGATCATTCAAGGTTACTTCAATAGTGTTGCAAGACCAGTTATCCAAAATAAACAATTAATCCAAAAGAACTCAGAAGCTTAACTATATCAAGGAAATAACATATAAAGGTAGGCAGATACAGCAGGCAAAAAAATATATATAAAAGAAACAAGAGTCAATAGATGACTATGAATCACAATGCACTAAATGAGACAAAAGACACTTTTATTTGATTTCTTATTCTACATTTTATATGTTTTTAAATTTTTATAAAATATTTTTATTAGCATGAATAGTACAAAGGGGTTTTATTTTGCTGTCTCCACATATGTATACAATGTACTTTGATCAAATTTACCTTCTGTATGACTCTTTTTCATTCCCCTAACTCTCATTTTAAACAATTTTAATGGTTTTGCTATTCTACTTTCATACATGTATATAAATATTTTGATCATATTCATCCCACTTTACCCTCTCTTTATACACTCCCTGCTCCCACTGATTTCTACTCCCCAACAGTTTCCATTTTACATTGGTGTTATTCTTTCTTTTTAGTTTTAGATTCCACATATGATAGAGAACAAGTGATATTTATCTTTCTCAGTCAGGCTGATTTTGCTTAACATGGTGATCTCAGGTTCTAATCATTTTCTTGGAAATGACATAATTTCATCTTTCTTTATGGTTGAATGACTCCTTTGTGTATATATACCACATTTTCTTTATTCATCACTTGATGGTCATGTAGGCTAATTCTTATAGTTTGGCTATTATGAATAGTACTACAACAAACATAGGTGTACAGAAATTTCTATTGTATGCTAATGTATATTCGTTCAGCTATATGAGCAGGAGTGGTATAGCAGGATTTTATGGTAGTGATTAGTATTCTGAGGAACCTCTATACTGCTTTTGATAGTGGCTGCACTAATTGACATTCCCACCAACAGTGTATAAGGGTTCCTTTTTCCTTCATCCTTGCCAGCATTTGTTTTGTTTGGTCAATTTCCATTCTGACAAGGGTAAGGTTGAATCTCAATGTCATTTTGATTTGCATTTTCTTTATGGCTAATGATGTTTAGTATTTCTTCATATATTTATTGGCCATTAGACTTCTTTGAAACTATCTACTCAATTCATTTGCCCATTTAATTATTGGATGGCTTGTTCTTTTGGTGTTTAATATTTGAGCACTTTATTTATTCTGCATATTAATCTGTTATCTAATGAATTACTGGTAAAAATTTGTCCCCTTTTGTAGGTTGTCTCTAGATTCTAGTAACTTTCCTTTGCTGTGCTTAAGCTTTTTAATTTGATGCAATTCCATTTTTCAATTACTGCTCTTATTTACTCCAAAATTGGAGTCCTTTTCAGAAAGTCCTTATTTATGCCCTGTCTTTAAGTATTTACCCTTTGTTTTCCTTTGGTAGTTTCAGTTTTTCAGGTTTTACACTAAGATCTTTGATTCATTTTGAATTATTTTTTGTGCAGTGTGAGAGACTGGGATCTAGTTTCAATCTTATACATTTGAGAATCCAGTTTTCCAAGCACTATTTGTTGAAGAGGCTGTCTTGTCTCCAATGCAGGCTTTTGAATCCTTGGCTAAAAATCAGATGGCATTATTTGTGTGGGTTATTCTGGATTTTCTACTCTATTACTTAGTGTATGTGTCTATTCTACTCACAGTCTGATGCTGTTCTTGTTATTATGGCTCTATAGTATAATTCAAAGTCCCATATTGTGATAGCATCAGCATTGCTCTTTTTGTTCAGGATTGATTTTGCTATTAGGAGTCTTTGTTCTTCCACATGAATTTTAGAATTGATTTTTCTATTTCTGTGAAGAATAACACTGAATTTTTGATGGGGATTGTATTATATCAATAGATTCCATTTGGTAGTACAGCCATTTTCACAATATTAATTCTGTCAATCCCTGACCATGGAAGGTCTTTCCATCTTCTAGTGTCTTCAGTTTCTTTAAGGTTTTTACTTTATTTTATTATTTATTTATTTAATGATATTTTCTTTGTGGTGCCAAGGATGAAACTCAAGCACTCACCCACTTGAGCCACTCCACGAGCCCTTTTTTCATTGGTTATTTCTACTTGTGCTTCTCCACATAACTGGGAGTGACAGGTATGTGCCATAATTCCATGCCATTGTTTGAGATGAGGTATCACGAATATTTTGCCTGAGATGGCCACAAACCACATCCTTCTGATCTCCAGCTCCCAAGAATCTAGGGTTATAGGCTTAATCTATTGCACCTGCTTTTTCCAAGATTTTACAGTTTTCATTTAGAGGTCTTTCTAAGGTATTTCTGTACTGCTTCATTCTCTCCTACTGCTCATTTACTTATCTAAGGAAATTCTTTCTTTCCATTATTTTCACAGTCACCTTTATCTTCCTCTTCTTTGTGTATCATTACTTTTAGTATCTTCTGCAATGCTCCTTTAGTGGCCATAAATTCCTTTAGGTTTTGTTTATCATGGAAGAGTTTTATTTCCTTTCCAATTATGAAGGATAACCTTGATACAATAAATAACCCAGGGTGGAAGTAAGTTTCTTTCAGGGCTGTACATCATTCCATGCCCTCTTTGTTTTTAAAGTTTCTGTTGAGAAACTTGCTAATTTTCTGATGGGTTGGCATTCATAAGTGACTTCACACTTCTCTCTTGCAACTTTCAATATTCTTTCCTTGTTCGGTATGCCTAATGTTTTAGCTATAACATGATGTGGGAAGGTTCTTTTTTGAACTTGTCTATTTAGAGTCCTAAAAGCCTCCTGTACCTGCATGGCTTTCACCTTCTCAAGATTTAGGAAGTTTTTTGCTATTAGTTACTAAATGTGCTTTCTATGCGTTTAGTTTGTACCTCTTCTTTTCCTTCTAGGGCCATAATTCATAGGTTTGGACTCAGAAGTCTTGCTTGCTTGATTCACACTTCCTTTTTTAAAAAATTTATCTGAATTTTTTTATACAGCTACCTTGTCTTTGGGTCCTGATATTCTGTTTTCCCTTTTATCCAGTCAACTAAAGAGGCTTTTTTTTTTTTTTTTTGCAGCACTTTACCACTTGAGCCACTCCACCAACCCTCTAAAGAGGCTTTGAGACAACTTTCTTATTTGACTTATTAGGTTTTTCATTCCCAGAAGCACAACTTGATTTTTTTCAGAATTTCTATATCTTTATGAGTTCTTCCTTCATGTTCTGCATTGTTTTCTTTATTTTATTTATACCTTTATTTGAGTTCTCTTGGAATTCTATCAGGCATTTGCTTCTGTTCTCTTTGATTTAATTGGTTGGATTAAAAATTCTCTGAGATTTCATACACTTCATTGTTAGTATTTGTGACTATAGGGTTGTTGAGTTTTGGTGCAGTCATGTTACCTTGCTTTTTCATATTTCATTTCTGTTTTGGAAATGGTACCTCTGAAGCCAAGGCATTGGTGGTTCTCAGTTTTCAGTCAAGACAGTGTAGTGGCAGGGTTAAAGTGCTATTTCTTACCACTGGCTGGGGATATTGGGGTCAGTATTCAGGCATTCACCCATGTGCTCATGGCAACAGACCCAAACTCTAGCATGGCTCAGATTGAGGAGTTTCTTTAGAAACTCTCCTTCTGGGGTGCTTTCCCTATAGATTCAGTTCTTTGTATACTAGAAGCCACTGCTGGCTGCAGATAGCTTGATAACCTACAGGCTGGGCAGATCATCCTTATTCCAAAAGTCTACCAGTTTGTGTCTCCAAGGCCATCAAGCATCCAAGCCTGGGTTTGTCACTGGAATGCATCAGAGAGTGTGACAGGGGGTTGCAAACAGAACACAGAGTTCTGTACTGATAGTAGGAAAACTAAGAAACTGTGGTATTCTGCTTTCTGGTCTCAGTGCTTTCAGACTCTACTTAGCAATTCAGCTTCCTATAGGAGAGGGAGAAAGCTGAAGAAATCATATGACTTGGAAAGTATGAACTTCCAGCTCTCAGACCTGCCTGGCAACAAGCACACAACAGGAGTCAGTTCTTAGAGGCAGATCTCAGTTCTTTTGGTCCACACCCAACAGTTCACCTCCCTTTAGGAGTTGGAGACAGTGGAAACCATATGATTCAGATTCTGGGCTTTGAGCTAAGACCCACCTGGATGTCAACACATGTAGCCAGGAGGCAGGAACTGGAGGTTGAGGACTATGGCAGCCATGCACTTGGTGTTCTGTTTCCGCTATGACATTCAAGCAATAGGACTTGCTCCTGGCCAGGGAGGGCATTGCATCTGACCACTGGGCCCTTCACTGTCAGACCTTCTTAATGTTTGAATTTCTCTGCAGAATCAATTCAGATGCTCTCTGTCTCCTCTACTAACTCTTGTGACCATCTCCCACCTAAACACTGTAGTAGGGTGCCCCAAGATTCCTTAGCTGTGATTATTCTTTGTTTGCAAGCCCCCACAAGGCTCGGTCTTGAATGACTTACTCTTTCTCAAGATAACACCATGCTATAGCTCTCTGTGATAAGTGGATCTTTCATCTCTAAACTAGCCACTCACACTGGAGCATTGATTTACCAAATCCCTGATTGCGGGAGGTATAGGATTATTCTGCTGCTAGAATTATCAATCTGTTGCCAGGGATGGCTGGTTTACCTTGTGATTCCATCTTCAGTTTTGCCCCACCTCCTAGGGAGGTAGCAATGTGGCTCGGGACTATTTTCTGCTTTTCTCTCTCACCTTTCTGTTTTTCCATGTTTCAGCTGTCCTCTTACCTCTTTCCTGATTCCTGATGCTTTTCCTCTCCTCTCCTAAGAATATCATCTCTCCTTTGTTCCCTGACTCAGCTCACTCATGAAGTCAAAACAGAGGATGCTTCTAATCCTACAATAGATATATAATAATAAAAGACATCCAAATTACAAATTAAGATGCTAACTTGTCCCTGTGTATGGATTCCATGTCCTTATCTGGAGACAATTCTGAAGATTACATCCAATAAAAGTTAGAATAAGTGAATTTAGTAAATTTGAAGGGTCCAAAAGCAGCATATAAAAATCAGTGGCATTTCTGTACAAACAAAGTAAATAAAAATCAAGAAACCAGTAGTTATATTTAGAAGCTATAAAAAACAAAATATTGCAAACATGGTGTTTCACACCTTCAATCCCTGCTATTTGGGAAGCAGAGGTATGAGAACCTCAAACTTGAGGGCAGCCTAGACAAAGTTAATGAAACTCTATCTCAAATTCAAAATACAAAGAAAAGGGCTAGGGTACTGGATCAAGGAAAAGTGCTTGCCTAGCATGCATGAGGTCCTGAGTTCAATACTCAGTACTGCAAACACACAAAATAAAAAAAATATATAAAACTAATAAGAAGGGAATTATTGTGGCTATTTATGCCAATGTAAATAAAAAATAAATCTGGGTGAAAATGTCCATTAATAGTGAGAAGAGATAAAGTTTCAGTAGCCAATATTATATTCACTGCTCTTTTGTGTTTAATTTGAAATCAAAGTGAACTGATATTAAATAAAGTTTAAAATTCAGCTCCTTTTATCCTAGCTACATTTCAAGTACTTACGGGTTTTTTATCACTAGTGACTTCCATTGAGAGTATTGTAGAAGAATGCGTCCATTAGTACAGAAGGTTCTACTAGACAACACTGTCATAAATGCATTTCTCTATCCCTGATATATAATGTAGGAAAAATGCAAGTAGAAACTCTTCAATTATTGCTGTAAAATATATTTAAAGTACCAGCTATACTGGCAGTAGTGATAAATAACTATAAGACAGATGTCATCCTTGCTGATTTGAAATGTTGGGTAGAAAAATATATCCTAAGACAGTTAACAGATTTGTCATTCCCACTTCCATATTTTAAGAGTCATATATCTTATAACATAAATACAATCTAAAATGAAGAAAGGCTGTTGACGACATTATTTTTGCTGCTATGCAACAAATAATATAGAAGAAGAAAATTAGAGGAGATAAACCAATTGGGATTATAACACATACATACATGGAAACATCACAAGGAAACTGAAGCAAAAATGATATGCTTTTCTTTTTTTTCTTCTACAAAATCAGAGAACAGAGAAGAAGAGGACAGAACAAGTCCTGAATGGGGGAGGGGAATTGGCACCAGTGGGACAGGGGAGGTGGAGGAGAAAGGGTGTAGGAGGGTGAATACAGTGCAAAAAATGTGTACACATGTATGTTAATGCAAAAATGATACCTGTTGAAACGACTCCAGGGGGCAGGGGGATGAAGAAGAGCTGGTGGAGGCAGTGAATTCCGGTATCTTTGATACATTCTAAGAACCTTTGTAAATGCCACAGTGTAACCCCTACCCAGACAACAATATAGGAAAAAAAATAAAATAAAATCGTGTGAAAAAATAGACTCTTGAAAATGTGAAACTCTCCTAAACAATTTGAACAATAATGACACAAGTACATGTTACATGACACTTAGAAAATACCCCTTCTTACAGCATCCAATCCAGAACAAATCCCAATATCCTTGAACATCTTCAGAATCATGTTACTCAAATGGTAAAATAAGTTCTTGCTCATACACTTTTATTAAGATATCCCTGACTCCCTGGAGTGTGTGTTTCTCTTGTAATGAGGAACAAACTCAAGTTTGTAAAACTACAAGTATGTCCCTCATGCTCATTGCTGAAAGGCATTAACGATATATTTACATATGAACCATGTGTATGTATATGTATATATATTAATATATACATATAAATATATACATGCATATATACATATAAGTATATATGTATATATACATATAATTATAACACCTTGCATTATATTTTACATTAATATTTTACTTTGAAATTATTTTAAAAATAACATAATTTGTACTTTGAGTTTAACTCAATTTCCATAAACAAATACCATTGATTTTTGAAATAAAAATTTTAATATATCTATGTTGAAATTCCAATAAAGATGTTACTGAGCACCATAATTAACCACAGAATTATGTACATACAAAAGCAGTTTCTTTTGACCCAAAATGCTTTGCATAGTTTGGGGTTCTATTGTTTGGGGTTTTTTTGTTTATTAGCCTACATTAATTGTACAAAGGAGGTTCATATTAATATTTTCATACATACATATAATGTAGTTTGATCAAATTCACCCCTCTGTTTTTTAAGGATACTATGAATCCTTTCACCAATGCTATCTGTTGTATTTTATAGTTTATACAAACAAAATATGTACTAGTCATATATTTTGTTGACTGCTACTTCTACTAGCTTTATCTTATTTAAAATAACCCTTTTTTGTGCTTCTACTTCTGAAATTATGTAAAAATAATTTTATTATGACCATTTTTGCAAGCAGTGTTAAATCTATTTTGTTTGAATATTGATTATAAGTAAAATTAAAGAAATATTTTCCTTTGGTTAAGAGTTTTAGAATGCTATTACTTAAGAAAGTAGGTATTTGGTCACACAGGAGTCATTTCAAAATAAGTCATCCATGGGATTTTTTTTTTCATTTTTTATTAGAATTTATTCATTGAACAGAGGGCCTTCATTTTGACAATATCAAATAGGCTTAGATTGTACATTGGGTCATCCATGGGAATTTTAAAATGTGATAGGCACATACAAATTTTCAAAATAAATAAGAATACCTCTAATAATTTTAGTACATAGTCAGGATATAAACATTGAACACATACAAATGCACAGATGTATTTATTTAAGACACATTTTGATGACAACTATATTTACTTTCAGAAGTTTGATTGCTTTAAGCACCTGAGGTGTTTTTATTCTTCAGACGAGTTTTAGTGTTCATGATTAACAAAATGTAGTATCAATAGCTATGAAATTAAGTAAATAAGGAAATATTCATAAATTGAAAGTAATTGGATCCTTGTAAGGCACCAGTGTCTTATGCCTATAATCGTAGCTGCTAAAGAGGCAGAGACTTGGAGAAGCACGGTGCAAAGCCAGCCCAGGCAAATAGTTCTCAAGACTCTATTTTGAAAAGACCTCAAAAAAAACGAAAAGGAGAAAAAAAAAAAGTGGAGTACTGGTATGGAATGGTTGAAGGTGTAGGCCCTGAGTTCAAGCCCTAGTACCACCAAAAAAAAAAAAGAGAGAGTAAAAAGGAATTGGATCTTTGCCTCAGGGAGATAATTAAGATTCTAACTTAAGTGGTGGTGTCTTCAGGTAGAATCTTGTTGAGATATGACTGAGATTTAGTAGACAAATTAAAGGATTTCTCCATTTAAAAATTTCTGTCTACAAAATCAAAGGAGGTCACAACAGGTTCTGCAGGGATAGAAGTTGGGGAGAGGGAGTGGGAAGGAGTAGGAGGGGGGAGGTGGCAGGGAAAGGGGGTAGGAGGAAGAATATGGTGAAAATAATGTGTACACATGTATGTAAATACAAAAATAAAACCTGTTGAAACTGTTCTAGGAATGGGGGAGGAGGATAAAAAAAAGGGGTGGAGGGGGGAATTCAAATATGATAATTTGATACCTTTGTAAATGGCACAATGTACCCCCACCCAGAACAACAATAAAGGGAAAAAAATTCTGTCTTGTGCTAGGAATATGATTGAGTGGTAACACATTTGCCTTGGGTGTGTAGAGCTGTAAAAATAAAATGAAAGCTTTTGTATTATATCATTTAATATATTATTTCAATTAGAAAAAATTCAGTGTAGGGACTCAGGTTACATCAGTATGAATTTTCCAGTTAAAAATTATATCACCATGGCAAGTTACTTTCTGTATCTTGCCTTCAACACCTACTTGTTACTTATACTAACAATGACTATGTCTTTGAGTGAATTGAATATGTCTAAAGCATTTAGAACGCTGGGACACAGAAGACCTTGCATATAAGAGTCATGTTTTAATTTCTGTTTTTTACATGAAAATGGGAGTGGAAAAGGAATTGAAAATGTACCTGATTGGAATGTTAATTAAATGGTATTTTATTGTCATTTAATTTAACAGTCCAATCAAAAAGTTTAAATATTAAGCAAATAGGAAGTGATTAAATTAAAATGCAGTTAACAAAATAATTTCTTGTTAATTTAGTTATAAAACTTTTTGCTTTGCATGAAAAATAGTTTAAATTAATTACTTCTAATATTTGTGTTCATTTGTGTATGTATATCTTAACAAATCAAACCCAACATTTTCCCATTAAAATTTTTCAGTTTTATGTGGAGAGTTGATTATGGTAAGCCTATGAGAACTGGATACAAGCAAGGAGAGATGCAGCTTACCTGCTTTTCCTAGATTGACACAGCCCTGGAAGAAGAACAGCTGTGTCTCCTAAGTAGTTTGTGTTCAGAGAAGCAGGAACACAGGTTTCTCCTGTTACAATGTCATGCCCCTCCCTGAGAGCCACAGCTCCACCCTGTTTAACATCCCTGAAAAAGGACATGGGGCTTTTTGCCTTTGGCTTTTACCTTGGGCTTTTGCCTTTGGCTTTGGCTTTGGCTTGGGTTTTTCCACTTTTGGCTTTTTGGTGTGGGAAGCTTTTGGAAGGTAAAAGAATTACTGAAGAGAAAAGAATGGCTAAAGAGGGATTGATAGAAAGTCTGCACCTAGAACTTTAAAATAGATCTTAGAAAAACTAAGTTAAAGAAAGAACTTTAACGTAGACTTTAGAAAAGCTAAGCTAAAGAAAGAACTTTAACATAGGCCTTAGAAAAGCTAAGCTAAAGAAAAGCCAAAGAAAGAACTTTACAGTGTAAGCCTAAGGAATAAGACTTTAAGAGTTATACATATTCAGATTTTAGGCACAGCTGCTGTTTGCCAGTCTAAGCACCAAGGCTTTATGAAAGCTAAAGAGAGATGGGACAGTGCAAGCCTGGAGGCAAAAGACTTTAAGAGCGATTAAGTTAAAGAACAGCTAAAAGAAAACATGGGACAGAGCGAGTCTTAGGAGAGAGGTTTTAAGCAACGTTTTAAAGGCTTTAGAAGCAGGGTTTTAAAGAACAACAAGGAGTAAGGCCCTAAAGAGTAAGATAGAGAAAAGAGGTAATGAGGGTTATGCGTCTCCACCCGAGTGCCCACTACACCTGATCCCGCTTTCTGCCTGTCTATCCTGTGTCTTCTCTGAATCTCCAGTTGCCCCAGTTAGGTTCAGTAATAAGCAGGAGTGAGAGAGAAAGCTCACTCCAACAAAGGAGGGAGGGAGAAAACAGCACCCCTCCAGTTTTACCTATATTATGGCTTATTGTTTCTAATTTTTCAATTTTGTACCTTTGTACAATATATGATAAAAATCAATGTGTGCAGTAGAAACTTCACTGTTGCTATGTGTAATATAAAAGTAAGTTACATAAGCATTCAGTACTATTTGTAAAGCAAATAGTCTCATTACATAATAAAGATTGCTATGGATCTATATAATATCACCTCTTATTTGTGGAAATTATTTTTTCCTTTTGGTACCGAAGTTTGAACTTATGGCTCCACACTTGTTAGGCAGGCACTCTACAATTTGTGCCATGCCTCCAGCCCTTAGTAGAACTTTCAACAAAATGAAATCCACCACTCATTATAATTTAATATTGTATTATGCATAAAATAGATGATATAAGACAGATTGATAGAATCAGAACTTGGCCTATAAAAAATTCTATTCTGGTAGATAGTAACATTTAACTTAACCTATGACATTATTATGATGACTTATGTTTTAACATTCTATCTTTTTATCTTTTGAAAATACTGTGAATGGTTAAAAAAGGCTACAACTTTTAAGTATTTCTATATTCTACAAGACCATTTATTCAAAAAATAGTAATTAAGGTAGTTTTTTACAACATTTCTTTAAAGGTTATGAAAATGTGTCGAGATTTTGACAGGTAATATATTAAGCTAATATTTTAATTAAATTTTATCCATTTCAACACGCACTTGGGAGCTTTATAAAAGAAATAAATGTATTTAAACATGGAAATAAGTGTTATTTACAAATACTTGTAACAATAGCTAAACATTAAGTGTATTTTTAATGGCATAACTAATTATTACTAATTACATAATTTACACTTTGAAATTTGATTGTGTATAAACCCAACTTTATATGTTGAAAAGCATTCAAATGCAAATATCCTGACAATAAATATAGAATTTTTCACAAAATGTGTAAAATTATAAATTGAACTTTCAAAAAGTTTTAGTACAGTTAGAAATTATTTAACTAATATAGTCTTAACAATATTAAAATATTAAAAAGTTTATTTAAAAAGATAATTTTAAAATAGCATTAAAATTATGATTAATGTTCTTAAATAATAATATGCATATCTTCTTTTATGGTAGTACTAGGGTTTGAACTCAGGACTTTGTGCTTGCTAGGCAGGAGCTATACTGCTTTAGCCATGCTTGCAGTCCTATCAATTCTATAATATGTGTATTCTTGCATTAATTTTTGCTGAGACAACAGGTATAGAAAGCCAAAGGGCATAGCAGGCTGTTTCCTGGAATTTATATCACAAGATTTAAAGGAGAATTGCATTACTTCAGATTAAAGTAAGCATGAACATATTATGAGCTCAAATTTGAAAATTGTCATAACACTTAGGATAAAATTATAATCTTTATTGCTAAGTTAAATAATACCAATAACCAGGTCTCATCATGCCTTTGATTTTTAGGAAACTATTGTTGTTCTTTACTATTTCTTTGGTAACATTATTCATAGTAGTTATGCTATGGAAACAGCCAAGATGCCCCACTACTGATGAATAGATTAAGAAAATGTAGTATTCAAATACAATGGAATTTTATTCAGCCATAAAGAAAAATGAAATTTTTTCATTTGCAGATAAATGGATGGAACTGGAGAGCATCATCTTAAGTGAAATTAGCCAGGCTCAGAAAACCAAAGGCCCTCATATGTGAAATATAGAATGAGTACAAATACAAGCAATATTATGAAAAACAGGTTACACTAAATAGAGGTCATATATGAGCGAGAGGGAGGGTAAAAGAAGGAAGTTAAGAAGGCGAATGTGGTGGATATACTTCTATATAAGTATGAATATAGAATTTTTAAACCTGTTGAAATCACCATAATAAAGGAACTAAGGTGAAAAGGAGAAAAATAGAGGGGATGAACCAATTCTGGTTGTAATACATACATACATGTATATATATGGTAATGTCACAATGAAACACCCTGTATAGCTATCTTAAACAAACAAACCAAATGCCTTTTTTTTTTTTTTTTTTTTTTTTTACAAAAATGGAAAACAGAAAGGCAAAATAGGTCCTGTTTGGAAGGTGGATACCAGTGAGTGGGATACAGGAAAGGGGTTTGGAAAGTGAATATTCTGCATGTAAATAGAAAAATGAGACCTGTTGAAACTACTCCAGGAATAGGGAGAGGATAATGGCGAATGATGGAGGATGTGAATTCAACTATGATATACTGTAGGAACTTGTGTAAATGTCACAATGTACCCTCAGTACAACAAAAATAAAAATAAAGTCCAAAAATTTAATAAATATTATATTCTTTCTTTCTCAGTTGCATGTGTTTATAAAGCCATTGCTCTTGTTGGATGGTATTAAGAGTAGCTTTTCATTACTGTATATTTTCAATAAATAAACATATTTGGTCATGAACAGATTGGGAATTCCATCATGAATATGTCCCACTCCCTTTTCCCAGGGAAGCTTGTAATAACATAACTGAGTCTACAGAATTACGAACTGCTTTACAAATGCATTTTTATTTAGTGGCTTTGCTTATATATTCAAATAAATATGCATCAAATAGGAGAAATTCCTTACCACATTACAGTGATGGAGTAATTTGTAAATATAGCATACAATTTGTACAAATATCAGAGATTTTTCTGTCAAATTAATACATTTTGAAGAGTTAAGGGTTTAAAGTATCTGAGTTTCAGCTATTAATATTTATGCCCTTGAATACAGGAAACTCTCAAAACTTTTCATAAGTATCTGAAAAATAAATTTTGTGGCATGAGTTAGAAGTAGATACTCAAATTCAATAAAGGAGAAACTGACTCCATGTCATTTACCATTAATTTCAGTATCACAATTCCAACACCACAGGATATCTCCTCAGTGTTTGGGTTGTAGATTTGTAAAACTCCACACCAAGTCCAGCAAACTATGGTCCCTAAGCAAAAATCTAGTACATGGCTTGCTGAATGGCCTGTGACCTGAGAATGGTTTTTATGTTTTAAAATGATTTAAAGAAAAATTTGAAAGAAAAATGTTTCATCCATGTGAAAATATATGAAATTCAATTTTCAGTATCTATAAATATTTATCTTCAATTGTTCATTGTCTGTGGCTGCTTGTATAGCAGCAGAGTTGAACAGTTGGAACCATATGGACCACCAGCTTAAATATTTCTCATCTGGCCCTTTATGGAAAATGATTACCAGCCCCTACTCTAGATTTTCTCTTAGTAGACATTTGTTCTTAAAGTCTGTGGGTTTTATTTCACCATATGCTTCCTCTTGGATCTGGAACTTGGTGTTTTGCACAAGTATATTTTACTTATGCTATCTTAAACAACCAAAAATGTCATGTTTTCTTCTTTTTTTCTTATACAAAATTGGAGAACAGGAGGGCAGAACAGGTCCCACCTGGGGGATTGGTAATGGTGGGAGGGTGGAGGAGGTGGGGAAATGGTACAAGAGGGTGAATATGGTGCAAATACTGTGTACACATCTATGCAAATGGAAAAATGATATCTTTTGAAATTGTTCAGGAATTGGAGGGTACAAGGAAATGCAGGAGAACAGTGGAGGGGGTGAATTCAAGTACGAAATATTCGATGTAAGAACCTTTGTAAATGCCACAATGTATCCCCACACAGTATAACAATAAAAAGAGTGAAAAAAACTTTTGTAAATGCCACAATGTACTTCCAGTACAACAAAAAAGAAAAAAGAAGAAAAACTATTTAACTTATTCAAACACTTCTGGGATTTTCTGATTAAGACTTTCATGATTTTCTACTCAAAACTTAATTAATTCAATGTATTTTCTCTAGTATGCCATTGCTACAACTAAACAAGTACAGATTGACTAAGCAATTATTTTTGTATTCTTAAAATGTTTTTATGTAAAAAATGTTTTTATGTAAGTAACTTTTCTGGGGTTCTTCTAATTTTATATAAATATAAATAATTTTCTATCATGAAGACAGTTGTATTTAAATTGTATAGCCATGACCAAATATAATATTATTTAAATGGCATCACAATTTTCTTTAACTCAAAACCAGACTGGATCAATTTTCAAGTAACATTTTTTATGCTCACTCACAATTCTTTTTTTCATTTTTTTTTCCTTTATTGTGCTGCATGGGGGTACATTGTGGCATTTACAAAGGTACTTACAATTTATCAAATATATCATACTTGAATCATTAAATAGTACAAGGAAGACAATTTCATAGATATTTGCAGTGTACTTTGAAAGAGTTTACCCTCATCATTATTTCTCTCTAATTCTCTTCATTCCCTCCTCGCCCCTTTTCAAAGAGTACTAAAATCTGTGTAGGAAAAAAGCACATGGAAATCTGCTGAATAGTAGGAGATGTGGGGAAATGATAAGAAAGAGTAATAGAGAGGGTTTGACCTACTAAAGGATGATATATTCATTGGTAAAATGCAGTGGTGAAATCCCTTTGAGCAATGAACATATACTTACATAATGAAAGACAGGAATGTAAAACTAGACCTGTTAGAGGGAGGGTATTAATGGGAGGGGGGTAAAGAAAGGGTAAAGGAGAGTGAAAATGGTGGGTGTACATTATATATACATGTGGAGATAGAACATTGAAACCTCTCAAAATCATTTTTACCAGTGGGAGGGAATGATGAGGAGATTGACGGTGGGGATGAATCTAACCAACCTACATTGTAAGCATGTGGTGGTGGAAATGACACAATGAAAGCCCCTGTACAACTAGGATACACTAATAAAGCTGTTTGGAAAATAAAAAATAAATCTTAAATGTCATTACACATTTTTTTATTCATTTATTCACATGTATATATACCAGATTCCTCTGGCTAAGCACAGTTAAAATCCCTGGACATTATTTACATAACAAACTAAAAACAATGCTGAATGATAATAAAAAATGGCAGAATGCCTAAGGAATGCAAAATCCAAATAGTATCATGGTAGTGAACTCCCTGGATTTTTTTTTTTTCTTTTTTGCTTCATGATTTGGAGCTAAAGAAGCTGACAATATAGAAGCACTAATGGGCACAAGTAAGAAAAGCTCTCTCTAGACATGGAATTAGGAAAGAGATAGCCTAGAAAGAGAGATCTTTTAGCCAAACACTTTCTGGCCAAACACTACAGAAAAACTGTGGCTCCATTTCCCTGCCACCTGAATAAGCCTAGGTTTCCACATCAGATTCTAAGGGTTCAGACATTTGCCTCTAGTTTGATAGTGTTTGAGACGGAAGAAAAGAAAGCAGTTCTTTCCATCTCGACAAGCAATGAGGGGCCCTCTCTTGTCAAATAAGTCAGTGGAGACCAGATGGAGAGACAAAGGAATGTCACCTGTCTACAGAAGTTAACAAGATGTCCCCTGCTCCAAGAGGGTTGTCAGAAGTCTGTAGGACAGTCAGGATTTTAACATCTCCAAACAGGAAAATACTGGCTTCCTCTGCTCTCTTGCTCCCATAGTGCCAGTGAAGGTCACCTGGGGAGGAGTGATGAGACATTCCTCCTGCTATCAGCCAAGGAAGATATCAGTGGAGTTCTAATGGAGACCTAAAAATCAGACCCTTACCCAAAATTGACAAGAAGTCCCAAATTGCCTTTAGGTGTCAATAGAAACTGAATTGTATCCCCAATATCTATCCCACCTACCAGAATGAGGTAGCTCCTCTTCCTTTCCCTGCTGGAACAGTGTTAGACGAAGACAGCTCAAATGCTGGTATAAAAAATATACAGAAATGCCTTAAAATGTTAAAGGAACTAAAGAAACTGACAGTAGAATGTCATAGCAAAACTCAAGAAAACCTCCCATGAAATGAAAAAACACAGCCAGAAGATGCCAACAAACTTGGGCACTGATGGCTCACATGTGTAATCCTGTTTACTTGGGAGACTAAAATGAGGAGGATCATGGTTCGAGGTAATCCTGAACAAAAAAGTTTGTGAGATTCCATCTCAGCTGTAAAAGGCTGGGTGTGGTGGTGTACACCTGATATTCCAGCTGTGGTGGAAAGCCTAAAATAGGAAGATGAAGATTCAGACTAATCCAGGGAAAAAAGTAAGACCCTATCTCCAAATAATCAGAGGAAAAAGGTTTGGAAGCTGATTCAAGTGGTAGATTGTCTGCCTAGCAAGCATAATCCCTAAATTCAAGCCACAGCAGTACAAAAAAGAAAAATAGATGTCAACAGAAAGAAGACGCTACTGTTAGAATTGTCTGTAATAAAATTTTCAAGGGCAATTACAAACTTGAAATGACTGAAAAAAATAGAAAGCCAGACCAAAAAAATAGAACATCTAAGTAAAGAAATGGAAGATATGAAAAAAGCCAAGTGGTAACTTTAAAATGAAAATGCAAAAAGAAAATGTAAAACTCAATGGATAAGTTCAAAGACAGAATGGAAGGAGCAAGAGGAAATAATTTGCAAACTGGAAGATATAATAATAAAAGTTGTACTTTTTACTGAAGAATGATGTTAGAACTCAAGATCTGTGTGCTAATCGTGTTCCTCAGATGGGGTGTTGGTGTTGGAGAAAAAAAATCTTGGCAGGAAAGAATACATATACTTACATATTTATAAGTATTTGTATTATCTTGTCATCTGTGTATTAAGTTAAAAACAGCCCATTCTCACAATTTGAAATCTAATCAATTACCACATGGATTGTTCTAACTTCCTCCCCTTGCTATTCTATAAATCACAATTCAAGAATTAGAGACTGTCCCCTATTACCTGTCATCCATTTCTTGATCATTCAACTACAATATGCATGTATGGTAGTTTCTTTATTAACCTACAAAACATGGAATAAAACTCTACTAGAGTACGGTTTTTGTGGGCAGTTCATTTAATCTTATAGATTCACTTATTTGAAAGCAATTTAGGTTATCACTTTATTACTCCACCCCTTTCAGCAAAATTTTTCCATACATGTGGTACATGTAAATTAATTTGTCAAATTCAGCCTTCTCTCGTATAATTTCTTCAACTGGAATAATGATTTTCTTTAAAAATTTGCTTACAGTTTATTCTTTGTTCTGTAAAGTATTATGGGTCTTAATAAATGTTTAATGTCTTATATTTATAACATATAAATATACATATAAAAACATATTTCATCCCCATAATATTGTGTATGCTTGTCTTATCCATACCTAACCCTGTCCATGTCACATGCTGACACCAATAATCTTGATATTTTATTTTTAGTTTTATCTTTTCTAGAATGTCATATAACTAGAGAAATACAATATATAGCCCTTTTATTCTTTCCCTTAGCAGTGTTATTTCCTGCTTATTTTCAGAGCCTTCTTTTACTGCTTTTTCTGCTTTTTGTTTTCCATTTTTGCTAGGATATATTGATTTTACATGGGGCGATTCATTGTGACAATTCCAAATAGCCTTATATTGTACATTAGTTAGATTGTCCCCAACATCTCCCTCCATCAAAACCCACCCCACCCACTTAAAGCAATTATAAAAGGTTTTATCATTCAATTTCATATATGTATATGAAGCCCATCAACCATGGTTATGCTTCATTAATTTGATATTTATATGATTCTATTTTATTTCTTATCTTGGTGTATCAATTATGATTTTAAAAATGTAATTGTTGAAAACCACTTGTTTTCCCTCATATGTGGAATATAGACCTAATACAAATACAGCAATATTTTATTTCTTATCTTGGTGTATCAATTATGATTTTAAAAATGTAATTGTTGAAAACCACTTGTTTTCCTTCATATGTGGAATATAGACCTAATACAAATACAGCAATATTATAAAAAACAGGTCGCATTAAGGGAAAGTCACATATGGGGGGGGGGGTAAAAGAAGGAAGTTAAGAAGGTGAATATGGTTGATATACTCTCCATACAAGAATGAATATAGAATTTTTAAACCTGTTGAAACCACCATAAGAAAGGGACTAAGGTAGAAAGGAGAAAAGCAGAGAGGATGAAGCAATTTGGGCTGTAATCCATATATACATGGAAGTGCCACAAGGAAATGCCTATGTAGTTATCTTAAGCAACAAAAATGACTATTTTTTTTTCCTTTTCAAAATCAAGAGAACAAGAGGGTGGAACACATCCTACTTGGGGATTTGATTTCTTTCCTTTTCCTCCCTTTCTTCCCTCCTTTCTTTTTTCTGCTTGGGAAGTTTGGTACCAGTGGGAGGAGGAAGGAGGTGGAGAAAGGGCATGGGAGGGTGAATATAGTGCAAATATTGTGTACACACACACATATGTAAATGTGAAAATGAGAGCTGTTGAAACTGTTTCAGGAATCAGGGGAAAGGGGAATGAAAGAGAATGGTGCAGGGAGTGAATTAAAGTATGATACACTTAATATATTGTAAGAACTTTTGTAAATGCCACAATGTACCCCAACTCAGCAAAACAATAAAAAAGTAGCAAAAAAAGTACAAAAATATTCCTTTATGCTACAAAAAATTTTTTAAATATAACTGTTGTAGTGGAATGTACACTATAATTTTTTAGCGAATCTAAATTCACGCTGAGGTAGTGCTATTCTTCTTCACATGTAATATAAAATATTCCCAATTATTCCTGTTCATCTCTTGAGACATTACTGTCCTTCACTTCACTATCATATGCTATAATCACTCAATATATTGTAACTAGTGATACTTTAAATAATTATTTTAGGTGAATTAGAAAACATAAGGAATATATACTTCATTTGGTCCTTCCCCAATTCTCTTCTTTAAATAAATTCAAGTTTCTGGCCTATATAATGTTCTTTCTACCTGAAGAAGAAATTTTTTTTGGCTCTACTGCAATTTGAAGTCATATCCTCATGCTTGCTAGGCAGGTGCTGTACACTTGAGTTATGTCCCCAGTTCTGAATATTAACATTCTTCAAAGGCAGACCTACTGGCAATAAATTCTCTCAATGATTTTTGTTGGAAAAATATTTGTTTTTCTTTTGTTTTTTTTTTTTTTCAATAAAAATACTCCTTGACACAGAATTCTAGGTTGGTGGGATTTTTTCAAAATTTTTAAATATTTCACTGTACTACTTCCTTTTATGCTTGATTGCTGACAAAAAGCCCACTGTAATTCTTTTCATTGTCCTTCATAAGTTAGATTTTCCCCTATATTGTTTAAAGATTTTCTTTTTCTCTTTGATTTCTTTCCCTTTCCTCCTTTCCTTTCCTCTTTCTTCCTTCACAGTCACTATTGAAAACAGATCGTTTATAAAAAAAAATAATAGCCTGAAAACTAAATTTAAGGAAAAAAAATCTAAACATGCAATTGAACTGTAGGCATTTATTCTAGAGAAAGAAAAATTTGTTTCTCATAAAAAAGTTATATGCAAATGTTCATAGTAGCTTTATTCATGAAAATTCCAAAGTGAAAACAATCTAGATGTCCTTCAGAAGGGAAACAGCTAAGCAATCTGCCATGGGATATACCCAGCAATAAAAAGTACCTAGTAATACATGGAAAAAGGAAAACTTGGATCAATCTCCAGAGAATGATACTGAGTGATTAAATCTAATACCAAAAGGTCCAACACTGAACAATTACAATTACACAATATTCTGAGGATGACAAAATTATGTAAATGGAGTTTAGTGTTTACCAGGGATAGAGAAGGAAAAGAATGCAGGAGGGAAGTAGAAGTGACTACAAAAGGGGAACAGGTGATATCCTTCTTGTGTCAATTCATGTCAAAGTTTTGATGGCATAAATGTCAAAAGCATGGTTGTAACATTGCACTATAGTTTTCCCCACAGGGAGAAACTGAGTAAGGGCACACAGGATATATCTTATTATTTCTTACAATTTCATTTTAATCTACTATTATCACAAAATAGTTTAATTTAAATAATACAGTGAATCTTTAGTTAAAATATTATATATTATAAACACTAAGATAGATAAAAATCTGATAAATATATTTTCTAACAAGTGGGTATAATAAGCACTTCTTAAGCTATAGATCAGTATAATAACTGCACAATGTTCTGATCATTTCATGTAAAAATGAAGCAAGATTTTCTCTACTCCTCCAAACTTATAGCCTGTAAGACACACAGAAATATACCCATTTTATATTTCTAAGAGTTATTGTTTGTTTCCACTGCAAACCTAGTTAAAAATCCTTTAACATCTTGTAAGAAGACATTTTTTCATTTTATTTTCAGGGACATCTTTTTATGCTTTGTATCCTCAGTCTAGCTTAATGTCTGACATCCAGTAAATACTACAATGAATAGAGAATGAATAATTTAGGCAAAATGTTTAAACCTTTTTATAATTTAAATTCCATCCACATAGATGATACTACATTATTATATCTAACTAAGGAGATACACTGACTTCTCTAAAACATCTACAGCCCTGAAATTTCAAATTTGTACTCCTAAATCCCTTTTACCCAGGAGGAACAATAGCCAGAAAAATAAGCTGTGTTTTTCATTTTACAAGAAGCTATTTTTAAGATGGAAAAAGTAAAAGAACTAAAACATTTAGATAAGGATAAAAAAAATAAGAAAGTATAAACAGAACATATGAGGCTTCTAGACACACTAAAAACTCAAACCTACAAATCATGGACAAAGAAGAGTGAGAAGAAGAGCAAGCTAAAGGCATTAAAGACATATTCAATAAAATACTAGTAGAAGGCAGGGCATGGTGGTATATACCTGTAATCCTAGGTACTTGGGCGGTACAGTTAAGAAGATCTCAGATTGAGACCAGCCCAGATAGTGAGATGCTATCTCACATAACAAGCCCGTCATGGTGATTCATGTCTATAATCCCACCTATCTGGGAGGCAGAGGTAAGAAGGTCATGACCTGAGGCTAACCCAAGCAAAAGTACAAGAATCTGTCTGAAAAATAAACTAAAGCAAAAAGAGTTAACTGTGTGGATCAAGTGGTAGATTGCTTGCTTTGTAAGCAAAAGGCCCTGAGTTCAAACACAGTCTTGACAAAAATTTTTTAAATTAAAAAATAATAGCAAAAATTTATCAAATTTTAAGTGATGGTCATTAGCTACAGGAGGCTTTTAGAACACCAAATAGACAAGAGCAGAAGAGAACCTCACCACATCATATAATCATTAAAACATTAAGTAAGTACACAAAGCAAGGAAACAATATTGAAAGCTGGAAGAAACAAGTGCTAACTCACATGTAAAGGAAAACTCATTACAATTCCAGATTTGTTGATTAAGTTTTGAACCTGTCAGAAACTATAACTGGTTCTGAAATAAGTAACAATAAAATATAGGGAAATGATGGTTTTATTTCAGGGTTTAATAGGAAAACTTCCCGATATTAGATAGTATTAAAATGAAGACCCACATAGTTTTATCAGAGAGCAATTATGGATGGTTCGCAGTGTCCAAATCCGTGCTGCCCATCCCAGACTCCATGGGGTTCTCATAAGCTGACTCTGCCTGGAGAATTTCCCTATTGCTGACTCTGAAGATTGCATTCTTTCATGGCAGTGATGACTGGGCCACTTCCAGACTTTCTCATTCAGTCAATCATTGTCATGGCTCCATCATTAGAACTTCTAATTTTCTGGAGGGTACTGATGCTATGTGTCCCAAGATCACATTTTTAGTATCTCTGCTTTAGACTGGCATTTTCTAAGTGTAAAATTCACATTTACATTTATTTAGGTTTGAAGAAATACAATATACAACTATTCTAATGATATTTCCTATAGAATTCATTGAAATGGTTATTTATGAAAATTCTTTCAGTCATACTTTATCACTACTCTATTATAAAAACTACCTTTAAAAAATTATTTTTATTATTGCACTGGGGGTACACTGTGGTATGTACAAAAGTTCTTATAATATAATATAGCTGAATTCACCCCCTCCATCATTCTCCTTTATCCCCTTTCCCCCATTCTTGCAATAGTTTCAACAGGTCTTGCTTTTCCATTTATACACATGTGTATTTAGTATTTCCACCATATTCATCTCCTACACCCTTTCCTTGTATCCTCCCCCTTCCCACTGGTACCTTCAACTCCACAGGACCTGTTTTGCCTTCCTGTTCTCTGTTTTATAAAAATAAATAAATAAAATTACATTTTGTTTGCTTAAGATAGCTATAAAGTGTGTTTCATTGTGACTTTACCATTTATATATACATTATAACACAAATTGTTTTATCCCCTCTATTTTTCTTCTTTCTACCTTAGTCCCCTTATGGTGATTTCAACAGGTATAAAACTTGATATTCATTCCTCTTTTCTAATTTCTCCTTCCCTGATTCCTGACACAGTTTCAGCAGGTATCATTTTTGCATTTAAATACATGTATATACGTTATTTGCACCATATTCATCCTCCTCCCACTTTCCCCACCACCTCTCCCCTCCCACCAGTGCCAAAGCCCCCCATCAGAACCTGTTCCACCCTCCTGTTCTCCAATATTGTAGAAGAAAAAACATAAAAGATAATAAGAGAAACATGGCATTTTTATTAGTTTGAGATAAAGATAACTATACAGGGAGATTCCTTGTGTTGTTTCCATGCATATTCCTATTATAACCCAAATTGGTTCATGTCTGCCAGTCCTCTATATTCATGCTTCTATAGGAAGTACATCAACCATATTCACTTTCTTAATGTCCTTCTTTTACCCTCCATCTCTTTTGTATATGGCCTCCCTTTAGTGTAACCTGATTTTCATAATATTGTTTGTATTTTTTTGGTTTTATACTCCACAAATGAGAGAAAACATGCAGCCTTTGGCATTTTGAGCCTGGCTAACTTCACTTAAGTTGATGTTCTCCAGTTCCATCCATTTACCTGCAAATGTCAAAATTTCATTTTCTTTATGGCTGAATAAAATTCTGTTGTATGTAGATACCACATTTTCTTCATTAGATGCCCCTTCATCAGTAGTGGGGCATCTTGGCTGTTTCCATAACTTAACTATTGTAAATAAGGCTGCGATTAATACTCTATAACCAAGAAAAACAAGAATCTGTGTGGACAACACTTCTCAAGCTCTCATGATTTCAAATTACTCAGAAACAGCATTTCTTTTTTTTTTTTAATTTTATTATTCATATGTGCATACAAGGCTTGGGTCATTTCTCCCCCCTGCCCCCACCTCCTCCCTTACCACCCACTCCACCCCCTCCCTCTCCCCCCCACCCCCTCAATACCCAGCAGAAACTATTTTGCCCTTATTTCTAATTTTGTTGTAGAGAGAGTATAAGCAATAATAGGAAGGAACAAGGGTTTTTGCTAGTTAAGATAAGGATAGCTATACAGAGGTTAATTCTTTTTGATCTAACCTTTTCTCTAGTTCCTGTTCCCCTTTTCCTATTGGCCTCAGTTGCTTTTAGAAACAGCATTTCTTAACTGTCCAGTGTTTGTTATGATTGCTATTATATGTACTATGTCATTTTGTCCTAAGTAAAATAATCATACTCAGTTCTACTAATTTTTAGTTCATGCTATATAATAAAAATACTAACTTAGCAAAAGTTTTTTATGAGTGACTAGGTCATAGGCGTTTGCTAATTGGTACTCATCCAGGTTAGACTTACCCTCTTAAGAGATAAGGCCACAATCTTCCTGATAATGACAATTCGAAGGGATGGATGCCAGGTCCTTTTAAAAGGCATTCTTAGGTTGTTAATCCATAAGGGACAACTAAAAAGATTTATATGCTTCTTTACTTGTACCTAAAGTGGGCAGTTAAAGAATTTGTACTTATGAATTTTCCAAAGAAAATATTTTAAGAAAGGGTAGGTCAGGATCTTAGTGTCATGAAGAAACTTATCGACCTGTTAAAACCATTAGAAGGGTAGCATATATCACTTGGCATAGATTTGTTCTGTTCTACAAAATGAACTGAATACTGAGATGATCTTTACTCTCACACAGCACATAGCGTCAAAGAACATCTACTTTGAAGTAAGAGATAATGACAAACAATTATACTGATAGGGCCTTCATTTCAAGAGTTCAACTTCTGTAGGCTCTTTCTGTTGACTAACACTATTGGCTTATTTGTTTTTTGTTTTTTGGTTTTACTTTTTCTTTTTTCTGCAATTCTGGGATTTAATACAGGGTCTCACACATGCTAGACAAGTACTTTTCCACCTAAAGCTACACTCACAGCCCTACTCATGTTTGTAACAAAATCTCTCTGTCTGTCTCTCTGCTCTAGAGACTTTTATCTGGACCACCTGATGCTGAGGCACACCATCCTCACTGTAGCCTCTCACAATTTTCAACACACAGAACCCATGATCATAATAACAGGTGCTTTATACCACTAAGTTTAGGGGTAATTTTTTATAGTTGGATTCTCATAATAAAGTTTATGGGAATTGTATCTTCTATGTATTTCAACTATTTTTGTGCTTTAAAAGCCTATGGGAGGGCTAGCAGAGTAGCACAAGTGGTAAGAGTGCCTGCTTAGCAAACACGAGGCCCTGAATTTAAACCCCAATGCCACAAAAAAGTAGTGGAGTGGGTGAATTAAAATATGATATAGTTGATATGTTGTAAGAACTTTTGTAAATGAAAATGCCACAATGTACCCCCGCCCAAACAACAATAAAGGACCAAAAAACCTTATGGAAAAGAGCTGGCTCTTTTTAACACTGGAGACTGAAGTACTATGAAAAGAAAGGCAATAGCATAAGCGAACACATTTGGCAGCTCTAGGGTTGAAATCATGGCAGCCCAAATAATCTAACATACATTAAAAATCACTTAGCCTAACATGATCCCAGTGCACACATCTGAATAAAACTGTTTGGACATGTTATTATGTGGGAGTAATGTCAAAGGTGAGAAATGTACTCTAGTTAGTTTTGGTTTTCAAATATCACTTTTCCCTGGAATTGAATCAAAGTTCAAATAAAACCTAGTTCTATAGAAGGATTTATTTATGACTGAGAAAAAATTTCAACTAAACCCCATATCCCCAAATATAACCTCTTAATACCATGGAAAGTTGATAAGCAAGTTGCAAAGATTTAAGTTAATTTTTTTAAGAAAATACTTTCCCCACTACATGTTTTACTTGAGATAATTAATGGTTTAGTAACTCTTTTGTGCATCGTAATCTTTCTCATTGTGTAAAGTCAAACTAAATCTCACAGGGTTAAGGAAGTGGGAACAAATCATAAGTATTATTCTAGGTGTGTTAGGATGATCTTTATTCCTAGCTCATGCACGGAAACATCTTCCACTCCATGATTCTTCAATGACTGGAAAACTAGCATGGGCAAAGCCATTTCCCTTTGATTTAACAAGGAATCTCTACTGAAAATTTGTGTTGGTCTAATGAGTTCATTTCATAATATCCTACTCATGTCCAACCCCAGTGCCATGAAAAAAAATCCTATTTCTATACTTCACTCTTAAATACATAACCCAAGGATCTTATTTAATTATTACTTCACACTCTAATAAAGAACCTTTCTCAGAATGCTTTTAATCATTTTATTCTGGTAAAAATATCCTTGACAGACCATTCTTCGTTAACTTTGTAACACGAAAAGTGTCTTATTTCTTAGTTTTATTACAGTAAAAAAAAATCTCACTTTAATATTTCAGGATTTGAAAACTAGAAAAATAATTATACTATAAACAAACAGGAAATTCTGAAGGAAGCTGATTTGAAAAATATCATATAATGCAGACCTATACTTCTTATGCTCTATATAGATATAGTGTTGCCTAGAAGAAACAAATAGAACTGTAACTAAGGAAATGATTCAAGGATAGAGAAATAGTTCTGAGGTTTTTCTCTGTATAATTAACATCTGAAGTCATTAAAGTGAGTTAACTCTCTGAACAAGAGTACAGGCAATACAAATATCATTTACCTATGTGGTAATTCATGTTGTATTTCCAGTTTTCTTAAGTTAATCTATACCTTTATTTTACTTAACTCTGTGTGTGGTTTCATCTATTTATTTTACTTAACTCTGTGTGTTATTTTATCTATTAACCTGCTGCTACTATTGAAACTACACTGAAGTCTCAGATCTTAGAAAGATCTGAGTGTCTTATTACCAAATATTTTTCACAAAAAAATCAAACAAACAAAAACTTTAATAAGCATATGTAACTCCTCATCATTATTTTGAACTTCTGCCATAGTGCACAAATGAGAAAAGAAGGTCCCCTGTACACTGAACACATTCATTTTTGTGCAATATCCCAGGCACTAGAGATGCTATGTAGAATAAAACAGATGACAAACCTGCCACCATGAAACTCATGTTTTATAATTGGTGAGGAAGGATGGTGACAGGCAATAGACAGAAAATTCCTTAAAATGTATAACATGTCATGGCCAGATGCTGTGGCTCATGCCTGTTATCCCAACTAGACAGGATCATAATCACAGGCTGTGCTAGATGAAAGACATTTGACCCTATGTAAAAAATTAACTAAAACCTAAAGGGTGTGAGGCATAGATCAAGTAGTATAGTGCTTATTTATCAAGCACAGGCCTTGAGTTCAAATCAATCACAGTAGAGGAAAAAAAGGTATAACCTGTCAGGTGTTGCTATTGCTGGGAAAAGAAAATTCTTTTAGAAGGAAGGATAAGGAATGGTCATCTTGGAGGTAGAGTTTATAATTTTAAATACATAGAATTGAAAAGTTTCACTGAAAATAGCACTTTCACAGGTTTGAAGTGTAGAAAACATACCCTGGAGAAGAGTGTGGGAGATGATGGACAAATGTTTCAGAATTTGGGCATGGACAGCTGAGCAGCATGCTGCAGGAGCAAGGAAATCAGTGGAGGTAAAGGAAAGGGAGCCAGGGTTAGGTAGCAAGGGAAGTCCGAAGATAGATGGGAAGGGGTCAGTCAAATAGGCTTTCAAAGGGCATTGAAAGAACCTTGACTTTTCCTTCAGTGAGATGAAAAATGTTTAGAATATGATGGGAATTGCATTGAACATGTACATTGCTTTTGGTAATATAACCATTTTCACTATGTTGATTCTACCAATTTGTTGGCATGGAAGATTGTTCCATCTTCTGTAGTCTTGTTTTTTCAGTGGTTTATAATTTTCCTTACAATGACATTCTTCACAGAGATTGAAAAAAATCAACTCTAAAGGTCATTTGGAAGCACAAAAGACCACGAATAACCAAGGCAATACTGAGCTAAGAGAGCAATGCTGGAGGAATCACAATACCCAATTTCAAACTATACTACAGAGCCATAGCAATAAAAACAGCATGGTACTGGCACAAAAACAGATATGAAAACCAGTGGAACAGAATAAAGTACCCGGTTATGAATCCACAAAGCTATGCCCACCTTATTTTTGACAAACGCACCAAAAACATATGATGGAGTAAAGACAGCCTCTTCAACAAATGTTGCTGGGAAAACTGGATATCTCCCTGACAAAAACTGAAACTAGATCCATGTTTTTCAACCTTTGTAAGTATCAACTCAAAGTGGATTAAGGACCTTAATATAAGACCTGAAATCTTGAAGCTATTGCAGAAAAGACAAGGGAATATACTGGAAGGAATAGGTATAGATAATGACTTCCTTAGTAGAACTCAATTGGCTCAGCAACTAAGAGAAAAGATCAGCAAATGGGACCAAATGAAATTAAAAAGCTTCTGTACAACAAAATAAAAGGTTTCTAAGCTGAAGAGGCTACTCACAGAATAGGAGAAAATCTTTGCAAGCTACACATCAGACAAGGGACTGATAACCAGAATACTCAGCGAGCTCAAAAAATGAAACTCCCAAAAAAACAATAACTCAATGAACAAATGGCCAAATGAACTGAACAGAGCCTTTTCAAAGGAAGAAGTCCGAATGGCTAAAAAACACATGAAAAAAATGCTCACCATACCTGGCCATAATGGAAATGCAAATCAAAACCACAGTAAGATTCTACCTCACTCCTGTTAGAATAGCTACCATTAAGAATACAAACAGTAGCAATTGTTGACAAAGATGTGGGAAAAAAGGAACCCTCATACACTGTTGGTGGGAATGTAAGCTAGTACAACCACTATGGAAAACAGTATGGAGGCTCCTTAAAAACTAAAAATAGATCTGGCATATGATCCAGCAATACCACTCCTAGGGATATACCAGAAGGAGTATAAATCATCTTATAACAAGGCACCTGCACATCCGTGTTTATTGTAGCACTATTCACAATAGTTAAACTATGGAAATAGCCAAGATGCCCCACTACTAATGAATGGATTAAGAAAGTGTGGTATTTATACACAATGGAATTTTACTCAGCCACAAAAAAGAATGAAATTTTGTCATTTGTAGGTAAATGGATGGAACTTGAAAACATAATCTTAAGTGAAATTAGCCAGACTAAGAAGGCCAAAAGCCACATGTTTTCCTTCATGTGTGGACTATAGATCTAATGCATTTGTATTAGTTTTGCAGTATCATGAAACACTGGTCACACTAAAGGGAGGTCACACATGGGAGGAGTAGGGTAAAAGAAGGAAACTAAGAACTTGAACATGGTTGATATACCCTCTATACAAAAATGAATATAGAAATCTTAAACTAGCTAAAACCACCATAAGAAAGGGGCTAAGGTAGAATGAAGAAAATTAGAGGGGATAACCAATTGGGATTATAATACATATATATCATACGGAAAATCCCTGAGTAGTTACCTTTATTTCAAACAAGCAAGTCTTTTTTTTTTTTTTTCTGTTTTATTTTTTCTTCTACAAAGTAGGAGAACAGCAGGGTGTAACAGGTCCTGCAAGGGAGGAGAGTTGGTTCCTGTGGGACAGGGGAGGGGGTGGGATAAGGGTGTAGGAAGGTGAATATAGTACAAATTCTGTGTAAACATGTATGTAAATGCAAAATTATACCTGTTGAAACTATTTCAGGAATTGGGGGAGGGGAGTAAAGGAGAGTAGTGGAGGAGCTGAATTCAAGTATGATATATTTGATACATTATACAAACCTTTATAAATGCCACAATGTACCCCACCCAGCACAAAAATAAAGAAAAAAAAATTAAAAAACATATGCGCTCAAGAGGAATGAAAGACGGTTTTCATTTTTAAAGGATTCCCCACATTGTTGTGTTGAGACTTAATTGTAGGTATAGTTGGAGACAGGGAGGCTAGTGTAATAATACAGGCAAGATTAAAGGTAATTAGGGCAGGGTTTTTTTGTCAAGAGATGGTAGAAAAATGACTAGAGAAATTCAGTGATAGATGTTCAGGGAATGGTTGAAATGGAATGTTATTAAATAGGAAGGAATATTTAATCACAAATTAATTTATTTATTTACTTTTTCTTTTTATTATTTTATCATTTTTGCATTTACTTACATGTGGATACATTATTTGGGCCACCTTTCCCACCCCCACCTGGGCAGACTCTGTTCTGTCCTCTTGTTCTCAGATTTTGTAGAAGAAAAAAATGCAAAAGATAACAAGCAAAACATGGCATTTTTGCTAATTTGAGGCAAAGTTAGCTGTACAAGGGAATACATGGGCGTATAGGTGTCTTTGTAGTAACCTGAGTCACATTCCTTTGGGTATATCCCTGGAGTGGTATTGCTGGATCATATGGCAAGTCTATGTTTAGTTTTTTAAGAAGCCTCCATATTGTTTTCCATAGTGATTGTAGTAGCTTGCATTCCCACCAGCAGTGTGTGAGGGTTCTTTTTCCCTGAAAAGAATATTAAAATACTTCAGAAAGAAGGTGCTTGTCATAACACTAGAACTGGAAGCCATATTCCATGCAAATGATCCTTGTCTCATGATCATGGTTTAGAATACTATGTTTGAACTAGAGTGTAAAGGATACATGTTCATTTTCTTACTGCTTCATCACTTTCTATTTTTAATTTACTTTCTGGAAACAATGTGTAATTAAAAATTCTTATAAAATGGCCCAAACAATGTATGTATATGTGAATAAATGAATAAAAAATTAAAAAATTTTTTTCTATACAAACCATCATCAATAATTAAAATTTGCAGAGCTGTCAAATCACATGCATTTTTTAACATGAAACCTACAGTGTAGAGTTTTATTTTCTATTTCACTCAATTATTAAATGAGTATTGATGAAATTCTTAAATAGAATATTGGAAACTGAATCTTTAATAAAAATTACATTTACTAAACTTTGTACTACCATTTGTAAAATGTATTGACAAAATCTACCAGAAGGAGGTATAATTTTAAGGATAGGGTTTGGGAGCAGGGGAGAGAGGACTGAGAGATGTAGGAGAAGAGCCAGAAGGAGAAGAAAGAGAGTGAGTAGAGTGAAAAAGAATGAGTTTTAACAAATGTTTGGATTACCCAATATTTTGGACAATTTGTAACATTCAAAATCTCCATTGACATGAGTAACAAGATGGTTTTAGGCACATACTACCCTAAAGATGTACAAGTTGCACAAACTGTGTTGCAGATAACTTGAGATTGGACAACTTTTAGTGTCTGTTACCTAGATAGCGTGGAAATGTGGGGAAAGAAGGAAGCATAGTAGAAATAAATAAAGGACACTAGATAATGTGGAAGATCCTCTAGTGAAAAACATCTCCCTATCTACCCCAATTAGAAATTTATTAAAAATTAATAAGTATCTATTTTTAAGTACAAATAACCCCTGACAAAATTCAGCACTGGCTTTGGAGCCATATATATCTAGGGTTGAATCTGGATCTGCTACTTACTACTCCTGTGATCTTGGTAAGCAGCTATGGTTTATCAAATGATTTTTATAGAGACTTGTTCATTTCAATAAAGTGGAAAATATTTGCTGGTGTTGATTAACTGCAAATATCATTTCTCCCTCTAAACTGTGCTTTATTTTTGAAAGATCAATACCATTCCTTTCTCTCTCTCTCTCTCTCTCTGTCTCTCTCTTCTCTTCTCTCTCTCTCTTTCATCTGTCACACACACACACACACACACACACACACACACACACGCAGTTGTCTTTCCTGGAAGGGTTAAGTCATTTTATTCACTCCACTTCCAGATTGAAATCTTTAATTCATTTACTAATTCATACAATCAGCAAAAATTAATGGAATATCTACCACATCAGTCAATATCATGTGTTTTTAGGATACTTGGTCCCTGTTTTCATGGAATTTATGTTCTAGTGGGAGAGGCAGATGATGAATATTATATATAATGCAAAATTAAATACTATATAGTTTTAAAGTATAATAAATTCTTTGATATTTTTAAATTACTCTATTTAAGTAAGTGGGATACAGTATGCAGGCTCTGTTAAGTGCAAATTAGTTGTTTATGAAAGTTCTCCTTGAAAAGATCCCATGTCAGATTTGAGTGCAGAACATGAAGAAGGGAAAGGAGAGCTGGAGATATAGCTAGTGGTATAGCATTTGCCTAACATGAGCAAGACCCTGGGTTCAATCTCCAGTACTGACAAAAAAAAAAAAAAAGGCAAAGATCTGAGTCAAATATGTTATTTAAAGGAAAGCATTCTGTAGAAACAGGAAGTCCAAATGGCACAGGGGTGGACATCCAGCATGTTTAAGAAATTCAAAGAGGCTGGCAAAGTTGCAAAAAGAAGAGAAAGATGGAGAGAACAGAGTTGCATAAGACAAGCAAGACAGATCAGGGGTGTGGTTTGTAGTACAGTCACATAGGGTTCTCACCCAGAAGGACCTTACCTCGGGATTCATTGTTCTGTATCCACCTTCTTGAAATTATTAATAATTTTGTCTTAAGTTTTTATTAAATATACTCCGGTGGGACAAACAAGCCTTGGTGTTTGTGTGATCCCATCTTTCAAGGCCTCTTTGACTTTCCTACCTATTTCCCACTCACTGGGGGCCTGTTGGGGAACCAGGATGAGGGGGTGGGAAGGGTTTGGTATAGGTGTGAAGCCTTCAATTTGTTTTAAGCCACAGCACAATGGTAGTCACCCCATTTAGAGCACCCCATCTCAGATTCAGGTACCTATTATATCCTCATATAGTTTACAATATTCTTGGCCATTGCTCAACTGCTGTGGATTGAAGCAGTGAGCCTTGTGAGAAAGGAAGGTGTCTAGCTAGACTTCTCTGCTCTAAGCTAGGGTATAGCCTTTGGGTCCCACAGCTGGTATGATATGGAGAGAGCTTTCCCAGGATCCAGTGCTAGTGGCCCCTGGGCCCATGTAAGGGCTTTGGCTTAGAGTTCATCCATGTCAAAATAATTCCACATCAAACAAAAAATTTGATACAAGACAATGGGCTGAGAGGAATGAAGAAAGAAAAAGGGAAGGAATCTACTTTTGATGTATTTGGAAAAAATGCAAGAAAATGTGTTCTTGAAGTTCTGGTCATTTCTCGCTGACCAGATTATTTACGTCCTTGTTGGATCCTAATTTTAAGGGTTTCCCTGCAAGTTTATGAGAAGAGCAATGCATTGACAAATAAATTGTAAAAGGATCCTGCTGTCTTAAGAGAGGGTAAGATGGTAGAAATTGTTTAGGAGGTCATTGGCAATACAGGTGAGATGGTGGAAGCTCAAACCAGGTAACAGTGCAGTGTGTGAAAAGTTGTCAGATTTGGGGAGGTAGAGTTGAGTTAATTTGCTGATGGAGTCAGCTGGCCTAGCGGATATACAGGCACATACAATACTCAAAGCTCCATAAACTGTGTATTTATGATCTGTTTCGCCATATGGAAATTATGCCTAAATAAAAATAAAAGTAAAAACAGAAGCACTGTGCATGATAATGTTTATTGCCCTGCACCATTTGTGGATGAAAATTCCCTAATTTCTCCCTTAGACAAATGTGAATAAGATTTCTGAAGGATATACAAGATATAAATGACAATGCTAACCTCGTCAGGGTCTATGTCAGGAAATATCAGAAAAAGGGAATTATTATCTGAGACATTTTTATATTTTTAATGATGTTAAATATTACCTAATAAACTTTAAAAAATATTCTAAATGAGTTTCTGTGTTTGATATAGATTTTTTAAGTTTTATCATTTAGTATTAAGAAGATACTAAAATATTTTCAAGAATTTTCCATAGCAAAAGAAAAATGTTTGCTTTGGGATAGCACTAGTGATATTCTCTTAATACTCTGAATCCATGAAATTTGTAATATCTACCCATGCAAAGAATAAGGAAAAAATGCTTTCTTTTTTACATGTCACTTTTCAAAAAAGGAGGCTTTAATCAAATATAATAAGGCAAGAAATCAGAGAGTCACATTCTGTCTTTGGAAAAATCTGTAGAGGACAAGTAAAGCAGTAATTTCCAAAAACTAATAGAAAATTTACAAAAGAAGTATAATAGGGACAAATCATCCCCAAAGGAAAAGAAAAATCTTACCTAAGTTAACGAAAGCAAGCAGCATGTGCTTGGACCAAGAATGACAGTATCTTCTTCTCTGTCTAGAGTGAGCACCTTGTCTTTCACCTGGGCTCATTGCACTCGTCTCCCTTCTTCCCACAGGCACAGACTGTGCTCTGGCTGTTCACCCCCACACCAAAGCAACAGTTAAAAAACTTAAAGCAAAATAATTTCACTCTCTTGCTTAAATCCCTTCCAGACTGTTAATACAGTGAATACTGATGTGGCTTCTTTGTGTCTTGCCCCATCCCACACCTTTAGTCTTCTTCTCTAGCATTGCTCAAGCACATTGGCCCTGTTCATCTCTGTCTTGCTTCAGTGTCTTTGCACATTGTGTTCCCTCTGTATCCACTGCTCTTCTTTCTACAGTGCTTTTGCCTGGGTGTCTTAGTCCATTTGACTGCTGTAACAAAAATAACATAGACTGAGTGGCTTATGAAAAACTAAAACTTATTTCTCACAGTTGTGGAGGTTGGTAAGTCAAGTGGCCCCCTTTCTGATCTTAAACAGCTGGGAAGTCAAGTGAGGGCCTACTTTTTGATCCTAAACTGCTGTCTATTCACTGTGTCCTTCCACGGCAGAGGGGCTAAAGCAGCAATCTGGAATCTCTTTTTATATGGGTATTAATTTTATTCACAAGGTTTCTATTTTTATAAAATAGTCAGTTCCCAAGATTTCATCTCTAAAAACTATAACATTGGGGAGAGGATTTTAGCATGTTGATTTGGGGAGCACACAGATATTCAGTATATAGCACTGATTAAATCCCAAAGTTTAGATCTCAATAAATGTCATTTCCTCACAGCAATATACACCCCAATATAATTTAGTAGTCTCTATTATATTCTGTCCTAGTAGTCTTTCCTTTTATATAATGACACTTAATTTAAAATTGAGACACTGTTAACCCTTTCAGTACTGGAAGTATGTTTGTTTCATTCACCACTGTTTGCCTACTACCTGGCGCAGTGCCTGGCATAGACAAGTTCAGTTAATATGTGTTCAATCAACCTATAACTAGTATTAGCTTCTCCTCCCTCCATTGGAAAGTTCCCTTTATTTAGGCCAGCCCTGCCCAATGTGAACCACCACTGAGTCAATACATAAGTAATTTTAAACATTTTAGTGCTCATAATTTAAAAGTACAAAGAAACATGAAATTTTAATAATGTTTAATTTAACCCAATGTATAAAAACATTGATACTTAAAACTATGACTTTTCAATATTTTTTCACTTTTATTTTGTACAAATTCTCTGAAATTCTGTGGATATCTTACCTTGTGAAACACTCTAATTTGAAATAGGCACATTTTAGCTAATCAAAACTTTTTGTTGCAGATGGTTGCCACTTTGGACAGAGCAGCAGCAGCAATATTTGGAAAGAAAAAAAATTATCTCACCTCTGCCTGGAGTGTGTTACCTGACAGCTCCTCTTTTGATGGCATGTTCTTTCCTGCTGATTCCAATATCCAAGAACCAGCTCTCATTGCTCTCTGATCATTGAGTAGAATTCCTGAATACTTATCCTCAATAAAATGTGGCCACCTTCTACTAGGCATCAGGAAAAGAAGTGTGTGAGGGAAGACACTTTTTCTCCTGTCTTTTCCTCATATCTCTATGTAAGTCTATATAATGGGGAATTAAAATCAAGAAACCATGACTAATTCAAAGTTTGAGTTGACAAAGAAAATTACTCACACAAAAGGATAAACTTAATAAACTTAATATTCTCTATGCTTACCAACTCTTCCCTTCTTATCTTTGGCAATTCAAGAGAAAAACAAAAATAGTAACCTCTTCAAAAATATCCTTCTGAGACACAGGCCTTGGTCCCACTTTTCTAATACTGGGCCTACTTTTGTCAGTGAAGGTCTCTTCCTCTCCAAGCTCACAGAGTACATCTTTACCCTCCTTTAGAAAAGTTACACACTCACACCTAGGGTTTAAAACAGAGCTCTCAATAGAGAGAATAACATACACTAAGGGATATTTTAGAAATTTATGGAAACATTTCTGGTTTTCACATAACTGGCATTTAGGGACAGAAACTGGGCATGTTGGATTTCATGCAATGTATAAAGCATGAAAACACTCACCCCAACCTCACAGGTTTTCTGATGACCATGTGGGTATATAAAGAAGAGCATATATATACATACACATATATATATATGTATATATGTGTGTGTATATATAGATATATAGAAGAAAAGTGATATTGTTTTATTAAAAGAGATATCATACATTTTAAATGGCTATTGTATATTTATGATTTTCATATAAAAAAGAATAGCTTCTCAGCAACTGTTTCATTTTAATAAAATTTATATGAGGTTTAATCCTCAGCCAAGTGTAATACAGAAGGAGAGGAACTATCCTTCTTCAAAGAGTATTGATAGCTGGGAAAATGGTCACCAGCCCATACATACTTGTAAGGACAGCAGAAGCACAACATAAATGCACCTTCAGTGCAAAACACATTCTTTTTTAAATTCAAAGGACTTATACTTCAGATTCAGCATGATGATAGATGTCAACAAAACTGTCTGTTCACATGTTAGAATGTAACTATGTTTATTAGACAAGGGAAATCCCTGAGAGAAATTTTGACTTTTCAGCTCACATGAGCAATTAATGTGAATATTATTTTAGCCTGCTTAGGCTGCTATAACAAAACATCATAAACAAGCTAACTTCATAAACTGAAATTCTCTAAAGAAGCCCGTCTGTTTTCTAGGGTTATAAGCCATTTGCCCTTAGTTGACTACAACATTGTGATTGTAGAGAGATGAAATACTACAGATGAAGAGTCAAAGTTATCTTGGGCTACCTAAGTCCCTTTCAGTGTCCATGTAATATCAACTTCTGTATCTGACCTAACATCCACATGACTACTGGGTAAAACTCTTGGAAACGTTTAACCTCCAGTAACCCAAAGCTAGGAATACTGTAAGATAATATCTGAACTAAAACCTACAGATTTATACAACTTGATATTAGGTCACTTAACTGACATTCCCACAATGTAACTGGTAAATATATTGGTTTATGACTGTGAATTTTAAAAGTTCACTTAACATTTTCCATAATAGAACATGCCATTCAGGGCAGCTTGAATCCCTGTTCCCAAGTCAAGATTATACATATTTGGCTCAGAATAAATTCTAATTTCATTTTTTAAAAATTTTTATTCATTTGTTCACATGTGCATACATTGTTTGGGCCATTTCTCCCCCCCTGCCTCCTGCCTCCTACCCCTCCTTATCCCCCCCATTCCCCTCGCTTCCAGGCAGAACCTGTTCTTCCCTTTTCTCCAATTTTGTTGAAGAGAAGACATAAGCCATAATAAGAAAGACAAAGTGTTTTTGCTAGTTGAGATAAGGATAGCTATACAGAGAGATTCCTGGCATTGCTTCCATGCGTAAGTGTGTTACAATGCAAATTGATTCATCTCTACCAGACCTTTTCCACTAGTTCCTGATCCCCTTCCCATATTGATCTCTGTCACTTTAAGGTTTCTGTATTAGCTCCTCTGCAGTTGAGACATCAAACACTTTCATGTTTTGGGTTTCCTACCTCTCTCCATACCTCCTGTATATGCTCTCCCCTTAACATGTGACCCAAGTCCACCAACATTGCTGTATTTGCCCTAGATTTAAAGTCACCATATGAGGGAGAACATACAATTTTTGGCCTTCTTAGCCTGGCTATCCTCGCTCAGAATGATGTTCTCCAGTTCCATTCATTTACTTGTGAATGATAAGATTTCATTCTTCTTCATGGCTGAGTAAAATTCCATTGTGTATAAAGGTCACATTTTTTTAATTCATCAGTAGTGGGACATCTTGGCTGTTTCCATAACTTGGCTATTGTGAATAGTGCTGCAATAAACATGGGTGTGGAGGTGCCTCTGGAATAACCTGAGTCCCATTCCTTCAGGTATATCCCTAGGAGTGGGATTGCTGGATCATATGGCAGATCTATGTTTAGTTTCTTAAGAAGCTTCCATATTGTTTTCCAGAATGGATACACTAGCTTGCATTCCCACCAGCAGTGTACAAAGTTTCCTTTTTCCCCACATCCTTGCCAACACCTGGTGGTGTTGTTTTTGATGATAGCTATTCTAACAGGGGTGAGGTAGAATCTTAATGTGGTTTTGCATTTCCTTTATGACCAGGGATGGTGAGCATTTTTTCATGTGTTTTTTGGCCATTTGAATTTCTATTTTTGAAAAAGTTCTGTTTAGTTCAGTTTACCATGTCTTTATTGTTTCATTGATTTTGGGAGAGTTTAGTTTTTCAAGTTCCCTATGTATTCTGAATATCAGTCCTTTGTCTGATGTATAGCTGGCAAATATTTTCTCCCACTCTGTGGGTGCTCCCTTCAGTTTAGAGACCATTTCTTTTGTTGTGCAGAAGCTTTTTAATTTTATGAAGTCCCATTTGGCCATCCTTTCTCTTCACTGCTGAGCTGCTGAGGTTCTAGTTAGGAAGTCCTTTCCTATACCTATTACTTCCAGAGTATTTCCTGCTCCTTCCTGTTCTAACTTCAGAGTTTTGGGTCTCATATTAAGGTCCTTGATCCATTTTGAGTTGATACAAGTACAAGGTGATAGACATGGATCTAGTTTCGGCTTTTTGCAGATGGATAACCACTTTTCCCAGCAACATTTGTTGAAGAGGCTGTCTTTTCTCCATCATATGTTCTTGGTGCCTTTGTCAAAAATAAGGTGGGCATAGCTGTGTGGATTCATATCCTGGTCCTCTATTCTGTTCCATTTGTCTTCATGTCTGTTTTTGCGCCAGTACCATGCTGTTTTATTGCTATTACTTTGTTATATAGCTTAAAGGTGGGTATTGTGATACCTCCAGCATTGCTCTTTTTGCTAAGTATTGCTTTGGCTATTTGTGGTCTCTTGTGTTTCCAAATGAACTTTAGGGTAGATTTTTCAATCTCTGTGATGATTGTCATTAGGATTTTGATAGGAATTGCATTAAACATGTAGATTGCTTTTGGTAGTACAGCCATTTTTATTATGTTGATTTTGCCAATCCATGAGCACAAGAGATCTTTCCACCTTCTGTAGTTTTCCTCAATCTCTTTCTTCAGGGGTTTGTAGTTCTCCTTATAGAGGTCACTTACATGCTTTGTTAAGTTTACTCCTAGGTATTTGATTTTTTTTTTTTTGAGGCTATTGTAAATGGAATTATTTCCATATATTCTTTCTCAGTTTGTTCGTTACTGGTATATAGAAAAGGTAATGATTTTTGTAAGTTGATTTTGTATCCTGCCACCTTGCTGTAGCTGTTTATGGTGTCTAGGAGTTTTTGGGTAGAATTTTTTGGGTCTTTAAGTTATAGGATCATGTCATCTGCAAATAGGGATATTTTGACAGTTTCTTTACCTATTTGTACTCCTTTTATTTCCTCTTCTTTTTTTAAATTCATTTATTCACATATGCATACATTGTCTGAGCCATTTCTTCCCCCTGCCCTCTGCCCCCTCCTTCTCCCTCCTACCCCCTCTCTCGCTTCCAGGCAGAATCTGTTCTGCCCTTTTCCTAATTTTGTTGAAGAGAAAGTATAAACAATAATAAGAAATAAAAAGCGTTTTTGCTAGTTGAGATAAGGATACCTATACAGAGGGATTCCTAGCACTGCTTCCATGCACAAGTGTGTTACAACCCAAGTTGATTCATCTCTACCTGACCTTTTCACTAGTTCCTGATCCCTGTCCCATATTGACCTCTGTCACTTTAAGGTTTCTGTATTAGTTCCTCTGCAGTGGGGACATCAAATACTATCATGTCTTGGGTTTCTTACATATCCCCATACCTCCCATATATACTCTCCCCTTATCATGTGACCCAAGTTCAACCCCATTACTGTATTTGCCCTAGATTTAAAGTCTGCATATGAGGGAGAACATACAATTTTTGGTCTTCTGAGCCTGGCTATCCTCACTCAGAATGATGTTTTCCTTGATGGTAGCTATTCTAACAGGAGTGAAGTAGAACATTAAAGTTATTTTGATTTGCATTTCCTTTCATGGCCAGATATGATGATCATTTTTTTCATGTGTTTTTAGCCATTTGAACTTCCTTTGAAAAACCTCTGTTCAATTCATTTGCCCATTTCTTCATTGTGTCATTGATTTTTTGGGGAATTTAGTTTTTTTGAGCACCCTGTATATTCTCCAGTGGAGCGGCTGGCCTGCTGCCTACTTTTGCAGGCTTTGTTTACTGAAAGTTCACATGGAGAGCAGCTCCTTGCTCCTCCCCCCTTCTCCAGTGTGCTCAAAGCACCCCTCCATCTCTGCTGCATGTCCTTTTCAATTCCTTGTTTATTATTCAGGTGTTTTTGTTTGCAGGGCAGTGGTCGTCTATACAGGGGGATATGCTGGTGTATCCCAGGGGTGACTGTGGGAGTACCACGTGCCACTTACTTGCTCACCTAGTGGTCTGCATCTCCCAAGCAGGTTTGGAGCTGGCATCTGGTGGCTCAGGAGCCCTCCTGGTTTCTCAGTGTAATGAGGAGTGGAGAAGCTTTGTGCATGCTGGAGGCTTGAGGTGTCAGTTTTGCTTATTCTTGGTGTTTTTTTTTTTTCCTGCCAAGTGTGGCACCAGCGTCTCAGCAAGATTTTTGAGTTGCAGAGCTCACACTGTCTGCTTTTGCTTTCTAGTTGCCATCTTGGATCTTCCCCATATATGTCTTTGAGAAGATTCCTCTGTTTTGATCCACACTGGGAGGAACCAAAGCTCTTTCCCAGAACACCTGCCAGCTGGTAGTTTACTCCAGGTTCCTCAGTCTTCAGGTTCTGTACCAAGATAACTCCATTGTCCAGTTCTCCCTCAGAGCCTTGGAGAATACAAGGGGCTATTTCTTCTTCTTGCCTAATTGCTCTGGCTAGGAATTCCAGGACTATGTTGAATAGGACTGGGGATAGTGGGCATCCTTGTCTCATTCCTGATTTTAGGGGAAATGGTTTCAGTTTTTCACCATTAAGTATGATGTTTGCTGTAGGTTTGCCATAGATAGCCTTTACAATGTTAAGGTACTTTACTTCTATTCCTAGTTTTCTTAGAGCTTTTACATAAAGAAGTGTTGGATCTTGTTGAAGACTTTTTCTGCACCTATTGAGATGATCAAGTGGTTTTTGTCTTAGCTTCTATTAGTGTGCTGTATTACATTTATAGATTTGAATATGTTGAACAACCCCTGAATCCCTGGGATGAAGCTGACTTGTCATGGTGAATGATATTTCTGATGTGTTGTTGGATTCAGTTTGCCATTATTTTGTGGAGGATTTTTGCATCAATGTTCATTAAGGAGATTGGCCTATAGCTCTCCTTTTTGGAGGTGTCTTTGCCTGGTTTTGGGATAAGTGTGAGATTGGCTCCATAAAATGTGTTAGGCAGTGTTCCTTCCCTTTCTATTTCATGGAACAGTTTAAGGAGGATTGGTATCAGTTCTTCTTTAAAGATCTGATAGATTTCAGCAGAGAATCATCAGGTCTTGGACTTTTCTTTTTTAGGAGACTATTGCTATTTCAATTTCATTCTGTGTTACAGATCTATTAAGGTGATTAATATCCTCTTGGTTTAATTTTGGATGGTCAAAATTATCAGGAAATCTGTCCATTTCCTCAAGATTTTCAAATTATTAGAATATAGTTTCTCAAACTATCTCTAATGATTTCCAGGATTTCCATGGTGTTTGTTGTTATCTCCCCTTTTGCATTCCTGATTGTACTGATTTGATTTTTTTCTCTCCTCAGTTTAGCCCGGCTTGACAGGAGTCTGTCAATCTTATTTTTTTTTCAAAGAACAAGCTTTTTGTTTCATTGATTCTTTGTATGGTTTATTTTGTTTATATTTCATTAATTTGGGCCCTTATTTTTATTATTTCTCTCCTGCTTGTTTTGGGATTTGCTTATTCTTGTTTTTCTAGAGTTTGAGATGTAGCATTAGGTCAGTAATTTGAGATCCTTCTGTCCTTTTAATATATGTACTCATGGCTATAAACTTTCATCTTAGGACTGCTTTTGCTGTGTCCCATAGGTTCTGGCAGGTCATATTTTCATTTTCATCAACTTCCAGGAATCTTTTAATTTCCTCTTTTGTTTCATCAATGACCTATTGATCATTGAGCGATGTGTTGTTCAGCCTCCAACTATTTGCATGTCTTTTACTATTTTTTTGTTGTTGTTGTTGAGTTCTAGTTTTAATGCATTGTGATCAGATAGAATGCATGTGATTATTTCTATTTTCTTATATTTGCTGAGGCTTGCTTTGTGCCCCAAGATATGGTCAGTTTTGGAGAAGGTTCCATGGACTGCTGAGAAGAATGTATATTGTGCAGAAGTTGGATGAAATATTCTGTAGCTATCAGCTAAGTCCATTTGATCTATAGCGTGATTTAGTTCTAGGTTTTCTTTATTCATTTTTTTTGTTTGGATGACCTGTCTGTTGGTGACGGGGTTATTAAAGTCTCCCACTACCACTATGTTGGAGTCTATATATGTTTTTAGGTCCTTCAGAGTATGTTTGATGAAATTGGGTGCATTGACATTGGGTGGATATAGGTTGAAAATTGTTATTTCCTTTTGGTGTATTTCCCCTTTTATAGTACAGAATGTCCTTCTTTATCTTGTTTGATCGATGTAGATTTGAAGTCTACTTTGTCTGAAATAAGTATTGCTGCCTGTTATCAGGAACCATTGGCTTGGTAAATCTTTTTTCAGCCTTTCACCCTAAGCCAGTGTTTGTTTCTGTCCATGAGATGGGTCTCCTGTAAGCAACAAATTGTTGGATCTTCCTTTTTAATCCAGTTTTCCAAATGGTGTCTTTTGATGGAGGAATTAAATCTGTAACATTCAGTGTTAGTTTTGATAGGTATGTGGTGATTCCTGTCATTTCATTGTGCTTGTTGTTTAAGGGTTTGATAGTTACAGCAGAATAAATGTCACTCTCTACACTCTGGTCTTTTCTTCTCCTATGCTTTGGTATTGCCTATCCTCTCATGGTTTTGTTTGCTTTCATTTACTGTGTGCAGAATTCCTTGAAGAATCTTTTGTAGTGGTGGCTTGGTGGTCATATATTGTTTTAGTTTCTGCTTATCATGGAAGACTTTTATTGCTCTATCTATTTTGAATGATAGTTTTGCTGGGTAGAGTATCTTAGGGTTGAAGTTGTTTTCATTCAGTGCCTGGAAGACCTCACACCATGCTCTTCTTGCTTTTAAGGTTTCAGTTGAGAAATCTGCTGTGATTTTGTTGATTTACCTTTGTATGTTATTTATTTTTTCTCTCTTACAGCCTTCAATATTCTTTCTCTGTTCTCTGTGTTTGTTGTTTTAATGATGATATGTTGTTAGGTAGTTCCATTTTGGTCAAGTATGTTTGGTGTCCTGGAGGCTTCCTGTATCTGAATGGGTATAATTTTCTCTAGATTTGGAATATTTTCTTTATTATTTTGTTGAATATATTGTGAATTCCTTTTGCTTGTACCTTTTCTCCTTCTTCAATGTCCATGATTCTCAGGTTTGATCTTTTGATGGAGTTGGTGGTTTCTTACATATTCCTTTCACAGGTTTTGAGTTGTTTGACTAATAGTTCTTCAGTTTTTCTTTTAATTTCCATTTCATCTTCAAGTTCTGAGTTCCCATCTTCTGCTTGTTCTACTCTGCTGGATTAGCCTTCCATTGTGTTCTGTATTTCTATTTCACCCTTTTTCTGAGGTTTTCCATATTGTGGGTCACTTCCTCTTTAATATTGTCAATTTTCAGCCTTAATTCATTTATCTCTCTATTTAAGGTGTTCTCTTTTCCACTTTGGTGAGTTCATTTATTTGTTTTTATGTCTTCTCATATTCTTTATTTTTGTTGTCTTAGAATTTCTTGAGTGTCTCTTGTACATTTTGGTTGATCATGTCTAGGAACATCTCCATGAAATTCTCAGTGATTGCTTGCATGTTTTCTTCTTTCAGTGTTTTCTTTTGGCCTCCTTTGGGTTTCTTGGCATAGTTTATATTGTTGGAGTCTGGAACTGGGTATCCGTTTTCTTCATTTCCCTCTGAATCCTGTATTAATTTATTTTTAGGAGGAGAATTGTTTCCTTCACTTTTTTGTCTTTCCATCGCTCCACTTGGTACTGTGTAACTATGTTCTTGATGGGCTATTTGTGGTTTCAGTCACCTGTTTACTTTCCCTTGGTCTAATTTTGTTTTGTGGGTCTGTTGGGTTTTAGGTTAGTGGATTTGCGCTGTTTCTGTTTCTTGTCAGTGTGTAATTTAGTAGTAGCTAACTTACAATAGTAAAACTAACAAAACAAAGATAGAAAGAAAATCAAAGAAATCAACAGGGAGAGGTGGTGGACAAAAAAACAGGGAACAAAACAAACAAAAATACAAACACATAACAAATTTCCAGGTTGAGGAACAATAGAATTTCAGTCTTAGTATTTCTGGTGTTACTCCTTCAGAATCCAGTCCTGGTGTTGGTATTTAAGCAGAAGCTTTGTCTTAGTCTCACCAGGTGGTTGGGGAGATTTGTCAGGTTTTCTTTTTTCCTGTCTTTCAGCAGCAGCAGCTTAGTTTGCTCCTCCCTCAGTGCAGTGAGGCAGTTTGAGTTTGTGCATTGTCCTCAGGTTCCGGAGATCAGCTCTGTAGCCCTCCAGCCATACTGCTTTGTAGTTGGGTTTGCACTGTGTTGTTTTATTGGGGGCTTGTTTCTTTGCCTTGCCCCCTTTCTCTGGGGCAAGTTCAGAGATCTGTCAGCTGGCTCCCTGCTGTCAGCGTGTTATGCTGGTTTGTTGATTGTTTTTCAATTTTGTAACATCATTTGACTTTGGATGTTTCTCACTGGCTCAGGAGATGAGTTTTGTGGACCACTATCTTCCCTATTTCAGGCAGTGGCTTACCACCCACCCACTGTCGGCCCTTCTGCCTTTTCAGTCTTTGTTTACTGCTAGTTCATGTGGAGATCAGCTACTTGCCCCTCCCCCCTTCTCCAATGCACTTACATCACCCTGCACCCTCTGCTGTATGTTCCTTTTCAGTTCCTTGTTTATTATTCTTTTTATTGGGGGGGCAAGAGGGTCAGTCTGTCCAGGGGGCTATGCTGTTTTGTCCCATGGGTGGTTGGGGGAATTGTGCATGATGCTTATTTGCTCACCTGTTGGTCTGCTGAATATCTCCCAAGCAGGTTTGGTCCCAGTGCCTGTCGGCACAGAAGCCCTCCTGTTTTCTCAGTGTAACATGGTATGGGCTGGGAGTTCAAGATGTCGAAGTTTTGATTTTTTTTGGTGACTTTTTTCCTACCAAGTATGGCTCCAATGTCTCAGCAAGATTTTTGATTTACAGAGCTCATGCTGTCTGCTTCTGTACTCTAGTCAATATCTTGGATCCACCCTCTCTAATTCCATTTAAAAAAATAAATAAATTGAGGTTTAAACTAATGATTGGTAAAAATCCCTTTATTTTTCCAACTCTATACATTCCAAGTTCATATATTTCCATCAGAAAAGGAAAGCAAAAGAACAACAATCAGTCAATCAAACAGGTATTTGGTGTGGGGTGAAAGTTGAGTATGATGCTTAATTTTTGCATTATACACAGCACATACATGCACAATTTAGTAATTAATATTATTACTTTCTGTTTTAAGTAATTATTTTCTGATACTAAGAGAACATACATCAAATCATTGTTGTTCTTATATAATTTGAAACAATTTTAAATAAATTATTTAAATTTTAAATAAATATAAAATAGATTTAACACATAATTGAAATGTTTTTATGGATAGCATGGATGTTTCTCTGTGTGTGTTTGAGTGTGTGTGTGTTTGAGTGTGTGTGTGTGTGTGTGTGTGTGTGTGTGTGTATAACTTTAAAAGTTCTTGATCAGAACAAGGAAACTTTCTGTAAGCAATATCAAATTCACCTGCTAATTTAAGTGATGATCAAGTTACAGAAGACAGAAAGAGGAAAAAAGAAAAGAGCATCTTTCAAACTAGCAAGTTATTTCTCTGATTTTCATCCACTAGGTTCAGGCAGGAAAAAAGCATAAAATTTTGAATTTCTTTCATAGTTCATTCTGCTCCAGATCACAATGACCTAATTAAGTGACAGGCATATACCTAATGACTAATGTGGCAGAATGGCTCCTTCATTGGCTTTCTGCATACAGGTGCAGCATGCATGCAATGGCAATGCCATGTGTGTTTTGAGCTCCTGTTGCACCTCATGCTGCTGAGAGGATGGGGTGAGGAACTGAGAAGAAGGACTTAAAGCAGCAGCACTACAATGTTCTGACTATACAGAACTGCTGGTCACATGGCTCTCCCAGCACCCCAGAGTTCACACATGAGAGCATACACTGGCACAGTGTTTCCATGAGACATTATTCCACAGGGCTTCATTTCCCTGGGTGTATAATGACAGAATCTGAAATTGTCCACAGTCTTTTAAATTTGCTAAATTTGTTGTATGAAAAGTTGAGAGTTCTTAGTTATGAAATCAAGGTTTATTTTGTTTTACTTTTTAAAATTATGGGTAAGGAACATCAAAAAGGCAGTAAACGTACAACTCAAATAACCCAGAAATAATCCAGAGTGACCTGGCATCCCCATGGCAGATTTGATGGTTACAACTAGAAAGGAGCTAAATATCACCTAACCAATGCTGACTTTTTTTGTGGAAACCAAAAAACATAGATTTCAAGGAAGTCAAGAGATTAGCCCCAAAATACTCATGACCATGAGGAGCATCTAATTTGATGGAATTATAATTTGGACCTATTACTCCCTCCCAGACCCATATCTACCCTGCCAGCAGACACATGGCCAGTGAAAGGATAAATGGAAATTGTGAAGAAAGAAATAGAAAGCAATCAAATTGTGGAACCTGGGATTATAGTGTAGATTCTCTGAGTATCGTATATGTGGATGATCTCTCATAATGGCATATGAAGTAGTCTAAATACCCTGATATTAAAGCTTTAAAAACTCTATATTTTAAATAATGTCAAATTACAGAAAAATGTCCCAAGAGTATTTAGAAAGAATAAAAATCAATAATTATAAGAAAATAACTCATATTTGTGTTATGCTTAGCTCATTTAAAACATGCTATTAATAGTTTTTTGTAAACAATGGTTCAATATTTTTCATGCACTATACATTTTTTACAAAACTCTTCCAATTTGCTTCATTTATCTCATTGCTCTTTCTTAAAGGAATATAAGGGCACATAGTATATAAATATACCAAGGAAATTCAACTTTTTGTATTTAAAGATCCCATATACTTGCCTCTATAAGTTTGCAGATGTCTATATAATACACAGGTTTTTCCTCACTTGATATTGTTATAACGTGTTGTGATTTGGTATACATACACATAGTAAAGTGATTATTACAATCAAGCTAATCAGCACATTCATCACCTCCACACTGTTATCTTTTTGTGTATGTGTGTGGTAAGAACTCTTAAGATATACTCTAAAAGAATTTCACATACACAGCACATACATTATTATTAACTACAGTCACATTAGCTCTCCAGAATTTATTCTGGAGAATAACTGATTGTTTGTACCCTTTAACTAATATCTCATTTTCTCCACTTTCCAGCCCCTGGTACCCAGCATTCTACTCTCTGTTTCTGTGAGTTTGACATTTGTAGATTACACATAGAAGTGATATTTTATTGTATTTACTGTCTTACTGCATCCAGTTTATTTTTACTTTGCATAATCTCCTTCCTGTTTATCCAAACTGTCAGAAAAAGCAAATTTCCTATAAAGACAATTTTTAAATGTGTAAATATTACTCCTTTAATATTTCCAAATGTTGGAACTCAGACTACATAATGTAATAAATGCCTTACATGTCTTTTCCCAACTCTCTATGGGGCTTCATTTTCATAATTTAAAATAAAAATGCAACTTTGAATTGTTCAGGTCATATATTTTTGATATTAAGAATAATTACCAAACAACCTTCAATTTCATAGGTTAGCAATATATTTTCTTATTTTTCTTTATGTGAAAACTCAAGGACTAATCTCCATTTACATTTACAACAAGTCATACTCCATGTTCATCTGGGAGGCATGGAGCATAACAGAGCATATGTTCAGAATTTCACAGGAGGAAGGAAATTGTAAATATGGCAATCAAAGTGTAAAATGCAGTTAAAAAAACCATTCCTGCATTTTAGTATCACTGGGAGACTAGCTATTTGGGTGGCATTAGGGAGGTCATTCAATTTAATGTTTTTTTTTACAAAATTAATTTGTTTTGAGTCATTATTTTCCTCTTCTCTTCCTAGATAAAATACAAAGTACACAGTTTCCTTTTGTATTGTATATATCTCCAATAGTCTTACAGTTAAAACTATTTTGTGTATATCCTGTATATATACACATATACAGAGTATTCATGCATTGTATATAAACTACATATATTAAATATATTATGTATTAAATATTATAGTCAGCCCTTTGTATCAATGAGCTTTGAGTCTACAGATTCAAATAACAGTGTATTAAAAATTCTTGAAATAAAATCTGTGCTGAACCCATGCAGACTTCTTTGGCCCTTGTTCCTTAAGTAATATAGCTAATATTTACATACTATTTCATCATACTAGGAATTATAAGCTATCTAGAGATTTCTACTATAAAGGAGAATGTGTATAGTTTCTGGACAAAGAGTATGCAATTTTTATGTAAATGAATTTGACCATTGTAAATTTTGGTCTCCTCAAATATTCTAGAGCTGTTCTCCCATAGAAACTGCAGGACAACTGGGTATTTAAGGCTCTACTTAAATAAACAGTAGGATGCCTAAGATAAACCAATGTTGGACAAGGGAAAAAACAACCCACTGACAGTATGCACTCAAGAGACAGGTTCTGAATGGCCCATGCCCTGATAGGCAGAGAATTTTCTGGTCCCCAATAAACAATTATAGAATATAATACCTCGTCCTCTTAATTGAGACACATATTACAATAGTCTGGTCTTCTAGCCACCAGAATCTAACATCTTTCTTTCTTTTTGGCTTGGGCTCTTTGCTATATATTTTCACAATAAATCAAAATGTTTATTAGTGAAATCAGCCCTCACAAATTTATTGTTAACCCCATCTACCCTCACAAACTAAAGAAGCCTTCAGTCAATAATACTGATTTTCCACACCTGAAATACCCCAGTTTTTATCTCCATACCTGCCACATTAGTTCAGTGAAACCCACATTGTTTCTTAACTTGAGCACTTGAACCAGCCACCTTCTGAAATACTTCAAAGTACATCCAATGTCACCAGCAACCCAGCTGGAAATCACATTCCTGATGTGTTAATTAAGAACAAACCTCTCTTGCTTCAAATTCTTCACTTTCTTCCCCATTGTAAATTAAATTCTTAGTCACCAGTATAGTGTTCAGATTTCTACAGAATCCCAATCCTACCCAACTTTTTCTGTATCCACCCTGCCACTTCTCAACTTCCTCCAAATCTTCAGTCTAGCTGATCTACTTAGAAATCCTCAGATGTGTCCTGTTCTTTCTTCCATATGTGTTTTCACCTCCCTCTGCTTGCCTTCATGTAATTCTGCTTAATTCAGTCTAAATTACATCTTGATTCCCTAAACCCAAATACAAGAAGCCCCTGCTAATATCCTTAAACCATACTGTGATTTTTTCATATCTAGTCTATCTTTAGGTATTAAATTCTATTTACTAGAAGGGTTTACTGGTTGTTTTTCTCCCCTAAGACAATGATTTTTGAATTCAGAAACTGATACTTTTGTCTGATTTTTCTGTTACTTTCTAAACGCCTAGTATTTAGCACAATGCCTGGTACACATCAAGTAGTAAATAAGTGTTCAATTAATTAACTAATTCATTAAAATATTGTCTTGAATTTCCTAAAATCTCACCAGAAAACATGTTGGTAAAGAAAAGCTAAGATTACCAGTACATCCTTCAATCAACAATAATATCACATTGGTAAAGTTTTAGAAATATCTCAGGAGAAGAAAGTCAGTAGAGAGTAAGTACACAGTTTGAAGGTTGGCATCTAGTAGTTAATTGTAAGTCTCAAGATTGGAAAAGTCAGGGAAGCAGTAGATTAATTAAGCTAGCAAAGCAAAGGTCTCTTAAGCAAGTTGTGTTAAGTAACCTGTTGTTCGATAAATGAGCTGATGTCCTGGTAAGTAGACGGTTGTCTCAAATGAATTTATTTAGAGAAATTAATGAAAACAAAGGTGAAGTTGATTATTGATTTGTAGAGGATTCATTCTTAATCCTAATATCTATATCACGTTAATGCTGCTGTCACCATTTTCAGTTATCACATCCCTTTACTCCTAAATCTGCATCTTCCTATTTTAAACTAACTCTTAAAGTCCTTCCAGGTAGGAATAGAAATGCCACCACTGAATGCCACCACATCACTTCTGATGTAAAAATTTGATTAACATAAGAAATTTCATAACACTGCAGTGTGGAAGAATTCCTCCTTCCTTCGTATAACAAATATAAATGTCAGGCCACAGAGTTAAGTGAATGACAGCAAGTTATTTTGTATTTTTGTATATGTTAATTTATTTTTTTGTTTTGAGCTACCAATGTTCCTGTTGATAAGTATTAAATCTCAGTCAGTTTACTACTTTGCCACCCTCCTGCCCTCCTGCCCTCCTGCCCTCCTGCTCTCCTGCCCTCCTGCCCTTGACATGAGATACATACTTATTTCAAGGGATTTTGTGGGTGCCAAAGGAAAGCCATGTGCTGGTGCTGAATGTGTTTGGTCCTAGGTTTAGTAATCATTTGCATTCATTTGAGATTTCTTTGTTATTATTTGAGATCTCCTTGTTATCTGGTCCTCAATCATCACTCCATATGAATTGCAGCTATGTCTTATTGATACCACTTACAAGGATGTTTTAGACCTTATTCTCTGTACCATGCAGACCTCAGGTTAGTCCGAAAATTAAAGCTTCTACTTCCCTCTCTCCTTTCAGGGATGCATAGGATGTAGGTGGAGCCACTCTCCTGTATCCATTTTGACAACTATGCAGAAGAGATAGAGTCTTTAAACATAACAAAAAACGCTAGCTCTGATTATTCTTCTAATTACACTGTTTTACCTGCTACACATGAATGCTTTCTTCTGCAAGATTATCCCTTCTTTAAGAAAGTAAATGCCAGCATTGTCACTCATACTTAAGTATCACAATGTCATAAGAAATACTGAGGATTAAATATTTGTCAGCTAATATGTTAAAATATTTTTCCTTAGAATTTTGGATTATCTGTTTGTTTGTGTTCAGGAAATCACCATCTACAGCCAACTTAGTTTCTTATAATTCCATGGCCCACTTTATCACCTCTTGGCCCCTCATTTCCCATCTCTGAGATTTTAGCAAGTTTTACATTGTGTTGCAGGAGTTATAGTACCATCGAGTTACACTAGTTTTTGTTTTACTAACTTTAAGAATAAAACTGAACTTTCAGAGGCTTCAAAAGTTTTATCCCTAAGTCAAATTGGTTTCCATATTATAGGTTATATACTATTTCATCTTCAATTTATATGTCTTCAAAAACTATAGCATAATATAAGACATTAATGAAGTTATTTTGGAATTTTGAAAAAATATTATGCTGTTCCAAAAATAATAGTCCAAATAGATTAGGGTTCAAAAATTTCTTCTGCTTAGTATAACTTGGTGGTTCTTAAAATGTGATCCTCGGATTGCATCAATAGAATCAAATGGAAAATTTTTAGAGGTACACATTTTGGGTACCACTCTAGATTTACTGGAACAGAAATTTGGGTTCAAACAATTTGTATTTTAACAATCATTATAAATCAATCTATTAAAGTTTCAAAACCATTAATATGACTCAAGTACTCTTAAAATGAAATAAACCTCTGAGGATCAGTAAAGCAAAACCTACCATAAAGAAGATCCTATTCACTAAAGGATCACCACCACTTGTAGAATGTTTATTCAGTGCCAGTTCCCTGACATTGCCTCTCCATGTGTTTTCCACACACAAGAGAGACGTTTTAAACCATTAATTTAGTTGGTTTTTGTTTTGTTTTCTTAAACTTGTGCTGCTTTTGACCATCTTTTCTTCAGAAGGAATAAAGACTACATAAACTAACCTGCAGATATGAGAGAGTAATATGGATGCTTAAATTTTTTAATTTTGAGATTAAAGTGGGCAAATAGCCTTCTGACCACTGGGCTACTTCAGGATTCTGATAGAACTAACCCAGGTTCTGAGAGGGTACTTTTTTAGTCAACAATATCTACTTGAGAGAACTGTTAAGAATCTTGATTTCCTTCATCCACAGGAAGGAAACTATAGAATCTTTACTGTGAATACCTTCTTATTGTGATTTATACACATAGAAAAGTTAGAGGATATTGGACCAGAGAGATGACAGAGAATTTAGACACTTGCAGCCAATGTACAACATAACACTTTGGGAATCATTCAGTGTAAAACTTGTATAATTTTCTCACACAAAAAATATTTGCACTTTTATGGAGCTTAAAATATCTTCTTTCTTATCCTGAGATTTCACCTTCAGCAAAATGTTATACAGTGTCTCATTAGAGTTAAAAAAAGTGCTTAAAAGTGAAAAGAATGACTCAAGATTACAAAGATGTAGGAGTTGAAACAACTGCTACCCACAGTCTTTATTCACAGGTACATAATGTATAAGCACAGGTGTGTTAAAGACACCAAACTATATCTGTTCTGATGCACTCAGTGACAGCTTCCTTGTAGACTTGTACCTGTGAACATTGAGCCTAAATGTTTACTGACTTAATTAATTACCTGCAAGAATTTACTTAGGGGACAAAGAAGGAAACAGGGACCAAAAAAAAAAAAAAAAAGAAAGAAAGAAAGAAAGATGTGTTGTTTAGAGACTTTGAAAAACCATAAATGCTTATGTTTGACCTAACTATACTTCTAAGGTAAAATATACATACTTAGCTATTGTCCCATGTAAGTGTTAGGTGTGTTTCCCATACAGTATCATTAATGAATATTTGGTTCGGTGGTCTATTCAAAACATTTCAGTCCAGGTGCCTCAGCATTATAAATATCTCCTTTAAAAACTTCCAAATAAAAAAAAAACTTGGATAACATTTTTAAAACCTGTGAACAAATATTCTACCACATTTATCTCCATGTTTGTATGTTCATACACTTGACTTAATGACTTAATAGTCATCATGGTTACAATGAAGGGATAGAGTATACATAAAGGGACAGAGACATCCACTTAGGATCTTTTGAGGAATAAAAGACTATCTATCCCAAATCACATTGTTGCATTCACCTGAGGCTAGCTATCATACCATCTGCCAATCTGTGTCTTTTAAGTGATGGCAATTTTAGTATTACCATTATCCCTGTTTCTTTCTGAGAGTATATGTGTGTGTGTGTGTGTGTGTGTGTGTGTGTGTGTGTGTGTGGAGAGAGAGAGAGAGAGAGAGCCCTTATATATGGTACTTATGCATTTCTTCTACATTACCAGATTGACACTTCTGCTAAAAGCAACTATGTCTTATTTCAGTAACTTATCTGAAACACAAATTAGAGCTTTATGTATAGTATATAATCCTTTTCCCCTAGTTCTGGGCTTCTGAGTTTTAACAATGTAAAATATTCAATGCCTAATATTTATTTAGAGTTTTCTGTGTACCTGTACAGGTACTTTACAGATATTGTTGCATTTATACCACACATAAGGATCATATAACTTTATTAACTCCTATATACAGGTGAAAAAATTGAAGCTTTGAGAGCTAGTTAATACAGAGTTGCAATGTGATCTATGTTGTCTCACCTGGGCTCTAGGATTCTACATAGTAGGGTTTACTGCCATTCTTCAGCAGAGGGCTGGGGTTTGGATGACAGCATTTCACATAGAAGCAATTCTGTTGCACAACAAATTTTGAAAACAACTAAAAACAATTTTAAATGAGATCTTGAAATGGATTCCTCTAAATCATATACATTGTTTTAGAGGACTTAGAGGAGTTGACATATATTTGTTTTCTTTTTCTCCTACTCATACCCAAATAGAATTGGGGGGAAAAAAGTAACTCCAAGACTAGAAACTTGTCCACATGTCAAAAAACACAGAATTAAAGAATATGAAGCAGAAACAGAACTAGGGATCTAGTTATGTTTTCTGCAGGAATTGTCTCCCAAATGGCATCTGCATAATTCAGTTCTTCCTCTAAATACACATGATAAAACTAAGTAGAACCACCAAACTGAGATGCTTGTCAGAAATGAAAGAGATTGTAAATATGTATCTGAAAATGTATATTTTACTATTCTGATGTACATTATTTAAACCTCTCCGAACATAGTTTCCTCTCCTGTAGACTGAAAATAGTATTTTCTACCTCAAAGAATGGCCAAGACTAAATTTACCCTGAGGTAGAACTATACTCTATGTGAGTTGTTGATCATTAGTACACCAGAAGTATAGGTTCTAAAAAAAAAATGTCTTTTTATTCAAAAACCTTATCATGAGCTATTGATATTCATGGCACATTGTTCCAAAGAAAAGATGTAGAAGGATTTGAAATTTGAATGGATTTGAAATAAATTTATTTTGTCACATTTTATATATCCTATATCAAATCAAGATAAAGCAAGATCTCAGCATAACAGCCTCTTCATTCTAATTTTCTCCATTTGCACATTTGGTCAGGCAAACTGTTCATATTACAAAAAGCAATTGTGATTCAAAAAGCAGCTAGTGACAACCTATTGTACTTCTTCAACCAACTCGCACCAGGCCATTTATCATGATGATTAGCAGTTCCAGGTACTTTCAGAAACTGCAACACTTGTCTGAGCCTTCATCCAGATTTGAGTTTTTTTTACCATCTAATACCACTAAATGTCACTGAATAAAAGGAAACATTATGTCCAACTATTGTATAAAAAGAAAGAAAAATGATAAATGTTTCCATAGCTACAGGTTTGAAAGAAACAGAACATGCTGAGCTGTAAATCAGCACAAAAGTGGCAGACAGGTGCTTTGGGCATCTTGGATTCTTTTATTTAAAAGCAAATAGGTTAAATTAGAAATGCTTGTTAGATAGTCAGGACATCATTCTCTTTACCAGTAGATTCAACAAAAGTGTATAGAAATTAGGCACAGAGGGAGTGAAATAATGCACACACATGTTTGAAAAATACAATATTCAGAAAATAAATACCAAATGACACCTTGACAAGACAGTGACCACAGAAGGGAAGAAATTAGAACCTCACCCACTTGATCATGACTGTTGATATTTTGAGGTCTCTAAAAATATAAGATCATTACATGTAACCTCTCCTTATCATCAAACAACTAAGCTCATTTTGCCTCTTTATTTGAAGAATCTGTTTTCTTCTCCAGATAGTTAGGTACAAAAATTTAGCACTGTCCCCTATCCTACTCTGAGATGGTTTTGTCTTGTAGTAACTTCCAGAGTACCTTATTGAAGAGAACAGGTGGGAATGGCTATAGGATGTATGGACTGTGGAAATGCTCTGTAGATATGCTTATCGTAAGTGATGACATCCTAGAAACTCAATTTTCATTTCTGTATAATGTAACTATTACACAATATGTTAGTTTTTCTTTGAAATCCATAAGGATTTTTCTTTTAGGCATAATTAAGGGTATTACCAGATTACGTTATATGCATGTTTATTTATTTAGATGGCACTGAGGTTTTAACTCAGGGCTTTGATCTTGTTAGGCAAATTCTCCACTACTTGAGCCACACACACAGTTCTTTTTGCTTTGATAATTTTGAGGATAGGGTTTCACTTTATTGCTTAAGTTGGCCTGAACCCTGATCCTCCTATTTTATGTGTCCTGCTGTGTGTGCACCTGCTATTGGTTGAGATAGGGTGTCACAAACTTTTTGCCAGTTTCAAAGTTGTAACTGCTGAAGTAAAGTCTCAGTGAGGGATATTTATGTGTAATAATATTATAAATTTGGTGTTTAGTGAAGCCATTCTTGATTCAAGACACCAAAAAATTGTGGTGATGTTTGCAAAAACCAAAAAACAAATAAAAAGAAAAGAAAAGAAAAAAGAAACATGGCTGAATAATTCAAAAGCAGAATTTGAATGACTAGGAATGGAGCTCAATGATAGGACACGTGCCTAGTATGTGCAAGGCACTGGGACCAATCCCCAGTACCTTGAACAAAACCAAACAAATCAACAAAAAAGCACCAGGATTTAAGAAGCTTAGATCAGTAGAGGTTGGCTAACAATACACTTAGAATTTTATCTGGGAGGGATCCAAGATGGCAACTAGAAGGAGGAAGTAGCTAGGTTGTGTTCCTTAAAGTAAAAATCTTGCCAAGATGCTGGAGACACACCTGGCAGGAAAAACCACTAAGAAGAGGCAAAACTCGGACATCTCTGCACCCCTACCTTGCATATACCTTCCCCACAACATGATACACAGAGAAAACAGGAGGGCTCCTGCACTGTCAGGCACTGGCCCCTAACCTGCTTGGGAGATGCAGACCAACAGGTGAGCAAAAAAGTGGCATGAGTTACTCCCATAGCCACCCCTGGGATAAAACAGCATAGCACCCTGGAAAGACAGACCGCTGCCCAGCAAAAACAACAACAACAACAACAACACAAAAAAAATAACTGAATAATAAACAAGCAACTGAAAAAAGACACATAGCAAAGAGGGTGGTGCTCCCGGAGAAAGGGGGAGGAGCACTTCCCCATGCAAACTGTAAATAAACAAGCCTGCCAGTGAAGGCAGGAATGGCGACCCCCCACAGCGAGTGTGGAGTGGGGTAGGCTTGTAACAGTGGCTGATATGTTGCATGCTAGGCCAGAGAGTGGGGGATGGGCACTTCCCTACAGGAACTCTAAATAAACAAGGCCTGCAACTGTAAATAGGCTGGCATGACTTTACACTGGAGAAAAGAGAGGGGGTAGGCATCCAGCAGAACTCTAAATAAACAGTCAGCTGGATTAGGTGAATGTGAGAGCTCAGCCCTGCTAACTGTAATAAATGAAGCCTGCAGTTGCAGGCAGCTGAGAGTAGGTGGCAGTGAGACACAGTCTCAAGTAGCCCAGACAGAGGCTCACAAAGCTGTCTCCAGACCCAACCACCAGGCGAGACAACCGCACTGCTACTGATTAAATACCAACACCAGGACTAGATGCTGAAGGAATAATACCACAACTACTGAGACTGAAATGGCATGGTTTCTGGACCTGAAACTTTTATTCTTTTATAGACCTTTTTTAAAAACATTTTTTCCTTCTTTTCTTTTTATTATTATTTTGTTTTGTTTTGTTTTGTTTCCCTTTAAAGAGACAATGACAGAACTACTACTCAAACACCAGCACCAGGACTGGAGGCTATAGGAGTAACACCAGAACTATTAAGACTGAAACTTTATTGCATTTGAACCTGGAACTTTTTTTCTCTCTTTCTTTTTCCTCTCTTCTTTTTATGTTTCTCTGTGTTTCTAAAGACTGCTAAGCTCACTGTTGATTAGTACACTATCTCTCCCTGTTTATTTCTTTGGCTCTGTATTTTTTTTTCTTTTTTCTTTACCTTCTTGGCTCTCTTTCTCCTTTTACCCTCCCATTCCAGATATCACTATTTTTACTATTACAAGTTAGGTAATACTAAAATACACATAGTACAAGGACAGTAACAGCAGCAAGTAGAATGATGGGAAGACAAAAAACAGATGGAAACCATTTTCCCCCCAATAATAAATTAGTACAGGAACAAGAAGGAAATCAAGAAAACAGATGCCCAGATCCAGATTCCAACAAAACAAAGATATACTAGGCAAAGAACCCAACAAAGCCCATAAGAACACCCTAAGAGAAGAAATCCTGCAAGTAATCAATGAGAATTTTATAGAGATGATACTGAATATGGTCGATCAAAATGTACAGGAGACACTCAAGAAATTCCAAGACAACAAAAATAGAGAATTTGAGAAAGTACAAGAACAAATAAAAGAAACTATAGAAGCACTGTATAAACAACAAAGTCAAACAAAGAACACCATAAAGAGAGAGATAAATGAACTCAGGATGAAAACAGACAATATTAAAGAGGAAGTGACTCAAGATATGGAAAATCTTGAAAAACTAACAAAACAGAAATGCAAAACAAAATGGAAGGCTACTCCAGCAGACTAGAACAAGCAGAAGACAGATCTCAGAACTGGAAGATGAAAAGGTAATTAAAGGAAAAACTGAAGAACTACTAGTTAGGCAACTCAAGACCTATAAAAGGAATATGCAAGAATTCAATGACTCCATCAAAAGACCAAACTTGAGAATCATGGGCATGGTAGAAGGAGGAGAGGTGCAAGCAAAAGGAATTTGTAATACATACAACAAAATAATAACAGAAAATTTTTCACATCTAGAGAAAACTATGCCCATTTAGGTACAAGAAGCCTCCAGGACACCAAACAGACTTGACAAAAATAGAACTACCCCACGATGTATTATCATTAAAACAACAAACAGAGTACAGATAAAGAATATTGAAGCCTGTAAGAGAGAAAAAACAAATAACTTACAAAGGTAAACCCACCAAAATCACAGCAGATTTCTCAATGGAAACATTAAAAGCAAGAAGAGCATAGGGTGAAGTCTTCCGGGCACTGAATGAAAATAACTTCAACCTTAGGATACTCTACCCAGAAAAACTATCATTCAAAATAGATGGAGCAATAAAAGTCTTCCATGATAAGCAGAAACTAAAACAATATATGACCACCAAGCCACCACTACAAAAGATTCTTCAAGGGATTCTGCACACAGAAAGTGAAACCCAACTTAACCATGAAAGGACAGGCAGTACGAAACCTCATGAGAAGAAAAGGCAAGAAAGTAGAGAGTAACATTGATTTAGCTACACACAATCAAACCCTCAAACAACTAAGACAACTAAATGACAGGAATCACCACATATCTATCAATACTAACACTCAGTGTTAACGGACTTGATTCCCCCATTAAAAGACACCATTTGACAAACTGGATTAAAAGGGAAGATTCAAGAATTTGTTGCTTACAGGACACACATCTCATCGATAGAAATAAGCATAGGTTTAGGGTGAAAGGCTGGAAGAAGATTTACCAAGCCAATGGTCCCTGAAAACAGGCAGGAGTAGAAATACTTATCTCAGACAAAGTAGACTTCAAACCTACATTGATCAAGCAAGATAAAGAAGGACATTCCATACTAATAAAAGGGGAAATACACCAAAAGGAAATAACAATTATCAACCTATATGCACCCAATGTCAACACACCCAATTTCATCAAACCTACCCTAGAGGACATAAAAACATATATAAACTTTAACACAGTGGTAGTGGGAGACTTTAATACTCCCCTATCACCAATAGATAGGTCATCCAAACAAAAAATCAATAAAGAAATCCTAGATCTAAAACATACCATAGAGCAAACGGACCTAGTTGATGTCTACAGAACATTTTATCCAACTTCCACAAAGTACACATTTTTTCTCAGCAGCCCATGGAAACTTCTTCAAAATTGATCATATCCTCAGGCACAAAGCAAGCCTCAGCAAATATAAGAAAATGGAAATTATACCATGCATTCTATCTGATCACAATGCATTAAAACTAAAACTCAACAATAAAAATAAAAACAAAAAACATACAAGTAGCTGGAAACTGAACAACTCATTGCTTAATGAACAATGGTCACTGATGAAATAAAGGGGGAAATTAAAAGTTTCCAGGAAGTGAATGAAAATGACAACACAACTTACCAGAACCTAAGGGACACAGCAAAGGCAGTCCTGAGAGGAAAGTTTATAGCCATGAGTGCATATATTAAAAAGATAGAATGATCAACTCAATGACCTGATGTTACATCTCAAACTCCTAGAAAAACAAGAACAAGCAAATCCCAAAACAAACAAAAGCAGAGAAATAATAAAAATAAGAGCTGAAATCAATGAAATAGAAACAAAAAAAGACAAAGAATGAAATAAAAAGTTGGTTCTTTGAAAAAATAAACAAGATCAACAGACCCCTGGCAAACCTAACTAAAATGAGGAGAGAAAAAACCCAAATCAGTAAAATCAGGAATGCAAAAGGGGAGATAACAACAAACACCATGGAAGTTCAGGAAATCATCAGAGACTACTTTGAGAACCTATATTCTAAGAAATTTGAAAATCTTGAAGAAATGAACAGATATCTAGATACTTACAATTATCCAAAGCTAAACCAAGAGGACATTAATCACCTGAATAGATCTATAACACAGAATGAAATTGAAGCAAAATTAAGAGTCATTGAAAAAAGAAAAGTCCAGGACCTGATGGATTCTCTGCTGAATTCTATCAGACCTTTAAAGAAGAACTGACACCAACCCTCCTTAAACTGTTCCATGAAATAGAAAGGGAAGGAAAACTGCCTAACACATTTTATGAAACGAGTATTACACTCATCCCCAAACCATGCAAAGATACCTGGAAAAAGGAGAACTATAGGACAATCTCCTTAATGAACATTGATGCAAAAATACTCAATAAAATAATGGCAAACCAAATTCAACAACACATCAAAAATATCATTCACCATGATGAAGTCAGCTTCATCCCAGGAATGCAGGGGTGGTTCAACATATGAAAATCAATAAACATAATAAACCACATTAACAGAAGCAAAGACAAAAACCACTTGATCATCTCAATAGATGCAGACATAGCTTTCAGTAAGATCCAACACCATGTCATGATAAAAGCTCTAAGAAAACTAGGAATAGAAGGAAAGTACCTCAACATTATAAAAGCTATATATGACAAACCTACAGCCGACAATATACTTAACAGAGAAAAACTGAAACCATTCCCTCTAAATTGAGGAACAAGACAAGGGTGCCCACTATCCCCATTCCTATTGAAAATAGTCCTGGAATTCCTAAATAGAGCAATTAGGCAAGAAGAAGGAATAAAAGGAATACAAATAGGTAAAGAAACTGTCAAAATAACCCTATTTGCAGATGATAGGATCGTATACCTTAGAGACCAAAAAAACTATACTCAAATGTAGCAAGGTAGCAGGATATAAAATCAACACAGAAAAATCATTAGCTTTTCTATACACTAATAATGAACAAACTGAGAAAGAATATATGAAAACAATTCCATTTACAATAGCCTCAAAAAAAAAAAATCAAATACCTAGAAGTAAACTTAACAAAGGATGTGAATGACCTTTACAAGGAAAACTATAAACCCCTGAAGAAAGAGATTGAGGAAGACTACAGAAGGTGGAGAGATCTCCCATGCTCATGGATTGGTAGAATCAACATAGTAAAAATGGATGTACTACCAAAAGCAATCTACATATTTAATGCAATTCCCATTAAAATCTCAATAACATTCATCAAAGAGATTGAAAAATCTACCCTAAAATTCATTTGGAAGCACAAGAGAACACGAATAGCCAAGGCAATACTCAGCAAAAAGAGCAATGCTGGAGGTATCACAATACCTGACTTCAAACTATATCACAAAGCAATAACAATAAAAACAGCATGGTACTAGCACAAAAACAGATATGAAGACCAGTGGAACAGAATAGAGGACCCGAAGATGAATCTACATAACTATACCCAACTTATTTTTGACAAAGGTGCTAGAAATATAAGATGGAGAAAAGATAGCCTCTTCAACAAAAAATGTTGCGAAAACTGGTTAGCAGTCTGCAAAAAACTGAAACTAGATCCATGTTTGTCACCCTGTTCTAGTATCAACTCAAAATTGATCAAGGACCTTAATATGAGACCCCAAACTCTAAAGTTGGTACAGGAAAGAGTTGGAAATACTTTGGAAGTAATAGGTATAGGCAAGGACTTCCTCAGTGGAACCCCAGCAGCTCAGCAACTAAGAGATAGCATAGACAAATGGGACTTCATAAAACTAAAAATCTTCTGCTCAACAAAATTAATGCTCTTTAAACTGAAGAGACCACCCACAGAGTGGGAGAGAATATTGCCAGCTACACATCAGACAAGGGACTGATAACCAGAATATACAGGGAACTCCAAAAACTAAACTTTTCCAAAATTAATGAGCCAATGAAGAAATGGGGAAGTGAACTAAACAGAACTTTCTCAAAAGAAGAAATTCAAATGGCCAAAAAAACACATGAAAAATGCTCCCATCTCTAGCCATAAAGGAAATGCAAATCAAAACCACACTAAGATTCCACCTCACCCCTGTTAGAATAGGCATCATCAAAAACACCACCAACAACAGGTGTTGGCAAGGATGTGGGGAAAGAGGAACCCTCGTACACTGCTGGTGGGAATGCAAGATAGTGCAACCACTCTGGAAAAAAATTTGGAGGCTTCTTAAAAATCTAAACATAGATCTGCCATATGATCCAGCAATACCACTCTTGGAGATATACCCAAAAGAATGGGACACAGGTTACTCCAGAGGCACCTGAACACCATGTTTATTGCAGCACTATTCACAATAGCCAAGTTTTAGAAACAGCCAAGATGCCCCACTGCTGACGAATAGATTAAGAAAATGTGGTATTTATACATAATGGAATACTACTCAGCCATGAAGAGGAATGAAATCTTATCATTCGCAAGTAAATGAATGGAGTTGGAGAACATCATCCTGAGAGAGGTTAGCCAGGCTCAGAAGACCAAAAATTGTTTGTTCTCCCTCATATGCAGACTTTAGATCAAGGGTAAACACAGCAAGGGGTCTGGACTTTGATCACATGATGAGGCAAGAGCACACAAGGGAGGTATGAGGATAAGTAAGAAACCCAAAAAACAAGAAAGCATCTGATGTCCTCAGTGCAAAAGAACTAATGCAGAAACTTTAAAGCAGCAGAGGCCAATAGGAAAAGGTGACCAGGAAAAAGAGAAAAGGCTAGTTCAAGAAGAATCAATTTAGAATGTAACACATATGTACATGAAAGCAATGCTAGGAATCTTGCTGTATTCTATCCTTATCCCAACTAGCAAAAACCTTTGGTCCTTCTTATTAATGTTTTTACTCTCTCTTCAACAAGACTAGAGATAAGGGCAAAACAGTTTCTGCTCCGAAGTGAGAAAGTGGGGGGAGAGGGAGAGGGTGGGGGAAAGTGAGGTGGTGTGTGAAAGGGGGAAGAAATGATCCAAACATTGTATGCACATACGAATAAAAGAAATAAAATTAAAAAAATTAAAAAAGAATTTTATCTGACAATAACAATAAAAGGAGAATAGTACATTCAGTCTAAAAAATAATAAAAGCCCAAGTGTTCACAATAATCTGATAAACAGTGTGATATAAACAACAGATGTAAATTATTATGTTTAAGGAAGGTTGTGAAAGAAAATATTAAAAGTATGCTAATAGAAAAAGAGACTTATATTGTTAAAATTTCAAATGGGACATATATATGTATATATAGCAATAAGTAGTGATTAAATAGCCAAAGAGCAGATTTAAAAGAAATTTAAGCAGTGTTGATAAACTGGAAGACATATTTGAAGGGATCACTCAGAATGAAGACCAGGCAGATCATGTGATGGGAAATACAAAACGATATTGAAAGTCATGCATTACATGCAGGGATGCAAAACGTGAGTCTCGGAGAAACTAGTTGTACGGAAAAGAGGTAAAGTTTGGAAAATATGGCATAGTACTGTGCGGGTTGGATAAAAGACAAAAAGGTCCAGTGGATGTCAATACACAATAAAAAGAAAACTGTGCCTCTAATATTTAAAAACCTTTTAGAAAGAAAAGACAGATAACTGCAAGTGAATTAGGATTAATCCATCAGCCAACTTCTCAACAGCAACAAGGGGTGCCGGAAACAAGAGGACTAATATTTTCAAAGTGCTAAATGAAAACAGGTGTTACCTGGAAGTATGGTGTATCTAAGAAGAATATACTTCATAATTAAAATTTGAATTAATACTTTACAGGCAGATAAACTTAAGAAAATTTGCTCCAAACCAGCATCCATTAAAAAGACTTACAAAGTACATAAAATGGTATCATTCACTGGTAAATGGATGGAATTGGAGAACATCATTCTGAGTGAGGTTAGCCTGGCCCAAAAGACCAAAAATCGTATGTTCTCCCTCATATGTGGACATTAAATCAAGGGCAAACACAACAATGGGATTGGACTTTGAGCACATGATAAAAGCAAGAGCACACAAGGGAGGGGTGAGGATAGGTAAGACACCTAAAAAATTAGCTAACATTTGTTGCCCTCAACGCAGAGAAACTAAAGCAGATACCTTAAAAGCAACTGAGGCCAATACGAGAAGAGGACCAGGAACTAGAGAAAAGGTGAGATCAAAAAAGAATTAACCTAGAAGGTAACACACACGCACAGGAAATTAATGTGAGTCAACTCCCTGTATAGCTATCCTTATCTCAACCAGCAAAAACCCTTGTTCCTTCCTATTATTGCTTATACTCTCTCTACAACAAAATTAGAAATAAGGGCAAAATAGTTTCTGCTGGGTATTGAGGGGGTAGGGGAGAGGGAGGGGTCGGGGTGGGTGGTAAGGGAGGGGGTGAGGGCAGGGGGGAGAAATGACCCAAGCCTTGTATGCACATATGAATAACAAAAGAAAAAAAAAGACTATTACCATAAAAATATCAAGGGTTATAAGAAAAGGCAAAATTGTACTTTTAATCCACATATCATTTTCAACATTGATCTATAAGATGTAAAGACATTAAAGTTTAAAGAAAAACATAGAAAAAAAATGTGTGAGTCAAAAACTAACCAACCATTGGGAGACAAGGAGATGAGGAAATGGGATGGGAGGGTGAATATGTTCCAAATACTGTACACACATGTATGCAATCAGAAAAATGAGAGCTAATGAAACTATTCCAGGAATGGGGAAAGGGAGGAATAAAGGAAAATAATGGAAGAGGTGAATTCAAGTATGATCTATTTGATACATTGTAAGAGCTTTAGTAAATGCCACAATGTATCCCCAGCACAACAATTTTTAAAAATATTAACTAAAATAAAGCTAGCAATAATTGTATTAATATTGATAAAATAGACTTCCTTTTATGGCACTGCTGGGATTTGAACTCAGAACCTTGTGCTTTCTTGCTAAGAACTCTATACACTTGAGCTGTGCCTTGATCACTTTTTGTTGTCAATTTTTGACCTTGATGAACCTCAGATGCAGCTGAATTAAAGACACGCACCACCATACTTGGCACAAAATGGACCTTATGACAAAACTAACATCATGAATGGATCCTGTTACTATGAGTGATAAAAGATTTGACTTGTCAAGAAGATAAAACACATTTAAATTCAGAAAAACCTGAAGTATCATAATATATTGCAAAATTGATAGAACTATGAAAATTTATTAATCTTCTATCTTACAGAAGACTTCAATATATCTCTTTCAGTTTTTACAGATGAAGTAGGCCAAAAAAAGGTTAAATAGAGAACAATTAAAAATACAATTAACAAGCTCAATACTTTATCAATGCAATGGATTTAATGATCTCATTCTATTTGTTCTAGTTGGTGTTCTTTAAACATATTTAGGATATATAGCAGAACTGAGGAAATTTTAAAGACATTTTGAAGAACTGGAATGTGCAAAGACCACTTCAATAAGCACAAATGATAATGGCACACAATTGGAAATCAAGAAAGTTCCAAATATCTCAAAGATTAAAAAAAAGATCATCCTGAAAATTTTAAATGCTTAAAAACATACTTAGAATTCAGAACTGCATTACAATAAAATGTGACAGGAAAGCTAAAAGTTGGTTCCTTAGAAATCTTAATAAAATAGGCAAACGTCTATTGAGATTGATCCAGGGGAAAATGAAAGAAAATTAAATTCTGTTGAGAATAAAAATAGGTAGGCATCTATAGCTAGAGAAAAATAAAAGATAATACTATAAAGAACCTTCAGAAACCCTGAATTATCTTCTAAATAATAAAGTGAGTCAGCATTTAAAGTTTCACTGAGAAAAATAACAAACTAAAGAGTTATGAACTAAAAGTTATCAAATGTCAGGGAAGAACCTTTCAATCCTGTGCAAAATATTCCTGACAGCTGGAGAAAGACACATAACTTGTTTTGCAAAGACAACATAAGCTTAAAACACCAGACAAAGGTAATATAGTAAAGAGAAATAACAGGCTAACGTCAGGCATGGAAAAATGTGCAAAAACTTTAAATAAATACTCGTGAAGAGAATGAAGAAGCATAATAAAAAAATCAAACATGACTAAACTATGCTTATTACATCATAACTATACAAGAATAAGTGTGGTCATTACAACATTCGCAAAAAGTTTTTGAAAAGATTCAAAACCATTTATGATTTGAAAAAAAGAGGAGAAAAATTATCTTAGGATAGAATATAATTTCCTGATCGTATGAAAAGTTAGGTGCTAAAGTCATGACGAGTCATTTTTAAGAGTAGCATGTAAAATAGATTCTATTTACATTAAGAAATAAAGAATACTCACTTTTATTGCTTCTATTTTATATATGCAGGTCTTGGTCTAAATAGCAAGGTAAAAATTAATGGATTACTTCATAGGTTTCTAAATTTAAAGGAAATAAAAACTTATATTTGTACATGATATAATATTCTACAAAGAAACTCTAAAAGTATCTATAGATTATTAATAAAACTTTAAAACTTATATGGCTATATATAAGAACAATGAACAATTCTGCTTAGGAAGTTTATCATAAATAGCATTTAGACTATATGTGTTTGCATATGTAAATACACCATATGTTCTATTTCTATAAGATGAAAAAGGAGAAATTAATCTTAAACTCAGAAATATAATTTCATTTTGGGAAGTTCTTATTAGAAGGGAACAATCAGAAGGGCATCTTGGGTGCTGGTAAGTTTTTTTCCTTATTTAGGCACTGACATGTGTATTTGTACAAGTCAATCACTCTGTGCAGTTAAGATATTTGCTGTTTAGGTAAAATTACTACTTAAAGAAACACATTAACTAGAAATTACTTTAAAAATAAATTAAAGTTTTAAGTAAATTAGTTAAAGAAGAAAGCTACTTAATGAAGTAATTTAATAAGTAAATAAATCATTCTTAAGTATAATGATCAATGCACAAAGTTCAGTATAGAAAGGTCTCACTTCCTGATTGACCTACACATTAGGTGTCTAGACCACAAATTTTGTGTTTATTAATAAATTTTGTTTGTTTGAGGAACTAGGGGATAGGGTGTCACTTTGTATTCAAGACTCAGGATCCTCTGGCCTCAGTCTTCCAGGGATTATAATCCTTCTTGGGATTATAGACAGGTACTACCATACTTGGCTTCAGTCTTAATAAAATTATTAAAAATAAAATTAATTTGGATAAGTTAATAGCCAAGAAAATACCAAGATGCTTTTGGAAGTGAAATATAAAAAAATTAATGAAACTCAAATGCCAAAATAACTTTACATAGATAAGAAAATACTTAACTGAGACAGATTAAACTTTCAAATTTTTAGGAAAATAATATGAGGGCCAGTTTGTTTGTTTGTTTGTTTGCTGTTTTGTGATGCTGGAGATGGGTTCCAGGGCCGCATGAATGCTAACAGAGCATCTACCTCTGAGCTATAACAGCAGCCTCAAGGATATATATGTATATATTTTTTACAGGAAAGTAGTAAAATTTCTGAAAATAAGATAGGAAGAACATAGGAAATTATAAACTTGATTTTCTTAATACTAAAATTTGATTATCTCTCAAAAGTAGAATTTTAAAAGTTTGCCTGAATATAAAATATGATAAGCTGATTGTGATAGGGCAAAAGAGTGGATAAAAGAAGGCTAGATTGATGAATTCATGCTGTATACATGTGTGGAAATATTACACTGAACCCTATCCATATGCACAACTAACACATGTTAATCAACCTTAAGTTTTAAAAAGCAGCATCATGAAGAAAGTAAAAGTAACACAACAAACAATATAAAAAACTAGCCAGATTATTAAAAATTTCCTGAAGCAACAGGAAACAGACTGACAAGTAATTCCTTAGAAGAGTGGGCAAAACACTAAAAGACATATGCCAGAAGATAAAAAGACAAAAGTACAGTTGCTTTGTTTATGAAGTAAATCTCTATACATTCCAAATCTAACAAATTGCCCTACTCTAATCATTCTTTGTTTTCAAATTTTGCCTGCTTTCTTTGTTTCACATGAAAAAGTTTACTGTGTTTTCATTTTATTTATTTATTTGCTCATTTTTGATGGTGCTGGAATTTGAACTCAGGGCTTTGCGCTTGCTATAGCATTTGATCCACATCTCCAGGCCTTTTTGACCTAGTTATTTTGGAGATGGGGGTCTTGCTTTTTGCCCAAGCTATAGCTAGGATGACAGATGTATGCTACCTTCCCAGTTTTTTTCCACAGAGATGGGGTCTCTCAACTTGCTCCGTTTCCCTGTAACTGTGATCTTCTGGATCTCAGCCTCCCACATAGCTTGGAGTGACATGCACACATCATGGTGCCCATGTATTACTTGATAGGATCTTGAGGTTTTTGCCCAATTGGCCTCAAATTGCAACCCTCCTGATCTCACCCTCTCAAGTAGTTAGGATTATAGGTAAGCCACCTATACCACATCTGTTTTTTTTTAAAGACCTAATATGTATTTTTATTGAGTATATAGCAATCTAAAGGTTTATTTTTATTTCAAATAAGCAGTCATTGATGTTCTGTGACAACTAGATAAGTGTAAAATTTTAACTACAATACAGGTTGTTACAATTATTTAAAAGATGATTTACATGAATGTAAAGTGGTCAAATGTCATATTCCAGTGAATGTAGCCATTAGTGTTGGTTGTTATGATTTAATCTTTGTGATTACTTAGTGAAAAATATGTGGTTTCTCATGGAGTATGCACAGAATTCTTGACCAAATATGGTAAAGATAAAAATATATTCTAAGCTAAAATTTTAAAAAGCTATTTACTTAGTACTTGAACCTACCTGTGCCTCAGTTTCTTCATGTGCAAAATATGGATAAAAATAGTACCTGTAGCACAATAATAAAAGCCTAATACCACTCATAAAAATTTAGGTCATCAAGAGTAAAGAAAAATAGAAGAGCAGAAAATCTTCCAGAATTGAAAAAAATGCAAATCACATTCAAATGATTAGGTGTCAGGATAGCTTTGGTCTTTTCAATAACAAAACTGGAAGCTGGATACAAATACAATAATGCCTTAAAAATTCTGAGGAGAAATAATTTCCAAACTGGATTTCTAAACCTGCACCAAGCCTGAACCACGACTGAGAGAAATGAAAGACATTTTCAGATGTGCAAGTTCTCAAGAGTTTTGCATCCATGTACTCGTTTGCAGAATGACAGGTTTGCTTCACCAAAAATAAGACCCAAGAACAAGAAAGAAAAATGAATATGACTCAGTAAACAAAGGATTTATCTTAGAAAAAAACAAACAAAAAAGTTAAAGAAAACTCCAGGGAAGGTGGGTCACCAGTGGTTCACAACTGTCATCCTAGCTACTCAGGGAGCAGAGATCAGGAGGATCACAGTTTGAAGCCAGCATCAGAAAATAGTTTGTGAGACCCTATCTCGAAAATCCCCAACACAAAAAAGGGATGATGGAGTGGCTCAAAGTATAGGCCCTGAGTTCAAATCCCAGTACCACAAAATAAAAAAAAAAAAAGAAAAAGAAAACTCTACCTGGAAATCCAGGGTGGTGGTAAATGTCAGGGACACCAGAAAAGATTTTTTTTTTTTTTAGTGGTAGTGAGAGGGTATATTTTATTGATTATATGGCAGGCTTGATTTAAATGAGAAAGTCTTCCAATTTTTGTCAGACAGCTTGTCTGACAAATAATTGACTGATGATAGTTACTAAAACAAAACACAAAACTGTCCATTGAAAATCAAGATTATTATGAACCTTAGAAGAAAAAAATGAATGTAAAAAGAATCAATATAATGATAGGATACTCAATTGAGCCAAAAGTTGATTTACAATTAAAAGGAACATAAGGGTGTAATACTCACTCTTGTTATAACAGCTACTCAGGAGGTATAAATGTGGAAGATCATGGTTTGAGGACAGCATGGGGCAAAGTTAGTGAGATCCCCATCTTAACCAATAAGCTGAGCATAGTGGCACATGCCTGTCATCCTAGCTATGAAGGAGGCACAAATAGGAGGATCATGGTTGAGGCCAGTTCAGGCAAAAATACCCTTATTTGAAAATCAACAAGAACAACAACAAAAAAAAACCAGCTGGGGGAATGGCTTAAGTGCTAGAACACCTGCCTAGTAAGTGTTAGACCATGAGTTCAAACCCCTGTCCTACCAAGAAAGAAAGAGAATAACATGGATTTAACAAAAATTATGAAATGAATTAATTGAAATATATCCAAGAAGTATTCATGTGTGTGTATATATATATATATATATATATATATATATATATATATATATATCAAGGCATGATGTATGGGAGACAAATCTCATATTCCATTAAGTAGGAAATCAAAAAACTGTGTGAAAAGTCAACAAGTTTATATCTACTATGTCTACCTATCTATCTATCTATCAATTTACCTATCTGCATCTTATTTAGTAAAATAACAGTAAATTTTAGGAAAAATGGCTCAAATCAAGATGAAATTGATTGCTTTAAGAGAAGAAATTTAAAAAAGGAAGATGAGGTAGGAGACTATTTTGTTCTTTAAAGTCACATTATTTGTTCTCAATGGATATGTACTATTTTGATAAAAATTAAAATTAAAATTACAAAACTAAAATTGAATTCATAACTATTCAAAAAGAAAGATAAGGGAATTTGAAGTTGATTATGCAAATGGAAGAATATTTTTACTGCTTGGGTAGGAGACTATATATATATGTAGAAGAGAAGGAGTTGTCTATGAAAGTATATTATGAGGAAAAAATGTCATCAAACAAAGATATTAATTAACTTAAATGCCACAGAATCTACACAGTGCTACACCAAGGGCTAAATATGAAACAATCAGTAGCACAGAAAAGCAACTCAAATGTACTAATTTATTTGTAACTTATACACACATTTAAATTCTAAGAATATATTATCTTATGTCTTATTTTAGATCAGGACCCAGTCCATATTGAGGAAAAAAAAAACAATCAAGAGAGACTAAATTTATAAAATAAAAAAGGATATTTGAAATTCCAAGATTTATGAAATGTTAATATAATAATAACTGCCATTTTTATTATTTAAAAAGAAATATTTATTCTTTTCTAATCTCTAATACTGTGAAATCAATAAGCACCACAAAGGAGCTCTGTGAGAAAGTAAATGCAATGATGGTTGCGCTTTGAAACTTGGGACATTTTTAGATAATGTTTGGTACATGATTCTTTTTTCAAGCCAATAATTTATTAAACTAATGCATACCTCTCTCAGTTGTAGCCATTAGCACTATGTTTGCTGATCCAGAATTAATTTTTTCTAGCTCTAATTGCCTTTTTGTTCCTTAGACTAATTACTCATTTCTGATGTTGTTATGATCTTAATAATAAAAGGTTAAAAGAGCATATTATTATAACACCAGACTGATTATTTAAGAGCAATGATAAATATACATACATAAATATATGTACAAATATATTTCATTTTTGTATGTATGAATACATGTATATAGATAAGTATATTTTACTGAATATTTCAGTAATTGAACCCTCTGTGCATACTTAACTTACATGAAGTTGAATTATTGTTTCTGTCTTATTTTAGTAACATAATCTTCCTGTTAAAGATTAACAAATGAAGTGTGATGTACAGGAAAAGTTAAGAGAAGAACGTGTGCAACAATAGCTCTGGTAAACTGCTTCAGCATTTCAAAGAACAACAGATGAGGAATACAACCAAATTATCTGGATCCAATCTTTAAAAGTCAACTCCAGAGCTGGAAAGGTGGCTCAGTGGTAAAACACTTGTCTTGCATGTGTGAAGTTCTGGGTTTGATCCCCCTAACTTCAACAAATAAACAAGTGAATGAAAGAATGAATAAATAAATATCAACTTGAGTTAAAGATATTCTTATATATTTTACCATGGAGGACATGGAAAATTCCCTCACTTATCAGAACATATACAAAATGATTGACTTTTAGAATATACTAGACACCTCGAAACAGTAAAAATGAAGCAATTAATTATAGTGTAAGACACCTAAAAAATTAGCTAGCATTTGTTGCCCTCAACGCAGAGAAACTAAAGCAGATACCTTAAAAGCAACTGAGGCCAATAGGAGAAGGGGACCAGGAACTAGAGAAAAGTTTAGATCAAAAAGAATTAACCTAGAAGGTAACACACACGCACAGGAAATTAATGTGAGTCAACTCCCTGTATAGCTATCCTTATCTCTACTAGCAAAAACCCTTGTTCCTTCCTATTATTGCTTATACTCTCTCTTCAATAAAGTTAGAGATAAGGGCAAAATAGTTTCTGCTGGGTATTGAGGGGGTGAGGGGGAGAGGGAGGAGGCAGAGTGGGTGGTAAGGGAGGGGGTGGGGACAGGGGGGAGAAATGACCCAAGCATTGTACGCACATATGAATAATAAAAAATAAATAAATAAAACTATAGTGTTACATATTACTACATGTGAGACTAATGGAATGCACATGAATGGAATATGTCTAGTTTTCTGAGTAAACTAAACAACCAGTGTATTTCACACACTAATCCTATACATGTCTCCTTTTCTCATATAACTGTACCAGACATTGTCACTGGTATCTGACCTTTACTGGATACCTCACAAGTGAAGAGGTAGTCAGTGACTGTTTTACAAATGCCTAAAACATGCAGAGTTACTTCCATACCCTGAGCACGGGTTGTTTCATCTTGATTGATGAGAAGCAAGCCTAGGAATGGAACAGTGGCTCTTTACCTTGGCTGTACATTAAAATCATATGCACTGTGATAAGGCCCTGGATGCAGTTCACCCCAGTCAATCAGGATCTCTGGAAATAAAGCCATGGAGTCTTTTTGTTTTTAATTCCACAGGAAGGTCCTATATGCAACCTGTTGGAGAATGTTGATCCAGAAAGATATTTAATGAATATTAAGATATTTTTGAATTGTATATATTAAAATAAGGTAAGACATAGGCCATGTGTGAAAGGTCACATCTGTAACCCCAGCCATTCAGGGTAAAAGATCATGGTTCAAGGCAAGCCCAGGCAAAATAAAAGTTACTGAGACCCCATCTCAAACAATAAAATTGGGGTCAGTGGTACACACCTGTCACCTCAGCTATGTGGGAAGCTCAAATAGAAGAATTGTAGTCCCAAACAGCCTAAGCAAAAATGAAAGACCTACAACCTGAGTAGTTAAATCCAGAAGAAAGGATTCATTTGTTTCTATTTTTAATAAATAGATTTCAAATCCCCTGTGCTATTGATATTTGGGGCCAGATTTTTCTTTGTTGAGGGCTACCCTACACATTTGTAGTATTCATGAATTCTGTGTATTCATTGTTAGTAACACTGCCTGCACCCTATAGTAATGACAAATAAACAAAAAAATGTCTCCAGATACTGCCACCTTTGAGGTGAGGGAAGTGGGAAGGCATGTTACTCTAGCTTAGAACCCATGAAAATGCAGGCATGATCTGCTTACGTACTCCAGGGGCTCCCTCTCATATTGAGAAAGCTTGTCTCTTCCTGAATCATTTTATGTTTTCTTCAAGTGTTAGCAGAGAAATTACCTTCCTTTGAATTTCCATTGGCTGCTTCTGAACCCTACTAATGGCAGAATTTCTAACATGTTACCTCAAAAAAAAAAAAAAAAAAAACAACAGGCCTCTTGAAGGTTAAATTGAGCTCAAAGAGAATGTTTTCTGAAACTAAATGATGAATATCATTCTTGATGAGTTTTAGAAAACACGAAGATATCTGTGCAAGAATGTCTTTATAGCTGTGATTGCCACATTTAGATACAGAAAATCAATCTAAATTCCCATAATAAGAACAAAGAAAAAATATGGTACATTCTTGATATGCAAGAATAAATAGCCTATTTTTTAAGAAAACCAATATATTTCTGACAAGATGTATTTGATAAGATATGAAATGAAAAGGTAAATTACAGAATGATTTTTGTGATCTGATTCCTTTTATATTTAAAACATAGATTATGTGTGCATATAGAAATGCAGAGAGAAAGGTCTATGAAGAAGAGTGAGATTTAGAGAAAATCAACAAGCAATGTGTAGTGTGTAACATTTTATACTCTTTATTTTTCTTATTTAAAAATAAAATAAGAACAAAATTTCATTAAACATGATAAGTAGCATATGTATGCACTATTAGCCAAAGGGTTCTACAGGTGATAGAAAGTCCTATTCAAATCCATTAAATAAATGTTATTTTAAGTCTAATAAAGTTTATTTCTCAAACTCAATTGTACTTCGTCCATTTTATATAGTAAGCAGACATTTAATCACTACAAATAAGAAAAAGATGTTTTCTAGAGTTCTGACTTCCAAAGGTGGTCCTTTGCAGAGTGACACTTTCTGCTTTTTGCCAATATTACATTAGAATTGTTGGATTTGATTTCAATTTCAGATTTTTAAAAAAAAATCACTCCAAAAGATGTAAGAGGTCAAGTTTATTAGTGAAAACATGATATAACTGACCAGCACAACATATTCAGTCTTCAGTATTAGACCAAGAATATTTTAATTAGGTTAAAAAATGATCAAAAATGTGCATATTGAATATGATGAGTATATAGTTTATCTTTTAGTGAGTTGTTATTGCCTAGAAGTAGACCGTTGATAACTATAAAATGTTCTCTATTATGTACAATTTTTCTACAACTACAAAATATGATAATTTTTAACTTAATGCTTGAATGAATCAGTATTTGTTTTAAACAATTAAGTGGTTTAAATAGTAAGGCTCTTTCAAAGTTAAATTTTTGAAAGCAGAGAAAATAGCATTTCTTCTTTTGTATTTTTTAAAAATTCTTGAACAAACAGCTAATCACTTTCTTTTCCAATGCTTTTACATTGGATGGACAGAAAAATTACTTTAGTCATCTGGGCTTTCTCTGTGCTTGGAAGTTAGTTGACATGCCAGTAATAATGGAAGACTATAGAAAGGCAGTTCCCTGAGACTATGCAATGTTCTGTATCTTGTTTTCTTTCTGTTTGTTTTCATCTTGTTAGTTCTTCTAGCCTTGAGAATGCAGTACAACTATGGCGAGGTGAACAGTCGTCCTCCTGGATAATTCAAGCATACACAGGGTACAACTGGGAAAACAAAGTTCACACATTCTGTTTCTACTTCAGTTAACAGCTATATTATAAAGTGACAGAAAAGTAATGAAAAATAAGGGGTTACAGAAACACAATAGCTCAATTGAATGGATTGCAATTAAAAGCTTATCAACATCCATTTTTGTTATCATTCTGTGGTGCTCTGAAACCTCTAGAATGTAATTAATATTTCATGCAATCCACAGCATCTAAATGAATTTTTACATTACATCAATGTGCAAAAATTAATTAGCAGTCATCAACAGACTACACAGGAACGTCTTGTTTACACACTGATTGTTGTCCAACTCAACTTTAGAAAAATAATTACCTGCTACACACTAGGGAGAACTTTACATTGTTGTGGAGACCTCCACATGGATGACTTTTTGAGTGAATTGTTGTTAAACAAACTGTTAGAGAGTTGAAAACCCTTGTCCTACATGTAATAGCAATTAGGAAAGTTAATGAACATTTTGTTTAGAATACTGGAGAGGAATACAATATGCAAGGTGCAACAACTGCCTTGAAGAATGAGCACAAGTTTCACTGCAATAGTCCAGCATGGTTCTATTGCATTTTTATTTAAATAATATTGCTTTTAAAACTGTAATAAAACACAATGAAACTCCTTTGTAAAATTAATTTAAACTAATAAAAAGTAAATTTTAAATTTATTTCTATTTATTGCCTCTCTCTTAATTACTTAATATTATTCACTCTGATTTTTTTCAAAATATGAAAAAAAATATTTTTTCAAAAAAAAACATTTTGAAAAAAAATATTTTTTCAAAAAAAAACATTTTGAAAAAAAATATTTTTTTCAAAAAAGGTGAAACTTTTGATTATGGGTAAAAATATGCAGGTAAAGTTTATACATTTCTAAATTTTGTACACTATCTTACTAAATATATATATCAAAAGACCAAGCTAAATCACTTCTGGAATATGACAGAGAGTAGGTATTCATATAGCTGGATGAGTGGAGAGAGATACAGAACAAATAGATGCTAGATGACTAGAATGCTGGCTAGACAGATTATGGACACTTTCCACTTTCTTCAAAAAAAGATTCCAGACCTAAGAAGCAGAACTGAAGGTGAAGTTAAAGAAAAGTCACAGGTTTCTATTTGCACAATTATAAAATTCCTTTTGCAATACCTAGAGATTTCATTAAGCACTATATTGTTGACATGCACATGAAAAACAACACACTATAGTAATGTTTGGTAGTGTTAATCCTTTAAACCTGGTTCTTAAGCACTTGGTAATTGAATCTCTCTCTTTGAATTTGTGAACTTAATGTTCAATAACTAATGTCTCCAGTTGCAACTTTAAAACTGAAAAACAATATGCTTATTTTTAAAACACTGATCTTTGAAGTAGTTGGGTAAATATCTGATCCCCTGTAAATTTGCTGTATGCTGTTCCATGTATGAACAATATTTCAAAGGTATATGTAATATATATTGAACACATTATAAAATCTTCTAAATATTTCTCTTTGAAATTGCAAGATATTTTGTTCCGCATTTATTTCACAAATGACTCAGAGTTGTAGTCAGAGATGTTAAAGTCCATCCTCTGAACCTTGGCATTTGGTGCAACATATCATTCAAATTTTGTCTAGACTTTCTGTTGCGGAGTCATGAAAAAATAATCTGACCTTGAGCCTAACTAATCAGCCACAACTAATTTACATGACAGTGTAATTATAGGCCTCCTCAAGGATTAGTTGTTTTAATTACAACATGCACATGTGACAAGGCAGACTAGTTTATCAAAAAATACAAAGAAAAACACTGGGAAAGCTCTCAAACTGGAAGCCTTATTTTCAGTTATTTAACCAACCCTTACCTTTTTTGCCATGAGCTGAATATTCATGCCTAACTTACAAATACCTATAAAATTGAAACCTGTTTTATAGTGGTCTGTGATGCACACCAATGCAAAATATTTTAATTTATGTCAAATGTAATTTATAGCCTTCCCTTATTTTTATAGAGCTGCTCGTAGTACATGGTATTCGATTTTTCACTTGATGAAGATTAGCTCTTTTTTGGAGTCTTTCTTCTTATACATGATATTTTTGCATATAATAAATGAATGAGGCTAACTTATCAAATCTAACAGTTTTCTTCAGTAAAGCCTTGTCTTAAAAAAACAAAATATATGACAAAGAAATTAACAGATGAAAATATGAAATTATAAAATTATATGTAGAAGTGACATAAGTGGAAAGAGAATAAAACTGGCTCATCCTCCTTGTTGTGAAAACTTTTTTTCTTATTGATGTAAAGAATTGTGTTTTTTCCAATAGAATGTGGATGATATTTTATACTCAGAGATTTGTTTGAAAAATGCAAGTAAATAGTTTCACTATTCACATAAATTATAGATATGTGTGATGCTAAATGTCAGTGGTTTGACATGTGTGTGCATATGGGGGGGTACAGGTGGGCAACTATCACTTAGGAAAAAGTTTGCTAATTATCCTCACTATTGGAAGAAAATAACAATATTCCATAGGGTAAAGTTTCTAACACTCAATTAATAAGTCTTAAAGTCTGTTTATGGAGTTACTTGTGCTCTGGGCTCATAGCTCATAGCTCTTCATCATAATGAGATCTTATTTGAGGTAGAATTTGCTAATATAATGTAATTAGCTAATATGAAATCATAATGTATTAAGGCAGGTAGATCCTATTCCAATAACTAATGTCTTTACAGAAAGAGAAAATAGACACACATATACACAGTGAGAAGACCATGTGAGGACAAAGTCAGGGAATTCAGCAAATGGTCTAAAAGTCAGACACCAAAATTTGCTAATAGCCGGTGACAAAAATGGTCTTAATTTCCCCTCAGTTTAATTAATGTTCAATCCCTTCCTTGCTATAGGATCCTGACCGCTCCTTTTTTAGAGCATTTACTTTAGAAAACTTGCAGTTGAAAATTCATTCTCTATCTTTGAGATGTAAATCTTCTTCTAGCTTTTAGCCTTTTATATCCCCAGGACATCTTTCTCCAAACCTGGAAACTATCCTTTCAAATATAGTTATCTGAAGAAATACTGCCTCCATCTACCAGTCTCCCTGGTCAGATAAGGCTCTGCCTTTGGTAAGCACCAATTAGCAAACACAGGGCTTTAACATAGTGACCAACCTCCCATGTAAGTCCCTTCATGACTTTTACACTAGCTCACCATAGGGCTTAATAACTCTAACTTTTTGTTTCAGTAGACTTCAGTTTTCCAATTGCAATAATCTTGACTCCTATTTCAACAGTCTTAAAGTCTTCTTTGTTTTAATGGGTATAGTGCAAGGGAGTATCCATACCTAGAGACTTTACAGAGAGCACAGCCTTTATGGCACCTTGATGTTAGTCTTCTAGCTTCCAAAATTGTGAATTAGTAAATTTCTGTTGTTTTAAACCACCGTTTCTTGGTACTTTTTAATGAAAGCACTGGAAGACAAATACCACATGTATATATTTATATAGATCTTTTTCTAATCATAAATTATTTTCAAATACATTATAAGAATCTTCATGCTACCTTATACTGATGAAAGAATGGTTCCTTGCTTTCATCATTGTCAAATATATATAACATTTGAATTTTCCAAGAATTTATATTGAGTAAACTTTATGTGTCTATTTGAAGTGGTACCCAATAATTATTCATCAACAGCTCAAAAGAACATCTTAGGAATTCACCCTTTTTGATTAAAGTTTTAAAATGAGCATGAATACTGATATGTTATACAGCTTTGTTTTCAAAATGATTTACTATATGGTTTAACCGTATGACAACTGTATGAATATACCTCCTAAGATTTTTGAACATTATACAAATCCCCTATCAATGGCTCAATATACTATACACATATTTGCTTTCTACCAAAAACAATTAAAGAAACGTTTTCCCAACAGTTCAATTGTAATTGATGGTGGAAGGTAAATTTGAATTGTGCATTAATTGGGTCTCAAACTGAGATTCATAATATTCCAATTTTATCATTTTTCAATTCTAGCACAGTTGTTAGCTATTGTGGAGTCCTGTTAATATGCTATCCACAGTTTAGAATCCAAGAGACTACGGGAATGTAGAAATGAGTCTCTCATTTTCCACTGACAGTGGTAATTGGCCTCCTATCTCCAGTTTATCATGGTTGACTCTAATATCTTCATGACACAAGCTTATAGTGGTCCCTTGAACTCCAGTGTCTCTCTATAAGTCTGCAACAAATGTTAGCCTTGTTCTCTTCCTTGTCCTCTGTCATCTTCCCTTTTTTTTTCTATTGAGTATGATATAGTCCCTGATAAGTTTGAGACCCCATTGGCAATATTGTCAACCTCTATCAAATGTCTCATAATCACTCTTACCTATTTTAAAAGTAAACCTCCTCTTTTTCTCATCTTAAACATCCCAGAATTATTATTATTTTTTAGGTAATCTAGGCTTTAGAAGGCAAAAGGAAGAAAAATGTATGAAAGCATTGATTTTGGCCTTACATTGAAGAGCATTTTCTCAAGTTCCAGATATCAACTTAAAATGACAGCAGTAAGAAAAAAGAAAAAAAATCATACATTACTATCCTAATAAAGTTTTACTGGGGAACAATAGAATCTAAGAATAGAATGAGAAGGAGAACATATAGTAGGGAAAAGAGAAAAGAGCATTACAAAAAGAAAAGAAGTTCTTGTACCAAAACTTCAAAATGTCCTTCACATTCTGAAATATGTAATTATCATTTTCTTGGTTTCAATGGGTAGTAGGATGGATATTTTTAAGACCAGATAATTGAGAAATGTGTACTTATCATGTATGAACACATACATATGGACAACACATATATGCACAACATATATATACACATTCCATTAATTATTCTTTTTAAATATTAGGAAAAGATGGAAAATAATTATAAACAACTAATTTTAAAAAGATTATATTCTACTTGAGGCTATAGACTTGACTATTATCTGAAAGAAATTGGAAAAAACTCATTCCAGGCTAATTTTCATAAACTTATATTTTCATTCAACCAATATTCCATTCTAATTTGACTATCTTAAAATCTGTAGAAGTACAGAAATATTTTCTAATCAAGAACTTATAGAGAAGTAGTGTGTTGTTCCATTTCCTCTAAGAGTGCAATATTATGTTGACTAATTTTCTCTGATTTGATAAAGCACATCATCTAATTTCGTCAAGAGTCTTGCTTGTGTAATTACTATGATTAGAAGATTTGTGGAGGTTAGTAACTCTTGAGCACAGAATTTAGAATGTAGGAAATGAGCTTGACCAGGTCAAGGGATTTATTTCTCAGAAACTCTATTACTTTATAATGGGGAATGAGGCAGTTTGGTTTTATAGATAGAATATTAGATATGAAAGGAGTGAAGAGTCACATTTCTGACTATTTTAAGCATCTTAATAACTTAATCAGTTTGCATTTTGATAGTATCTGCCTTTTAAAAATAGTACTAATTTCTTTAAGCTCTTTGGGTATTGAGATCTTGACACAAACACAAGTAAATAATAGTTGTTACCTAAGTTTTCAATAACATGGACATATTAATGAATGATGAGTATTTAAGGTCTAATTCCAGTAGCTCTTTCTTCCTTATAACTCCCTAATGCACAGAGAGGACTCCTTTTCTAAATTAGTAACATCTAATTTTTTTCACAAATGACTTGCTTTTCTGAAAGATAAATAAATGGTGGTTTATATTCTGGTGGGACAATAGCTGAAATTGTAGTGTGGGGGCTCCCCTACACCTGCCTGTTTCTTAAGATTTTTCAGGTAAATGTTGTCAGGACCTTAATGTTGTAGTCAGTGCTGCATCTGGTAGATGTTGCAATGCTTTTGATTAAAAGAGCAAAATGAATCCAAAATACCAAGATCTTTTAAGTTTCCTAGTCAAGTTTGAGAAATCCATGGGTTTATTTAGGCATATCTCTCCTTTCTGGGATAGAGGTAAACAGAGTTAAAGGAAATACCTGGTTCTAAGCAACACATTTGGAATATATATTGTCCCTGATTGGAACTCAAACATATCTGACTTAAACTTTGACTCATATAGTGGATTTACTGAGCTTTGTCAGCATCTGGATCCTTCTCTGATGTTTAGGAAATTCTCAGTCTATTGACTTCTGATACATAAGCCAGATACTTGATTCTGTCCCTTGTCTTACAAGCTAGTACACAACAACTACAATCAAGCTTGGTTTAGTATTTGCATTCATATGGAGACATTGATTTAGGAACTGATTACTCAGAAAAGCAGGGAGAACAGGTCATTTAGTGGCTGATGTAGCACCCAATTTTCAGGATTGTCCATTTCCATCACCAAGATGAGCATGATTCCACTGAATGTGGATTGCTCATTTATCATTACGTATGTGATCATACTCACCTGCTGTGTCCACTAGTCCCTTTGAAATGCTCGCTTCTCAGATAATGATCCACTGCTTGGGTCCTCATCTGACCCTTCTCTTCCTCTAATATTCAATTTCATCTTCATGCTTCAACATTTCTTCACCTTTAGTTACTTTAATCTATATGCACAGACTAAACATATTATGTATCTTGCTAGTCTCCTTTAATGATTCCTTAGCAGAGTCTAGTGGGAAACCTAATGTGAATGGATCTGAGAAATGTAATTTTTAGAATCTCAGCAGCATGATTAAAGAATAGAGAAGAGGAGAACTGAAATTGATGAACATTTTTAAAAAATTACCTAATATATTTTTCTGTGTGATTAGGTTAGTTCATAAAAGATTTTTACAAAATATGTTCTCAAAGATAACAATAACAATCATTTTAAAAATTCAACACTTACCTTATTTTTACTGACCCATTTTTTTCTTTTATGAATAGCATATGTTAGTGCAATGAGCTGGATTGTAAATTTGGACTGCCAAATTAATATTTTGTATTTGTAAACTTCAATACTTCAAGTGACCTTATTTGGAAACAGAGTCATCACAAATGAAATTGTTTAAGATGAGGCCACACTGAAGTGGGTAGACCATAATCCAATATGATTATTATTCTTATAAAAGGAGAAAATTTGGCTGCATAAATACACAAAGAAGAACCCCAAGTGAAGATGAAGCAGATATTGCGTCAGTTTTCTTCAAGCTATGGAAAATCAATGACTACCAAAAACCACAAGAAGCTAGAAGAAAAACCTGTAACAGATTTTTCCTCACAGCATACAGACAAAACAATCTTTGCTAGCATCTTGTTCTAAGATTTATATTCTTCAGAACTGGAAAATAATGCATTTCTGTTGTTTAAGCTACTTTGTTTGTAGTACTCAATTGATGGCAGACCTAACAAACTAATACCAATGAGAACAATTATTTGGCTCCAGAAGGAGGGAGAGAGAGAGAGAGAGAGAGAGAGAGAGAGAGAGAGTGAGAGCGAGCAATAGTTATTGAAAATATTAACAAATTTGTCACACCTCAACAAGGAATAAGAAAAGAAAGTACAGATAATAAATAATCAATAAAAAATTAAAAATAAAGACCTAAAATTTCAAACAAGGGTGCTAATGCATTTGAAACTTGAAACTTTTAAAAGCATTTGAAACATTTGAAACTTTTTAAACCATTTGAAACTTTAGATGAATGGACATTGGCATAACACTGATACAAGAAAAAAATATGAAAAATGTTCATAATAAGTATCAAATCTATTGCATTTAATTAAAAAATCCTCCCCAAAAGGAGACACCAAATGTAAGTGCATTTTTTGGTGAATTTTTCCACACTTTTAAGAAAAAAAATGACTAATGTTACATAAACTTTTTCTGAGAAGAGCGAAAGAATATTTTTCACTTTGTTTCATGAGACAACATAAACTTGATTCAAAACTTGACAAGGACATTACAGAAAAAGAAACTCACAGAACAATATCCCTCATTAACTCAGACAGGAACTCCTAAATAAAATCAGAAAAATGAAAGTCAATGATATATGGTGAAAGATCTCTACAATAAAAATTATAAATCATTCATGAAAGAAATCAGAGAGGAGGATACAAGAAAGTTGGAAAGATATTCTGTGTTCATGGATTGGAATCATTAATATTGTTAAGATGTCAATACTACCTAAGATTCAATGGAATCAGCACAAAATATTAATGTCATTCCATACTGAATTAGAAAAAAATCTTTAAATTTGTATGGACATAGAAAAAACTTCAACTAGCCAAGGCAATCTTGAAAACAATAGCAGCAAAAATCCCCAACCAACAACAACAACAAAAACCTAGAGGCATCATAGTACCAGAACTCAAAATAAACTACAAAAAATAGTAATCATATATACAGAATATATGAGGAATTCAAAAAATTCAATAGAAAAATAATAACTAAATTAAAAATGAATTAAATATGTTAGTAGAGATTTCTCAAAAGAAGACATATAAATCTTCAACAGATATATAAACGTGCCCAATATCATTCATCTTTAGGTAAATGAAATCAAACTCACAATGAGGTACTACCTAACCCAAATTAAAGTGGCCATTATCAAACCAATAAAAGAGATAAGTGCTGAAAATGATGGCTAAAATTAAGCAGAAATGAACAAATATGAAGACAATGAAGAATTTGAACTCACATACATGGTTGATGGGAGCTTAAATTTATACAGCCACCTTGGGAAATTAGCAATACTTACTGAAGCTAAATATATGCCACACTCTTGAGCCAAAATTCTATTCCTTGGCATATGTCCAATAGAAATGATTGCAAATGCCCATTAAAAGACGTGTATGAAGATGTCTGTCACACCACTTTCATAATTCAAATCTGAACACAATCCAAACTCCTCTCAGTAATAAATGAGATAAATAGACATTTTGTTACATTCTTGTGATGGAGTAGTAGATAGTAATAAAAGAACAAAAAAAATTAAATTAAAATAGGGTGATTATCGCAAACATTAAACTGCATGAAACAACCAAGTTTGGAAGAATATACATTATATGATTCCATTTATATGAACTTCAAAAACAAGTAAAGTTCCTTTAGTTTAGAATATTACAGTGGTTACCTCTGGGAGATTGGGCATTGATTGAGATGGTGATGGTAGAACTGTGATGCTAGAAATAGTATGTATCTTGATTTGATTAGTGATGGCATGAATATATACATATAAAATATACTGATCTGTACATTTAAAAGTTTTATGTGTGTATGTATATATATTTTAAGAAAACAACATAGAGCATCAGACTAGTGATCAAAAAGATTTCTGACACTGAGAAGACATATTAGAAAAGCCATTTGATTCCCACCTTTTGCATTCTTAATGACCTTGCCACTTAGCTGTTCCTTCCTTCTCACAAAATAAGTCTGAGGCTCTATTCTTCTTCCTCTACTCTTATCATGAATTCTGGATCTTTCGCTAGGCTTGCTGTTAATCAAATTTCTTTGTAATCTTCACCAATAACAAAATCACTGAGAGAATCTCTGGGGAATAAGCATCATTCTGTCCTATAAAGCTTACATTTCTCGCTAGACTTTTCTAACTCTGCTCCTGCATCCCTCTTCATTTATCCACAGTTATTTATCTAGTTACCACTAAAATGTCAGAGTTCACAGAGTACTCTTTTTGCATCATACTTTTACTGCATGATAGACACTTGATCTGACATTCCAGATATTCCCTTGACTTACTTATTCATGATATTCAAGGTTTACTCAAATGTCACCTATTCAGTTTGTCCCTCCCTAAAACCTTACTTAAAATTTACAGCCTTTCAACTTTCCTTCAGTTCTTACATGCTTTATTTTTCACTCTGGGACTTTCTTTCTGTCTCTCCCTATCTCTCTCTCTCTCTCTCTCTCTCTCTCTCTCTCTCTCTCTCTCTGTCTCTCTGTCTTTCTCTCTCTCCTCTTTCTTTCTCTCTCCTTCTCTCCAACACACACACATACCACATCATAAGTAACCAAAATACTCTTCAAAAATAATGTTTTGCACATAATGGCTACTGAGTAAATATTTAATAAATGAATGAATGAGTGAATATGAAAACAATAATAATTTTGTGCACTATAAGATATAATTTACTACTTTGTTCTAGTTGCTAATAGTTTTATTTGTGCATATGTTGTTATTAAATAAACTTTAAAATTATTAACTCATTTTCTAAAGAGTGGTTCCTGACTACTTGGTTATTTCCAAATGTCACTGTTAAATTATCTGGTAATCTTTTCTTTTAATCACTACATAAAAACACAATCCATTTTCTTCACTTTTTTCACTTTATCACATTAAGTAGGGACACTGTGAAGACTAGAACAATGCAAAGCACATTCTTTTTTACTTTGGAATAGAAGTAATTTGAAGAATATAAATACCATTCAAATAAAAAATAGGTTTAAAATGGTAAGGATAAGAAACTCAGAAAGAGCCAATATGAATGTGACATGTGGTGATTTAACCTGAGATAGATCTTAGATAAGTGAAAGATGGTGTACATTTACGTGTGTATATATAAAATGGTGCTGAAATTAATAGAACCACATCAGATAATTATTTTCCTAATAAACTGTCTCTTGCCTTATGCTTTTTTTGTCCCTTTTTTCAGTTTTGCTGGAAAATATACTTCCTTTAAGTATAAGCACAATCTTGATTACATGTTTACTACTAACATGATATGTTATGTCATTATTAAAAATCTTATTTTTCAATGGAAAACAATATTTAGTAATTTCAAATAAACAGTACAGTTCAAGCAACTCAGGATTAGTCTAATAATATGGAAGCTGGAGCAAATTAGTTGAGAATAATGAACTGCTTAGTTTCTTAGAGACCTCTAAATCCTTAAATAAATGAATAGTTTGATATAAAAATAGGGTAAAAAGTATCAGCATGACCTTATGTATTTCTATTGGTTTCTTGAAAGAGTATGCACTGATATATGCTTGTGTAGCAAATATTCTTAGTAACACTGGTATCTTTAAATTACACTGATAGTTATAATTTAAATTAAACTCACTGTTATCAGTCCCTGCAGATGTATGAGAAGTTTACTGTCTAAGTGAAACAATAAAGGGATGGAGAGACATCCTATTTCATATTATAAGTCAAATATTTCCTTTTCCCACTTTCATCACATTTCCAAATTCTAAAATTTGTAATTGTAAATAAAATTTTAAATAAATTTGAGTGAAAAACTGCATGTTGAAACATATCAATGTATGGTGGGCTTTTTAAAAATTCTATTTATTGTTTTGTGTGTTTTATAAAAGTGGATTTAAATCATTTGAACAGTAAGTTATGAAGCTTAGCAATCAGCCCAGCCAAGCTGAAAAGAGGAATGAATCTGTCTGAGAAATAAAAAGGAAGAGAAGAGTTAAAAATGAAGTATTTCTGTGTTATTTAAATTGCAAATGTGGCTATTTTTATCAATGTCTATAGTACTTTTTTGGCAACTTTGAATAAATGGTGAAAGTAACATCTTTTTCTCCTCACTGTTACCCAAAGTTTAGACAGTGCAATTAATTTATCCTCAAACATGAGGACTTTTTTTCTCTTTACAATTTTGTCAGTTTGTTTTTAATGTTGAGGCCTTCCATCTACTAGGTTGTAGATCTGATAATGTCATAAAAAGATAGTGTCCATGGTGAGGCAGAGTAAGATTGGTTCCACAAGAATAATGGCTTTGTGTAGAGAATTCATGAACATTTTGTTTCCTATCATTTCTTTCATTTCATGTTGAAAGATGATTTCCAAACATGATGATATTTTGAAATGACTTCTAAAATCAACTGTTACTAGATATTTTGAGGATATTTGTTATATGAAACTTATTATAACTATTCCTTTCATAGCCATTTTAACTCACTAAATAGTACAAACTTGGAAACCATTTTAATCAAACCTATGCCAAGACTTACATTAGGTAAATCATTAAGTTCATAGTGTCCGGGCAGCACATAAATAAGTGATACTTTTCATTGTTGCTTTGCTGACTACCATCTCAGTAGGACAAGGAATTCTCTGGGAAGAGTCTTCACTTTGTCTACATCTGTCCCACCAGATGTCCAAAAAGACATATAAAGAATATTTCTCTGCTTTTTCACAGGAAGAAGTCCAAATGGCCAAAACACATGAAGAAATGTTCAACATTCTGGCCATAGAGGAAATGCAAATCAAAATCACTTTAAGATTTTACTTCAGTCATGTTGGAATGGCTACCAGGAAGAACATTAACAACAAATGGTGAGGATATGCAGGTAAATGGATGGAACTAGAGAACATCATCTTAAGTGAAGCTATCCAGGTTCAGAAAGCCAAAAGCTGCATGTTTTCTCTCATATGCGGAATAAGACCTAATACAAATACAGCAATTGTATGAAAAATAGGTCATGCTAATGGGTGGTAACATACGATAGAGAGAAGGAAGTTAAGAAGGTAAATATGGTTGATGTACTCTCTATACAAGAATGAATATAGAAATATTAAGTTTTTGGAGATCCAAGATGGTTGTTAAGGTAAGGAGTAGGGAGTAAGAAATCCTAAGCTCCATGACTCCAGAAACCCCTTGAGATGCTGGAGCTACACTTGGGTAATTCTGATTGCTTCTAGCCAAAGTAATAACCACCATCACATTAGGTGCACATAAAATTCAAAGACTGACCCTTAAATCAGCTTTTAATTGTATCTAATAGCCATGAAAATCCCATGCAGCACAGTCAGCAAGGCATGTTTCCTGGAAAAAAAGCCACCTAGTCAGCTATTTCTCTTTTTTTTTTCCTCCCAACAAGCAGAAAACAGAGGATCAATCACAATCAAACTGTGACATCCAGGACCTCTAGCCCATGGAAAGCCTCCCTACACCATGCTGCACTGAGAAAAGTGGCACCATTTCTCCCTGCCAGTCAGCTCCAAAGCTGCTTGTGAGAAACATCAGAACGAACAGGTGAGTATCAGGCACTGTGTGTGATTCCTCTACCTACCCCCTAAGAACCTCATCCAGCACAGTCCCTAGGCAGACTGAACCCCCTCCCCTATAAAACTGAAAAACATAAACATTAAGCTGTAATTTAACACTGATAGCAGAGGTGGTGGTGGAACACTTAACCTGTCCCAGATAATGGGGGTGGGGCAAAGAGCAGAAATCTCAGTGAACAAATGCGAGTAAAGCAACAAAGGCTGAGAGAGGTAGTGGGTGACAAGGTAACCTCCCAAATGAGCTGTTAGCACCCAACAGTGCTTGGAAGAGGCACAAAGGCTGAAAGTAGGATGGGGCTACAAGCCAACCTCCCAGAGGAGCTACTAGAAATCCAGAGGGGTTGGGAGAGACATAAAGGCTGAGAGTAGGGGTAGGGTGATATGCTCACCTCCAAAAATGAGGCAGGAGGTATATCCTGGAGCTGACCTCGTGGGAGACAGGGCAGCACTCAAAACTGAATTGCCCCACCTTACTGGAGGAGAAACTGACCAAACAGAGTTGTCGCTTAAGAGCAATGCAGCTGCCACCTGGTAAAAACAACAACAGCTCTGACCACCCAGCACAAACTTGCAAAATTACCTCACCTCTCAATTACTTACAAGCCAGTCACCTGATGAGACCACATAAGAGCTGCTGCTTGTACACTAATACAAGGATTGGGCACATAAAGAATAACTCCAGAACTTTTGCCAAAAGGCTCAACTTTTTGTTGTCCCTGTACCTGGTGCTTTTTGTTGTGTGTGTGTGTTTTTTCTGTATTTTTAACTTCACCACCACTATTTTCTTATGCCTATTCTTACCCCCTTCACTCTCCTTTCTTTTGCTTTGCTACAATCCATTAGAGAAAAATCCATTAAAGAAAAAAACCATTAAAGTAAGAACAAGAAGTCTTAGTCATACAACTCAAGAGCTGTGAAAGGAATATGGAAGAACTCAGAGCTCTGTCAAAAGACCAAACCTGAGAATCATGGACACTGAAGGAGAAGAGGCGCAAGCCAAAGGGATACATAATACATTCAATAAAATAATAACAGAAAACATCCCAAACCTCATGAAAATTTTGCCTATTCAATTACAGGAAGACTCCAGTGTGGAGAACAGATTATGAGAAACCTATGAGAACTTGACATGAGAACAGCTATGTCAAATAATCTGCAGGCTGTGATTGGCATGGCCCCCAGCTGCAGATGGGGGCAAGAGCAAAATGCAGCACAGCTGCTTTTCATAAGATGTTTATGTGCAGAGAGTAGTGATCGTAGGTTCCCCCTGTTCCCAATAACTACAAAGTCATGCTGCCCCAAAATCTGTTGCTCTACTTCCTGGTTTGCTACTTTATACAATGAACTCGCTGAAGATGGTGGAAGCTGTTGTGTGAGAGCCCAGTCCACCTGATCCCAGCTTTTTTGCATGTTTGTCTTTTGTGTTTTCTTAATCTCCCATTGCTCTCAGTTAGGTTCCTAGGCTGAGCTTATGCAAGCTGGGAGACTCCAGACACCAGACTTGACCAAAAGAGAACCTCCCCATGTCATATTATCACTAAAATAAGCAAGAAAACAGAGAAAGAATATTGAGGCTGCAAGAAAGAAAAAACAAATAATGTATAAAGGTAAACCAATAAAAATAACAGTAGATTTCTCAATGGCAACTTTAAAAGCCAGAATGTCATAGAATGAGGTATTTCAGGCACTGAATGAAAATAACTTCAACCCTAGGATACTTGACCCAGCAAAACTATCATTCAAAATTGATGGAACAATAAAAATCTTTCATGAGAAGCAGAAATAAAAACAATATATGTCACTAAGCCACCACTACAGAAGATTGTGCAAGGAATTCTGCACACAGAAGATGAATGAAAAAAAAACCACAGGAGAATGGGTATCAAACCATGGGAGAAAAAAAGACAAGTAATCAGAGAACAGCATTGATTTGGCTGCACATAATCAAATCCTTAAACAACAAAAACAACTACATGGTACAAATCACCATATACCTATCAATATTAACACTGAATAGCAATGGACTCAACTCCCCCATCAAAGATACCTTTAGCAAACTGTATTGAAAAGGAAAAATCCAACAATTTGTTTACAAGAGACCCATCTTATTAACAGAAGTAAATACTGGCTTAAGGTGAAAGGCTGGAAGATTTACCAAGCCAATGGCCCCCCAAAACAGGCAGGAGTAGCAATACTTTTATCAGACAAAGTAGAATTCAAACTTACACTGGTCAAATGAGATAACGAAGGATACATGCTACTAGAAGGGGCAATACGTTAAAAGGAAATAACAATTATCTATCTATATGCACCTAATGTCAGTGTGTACAACTTTATCAAACATACACTAAAGGACTTAAAACCACATATAGACTCCAACACAGTGGTAGTGGGAGACTTTAATACTCTCCCTATCACCAATAGACAGGCCATCCAAACAAAATCAACAAAGAAATCATAGACTAAACAACACCATAGATCAAATAGACCTAGCTGATGACTACAGAAAAAAAAATTTCATCCAACATCTGCACAATATACATTCTTCTCAGCAGCCCATGCAACTTTCTCCAAAATTGATGACATCTTCAGTCACAAAGCAAGCCTTAGCAAATATAAGAAAATAGAAATAACCCCCTCACTTTATCTGATAAAATGCATTAAAACTACAACTCAACAACAAAAATAACAGCAGAAAATACACAAATAATTGGAGGTTAAACAACACATTGCTTAACAATCAGTGGCTCATAAAAGATATAAGAGAAGTCAAAAGTTTCCTGGAAGCTAATGAAAATGAAAACACAACTTACCAGAACCTATGGGACACAGCAAAGGGAGTCCTAAGAGTAAAGTTTATAGCCATGAGTGCATATATTAAAAGGACAGAAAGATTTCAAATAAATGACCTAAGGCTACATCTCAAACGCCTACAAAAACAAGAACAAGCAAAACCCAAAACAAACAGAAGGAGAGAAACAATAAATATAAGGAAAGAAAACAATGGAATACAGACAATTAAAAACATACAAAGAATCAATGAACAAAAAGCTGCTTCTTTGAAAAAGTAAACAAGATTGACAAGCCCCTGACAAATCTGACATAAATGAAGAGAGAAAAGACACAAATTAGTAAAATCAGAAACAAAAAAGAGGAGATAACAACAAACACCAAGAAAATCCAGGGAATCATCATAGATTATTTGAGAACATATATTTCAATAAATTGGAAAATCTTGAAGGAAATGGACACATTTCTAGGTACTAATGACATCCAAAACTGAAGCAAGAGGATACTAACCACATAAACAGAAATTGAAGTAGCAATAAAGAGTCTCCCAAAAATGAAAAGTCCAAGATCTGATAGATTCTCTGCTGAATTCTACCAGACCTTTAAAGAAGGACGAATACCAACTCTCCTTAAACTTTTCTGTGAAATAGAAATGGAAGGAACATTGCCTAACTTGTTCTATATAACCAGTATTACACTCATCCCCAAACCAGAAAAAGACACATCTAAAAAGAAAAACTACAGGCCAATCTCCTTAATGAACACTGATGCAAAACTATTCAATAAAATAATGGCAAACCGAATCCAACAACATATCAGAAAGATCATTTACCATGACCAAGTCAGCTCCATCCAGGGATGTAGGGATGGCTCAACATACACAAATCAATAAATGTAATGCAGCATATTAATAGAAGCAAAGACAAAAACCACTGATCATCTCAATAGATGCAGAAAAAGGCTTTGATAAGATTCAACACAACTTCATGAAAAAAGCTCTGAAAAAACTAGGAACAAATATAATTTACCTCAACATTATAAAGGCTATATATGACAAATCTATAGAGAACATCATACTTAATAGAGAAAAACTGAAGCTATTTCCCTTGAAGTCAGGAACAAGAAAAGGATGCCTACTCTCTCCACTCCTATTCAATATAATCCTGGAATTCCTAGCCAGAGCAATAAGGCAAGAAGAAGTAATATAAGGAATACAAATAGGTAAAGAAATACTCAAAGTATCCCTATTTATATACAGCATGACCCTATGCCTCAAAGACCTAAGAAACTCTACTCAAAAAGTCCTAAACACCCTAAACAGCTTCAGCAATGTAGCAGGATTCAAAATCACCTTACAAAATCAGTAGCCTTACTATATACCAAAAATGAACAAATTGAGAAAAGATATAGGAAAACAATTCCATTTACAATATCCTCAAAAAGTATCAAATACCTAAGAATAAACTTAACAAAAGACATAAATGACCTCTACAAACCACTGAAGAAAGAGATTGAAGAAGACTACAGAAGGCAGAAAGATCTCCCATTATCATGGATTAGCAGAATCAACATATTAAAAATGGCTATACTACCAATATCAATCTACATGCTCAATGCAATTTCCACCAAAATCCTAATGACATTCATCACAGAGATTGAAAAAAATCTACCTTAATGTTCATTTGGAAACACAAAAGACTCTGAATAGCCAAGGAAAAACTGTGAAAAAATATCAACACTTGGAGATATTACAATACCCAACTTCAAACTATACTTCATAGCCATAGCAATAAAAATAGCATGGTACTTGCACAAAAACAGATATGAAGACCAGTGGAATAGAATAGAGGACCCAGTTATGAGTCCACACAGCTATGCCCACCTTATTTTTGAAAAAGGCACCAAAAACATATGATGGAGAAAAGACAGCCTTTTCAACAAATGTTGCTAGGAAAGTGTTATCTGCCTGCAGAAAAGTGAAAGTTTATCCATGCCTGTCACCCTGTACTAGTATCAACTCAAAGTTCAATTAAGGACCTTAATATCAGACCCAAAACCTTGCAGTTAGTACAGGAAAGGGCAGGGAATATTCTGGAAGCAATAGGTGTAGGCAAGGACATCCTCAGTAGAACTCCAGCAGCTCAGCAACTAAGAGAAAGGATGGACAATTGTACTACATGAAATTAAAAAGTATCTACACAACAAAAGAAATGATCTGTAAATTGAAAAGACCACCCACAGAGTGGGAGAAAATATTTGCAAGCTATACATCAGACAAAGGACTGATAACCAGAAAATACAGGGAGCTCAAAGAACTATACTCCCCAAAAACCAATGGACCAATAAAGAAGTGGACAAATGAACTAAACAGAACTTTTTCAAAAGAAGAAGTCCAAATGGCAAAAAAAAAAAAAAAAGTGAAAATATGCTCACCATCCCTGGCCATAAAGGAAATGCAAATCAAAACCATACAAACATTCCACCTCAATTCTGCTAGAATAGCTATCATCTAAAACACCACCAACAACAAATGCTGGCAAGGATGAGGGGGAGAAGGAACCTTCATACACTGCTGGTGCTAATGTAAACTAGTACAATCACTTTGGAAAACAATATGGAGGCTTCTTAAAAAACTAAACATATATCTACCATATTATCGAGCAATACCACTCCCAGACATATACTTGAAGGAATGAGACTCGGGATTATCACAAATACACCTGCACACCCATGTTTATTGAAGTGTTATTCAAAATAGTCAAGCTATGGAAACAGCCAAGATGCCCCACTACCAATGAATAGATTAAGAAAATGTGGGGAGATTTCAAGATGGTGGCTAGAGGGAGGAAGCAGAAAGTGTGCCTCCTATAGTGAAATCTTGGAGAGTCACTAGAGACACACCTTGCAGGCAAAACCACAGAGAAGAGGCAAAACTTTCACCCCTCCACACATCCAGCCAGTGCCAAGAATCTCCACTTCATGTTAAATGGAGAAACCAGGAAGGCCCCTAGGCCACCAGTCACCCATGCCCAGACGGCTTAGGAAGACGTGGACAAGGTGAGCTTACCCGTATTGTGGTACTCCCACAGACAACCCTGGGCCAGATCAGCATAGCCCCCTGGACAGACCGACTTCCACCCGGGGGAAAAAGAGAAACTGAGTCATAAGCAATAAGAACAATAAAGACACATGGGAAAGAGGGTGGGGTGCACTGAGAGCCAAAGAGGGGGGGAAGGGAATCCTTCCCAGAATTGTAAATAAACAAGCCGGGCCTGGCTGGAGAGGCTCTGGTGGGTGCGGGAACGTGCGCCCAGCAACCAGGAGCAGGAAAGCTTGTGAGAGTGGCAGAGGGAAGAAAACTCCACAGGAGTTGGGGGAAGACCCACTTTCCACATGAGCTGTAAATAAACACAGTGGATGGCAGGAGCAGCAGCACTGCCCAGTAATCAGGAGCAGAAAAACTTGTAAAAGTGGCGATAGGAGGAAAACTCCACATGATAGGGGAGAGAACCACTTCCCATATGAGCTATAAATAAACACACAGGCCAGGGAAAGCATGTGCAGTGTCACCACCCCCAGTGTGCTTGGAAAGGGGAAAGCTTGTAGCAGAGGCTTGCGCACAGGAGAACTCTGAGTAAACAAAGCCTGCAGGGCCAGGTGAGTGCTAAGCTCACCCCTGAGATCTGCATAAATAAGGCCTCCAGCAACAGCAGGCTGACAGCAGCGGGTAGGCAAGCCACAGCCACAGATACCATTCACAGAACTATCTCCAGACTCTTTTTTTTTCTCTCTCCTTACCTTTGATAAGAAAACAACTGAAATACACCTGCATGCTGAAAAACTTACTGAAACTGTATTTCATTTGAACTTGGGACACTTTGTGGGTTTTTTGTTTGTGTGTATGCAGTTTTGTTCTACTTTATGCATCCCCTTTGATAAGACAACTACAGAAAAACATCTGAGGCACAATCTCCAGGATTGGAGAATGAGACGGACACCAAAATTATTAAGACTGAAACTTCATTGCACATGAACTTGGAGGTTTTTTAAAAATTTTTTTATTTTCTATTTTTCATTTTGTTTTATTTTATATATATATATATATTTCTTTCATTTACTTATTTTTTATTTTTATTCTTATCTTTATTCTTTTTATTTTCTATATTCAATCCTCTCTCTGTCTCTCTAACGCCTGTTCAGCTTACTGTCGATTAGTGCACTAACGCTCCCTGTTTATACCTTTGAAACATTTTTGCTTGATTCCTTGTTTTGTTTTTTCCTACTTGTCTGTTTATTTGTTTTTCCCTTTTTCTTTAGCTTCTTGCTTTCCATCTCCTCTCACCCTTCAATTCTAAATATTACCATTGTTATTATTACAAGCAAGAAAATACTTAATTGCACACAGTACAGGGATAGTAACAATACCAAGGATAATGACGGGAAGACAGAAAAAACAGGGAAACCAGTTTCCCCACAGCAAAAATTTAGTACAGGAACCAGAGGGAAATGATGATGACAGATACTCAGATCCAGACTTCAACAAAATGAAGATAAACTATGCAAAAGAACCCAATGAAGCCCACAAGAATAATTTAAAAGAAGACATACTACAGGTACTCAATGAGAATTTTATAGAGATGATACTGGATATGGTCAACCAAAATGTACAGGAGATACTCAAGAAATTCTAAGGCAACAAAAATAGAGAATTTGAAAAAGCAAAAGAAGAAATAAAGGAAACCATAGAAGCACTGTATAAACACCAAAGTGAAAGAGAGAACACGATGAATAAACAGATAAATGAACTCAGGACAAAAATAGACATCATTAAAGAGGAAACCACCCAGGATATGGAAAACCTCATAAAAAAGAACAAAACGAACTGCAAAACAAAACAGAAGGGCAATCCAGCAGAATAGAACAAACAGAAGACAGAATCTCAGAACTTGAAGATGAAATGGTAATTAAAGGAAAAAAACTGAAGAACTATTAATTAAACAACTCAAGACTGTGAAAAGAAAATGCAAGAGCTCACCGACTCCATCAAAAGACCAAACTTGAGAATCATGGGCATTGAAGAAGGAGAAGAGGTGCAAGCTAAGGGAATGCATAATATATTCAACAAAATAATGACAGAAAATTTCCAAATAAAGAGAAAGATATTCCCATATAGATGCAAGAAAGCCTCCAGGACACCAAACAGAACAGATCAAAACAGAAGTACCCCACGACATATCATCATTAAAACAAGTTCAGAAACTAGGGAAAGAATATTGAAGGCTGTAAGAGAGAAAAAACAAGTAACATACAAAGGTAAACCCATCAAAATCACAGCAGACTTATCAACAGAAACATTAAAAGCCAGAAGAGCATGGGGTGAGATCTTCCAGGGACTGAATGAAAATAACTTCAACCCCAGAATACTTTACCCAGCAAAACTATCATTCAAAATAGATGGAGCAATAAAAGTCTTCCATGATAAGAAGAAACTAAAACAACATGTGACCACAAAGCCATCACAACAAAAGATTCTTCAAGGGATTCTGCACACAGAAAGTGAAACCCAACATAACCATGAAAAGACAGGCAGCACCAAACCACAAGAAAAGAAAAAGCAAGACAGTAGAGAGTAACCTCAACTTAGGTACATACAATCAAACCTTCAAACAACTAAGACAGCTAAATGACAGGAATCACCACATACCTATCAGTATTAACACTTAATGTTAATGGACTTAATTCACCATTCAAAAGGCACCGATTGACGAAATGGATTAAAAAGGAAGATCCAACAATTTGTTGCTTACAGGAGACCCATCTCACTGACAGAAATAAGCATAGGCCTAGGATGAAAGGCTGGAAGAAGATTTACCAAGCCAATGGCCCCCCAAAAAAAGCAGGAGTAGCAATACTTATCTCTGACAAAGCAGACTTCAAACCTACATTGATCAAGCGAGATAAAGAAGGACATTCCATACTAATAAAAGGGGAAATAGACCAAAAGGAAATAATAATCATCAATCTGTACGCACCCAATGTCAACGCACCCAATTTCATCAAACATACCCTGAAAGACCTAAAAGTGTATGTTAACGCCAACACTGTGGTTGTGGGAGACTTTAACACCCTATTATCATCAATAGATAGGTCATCCAAACAAAAAATCAATAAAGAAATCCAAGATCTAAAATATGCAATAGATCAAATGGACCTAGTAGATGTCTACAGAACATTTCATCCAACTTCTACACAATATACATTCTTCTCAGCAACCCATGGAACCTTCTCCAAAATAGATCGTATCCTAGGGCACAAAACAAGCCTCAGCAAATATAAAAAAATAGAAATTATACCACGCATACTATCTGATCAAAATGCAGTAAAAGCAGAACTCAACAACAAAAGTAAAGACAAAAAACATGCAAACAGCTGGAAACTAAATAACTCATTGCTTAATGAACAATGGATCATTGATGAAATAAAAGAGGAAATTAAAAAGTTCCTGGAAGTCAATGAAAATGAAAACACAACCTACCAGAACCTATGGGAAACAGCAAAGGCAGTCCTGAGAGGAAAGTTTATAGCCATGAGTACATATATTAAAAAGACTGAAAGATCCCAAATCAATGACCTAATGATACATCTCAAACTCCTAGAAAAACAAGAACAAGTAAATCCCAAAACAAATAGAAGGAGAGAAATAATAAAAATAAGAGCTGAAATCAACAAAATAGAAACCAAAAAAACCATACAAAGAATTAATGAAACAAAAAGTTGGTTCTTTGAAAAAATAAACAAGATCGATAGACCCCTGGCAAACCTGACTAAAATGAAGAGAGAAAAAACCCAAATTAGTAGAATCAGGAATGGAAAAGGGGAGATAACAACAAACACCATGGAAGTCCATGAAATCATTAGAGACTACTTCGAGAACCTATATTCAAATAAATTTGAAAATCTTAAAGAAATGGACATATTTCTAGATACATATGATCATCCCAAACTGAACTAAGTGGAAATTAATCACCTCAATAGATCTATAACACAAAATGAAATCAAAGCAGCAATCAAGAGTCTCCCTAAAAAGAAAAGTCCAGGACCTGATGGATTCTCTGCTGAATTCTATCAGACCTTTAAAGAAGAAATGATACCAACCCTCCTTAAACTGTTCCATGAAATAGAAAGGGAAGGAAAACTGCCAAATACATTTTATGAAGCCAGTATTACACTTATCCCAAAACCAGGCAGAGATACCTACAAATAGGAGAACTATAGGCCAATCTCCTTAATGAACACTGATACAAAAATCCTCAACAAAATGATGGCAAACCGAATTCAACAACACATCAAAAAGATTCTTCACCATGACCAAGTAGGCTTCATCCCAGGACTGCAGGGGTGGTTCAACATACGAAAATCAATAAACATAATAAATCACATTAATAGAAGCAAAGACAAAAACCACTTGATCATCTCAATAGATGCAGAAAAACCCTTTGATAAGATCCAACACCATTTCAGGATAAAAGCTCTAAGAAAACTAGGAATAGAAGGAGAGTACCTCAACATTATAAAAGCTATATATAACAAACATACCGCCAGCATTATACTTAATGGAGAAAAACTGAAACCATTCTCTCTAAAATCAGGAACCAGACAAGGATGCCCACTATCTCCACTCCTATGCAACATAGTACTGGAATTCCTAGTATGGTCTCTAAACTGAAGAGAACACCCACAGAGTGGGAGAAAATATTTGTCAGCTACACATCAGACAAAGGACTGATAACCAGAATATATAGGGAATTAAAAAAACTAAATTCTCCCAAAACTAATGAACGAATAAAGAAATGGGCAAATGAACTAAACAGAACTTTCTCAAAAGAAGAAATTCTAATGGTCAAGAAACACATGAAAAATGCTCACCATCTCTAGCAATAAAGGAAATGAAAATTAAAACCACACTAAGATTCCACCTCACCCCTGTTAGAATAACCATCATTAGCAACACCACCACCAACAGGTGTTGGCGAGGATGTGGGAAAAAAGGACCCCTCTTACACATTGGTGGGAATGTAAACTAGTACAACCACTCTGGAAAAAAATTTGGAGGCTACTTAAAAAGCTAAACATTGATCTACCATTTGATCCAGCAATACCACTCTTGGGGATATACCCAAAAGACTGTGACACAGGTTACTCCAGAGGCACCTGCACACCCATGTTTATTGTGGCACTATTTACAATAGCCAAGTTATGGAAACAGCCAAGATGCCCCACCACTGACGAATGGATTAAGAAAATGTGGTATCTATACACAATGGAATTTTATGCAGCCATGAAGAAGAACAAAATGTTATCATTCGCTGGTAAATGCATGGAATTGGAAAACATCATTCTGAGTGAGGTTAGCCTGGCCCAAAAGACCAAAAATCGTATGTTCTCCCTCATATGTGGACATTAGATCAAGGGCAAACACAGCAATGGGATTGGACTTTGAGCACATGATAAAAGTGAGAGCACACAAGGGAGGGGTGAGGATAGGTAAGACACATAAAAAACTAGCTAGTATTTGTTGCCATTAATGCAGAGAAACTAAAGCAGATACCTTAAAAGCAACTGAGGCCAATAGGAAAAGGGGACCAGGAACTAGAGAAAAGGTGAGATCAAAAAGAATTAACCTAGAAGGTAACACACACACACAGGAAATTAATGTGAGTCTACTCCCTGTATAGCTATTCTTATCTCAACCAGCAAAAACCCTTGTTCCTTCCTATTATTGCTTATACTCTCTCTTCAATGAAATTAGAGATAAGGGCAAAACAGTTTCTGCTGGGTATTGAGGGTGTGGGGGGGAGAGAGAGGGGGTGGAGTGGGTGGTAAGGGAGGGGGTGGGGGCAGGGGGGGGAAATGACCCAAGCCTTATATGCACATATGAATAATAAAACAATAAAAAAATAAAAAATATATAAAATATGGTGTTTATACACAATGAAATTTTATTCAATCACAAAGAAAAATGAAATATTGTCATTTGCAGGTAAATTCATGGAACTGGAAAACATCATCTTAAGTAAAGTTAGCCAGGCCCAGAAGGCCAAAAATTGCATGCTCTCCTTCATATATGGATTATAGTCCTAAAATAAATGCAGTAATATAATAGGACATGGGCATACACTAATAGGAGAATGTGCACAGGAAGGATAGAGAAAGAGAAAGAAATCTAAAACTTGAATGTCCTTGAAGTGCTTGCTGTAGAGGAGCAAATATAGAAATCTTAAACTGGCAGAGGCCACTCTGGGAGTAGTGAAGAGGTCTGGCTTACAATACACATGTGCATGGAAGCAATGCTAGGAATCTCTCTGTATAGCTATATTTATCTCAAACTAGCAAAAACCGTATGTCTTTGTTTTTATCTCTTATGTTTTCAGAGAACAAAGGGCAGAACAGGTTCTGCCTGGAAGCAGAAGAGTGGGGGGTGGCCCAAACAGTGTATACACATTTGAGTTGATGTAAAAATGATAAAATGAAAAAAATTAAAACTAGAAAAAAAAAATTTTAGTGCCTGTGAAACCACTGTAATATGGGGACTAAGGTAGAAAGAAGAAAAATAGAGATGAAGCACTTCAGTTTATAATACATATGTACATGGAAATATCATAAGGGACTCACTAACTATCTTAAACAAACAAAAATGTCATTTTTTTTCTTTTACAAAAGTGGAGAAACAGCAGGGCAAAACAGATCCTATCAGGAGAGGTTCATACCGGTGCAAGTGCGAAGGAGGTGGGGAGAGGGTATGGGAAGGTGATTATGGTATAAATACTGTGTACACATGTATGTAAATGTAAAAATTATACCTGTTGAAACTATTCCAGGCTGAGGGGAGAGAGAAATAAAGAAGAACGATGGATTCAGTATGATATATTTGATATGTTGTAAGAACTTTTGTAAGTGTCACAATGTACCCCATCCAGCACAATAATAAAAGAATATTTCACAAGGTTGTATTTTTATATTTCTGATATATGTTCTGATCTTTTGATATATGATCATGTCTACTCCATACTCTTAGAGTAAGGCAGGATACAACCTAGAACAGAGTTCCAAGCAAATACCTACCAAAAAATTCTAACTGAAGAAAAAACCCAACATCTTTTGCTAATTTTACCAGCCTTAGTCAAAATTAATCTTCTTCATGAAAATTTTGTGACTGTCCTATTATGTATGGTGTCTCCATATTCAGCTCTTTTTCTCCTATTATAATATAAAAGGTCAATTCACCTGCAATTAATTGTATGTGTCTGTGGCATTTCCTTGCATCAGCTGTGTTGAAATTGTCATTTTCTTTGTTTTTTTCTTTTTTTTAGGGTTTTTTAAATTATTAGTTTATTCACATGTGCATACATTGCTTGGGTCATTTCTCCCCACTGCCCCTCTCTCCTCCCCTCTCCCCTCCTTTGCCCCTCAGTTCCAGGCAGGTCCTGTTCTGCCTTTATCACTAATTTTGTTGAAGAAAAGATACAAGCCTAATAAGGAAGACAAAGCATTTTTGCTAGTTGAGTTGAGGATAGCTATACAGAGAGATTCCTAACATTGCTTTTGTGTACACATGTGTTGTGACCCATGTTAATTCATCTCTAACTGATCTTTACACTGGTTACTGATCCCCTTCTCATGAAAACCTCTGTCACTTTAAGGTTTCTGTATTACCTCCTCTGGAGTGGGGACATCAAACGCTTTCATGTTTTGGGTTTTCTACCTATTCCTATATCTCCCTTATGTGCTCTCCCCTTGTCATGTGATCCAAGTCCAACCACATTGCTGCATTTGCCCTAGATCTAAAGTCTGTATTTGAGGGAGAACATACAATTTTTGGTCTTCTGAGCCTGACTGACCTCACTCAAAGTGATATTCTCCATTTCCATCCATTTACCTGCAAATGATAAGATTTAATTCTTTTTCATGGCTGAGTGTGTACAAGTACCACATTTTCTTGAGCCACTCATCAGTAGCGGGGCATCTTGGTTATTTCCATAACCTGGCTATTGTGAATAGTGCTGAAATAAACATGGATGTGCAGGTGCCTCTGGAGTAACCTGTGTTGCATTCCTTTAGGTATATCCCCATCCCCAGGAAAATCCCAATAACATTCATCACAGAGATTGAAAACTCTACTCTAAAGTTCATTCGGAAACACAAGAGACCACTAATAGCCAAGGCAATACTCAGCAAAAAGAGCAATGCTGGAGGTATCAGAATACCTGACTTCAAACTATATTACAAAGCAATAGCAATAAAAACAGCATGGTACTGGCACAAAAACAGACATGAAGACCAGTGGAACAGAATAGAAGACCCAGATATGTTTTTTTCTTAATCTAGCAAATACTCTATGATATTTTAGAGTACACAGGGATTTTAACAGCTGTTCAAAATATTAATAATAGATGAAATGTGCTGAGCACTTACTTCATGCCAGATATTTTTCCAAGTGTTTTTATATATCCACAATATGTGTCCTTACCAGAAATCTGTGAGCTTAGTACCTTTATCATCACATTTTCATATGGATGAAAAAGTTAAGTAGCAGATATTGAGTAGCTGAGTTTATTAGCCCTATCCCCAATATTCTAACCAAAGGCAATAAATACTTTTATGCACAGAAGATATTGAACACTTTGAGATAACCATGAGGTCCACAGCCTCTCTGAAACTTATTTATAAGTTTATAGTTCAAAGAGCTTTCACATCTATACCTTTATGTGGATGATAATACAAAGCCTCTGTCTAAACCAGATATAATACAAAGCATGAGACCTGAAAGAAATATAAATTTTCTTGTCTTTAGCTCCTTTTTATTGTCCCAAAGTCATTAAACCATTGGTCAGTGAGACAGGATGTTGGTCCAGAGCCTTTTCAATTTAGTTTAAGCTGAATTCCCAGGAAATATTTTATTGTTTCACTCTATTAGAATAGGCCATTAGTAAATGAATTTATGGAAGAAAGTTTCACTCATAAAGGCCTTCATAGCATGGTTTAACAAGATTTTCTGAGTACTCCATGAGTAATAGATTTAAGAAGGTCAAGAAAACAGACATTTTTATTGTATACCATGTGGTATTTTATTTCATCAATTCTTTGGTCTCCATGTGGTAACCTTTCAAAAACTTTTTAAAGCAATTTCTTAAAACCCCTTATTGAATTTAGACACAATAGAATCTTACAAAGCTTTGTGTCTTTTTTCTTTATGGTAAAATCCAAAATCTCTGATTAGTGTGGTTTTCTAAAGCATAATTCAAATGAAGACAGAGGAAAGAGTTCTTGACATTTCAATGTCTTTTTCTTTATTTTCCAGTCATTTAGCAAAAATACTTTCAACTTTAATTTTTCATTTGAAATATTATATATTTGACTTTGTGAATACAATTACAAATGGATTTAAAAGTATGATGCTTGTTTTCAGGAATTTTTAGCATATAGTGAGATTTTTACTTCTTTAACTATCTACTAATTCATCCGTCCATTCATTCAATCATTAAAAAAAACTATATAATCACTTGTTTTTCCAGGTTCTAAAGATATTTTTACTGAGTAAAAAAAACATGTATCTGGCCATCAGTCAAATGAGAAAGCTAGACACAAATGGAAAAATAACACCAATATGTAAATTCTAACTGTGATCAGTTGTAGAAGAAGTGTGTCATTGCTGTGGAGGATGGAGAAGGGTAAACCTTTGAAGAGTCCTGGTGAATTAGTACTTGAATAGGTATCACAGGCAAACAAGTAATGAGTAGGTGAGAAGAGCATTCTATCCAGGGAAAAAAGCATGGGCAAGTAACCTGAGTAGGAGGACATATCTTCTTTGAAAAACAGAAAAATTTTAATTATAGCCAAGGATAGTGGAAAAATGGAAATCAAAATGTAGAGAGGCATAAAAAGAGGCTGGATAGTTTACCAAGGTTCAGATTACATATAATGTTTAAGATCATGTGAGTGTTTATTATAAAACATTCACTAAAGAATTTTAGGTATGGACGAAGGTAGTAACATATCAGAATTTCACTTTGTAAAAGTCATGGCAACCATGTTATGAAGTTTGAATTGGGAGTGGAGTACAGAGGTAGAAAAATGCAATTAAGAAACTACTGCAAGTAAAAGATGATGGAATCCAAAGCCAGAGTTGTGTCCGGGAGGGAAGAGAAAGGTAAAGTAGTCATATTAGATATTTAAGAAATAAAGTATCTTTATATTGGAAATGGGAGAAAAATGAGCATGTAACAGTAACAAAGAATCTCATTCTAAGGACCACTGTGATTTCTAGCTTGAAGTCAGATGGCAGGGTTCACCTTCTAACAGAGTTTAGCCATGAATCCCTTTGAAACATGAAAGAGAGAAAGAGAAAGGTGTTTGTGAATCTGAGAACTCAGAGAATAGGGATTGAAATTTGAGTCATTGGTACAGAACTGCAACTTCTTAAAAAGAGATCAGAGGATGCTACTTCTCCAGAGTTAAGTAGAGGAGGATGGCACCCAATCTTGTCACTTCTTTCTCAAATAATTCTCAAATGTGTCATGTCCTTATTGCTGTCAGTTTGGCTCCACTGGTTCAAAACCTTGTCACCTCTGCTTGGGCTAATGCTAGTATCACCTGGAATTACTGACTTATAAGGGATCACAAGCCATTTGTTTTGGAACTATGGTTTGAACTCATACCCTCATATTTGCTGTGCAGGTATGAGACATATCATCAGATCTTTTTGCTTTATTATTTTCAGATAGGGTCTGATATTTTTTGCCTGGAGCTGTCCTCAGATACTGATTCTTTTACCTAACACATAGCATATGAGATTATTGAGATGAATCACCATACCAGGCTTATTTGTTAAGATGGAGTCTTGCTAACTTTTTTGCCTGGGGTTTGCCTCAACCAGTGATCCTCTTAATCTCTGTCTGTCTCCCTAATATCTGCAATTACAGGTATGTACCACCATGCTGAGCCCTCACAGCCTGTCTTTCACATAATATGAATCAGGCTAATTGCTTAAAATCCTTCTGTACTCCCAATTTCTCAAGAATAAAGATCACATGCCAACTGCAGCATCAAGTGTTCCTCCAATATAGAGACCTCGTCTATATCTCAGAATTAATTTCTTCTCACCAGATCTGTTTAAATTTCTGGGGTACACAAGTGAATCACTATAATGCCTTTTCTCCTGCATCTCACAATTTAGCAGATCTAGGTCCCGGGAGATATTCAGTGAATTCAGTGAATGTTTATTGAGTGAAAGAGCAAATCAATAGTTACCTCCCCAAAAGCATCGTGTTAAAACCACACTTGTTAAACTCTCAATCACATTCAACCATTTCTCAGGTTCTACTCTCTGCCGAGTGAGCACAAAGAGAAATGAAAGTCCTTAAACTCTTCTTTAGCACAAGGAAGACAATCTGAGCACACACAGAGTCAGAAATTCATTAAATAATCATTATCACTTTAATGTACATAATTCTATAATGCAGATAAAGAAGCATAATGAGAGGGATGCTTTTTTTTTTCAGCTTCTCTCTTGAGTACTAAAATCTCAGACTCCTCTAGATAAACTTGGGCTAATAAAATATCAAAGCCACGAAACCAGTCATAAAAAGAGATATGCCTTCATTTTCAATGCTGAATAAGAAAAGTTTTTGAATGGCAACCTCTAACGAAGGCACGTGAGTGTTGTTGCTTTGTACAGGAAAGAAAGCTTCAAGATCATTTGCTTATCAAAAGCAGTATTTGAAAAATTTATAAATGCCTTTGTAGCTGCAATGTTTATAAGTTATAGAAAAAGCTGAAAACTAAGATACATTGACTCAAAAACAGAAGCCTCTCCTAATTTATCAAAGTCAAATCAAAATGACCCAAGCCTTGTATGCACATATGAATAATAAAACAATAAAAGAAAAGTCAAATCAAACTTAAATAGAGGTCACTGTCACCCCCAGTGTTCCCTGAAAACTATGGCTCCAGATTTCTTTTCTGAATGCCTGCCCAACTGTCTTAGGTCAGTATGTGATTATTGTTCTATTGATGTTGTTGACATGCTGTGTATCTATACTTTGTGTTAAGAAATTGTGCCTGACTTTCTTATAAGGTGTTTAAGTTCCTATGTATCAATTCTTCACCTTGTTTGGGGGCAGCAGACCATTTCAATAAAAAATCACAGGCCAACTAACTCATTTTGTCTCATTTTTCCAATTCAGATAAAATGACCTATCAGCATGTGCACTAAAAACTATATGTAAACATTTACATAAAATTAAGAAAGGAGTTTATTATTTTCTAAATGTAAGATTGTCTGCAAACACAATGTGTGTGAGCTTGTGTTTATCTGATGCTGGGGTTAATTCCAGGACCTCACACATGCTAAGCATGCACTCTACCACTAAACTATATTCTCAGTCCTTAGTTTCTAATTTGAGAAAATAGAAGCTGCCTCTATTGTTTCAAACTATTACTTAACTCAATGCCCTATTAATTTTCAAGACTGTGAAGACCGTGTGAATTTATCCTTCCCCAAATATTTGATTAATTTCTTAGATGAATTTTGTTACCCAAATTTTCAATCATTGCATGATTGTTGACCTGGCACATAAAATCTAATCAATTTTATCTCTGGTTTTCAAATTGCAGAGCTACAACAAGCATGATGTGAACATTTTGTACACAATATGAATCAAGAATATGAAAATTTCAGTGATGATACTTTGAAGACATTTTCTTTTTATGTCAATTCATAATCTCCCATAAAATATCTTGAATTTACTTCTTTGATAAAATCGGAAGATTGTCCCCACTGACTTTTAAAGTCATAATTGGAAATCACTACCTTAGTAGCTGTTTCTACTATAATTAGGAAAATATATTAGGTACTTTGGATAAATGTATCCTACCTTACATGCACATCTAGTAAGAAATCAGAAATGTTACATTAATAAAACATTACAAAAATAGATATGAGTTATTTTATGACCATTTCAAGTAATTAATTATTCAAATAAGTGAATTTTAAGGACCTAACAAAATGTATGGCTTACCCCCAGAATTTTGGCAGGAAAACCAATTCATTAATTTGTTATATATTTGAAAATATGCATTTCTTTAAAATAAATTAACTGAATTGACTTGTTTGGAAGAACCATTAAAACACATTTGAATGCTACTAATTTTCTGAAATAAACTTCACTATTTTTAAATCCAGATGGCAAAAATATTTGAACACTAACTTCCACAATAATGGTGCAATAAATTTAAATTTACATGATGCTAAATCATGTTTTATGAAGCAATATAATAATCAAATTCACTTTGGAGCACTATTTATAATCCAAAAATTACTTGTATATATTGAAACATGGCTTAATTTCACCTTACGGTGTACAGTTTTTGTGTTTTTGATGTATAAGTTAACATATGTTTAATATATAATGGAAAAAATGTTGAGTGAGTAAAAATATGTAGAATGCTATCTAGAATTTAAGATAGATAATACAGTCAAATAACCTAAATAAAAATAATGAGATTTGATTTAAATACTTAATTTTACAAGCTTAATTTAAAATGTTGACTTGTATTGTTTGTGTTTTTCATCCTCAGAATCTTTTATGAGCAAAAATGAAAACCAGCCAATCGCCAGGTTAATCACATCACATTGTTATAATATCATGCTGTTCCAGAGCAGGAGTAATATTGAAAACAAATACACAAATTATGTGAAGTATAGTATTCAAAAACAAGCAATTATAAAGGTTTTCAAATTATAGGAAATGTTCAATGTGGATTTGAATGAGCAAATTGAAGTGTGTATCTTTCTCCAAATGTCCATCACTGCTAATAGGCAAAGAAGCACAGAGTGCTGGAGCTCCACTAATCAGGAGCTGTCAATGGTAGGTCAGAAGAACTAAGCATTGGAGGCAAATTTGATGTACTTAGTAATAAGTAGAAGATTATTATGTATGATTTTATCTTAATTGGTTTGAGAATTAATTGGGTGGTAACAAAAGCTGGCATAAAGCTTTTCATTTAAGCAGAACAATTTAAAAACCCCAGAATGCTTGGAGTTGATGATAACCACTCTACTGGATTAACTTCTAGCTATAAAATCAAAAAAGATTTATTATTTATTTGAAAATTGAGTTAATGTTAATGACAAATGTATATTGCTTAGCTGGACACATTTCAACTTTTCAAAGCGTGCTTTTTTGGACAAGGTCAAGTCTGTATAAAATTGATATAGTAGTAAGTAATTTTCATGACTACATTTTTGTCCCATTTAAATCAAAATTGGAAAAATACAATGAAAGTATCGGGACATAGTATTAATTATACTCTACCCCAAAAGCTTAAGGTTTTTTGGTCATATATACCATAACAGAAGAATAAATTGGGCTCAAATTAGAAATAAGAGCAAATTTAAAAAAGCAAAAAGAAATTATGTCATTTGTAACATAGATGAATCTGATAAACAAAGTAAAATAAGCCAGGCGCAGAAAGAGAAATTTCATAATCTCATTCATATGTGATACTCAAAAATGTACAATTTACAGAAGCAGAGAGGGGAATGAGAGTTTCCAACGGGTAAGGAAGTGGGAGACTGAGGACATATGGGTCAAAGGAATCAAAATCTCATTTATGCAGGATGAGAAAGTTCAAGAGATCTATTGTACAACAGTGACTACAGCTAATAACAATGATTGTATGGTATACAACTAACTGTATAGCTGAATGTTTCTGAGATTAGATTTTAAGTGTTCTCATCACCAAAAAAATGATAAAATAATGATATATATTAACTAGTTTGATTTAACCATTTCCACAATGTAAACATATTTTGAAACATTATATTGTATGTCATAAACATATACAATTTTTAAATTTGAGTATTATGAAAAAAAAAGGAAAGCAAAATGAAGGAAAGAAAGAAATAAGAATGATTATTTCTGGATATATGTGTTTGATAAAGTCAAAATTATGTACCACAGCTTTCAGATTAATTTCTTAGCTTTAATTATAGTAGTTAAAGCTAACAATGATGATCTATAATCCTTCTATTTGTTAAAGGTAAGATATTTTGTTATGAAGTCTAGTTTGTAAGCAACTGAAAGTGTTAATTGTCAATTGCATTAAAATCGGCATTGATCATTTATTTCTAGAATTTGAAAAGGTAAAGGTATCACAGAATAATATTTAGATGCAAGTGAAATACATCTGCAATGATATGTTTTTCTAGTGTTATTTTTAATTAATTACTAATCAACAAAACTCACTTATATCCTAGCTTTTATCAACTAATTTCTTACCAAGATATTACAAGTTCAACTTCCCTACATTTTCTCTTTCTCATTTTTAAAGAAGGAGAAGTAAAGGCTTCGCATGCTTCTAGGTAGTTACACAATTATTTAGAAAAAATGCCAAATGACTTACATATTTATATAAATGAAATAAAAAGATTGTTCTCATTTTTAAATATAATTCCCAATATGTATTGTCTCCCATAAGGAAATGGAATTTTAAATAACTATCTTAAAGTTGAAAAATGTTTGCTTTAAATTCAATGTACATTGTAAGATTGGTTTGCACAATTTTGTTTTATGTATAATTAACATTCCTGAATTATTAACAAATTATTATTCAGTTAAGTAAATTTTATCTTATACTCAGTCTAAAAATTTTTGATATCTAGTGGAACGGTGCATCTAATCATATAAAAATAACAAAGCAAGAGAGCAAGTAAGATTAAAATAACATAAAGTATATTATCTCAATGAAGAATGCTGGATTTTGTATTTTGAAACCTTGCTCCAAATCAGTAAGTTTTTGTATTCACCAGAAGGGTTTATTTTCACATTTGCATAGTCATTCAGTAGTCTTTGACAAACTTTTTGTGGCAAAAGAAATTTAAAACTACTTTGAGATTCTCTCAGCAACTCAAAGATACCGTCAAAACACACTGCTATAGTATCAAGAAATATTGAAGAATTGTGCTTTTAAAGTTGTGCCAAGAAAACTGGCAAGCTTCTTTTTCTTTCTCATTATCAAGCAGTTTTCTGCAGGCATTTCCACAGATATTCTCATACAACAGTTTACTGCAGCTTAAACCAGAAATAGACCTTGTTTTCTCCCTACAGAAGCAACATGATATAAGAAGAAAACAATGATATGCACAAGCAGGAAAACTGTCCCAGCCATTACCAGCAAAGCATGGAAAGTCCCCATATAGCCTTTGCTCTTTATAGGTAGAAAATGTTGTTAGTGACAACACTGGTGTTTCACTTAAACTCAGAAGTAGGAGTTGGCCATGTTTTCAGTTAGTTAAATGTCAAATTTTTATTAGAAAGAATGTTACCAAAATTTGATTACCTTTCTCTTTTTTTAATTTCTATTAGCCTGAATTAATTATACAAAAGGTTTTCATTGTGATATTTGCAACACATATGTAATGCACTTTGCTCAAATTTGCTGTATCTTTATTACTCTTTTTTAACCATCCTCATTCCGTTACCCTCTCATTTTTAACAATTAACTTTATCTAAGCTGAAGATTCTGTTAAAAGGAAAAATTGACCAGTGACCAGAATGACCAAGACATATGGGAGAGGGAAAAGAAAAGAGGACAAAAGGAAAAGGAGTTGGGAAGAAAGAAGCAGAGAGACATTTTCTTTTTCATTCATGTTCTTTGTTTTCCTTAAATGTGGGAGTTAAATTATATTTTGGCCTGTCGGAGATTCATCTAAGAGCTATGGTTTATCTAACTGTTTATTGACTTCTTCACTTGCTCAGGTGTCTCAGACAAAGAGCACCTCTCCTTAGATAAATCATATTCCAGTGTTCCTCCTGCCAATGACACACTACCACACAAAGATTCTGAAAGCCAAAACCTCTCTTTCAATTCACAAGTTCACTTCCCTGTCTTTAATGTTTTCTCTCCTAAAATCATCCAACTCTATCCACTCTTGTCATCTCCACCTACTCTATCTGCTTCTCTAGAGGCCCTAATAGCCTCTTAAGTGGCTAACTTATATACAATTTACCTTTCCTCAGAGCAACTAGTCTCCATTCTATAGCCATCAGGCTCTTCTTAAAACACAAATCAATTATATCACTCAACACCTTAAGGTTGAAGAAAATCCTTCTGCATTTTCCCAGTGCTGTTCACATAAACTAAATTCCCCAAACAAAGTTATCTATTAGAATTTTCTGCAACAATGAAAACGTTTTGTGAACTATTCCGCATGGTAGTTAGCCACCTACATACATTAGCTACATTGGGTCATCAGCACTTGAATATGGTGATTTCAACTGAGTTATTAAATTGTTATTATTATTATTATTGTTATAGCTACTTTAAATTTAAATTTAAATAACAACATGGACTAGTAACTATTGTTTTAGGCAATGTTCCTCAAAACAGATCCTATTAATTCCACACATTGTCTGTGCTTAATCTCTAGTATTTTCTTACGCCAAACACTCTTCTTCTCTTTGATTCACTCCTATAAATTTAAGAAGCTCATTTTGTTCCTTGCTGCCGCAAGAAACCTTAACACATATCAGGCATTCTAATGGAAGAACTCTTTTTATCCTATTTCCTAGCTAAAATCTATTCATCCTTCAAATGATCCAAGGCTGCCTTAGGGAAACCTTCTCTGACTACTTAATGATTCTCATTTTAAATGTTCCTATAAGCACTATCTACCTCTTGTTCATGTCCTTTGCAAAGTTGCAGTCTTAAACTTATATATGAGATTATGTTAATAAAGATACAGTGTAAAATCAGTAAAGGCATGGATGATCATTACCAAGAAATTGCTGTGTTGTTTAGCATATATAAGTAATCCATAAATATAATTGCATGGAGTGGTTCTTTACCCTTTATTATCTGCCACTCTGTAGCAGAATTTGCTTTGATTTTTTTCATGTAATGTTTCTGGAATATCTTTGTGTAACTATTAAGCATGAAAAATAGCAACAAAAGGAAGTGCATCCAATTGTCTATCTCTTCTCAGACCAATAAGAAAAAAGAACTTGAGAGCTTCCTTGGTATTTATTAATAGGGCAATCATCCACTGACACCTTAACTACTAAAAACTCAGGCAAGTAATGATCATTAGCATCTGATTTTCCCACAGCAGACTAAATTATATTGAGGTTGACAAATTAGTGAAAAAATACAAACTTCCCATAACTTTCACCAACAACCTGAGGGGTACCAATCCCTCTGCTCTTTGTATCTTAATTCAATCCCTTTTCAAGTCATTTGTTCCTGTAACTGGCATTTTTAATCTCCTTATGTGCTTCTGCTTGTCCCCATTTCACACTTGTTGTCAGCGTAATTTTCACCAGCTTAATGCCTTCAAAGAGCTATGCATAATTTTACTGTAACATAGATTCTTAAGCTCCTTTTTAAGGGTCTTTCAATTTTAGGTTTTATTTTACATAGTGACATGCTCAATCCTAATTCTGAGAACATATCTTGCATCTTTGAGTGAGTGGGTTTATAGGGCAATCTGCTTTTATCCAGCTCACCTTCCACATGGAGGACAAAGAAATTATCTCTCTGACTTCTGTGAAGGGCATGTAATACTGAACAGTATGTTTTACCTCTAGATGTCTGTTCACAAAAAATGGCTGAGCAATTTACTCATTGTAATTCCATAAAGCAATAAAGACTTTACAATTTGCGTCTTTAGTTAAGTGGTATGTATGTGAAAACACGCTGAGAAAGTTCACCTTTGGCTTCTCTCAATGTAACCTGAGCCAAAAGTACAGATTTCAACACCATGAATGCTGAACCTCAAATAATACCTCTGCCATTATTTAGCAATCTCAATCTCATCCAGTATTAGTCAAATTCTTGTCATTGTGATGAAATACCTGAGACTGTTAACTTATAAAGGAAAAAGGTTCATTTGGACTCACAGTTTGAGAGGTTCCGTGATTAGTTGGTGTCATTTGCTTTGGGACTCTAGTGAAGTTAGCACATCATACTGGGAACATGTTGTGGAGGAAACTGCTTACTTCATGACCAGGAAACAAAAGAGAGGGAGAGAAAAGGGTTAGGGTCCTAAGACTCCCTTCAAAAGCACTAAATGACCTAAAGACTTCCCATTAATCCCCACACTTAAAGATCCCACTCCTCATTAGCACCACCCTAGGAACAAAGTCTTTAGCATATGGAGTTTTGGGTCATTTGAAATCTGAACCACAGCATATCCCTTCAATTATAATATAAATAATAAGAGTCTATACTTACTGTATCAAATGTTAGATTTTTTTTCTTCCTTTATTCTTGCTGCTAATATTTGACAAGATTTTCTTAAAGATATCTGCAGAAGCTCAAGCTCCCCATTGCCAGGCAAAAGCAGCAGTGACTTTGCTCCTCAGTATCTTCATCCATCATCTGAATTATTTTTGTTTAAGTTGAAGTACCTAGTGTGACTAGGTCTCAGAAAACTACCAGCCAAAAGTGTTGGCCAGGTAGTCTTCTAGACTTCGAGATTTGTTATTTTTGTTGTTTTGTTTTGTTTTTGATTTTTGAAACAGAGGGTTTTGTAGTGTTTCCCAGGCTGGCCTCAAACTCATGTTCCTCCTGCCCCAGCCTTTCCCTGCTGGGATTATAGACATTTGCTACCACACTTGTCTTTTTCTATAAGATCTTTATGTAATATTAACTCTCACTACACATAGTGACACAGTATTATCATCTGTCAGCATTAGCAATGACTGTGACATAGTATGACCTTGTTGCCATTTACGTACTAACAACTACATGTCTAGAAGCATGGCTACACTTCCCAATCCTTTATTGTACTCATCAATCCAAACACTTGTGTTATTTTCAATGGATGAGTGACTTAGATCTCACCCCTCTACCACATTTAATTTCAAGTCTTGAATGCCATTTCTATTTATCCCACCATAATACATCTTTGTGGATAACAATACCATATGAACATTTCCTGAATTATCATTGTATACTAGTTTACCTACCTACCATTAAAGACCATCACTGATTAGTAAACTACCTCTTTCATTCCTGTCCTTTTTATTCATATGCAAAGTTCTTATTTATGAGGTTATTCCCTTTCTCTCCCTAACAGAAGTACCCTTTAGGTTGAAATCCTTTATGCAATCACAGCCAAGAGAAATTGGGAGAAAATGAGTTTTAGTTGAGAAAAGGCTCTTTTCTAGTTAAATATCACTGATTGCCATTATGTAGATGAAGTCATAATAGAAAGAGAACAAAATTGTTCTAGCAGCAGTTGTTGACATTTCACTTGTAAACTAAGGAAAATAAGTTAATTTTGGTGGCAGATCTTACAAGAAAAACTGCGTTCTCTGCCCAACCCAGCCCTCCTGCATACTAGTGCACTAATCCTCTAGGGTGAATGGAAATATTTCTATACTCTGTGTTAACCTAATGACATGTGAACATCAACTGACCTGGAAATTCTGGAGAACATAGTTCTCTCAGTCTAATAGCTGTTTCAGGTGAAATGTCACTGGATTGCGGGTAAACAGCATATAGTGGCAGACATCTACCAGTTTGGCTGTCTCTAGAATCTTTAAAGTGCCAAGCGAGTGATTCTCAACCAGGATTGTGTTCACTCAGTTTTCTCCTGCTCTACATGTAAATTCTTGATTCTGAAGGCAATATACTATAAAATATGTTTTTTCTTCCATCTGCCTTCAAATCTGTTAACTTTTAGACCATTGCTTGCAGTTCCTTTGTAGACCCCAAGAATTAACTGAGAAGTTTTACCTAAAACCCATGGAAATTAGCAATCAACTCATGATGAGAAAATTAAATGCTAATGATTATCTGTATTTAGTTGATTTGCTAGTTTTCATTAGAATCTCAAAAGAGGCACAATATGCCTATACATAGGTCAGTTTTCTTTAAAATAAATACAATAAACTACCCAGGAATAAATACACCAAATGTATTCAATGTAACCAAATGCTCAAGCAACCAAATTAAAAATAATCTTACTTAGATATTTATAGTAAACAATATTTTTTCTTTATACTACTATAGCCAAAATTTGAATTCAATGGGTCCTAAGAAGAAAAGGTTTTTTTTGGTTTTTTTGGCAAAAAGACTATTTTTCCCATTACTAACCAAAGAATAAACTCACTGCTATTTCTTACTAAATTTAAATACCATGCTTATTCTTATAAATTTAACTTCACCAGGGATGAGCAACTGTCTTAAAAAGGGCAAATAGTTTTAAGTGAATAAAAACCCAGGAGTTAACATTTTTGATATTTTAAATTTAATTACTTTTCTTTCTCTAGGTATGTGTGTTTTCTGCAAATTTAAGTTATAAAGAGTATTTTTTTCATTATTTATTTCAGACCATTTTCTGTGACATTACAAATTCTTCAAAACCTTTATTCTAATGAATAAATTATATTATCTATGTGATAGTGACTGATTGAATTTTGCATTATATATATTTATATTATTTCTTATTTACTCTTCCTTAAAATGTAGTGAAACAATGTAGTGAAAATTCTGTACATAAGTTTTTTCCAAGTTAGTAATTATTTCCTTAATATCTATTTCTGGAAGTGAAATTACTGATGCAAATATTATTAATAGTGCATTTTTCAATATATAATGAAATACTACTCGAGAAAATTTGTACTAATTTATAACTCTATGATTATATGATTGAATGATAGCAAGAATGATTGGCTCAGTAAACCATATCATCCTTGAGTATTACCTTCAGAAAAAAATCTTCACCAATTTAAAATATTGAATAAAAAAAGATACTTGATTTTGTTTGCATAACCCTTATTCTATATGCACAATTTTTTGAAATTGTTCATATAATTTGCGCATTTTTATTGCTTTCTTACTGACTTAGATAATATCTCCATCTATATTTATTCATCTAGCTTACCTACACAAGAAATCAAGCCTAGCTTGCTATTATTTGCAGTAAACATTTTCCTAGTAAGTCACATTTCTTGCATCTTTACTATTGCATTTTTATTAATTTAGAATGTCTTAACCTTATTTAAAATTTTTCTTTTGAAAATTTTGTCAGTTCATAATAAATTAAACTTGATGTGAATTGATGTCAAATTAACATATTTTCCCAATATACTCTTTGCCTACTACAATAGTACTTGGTTCTGTAATCTAGCTCAGGCCTACAGTCAGCTCCAACAACCAGTCTATTGTTTTTCATAGCGATGTTAGACTGGTATAATATCTTAGTTTTAGGATGCATTATAATAGAAGCTAAAATGGATGAAACACAATGTATTAATAGATGTGTTTGGTTAACTCAGTAGCTTATAAAGTCAAAGTTTACATGTTGCTTATATTACAGCTATCCTGGGTTAGCTGCCACTCTTCTGACTCTTTTCACTCAGGAACATTGAAGGTTTCAGAGCAATGACAAAAGAGACATAACTGGTGTTTCCACCCATATTTCAATGACTAAATCCAGTCTGTAGTCCAGGCCTGCATTCAAAGGGAGAGGGTTCAATATTCTTCCTTCAGTGAAGGGTGCAAATAACACATTGTGCAAATCTATACTGAATCCACTCTATAAATTAATTACCTCTCAATAAAGAGCCTATTGCACTTCTGAATTCATTCCCTCCATCATTCTACTTTAACTCCCCTCTCCCCATTCCTGGAATAGTTTCAACAGGTCTCAATGCAAGAATGAGTTAAATAGCTTTCCAATTATAACTTGAAGTGCTTTAACATGGTATGTAAAAATGTCAGTCTACAAATATTGATACTGTACTTGCCACTTGGAATTGTATCAGCCATTTCAAAAGATGTCTATTTTTATTCATTTTGTTATTATTTAAGATTCATTGAGAGTACATTGATAGTTTACATTTTTATGTGAAAATTTCCTAGATATGAAATTCTATAGATATGTACAATGTATTTTCTATTATTTTGACCACAACTTTAATTTAAATGTTAATTAACAATAACAATAGCATTTATGCATAGAAAGCCTATTATCTGCTTCTGTTAATTGTAAATAAACTATCATCCTGAAGTGCCACAATGATGGTCAGTATCCCTGCCTCTTCCATTCCCAACCAGCCTGCCCAAATTCTGACCATAATTACTCATTGTCTTTTTATTTTCTAGATATGTTGGTATCAGAAGCAATATTGATAAAGACATGGGAGAAAGGAAGTGTATGTGAAAATAGTATTTTGGCTGTCTCAAATATTCATCCCTATTCAAGAGAAGAAATATTTTTCAGTTTTTTAGTTACAGACACTAGGATTACAAAACAGATATTGAAATGCTCTGCTTCCTATTCTAAGAAATATTGTACTGGACATAGACTTCAATTCTTGAATGTAATGTTTGACAGATTTTATAATTAATGAAATACCCCCAATTCTACCATCCCATGTTATAGCCTTATATTTCTTAGTTTTTTAAGTTGTCTTGGAATTTCATTTCCTTCTGTAGCTTAATAGAATTTTTTAAAGTTGAAAATAAAAACAAATGTCATCAGAGGTCACCAGCCAGGCATGATATGTTGACTTAAAAATTTATTCTCAGAGTTCTCTCTATTCACACTTTTTTTTAGCTAAATGGAGTTATGGTCCTATTAAATGCATATACTGATAAACCTAAAAGCTATTGGCTATCATTTATGAAAATTGTCACATGTGTAAAGCATTTTGTTAAGCTTTTAAATCATACCTGATGGTTTAAGTATTATAACAATATCATCAAGTACTAACCCATTTTAATTTCAGGAAAATAGAGATTTAGTAACTTTCCCAATGTCAGGGCAATAATATGTAATGATGTGGGAATTGGGAAAAACTCTAATTCCATAGAGATTATTTTCACAGATAAAATAATTTCTATTCACAAACAGGTGTATACACATTTTAATGATAGAATTGATTAGTTAATCAATTTTATTGTGTAGTAATGTTCAACCTGAATGTATTTAAAGGAAATATTCTTAACTGTTTATTGTGGAAACACCAATAGAAGGTTCTAGAAATAAAACAGAAAAATAATGTTGTTGGTTTCCTTAAGAAACATAGGTGCCTTCCCTACATGGCCAAGTATACAAAGTGCCAATACCAGGACTAGACACCAAAGGACTCTGTTCAGAACTTTTGTTGAACTGACTGAACTTCTTGCATGGTTCCTGTAGTTGATTTTTTTCTTTTTCTTTCTTTTATTTTTAGTTGTTCCCCTTTTGTATTAGTATTTTAATGTTACTATTACTATTTTCTTACCTCTATTCTCATCCCCTTCACTTTCACTCCTGTTCTTGTGCTACAATCCATTGTTCTCTCCCAGAGCTATTCTTTCTGTACCTTTTCATCCACTCTATGCCCTTGACTTTGTCTTCCCCTCCTCACCTTCCCTACTGTTACCACATTACCCCTCTCTCCTCCATATTTATCACCCTCTGGTTAGCCTACTGTACCAACTGCACATACTCCCAGACCTCTGCAATCCCTGACACAGGCACTCTCCACTACAACAGTGGAACTACACCAAAACACTCACTAGGGCCCCAAAACTCTTCAGCTGCCACACCTCTTACCCCACTCCCTCTTGCTCCCACTTTTAGTGCCACATTTTCAAATTACCCAAATTTCTGTCTCTATCCAAACAATCATTACTTCCCCAATTCCCACTGTTTATAGATATCATCACCAAAGGGTTCTCTATATGTTATGTAAACAACTGGTCTGGCATTGAACCTGTGAATTTATTATTGCTAAATCACACTTCCAGGCCAGGGACAGAAATAGCACATCAACCTAGCTAACAACTAAGCCAGTCACAACACAAAAATTAAATTAAGGGAAAGAAAATAGGCAATTAAAACTGTGAACTAGCCAATCAAGAACATAAGAGCACACTACCAATTAGAAGAATGGGGAGAAAAACACAAGGAAACTCCACTGCTCAAAAGGACAATTCACTAGAAGATTTAGTGAGAAATGAAGAAAATGAATACCCAGTTCCTGACCTCAAGAGAACAAAGATAGATATCACCAATGGGCTCAGTACTGTACACAAAAAAATCTATCAGAGAGGAAATCATGGACAAGATCACTGAGAAATTCATGTAAGACATAATTAAAGGTACAGGATGAACTCAAGAAATATCAAGACACTACAAATAAAAAAACTTGAGAAGGCAGAAACAACTAAATGAACTCAAAGAGGACTTCAACAAACACCAAAGTGAAACAAAGGAGACTATAAAAAAAAGATATGAAATAAAGAAGACAACATAAGATATAAAAGAGGAGTTAAACAAATATGTGGAAAACCTCAGACAAAATAATCAAACAGAAATCCCAGAAATAAAAAGTCCCATTAATCAGACAAAAAATACAGGGAGAGGACACTCCAGCAGACTAGAACAAGTGGAAGACAGAATCTCAGAGTTCAAAGATAAAATAGAAATTAAAGAAAAAAACAGAAAAATTCTTAATCAAAAAACCTCAAGAGCTGTGAAAGGAATACGCAAGAATTCAGGAACTCCAAAAAAAAGGATATCAAAGAAGGAGAAGAGGTTCAAACCAAAGGGATATGTAAGTAGACTTCAAACTTACATTAGTCAAGAGACAAAGAAGGTCACTCCACACTATTAAAAGGAGCAATATATCAAATATATTATATATAACAATATATATAACAAAATAACAGCAGAAAATTTCACAAATCTGGAGAAAGAGTTGCTCATTCAGGTTTAGGAAGCCTAAGAACATCAGACAGACTTGACCAAAACAGAGCCAAAAAAGACCAAATAACATATAAAGGTAAACCCACCAAAATAACAGAAGATTTCTCAACATACCTTAAAAGCAAAAAGGGCATGGAGTGAGATATTTTGAGCATTGAAAGAAAACAATTTCAGCCCTAGGTTAGTCTACCCAGCAAAGCTATCATTCAAAATTGATGGAGGAAAAAAATGTCTCCCATGGAAAACAGAAACTGAAACAATATAAGACCACCAAGCTACCACTACAGAATCTTCTACAAGGAATTCTACACACAGAAGATGAAAATGAACAAAACCATGAAAGGACAAGAAGCACTAAACTGCAGAAGAAAAGACAAGCAATCAGAGAGTAGCAATGAATTGGCTGCACACACTCAAATCCTTAAACAACAAAAACAACTAACTGGCAGGAATCACTGAATACCTATCAATATTAACATGAATGTTAATAGAATCAACTCCCCCATCAAAAGACACTGCTTGGTGAACTGGATGTAAAAGGATGATTGGACAATCCATTGTTTACAAGAAACCCACCTTATTAACAGAAATAAACACTGACTTAGGGTGAAAGTCTGGAAGAAGATTTATCAAGCTAATGGCCCCCGGGCAGGAGTAGCAATGCTTATATCAGGCAAAGTAGACTTCAAACTTACATTAGTCAAGAGACAAAGAAGGTCACTCCACACTATTAAAAGGAGCAATATATCAAGAAGAAAAACAATTATCATCTTATATGCACACAATGTCAGTGCATCCTATTTCATTAAACATACACTGAAGGACTTAAAATCAAATATAGACACCAACACAGTGGTAGTGGGAGACTTTATTCCAACATACCACTAATAGATAGTTATCCTAACAAAAATTCAAAAAGATATCCTAGAACTAAATGACATCATAGATCAAATGGACCTGGCAGATGTATACAGGATATTTCATCCTGCAATAGCACATTATAAATATTCTGAGAAGCCCATGGAACTTTCTCTAAAATAGACTATATCATAGGACACAAAACAAGTCTCAACAAAAATAATAAAGTTGAAATAACCACCTACATGCTATCTGATCACAATGGAATAAAACTAGAATTCAGCAATGAAAGCAGCAGCAGAAAATACTCAAACAGAGGCTGAACAACACATTGCACAATGATCAGTCATAGAAGAAATACGGAAGAAATACAAAGGGAAATAAAAAAGATCCAGGAATTTAATGAAAAGGAAAACACAACCTGTCAAAATGTAAGGGACACAGCAAAGACTGCAGCTTATAGCCATGGGTACATATATTAAAAGGACAGAAATAAGTGACAATGCTATGTCTCAAACTCCTAGAAAAAGAAGAACAAGCTAAACCCAAAAAAAGCAGGAGAGGAGTAAAAACATAAGGGCAGAAATCAATGAAATAGACATACACATACACACACACACACACACAAACATACAAAAATTAATGAAACAAAAATCTCGTTCTTTGAAAAAATAAACAAGATTGACAACCCCCCTGGCAAATCTAACTAAAATGAGGAGGGAAAAGACCTTAATTAATAGTATCAGAAATGAAAAAGGGGAGATAACAACAAACACCAACAACATCCAGGGAATCATCAGGGACTACTTTGAAACCCTATATTCAAATAAATTGGAAAATCTAGAAGAAATGAACAAATTTCTAAATACATATGACCATCTAAAACTGAACCAAGAGGATATTAATCACCTAAACAGATCTATCACACATGATAAAATTGAAACAGGAATAGAGTCTCCCAAAAAGAAAAGTCCAGGATCTGATAGATTGTCCACTGAATTAAACCAGACTTTAAAGAAGAACTACTACCAACACTCCTTATATTTTTCTATGAAATAGAAAGGGAAGGAACACTGCTTAACTCATTTTATGAAGCCAGTATTACACTCATCCCAAAACCTGACAAGGGCATATCCAAAAAGGAGAAGTGAAGGCCAGTCTCCTTAATGATCATCAATTCAAAAACCCTCAATAAAATAATGGCAAACCAAATCCAAGAACATGCAGGAAAGACCATTCACCATGACCAAGTCAGATTCATCCCAGGGATGCAGGGATGGTTCATCATATGCGAATCATTTAATGTAATACAACACATTAATAGAAGCAAAGACATAAACCACTTGATCTTCTCAATAGTTGCAGAAAACACCTTCAATAAGATTCAACAGCATTTCATGATAAAAATTCTGATGAAACTAAGACTAGAAAGAATGTTCCACAACATTATAAAGACTATATATGACAAGCCTATACACTAACATCATACTTAGCAGGGAAAAACTGAAACCATTTTCCCTAAAGACAGGAATGAGACAAAGGTGCTCACTCACCCCACTCCTATTTAACATAGTCTTGAAATTGCTAGCAAGAACAATAAAGAAAGACGAATAAACCAAAGGAATACCAATAGGTAAAGACGTAGTCAAACTATCCCTATTCACAGATGATATGATCTTATACCTAAAAGACACAGAAAACTCCACCCCAAAACTCCTAAGCACCATAAGCAGCTTCAGCAAAGTAGCAGAATACAAAATCAACTGACAGAAATCAGTAGCCTTTCTATATACCAACAATGAGCAGATTGAGAAAGAATTTAGGAAAAAAATTCCATTTATAATAGCCTCAAAAAGTAAAAATCAAATACTTAGGAATAAATTTAACAAACGACATTAATGACCTCTATAAGAAGAACTACAAGGCACTGAAGAAAGAAATCAAAGAAGACTAAAGAGAGTTGAAAGATCTTCCATGCTCATGAATTGGCAGAATCAACATAGTAAAAATGGCTATACTACCAAAAGCAATCTACATTTTCAATGTAATTCCCTTCAAAATCCTAATGATCCATCATCATTAGGTTCAAAAATCTCCCCTAAAGTTCATTTGGAAATGCAACAGACTGTGAAAAGCCAAGGCAATATTGAGCAAAAGAGCAACAATGGAGATATCACATACCTTACTTCAAACTATACTACAGAGCCATAGCAATAAAAACAGCAGGGTACTGGCATAAAAACAAACATGAAAACCAATGAAACAGAATAGAGGACTGGATATGAATCCACACAGCTATACCTACCTCATTTTTGACAAATGTGCCAAAAACATACAATGGAGAAAAGACAGCCTCTTCAACAAATGTTGCTTGGAAAACTGTATATCTGCATGCAGAAAACTGAAACTACTTCCATGTCTGTCACCATGTGAAAGTATCCACTCAAAGTGGATCTTAATATCAGACCTGAAAGCTTGAAGCTAGTAAAGGAAAGAGCAGGGCTTACACTGGAAGCAATGGGCATAGGCAAATACTTTCTCAGTAGAACTCAAGTGGCTCAGCAACTAAGAGAAGGGATTGACAAATAGGACTGCATGCAATTAAAAAGCTTCTGCACAACAAAAGAAATGGTTTTTAAATTGAAGAGGCCACCAACAGAATGAGAGAAAATCTTTGCTAGCTTTACATCAGACAAGGAACTAATAACCAGAATATACATAGAGGTCAAAAACTAAACTCCCCCCAAATTAGTGACCCAGTAAAGAAACAGGCAACTGAACTAAACAGAACTTTTTCAAAGAGAAAAGTCCAAATGGCTAAAAAACACATGAAAAAATGTTAACCATCTCTGGCCATAAAGGAATTGCAAATCAAAACCATATTAAGATTCCATCTTTTTGTGTTAGAACAGTTACCATTAAGAACATAAACAACAACAAATGTTGGCCAGGATGCCGGGAAAAAGGAACCCTCATACTCTGCTGGTCTAAATGTAAACTACTACAACAACTATGGAAAATAATATAGAGGCTTCTTTAAAAACTAAACATAGATCTGCCAGATGATCCAGCAGTACCACTTCTAAGTATATACACAAAGGATTGTGAGTCAGGTTACAACAAAGGCACCTGCACACTCATGTTTATGACAGCACTATTCACAATAACCAAGCTGTGGAGACAGCCAAGATGCCCCACTATTGATGAACAGATTAAAAAAATGTAGTATTTATACACAATTTTTTATTCAGCCACAAAGAATGATACTTTGTCATTTGCAGGTAAATAATGAAGTGGAAAACATCATCTTAAATGTGAACCAAATCAGGCTTAGAAGGTCAAAAATCACATGTTCTCCCTCATATGCAGATTATAGACCTAAAACAAATGCAACAATATTAATAGACAAAGGTCACACTAAGGGAAGACCTTGCACAAGAGGAATAGAGCAAGGGAAGGAACCAAAACCTTGAACGTGGTTGATGTGCTCATTGTATATGAATATAGTAATCTTAAACTGGCAGAGGCCACTGTGGGAAGGGGACTAGGGGGTAGGAAGAGGACTGGTAGAGATGAACCTATTGGGTCATATGGAACAACACAAGGCATCTCCCTCTATAGCTATCTTTTTTCTTATTATATTTTATGTATTTTCTTCTACAAAATCATAGAACAGGAGGGAGGAACAGGTTCTGCCTGGAGGTGGTGTGTGGGGGGTGTGGCACTGCAGGGAGGGGAAAGATAGCCAGGAAATGGGTAGGAGAATGAGTACAGTACAAATAATGTATATCCATGTATGTAAATGCAAAAATGATGCCTGTTGAAACTATTCCAGGAACCTGAGTGGGGAGGATGAAAGAGAGCAATGAAGGACATGAATTCAAGTATGATATATCTGATACATTGTAAGAACCTTTGTAAACACTCCAATGTAACCTACTCAGCACAACAATGATAAAAAAAGAAAACAATTTGTTTTGCAAGTTTTTATCATGGAACAAAACAATAGTTCTACTCAAGGTCAGGCAATTACTGTTATTACTGTTTTTCTTTGGTTTAATGTTAAAATAAACTTTGTAAAATGAATATTGATTGATTTAAATTGTTCAAAAAAAGAAACATAAGTGCATTTAAAATCTGAGATCAAATTTTCCTCTATTATAGTCAAAAAATTTCAAGTGAATTACAATGTCATCTCTATCAGGGAATACACACAGAGGGAAACAAGAGTATATATTAAACATGTTTTATTCTTTGAATTTTATACCTGCCTGGTTAGTAATAGGACAACAGTGACAATAAGATCTTAGCTCCATTAAAACTTTCTCACATTAAATATTTATAATTTAATAAAATTAAACATTTTATTTCAATCAAAAAACATTGTTTTATCATCATGTTATTTTAAGAAATATTTTCTTTCCCAATGTTTACATTAATGACTTCCATAACAATGACCACAAACTACCACTGTGTAAAATATCCTATGGGACTTTAAAGTCAATTAACACTGTTGTTTCATTCTGTTAATACAAAACATGCCTCTTAAATAAAATTGCATGCATGAAAATCCTTATATTATCTTCTTAATAAAATATATGAAAACATACATGCAAACTCTCCATATAGAATTTTCTGAGAAATAATATGAAAGTGTTTTGTGAACATTGCCAAAGAAGAAATTTGCATTTCAACATGTAAAAAGAGATATTTGTAAATGCATTTTATTTTCAACATTTCTATTGTTCTAACTTTATATACATATGAAAGTACATTCGATGGCATAAAGTTAATGTCTGATATTAGACACTGAGTTGAAGTAAAATAAATACATGCATGAAAATTACTCTTAGATAATTATAGGAATTTTTTCTCATCCTCTTGGGCAAAGTATACCTGATATATAAAGTAGACTAATGGACTCAAGAGTAGAAATGGATGACCTAAGAGAGGCTACTGAGAAGCACAACTCCGTCTAGACTGGAAGCCTTACAAAAGCACATACCATGTTGGCATTTTATGTGAATTTATCTTTCCAATTCTATTCTCAATAAATATGTGGTGAATACACACACGAATGACATGTGGCATACTTTGTCATGAACAATTTAAATTAATGAAAATTTCAAATAAATCTTACATTTTTAGAACATAATTTATTTTTGTTTTTTACTTATGTTTTTGTCATCTCCATTGCATGCCTAATTCTTTCCCCAATCTTGTTGTCATTCCCATACCTCTCTCTTACCCTCTACTTGCTGATCTGTACTTCTGTCTTCTATGGAATGCTGTCTTTGGGATGTACTGAAACTACTTCTCTATCTTGGAGTATATGGCTCTTTAGATACCTGGAACAGTCAACCTACACACACCACATCTGCACACAGATTCTCTCTCACAAACATGTTTACACCTTGATCTCCATGGAAATAATAATCAGTATCATTAACAGTAATCATATACATTTATTATTATTTAGAAGTTATACTTGTATAATAAATGTAATAACACTTGTAACCTATAGTGATTATATAAAGTAAGTACAAAAGTATTACATTGTAATCACTTATTTGAGCACTTACTCTGTGCAATTTTCATGGAGTGTCATTTAGACATCACTATGTACGGTCCAGAGTAAATGCACCCGACATCCAGAGCAGTTGAATAATTAATTATCCAGGATAACCAGCTGGGGAGTGGTGGTCTTGCTCCAAACAGGAGGCACTTTAATCCCCAAACCAATGCATTCATTCCTGATCTTTTATTGTCTGTAATTAGAGTGGAGAATTCTGTGCATATTCGCACTCTGCTTGTTTGAAAGATGGTTATTTCACATAAGTCTTTTAACTTTCCATCTCAGATGATAAACTTTATATATACAAAGTAACTTTTGAGTGAATGAGTACATAAATGTTAAATTTAACTTTCTGACATGGATTTTTATTTTTTTGATGTGGATTATATTTGTTTATCAAATATTTATATTCCAAGAGTAGGAAGAGAAATAAGGAGGAAGGAAAATCTGAAGCTAGATACTATGGAATCATTCTCTTTTACTTTTTAAACATCACTCTAGGATGGGTATATTTGTATATCTATGTAGTATAAATGTAAAGAAACTAGAACTATAAAGTTTGAGTAATTTGCCAGATAATAGATCAAGTAAGTGGTAAGGACTGTATTCAAAAGGAATTCTTGTTCCAATGCCAGTGCTCTTAAGCCAGTTTACCACATAAAGGTCATGAGAGGATCTGGCATTCTCTCCTCAGATTTAAATTCCATATGTGAGCAATTAAGAGAATTTAATTTGAATCCCAATTTTTCTATTCATGGGCTCTATAATTCTGAATGATAATTTCAAATCTGTATGGTAATTTTCTCAGTGAAAAAAGAAAGATTTAGTGGCGGTAATGATATCTAAAATCCGTGCTTGTGTAACAGACTATTACTCTGAAATTTAACAGCTCATTTTTGCAATCATAATTTATGCCAACTTGAGTGTCATTATTTTGTAAGTGTATAATATTCTAAACTGTATGAAAACATTATGTATTATTGTGACAACAAATTCTATGAGCACAATAGGTAAGCAAAGTTATGCTAATTCATACAGAAAGTTATTGAGTATTATAACTTAGCTTCGTATGCAAACCAAACCTCACATTTGAATTAGTTTCATGATGCAACCTGAGGGGCACCACCTGAGTGTGCTAAATAATTTCCTTCATGGGTAAAGCCTTCCTGATTTATAAGTTAGTATATTGCTTCAAGTTGATTTCATTATCTTCTATTCTTCAGAACATGATCTTTCAAGAATAGTAGCCAAGAACTGATGAATGGTCCAGGAATTACATAGTGTTTAGCTCTTCTGGAGAGATATGACATTTTGGATTTAGGATGATTCATCTCATGGTTAATATGCCAGGTTTTCCTTTGGGATATTTGTTGCTGTAATACATAATGGAGCTATTATTAGTTCATCTGGAGCTGGGCTACAGTCAGCTTGTCTTCTGGAGCAGCTAAGTGAAAGGATTGGCATATAACCAAGCCATCTAGTAAGCAAAATATTCTGAATTTTGGGCACACGCTGCTTTGAAACATCCTGCTGTATTCCATGCACAGAGCTAATGCTCTCCTGCTAGCACATAGAGTACATGCTGATAATTAATGGAACCAGTGGGAGGTCTTGCTGATCAACAAACCCTTAGGTGTCCTCAAAACGTTTGCTCAATACCAGTCCCTGTTCTCTGGGATTCACACCATACACAGGATACTTTATTTTTGATGAGTACTGGCCATCCAGTTACTCTTTAAGAGAGGTTAATGAAAAGATAAGTGGGCATCTTTACACTTCAAGATGTATTCACTCATTTGAAGAAGACTCAGCCACATTGGAGACTACTGGTTCTGAACCAAGGTGACAGGTGGTGACCATCTCTCAGAAGGAAGATTGGATTTGTTTTACAATGTTCACAACAGCCAGCAGTAAGTTACCAAGGTAGGAACCAAAAAATGATTTTAAAAAAGAGTACAGTTTAGATTCTAAATCATGTCCATGACTCATGAATGTTATTAACATCACAAAAGTTTATCTCTTATATTTAGTTTCACATAGAAAATTCTCCATTAGTGAAGCTAACCTTAGCTTCCCAAGGTTAAGGGAAATGCTCCAGGGGAGATTTTCTATAAGAGGGGTCATTGCCCAATGCCCTGACTCTGCCTTGAGTTCAGTTACCTTATGACCATCTCACTTTCTCACAAACTTTGTAAGGCATGGTAGTTTTAAGGATGCTCATGGCATAACCCAATGTCTGCTGAGCAGAGCTGAAGTAGGGAGGATTTTTCAAGACTTCAATAAGAATATATAATCGGGGTAAGTCATTAGTACCATGCTTAGCATGCACATAGACCTGCATTTAGGCCCTAGCACTTAATGATAAAAACAAAACAAAAATAAGACAGAAAAAATATAATAATATTGAAACAGTCCAATGATGAAAAACATATTTCGTCTCATGCCACAGCTATCTCATATCACAGATTTGTTTTGTAACAAAGAATAGGGCTCCTTCCAAGAATTCATACTATTTTTCAAGATGAGTCAAATAATGAATTATTTTGAGAAGGTGTTTTTTACCATTACTTAATTAAGCCAGTCACAGGTAATTTGTTCATTACTATCTCAGTTACATGTTTTCATCTATAGGGTCATTCTATGCATAAGCAGAGAACTATACTGATCGGTATAGTTCAGGACTATTATTCATAAAATATGCTTCTATTACTGAAATTTCACAGTGCCTAAATTTTCCTAACTTCTTACTCAGTATAAGAGCTGAAAGCTTGAAAAAAAATAAAATACACAATTTACAATTGCTCATTAAACCCTCAGTGTGAGTCAATATTAAATATAAGAAGGTGGAGATGAACGATGAATTTGCAAACAATTGGAAAATAGTCTTGACTATTAGATGTCAAATAAAAGCTTGCAATTTCAGTTGTGCCATAAGCCCAAGACACAGAACCAAATTTTAAAAATTAAAACAATCTAGAAATATTAGGAGAGTAAACTAATTATGTTTGAAGCAAGTCTAAGAAGGAAATATGACCTTAGACTGACTAAACAAGTCATTCTTCACTCAGGGCAGTGATCATCTCACTAAATTTTGCATTTGGGCAGACCACAGTTGAGTGCATTATTAGAAGGAGAGTGGCACATATCTCCCAAAGAACAATGACAAAGCTAGCAAAGAGTCCAGAAACTTTTCAATGTTACAAGTGATCAGAGCTCCAAAAGTGAAGTCAGAGAGACAAGTTTTTAATCCTATCATATTAAGTGAGATTTGAGCAGTTTTAGGTAGGTTACTTTTGTACCTTTAAGGTCCAGTTTTCTTCCCTATGAAACAGATACAATAATACTATGTGTTCTTTCTTAAGCTTTTATAGAGGCGAAGCAGGAGTAGAAGTAAAAGCAAAGTGGGTTTGGCTAAGTGTATAGGACAACTTAATAATGACTGACAATGGATCAACAACATCATCATTTGCCTCAGAAGATAGCATGCTTCCTAAAAATTCAGGAAAAAAAAGTCGATAAAGGCCTTGATGGAGTGGTTGTGACAGAATTTACAAGATAACCTGTAAATATCCTTCTTAGTTAAAGAACTTAACATTCCAATAGATTTTGCCAGAATTCCAACATGCACTTTCAAATCACTCACTTAAGAACAATTAAGCATTTAGTAACCAAGTATAACACAACCAATGGGAGACACTAGGTTTAACTGATCACCAATCATATTCCAGTAAGTGCAGACTATTTATAAGCCTGAACTTTTTAGGTGCATACTTTTCATGTTAAAAAATGGATTGGGAGGGGGAAAATGACTTTTTTATAGACACATCTTTCCCAACTCTAATACAGATGATAGAAGAACAAAAAGTACAAAGTTTGTTGTCCAAAATATTGCTCCTCATTTGTTGTGATTTGCACAAAACTTCCCAACTCTCACCTATAAGACAGTGCTCACAAAAGCAGGAATATGTGGATCAATACCATTAAAGTTAAGCAATACAGGCTACAGCATACAAAGCAGGTCAATAACTGTAGGGGTCATGACATTATTTTGTCCTTTGTAAGCTTGTGGCATGTAGGGATTAGCTCAAAGCTGAGAAAGAAATATTGGGAGCATCTTTGTTTTCTTTTAGGTGCATCAGCATCAGTTTGGCTAATGGCCTTATGGATGAGGGCCCTAAAGGGGAGCAACAAATACCAGCTTCTTTAACCTGAATATGTTATACAAGATGTATATGGTTTATTCTTGCTTACTGTGACCTTGTTGTGTATAGAATGAGTGAGAATAAATAAAGACATTCTCTGCTTCCTCTAAATAACAAATGGTTTATCATTTGTGGCAAAGAAGGTGATTTCCTTATATTCACACACACATAGTGACTATTAGCTTACTAATAAGATTTCTCTTTCTGTCAACTCCTTCCTAGGCTAATTGAGAATGAGAAGACTACCATAAAGGGTAACTCTTTAATCATCCAAGAATCTATTTTGAAGCCAGATTTTGAATCTTCTAACAGCAAGTTGAATATTGTTGAGGATAGCCCTACCTATATCTTCACTTGGTGATGACTTATGGATGAATGTGCCAAAGGGGGAGCCCATGCATCTTTGTGAGTTACAGCCTTGTAATTCTTGTTATAGAACAATGAAAGAGCAACAGACAATCATTGTAAATCCTTCTATTTTTCAGACTCATCTTTCAAAATTTGAAAATGATCAGATAATTTAAAGCTGTTTAAGTTTAAAATGAGAGAGGTACCAAGGGGGTAGCTTTTGTAGTTTCAAGAGTCCTATCTTGAAGAAGGAAAATGTTACCTGCTAGAAAACCTTGCTGAGTATCCATACTTAAATAGACTGAAAGGTACAATAGTTTTTCTAACTTGCTGATGCAGAGCTACAATGTTGCATATAGTAGCACATTTGTTGAAGAAAGCAGACTTGACACATAGGCATAGATTCATAAGTACATTAAGAACAAATAAAAGTCAGGAAAGGATTGGCTGTGAACAGACATAACCAGCAAGATACACATTGGCTTGGTGGAACTGTTGCTAAAAGTAGAGAATCTAATACATTTCTTTTTCTACTGGTGTCCTTTTCTTCTTACAAATACTATAGATGAAGGCTGGTGTTCTGGGTAAGTAAAAATGGGAGAAAAATGCATTCAGGAAATATCCCTGTATATTGGTTTATTGACAAGAATGCGGGATTCTTACATTGCATAGGAAAAAAAATACCTCATCACGTTAATCAAGGGAATAATAAAATTTCTGAGGAGGCAGAAGGGGAGTTGGAAATAAAGCATCAAGAGACTGTCAAGAAAGAAAGGAGAAATTCAAAGGGTATGAAAAATTTCACAAATAAATAATACATGCGACAATCTTCTAGAAGGTTAATTAGGGCATTATACAAAATAAAAATGACAATAATCGAGTCTATGAGCAGTCACAGATGCTCAAACACTACTACAATTCCAGGAGGAAATGATGGTGTATTTGTGTCTGCAGACTTTCTGCTGAGGCATATGGTAACAACCATATGCAGAGATGGCACGGCTAATTGATTCATATGTTATCTTTTAGAGTGTGAGTCCAAGATATGACAGAAATCCTGCCCAGAGTCATCAACCTTGCTCCTCTCTTCTTCCACTGGTCCATATGTAGAAGAAGGATAAAGGTCACAAAACACATTTATCTTGAATTCATTGAGTGACACTATGCTAATGGATACAATAGCAAACAGCATGATTTTGTTCCCATGGAGTCTACATACTTGTGTGCAGACAGCATTTAAACAATACCAGCTAGTGTTAATGTCGTGAGAAGAAAAAGGAGCAATAAGGAGGTGAGTCTTTCTCTGAAGAAAAAATAACATGAGTTAAACCTTGGAGACAAGAAAGCAGAATAAAAAGAGTCCATTGAAATGGTACATCTCTAATAATTTTGATAGTCATGACTTTAAATTTACTCTAAAATTTTAAGGACAATAAGAAACAGGAATAGAAATTTCATCCTCATAAAAAGGAAGAAATATTTGTTCCAAACACAACATGTGTTGATGGAAACCAAATAAAACAGTCATAACCAACTGAACAGGTAGAGTCAAACCTCAGTATCCTTAGAGAATCAAAGTTGCTGCCAGATCATCCATGCTGGAAAATCCTCCCAAAGATGTACAAAATCTGGGAAGGTTTGGAAAAGTAGAGTGATTGAAAATGCAATTCTTATATGAATAACTTCCCTGAGTGGATGAATTACTTCTTCCAATCAATGCATCTTTTATTTTTATTTTTTTGTTGTGCTAGGTGAGGGTACATTGTGGCATTTAAGAGATCTTACAATATATCAAATATATCATACTTGAATTCTCCCCCTACACCATTCTTCTTTATCCTTTCCTCCCCAAATTCCTGGAATAGTTTCACCAGGTATCATTTTTCAATTTACATACATGTGTACACAGTATTTGTAACACATTCACCCTCCCACACTCTTTCCCCACATCTTTCCCCTCCCACTGGTAACAACATCCCCAGGAAGGACCTGTTCCAACTTCCAGTTCTCTCATATTTTTTTATTTGTCAACTTTTTTATTATTATTCATTTATTCACATGTGTGTACATTGTTTGGGTCACTTCTCCCCCACGCCCCTTATCCCACCATCTTCACCCCAATCCCCCTCCCTTCCAGGCAGAACATGTTCTGCACTTATCTCTAATATTGTTGAAGAGAAGACATAAGCAACAATAAGAAAGACAAAGTGTTTTTGCTAGCTAAGTTAAGGATAGATATACAGAGAGATTCCTAGCATTGCTTTCATGTACAAATGTGTTACTTCCCAAGTTGATTGATCTTTAACTGATCTTTACACTGGTTCCTGATCCCCTTCTCATGTTGACCTCTGTTGCTTTAAGATTTCTGTATTATTTCCTCTGGAGTGGGGACATCAAACACTTTCATGTTTTGAGTTTCCTACCTATCCCCATAACTCCTGTATGTGTTCTCCCCTTCTCATGTGACCCAAGTCCAACAACATTGCTGTATTTGCCCTAGATCTAAAGTCCATATATGAGAGAGAACATACAATTTTTGGTCTTCTGAGCCTGGCTAACCTCACTCAGGATGATGTTCTCCAGTTCCATCCAATTACTTGCGAATGATAAGATTTCAGTCTTTTTCATACCTGAGTGAAATTCCCTTATGTATAAGTACTACATCTTCTTGATCCATTCATCAGTAGTAGGGCATTTTGGCTGTTTCCATACCTTGGGTATTGTGAATATGCTGCAATAAATATGGGTGTGTAGATGCCTTTGGATGAAACTGTGTTGCATTCCTCTGGGTATATCCCCAGGAGTGGGATTACTGGATCATTTGGTAGATCTATGTTTAGATTTATAAGGAGCCTCCAGATTTTTTCCAGAGTGGTTGCACTAGTTTGCATTCCTACCAGCAGTGTACTAGGGTTCCTTTTTCCCTACATCCTCACCAACATTTGTCATTGGTGGTGTTTTTGATGATGGCTATTCTAAAGGAGTGAGATGGAATCTTAGTGTGGTTTTGATTTGCATTTCCTTTATGACTAGAGATGGTGAGCATTTTTTTCATATTTTTTTTTGGCCATTTGAATTTCTTCTTTTGAGAAAGCTCTGTTTAATTCAGTTGCCCATTACTCTATTGGCTCATTGATTTAGGGAGAGTTTCGTTTCTTAAATTCCCTGTATATTCTTGTTATCAGCCCTTTGTCTGATGTATAGCTAGGAAATGTTTTCTCCCACTCTGTGTGTAGTTTCTTCAGTTTACAGACCATTTTTTTTTTGTTGTGCAGAAGCTTTTTAATTGTATGAAGTCTCATTTGGCCATTCTTTCTCTTAGGTGCTGGGATGCTGGAGTTCTATTGAGGAAGTCCTTGCCTATACCTATTACTTCCAGAGTGTTTCTTGCTCCTTCCTGTACTAACTTAAGAGTTTCGGGTCTGATATTAAGGTCCTTGATCCACTTTGAGTTGATACAAGTACAAGGTGATAGACATGGATCTAGTTTCAGTTTCTTGTAGATGATAACCACTTTTCCCAACAACATTTGTTGAAGAGGCTGTCTTTTCTCCATCGTATATTTTCGGCACCTTTGTCAAAAATGACATAGGTATAGTTGTATAGATTCATATCTGGATCCTCTACTATGTTCCACTGGTCTTCATGTCTATTTTTTGTGTCAGTACCATGCTGTTTTTATTGCTATTGCTTTGTAATATAGTTTGAAGTCAGGTATTGTGATACCTCCAGTATTTCTCTTTTTGCTGAGTATTGCCTTGGCTATTAGCAGTCTCTTGTGTTTCCAAATGTACTTTAGGGTAGATTTTTCAATCTCTGTGATGAAAGTCATTGGGATTTTGGTGGGAATTGCATTAAACATGTAGATTGCTTTTGGTAGTATAGCCATTTTTACTATGTGGATTCTTCCAATCCATGAGCACAGGAGATCTTTCCATTTTGTGTAGTCTTCCTCGATCTCTTTCTTCAGGGGTTTGTAATTCTCCTTGTAGAGGTCATTCATATCCTTTGTTAAGTTTACTCCTAGGTATTTGATTTTTTTGAGGCTATTGTAAAGGAATTGTTGCCATGTATTCTTTCTCAGTTTGTTCATTGTTGGTATAGAGAAAAGCTAATGATTTTGGTAAGTTGATTTTGTATCCTGCCACCTTGCTATAACTGTTTATGGTGTCTAGGAGTTTTTGGGTAGAGTTTTTTTGAACTTTAAGGTATAGAATCATATAGTCTGCAAATAGGGATATTTGGACAGTTTCTTTACCTATTTGTATTCCTTTATTTCTTCTTCTTGCCTAATTGCTCTGGATAGGAATTCCAGGACTAGTTTGAATAGGAGTGGGGATAGTAGGCACCCTTGTCTCTTTCCTGATTTTAGGGGAAATGGTTTCAGTTTTTCACTGTTAAGTATGATGTTGTCTGTAGGTTTGTCATATAAGCCTTTACAATGTTGAGGTACATTCCTTCTATTCCTAGCTCTTAAAGCTTTAATCATGAAGTGGTGTTGGATATTGTAGAAAGGCTTTTAATGTACCTATTGAGATAATCAAGTGGTTTTTGTCTTTGCTCCTATTAATGTGCAGTACTACATTTATAGATTTGTTTATATTGAACCACCCCTGCATCCCTAGGATAAAGCCGACTTGGTTGTAGTGAATTATCTTTCTGATGTGTTGTTGGATTCAGTTTGCCATTATTTATTGAGGATTTTTGCATCAATTTTCATTAAGGAAATTAGCCTGTAGTTCTCATTTTTGGAGGTATTTTTTGTGTGGTTTGGGGATGAGAGTAATATTGGCTTCATAAAATGAGTTAGGCAGTGTTTCTTCCCTTCTTATTTCATGGAACAGTTTAAGGAAGGTTGGTATTAGTTCTTTAAACATCTGGTAGAATTCAGCAGTGAATTCATCAGGTCCTGGACTTTTCTTTTAATTGCTACTTCAATTTCGTTTTGTGTTATAGTTCTATTCAGGTGATTAATATCCTCTTGGTTAAATTTTGGATGGTCATAAGTATCTAGAAATGTGTCCATTTCTTCAATATTTTCAAATTTGTTAGAATATAAGCTTTCAAAGTAGTCTCTGTTGATTTCCTGGATTTCTGTGGTGTTTGTTGTTATCTCCCCTTTTGCATTTATGATTTTACTGATTTGGGTTTTTTCTCTCCTCATTTTAGTCAGGTTTGCCAGGGATCTGTCAATTTTATTTATTTTTTCAAAGAACCAGCACTTTGTTTCACTGATTTTTTGGTTTTTATTGTTGTTGTTGTTTCTATTTCATTGATTTCAGCCCTTATTTTAATTATATCTTTCCTTCTGCTTCTTTTGGGATTTGCTTGTTCTTGTTTTTCTAGGAGTTTGATCTGTACCATTAGGTCATTAACTTGAGATCTTTCTGACTTTTTAAAATATGCAATCATGGCTATAAACTTTCCTCTTAGGACTGCCTTTTCTGTGTCCCGTACGTTCTGGTATATTGTATTTTCATTTTCATTAAATTCCAGGAACGTTTTAATTTCCTTTTTTATTTCACCAATGACCCATTGATCATTGAGCAGTGTGGTGTTCAGATTCCAATTGTTTGCATGTTTTTTACTGCTGTTTTTGTTGTTGATTTCTAGTTTCAATTCATTGTGGTCATATGGAATGCATGGGATTATTTCTATTTTCTTATATTTGCTGAGGTTTCTTTGTGACTTAAGATATGATCAATTTTGGATAAGGTTCCTTGGGCTGCTGAGAAGAATGTATATTGTGCAACAGTTGGATGAAATAGTCTGTAGACATCAAGTGGGTCCATTTGATCTATGGTGTGATTTAGTTCTAGAATTTCTTTATTGATTTTTTGTTTGGATGACCTATGTATTGGGTATAGGGGGGTATTAAAGTTTCCCACTACCTGTGTTGGAGTTTATATATGTTTTTAGGTGTTTCAGAGTATGTTTGATGAAACTGGGTGCATATAGGTTGATAATTGTTATTTCCTTTTGGTGTATTTCCCTTTTATTAATTTGGAGTGTCCTAGTATATCTCATTTGATCAATGTAAGTTTGTAGTCTACTTTGTCCAAGATAATTTTTGCTACCCTTGCCTGTTTACAGCAGCCATTGGTTTGGTAAATCTTCTTCCAGACTTTCATCCTAAGCCAGTGCTTTTTTCTGTCAATGAGATGGGTCTCCTGTAGGCAGCAGATTGTTGTATCTTCCTTTTTAATTCAGTTTGCCAAACGGTGTCTTTTATGGGGGAATTGAGTCCATTAACATTCAGTGTTAGTATTGATAGGTATGTGATGATTCCTGTCATTTTGTTGTGTTTGTTGTTAAAGGGTTTGATTGTGTGCAGCTCAATCAATGTTACTCTCTACTTTCTTGCCTGTAATTCTCCTGTGGTTTGGTACCACCTGCCCTTTCATGGTTTTGTTTGCTTTCACTTTCTGAGTGCAGAATTCCTTGAAGAATCTTTTGTAGTGGTGGCTTGGTGGTCATATATTGTTTTAGTTTCTTCATATCATGGAAGACTTTTGTTGCTCCATCTATTTTGAATGATAGTTTTGCTGAGTAGAGTATTCTAGGGGTGAAGTTATTTTCATTCAGTGCCTGGAATACCTCACTCCATTGTCTTCTTGCTTTTAAGGTTTCTGTTGGGAAATCTGCTGTGATTTTGATGGGTTTGCCTTTGTATGTTATTTGTTTCTTCTCTCTTACAGCCTTCAATATTCTTTCTTTATTCTCTGTGATTGTTGTTTTAATGATAATATGTCATGGGGTGGTTTTATTTTGGTCAAGTCTGTTTGGTGTCCTGGAGGCTTCCTGTACCTGAATGGCATAGCTTTCTCTAGATTTGGGAGATTTCCTGTTATTATTTTGTTGAATATATTATGCATTCCTTTTGCTTGCACCTCTTCTTCTTCAATGCCCATGATTCTCAGGTTTGGTCTTTTGATGGAGTCAGCAAATTCTTGCGTATTCCTTTCACAGGTTTTGAGTTGTTTGAGTAATAGTTCTTCAGTTTTTCCTTTAATTGCCATTTCAGCTTCAAGTTCTGAGATTCTGTCTTCTGTTTGTTCTATTCTGCTGGAATGGCCTTCCATTTTGGTTTGTATTTCTGTTTTATTATTTTTTCTGAGGTTTTCCATATTGTAGGTCACTTCCTCTTTAATATTGTCAATTTTCTTCCTTAATTTTTTATTTCTCTATGGTGTTCTCTGTTTCACTTTGGTGTTTATTTAGGGTTCCTATGATTTCTTTTATTTATTTTTGTGTTTTCTCATATTTTTTATTTTTATTATCTTGTAATTTCTTGAGTGCCTCTTGTATGTTTTGGTTGACCATGTCTAGTAACATCTCTATGAAATTCTCATTGATTACTTGCAGGATTTCTTATTTCAGGATGTTCTTTTGGGCTTTTTTTGATTCCTTAGTATACTTTATCTTTGTTTTGCTGGAGTCTGGATCTGGGTATTTGTTTTCTTCATTTCCCTCTGAATCTCTACTAATTTATTTTTTGTGGGGAGAATAGTTTCCCTCCCTTTTTAGAAGTTGGGTAAGATCTTCTAGGTTCTATTATATCTAGTAGAAGCCAAGAAGCTACAAAATGACAGAATACTGTGATTTCTTTACTTATAAATAATTTTAGAATAAGGCAAAATACTTCATAAATCTGCTCTAAGATATATTATAACATTATAATGTGAGGAAAATAATTACCAGGTCTTTTACAAATTTAAAATATATGTAAAGTCCAATGGAAGCAACAGTCAAATTATTTAGATAAACAATTCATAGCTGATTAAATCTAACTTGCCAACATATTTATGAAAATATATTCTTACTAGTATTTAGGAGGAAGTAAATTTAAAGTTCACAATGAAATTATACTTCTTGAAAATAAAATTGGGCAATACTAAAAAAGTAACAGAAATGATGGCTGGCCAACATGAGAAGACAGTGTTTATGATCACACATTGCTGCTAGAAAGAAATTTGAATTTGAATTATTACAGTAATCAGAAGCATATAACAAAATAGCACCCTGTTGATAGGGATGGTTGAATACACAGTTTCCTTCATACCATAGAATCTTAAGTAGCCTTTCCTTGAATAGATCTTGAGCTCTAGTAATTCAACCATAGGAATTATCATGGTGTAGCTTTAAGAAAAAAACAAAGTAGTAATACTCATATAATATTTACCCATTTGGGTAAAACCAGAAATCATTTGAAAAGTATATAATAACTTTTCTTTACTTATTATTATGTGTACTCATGACTACTATTATGTGGACACGTTCTTTTCTAGGTTTTTGGTACTTTGTCTTTCCTATGCTCCTAGTAGTTATGGTAGATGCTTTATTAGCAGCTGGGTGTCTCAGCTCTCGTTTTGATACGGTCCAATAAATAAAAATTATCTCCAATGAGAATACAAAAAATAATTAAGAACATGATAATTTTCAAGGTTGGTATATAAGTATAAGGTTATGTAACTAAATGAAAAAAGTATCTGAGTTTAGAAAATGACATATGCATGAAATTATTGAAAACTATTGCATTGGTAGATAACATTCATGAATTGGAGATGAGGACAAGTAGTGTGGCAAGCAGAGAGCTTGCCTGGCAAATGCAAAGCCCTGAGTTGAAACTCCAGCAAAAAAAAATAAAAAGAATTGGAGATGAAAGAAAATTTTTGAAGATTTAAAAATATCCTCATTCTTTAAAACACATCTACAGAAATGTATCCAGAGAATGTAGACAAATACACACACACACATATTATGCCCATCCCTAGAAAAGTTTAAAATTAATTATTTAAACATGGAACAATGATTGACATTTATGCATTGAATTATCAAAAGAAAAGATAGCAGGGAATAACTGAGAAAAAAGGATATAAAACTAAAATCTTTTCCTGATACAGGTGTGTCAGAGGAATTGGGAAGACAGAAGTTTCCAGTTTTCTCCAAGGATTTCTTGTGGTCAAAGTGGTAAAATGTTGCAGAATAGCAATTCTGTTAAATTGGCTTAGAATCTTTGAAATAGCCATTTGAAAGAGTTGATTAATTAATGGATATATGAAAACGTAGCCATGTTTTTGTGTTTTCTCATAGAACACATTTCTTCCTGTTTTATTTAGCCTTTAATTAATGCTGCATTTAAGATATGAAGTGCATGCTTATTAATTTTCTAAATAATAGAAAACCAGGAGAGATACATAGTGAATTAGTTAAAAAAAATATGAATGGAAAACTATTCTGTTGTTACACTAATCGTGAGGGTTAGAAGCTCTCAGTATTAGCAGATAAAATTAACTTTGTATATCTCGAACATAAGAAATCTAACCTACATGCAGGTAATAAGGGAAAAATAAACTCATATCATTAACTCATAACTAGAATACATGAACCTACCAAGTCAGATCATAGACTTGGTAATCATGTTGTTTGTTGATTACGTCATTAATAATTACTTCAATAATAATAGTTTATTATTTTATCCAATAAACTATTTCTTTAGTTGGGTAAAGAGAAAATTTCAAGATGATAAAGTCCATTTCTCCCATTCTTAAATAACTCTTGTTTTCATAGCCAATTCAAGCTTTTAGATAAATTTAGTAGCCTTGTGTTTCTGATTTAATACTGCTTTTTGCTCTCATTTTCCAGGTCTGCCATGATCCTAAATATCTGCAAGCAATGAAAACTATATGCTTGCAAAAAATGGAAGCAAGATATTTACTTTATTAGAGTCAGTGACTAATAGTTTCAGAAGAATTTAACAGATCAGAGCATGCTTGGAACAATTTGTTTTCTTTTTAGTGCTGGGGATCTAACCCAGGGCCTTGTACATGCTAAACATTCACTCTACATTTTGATAGAGTGTATTGCTATGTTACCCAGGGTGTCTTTGAACTCCTAAGCTCAAATTTCAAAGCCTCCCATCAGAACCTCCTCATTAACTAGACTGTAGGCACATGACACATGCCTGAATGAATATTTTTTCTTTATTTTGGCTGCCATATTATGTGGCAATGTGTGCAGAAATATGTAAAAATTTGGAGGAATTACATCATTAAAGGAAGAGTGAAAAGATAAAAACAAGTGAATGTGTTTGAGAAACACAGCTACCTTCAAATATTTTATTTCTTTTATGTTCCACAGTTTAAAACTACTTCCAAAAGTAGTGATTTTCCCATGACCAAAAGAAGTTAAGAGATATTTGGATAACCATTATGAAAAATACATGATAAACCATTTCCATTCCAAATGAATGATTAGACTGTTTCAGTCTAATGTGTTTTCTGTGTTTTTCTTTGGTTATTAAGGACATAAATGAACTTTTATTAATTTTTCAAGTTCATAATAATGTATTTAATGGAATAATGAAAATTTGAAAAAATGTTTTCCAGAAACCTAAGTCAAAATATTGTATGGCTGGTTGGATTCACTTCATATAGATCTTTGTTGCAAAAACAAATACTGGGGCATTCAAGGTGACTTCTAATAATGTATTTGCATATCTTCCATCATTTCATCTAAATTTAGTAACAGAAGTCCAACTCGAACTCCAGTGACTTCAAAAAGAGGATCATACTTCTAATCTCTCTTGACTCCAATAACTTTGATTTTAATCTTAGGTGTTTTTCATTTGAGGCAAAGGACACAAGCAACTGCAGATTTTCACGTTTTATCTTTTTTGACTTTTGCTAACTTCAAGGAACAAAGTGACTCTTTTCTAAAACTTTCAGCAAAAGTTCTCTCTTTGTCCTTGTTCTGCCCATATTTTCATCCCTAAATCATCTCTGAGGTTCTTGTTGAGTAAACCTAAGTCACATGTTCATTTGAAGCCCAGAAGTTGATGAGTCTTGCTCACCTGAAAAACATGTAGAGACCCAAGGTAGTGTTTTAAATATGGTTCTGTCTCCAGAATTCCCCATGATTAATTATAACTTCAATCAGAAACAGGTTTATTATATTGCCAAAAATAGTTCAGAATAGTTTTCATATTGTATAACAGTCTCTTTCTTTGGTCATTGATTATTTGAATATTGAGTATTAGATTTAGATTTTTGATATGTCCAATACAAAGTTTCCTGACAGCTTTTCACATAGGGGTTAGCAGTCATTGAGTAACATTGCTTAGATCATTTATTTCATTAAGACGACATAATCATGACACTTAATTATGCTATCCCTTCTTCTTTTGTTAGCTATAGACTTTGCACATGACACATGCCTGCATGAGTATTTTGCTTTATTTTGGCTGCCATATTATGTGGCAATGTGTGCAGAAATATGTAAATGGATAAAATTTTGGGGAATTACATCATTAAAGGAAGAGTGGAAAGAATATAACAAATGAATATTTATGAGAAACACAGAGGTACCTTTAAATATTTTATTCTTTTTTTGTTCTAGAGTTTAAAAGAATTCTTACTAAATTTTTTTGGCTATCCTGAAGTACATTTCTCCTAGACAGGCAGAATAAATGCTTAATCCCTTCCTTTTATTGCCCAGAAAAATGTGATGACCCTCTGGTCCTATATAAATGATTTTTCTTTTCCTTTTTTTTAAAGTATAAACTCAGAAATCTTTAACACATTTTGGCAACTTTCATCTACTGTAGGTATTATTTTTATTAATGTTTGAATCATGCCATCTTTGCAAAGTAGAAAACTTTTAAGTTGGTTCCTGCCTTCTTTTGAAAAGACACTGGTAGTCTCTTACAGTTTCTTGTTTTCTAGTAAGACAAAGCTCACTGTCTATTTCTAGTTTCAGAAATGGATTATTTCTTCAAGAAGCTTTGTTTCTTTTAGTGGAAAATAGATGTTATAAAGCATAATATGGATTTTAAGGGTGACCATCAATAGGGTTTTGCAATGCAAATTTCTACAAGGAACATTCCTTTCTAAAGAAATTTTATTGTGAAAATTATAGTTTCACATGAAGTTGCAATAAATGATACAAAAAGATGCTTATAATATGACTGTTTATAATATGTCATTAGGATTTTGGTATTGGTATACCATGCTGACCTTATTCAATATAAATAGTATATTATGATAGGTATTTATGACAAAATTTCATACTGTAGATTCATTTATCCATCTGTCCATCTCCATAGTCACGATAATTGTGATGGTTCATTCTGATTGTCAGCTTTATTGGATTAAGAAAAGCCAAGGAGACTCCCACTCTGGAGTTTGTCTGTGAGTGTGTTTACAGAGTTGGTTAGACCAGAAAGCTCTGATCTAATGAGTGAGTAAATCCCTTGAAGGGTTCATATGACAGTACTATTGTGAGTTGGTGAAAGGTAGGAGATAGAAGCTAATGGATGAAGTAAGTCACTGGTTGTTTGTTGTTGGGGCTATAACTTGCTCTAGTCTTTTCCCGTATCCCCTTTTCTTTGGTTCCTGGATGCCATGATGTTAACTGCTTTATTTGTCACAACTTCTCCCCTGTGATAGACAGAGTCCTCTGAAATCAGGTGCAAATTAAATTTTTCCTGCCTTAAGTTGTATCTGTCAAGTATTTTCGTCTAGCTATGCAAAAAACAAAAAAACCCCTAATACAATGATGACTAGTTCCATGATGATGAAGGTTTCTCATGTTCATTGCTCTTGTAATAATCAACACACCTCTCTCTTTCTCCACATTCCCCTCTAGTGCCTAGCATCCATTAAGGTGTTCTCCATTTCTAAAATATTATCCTTTCAAAAGTTTACATAGATGGAATCATACTGCATATAAACCTTTGTATGGGTTCTTTTTTTCTCAGCATAATTCACACAGGTATCAATAGCTTTTTTGTTTGTTCATTTGTTTTGGGTTTTGTTTTTGTTTTTGTTTCTTTTTCAGTATGAAAGGATCTGGATTGAATGTAGATCCTTAGCAGGCGCAAATACTCTACCATTGAGCTGTATCTCCAGTCCATGATTTTTTGAGATAGTCTTTCTCTGTCGCTCAGACTGGCCTTGTACTCACTATGTATCTCAGGCTGGCATAAAACTCATAGCCCTGCCTCAGCCAAATGCTGAAATTACTGGGATGTGCAACCACACCCGGTGAGTCTGCTCCTTCTTATTGCTGAATTCTGTTCTGTGTTATGTTTATATCACAGTTTTGTTTGACAATTCACCCAATGAGGAACATCTGCTTTGAGTATGGGACTATTATGAGTAAAGCTGCTATGAACATTCATATTTATGTTTTAATGTAAATATTTTGTCTTAGATATAAAAGACCACAAGTGTAATTTATGAGTCACATGATATTTATATGTTCAGGTTTTTAAAAATTGTCAAACTGTTTTCCAGAGTGACTGTATGATTTTATATTTCAAACAGTGTATGAGCAACACGGTTTCTCCACATCCTTGTAGCATTTGGAGTCCTGACTATTTTCAATTTTAAACATTCAGAGATGTATGTAGGGATACTTTGTGTCAGCTTTAAATTGCATCCTCCAGATGACTAATGGTTTGACTACATTGTATACACTTTGTTGCTTTTTGTGTATTATGGTAATTGAGATATTTTTATGCAATTTGTACATTTTCCATTTGTTTAGGCTTTTAAAATTGAGGTTTGAAATCTCTTGACACAGTAGAACTTATAGTCCTTTATTGGATGCATCACAAATATTTTATCTCCATTTCTAGCTTATCTTTTTCACTGTCTTCTCTTGGGCTTTCACAGAAAAACTTTTTCAATGTTGATGAGTCAAAATTACCTTTTCTTTTCTTCTATGGATCATGGTTTGGTGTCATTTATGAGCTCTGCCTATCCTTGGATCCTAAAGGTTTTCATCTTTTTTTTTTATGCTTAATGCCACAAAAGTCACTGGTGCAAGGACCATTTTAGCTGTATCCTACAAAATGTGATATGCAATAAACTAGGGCTATAATTCCAGTGCTTGCTGGCAGAAGATATGCAACCTTGGGTCAGAATGAAAAAAGACTTTATTACTCATGGCCAAGCCAGCAACATGAAGTTGTATTTGTTTTGGCTCACTTGTTTTCCAAGTCCTACAAAAGGGACAAGGAAAATTCCATGTGGTAAGTATACAGGCAGTAAGTGTACAGGCAGTATGTTTGAATAAAAAACAGGGAACCACAAGCTTAAGGGCTTCAAATTTTTAATAACAGGCTTTAAGGAAACCTGACAAAACTTTTCCCCAGTGAGAGACAAGCTCTCACTTTTTTCTAGTTGTATGCACTATCTTTATGTGCTAAGACTATTTACTATATGAGCATCCTTTAAAACATAATTTAGAAAGAAACACTGATATAGGATATAAAAAAGGACATATGACCTATGGAGAATTCTCTACAGGTTAACATTTAGATATGACCCCCAAAGATCCATAAAAGGCTTGGTCTTCAGTCTGCAGCACTGTTGAGAGGTGGTGAAAACTTAAGAGGTGGGGACTAGTGGGAGATTTTCTCATCATTAGGAGTGTTCTTTTTAAGGGATTCTAGACCTTTTTCTCTCATGTCCCAGGCATGAGGTAAATTGTTTCACAGTGCCACACATTTCTACCATGATGTGCCTCCACCCGCAACCAGAAACTGAAAGCAATGGGTTTGGCTAATCATGGACTGAAACCTCAAAACAGTGAGCCAAAATAAAGCTTTGCTCTTTATAAATTGATATCTCATGTATGTGCTACAGTGATAAAGACTGACTGGCATACTTCTATTCCTAGTTTCTGAGCGTTTCCAGCATAGATGGATGCTTCAGATTATTTATTCCTTCTTGTGTGAGTGAGGAAGATTGTGTCTTTCAAAGACTTACTGCATTTCATATCGGTTAACAAATTGTGGGAATAAAGTTGTTCAAAGATATTCCTTTATTATGTGACAAATATCCATAGGATCTTTCATTTCTGATATTAGTAATTTGTTCTATATATTTTTAGTTAGTTTTCCTAGAGACTTACCGGTCTTTGCAAAGTTTCAGTTGTAGGTTTTGTTCAATTTCTGTATTGACTTCCTGTATTAAATTTAACTGATTTCTCTTCTCATTTGTATTATTTCTTTTCTTTTTTCTATTTTGGTAAACCTTACTCTTCTAGTTCATTAAGGTGAAAGTTTGGATGTTTGTTTAAGATATTTCTTCATTTCTAACATATACATTTGATGCTGTAAATTTTCTGGTAGGTGTTTCTTTTGACATATCTCACAAATTTTGACGTTTTGTTTTGACTTCAATTATTTATAAATATTTTTCAATATCTCTGGTACTTTTTGATCTATGTATTATTTACAAGTATGTTGTTTTAACTTCTAAATATTTTGGTATTTTCCACCTCTCTTCTGCTATCAATATCTAGTTTAAGTTCATGGTGATCTATGTATGATTTCTATTCTTTTAAATTTATTATGGTGTATTTTATAGTGCAGATTGTGACTTATCTTAGGGAATATTTCAGGTGAACTTGAGAAGAATGTTTATTTTAATGTTGTTGAATGAGGTAGTGTATAAATTTTTCTGTCTGATGGGTCTATTCCTTTCTGAGACAGGGGTATTAAATTCTTCAACTATAATTGTGGATTTTTCTATTTCTCCTCATGGTTTATCTAGTTTTGCATCACAGATGTTGATGTTCCTTTATCAGCTGCACACACATATTTACGGTTTCATTTAAAGAGAAATTTATAAACTTGGAACCTGATGAAGAAAGATGTTCATTAAAGTGTTTCAGAAACAAGCTAAGTGGCAAAAAAGAAAACAAGTGTCAAACAATAAGAATGAGTTACATTGTACAACCATTCAATATTTTGTATAAGAATAATTCTGGCTGGACACATAGTTCAAGTGGTACAGAGCCTGTCTAGCATATGCAAGGGATTGAGTTCAAACTCTACTATTGCAAATGAATAAATTAAAAAAGGATAATTCTTATTGAGAAGAAAAAATATTTGTGATGTTAAAAGGAAAAATTTTTAAATGCTTTGCAAAGTGATCATATATAAATGTGGCCACTGACACATGCAGATAGACATAGGGAAAAGACAGGAAGTCTATGCACAGGTATAGTAATGTTAGTTATTGATAGGTTCTGAGATTCCTAGAAAGTTTAATATAAAATGAATGTTATAGTTTTATTTTTATATTGAATATTACTTTTGTATAACTACATAAAAGTAATGCAATGTATTTTAACATTTCATAAAATATTTAAACTTTAAATCAGCCAAACAGCTAAAGCTGGAAGAATATTAGGGAAATGATATACCTGACTCCAGGACTGAAAGGCAGACAGTAGAGAGGTAGTATCTACATGATTTAATTGTGGTGAATAAATTTTATCACAAAATTCCATGGGAGATTCAATTATAGATCAAAGCTATATATTTCCTACAACAGAGATTTTTCTGCTTATCAATTGCTGAGTAACCAGAATTGTGAATCCCAAACCCGTCAGTCCATAGAGAATGGGAAAGAGAACATGTATGAAAACACAAGTGAATAGATCTCTTTGACATAACTCTATATAATCATAATGTCATGATTTTCAAAATAAAATTGCAAGCATAAGGTAAAAGAAAATTTTATCATATCCCTTTTACAACATGGCGAAGATAAATTGGGCATCATTCTACTCAATAGTGTTTAGCTTTAGAAATACAAAATGAAACATAACATACTTCATTGCAGTTTTGTCCCAGGAGTACATGCTTCTAATCCAGCCAATTGATAAAAGAAGTTATTTTGGAAAGACAAAATGTTTACAGAAACTTTTAAAATATGATTATTTCCAGCTAACAGTGGAATCATCACTAACAGTGATGATTCAAGTGCTGTATGAAATGCTAAGGCTAATAATAAGACTTAGTTTATAAGATTAGCATAATATGCAAGATTATACATATGAATTTCTTAGTACAATGTAGGACCTATGTAAAAGCTCAAAAATGTCAACTATTACCTATTGATACTAATACTCAATCGTTAAACTTTTTACTTTTAAAAAGTTTATAGGTCTGGCAAGACATTTTCCTTCCCCTAAGCCATTTTCTGTATAGTGATATCTGCAAACTTCTCTTAAGAATATCCAAAAGCTGAAAGAGTCCGTTGATAATAATTGTATGAGCAAAGTTTTCTTTTAAATATTGTCTGAGTGATATAAAAATGCTAAACTACTAATCTAAAATCTGCAAATCAAATTTGACATCATTTTATCATCTTTAGAAGTTTAATTTTGAAAGTTCATCTACTCTAATGTGTAACAGCCCATATTTAATAAGAAAAGTGGTGAGAAGAAAGTGGTTTTCTATGTCATGAAATCTGAACATGATTAATGAACCATTCTGATCACTTGATTCCACACCAAGGTGTGTATTTCAGAAGACATTACCAAGTTCTCTACTGTACTTGTATGAATGGACACACTGAGAGGCAAACGTGGTATTTCATCATAACTGTGGGAGAACATGACATTTTCTAAACTTCTATATGCATAATAAAAGTCTGACTGCTTAGTGCTAGGTAATACCTTCTTCATAACACACTGCTTTGTCCATATTGATTTGTTCCTCATATTTTATTTCAAATGTTTCAGATGGTCTCATTTTAAATGACTCAAAATTGCCATAGAGGGGCTTCTCTTGATTTCCTCTGGAACTCCCTCCTTAATCTATTCTAATACATTTAGAAGATAACTTATAAATAATCTGACACTTCAAAATTATCCTTAAATTATTAAGATCATTAATTGAATACACATGCATGTTATAAATTATGAAAGTATGCAAATATACACAAAAGTGTAAGTAGAAAATTGTACAACTGAATTTTTCATAATATAACAAAATAGGGGTAAATAATAGTTAAAATACGTATAGCAAAATGTAATGATTTGGGCTAGAAGTGGCTCAAGTGGTACAGTGCCTGCCTTGCAAGTGCAAGGCCCTGAGTTCAAAGCCCAGTGCCACCCCGAAACAAATGTAATTATATTTGAAGCTAAATGAAAGACATATTTTACAATTCTTGCTCCTTCTATATCCCCATCAAATGTTTTAAATATTTTCAAATTTATTTTACTGGAATATTTCATAGTAACATCCATGCAACATATCAACTTACTCATAAATACTCTAATATGCATCTCAAGAACATGAAAATTTTCTTTAAAAATATCCAATGTCCATATCACACTTAAAAATTAATATTTCAACTACTGTATGATATCTAGTTTAAAATTATCCAAACTGACAATTGCTCTTGTATCTTTTTCATCTTTTCAATTTTGCAATTATAAATAATTTTGACCAATAATATCATACATAAACTATTTTATGGTTTGCCAGTGCACCTTTGGGGCAGATTCCTAAAAATTGGATATTTTCTGAGGTTTGATGCAATTTTGCTAAATGTTTTCAAAGACCCTGAATGACTTTTTAACACTAATTCCTATTTATAATGTCTTAAAGCACCTATTTTACCTACTGACAGGATATATTGTAAAACCATGTTTATTGTTCAGTGTCTTCCCATATGAAATGTAAGAAATGACATCTTGATATGTTGTTCCATTTATTCTGTATTTTTTATGAGTGAATTAATTTGTATGTCTTCTCATTTGTGTAATGAATAGTTGTGACTATTCATGTCAATTGCAATTTATATATTAATCTGATAAGTAATATGTTCTTTTAGTATTAGGTTTTTTTATTGAACCCAGGGCCTGTGATTGCTAGGCAATCACATTACCCCTTGAGTTAAGTCTCCAGAGACTTAACTCCCCCCTGCCATTGATGCCATCTCTCCACTCCGGGCAGGACTTGATCTGCTCTCCTGGTCTCTGATTTTGTAGAATTAAAAAGAGAAAAGATAAATTAAAAACATGGCATTTTAGCTTGTTTGAAATAAAGGTAGCTACATAGGGAGTTTTCCTTGTGATATTTCCATGCATATATGTATTATAACTCTAATTGCTTCATCTCTTCTAATTTTCTTCATTCTACCCTAGTCCATTTCTTATAGTAGTTTAGTATATAGTACATTACAATCTATAGTTACCCTTCTGTTCAATAGCAGAACTTCTCTCAATCTCTTCTCTTTTGCCCTTTACTCTCCCCAGCCTCTGATAACCACCATCTTCCTCTGGGCTCCTATGAAAACAACTTTTTTACATTCCACACATGAGTGTGCTTATGTAGTACTTGTCTTTTTGTTCCCCTGCTCATTTCACTTAATATAAGGATCTCCAGTTCCATCCAAATTATCAAAAATGATCGGATTCCATCCTTTTTAATGACTAAATGGTCTATGTATTATAATTTTTAATCTATTTATCAATTGATGGACACAGGTTTTTTCATTTCTTGGGTATTGTGAATAGTCCTGCAATGAAAAATGGAAGTGTAGATATCATTTTCTTTGGCTACATACTCAAGGTGGGATTCCTGGATCACCTATTCATCTTTTCTATTAATTTTTTATGTTTATTTTATTAAATGTGCTCATGTGCCATTTGATGGTTTGGGTTTGGTCAATGATAAGCTGCATATTTGATTGTAATGAAGTTGACACATTTCTATTGTCTAGTGATGTTGAAGCTATCACAATGTTAATAGGGATACTGGTTTCAACAAATGTGCACCACCAGTCATCTAAAAGTATACTACAGGCAACTGTGTACAGTATGTTGCACATGAAAATGATAATAAATAACTGTATTATTGGTTTATGCAGTTGGCCATAATATGCTTTATTCCTTATTTTAGAGTCTACTCTTACTTCTAAAAAATGTTTGCCATAAGACAGTGTGCAACAGCCTTGTACATCTTGTGTTAACGATCTCTCAGCTTTATTAAGAACACATGTCATATGATGAACCTGTACCATCCAGGTTTGTGAGAAAGCACTCTGTAATGTGTGCTAGATAATAAAATCATCTAAGGACAAATTTCTCAGAAAAAAATTCTCATTATTAAGTATATATGTCTATTACTCCATTTTTGTTACCTCATAAATTTTAAATCATAATCAGGAAATGTTATTATAATTAAGCATAAAATAATTCATCCATACTGCATTCTAATACTTCTGTTACTTTTCTTTTTAATAGTTTCATCTCTGATCCACTTGGAAATTACTTTCTTATGTAATGCAAGATATGAGCTTAATTCTACCTTTTTCTCTGAATCTGTTTGTTTTAATGAAATGATTTAAAAGATTAATTTATCCCTACTTGTTTTGTGTGTTGTATTTTATCATAGATTATTAAATTTGCTTGGTCTATTTCTTAAATTTACTTTCAATTTTATTAGTCTATCTTTTTAATCCCTATCATAAACCATAAAGACTTTATCTTGTATATAAATTTCATTAATATTGTTTTTTCCCTACAAATTCCTTAGCTATTTATCCTTATTTTCCACAGGAATATTAAAAGCAATGCATACAGCTCCACTTAAAAAAAAGAAGTTTTGAATTTCTGTTCATATCAAATTTATTTATCTCCTGGGGGAAATTAACATCTTCCTGACACTGAGGTTTTTATAGACAGGAAATTCCTCTCCATTCAAATTTTATCTTTTGGATTTTCAGCAACATTTTCTTGAAGTAGGGTTAGCATACTTCTTGCTAATTTTATTATAGATACTTATAGTTATTTTTTACTATTAAAAATGGTCTTTCATTTTAATTCTGAATGACTATTGTCTATACATATGAGTGAGGCTATTAATTTTTAAGTTTGAATATAATACTGAACTCCTTTAATAGACTTTCTCATTGTTTATAGTAGGTTTAGCTTTACTTTCTTGGACTAGTCATCTTTATATTTTGTTTACTGTCCTTTATTGATTTGTCACTATTGTATTTATTACCAGTGTAATATTTTTATATTATATTTTTATACTAATGGTCTAAACTGTGTGTGTTTGTGTTCCTTAATATATGTGTTATAAAAGGTACTTAGAAAATCCTTTCACTAAACTAACTCCTTACTTGGGCCCACAAGTTAACTAAAATCAGGATGACAGCTTGGCATCCCACTTGCATTTTGCATTTGTCTCTTTTGCTCTGAGGTCCTCTCCTGAAATCACCTCAATCACCTTGGGTTTAGGAGGGTAGGACTGATGGTAAATACATTTATGACAAGGGACTGAATCTGTGCCCCAAGGAAAGGAACAACAAACCTCTTAGGACAGATCACCCCCCTCCCCAAAATGTAGGCAATTACCTATGATAATGAGCTTGCCTCCTGGAGCACCATTATCTCTCCCCTCAAGAGATAATGGTGTAACAACTTCTCCCAAACCCCTCACAGTACTAGAATCAAGATAGTAAACAGTCAGCCATACTTTGCCCAAGGCTGCTTTATTTTGCATATCTCTTACCAACATGAACTCTTCCTGTATTTCAACATAATGCTCATGTCAGTACCCCAAAGATGGGTTCAAATGCTTTCTGCCCTCTTCCTGCATGTAGCTGGTGCATTAATAACTCTCCTTTCTCTGCCCTTCAACAATATTCATCTCTTTAATTGGTATATTAGGGTAAGTAGCCAGACTTGCCATGTTCAAACCCTCAGAGATAAACCTCTGGTCTAGTTCTCCTGTTACAGCTTGAGTTCATTATTATCTGTATTTAGGTGGTACTTTTAGAGGAATCTGTGTTGAAATATCTGATCTTTTCATTGTCATTCATGGAAATGAGCAGATAATATTTATCTTTAGATATCTCAGTACTTCAATATGTTTTCAAAAACCTTTACTAACTAAACAGGGAAGGAAGATGCTATTCAAAACTATTGTGATAAGGGAGACAGATTGAACTCAAGAGTAAAGTGATTGAAACAAAATGCAGGAGGTTTGTGAGCACTAGAATGAGCTAGAGAAGACTACTGAAGGACATTAGAAGAGGTTAATCAATGTAATTAACACATCTGTGTTTGCTATTTAGTGTTTGTGGAAGTTAGAGTCCTACCTTCCAAGGATATATGGACCCTATCTCTCTTGATGATTATATTTCAATCAATTAGTGAATGAGAGAATCAAAGAAAATAGAACTAATGAACCAAAGTGCAGATAATTGAAAAAATGAACAAAATAAATGAAACAATAGCATTGTAAAAGACATTTCTGTGTTGTAAAACTGACGAGAGTCTAGGGAACAATTTATTTACATTTTATAAGGAGAGAAAAAGAATTTACATATATAAATTTTATAATATAAATGCTCTAAAATAGAAGATGTCAGAGGCTTACAGTAGGAAGAAATCTGTCTAGAGTTTGATCAGGCTGAGGGAAATGATAATATCACCTTGGTTAATGTTATCATGAAATAAACTCTTAGACAATGTGTTATTTTTAAACATGATTATTTTATTGCTCAATGTTTTATTTAAATTTTGTCATTAATATTCACTACTTATAGTTAATTCAATCTCTATTGTTTTGGAAGTTTTTCTTCTTTTAATATTTCTAGAATCCTGTCAACCAACTTGAATCTATCTTGTCTCTAGAAGTCTTTTTCCTATGGAAACTGATGCAATCCAATATTAAATCTTTACTAGAATTCCTTTTGGAAGATTATTTCTAAAATGTTTCTGTTTTCTTGTTCAGAAGTAGAGAAATGCTGTTGTTTTGTATATTTTATTCAATTTTTTCAAGTAACTACACTTTAGTTCATTAGTTCTACTTTTTTTCCTTCACTAATTTCAGTTTTTGCCCTAATTTCTTTCTTTCTGCTCTGTTGGACAACTTCCAATTTTTTCAAAGCTTTTCTGGTTGGATTTCTAATTCATTCATTGTCTTTTTTCCATTTGTATTGATATACATATTCAATGCTTTTAATTGTCCTGTGTTATGTGTATCATGTGACTCCTATGTGTTATGTTTCAATTATTAGTATTGTAGTTCCTCTTTGGTCCAGTATAGGTATAATGTTGAACTTTTAAGTTTCCAAGTGGAAAAGTCCTTAATATCTATTTCATTGTATTATGGATATAGTGTTTATTTTTTAATTGAGCTTTGCTATGTAACCTATGAATTCCCTTTCATAAGCATTTGTAAAGTAAAATATACATTATTGGGAAGCAGAGATAGAAACAATATTTATTTTATTTAGATTTCAATGTATTTACTAAATTCCCATTTGATTTGTACAATTGGATGAGAGGTATGTTACATTATCCTCTCAGTTTTTTTGTCTATTTTTTGTGTGTTTATTATAGTTTCTTTTTCATGAAAGTTGCCAAGGTACTATTTGGTCAATCAATAATAATTATTGCAAATGTTGTGATGTGAATTACATGTTTTAGCATTATAGAGTGTTCCTCCTCGTCTGATCATTTTTGCGTTCTGTCTGTCTTAAGTCTGTCCTTATGTGTATTATGTAATTATTAACTGTCATTTACCTTTAATTTGTATTTACTTGGTAGGTCTTTGGCCATCATTTCGTCTAATTGATTTTAGAAATAGTGTTCTAGATCATTCTAAATACTTTTGAAAGTGTCCTAGAATTAATGTTTTGTGCTTGAAAATGTACGGAATTTGCTAATAAAATTGTCTACTTTCAGGCAACCTCTCATAAGCATCCACGTTCAGCTTTCTGACTTGTGGTTTCTATAGTCATATTACAGTTTCAAAGTCTGATCTTTTCATAAGTGGGTCACCACTGTTTTTAAGTCTGAAAGAGTGGCACATGTGACTCTGCCCTCTAGAGGCAGATGAATTCGTGACATGCATAGGATAGCAATCTGAGTAGCAAAATGCAATAAAATCATGAATAGTATTTGAGCAATTGCTTTCAGTAAGGATACTGTTCAAGTGCATTTGGGAATAATTGTCACACTGGTATCATGTCACTTGCACTTTTAATCTTTTTGAATGCTTTATTTGTTTATTGAAAACAGTCAACATTCTTGGGTATTTTCAGAAGTCCTATTCAACAATTTTCACTACCTGTCTCGGTCATTTAAAACATTCTGTCAAATGTAGGTGAGTGCACCACAGGTCTACACTTGCTTGGCCATCTTTAGTAAAGTTTAGAATCACTTTGTTTTTTAATGTATCACTTGGAAACATCACAGTTAAACATTTTATCTGCAAATATTGTTTATTCTTTTAACAGGTAATTTCTGCTCATTTACATTTTTGACAAAATGATACATTTGGTCTTTAATTTTGTCATATTGTTTCATGATATTTTTCATCAATATAATACTTTATTTGTTCTTCTATTAGAGATATATTATTTCTTATTAAGAATCATTTGTAGTTATGCCATAATTTTTTATGATACTAATACTCTTACATAGTTAACTCATTTTTAGATGTTATACATTACCAACTTATTGTAAATAACGTTTTTTATTTCTCCTGGCTACCCTCTCCACAACTTTTTAATTTTATGGACTCTTATTATCTTGGTTGATTATTTCTGTTTTTACAGCAAAGAGCACATTTTACCACTCTTTCTCATACTCATTCTTTAGCTTTAATTCTAGAGATAAATATAGTCTAGGTTCAAACCAAACTTATGTTGAAGTGTATTGGTCATTTTATGGTTGCCTGAAATTTGTTAATAGATTTCTTCAACCTGCAAATAATATATACAATTTTTGTATATTCATATCTATTGGCCTATAGCATTATTTAGGGTCTTCAAGTATAAAATATTACCTTTAAAGTTGGGGTCATCCTGAATATTGTTTCTGCTTTTTTTTTTGTTTGCTTTTTAGTGGCTCCTTTCACAATATTTCAAAAGAATTGCTTTTTTTATATTTAAAAGGTAAATAATTGTTTTAAGAATTATATCAGCTTTCATTGTATATAATTTTCCATGTGGAAATTTTTAATATCATGAAGATTCAAATTTCCTTTATTTTAAGAAATTTTCCTGAATTATAGTTATAACTGATTACTATGCTTTATAGCTTTGCATTTCCCCTTCAGAAATTCCATTAGGCAGACCTTGAACTCTTCACGTGTCTTTTACGCTCATTACCTTTCTCCAAAACTTCATTGACTACTTTTATTTTGTTATTTATTTCCTTTTGGTTCTTTTCATTGCCTTACTGTGATTTCTTTGATAACTTCAGAGTTTCTATTTAGAGTTTATATTTGCATTTCATTTTTTTGTTGTTTCCTCTCATTCTTCCCATGGGCTCCTTATTTCTTGATTTATATGCTGCTATTATATAGCTAAGTCATTTTGTGATTTTTTTGTATTTATGAATTCTGAATTCCATATAACTAATTTGTAAGTAATTGATCTAACTATCACCTTCTTTGTGAACAATATTTGTTTGGATGCTTTATTTAAATATTAGAATATTAATCATTTCATTTTCATACATTTCATTTCACTGTGTGGTTTAGAATTTCATGATGACCCCTTTTCCTTTTGTCTAATTGAGTGAAGCTTTCCTAGGATAGTATGCAGGGGTTTCTGTGGGGTTTGGGATGCCTAATGTAGTTTTGTTATTTGACAGCTCCTATCTCCCTCATCTGTTATACCATGAATTATTCAAAAAATATGCTCTTTTTGTGTAACTGTTTTTCAGTCATGCAGGGATAAGCTTCTCCTGGGAAAGCTTTCACCTGTATCTCTTTTTTTGTTCAAAGCTTTATGTGTTGCTTTCTGTATTACTGGGTATTATAAAGTTTGGGCTTTCTCATGAACACAACAAAATGCCTTGGATCTTCAACTTATTCTTACAGTTAATTCATGCTTTATCTTTGATCTTGATACTTCTTGTTACTTCCATGGCCAAGATTCAAATCTAGATGAGACTTCTTCCAAACCCTTTCCTTTTAAGGACTGTTAAGTAACTATATTTCAACCAACATTAGCAAGATCTAAAAGTTGGGCTGGCAGAATGGTTCAAGTGGTAGAGCACCTGCCTAGTCAGCATGAGACCCTGAGTTTGATCTTCAGTCCTGAAAAAAAAACAAAAACAAACAAACAACAAAACAACCTTCTGAGAGTTGTGAGTTGTGTCCTAGCTCATCCAGGTTTAGTCACTAAATAGTCTTCTTCTCTTCCAGTATCTAGGCAAATTAAATACAAGCAATTGTCAAGAAAGATGGCAGAAAACAAGAATGGAATTGATAGATGGGCCAACCATTATCTGTAGAATCATGTCTACTCTGAGTTTTGGCTATATCCACAAAAATGGCAAAGCTTAAAAAATACTGCTATTTTTAGCAGCAAATCAGTCAGTATACGTTACATATCTGTTTTCATAAACAAGTGTTGACAAACAAAAACCTTATTTTTATGTTTTGCAAGTTATCAGCACTTTTTTGTCAGTTCATGAGCAAGATTTGGAGGCTGCTTGATTTAATAAAAACCCTTATTTCTTGACAAATCTAGACTTGTAAGACCGATAAAGATAAGCCGCTCATTCATTTATTTCTCTGGTTGCTTCACATCTGGTGTCCTTGTTATTCCACTTCCGTAAGATTCTTCTTCAAGTAATTTTATTAAAGCTCAGATGGGGATGCTATGACTTATAAACAGTACATGATGAACACAAGAAGCTGCCACTTTATTGAGAAATAGAAAGTAATATCATTTCCTATTCTTTCTAATCTATACAGCTTTGATGCACTTTGTCTATTCTATTAGCTGTATGTGTGCATGTATTCATGGTTATGAAGTACACAGACAGAGACAGAATATATGCATATATACATAATGAATTGAATATATGTGGAAAAATAGAAAACACTGTGATTTTGCCTGGTTATTTATAACTCTTGGTTCTAGAAGTAATAAGCTATGTGGCCTTGGAAGATGTTTAATTTCTCTCATTCTAGTTCTTTTTCTGCAAAATTTAGTGTACCAATATGTACTTTGCAAGGTACTTCTATAAAATGAGATTATCAATTCAATTCTCAGTTCATGTTATTGCTACATACATGTTTGTTTCATTTCAATTTCTCTAGACCTCACCTTCCTAACATTAATAATATCCTTGTGTGACTTGAGATAATTCTCACCTACTTCTGCTGTCAAAGGCTTTAGGTTATAAATTCAATCACTACCTCTGTTTTACTATATATGACAGGGGCCACATAAGTAGAGGGGGGAATACAGCTAAGTTACTCACCGAAGTAGTTGATAATAATAATAAAGAGGATAAAAGTCTCTTATATTAGGGTATTCTTCTAGAAGTTCATATTGAGATCAATCAGAACAATCAGAGATAACACAGAATTTCTGGGAAATTGTGAAGGACATAGGCTGCTTCTATTTTCTCATTGGCTGCTCTATCTGCTTTGCTTCCTCCCTTGAAGTCACAAAAAAGTACTTCTCCTGAGAGCTGCAGCTATTGTGTCTAGTGTTTTAAGCGAGAAATGTTGAAAAGGCAAAGGAATCTTAGAAAGAACAGGTGTTAGTATAGTGCATTATCACCACTCCATTAAAATAAGGTTCTAGTAAACAGAAAGAGAATGTAAATAATATTAGCAAGGCAATGGTCTCTGTAACACTGTTTCAGCTCCAGCAACCTTACCCTCAGTGCCAGAAGGAAGAAGAACAGAATAATACGAGAAAGCAACCCTAAGGCAGCGTGTCCTTCAGAGGGAGCATACCAAGGCCAAAAAAGGTCAAAGTTAAGAGGTGTTTCCTTAGGAATGAGTGATGTAGCATCCAAATAGATGGAAAATGAACAACACAGAATCAGGGAGAACAAAATCTGAGGTAACTTCCGTATTAAATTGCAATGCTCAAACTTTGAGAAAGCAGAAAATTTTCATGCTTGAGATTTCCTTTTGAAAGTTCTTTGTAGCATTTTCTTATATCATCATCTCATGTTTCCTCCTTTGAAAAAGCCTAAGTACTAGAGTACCACGAATCAGGCAATAGGTCAAAAACAAAGCTTAATAGAAGAGCAGATGCCAGTAGGAAAAAACTTGGGGTGTGTATGAAGCTTTGTGCAAAGCAGGCTAGAGTCTCAAGGATTTGAGTTAGTTTTATTTAAAGATGAAAACCTCTCTGAGGAGCATTTACTTCAGGGAAAAAGGCAATGAAAGTACATGAACTTCATGATTATATGATATAAAAATATACTTTCTTTTAAAAATCAATTAATGGCTTAATAGGCGATTATAATGAAATTTTTATTACAGCAGATAAGCTATGAAATTTTGAAAGAGCTCAGAAATACATTTTTTTAATATTTCAAGGGCTCAGTGTCAGGTTTCCCCAGATTCAAATATTTCAGCCCAAATGCCATCTGGCAAAATTCTATCTGAATTAATACACTCTGGTGTTGAGTCCATGTAGTTTATGAGCAGGCATATAAAGCAGCAGAGACTGTTTTCTACTTCTAATATGAATCAAACAATAAATGAGGCATCTGAGTTCTAAAGACACAGCACAAATTAATCTGATACCATTTCTTAGAAAACAAAGAGTAATATATTTGCCAAGCACAGCCCAAATGTCTCTTTTATCACCACATATTTGTTAATTGTAACCCTGGCAAGAACACTCTATTTTTTAAAGACATTTAAGTGCTTCAATCATTTTCAGTTAATGATAACATTAGCATGCTAAATGACAGCTTCAAACCTGATGTCAAACAAAGATGGGCTGGGAAATGTGACAGTTCATGTTGAAATCTGAGTGTTAACAGGTGGAGCCACTCTGAGGACAATGTCTGGTTATGTATTGACCAAAGCAAGGGTGTGAATTTGCACAGAGAGAAAGAAAATTGTTGGTCATTTTTTTAATAGTAACTCTTACTGGAAACATACAGCTTAATTCATTGGAAAAGAGAAATGAAGCACATCACTCAACAAAGGCATACATTATTTTTATGCAAAGTAGTTTTTATTGTTGGGCTGGGTGGGAGGTACATTGTGGCATTTACAAAAGCTCTTACAATATATCAAATATATTATACATGAGTTTACCCCCTTAACACTTTAGACATTTTAAAACATACACTTTAGACAGCTTCTAGCTGCAGGACCTTTGCACAGGATGCTCTCTCTACCTACAATCTTTTGCCTGATTCACCTCCTCCTTCTTCCTTCTCCTTCCTCCTCCTTCTACTCCTTCTCCTTCTTCTTTTCTTTTGTAGTACTGGTTAGCCTCTGCTTCAGAAAAATTTGGGGAATATTAAGGATGTACATGTAATGTAAGCAAAGTCTTAGAACAGAGCTTGGTACAAAGAATGTGTACTTATGTTTTTTATTTCTATTCTGTTTTTTTAAAATTCTTTTTATTGTTGTGCTGGGTGGGGGTATATAGTAGCCTTTACAGAAGTTCTTACAGTGTATCAAATACACCATACTTGAATTCATCTCCTTCACTACTCTTTTATCCCCCTCCCCTGATTCCTGGAACAGTTTTGACAGGTATTCAATTCTTATCATTATCATTTGAGCACAGATTTTTTTTTATTCCTAAATATCCCACAATGGTAAGTGCTGTGTTCAGTACCCTAAGTAAAATCACAGACAGATAGTTTGTTTTTAAGAAATCAAGAAAATCTCAGTTTTATGATTTAATTGAAGAAATAGAATCTTTATTACTGTTTCAAAAAACACAGGCTATTTGTATAAGCCCTCATTCACATCAAAAAAGCACTCAAGCACTTAGAAGTTTGTCATGTGTGTGAACTGAATACCACCAACAATTTTTTGTTGAGATTTCTTATCCAAATTGAGTTTTGAAAATATTAGATAAAAAATGAAGACGAAGCTGATTGAAGAGCTAGAATATAATCAATCAACAGTTCAAAAAGGAGGATACACCTTTTGTGGAAACTTTAATCAAGGAAACATTATTCGGTCACCTAAATTCATCTACCCAAGTGTAGAGTACTTTTGATAGTGATGAAAATAAGGATTACTAACTGGAATAAATCTATTTAAGGAGATAGAATATAAAGAATATTAAATCAAGGAAGGCAGTTCTCGATGCAATCCAAAGTTACTGTTGGATACTGATAAGAGTAATGGAAAAGCTGCTACTTTCCTGATATTTTGAACTAAACAAGTTTTATAGCTATACCTCTTGCTCCCTTTTTTCATAGGCAACATATAAGAATATTCTACTTTGTCACCATCTGTGCACAATTTTACAAGAAACATTGTAAAGTGAGGGAAAATCCTCACATACTTAATGTTTCCTGGCACTAGGTCACATTTTTAAAAAATTGATCAATGATTTGAGGTTACAATCTTTAAAGTGATCTTTAATTTCAGGAACTGAAATTAAAGTGTATAACACAAATTGAGAAAAGTAAATAGGATCTTCATTGACTTTATAATGTGTTAACTGTTTAAATAGATGGTAAAGGAAGGTTTATAAAGGAAATCTTTGTTTACGTAAACAGTCAGATTCTACCCAAATGTGATAAACTTTTGGCATCACAGTAGGTATTTGTGATCATTAGCTCAGATTCTTTTCAGTGAACTATGGTTTCATAAAACTACTTGGATTCTACATAAAAATATAAAATAGTATCAGAACAAAGTATATTCAACTTAAAATTTACCAAGATTTCAGCAAAGTGGGTGAAGCTTGATACTGGTTTGGGCTTGAGTTTCATATAAATGTTAAATGCTACAAATAACTCCAATTCTGCTCTCTCTAGTTTGAGAGGTAAGATGCTCAGAATGACAAACAGAATGAGACAATGTATCTTAAAGGATATGGAACAGTGCCTGGCACTTAAAAGGTACTAATGATTTGCTACTTCTGAGTGTTTCATGTCGATATTAGCAAATCCTCTTATAGACATTTGCATAGATTCATACTTATAGGGCTGGGGGTGTGACTCAGTGGTAGAATGCTTCTTACCTGGTATACATAAGCCTTGGGTTCACTTCCCAGTATCACAAAAAGTAAAAGTGAAATTCATTCAGATAGTGTCTTTCTGATCAAAGGTATTGTAAGTATTGCAGTATCTAATTTGCAGAGGGAAAGTTTTGATTATATATGATGCCACAAGATCTTTTTTCCAGTATTTATAGATGAAGGTACAAAACTTACTATGACACACCATTACCCCTCCTTTGAACCACTAAAGGATGAGAAGTACTTAGTCCCTTCCTTCTGATTTAGGTATGTTTCAATGAAATTTAATTCAATAAGAACTCAATACATTATTATTATTCTTTGGAATTTACTGCGAAAATATACTTCACTTAAAGAAAGTTAAAATCACTTTGTCCTATCCCTTATGATAAATACATAGTGCAGATATGGAATACCTATTGTTTCTGGGAAGACCTTGTTATGAATACACTGGGTTTTATTTAGTGTAGATTTGCAATACTTCTTGTGCAAATTTTTGCATCATAAGATACCAAAATAACAACAGATAGGATAAGCAAGAAGAATGAGACAATATTAATTTCATGCAAAAGTTTTACTCTTTAAAAGATAAAAGTCTTCCTATTTATTTTAGTTCTTTTTATTTATGTACTTTTTATTGGTGGTACTGGGTTTGAACTCAGATCCTTGTATTTGCTGGACAAGTGCACTACCATGTGAGCCACACCCCCTAGCACATGTCTTCCCATTTGGTAAAACTTTACAGTCATGTTTTCCAAAAATATCAATCTTACAGTCTGTAGACTATCCGTGAGAAAGTATGCTATATTTGATATATTGTAAGAACTTTTGTAAATGCCACAATATAACCCCAGCCAGCACAACAATAAAAAACAAATAAAATGAAAGTGGATTTCTTTCTGTGAATCATAATACCCACTGATACAACAAATGCTATGAGACATTCCTTAGTAAATATGTTAAATCTTTGCTACATATAATAACAACTTTTGTGTGAACCACAAAACTGTTTTCCTGTTTAACAAACAATAAGAAGGACACGCTCTGTTGAGCACTGATGAGTAAGTTATTTTAATATTCTTAAAATAAAATAAAACAATTAATTCACTCCTTGTGTTACTGTGATCACAGCACTGGACTGAGAGATTTAATTCACAGGATAACTCTGAGACTCTTAAGTCATGGGAAGGAGGAGAACAAACACAAAGGAATAATCCATGCTATCATTAAACTGCATTTAAAAACCAATAAAATGCAGGAATTAGGGTACTTATTAGAGCATCAAAATGAGTATTATACAAAAATAATAAACTTCATTTCAACTCAGCATCTTAGCGATAACTATTATTCATAAAAAAAGTCTGAGCTAAAAATTTTTCAAGATAGTTTTAAATTCTGCCACTTACTGAAATTGTCTCTCTAATATGTAGAGCTATGGTGGAAATTTAAATCATTATACTAAAGTTATGTAAAAACTTCTTTCTCTTCAGTTATAAAATAGTTTCGGCCATAAGTCTTGCCGACTATACTAACTACAAACAAAACCCTAGTTCCCTACATTCACTGGTGGTGGGGAAATATTGGAAAGCAACAATTTTTCAAGAATGTATTATTGACTTTTCCTAAAGAACATGTATGAAAATCTAAAGGATTTTCTTAATTTGTGCTCACCTTGAAATTAAAATAGTTTTCCATTTTTTCATGCCAAAAGATCACTTGTGATATCAGAGTATTTCTCTATATTCCTCATGTATAATGCTTGACAAACATTTGATGTCAAAAGTTCAGTCAACAATTTGAGTTGTTAAGTTTCTTATATATAGTTCTTAAGACTGAGTGTTAAACCACACTTGTCTTGGCCTCTGTCTGAAGCTGGATTTTTAGAATCTGCTCATAAGTTGATTTCTGACAATTTTAACATCTCTACTACTTCTGTATACTCTTCCACAGAAGATAATATCCATGTATGAAGCACTTTTTGTAACAATTCACATAAAAATTGCATGCAGTGAAATGTATGGCTACTGAGTACATAAAGCATAATGCTTTGCTTGTTCTGACTGATTTATTTTTGTGGGGATTACTCATGCTAGGCAAGCATTCTACTACTTAGGCTATGACTCCAGCCTAAGTGATGTGTTTTTACAAATATATGCAACCTATGGAACTCCAGTAGAGATAATGATCATTTTCATCAATTTAGACAGTTCATTCATGCCTCTGTCAGGTTTTCCTCACCATTACTATATCTCCACTAAATTAATATCCTAAATTCAAAGGTTAGTTTTACATGATTTTTAAGTTATGCAAATAATGTGTTCTCTTTTCTATATCTCTTCTTGTGGTCAACAGAGTATTTTTGAGCCCCAAGTACATTAGCAGCATATTTCAGGATCTTATTCTTTTTATATGGAGTCATGTCAGTCATAAAATTACATCACAATCTGTTAAACCACTTGCTTGTTCACAGTCACTTATATCATTTCCAGTTTGGGGATATTATTTTTCAAAAGGCATCTAACAACCTATAGAGACAAAAGGCACATATATGCAGACATAGATGTAGTTTTTTCCACATACTCTTATCAATTTGAGAATAGATTTGTCTGAATGCTAGTTTGCTCAGTGTTTCAGATGCCTTTAATACATCTATTGAGATTATTACATGGCTTTATTTATTTTCCTGGTAATGTGATGAATTGCATTACTTCATATTTAAATTTAAGCTAGTCTTCCATTCCTAAACTAATCCTCTCTTACCATTGTTTCTTTTATTTCCAAAAAGTGTGTCATTGTACTGTATTTAACTTTTAGTAATTTCATAGGTATCTTTTCACCAGTGTTCATAAAAGAACAGATACCCAGTTACAGACTCCAACAAAAAAAAGATAGACTATCCCAAGAAACCCAATGAAGCCCACAAGAACATCCTGAAAAAAGAAATCCTCAAGAAGTCACTTAGAATTTCATGGAGGTGTTACTAGACAAGGTCAACCAAAATGTACAGGAGGCACAAAGAAATTCTAAGACAAGAAAAATAAACAATATGATAAGACACAAAACAAATAAGTAAACTCATAGCAGCCCTAAATAAATACCACAGTGAAACAGAAAATACCACAAATAGAAAGATAAATGAATTAAGGGCAAAAATTGACAATATTAAAGAGAAGGTGACTCTTGATATGAAAAACCTCAGAAAAAAGAATAAAACAGAAATACAAAACACAATGAAAGGCCACTTCAGCAGACTAAGACGACCAGAAGGCAGAATATCAGAACTTGAAGATGAGATGGAAATTAAAGGAAAAACTGAAGAACCATTACTCAAACAATTCAAAACCTGTAAAAGGAATATGCAAGAATTTGCCAACTCCATCAAAAGACCAAACCTGAGAATCATGGGCATGGAAGAAGGAGAAGAGGTGCAAGCAAAAGGAATGCATAATATACTCAACAAAATAACTACAAAAATTTCCCAAATCTAGAGAAAACTATGCCCATTCAGGTACAGGAAGCCTCCAGGACACCAAACAGACCTGACCAAAATAAAACTACCCCACGAGATATTAACATTAAAACAACAATCACAGAGAATAAAGAAAGTATATTGAAGGCTGTAAGAGAGAAGAAACAAATAACTTACAAAGGTAAACCCATCAAAATCACAGCAGATTTCTCAACAGAAACATTAAAAGCAAGAAGAGAATGGAGTGAGGTATTCTTGGCACTGAATGAAAATAACCTCAACCCTAGGATACTATAACTAGCAAACTATCATTCAAAATATATGGAGCAATAAAACTCTTCCATGATAAGCAGAAACTAAAACAATATATGACCACCAAGCCACTACTACAAAAGATTCTTCAAGGAATTCTACAAACAGAAAATGAAAGCAAACAAAACCATGAAAGGTCAGGCAGTACCAAAACACAGGAGAAGAAAAGGCAAGAAAGTAGAGAGTAACACTGATTCAGATACACAAAATCAAACCCTTAAATAGCAAAGACAACTGAATGACAGGAATCACCACATACCTATCAATACTAACACTGAATGTTAATGGACTTAGTTCCCCCATCAAAAGACACCATTTGACAAACTGGATTCAAAAGGAAGATCCAACAATCTGTTGCTTACAGGCAACCCGTCTCATTGACAGAAACAAGCACTGGCTTAGGGTAAAAGGCTGGAAGAAGATTCACCAAGCCAATGGCCCCTGAAAACAGGCAGGAGTAGCAATATTTATCTCAGACAATGTAGACTTCAAACTGACAATGATCAAATGAGATAAAGAAGGACACTCCATACTAATAAAAGGGGAAATACACCAAAAGGAAATAACAATTATCAACCTATATGCACCCAACATCAATGCACCCAATTTCATCAAACATAATCTGAAGGACCTAAAAACATATATAAACTCCAACACAGTAATAGTAGAAGACTTTAATATCCCCCTCCCCAATAGATAGGTCATCTAAACAAAAAATCAACAAAGAAATTCTAGATCTAAATCACACCATAGATCAAATGGACTTAGCCAATGTCTACAGAATATTTCACCCAACTTCTGAACAATATACATTCTTCTCAGCAGGCCATGGAACCTTCTCCAAAACTGATCATATCTTAGGGCACAAAGCAAGCCTCAGCAAATACAAGAAAACAGAAATAATACTATGCATTCTATCTGATCACAATGCATAAAAACTAGAACTCAACAACAAAAGCAACAGTAAAATACATGCAAACAGTTAGAAGCTTAACAACATATTGCTCAATGAACAGTGGTTCATTGATGAGATAAAAGAGGAAACTAAAAGATTCCTGGAAGTCAATGAAAATCAAAACACGACCTACTGGAATCTATGGGACATAGCAAAGGCAGTCCTAAGAGGAAAGTTTATACCATGAGTGCATATATTAAAAGGACAGAAAGATCCCAAATCAATGACCTAATGCTACATCTCAAACTCCTAGAAAAACAAGAACAAGCAAATCCCAAAACAAACAGAAGGAAAGAAATAATAAAAATAAGGGCTGAAATCAATGAAATAGAAACAAAAAAAAAAAAAAACCATACAAAGAAGTAATGAAACAAAAAGTTGGTTCTTTGAAAAAATGAACAAAATTGACAGACCCCTGGCAAACCTGGCTAAAATGAGGAGAGAAAAAACCCAAGTCAGTAAAATCAGAAATGCAAAACAGGAGATAACAAACACCATGGAAGTTCAGGAAAACATCAGAGACTACTTTGAGAACCTATATTCTAAGAAATTTAAAAATCTTGAAGAAATTGACAAATTTCTAGATACTTATAACAATCCAAAATTGAACCAAGAGAACATTAACCACCTGAATAGATCTATTACACAAAATGAAATTGAAGCAGCAATCAAGAGTCTCCCAAAATAGAAAAGTCTGGGACCCAGTGGATTCTCTGCTGAATTCGAGCAGACCTTTAAAGAAGAACTGATACCAACCCTCCTTAAACTGTTCCATGAAATAGAAAGGGAAGGAACACTGCCTCACTCATTTTATGAAGATAATATTACATTCATTCCAAAATAAGACAAAGACAACTCCAAGAAGGAGAACTATAGGCCAATCTCCTTAATGAACATTGATGCAAAAATCCTCAGTAAAATAATGGCAAACCAAATCCAACAACACATCAGAAAGATCATTCACAACAACCAAGTCGGCTTCATCCCAGGGATGCAGGGGTGATTCAACATAAGCAAATTTATAAATGTAATACAGCACATTAATAGAAGCAAAGACAAAAACCACTTGATCATCTCAATAGATGCAAAAAAAGCCTTCGACAAGATCCAATACCACTTCATGATTAAAGCTCTAAGAACTAGAAATAGAAGGAATGTACCTCAACATTGTAAAGGCTTATGACAAACCTGCAGCCAACAGCACACTTAACAGTGAAAAACTGAAACCATTTCCTCTAAAATCAGAAACGAGACAAGGATGCCCACTATCTCTACTGCTATTCAACATAGTACTGGAATTCATAGCCAGAGCAATTAGGCAAGAAGAAGAAATAAAAGGAATACAAATAGGTAAAGAAACTGTCTAAATATCCCTATTTGCAGATGATATGATCCTATATCTTAAAGACCCAAAAAACTTTACCCAAAAACTCCTAGATACCATAAACAGCTACAGCAAGGTGGTAGGATATAAAACCAACTTACAGAAATAATTAGCTTTTCTGTACAACAATAACGAACAAACTGAGAAAGAATATATGGCAACAATTCCATTTACAATAGCCTCAAAAAATATCAAATCTGTAGGAGTAAACTTAAAAAGGACGTGAATGACCTTTACAAAGAGAACTACAAACCCCTGAAGAAAGAGATTGAGGAAGACCACAGAAGGAAGAAAGATCTCCTGTGCCCATGGATTAGTAGAATCCACATAGTAAAAATGCTATACTACCAAAAGCAATCTACACATTTAATGCAATTTCCATCAAAGTCCCAATGACATTCATCACAGAGATTGAAAATCTACCATAAAATTCATTTGGAAACACAAGAGACTGCAAATTGCCATGGTAATACTCAGCAAAAAGAACAATGCTGGAGGTATCACAATACCCAACTTCAAACTATATTACAAAGCAACAGCAATAAAAACAGCATGGTACTGGCACAAAAACAGAAATAAAGACAAGTAGAGTAGAATAGAGGACCCAGATATGAATCCACACAGCTATGCCCACCTTATTTTTGACAAAGGGGCCAAAAATATATGATGGAGAAAAGACAGCCTCTTCAACAAATGTTGTTAGGAAGAGGTTATCCATCTGCAAAAAAATGAAACTAGATCCATGTTTATCACCTTATACTCGTATCAACTCAAAATGGATCAAGGACCTTAATATCAGACCCAAAATCTGAAGTTGGTACAGGAAAGAGTAGGAAACACTCTAGAAGTAATAGGTATAGGCAAGGACTTCCTCAATAGAACCCCAGTAGCTTAGCAACTAAGAGAAAGGATGGACAAATGGGACCTCATAACTCTAAAAAGCTTCTGCACAACAAAGAAAATAGTCTCTAAACTGAAAAGACCACCCACTAAGGGGGAGAAAATATTTGCCAGCTGTACATCAGATAAAGGACTGATAACCAGAATATACAGGGAACTTAAGAAAGCAAACTCTCCAAAGTCAATGAACCAATAAAGAAGTGGGCAACTGAACTAAACAGAGCTTTCTCAAAAGAAGGAATTCAAATGGCCAAAAAATACATTAAAAAATGCTCATCATCTCTAGTCATAAAGGAAATGCAAATTAAAACCACACTAAGATTCCACCTTACCCCTGTTAGAATAGCCATCATCAAAAACACCACTGACAACAGGTGTTGACAAGGATGTGGGGAAAAAGGAACACTTGTACACTGCTGGTGGAAATGCAAGCTGATGCAACCACTCTGGAAAAAAATTTGGAGGCTTCTTAAAAATCTAAACATAGACCTGCCATATGATCCAAGAATCCCACTTCTGGGGATATACTCAAAGGAATGTGACGCAGGTTACTCCAGAGGCACTTGCATACCCATGTTTATTGCAGCGCTATTCACAATAGCCAAGTTATGGAAACAACCAAGATGCCGCACTATTGATGAATGGATCAAAAAAATGTGGTATTTATACACAGTGGAATTTTACTCAGCCATGAAGAAGAATGAAATCTTATCATTCACAAGTAAAGGGATGAAACTGGAGAACATCATTCTGAGCGAGGTTAGCCAGCCTCAGAAGACGAAAAATCGTATGTTCTCCCCTATATGGGGACTTTAAATCTAGGGCAAATACAGCTATGTGGTTGGGCTTGGGTCACATGCTAAGTAGAGAGCACATACAGGAGGTATGGGGATAGTTAGGAAACCTAAAACATGAAAGTGTATGATGTCCCCACTGCAGAGGAGCTAATACAGAAACCTTAAAGTGACAGAGGTCAATATAGGAAGGGGATCAGGAACTAGTGAAAAGGCCAGTTTGAGATGAATCAACTTGGGTTGTAACACATTTGTACATGGAAACAATGGTAGGAATCTCTCTGTATAGCATCCTTATCTCAACTAGCAAAAATGCTTTGTCTTTCTTATTTTTGCTTATGTTTTCAACAAAATTAGAGATAAGGGAAGAACAGGTTCTGCCTGGAAGCTAGGGGTGGAGGGGGAGAGAGAGAGAAGTCGGAGAGCAGGGGGGGAGAAATGGCCCGAACAATGAATGCACATGTGAATAAATGAATAAATAAATAATAAAAATAGGAAAATAATCCCCCCCCCAAAAGTAGAAGCCATGTGAACAATAATGAAGGGAATATCCTTGCAGGTCAGAAGGGAAGTCTGGATGGGACTGGTAATAAAGGGTAGGTAGAGCAGCTAGAAAGACAAGTTTAATTCAAATCAACTACATTTCATTTTTTGGCGGTACCAGTGTTTGAATTTAGGGCATTGCGCTTGCTAGGCAAGTGCTCTGCCACTCGAATCATGCTCCCAGCCCTTCAAATCAACTAATTTTTGTTAAGTATGGGGTTTTGAAAAAAAATGATATTGCCGCTGACTCTTAGGAAATTACCATCTTTAACAACACAAAACGTGCATATATTGTCATTACCTTGTTTTATATGCTTCACTGAGTTTGAAATTATTTGATAACTTGTTTGCTGATTTACTTTTCTTCCCTGTAATGAAAGTCTCCCTTCTTTAATAGCAGGAGTTGTTGTCTTTTTTTTTTTTTTCCATCTGCAGCATTTATAACTGCCTGGCAATGGAAACAGCTCAATAAAAATTCATTGAATGAAATGGAAAAAAAAAATTAAGCTAGCCTTCTATTCCTAAACTAATCCTCTCTTACCATTGTTTATTTTTCTTTTCAAAAAATTGTGTTATTGTACTGTATTTAACTTCTAGTATTTTTCTAAGTATCTTTTCATCAGTGTTCATAAAGGATATGAATTGTTAATCTTTCTCTTGTAATTCCTCTGTAAGATTTTTCTATCAGAGTTGTGCAGTATATTTTAAACAAAAGTGTTCCTCTTACATTTTCTAAAAGAGTTCCTATGAAGCATTAAAAGTTTGAAATTTCACCAGTGAAATAATTTGTACCTATATGTTTTTGTTTTTTATTTTTTTTGCAAAAAAATTTATAGCAAATTTAAGCTCATTAAATGATAGTTATTTGAATTTTCTACATAAGTTTCAATTATTTGGGATATTTATTTACATCAATGAATTATTAAATTTTATCAAAGATGTTGAACTGACTACTATTGAATTGACTCCCATAAAGATGTTGATCTCATTACCTTGTGGTCTTTGTCAAATTAGCAATCCTCTTGCCTCTGCCTCTGGAGTTCTGGGATTATATATGTGTAACATCTTAACTGGCTCCTGTCAGCATCTCTTGATTATCCCTGTCAGTGTCTTCACAGGGCCCTTTTAGGGCCTTCATAAGGTCTCTGTATGCCCTCTGATCTTATAAAGACCACAGCTATTGAAATGAGAGACCACCCTAATCCAGTGTAACCTCATCTTAAAACTCCTGAAGAAGTCCTATTTCCAAATAAGGTCACATTCTGAAGTTTCAGGTTACTAGAAATTTGAGAAAGATATCAACTCAATGCATGTATATTTTATATGTTTAGAATATAATAACTATTTTCAGAGAAAGTTCATGTTAAAATGATTAGTATATTCTCTTTTTCTCTCTCCTCTCTTACATGCATTAAAGAATTACATTGCTCAATTTATCTCACCCAATGATCACCAAATAGGTATCAACTAATAGGATCAGTTTTTCCAGGTAATGTTTTTATCACATTTAAATGTTGTTAGTTGGTGGTGGTGGTGTTTCTGTTGTGACGTTCAAAATTGTTTCAAATGAAGTAAAAGGTAGGAAGTTATTAATGTACATATTAAAACTCAGAGTAGTACCATAATCACAAGAGTCAAATACCCTGGAATTATTACTGAATGTGAATTCTATTGGTAAGAGAGCAAGCAAATTTGAAAACATAATCAGTCTTTTACAAAGCCAAAATTTTCCAACCTGAACTAAGTAGATGACACATGAAAACTGGATTTCACTCTTAGTGATACATTTTCCCTTAGTCGCCTAACAATAAAGTGAGTGCTAAAAAGTTGCACTTTCTATAGAAAGCATTTAAGTTTATAAAACTAAATGTAGTGCTAATGGCATATGTTCAAAACCAGCAAAAACTCTTGGTAAAACCATTCTATGAAAATGTACCATAGAATTTTGTGTAACATTAGCATGATACAGTAGGGGGAAGCAGGAACTGCCCCATGCACTACTAGCACATAGTTTGCTCCTTAGGGTCACTAACATGCAAGAGTAGAATCATTTTCTTGTACTTGATTCAGATACACATGTGTCGGTGTTATATATCAAAAATATGACAACAATGTTTCTGTTTGTTAATGAAAAGCTAGTCTGCAAAACCCAAAATATTTAATAGCTTTTTTCACTTATAATACACACTGGAAAAGTATGTTGGAATTAATACAGATGAACTCTAGAAGGAATGGAACTAATAAAATGTATTAAAGACAGTTTCAGTCCTTAAACAGCTTTATTCAGAGAGAATAATAGCAGGTTAATAGTATGAACTCTGACTTGTATGGAACAGTAAGTGAGATTTGGCTGGGTGTGATATCATGTACACATAATACCAGCACTCAGGAGGCTGAGGCAGGAGTACAGTCTGTCAAAAGTATTAGGTAATGATAACAAACGTCTAAGAATATCCAACCCCACATACAAGTGAAAGTGTATAGCAGTAAGAAAATTCTTGGGGGCAGGGGAAAAGGGACAGGGCGGGAGGAAGGGGGGAGAAATGACCCAAACATTGTATGCACATATGAATAAAAGAAAAAAGAAAAGAAAAAAAAAATTCTCTGCAGCTGAAGGACTCACAGCCTCATGACTCTCACCCAACCCTCAAAACACAAACTTGTAGTCATTACATTGGACAATCTTTTCCACTTCATTTCTGGTCACTTTCAGTGTGAAATCACTTTTCAGTTTTGAGATACTGAGATTAAATATCAATGACTGTGACAGAACCCAAGAAACACTTGTCATCAAGTCAGTAGATATATTGGAAACATTAGAGTTTCAGTTGAAAATTGTATTTGCTTCACTAAGATTTAACTTTGTCAGAATGGCCATACAAAACCTCCCCATTTCCTTTTTTCTATATTCAGAGCTGTTTCTTCCCTAGTAAAACTGTTGCAAATATAATGTCTTGTATACAATTAAAATGTATTTGTCAACTGACATTCACTAAAACCAAATTCTTTCCTTTTATCTACTACTGGTTTTGATTCTCAGATTTCTTGGAGTGGTATTCCTTTTTCGTCCTGATTTCTTGGAACCCAGCTCTTACTTTTCTATCTAAAATTTCCTCAAAAGCAAAAACTGCCTAAGTCATCAGAGGCACAAGCCTTCAATTTACCCCCTAGTGGCACATCTTGTTCCTTTTATTTCCTAGAACTTATATGCATTTTTCAGAAAGATCTTTTCTATTTCTATTATATTTTCTATAAGTTGATTCACTGCATGCAAATCTGGTTTATTTAACTCCATAATAGAATATTATTATTTTCACAAAATCATACTAAACATAATTGAGGCTTTCATTAATTATATTTTGGTACCTTAGTACTTGAATTCAAAATATATCTTCTGATATATACTTTGGGTTTTTTAGTTCTACATTATTATATTGTATATTATTTAGATTTTTTTACAGTAAAGAGGAGTGAGAAAACAAAATCTCTCATTTCCTAGCACATTGTGTATATTTTTAGAGAATATTTCCTGCTTTCATGATATATTCTATGGATGCTATTAGTCTATATTCAAATCTGCTTTTTCTTTTGATCCAAGGTACAATAACATTGCTTTCACAAAATTATGTTGAACATAACTGAGACTTTCAGTGGTTACATCATGGTGCCTCCGTATAGAATTCAGCATATATATATTTTTTCAGATATATTGTAAGGTTCCCCCCCCATACCCCATTCTAGCTTCATATTTTCTTGATTTATATTTTCAACTCAAAGAAGATGGTAAGAAAAAACTTAGTTAAGTCAAAGTTATTATTTTAGATTGTGATAAATTAGAAAGCCTATTAGATAGGCCTCTTGGATCTAAATTATAAATGGTCTCAAAGCAACTGAGCAAAAGAATGAGAGCATTAAGGTGAACATTCCAGGTTGGTGAAGAGGCTTATAGAGATCATAGAATAAAAAAGAAAATCAATATTAAAGGACAGATGATTGTTCTGTTGTGCCTAAGGAAGAATTTACCATTCAATTACAAGAGACATGGGAGATACAAAATGTCCCTAAGCCTTTGATTTAATCTTAGGTTCATTCTCTAATCAAAGTTTACCTTACATTGTAACTAAATAAGATATTTTCAAACTATGTGTTATAGCTCTACAATAAATTATGAGGATAAATTATTTAAAATGCACCAGAATTATTTTGTTTATATTCAAGAATGATGTTGTACTTCAGTCATCCTTTCTTGGGATGTCTTTATCTGGTTTTGGTATGAGGACAATCTTAGCCTTCTGGAATGATTTAGGAAATGGTCACTCTCATATTTTCGTGAAGGGTTTGTGTAGAATAATTTCTTCAGTGGGTAAATTAGAGAGCATACAAGTTAGTCCACATAGTCCTTGGGCTTTCTTTTGGGAAGATATTAAATGTTGATAAATTTGCTTTAGTAGATTTATGACTATCTAGATTATTCACTTTTACTTGTGTAAGTTTGGGTACATTGTGCCATTCAAGAAATTTGTATATTTCATCAGTTATTTTGATTGCACATATACCTTACTATGTCTGTATGTGTTTGTGCATTGCTCAGTGTTATATTTCAATTGTCTGGTAATTCAATTGTCTATTTATTTATTCTGCTTAATCAATTGATTAACTCACATGCATGTTTGACACAGAGTATCATACAAATTGGCCTAATGTGATGATTTTGAGTGTTTATTATTGTCATTTACTTTTTAAAACTTACATATTTTGCAGGACATGTCATTAGCTATTAATAAGTCATTAAACCATAAGGCTAATCTTCTGTTAACATCAACCGTCATTATTTAAGCATGCAATAATCACAGACTTTAAGTCATAAAGTACATGAATATTTTCAAAGTCATACTTATTGGTGTAATTTTATTACACCAATAGAATGGTGAATGAAAGAGCATTTTTCTAAGAGTGCTCTGTATATCATTTTAATCAGGAAAGCTTATTTGACTAAAAGATGTTTATGTTTTTACAGGTCAAGGTGAATTCATGCCTGAAAATGAGATGTAATATAACTGAGATTATTCTAATGAAGACATACAAATGAGCACAGGAATATGAAAAGGTTCTCAACATGGGAAAACGGAATGAAAACCACACTGTAATGTTACCTCATACCTGTTAGGATGCTGCTATCAAAGAGACAATAGATAATAAGTGCTGGTCAGGAGAAGAGAGAACACTCTCACACTGTGATGGGAATGTGAATCAGTACAGTCATTATGGAAAATGGTATAGAGCCCCCTCAAAAAAATTAAAATAGAATTACCATATAATCCATGAATCTCACTTCTGTGTATATATGCAAATGAAATCAAATCAGTATGTCAAAGAGATACCTGCATACCTTGTTCATTGAAACATTATTCATGAGAGCCAAGATATGGAAACAAATTAAATATCCATTTATGGGTGAATGGATAAAGAAAATGTGGAGTTTATAATCAATGGAATATTCTTAGTCATAAAAAACATGATATTTCCATTGGCAGCAGGATGTGTGAATATGGTGGATATTAAGTGAAATAGACCAGACACAGAAAGACAAGTACCACAAGATCATACTCATACATAGCATATGCAAAAGTCAATCTCATATATGCTGAGAGTAGAATTGTGGTTATTAGAGGCCTGGGTTTGCCAGAGAAGGAAACAGTTGATCAATAGTTACTAAGTCACAGTTATACTAGAGCAAGAATCTCTGGTGTGCTGTTTTATAAAATGAAAGCTATGGTAACAATAATATTCTATACCCATCAAAAAGTTAGAAGAAATGAGAAATGTTTGAGGAGATCAATATGTTTATCTTGATTTAAAAATTATGCAGTATGTAGATGTATCAAACATTACATCATATCCCATTAATATGTATCAGTTTAAAATCAATTTAACAAACAAACAAAAATGAATGGTCAACAAATACATGAAAAATGTTCAATACAGCCATCAGACAAATCCAAATCAAATCTATAATTCATGTCGTTAGAATGGCTACTATTAAAAAAAATCTATTAATGCTGGAAAGGATGTGGAGAAAAAGGAACTCATACACTGTTAGAGGAAATGTAAATTAGTACAACCAAAGAACTCAAATTAAATCTACCATATGATCCAGCTACTCCACTTCTGAGTATATACCCAAAGTATTCTGTTTTCTAGGTTTGAGTAATCATTCAACTGAAGTACAAATGAATAATTTTTAAAGGAAAGATAAATTTGAAGTTGTAAATATTTTCTATTACTATTGAAGTTTCCTAGATGTATTCATATTTCCTCTTTAGTTGTTGAAATTTTAAAAAATGATGGTATGGAGATACAAAAGATTCTGCTCCTTCACATGATGTAGACAAAAGACTTTACATTGTTATTTTAATCAGCGCAGAACACTCATTTCCTCAAAAAGTGTAGCAGCTCTTGGTTCCGACACCAAACTTTTTGCTAATAGAATTTTAATAAATTGGAAAAGGGCTGTTTATGAAATACCAACCTCCAGAAATTTATAAAACATGGACAAAATGCCATGATTGGGATGAACTGGCACTTTTTTGTTTTTTATTGATATTCCATCATAAATACCATATAAAAAAAGTAATATGAAAATTTCCAGTGAAAGAAAATTGATCAGAGAAATTAGGAGTAATTCACTTACAGATTAAATAATTATCTTTTCTTCATATCCTTAATCAGTGGCTGTATCTACTATGTTCCTTAATTAAATTGTCTTTTAATTACATGTATTTCAAGCATCATATAGTTGTCTGTTGTTATGTAGATTCCAGATTCCACATCTAATACAAACAAACAAAAACGGCACATTTTCTTTTAGGATAGAGATGTGTAAAGCCAACTTTACTGTGATGTGTAAGCCAGGAGTGTCCAGTTGGTTTGGTATCTTCATAAAATGATGACACAGTTTTTGTATCTATGCTCACTTACTGTTTTTGGCATTTTAAAGCCTGTTTCAATACATTCAAATTTAATCTGAGAGTTTTCAGTTTTAATTCCCAATCCTAATTTTATTTCTTATTGAAACACTACTTTTGCATTTCAAAACTCTGCCACCATCTCTCTTCCAAATTCTTCCCAAATCATACTTATTTTGTCAATACTTTTCAAATTTCATTAAATCTTTCACCAGAGGAAAAATATCTACAAGCTGATTAAATGGAAAGAGAATTCAAAGAATAACCCCTGACATTTACTATCAGGCTTAACTAGTAAAAAATGGCAAAGTTGGGATGAGACAGGTATTATCCAAGGATATTCCCAAAATAGCCCTTCTAGTAAAATTCTGAGTAGCTTTTTAAAACTCATTTGTAGAAAGCATGCTTTGGCTTCCTTTCAATTGAGCCTTCTGATTCTGTAGTTGGTCTTATAAAATTATAATTTTCTGATTTGTTCACTTATATGCTGATATCTCTATAATTTGTTGTCTTATTCTTGCAAAGAGGGTAGTTTGCATAGAAACTTTATCTTTTCATGCTCTTATCTAGGTTTTTTCTTTCTTTCCTTTTTCATTTTTTCACATGAACATAAATCTCATGAGGATCATTTTGCCCATGAAACCAGGAAAAATATAACAAAATCTCTTATAAAAATGTGTAAAGTGATAAACCAAATAAAAACAATATCAAATTATTTCTAGACTTACTCTATTTCATCACAGATCTAAAAAGGGGAGCAGAAAAAATAATATTTACAATTAATTTACAATGAACTAATGATACAACATTAATATTAAGACAGCAAAATATATCTGGAAATGCATAAAATGAAAATGCTTCTTTTTCATAAAGTTTTTTACTAATGATATCTACAATTTGTTTCAATATATTTTAAAAAAAATTATGGTTGGCAACTGTCAACAAAAGAAGACATTTTAATTCATGTGCTTCTCAGAGAACATCTAATCAGTCTTCTTCATTTCACAGATGAGCAAATGGAGGTCCAGACACATTAACTACCTTTCCCAGCAATAAGGGTCACTGCTAGAACCCACACTTGCTGGTTTGCACATTAGTGCTCTTTCTGTGCATCATCTGGCCATTTGATCGAAAGCCTGAGAAAGTGACTTTGGAAGTCACAGGCCAATAAATCTAACTCATCTCTACATGTTTGAAGGTCAACTTACAATTCATTGCCAAATGCTTGGGCTAAATTTTTTTCAATTCAATCTGTAGGTTAGTATAGATCTGCTGTTTTAGGATATATGAAAAAATGGATTCAAGTAAAACTCTTGAGAAAATTTGAAATTATGCTAAAATCTGGCAACATTAGTAGAATGCATCTTCATAATAAATATTTCTTGTCATGTAATTCTTTCACTCCAGCACCAGTCTATGTATTGAAAAATTATAGGCAGTAAAACTTTTTCAGCTTATAGAATTTTTAAAAATTACGTATAACATTGAGTTTAAGCTATAGAACACTTTGGAGAAGTTTTATATGGTGTTTGTAAAATCTGCTTGATTATGTTTAAATTTTTATTACACAAAATTGAACTGTTCTCATCTGTTTCAGGAATCCCCCACTCTCTGAGCACAATGCTAGAGATTTATTAATCTGACAGTTGGTTTTCAATGTAGTGAAAATAAGGAAAGCTCTACAAAGCTCAGGCTACATTTATTGATTGCAGGCTTTTGGGGATAACAACCAAAGCTCCATGGTAGATAATGTTGCAGACACGTCTCCCCGTGATAGCGAGCCAAGATGCAGACCAGAATTTTCATCAGTAAAGAATGCTGACCTGGGAAGCATATGAAGGGGACATGGAACATTTAAAATATCAAGGGTCCACTTACCCTTTATTCTAGCAGTGGCTGAACTAATAAAAGTCAGGGGTTATTGAAAATATATCTTTCTATCAGTAGTATTTTTCTGTAGCCGTTATCACCACTGGGCCTAAGGGCTTTGACAAAGGAGCTTTTTAACATGAAAGCAGCAAGAAGCAGCCCCAGAACTGACTGGTCCGAGTTCCAAATGGTGCTTTTTAAAAATAAACCTGGAGAGCTCTAAGCATTTCTGAGAAGGCACCTCCTTTCCTTCAAGATCACAGATGCTACCTTTAGACATTTTTCTCTTTCCTAAGGATTTGTGGGAATATGGCCAAAGGAGATAGCCCTGTAGATAGTCATTCTGAACCCCTCGTAATTCCCAGTTCTTGTGAGTACGGCTTTCATAGGAAATAAAGTAAGAAAAGTAAATAGATGCAGATAAAATGAAAAGTAATGAAATTTTGGTAGTAATGAGAAATGGAGATTAAATTTCTAATTTAAAACATAAATTTTCAATGTATTTCTCAAAAATTCTATTTGTAGCAATGCTATAAGAGCAATCAAGTTATCATTACTTCAGTTTGTTTTGGGTTATTTTTTTAATGGCCTTGGAGGAAGATTGAACCAAGAAATCACAGGGGAAGGAGAAGGACAAAGGACCACCAGAGATGTCCAATAATTAGCAAGATCAAAAGAAATCCTCACCTCTACATGAGGTTGTGGCCTCCTCATACTGTAATGGCTTATGTTTATATATATTTATATATTATATATGTTTATATATAATATATAAATTTTTACTTAATACAGCAGAATTTCTTGGGAAAAATTCATGTTCTTTAAATATCTTGTGACCAGATGACTGATTCTTGGAACACTTTAGGAATCTCTCAGAATGATTGCAGGCACAGCTGTTTCTCTTCTATTTTTCCCATGTTTATCTTCTCAACATCTTTCTTAAAAATATTTATTAAATACCTACCATGTGATAGGTTTGTGCTCACATGCCCTGAAATCAGAGAAATCACAGAAAGAGAATATTAGTCTTACATGGTATTTGTGAAGGCTTACTTATCACACAAAACATTTGCTTGTAACTAGGATTAACTTTAGTTTTTTAAATTATTACCTTTTATAAAGCCTCTTCCATAATCTGTGTAAACATTCCACACATTAATTAGTATAGGCAGTTATAAATACTGAATTAAAAGATCTCAACAGGAGGGACATATAGAATTCCCCTTCTGAGAGAACTCATTGGTTAGTTGTCAGACAGAAATTCCTTTTTTATTGCCTCAGCATGTGTGAGAGTCACATCAACCTCCCACTGGTATTAATGCAATTCTTGGAATTAGAAATAAAGATGCTTCTAATTTCAGAAACAAATCTTTCATTATTTAAATAACACCACAGGCTATTATTAGGCATTTTTAACAAAACAGAATAACTACATCAAACCAAAGAATAATGGACATAAACAAGAATACAGATAATTTCATCTTTATAATTCTGTGGAAAAATAGTATATGGAAAAGTTTTGAGTTTTATTTCTATACATGATGGATCACATATCATACTCATTTGAAATAAAAACTAATATATCATAATGTGTAAGACTGTAGAAAATATATGCATTCATTTAATCTCTGCAATGAAGCCAATATAATCACTATTATTTGCAAATGAAGGGAATGAAACATAGAAAATGTGCACACCATGCTTAAAGTTACAGACAGAATAAGGTTCAAAGCGGTCTAAAACATAGGACCATCTGAATACGAAGATTTCATATGACATTCTCTCTGCATCAGGCTGGCTATAGCACTTATTAGTCACAGACTAGTACAGTGGGTGATGTACTGGTTAAATCTAAGCCTTCCAGTGTTAGTCATTATGAACTGTCTTATCTATATGAATGGAAGTATTGACAGTTTATCTCAAAATATGTTCACTTTTATTTTTCTAAATATTTTCTTAAAGCAATTATCAGGGCTTAAATGACTTATTTATTTTATTGTAATAATTATGTTTTAAGGTGTTATTTACTTTAGTAATTTACACATGAAGCTTTAGAATTTGTGACAGATTGTGACATGCAACTATTTATAAGCATATGAACAGTAAGTATTTTTCACATGATAGTATATTTCTTTTGAAGGATTCACTTATTAGCTATAACTTCATTTGTATAAATAAGGGGGCAAATATTCATATTTGGCCATACACTGGTTAGGAAATGATTATTAACTTTATAAAATGATTGTTAGTTTAATAATCAATTAATGTCATTGAAAATTTACTATTCAAGAATTCTCCTGAATTTCTTTTATTAACAAGTTTAGCTATTACATTAAATATCAATTTTAAAATTTTTTAAACTTTTTTCCAGAAACTTCTCACCCATGAAGATTATTTGGCCTCTGAGAACATGAAGTTATTTATAAGCTACTTTATTATGCTGAAAGATGAAATAGAAGAATAATATGAGTGGCCAGGCACTGCTGGCTCACACATGAAATCCTTGCAACTCAGGAGGCAGAGATCAGGAGTACTGTGGTCTGAAGCCACCTAGGTAAATAGTTCATGGGACCCTATCTCAAAAAATACTCTTTACAAAAAAGGAGTGGATCAAGTAGTAGAACACTTGTTAGCAAGTGTGAGGCCATGAGTTCAAATCCCAACACAACAAAAATAAACAAATATTGTGGGTGATAATGTAGGAATTAGATATTTCTGTTTATCACTGGTGAGAAATGAATAGAGGTAAATTGTATGTATCAAAACTTTTAGAATTGAGTGGGCCTTATCTATCAATGTTAATTCTAAAATATATAATACAGAAAAGCATACATAAGCAAGTATATAAGTATTTGTTGCAAGATTGTTAATAGTACAGAAGAAAGTGGAGACCATCTAAATATCCTGCAGTAGGCAGTATGAAAGATTTTCCATGTTTACCTTTCATGCATTGATAATAGTAGAAGCAATAAGATGGAACTTTCCTCAGCCTGGTATCTTTAAGGTATAAGTGATAGCATTCATGTTTTCATGGAGATGAAAATATGGACCAAATCCCCCCACTTGATCCATGACCAATATGTAGCATGGAACAGAGGAACAGATTCATTCAACAAGTGTTTCTTAATCATCTACTTCATGCTAGTCATCATCTTAGATAGTGGATAAACCAAAGAAATGAAACTCACCTTTGTGCAGTTTACATTTTAATGTGGGGAGACAGACAACAAACACTAAACATAATAAATGTCAATTTTATGATATGCTAGAATGTGACGGTGCTATGAGATATAGTCAAGTAGGGTAAAACAGTATCAAAAGTGGGGTAGTTTGAATTTTTGGTAAGATACTTAGAGTAGAACCCATTTTTCAATAAGAAAATTATTAGGATATATTCATTATACAGGGAGGATTCATAGTGACAATTTCAATTAGGCTCATATTGTACACTGTTTAGATCACCCCCATCCTCTCTCCTCCTCAATACCCTCCCTGCCCCACTTAAAGCAATTGCAAGAGGTTTCTTTGCTCTATTTCATATAAGTATATGAAGTCCATCAGCCATGTACATTCATCTTAATCTCTATGATTTACCCTCTCCCCTCCTACTAGAACCCCCTACACACACACATACTCTGTACCTATTTTACAGTCCTGTCTTTCATTGTTAATATTTAAGTTTATGTTCAAAGAGGTTTCTCTCTGTATCTCCACTGTGGGTATACTTTATTTTGGTCCATTAAACCCCTTCCATTACTCTCCCTTATCTCTCATTTTCACCAGATTTCAATACACATCCTTATATCCTCTACCTTCACAGATGTTAAGTCTTGCAACAATATTGATGCTTTGTCATTGTCTTTTCTTTTCCCTCTTTCCATAGACTAGTCTCACTCTTCCTAACATGTTCTACATATGAGTTTGTATAATGCTTTTTTGTGTGTATATATTTACCTTTTGGATCTACCTTCCATGTATGAGAGAAAACATACAGCCTTTGTCTTTCTGAGCCTGGCTTACTTCACTTAGCATGATGTCCTCCAATTGCATCCATTTACCTTCAAAGCACATGTCATTATTCCTTATGGTTGAGGAATAATGGTCCATTGTGTATATATAGATACACCACAATTTCTTGATCCATTCATCAATTATTTGGCATCTAGGTTGTATCCAAGAGTAGAACCCAGTTTTAAGAAATGACATTTGTGTAAAGACATGGAGAAATACACACCAACTTCAAAGTGTTCCTGTAGAGCTGAGGCTGGAGGCCTGGAGATGGAATACTGGTCATCATGCTTATTCTGAATGCAAAAAAAAATGGTTTAGAGTGTTACTGGAAAATAATCTCAATAGATAACTGGATTTATGAATTCTTTGCACAATTGCACTTTCTTGTATGATATCAAACTATTCATTCTAAATCTTTTCTTACCTAAAAAATAAAATCTTTTATGTTTATGTGTAGGCACCGTGATCTAATATATTTATATCTTACCACTGCTTCTGAGTCATGAATTAGAGAGGGTGGTTGAAATCAGAGAATTCAAAGGACTCAACTTAAATATTAAAGCATTCACAGTGAAATGTTGGGGGGATTGAAATTTGTTTTCATCACTATAGGTTTATGTGTGTGTATATTTGTATGTAATGCATATATGTTATTATTATGTAGGCCGTTCACATTTAAACTTTCATTTACATATATGTCTTTGTATGTTAAACCTATTTGTGTTATAATTTCTTAGCTATAATTTCAGGCCAATAGTTAAGTTACAGTTGTTACCTGAACTTTCCACCTGGAGGTTCTGAATTTAAGTTACAACATGGTCAATTTTCTGATGTAAAACTAAAATATGTTAGGCTGGCTGACCCTAGAAAAATGCCTTATGAGATAGATGAACTGTTTTTCAATGTTAACTCTGTATCAAGTTATAGCCACACATTGATAACATGAAGAAATTTATAGAAATGCCTTGGTAGAAATATGAACTAAGTTTCTGTCCTTGGTGTGAGTAACTTTAGATACTGCGGAAGTGATGGAATAATTATGCAGTTTTCAATCACAATAATTCCCACCTATTCAGTAGCACAGATCATAGCTCATGGACTTGAGTTAAAATACCTTCCTTCATTAGTAAAAGATGGAAAAATATGAATTGAAAGCATAAAACCTGAAGGGCCACCATCCAGCAGACTACCATTTTTCATGTTCATAGAAAATCAGATAGTCTTCACTCAATGCCAGGGTCAAGGCCAGCCCCAAATCATATTTATATCCCTATAAGTGGGGTGGGGAACCAACTAATGGTATTCCATAAAATTCTATTTATTCCATATAACATTTTGTTGACATATGCCTGTCCTCAATAACCAAATGCAGAAATCTATCTAAACATGTAAATTTGGTATCATAGTGACACAGTATCAAAACTCCAAGAAAAAGAGTATTTTGATAGTAAACCATGGGCATCTTATGTTTTTCTAGTCATTCAGTCAAAATTGCTTTAATTATTTCAATTTTACTCCCATGGATAAACTAGAAAGGTATCTTCAAGGGAAAGAGAACCATGGAACTGGAACTTTGTCCTTGGCGTTTCATTGCTCAAGTGGGAGAAAACAGCTACCAGAGAGGTCTGCAACCTCACTCTGCCACATCATTCAGAATGTCAGCCATAGATCACCTGTGACAAGTATTTAATTCTTTGTCTCGCCAGGGACAATGTGCAACCTTCTGCTAGAACTGATGTGTTTTTTTTCATTTTAAAGCTGCCAACAATTGTTGCCTTTTTGGCCTTGCAGTGAGCTCTCTTTCAATTTAGTATTCCCAATTTCTTCTAAAAGTTCTAAAAATTATTCCTTTTCCACTGATTTCCATGATAAGCCATTTCACAGGGATATGACACATATGATTCTTCCTGTAATATTAACGCTTTTTCTTGCTTTCACCCAGAAAGGCACAAAGAACATTTTGCTTTGTTTTTTGCCAGCAAACAGAATAAAATATTAGAATACACTGGTTAAGGAGGTAGGGAAATATATTTTAGCTATTGGGTTTCTAGTGAGGAGAAAATATAGAGGAGAGCAAACATAGGCAAGCAGTTTTTACAGTTTATGTGCTCAAAAGCACAAATTATGTCTTAGTAATAGGTGATACGCACAGTAATTAAGAGATTCATTCTACCACTATGAACAGAGTCAAATACTACCTCTGTTGTCATTCTCCACATCATTGATAACTCAGTGTGCCTGCATACCTGGACCATGACATAGTCTCAGAAATGCACAAACTGAATCTTGAATTCTCCAAATTTTGTCCATCTTGATTGAAATTGAATCACTACTGTAATCCACTGTAATGATTTTTAAAAATCAGAAATGCTTAAAAGTATTTTCAGTTTCATTTCAACTTTCTAAAAATGGACAAATAAGAGTAGAGTGTGTGCTATGTCCTCTCTTATTACAGATGTATTAAAAATATTATTTTTAAAATGTGTGACTTATAGCAACATCATAGATCCATCTATTTTATTATTATCTGAATTTGGGCCTTTGAGACATAAAAGAACAACCTGTAGACCTATAGTAATTAGTTTTTCTCCTAGATAAGTTATCATTATTGACAATACAGTGAAAAAAGTAAAAGCTAAAATGCTATTATTTCTAAGTAGAAAAGTAGGTATATTTGCAGGAATCAAATAGCTTTTAAAAGCAAATTAACCTTAAAATTTGTAAAATTTCTGCATGGACAATAAAACAGCCTAAAGAATTATTTGTTTTTAATGCTATATGTAAGTTTCCTATATAAGTGTAAAATAACAATGATTATAAAAATAATAACAAAAGAGCCTAGAAGCATGACTGGAATGGTAGAGCACCTACACAGCAAGCAGTTTAAACCCAGGAACTTACAAAATAATAATGATACATATAATTAATAAGTAAATAGTTTTGGGGTCAACATAGCAATTTCAGTTTAGGTATTCACCCACCTGGGTGAAGTCTTGTTTTTTCAAATTGTTTCAGCATTCTAAGTCACTGCTTATTGGTTAAAAAAGATGCATTGACTCAGTTGTAAGTTCTCATTATACACAAAAGTATGTGTATATAAATCACATATCTTGGTTTCCTTTTATAATACAATACTTTTAATGGTAATGTGAATTTTACAGAAATAAATGTAGAAAATAGGCATATGAAATATAGCTTTTTATGCTTAACTTTTGTACTTACAGGGTTAAAAGTATTGTTTCCCTAATTTTATGTGCACTTTATTTTGCCATGTATTATGTTTATTCCTTCCATATTGAGTTGCCTGTGGGCATATGGAAAGCTTCAGTAAAGTGCATATAATAAGCTACTTGGAAATTTGCCATGATTCCGGTGACAGTCATTTTCAAATATGCTTTCTCCATTAAAAATTTTGCAGGTGTGAAGACACATATTTTCTATCTGTTAGGCTCTGACTGCATTCCTGACCCATCATGCCAGTAAGATATATGCTGGCAAATATTATGGCATTTGTAATAATGTTTTCAAGTAGAACATATCCCTATGGGACATATTTTATGTGTGCTGTAGATATTAGGAAGAAAAGCATTCAGGGGGCATGTTACTCAAAGTGAAGCTGTCGTTGGGTAATAGAGTACTAAAGTATTTGGGTGAAATGATACAGATAGACTTATTTCATTTTCCAGTGGGAACATTTTAAACTGACTTGCTCTTAAGAATCTGTAAATTTTCTAAGCAGGGGAAAAAAGCATCAAGGCTGATAAAATCATAAATAGCTTTTCCATCACTGCTGAAACTCTAATTTTCTTGCTTATTGCTTGAGTTGATAAAATAAATAAAAGAAGGAATCTCAGAGAGAAATTTTTTAATATGCAAAATGAATTTCAATGTACTCTCCTGCTGGTATTTTTATGGAAAACCTGACTACACGGTACACACCGAAAGTAGAAATCTGCATTTAAATAGAAATATTATAAAATGCATAGCATGGTACCAAGGCAGTCTTTTAATGGTGATAGCAAAATGCTGCATTATACGGTTGAGTGGAAAGACAGCATGCATATAGGTTTTCATGTCATTGGTAACCAAGTGCCTCTTTTGCCCAAGAGAGGACTATGTTATTCTGAATCTTTGACAAATATTGATGAGGCAAAAATATACCAGATTGGTAGGCAATTCTTCAAGTGAAAGTTTGGTGCTATCTTTAGGGTATGCTTGTAATATATAAATTTTCTTATTTTCCCTCAAATGGTTTTGGGAAATAACAAGATTGGTTCTGTTGGATGGTATTCCACTGTGAATTTGACTGTGAAGAACTGGGAAGTGTATATTGGTTGCAATAAAACAATAGAGACCAGAAATATTTGATTCTATGGCCATAACTGTGTTGTTTGGTAACCTCAGGAATTTCATAGTCCTTCAGTAGGTCAGCCATCCTATGTCTAAATGTAAAGACAAAGTTGCCTCCTGCCAATTTTCCTGCATGTTTAGAGGAAGAACTAACCAGTTTACATAAAGGTAGCCACTTGAAAAACACCAATAAACATTTATTTATGTCATTAGTAGACTAAAATGTTATTATTGAGCATGTGTAAAAATAACAATTACATGAACGTGAAATGAGCTAATGCATAGAGGTGCATAAATTGCTGAAATAAATATAACTGACAACAATAATTATAAACAGGAGAGATAATAAAATTTGGGCTATTTTACAATAAAACCATTTTTATAATACTGAATTTGAATTAAGTATATCTAGGGAATTCATAGCCAACAGGAAAAAAACTGGCCGTGAACATAATCAAATGAACTAGTATACCTATGCTCTTTTCTAAAACCTCACATATCCATAAAAGAAGTGGATGAGAGCCAAGAACAAAGGGAATAGGAAAAGAGCTGACTGATAAAATTTTAGAAGCTGGAAAGCATGTATATAAATGGTAACTGATTAAACAGTATAAAGGAAGACTGGAGGGGCTGAAGGAAGAAAGTCAAGCTGACTGACACCAGCGAATTCTAGAAAGGCCGAGGAATTACCCTACTGCAGTGGTTATAAGACAAGACAGATAAAGGAGTGTCTGTGAATCTGTGCAGTGAGCAGTTTGAGGGTCAGATCCCCTCCCTTAGCATGACAGAGCATGGTGGTTCACTACGGTAGGGTGGGTGGTCTGAGGAACTCCACATCTGAAACACCATGTTTGCTGAAGGTGGGAGAGTTTTATTGAAAACTAGCAAGTAAATAAATGAAAGGCTACATGTGATAAATTCTTAATTTTCATTGTTCATAGCAAAAATTCAATAATAGCTCTGAAATTAAATAGTGAATAACACATTGTGAACTTGTTATTTGGAAATACAGGAACAACTAACAGAACAAAAGTTAAACTAAAATGGCTAAAAGATGTAGGAGCCTAGGTATGTGCAAATTGCAGGAGGGAGGGATTGAAAAAGTGAATTGTTTTATTTATTTATAAGCTTGCCTAATTATTTGACTTTTAAAATCATCTGCAGTCATAATTTTAATTACATAAACTACAGTAAAATGAAAACCTATGACAATGCTTTTTAAAAAAATGTATACATTCTAAGCCAAGAATAGGTGAAAATACAGCATAACGACATACTCGGTGATAAGCATTGTTTTTTTAAGCACAAAATTTAAAGGATCTAGCAAAATATTTTAGTAATCAGTGTAAATGAATGTTCATGACTAGGAAGTCTACTTTATTTCTTTCTAGCTATTTTTCCTGTTCTAGGAAACATATTCACTTATTTTAAAAACGCCTGTTTCTAGCCCATTCTTATAATTGGACATACTATAATCTGAATGATTTGATTTAACTTTGGGTTTGCCAGTTCACTTAGCCTCCAAAGTAAGTAGCTGATGACCAAAAAAGACAATTTTAGCCAAAACACAATACATAGTTAGGTTCATCGTCATTATATAAATAAGTACTTGGCTTTAACAAGATTATGCACTGCAGTGATATACTAAAAAGAAAGAGTTAGCTAAAGATTCACACAATTGATCATAAGGGAATAGTTTTTGTACTGATGTTCTGATAAAAGTTAAAATAAGTGAAATAATGTAATAAGGTGCTTTAAAGACAAGATTTGAGCCAGACGATGGTGATACATGCTTATAATCCCAGGTACATGAAAGGTAGAAATTGAGAGTATCTTGATTTGAGGCCAGCTTGTATAAAAAATTAGCAATATCCCCAGCTCAACCATCAACCCATTGTGGTGGTCCCAGCTACTGAGAGGCACAGGTAGGAAGATCATGATCCAATGCCAGCCCTGGCCAAAAACAAGAGACCTTAATATGAAAAGTAACCAAAAGTGATAAAGGAGCAGGTTGTGACTCAAGTGATAGAGCGCCTGCCTAGAAAGTATGAGGCAGAGTTCAAACAAGAGTACTGCTAAAAAAATGAAAACAAAAAAGAAAAAAACAGGATAAGATTCATTTTCTATATTTAACTCTTCCTGGAATTATGGTGTGGTCTTGGATCAATCATTTTGATCCAAAAGAAAGTATTTCAGAACTAATACAAAGTGTTTGAGTGACCAAATATCATAGGAATATTTTACATAGACAACCAAGTGCACTTTTGCACTGTAAGAATTTTGTAGTTGTTTAAACCAAGAAATAAAGATAAAACTATTAGAGACTTATGAAGAATAGTACTATCTTAAGTGACAGCATCCTTATAAACCTTTGACTCTACATATTCCATACTTCAAGAAGTAAAGAACAACATCATCCACATATCTACCTAGAGAAAAGCAAGGATAAAAATGACAGATGGACATGGCTAAATTTTATAGGCATTTGCAGTTGAACAACTTGACTTTCTGTTTAAACTACACAACTCTCAGTGCACATTCTACATCCAGATTCTCAACTAAAGTGATGACCATGCTAACTCTGAACACTATCATAGTCTATTAAGAGAATTTCATTGACCCTAATTATCATTGGATCCTACTTTATTAAGGAAAGCAGAATGAACACTCATCCCTTTACTATTTGAAATCATAAAAATTCTCTGAAATATCTTACATTACCTTGAGTATGAGTAGATATTTGAAGAGCAATATTACTGTTTTTAAGCAATGAGTAGAGCTTAAATGCTTAGTTTCTTCTGTGAACATAATTTCTTTCATAACCTGTCACAAGACACGTTTAAATGGCTAGGTTCATCAGTATTAGCATTGTTCATTAGATGTAATCTAACATGACATTTTTTCCAAACAAAACATTTTACCCTATTTCATTAAATTTCTCTTCTTGTTACTGCAGGAGCTCAGTAATAATTAAGACAGTGCTGGATTAATGATTGATAATTTCCCAAGTTACTATTGGCAGGCTGAAGTCAGAGACCTGCATTATTGCTACCCATTCCTGCTCTCTGCAATACTGAACACGAACAACTTGCTTTCCTTTCCTCTGTTTAATGGGCTGGAAGGTATTGACCTGGGCCTGTAGCCTGCTCATTTCCATGATTAATCTATTTCCACTTAAACAGTGTAGATTCTTTTAACAGTTTGTGTTACTGTTGAGAATAGATTTAAAAGAGATCTAACATAGTTTTAATTCTTCAGCTCATATTTCAGTTGATATGAACATAGCAAAAAATCATTACAATGGAGAGAAATAATATTTGTTGACTCAGTACAACTCTACACTCAAGATGAATTGTAAATAGATTTGCAGTTTTAAAAATAGATCTCTCTTATTTTATTTTAAAAATGAATCAACTAACCTATGTCCATCATCTAGGAGTAATCCATGGAAATTTTTAAAAATTAAGATATTAGCAAGTTTTTAAAATCTCCATTTTAACACAGTTTATATGGTCTTATAAGCAACAAGAGCCATAAATATTTTGTTTTTGCTTGAAGCATGGCAGGTATACTACTAAATCTATTTTTCAATTATGATGTTGCTTGCCCTGTGAGTGATGGATTGGAGTATAAGAGACTCTGAAGACAGAGAGACTAACTAGGAGGCTATTATAGTGTTCCAGGTGAGAGGTGGAGAGTGATGCTGAGAAATAGGAGGTGAAAAAGAGTTTGAAATAAAGGAAATAGTCCTCAGAAACCAAATGATTATTTACCCACGAACTTATGTGAATGGGGTAAGGTCACAAATTGGCAAGGAAAGGTTAAGGAGAGAATGGAGGATGCTAAAAGTGCATCTGATCACACTGTTCTGGACAGCTGAAAGGATGACACAGTGGAACTCACCAGAAACATTATCAGTATCTATCTGTTCTGTTTAAGAAAAGAGATATGTGCTTTTTCTTGTCTGCATGCAAACACAAGTGTAAAATATAAGTCAACATTTGTGAGGTATCACTCTGTGCCAGGAATTGTGCAGGAGAACACAGTACATTTTTACAGCATGCTTTCTCCCTTGAACAAGCCTGACCTGTAATAAGGGAATAGACACTTATAAAATGTCAATTTCAAAATGATTTCTCTATTATATATAATATAATATAATATCATGCTTTTGGCTACAAACATGAAAAGAAATCCACTTCACCTAAGTGCATATCAGAGAAACGGAGGGTATGAAATAAAATTGCCTTCATCTTTTTTCTGATCCTTCAGACCCTACCACTATCATTAATATGTGGTTTACATATTTCCAGAACTGTCACTGCCCTAGGCCAAGAAGGTATTTTGAGGCTAGGTACTAATGATATGCCCAAAGACTTCTAACTTATTAACCACATCTCCACATACACTTCATGGTATTCACTTATTTTAGGACCTGTTTGCCAAGGGCTCTATTGTTAGCCTCTCCTGATTAAAAGCTTAACCTTTTAACTTAACAAAATTATCAAACCAAAATATTTTCCATGTCCCATGACCATTTTCAGCATAAGCAACGTACCTTATTTTATCACTAAGACATCCTGCACAGGTATGAGCTCTGAGGTACCTAAAACCTGTTTTTGGGCTTTCTTCATCTACGTTAATATGTCAGTATATTATAATAGAATGCAGCATGAGATCTGCTGTCTTGAGCAATATAAAGCATGTGTTTTTTTTCTGTGCAGTTTAATCTTTAAGAAGGCTTACTGTCTCTATATATTTTGCAGCAGAAAACACCATCTATTTGGTGCTTAACATATTTCAGTAATTTACGAATAAGACAGTGCAAATGAATTTTAAAGGTGAATAATATGTTTTAAATATAAAGAAAACAAAAAGGGAAGACTTGAATTCTAATATCTTACATACTTAAAGAGAACATAGTTTTCCTTGCACAAATGCTAATATCATGAATAGTGATTCATAAAACAAATTCTAGTTTGGTACAAATTTCTGAGTCCTTGTATACCTACTAAATATTAGCCTGGCGAGGATGTGGGAGAAAGGAACCCTTGTACACTGCTGGTGGGAATGCAAGCTGGTGCAACCACTCTGGAAAAAAAATTTGGAGGCTTCTTAAAAATCTAAACATAGACTTGCTATATAATCCAGCAATCCCATTCCTGGGGATATACCCCAGAGAATGCAACACAGACTACTCCAAAGGCACCTGCACACCCATGTTTATTTCAGTGCTATTCACAATAGTCAAGTTATGGAAACAATAAAGATGCCCCCCACTACTGATGAATGGATCAAGAAAATGTGGTACTTGTACACAATGGAATTTTATGCAGCCATGAAGAAAAATGAAATCTTATCATTTGCAGGTAAATGGATGGAACTGGAGAGCATCATTCTGAGTGAGGTTAGTCAGGCTCAGAAGACCAAATGTTCTCCCTCATATGCGTACTTTAGATCTAGAGAAAATGCAGCAGTGTGGTTGGACTTGGATCACATGACAAGGGGAGAACACATATGAGAGATATAGGAGTAGGTAGAAAACTCAAAACACAAAAGCATGTGATGTCCCCACTCCAGAGGAACTAATACAGAAACCTTAAAGTGACAGAGGTTAACATGAGAAGAGGATCAGGAAACAGTGTAAAGATCAGTTAGAGATGAATCAACTTGGGTTGTAACACATTTGTACATGAAAGCAATGCTAGGAATCTTTCTGTATAGCTATCCTTAATTCAACTAGCAAAAACACTTTGTCTTCCTTATTATGCTTATGTCTTCTCTTCAACAAAATCAGAGATAAGGGCAGAACAGGTTTTGCCTGGTGGTGAGTGGGGGAGAGGGTGGGGGAGGAGAGCAGGGGGGAGACATGACCCAAACAATGTACACACATGTGAATAAATGAATAATAAAAAAAAGTTTTTTTAAAGAATATTAAAAAAAAAGAGTTCATCTCCAAATATTGCCAAGTGTTTTTAGCTCTAAATTGCAAAATATAATGTCAAGAAATTGATGAAACCGGAAGTGGAAACATTATTTATCCACATTCTTTTTGCATTGTCAAGGCCAACATCTATTAATACTAGAAAAATAATTGTTTGTAATAATGTTTATATGACACAGTGTCCATGAAACATAAATAAATAGGGACATAAATATTCTAAATTATTATGGCCCATTCAACATTTAACACACCAAAAATATATGCCATGAATTATCTAGTTTATTCCATTGTGCAGTATTTTTTTTTCATGAAAACTTATTTATTGATCTCTTAAACTTTTGATGTATTGTGGAAATATTAAATCTTTGTAGAATATTAAATCTAAGGACATATCTGAAAGAAATATGGTAAGAACTGTGTGATTAGTGACACAAAATCCCAAAGCTTTGATTGGAAGAGACTGTGTATAGACCACATATTATTATCTTAATATTATGGTGTGTTGGATCATTCTACTATATTGCTCTAAATATTTTATTTGCTGAGTTTGGTTTTTCAATATTTTTGAAACCTAGTAAGTATATGGAAATGACATTTCTAAAACTAAAAGTAGAAAAAGTTGATTGCCGGTATCCCTAGTGCAATAGCTTTTTAAAAAATTCATTAAATTCTTTGAACATTGTCTCATGATTAAAGCTAATTGTACTATTTTTTCTTCTTCATTAAAAATCTGCTACACCAATAATCTGGTATTGATGCTTTCATTAAAGTATATTGTTATCATCTTGTTTCTAATATATTTTCTTTCAAATGTTTTTATAAGTATAATAATCAGAAATATGCTGGTTCAAAATTTTATTAAATAAAACCTTTTGATTTTTATTCCCAAGAAAGGAATCAAAGTAAATGACCACTGTGAAAATATTGCTTTTATAGAAAAGTGAAGACTAACAATTTTAAATCTAAACTAGAACCATGTTTTCCTCTAAGCTAAATTAGTCATGTTTCCTATATAGCCAAATTGAGAGAATAGTAGCCTGTGGATATACAATTTGCCTTCAACATCCAATAATTAACATATGTTTCCCAATGTCTCAAGCATTAAGGTACTTTTGACCAGTTGAAATTGCACTGTATGACATATACATGGTTTTATTGTGTGTAACAACCTATATAGAAGAATGAAGAAGTATTTATTAGCAAGTCTATAAATTTTGATAATTGCATCTATCCATACAATCTGTACCCTTACCAAAATAAAGCAGAAAGATCACTCCAGAAAGATCTTTCGTGTAGCTTATAATAGCTTTAAGTACCATATTAGAAGAAAAGATTGTCAAATTTGAGTTGTAAAATAAATAATTATGCACCTTATGCAAGAGACTGAGCTATGAAATATAGAAGTATGAAATGAGCAAATTGACAAAGATATATCAGGTTAATGAAAGAAAATAAGATGAGGTTTACAATTTGAACACTAACTTTAAATACCAAGTTCTGGCATGTAGTGGGAAGAAATGTTTGTAAACATCCCTCAAGGTGCAGGACAATCCCACCGAAGAATTGTCTGATTCAAAACGTCAATAGTGGCAAAGATGAAAAGACTTGGTCTACCAATTTCCATGCCCTAATAACAGAAAATATATAATGAAAATTACAAAAAATGTATAAAATTTAGGATATTTACAATATTCTTTGGATAAGATGAACTGTCAAGCACTAAAAATAGGCTTTCCTTTAAACAAATTTTCAATTAAGAACAGTCAAAGTGAAAACTACAAAATACTTAGAAAAAATAGTCTAAAAAAACACTATAGAGCAGCAGAAGAAACAAACACAAGTCTACATGATAAGGAATGAAAAACTAAGTATGAAATTAAGAAACTAAGGCATGTGGAAGAGTGGATTCACAAAGATAACAGTAGAAATTAATAATGTAGAAAACAGAAAAATCTGAAATACAAATACAAGAACAGATTCTTTAAGAAAGGAAACCAAATATTGCAAACTACCAGCTAATACAATTTAAAAAGGAAGAAACAAAATCAGAAAATATAGAAGCACACAAAATAGAGTGAGCTGCTTACAATTAATTAGAAATTCCAAGGTAAGAAAAATATGAAAATCATGTCTTTAAGAAAATAAATACAGGAACTACACGGAATGATTTTTATGCATATAAAGTAATTCAATATTTATTTTGGATTTTTGGAACTTTTTAATAAATGAACATTACAATTGATAATTTTTCAAGTAGCATTTCCATTAGGTCAAGAAAAAGAAAAAGGTATTCAATTTTAGTATTGTCTTGGAAGTTCTGAAAAGAAAGAAAAGTGGTATGACTTGTAGAATTTCCAAGTATTATCATATGTCTGAATGTTCAAAGAAACAATTGGAATGCTAACAAGGGAATTCGATATTGATGAAAAGCTTGCATAATACTAGAATCTTATTAAAATCTCCATACTCAGATATGGTCATTTAGGAATACACTGGAAGAATCCATACTTTAAAAAATGGACTTACCAAAATTATATCTGCACATTAAAAGCTGTCCTGAGGTGCAGAAATGATAAATGAAAAAAAATGAAACACATTCTTAGGGTTAATATTGTAAAGATACTGTTTCCCCCTGTGTTAATCTATAAAAATAACTTGATCACAGTAAAAACTGGTGATGAGAAAATTTTATTTGCATGTGAAGAATTAACTTCAATAGAAGTGTAAAACAAATACAAAAATAACCTGTAACCTTTAGGAAGAAGAATGTGATTGTAATGACCTAGAAGATTCTGAAATATAGTGGAAGGTTGGAGTAATTGAGAGTTTGGGAAACCATAGGAAAAGGTAAACAAATGAGTGAAACAGAATAGTCACAAAGAGCTAGACAACATGGCAAATGATTTAAAAAGGCATTTAAAGCAATGCAGAAACAAGACAGTAAAGTGTAAAGAACAAAGTGCTGGCACGCTTTATACCAAAGTAATTTTTAAATGGACAAATGTTTAAGGGCAAAAGGATGTTTAAATTATACAAGATATAATTAGCCTCTGAAAGGAAATCAATATTTTAAAAATCTTTGTATGGAAAAAATTGTCTTCCAAGTTGTAAAGTTCACATCATAAACTTATTTGACAAAAGTCAAAGGAATTATTTTCTAATACAAAGAAAACAAACCTTTTGCCAATCAGTAAATAATCTAAAAAAGCAAGTGGGCCCATCTATGAGGCAGTTTGAACTGGGCAGGACATCTACAACAGCATAAGACATAGCCGAAAAGTTTAAGTAAAATTTTAAGCTTTTCCCCTGAAAATAAGTAGAACTTCCTTGAAAGGTTCTGCTTTGCACAATAACATAAGTATCCTTTGAATCTTCTGAGTTAAGAAACTGAGGAAATGTAAAATAATAGGAGCCAAAGTTAATCGGAAGTCCCTGAATTATGGGCTTGCAACTAAAGAAAGGTGTAATTCCATATAAAGATCCTTACTTATACGATTATAGCATAAAACCCCGATGGAAACCACGGCTGCAGCTTCTCTGTGTGAAGGCAAATGATCTTGATCCCGTTCCCAGAAGATGAATACACATGTGAACTAGCAGTCGAGGTTGAGAAATAAAGACGTTGCGTACAGTGGCTGTGTTATAGGAGCTTCCTTGTGGAGGTTGTACATGGGGGTGTGTACAGAAACTATGTGGCCTCCAAATGAAAAGTAGATATTTTTATGCTGTATTTTCCACCCAGAAACCAGTTATAAGAGCTAAATCAATATAATATCAGATTAAAGTTATTGTGCCTTGCCAATTTGATTGCCGATCTGTGTTTGTTACTAGCAATAGTACTTAAAGAAGAATGAGAAATCATAATTACCTGTCAGATTAGGAGACAGTCATAGTGTTGAAGGTATAGAGAAAGCTATATTTGTGTACATATTTTAGAATGGCACTTTTGTAACATATAAAATTCAAAAATGTCATTTTCTCAAGCCATTTTACTTGTTAGACTTAATCCCACAGAATAACTATTGCATGCACACAAAATATATGTAAACAAGCATGTCCATTTTAATATTGTTTGTAATGGGAATCTATCTCAAAGGTTTGGAATCCTTTAAAAAGTATGATACCTACATTTAACAAAATACTAAGTGAACAGTAAAAATAAGGCAGAAGTATTGGAATATGCATCTAATGAACAGAATGCTAAGAGATATTTCATGTGAAAATAGCAGAATCATAACCCTGCTTTACAGTGGAAAATTCCTCGTTGAACAAACCAAGACTGCTGGCCATTTCAGGATAGTGAGTTCAGTTTCCCAAATGAAAAAGCATATTATTATCTAAAACCCTTTTGTGTCATTTGTCTTTACAATGTATGCACACTACAAGAATAATAAATACATACTGATTAAAAATATCTGTAAAAGTCTTTTCAGAGTTGAGGCTGTTCTCAGAATTGGAAGAAAATACTACATTTGAAACATTTAAACTTCAGTTTATTGAGAGTCTGAAATATACCCAACACTCTCTCTTCAGATATATGGTGAATTAATTGCATTTGTATCCTTCATTCTTCACACCGCCCCATGTCTATGCCCTGCACCATATTACTTAACATTCTTTTCACTAAAATGCAGAGTTTAAGAGACATAGAAGAGTGTTAAATTGCCTCATTTGTTCCAGCAGAGGCCATCCTAAATTAGACAACAGCCAACTAATCCAATGAGTTGCAAGTAAGTGCAGTCAGGGTCAGCAGGCCAAGAAGTATCACAAATGAATAAGTGAGGGATTGGAGGTATGGCTCAGGGGTACAGTGCTTGCTCTTGCATGTGGAAGGCCCCAAGATTCATCTCCAGACTGGGGTGTGCAGAGAATGGAGGAAAAGAAAGAGGAGAAGTAAGGGAGGGAAGGAGGGAGGAAAAAGAAGGAAGAAAAGGAGGGAGGGAATGAACAAAACAAACAAAAGAACCACCAAAATAAACAAGTATTTATTAGCCCACATAAGCTTCAGAGATTGGTGAACTATAACAATTATTGTGGAGCATCACTGTGATTCTTTCCTGGCTTGTTTTTTGTTTTCTGTTTCGGTTTTTTTGGTGGTACTAGAGCTTGAACTCAAGGCTTCACGCTTGCTTGGCAGGCTCTCTACCACTTGAGCTACTCTGCCAGCCCTTTCCTGGCTTGTTTTGAAGCATAACTGATACAACATACATAAAGTCAGAGCAAACTAAAGGTGATTAAAGAATTTTTTTTCAGGAAGATGGCTTAAGTTCTTGGAATCAGAAACAAATGTGAGATAGAAGGAATAAATGCTAGTGTTCTGCAGTACAGGGGGATGGCTATAGTTCTCCATAAGCTAGTTCATATTTTATGAATATCTGGAAGACAGAAGCCAGAAGTCTCCAAACATAAAAAAATGATATGAAAAGAGAAATTCTAGTTACATTCATGTGATCAATGCATTCTGTAGGCCTGTACTGAAATACCACACTGTACCTAAATAATGTGTACAGTAAATACATATAAATAAAAAATAGAATTAATATACAATTATCTAAGCAAAGCACCTGTCCTGTTCTCATTTGGAACCCTAGATAATTTGTTAACTTTGTTTTTCTAAGGTTGTTATAGGGCAGTGATGTTTCAACAATAAAATCTAAAAACAACATGAATCAGAATTAACTTGAGTGCTTCAATTAATAAGCCACGATTTTGTTTCCACTCTGGATTAAGTGACCCAGCTGATTAGTTTGCACACTTAAATTTGACAACAATATGAGGACATAAGACAAAGATTCATCACTTACGAATTTTGTCTCCAAACAACAGAAAAGATTCTTACGAGAAGATATGTATAAGCATTTAAAGATATCTGCAGTTATTTTAGAAAGAGTTGCTGTAACTCTATATTGCTGAGTTCAGACACAGATACAGAAATTGGAAGAGTTAGGAAATTTCTAAGTGAGTAAAGACCAAATACAATCAGTAACTTAATCCAAAGTTTGTGCGAAAGGAACTTTGGTTTATGCCAATAACATTAATAATGGAACTTGAGTAAAAAAAGAACCCTGTTGAGGAGTGGGGTTCAGCTTGAGTGGGAGAGGGTACCTGGGTTTATAAAGGATTATATATATATATATATACACATATATATGTATACATATACACTATATATGTATACATATACACATAAGCAGAGAGAGAACATAATGAAACCCACCAAATATTGTTAGGAAGAGGGAGGGGTTTAAAGGAATATAACAGAGGCAGTGAGCTTGCTCATAATACACTGTATACATATATGGATTTTTACATGGAGCCCCTTGTACTCTTAATAAATCCTAAATAAAAAAATTCCTAAAAGATCCTTTGTGCCAATGAAGTATAACTAAGGAGGTAAATCATTGCTTTATCATTTATTTCAAAAAAGGATAACATATTATTAATAATGTCCTCAACAAGGTCACCGAAGATTTTTCCAACTATTTAGTAGAGAAAACTAATAAAATGAACATGGTTTCCAGCACCTCATTGTGCTATTTCATAATAGCAGACAGTATACTTCAAATAACTAATGTAAAAGAGCTAAAATTTCTGAGTCATTTATCTCTTGGAAATTCCCATAATAGTGATATTTTAGTTTTATAAATGCTTATTCATAAATTAATGGGGTAGTTCTTGATGACAAAATTAAGAAATTAAGGTAATATTAACCTTCAATCACATTAATATAACAATAAAGGAAACATAACATCTAAACTGTCAACTTCTAGTAGATGCTTTTAATCTAGTCTCTAATGTATTCAGCATATAGCATATTTATTATTATGTTTTATGTATCATTTGGAGTCTGTCTTACAAAAAATGAAAAATCTCTGAGATTCCAATAATCAAAGATGCTAGGTCTGTATAATGAGTCATAGTAGTTTGGAATATTTGGTCCTGTTTTGTTTCAGTTTGGTTTGGTTTGGTTTTTTTGGCAGTACTGGAACTTGAAATCAGGGCCTACACCTTGAGCCACTCCACCAGCCGTTTTTTGTGAAGTTTTTTTTCGAAATAGAGTCTCTGGAACTGCTTGCCCAGGCTGGTTTCGAACTGTGATCCTCCTGATCTCTGCCTCCTGAGTAGCTAGGATTACAGACGTGAGCCACCGGCACACAACGCTGGTCCTGTTTTTGAGAGGACAGAAATCCCTGGGTCTTTATTTTATTCTTCGGTTTTCTACTCTAGATGCCAATGTTGCACCTAACTTGTAGAAACCCTCAATTCATTCTACTAGGATTTGTAAATGATGTTTTCTTAATTAGATAAACAGAGGCACTCCTTTTTTAAAAATTCTGTTCCAAACTAGATACGCAACCAATGAGAAACACTTGCTAGGGAAAAGATATACTGGTGACAACACTGGTAATAAAGTCACAAACAATACAAGAAAAGGAGGTGGATAACAATCTCTACTTAGCACAAGCACAGTTTATCATCTAAACAGTCCAATCTTGTTACTCTAGCTTTCTGTGCTGTCTCTATGCTATGCCATCTTAATTTTATTAGAATCCTTGTAATTATGTTTTATATATATATATATATATAAATGAAGCCACTTTTTTACAACTCAAAGTTGCATTCTAACAGGTGTTATAAATATCAAGGTTTTTTAAATAGCATAATGCACCTGATAGCCAGCAATAGTGAAATCCTCAAGAATATAGAAAGTTAAAGTATTTGGTAGAAAAGTCATAATTTGTCAATATACATAATTTTCATTCATGAAGTCCTTTAAATCTATTCAGATTAGAAACTGTAAATCTTACAAATAGAGTAGTGGAAACTTCATTACCTAGAAAACAAGTTTTAATTCAAATTATACTACAAGCTAAACACATCTATGTTTTTTCTTAAATTTATTTTGCTTTCTTATATTAAAACATGTAAACAGAACTTCATATACCCTTAACTATTAAGAAAATATACTAATAATGAAGCAAATATTTTAAACAGTAACTATGGAACACATATTTTTACATGAAACTATAGTAAAGACTTTGACATAGTTAAGTGATGAAAATTGTTTCCTCTATCTGGAAATTCCTTTCATCTCGTCCAGTCATATGAAGTAAGCTTCATATATTACTAAGCTCTCTTCACTAAAATATGCTAAAAATGGCCTTTATCTCACTAGTGATGTAAGAGAAAAATTTACTACTTTACTTAGAATGATGTCAGCAAAATTACAGTTGAAACCTATTTTTCCCCACAACAAATATCAACTTTGTGAGCATATTGAATCTAATTTTCTTTCATTACAAGGAAGTTAGGTAAGGAGCCCATTATTCTTGTAAGGAAAATAATTTCAGGACTGTTTTCAGAATTATCACATGGCCAGGAATTGTGTGGGCCTGACAGTGGCTTTCATGACTGTCTATTACCATGACATTTGGCAGTATGCATGGTCTAAAATATGATGACTGATGGGCAGGTTAAAAAAAATAAAACTAGGCTGATAAAACTTTGGGTAATAAAAAGTTTTCTTGGTTTTCACATATTTTATTCTCCACATAATCTAGACTTAAGTCTAGATTTAATACATTCAGTATATTCAACAGAAAAAAATGCTCCTTGGCCAACATTCAGTATATGTACAAGTTTATATGTTAATAAAAGAGGCACACCTGGACTCTTAAATAGAACAACCACAATTATTGTTAATGATAGTAAATGAGCTCTGCAAATGAATCATTAGTAAGAACCCTAATGATCATTTGCTATAGCTCTATAGTATAAGGTTATTTTATTAATTGCTGACCGAGTTGTTTACAAAAACTTAACATTAATAAGGACTTTTTTTTTTCAATACTGGGGTTTGAACTCAGGGTACTACTTGAGCCACTCCACCACCCCTTTTTTGTGAAGGGCTTTTTTGAGACAGGGTCATGGGAAATATTTGCCTGGGCTGGCTTCTGTTGGCTATCCTCCTGATCTCTGCCTTCACAGAAGCTAGAATTACAGACATAAGCCATTGATACGCAGCTAATGAGGAAAAATTTAAATTAGTATTTTAATGTTAGATATACAACTGGGTCTTTTTACAATGCCATTATATCCTACTTATTAAGTTATATATGTATGTAGTATATATGTCTGTCTGGTTATATGTATGTATATTATACATTCAATCAGTAACTGGGTTTTTATAAATCTTTCCTGGAATACAGCACAAATTCATCTTTCCTTCTCCACTGTAATCTCAATTTCAACTTTGCATTCAGTAACTCATAGTAACTCCTTTCCCATTGCATGTTTTCTGTGTGTCAATATTTTCCCCATTATTCACTCAGAACTATCCATTGAAGCAGTACTTTGTAAATAATAACTCGTTCTTTACATGGTTTTATAGATGTTAAGTATCTATAAAAATCACCTGGCAAAGTAATCAGGAAACAGTAAGCACTCCACAAATGTTATCTATCATCACCAATCATCATTATCCCCATTATACTACATCTAACAAATGGAAAGACTGGAGAGCTGAGAGACTAAGTTTTCCAAGGTCAAACAAGATTTAAACCAAGATCTGCCAGATTCCAACACTCCTGTTCTAAATGACTATCATACCATGCTATTTTACTTTTTATTTCCTTTAATAACTCAACAGATACACTTAATGCAACTAGTATTTACTAAATATGGTAAAAACATGCAATTAATGCATTCTTTACTTCAAGGATCTATACTTCTCAGAACTGTCTCCAGACTCTTTTTTTTATTTGTCTCCCTAACTTTCATAAACGTATACACAATTACGTTTGCAAATATAGAAGTTATTCCTATTTGACTTTTCTGCTTCATGTCTCATACCCTTTTAAAACAGTACATATACATCTGGTTTTATTACTTATTTAAACATATAAAATTTTATAATATTTGTTTTTAAACAACATTTAAATTCCTCTTTTTCCTGAGCTCATACTCCAGTTCCTCCTCTTTCTTCACATTTTTCTTCCCTAACTCAAGTAATACATGTGGCTATGGGTATGACTAGTTTATTTAATGGATTATTTTCAGGGAAAAGATTAATGGGTTTTATCTCTTAATATTATTTACTTTTTATAGTGATATAATATTAATGTTTTAATTGTCTAGTAATTTATAAATAGAATGTTCAAAATAAATTTTAAGTGTACTTTGTAAGGCATGTTAATATACTTTAAAGCACTTATATATACTGGAGAAAGTAATATGAGTAGTAATTTCTACTCTCAGATCACCAAATTACGTTAACATGTCTTGATGTGTGTGTGTGTGCATGTGTATGTTTACCTGTCATTTTTTCAGTATTTTGATTGTCTTGAGACTAGTATGCTTGCTAGTTTTAAAATATTTACTTCACAACTCTCAATCCCCTGCTGGGTGCATTCTGAAGACCTAATCAATGTTAAAATCAGATATAATAAACTTGTAAGTTATCTAAGTCAACACTACTTTTGTTCATTGGCTTTTGGACCAATTATACAAGTCATCCTTATTTCTATGGCAACTGAGGCTTTCAATACTTGTGGGTGAGTAGATTTTTTTCTTTTCATTTTCTGTAAGTGTTTTTTGCAATTCTTATTCTTGACTTTCATTCTGTTAAGTATGGAAAAAGTACTCATATTACTTTATTTCAAAATCACTATCAAAAAGGATACAACATAAAAGCCTTTAAAATCATGGAATTTTAATAAAATTTACAAACATTTATATCAGTGCTACAGGAACTGAGTCATTTTCTTCAAGTACAGAGTTGCATTACTTAGAAAGAGAAGAAAATTTAGAGCACAGTATTCAAATCCTCAGGAATTTTTCATGATAATTTTAAAATTCTTCAAACTCCTTGCCATTAGTAGCTTTTTAGAAAAGGAAATAGCCATAACCAAGAGTATGTAGGAAAACTGTGATCATCTCTTAACTCTAAAACCACAACACCCTTACACAGGGACAACTGATGTACATGTGAGATGAAAAAAATATGTACCGAGCACTACTATTTGACAAACACTATTCCAGCTGCCAGAGAATTTTAAAAACACAATTCTTCTTATCAAGGTAGTGGAAACCTATTAGAAAAGATTGATCATGAAAAATAATTTTATAATATCATAAAATATGTTTATAATATCATAAAATGTGGATCATAAGATGTTTGCTAAATTTGGGGGGTTAAAGGGAGAGTCAACTGACTAATTTTAGGATAGAGTAGTTTGGAGATAAGGAAGAAGACAAAGATGGATGTAAAATCTGCCTCCCTTTGAATTATACAAGATGGGCAGGTGATTTCAAAAACACTTTTTTAATAGATAAAATGAAAAAATAAATAATGCTTTTTCTTGTAGTATTCTATCACAGCTAATGTGACCACACACTTCATCAGTTATTAATGAGCACCTGAGTCAACAGGTATAATCTGGGACTGTCCTGTGCAAACTCAGACTCCTGGTCACCATGGCTACTGTCTTGAAAAAAAAAAAGACAATGTGGTATAGAAAAGACCTGCAAATTAAAATAGCATTATATTTCTCTTCAAAAGTTGTTCTTTCCTCCCCATCTTCCATAGTAGTTAAAATTACCTCTTACCCAATCTATTGTAATTTTCAACTTCTCCATTGATTCTCCTTCACATTTCATACTCCAGAAACTTAATAATATATCCCCAAACCCAGCATACTTTTCTTTCACTTTTGAACTTTTCTATATCTTATTATATCATTTACCTGAAATTTCTGTTTCTTCTCTTTATGAAGATCTTCAAATGCCTAAGTTCATTTAATGTCTCTTATTGCTTTCCTTTGATACTCACAAACAAGATTATATTACCTAGTATTTGTTTCCCTGTAAATTTTATTTACTTCTGCATTCATTGTACTCTATTGAATTTGTTCATTTGTGTGTTATTTCTTTACTTGATTGTCAGCTGTGAATACAGGGAGAACAAAGCATGCCCTGGTCTTCACTGCATTCCCAAACTATGGGCTAGGAATTAGCACAAAGCCGAGTATTGATATGTGTCTGGAATTTTATTAAATGTCAAAACAAAGAGGTATGCATAGTATGATGTGACTCACTTGCCAATCAACAATAGACAAGCTCAATTCAGAAAGCCTTCAGATATTTCTTATTTTGCAGACCTTTTTTATCCAATAGAAATCTCCACAGAACAATAGCATTTAGATTATTTTTTCATAGCTACAAACAAAAGTGCAGATCATTTACAATTCTTGATTTTCAACCTAATCATTGTGTAATAGAAACACCTTATTTGCCACCTGACCCCCACGCAAATACATTGAACATAAAACTCTTCATCCCTAATTGGGGGAGTGGATTAAAGCTTATGAGACTGGACACAAGCAAGGTGAGATGCAGTTAATTGCTTTTACCTGTAGGCTGAGATAGGCACAGTCCCCAGCCATGAAACAGGGAAAGGCAGAACAGCTGCATCTCCTAAGTTGCATTCAGAGAAGCAGCAATGCTGGTTTCTCCTATTGCAATGTCACGCCCCTGCCCTGCTCTGCCCTGTTTGCTGCTGTTTATAGGAGAGGAAAAGGGACTTTTGCTTTTTGCTTTTGGCTTTTACTTTGGGCTTTGGAGGGTTTTTTGGGCTTTGGCTTTTGCTTTGGGCTTTTTGTTGTGGGAAGCTTTTGGAAGGGGAAAAAGTTACTGAAGGGAAAAGAATTGCTAAAGGGCAATTGCTGAAGGGAAAAGTATGGCTAAAGAGGGGTTGATAGAAAGTCTGCAACAAGAAAAGAAAGCCAAAGAAAGAACTTTAACATAGGCTTTAGAAGTTAAAGAAAAGCCAAAGAGAACATGGGACAGTGCAAGATAGAGGACCAAGACTTTGCAAGTCTAAGCACCAAGGCTTTAAGAAAGCTAAAGATAGAATGATAGAATGCTAAAGAAAAGCTACAAGCCTGGGGGCAAAATAAGAGTGCTTAGGCTAAAGATAAGCTAAGAGAAAAGATAGAACAGTGTGAATCTCAGGAAAGAGGTTTTAAAGAGCTGCAAGGGGTAAGGCCTTAAAGAATATAGAGAAGAGAAGCAATGAGGATTGGGTGTCTCCACCCAAACACCCAACATACCTGACACCACTGTCTATCTGTCTGTCTATCCTGTGTCTTTTCTGAATATCCAGTCTCCCCCCAGTTAAGCGCAGTTAGGTCCAGTAATAACCAAGGAGTGAGAGAGAAAACCTTGCTCCAGCAAGGTAAAGAGCACGAGAAACAGCGCCACCTTCACCCTAAGACTAGCAATTCAAGTTGGCCAGTGGTAGGGATAAGTTTGGAGAGCAATACAGAGAAGAGGAAAGCTCTTTCAATATAATGTGTGTCAAATTCATGTCATAATTACTTCAAAATGCAAGGCAGAGTGACAATGAATCAATTACATGTTTCTTATTTGCTTAGAATTTTAAAAATCCTACCTATTCCTTTCTCTTTCACTCTTCTCTCAATTCAAGTTGCCTTGGGTAGATTAATTATACCAAGTTTAAAATATATTTTGAAATACTCGGAGAAAGGGTACAGTGTGTATACAAGTTATTGTAATTTAACTTTTGAAAAAACAAAAACTTGTCTAAGACTGGAGAGTAGTTCAGTGGTACAGCATTTGCTTAGAATGCACAAAATACTGAGTTTAACACCCAGCACTCTCAAAAAACCAATTTGCTCTCCAAAACACAAAGTTAAATTCTCTGTGAGGCAAATAGGTTTCATATCTATTATATACATTATGGAAAATTCTTTGGCATTAGAGGAATGATGTCACAAATAACTAAGGCTAAAGAGTTGATTGTTTTTCTTATTCTTTGCCAAACCTATAGGCATTCTCCACACTCTCTGTAACTGAAAATAATTTGCAGCAAATGTTCCCTCAACATGTTTATGGAAGCAATTTCCATCACCCTCAGCTGATCACTGGAGCCACCAACAGTCCCAAAACATCAGTAGTTTCTCTGTTCTTAGATTAAAAACTAAATGAAAGGCAGAAAGTCACCTTTACTTCCATATCTTGAAAAGTGTAGAAAACTAAAAGTCACGTGCCTTACTGTTCTCTTAACAAAAACAAATGAAAACCATCAAACTAAATTTATATATCTACAGACCACAAACTTTGTAGTTTTAAAGATGCAATTATTTATTGGTAATCTGAATGCACAGCACACTAAGTAGTTCATAGGATATGGTCTCAATGTTACAAAGGGACTATATCATAGCATGGACAGACTGTCTCTAAATGGCAGAATCACAGATTTTCCTACTTCCTTTCATTTCAGTAATTTCCCAATGTCCTAATGCAAAATACAGTGGAATACATTACTGACAGCCATCCAGGAGGGGGAGGTGGAAGTTCAGGATTGCCATTCCAGTGAGAGGATGGTTCCGTAGGCCTTGAGCACACACCCTATCTTCCACCCATCTTAACTACCACCTTGCCCAGTGACAGGGCACCTTCAGGTTACCTATTGGCAAATGTTGTGGGGATGTGAGGACCTGTTCCCAAACACTCCTTGCATCTGCCTTCCTTTCTCTTCCCATCTAATCCCACTCCTTCCTGGATCCTAGAACACAGGTCTTACACATAGTCTTATAGGAATTCTAGACAATCTGTTTTAGGGGGTCTATACACACCTTTTCTCTCTTTTAATTAAGTAGCCAGAAGAAGGGGTAGTAGGTGCTGGCAGGTAGAATACAGACTCATCCACTTATTAGTAAGAATGACATGTTAAATACTGAGTATCTTAGTTCTCTGATCTAGCTGGTCATTCCCATCTATCAGGCATTCTCTGACCACTCTGGGATTCCCAATACTGGTGTGTGTGTGTGTGTGTGTGTGTGTGTGTACATGGATGCACATCTTTCTGCAATAGCCACTCTTCCAGAGATTACTTCTTTCTTTCTTAAAGTCAAGGCAGCCCCTGAGGAGCTGTGAGAACTCACCCAGGCTCTCAGGGTCCTAAACCAATTTTTCCCCATCAGCCTGCCTTCTTTGTCTGTGCCTACTCTTTGGGAAGGCATGCATCCATGTATCCATATGGATAAGCTATATTCCCTAATATCCACTAATATCCCAATACAGCACTGCAGTTTATAAACCTGCATAGTACAATTCAGAGCCCCATATGAACTGAGCAAATGCCTAAGCACATGATAAATATGAATCAATCAATGGGGGGATGGAAAATGACTTCACCTGAAAATGAATGTGGCAATCTGTCAAGATATGAGAAGTTATACCCATTCTCATCAAACAGGCTGAAGATTCTGACCACAAAAATACAGCCCTCTGCATGCCCTCTACTATCTTCTGTGAAGATGCCTAGGTACATTCTGAGGGTAGCAGACTGTGGGTACCTCCCCAAGGTGCCAAGGAGCTCACATGTGCATGCCAGGTATGCCAGGGCCAGAGCACACCACACTGGCTACAGGTTCTGCTCACCTTCAGTCATGTCAGTACTGGAGAAGATGAGGGGTGGTAGAGTCTAGTGGGGAAAGCTCTCCAGGTTGGTCTTCAGAAAGAGAAAGTGCTTAACAGTCTCAACTTTGGGCATGGGAGGATTGGTTCTGTGATGATGGGGCTATTCAGGGAAGCAAAGAAACCTTCCCGTGGGTTGGCAACACATATAGATGGTGGTTAGTCAGGCCAGGGCTGGCCAGGCTTCATGCTTATCCTCACAGTTAGCCAGCAGCATTTCCTCTTGGACTCAGTGGTCTTCTTCTATGGCAGGTACTTTCTGAAAATGAAGCTAGCCAGGTGGTTCTTGGTAGAGAACAGGGTTCCATTTCTCTCACATGCCAGCAATCCCACACTTTCTACCTGCTCCAGCAATCTCTTTTCCTTCTGGGCCAGAAGGAGAATGCTGGAGTTGCCACCTCTAAGCAGAGGCTTCTTCTTGTTCTTCCCCTTGGCCTGGGACTCCTTGGTATCTGGTGATGTTTACATGCTTTCCCTTGGGGCTCTGCATGTTGCTGAGGGTGGGAAAGGGGTATTCAGATATCATAATCTGCTTTACCCCGTACACAAAGATATTCTATAGAAAATTGTAAATAAACTAATGAAAATTCAAAGTTTATATTGTATTAGACCTCTTAAAAGATTGTTTGGAAGTTAAAGAGTTAGAAAAGTTGCCCCTGGACAAAATGAAATTGAAAAATGAAAGTCATATTTAAAAGGCAGCTTAACACTCATATTAAACTATTGATCATATGAGATATTCGGGGGTCACATACTTTATGAATCATCAATTTCTTCATTTATTTTTTAAGTTATAGGACATTCCAATAAAAAGGAAATATATGTTCATGAACAATTGTAAAACTAAGTAAATAACAGGACACATTTCAGTTGTCTCTCCATAGTTCTAGATAAAGTAAATAAAAACTGAAGAAAAAAAACATGCACCAACTAGTAAGTAGATATGTAAATTGTGGTAATCCACCCATCCATTAGAATTCTATTAAGCAATAAAAATGAATGAATTATCAGTATATATAACAACATGAGTGAAACTCATAGAGAATGTGGGAGATATTCAAAGGAATAGTGAATAAATATTTTCAAAATATGGTAAAAAATTTCAGCCTACAGATCCAAAAAGTTCAGTTTATCGAAAGTAGGTTAACATTATGTAGACCATGTAAGTCATAAGCATGCTCAGTATAAAGACAAAAAAACCCTTAAAAGTTTCCAAATTAAAATTACACATTGTACACATGGTTGCCTATATAACAAGACCAAAGATAACAAGTATAGAAACTTCTCATTATATACAAAACTGATATAAAGACAATGATTATCAATGTTAAAATACTAAAGGAAAAAAATAAAACACTTTAGCTTAAGTTATGTATCCATGTAGATGTACCCAAATTCAGTAAATGTGTACTACTGGACTTAAAAACACAGATAGACCCCAACACAGTGGTGGTGGGAGACATCAATACTTCTCTATCACCAACAGATAGGTTATCCAGACAAAAAATCAATAAACTCTAGAACTGAATGACACCATAGGTCAAATGGACCTTACAGATGTCTACAGAGTATTCCATCCTATAACAGCACAATATATATTCTTCTCTGCTGCCCATGAAACTTTCTCCAAAATATACCATATTTTAGGTCACAAACCAAGTCTTAACAAATGTACAGAAATTGAAATAACCCTCTGCATGCTGTCTGACCCCAACACAATAAAATGAGAACTCAACAACCAAGAAACAGCACAAAATACTCAAACACTTGGAGACTGAACAATGCATTTCTCCAGGATCAGTGAGTCATCAAAGAAATAAGGAAGAAAATAAAACACTTCCTGGAATTTAATGAGAATGAAAGCACAACCTTTCAGAAACTATGGGACACAGCAAAGGCAGTCCTAAGGGGAAAGTTTATAGCCATGAGTGCATATATTAAAAACACAGAAAGGTCTCAAAATGACCTAATGATGCTTCTCAAACTCCTAGAAAAACGAAAACAAGGTAAATCCAAAACTAGCAAAAGGAGAGAAATAATTTTTAAAAAGGGCTGAAATCAATGAAACAGAGACTGAAAAATCCATACAAAGAATCAATAAACACAATGCTGGTTCTTTGAAAAGACAAATAAGATCGACAAACCCCTGGCAAGTTTGACTAAAAGAAGAGGGAAAATACCCAAATTAATGAAATTAGAAATGAACAAGGGCAGATAATAACAAACTCCAAGAAAATCCTGGGAATCATTAAGGACTACTTTGAAAACCTAGATTCAAACAAATTGCAAAATCTCAAAGTAATGGACAAATTTCTAGATACATATGACCATCCAAAATTGAACCAAGAGGATATTAATCAACTAAACAGATGTATAACAAGCAATGAAATTGAAGCAGTGATAGAGTCTCACAAAAAGGAAAATCCAGGACCTAGCAGATTCACTGTTGAATTCTACCAGACCTTTAAAGAACAACTAATACCAACATTCCTCAATCTCTTCCATAAAATGGAAAAGGAAGGCACCCCAAAATTGTTCTATGAAGCCAGTATTATACTCATCACAAACCAGACAAAGACACAACAAAAAAGAGAATTACAGGCCAATCTCTTCAATGAACGTAGATGCAAAAATCCTAGCAAAACATTGGCAAACTGAATTCAACAGCATATCAGTAAGATCATACACCATGATCAAGTTGGCTTCATCCCAGGGATGCAGGGATAGTTCCACATTTGCACATCATTAAATGTAGTACAGCATATTAACAGAAGCAAAGCCAAAAATCACATGATCATCTCAATAGATGCATAAAAAGCCTTTGAGAAAATTTAACATCCCTTCATGACAAAAGCAAACTAGAAATAGAAGGAATGTACTTCAACTTAATAAAGGCTATATGTGACTAGCCTATAGCCAACATCATACTAAATGGGGAAAAACTGAGACCATTTCCTCTAAAGTCAGGAATGAGACAAGGGTGTCCATGCTCTCCAATATTATTAAACATAGTCTTGGAATTCCTACTCAGAAAAATAAGGCAGGAGGAAGAAATAAAAAGGATACAAATGGAAAGGAAGAAGTCAAACTATCCTTATTTGCAGATGACGTGATCTTATACAAAAAAGACCTGAGAACATCCACCAAAAAACTCCTAGATACCACAAACAACTTCAGCAAAGTAGAACACAAAATCAATTTACAAAAATCAGTAATCCTTCTACACCCCAACAACAAACAGAGAAAGAATATAGGAAAATAATTACGTGTACAATAGCCTCAAAAATAAAATAAAATACCTAGGAATAAACTTAACAAAGGATGCAAAAGACCTCTACAAGAAAACTAAAACATTGAAGAAAGAAATCAAAGAAAACTACAGAAGATTCTGAAAAGATCTCTCATGCTTATGGATTGATAAAATCAACATTGCGAAAATGATTATTATTACCAAAATCAATCTACCTGTTCAATACTATTTACATCAACATTTTAATGACATTCATCAGAGAGATTGAAAAATAAACCCTAAATTTCATTTGGAAGCACAAAAGACCACAAGTAGTCAAGGCAATACTGAGCAAAAAGAGGAATACTGGAGGTATCACAATACCTGACTTCAAATTATACTACAGAACCATAGCAATAAAAACAGCATGGTTCTGGCATAAAAATAGATATGATAAATGGAACAGAATATAAGATCCAGCTATGAATCCACAATGCTGGGCCTACATGATTTTTGACAAAGGAACCCAAAACATACAATAGAGAAAAGACAGCTTCTTCAACAAATGTTTCTGGGAAACTAGATATGCATACAAAAACTAAAACTATACCCAGATCTCTTACCCTGTACAAGTACCAACTCAAAATGGATTAAGGACCTTAATATAAGACTTGGAACTTTTGTAGCTAGTGCAGGAAAGAACAGAGACTACACTGAAATCAATACCATAGACAATGACTTCTTTAAAAAACCTCAAATGACTCAGCAACTAAGAGAAATGATTGACAAATGAGACTACATGATATTAAAAATTTTCTGCACAACAAAAGAAATGGTCATCAAATTGAAGATGAGAGAAAATATTTGACTTCTGACAAGGGATGAATAATCAAATTATACAAGGATCTCAATAAATTAAAGCTCCCCAAAATCAATCACCCAATGAAGAAATGGGCAAATGAACTAAGCAGAGCTTTTTCAAAGGAAAAAGCCCAAATTACAAAAAAAATACAAAGAAATGTTCAACATCCCTGGCCATAAAAGAAATGCAAGTCAAAACCACATTAAAATATCACCTCACTCCAGGTAAAATGGCTATCATCAAGAACACAAATGATGAAGATGTGGGAAAAGGAGCCATTATGCACTGATGATGGGAATGTAAATTAGTACAACCACTATGGAAAACAGTATGGAGTCTCCTCAAAAACTAAAAATAGAACAGCCATGATCCAGCAATTCCACACCTGGGTATATATCTAAAGAAATGTAAGTGAGATTATATAAAGGCACCTGCACACCCATGTTTATTGTGACATTATTCACAATAGCAAAGCTATGGATATAGCCAAGATGCCTCACACTGGTGAATGGATTAAGAAAATGTGGTATTTATATAAATGAAGTTTTATTCAGTAACAAAAAGAATGAAATTCTTCCATTTTAGATAAATGGATGGAACTGAAGAACATTATCTTAAATGAAGTGAGCCAGGTTCAGAAGGCCAAAAGTCTCATATTCTCTCTCAGATGTAGAAATAGACCTAATACAAATACAGAAATATTATTTAAAACAGATCATGCTAAGGGGAGGTCACATATAAAAGATGAACTGTAAAAGAAGGAAGTCATGAAGGTGAATATGGTTGATACACTCTCTAAACAAGAATGAATATAGAATTTTTAAAGCTGTTGAAATCACCATAAGAAGAGGACTAAGACAGAAAGAAGAAAATAGAGATGAACCAATTTGGGTTATAATACATATATTCATGGAAATGTCCCAAGGAAACTCTCTGTATCTTAAACAAATAAAAATGTCATTTTATTTTTCTTCTATAAAATCGCAAAACAGGAAGGTGTTACAGGTCCTGTATGGGGATTTTGGTACCAGTGAGAGGGGTGAGGCTATGGAGAAAGGTTGTAGGAGTGCGAATATAGTGCAAATACTGTGTACACATGTGTGTAAATGGAAAATGATACCTGTTGAAAGTACTCCAGAAATGGGAGAGGAAGGGATAAAGGAGAATGATGGAAGGGGGTGAATTCAACTATGACATATTTGATAAATTGTAAGAACTTTTATAAATGTCACAGTGTACCCCCACCCAGCACAACAATAAAATAAATAATATGTATCCAGTGAAGGTGTCCTTCAAAAATGAATACATTATTATATTTTTAAAATTCTGATAGAATTTATTACTGGGAGAATATAAGATATGCTAAGTTCATCGGGGTGATGATTCCTAATAGAAATTCATCTATAGGAAGGAATGAAATTGTCAGAAATGGTATAAAGATAAATAATCAGAGATTGTCTATAAAATGTTTACATTGTAGGAATGAGGTATCATATTTATATACCCAAGACTCCTTTTGGTGGTTCTAATTTCTACATCATTTCTATGGTATGTTCTTTAGTCTAGGACTGTCACTTGGAGAAACTTTTGAAAACTGATTGACGAAGGCTATACTAATTTATTCAAAGTCTCCAGGATTCTACAATTACTAATTCCTTTGACTGAATGTTGATAGATAAAATCAGATGTTTCAATTTATTATCTGTATGATTATTATCATTATTACCATTATTATAACCAGGATCTACCAAGAATTACCAAAATTTTTTACAACTTTGATTTCATTAACTTTTTAAGATGTCCTACATGTTTAAAGCAATATTGAAAAGGTCCAAATTATATTTATGATATTCCTATGGAAATTTAAAATTATCTATAAGACATTTTTCAATGTCAGTATTCTATTATAAATGAAATTAAGAATGCACATAAAGTGCTATTAGCATATATTAAAATGTACTGCTCATAATCAGATTACAGATTTTATAACATTATTGCACAATTTCAGCAAATATTTTCTTCAGTTAGAAAATTTCTGTATGTATTAGTGATATATTTCTGAAGAAAAATCTAACTTAAACAGACTGACAAGTCTGTAAGCTCACCATAAAGAGAAATAAAGGTCTTGAATGTGACTCTTACTGTGAATCTGATTGTGAAAAAGTGTCCTAAATTTTAACATCAAATTACCAAGTGGTTATATTCAAATTAAAAATAAGCATTTTTCCTCTATTATCATTTGTGTGGTTCCCCCTGTCTCTTTTTTAAATGTTGAAATAATTTTCTTAAATTTTTTCTACACAGACCTGATATTCACAGTAATTTTATAATCCTATTCTTCTCTAAGTGTATTAAAATTTAATGTAGTCTAGCAATTCTAGCAAAAACATAATCTACATAAAACATGAGGCAGCATAAAGCAGTTATTCAGAAAGGATTCAGGCTTTTGGTGTCAGTGCTTGCAATTTAAATCTGTGCTATGAAAACACAAGCACATGCACACATTTATAACACACAGATAAGGAAAGTTTCATTGTTTAATGGTGGATCAGACAAACATCTTTCTTCTATCTAAGTATATTCAGCTATTTAAATATCAGATACATAGCAGTGTATCATGAGAGAGCTTGCTAAACCTGACATTACTGAGACTCATTCTGGGTGGGATCATTAAGTATCACAAAGTGTGTTATTCAAGTGTTTCATATCAAAGGTAACATAGTGTGATAATGATTTTTGTATTATTAAATGTGATTCAAATTAATTTAGCCATAACATTCATCTACAAGAACTTTGCAATGTGCTATATTAGTACAATTATGATCAGGCACTCTCACCTGTCTACAATTTCATGTGGAAGAGAGGATGCTGACATTGGAGAATCCAAACTTTTATTTTTAGTTCTAGAATATGAAGAAGCAAAGAGAGTGAAAAGCAGGAGGGGACAAAACATTTCTTGAGGATAAGAGACCATTCAACTCCTTTTAGGGACTAATGAATCATATAATCCCATAAATAGAATAGAGACAGTTAAATAAAAAAGCTTATGCATATGTCTGTAACATAAGAAAAACTTCCAGACTGAGAAAAATAAGCATAAGCTCAAAGTCATACTTAGCTTACTCAATTGAGTTTTTTTATTTTATTGTTTGAATGGTTCATCAGTTGGTTGAAAATGTTAGTAGATGTTATTTATTAGTTTGTCTTAAAGTAAAACAATTATTGGCATGGGAAATCCATAATTTTTATAAATATAACTTTCTTATAAACTTTTTATGCATATAATAAACCTAATTCTTAGCTATTATGAAATGGAATGAGTCAACAACAAAGATTTGCTTACATTTCTCATTTCATTCCCGACTGAATTTCCCAAATTCAGAAATATTTAGGTAGAAAAGAAAATCAATGCTTGCTGTATAATCTATTTGGCTCTCCAGCTCAACTCACTGCCAAAAACAAGTGTCACTCCACTGCTCAGGAGTTAAGGGGTTCACAAATCAGGAAGTGATTATTCTTGTATAACAGTAGAACTCCTTGCAAAGCTGTGTTCAACATTTTGGATCCATTATTCAGCTGAGACATGCTAATTCAAATTCTCTAATTTTCTTATTTCCTATAAACTCTTCAGTGAGTCTCTATATAGAGTGAGTTGGATACTATTTCCTTATCATCTGCTGCTTCATGGATATCCTTGAACAAGACTAGAAGAAGACATTTATACTTGCCTAAGTGGTAACAAAATACTTAGGAAGTTTCACCAAAGCCTGTATTTCTATAAAATTTGTAACATTCATCTGTAGAGAAATAGCTCACTACAATACAAAGCCAATCATTACAATTTGAAGAAAAAAACACCATGTCAAAGTGGAGTTTCAGCCTGAAATGAAAAATGACACCATTGAGGTTTGACAGCAATGACCATTTCTTTTAAAAGTCTCAAGAGCACCTCCCTGGTGAGAACCCATGCTGATATCCTGTATCAGCTCACCTTGTACAAGTGGATAGAATGTGCACACACAGCAGAAGCCCTTTTTATTGTAAATTTCTTCATTTCGGAGATTGACTCACCATAGTCTTATTTCCTATGAGTCCCAAAGGATGGCAGTCATGCAGTGTTGTTTAAGCAAACTCATTACTGTGGAAGCAGCGCCATGTAAACCTTCCATCTAAAACAATAGATTACTTAGTATAAGCATGCTTCTTTAAACAAGCGCTGTGAACTAAGGATAAGTTGTACTTAGAGCCAGAATCTTGGATTTCTTCTGAAGACTGTTAATATGGGCAATAAGTCAGGCATTTTTTGTATACATGATTTTAAGTGCTCACTGTGTGATAACTACTTTGATAAGTGATTTACATGTACAACTTCATAGTAGGTTCCAGAACAGAAGCAGCACACAGAGTCTTTCTAACTCTAAATTCTGGGCTCTTTTTAGCTCAGAGTTTCTAACTCAAAAATCAGTAAGACTTTAGCTTCTATGTAATCTGGAAATTTAGTCCCATTCCAAATTCTAGGATTCTTCCTTCTAATTATTGGAAATTTAGGAAGCATGGTACTTTAACAATAGCTCATGTAGGTAGTTTTAGAAAATAGTAGACCATTGGTGAATATGACATTGATGTTTAGTGCCTGGACATGGCCAACAGGTATCTAACAAATGGGAAAATTCTGTTGTTTTAGCACAGAAAATATATGCTTCTGCATCTTCCAAAACATGATTCTATACACTTAAGCTCAGGTGGGACTCAAATTTCCTACAATTGATTCTTGCCTCTTTCATTTGTTAACTATATGAATTTCAGTAAGTTTCTTGACCATTCTAAGCTATAGCTCCACACCTACAAAATGGTGTGTGAAATAAAAATTGCACTAATGAAGTTGAACAGGAAGACTTTATGAAAGGATATTGCAATAGCAGAAATAAACTAAATACCTCAGAAAAAGAAAAGGTGTTTTCCGTTTTTAAAAACCTTGGAGATGAGCAACAGTAAAAGTACCGGAAGACTCTGGGAGAGACTGGTAAAAGTGATTAGTCCATCTCAGTTTGCTAGCTGGCATTTAAGGACTAGGTTCCAGGGGCTCCAGAAATTCTTTTTGGGTTGTCAAACTAGCAAAAGGCTGAGAAATTTACATCTCAAAAGGAAAGAAAGAAAATCTATAATATCACATTTTTAAATATGAAAATTAGAAAAGGAGCTTAAAGACCTAGAGTAAGAAAGACACTTGTTTACAGCCAGCTTAGACAGAGGGAAAAGTTAAGATGCTCAGACTATAATAACAGTAGCTTCCTTGGCTATGAGGACGAAGGGTGGTTACTCAATATTTACTAACGGATATTCATCGTTATTGTGCCCAACCCTCTGATTTCTCCTGCTCCTGCCTTTGCCAGAAATCAGTTTTGGACACTTCACTGAGTTCTGAATCCTCATCGTCTACACAGGTCATTTTCCCATCATCTTCTCTGGTCACTCCTGATATCATCCAGACCGAAGATTTGTAAATGTGGTGCCTTTAGTGTCTCGGTATTTTTTTTCACACCAAACCTAAACTAAATAATATATTGAACAGTTCTATTTATTTATCAATTATGTTCAAACTACTTAATAATGATTTGGTGCTAATATTTAGTTACTATGTGAAAAAATGATAGAAATAAACTTAAACTTTCCATCTATAACCACAATTACTTGCTAGTGAAATGTGTGTACTTGTTTTAATCTGCCAGCTTCTTAGACCTTGGAGTCACAATGGACAGCATATAATTGATTCTACCTTCTTTTCTTGTTTTGCATGAATTTTTAGTGATACTTGATTTTTTATCTTGATTACTGAATACCTAACTTTGCAAGCATACAATTTCATCATAAGGTATTTAGTACAATCTAAGGATGAAAAATATATTGAGCTCGTAGTGAACACTATGTCCTGTAGATAATACTTATTTATCTCAAATTTTTAAAATACTGTTTAAGATCATGTGAGTTCACTACAGCACCCCAAAGCACTTAGGCATTTTTGGAACTGTTGCCATGCATGTGCCAAAGGCATCTGAGAATGACCTCTAAATCTTTCTTCCAAACCTTTCACAATCAATCAGTACTGAAAATCTATCTACCCTGCCATTTTCATGTCCCACGTATTTTTTCCTCTCTAAATCTACAGCCACTCTATTCCTTTATTCTCTTTAAGCTGGACGTATATACAAAAAATCATATATGTATTCATGTGCACATTTAACTTATAAGTCTAGCTTCTACGTATGAGGAAAACGTGAACTTTGACTTTTGGAGCCTGGCTGACTTTGCTTAATATGATGTTCTTCAGTTCCATTCATTTACCTGCAAAACACCATAATTTCATTCTTCTTTATGGCTGAATAAAACTCTGTTATGTATATATACCACATCTACTTAATCCATTCACCATTTGCGGGGCATCTGGGCTGTTCACTATTGTGAGTAGTGCTGCAATAAATATGGGTGCACAAGTCAGAGAATTCTTATTGTGTCTCACTTCTCTGTTAATAATGCTTAAGTGAACTTTTCAAAAATCTATGCAGTATTTGGCTAAATAGCTAGCACTTATTAGAATTTCATCACTATTTATTGAATTGATGAAACAACATGAGTAATACATGTCAATTTTTCTAATAGAGAAATGTTCTGCAAAAGTCACTCTATCTCCCTATCAACAAACTAAACTAGAATGAAGGTGCCTTCAGTCAGCTATGGAGAAAGTTATACTGATACATTTCACAGAAACCTATAAACTTGTAAAATGGTGCATACTTTAAAAGGAAACCTCTATTACATAGCAGTTCACAATTCAAGCTTGACCCCTGTTCTCACTTCATCATGTCCTATCTATGCCAGCAAGAAAGCAATCCATTCTAGTATTTTTACAATAGATCACCCATGCTCTGTGTACCCGGCTAAAGAACCCCATAATCCATTGAAAAAATACCCTAATCTACCAGGATGGGAATCCTAGTAGGAGCATCTGGGAACCAGTGTTCCTGTGTTACAGTCTTTGGAAGACTAGAAAAAATTAGAAATTTGACAAATCAGAAACCTAAGGAAACATAGGAAAAGAGCTTTCAGAGGATGCAAGAGACAGCAACAAACCATTCTAACTAAACCTGAATCCAGTAAAGTTCAGAAAATCACTGGGTGCTTTAAAGGATTTCTGCCCTCTGAACCCAACTAGGAAACTGTGAAACACTCTTCCTTCTTTACTTCTAAGAACTGGATATCTTGAAAGACATGATCCTACCATCAAAAAGGCTACATGTTTGATGATCTGAAACTCCCAATACTACCATCTTGGGAAATCAATGAAGTTTAAGATGTTTATCTCAGAGGAGAGTTCAGTGATCTCCCTTCCAGTCTTCCCTGCATGAGAAAAGAAGAATGAGCTTTGTGAAGCTTCTATGGAATCAGTGTTGGAAGTTTACCTGAGTACCTCTCATTCTCAACCTCTTGAACTCTTTACAAGGTTCCTAGTGAATACACAATTTGTATTATTACAGAAGACATCAGAGTGTTTAAGTGAAAAACTACCTTCTGCATATAATTACATAGATCAGAAGTCTAATTAGTGACTTTGGTCCTCAAAAGTCTGTCAAACTGATGGATTTCCTATTTATCAATGAAGGAAATTTTTATATTAACCTTTTACTATATTTATATAAAATATATCCAAGTTTGTTCACCTTGAATTAATCAATTTTTAATCTTCAGATCATTAATAGAAATCAAATTATTTGAAATCATTATTAAAATAATATAAGTGATTTTGCTGGGATGAAGAAGAGAAAAACAAATTTGTGGAATAAATAAATAATTCTTTATGAAATTTGTCTTTAATCACTTGGCTAAAAGTTTCTGATGCAACAGTAGAAAATAATTCATGTTCAATAAAAATTAAATTCAGTTTTTAAAATATTTTCCCTGAGTTTAGTCATAGAAAAAACTATACTTCAACTTACTCATTTATTCATTGTAAACTCATATTTATCAAAGGAGAGACATGAAACACATTACTCAATGTGTTATTAACCCCATATTTAGCTATTAGTATTTGACATGTAGTATAAGGATTTCTATTTGTACTCTTATTCTGGGCTTCCCAGTAGTTATTAACAGCCTAAAAGGTCTAAAACATAATGAAATCAAATATAAATAAAGTATAGTTCCAGTAGATATTAGTGGTTCAGAGAAAACTTAAAGTCAGTAATGTGAAGTTGAATGTTGCGATGACTTCATGTGGATCACATAACATGATGTCTCACAACTAGATAGCTGTGAAGAAGCCTGACGTATATTGGACATATAACAACAAGTAGAGTAAGACTGAATGCCAAAAAGCCCCGAAGAGTGACAAGAAAGATGATATGGTTAGTGTCGACATGAAAACTGGCTTCTTCATTGGATTTCAATTTTTTTTTAATTCAAAGGAATTTTGCATTCAATTTGCTACTATGTCAATATGTTATACATATTTTTATAGCAGGAAAATTTGTAATTTTTTCCTTTATAATTTGCATTGTTATGTACATAATTTCACTAGAATAATGGTTTTTAAAATGAAGAATTTTTTACCAATAATATTGCCAAAATAGAATTACAGCTAGTTATTTTTAAATCATAATCAGTTTTTTAACAAATTCTTCAAAACTCAGCTTAGCCATTGCTACTACAAATGTTCCTTCTACCCATTAATCCCCTCCCCCATTTCTTTTAATAAACTAGGATGTAAAATTCTATTCCAGAGACTTTCACCTCCATAGCATTCTGAAGAAGAGGGCAGAGAGTATTTTATACATATTGGTACTCCAATATTTGGGCAAAACTGGGGACATACACATTTATATATGCACACACATGCATGAGCACATATGTACATACATGGGGATATACATATGTTCATATATATTCATATATGTAATCCATATACATGTACGTATATCCATATATATACAGGCAAGCAACAAAAAACAAGGTTTATTTTACCTCACAGTTCTTGAGGTACAGCTTCGAAGGACTGATGATGTGGTGGTGGCCATTTGCTGTCACCACGGGAAGAATCAGAGAGTGTATGTTATGTTTGTCTCTGTTTGTGTCTCTTTTATCTTCATTCTCTCTCTCTCTCTCTCTCTCTCTCTCTCTCTCTCTGTTTCTCTCTCTTCCCTTAGACAGTCTCACAGTGTAGCCAAGACTGGCCTGAATCTTACTATGTAGCTCAGGCCAAATTCATACTTGTGATCTTCTTGCCTCAACCTGATGAGTGCTAGGATTATAGAGATTTGCTACCATGTCCAACTTATTTTTTTGTTTTAACTGATTCAAACAATGTAAAAGTTGTACCTATTACTGGGGTATGTAGCATGTAATGCATGTATACATTGCATAATGTTTAAGTCAATTTGAAACATTTAGCGATACTTAGTGGTAAGATGAGCTCCCTCTAAAGCTTCCCCTTCCCTGAAACCACCAGGATTTATTTAATCATGCAGGCTCCATATTGATGACCTTCCCTAATCCTCATCACCTCCTATAGGTTCCACCTTTAGAATCATAGTTGGATTAAGTTCCCATCCTCTTAATATCTGTGCTGATTAAATTTCAACACATGAATCTTGAAGGATACACTCAAACTATACCCAAACCACGTAATATATGGCAGTGAGTTGAACTTCACAAGATAAAAGATGACCACTAATTTTTTCTTATTGTTGTGCTGAGTGGTGGTACATTGTGGCATACACAAAAATTCTTAAAATGTAAAATGATACTTGAATTCAACCCATCCATCATGACCATTAAGTTTTAAAGAAAGACCTGGAGGTGTTGCTCAAGCAATAGAGAACATGCCTCACAGGCTTGAAGCAAAGCAGCCTGAACAAATAGTTCACAAGATACCATCTCCAAAGTACCAGAACAAAATGGACTGGAATTGTGGCTCAAGTGGTAAAGTACTTTCTTTGCAAGTGCGAAGACCTAAGTTCAAAACCCCAGTCCTACCAAAAAAGAAAGTATGAGGCCTGACATATATTTTTACCTGAGTTTAAAACAAAACAAACTAAACACTGTACTACTCATATGAACCTTGCAAAAAATAGATGTTCTCTCATTATCTCTTCCTCAAGTATTATAGAATTTTAGTTATTGTTTGTGTTGCTCATTAGGAATATGTGGTATAAAGAACTTGTTATCATATTTCTTTGTCAGAAGATATTGACCAACGTTTTGAAAAGATAAAAAAAACAAGATACAGTTTCTTAGAAATGCACAAACTGTTAAGAATAAATGTAAAGCTATTTGGAACATGAAATAAACCCATCGACTTTTTTAAGCTAACATTCTCTCTCCTTTGGGATTAACTACATCTCATACCTATTGATTAGTATCTGGGTGATGCTAACCACCCAGTAAATTTATATGGCTAAGCCTTAGGTTGATTTATATAATCTAGACCTAGTTCTTCAAGTAAAAAGGATACAAATATTACCAATAACTCTTTGGAGGGAAACATAGTTTTGTAATAAATCAAGAGAGAGGAACAGTCAGAGAAATAGGAGTAGAATCTGTAGTATAATTAGCTTGTTTTGAAAGCTTGAACAAATGCCTGGTATCTAGATACAAGCCTTGAAAGCATATTTCTGAAGGCTTATTGGCATAAAAACCTTTAATGACATTCCCCAAAATCTGCTTTTGCCCGTACTAATGTAATCAAATTTGTATTTTCTTGTTGTTGAATTCAATGTGTTTACCTCTGATGAGGAAGGCAAACCATTCCACATAAACAGGAAATTTTTGAAGACTATATCCAAATATACAACTTAATGTTATTAAACTAAAAGGAATGCTTGAGTCCATTTAATCATAACCATCAATGACAATATCACCTCTATATTGTTCAGGGCAAATTGTTCATCATTCTTTGTTTGAACATGTTAAGGCATCAAGCCTTGGTTTTACCAAAAGCAATCTAATCAATTGTTGAGCATTTAAACTGTTAAAATCATTGTTCTTCTTTAAGTTTGTATGAATTTTTATCTACTGGCTTCTCTTCTTGTCTAGAAACCTCTGAGTCTACTCATACTTGTAATTAAAGTTCACTTTTTTCAAAAACTAACTTCTATTTATTCTTCTTTGTTCTGTTTTAAAAACCATACTTTTAAACTGTAGTTTCTAAACATTTGATAAATCTGAGTCTCCCTCATATATTTTGTGCATACACACACACACACACACACACACACACACACACACAAACAAACACACAATTTATCAGTGGCTTGGATGAAATGTGAATTTGTTGAAACCCATAATTTTTAAAGCAAAAAAGGGAAAAAAATCATCCCTTACTTATCCAAGCTTATGCATATTGGACTTTTCACTATAACTTAAAATATGTCATATAAAGCTAACAAAACTATCAGAGATAAAAAAATTCTGTCTATGGTTAGCTGGCTTCATTTCTTTTAGGTCTGCAGTAAAGCAAAACATCTTGACAACAGGAGGGCATGGGGAGCAAAGCTGCTCAGGTCATGGTAGCCAAGAAACAAAGAGAGACAGGGAGTGACCAAGGCATGCTTTAAAAAAGCACCGCCCCCCCCTCCAATGACCTGCTTCTCCTATCCAGGCTCCACAGGATCTAAAACACCATTCACTATGAACTCACCAACGAATTAATCAGTGACAAAGTTTTAACACTCACGATCCAATACCCTGCCCAAAGCACTATCATCTGGAGCCCAAACTTGCAACACATGGGCATTTTGAGGGTCACTTATATTCAAACAACAATAGGAATTGATTTCTTAGTATATGTAGAGTTAAAATAGCTAACTTTGGCTATCACCCAAGGCCCTCGGTATACGATTTTGCAGACTCTCAGAGAAAATGTGGTAAATTAAAATATTTGTGCCTCTAGTTTTTCTTTCTCTTTCTTTATATTGCATGTGAAATGCAGTTTTCGTGGGTTCTAGAATCCATGAAGAAACCAAACAAAATCCAAAGTTGCTCAAGTCCCTGATATAAAATGACATAGTATGTGCAGATAGTCTTCCAATACCCTCCCGTATACTTTAAATCTTCTCTAGATTATTTGTTATTTTTAACACAATGTAAATGCTATGTAAACAATTGTCATATTACTTATAGAATAACGACAAGGAAATGTTTGTACATGTTTACTATAGACTCAATTTTTTCCTGAATATTTTCAGTCTGTAGTTGGTTGAATCTGTAGATGCAGAACTGTAGATAAGAAAGGCCAATTGTATACTGAGAGTAAACCTAAATAAAGGCTTTTTCCAAATCACCTCTAAATTTTTGCTATCACAAGTTCTTTCTAGCCATTGGTAGCAATTAATGTAGTTATCAAGGGATTCTGTCTTTGCAAATATCTTCTCCTTACTCATTCTCTTCAGGGCACCCAATTTTTACATGCTCTCTTTTCTCACACCCTAGTCTCAACACAGGACACCATACTCTTTATATATTGGGATATATAATACTGATAAGTTTTCACCATAACTCTTCTGACTACCTGGTGACTTATATGCATATTAAATGTTGAAAAGCACTACTCTAAACTGATTTCCCAACAATTACTTCCATCTTTGTAACTTCTCATCTCTTCTTTGACAATACTTCTTACAAAAAATGCCTGTTTTTCTATTACTTGGTAAAAAATTCTTCTCAATACCCTAAAACCTTCTAACATAATCTACCATAGTTTTCTTAACTTTCCCTGTTAAATTTTTTATATTGGATACAAGCTTTGACCAGGCTTCAACCTAGCTTGAACCCATATTAATTTAATCCTTATAACCCCAATACCAAAATTAATTACAAAACTTTAGCAGACACAGTGATTCCTCACCTGGCTCTTCTTTTATAAATTACTTATTGATGGTACAAATCTGGTATAAAAGAATGTATCCTCTTTTTTAAGATCTGGCAAAAAGTGATTCCATGCCCAAATGTGTCAGTGGATGTTAAATCAAAACTGGAGGTAATTCTGCTCTGTTCTCCTAGAGGCAATGGACATATGTGGATGCCCAGTTAGAGCCTCAGTATCCTAATCTGTTAAGTGAAAATAAGATTATCTTCCTCAAAATATTGTTATAGTGAACAGATTAAATGTGTTTCCAGCAAAACAGAAATTTTACATTCAAATAAATATTGTATTCACCCACAAAATGCCTCTTTTCTCCTGGATACTGACATTTTATGATACTAAACATGGAACTACTGTAATCATCTTGGAACCAGAGAAAGAGCACGACTCTTGAAAATACAATCACTACAGAGAAAGCAAGGGAAAGATGAAGCAATCTTGCATCTTGATATCAAACTGATGTGACTTCTCTTGTCCTTAAGCATTTTAGCAAGTTCTTTACGTCTATTGGCCTTCTCATACTGTGGCTTCTGTTATAATAATGTCCTTTATTATAAATTATCTGAGGTCAGGATCTGAACAATATTGACCTTCATATGCCTCAGTGTCTTACATATTCTAAATTTTTAGTACATAGTTTTTGATAAACTTAGTGTGCCTTAATCTTTTGTTGAATGTGCTCTCTTAATACACATAAACTTTCTTAAGTTCTTCCTAATTTTAAAATAGATTGTTTTAATACCAAAAAATTACAATGAACTATACCTTTGTCTGTAGATCTACTTTGAATACACTAGATAAATCACTGAATTCCAATATTGAGGAAAAAGAATCTTAATCTTTTAACTATGAAATATAACCAAGAACACATGACAGTGCTATATTTCAGGAGGAGAGCTTTCTAGATACGTAGAAAAATTCCCAGGGTGAAAAATATCATATTTTCAAGTAAATCAAAAGGGACACTTTGTAAGCTTATAACATTTTATAATGGTTCCATTTCCCCTTTGATGACTATAATCATGGGTTCATGATTATGGATACAAGACTAAATCATGAAATAATGAATCAGAGAAATGAAAATGGGAATATTTTCCCCATTACCATTGGCTGATTTCATTAAGCTGTGTGAATATTTGAGATAACATACTCTGCAAGTCCCAGTGCATCAAAAGCATTCATCTTGGTAATCCAGGTCTAATAACATAATTATTAAATTTAATGCTGAGTTTAGAAATGCTTTTAGGTAACAATACCTACATTTTTATAAAACACAATTTATTTTCTTCAGAAATGAAAGTCACTGATTAAAATCTCTCATGCACAATTTCCAGTAAGCCATATGAAGGTTTGGCTCAATTTGAGAGAGCAGTTTTGTTGTCTGTTTTTTTTTTTTAATTGTGGATAAGTCTTTCAGTGTTTGGGGCCACCTGTTAGCCAGTCCCAATTAGCAGCACTGTCTGATTAAACAGCTCTCTCTAGAACCATTCGGACAACTTCATTAGTGCTTCAGTTTATGGTCACAGAGCAAGCTGATTTGCAAAAAGTCTTGACAGCTTAGAGAGAGCCCATTTGGGCACAGAGGACACAGAACTCAAAATTGTGCACAGTTGCAAAGTTTTGATTACATGAATTATACATGAGGGATGACCAGCCATTTTTGTTCAAGGATGTTAGCCAATCAGCACAGGTGCAGGAAAGAAAGTAAATTGAGGGAAATGAAAATCATAACTCAGAAAAGCATTTTTTGGGCTCTGCCAACTCAATATATGACATTATAAATCTTGACTGAATGCATTCTACTACTTAAATTTCTTAGGTAGACCGAAAATTGAAGTAAATAGACAAGAGAGGGTAAGAAAGGAGGACGAAATCCACAAGGCTCTTCTGCAAATTGTTGTATACTTTGAGGGATTGTAGTATATGTGATAGATGTAGACAGCTTCTGAAAACTTGCCATGATTATTACAGTTTATTGACTATTTTTATGGTGAATAAAAGGAAAACATCTTTGACTGCTATTACAACTAAATCTACCTTTTATACTTGTATTTTGAGTTCTAAATATAAAATTTAATAGGGTCAAGAAATTAACTTTGATAAGCTATGTAGTATAAATTGTAAAGTAAAAGAAAGAAACTTTTTTCCTTCTGTAATTTTCTCTTATTTACTTAAGGATATGAGAAATGCTGCTTGTCTTTCTATTCTTTTATCATTTAACATTATCTTTCATATCAATTTCTATCACCTTCTGGGTTAAGGAATTATTGCACCACACTATACAAAAACTGAGATCTACTTTAGAAAACACAGCCACTTTCTTCCCAGTGGGGCAGGGTTGAGGTCATTTACAGAGAAGAAGGTTTCAGTGTCACCATAAAGCAAACAGGCAATGCTACAGGCTTAAGGACAAGAGGAAGCAGAGGCAGCCAGAAGGGGAAAGTGTGTCTTTGTCAGGACTGACAGTTTGTTTTATAGTGGACCCACCTCCTCTTTAAAGTAATTCCCAGTCAGTTTATGGTAGATTGTTATACAATGAGATCCGGCACAGCAAATCAATTCTGATATGATTGCATTTTAGCCATAGTCATATTTCTTCAGGAAATCCTGCCAGAATCAGCTATTCATTTCATAAGAACATTGATTTCCCTACCCTTACTCTCTTGCTGTATTCTGTCCTTTATTCAACAGAGCTCCTCTAAACAAAACCTTGCAGTTTCCAAACAATCTCCCCTAGGGCTGACTGCAACCACATTGAACATAATAAATCTTTCTCATCAAGTAAAACACAGATAAAACTCCATTTCAACAAATGATATTAAAACAGTTTCTAATAAAACTGTCTTTATATGCCAGTAGATATGTCATAATAATATTTTGTTCCCATCTTTCTAACTAGACTTTATCATAAAAATTCTTTCTAATAGCTAAAACTGTTTAACATTGCTTTCCAATCCTTGCTCCCATTTCATTGTGCACTATACTTTTCAAATAACATCTGCTGGTGGACCATTTTCTACAAAAGAGAAAGCACACAGTCAGACTGAAGTAATTAGATGTTTGTACTGCTGATGTCCTCCTCAGTTTCTCTCACTGGCTCTCCCTCTCTTACCTCTCAATGATTATTAACTTCTACTTGTTTCTGAATTCCCTGTTTTCCTGAGGAGACATTAGGAATGGAAACTCAGTTAAGCAGACTTCTACTAACATCAATTTGTGTTAGAATCTTGTTTTACCTTGCGTATCTACTTTCCTATCTGGACCCTGAGTCTCAATCTTCCCAATGTCCTAGAATATGTCAAGGACATTTTCTGGCATCTTGGTATACTTGCAATATATACACAACTCACAGAGAGAGAAAGAGGGAGAGAAATGGGGAGAGGGAGCAAAAAACTTTCATGTATTAGTTTAACTCTAACATAATATTATTTCATAGTTGCCCATGCTAAAAAGGATGTAGTTAATTTTGTCCTTATGCCATCTTGATGTTAGTTCTCTAGATTATTGCTGTGATTAATGCTGTGTTTTTCCTGCTTCAGACAAAGGCAAGTAGAACAAAAGGTAAAAAGCACACTTAAAAATTCCTCTCTACTCAGTCACCCTTTCCTGGTATCAGCTCTCTTTTATTATCAGGTATTCATTTCTCCAACTCAAATGTCAGAATTCATTGACGTTCTGTCTTCATAAGATATTCTTACAGTGTACCTTTAGATTAAAAATCTTTAAATTTCTCATAGACTTCTGTAGGGTTTCAAGATTAGTATGCAATGGGAGATAGAAGCCCATACTCATTTTTATGGCAGGACTTGCAATTGTTATATCCCTTCTATGCTTTCCCTTATGTGGAAGATTATATTATTGTTTGGTAAACACTCATTGCCTCCAAACCTTGGTCTCCATGGGAAACAAAATTCTCCCTGATACTGTGGTTGGCCATGTGACTTAACTTGTACAGTGGGAGGTTAGTGAACATGACAAGGATTAAAATATGCATATGCCTTTGGGAAAGTATTCTTGGACTCTGATATTTTGCCTTGCAAAGAGCTTCTCCCAGATTGCTCCTGTCTCATCAGTCCTAACTCCAGAAGGAACACACTTGAGCAGACATAAGCCCAAACAGACTCTGAAGCCAAGGCAGTCATATCCAGAGTTTGAAACAGATATACCCCAGCTGAACCACAGATGTATGAATAAGAAATACGTGCCTATTTTGTGTGTCATAGAGATTTTGTGGTTGTTTGTTATGCAACTAAAAACTGATTAACACAAAATTGGTCTTAAGAGTCTGGAGCTGCCATAATTAAAACCTAAAATATGTAACAGTGATTTGGAGAACTGGCAGGAAGATAAGGAAATTGTTAAATGAAGTTAAGAACAATGATCTGGGTAGTGTAGTGGCAAAATATTTTGTAGAATTGACTTTAGTAATGATGTAAAAAAACTCTATGTACTGAATTGGCAGGGTTGAGCTAGGAAGTTTCAAGACAGTAGCTTCAAAAAGTGACCTGGTTGCTATGAAGTACATTAGGTAAGATGCCACAAGGAGAAGATGAGCTTAGAAGAGAACTGATCTATCATCCAACAGAATTCAGAGGAAATAGTCCAGAAGTTATAGAATAGAAAAATAATCCTGTTTCTAAGTCAAAGATAAAGTCAAGGATGTATCTGTAAAATTTTAGAACTCTGAGAAACTAAGACTTTTTGAAAATTTTCCTCATTTCTGTTTTTTATCCTCCCTCCCAGACACCTGAATTTTTGTAGAAAAGGGGTTTTTCTAATTTACTTTTATTAGCATATTATTGATGTACTGGGGCCACAAAAGTGCTTACAATATATCTTAGTTAAATTCACTCCCTCCATCATTCTCCTTTATTCACTCTCTCCCCTCCTTAGAATAATTTCAACAGGTCTCATTTTTCCATTTTCATACATTGGTACATAGTATTTTCACCTTATTCACTCTCCTATACAGTTTCCTTATGTCCTTCCCCTTCCATTGGTACTAGTCCCCAGACAGGAACTTTTTTTACTTTCCTGTCCTTCATTTTTTTAAATTTATTCACATGTGCATACATTGTTTGGGCCATTTATCCCCCTACCTCCCCCCCACCGCCTTCTCCCTCTCCCCCTCACCCCCCACTTCCAGGCAGAATGTTTTCACTTTATCTCTAATTTTGTTGAAGAGAAGACATAAGCAATAATAAGAAAGACAAAGCATTTTTGCTAGTTGAGATACGGGCAGCTATACAGAGAGATTTCGAGCATTGCTTCCATGTACAAATGTGTTACAACCCAGGTTGATTCATCTCTACTTGACCTCTTCACTAGTTCCTGATCTCCTTCTTATATGGACCTCTGTCACTTTAAGGTTTCTGTATTAGTTCCTTTACAGTGGGGGCATCAAATACTCTCATGTTTTGGGTTTCTTCCCTATCCTGATACCTCCTGTGCGTGCTCTCCCCTTAGCGTGTGACCCAAGTCCAACCACATTGCTGCATTTTCCCTAGATCTAAAGTCCACATATGAGGGAGAATATACAATTATTGGTCTTCTGAGCCTGGATAACCTTGCTTAGAATGATTTTCTCCAGTTCTCCATTTACTTGTGAATTACAAGATGTCATTCTTCTTTATGGCTGAGTAAAATTGTACTGTGTATAAATATGATATTTTCTTAATCCATTCGCCAGTAGTGGGGCATCTTGGCTGTTTCCATAACTTGGCTCTTGTAGAGATCCAAGATGGCTACCGGAACAAAGCCACAGACCTTCTGACCTCCATGATCCAGAGACTTTTATAAGAATCTGGAGAGATGCTTGATTGAGGTAAAGCATCAGGGACAGCTGAAACATCAGCACTTTGAACACATGGCTTGGGGAGGCCTCACCACGCCACCATATACTAAAAGAATAGCAGGCGCTGCACACCAAGCCCTGCCCCATAGGCCTGCGGAGCCAATGCTTCACACACTGTGGGATCTCCGATCCTCCGGCCCTGTTCCTCTGCCACACCAGGGCTGTGCTACCCCAAACTCCCACCTCTCAGAACCACCCCCCTAGGCCTGCAAAGCCTTGCATGAGCTCTGTTTCACTGGGCTGTACCCCCTAGCCCTGCACTATCTCTGCTCTGCCTGTACACTCCCCCAAGGCCCGCTGGGCCAGAGATACAAGCATGCATGATCTCCATTCTTCTGGGCCATGACCCCAAGGCCTGCACAGCCCTGCACAATATTCACTCCTCAAACCTGTGCCCCTAAGGCCTGCCAAGCCAGGGACCCACACATGCACAAATCTCCATTCTGCTGAACCACACCCCTCCCCAAGAAGTCAAGCCAGGGATCCACGGACACACAGGATCTCCACTCCACCAGCCTGTGTCCTTCAGGCACGCCAAGTCCATGCACCAAAGGCCTGCTACTTCACCTCAGCTAAAGGCCTCCACCCATAGGCCCGTGGAGCCACAGGAAGGCTCCAAACCTACCTAAGAGACACACACAGACAGGTCTGATGCTAAAGAACTAGCATCAGAACAACTAAGACTGCAATTCTACTGTTCCAGAAGTGGTGATTTTTTTTCTACCTTTCTTTAAGGGATTTGATGCCTGGTTTACTGTTTGATCATCCACCATAGCAACCAATTTTTTTTCTCTTTTCCTCTCTATTCCCTTTATCTTTCCATCTCACTCTTTTTATCCTTCTTTCTTGGTTTTGTTAGTATTAATATTGTTACCCAGCTAATACTAAATTACACATACTTCAGGGATAGAAACATAACCTAGTGGAAAAATGGGAAGAAGAAAAAGGGAAGGAAACCATTCCCACACAAAAAATAAAGTACTGCAGGATTTAGAGCAAAATGAAGGAAACAGATACCCAGAACTAGACTCCAACAAACAAAGATAAACTATACCAAGGAACCCAACGAGACCTACAAGAACACTCTGAAAGAAGAAATCCTGCAAGTAATGAGAATTTCATATAGATGTTACTAGACATGGTCAACCATAACACATAGGAGGCACTCAAGAAATTCTAAGAGAACAAAAATTAAAAATATGAGAAAACACAAAAACAAATAAATGAAATCATAGAAGCCCTAAATAAATGCTAAACTGAAACTGAGACCACCATAAACAGAGAGATAAGTAATTAAGGTCAAAAACTGACAATATTAAAGAGGATGTAACCAATGACATGGAAAACCTCAGAAAAAAGAATGAAACAGAAATACAAAACAAAATGGAAGGCCATTCCAGCAGAATAGAACAAACAGAAGACAGAAGTGCAGAACTTGAACATGAAATGCCAATTAAAGGAAAAACCAAAGAACTCTTAATTAAACAACTCAAGACCTATGAAAAGAAAATGCAGGAACTCACTGACTCCATCAAAAGACCAAACCTGAAAATCATGGGCATTGAAGGAGGAGAAGAGGTGCAAGCAAAAGGAATGTATAATATTTCAACAAAATAACAACAGAAAACTTCCCAAATCTAGAGAAAACTATGCCCATTCAGGTACAGGAAGCCTCCAGACCACCAAACAGACCTGAGCAAAATGGCACTATCCCATGATACATTATCATTAAAACAACAAGTATAGAGACTACAGAAAGAATATTGAAGGCTGTAAGAGAGAAAAAACAAATAACAATACAAGGTAAACCCATCAAAATCACAGCAAACTTCTCAACAGAAACATTAAAAGCAAGAAGAGCATGTAGTGAGGTCTTCCAAGCACTGAATGAAAATAACTTCAACCCTAGGATACTCTACACAGCAAAACTATCATTCAAAATAGATGGAACAATAAAACTTTTCCATGATAAGCAGAAACTAGAACAATATATGACCACCAAGCCACCACTACAAAAGATTCTCCAAGGAATCTTTGCACACAGATAATGAAAGCAAACAAAATAATGAGAAGACAGGTAACACCGAACCACAGGAGAAGAAAAGGCAAGAAAGTAGAGAGTAACACTGATTCAACTACACATAATCAAAATCAACAAAGACTACTAAATGAAAGGATCACACATACCTATCAATACTAACACTGAATGTTAATGGACTTAATTCCTCCATCAAAACACCATTTGGCAAACTAGATTAAAAAGGAAGATCCAATAATCTGCTGCCTACCTCATTGAAGAAATAAGTACTGGCTGAGAGTGAAAGGCTGGAAGAAGATCTACCAAGCCAATGGTCCCCCGAAAACAGGCAGGGTTAGCAGTACTTATCTCAGACAAAGTAGACTTCAAACCCACTTTGATCAAATGAGATAAAGAAGGACACTACATACTAATAAAAGAGGAAATACACCAAAAGGAAATAACAATTATCAACCTATATGCACCCAATGTCAATGCATGTAATTTCAACAATCATACTCTGAAGGGCCTAAAAGCATAGATAGACTCCAACACAGTGTTAGTGGGAGACCTTAATACCCTCCCATCACCAATAGATGGGTCATCCAAACAAAAAATCAATAAAGAAGTCCTAGAACTAAATCACACCATAGATCAAATGGACCTAGCTGATGTCTACAGAATATTTCATCCAACTTCTGCATAATATACATTCTTCTTAGCAGCCCATGGAACCTTTTCCAAAATTGATCATATCTTAGGGCACAAAGCAAGCTTCAGCAAATATAAGAAAATAAAAACAATCCCATGCATTCTGTCTGACCACAATGCATTAAAACTAGAAATCAACAACAAAAACACCAGTAAAAAAAATGGAAACAACTGGAAGCTGAACAACACATTACTCAACAATGAATAGGTCACTGATGAAATGAAAAAGGAAATTAAAAGTTTCCTGGAAGTTAATGAAAAAGAAAACATGACCTACCGGAACCTATGGGACACAACAAAGGCAGTCCTAAGAGGAAAGTTTATAACCATGAGTGCATATATCAAAAGGACAGAAAGATCTCAAATCAATGACTAACACTACAGCTGAAATTCCTAGAAAAACAAGAACAAACAAATCCCAAAACAAGCAGAAGGAAAGAAATAATTAAGATAAGGACTGAAATCAATGAAGTAGAAACAAACAAACAAAAAAAACCATAGAAAAAAAATCAATGAAACAAAAAGCTGGTTCTTTGGAAAAATAAATAAGATTGACAGACTCCTGGCAAACCTGACTAAAATGAGGAGAGAAAAAAACCCAAATAGTAAAATCAGAAATTCAAAAGGAGAGATAACAGCAAACACCACATAAATCCAGGGAATCATCAGAGACTACTTTGAGAGCCTACACTCTAATAAATTTGAAAATCTTGAAGAAATGGACAGATTTCTAGAAATTTACAACCACCTAAAACTGAACCAAGAGGATATTAATCACCTGAATAGATCTATAACACAAAAAGAAATTGAAGCTGCCATCAAGAGCCTTCCCAAAAAGAAAAGTCCAGAACCTAACTCATTCACTGCTGAATTCTATTAGATCTTTAAAGAAGAACTAATACCAGTGTTAGGAACACTGCCTAATTCATTTTATGAAGCCAATATTACTCTCATCCCAAAACCAGACAATGATGCCTCCAAAAAGGAGAACTACAGGCAAATTTCCCTAATGACATCGATGCAAAAATCCTCAATAAAACAATGGCAAACTGAATCCAACAACACATAAGAAAGATCATTCACCATGACCAAGTTGGCTTCATCCCAGGGATGTAGGGGTGGTTCAACATATGCAAATCTATAAATGTAATACAGCACATTAATAGAAGCAAAGACAAAAACCACTTGATCATCTCAATAGATGCAGAAAAAGCCTTTGACAAGATCCAACACCACTTCATGATTAAAGCTCTAAGAACTAGGAATAGAAGGAATGTACCTCAACATTGTAAAGGCTTATATGACAAACCTGCAGCCAACAGCACACTTAACAGTGAAAAACTGAAACCATTTCCCCTAAAATCAGGAATGAGACAGGGTGCCCACTATCCCCACTCCTATTCAACACAGTACTGGAATTCCTAGCCAGAGCAATTAGGGAAGAAGAAATAAAAGGAACAAAAATAGGTAAAGAAACTATCAAAATATCTGTATTTGCAGAGGATATGATCCTTTGCCTTAAAGACCCAAAAAACTCTACCCCAAAACTTCTAGACACAGTGAACAGCTACAGCAAGGTGGCATGATATAAAATCAACCTACAAAAATCATTAACTTTTCTATACACCAACAATGAACAAACTCAGAAGGAATATATGAAAACAATTCCATTCACAATAGTCTAAAAAAAATCAAATACCTAGGAGTAAATTTAGCAAAGGATGTGAATGACCTCTACAAGGAGAATTACAAACTCCTGAAGAAAGAGATCGAGAAAGACTACAGAAGATGGAAAGATTTCAGGTGCTCATGGATTGGTAGAATCAACATTTTTGTGTGGCTTCATATCTGTGTCCTCTATTCTATTCCACTGGTCTTCAAATCTGATTTTGTTTCAGTACCATTCCATTTTTATTGCTATTGCTTTGCAATATAGTTTGAAGTTGGGTATTGTGATACATCCAGCATTGCTCTTTTTGCTGAGTATTGCTTTGGTTATTCATGGTCTCTTGTGTTTCTAAATGAATTTTAGGGTAGATTTTTCAATCTCTGTGATGAATGTCATTAGGATTTTGATGGGAATTGCATTAAACATGTAGATTACTTTTGGTAGTATAGCCATTTCTACTATGTTGATTCTACCAATCCATGAGCATGGGAGATCTCTCCACCTTCTGTAGTCTTCCTTGATATCTTTCTTCAGAGGTTTGTAGTTCTCCTTGTAGAGGTCATCACATCGTTTGTTAAGTTTACTCCTAGGTATTTGATTTTTTTGGAGGCTATTGTAAATGGAATTGTTTCCATGTATTCTTTCTCAGTTTGTTCATTATTGTTATATAGAAAAGCTAATGATTTCTGTAAGTTGATTTTGTATCATGTCACCTTGCTGTAGCTGTTTATGGTGTCTAGGAGTTTTTGGGTAGAGTTTTTTGGGTCTTTAAGATATAGGATCATATCATCTGTAAGTAGAGATTATTTTTTCAGTTTCCTTACCCTTTTGTATTCTTTATTTCTTCTTCTTGCCTAATGGCTCTACCTAGGAAATCCAGTACTATGTTGAATAGGACTGGAGATAGTGGGAATCCTTATCTCATTCCTGATTTTAGGGAAAATGATTTCAGTTTTTCACCATTAAATATGATGCTGGCTATAGGTTTGTCATATACAGCTTTTACAATGTTGAGGTACTTTCCTTCTATTCCTACTTTTCTTAGAGCTTTTATCATGAAATGGTGTTGGATCTTGTTGAAGGCTTTTTCTCCATCTATTGAGATGATCAAGTGTTTTTTGCCTTTGCTTCTGTTAATGTGCTCTATTACATTTATAGATTGGAGTATGTTGAACCACACCTTCATCCTTGGATGAAGCCATCTTGGTTCTGGTGAATGATCTTTCTGATGTGTTGTTGGATTAAGTTTGCCATTATTTTATTGAGAATTTTTGCATTGGTATTCATTAAGAAGATTGGCCTATAGTTCTCCTTTTTGGAAGAGTCATTGTCTAGTTTTGGAATGAGTGTAATACTGGCTTCATAAAGTGGGTTAGACAGTTAATCCATCCATTTCTATTTCATGGAACAGTTTAAGGAGGGTTGGTATTAGTTATTCTTTGAACAGTTTAAGGAGGGTTGGTATTAGTTATTCTTTAAAAGTCTGATAGGATTCAGCAGAAAATCCATCAGGTCCTTGACTTTTCTTTTTTGGGAGACTTGCAGCTTCAATTTGTGTTATAGATCTATTCAAGTGATTAATGTTCTCTTGGTTCAGTTTTGGATGGTCATAAGTACCTCTAAATCTGCCCATTTCTTCAAGATTTTCAAATTTATTAGAATATAGGTTCTCAAAGTTGTCTCTGATGATTCCCTAGATTTCCATGGTGTTTGTTGCTATCTCCACTTTTGCATTTCTGATTTTACTGATTTGGGTTTTTTCTCTTCTCATTTTACTCAGGTTTGTCAGGGATCTGTCAATCTTGTTTATTTTTTCAAAGAATCAGCCCTTTGTTTCATTGATTCTTCATATGTTATTTTTTTGTTTCTATTTCATTAATTTCAGCACTTACTTTTATTATTTCTCTTCTTTTGCTTGTTTTGGCATTGCTTGTTCATGTTTTTCTAGGAGTTTGAGATGTAGCATAGGTCATTGATTTGAGATCTCTCTGTACTTTTAATATATGCACTCATGGCTCTAAACTTTCCTCTTAGGACTGCCTTTGCTGTGTCCCATAGGTTCCTGTAGGTCATGTATTCATTTTCATTAACTTCCTGAACCTTTTAGTTTCCTGTTTTACTTCATCAATGACCAACTGATCATTGAGCAATGTGTTGCTCAGCTTCCAATTGTTTGCATGATTTCTACTATTGTTTATGTTGTTGAGTTCTAGTTTTAATCATTGTGGTCAGATAGAATGCATGGGATTATTTCTATTTTCTTATATTTGCTGAGGCTTGATATGTGCCCTAAGATATGATCAATTTTGGAGAAAATCCATGGGCTGCTGAGAAGAATGTATATTGTGCAGAAGTTGGATGAACTATTCTTTAGACATCAGCTAGATCCATTTGATCTATGATGTGATATAGTTCTAGGATTTCTTTATTGATTTTTTGTTTGGATGACCTATCTATTGGTGATAAGGGGGAATTAAAGTCTCCCACTAATACTGTGTTGGAGTCTATATATTCTTTTAGGTCCTCCAGAGTATGTTTGATGAAACTGGTTGCACTGACATTGGGTGCATATAGGTTGATAATTGTTATTTCCTTTTGAGGTATTTCACCTTTTATTAGGATGGGGTGTCCTTCTTTATTATTTGGTCAATGTAGGTGTGAAGTCAACTTTGTCTGAGATAAGTATTGCTATTCCTGCCTGTTTTCGGTTGCCATTGGCTTGGTAAATCTTCTTGCAGCCTTTTACCCTAAGCCAGTGCTTTTTTCTGTCAATGAGATGGGTATCCTGTAAACCACAGATTGTTGGATCTTCCTTTTTAATCCAGTTTGCCAATTGATGTCTTTTGATGGGGGAATTGAGTCCATTAACATTCAGTGTTAATATTGATAGGTATGTTGTGATTCTTGTCATTTAGTTGTTTTTGTTGTTTAAGGATTTTATTGTGTGCAGCTGAATTAATGTTACTCTCTGATTCCTTCTTTTCTTCTCCTGTGGTTTGGTGTTGCCTGTCCTCTCATGGTTTTGTTTGCTTTCATTTTCTGTGTGCAGAATTCCTTGAAGAATCTTTTGTAGTAGTGCCTTGGTGGTCATATATTGTTTTAGTTTCTGCTTATCATGAAGACTTTTATTGCTCCATCTATTTTAATTATAGTTTTGCTGGGTAGATTATCCTAGTGTTGAAGTTATTTTCATTCAGTGCCTGGAAGACCTCACTCCATGCTCTTCTTGCTTTTAAGGTTTCATTGAGAAATCTGCTGTGATTTTGATAGGTTTACCTTTGTATGTTTTTTGTTTTTTTCTCTTATAGCCTTCAATATTCCTTCTCTGTTTTCTGTGTTTATTGTTTTAATGATAATATGTCATGATGTAGTTCTATTTTGGTTAAGTCTGTTTGGTGTCCTGGAGGCTTCTTCTCTCTGAATGGGCAAATTGGGAAATTTTCTGTTATTATTTTGTTGAATATATTATGAATTCCTTTTGCTTGTGCCTGTTCTCCTTCTTCAATGCCCATGATTCTTAGGTTTGGTATTTTGATGAAGTCAGTGAGTTCTTGCATACTCCTTTCACAGGTTTTGAGTTGTTGAGTAATAGCTCTTCAGTTTTTCCTTTAAGTTCCATTTCATCTTCAAGTTCTGGGATTCTGTCTTCTGCTTGTTCTAGTCTGCTGGAGTGGCCTTTCATTGTGTTTTGTATCTCTGTTTCATTCTTTTTTCTGAGGTTTTCCATAACAAGGGTCACTTCTTATTTATTGTTTTCAATTTTTGTCCTTAATTCATTAATCTCTCTGTTTATGGTGTTCTCTGTTTCACTTTGGTATTTATTTAGGGTTCCTATTTTTTCACTTATTTGTTTTTGTGTCTTCAAATTTCTTGATTTCCTTGTGTACATTTTGGTTGACCTTGTCTAATAACATCTCCATAAAATTCTGAGTGATTTTTTTATAGGATTTCTTCTTTCAGGATGTTCTTGTGGACTTCATTGGACTTCATGGGATAGTCTATCTTTGTTTTGTTGGAGTCTTTAATAGGGTATCTCTTTTCTTCCTTTCCCTCTGAATCCTGTTCTAATTAATTTATGATAGAGTGGTTTCCATCCCTCTTTCATCTTCTCATCGCTCCTCTTGGTGCTGTTTCTGTCCCTGATCTGTGTGTATTTTATTATTAGCTAACTTACAATAGTGAGACTAATGAAACCAGAAAGAAAGATAAAAAAGAAAAAGAAAGAAAAGAAAAAAATAGAGAATCAAAGAAATCAACAATGAGAGATGGGTTAACAGTTAGAGGGAAAGAAAAACAAAAAATTCCAGGCTCAGGAACAATAGAATTTCAGTCTTAGTAGTTCTGGTGTTACTCCTTCTGCATCCAGTCCTGGTGTTGGTATTTAAGTAGTAGTTCTGTTGTAGTCTACCAAGTGGTTGGGTCTGGAGATGAGCTCTGTGGACCACTATCTGCCCTATTTCAGGCAGTGGCTTATCACCTGCGTACTGTCGGCCATCTACTTTTCCAGCCTTTGTTTACTGAAAGTTTGTGCGGAGATCAGCTATTTGCCTCTTCCTCCTTCTCCAGTGCTCAGAGCACCCTGTCCTCTCTGCTACATGTCCTTTTCAGTTCCTTGTTTATTATTCAAGGGTTTTTTGTTTCTGTTTTTGTTTTTTGCAGGTCAGGGGTCAGTCTATCCAGGGGGTTATGCTGGTTTATCCCAGGGGTAGCTGTGGTAATACTGCATGCCACTTATTTTCTCACCTGTTGGTCTGTGTCTCCCAAGCAGGTTTGGAGCTGGCATCTGGTGGCACAGGAGCCCTCCTGTTTTCTCAGTGTAACGTGGCATGTAGAAGCTTTGTACTGGCTGGGGGTTCAGTGGTGTCAGAATCCTGTTTCTTCTTGGTGGTTTTTTTCTGCCAACTGTGACTCCAGCATCTCAGCACGATTTTTGATTTACAGAGTTCCCACTGTCTGCTTCCTCCCTCTAGTCACCATCTTGGATCCTCCTTGTCCTTCACTTTTGAAAAAGACATTCTTGTTTGATTAAGATAGCTATTCAGGGAGTTTCATTATGACATTTCCCTGTATATATATATATATTATATCTCAATTTGATTCATCCTCTTCATTTTTCTCCTTTCTACCTTATTCCCCTTCTAGTGATTTCAACAGGTTTGAACATTCTATAGCCTATTCTACATATATTCTATACTTTTGTATAGAAATTACATCAACCATATTCACCTTTACTTCCTTCTTTTATTCTCACTCTTCCATTAGTGCCCTCCCCTTAACATGAACTGTTTTTCATTCTTTTCTTTCATTGTTTAGGTGTCTGCTCATTATTCAGTGGGGTTTTGCCTTGGCAGTATCTTGGTACATTCATTATGCTTAAGTCAGTGTTGCCCCACTTCATGACACTTCCTCACCCTTTTCCCTCATCCTGTGTTTTTTAACAATTTTCAGTGTGTTTCATTGTATTTTGTTCCTGCACATATGTGATGTATTTCATTATTATTTGCAGTCTTTCTTTCTTTCTTTTCTTCCTCCCTTAGTCTCTTCTACCTGTTCCACTCTGAGTACATGTTCTGTATATATTTGTGTGTATTATAATATTGCTTGTATTTGTATTGGTCCTATATTCCACATATCAGAGAAAGCATACAACTTTTTGCTCTCTGAACCTAGCTAAATTCACTTAAGATTATGTTCTCTTCTTTTTAGAATCTTAGTTGCAATTTTTTAAAAAACTGGTCTTCATTATGACCTTTCTATGCATGCAAACAATGTACTTCAATCATATATCTCCTACACTGTGTCTTCCTTTTTTGTGCCTTCCACCACCCACTGTTTCACCTCTCCAAGTTGTTCCCTATTTATGTTCATTTCCTTTGTTTCCTAAACCAGGTTCCATCTATTTTTCTGCAAATGACATAATTTCACTATTTTTATGGATGAATAATACTCCATAGTGTATATATACCACATTTTCTTTATCCATTCATCTATTGGTGGTCTTTTAGTGATATCATCTGAAGACAACTTTCACATCTCTCCATATATGCTCTTTGATTCTGGACTTCTATGACTTCTAGTTTGTCTCTGGTTAATTTCAGCCAAAATTAGTGTGCTGTTGTTAGGGAAGCACAAATTGTGGAGGAGAAAGAGAAACTTCTTATTCCACTCCAATCTAAAAATTTCAGGGAGTTTTTTTTCCTAGAGTATTATAATCTTATTCCTACCTTAGTTGTTAACTATAGTATTTTAACATTATTGAAAATGCAAAAATATACTGGAAAGATTATAAGAAGTAGTTATTTTATTAAACTTCATTACCTAATGAATAATATATAATATGGCTCAAGAGTGTAACATATTTAGTTTACAAGCTGAAATATCAATATTGACTTTCCTAATTTAATAAAATATGTTTACATGTAGCTAACATTTATCATACTTCAAAAAAATAGCTGTGTGTGAAACTAAAATTAGAGAAAGCTTCAAAATAAGAGGATGCTAATATTCTTTTAAAGAAGCAATTAACAGTTGAAAGAATATTTACTGAATAAATTAATCAGGAAATTATTAGCAAAATGGAGTCTACAATTACTATTACTAGAGAAAAATCAACTATAATAATTTTTAAAAGTACAATTAATACTGTATTTAAACTACAAATCTTATTAAACTGTATGGATAGTTTAAAACTCAGGCAAAATTAATTCCAGTATCCTTCAGTGTATGTTTCTTCATCAATTATAATTATATTTACTCCCAAATGTGCTGTTACATTTTGGTCTTTGAAGAAATTAATAGCAGACTTCTAGTATTATTAACCAACTGTGAAGTGAAGCACACATTAGTTTATGGTAAGAGATTCTGAACAAGAGAAGATGAGTTCTAATAGGAAACAAAGAAAGACACTGAAAAGATAAACTGAATCCACTCTATATCTAACCTACTTACCATAGTTCTGAGTTTAACCACTATCTTCTTGCAGTTGAAAATGAAAATGCACTTATATGCATGAAAACACACATACAGTATTAGTTCCCTTACACCACAAAATCTAGTGGCAAAAAGTTTGTTACTAAAATGTTTTTCCATAAAATTGACTTATTATGTAATAAAAACAAAAAATAGTTGATTAAACAAAGCAAAGCATCTGAGAAATTCCATCTTTTTAACATTTTCCCTCACACTAATTAAAATATTCAATTCAATCTCCTGGGAAAATAATAGTGTAATATATGTTAGAGTTAAAGGTTTCCATTGATCTTTTATTGTTTTTAGATTTATAAGAATAAATTCACTATAATGTTCACTCTATCATTAAGAAGAGGACTATAAAGAAGAAAATAATGATTACTTACAACCTAAAACTGAGAAATAACCATTATAAACTCAAATATATTTCAGCTATAAGTTTATTCAAATTGATTATTACAATAAAGCCAATCTTTCTATTAATTGTGATATTTGAACCTCTTCACTGTGCTTGCATTACTTGTTCAGAGCCTTAAAGAACAAAATAAGAAGCAACACTTCCTGTCTCTTATATTGACCCCTAGATGGCAAATTCAGATGCATTGATGTGCATAGTACAGCTCTCTACTGATAAATGGTATAGTAAGTCTCTATTAGCAACTACTTTTGTTTAAAATATTGTGTTATATACATACAAAACAAAACATTTCAGTATTATGTGAAAAAAGAATTAAACATTGTTTTCCACATATATTACATTTCATACTGCATTTTATTTCTTATTTAAGGGATCATCTGTGAATTCATTTAGGCCTAAAACATCAATATTTGCTGTTTGCTTTAGTATCTATTCCAAATTTCTTGCATTCTGTTTTCATTTCAGGTTGCAGTTAATGGTACCATCACCTGAAGGTCAGAATTAGTTAAGTACTATTCATTTTGGGTTATTATCATTTCTACATGCATTGACAAACTACTGATATTGGCATTGTTTTGAATCATAACACTGCACACCAAATAAAATGAAAAATGTTCCCAGTGCTCAATAATCTCCCCTTACACATCCCTTTGTCTACTTCAAACCTTTGATAATGTCATTGTTAGTAACTGCCACAGTTTTCCCTCTTCCTCTTACAAGACCATTAATCTTAATGAATTAGGATCATATTGTCATTACTTCATTTCACCTTATTACCTCTTTCCAACCCCTAAATCAAAGGATTTTTGTCCTTTACTTGTTAAATTTTTTGGGGGGGTAATATAGTTGAGTCCATAACATTTAGTTAATTTAGTAAGAGTAGACATAGGTGTCTTAAAAAGAGACAGCTCCATTGCCTTTGTCTCTGCTGTGTGAAAGCTCAAGAAGACACAATTTCCACCTATCACTTACAGTTTTAACAGCAAAGATTACTGACTGACAAATCTTGGTGGCACTATGTAGGTGGATCTAATCAATCCAACAGAAAATGTCAGGCCTTCGGAAATTTGAGAGTATGTTAATGATTGACTCTGTTGTTTGAAAGTATGTGTAGAGACAGAATTTGCACCAAAGACTCATATTTCTGATTTAGAGTTAAGAGCTTTATTCATCCAGATAAGATATACTCATCATTTGTAAAATTAAGATTCTTCCATAATTTTTTTCTGTCACTGACTTGAGTTTTTGTAGGGGTGTGTGTGTGTGTGTGTGTGTGTGTGTGTGTGTGTGTGTGTGTGTGTGATGGGTACTATAAAACTTAAGATTTTAATAAAAACAGAGAAAATATATAGTGGATACATTTAAATGAACATTCACTGACAACCACCCACACTTTTCTATATTCAGATAACATAACAATTTTAATTCATGTACATTACTCATTCAAAAATACATTTTTGAATGTTTTCTACTGTAACAAACCATAGATGTCATTAGGAGACATTTTGTTAATGTGCATTGTGTATATTTTGTGTAAATTTAATACTTATATTGGTGATATTTACTTTTGTTTGAAATATAGAAGGTTAGAGAGTAGAAGGATAATCATGTTAATTAATAAAAATGTATAGAAGAACTCTGCAAGCAAATGAATGAACTCTTTCATTTTTTCTTGTATAGTGAGAATAATGGGATACAATTGGGTAGGCACTTATTAATCCCATAGGGGCCAATAGAAAAAATATTTGAGTGGTGATGTTGGAGTAGTATAAGAACCAATGGCAAAAATATTTGAATGGTAAAGCTAAGCAATTGTGGAACCCAGAGTTGTTAGACAAGGTAATAAACATCCAGGAAAACTCAGTGGCATACAACAGTAAACATTATTTCTTACTGATATTTCTGCTATTCATTTTCTTTAAGTCATTGATACTGTACATTGTTCAGCCAGGGCAGTTGTGTTTTGGATGCCACCATCCAAAAGTTAATTGGTCAGGTTACAAATGGAGTTTATTCAATCTTCTTTATGTCTTCAGTCCAGATGAAAGAAATACAGATAACCAAAGGAAGTTCTTTTCAGAATCATCTCTAAAATGCACTCATTCATACACATTTTAGAATTTATGAATCATATATGTTCATATTTTTTGCTAAAACAATGCCTTACCTAAGTCAACATCAGATGGCCAAGAAAGTATACTCCTTCCATGGTGGGAACAGAGTCAAGAATGAATATATCCTGAAAGTGACCTAACTTTTGTAGCATGTCCTCTTGCTCACAAATATTTATTTCCTGCCTTCAGGAAAGTTACTCCATTCAGGGAAAATATAGCAAAAGCCTAATTAAAAAGTCTCATGCAATCACTGCAACAAGTTCAGTCTAGGATAGTGGCATTTACAAGATACCTACATTTTTCTACTTTTGAATCAGAGATCAATGAGCTCAAAGGAAAAGTAATTTACTCAGCATAAAAAGATGGAACGAAGGAAGGATAATTACATGAACAACTCCATCCAAAAAGTAGAGCATGTAAGCATTCAAAATTCTTTCCTAGCAATTTACCAGTTATTTGGGTGTATTCGGTTTTGCTGAACTGTGTCAAGCTTTCTAAGAGCTCCTTGTGCCACTTAAAGGAATTTACTAAAAAAACTTAATTTGAAAGACACTAGATAGTTTTCCAGAAACCTCTCAGATTTGATAAAAACTTTTTGCAAAGCAGAAGGATACAAAATAAGTGTAAAAAAATCAGTAGATTTTCCATATACCAATAATGAATAGACTGAAAAAATCAGGAAAGCAATTCCATTCTAACTAGCCTCAAAAAACTAGGAATAAACTTAACTAAGGGGTGAAAGACATGTACAATGAAAGCTATAAAACACTGAAGAAGCAAATTGAAGAAGACTCTAGAAGATGGAGAGACTTCCTATGTTCGTGGATTGGCAGAATTAATATTGTGAAATGGCTATATTACTGAAAGCAATCTGTAGACTCAATGCAATTTCCATCAAAGTTCTAATGAGATTTTCACAGAAATAAAAAAATTCATTCTAAAACTCATAACAAAGCATAAAAGACTTTGAGTAGCCAAAGGAATCCTAAACTAAAAGGTAAATGTTGGAGGTATCATAATATCTGGCTTCAAATTATAGTACAGAGCCATAGTAACAAAAACAATCTGGTACTGGCACACACAAAAAAAGACATGTAGACCAATGGTATAGAATAGAAGACTCAGAAATAAGCCTACACAGTTACAGCCATCTGATTTTTGACAAAGGTGTCAAAAACTAACAAATGGTGTTGGGGAAAATGGATATCATTTGTAGAAGACTGACACTAAATCTCTCTCACTTTCTATGAAAAAAAAAATTCAAAATGGATCCAAGACCATAATGTAGTTGAAGCTACTGTAGGAAAACATAGGAAGATATAGGAACAAGCAATAGGTTTCAGTGGACCTCAGTTGCTCAGGAAATAAGAGCAGGAACTGACAAATGAGATGGCTTCAAATTAAAAATTTGAGCACATCAAATGAAACAGTTACCAAAATGAAGAGACAGTCTACAGAATGGGAGAAAATATTTTCCAGATAATCATCTGCAGGACAATTAACACCACATATATATAAAGGGCTCCAAAAATTAAACACTGAAAGAAGAAAATGTACCAATGAATAAATGAATAGAGCAGACTCTCTTCAAAAGAAGTACAAATGGCTAATAAAAGCATGAAGAAATAGTCAACATCTTTACCCATAACGAAATACAAATGATTGAGATTTCATCACACTCCAGTCAGAATGGCAAATGTCAAGAAAACAAACAAGAAAAATGCTGGTGAGAATGTAGGGGAATAAAGGAACACTTATATGTTATTGGTAATAATAAAATTTGTGCAGCCACTATGGAAATCAATAAATAATTAAAAACAGAACTACCACATTATCCACTTCTTGGATTTTATTGTAATAATAAATGGAACATATTAGAAGATAACCAGAAATATGACACTTACTCCTAATGATACATGTGTTCTACTGGAGATTTAGGGAAACGTGTTAATCCCCAACCCGCAATCTTGTTTGACACCACATCTTATTATTATTTGGTAGATATTATTCATAACTTATTGTCATATTCACTGTTTGATCATTACAAATACATATGGACATTTTTCTTGTTGGTTTGTTCCCAAAAAATGATAAAATTGTTTACTTTATCAGTTGTAACCTTAAGTCTGCACATTTGTACTATCTCCTCCAATCTATTATCTCCATGTGCCAAAGCAATCTTGAAGAATGCAAATGGTACCACTCATCCTGTTTAAAGCCTTCCAAAGAATTACAGTTCTTTTAGAAAAGTACTAATCTGTCTCACGAAGCACACATACCACATGATTTATCTCCTACCTCCTCAGTCTCATCTTGCAGCTCATTCTCTATTCTCTACAGCTCAGAACCTTTGAAATTTTCTTTTGATGTTATTTCATCCATGCTTTGATGCAGGTTGACCCCTTTAGCCAAATGTATTTTTACGTACTCACACAATTCTTTACCATATTAACAGCTTTATGATTCAGAGCTTAATAATGCCAAAGATACTTTCTTACAGAAAGTGTCTCATCTCTCCACCCTACGCTTGGAAGATTCTCACAATTCACTTCTTTTTCAAAACACTTATCAGATTTTGACATTATACACTCATTCACTGAATGAGAACTTTGAATGATTAATATTTGATAATTGCATTTTATCATCTGAAATGCTTGACAACAGAATTTTAAGTAAATAATAATCAGCAAAATTAATTTAACAATTATCCATTAATATAATTTTGTTGAGATTTTTCAATTAAGGTCTATATTATATCATGCTTTAGTGATTTACTTTGGTTTCTTTTAAAAATGGTTCTCATATACTCTCTGCTCCTGTACACTCTGTCTCATGCACATTCATATGTATATATGTCAGTGTACATATGCTTGAATGTAACTTAAGTTGTACTAGTTGGATAGAAACACTAACATAAAATAATTCATAAAACAGCATACTTAGGATTAAATTTAAGTATCTGATTGCTAGAAGGCCAATATCTGAATTCACATTCATTATAAATTATGTAAGCATTAGGTTACCTTGATCAGTTTTCCATATGACAAAATGTTTGCATTGTATTAAGCAGTTCAATCTATATCCCTCTACTAACTATCATTTTCATGAGTTAAATACCTAATATCAAGAATACCTTAAAAAAATCTTAAGTTCTATGTAGATAATATCACAAATGCTAATTTATATTTTATTCATGAGAAACTCAGCTTTAGTTTGAATGTTAGCGTTAAAATAGTTTCTTATGTTTACACAACTTTCTCTCTTATGTTACTAAAATATAAACAATACATGCTAAAAATGAATAGCCAATTGAAATATGAATGTTAAATTTGTTTGCTTGTATCTCCCTCCTACTCACCCACCCACAAAATCCTTAAAAAATGGCATTTCTTGACTGGGCTTAGTGACTCCTGTAAACTCAGCTGTTCTGAGGGCCAGGCAGGAATATTGCTAGGTAAAGCCAGTCTGACAACATAGTAAGAACTTATCTCAAAAGAAAAGAAAGAAAGGAGAGAGAGAGAGAGTGAGAGCAAAAGAGAGAGAGAGAGAGAGAGAGAGAGAGAGAATAGAGGGGGCTTTTTACAGGCTGTCTTAGCCTTAAACAGGCTCTATTATTTGCAGTTCAGCAAACCAGTTTACTTCCTTTCACTATTTTGATCTTTGACAAACGTTTTTGCAGTTATGAATATAAATTTTGGGACTTAATTTTCAAATATAAAAAGTTTATAAAATCTGTTTTTAATGTAATTCAAACTAATTTCACTAATTAAAAACACTTATACTCAAACATTTATTTATTAAATAGTGACCTTTCTATGTACATGGTTCTTAGCAAACTAACCTCGTTATGTAACAGAAAAAAGAAATCCTTCCTTTAAGGAAAAAAGTGTTGAGTGGGTCTTGTCAAATTCTAATGCCTACTGTCATTTAATCAAGTATTCTTTTCCCTTTCCTGTTTATCAAATGGGAAAAACTCTTTCCATGTTTCTTACAAAAAAAAAATCTCAAAATAAACAAACACCCCACTCACAAAGAGAATGGTTTTTTCTTGTTTGGTTGTTTTTTTTTTTTATTCAGGGGAGAGCGTGAATGCAGTCCCCCACTACCACAAATTATGCAGTTGAGTTTCCCACATTTGGGGAAATCGCAGGGGTCAACACATCTGGAATGCAATGGATAAGCCTCACCCTGGGAAAACCACCTTCATGATCATGGTATCTCCCCTGCCAGGTAAGTATAAAGAGAATTGTTAATTCCAAATCAATGGTTGGGAGGACAGAGCTAAATTGTACCCATTATAATATATGTGTTGAATAATAAACACAACACAATGGATACGAAGGTTGAATGCAGGTCATGTATGTATTCTCCCATTAGTAATCAGCCCATCTTGGTGTGTACCAGGTGTCCCAGACAATTTTCCCATCCCTTTCTTGTGAGGCATGACTCATGTTTACCTGACACTAACTTTCAATCTCAGCTACCATGGATATAACTCTACACATTTAATTATCATTCTGGTTCCACTCAAGTGTTTTCTTCTTAAAACATTTTTAGATTCCTTTGATTTGCTACTCACTCTCCTCTATCTATCCCAGACAGACATTTCTTATACACTACTGTCCCATCTGCCAACACACTCATATGCAAATATTAAGTCTTTTCTTCTCATTGAGACAGCTGACATCTTTGAGCAGAAGCCAAAGTTTTCATTAAATTATTGGGACAAACAATAAGGTAGGCTAGTAAAAAAAAATTGAAGTCTTCTTTTAATATGTATAATTGGGATTTTTACAAGAAAAATTATTTGGAAGACATGGGAAAATCAAAAAAAGTGATGACTTGGATGAATGTTTTCCAGGGTCAACCATATTTGAGGGAGTGGATTTGAATTTTTTAATACACAATTTTGATAGACTTTTTCTTTGCCTTTTTCCTTTATTTATATATTCATATATGCATACATTGTTTGGGTCATTTCTCCCTCATGCTCTCCACCCCGTCCATCTCCACCCAACCCCCTTCACTTCCAGGCAGAAACTGTTCTGCCTTTTTCTACAATTTTGTTGAACAGAAGACATAAGCAATAAAAAGAAAGATAAAGCATTTTTGCTAGTTGAGATAGGACAGCTATACAGAGAGATTCCTAGCATTGTTTCTATGCACAAAAATTACAACCAAATTGATTCATTTCTATCTGACCTCTTCACTGCTTCTCTGTCACCTTCTCATATTGACCTCTTTTGCTTTAAGGTTACTGTATACATTTCTCTGCAGTGGGGACATCAAACACTGTCAAGTTTTGAGTCCCTACCTATCCCCATTCTTCCTGTATGTGCTCTCCCCTTAGCATGTCACCCAAGTCCGACAAAATTACTGCCTTTATTCTAAATCTAAAGTCCGCATATGAGGGAGAACATATGAGTTTTGGACTTTTTTTTTCTTTTATTATTCATATGTGCACACAAGGCTTGGGTCATTTCTCCCCCCTGCCCCCACCCCCTCCCTTACCACTCACTCCACCCCCTCCCTCTCCCCTCCACCCCCTCAATACCCAGGAGAAACTATTTTGCCCTTATTTCTAATTTTGTTGTAAAGAGAGTATAAGCAATAATAGGAAGGAACAAGGGTTTTTGCTGGTTGAGATAAGGATAGCTATACAGGGAGTTGACTCACATTGATTTCCTGTGCGTGGGTGTTACCTTCTAGGTTAATTCTTTTTGATCTAACCTTTTCTCTAGTTCCTGTTCCCCTTTTCCTATTGGCCAGTGGGGCATCTTGGTTGTTTCCAAAACTTGGTTATTGTGAATAGCGCTGCAGTAAACAGGGGTGTGCAGGTGCTTCTGGAGTAACCTGAATCCCATTCCTTTGGGTATATTCCTAGGAGTGGTATTGCTGGATCAATGTTTAGTTTTTTAAGAAGCAGATCTATGTTTAGTTTTTAAAGAAGCCTCCATATTGTTTTCCAGAGTGGTTTCACAAGCTTGTATTCCCACCAGCAGTGTACAAGTTTCCTTTTTCCCCACATCCTTTCCAACACCTTTTGGTGGTATTTTTGATGATAGCAATTCTAGGTGAGGTGGAATGTTAGTGTGGTTTTGATTTGCATTTCCTTTATGGTCAAGGATGGTAAGCATTTTTTCATGTGTTTTTTGGCAATTTGAATTTCTACTTTTAAAAAAGTTCTGTTTAGTTCAGTTGCCCATTTCTTTATTGGTTCATTGATTTGGGGAGAGTTTACTTTTTGAGCTTCCTGTATATTCTGGTTATCAGTCCTTTGTCTGATGGATAGCTGGCAAATATTTTCTCCTACTCTGTGGGTGGTCGCTTCAGTTTAGAGAACATTTCCTTTGTTGTGCAGAAGCTTTTTAATTTTATGAAGTCTCATTTGTCCATCCTTTCTCTTAGTTGCTGAGCTGCTGGGGTTCTATTTAGGAAGTCATTGCCTATATCTATTGCTTCCAGAGTACTCCCTGCTCTTTCCTGTACTAAGTTCAGAGTTTCAGGTCTGATATTAAGGTCCTTGATCTATTTTGAATTGATACTAGTACAGGGTGATAAGCATGGATCTAGTTTCAGTTTTTTACAGATGGATAACCATTTTTCCCAGCAACATTTGTTGAAAAGGCTGTCTTTTCTCCATTGTATTTTTTTGGCACCTTTGTCAAAACTGAGGTAGGCATAGCTATGTGTAATCATATCTGGATCCTCTATGCTGTTCCACTAGTCTTCATATCTGTTTTTGTGTCAGTACCATGCTGTTTTTATTGCTATTGCATTGTAATATAGTATGAAATGGGGTATTGTGATACCTTCAGCAGTGCGCTTTTTTGGTCAGTATTGCCTTAGCTATTCGCTGTCTCTTGAGATTCCAAATGTACTTTAGGGTAGATTTTTCAATCTCTGTAATGAATGTTATTGGGATTTTGATAAGAATTGCATTAAACATGTAGATTACTTTTGGGAGTATAGCCATTTTTACTATGTTTATTCTACCAATCCATGAGTATGGGAGATCTCTCCACCTTCTGTAGTCTTCCTCTATCTCTTTCTTCAGGGGCTTGTAGTTCTCCTTGTAGAGATCATTCACATCCTTTGTTAAGTTTACTCCTAGGTATTTGATGTTTTTTAGGCTATTGTGAATGGAATTATTGCCATATATTCCTTCTCAGTTTGTTAATCGTTGGTGAATAGAAAAGCTAATGATTTTTGTAGGTTGATTTTGTACCCTGCCACCTTGCTGTAGCTGTTTATGGTACCTAGTTTTGGGGTAGAGTTTTTTAAGGTCTTTAAGATATGGGATCATGTCATCTGCAAATAGGGATATTATGGCAGTTTCTTTACCTATTTATATTCCTTTTATTTCTTTTTCTTGCCTAGTTGCTCTGGCTAAGAATTCCAGTACTATGTTGAATAGGAGTGGGGATAGTGGGCACCCTGTCTCATTCCTGATTTTAGGGGAAATGGTTTCAGTTTTTCTCCATTAAGTATGATGTTGGGTGGAGGTTTTTCATATATAGCCTTTAAAATATTGAGGTACATTCCTTCTGTTCCTTGTTTTCTTATAGCTTTTATCATGCAGGGCAGTTGGATCTTATTAAAGGCTTTTTCTGCATCTACTGAGATGATCAAGTGGCTTTTGTCTTTGCTTCTATTAATGTGCTGTATTACATTTATAGATTTTTGTATGTTGAAACACCTCTGCATTCCTGGGATGAAGCCTACTTGGTCATGGTGAATGATCTTTCTGATGTGTTGTTAGATTCAGTTTGCCAATATTTTATTGAGGATTTTTGCATCAATGTTCACTAAGGAGATTGGCCTATAGTTCTCCTTTTTGGAGGTGTCTTTGCCTTTTCTTCATAAAATGAGTTAGGCAGTATTCCTTCCCTTTCTATTTCATGGAAAAGTTTAAGGAGAGTTTGTACTAGTTCTTCTTTGAAGGTCTGATAGAATTCAGCTGAGAAACCATCAGGTCCTGGACTTTTCTTTTTTGGGAGACTTTTTATTGCTGCTTCAATTTCATTTTGTGTTATAGATATAGTCAGGTGATTAATATCCTCTTGGTTCAATTTTGGATTGTCATAAGTATTTAGAAATTTGTCCATTTCTTCAAGATTTTCAAATTTATTAGAATATAGGTTCTCAAAGTTGTCTCTGATGATTCCCTGGATTTGCATGGTGTTTGTTGCTATCTCCACTTTTGCATTTCTAATTTTACTGATTTGGGTTTTTTTCTCTCCTCATTTTAGTCAGGTTTGTCAGGGATCTGTCAATCTTGTTTATTTTTTCAAAGAATCAGCCCTTTGTTTCATTGATTCTTCATATGTTATTTTTTTGTTTCAGCACTTACTTTTATTATTTCTCTTCTTTTGCTTGTTTTGGCATTGCTTGTTCATATTTTTCTAGGAGTTTGAGATGTAGCATTAGGTCATTGATTTGAGATCTCTCTGTCCCTTTAATATATGCACTCATGGCTCTAAACTTTCCTCTTAGGACTGCCTTTGCTGTGTCCCATAGGTTCCTGTAGGTCATGTATTCATTTTCATTAACTTCCTGAACCTTTTAGTTTCCTGTTTTACTTCATCAATGACCAACTGATCATTGAGCAATGTGTTGTTCAGCTTCCAATTTTTTACATGATTTCTACTATTGTTTATGCTGTTGATTTCTAGTTTTAATGCATTGTGGTCAGATAGAATGCATGGGATTATTTCTATTTTCTTATATTTGCTGAGGCTTGACATGTGCCCTAAGATATGATCAATTTTGGAGAAAATCCATGGGCTGCTGAGAAGAATGTATATTGTGCAGAAGTTGGATGAACTATTCTTTAGACATCAGCTAGATCCATTTGATCTATGATGTGATATAGTTCTAGGATTTCTTTATTGATTTTTTGTTTGGATGACCTATCTATTGGTGATAAGGGGGAATTAAAGTCTCCCACTAATACTGTGTTGGAGTCTATATATTCTTTTAGGTCCTCCAGAGTATGTTTGATGAAACTGGTTGCACTGACATTGGGTGCATATAGGTTGATAATTGTTATTTCCTTTTGAGGTATTTCACCTTTTATTAGGATGGGGTGTCCTTCTTTATTATTTGATCAATGTAGGTGTGAAGTCAACTTTGTCTGAGATAAGTATTGCTATTCCTGCCTGTTTTCGGTTGCCATTGGCTTGGTAAATCTTCTTGCAGCCTTTTACCCTAAGCCAGTGCTTTTTTCTGTCAATGAGATGGGTATCCTGTAAACCACAGATTGTTGGATCTTCCTTTTTAATCCAGTTTGCCAATTGATGTCTTTTGATGGGGGAATTGAGTCCATTAACATTCAGTGTTAATATTGATAGGTATGTTGTGATTCTTGTCATTTAGTTGTTTTTGTAGGATTTTATTGTGTGCAGCTGAATTAATGTTACTCTCTGATTCCTTCTTTTCTTCTCCTGTGGTTTGGTGTTGCCTGTCCTCTCATGGTTTTGTTTGCTTTCATTTTCTGTGTGCAGAATTCCTTTAAAAATCTTTTGTAGTGGTGCCATGGTGGTCATATATTATTTTAGTTTCTGCTTATCATGGAAGACTTTTATTGCTCTATCTAGTTTGAATGATAGTTTTGCTGGGTAGATTATCCTAGTGTTGAAGTTGTTTTTATTCAGTGCTTGGAAGACCTCACTCCATGCTCTTCTTGCTTTTAAGATTTCCTTTGAGAAATGTGCTGTGATTTTGATAGGTTTACCTTTATATGTTATTTATTTTTTCTCTCTTACAGCTTTCAATATTTTTCCTCTATTCTCTGTGCTTATTGTTTTAATGATAATATGTCATAGGGTAGTTCTATTTTGGTCAAGTCTTTTTTGTGTCCGGGAGGCTTCCTGTACCTAAATGGGCATAGTTTTATCAAGATTTGGGAAATTTTCTGTTATTATTTTGTTGAATATATTATGAATTCCTTTTTTTTTTTGCACCTCTTCTCTTTCTTCAGTTCCCATGATTCTTAGGTTTGGTCTTTTTGATGAAGTTGGTGAGTTCTTGCGTATTCCTTTCACAGGTTTTGAGTTGTTTGAGTAATACTTCTTCAGTTTTTCCTTTAATTTCCATTTCACCTTCAAGTTCTGAGATTCTGTCTTCTGCTTGTTCTAGTCTGCTGGAGTGGCTGTCCATTGTGTTTTGTATTTCTGTTTCATTCATTTTTCTGATATTTTCCACATCATGTTCACCTCCCTTTTAATATTGTCTATTTTCATCTTTAATTCATTTATATCTCTATTTATAGTGTTCTCTGTGTCACCTTCATGTTTATTTAGGGCTCATATGAGCTCATTTGTTTCTGTGTCTTCTCATATTCTTTATTTTTGGTGTCTTGAAATTTCTTGAGTGCCTCTTGCATGTTTTGGTTAACCATGTCTAGTAACATCTCCATGAAATTGTCAGTGATTACTGCAGGATTTCTTCTTTGAGGATGTTCTTGTGTGCATCATTGGCTTCCTTGGCATCACTTATCTTTGTTTTTTTGGAGTCTGGAACTGGGTATCCATTTTCTTCATTTCCCTCTGAATCCTGTATTGCATTATTTTTTGGGGGGGAGGATGTTTTCCATCCTCTTTTTGTCTTCCCACCACTCCACTTGGTACTGTGCAACTATGTTCTTGATAGGCTACTTTGTGGTTTCAGTCACCTGCTTTCTTTCCCTTGGTTTAAAATTCTTTTGTGGCTGTATTGGGTTTTTAGCTAAGTGTGTGTGCTATTTCTGTCCCTGGTCTGTGTTTAATTTATTATTAACCAATTCACAATAGTAAAACTAATCATAAAGAAAAAAAAACCCAAAGAAGTCATTGGGGATAGATGGACAAACTAAAAAGAAACAGACAAACAAACAAGCAAAAATTTCATGTTCAGGAACAATAGAATTTCAGTCCTAGTCTAAGTTCTGGTGTTACTCTTCTAGCATCCAGTCCTGGTGCTGGGATTTAAGCAGCAGTTCTGTCATAGTCTCTCCAGGTGGTTGGGTAGGGTTTTTTTCTTCTGTCTTTCAGAGGCAGCTGCTTAGTCAGCTTCTCCCTCAGTGGGGTGTAGCAACATAAGTTTGTATATTGACCTCAGGTTCTGAAATAATTTCTGTAGCCCACCAGCTGTCCTGCTTTGGAGTTAGATTTTCACTGTGCTTGATTACCAGGGGCTTGTTTCTTTGCCTCACCCCCTTTCTCTGGGGAAAGTTCTGGCACCCAGCTGTCACTGTGTTGTGATGGTTTGCTGATTATTTTTCAATTTTGCAGTATTGTTTGACTTTGGATGTTGCTCAATGGCTCAGGAGATGACCTTTGTGGACCACTACCTTCCCTATTTCAGGCAGCAGCTTTTTACCCACCCACTGTCAGCCCTTCTGCCTTTCCAGCCTTTGTTTACAGCTCCTTGCCCTCCCCCCTTCTCCAGTACACTTTCAGAGTTCCTGCCCTCTCTGCTGTTTGCTAGTTTTCAGTTCATTGTTTATTCAGGGGTTTTTGTGTATGTGTGTGTGTGTGAGGGGGTCAGTCTGCCCAGGGGATTATGCTGGTTTATCCCAGGAGTGGCTAGGGAAATACCACATGATGCTTGGTGCTCACCTGTTTGGTCTGCCAAATGTCTCCCAAGCAGGTTTGGAGCTGGCATCTGGTGGCAGTGGGACCCTTCCTGTTTTCTCATTTTGTAACGTGGTGTGGAGAAGCTTTCTATAGGCTAGGGATTCAGGGTGTCAAAGTTTTGATTCTCCTTGGTGTTTTATTTCTGTCAAGCATGGCTCCAGCATCTCAGCAAGATTTTTGATTCATGGAGCTCATGCTTCTGCACCCTAGTTGCCAACTTGGATCCTCTCTTAATAGACTTTTTTAATAGACTTTTTTTGAGTTTTGAATTCACAGCAAAACTGAGCAGAGAGTAGAGTTCCCATATACTCTTTGCCTCCCACAAATATAAAATCTCTCCTGCTAACAATATTCATCAATACAGTGGGGTTCTACATTCCATGGATTTTGACAAATCTATGAGACTGTCTTCTGAAGTGGCTACCATTTTCTGTTCTCATTAGCCATAAATGAATCCATATGCTCACCAGAATTTGATGTTTTTAGTGTTTAGACATTTTTATTCTAATAGGTGTGTATCTCATTGTCATTTTAATTTTTAGTTCCCTAATTATATATGATGTTGCACATTTTTTCATTTGCTTATTTCCTATCTTCTTTGGCAAGCTATCTGTTCAGCTCTTTTGACTATTTTAATACAATTTATCATTTCTTGTTAAGTTTTAAGAATTCGTTATATATTTTGGATTACTATCCTTTATCAGATAAGTCTTTTGAAAAGATTTTCTCCCATCCTGTGGCTTGTCTTGTCATTGTCTTTAATAGAGAAGACTTCAATATAAATGAAGCCCAGCCTTTCCTTCATGTTTCATGCCTTCAGCACTGTTTTTAAAAAGCCAAATCCATACCCAAGTTCATCTCAGTTTTCTCCAATCTTACTGTCTAGAGCTTTTATTATTTAGCATTTTACATGTAAGTCAACAATGTATTTTGAGAAGTTTTTTCTTTTTTGGTATGAGGATGTAAGGTCTTTGTATAGATACTTTTTTTTTTCTTGTGCTTTTGGGTATAGAGTTGTCCTACCACCATTTGTCAAAAATCCTACCTTTTCACTATTGAACTCCCTTTGTCACCTTATCAAAAACCAATTGGCTGTGTTTATACGGGCCTATTTCAGGGCTTTCTAATTTGTTCCATCAGTCTATTTGCCCACTCTTTTACCAATATCAAGCTGTCTTGATTACTGTAGATTTATAGTAAATCTTGACATCAGATTATGTCAATACTTTGATTTTTATTATTAAATAGTGAATTGCTTATTCTAGATCTTTTGTTTTTCTGCACAAACTTTATAATATCTACAAAATACCTTGCTGGGATTTGGATTGAGATTGTTGTTTATCATCTTCACTTTCAGCTATGGATATTAATTTTTTTACTTAAGGAAAATCTAGTGAAGAGACTGAGAATGGGAGACCATAACTTTACAGGAAGACGACATACTGGTGGCTTCCAAATTCACAATGCAACTGCATACCTCTCTTGTCCATTCTTAAGTTTAGTCTTGGAAAGGAGAATTAGACAGTAATATCAGAAGGAATAAACCAAAGAAAATACTAAAACTCTCATCTTGTCCTTGGAATACCCCCTTCCATAATTTCAAAATAACCTGAATTAAGAAGTCTGCTCTATTACTTTAAGATAGCTGCAACTCTGTACTTTAAATAATTGAATTTCAGCCATAATAGAACTAATTTAAAAAACATAGCTAACATTAACAATAATGTACAGCACACATATATAGAGAGATACCTTAAGGAAAACCAAAAACCATGGAATTTCCAAGCAAAAATCCACAAGGGATGAATTTTATTGTGAAATTTAAGTAATGACAGCCTTATAATAATGCAGATACATAACACTAGTCATATCTATAACTATGCTAACTGAACTATAATTAGCAAAAGTATTATAATTTTTATTGCAAGGAGTCATTGCATTGTAGACTTCTTTTTAGAAATAATTTATCATTCACCAAGAGTAGGCTAGTTAAACAGTGGTACACAGAGGAAATATTTCTATTGTTTTCCTTTTGTTTCATTTTTTAATAAATAATTCTATTGTGGCATATATATATTCTTGGTTTCTCTTTAAAGTTTATCTGTAAGTGTATTTTTATATCACAAATCACAGACCAACGAAAAAGCATCTTTTCTTTGTTAAGAAGAGTGATTACATTTCACAACAGCAGAGCAGCATGCAATTCAAATACAAAAACTATAGCTATACTCTTGTTTTAGAATTCAGTTTTTGCAAAAGTTGCCTCTTTCCACATTAACAAAGAATTGTTTTGAAGTGACATAGGAAAAATTGACTTTCAATTAAGCCTAAAGCATATACAAATCAAGTCTAATTAGTCAGTCCTCTAAATATGATCTGCAATTATGAGATATATCTACCCACAGAGATTTATTAAACCTTATCTGTTTTGAACTGAAACTTCAATGAATCTGCCTTTAGCTGCACCCTGCAGTGACTGGCAAGGTTTTCCTAATCTTTCTCGTTCCCTAAGTACAAGTTCCAAACAAAATTCTGTGAGGAAAATTATTTTGTGTTATTATTGCCACTGGAACTATATTTTGTCCTGAATTTCTCCTCTTCCATTTTCTTAAGTAATGACAGCTAGTAATACACAGTGGTGGCTCCATATTTATCTGTCAGAAGAATGAGTTGCTGCTTCTGGCATCCAGCTAATGTGATCACAAAGGTGGAGGCTGTGTTCGTAGCACAAAATCATCATGTAGGAGCAGAAAGACATAACCCAAATGTGTGATGAGCATACTGTACTATGTTGCACTACTGTTTGCTCTGGTCTCAACATGTCTCAAATTGTGAAAGCATCAACTTGAAGTAATACGCTACCCAAAGAATCAATCTTCAGAAAAGGAGGCACATAGTAGAAACAATATTTTGTTAGTCATCTTGTCCCCAAAGCACAATAATCTTAAAACTTTGCCAAATGTTCTGTTCATGTTTGCTTTCATTGACCAGGGAATAAGTTTCTCTGGATTTTCAACAATGCAACCAAGAAAACGAATCTTTCTCTGTTCAGTGTTGGGTTTTCCTTATTAAAGTCACTGAGTTGTACATAGCTAAATATCACAAATTACCCTTTCTTCTCTTTAGAAGAAAAAATGATTCTTCTGATTCATTTTTAACAAGATATGTGGTTTTAGTTGTTTTTATTGGCTGCTGTGATGTGAATGTTTAGATTTACTGAGGTGCCCATCCTTTCTTTCCTGTGAAATAACTGCTAACTCACAGACATTAGAGACAAGACAAATTCAGATTATGTGGTAACCCTGATTTCATTCCTAACATGAATTTTAAAAACTAACCACACATAAGTACCTAAACTATTGGACTTCTAACATGTATGTCAACAAAGGCACTAATGACTAATTAACAGATAATTCACTTAATATGAATTAATAATATGCTGTATTTCTCCATTACAGCAATGCTCACACATCTATTTTTATATATGCAAATACTTATATTAGCACTGCTTGGGTGAATGTCTCACCTCCTCTGTTAGGCAAGAATGTGGCATTAGACTTATAGGCAATAATATAATAATGATATGTAATGCACACTGTCTATTAAACAAATCCAGTTATTGATAGTGTTGATGATATTGATGAAGATAATAGTTTTAAGACTATTTTTGTTTCTCTTTGTCATTATTTAGCTAAAGATACATCATCTGAAGAAATTACATTTTTTCCATTACATTTAGATCTTATGAATTTGACATCCCCAGATAACCTAGAAGACTTAGGTATAAATTCTGTTCACATTATATCCTCCCCTGCCAAAGTTATATTAGTTTAAAAATTGGAACATGTAATAGATGTTATAGATGCTGAAGATTTTGATGTCGCTATTACCCATATATATTGATTGATTCCCTTACGATGCTTTACCAGCATTTTAAGTCTGACGGCTCATAGAAACTTTAGTAGAGAAAAGTGCTGAAGGAACATTCTGTCTATAAACTGCTGGATTAGAAAAATGATCGTCATGATTGTCTGACATTTGTTGTACTTCATATATTTTAAACAATTCCCCTGAAAAATCAGCTCTGGATTTTATATTTTATTCATTTAAATTAAATATTTATTGAACAGTATGTAATTGGCACTATGCTAAACAGTGGAGATACTGAAGGTAGTAAGTGAAAATGACAGATATTTTACAAAACAAAGAAAAAAATTCCATGGAGGCAAGAACATAATTTAATGTATTCACCCTCATATCTTTTGATGATATGGACTATTTACTGAAAGAATGTCATACCTTCTCTTCAAAGTGTTTATTTAGTCTCCACTAATGATGTATATGGTCAGCTGCTTCATTCTCACCCATTGTGAAATCAAAGTCTCTCAGTATCTTCATCTGTGATACCTCCCCAGAGCTCATTCTCCAATCTGAAATATTTAATCAACCTTTTCCATCCTCCTCATTATCAAGTTTCTGGAAAGAGAATGGACCTTATTTGACTTATCATATGTGTGGTCTGCCAAATCCATTTTTTCTGTTTATTGCACTCACTCTATTTGCAGAAGAAATGCACACACATTCCAAAATGATAAAATACTTAACATATTTAACGTGTAAGTAGATAAATACCAGTATTTGATTCTTCCAGGGAAATGGGAGAGAAGACATAAAAAGATACTGAACTGTATCTAGTAACTTTGGGAAAGGAATGCTGTTTCAATGGATTCTAAACAAGGGTACATGTGCAGAGATCTTGGAAATGAGATTGGAAAGACAGGAAATGAACAGATCATTACAGTACCTCATGCCCCTTCAATGAGTTTCAACTTTATCCTCTAGTCTATGGAAAGAAATTGAAGGGTTTTATCAAAGGGAAAAAATAAGCAGAATTTCTTCTTAGGCAGAACCTCTTCTTAGAAGTATTAAGGTGGAGACATCATCTGGATAAGATGTTGAAATAGGACCGATTTTACTAATATCACCACAGTAAAGACATGAGGTGATAAGGGATTGAACTAGGGGACTGACAAAATGGATGGGAAGTAGGAAATAAGCATTTTTTAGTGTGAGAAAGAGTTGGGAAGATCTAAACACTGCTTACATACCGAGAGTGAAATTCAGAAAGGAGCCAAAATGTTCCTGAGATTTTTTTTCTGAGATGTTTGGAACAATTGAGTGTACACCAATTTCCTTTATGGAAATAGGAAATTCAAAAGAAGGAGTTATATAGAGGGCTATATAGAGAGCTAATTTATGAGTATGTTGTTTACAGATAAATATGTCTAATGAAGACTAGAAGTGGTCTTACTTTCCTTACTTTGGTTTTTATTATTTACTAATGGAATGATACATACTAATGAGCTGTAATAGGTAAATACACAGAAAGGGAATAATAAAACAAAAGGAGCCAACGGGCAGGTGCAGTATCACATCCGGGTGCATGTTACCAGTCTGCTTCACAAACAATTTTGGTGTTATGGTTGACCTACTTCATGACACAGTAGCTAATTGTACCCAGCAAGGACATTCCAAAATTTAAAGGTTATCTTGAGATCTCATCTACATGTCATTATAGTTGTGGTTTGATACATACACTTCCCTCAAATCACCATCTTGATCTGAGAGTCCATTGTAAGACAAAACCATTCCCTTTCCTCTGGTTTCTGGAAAAGTCTTCCCATTTCTTAGAAGATTCTGTAATTATGAACACAGAATTAACATGCCTAGTCTCCTAGAGTCTATAAAAATGCCTAAAACCTTAGCGCTTGAGGCGATTAACCACTCTCATTCTCTCTAGAGCGTATACAGTTGCTTCGCCTCAATAAATGTTGCTCTGTCAAAACTCTTGTATGTCTCCCCTGAACTCTTTCTTTGATGAGACCAAGATCCTGCCATTCATCTCCAGTGACACTGAGACCAATATGTCACTACTCATAGCTTCTAGCTACAACCTGACTGTTTCTACCATTATCCCAGGCAACAAGGGCCACACAATGTAGACACAGGCTGTTGGCATTTTCAGGGGTCTTTCAAAAACACACAAGAAAAAAAACCAAAGTGATCCCCAGTTTAAAAATTTCAGTCAGTAATAATAATTAGTAAGTTAAGCTAACTTAACCAATTTAATTTTTGCAGAGATTTGTAATTTTTCCAAAAATGTGAAATTGGAACTCATAAGCGAGTGGCTAAGAGAATTACCACAGAGGGATAAGAGCAGATGATACTGACTGAAATTTAACCAAACAGAAAAACAAGGAAGTTTGGTGTCAGAACTATGATGAATAGTGTCCCCCAAAACTTCCTGTCTTCCCAGTACCTCAGAAACATGACTTGGTACAGTCTTTGCAAATGTAATTAATTTAGTTTATAAGAGATCATATTGGATTAAAGTGAGCACTAATGATGTGATTACTGTCCTTACACAAGAAAACAGAAACTTATAGTGACACACAAGGGAAACAACATGTGTGGTGAAGGCAGAAATAGGAGGGATGTTTCTACAGGCAAGGGAGCAAAAAGGATTGCTGACAATCACTAGAAAGAAGCTAGGCAGAGACAAGGAAACATCCTCCCCAGATCATTCAGCAAAAGAAGGAAGCTGCTAACACTCTGGTTTCAGATTTTTAGCTACCAGAGTTGTTAGAGACTAAATTTCAGCTGTTTTGAGCCATTCAGTTTGTGATAATTTTGTTACAGCCTTAGAAAACAAACAAAACTTGTATATTATATATAGAAATATCATATATACATATATATACATTCTTCTTAGTTCCAAAATGCATTTGAAAGCACTGATAATAAAATCATATGTAAAATATAACTATGAGGACACATCAATATTAATTAACTAATTATTAGCATTAAAATTCTATAGTAAGATTACAAATCATTATATGCAGGAAGTAAAGTTAAATTCTGAATCCAAATACACTGTTTTTTGTTAACATTGGATCATAAGCTTCTCCTACCCTACTTTTTCTAGTTCTATGAAACAAATAAAGGAGTTTTGTATACATGTGTATATACACATGTATATGTATATATACATGTATATGTATATACATATATACACACATGCATATATACACACATGCCTATGTATATACATATATACAGATATACACACATGTATATGTACATACATATATATACACAGAAAGAGAGAGAGAGAGAAAGAGAATCGTTGCACAGACATGAGTAAAGCAAATATTTTCACTATTAAACAATAGGACGCATGTACCTTTGTCTAAGAGATTATATTTTTCTTGGCAGTAAATTTTAGGAGAAATCCATTCAGCATAAGAACAAACAACAACCATAAGAAGGGGAGAGCACATATGGGAGATATAGGAATAGATAGAAAACCCAAAACATGAAAGCATTTGATGTCCCCACTCCAGAGGAGCTAATACAGAGCAACAGAGAAGGGGATCAGGAACCAGTGTAACGATCAGTTAGAGATGAATCGACTTGGGTTGTAACACATTTGTACATGAAAGCAATGCTAGGAATCTCTCTATATAGATATCCTCAACTCAACTAGCAAAAACACTTTGTCTTTCTTATTATGCTTATGTCTTCTCTTTAACAAAATTAGAGATAAGGGCGGAACACGTTCTGCCTGGAAGCCAGGGGATGGGGTGGGGAAGGGAGAGAGAGGGTGAGGGAGAGGAGCAGGGGGAGAGAAATGACCCAAATAATGTACGCACATGTGAATAAATGAATAATAAAAAAATAAGAAAATTTTTAAAAGTTTTTACAAAGCAGCAAAAATGATTGATTTAGAGAAAACCAATAGATTAAAATAAATAACCATATCAACCAAAAAAAACAAAAAAGAACAAATGACAAACAACCCATATACTTCAAAGGCTCCTGTAACTATATAGGACTTAACAATAATTGGTGTTCATGGACATGACCCTGAGTCATCAGGGAAAGGTTCCATTCAGTGCCTTATGTTTCATAAGTAGGGACTGTCTAATACATTTATAAAGTGGATATAAGTGAGACTGAAAAAGATGACTGATGGTTTTAGTCATACCTAGTGTCAGTAGGAGAAGAATTGGCAATATGACAGAGGACTTTCAATTGAGTATGGAGGGGTAAAATGACAGCAGAGTGGAGAGGTGATAGGGGCTATAGATTGATAGAGAAGGGAAAATCATCAAAAGGACAGAGGCTGGAAGTGACTCTTTACCAGAAAAAATACATATAAAGAATTTAGGAGAGAAAGATGCTAATTTCATGTTTGATGGTGAAAACAGCAGAGGACTGGGTGAATGGTAAGACAGAAACAAAGGAATTTTATTAATTTCCCAATTGCATCCAGTAATTGTGTAAGCAACATCATTACCTACCATTTACTAACTACACCCTGTGCACCAGCCACTATCTAAGCTTTGTAAACATATTATCTCCTTTAACCTTCAAAATAAGCCTTGAAGTGAACAGGATTATGTCCATTTTATGGAGGTAGAGAAACTTGTCTCAAACCACATAACCAATGAATGACAGGGGTAGTATTAGAAGTCAGGCCTCAGTGACAACAGTCTGCTCTTCACCATTCTCTGCTAAAACCAGTGAATTTTAGAGTAACTCAGGGCATGAACCACAGAGATATGATAAACTTACCCATGGATTGTGTGTGAGTGTGTGTGTGTGTGTGTGTGTATTTGGGAGTATTGGGGTTTGAACTCAGGGCCTTGTGTAGCTAAGCAACCATTCTGCCATTGGAATCATACCCCAATCTCTTTTGGTTTTAGTTTGTTTTTTAGACAGGGTCTTGGCTAACCTTGCCAGGGCTGGCTTCCGCTCACAATTCGGGCTGGTCTTGTTCTGTATCCAGCTCAGGATGGACTAGAATTCATGGTCTTCATTTTTAAGCCTCTCAAGTGCAGGGATTACAGGTTTATGCCATCACACCTGGCTAGTTCAGATAACTTTTTCTTAACCAGAGTCATATTACATATGAGAGATCAGATAATTTTAGTCATTTCAAGCATTAGCTAGGTTTTTTGAGAAGTTAAAGACTTCGTCTCCAGACAGAAACTTTAAAATCTGCTTAGAATTATAGACATGAGGAATTCTAAAGATGGTCATGTGGCATCAAGGAAATTTGGGAATAGTTCCTCTAGCACAGAATCTATGGCCTAGTGGGAACAGCTGGAGCTTTCTTCAAAATATTTATTCCCAGATGATGACAAATAAATAGGTAAATAAGGATTGCTAAATAAACTGAGTTAAAATTATATTGACATTGAAATATTTATGCATGTATCTTTATAAGTGTATGTCCACATCAGCTTAACAAAGAAAGTAGATGTTTTGCTTAAAAAGAAAAACATGGCAAAATGCAAATGTTATAATAAACACATTATAGAATTTTTAAACTTATTGAAACCACCATAAGAAGGGGACTAAGATAAAAAGAAAAACAGAGATGAACCAATTCAGCATATAATTCATAAATAAATGGAAATATAACAAGGAAACTTTCTGTGTAGCTATCTTAAACAAACAAAAATGTCCTTTTTTTTTTCTTTTACAAAATGGGAGGAGAACAGAAAAGGTCCTCCCTAGGGAGGCTGGTATCAGTGGGAGGGGAAAGGAGGTGGAAAAAGGCTGTGGGAGGATGAGTATAGTGCAAATACTGTGTACATATGTATGTAAAAGGAAAAATGAGACCTTTTTTTTTTTTAGGAGTGATTTTCTTTACTAGATAATAATTCAAGTACAAATACAATGCATACAAAGATATTAGAAACTTAAAATATGAATAAAGAAATCATTTTTAACTTGTTTTTCAAAATATTCAGAGAAAAATGAGACCTCTTGAAACTATTCCAGGAATGGGGTGTGGTAAAAGGAGAATGATGGAGGAGGTGAATTCGAGTATGATATATTTGATACATTGTAAGAACTTTTGTAAATGCCACAATGTGCCCCCACCTGGCACAACAATAAAAATAAAGAAAGAAAAATAAAGAAAAAAAGCCTGGTTCAGATTCTAAAACACTATGACAAAATTTTGTCAATATCTTTCAGGCATGTGAAATTGTTGGATGGATTTCCCATGTGCTGAGGAAAGCTTTTTAAACTGAGTATATGGTTTGAAACAAGTTTCCCTACTTCCATAAAAAGGGCACAGTCATGTTCACTTCATGGTTTGTTTGGGTGGGTTTTGTTTTTGTTTTTGTTTTGTTCTGGTACTGGGGTTTGAACTCAGGGCCTTCACTGGAACCACTCCACCAGTCCTTTTTTCCTTTTTTGTGATAAGTTTTTTGAGATAGAGTCTCTTAAACTATTTGCCCAGGTCAGCTTCTAACCATGATCTTCCTGATCTCTGCCTCCTAAATAGCTAGGATTTCAGGTATGAGCCATGGGCGCCGGGCTGTGTTGAAGTTTAAGGGGTGAATACCTTTAAAAAGCTTAGAATTCATGGGGCATATTTTACTATATTTGTTCAGAGAACTGCAGCGTTCATAAACCCTTACTATTTTTTTTAATTGGGACTAGGTTTTGAACTCAGGGCTTTGAGCTTGTAAAGCAGCTGCTCTATTGCTTGAGCAACATCTCCAGTCCATTTTATTCTAGTTATTTTGGAGAGATTCTTGTGAACTATTTGCCCCAGCTGGCCTTGAACTGTGAAATTCCTAATATCAGCCTCCCAAGTAGCTAGCTAGATTTACAGGAGTGAGCCAGTGGCACCTGGCTTAAATCCTCACCCTTCACAGAAAATTATCTGGCTCAAAAGAATTTGGTTTCAGTGTTTGTACCAGAGAATCACAAAAACCATGCCATACTTTGAGAGCAGTCAAAACATCCCACACAAAGATATGTGTATGTCCTATAGTGTTGGGCTTACATGGTGTGAAGGACGGTCATTATTTGAGGGGGAGGGGTAGAAAGACTGGTCCTTCTTGACAGAATGACCTTGTTTAATGCCCTCTGTGCCACTCACTCCCCCATTCTTGATCAGCCAGTTCCATTTATCATTCTAATTAGGCAACATCTTGCCAGCTCAATCAGCCTCAATTACTTTAGGCCTCATTAGTGACTGACATTCTGTAACAAGTGCATCTTTGAAGGAGCAAGGTCAGATAAAGAAGTTGAGTATAAAGAGAGCAAGCACATCTATATCTCTATGCAGGAGGCTTTTAGTTTTGCAAGACACTCATGAGATATTCCAACTGTTTATTTCATGGTCAGATTGTAGCCCTCTGGTCAAAGAATAATTTTGTTTAAATTTAGCGTCATCAACACTCTTAAAATCTTGACATCTAAATCTCAGGTTAAAGAATGTAAAACAAGTTAATTTTTATATATAATTGCTGTCTGCCATGGAAATAGATTATCCTGCGATATTCAGTTTTGCTTCATATAAGGTGATACAGCTAAATAAACTAAAAAGGAGAAAAATGTCACTCAGAATGGATAAGGGGTCAATGTAGGAAAGCTGGTATTTCCATTAATTTAAACCTAGAAAAACCCCTGATGAACTCACTGCATTCTATAACTTTTACAAATGTTAATATCTAGAGAAATATGTTATAAGTAAAGAATTAGACTTCAAAACACATATAGCTATGTAAAATATGAACATATATGGTTGAGCACAAAAAGTGATATTAAAAAATAGCATTATTATTTTATTTTGTTTTGCTTAAAGATTTTATTTATTTTTTTTTTCTTTTCAGGGATTTTTTTTTTTAGTTTTTAATTTTTTTATTATTCATATGTGCACACAATGCTTGGGTCATTTCTCCCCCCTGCCCCCACCCCCTCCCTTACCATCCACTCTGCCCCCTCCCTCTCCCTCCTACCCCCTCAATACCCAGCAGAAACTATTTTGCCCTCATCTCTAATTTTGTTGAAGAGAGAGTATAAGCAATAATAGGAGGGAACAAGGGTTTTTGCAGTTGAGATAAGGATAGTTATACAGGGAGTTGACTCACATTAATTTTCTGTGCATGTGTGTTACCTTCTAGATTAATTCTTCTTGATCTAACCTTTTCTCTAGTTCCTGGTCCCCTTCTCCTATTGGCCTCAGTTGCTTTTAAGGTATCTGCTTTAGTTTCTCTGCATTGAGGGCAACAAATGCTAATTTTTTAGGTGTCTTACCTATCCTCATCCCTCCCTTGTGTGCTCTCACTTTTATCATGTGCTCAAAGTCCAATCCCCTTGTTGTGTTTGCCCTTGATCTAATGTCCACATATGAGGTAGAACATACGATTTTTGGTTTTTTGGGCCAGGCTAACCTCACTCAGAATGATGTTCTCCAATTCCATCCATTTACCAGCGAATGATAACATTTCATTCTTCTTCATGGCTGCATAAAATTCCATTGTGTATGAATACCACATTTTCTTGATCCATTCATCAGTAGTGGGGCATCTTGGCTGTTTCCATAGCTTGGCTATTGTGAATAGTGCTGCAATAAACATGGGTGTGCAGGTGCCTCTGTAGTAACCTGTGTCACAGTCTTTTGGGTATATCCCCAAGAGTGGTATTGCTGGATCATATGATAGATCAATGTTTAGCTTTTTAGTAGCCTCCAAATTTTTTTCCAGAGTGGTTGTACTAGTTTACATTCCCACCAACAGTGTAAGAGGGTTCCTTTTTCCCCGCATCCTCACCAGCACCTGTTGTTAGTGGTGTTGCTAATGATGGCTATTCTAACAGGGGTGAGGTGGAATCTTAGTGTGGTTTTAATTTGCATTTCCTTTATTGCTAGGGATAGTGAGCATTTTTTCATGTGTTTTTTGGCCATTTGAATTTCTTCTTTTGAGAAAGTTCTGTTTAGTTCACTTGTCCATTTCTTCATTGGTTCATTAATTTTGGGAGAATTTAGTTTTTAAGTTCCCTATGTATTCTGGTTATCAGTCCTTTGTCTCATGTGTAGCTGGCAAATATTTTCTCCCACTCTGTGGGTGTTCTCTTCAGTTTAGAGACCATTTCTTTTGTTGAGGAGAAGCTTTTTAGTTTTATGAAGTCCCACTAATCTATACTATCTCTTAGTTGCTATTCTGCTGTGGTTCCATTGAGAAAGTTCTTACCTACCTATACCTAGTAATTGCAGAGTATTTCCTACTCTTTCCTGTATCAACTTTAGAGTTTGTGGTCTGATATTAAGATGCTTGATCCATTTTGAGTTAATATTGGTATAGGGTGATATACATGGATCTAGTTTCAGTTTCTTGCAGATAGATAAAGTGCAGGTTAAGAACACTGCACTCAAAATAGGATTTTTTTTGTTCCCTTTATAGTTTCAAAATCCTTTAAAGAATCAACAGTTTGTTTCCTGTGAGTCAAGAAAAGTTTTCTGAACATACAATTCTAATCAATAATCTCTAAATAAGTCTTTCTACTTATAAAGTACAGTCATTTGAGTGTATATAGAACAAAATCTTTGCCTTTCAAGGGCAGGGCATGCAGATACAGAAGAAGACACACATAAACAGGTGTTTAAACATAATGTGATACTCAAAACAATAGAACATTAACTCAACATAGAGGCAGAGATGCCCTATGCTGTCCACAGGCTGCAAACCAGAAAACGCAAAATTGATGCAAACTTTCAAAGATACTGAAGTGTGTGGTAGGTGAAGATAGGCAATGAATGGGTCTTGCAGACCAACAAGAAATCCACAAAGAAACACCAGATTTAAATGATATTCTAGATCAAATGGACCTAAAAGACATTTACAGGATATTTCATCCAGCATCTCTAGAATACATGCTTTTGATAAGCCCATGGAACTTTCTCTGAAATAAATAATATATTAGACAACAAGACAATTCTTGATGAATTAAAACAAAATGAAATTACATTTTGTGTCTTTTCTGGGCACGATGAAATAAAGCTAGAAGTCAGCAAAGAACTTTAGAAAGTATAGAAATATATGAAGGCTGAAAGTTATACTTTTGAATGAACAATGGATCATTAAATAATATAAAAAATTTTTAAATTTCTTTAGGACTAGCAGTGTGGTTCATGTGCCTTGCAGGTATGAAGTCCTGAGTTAAAAATCCCAATTGTGCAAAAAATAGTTTTGAAACAAGCGTAAATGGAAATGTAACATAGTGCTTACATCAAAAAATAAGAAATTTCAACTAAATAGCCTAACAATGTATCATGATAACCTAGAAAAGCAAGATCAAACCAATCACAAAATGAATTGAAGGAAATAAAAATCAAAGAAAAGGCAAGGTAGAGACTAAAAAATATAAATGAAATGAAGAGTAATCTTTTTGAAAAGGTAAAATTGTCAAACATTTAGCTAGACTAACCAAGAACAAAAAAGAAAACCCCCACTAAATAAAATCAGAGATGAAAAAAGTAAATATTACAACAGATATACAAATGCAAAGGATAGCTATGGACTAATATCAGCAACTATGCACTAACAAGTGGGAAATCCTTAAAAATGGATAAATTTCTAGACACATATGACCTACCAAAATTGAACAATATAAAAATAAAAAAAACTTGGACAGACAATAACAAATAACAAGATTGAATCAGTAATAAAGTTCTCTAAAAAAAAAAAAGACAGCTCTATATGGCTTTACCAAATTTTTAAAGAAGAATACAGCATTTTTCTCTCCAATTCTGTAGGCTTTCTCTTCAGTCAGTTGATTATTTCTTTTACTGCGCAGAAGCTTTTGAATTTGATCTAATCCCATTTGTCAATTTTTATTCATATTTCCTGAGCTATTGGAGAACTCTTCAGAAAATAATTGCCTATGACTGTGTCATGAAGTATTTTCCCTGCATTTTCCTCTGTTAGATCCAAATATTTGGATCATACATTGAGGTCTTTGATCCATTTTGAGTTTATTTTTGTACAGAATAAGAGATAGGGACCTAGTTTCCTTCTTGTATATGTGGATATCCAGTTTTCCAAGCACCACCTATTAAAGGGGCTGTCTTTTTTCAGTGTTTTAGATTCCTTTTTCAAAGAATCAGATGTCAGTTCCTGACTGGGCTTATAGCTGGTTCTTCTATTTTCCTCCATTGGTCTACAGGATCATACTATAGCCAGAATGGAGAACTTTCTTGAGGTTCCTCTAAAAGCTAGACCCACATATACCTTATGATTCAACAATCCTACCTCTTAGTATATACAAAGGAAATTAATATCAGGCTAGCAAAGACATACATGTATTCTCTTGTTTACTGTGGCACTGTTCATAATAGCTAAGATGTGGAATAAACCTAAGTATTCATCAATGGATGGACAGGTAAAGAACATATGGTATAGTTACACAATGAAATATTCTTCAACCATTAATAAGAATGAAATCCTATCAGTTGAAGTGAAATGGATAGAATTGCAGAACATTATGTAATATAAAATAATCCAGACACATAAAACAAAGTAATACATGTTCTCTCTCATATGTGGAAGTTAAATACAATGGACCTCAATGTATAATAGTGATTACTAGAGGTTGGGAAGGAGGAGTAGACAAAGGGAGGCTGGATTTGATCAATATATGCCATATGCATGTGTTGGAATATCGTACTAAAACACATTAGTATGCATAACTAATACATGCCAATAAAAATTGCATATTTGTAAAAATTAAAATGTAAGAGTAATAAAGAAAAAAGGATTATAGGGATTGAGAAAGAACACAGACAGTAGCATTCTAGCAAGGGAAGGAGATGGACAGGGGATGGAGGAGGTGGACTTTTGATCCCACTGGATGAAACTGGTAAGAAACTTTTTCAAAGGAAGAAATCCAAATGTCCAAAAAACAATGAAAAAATGCTTGCTATCTCTGGCCATAAAGGAAATGCAAAACAAAACCACACTAAGATTCCACTCACTTCTATTAGAATAGCTATCATCAAAACCAACAACAACAACAAATGTTGGTGAGGATGTGGGGAAAAAGGAACCCTAGTCCACTTCTGGTAGGAATGCAAGCTAGTACAACCACTCTGAAAACAATATGGAAGCTTCTTAAAAAAATTAAACATAGATCTGCCATATGATCCAGCAATCCCACTCCTGAGAATATACCCAAAATAATGTGATTCAGGTTACTCCAGAGGCACCTGCACACCCATGTTTATTGCAGCACTTTTCACAATAGCCAAGTTATGGAAACAGCCAAGATGCCCCACTACTGACAAATGGATTTTTTTAAATGTGATATTTATACAAAATGGAATTTTGCTCAGCCATGAAGAAGAATGAAATCTTATCATTCACAAGTAAATGGGTATAACTGGAGAAATCATCTTAAGTGAAGTTAGCCAGGCTCAGAAGGCCAAAAATTGTATGTTCTCCCTCATATGCAGACTTTAGACCTAAAACATGGTTCTAATATTATTGGACGTGGGTCACACGGCTAAGGGGAGAACACGTACAGGATGAATAGGGAAAGGTAAGAAACAAAAAACTTGAAAGTGTTTTGATGTGTCCACTGTAGAAGAGTTAATATAGTAACATTAAAATGGCAGAGGTCACTATGGGAAGATGACCAGGAAGTAGTGAAGAGGTCAGGTAGAGATGAATCACTTTAGGTTGTAATACACATGTGCATGGAAGCAATGCTAGGAATCTCTCTATGTAGCTATCCTCATCTCAACTAGCAAAAATACTATGTCTTTCTTATTATTGCTTATGTCTTCTCTTCAACAAAATTGGAGAAGAGGGCAGAACAGGTTCTGCCTGGAAGTGAGGGAGAGTGGGGGCAAGGGGGAGAAATGGCACAGACAATGTATGCACATATGAATAAATAAATAAATAAATAAATAAATAAAAGTATCTTGAACATGAAAAAAAAATTGAAACTGTGGTTAGGCATGAAGACCTTGGGTGGGAGAATGGAACTCACTTTTCCTGGGCCTTACTCTCAAGAGAAGGCACCTCATTAATTATCTATAGAAACTAAAGTCTGAGATTCCAAACTTTCCTTCCCAATCTTTCATCTGTTTATCTCCCTGCACCTAGCTCCAGCTACTAACCACTTACTTGTAGCCTAAGTGTCAGCTCCTGGTTTTGCATCTAGATGCTTTACTTGTTCGATAAACAGCTCAGGAATAAACACTGTGACCTGACTTCACCCCAAGCCTTGACTCCCCTGATGATGATCTTGATGGCTGCTGTGCTTGCAAGGAGCCTTGGTCCCTCTCTCTTCCCAAAGTCAGCCAGACCTGTTCTTCAGTTCACTGATATTTTTATGTGATCATAGTGAATGGCACTCTTCAATGGAGCTATGCATTATTTAAATTGCATTCAACATCAATACATAAAATTTTAAAACATATGCCATAAGGAGGTTAAATAATGTCAAAAGTGTTATAAACCTATTGTAGAATCTCTACAGAGATGCTGTTTGTAAGCTGTTGCTTGACCAGCTGTTATAATTGTTGATGTTTGTTGTTTTAAGAAAAGAGTCATTAAGGTACTGGGGACCACGGCTCAAGTGATACAGACTTCTTACCTAGCAATCCAGAGGCCCTGAGTTCAAACTGCAGTACTGCAAAAAAAAAAAAAAAAGGAAGAAAGAAAAGATTAAAGGTTGTTAGGAGCATGGTTTTTATGCTTGTAGAACAAAACTGAAGCATATTGAGAAGTGGATAAATGCAGATTTTTTTCTCAGAATAAATTCCCAATATGAGAAATTTTCCATTTTATACCAGAGTAATTTAAACATATATTCAGGTTTCTTCTAACAAATAAGTTATAATATGAAATATGAACTTACAATTAGTAAAAAATTATCCTATTGTAAGAATCACTTCAAAATGCTTGAGTAAATTCACAATGAGAAGCTATACCTATCTAAAAGACATATTTTCCAACTATCAAAAAAGTTATTTAACATATGAAAAATGACTTCAAAGTATTAAAGGAAGTGCTTAAATAATACTAGCTCAGTTTAATATTTAGCTTAGTGAACTTAGAAAAATAAGCTAGAAAACCTTTTATTATATATGTCATATTTTCTCAAATAAACAGACTATTTTGTTTTATCATAGCACTGCAGAAAATAGAGTTTCTACATGTGCTGTAAACTTGTTCCTTTTCACCCTAACAATCATGAACAAAAATTGATTGTTGGCCAAAGAAAGCAGGTTTTATGTGCAGCCACCTCTTCTATTGCCCCTCCTCTAGTGCTCCTCATTTCCCTAAATTCTGAATCTGCTCTGGGAAAGTAAGATTGTCATAGCACCCATTGTTTTCATCCTTAGCAGGACCTATGAAGCTTAGCTACATGTCTCTTAAATTCTTGCTAACCATAACTCAATCTCCATCCTTTATAATGTGACAGTCATGTCTTTTTGCCATGCATTGATTGATGTGATACCCACTCTTAACCTGTGCTTCTCCGAGCATCTTGTGCATGTTGCCTAGTAAACATCAGATAAAAGCCTATGATGCAGCTCATTTGCAACACCATGTATGGTCCTGGCTAAAAAAATACATTGGAACAGATCCAGCAGTGTGTATAAACCAATTCTGTTCACACCCTTGAATACCTGACCATTTATGCCAGTTTTGGCTGTTGGCAGTTGAAAGGCTGTGTGTAAACACTACTGCAGTTCTTTGCACCATTCCTAAAAAATTAAAAAGAATTATAGCAAAGAATAGTGTAATGACTATATCAGCAAAAACCTTTCCTTTTGAGAGGGATACATATCAACTTGCAACATCACAAGGAATAGCTAGACTCTGCCACAAGACTTTTATTTACTTACTTATTTTGGTTTTGTGTTTAGAAGGTTAAAATTGGTTAGAAAGTTTTCTAACGTTTCTGAAGAACTCAAAGATTAATGTAAAAAGTACGAATATGAAGACTTTTATGAAGCATGAACTGCTATACATATGCTTAAAAGCTTGACTGTTTGGATACCACCTCATATGTGTTACATCTAGCAATAGAGAGGAATAGCTGATATTAGAATATAATTGTGTTATTATGGAACACTTGTATTTGGGGGAAACATTTTTGTCTAAATTTATGCTACTACATACTCCTCGGTTAAAATGTGAATAAAAGGTTACAATAAATTCTAAGATAACATGAGTCAATTAGTCAGAAGGCACTCTGTGATCACTGTTACAAGTACTTATTCACTATGCGTCTCAATAGAGCTCAGAAGGCAATGCTGGGTAATACCACAGTTGCTTATATGTAATATAGTATGCAATAAATTATTTTTCAGATGTTATTCTAACATTTAAAAAAACCTTTTTGGACAAACAAGTGTATCACTATCCACAAAATTAAAATAAGGGCCTAATGTATATTTATTACACAGTTCAGATGTCTGATAATGATGGTCACTACCAGTGTTGAAGGAAAACACCACCAATAGCAGATGTAGCATGTAGATTTCCTCTTCCACACCAACACGCATCAATTAGTTGTGGTTCCATAGAGCAGCCCATGTGAAGGCATTCTGAGGTCTTACTGAGGTTCAGATAGAAAAAGCCTAAATTATTAATGTCTGACATGAACAGGACAGTGTGGAAGGTCTCCATATTTTTAAAAGGATGTATTTTTTTCAGACCAAAGTACTTTCAATATGGTAAGGATCAGAAACTAAGAATAAGAAATTTGAAAATGAGTCTTGTGCATTTCTTAGGACAACAAATTTTGTGTGCATTTTCTTATTCTTAAAAATCTATTAATAAGACTGGAAACATGGAAATTAAAGCAAATATGTTACTTTGTAAAACTGCAAGTTAACCTCAGAGTTTAGATACTGATTAAGCCTCAGAAACGAAAATCCTTTGTCCTGTTATACATGCCTGAATAGTGATTAATAAGATGATATCAAAGTCAGCTGTCAAATATTTATTAGACAATTATAGGGCATGGGAGCTGCTGGAGAATTTTTGACTGACTTATTTTTCAGATGAGGGCAATATTTAAAGTTACTTTTTAATTGTGGTCTACTAAAACACACACTAGGTAGGAAATATCACCAGTAATATTTGTGCAATATCATATTCCTGAGTTCTTGAAACAGAAAGTGACTAAGCAAAGTGTATTTTTAATTTGAGTCAAATATTACTTCAATATTGGAAGCAGTAGAAAAAAAAAGAATAGCCTAGTAAGAACAATAGCTTGGGAAAATTTACAGTTCTGAACCTAAAATGTCAGAGAAAATCCTACCCATTCTATACCTGGTTGCAATTTTATTCTCTCTAGACCATAGAAAACGAATTTATTAGTCAACATTCTGTAGAGCTACCAAACCAAACAAATAGTATTGGAGTGTGTGTGTGTGTGTGTGTGTGTGTGTGTGTTTGCATGTGTATGTTGTATACATACATTCATACACACAATTTACTTTCTGAAATTGAGTCAAGTGATTATGGCAGCTAGAAAATCCAAAATCTAGAATAGGAAGAACTGGTGTTACAAATCAAGTCTGAAGGCCAGAATGCTTCAGAATTTCCTCTTGCTTGGGGAGGACAGTCTGGGTCTATCCAGGCCTTCAAATGCTTGGATAAAACCCTGCCACATTATGAGGAGAATCAAAGTCCATCAATTTAAATGTTAATCTTATCCAAACACACCCTTAATGAAACATCAAAAATAATAGTTGACCACATATCTTGGTATTGTGCTCTGATAAACACTTAAATTAACCATCACAACAACCAACTACAAAGAGGTGAAGGAACAATGTAAGTCAGTCCAAAATTGATATCCCCATACTATATGAATGCATCACGGAAGCTTGGAATGCATCATCTAATTTGCTTGAGAATTCAGCTAGATTAAGTTCCTCAAATATTTACAATGCATTACAAACTGCATTCCACAAAGCAATTACAACAATATCACTTATTCCTCATTCTGCAATGTAATGTCATTATCCTCCATCAAGTGGAGGAGTTAAACTTTCTTCTATTTGAATCTTCACTTTCCTTGGTGATTCAACTGTAGACAATAGAATTCAGAGGCATTGACACTGTAGGATTTTTGAAGAAAAGTTAGAAAAAGCCATGTCCTTCCATCTTGGTCACTTAAACATTCACCACTGAATCTTCCCAACTGAGGCTGTGGATAATATGTAACAGAGAAAAAACATCCCAATTATGTTCGCCCAAATTCCTTGGGCAAAGAATATGAGAGCATAATAAAATGGTTGTCACTTAATTGGGTGTGGGTAGCTTGTTAATTGCAATGATACCAGACAAAGTCATCAACTCTGTGTAGGTGATACTAGATGGAGGAATAAAAGCTAAAATACAAAATTATTGCCATTGTATCTAGGAATTAAAAGATTAGAGCCAATAATGACATAATGAAAAGGATAAAGATAGAGATATATCCACCTTTTTATTGCATAAAACATAGATCAATTCATAAGCCCCCAAGGTAGAGCATACATTAAAAAGTGACATGCAAACGTCAATATAACTAATATTTTAAAAAATAGTACTTTAAAAAGTAAACATAAACACAGTTTGATTTTGCAGCTCTAATTATACCCTCTATCTCTTTGTACATCCTTTTTGATACTTTTTCTACACTGCATTGAAGTATCCCCAAAACTGTTGGAGGCAATGACAGCCCAAGGCCACTACTACTACAGGAGTAAGTGGGAGGAGAATGAAAAAGATTTCTTCCTCTTTTAATGCCAGGAGAGATGGGGGAGCAGGAGGCAATCAAGCAGAATATTTCAATAATTCATTTTTCTATTTCATGTCCTTTATCTTCTAATAGAATAGAATTTTTAAAAATTCTCTACAGAGAACACCTTATAATATAAATCTTGTTTCACTAGGTTGTAAACTCCTAAATGACAAGAAGTCTGTCTTTTTTCTCCCCATGTTTTGAATAGTGTCTTGTATCCTGACCTCTCCCATATTAAATCAGTCAAGTCTTAGAACAAAGAGTATTCAAAAACTGTTTTCTTCACAACATATAGGGTCTTTTGCTTTCCAGTGAAGATAATGAAAGGTCTTAATCATATCATAGGTGCCAACTTTTCATACTGGCAAATGCTGTGGTAGTAAATCCAAATCAAACCTTTATTGCAGCAAACTTAGGTTGTTAAGATAGCCAGAGTAGCAGGTCATTTTCTCCATCTTCTCCCATCTCCCAGGGAGTGGAAGATTGCTCCATAAACCATGTTCCTTGATGCTCATCCAATCTTGTTTTAAGTGATAGAAGTAATAGCCTAATAGACTTTTCTTTAAGAAGCATTTCATGTTCTTCAGTCTAGGCATTCAAATTCTAAAGGACAGTATTCTGATATGACTCTGATTTAAAAATCTAAGAGGCAAGTTAATTGCAAATGCATGGTCAGAATGTATTTGAGTATATGTTGCAGTTTTTTCACTCATAATCGTGGAGCCAAACACATAGCAGAAAGACAACCTTGACACTAGGATGGTTATCTGGATAATCATCTGACCTTTCTCTAAGATCTTAGAGCATCAATGTTGTAGACACATGGGAAAGCAGAAATCTCTTCTCCTTTAACAATAGAAAAATGGTATGTTTATTTCTATTTAATATTTTTAAGAAACATAGAAGAAATAGGAATACACGTGTGTTTATGGTATCTGGGAGAAAAAAAAATCAGCAAAAAATAGTATATACCACCAAATGGCCCCATCTACTAATAAAGAAGTAAAGCTTAGACCAATGAATTGCACACACACGAAAGACATCATATTTTATATTGTTGGACTAAGGTGGAGTGCACGTGACATTCAAATTACACAGAAATTGCTCAGAATGTAGTCATAACATTTAAATGACAATTTACAACTTCTTCAACATAAAAGTCTCTATGTAATAAATGTATATTGAACAATTAAGATTGTCTAGATAATTTGTGAGATTCATTAAAGAAATGGAAATATGAAAATCTTTTTGCATTTCAACATGAGACATGTTGAAACTATTCCAGGAGTAAGGGGAGGCAGGAATAAAGGGGAATGATGAAGGGGTGAATTCAATCATGATATATTGTAAGAACTTTTGTAAATGTCACAGTGTTCCCCCAGTACAACAATAATATAATAAAAAATAAAAATAAAAACTCATCACCAAAAAACATGGCTTGATATTAGATGCATTGATTCAAAGGTCATATTTTCTCATGTTTATAACTTAGATTTCTTTCCATTTTGAGGGGTTTTTGATTTTGGTTTAATTTTTACTTTTTTTAAGACTTTCTTTTCCAGAATAAAGAACTTTGCCTTCTCTCTGCATCATTATCTTCTCTTAGAAATTTTTTTTTTTTTGGTGTGTGAGCATCACACATGTTCTACCAGGGTGGTACACCTCCAGCCTCACAGAGTGCATTTATTTTAGGGGCTAGCAGAGTAGTTCAAGTTGTAGAGTGCCTGCCTAACAAGATGAGGCCCTGAATTCAAACCCCAGTACTGTCAAAAAAATAAAAGAAAGAAAATGACACTATTTTTAAAGGAATGAGATGTTTTTCTAAGGGATCATTTGACTAAGTTGAGCTCCACTACTCTTTCTTATGCTTCTGGTTATAAGAGGCATCTGAGAAATTCTTGGACATATGGAAAGCAGACATGAAGCAGTAGCCTTTTGGAACTCATATACATTATTGCCTATCTATGACTCTTATCATTGTAATGAAGCAATGATCAGACCTATAATCAAGTTAAAGCTTCAGCATCAGTCATAAAACAGAAGTTGTACAAAGGGTGCTTATTCAACTTCCATAATAGAGAAAAATTGACTCCGTATAGTGATATATATATATATGAAATTTATATATAATTACATATATATGTTATAATTACATGTATTATACTTCTCTGATTAAATCCTGACTAATATAGGTGTTATTAATCAAACAAGAAACACTCCATGATTTGGAAGCAGGATTAATACAAACCAATTTTATGAATAGTTGATAAATGCTGACATGATTTTAAGTAAAATTCAAAATCCATCCTGTTTCCTATTGTTAAGCATTTTTTATTTCTCCAAACATTAGGACCATTTATTTGTAAGCATTTCATCTGCCTTAGTCGCTTCTGTCCCTGCGCTTTAATTGCACTTCACGTGAACTCACTGTGTGCTAACTCAAGTCACAATCCTTCCCTGCACACTCCCACATCTCTAACCTAGAAAAGGTGTCTCCAAACATCAAAAGTAATATTTTTACAGTAATACTGTCAAATGGTATCTGTAGATACATTCTCTGATTACAAACGTAAAGGTATGAAGTTTGTTTTTTCTATGACACATAACTTTCCAATAATGTTTAGCTTCATTAATATGACAAAATGAAAGCTGTTGCTGAGGTTTCAGGATATTATGAGAAAAAAATGAACTCCAAAGAGTTGTGTCTTCCAACCATATGCATAGATAGATCAATAGTAAAAGGCCATTTCTAGTTTTTCAAAGGAATTCAAACCTTGTGGGATATTTCATCCATTTTGTAAATTTCTGTTCAATTCCTTCATAAACATAGATTGTGCACCACTTTATAATATTTCCAAGAAAATAACTTATAAATAAATATCCACTAGATGTTATTTTCTAAGAAACACAAAATTACAAGATTTACAGGTAAGAAACAGATAATCAATTTTATTACATTTGTCCCTAAGTCACATTCACTTATTTTCTATCTGTGACTCTCCTAAGACATTTTAGAAAACTCTTCATGTGCATACAAAATGAAATTGCTGCTTGTCCTTTGGAAACACTCCAAAAGTGGATGATGAATATTTAGAGAGTAGTTGAAACATTTGCATTCTATTTGTTCTTATTTCCTGCATTTCAACAAAGTTTCAGGTTCACTTTTAATTCCAAACTTACTGGAAAATGAGAAGTTATTTTACTATTACAATGTCTTCTCCAAACTTTCTAGTCACTAGGCTTTGACCAAAAGACTTTACCCTCTTTAGAAGAGTCCATACAACTTTAGAGAATACTTTCCTTTTGTCCTGACTAATATGGAAAATTTGAATATGAATATTTTAATACTATAATGTTCCTATATTTTATATAAAACACACGCCTTCATTTTCTAGGACCTTTTGGACTTTTCTGAACATTCAAGATTTGTTTTGTCCCTACATTTCTTATGATTAATCTTGTATGTATGCTTTATGCTTGCTAGCTTATTTCCATGGCAACATGGTCCACAAAGGATCTAATGCATGTATAAGAAAAACATGTGACAAAAGAAAATTAATTAAAAAAATCAGCAACTAAAAATATACAAATCATTGTAGAGGTTTATGACAAGATCAGGGAAAAGCATAAACATTAAAACAACAAAAACGTTCATATTATTTTACTTAAATATAAAATTTAACTGAGCGTTTTGTAAATCAAAGTGAAAGGAAAAAACCAGACAATTCATCCTTATTTTACATATATATACATATATATACATACACACATACATATACATACAGATATTTGTAGAGATATACATAGAAATACAGGTTCATAACTATATGTAGTAGTAATAGATAGGACTGATATACTGAATCCATTCATCAAAAGCACAACTAATTAATAAGTGGTTATTATATCTTTCTCAAAGAAAATTTAGAGCACAGCTCTAATACAGCTCAGTGCAAACAGGTCTTCTGGAAACCAAGAGACAGCTATAACTTGCAACCATTAAATGACTAAATTTATTGACAAAATATATTTGTCTATCAAGTGGCTAGTGTTTTATTAACACAATTGGTGGGAATCAATCTTTTGTTATCTGTAAATACAAGATGATGCAGACTCCATGTACTTTAAACTCAACATTTATAAACTATTTCCAAGTGAATCCTAAATTCAAATAGATGCTGCCATATGCTTTCACGTAATTTCATCAGATCAGCTGATACAATGTATGATCTGTTAACTACCCAACTTATATGTAAATTATAGCTAGATAGGTGGGGAAAATAAAAATGAAAAAAAACTTTTTAGTGATTTGTCAAAAATGTTTATAGTTTAAGATTCTTTTAATTTTTATATTTGATAATTTAATTAAGTATTGTCATATTAGAAAAAAATTTTTTCAGATTTTTGAGAAATTGTAACGATCCTGGGATAGCCTCTCAACACCATAATCAGCCCCATTTCAAATACATTTTTTCTGAACATGCAAATTTATGCATTTATTTATGCATTTATTTATTTATATATGCAACTTTCAGCTATGTCTTAAAATCTCCACTTTTAAATGTCTGTTTGAAATATAGTCTGTTCCTTAACTATCCTGTCTGTTTGAAATATAGTCTGTTCCTTAACTATCTTCTCCAATGCTCACATGTGGCAGTGTTTTCCACGCTACACTAGTCCACACTTTTCATTTATGTACTCTCATTGCACTTCTAGATCACTGAGCTTTGGTAATTCAATATGTGGAGTTGTGCCCTGCAATGAACACTAAGTGAAACATCACTTGAAAAATTAGCTCCCCCCCTTTAAAGTGAGTTCTATGGAAGGTACTTGCCTGATCATTTGAATCTTGCTCATCATTTGTTCATGATAATGCATGTTTCACACATGATATCCAAGGCTGTATCCTGTGACACTGGTAAATCTGAAAAAGACTGAAAGCAGATTGATCTCTAGAAATTACCTAAAGAAAGGCAGATTTATCCTCTGGCACTCCAAAAAAAACCCACCAGACTTGGCTAAAAATAACTTTAGTTTTTCTTAGGCTGTCAGTATCAATTTAATCTCTTGAAAGTCATTTATCTGTTACTTACATCATGAATGGAGGTGGAAAAACATATAAAGTATCCTTTCAAGTACATAGTTATATTCATGGAAATGTAGCAAATCGTTGTAACTTTATAGCCTCAATTTTTATGTACATGTTTGGATAAAGTAAGACTACTGCTAAAGATCATAGTAAGAAAATAAAGATTAGTGAGGAAAAAACAAAACCATTGTGTAATTGCAAAGTAATTTTGAAAGAAATTATCAGTTTCTTACTTTATTATTTGTTAAATATCTACTGAGTACCTGATATTCAATTTAGGCATATAATAACATGTACCATTTTGTGTTCTATCACTCGGCATAAAATAAGAGACAAAATAAGGTAGACTATATTGACTCTATCTCTCCAGAAGCTAAAACAATCTAGTAGCAGGGACAAGAAAAACATGGACAAGGTATCACCTAGTCACAAATAGAAGCAGGAGAATCTAGCCCATTGTTTCGCTGTGAGAATTGATTTAGCTTTTGAAAAGAATACTTCCTGCAACTTAGGTCTTACAAGGTGGAGAAGTCTCTGTTTGCTCCAGATAGGCTGATTAACATTTATTTCTAGATAATGGATAAAATCAAGGTTCCAGAGATCACTATACCTTGCGATGGACAACCCTGGACCAGAAGCTAATCCACATCCTTTGTGAATTCTTGAATAATTGCTGATATTTCCAGTAGTCAACTACATGGAGGAAAGTTTAAATTTCAAGATCCCATTTCCTATGTTCCACATATCAACTCCTCTACTTTCTTCACCCATAAATAATTAAAATATTTGATTCTCATAAAAATAAGAGATTTTTTTCCAAAGTACACTTTATGCATCTATGGAATTATCACAATGGAACCCCCTCTTACTATGAATAAATGCTTACTTAAAAACAGAAAAATAAGGGTTTGGTGTGTGGCTCAAGTGGTAGAGTGCCTGCCTAACAAGCATGAGGCCCCAAGTTCAAGCCCAACGCTGCTAAAAAGAAAGTAAAAGAATGAGATATTTTCATCCACATAGTCATTAAACTGAGACTTGTAGGGGAATCAGGATGCAAAATATATTCAGAGGATGTTCTGGACAAAGGGAACGGTGTGAGTATAGCTGAGAATCTGCATGGGCAAAACACCGAAGTTGCAGGAAGTATATCTCCTTCAAGGAGGGACTGTGTTTAGAACTGTGTGGTATGAACAAAAGTTCATAGCATCAGGGAGTATTGAAAGTATTGGACCAGTAGATTAGGGAAAGGCTGGGGAGAGGGATATATACAGAAAGAGAAGAGAGAGAAGAAAAAGAGAGGCAGCCATTAAAAAGTTACTGTTGAAGTGGTGTGTTAAGACAAATAGAAAAGAAAGGACCTGAAAGTTAACAACTAGTTAAGAATTAGTTGCAGATGCTCAAATAGAGATTGGTGATGGTGTGAAGTAGACATATTACAACAGCAGTAAATATATAGCTGTGGAAATTATTGAAATGAATGACTATGTAGGGGATTTCTTCAAAGACTTAATTATGGAAAATGAAAGGAAGAAAAAGACATGCCTCTTGGATTTTGGGATTGGGTGGCTAAATGATGCTAGTATAGACAAAACATGGAAAGTTAATGGGAAGACTCAGTTATTATAACATGATAGCAAACTGCAATGTTCTTGAATTCAAGTATGTTATTTTTGATATATTGTAAGAACTTTTGTAAATGCCACAATGTACCCCCACCCACCAAAACAACAAAAAGTAATAATCATTGATGGTATTATGCATTAAGAAACTGGAGAAACACATTGCAGTTAAAGTGATTCCTCAGGATCCAAGATGTACATTAGTGATTTGTAGAGTAAGAATTATCATGAATAAAGGCATGGGCTTAAGACAGTCTTGGGAAGAATGGAGAGAGAAGAATAATATCAAAGGATTGAATCTGAGAATATGGTTGATTTATTGGTACACAGAAGTTATCATAATTATATATAAGAAGTCTTTCAATTTCTACTATAATATATTCTTAGAAACATTATAGAAACATAATCTACCACAATAGCAACTGGAAGTAGCTAAGAACATAAAACTTTTCATGATTTAGAATCAAATTAAACACTAGAATAAAAGATACAAAAACATACTAATTTTAATTATAAAATTGTTTTTTTAGTCTTAAAATCTTAGCTCAAAGGTTATTAATTTAACCTGAACTAAACCATTGTTTTGTAAATGGAAAACTTGAACTCACATAAGTAAACAGTTTCCAGAGATAGCCTCCTCTATCCCATGCATTCTCACATACCCTCTGCCATTGCTGCTCTTCCTACCAAGAGATAGACTGTGTTTTCCTACCCCCTTGAATTCTGGCTTTCTTTTGAATTGTTCAGGAAAGTGTAATTGAAATTTTACTGTGTGCTTTCTGGACCAAAACTCAAAGAAGACTTCATGTATACATTTTTGCTGTCTTGGGACTCAGCTGCCATTTTTTGAGAAAACTAGTCTAGCCCATAAAGAGAAAAACAGAATCTCTCAACAGACACCATGAGAGTGCAGCCAATTTGGATTTGCCTGTTCCAGCTCAGGTTCCATCTGACTGTAGCTGTTCCACTAAGCCCAAGTAAGACCAGCACAACTACCATGCTGAGCACAAACTACCCACAATATTGGAAAAGATACTCAATGATTGTTTAAGTCACTAAATTTTTGGATATTTTACTATACTTCATTACATAAGCTGACGCTTTTGGCCTCATTAGAAAACCTGAGACTTCTTACTAAGTCACACAGACTACGCTAAGAAATTTATAGTACAAATTAACTTTAAAGAGCCTCTTTGTATTATAGAATACATCTTGTTTGTTAAAAATACAAGCTATCAAGTTTCTAAATTTATAATTTATAAACACTCTAGAACAAATATGCCAAGCATAATGAAATGAAAATTCCTAATTCTATTTTTTTCCATAAAACTTAGAATTTCCAAATATTTCTATGGTCTCTGGTCCACATTTTGTTAAAGCACTAAATTTATAAGTTTAATTGACATCTTCTGTTATCATTTATATTTTTTCTTTAGGAAACAATGCATTCTTTTCAAAAAGAGCTTTTACTGTATCTTAGTATTTGAATATATTATGGAAGATTTTAAGTTCTAGAAAAAAAGTCTAATGTTTCTGGTACTCTGTTTCATGTTTTATTGTGTGCTGTTTTTAGCTTCTACTTTCACATTTCCTAAGCCCACTCCTTTTCACTTCTTTCTGTATACACTTCAAATAGAAAATAAAGGAGGAAATAAGTCACAAAAGAAGAGCTGGAAGAATGTGTTCAGCAATCAAATGTAAACAGTCATATTCCTCAGCCCTAGAAGGAATGTGTTTATCATAAAGCACATTCAGACATTTATTTTACCCCACCTCTACCTAACACAGTCTTCTCCCCCTTGCCAACTGGTAACCTCTACCCAGAAGGAATTTTTCTATGTCAAGTGAGTAAAGTTTCACGGAATGAAGTATGGATTTAAAAGATATCATTATCCAGGCATGGTGGTACCTGCCTGTAACCCCAGTTACAAAGGAGGTATAGGTAAAAGGATGGTGATCCAAGGATGGCCCTGGGAAAAAATCAAGAGACCCTGTCTGAAAAATAACTAAAGAAAAAAGGTATAGGGGCATGACTCAAGCTGTAGAGCACTTGATTAGCAAGCTGCAAGGCCCTGAGTTCAAACTCAGTACCACCAAAATAAAAATAAATATCATTAAATGGTAGAGGATCAGGCCTTGTCTAATTCATTATAGTATTATGATAGATTCCTTCATTTAAGGACTCTATTACACCTGAAACGCAAATATAAGTAGTTTTATTTGTGACTGAATGTGTCTTTGTTCATGACATGTATTTCTTCTGTGGGAAAAGGGGAGAAGTGATGGAACCTTAATCTTGTCCATTGAACATAACAAAATGTTTTATAAAATTTAAATTTTCTTTTGACATCAGAACTCAATATACAGATAGCTGAAAGGCAGGACTTCTAGACTGAGACCTGGGATTTTAATGTTTGTATAGGTTTCACATGCACTGAGGTGGGCGTTAAAGAAACAAAATCCTAGATACAATTTTGCCCTTTTCTAGGGAACACTGGCACATATTCAAGTTTTTCTTCTACATTGCTAGGATGAGTAGAAGCTGAGAGTCAAGAAAGTAAGGGATGGCGTGTGAACCATCTCATAATGAAAGTTTTCAGGCTACTTTTCTATTTATCTTTGTATGCAATCTATATATCTTCCATTCCAGCAAGATTAAGTTCTTAATAGACAGTACATTAACTTAGCAATCAAGACATGACACTTGTAATATTTCATAAAAAGTCTGAGTATGCACATCCACCAAAGGACTATTGGAATAGGTTTCTCTAAAATTTAAAGCCTAAATAAAGCAGCTTGGCTGAATAGCTGTGATGATAACAAAAATCTTTGCATTTTTCCCCATCTTTTAGGAGAAATCATTCAGTCCATCAACATTAAGTGTAATGTTAGCTATAGTTTTTATAAATAAATGTTCTTTATTGATTGAGGACATTCTACTCCTAGTTTTCTGAAAGTTTGAGGTTATCCATACTTATACTTTAATAAATTTTCCTTTAGTATAGGCAAATACTGAGGAACTCTTTTGTCTTTTGATTATGGAGAAGCCTTATATTCACAAGTTGAAATGTTTGTTTGTAATTTTATTTGTCAACATTCTAAAAGGTTGTCTCCCCAAAAACCTTCACATATTTATCCTGCTGCAATATCAACCCAGGGTTTCTCATTTGGTTTAAAGTATTTTATTCCTTCCCAGTTGGTTCTTATTAATACACATATGTATTCTCTAAGATGACAAATATATGAATTGATAAATGTGATTTAATATATTATATAGATTCACTGATAAGCTTAGAGAGATTTTAAAATAAAAAAAAACTGGAAATCTGTATTAACTAAGAGATTTGGGAAACCTGTAAAAGAAAATGAAGGAGATGTTTTGTGAATTCTAAAAACTAGAAAAGCTACATTGAAAGGGACTGGTGTGCTGAGTGAAGAACAATTCAACTTGGGGAGGCAAAAAACAATCATTCAGTTGCTCTCTGGCTTGGCCTAAGCCATCTACATTCACTTATGCCCTGTGTACCTCTCAATTATATGACATAAGGACAGAGGATTTTGGATACATCTATTTATACTAATTTCCTAAACATTTTTAAACTTTATTTTCATTTGTATGCATAACCTAAACTGTTATTTTTTTCATTCCCCATGCTAAGTATAAATTTTTCCTTCATTGTATTACTTCATCATGCAATTTGGATTTTTAAAATTTCAGGATTGCTATGCCATCACAGCATGTTAAAGCAAAAGTGTTTCCAAGACTCAATCATGTGGCCTGACTGTACATACAATCAGCAGTGAGTTGAATGCATTAAATATTTTGATCCTGACTCATTTGGCAATGCTTCTACAAACTCAGCCCAAATCTCCTGGAGAGTAATGTGTGTTAATGAAACCAAAGAGGCGGAGGCTGAGTACAAATAAGTGCTATAAATACTGGATGCTTTTGATTAACATGCTGAGGTGTGCCAGGAAGATCTAAGTCCCACTAATTATAAGGAACTTGGACCAAATAAGGTATTTGTTCTATTCTAGCTTGATTCAGAGAGAAGTTTGATATCATGCAGAGTTCAATAGCTTTAAAAATAGATATGTTTGGCCTCTAATGATTCATTCAGTATTTTGTTGAATAAACTTCCATTTGTTTTTTGATTCAATTACTGAAAACAACATCTGGAAATAACTTAGTGTTGTGGAAAGCTGTATTAGTTTCTCACAGTAGCTTTCTTCCAAATAATATTTCTAGCCTAATCAAAGAAGTAAAACCTTATAAATTATCAAAAAATACAAAAAATCAAAAATCCTATCAAAAATAGGATTACTTTGTAAATAAGATATTTCCTTCTTCAAGAGGAAGGCTATTTTAGTCTAATACCTTTTAAAAGACATCAGATTTTTGAGGGATCACAGATGAATATTTAGAGAACTTTGAAGCTCAGAGTAAAATTATAACAGAAAAATAATGGACAGAATAACGTAAGTCTTACTTCCCAGACAAATTCATTAAGTGAAAACACAATGGTTTCAGATAAATGAAACTTAGGTTTTGGAAGGTTGCCAGATGTGTCCCATGCAGTATCCCTGCCTTGTAACCCATACAAAGCTAGGATCAAAGGAATCTGTACCCCATCATTGCTTTCTTCTAATCATGCCACAGCTAATTTATTTACAGCCTGGGGTGGCTCCAAAGAAATATACATATTTTATAAGGCCATTTTGCTAAAATAATGCTAATAGAACCTGTATATCTACTCAACAGACATATTTACCAACTATTATGAAGAAAGCACTATGCTAAGAATAAGAGATTGTTTTTATATAATTCATGCAACCCCCAACTCTCAAGAGGCTTCTAATCTAGTAAGATGATAGACATTATATATAAGTAATAATATATTGTACTGAAGTAATGGAAATAAACACACATACAAACACACACATATAGTGTTTTGGAAGGAAGGGAAAGCCACATTAATCCAATAATCTCTAAGTTAATAAATAAATGAGTGCCTCTAGATGCAGTTTTTATTTCACCTTAAAGTACAATGATAAACTAGATTCTGTTTTCCAAGATTCATTTTACTGGAAAATAAATCAAAATCAGTCTACAAAAGCCTGTAGCACAATCCATGGGTTGTTTGTCATTATATGACTCCACACAAAATCTTCTCTTGATAAGTAATTTGATCTGCCAGTTATTGACACAGTGACTGTAGATTTCCAGGACCAAAGCGGTTTTATGACCAGAGCTACTATTTATTTTTTACAGGGCTGTCAATCAAACTCAGGACCTTGTACATGATATCAAGTGTTCTACCACTGAGCTACACCTCCATCCCTAAGAACTAGGTTTCTGAATGAACTTTTTTCTGTACAGCTTATAGGTGGTGTATTCACTGAATATGCAGTTCTGAGCCATCAGGAATTATGAGTTCTTCATAATATATTACTTACCACTCACAAGGCCTAGGAATGGCAAGAATCCTGAGTTAAATGGCTCTGGAGATACAATAACTCTGTCTTAAGCAATTATAGTAATATGTGACCAAATAACTAATATGTTATCCTCTCTTTCTTTGATAATGCTCTATAATTGATATTTAGAAGAATTATATGCCCCTGTGAACAAAACACATTATTGTTAGAAATATTGAGGAAAATATTGAGAATGTATAGTTAGCAAAGTTCAAAACTTGGTTAAAAAGGAAATCATGAAATAGAATCTTTTACTTTTTAAAATGGTGACATTTTAGATAATAAACTGTGTGGTTATACTATTTATAAGTGACTCCTATCCCACTACTGCAAAAAATCTTATCATATTTGTACTTTCTGGTACTTAATCCTGTGCTGATAGAATATTCTATCAAACTGCTTTCCACAGGATGTAAGTTTCTTGATTACTTCTCTTTTTAGAAAAATAAAATCATAGTACAAAACAAGGATAAATAAGAACACTAAGTTACCACTGACTTCTTTCCACTGAGTTATTAAAATATGTCCAATGGAGCTTCAGATCTTTTAAATGTATAATTTCCAAAGGTATACATTCAACATTTAATAAGCATTTGCTATATTAATAATTGAAAAATAAATATTGATAACATATGAATAGTACTTACTATATATGAGGCAGTTTACTGAGCACTTTATATATGTAAATTCATTTAATCTTGATCATAAATTTATGAAGGAGGTAACAGGATCATCATTTTCCAGGGAAAAACCTAAGACACAGAGAGGGCTTTGCTATAATGACCCAAAATGAGCAGCTGGAAAATGGAAAATCTCATACTTAAATCTTGGAAGACTGGCTTGAGCAAGTAAAGCATGACAACACCCTTGACATAATCCATGGCATGTCTATGAATTTATAGCAAAATCCCTTGATTTATTAAAAAATGTTCTCTGATAACTTTCAAATTGACTGCATCATGACATTACTTCTTACCTATGGTTTTACATTCCTCTGTGACTGCCAAATAGGATAAAAGGACTAGGATATGTACATTGATTTAAGCTAGTGGGATTTTGGTAGCAAGTTATAGAGAAGTTGGGCTAAGAACTCTGAAATAAGTGCTTCATAGCTCTTAGCCAATACCTCTTCAGGAAAATCACAGTGAAATATATAGAGTTAGGCTAATGATATCTCCAGGTTATGCTGCAGAAAGGAAGTTTCCCTAATGCTTCTTAAAATGTCTAGGCCTTGTCTATTGTTTAAATAGATAGTTCTGTGTTTAGGTAACAGCTAACAAGTGAGAGACATTATGCAATTAAGTGAAAGTAAAATTGTTGAAGTGACTAAAACAATACAACCCTTTAGAAGCCATTCAATTATACATCAATTAACTAAAGATGACTCTCTGAACATATTTATTTGAGAGGATTTTCCAGACCATTAGAAATTATTTTTAAAAACTTAAAACATTAAAATTTTAAAGAACTTTTGATTGATATGAATGACAGTTTTCTGCACTTTGAAATTCCCCATCCCATAGTTAGAATTTTTCAATTCTGCTGAGTAGATAAAATACTCTCATCCATAGAGACCCATTAGTTGTACAAATGCATAAATATAGCTTACAATTCCAGAAGTTGAGATGATGCCACTGTCTTTTTAGATTTTGATGATAGAGATCAAAATGTAAGCAATACACAGAGATGAAAGAAATATGCCAACCAAAATCTCAAATATAATAGTCCTTTCCTAAAGCACACTACTAAGGTTAACATAGAATGGAGGCAAGAAGTTGTCTTAAAAGCTAAAAACATTCCCAGTATCTAAAAATTTGTCATTATAATAAGTTAATTGTAATTACTCTTTCTAAAGTACAGTTGTTTTCTTCAGAAAAATCCTGTAAGTAAAGAGACCTTTTTAAAAATTGTATCATACTATTATTGTACTGAGAGTACAATCTGACATTTACAAAGGTTCTAATGATATATCATAGTTGAATTCACCCCCTTCATCATCCTTCTTTATCCTCTCTCCCCCAACTTCTGGAATATTTCCAATAGGTCTCACTTGTCCATTTACATATACTAGTGCATGACATTCCTACCATATTCACCTTCATGCTCCCTTTCTTTAAATCCTCCACTTTTTCTTGTCTTGAGCTTACTGAAAGCATAAAAGCTCAAGTTTCGAAAAATGATATGTAGCTTATATACTTTGTGTGACAGAGTAGAAAGAAGAGCACATGGAGGAGGATATGAGGTTGGCCCTGCCATGAGAGAAAGATTCAGGGAGAGAAACATGTTAACAGTGTGACTAAAAATAATTCTGGCAGACAGAGTTCACTACATGATAGGTAACAAATGTATGGGTGTGAATCCTCCTTTGGCCTTCCAAGGGAGCAAAATCTACCTATAATCGTCAGTGCTCTCTGTAAGTAGGAATGTGCATATACATGTAGAAATTTGTGGACAAGTTATCACATGTGAGTAAGTGAATGAGGGAGAAAAAACACTTGAAAAGGAGAAGGCACACAATTGCCTTCTCCTTCCTTCTCCTTCTGTACAATCGATGCTGGGATTGTACAGAAATCTTGGGGAAGGGTATGGACTCAGAACAAGATCCAGAACTAGGACTTCAAAAGAAAATTTCATTGGGTCATTAAATTTTTGAGAGTTTAATTTTTAAAGCTCTCTGTATATTCTGCTTATCAATCACTTGGCAGATGGCAAATCCCTTCTCCCATTCTTTGGGAAGTCTCTTCAACTTAGACACCATTTCTTTTGTTGTACGGTTTTTTTTTTTAGGTTTTTAAAATAACCTTTATTAAGTTAACATGTGCATTACAGGAAACAAACACATGAAGCAAAGAACAAAATCATCCATAGCCACAAGCAGTACAGTTGGACTGTCCTAAATCTTGTGTGTACACACAATGATCCATTTTAGGTAACTGAGATCATATGGTCTGTGTCATGCTTTGTTGTACAGCTTTTTAATTTAATATAGTCCCATTTGTCAATTTTTTCTCCTAATTGCTGAGTCATTTGAGTTCCATTGAGGAAGTCATTGCCTATGCCTATTAACTCCAGTGTATTCCCTTCTCTTTCCTGCCCTATCTTCAATGATTCATGTCTTATGTTAAAGTCCTTAATCTACTTTGAGTTGATACTTATACAGGGTGACAGACACAGATCTAGTTTCAGTTTTCTGCATGCAGAAATCCAGTTTTTCCAACAACAATTGTTGAAGGGGGGTCTTTTCTCCATCATACGTTTTTGGTGCCTTTGTCAAAAATCAGGAGGGCATAGCTGCATAGATTCATAGTTGGGTCTTCTATTCTGTTTCACTGGTCTTCATATATGTTTTTATGCCAGTACCATGCTGGATTTTGTTTGTTTTGTAGTACTGGAATTTGAACTCAGGGCCTGCACCTTGACCCACTCCAGTAACCCTTTTTTGTGAAAGGTTATTTCGAGATAGGGCCTTGCAATCTATTTGCCCAGGCTGACTTCAAACCCTGTCTTCCCAAACTGTGCCTCTTGAATAGCTAGAAATGCAGGTTGATCCACCAGTGCCCATCTCCATGCTGTTTTCATTGCTATGGATCTGTAGTATAATTTGAAGTCGGGTATTGTGATACCTCCAGATATTGCTCTTTTTGCTCAGTATTGTCTTAGCTGTTTGTGGTTTTTTGTGCTTCCAAATGAACTTTGCAGTTGATTTTTCAGTCTCTGAGATGAATGTCATTAGAATTTTGATAGGAATTGCATTGAACATATAGATTGCTTTTGGTAATACAGCCATTTTCACTATGTTGATTCTACCAATCCATGAACATGGGAGATAAATCCATCTTCTGTAGTCTTCTTCAATTTCTTTCTTCAATACTTTATAGTTTTCCTTGTAGACATTTTCACATCCTTTAGTAAGTTTATTCCTAGTTATTTTAATTTTGGGGGGCAATTATAAGTGGAATTATTTTCCTATATTCTTTCTCAATCTGTTCATTGTTGCTATTTAGAAAGGCTACAATGGAGAAATGGGCAAAAGAACTAAACACAACTTTTTCAAAGGAAGAAATCCAAAAAAACACATGAAGAAATGCTCAACATCACTGGCTTTAAAGGAAATGCAAATCAAAACCATGTTGATTCCACCTCACTCCTGTTAGAATGGCTACCATCAAGAACACAACCAACAACAAATGTTGGTGAGGATGTGGAGAAAATGGAACCCTCATACACAGCTGGTAGGAATGTAAATTAGTACAACCACTATGGAAAACAGTATGGAAGATCCTCAAAAAAAAAACTAAACTAAAATTGGATTGCTATATGATCCAATAATGCTGTTCTTAGGGATATACTCAAGGGAATGTAAGTCAGGTTATAACAAAGGCACCTGCACATGTTTATTGAAGCATTATTCACTTTAGCTAAGCTATGGAAACAGCTAAGAAGCTCCACTACTAATGAACTGATTAAGAAACTGTAGTACTCATTTATAATGGAATTTTACTCAGCCACAAAGAAGAATGAAATTTTGTCATTTACAAGTACATAGATGGAAATGGAGAAAATTATCTTAAGTGAAATTAGCCAGGTTCAGAAGGACAAAAGCTGCATGTTTTCTCTCATATGTGCAATATTAACCTGATATAAATACAGCAATGTTATCAAAAACAGGTCACACTAATGGGAGGTAACATATGAGAGGCGGAGGGTAATAGAAGGAAGTTAAGGTGAATATGGCTGATGTACTCTCTATACAAAAATGAATATAGAATTTCTAAACTGGATGAAACAGCCATAAGGGATAAAGATAGAAAGAAGATAGAGGATTAATACACATGTACATGGAAGTGCCACAAGGAAACTCCCTGAATAGTCATCTTAAGCTAGCCAAAATGTTATTTTTTGCTTTTACAAAATCAAAGAACAGGAAGGCAGAACAGGTCCTGCCTAGGGAGATTGATAACAGTTGGAGGGGGGAGGAGGTGGGGAAAGGGTGTAGGAGGGTGAATATGGTACAAATACTGTGTACACATGTATGTAATTGGAAAAATGATACCTGTTGAAACTATTCTAGGAATGTGGGGGGAGGGATAAAGGAGAAAAGGAAGGGAATGAATTCAAGTATAATATATTTGACATATTGCAGGAACCTTTGTAAATGCCATAATGTACTCCCCCCAGCACAACAATAAAAAAACGGGAAATTTTACCTAGTTATCAAGGGAAGGGATTCTGTAGCTGACATCTCCGATATATAATGAGGTTTATAGGAAAATTCTTTTTATGGTAAGGAGATAGATTTGAGCAATAGTTAAAGAAGTGCAGGAATCGCACAGGAAATTAATGTGAGTCAACTCCCTGTATAGCTATCCTTATCTCAACCAGCAAAAACCCTTGTTCCTTCCTATTATGGCTTATACTCTCTCTACAACAAAATTAGAAATAAGGGCAAAATAGTTTCTGCTGGGTATTGAGGGGGTGGGGGGGTGAGGGAGGGGGTAGAGTGGGTGGTAAGGGAGGGGGTGGGGGCAGGGGGGAGAAATTACCCAAGCCTTGTATGCACATATGAATAATAAAATTTAAAAAAAATAAAATAAAGAAGTGTAGGAACAGAGAATTCACAAGGATAGTTGTTAACAATGCTTATGCATGCACTACCAGAAAGAGAGCATCTTGGCTAAGTACCAAATGATTCAGTTCCTGATGCCCTTTGTGGGAACAGATGCATTAGGCTGCTGTAAATAGATGCTATTAAATAAGCCCTTTCATTAAATGTCCTTTTTGTTTTACTTCATATTGAGCGATATGAACTGTAATATTTTTATTATAATTTGGTTGCTTCATATACTACGTTGGTAATTACAATATTTAGCAAAAATTAATAAAGTGACTTTCTTATTGCATTATTGTTGTACTGGGGGTATGTTGTGACATTTGCAAAAGTTCCTACAATATATCATAGTTGAATTCACCCCCTCCATCATTCTACTTTATTCTCCCTTTCCCCCATTCTTGAAATAGTTTCAACATGTCTCATTTTTTCATTTTCATACATGCGTCCATTATACTTCCACTGCATTCAGCCTTCTTTTTATATCCTCCCCTCTCCTACTGGTGGTCCTGTCCTGTAGTGTGTGACCCATGTCCAATAATATTACTCCTTTTTTTTAGGTCTATAATCTACATATGAGGGAGAACATGTGATATTTGGCCACTGAGCCTGGCTAACTTCACTTAAAATGATGTTCCATCCATTTACTTGCAAATGAAAAAATTTCATTCTTCTTTGTGGCTGAATAAAATTCCATTGTTATATAAATACCACATTTCCTTAATCCATTCATCAAGATTGGGGCATCTTGGCTGTTTCCAAAGCCTGGCTATTGTAAATAGTGCTGCAATAAACATAGGTGTGCAGGTACCTCTGGAGTAACCTGATTATTTTTGAGGCTATTGTAAATGGAATCGTTTCTTATATTCTTTTTCAATTTATTCATTGTTGCTGTATAGAAAGCCTACTGTTTTTTGTACATTGATTTTGTCTCATGCTACATTGCTGAAGCTGTTTATGGTGTCTAGGATTTTTTTGGGTAAAGTTTTGGGTCTTTGAAGTATAGGATCATGTGGTCTGCAAATAGGGATACTTTGACTGTTTCTTTATCTATTTGTGTTCTTTTATTTCTTTTTGCCTTATTGCTCTGGCTAGGAATTTCAGGACTACGTTGAGTAGGAATGGGGAGAGTGGGCATCCTTGTCTCAGTCCTGACTTTAGGGGAAATGGTTTCAGTTTTTCCCCATTAAGTATGATGTTGGCTATAAGTATGTCATGTACAGCCTCTATAATGTTGAAGTACATTCCTTCAATTCCTATTTTTCCTAGAGCTTTTGTCATGAAATCATGCTTAATCTTATCAAAGTCTTTAGTTCTAGGATTTCTTTTCTTATCAAAGTCTTTAGTTCTAGGATTTCTTTATTAATTTTTTATTTGAATGGCTTAACTATTGATGCTAGAGAGATATTAAAGTCTCCCACTACCACTCTGTTGGAGCCGATATGTGCTTTTAAGCCCTTTAGTGTATGTTTAATGAAATTGGGTATACTGACATTGTGTACATATAGGTTGATAATTGTTATTTTCTTTTGAGGTATTGCCCCTTTTATTAGTATGAAGTGTCCTTTTTTATCTTATTTGACCAATGTAAGTTTAAATTCTACTTTGTCTGATATAAGTATTGCTACTCCTGCCTGTTTTGGGGGACCATTGGCTTGGTAAATCTTCTTCCAGACTTTCACCCTAAGCCAGTGTTTATTTCTGTCAATCAAATGGGTCTCTTGTAAACAACAGATTGTTGGATCTTATTTTTAATACAATTTGCCAAATGGTGTCTTTTGATAGGAGAGTTGAGTCTACTGACATTCATTGTTAATATTGATATGTATGTGGTGATTACTTCCATTTAATTGTTTTTATTGTTTAAGGATTTGATTGTGTGCAGCCAAATCAATGTTACTCTCTGATTACTTTGTCTTTTCTTCTCCTGTGGTTTGATACTTCCTGTCCTCCGAGATGCAGCTCAACTGCTTCTCCTAAGATGTTTATTTGTAGGCCACGACTGGCACAGCCTCAGCCACAGAAAAGGAAAATGCAGAACAGTTGATTCTCCTAAGTTGTATACATTCAGAGAAGCAGGAACACAAGTTTCTCCTGTTACAATGTCATGCCTCTCCTGAGAACTCCTGCTCCACCCTCTTTACCACTCAATATAAAAGACTCACTGAAGGAGGACATGAGACTTTTTTGCTTTGGGGCTTTTTTGTTTGGGGCTTTTGTTTTGGGCTTTTGCTTTTGGCTTTTGTGCTTTTTTGGCTTTTGGCTTCTGTTGGGGGAAGGCATTTTGGGGGAAGGGAAAAGGATTACTGAAGGGAAAATAAATGCTGAAGGAGAATTGCTAAAGGGGAATTGCTAGAAAGCCTGAGGGCTGAGATTTTAAGAAAGCTACAGAGAGAACATGGGACAGTGAAAGTCTGCACTGAGAACTTTATACATGGGCTATAGAAAAGCTAAGCTAAAGAAAAGCTACAGAGAACATGAGACAGTGCAAATCTAAGCACTGAGGCTTCAAGAAAGCTAAAGAGAGAGCATGGAACAGTGCGAGTCAAGTCTGGGAGCAAAGACTTTAAGAGAGAATATGCTAAAGAAATTCTAAGAGAAAACATGGGACAGTACAAATCTAAGAGGTTTTACATAATAGTGAAGCAAGGTTTTAAAGAAGACTTTAAAAGCAAGGTTTTGAGGAAAGACTTTAGAAGCAAGGTTTTAAAGAATTATAAAGGAGTAAGTCCTTAAAGAATACAGATAGAGATAAGAAGCAGAGTAAAATGAAGAGAATAATAGAGAAAATAAGCAAGGAGGATTGTGCATCTCCACCCGAGTGCCCAAAACACCTGGTCCCAACTTTCTGTCTGTCTATTGCTTGTTCTTTTTGCATCTCCCATTGCCACCCAGTTAGCCCTAGTTAGGTTCAGTAATAAGCAGGAGTGAAAGAAAGCTCTCTTCAGTAGAATATCCTAGGGCTGAATTTAGTTTCAATCAATGACCAAAATACCTCACTCTATACCCTTCTTGCTTTTAAGGTTTCCACTGAGAAATCTCCTGTTATTTTGATGGGTTTGCCTTTATACATTATTTGTTTTTTCTCTCTTACAGTCTTCATATTCTTTCTCTGTTCTCTGTGCTTGTTGTTTTAATGATAATATGCTGTGGGAAGGTTCTATTTTGGTCAAGCCTGTTTGGTGTCCTAGAGGCTTCCTGTACCTGAATGGATAAAACTTTCTCAAGGTTTGGGAAATTTTCTGGTATTATTTTATTGAATATATGATGTATCCTTTTGGCTTACACCTCTTCTTCTTCAATGCTCATGATTTTCAGGTTTGGTCTTTTGATGGAATTATTGAGTTCTTACATATTAACAGCTGCTGAGTTGTTTGACTAAGATTTCTTCTGATTTTTCTATAATTTCTATTTCATCTTTGAGCTCTGAGATTCTGTTTCTCACTTGTTCTAGTCTGCTGGAGCAGCCTTCCACTTTTTTTGTTTGACTAAAGGGACTTTTTATTTCTAGGATTTGTTTGATTTTTTTTAAGGTTTTCCATATCTTTGTTAAACTCCTCATTTATATTTTGTGTTGTTATCTTTAATTCATAAATGTCTTTTTATAGTGTCTTTTGTTTAACATTGGTGTTTGTTGAAGTCCCCTGAGTTCATTTATTTGTTTCCCGTGTCTTATGTTCTTTATTTTTGGTGTCTTGAAATTTCTTGAGTGCATCTTCTACATTCTAGTTTACCATGTCTAACATATTCTCCATGAATTTCTCAGTGATATCTCCCAAGATTTCTTCTTTGTGGGTTTTTATGTGGGTGTCACTGGGCTCCTTAGTTGACATTTATCATTGTTTTATTGAGGTCAGGAACTAGGTATCCATTTTCTTCATTTCCCACTGAATCCTGTATGGAATTATATTTTTGAGGAAAGTTGTTTCCAGCCCTACTTCTCATTGCTCCACTTGGTGCTGTGCAACTATGTTGCTGATAGGCTAATTGGTAGCTTTTAGTATCTGTTTTCTTTCCCTGATTTAATGTTTGTGTTGTGACTGACTTGGTTAATAGGCTGATGTGATCTTTCTGTCCCTGGCCTGGAGTTATAACTTAACAATAACAAACTCACATGTTCAATGCCAGACCAGTTGTTTACATATTATATAGAAAACACCTTGATGATAATATCTATAAACAGTGGGAGTGGGGAGGTAATGGTGTTTTGGCGAGTTATAGATTTTGGGAAATTGGTAAAGGTGACACGAAAAAGGGGGGCTAGACTAGGGGTGGATGTGTGTGGGGTGAGGTATGGTTCTGATGGGTTTTGTGGCCCTTGTGTGTGTTTGGGTGTATTTTTGTTGCAGTGGAGAATTGTTGTGTCAGGGATTGCAGGGGACTGTGGTTGTGTACAGTTGGTCCAGGAGGCTAGTCAGTCTGTGGTGGGTGTATAGGAGGGAGAGGTAGTGTGGTGACAGGTTGGGGGAGGATAGGAGGGAGAGGTGAGGACAGGGGAAAGAGTGGATGAGAAGGTACAGAAAGAGTAGTTGGAGGGAGAACAGTGGATTATAGCACAGACAGAAAGTGAAGAGGGTAAAAATAGGGATAAGAGAATAGTGATGGTGAAGCTAATAATACAGGAAAAAAGTAAAAAATCAACACAATGAAGAAAATGCCAAGTTCAGGAACCACAAAAGATTCAGTCTTTTGATAAAAGTTCTGGAGTTATTCCTTAGATGTGTAATCCTGGTATTTGCATACAAGTGGAAACTCTGATGTGGTCTCACCAGGTGACCAGCTTGTGAATAGTACTTGGTCCTTCTGTCCACAAGATTAGTTGGAATTGTGAGGGGAGGTAAGACTGCCAGCTCATGCAGGGTGGTCAGAGCTGTTATTTTTGCCAGGCAGCAGCTGTGTTGCCCTTCAGCTATAGCTCTGTTTGGTCAGCTCCATCCCCAGTAAGGTGAGGCAATTCAGTTTTGAATGCTGCCCTCTGTCCCAGAGATTATCTCCAGAATCCACCATCTGCCTTGCTTTGGGAGGTTGGTCTATTGCCCCACCCCAACTCTCTTTCTTTGTGCTTCTTCCAACCTCTGCTGGGTGCTAGTGGCTCTTCTAGGAGGTTGACTTGTCGCCCCATCCCCATTCTCAACCTTTGCTGCTTTTCCACATTTCACTCAGAGTTTGGCTCCTTGCCCTACCCCTGTTCTTTAGGAGGGATTCAGTGTTCTAACCCCACCTCTGCTGTTGGTGTTAGATTACAGTTAGCTGTTTATGTTTTTCAGTTTTTGCTGGGGGGTGTTCAGTCTGCTCAGGGGCTGCACTGGATTACTTTCCTGGGGGAGTTGTTCATGGTGCATGATGCTCACCTGTTCATACTGCAGTTTCATGCAAGCAGCTTTGGAGCAGCTGGCAGGGAGAAATGGCACTGCTTTTGCCAGTGCAGCGTGGTATAGAGAGGTTTTCCACAGGCTGTACATCCAGGAGTTTGATTCTGATTAATGCTTGCTTTTCTGCTTGTTGGGAGAAAAAAAGAAAGAGAAAAAAGAAAAAAAAGTAACAACCAGGGGGCTTTTTTCCCAGAGCCAGGCATGCTTTGCTGGCTGTGCCATGCAGGATTTTTGTGGCTGTTAGGTGCAATTAGGGGTGATTTAATGGTCAGTCTTTGAATTCTATCTACACCTAATGTGATGGTGGTTATTATTTTGGCTAGAAGCAATCAGAATTACCCAAGTGTAGCTTTGACTCCTCAAGGTTTCTAGTGTCACAGAGCTTAGAAGTTCTGATTCCCTACTCTAGCCACCATCTTGGATTTCACCCTGGATGTATTCCACTTAATGCAATAATCATGAAACCACCAAGCCCTTCTGTGTGTTCCATGGTATGTGGAACACTGTAGAGAGTAGAAAGTGCAATAAAAGCTCAAAAATCCCTGGCTGCAAATCAGTTCATTTGAATTTGACTCTTCCATTTTTCAATCAAGAAACTTTACAAAGTTTACCCAATTACAAAAGCTGGAGGCATTAATTATCTCACTGAATTATTGGAGGATTAATTATGTCAAATATTCCAAGCAAGTAGTGTAATGCGTGACACAAGGTGAGCGTTCAATGTGTAATAGCCAGTAGTCTTAACTAGAAATTTTAACCTTAAAGTGATACCGGCCCTTTGGAATTTTTTCATTAAGGAAAAAAGGGAAAGGGGAGCATTCTATAATAGTAAGAACATATAAGGGAGTCCATGTAACCGAGAGTCAAAGTAGTAATTCCAGAGAACCCAGCTGAAATCATTTAGTTGGCAGGGGAGAATAAGTGGTCTGTATTAAAAGTATTCCAGTAAGAAATGCTTCTTGAGACTTACATTTTTATTACTAGACAAAAGTAATTATAATGAGACTCAGGGTGGGACTATCCACCCACCTACAGACGTGGAATCATCTAAGGACCTAGAAGTGGTTCTCTATTTCTATGATAAAAAAATACCAGGGCTAAAAGCTTTCCCAGGCTCTGTACAATGATCCCTTCTGATTATCTGCAATATTGTTCAGGGATGGTCAATATTTTTTATTTGTTTGTTTTGTGATACTGAGGTTTGAATTCAGGAAGGACTTAGTGGTTGCTGGGCAGGCACTCTGGGATTTTTTTTTAACTCTACACACCATTGATATCCATCACACACCATGAGAGTGCTCCAAGAAGCAGATGCCATAAATAAGGAAGTAAACAAACAAGGATTTTATTAGGGAAATTCTGGTGTGAGCTGAGGAAAGCGGGGAAATAGGTGGGAGACAGTCCTGGATGGAAACTTCCTAATCAGTCATACAGTCTAAGAAAGTTTCCATAGGCTGCTAAAGGAGCTCTTCATCCAAAGCTGACCCACTAGGGTCTCAGGTTTTCAAGGATCGTTTCCACCATCTTGTTCTCTGCACAACCATTGGCAGGAAACAGCCATGATAGACACAACTTCAACCTAGACAAGGGACTTCAAAGCTCAACATCAGTGGCCCATTTGGTGGTCTGCCAGTTCCACACCAACTGAAGAGTCTTAACTCTGACCTAAATCCACAGTAGAGACTCCAATGCTAAACTCAGTATTAATTAAACTTCCTACTGCTTATTTCTCCTTGAGTACTCCATAAAATCTTCCAAGTTAACATGTTCCAAGCTAAAATCACCAGCATTCCAAGTCCTTTCTCAAAACTCCTACCTCAGTCTTTTCTTCTGTGTCCCACGTATTTAACTACAACAAAGTCCAAACAGTTTACCAAAACCTGAGTTAACCTTCAATTCCAAAGCCACTAAAGATTTTTCTCCCTTCAGTCCATTTATGTCTGTGTAATTTGTTGGAACTCTGCACTTCCTTATCAGCATTTCCTTGGATTGTTGGAGGACCCTCATATTTTTTCCTTTAATGATTACAACAGTCTCTTTTCAAATTTTTTCATTTGTAATTGTACAAAGGGATTTCATTGTGATATTTACATGCATTCATATATAATGCACTGTGATAAAATTAGCCCCACTTATATAACTCTTCTTTTAACCCCTCTCCATCCCCCACCTCTTTTAAACAGTTTCTAGTGAGTTTCCTTATGTATATATATTTTCTGATCATCTTTAATCAGCCCAGTTATCTTTTCCTCTTCTCTTTTCTCTCTCCTCACTCCTACTGGTCCTCCAGAAAACATTTCCCCTTTTACAAACTTGTCATGTTATTTTCATAACTGTAGATTTGGTACATGATTGAAAGCATGCAACATGATGATCTCTAATTACATCAATTTTCCTGCAAATGACATAATTTCACATTTCTTTATTGCTCAGTAACACTCCACTGTGTGTGTACCACATTTTCTTTATGTATTCATCAGTTGTTGGGCACCTAGGCTGATGCCATAGTTTGGATATTGTGAACAGTGCTGTTATAAACATGGGCTCTTGACTTATGTACTTGTCTCCAAAAATGCCTCCTTGCAAGTAGTTTTTCTACACTGTTTTTTAGCATGTCTGAGTAACATTATGTTCTTACTCAGTTACATCAGCCCAAATCGTTCATCCTTAGGAAAGGGCTGGGAATTTCATGTATAGGACAAAGGTTGGGGCCTCTGCATCCTTCTACAGGCTCCCTCTAAAATCCCAATTACTTTTTAGAACTCTAGTCATATGGGAATTTCTCATTTTAACCAGACTTAAGAGATATTTTATAATGCTTATGATTCTTTTCTCATAGCATTTCTGGTCTGGAATGTCCTTTCCTCCTATCTGCCTGGCCAGTTCTTATATTTTCTTTAAGATAAAAATAAAATGATATTCCTCAAAGAAAAGGAAAGATAGTTAAAGACATATATTAGTTACTAAAGTTGACATTAGTTAATTAAAGTTAGCATTAGTTACTAACATTAGTAAGTTATAATCAAAACAGATAAACTAAGAGAAAAGAGGAGAATGATGTTATTTTAAAGACAGAATAGGAACAAGAGCATTCATGAGGACAAATTCATATAATGATATCTTCAGGAATCTAAAGCAAAAAACTTGACCTGTTTTAAGAATAAGTTTCAAAAAAAAGGGCAATTTGACATAACATAGCTATGTTTTTAGATGATAATGCTACAGTATTGATAAATAAAATGATAGTAAAGTCTAGGATTAGTTCCAAAGTAATCCAGGGGAAGAATGGAAGTGGTTATATGTAAGGAAGTTAATGAATTCAGAATAGCTTACACTCTTCAGCACATGATGGTATATTACAAACATTTTCAATTTGTATGTAACACTTTTTTCTGTTTTTTTAAATTCATTTATTCATATGTGCATACATTGTTTGGGCCATTTCTACCCCATGCTCCCCACCCCCCCGTCACATCCAGGCAGAACCTGTTCTGCCCTTATCTCTAATTTTGTTGAAGACAAGACATAAGCAATAATAAGAAAGACAAAGTGTTTTTGCTATTTGAGATATGGATAGCTATACAGAGAGATTCCTAGCATTGCTTCCATGTACAAATGTGTTACAACCCAAGTTGATTCATCTCTACCTGACCTTGTCACTAGTTCCTGATCCCCTTTTCATATGGGCCTCTGTCGCTTTAAGGTTTCTGTATTAGTTCCTCTGCAGTGGGGACATCAAAAAATACTTTCATGCTTTGGGTTTCTAACTTATCCCCATGTCTCCCATTTGTGCTCTCCCCTTTGCATGTGACTCAATTCCAACCACATTGCTATATTTGCCCTAGATGTAAAGTCCGCATATGAGGGAGAACATACAATTTTTGGTCTTCTGAGCCTGGCTAACCTCACAAACTCAGAATGAGTGAGGTTACCTCTGGATTATAAGATTTCATTCTTCTTCATGAGTAAAATTCCATTATGTATAAAAACCACATATTTTTAATCCATTCATAAGTAGTGGGGCATCTTGGCTGTTTCCATAACTTGGCTATTGTGAATAGCACTGTAATAAACATAGGTGTGCAGGTGCCTCTGGAGTAACCTGTGTCTCATTAACTTTGGGTATATCCCCAGGAGTGAGATTGCTGGATCATATGGCAGGTCTATATTCAGATTTTTAAGAAGCCTCCAAATTTTTTTCCAGAGTGGTTGCACTAGCTTGCATTCCCACCAGCATTGTACAAGGGCGCCTTTTCCCACATTCTTGCCAACACCTGTTGTTAGTGGTGTTTTTGATGATAGCTATTCTAACAAGGGTGAGGTGGAACCTTAGTGTAGTTTTGAATTGCATTTCCTTTATGGCTAGAGATGGTGAGCATTTTTTCATGTGTTTTATGGCCATTTGAATTTCTTCTTTTGAGAAAGTTCTCTTTAGTTCAGTTGCCCATTTCTTTATTGGTTCATTGGTTTGGGGGGAGTTTAGTTTTTTAAGTTCCCTATATATGCTCGTTATCAGTCCTTTGTCTGATGTATAGCTGGCAAATATTTTCTCACACTCTGTGGGTGGTCTCCAGTTTAGAAAACATTTGTTTTGCTGCTTTTAGTTTTAGTTTAGCTTTTAGTTTTATGAAGTCCCATTTGTCATACTTTCTCTTAGTTGCTGAGCTGCTGGTGTTCTATTGAGGAAGTCCTAGCTTATACCTATTACTTCCAGAGTGTTTCCTTCTCTTTCCTTTACTAACTTTAGAGTTTCAGGTCTGATATTAAGGTCCTTGATCCATTTTGAGTTGATACTAGTACAGGATCATACACATGGATCTAGTTTCAGTTTTTTGCAGACATATAACCACTTTTTCCAGCAACATTTGGTGAAGAGGCTGTCTTTTCTCAATCGTATATTTTTGGCACTTTTGTCAAAAATAAGGTGGGCATAGTTGTGTAGATTCATATGCAGGTCCTCTATTCTGTTCCACTGGTCTTAATGTCTGTTTTGTGAGAGTACCATGCTGTTTTTATTGCTATTGCTTTGTAATATAGTATTGTGATACCTCCAGCATTGCTCTTTTTGCTGAGTATTGCCTTGGCTGTTTGCAGTCTCTTGTGTTTCCAAATGAACTTTAGGGTAGGTTTTTCAATCTCTGTGATGAATGTCATTGAGATTTTGATGGGAATTACATTAAAGATGTAGATTGTCTTTGGTAGTATAGCCATTTTTACTATGTTTATTCTACCAATCCATGAGCAAGGGAGATCTCTCCACCTTCCTTAGTCATCTTTGATCTCTTTCTTCAGAGATTTGTAGTTCTTCTTGTAGAGGTCATTCTCATCCTTTGTTAAGTTTATTCCTAGGTATTTTTTTTGAGGCTTTTGTAAATGGAATTGTTTCCATATATTCTTTCTCAGTTTTTTCATTGTTGGTGTATATAGAAAAGCTAATGATTTTTGTAAGTTGATTTTGTATCCTGCCACCTTGCTATAGCTGTTTATGGTGTCCAGGAGTTTTGGGGTAACATTTTTAGGTCTTTAAGATATAGGATCATATCACCTTCAAATAGGGATATTTTGACATTTTCTTTACCTATTTGTATTACTTTTATTTATTCTTCTTGCCTAATTGCTCTGGCTAGGAATTCCAGGACTATGTTGAATAAGAGGGGGTATAGTGGGCACCCTTGTCTCATTCCTAATTTTAGGGGAAATGGTTTCAGTTTTTCACCATTAAGTATGATGTTGGATGGAGTTTTTTCATATATAGCCTTTACAATGTTGAGATACTTTCCTTCTATTCCTAGTTTTTTTAACACTTTTATCACGAAGTGGTGTTGGATCTTGTCAAAGGCTTTATCTGCATCTATTGAGATGATCAAGTGGTTTTTGTCTTTGCTTCATTAATGTGCTATATTACATTTATGTAATGTAATTTGCATATGTTGAACCACCCTTGCATTACTGGGATGAAGCTAACTTGGCTGTGGTGAAAGATCTTTCTGATGTGTTGTTGGATTTAGTTTGCCATTACTTTATTGAGGATTTTTGCATTGACGTTCATTAAGGAGATTGACCTATAGTTCTTCTTTTTGGAGGCGTCTTTGTCTGGTTTGGGGATGAGGGTATTCCTGGCTTCATAAAATGAGTTAGGCAGTGTTCCTTCCCTTTCTATTTCATGGAACAGTTTAAGGAGGGTTGGTATTAGTTCTTCTTTAAAGGTCTGATAGAATTCATCAGTGAATCCATCGGGTCCTGGACTTTTCTTTTTTGGGAGACTCTATTGCTGCTTCTGTTTCATTTTGTGTCATACATCTTTTCAGGGGATTAATGTCCTCTTGGTTCAATTTTGGATGGTCATAAGTATCTAGAAATCTGTCCATTTCTTGAAGATTTTCAAATTTATTAGAATATGGGCTCTCAAAGTAGTCTCTGATGATTTCCTGGATTTCCGTGGTGTTTGTTATCTCCCTTTTGCATTTCTGATTTTACTGATTTGGGTTTTTTCTTTCCTCATTTTATTCAGTTTTGCCAGGGGTCTGTCAATCTTATTTATTTTTTCAAAGAACCAACTTTTTGTTTCATTGATTCTTTGTATGCTTTTTTTGTTTTTATTTCATTGATTTCAGCCCTATTTTTATTATTTCTCTCCTTCTGCTCATTTTGGGATTTGCCTTTTCTTGTTTTTCTAGAAATTTGAGATGAAGTATTAGGTAATTGATTTTGTCCTTTTAAAATGTGCACTCATGGCTTTAAACTTTACTCCTAGGCCTGCCTTTGCTGTGTCCCATAGGTTCTAGTAGGTCTTGTTTTCATTTTCATTAACTTCCAGGAAACTTTTAATTTCCTCTTTTATTTCATCAATGACCCACTGATCATTGAGCAATGTGTTGTTCAGCTTCCAACTGTTTGCATGTTTTTTACTTTTGTTTTTGTTGCTGAGTTCTAGTTTTAATGCATTGTGATCAGATAAAATGCGTGGGATTATTTCTATTTTCTTGTATTTGCTGAGTCTTGCTTTGTGCCCTAAGATATGATCAATTTTGGAGAAGGCTGCTGAGAAGAATGTATATTGGGCAGAAGTTGGATGAAATATTCTGTAGACATCAGCTGGGTCCATTTATCTATGGTGTGATTTAGATCTAGGATTTCTTTATTGATTTTTTGTTTGGATGACCTATCTATTGGTGATGGGATGTATTAGAGTTTCCCACTACCACTGTCTTGGAGTTTATATATGTTTTTAGGTCCTTTAGAGTAAGTTTGATGAAATGGGGTGCATTATCCTTGGGTGTATATATGTTGATAATTGTTATTTCCTTTTGGTTTATTTCCCCTTTTATTAGTATGGAATGTCCTTCTTTAGCTCCGTTTGCAGCAACTTGTTGGCTGTCTACCTTTCCAGGCTTTGTTTACCAAAGTTTCCACAGGAATCAGCTCCTTGCTTCTCCTCCTTTCTCTGGTGTGCTCAGTGCATCCTGCCCCCTCTGCTGCATGTTCCTTTTCAGTTCCTTATTTATTATTAATTTTTTTTATTTTTGAGGGACAGGGGTCAGTCTCCCCAGCGGTAGCATGGGAATACCTTGTGCTGCTTATTTGCTCACTTGTTGGTCTGTGTCTCCCAAACAGATTTGGAGCCGGTGTCTGGCAGTTCGGGAGACTTCCTGTTTTCTCAGTGTAACATGGCATGGAGAAGCTTTTTATAGGCTAGGGGTTCAGGGTGTTGGAGTTTTGCTTCTTCTTAGTGTCTTTTTTCTCCCAAGGGTTGCTCCAGCATCTCAGCAAACTTTTTGATTCATGAAGCTCATGCTGTCTGCTTCCTCCCTCTAGTCACCATGTTGGATTTATCTGTAACTCTTTTTTCTTGATAAGATTTCGTTTTAAGATACTTGGAAATAGTACTAATAATATGACACTGAAATTAAAGAGGATGAAGTGCTTAGAATAAAGAAATTGATCAGTACCTAGTGTATAGCAATACTAAAATATGAAATAAGTTTATAAGACAGAATTTATAACTACAAGATACCTTGAAGGAAGGAAGTTTTAAAACAATGAAAGTAAAGTTTCTGAAAATATTTATGAAGTTTTACAAGAAGTAAACCTTAAGCAAAGCATAATAAAATGACTCAGGTAACTATGTGTGTTCATACGTGTGTGTGCTATGTGTTTAGGGCTATGCAAAAAAATGTAATCCATTTGGATCTGGAGTCCTGAAGCATAGTTTGGGACTATAGAAGAAGAAAATAACCTGATCCCTGGAATTGAATCCTGAAGTTTTGTGCCTTGCCTTAGAAAGATCCCATTGCCTCATGACATATCACATAAAAATATGAAAAATCACAGAAATTAATTTTCCCTCTGAAAGGTTTGCATAAGGCAATTTTCAAAATTACTACTTCAAATGTTCCTTTGGCACTCAAACACCTTTTAGATTTTGAAGCACTTATTCAGTGCCCATTACTGGTATTTACTGATTGAGCTCCACTGAGAGTTTAAACAGAGTGACAAAAGTACCATCTCTATGTCCTTCACTCCTGCCTCAATCTGCCCAGTGTGGAAAACACAATATTATCTGAACCATTTATTACTTGTGATTATTGATTTCATCTAATTTTCATACTGTCATTCATGACAGATACAGTCAATTTTTGCTCTTCTGTATGTATATTGAATATTGTCATTTATACCATTAATCATATGCTAAATTGTCATAAGAACAGAAATGGCTTTTCTTAGACATTTCATTCTAAAATTTAATTATTCTAGACATCCTGCTGTTAATGGTATTGAATCCTAATTACTTCAAAATGAACCCATTATTCATAAATTTAAATCCTGCACCACACATGTTTACAATATGTAGATGGAACACTATTATTATTATTTTGTGGAAGTGGATTCAATAGCTCCTTCACACTGCTTTTGCCCAATCTTATTAACACATGATTAGGTTTACCAGTTTGTATTTAGTCTAATGAATAATAGTAGAAATTGTCCCTTATTGAAAATTGACACTTAAAAGTGTTTGGCAAACTGCATGGCTAATGACAAATGCCCTCATAACACAAACTGGACTACTGGCAAAATGATATCTTCCATTACAATCTACTGAAAGGTAAATTATGTCAGAGAAGTGCATCAACAGATTATTTCTCAAATAACTTGTGATCTAATGATGGTATTAATAATCTAATAACCATAAATTTCATTTTCATAGTACTTTATTCTTTCCAGTGTTTTCATATCCATTATTATATTTGATCTGAAATGTGTTATTTATATGGCATTTTATTCAGCTAGTGTTTAAGGCTCTTTTCACATTGCCAACACTAGGAAAATATCTATGCCTTCCTTATCCATTACTGATGTACTTAGTACTCTCAGATGTCTAGTTCCTTTTTCCTACTCCCTTCTTCTATTTAAAACAATTATTTACACTTAGAGCTGGTTTTCTATCTCACATTTACAAACATATGCAATTCTGCCAATTCAGGGTCTTTTCAGCTTCCAAAAGATGTGCTTTTTTTTCTCCCCCTTTAAAGTTTTTCACTCACTCCAATCATGGAATTTTGTATAACTTTAAGGAGTATTTCATTAAGTAAATATTCCAAATAATTTCTGAACCTTCTTGTTCTCTCTGTTGTCAAGCCCATACATAGCATATTCATTGTAGTAATTTATGTAAAACTACTTTAAAATTTCTTTGTGAAACACTGTGATGTGTAATAAAATCACACTATAGTCAATGATGGACTGCATGGATGATAGTGATTCCATGTGCTTATAATGGAGCTGAAAACTCCCTGTCACTTGCAGCCACAATGTCATAGCAGACTGCATTAATTGTCTGTGTCCGGTGATGCTGATGTAAACAAACCTATCACACTGTATGTTGTATGAAAGTATAGCACATTCAAGTAGGTACAGCACATAATATATGAAAATAAGTAGCTATTACTGCTGTATGTATTTACTATATTGTACTTTTAGCACTAGTTTAGAGCATGTTCTTCCTACTTATAAAAATAAAGTTAACTGAGATAGCCTTCAGCAGGTACCTCAGGAGGTATTCCAAAAGCAGGCGTTGTTATCATGGGAAATGGCAGCTCCATGTATGCTATTGCCTCTTTATAACTTCCAGTGGGACAAGACCTAGAATTGAAAGACAGTGATATTAATGATCTTGACCCTGTGTAGATCTAAGTTAATGTCTGTGTTTGTCTCTGTGTTTAGTAAAAATTTTTGAAAGTAAAAACAAAATTTAAGAATGAGGAACAGAAACCAGGCATAGTGGCACACAACTATAATCTCAGCACTCAGGAAACCCAGGCAGGAAAATCTCCAGTTTGAGAGCAGGATGGGGATACATAGTGAGTTTGAGGCCAGGCTGGTTTACATGGTGAGATCCTGTCTCAAAAAGAAAGAAAATAAGGATATGAAGAAAGAAAATATTTTTAACAGCTATACAATTGAGTGTTGTTTTATATTCAGTTTTATGACAGAAGACTCAAAATATTTTTTTAAAAAATTAAAGCTTAAAGGTAAAACAGCCAGGGTAATTTAATCTTGAAGAAATTCAGCATACCCTAAGTGTAAAATATTTGTATACACAAATACACAAGTAGTATCCTGGGTCTTCACATTTACTCACTAACTAACCTACATCAACTTTCAGTCTTGCAAGCTCCATTCATGGTAAGTGCCTTATAAGGGTGAACTGGTTTTTATCTTTCATAAAGTATTTTTACTGTACTTTTTCCATGTTTAGATGCATAAATATTTACCGTTTGTAATTGCCTACAGCGTTCAGTCCTGTGACACATTGTGCAGGTTTGTATCTTAGAAGAAGTAGGTTGAACCGTGTACCTTTGTGTAAGTACATTCTAGGACACCACACAAAGATAAAATTGCCTAATGGCCAAGTTTTCAAAATGTATCCACATCAATAAGTAACATGTGAGTACACCTTACTAGTTTTCTAACTTAATGCTTAACCTCCATTCTGTTATCCTTTATATATGGCTTACCTGAATTATACTATTATATTATTGAATATCACTCTTTGAGGCTTAGAGAAATAGACTTTTACCTAATTCCACAAGAGAATGAAAAGTAGAAAGAACACTCTGCAACATCATTTTCCAATACATTCTTAGATCTTTTTGGTTCAGTCACTTCAGAAAAATAACCTTAATACAAAGATTTAAGCTTGAAATATTCCCACACATTATTTTTACTAGAGAAATTTTTTTATTTAAACTTTTATTTATTTACTTTGTTGCTGGGAATTGAGTACATATATATATTTGGCAGTACTGGGGCTTGAACTCAGAGAAATTTTAAACCAACCACATAACTTATACTACTTAAAAACTGGAATTGAAATTTATGCTGTAGCCATGTAGAGGCCATGAAGAATCTCTCAAAAACCAAGTGACTCCACTTTTTGTTCTTTTTCTTTTTTTTTTAGGAGTTTTGGTTTTTTTATTTTATTTTTTTTTAATTGTTAGAACATTTATTTTTTTTTTTCATTTTTCTTTTATTATTCATATGTGCATACAAGGCTTGGGTCATTTCTCCCCCCTGCCCCCACCCCCACCCTTACCACCCACTCCGCCCCCTCCCTCTCCCCCCACTCAATACCCAGCAGAAACTATTTTGCCCTTATTTCTAATTTTGTTGTAGAGAGAGTATAAGCAATAATAGGAAGGAACAAGGGTTTTTGCTGGTTGAGATAAGGATAGCTATACAGGGCATTGACTCACATTGATTTCCTGTGCGTGGGTGTTACCTTCTAGGTTAATTCTTTTTGATCTAACCTTTTCTTTAGTACCTGTTCCCCTTTTCCTATTGGCCTCAGTTGCTTTAAGGTATCTGCTTTAGTTTCTCTGCATTAAGGGCAACAAATGCTAGCTAGTTTTTTAGGTGTCTTACCTATCCTCTCCCCTCCCTTGTGTGCTCTCGCTTTTATCATGTGCTCATAGTCCAATCCCCTTGTTGTGTTTGCCCTTGATCTAATGTCCACATATGAGGGAGAACATATGATTTTTGGTCTTTTGAGCCAGGCTATACCAGCGAATGTTCTTGTTCTTGTTTATTCTTGCTATCCTTGCTACTTCCAGTGCTGCCACCACTACCTTAAGGTCTCCATATGGTCTGCCCAGTTTGTTTGGCTCTTAACGTATAAGAGAGCAGAAAGAAGTGAATCAAGTTGCCTTCATGTTACCCACTTAATTAAGGAGTACTTTCCCTCTCTCCACAACCCTGCCTAACAAGGCAAAGAGCTAAGTTAAATATCAGCATTCACTCTACCTGATAAATATTTTAAGCCAGCTATATTTATTGAGAATATGTTTGAAACATAAAAACATATCATAAAGTTAATTTTTGTCCATGCTCTTATACATAGTGAACCTAAAATGATTATCATTAAATTCATTTTTTATTGTCCTGCTGATATTTCCCCACTGAGAGAGTGGTTGATATTTGTAGGACCAGGTCACAGAGACATATGAGACTTTTTTGTGGCTGAACACATCAGACTTCACAGTTTATTACTTTCATGCAACTCATATGTTCAATTTCCCAGCACAGAATGGTCTTTAAGAAGCAATTTAAATTTATGCTCATGATGAAGTTTATTTTTATTGAAAACAGGGAAATACTTATGGTGAAATGCTAGAGGACAAAAGAAGGATGCAAAATTAAAATGCAGTTTGACCAAAGCTACATAAGATGATAATATGCCTAGATAGAAAGATGCATACTGACATAGGTTTCCCCTACACAGAAACACTATCCCCTAAGGATTAAAATATTGGAGGAGTTTTGTCAAGTTATCCAAACCAACACTATCTACAAATAAAAAAAAGTGTAAGTTTCTATTACAGACTCCATTTTTCCCAGCACTCACGTGCACACACATGCACACACACACACACACACACAAGGGCACAAGCATATGTTTGGAGACTCATTGAGTGATGAAAATTATCAATGGGAGTGCTTTTAAATGTGAAAATTGTTAGAGGCAGAAAATATTATAGAGAATAATTGCACATAAATCCTGAGTAGTTAATTGTGGGTAGTAAGATATGAGTAACTTTTCTCTATCAGTTTTATTGTTCATGTTTTCTCCAATAAAATATTATTTACAATCAGAAAACTAAGCATTTGTATACTAATTTTTAAATGCAAAAAACTTGATCTTTATAATGTTCTGTAATGATGATATCTAACCTTCCTCTTTCATCTGGGAATCATGAAACTTGACCAAGAAATTAGCTGTGATGTTCCACAGAGTGTGAGTACCATGGGAAAAAGTTCCTGTGCTGACATAAGACATGATATTAACACCATTTTCTCTTTATTTGGAAAGATTGCTTTCATTGTTTTATAAGTATTATGGATAGAATCCTCACATACCTAACTGAGGAAACAAACTGAAGTTCAGAAATGTTAAAAAGGAGATTAAGTAACCTGTTCCAGTTCACTGAATGATAGAGCCCAGAACCAAAGCAAGGTGAACTAATTCCAAAATTCACTCTATTAATCCTCTACTTCAAAAAAATACATAATTCAATTGGCAACAGGAACTTCAGGATCCACTTGACTTCAAATAAGGTGCAAACTTTCTACAAGCACAGTGTCTGGCACATTATAAGCCCTTTTCCTTTTTGTTTTCTTTTTTTTTTTTAGGTGAGGGAGTGATACTGGGATTTGAACCCAGGGCCTTGCACTTGCTGGCAAACACTATACCACTTGAGCCATGCTACACCCTCTCTTGCTTTAGTTGCTTTTCCTGCACCCAACTCAGACCACAATCCTCCTACCTGTACATCCTGCTATAGCTGGTATTACAGGAGTACACCACCACACCTGGCACCTCATAAGCTCTTAATGGAGAAATACATTGTATTTTCAATATCCCTATTAGTATTAATAGTATTTTCACTTATTATCATATCACTTCTTTTGTCTGCAAAGAATTCTCAGATGTCTATCTTTAATTCTATATACCTTTTACAACTCTCTTTTTAATTGTTGAGAGAATACCAATTGATTAACTTTAATTCTTTTATTGTGTATAATTTTGTAGTTTCCTATATTCTATTACTTCCAGCATTATCTTCTGTTTTAAGTGCCACCAACTATTGCAGGATTCCGAAATCTAGAAAGAGACTACTTATAACATCATACAATTTGCAATGTTGCAGATATGTAATGTTGCTTGAATCTACAATTCAATCATTCAACTGATGGCTGTGTGACATTCTGGATTTAAAATGTGAATTTCCACTTCTTAATAAATTTCTGACTACCACCTTTCCTTTGGCACCAGAGTTGTATTTTTTAGCATTCTCATGTATTTGTCAGGTATACTGCTTTTCTCCTTAGTATTTCACTCACTCATTCATGTTTTTCACCTGCATTTATGCTCTAGTATAAGTCAAGTAGTGTGCTAATCCCCAGGACTTGAGAATTAAAGACACAGCTCTTACTTTCAGACATTTTTTAAGTTGGTGGAAAAGATTAAAAACCATAACAAAAAATCAATTACCACATCATGCAGTAAATACCCTTTTAGAAGAAACAGTCTGTCTTCTATGGAAACAAAGAAAGGACTCTTAATAGGCCTTGAGAGTAGAACATGGTGGTGAGAAAATGATTAAAGGAAACGTTTCCTTACAAAGCAGGAAATAAGAGCTGGAATCAGCTAAGGACAGTGTGGATATGGATGTTAATCTCTCTCTCTCTCTCTCTCTCTCTCTCTCTCTCTCTCTCTCTCTCCACCCTTGCATACATTACATATGTTATATAGAGAGAGAGCAGGAGAGAAATTCATGTTATGGGAAGGTTGTTAAGGGAAAAAAATATGAAGGACAGGAATTCTTCCCCAAAAGTGAGAAGTCTGGGAAGCAGGTTGTTATATGGCATCACAATCTGCTCGTGCAATGGTGGCAGAACACAGGAAAGGATGAAGTCCAAATGGTTTGTTAAAATTAAATTCTTCATTCTTTGATTCACACATCACACATTCAACAATTATTGGTACCTGTAGTATTCCAAGCCTACATTAAATGCAGGGAATATAATACTCAACAACTCAGGCTAGTTACTGCGCTAAGGATAATGACCATATCCTAGTCAGAAAGTCTCTAAACAAAAACTAAATATAAGATGAAGCAACCCGAGTGTGAGTATTATACAAATGCACTTTAATTTTGTACTGAAGTTTGGGAAATGGCTGAAGAGTTTTAAGCAAAAGGTTTGCATGATCCCATTTTCATTCACAAAGGCTACTCTGGCTTTATTCTGACTGTGGGGAGAGCCAGTTAGTAAGTGATTGCATTATTAGAGGACTGATGAGGGTCTGAACTGGAGATAGAGATCAATGGGTTAGGAAGAGAGCATGCCAGCTTTCTGACATGAAATTTTAGGTGGACAGTGATGGTACCAGGACAGGAAATATGGAAAGAAGTGGTTGAGAGAGATGAGTGGAGATGAGAAATTTAATTTTGAACATGTTAAATGTGAGGTGCTTTTATGGAACTTTCAAATAGAGCTGTCTGGTTGGCAGCTAAATGAACTTGTCTAAATACCATGTCTGTGTTCATCGTGAAAGAGCAGAGAAAGACATGAGATTATCTGGAATTATCAAGGGAGAATATGCAGGAACACTAGCAGAAACTCTGAATCAATATCATTGGTTTCTAACTAGATGTGCATGTCAGAAATATCTGCATGAGATTTCAGAAACACTTATTCCGTCAGGCTATTTCATAATATTTCTAGAGTTTGAAGATCGATTTCTGGCTTTATAGTTTTTAAGGGTTACTTATTAGCTATCTAAGTTGATATCTTCTCTTTTTATGACAATTTAAGAACTAGCAGCATGGAAGGATTTAAGAAATTACAGCAAGAGAAGGGATATATGTCATTAAAATACAATTAATTATATATGGGAATTCTTCCTTATATAAATCAGTTCCTTTTGAAGACAGTGCTTTGCCATTGACAAACATTAACTGACACATGTTAAAGTAACTGATAAATGTGTCTGCATATTCCTTTGCAGACAGATTCCTTTTGTGGACAGATTTGGCTGTCCACAAAATTTCCCTTACTAGAAACCTACCTGAACCCCACCTGCACTTTCCCTTACCTAAAAGATAAGGGAAAGATATAACCAATCCCTTTAAAGATTCAAATTTTAGGACCTCACAAATGCATTTGTTAAACCTCACAGGACTATACATTTTAAAGATGATCACTTACTTGTATTTTCAAATAGAAAATGTACCTCAAATTATTTTTCTAAGATAACAAATAAACCTGGGGAATTAAACTCCCTCTATGTTACTAATGCAACTTTTGTATTTATTGCTGGGATCTACACAAAATAATTGAAATGACTTTTATTATACCTAGTTTTATGTACTGCCACTTTAACTCTGTAAATATATCTCAGTATGACTGTTTTCCACTAAGACACCTTATTGCCTTGAAAGAAGAAGGTAGTTTAAGGTCATCTATGAACCTCTCTGCACAGGTGTAATCCCACCCCTGTTGTCCAATCCATCTTCAGAGCTGGGGCAAGACCATCTCTGTTGTGAAGCAAATTCTCTCACCTGGCTGAAGTCCCCTGGTACAGAGCCAAGCACAGGACCTGTGCCAACCCAATTAGATCCTGTCCTCATTAATATTTTATACATAAAACCAAAAGCACCAAGAGAAAGCATGATCCTCGCTGTATGGGACTGATATAAAAATTTTCAAAAATATTATAGACATCTTTTCCATTAGAAAGGCAGTTACCAGAAGAGAAGCCACTGAAGGAAACAAAGACAAAAGGCAGTCAAGGTGCAGTGGCTCAAGCAGTAGAGTGCCTGCCTATAAAGTATGCAGCCCTGAGTTCAAACCCCATTTTATAGAGATAGATATTTATAGAGATAGATAAATGGATAGATATATAAAGAAAAAGAAAAAAGGAAGCCAAGCAATAAATGGATAAACCCTATCAATATCTAAGTCTTAGTTCTCTTGTTTCCAAAGGCCCAAACACATCTGTATGTTTACTGAAAATGTTCCCCTCAGATTATTTGAGATATTTGCATCTTTTCAATTGCCTCATCTTTTCACTTAAGCTCATTCATACTGAGGTGTCTGTGCTTTGCAGGCTGAAGAGTTCTCTACTGATACAATTTTTTAAAAATTATCAGTCTACATAATACGTGAGTATATATATTCTAATAAATACCCATTCTTTAGCTTATTGCATATTTTCTGTTATGTGATAAAGAATATGACATTTGAACCTGTTTTCCCAGAGTATGGTGTCACTTCTCTCATAAGGACACTGCATTCATTTTGTGTGAGGTTGGTTTCTTGGATAGCATACATTAGAAGTTCCCTGGAAGATGAATGTCTGTACATAAATGTAACATTAAGGCTGTTTTACAGAATTATCATTTATCACTCTTTAATGACTATTGCTTCACTCATTCATTGATTACAACAGCTGTGGTTTAAAATCTAGGTCTCTGGTTTCTTGATTTCCATGTATCTCAAGTCCACTTCTGTTCACAGCATTATTTAATGGTATTCTTATTCTCTGTGGCACTTTTCACTAAGGATTTTAATTACAGGAATGTCTTTATAGCCTTGATAATTTGAAATTAAGGACATTAAATTGTGTTTTTATTGTATAACTTTATTTTCTCTTATAATATCTCAATTTGATGCTCTAATGTTCTGGATCAACCTGAATTCCTCTTAGCCTATAGGTAGAAGAAAGTGATTTTGACAAATAAGATATTTTAAAACTCAAAAATGATCATTTTTCCAAGATATAGATAATATTTCATAAACCAGAAAAATTTGAAATTACCTTTTTACAAGTTAAATAATAGCATCATTTTTAGCAAATATTTGCCTTTTATGTTTTCATGCTCATCACAAACTTTAAATATTTTCCAAGTATATTTTGATATTTTTATTATAATTTTTTCATCTAAGAATTTAGTCATATTCATGACATTTCTCCAGTATCTTGAGTTCTCTTGTGTATGCTTTTCTATAATGCAGAACATATTAGCTAAGACTCAGAGAGTGTTGAATAGTGGCCACAAAGGAAAGTCCTGCAGTCAACAGCAGGACTAAAGTCCAGTGCTCAATGGTGTGCCATTTGTAATTGTTGCTTTCAGACACAAAAGTTCCATAAGCAAGTCTTTGACCAGTGCTAAAATCAGTTTCAACAGCAGACTTGCTGCATATGTCGACAATAGAATTGAGCCCACATATAAATTACTTCATGTTCCACACCTGGAAACTCATACTACTATTTACCCCTCTTCCTTCTAACTTAGACTAAAAATCCTATTTGTTATTTAATACCTGATTCCCCCTCTTGCTTTTGGTTTCATTTCTTGCTGTCTGCCTAGGTCCCACATTATCAATCTAGTTATCCATCTCTTATAAAAGCCTCAACTTTTTCTTTCTACTTACACTTTGACAGCAACTTTTAAACTTGTCAGGTATCTACTATCTCCATATTACCAACATATTTTTATCTTTCTAATAAATTTTATTAAGACACAATAGAAAGTACCCATTTTAAGTTCACAGTTTGATGCATTTTGACAATTAAGTTTTAGAATATTCCTATCATTATAAAAAGTGTCCTCATGCTTTTTTATAGTCACTAACCCACATAATCTTGTAACCCAAAGCAATCGCTGATTTGTTTTCTGTCACTGTAGATTTGTTTTACCTATATTAAATTTCACATTATAATACATGAATTCATATTCTGGTCCTGACTTCTTTGGTTCAGTATAATATTTTTGAGATGTAGTCACATCATGCCTGTCAGTTGGTTTCTTTTTAAACTGCTGAGTAAAAAAATAAATAACTAAACAAACTGCTGAATAACTATTTGTTTATGCATTCACCTTTCAATCAATATTTGAGTTATGAATATTTAAATATATGTCTTTATGTGGATATATGTTTTCAGTTTTCTTACCAAAATGCTTACAATTGAATTCTTGAGTCTGCTACATGAACAAGCAATGCTTTAATAAACTGACAAAATGTTCCAAGTGGTTTTCCACCAACAATATGTGAGAGCTCCAGTTCCTCCAAATTCTCTCCAACTCTTAGTATTGCCAGAGTTCAAAACAGATGTGCCATAGTGTCATATTAGGATTTAAATTTTCATTTCCCCGATGATTAAATACGTTAAGCAACTTTTCAGGGGGTTACTGGCCATTTTCATAATTTTTTTGGTAAGGTGTCAATGTAAATATTTTTCTCACTTAATGTTTTTGCCTTCTTGTTATTTAGGTGTAAGCCTTCATTATATATTCTTGATAAAATTTATTTTCCAGATACTGTGAATATATTCTCCCAGTCCGATTTCATCACATGATATATCTCGATTTCTTTAGACCATCTTTAAATTCTTTTAAGTGTTTTATAAAAACATTTCACACATTTTGTTGCTTATATCTAATGGAATTTGGTGCTTTGGGAACTAAACTGCTTTTATTTCAATCTATAATTTTTATTTCCCTTCTAAAATATGAGTATGTTAACCTTTTCTCCTGAAATATTATTGACTTATTAGTCCTAATAATATAAATATTATTTATATATTATATAAATAATATAAATATTAGTCTCATATTTATTTAAATAAATTCTTCTGTATGTGCTCATGTCACCTGCAAATAATGACATTTTCATTTCTTTCTTTCCTATCTGTTTAATGTTGTTTTCTTTTTCTTGCATTGTTGCAGTGGTTAGGACTTCCAATATGCTGTTAGACAGAAGTGGCAAGAGTGAACTTTCTGTATCTCTGACCTTAGAGGTGAAAGGTTCAGTATTCCAAAACTTTGATGATAGCCATAGGTTTCTAATAGGTTTATTAGGTTAAGGAATTCCCCCTCTTTGGTGTACTGTGAATTTTTATTATCAATTGACATAAAATATTATTAAATATTCTGCATTAACTGAGAAGAATATAAAATTGTTTTCATTTTCCTATTCTATTTTTTTGTTTTTCCTCTCATGTTCTGTGAGTGGGGGTGTCTTGGTATGTTGTGACATTTATACAGACGCTTACAATGCTTAGTTTTCACAGGTATCATTTTTAAATTTGCATACGTGCGTACACATTTTTTGTGCAGTTTTCACCCTCCTAACCCCTTTCCCTACCTTCTCCCCCTCCCATTGGTACCAACGCTCCCACATACACCTGGGCAGAATCTGTTCCTCCATCCTGTTCTCCAATTTTGTGGAGAAAAAAAGAGAAAAGACAAAAGGAAAAATGTGACATTTTTGCTTGTTGGAGACAAAGGTAGCTACATAGGCAGTTTCCTTGTGTATTAAAACCCCAATCATTTATCTCCTCTAATTTTCTCCATTCTACTTTAGTCCCTTTCTTATGGGAACCAATTGGAGATTTCTGTATTGATTCTTATAAGAGAGTATATCAACCATATTGAAATTTTTAGTTTTCTTCTTTTATCCTACTCCTCCCATGTATGACCTCACTTTGGTGTGACCTGACCTTGGTGTGACCAGTGTTTCATAATGTTGCTGTGTTTGTATTAGATTTATAATCCACATATGAAAGGGACATGAGGCTTTTGGCCTTCTGGCTAACTTCACTTAAGATGATGTTCTCCAGTTACATCCATTTACTTGAGAATAATAAACTTTCTTTTTTTTTTTTTTTGTGGCAGAGTAAGATTCCATTGCTTCATTTATGCTGTTAATACCATGATTCACAATGACCGATCTTCAAAAGTAAAACCAATTTTGCATTTTATAGGCACAAAACACTATCATGAACTATCCTTTTGTATATCATATCCTTTAAATATATGGCTGGAATTGAATTGTGATACAGTCCTTTGAATTCCATGTCATTATCTCTTTCCATTATCTTCATGATTTCCTGTTCCTTCTTCTTGGGTTTTTGCATCAGCTCTCATTCTCTTCATTGTGTACTTTCCCTCAATCATCTTATCTAGATCTAATCTAGATAATGGCTTTAATTATCCTCTCCATAGCAATGATTTTTCAAATAACATCCCCAGATCTTATTTCACAGACTTCAAATCCATACATTACTAACCGCTGTATTCTTGACCAGGGCACCCTATGTGCATTACAGAATCAATTATTTCTTTCTTTTTCCCCGCCAAAACATATTCCTCCTTTTATTTTCAGATCTTGCTGATATCACTACTATCAATTCAATGTCATAAAATAGACCAAGTTAACGTCATCTCAGGGATGCAGGAATGGTTCAACATATGCAAATCATTAAATGTAATACAACATATTAACAGATGCAAAGACAAAAACCACTTGATCATCTTAATAGATACAGAAAAAGCCTTCAACAAAATTCAACCTTCTTTCATGATAAAAGCACTGGTTAAACTAGGAATGAAAAAATGTACCTCAACATAATAAAGGCTATATATGACAAACTTATAGCCAACATCATAGTCAATGGGGAAAAACTAAAACCATTTCCTCTGAAGTCAGGAACAAGACAAGTAGAAGAGTGTCCACTCTCTCTACTGCTACTCAACATAGTCTTAGAATCCCTAGCCAGAGCAATAAGACAGGAAGAAGAAATAAATGAAACACAAATAGAGTAAGGAAGAAGTCAAACTATGCCTACTCACAGATGACATGATCTTATGTCTAAAAGATCAGCAAAACGCCACCAAAAAACTCCTAGACACTATAAAAGCTTTAACAAAGTAGGAGGAGATGAAATCAATTTATAAGAATCAGTAGACTTTCTATACAGCAACAATGAACAGATTGAGAAAGACTATAGGAAAACAAGTCTATTTACAATAGCATCAAGAAAAGAAATCAAATACCTAGGAATAAACTTAATGAAGGATGTGAATGAGCTCTACAAGGAAAACTACAAACTACTGAAGAAGACTACAGAAGATTGAAAGATCTCTCATGCTCATGGATTGGTAGAATCAAAATAGTAAAAATGTCTATACTCCCAAAAGTAATCTGCATGCTTGATGCAATTCCCTTCAAAATTCCAATGTCATTTATCACAGAGATTGAAAAATCAACCCTAAAGCTCATTTAGAAGCACAAAAGACTGCCAATAGCCAAGGGATTACTGAGTAAAAAGAAGTGTCAGAATACCTGACTTCAAATACTACCAAGCTATAGTAATAAAAACAGCATGGTACAGGCACAAAAACAAACATGAATAGCAGTGGAACAGAATAGAAGATACAGACCTAACTTTTGACAAAGGTGCCAAATACATACAATAGAGAAAGATATCCCTTTCAACAAATGTTGCTGGAAAACTGGATAGCTGCAAGCAGAAAACTGAAACAATTCATTTTTATCACCCTCTACAAGTATCAACTCAAAGTGGACCTTAATATCAGACCTGAAACTTTGAAGCTAGTACAGGAAAGAGCAGGGAATACACTGGAAGTAATAGGCATAGGCAATGACTTACTCAGTAGAACTCAAGTGGAAAATGATACTACATGAAATTAAAAAGCTTCTGTACAGCAAAAGAAATGGTTTCTAAATTGAAGAGGCAACCTACAGAATGAGAGAAGATCTTTGCCAGCTATACATCAGATGAGGGACTGATAACCAGAATATACAGGGAGCTCAAAAGACTAAACTCCCAAAAAAATCAATGACCCAATGACGAAATGGTCAAATGAACTGATCAGAGCCTTTTCAAAGGGAGAAATCCAAATGCCTAAAAAACACATGAAAAAATACTCAGCATCCCTGACCATAAAGGCAATGCAATCAAAACCATACTAAGATTCTACCTCACTCCTATTAGAATAGTTATCATCAAGAACACAAACAACAAATGTTGATAAGGATACGGGTAAAAAAGAAATCTTCATACACTGATGATAGGAATGTAAACTAGTATGACTATGGTAAACAATATGAAAGTTCTGCAAAAAACTAAAAATAGATGTGTCATATGATCCAGCAATACCGCTCTTAGGGGTACACCTGAAGAAACAGGAGTCAGCTTTCAAGAAAAGCACCTGAACACCATGTTTATTGCAGCACTATTCACAATAGCCAAGCTGTGAAAACAGACAAGATGCCCAACTACTGACAAATAGATTAAGAAAATGCAAAGGGAGCAAGGTAGAATGAAGAAAATTAGAGGAGAAAAATTAGAGGAGTTGAGGTCATTATACATATATACATGGAAATAACACAAGGAACCTCCCTGTGTTTATTTCAAACAAGCAAAAATGTCATTTTTTTTCTTTTTTCTTCTATAAAAACAGAGAAGAGTAAGACTGAGCAGGTTGGGGTGGGGGAGGTTGGTACCAGTGGGAGGGAAGAGGTGATAAGGAAAGGAGGTAGAAGGGTGAATATGGTGCAAAAAATGTGCACATGTATGTAAATGCAAAATTGCTACTGTTGAAACCACTCCAGGAATTGGGGGATGGGGAATAAAGGAGAGCAGTTGAGGGAGTGGATTCAAGTATGATATATTTGATATATCATAAGAACTTTTGTAAATGCCACAATGTACCCCAACTCAACTCAACAACAAAGGAAAAAAGTTAAGAATGAAATGAAATTAAAAAAAAAAAAACAAAGACTACAGAGATAAATTAGTAACAAAATAGAAATGTGAAATTCAGATTTAACAGTTGCTTTATTTTACTTCCAACATCCAATTAATTACTTAGGTTATCATATTTAGTCTAAAATATGTCTGAATCATTTCATTCTCAGTATCTCTTCTCTATCTCATAGTACAGTAGCTTCTTAATTCTTTTCTCAAATCCTTGTTACTACAGTCAAATCTCTCAGAGTGGTAACAGTTACATATAATAGCTCCTTATTGTCTATTGGTTAAAGTCTCATCATTTTAGTCTAATGTACAAATCTCTTTTTCACTCAACTTTTCTTTCCAAACTCTTATTTCAATGTTCTCCAAATCAGATATTACATTAAAGAAATGCAGAATTACTTGAAATTTTTTGGACACACTCAGCTTCTGAATATCTCCTCCTCTAGCTGGTTTCTTATCACTTTGTAAAACAATTAAAATATTTAGCATCCAGAAAGGCTTCTTGACATGGTGGTCACCTTGGAGACCTGGATTATCTGAAATTATCTCTTACATGTGTCTATATTCTCCACAAGAGACTATATTCCCATAGAGAAAGAATCTGTTCATTTTCATTCTATATTTAGAAATATAGTTTACATAAGTCTACATCAGTTATAGCCATGTGCAACCATGCCTAGCACAAAATATATGTTGAAGAAAATTGAAGCTCAGATTCCAATCTGACACTTAAATTTCTTTTGTAAAGAATTCAAATTTGACACAAGAAGAATGTTTCTACATGACTCAAAACACCCAGCATTCACTTCTAAACACTCATTCAAGAGGAAACAATCGAGAAGTCAATATTTTACACACCTATGAGAAAGAAACAAAACTTCCTTCTAAAACAATAGTAATGACATATTTCCACTATGAACATGCTCATTTTGGTCCTCACATTTTAGGGTTTTTATATGGTGGTTGTACTGGGGATTTAATTCAGGGTCTTATGCTTGTTAGGCAAGTGCTCTATAATCATTTAATGTTTTTATATTGAGGTACAATTTTCTCCTTATATCATGTTATTTTTGCTATTTTCGTTATGACAATTACCTATGTAATTTATAAAGTCATTCATACTTAGGATTTCAGATACAAGATCATTCACTCTTTATGAGGAACTTGAGGTTACAAAAATAAAGCAAGTTGTCCAATTTTATGAGATAATACACTACTCCAGATGTGAGATTTAGAAAGTTCTGGCATGATTTTTTATTTCTGGGCTGGCCTGTCTCATAGCTCTTAAGACAGGGTATAATTGAGAGTGGTAAGAGTAGTGGTGATTCAAAGGCTCTACAAAGAAATCCCAGAAGAAATCAATTTCTTTACCAACAGCTATATAGTATATGAAATTTGTGAAGTTTTACATTTTACCAGGTATTTACTAAATTATCACATTAACTTCCACTCTAGAAAACTCCAGTTCTTAGTCGGTAAACTACATATATTTTAATACACTTATTCAAAATGCAAAAAAGAGTGGTAATGACATAAAAATAAAAAGAAGCTGAGAGAGGAATGGAAACTGTAGAAAAAGTATGATTGTATGCTACTGGATAAGTGGACAGGGGTGGAGTAATTTGTATATGAAGGTAGGAATGGGAGGTATTAATATTGGAAAACCATTTTTCAAGGCTGTGCTGATAAAAAAAAATCCACAAATTTAAGGAGAATGATCAAGGACTCTAGCAATGAAGTTGATTTAGGCTGTGGGTCAAGTAACGAAATTTGAATTATAGAAGAAAATCCACAAATACAATTTATCATCTGAGGCACATAATAAGAGTAACAGTAGAAGAAAAGAGAATAAAAACAGAAAGAAACAAAGGGAGATCATCAATTTAACTGCTGGTGTATTTGAAGGGGAGAAATATATGGCTTTTTCTGGGCTTCAAGAAATACAGCCATTGGCCAAGTCTCAACTGCAATGTTATCTTCCGCAGAATTTTTCTATTATGGATTTGTTTGGAAACATGCTACAGTGACATCTTGCTATAATTTGTCCTGCCTTCCATAAAAGAATTGCGTTCAACTCTCATCTAGCTACCTTAATATGCAGATTTGCAACACATTTTTTTCTTGCCTCTGGAGGATTCCATGGCATTAAAATACCATGTCCTGTTCAGAAAGTGCTTTGGAAGAACAGAAAAAAGCAACTGAAACTCTGAAGCTCACAATAGCTACCATGTTTGAGGTGCAATCCTATTGTCAGCATATTCTTGAACTACCTTTTATGGTGAGGAAAGGCCATGAGTCCAAACACCAGGGACAATGTACAACAATGTCATTACACTTATGCATAAAGGATACAACTCTGGGTGTGGATAATAATGACAGATGTAACAAGCAGATTGCCAAATTTTAATTGTACTTGTAGTATATCTGCAATGCACAGGAAAGAAGATGGTTGTGATTCTTGGACTAACAATAGAAGATAATTTAATTCCTTTATCACATTTTCCATTCTATAGCATTTTAATCCAAGTAACTTGGGATTTGGCTTTATGCATAAATGCACACAGTTCTAGAATTGCTACGATAAGATTTCTAAGTCAAACAATATTTTCAATTAAACCCTGTAAGTTCATTGTCAAAATAAAATAATATAAGAACTCTGTCTGACTAATCTAGCTAAGATTTTGGGTAGTAGAATTTGAAGTTTCCATGACTCTATAATTGGAATCCTATGTCTGCCCCCCTATCTTCTTCATATTATATATTTGCATGTATGTATGTGCTTATTATTTCAGTATTTTTAAATGCAATCATTTCAATTCTCATTTGTAGTTTTCTCATCTGTAGAGATGCACTATTGTTTAACCTACTGGTCTGGTGTTTTAGAAAGATAACATGTGATATACAGTAGTTGGCTTACAATAAGCAAAAAGAGGTAATATATTAATTGCAGTCATAATACACCAGAGCTCAGTGCCCCACGTTTTAGACTGATCATCACAGTATTCCTTAAATGAAGAATATGATGCTCTTACTTTTACAGTTTTAAGTTCAGAAACTCTGGCATAAGGGCCCAGAATCTGAATTTTAACAAGTTTTCTAGCTTTCCCAAATGATCATTCAAATAAATATTGAAACACTAATATGGTATAGAAGGTTTGTAGGGAAAATGACAAAGCAGCTAAATATGAGATCTGCCTTTCCTCAATACACTCAACATCATTAATATGTTTCTGGTATCTACTACACCCAGCCAATCAGGGAGAAAGGTGGGAAACGAGATATAGCATATAGGAAGGACTGTGTCTGCTTAATGGACTATGGTGGTTGAGGCCTCCCTTAGTGCAGAAAGGGAATAAAAACTGTGTAATGGCCACTAAACACCAAATTGTTGTTTCCACAATTCTATATTTATCACTTCTTTTTGTCTGGATTCCTTGTATATGTTTTGAGCTACTGAGTTTAATCTCTGAGTTAGAACATGGCACAGTACAGAAAGTATATGTTTTAGATATAGAATCTGCTATTTAAGTCTGGTTCTGCCACCTACTGTGTGACTTTTGATAAGTTACTGGAGCCTTTTGTTAGCAGGTTGTCACATTACTTCTGGATCAGCATTTCTACCAGAATCCTGTAAACTAAATTGTGCTAGACAACTCAATGTCTACTACTTCAGCAGTGTGTATTCCATGCAGTTGAAGGAATTATAATACAAAGGAAAAGAAATCAACAACATATATTTGACAAGACAGAAAATTAAATTCCAAGACTGGACCTCTTCTCTTAATTTTTTATCAAAATAACCCCAGTTTATTATCGACTACCCACAAAAGGGAGCATACAAGTATTCAAAATCACAATAAGCACTGTAAAAATACTACAAAAGCAAAGAAATGAAAACTGGGAGCAGTAACTTACATGTAATATCCCATGTAAAACTGGGAAGATCATTTTTTAAGGCCAGGCCAGGCAAAAGCTAGAAGAACCTTCTCTCATAAACCAAGCTTGGTTTAGTAGTACATGCCTATAATCTCAGCTATGCAGGAGGCAGAAGCAGGAAGATCCTGGTTGGTACAAGGTTGACCCCAGGCAAAAGCACAAAACCCAATCCCCAAACTAGCTAACTAAATAAATAATTTTTAAATGAATACAGCATGATTTCAATTTTACCATGTATCATTATATACTAATAAAAATATTAATATTTCTTGGGTAGTATTATAGTGATGTTTTGTAGTTTTAACATTTTCATACTGTCAAATGTTATATAATGGTAATGTTATTCTTGTCAATTAAAATTAATGTTTGTTTTCTTTCATTGGCCCAATTTAAATCATCTAGAACTCTCCTTGCCCTACTTCTGGCATCTATTCGATACACCAACATGAAGAATTCCTTTAGGAATTCCCAAGCCCAGTTGTTCTCTTTCCCATAATTTTCAGAGAGTAAAGCTTTGTAGGATTCATCCCTTCCTTTGTGATGATCTAGTCAAAACCCCACAAATATTTATTGATTGTATTCAATTCTTAACTATTCTCCATAGTAACAAGGAAGGAGAGGGGATTGACTGTTTGTTACAAGCAAGCAAGAAACATTAAGTCAGAGCTTAAAATTCAAGGGTCTATATCTCCTGAAACAGAAACTCCTATCATAAATTAGAAAACAGGCTTATAAAATCACCAAAAAACTATGCCAAATCCCCCACACTCTTCTCTAAAAAATAAATAAATAAATACCAAAACTAAGAACAAGATTAAAATAGCCTACAATAAATAACTTTAAATGTTGGTGGGAGCTATTTCATCACTGCAAAACATTGTTCACATGGCTAATACTTAAAGGTAAGTTACCTGCAAAAAGAAAATGAGACAATATCTGAACAAATTCCTATTAGCAACTAATTGGGATCACCTAGAAATAACCTTTATTTTCTTTTTAAATGCTTAGTCCTGTATACACTGTATCTGGATTAAATAAACTTCTATCAGTTGCTGCAGAAAAGTTCCTATATGGTTGACTTAATAGGCATATAAAGGGGAAAACACAGAGTATTTTTTGTTTGGTTTTATTTTGTTTTGGCATTTAATGTGTTCTATTTGTTTGTTTAATGGTGGCCACTAGTAAACTAACTTATTTAGTTCTGATGTGTTTAATCTTACAGTATGTGGTGCTCTTTTAAAATTAAAAAAAAAAACTGTAAATTATATATACAACCAAAAGCAATTTTTTTTTTTTTTTGTGGTACTGGGCTTGAATTGTATTGGCCTACACCTTGAGCCCTCCACCAGCCCTTTTTTGTGAAGGGTTTTTCGAGATAGGGTTTCACAGACTATTTGCCCTGGCTGGTTTCTAACTGTGATCCTCCTGATCTCTGCCTCCTGAGTAGCTAAGATTACAGGGGTAAACCACTCGTGCCTGGCTCCAAAAGGAATTTTAAAATTAAAATTGAAGTGATAATTTCATACCATTTTATATTTTAAAGTTTTTGTTTCTGTTTTTGTAATGCTGAGGATGGGACTCATTGTTTTGTGCATCAGTTTGACTCTGAGCTACGGCACCTGTCCTAAGTATTTAAATTCATAACTTTATAGAATCATTTTATTTACATATTCACCCAAGTTAGTAAAATGGTTGCTCATATGTGAATAATGCTCTCCGAATATGTGTAGGGATAGATGGAGAGAGAATGCATGGTGTGTGTGTGTGTGTGTGTAGCAATACTGGGGATTAAACTAAGGGCCTTGCTCATGGTAGGCAAGCACTCTACCCCTTGAGCCCCCAGCTATTTTGTTTTTATTTTACTTTTGAGACAAGGTCTTGCTAACTTTCCTTGGCTAGTCTTGGTCCTCCTACCCCTGTCTACCTCTGCCTCTGCCTAGCTGGGGTGCACTATTATGCTTGATTATGCTGAGTATACTTTTGAATCCTGCAAGACTTTTCAACAATCAACACTGTGCCATTGTTGCACCAACCCATACTCCTCCCTCTAAACTGAGGTATAAGACTTTCTCACACATTTGGTTCAAAGCAATTTTTACATGACAGAGAACCCTATAGATGTTTAGGGTATAACTTGAAGGGTGTTTTTATGTCTTTTGTTTTATAAATTTATAAATTATATCATCTCCACAACACTACAAGAAGTTTGATGTATTAGGAAAATATATAGACCATATGTTTCCTATGATTGCTTATATCCTCAGTCTCCTTCCCCAATCCTAGTATGCCTTTTTTAGATATGAGTATGGTGATCAATCATTCACTGTGACTGGTGATTTTCATCACTGTGGAAATTCCAGTGATGAACCTGGAAGAGTCTCAGGCAAACTGGTACTGACTGATTGCACTAGATGTAAAAACTTTGTGAATAGACCATAAATGACATCTTCTGGCTTTCTCATAAGCTTAACAAAATAATTTATTGCTATTGTGACAAAAGTTCATTGTTTCTTGAAAGTATTTATCCTACTGAAAATGGTTTTGTTTTGGTGATTATTGCTTGGTTTGACTGTATTCAGGTTGCTAATGGTTTGCTTGTGAAAGTCAAACTGTACCAAAATGATGAAAGAGCATCAGTTAGAAGTCAGAAGACTGCTAAAGGCCTGAATTTAAATCTTGGCTCACTGTTTTAAATTGGAATAGGAATTCCTCTTTCTGGGTTCATTTACTCATCTAACAAATCCTTGTCAATCTCAAACTTCATTCCAAGGCTGTGCTAGATACTGGGGGGAAAAAAAATTAAGAAAGACAAATCCCTTGTCCTTGTGGACTTTTATTTAGGTGGACAAAGAATCTTTAAAAACCCAAGTTGGATCCATACTTGTACTTACCTTATTCCATTAGCACTTAGCATCCTGGTCTAACTCTTCTTCTTTTTATGGCCTGAAACTCTGAAAAATATGGAGCAAGGGTCTCAGGGAAAAGTCTTTCTCATTCTGAGGAAACAGAGGAAAGGAAAGATACCGCTGCTACTTTTTCTTTATTTTAAAATATTTTGTCCATAAGCTTAAAATATTTGTCCTCTTTTAGTTTTATTTTTATTGACATTGGCACTGAGATAATCATTTTGGAAGGAGTACTGGATAAAAATTCTTAGAGTTCTAAAAAAATTACATTTGATAAAATTAAGGACACCTGTATAACAACTCAATTTTTCAAAAAGATGTCAGGATTTAAGCTTATATATTGTCTAACAAGAAGTCAAATATTGGAACTTAAGTGTCCTTTCTTCTAAATAAGAATTTTTCTGTTTTATCATAAACCAAAAATTAGTAATAAAAAACATGGCAACTGTTAAATTTCCACTGTTAAGCCCATTTGAGCAACACATTTTAAGGAAACAACACTAAGCTGGTGAGCTGACTTTAAGATACAATCCACAGGAAATCTAGCAACTAGCTGAATTCAGTGAAATCTGATAAAAGCCCTGTCTGGATTTCCTAGGATTGGCTTGAATTCAATATGACAACAATGTGACTTAATACCAAGCAGAGTAATGATACACCTGTGTTCAAGTTTTCTGAATTATTCTATCTAGAACTGAAAGTTCTCACCTGTTTTTGTACTTTTGTGTCTTCAATAACATCTTTTATGTAGCAACAGTAGAGATTTGTTCTGGCTTTGCCTATTCAAGAAACAAATCTTGTCTTCCCTATGGTAATATGCTTCAGAATGCGAAAAGAAATATGCTGATTGCACTGCTTTCTTCATGCAATCATGAATTTGTGTATCTTTTTCTATCAGCATAACTTTTCCTTTTTATGCTATATTTCTCTGCACCTCAGATTATTTTTTGCTTATTTCTCTTTGGGCAACTGAATACTTATGTGACCAGGTACTAACTTTGAATATGTAAGCTGTAAGAACCACAGGTACCCATGTGAATACATCATGCCAAGGTGTTGAACACAGTTCTCTTGAACAATAAATAACCATGGGGTACTTTACAGTTTTATATTCAACTTTTTATATATGAACATAATCTTAAAGCACATTAAAGTTTTTCTGCAAGTATATGATGTTTTAATGCTCTGTTGTAGTGACATGACAGACTAACTGCTAGGTTAGTCTCAAAAGCATTGAAAGATTTTTGTGAAGTACAAATTTAAACAAATGCATAAATCTAGAAGCCTTCCATTTTACCTAGTAAAAGTAAACCAGAGCCACAGGTTATGAATGTGTTGGAAAAAATTTCACAATTTATGTATTTTTTCACTTAACATGCCTTAATTGTTTCAAATTCTTTACAGAACAACAATGCTTCATATTCTTTGACACAAATTCATCTTTTTACTTAAAAAAAAGAGGAATAAAGGTGGAAGGATGCATCAACACTAACATGAATATGGAGTCAGGGTATTAAAATTCATGAAGTCCTGTCAAATAAACTGATGCAAACTCTATTTGCCCGAAATACATGATGACATTGGAAGCCAGCAAAGATGAAAACAGCTCAAGAAAGCTTTTTCTGATGCGATTTCATTCTTCTGAATATTAAGCAAGTTCCCTTTCTCCAGGTAAGAGCCACATGCAGATTCTCCATTCTATGTAGTTAGCCAAGAGCTGCTTTCCCCAAAACAACAGATCCCTCTGTTCTCCCTCTTACTTCCTCCTCAGCCTGCACACTGCATAGGGAACAGAAGAATTCTCTGAACCATGAACACATTTTCTCAGGCAAGCAGTGTCCTCTCTTGTCACTGACTTGATCTGAAACCAAACAAGCCCTATGGCTACATTTGTATTCAAACTCAGTAAAACATTCCTTTAAATTATTGTCTTGGGGACTATTGCAAAGAGCTCTCTGACTGGTTGGTGTAATAGGGAAAGCTGCCTTAACACAATCTGGGAATGAGCTAGAAGATATACCAACTTGCTAGAATTCTGACAAATCCTTAGGTAAATATCTAATAAAACATGGCTACAATTGTTAGTGGTTTAAACTGTAGAGTTTCTGAAGTTTTACAAATTAAATAGGACAAGTAAATTTTTTTTCTAACTTGTAAACTAAATGAGACAACTAAATGCTTTGAAATCTTGGGCTTTGTCATTCACACTTTCTTAGAGTCATCAATCATCATGAATCTTTTCATTAAAGCTTTTGCAAAATGTGATCTATTCTTAAATACGGTTTGAAAAGAGTCTTGAAAAAATTCCTTGAGATCAAAGACCATGTCTTCTGTGGATTCTGTGAAAGATTTAGCATTTGGCTGGCACAATACAAGCTTCATTATAATCTCAAGAATAATTATGTGTAGATCCAGAAAGGACCTTGGAAAGTCAAAAGTCCAAAAACTCACCTTCAGGCTAGGTGACTGCTAAGTCTTTTCTGGAGCTGAAAATTAATTCTATTTAAGAGAGCTATAAAAAAGAAAATTCTATGGCTTTCTCCTTCCTCCTTAAAATATTATCTATCTTGGTTAGAAGTTTTTCCCTTTAACATCTACTGTTTCATTGTGGCTTACACATTCTCTAGAATACATTGGTATCCAACAGAACTTTCATTGAGGATGGCATGCTCTCTCTGCACTTAAAGCACTGTCAAACACTTAATAAATGGCTAATGTCAATGAGAAAGTGAATTTAGAATTATGTTTAAGTTTTATAAATTTTAAGTTAAATTTAAGTGGCACCATTTGACTGGTGGGTGGTGTATTGGACAGTACAATTCAAGAGAATATGCTTACTTTTTAAATTAAAAATACTGTCTTCATTTTATTTCATTTATCCAATAAGTATTTTCAAAGGACCTCCTTGGTGTATCTTGTGCCAAGCATAGTTAAGGTGGAAGGAATACAGTAGTGAATAAAACAGAAAGGGGTTCCTTTATAGAGAGTCTATATTCTTCTGAGGGAGACACTCAAACAAACAAAGGAATTAGAAATACCAGTAAATATAATAAAGGAAAACTATAGGATGATTAGAGAATAGTAACTAGATAATTGTTAAAAATTGTTATTTTATGAAGTGATCAATAGAGTCCTTTCTACAGAGGTGACAGTTGACCTAGAACCTAAATGCTGAGAAAAAAACATTCATATGCAAAGCCAGAGAACAGAATTCCAGAAGACCTAGTTTTGTATGCCAGATAAGCAGAAAAGCCGATACAACAGGAGCACAGTGAGCGATGGAAAGGCAGAATAGGATAAAATGAAAGAAGAAAACTGAATTTACATCCATTCAGGGCTATAAAGACCATGAGGAACATCTTGCTTTCATTCTAAGTGAATAGAAAATGTTTTAAGACCTATGTGAGTACTATGATTTATCTGTCATAAGATAACTTGTAATGTAAGAGGGTAAAATCAAGAGACTAGTCAAAATTATGGCTTAGTTGTTAGAGAGCAATAGTAATAGAGGCTGGCTATGTTGGAACATATTTTACAAATAAAAACTTACAGACCAGTGGAGAGGACTTGGTCTTCAGCAACCACCTGATTGAAAATGCAGAAGACTGGGCAAGGCATAGGTTTGCAGGGGTCAAATCAAGAGTTATTCTTGATGCTATCCTTAAGATGCTAAATATGGGGGAAGTGTAAATAATGTACAATATAAGTCTGATTGGAATTGTCACTTTGAGTCACCCTCTGTACAATGAATATATCCTAATAAAAATTTTTATAATAAAAAAAGAAAAACAAAAAATAAAAATAAAATTAACACAATTTTTTTAAAAAGATACTAAATAAAGAAGAGACATAAGACATTAGATAGGAATCCAGAGCTTATGGTGGAAAAGGCATCAGAAAAACTTAACAAGAGTTGATAATTAAAACATTGAGCAGGATAGGCTCACTTAAGGACATAGTGTAAATAAAGAAAACACATTAAAATAGTTACAGGTAGGAAAAAAGGGAGATCCTATCTAAGCCATCTTTTACACCTATTTGCTTTAGACTATCGTCCCAGAGTTTTCTCTGAATTATATTCACGGTGTGGCTAGGTTCTTAAACCTACTTATTCTTTTAAACATTTCAGCCACATCAAGTTATTCACATTTCAGAAAACACATTGTACTATTTTAGGTGCTCATACTTTTATAGATACTGTCCCTTGACCTAAAATTTAAACCTGTTACCTATAATCTCCCATTACCAAGAACCTAGAAACTCCAATCCTATCTGTAAGAATTAACTTAATGGATACTTTCCTGATCCCTCCCTCGTTTATGCTGTCTTATTTGTAATTTTGTTCTAGTCATTATTTCTTTGCAAGTTAGTCTCCCAAAATCATGTAGACTGGTTGAGGATAGTTATTGTGTTTTATTCATTCTTGAAGCCTAGTCACTAGCACAGAATTTTGTTTATTCACAGGTAATAGAATGGTGGCAACTTTGAAAAGTGGACTTTCTTTTCTAACTCCTGACTCACAATATGATAATTTTCTTCTAATAGACAATTTCACCTATATTTTCTCTTCTTAACCTCTTGAAATTATCTCATCTACTGATGATTTTGCCAAAACCATAATTAAATTCTCAATCCAAAGTAGATTGATTGCTTTTCAACTGAAGAATATTGGGTTTCTGTTGGATATGCATCATTAATACTTAAGATTCTAGCTAAATGAAAAAAATTAAAAAGCTGAAGAATCCTGCAAAATCCATCTAACTTTTATAAGTGGCAATCATGTGGGGGTGCCAATGATGAGCAGTATGACCACAGCTGTGACCACTGTTGTTCCATAAGTCAACAAGCTGATTCAGCTGCTACTGCTAACTCTGTGGGAATCCTCTTTCTCATATCTACTTCTGCAATACTTCCAAACTGTTTTTGGACAATATAGATAGTCCTTCTTAATTCTGGATGACCAATCATTATTCAAGGGGACACATTGAGTTATTCTCTTTAAAAACTTCTATATGAAAATTTCTAACAACATTTTAAAATGAAATCCTTTTATAAGCTACTCATCTACTCAAGTGTTAATTTAGATCTTAATACATATCTATGAATGGTGGCAATGACTAGTGTGAACCATTCAGTTTCAACAAGATAAATCCAGAGCCTATATCTTTATTAGTAACTAAGCCAGCTAATTTGCATAGCTCTAAAGATGATTTCTATGCATTTTTAGACTGTAAAATCCCCACATCTGTAGTCCCAATAACTACAGTCACAATGAAAGATCTAATCAATAGACCAAAGCTAAATAGTGTCCCAAGAGGAAAGCTCTTTTTGCCAAAACTGTTTGAATCTTTTCCTAAGTGGTATGCCCCAATCACTGCCAAAGTATTTACCCTAATTAACTCTTCTAGGATAGTTCCCTCAGGATGAATTCAAAATATATTCTAACAAATCTTCTGAAAGGGAAATTCTCTAATTTCCCCCAAATTACTGCCCATTAGTCAGCTGTCCAATCCTTTAAACACCATACTAGGATTCATTCCAACAAATTTCAAAATTGAGGTGTTAAGTCTAATACTCTCTGTAAGAAGTGAGCAGATGTTTTAGGAACAACTATTCCTCAACAGATAACTGTCTTTCTTGGGTCCATCTGTCTGTAAAAACAATTAAGAAAAAAATGAGAAGCTTTTCAGTGGTCTTGCAGTATCCCAACCAATGTTAACTTTGGAGAAATGATTACAGTATAAACACTTAATTTTGAAAATCAATTCCATTAAATTTAGCAAAAATGTGACCATTAATAAGCAATAAAAGTTTGGAGAATTTATGGAGAGTAATATTTTGTCTGGGATATCGTTCTCATAGGAAGGATTTTCACTGGAAGAGTTGCCAGGGATAGCACCATTCTTAACAAAGCAAAGGTATAAAGTTAAGAAACTGCAAATAGCCAATAAATATATGAAAAAGTGCTCAACTTCCCTGGCCATAAAAGAAATGCAAATCAAAACTACATTAAGATTTCATCTTACTCCATCGGGTTAGAATTGTTTTCTTTAAAAACAAAAACAACAACCAATGTTGGCAAAGATGCAGTGAAACAGGAACCAATATGCACTGTTGATGGGAATGTACATTAGTACACCATTATGGAAAGCAGTATGGAAACGCCATAGAAAACTAGAAATAGAGCTACCATACAATCCAGTGATACCATTCCTGGGCATGTACTCAAAGGAATTTAAGTCAGGATACAATGCAGACACTTGTACACCAATGTTTATTGCAGCACTCTTCACAATAGCCAGCTATAGAAACAGCCCTGATGCCCTTCATCTGATGAATGGATTAAGAAAATGTGATACATATACCCAATGAAGTTTTATTCAGCCATAAGGAAGAATGAAACTATGTCATTGACAGGTAAATGGATAGAATTGCAGAACATCACGTTAAGTGAAGTAAGCCAGGTTCAGAAAGACAAAAGCTGCATGTTTTTTCCCACATATGGAAGATAATTCTAAAAGATAAATATATACACAAAACAAACATGATCATATACACATCTATATATAGAACATATTTGTAATTGTGGAACTACACTGTGGAACTCAGGAAAGGAGGAAAAGAAAAAGAAAATGATAGAGTCAACAATATCGAAATACCTTGTATCTGTACAGGTACATGATACAATGATAGGTACTTCAAGGTGTTGAATTATAGGGTATGGGAGGGAAAGGGTAAAGGAAAGTAATGGAGGGGATTAAACTGGTCAAAGTACAGTGTATCACACCCTTTGAACAATAACTTTCAAACTAAAAATGAAAGACAGGACTATAAAATAGGAGGAGATGAAGGTGAAAGAATATGGTTGATGGGCTTTGTATACACATATGAAATAAAATAATTTTTCAAGTGGCACAGGGAGGAGGTTGGGGCAGGATAAATGGCAGGGGCAATCAAACTAATGTACAAGGTAAAACTATCCAGAATTGAAACAATGAATCCCTCCTGTACAATGAATACATACTAATAAAAATGAAAAAGAATGAAAGAATCTGAAAAATACAGTGCTAATTTATATGGTACTTTAAAGAAGCTGTAGGGTTTTAGAAGGCACACACAATGGTAGACTGAAAAACAAAAACTAAATGTAAAGTGAATCAATCAATATCTTTTTTTGAGTCCATTGTCTCATTGCCTTTTTATGTGCTATAAAATTTCACCTTTTGACCCAGGCATTTAGCCTTTAATTTGTTAGTTTCTAAACTTCTTATAAACATTTTATATTAACAATGGTTGCCTCATCAAACTCCTGCCTTTGAGAACATGTATCAAAACTTGAAACTTAGTACTGAGCTAAACTCCTGACAAGTACAAAAGGAAAGACATAGGTGGTAATTTTAAGAGACAACAATTTTATAATGGAATGTACCTTCTCACTATTTATAGCTGATTTTCTTTTCTTTCTTTCTTTCCTTTTTTTTCCTTCCTTTATTGTTGTACTGGGCAGGGATACATTGAGGCACTTGCAAAGGTTCTTACAATGTATCAAATATATCATACTTGAATTCACCCCCTCCACCGTTCTCTTTCATCCCCTCTTCCCAATTCTCAGAACAGTTTCAACAACTCTCATTTTTCCACTTATATACATGTGTACTTGCACTATATTCATACTGTATGCATTCTCCTACCCCATTTCCCTATCACCTCTGCCCTCACCAGTGCCAACCTTCCCCCCCAGAACGTGTTCTGCTCTCCTATTCTCTGATTTTGTAGAAGAAAAAAGATAAAAGATGAAAAGAAAAACATGGCATTTTTGCTAGTTTGACATAAAGATGACTTCAAAAGGAGTTTCCGTGCTTATATGTATTACAACCCCAATTGGTTCATCTCTACCTAGTCCCCTAGTCTTCACTCCTCCCTTGTTCCCTTCCCATGGTGGCCAAAGCCAGTTTAAGATTTGTATAGTCATTCCTGTACAGACAGCACATCAACCACATTCAAGTTTTTAGTTTCTTTCCCTTACCCTATCTCCCTGTGTGCGACCTCTCCTTAGTGTGACATAATATTGCTATGTTTTAGATCTATAATCCGCATGTGAGAGAGAACATGCTGCTTTTGGCCTTCTGAGCCTGACTAACTTCATTTAAGATGTTGTTCTCCAGTTCTTTCCATTTGCCTGCAAGTGACAAAGTTTCATTCTTTTTTGTGGCTGAGTAAAATTTCACTGTGGCAGATGCTTTTACCACTTGAGTCACTCTATAGCCCTTTTTTGTGATGGGTCTTTTTGAGATAGGGTCTCCTGAACTATTTGCCCAAGTTGGCTTTGAACCACTATCCTCCTGATTCCTGCCACCTGGATAGCTAGGATTATGGGCATGAGACAACAGCCCCCGGCTACAGGTGATTCTTGCTTCATAAATTAATGAATAATTTATTATGAGGCCATATTTATATTGTGACTCAAAAATGTACACAGCTTTTCTTTGGAATTTTTCTTTGATATTTTCTAGTATATACAAACAAGGTCAATCAACTCTGTAGAGTTAATACACTTATCGGGGGAAAGTTTTGTTTTTATTAGCATTTTTAATGATTTCTGTGTTGAAATATATTTATTAAAGTTGATTTTTAAATGTCAGGGGTTTTCTCATCTATGTTAAGAGAAGCTAACAAAAGGATTTTAGTTTATTTGGGTGCTATCTAATTAGAAGTGAACATAGCTTAAGCTGTAGTTAAGCTTGTGGCCAATAAAGTAGTGGCAATCAATAAAAGGCAGATGTTACTCTTATAGATTTGGTTCTCTACCTTGCCACTTGGAAATTCTCCTCTCAAAGGTATTCTTCCTCAAGTTGGAACCAGGACAGGAATGGATATGTCTTAATATAGGAAACTAATCTCCTAGGGATATTTGAGATTTGAGTGGCGAAGGGAATTCTGCATTTCAGTCCAGAAAAAGAGGAAGAAAACTTGGTCAGCATGAAAGTTTCTACTGCAGTTTACACATGAACCTTGATACTGTATACAATTATATTATTATTGTTATTGTTCTTTTTTTACATTTATATAGCACCTTCCTCCAAGGACCTCAAGGCATTTTCACTGAGTAAATTACTAGCTAGGAATTAATCTTATATCAGGGTAGGTATCATCATGGAAATGAAATAAAAATCAGATAGCCAATTTTATTTTTGCAACATTCCTGTGCGAAGGCCAGAGGAGATGCCACCATCTCCTTTTAAGAGATAAGGTAAAGAAAGTTCAGGAAGGTTTATGAGATTTGCCAAAAATGACTCAACTGCTAAATAGGAAAGCCAAAATCCCAGCCCAGATTTCCTGATTATGCTGTTCTCTCTTGCTTCTTTTGCATTGAAGTATTTTAGCTGCTTATCCACTGCAGTGAAGGCCAGGGAAATGTTTACAAAGGAGTCTTTTACCTTAGCTTTCTTAATAAATTTTACAAAGCCCATCGGAGTGGGTCTCCCTCATTTTGGAGCCTTTTCCGTCCAACTCCAGGTTTTGGGTATGATAGTTATTCCCACACATGCAATGCATTGTTGCTATTTGTCCAGTTTAATGAAATTACAGCAGCTACCAGAAATAGCATGATATTCATTATGTGAATCTTGCATGACAAGTATTTTGTAAACATTACCTTATTTAATTACACAGCCCTGGGTTACTGGCATCTACTTCTCATAAGAGGAAACAGAGTAGAGAATCAGGATACAAACCCATGTCTGGAGTAATCCACAAAATACAATGGAAAACAACATATCTGTAAAACCACTGGGCTGTGGGTCACACTTCACTATCTTCTCACTAGTGCCTCTTTATTTGTTATGAATTTCTTTAGACAGAGATGATCCTGGATTTGTGTTCAGAATATTACATTTTTTTGTTAACAAGATTTTCATTTATAGAGTAAATACATTTTTATTAGCATAGATTAATTGTTGAAAATAATGGGCTTCATTATGACATTTTCATACAAGTATATAATGTACTTTGAGTGTATGCATACCCATTTCTCCTTCATTATAGTTCTCTAAATGGTAAATGTGAGCCTTGGAGGAGCAGCTTTGGCTCGGTTAGGCAGATCCATTAACAGTGTCAAAGCCTCCTCTGGCACCAGCTTCCAGAACCACCTTTGTGAAAAATGAGTTAAATTATAACATGCACCCTGCTGATGGAAGCTGAAGTTTCCGTCTCAAAGGTTCCAATCCTAGCTTTATGCTTTCAAATAACATAAACTATGGTTGTAGTACTCTGGCAAACAGGAAATAATTATCAAAAATGTTTGTTGGTTTGAAAGAGACTGTTGCTTAAAAAGTTCAAAGTGCTTTCTTCTCTATATATAGAATGCTTGCCCTTCCCTCAGTAGTCATTTCTCATAAAATTAAGTGAACTGACACCTTGAAAACATGCTTCTTTGCAGTCAGATGCACCTTTCGTTCAGACATGAAGCCGAAATGACTACTGTATACTTTAATGGGATTTTCAGGCCGTGGGGAGATAATCTGAAAGCCCAAACAAATAAACGCCTATCTCCTGTTTGTGACCTCTAAAGGATTTCCTTTTAGTGGCAGGGACATTGTTGGTGCTGTGGCAATGACAGTGCTTTGGAGGGATGTCATGATTATGGTCTTGTGTTTGAACATGCATAGTGAGTTGAATCTGTGGAATAATTCTCAACATTTGTCCTTTGGTCCAATAAACAGTTTGAAATTCTGGAACAATTCCTGATACTTCCTGCTGAACTAAGATTAATATCCACTTTATAAGAAAGAAAAACAGGAAGAAAGGTAGGTAGGAAGGAAAGAAGGAAGAAAGGCAAGAAGGAAGGAAGGAAGAACGGGCCACTGTTATGGGAGAGGAATGATTTATTCAGTTTCATTTGAAGGAACAAACTCTAGACTTTTCTATCTTACTGATACTAATCCAGTTAGGAGTCCCTTACCCTACCCACACAAAAACTTGCATGAAAAAACATAAAGAACAAATCACTTCATAGAAAGCACTTCCTAGTATACAGTTCCTTAAATATAGATGTCTATCTGTACTGTTATTGTAAGAACACATAATAATTTTCAAAAATAGTAGCAGGGATGCTAATGAAGGTTGGTGAAAAAATTTAGACAGGTTGATTTACAGACTGTTGTTCATGTCCAAGAAACTGGACCATCTTCTAAGAAGTACTTAATACACTTTTTGCTCAGAAATCAACACTGAAAACACAAAATTTAGTTACAAATATATCTTAGTTATATCCAAAATACAACAGAACTGCTCTAAAGATGACAAAGTATATTTCAATATAAATGACCTTCCTAAAATTGGTGTTTATACTATATTAAATGTGGTATCATATCATGTCACATCATATTATATATTATGCATTCAAATTATTGAATGACTCTGGATTACTGTAAGGTATCAGGTTGAGTATCTCTTTATCCAAAATGTTTGGGATCAGAAATATTTTTGTATTTCAGATTTGATTTTTTAATTTTATAATATTACTATATACAACAAGATATCTCAAGAATGAGAAACAAGCTTAAACACAAAATTCATTTATGCTTCATATATACCTTAAACACATGGCCTGAAAGTTTTATTTCACAGTATTTTTAGTACTCCTATATTTTGACCTCTTCTCATCACATGAGGTCAAGTTTATATTTTTCTACTTGTGATGTCATATCAGTGCCCAAAAACTTTTAAATATTAGATTTTCAGATTAGGGATGTCCAATCTGTACTAATCTTCCCTATATACTTCTCTTATCACATTGATATTTTATGTTTGTGAAGTCTTTGATTAATTAGAAATGATATAATATTTTATATCTCCAGGCAACGTCATTCCTACATGAAGTAACCAGTTCAATTATTTTCATAAATTTGATTTGATCAGTCCAATAAGAAAATATTAACTGATATAAACTACTTACCAAAGTATAAGATGTATGAAAATCAAATGAGAAATAAACCAGCCTATGAGACTGTTATTTTTTAAAAATAGACTTTTTTTCTGAAGTATAATATTATAAATGAAAGAGTTCTAGTTATAGTAAGGAATAAATCTCAAAGAGTTACTACAAAATAACACACCTATATAACCAAATACCAGGAAAATAAATGGAATATTAAAAACATCACAGAAGATTCCTATCAATATTATTTCAAATGCCATAGTTTAGCTTTGTCTCTTTTTGATCTTTTTATAAATGGAATAAAAGTGTCTAGTTTCTTTTTCTTGCTTTAAAGTTTCAAGTATCACATATTTTTGGTAGCAGTAATTTATTTATTTTCTCACTGTGTAATAATACATTGAATGACTACAGCACAATATAATTATCCAATTATCTGATAATTGTCTAATTATTCTTGGTGGACATTTAAGTTATTTGTGGTGTTTGACTATTAAAATTCACTTGCTTATGATTATTTTTCTCTCCTTTATTCTGTGAATTTGGTGATTCACATTGCTTTGTTTCCAAATATTAAACTCACATTACTAAAATGACATAAATCTGTTTGTTGTCTTTTATTTTTTAATATATTACTGTATTTGATTAACTCTTCTGTTTGTAGCTGAGATGACAGGTGTGTGCCACCACATCCAGCTTTTTTATTGAGATGGAGTACAGAAATTCTCCTCATCTCAACCTCCCAAGTAGCTGGGATTACAGGTTTGAGCCAGTGCACCAAATGATAAATGTGTCCTTGTCTCTGGCTTGCAGTAGTTTTTATAAAGGTATATTTACAAGGGGTTTTCCATAAGCTTATCAAGCTTCGATTTTGGGGCCTTCTTCAATTCATAGTTCAATAATTTTCTTCAATTTTACAACTTTTTTAACCACTATCACTTCAAATATTTCCTTTGTTCTACAGTTCCTCTCTCCTTCTTTTGGAATACCAGATATACTATATTATTCTTTTTTATCATGTCATATTTGACACTTGTGCTCTTTTCTCTGTTGTATATACTTTTGGGGTTCTGTGTTTCATCTTTAATTTTGTCTTAATTTTAGCTATCTCTTTTATTTTTGTTATTATAATATTTTAGTTTCCATTTATCTGCTAAAATTCTCAAAACCTTAAAATTGTTCAAACATATTTATCATAGTGATTTTGAAGTGTCTGCTATTATTTTTCTGGATGCTCTATGTTGGGCATTATAATATACCCTGAAAGAGGTCCACATCTTACTCTTGAGGTCTGTGAAGATGTTAAGTTAGTGAGAACAGAGTATTTAAGTTTAAAAGTGGAATTAAGGTTGCCAATCTAAAAACTTGGAAACCGAATTCTAATTCTGGATTATCCTGTAAGACCAAATATAAACAGGAGTATTCTTATAAGAGGAAGAGGGAAGTAGAACAGAGAGAGTCAGACATTTGCAGTGTGGGAAGATTCTACCTAATTTTGCCAGCTGTGAAGAAAGAGGAAGAATAAGGCAATGAAATGCAGGTGATCTCTAACATCTGGAAAAAGAAAGGGCATGTATTTTCTTCTGGCCTTTGGAAATAATATATCCCTGCTGAGACTTTTACTGTAGCCCACTGAGACTCATTTCAGACTTATAATGAAAATACTAAATCTATATTATTTTAAATTTTTAAATTTGTAGTCATTTGCTACAACAGCCTTAGAAAACTAATGCATCTTATAAGTCTATTTTAGTCTTTTTTTTTCTTTCATTTGAGCCAAATGTTTTCTTCTCATAAGCATAGAATGATATTTTTGTTTAATGTATATACAATATATATGCAATGTTATATACAGATAATATGAGGCTTTAAAAGGAATTGAGTTTTGTTTTTAACAAGAAGCTAAATTAAGTGTGTATCATTTTATTTAGTCCAATCAAGGATTGAATTGATTCTTATGTGGGCTTTGGTTTTCCTGAAGGCTGCTGTATTTCAGGATCATATTTATTCCTATTTATCAACTAAAGTCTTTAACATTTAATAGAGATTCTCCTATTTGGTAGCCCTTAATTTTGATTTTCATGCTTCCAGCCTTCTAAGATTACTCTGCTCAGCTTTTCAACCTCTAGGTTAAAAGTCTGGGACTGGTAATAGTCTGGTGAGGAAAACTAGCACCAAATATCAACTTTCCACTCTTGGCTATCTTGCTCTTAGGGTCCTGCCCCCATAAATTCTCACTGTCTTGGTAACCTTTCTAGTGCCTTTAAAAATGGCTGAACATTATGTCTAGCATTTCTTATTGTTCTCAGTAGAAGACTTATTTTTTTCCAAACAACTCAATCTTCCACCTCTTTGTATTTTAACACTGTTTTGTTGTAGAGGCAGCAATTCATAGTAGAAAGAGTAAACAAAGCCCTTTTTTCCAACTTTCTTATTGGCACAGAAACATACTCAACGTAAGTGAGTAACGTAAGTTACTCAACGTAAGTGATGTGTTGATAAATGATTAACAACCATCTAAGCGGTTTTATGTACTTATTTTGGTACTACTACCATAACCAGTGGTAAGCTACCTTCAGGATTTTACTGAATTTCCAGTCTGAAAGACATTCACACTATTGACTCTCACAAACCAATTTGAGTCAGCTATAACACAAACCTGCTCAAAATGATCTCACCTCTGAAAAATGATGAAATATTGTCCCAATGCTTATGGAAGACCCTTGTACTATAATATAATTTTATTATTGAAACCTGATTTTAAACACAGTACCCATGTCACTCATTTATTTCCAGAATATGTATTTATTGGGTCAATGCATGCCAAGATCTAGATCTTAACCTTAGAGCCAACGGTGCAATGTTGAACATATTAGACACCTCCCTTTTCAGGACTTCATTCCAGTGAAGCAACCCATGATAAATATTCACCTGAATAAATATTTAATTGTGCAATATAATAAGAAATGTGAAGAAAAAGATAATGTGTTATAAGAGACTATAAGGGAGCATCTAATTTAAATAAGGAAGCTAAGAAAGGACTTTAAAACAAAGAACATTTGAAACTGATGCCTGAAAGATGAGGAGTCAGCCAGATTCAGTGGAAAAAATTTGTTCTCCATCATACTAACACCAATCTATTAAATTGTCTACTTTTGGAGATAATTTGTCCACATACACGTTTTCAAATAATTGACAGAAATTATTGTATTCCAACTTTCAATATATTCTTATGTAAACTCTCTAAATTGATGCCTTAGAAATGTTTTTTTTAAATATTTTAACTTGGTGCTCCTCCACAAAATCATTCTATACTGCTAATATTTCTTAAAAGTTGAGTTTCCAGAATCCTACACATATTAGGGTTCATACCTTACTATTATCCTTATGTCTTTTGACCAGTGCAGAAGGCAGTGAAACTGCTATCTTTATTGTTTTGGTGACACAATTCTGTGATCATATTTACTACATCTCTGCATATCATAGTGTGATAATCATATTATGAATGTCTCAAAAGTGTGCATGAACCTAAAATGCTTTCTTGAAATAAAATGTAACTATGTTCTTCTTAGTTTTAATATTAAATGAGAATTTCTTATACTCTTTCATCATGAAATTGCTGACATAATTCAGATAGCAGTAATTTTCCACAATCATGAAGAGTTGATTAATCATTACATCCATTCTAACTCCTCTGTGCATTCATGCTCGATATGTTAACTTACCAATACATAGCAACCTGCTACATTGAATACTAATACAAGATTTTAAAAAAGAATAGTGATAACTCAGTGACTTTCAGCCAAATGTGTCTCACAATATCTGTTAACATTTTTGATTGTCATTTCTGGGACAGTACCACTGATTCCTGTGGGTTGAGGTCACACATGCTGCTAAACATCCTACAGGGTTCAAAATAGCCCTTACAAAAAGTCAATGTGGCCCCAAATTCAAAAATGCTGAGCTTAAGAAGATATGATGCAGAATTGTCCTACTGACATGATCAAACACTCAGATGGAATTGATTCATGATACAGTAGTGTTTCTATGACTTAAAGTTTTTCAGTCCTTTTTGGCAGTGCTAGAAATCCAACCCAAGGCCTGGAACATGCTAGGCAAGCATTCTAACACTGAAATACATCCCCAAATGTAGGTCCTTATGTTTAGATTACTTAGCAACCAGTGACATTGCCCAAAGTATAGTATCTGACTGATTCTTTATCACCTTTCCACCACAGGTAGAATAGCACACCTAATAACAATAATAGTGCATATTTTGTGTCAAGCCATAAAGAAGTTTTAGGCCAGACTTGGTAGCACATGTCTTTAATACCAGAACTTTGAGAATCTGAGGGAAGAAAAATTTCTTGAGTCCACAAGTTTAAGACCAGCTTGGATAACATAGTATGACCTCATCTCAAAAATAAAATTGATGATTAAAAGTATGACTCACTATATTGGCTAGATTTTTAAGTGGCAAATGGAAGACACCTAGATCAAGTTAAATGTTACGTACATGACCATGGGAGGATGGCACTGCACAATAGATGTATTTACTGTCAGGCCTGTCAAGGCCTCCTATGTAGCAGGTCCTCAGTAATTGCTGAGGGTCTGTTTAGATGCAATAAATTCAATGGGCGTAGCATTACCTTTTTACTCTGTCTCCAAAAGAGTGCTATCTATTGGTTTCCTTCCCATTGTACTATCTAGTACTATTAATGCATTCAATGGATAGTTAGTAAATATCTGACACTATATAACAAGATGAGTCTTTCCCCTTGAAATAAATTTTATCTGCCTAAATTTTTCTATGCAAAAATCATACTTCCAGCTGTGCCTGTATCAACTTATGCATAAAGCACAGCATAAAAAATGTCTTCCTTGAAACATCTCTCATTGTTGGTATACTTTTATGAGTGAAAACATATTTCTTCTTCTGCAAACTGATAAGTTGAATTTTATTAAGAAAGATTTGTGGGAAGACTCAAGAAGATTTGTGTAATATTCTCTCGTATACTAAGAAAAGATCTTCCCATTCATCATCAATGGTTGATAAGAAGTGTTGTTTTAACAATATTTCTGATGATGAATGAGCATATCCTTCTTTCATATTAAAACAAATATTAAAAAACAATCTTCTTGAGTCATAGAATAAATCTTTCAATACAGTTTAATCATAATGTACAGAAGAGAGGTTGACAGAAGGCAGCTGTGCATGGAAGGAGGTGGCATACTCTGTTATCTTTATTCCACCCTTCTACAATTATGAGAGAAAAAACTAAGTCCTCATTCGCAGGAGACTAACTGCTGAATAATGTTGATCTTAAATGTATCTCTCCGAATCATATGCATTAAGAAATAAGAGGAAAATATTAACCCCTACTTAATTATCTTCCTATGATGAAATGCTCCCAGGAAACATCAAATCTCATTTCACTTTACAACTTCTGGTTCATAGATATAGAAATAGTTGTTATGTCCTTTTAAGGCTAAATCAAGTGAGTGATCCAACTTTTAAGGTTCAGAAATGTCTATAAATAAAAAGGGTATTTTTTTTAAACTAAGAACTTAATCATGAGTACTTCTTTTGTTACATGATTGAGGAAGGACAAATAGGTGGTCACGGAATGCCATTTAATACTCTATGGCTATTTTATGTAGTCTGAACAAATGTTGTTTTGAAGTAGCTGTAACAACAGTACTTTATCCTCTAAGTTGGCCTTTAACACTCTTGCATTAAACATCTCATTTTGAAAGAAAAAAGTCAGGTTATTTTAAATCTTATTAGGTTGCAATTAAGATAATGATTTATTCTTAGTACAAAATACTGTCTGCAGTTTGGGGGCAAAGTTAAACATACCCATACGTTTCTAAATACTTTGCTACCTTTTTAAAATCTGTTTTTCATTTAAAAAAGAATTTGTCAAGGCTTAACAGACACATGAGGTATGAAAGTGGTAGTTAGGTTTTTATCCCAACAAATGTAGATATTTAAAGTTAGGACCTATAAAGTATCGGCCTAGCAAGCATGAGGCCCTGAATTCAAACTCCAATTCTACCAAAATAATATTACTAATAAACTTAGGACTTTATCACTTTAACTGCATTGATATAACATTAATATAAAATTCTGAACTAGTATTCACTTAATGTAGAGGTTCATGGATAGTAAAATAGCTGACCAAATAGTAAATATTTTAAGCTTTGCAGACCCTAGCTACTGATATGGTTACATCTTCTCAATTCTGCAGTTCATAAGTATCAATTCTGCTACTGTGAGGAATAAGATGATGTATTAAATAAATGAAATGACTCTGTTCCAATAAAATTTTATTTACAAAAACAAATGGTAAGCTGCATTTTGCCACCTGGTTGTTTGCTGATTCATAACTGAATCTACAAAGGCATTTACTATTATTTAAAATGAAAATTTGAGGTTTGCAGGTCAGTGGTTGTTTCAGCTGCTCCAAGTCAAGCACTGTGTCTCATTACCTCAGCTACCTAAGGCCTACTGTACATAATCCCAACATGGGAGCTATAGCAACAAATACTTGATCTACTTTCACAAACAGGGAGAAGTATAGTCACGATATTAAAATGAGCCTTCCTCATAGACTTCCCTTCTTTGAAAAGGAAGAAAAATACTTCCAATAAGATTACCATACTTGTCCTTTTTACTCTGATCTGATTATATGCCTCAACCTAGGACCATCAGTATTAAAAGGTGAAAGAGATGACAAGATTAACTGAAAGCAGCTTATTCTTTGGGGCTGATTTTATTTGCATTTGAAAAGATAAAAGATCTAAAAATTGGATGAAGACAGAATAAGTGCAAGTGATCAGTACTATACCACAAACAAGAATAAAATTTGCCTTGTTTTGTTTTCTCAATTAGGAATGAGATCTTGGATGAATTTCAGATTCTACTGTGATTTACAAAAAAAAAAAATTAAAAATGACACTTAGGTACGATTTAGGTATTTTGATTTTCCATTAAAGTTTTGTGCCTGGTCTTATGCTACATACAAATTAGGCAGATAATTTTATTTTGTTGGTCATTTGTCTATCATAAAATTGGTAGGAAAGAGTATAAAAGTATTTCTATAGATTTTCATAAATCTATAGAAGAGAAGTTTTCAGAGCCATGATTTCATAAGTTCTCTATTCTTAAACAAGTTAAAATTGGAAAGTTTAAGCACAGAGGATGAGTCTGGTTCCCAAGAAAAGTCACAATTGGAGACGTACATCAGTCCAATCGGACTGAATGTTGGGTCCCTACTGGTGTGTGGTTGTATCTAACAGTCATCAGAGTGACTGCTAGGGGGCCACTTAGATAATAGAGAAAATATTATCTATAGGAAGTGAAGTAAGGTACATGAAAGTAGTTAAAAAAACACCTTTATTAAAAGTTGTTTATTCTAAGCAGGACATGATACTTCACTTGAGTTTATTCCCCAACCTCTGCTTTCATGGACTCAAGAACAAGAAAGGCTATAATTAAAACTGAGAGAACTGGTTCATCTAAAACTCCATAAAGCTCTGGAGCTGAAATTGTAACAGCAAGAGAAGAGAAATGATCTACCTGTCTTTGCAGGCACTGAAAGTCAAGGACTCCAGAGAGCCTGATAAGGCTTCAGAACTTCTGAAGCCACAATTCATGGGCAAAGATATTAGCAGTGTCTGTTGAGATACTGGTGGTCAGAGGAGGCAATGATGGGCATAGAGGCCACTCCTACCCAATTAAGCTATCTAAAACAAAGTAGAAAAATGGTCCCTAGTGTTATGCAGGCCAATGACAGAAATTGTGAAACACACCTTTACAGCTATCTTTGGCAGCAGAGCTAAACCTGGAGCAAAGGGAAGGGAAATGAAAACACCACATAGAACTACTTTGTGAATGAAAACGTGACATCCCCTAATAGCTCTAAAAAACTGGAAATATCTGTAGGAATTGGAGGTCCTGCAATTCAAGAAGATGTCAAAATATTGCTTGTTAATGTTAGTGAGATATTTATTGTAAGATAGTAAAGAGTTAGAGAAAGCACAATTAGCATAAAATGGAGCTTAAAAAAGAGATTGTCTTATTTCCCATTAATCACTTTTAAATGTTCAGTTATTGGAATTTCTGTTGATATAACATATATATATAATTCCAGAACAGAGTGATTTTTGAACAAGTAAACTGACCCGTACACAGACTTAGAAGAAACTGAAACATCGTCCTTCTACAAAATGTTTTGGCAGCACTGTTAGCTAAAATTCTCTAATACACCCATAAATATTGACTGCTGAATTTTTAGTTTCAAGGTCTTTTCTTGGTCATTCTAAGCTTATTACATACTCTATTGGGTTAAGGCACTGAATATCCATTTCAAAGTATAAAAGCTACCTGGACGAGAGAAGACATTAAGTAATTACATACCGTCAGAACCTTAACTCATCAGATTAGTCTCAATCACTTACAAAGACCCTTGGGAGAAATAGGAATGGGCAAATAACACAGGAATTTTGATGTGATATCAAGTAGATAATACACATTCAAGAAAAGTGATAAGAGTGAGGCATTTTATTTCTGAAACAAAAAGTTTACTGAATTAGCAAAAAACACTTCTGTTTTCACCCAACTTCTACCAATATTTAACCAGAAGTTCTTGCAACTCTCTTTTTAACTTTATAACACAATGTGTGCTCACACTCAGGTCATGCTATCTAGATACTATACAGGTAGAGCATCTTAAGAAATAGTGAGCAACACAGAAGTTGGAGATCAACCCAAATTATAGTTTTTCTAGTCTTACTGTAAGCTATTATTTGTTGACTGCTTAGTTTGATAGTCTTTAAGACAAATGCTTGAAATAACAGAGCAAAGATTTGCAAATTGTCTGATTTTAAGTCTAGGGTTTTTGTTTTATTTAAGATCCATTATTTTAACTGAAAATAAAATAGAATCAGAAGTAGGAAACCTAAAGGCCTTTTCACCTTGAATTCCTGCTACTGTCAAATAATAGCACCTTCACTTACAAAAGCAAGAGTTTTCTTTGCCATACTAGGCAGTTGCCTTCATTTCTGTCACCTGGTTTCCACTAGACACATAAACATGTCATGTGCAGAATTTTCAGCTCATGATATCCTGCCTCACACTCACTTTCGATACAAGATAAGTTGAATACTATGCAATTTAGAAATACCACGAGCTTACAGATCAATAGGATTAAAATACTCAGAAGTATTACCAGATGAGAAACAAATTGGCTATAACCTATTGTTATTATAACTTCTTAGGAAATAAAATCTATATAGTGCTAATAAAATGATTCTCAAATATTAGTTTTTAAAAAATGAAAAAAGAAATTAAATGTTAAAAAATAACAAAAAAGTAACATTGAGTGAAATAATTTTATAACACAGTATGATTTCACTAAAATGAGTACCTTATTGGACCAAGTTATAGGCCAGAAATTAAAGGAATTTGCCAGGTGCGATCGCTGAAACCTGCAGTCACAGCTACTCAGAAGGCAGATAATGAAAGGATCATGGTTCAAGGATAGCCCAGGCAAACGCTAACAAGACCCCATCTAAACCAGTAGCTGGTTATGGTGTCATGTTCCTGTCATCCCAGCTACTTGGGGAGGCACAAATAAGTCAAGGCCCAGGCTGCCCAGGCATAAAGCAAGGCCTATGTCAAAAATAACCAACATAAAAACGGCTGATGAAGTGACTGAAGTGTTAGAAAACCTACAGGCAAATGCAAGGCCCTGAATTCAAACTCTAGTATTGCAAAAAAAAAAGAAAAAAAGAGAACTAATTCCTCACAATATTTTGCTACCCACTAACAAATTCTTAATATCCAGAATTAATCAAGTTTATTTAAAAGCATACATGTGATGAAATATAGAAACAAGATATTCTATGTTCAATGTGTGTTTAAACTGATAAAATTTTAGAGTGCTATACAAAAAGCAAAATCTTTGAAACAAATTCTGTTCAGACGTAGAGAGAACAGTGCAGTCAAACTTCAATCTCAGGGGAGATTGTTTGCTAACTGTAAATGATAAGCTTGTGTGTCAATAGATGAAATGGTTACACAGCTTGAACACAGCTGTTAATTAAGTCAATTCAGTGAGGGATAAAAAAATCAAACCAACTGGCTACCAGGTATCAGTTACTCAAATTAATCTGCTGATTAATTTTTTTCACTATTTGTACTAGTTACTTTTGTATTTTGTGGTCAAACTAATTTCCTCAGTAGGGCTAGATGAAGACATGAGAATGTGTCAAAAACCAACATAAAATCTATCAGGGAAGAAATTCCCTAACAAGTTTCTGACTGATTTCCCAAGGCTACAAAAGTGTCATTTATTCATCCATTTCTTATTTATTTATGTAACCAACAAAAATTAAACATGTACTAGGTTCCACATCTACTAGGTCCCCTCCTTCTTGAAACATACAGTCTAATGGAGAGAATATTAGCAAAAATACAAATGAAAACATTACTCAAAATCTTACTTAAAAAAAGATCCAAACAACAATGAATATGTACATAGAAAGCCCTAACCAGTCTGGAAATTCTAAAAAAGCTTCACTGAGGAAATTACATTAAAGAACAAATCTATGTATAAGTAATGATGCATAGATTCTCTTAAATGTTCTAGGTCTCTGATCATCTGACACAGTTCTAAGAACTGGACCAGCCCCAAGCGACCACTTTCTGAGAAAGCTGCAGCACTGTCTTCCACATTCTCTTTTTTCCTTTCTACCATATCGGTTTCCCAAACAAACCTCTCCTTTCTCCTTCAGCCTAAAATCCTCTGTTCTTCCTAGGGCTGCTTGCCATTTCAACAGACAAACTGGAGCCAAGAACCACCAAAATTATATATCTGGGTCAGTTACTAATCAGAGAGAACACAGATTTCCTACTACACGTGAATTAGTAACTACACATGAGCATTCATTTAACCAACAGTTTCTTTAATTAGCTCTTTCTTTAATGATCTCACCCATATTCCTTATTTCTGTTGATGATTCCATATTCCTTCCCACTGGAATTGAGTCTTTTTTCTTTTTCAGGCCCACATCTGTTTGCATACAACTTGTGATAGCCAAACAGCACAATGTGCAGAAGTTCTTTGCTGGCTGACAGCATAGACTATATTTATAAAAAAAATGAATATTAGAATGTCAATTGCAGTGAATTGATAATGACTTTCTTAAATCCTGAGTGATTCCCTAAGATGACATTCTAAAATATAAAGTTTTCTCTCCTCTTTTTGTTTTTTTATTTTTTCTGGTGGGACTGGGGATTGAACTTTGGGCTTCATGCTTGCCCAAGTAGCAGGAATATAAGCATGACCCACCCCTACCCAGCTGTAAAGTTCTTAAAATATGTAAAATTTAACAATTATATTATATATATTTGGGGAAGTCTTCTGAATTAGCCAAAATAAAAACTTTAAAAACTTTAAATCAGTGTTTTACATTATTAGTGTCTTTTATTTTCTTTATTCGGTCAATTTGCTGATTTATTTGAGGCATAAGAAGGTCTAAGGCATTTCAGTGGAATTTTTAAAACATAATGCTTTATTACACCATCCAACAAAATACTTTCCAAAATCCCATAACAAATGTACAAATTAAAAGTACCTGCTTCTTATCTTTAAGGAAATACTGTATGGTTGGTTTGAACTTACTACAATGAAGCAATGACAGATTAATCTTACCAACATTCCTGGATCATGAATTTATCATAAATATCAGTTAGAATCAATTTTAATGAATAATTGAATATTATATTTAAAATGCAATATTTAAAAGAAAAAATAATGGTGTTTAAGTGAATGGTAATTGGTCTGAAAAAAACATGTAATCAATGCTGCCACAAAATCTCCACAGTTAGCCTACCACTTTTCAACTTATATATGAAAAAGTAATTCTGAGCCTGGTTTGCCAAATACATAAATATTTTGATTAATAAATCTACATATCTCAATGCCTCTGGCAGAAAAATAATTATGTGCAATTTTCTGCTAATTAGCTGAAAATACATATTTTTTGAATTAACATTATAAATTTAAATTTTTTGCTTAATTATCCTTTGGTTACTTTTCAGTCCAAATGTAAAAGAGTTACATCAAAGACTGTTTCATATATTACTCAAATTTTAAATTGTAAATAAGAAAATATTCACTATGTAATTAAAAAGAAAATAAGACAGATTACATATTAAATATATCCCAACTTTAAAAAAATAACTTTCCATTTTATTTGACATAAAAGGACTTTTGATATAAAAATTTCTAGACATCAAATAACTATTAAACATTTGGGGTATTCCTAAAATATAAAGCTTTTTTCTTTTCCATTTTATTTTCATACAAGCACAGTCCATGCACATTTTGCTGATACTCATCAGAGAACTAGGTACCCAGAGCAGTCACATATCCTGCTCTGCAGGAGCAGACAGATAAAAGTACTGATTCACATAGAGCAGAGCACAGGAGTAAAAGACTGAAGAGGTCATAGAAGTAAGAACAACTCATTTAGAATTGTTAGCTGAAGATTCAAGAAGATTTTTTACCATACTTTGACTTTTCCCACAAACATCTCCTTGATATCATAAAGACTGGGATATAGCAAAAAACTAGAGAACGTCTCCCCTCAGTGTGCAATTCTGTAAGACAGAAGAAGCTGGAGCTGCAGGAAAGGTACAAGGTCCAGCACAGATCACTGCACCTGTGGAATAATGAAAGCAAACACACAAAACTTAATTTAGTAAGGGGAGCAAGGTCAAGTGAAAATACATTGACTTAGAAGAAAGAGTAAAAAATAAAATGTATTTCTAATTGAGGAACAGAAAATAATACGGGACCCAGAATTCAATATTAGTATTTTAGAGGGTCTCCTACTGCCAACAAAGGAGCAGAAACTTCAACATAAAAACCAACCAGAATACAGGTAGAGTTTGACAGGATGACTGACATAGCCCATTGCAAATGCTCAGAAACACAGAGCCACCTACACAAAACTACAACAGAAAACAAAGACCTCTCTTCCTGACCACTCCCACCCCTCACAAACCCAGCAAAGAATAAGCAAAAGCTTCTAAACCTTTATAAAGTGTCAAGAGAATAAGCAATGATCACTCTGAGGACAGGCACACAGGAAAGAACAAAGTCTGAAGATGATACAGAAATACTCACTCTAAGGTAATACTAAATTATCAAGCTGATGGTAAATTAAGGCAACCATAGCAACATCTGGCACACCACTGATAAGACTGGCTCAGCAACCCTTATCAACTCATATCAGTATGGCAGAAGATGCAAGCCATTTTCAGGCATAAACACAATTTACCTAAGTCTTTACTGCTCTAGTCAAGATTTTCACCATTCAGACACAAATTAAAAACACTTAAAACATAAGTGATAGGGGGCACTGTTAAGGAGAAACAACCAACAGAATCAGATTTAACATAGTTATTGGAAGTATTAAGCAGAGAATTTATAATTATGATATATATGTCATAATTATCATTATTACTATGGGAAGCTATTGTTGAAAAGTTAGACAGAATGAATGATCAAACAGTCATTTCAGGAAAGAGTTGTAGACTATAAGAAAGAATCAAAAGGAAATGGTAGAAATAAAGAATACAGTGACAGAAATAAACAATACCTTCAGTAAACTCAACATAACTGAAGAAATAATCAGCAGATTTTAATGCAGCACAATAAAAATTGCACAAACTGAAATAGAAATGGAAAAATAAAAAGTGGAAAAGAAAAACATGTGTAAGAGCTGTAGTAAAATTAAAATGATATATCATTGTTGCAATTGAAGTCTGAGAAGGAAAAGAAAAAGAGAATAGTGCTGAAGAAATATTTGAAGAGTAAGGATGAGAACATTCAGTCAATAGTGTAAGACATCAAACCATAATTCCAACAACCTTAGAAAATCCTAAACAGAAAAAAAATAGTAAAAGATCTCTAACCACACACAGAATAAAAGATATTTCAAATGCTAAAAATCAATGTTAAAGAGAAAAACTTAAAGACACAAAAGTCACATTACATTATATTCAGAAAAAATACTCATCAAGAACAATGAAAGTCATAAGTCAATAGACTGAAATCTTAAAAAAGCTTGGTGAGAAAATTAGTACAATAAACCCAGAATCACATGCAAGGGAAATTATTTTTTCAAAAATAGAGACAAATTAGAAACAAGACTTTTTGAGGCAAACAAAAGTTGGGAGAATGAATAAGTAGCAGACATTTACCACAAGAAATGTTAAAAAACAATTTCTTTGGGTGCTCCTGGGGTTTGAACTCAAGATCTCCAAAACTAAACATAAATCTGCCATATGATTCAGCAATACCACTCCTAGGGATATACCTGAAGGAATGCAACTCAGGTTATTACAAAGGCACCTGCACACCCATGTTTATTGCAGCCAAGCTATGGAAACAACCAAGATGCCCCACTACTGAGGAATGGATTAAGCAAATGTGGTATTTATGCTCAATAGAATTTTACCCAGCCACAAAGGACAATGAAATTTTGTCATTTGCAAGTAAATGGATGGAACTGGAGAACATGATCTTAAGCAAATTTAGCCAGTCTCAGAAGGCAAAAATTTGCATTCTCTCCCTCATATGCATGTTATAGACCTAACACAAGCGCAGTAACATTATTTGACATGGGTCATACACTAAGGGGAGAATGTGCATGGGAGAAATAGGGAAAGGGAAGGAAACCTAAAAATTGAATGTGGTTGATGTACACACTGTAGAGGAGTGAATACAGTAATCTTAAACTGGCAGAGGCCACTGTGGGAAGGGGACTAGGAAGTAGTCTCAAACTAGCAAAATGCTATGTCTTTCTTATTATCTCTTATGCTTTCTCTTCAACAAAATTGGAGAACAAGAGGGTGGGACAAGTTCTGCCTAGAAAGGGAGGAAGGACAATGTATATACATGTGAGTAAATGTAAAAACAATAAAATAAGAAAATGAAAAAAAAATTCTTAAGGCAGAAAGAAGAAAGCAGAATAGAAGCATAATATACACAAAGAAGTAACAAATTCTGAAAATGGTTTAAAAGAAAGTAACTATAAAAGACGTCTTAAGATCCATTTTCATTTTTAAAAGATAACACTGTCTAAGCAAAATTGATGCAATATACTTGCGACTTAGGACATGTAAAAGAAAAACATACAAGACAATAGAACATGTTATGTGAAAGAAAAACAGTGTTGTTATTATAAATGAAATGACATATTATTTGAATGTAGGCTGTTAAAATTAAAGATGGGTATTGTAAACTCAAGGGAAATCACTGCAAAAATTTAAGAGATATATTTAATAAGACAATGATGGAGATAAAGTGGAACCATAAAAATGCTCAATACAAAAACATGCAGTAAAAGACAAAAAAGAACAAATGAAGTTAACAGAGAACAAATATCAAGAAAGAAAAAATTTAATCTAAGAATAACAAAAATCATACTCATGATAAATAATAAACTTAAAAGCTAGGGGTATTGCTCAGTGGTGCAGCATTTTTTTCTCACATGTGTGAAACCCAGGGTTCCAGTCTCAATACTGAAAAAGAAGGTAAAATAAAAACCAAATTATTTGTTGCCTATAGGAAACCCAATTTATTTATAAAGAAGTATTGAGGTAAAAGGTAAAAATATGAAAAAAAAGATGTATATTAGTTAGAATTCTCCAGAGAAAAAGAACCAATAGTCCTCTACATATATAAATATATATATATATATATATATATATATATATATATATATATATATATATATATCTGTGTATGTATGTATATAGATGATAGATAGATAGATAGATATTATGAGAATTTTATTACATGATTATGGAAGCTAACAAGTCTCATGCACTATGCTACCTGCAAGCTAGAGACCCAGAAAAACACCAATGATGTAACTCACTCTGGGTTCAAAGGAGTGAGAACCAGGGTATATAATGGTATAACTCCTAGTCTAAATCTGTAAAGGCAGGTAGCATAGGAGAAAGGGTGCTTGTATAAATCCTGGAGTCAAGAAGAGAGAATAAATCCACTTGCCCTCTGTCTTTTTCTTCTGTTCACATCCTCAATAGATTGGTTGATGCCCAACTACAATGATAAGCTCAATTTTTGTTACTTAGTCTGACAAATCAAATACTTAAAGACTTATGCTCACAAATATAGCCAGAAATAATATTTTACCATCTATCTAGTATTCCTTAGCCAAGGCAAGTTAACACTTAAAAACCATAGAGAAGTCATCAAAACAAAAAAACCAACCTACAATGGGGTGAGTGTCTAAATACATAAGGACGTAGACTCTAGAACAAGATATATTATCAAGAACAGAAAGAGGTCTATCAAATGACACAGGAAATATAACAGTCCTAAGTGTAAGCACATAATAAGAGAGCTTAGTAAGAGGAAAAAGGAGAAAACTAAACAAAGAAATAGAATTGACAAATTCACAAAAACAAATAGACTTCAACACTTCTTTTACAGTAATCAGCAATGCAAATAGACAAGAAGTCAGGACAGAAAATAAAGACTCAGAAAGAATTATGGACCAATGAAATCTAATTGACAGTTATGCAAAATGCCACCTAATAATTGTAGAACATATAATCTTTTCAAATCCACATGGAACAATCACCAAGACAGGTCAAATCCAGTGTCATAAAATAAACCTCAACACATTTTAAAAAAGTGAAATAATACATTTTCTGTGCACAATGGAACTGGACTAAAAGTGAACTGCAGAAAGTTATCCAGAAAAATTCTCAAGTATTTGTAAATTACATACCAGACTTCTATATAACCCATGATTCTAGAAAGAAGACAAGAGAAAATTAAGAAATTTATTTATTTATTTTTGCTTTTAGTTATTTTTCATATAGGATCTCACGTTTCTTCCCAGAACCAGTCTCAGAAAGTGATCATCCTACTGGCGTCCTGTGCATCTGGCATTATAGCCACTTGCCACCATGCCTGGCTTATTTGTTGAGATGGAGTCTTGATAATTTTTGCCCAGGCTGGCTTCCAACAGTGATGCTCCTGATCTCTGATTCCCATGTAGCTTTGATTGCAGTCATGAGCCACTGTGCCTGACCTAAACATTTTTAACTGAATGAAAATAAAAATACAAAATATCAAAATTTGTTGAATGCATCTAAAAAAAACTGCTTACAAATATATATATATATATATTTTTTATAATATATATGTATATATATAATTATCACTAGCATTGTTAAAAAGAAAGCTCTCAAAAGAATAATTTAGGTATATTTCTTCGGAAACAGAAAAAAAAAGGAGACAATTAAACTTAAGCCAAGATGAAATAAGGAAATGCCACAATAGCACAAATAGAATGTAATTTTAAAAAGAAAAGAAAAAAATGTTTATTTGAAAATAATGATAACAATGACAAACATCCCACTAGATGGTTCAGCATAAAATAGAAGACAAACAATTATATCAGGAGTGAAAGACAAGATTCATTTCTTATGCCACAAACATGAAGAAAGTAATAAGAGTTCGCTATAAAAAGTTCTATACCTATGACTTTGCAAACATATTAAATTAAGCCATTTAAAGATATAAATCCCAGGGGGTGGGTTGGCACCAGTGGGAGAGGGGAGATGGCAGGGAAAGGGGGTAGAAGGATTGAACACATAAAAAAATGTGTACACTTGTGTAAATGTAAAAATGATACTTTAAACTGTTCCAAGAATCAGAGTAGGGAGATGAAGAAGAATAGAGGAAGGAGTGAATTCAAGTATGATATATTTGATACATTGTAAGAACCTTTATAAATGCCACAATGCAATGTACCCCCACCCAGCACAACCATAAAGGGAAAAAAACTAATGGAAACAGATATTTCAGAAAAAAAAGATATAAACTACTAACAACCTTAAAAAGGAATAGATGACCCAATTTGTTTTCTAACAATAAAGAATTTGAACTTGTAATTGAAAAACTTCCAACAATTTTTTAAATTAAAATGCTTCACTAACAAATAATATCATGCATCAAATATCAATCCTAGCAACAAATTTCAAGAAAGAAATATTTCCCAATGCATTTCATAAGGTCAATATTATACTGATATGAAAACCAAAAAATGTTACAAGAAAATGACAGACTGCTATTTTTCATAAACTCTGATGGAAAGTCCTCAACAAAATATTGGCAATACAAAGGGTAATACACTAAAATCAAATAGGTTTTCAACCTGAAATGCAAAGCTAGTTCAAAAATTTAAAATTAATCAATGCAATTCACCATAGCACCAGAATAAGAAGAGAAACTCTGTGACCATGTCAGTGTATTCATCTCAACAAAAGCCTTTGTGAAATTCTTTATGTTTTAGTGGTTAAAAACCTCAGAAAATAACATAGAAGGAAACCTCCTCAACATGACATCACGTAACTATCTACAAAAGCCTACATGCAATGACATTCTTAATGAGAAACTGCATATTTTTCTCCTGAGATTAGGAACAAGCAAGATTCCAACCTCCATCACTTCTATTCATCATGTATAGGAGGTTTATTCAGTGCAATAAGTCAAGAAAAACATTTCAAAAGACCTAAAATTTTGAAAGGAAGATATAATTGTCTATTTAGAAAATCCCCCCAAAATTTCAAAAAACGAACTCTTTCTACAATTAGTAAATGAATTTAAACAAGTCAATCTGTAAAAAATCATTGTATTTTTATATGAAATAAACAATGGGAAACTACAACAAAAACCAAAACAGTGCCATTTTTAACAAAATTTTAAACATTAAAGGCTTAGATATAAATAAAGTATGCTCAGAATCCCAATACTGAAAACTACCCTTGTGAAAGAAACTAAAGATGTAAATAAATTGAAAGATTTTCTATGTTCATGACACAGAAAACTCAATATATTGAGATATCAACTCTTCTCTAATTGATCTACAAAATAAAGACAATCACACTCAAAATCTCAGCAGGATATTTTTTTTGTAGAAATCAGAAATCTCATTATAATTAGGAGTCTGACATGCAGATAAAAGGTAAAACAACTTTGTAAAAGCAGAGGAAAGTCAAAGGACTCCTCCCGCCTGCCTTACTCATCTCAGGCTGGTGTGACACAATTCCACACACAGGTGACTTAAGCAGCAGAAGTGTGTTTTCTGACAGTTCAGGAGGCTGGAGGACTAAGGTCAAGGAGACCATGGAGGTGGTTTCTCCTGAGGCCTCTCTCTTTGACTGGCAGATCACCTTAGATGGGTGTCCACATGACTTTTCTCTGTTCCTGGACATTCCTGGTGCATCATTCTCTAAAAGGTGTCAGTCCTACTGGTTTAGAACCCATTTTTATGAGTCCTTTAAATTTAATGACCTCTCTGAAGGCCTGACCTCCTACTACAGGCACAAAAATTCTAGAAGAAAAAAAAGCAGAATATCCTTGATCCTGGGTTAGACAAAAAGAATCTTAAATATGACACAAAGAATATGATCCCCCAACAGGAAAAATGCCAAATTTAACAAACGAAACTTATAATAAAAAGACAGTGCAACCTATAAGATCAAGATGGGAAAGAGAATACAAAGATCCCTATTTCCAAAGAATTTTAAAAATTAAAAGATACTAGAAGTCAGAGTATAAAGAGGGAAAAGAAGCAGGATCCTTCTTTGGCCAACTCTGAATGTTGACAACACTGCTTTTTATTGTGCTTTCATTGTGCACTGTTTTAAAAAATTCTAGCCATGGATAAAAAAGAAAGTGAAAGCCACAAATTGGAATAAAATACTTGAAGAATACATATCTCATAAGTGATACATGAGGTGTCTATAATAAGAAAATAATCTAAATTTTTAAATGGGCAAAAAAATATTTACTTTGAAGATAATACTCAAATGACAAAGAAGCACCTGAAAAGATTCTCACAACAGGTGTCATCAGGGATATGTATATTAAACTAAAAAAAAATACCATTATGTACCTATTATTGTCACTAAAACAACTGAAATCTAACAATAACACATGCTGAAGGGACCAAACACCTGGAACTCTTATATATTGCTCTTTGTAATACATGATAGTGCAATCACTTTGAAAAAAGTTTTAAAGTTTCTTTTTTTGCATTAAATACACACTTGCAGGCCAGGAGTGGTGGTTCCAGTTGCTTAGGAGGCAGAGATTTGGAGGATCTCAGTTTGAGGCCACCAGATCCCCCATTTCAAGAAATAAACTGGGCAGTGGTAGTACACACTTGTAATACCAGCTACATAGTAAGGTATATGTAGAAAACTAGTGGTCCAAGACCCCTCCTGAACAAACCCATGAAAACCTATCTGAAAAATAACTAAAGCGAAAAAGTGTTGGGGGTTGGTAGACTGCCTAGCAAGTATAGCACCCTGAGTTCAAACCCCAGTACTGCCAAAAAAATTTTAGTAAAATAATAAACAAATAAACAATAAATAAAATTGCACTTGCTATGTAACCCAGCATTTCTACTCTTAGGAATTTTTTACAAGAGAAAAACCAAAGCAAACAAACCAAAAAAAAAAAATTCATAAAAACCTGCAATGTTTATTGCACAGAAAACATGCACTGATACATGTAATTGTATAGATGTTTCTAAAAATATGCTAAATGAAGGAAGCCACACTGAAAAACTACATGCTACAATGATTCCCGCAAATGATATTTGAATAAGAAAAGGTATAAGAAAAGAAAATAAGTGCGTAGTTGTTGCATTTGTTTGTTTGGGGGTGGAGGATCGTGGAACCCGTGGGAGCTTTGGGGAGTGAAGGAATGTTCTTTCCCTTCAGGTTGTCACAAGTCCACCAAAAAACTCGAAGATCCCATGTCTTTGGCAAAACTCATAGAACTACGCACTTCTTAAAGAGTGAATGTTATGTATTTAAATTTTCCCTGAAAACTTAGCGAAAGAATTCCATAATGAATTCATTCGCCCGGATTCTAACCATAGTTAATATTTGGGTGTGTGTTTCTTTGTATTTTGCAGTGTGAGCATGTGTGTGTGTGTTATTGTAGATGCATAATTTTTATCATCTACACTAATTTTCATATGTTATATCATTACACCATTAATTTATTAATCATCTAGACTACATTGAGAGCATTTTCCCTGTTGGTTTTTTTTTTTTTTTTTGGAGATGCTGGGGATTGAACTCAAGTGTTCTACTTGAGTTCTTGCATCCAGTCTTTTTGCTTTTAGTTTGCTTTTCAGATAGGATCTCTCATGCTTTTGCTGGGGGTGACCTTAAACAGAGGTCTCCTACCCCTACCTCCTGAGTAGCTGGGATTAGAGGTGCTCGCCACTATTCCTGGCCCTGCATTTTCTCATTCTTAAATCATCTACCAAAACTTGATTGTTTTTAAAAAAGGTTGGTACTATCAATTTTCATGTTATGGAAAAAAACTTAGTGTTCAAAAATTTTTGCCTATTATTCAATGTTATAATATTTGAAAAGTTTTAGAATCCAATTGTTATTCAAATTTTACATGTTCATATGTTCATTCATCCCTTTTTTAAATTCACTCAATTATTCAATAAATTGATAGAAGACAAAAAGAAATTAAATGAAGTTCCTTATCTTGAAGGTACAACTGAGTAGTGAAGATATAACCAATTCAATAAATAATTACAATCTTGGTGACATATGTTATAAAAGTGATATAAAAAGTTCAATTATTTTTAATATTATTCATAAATAATTTTGAGACTTTCACAGTGAGCCATTTCATACAGTTAATCACCATTAAGTCTAACTGTTTTAAAAATTTGCATTTATATGTGTATATTAATGAGATTTTCTTTGGCCATAGTAACATTCTGGTCACTTCTGCTCTGAAAATATTGTGCGGCATTAACACTGTGCCAGTCACTTTTATTTTTGCATGTGTCATATTTGAGCCACCATTGCCTCATAAAAATTCATGTTCCTGAGCAGGGTTTCCTTGGTGTGGAGCCAGGAAATCATGAACTATAAATACCAAATCACACCTCTTCCTTTAGCACATATTAATTGTACATATGAAGGAGTTCATTGTGATAGTTCCCTAAATGCATATGATGTACTTTGATCATATTCTCCCTTGTTACTTTCTTATCCCCCTTCCCACCACCTCCTTTTTTATCTTGAAAATTTTAAGTTTGTTTCATTGCAATCTGTTCGTACATGCATACATGTACTTCAATCACACGTTGCCCCCCACCCTCTTCTCACCCTCACACTTTCAGCTGGTTCCCCCTCTTTAGACCCCCTTTTAGGTTCATGCCCTTTTTATTTCTTTAGATCTGGATTCCACATAAGAGAAAAAAACATGCTATCTGTAGAAATACCAACCCTTGATGGGACCTTCCACTATTATGTGACATCAAGTCTGTTGCTCAATAAAGTAGTCTCATTTTAACACTTAATTATAACACAGGAACAATATTTTATTCCTAATGATAAAGTTTAAATACTCTTTGCAGAATGTAATTTTTATGCCCCCCCACACACACATACACACAAAATTTCATCTGTTGTTCTGAAAAGTCTAGATTTCATCGCTGAATAAAGCTGTTCCAAAGAAGGTTCTATGCTTGTATTGCCTTGTTTAGGGGTCCTTAGACTTGCCCTGAGGGGTTCACCATCAATCTGCACTGCTCCTTCAGCTACCACAATGAATAAAGTGGTCTCCCTGATCTTCAGAGAATACTCTCCAAAATTCTCTGTGGAAGCCTGAAACCACAGATAGTATTGACGCCTACAAATACGGTGTTTTCGCTATGTATAGTACATGATGGCCCTAGCTTTTGCAGTTTGAGGTACAACAGCAAAACTAGCATGTGATTCTTTTTACTTCTTCACCATTTCACAAATAAATGCTTGTTCTTATGGTAGGTTTAGCGATCTCAGTATATAATTTTGTTCTTTCTTATTAAGTGGGGAAACTTTCATCTTTTTCACTTAAAGGAAGAACTTATAGTTTCTCTTAGCATCCAAACTGTAGTATCACCATTCTTGTATGTTGGTGCCATTATTAAGTTAAAAAGGTGTTAATTTAGTACAAGCACTGTGATATTCTTGACAGTTGATCTGATTCTGAGATGGCTATTGTCTAACAAATGGGAGCACTTATAAGTCTGAGGATACACTGGATAAAGGGATGATTTACATCCCAAGTAGCTTGATAAGAGATTTCATGTCACTTCTCTGGAGAGTATGAAATTAAAACATGTGAATCACTTATTTCTGGAAATATCCATTTAATATTTTTGAAATATAATTGACTGTAGACAACTACAACCACAGAAAGGGAACCATGATTAAGGCAGAACAACTTACTATAAAACAACAAGGATGGTCTATGTAGATTATTGTACAGTATTATATGAAACCTGCTTGTATGAGTCTTCTACAGCTTCCATAACAAAATGCCACAGATTGGGTGACTAAAATAAAAGAAATTTACTTTCTCATAGTTCTGGAGGCTGATGGCAGGTTTGGTTTTTCCTGAGGTCATTCTTCTTGGCCTGGAGATGATCACCTTCCTGTTTTGTTCTTACTTGGTCTCTCTTTTGTATACATTGTCTTTGTCCTGATTGCCCCTTCTTAGAAGGACATGAGTCATATTGAATGAGGGCTTACATATATATCTTCAGTTTACCTTAATTATCTCTTCAAAGACCCTCTCCAAATATATTCATATTCTAAGTTACTGAGGGTTGGAAATTCAACATATAAATTGGGGATTGAAAGAGAACACAATTTAATTCATAGCATTGCTATTACATTTGTTAGAGTGATAGTCATAAATAAAAGTTCTACTGGCTTTTAACTAAATATATTGTTTCCTTTGAGGAAATGATAGGTTTTCACATTCATTGTGAATTATGGAACTGAATATACTTTGCATTTTGCTTTGGTCACCAGGAACTCTAGATTCAATTTAAATATCTGTGTTTTACTTAACCCTATAGTTTCCAATTAAATTTCAAGTTTCTTCTAGATTTTTATCATTTCACCTTGTATGCCAGAATCTTGATTCTTATCTTTTATCCATTTTATTATATGCTGTACACAAAATGGCAACCTGAGTGGACAGATAACATGAGTAAGTAGTTGAAATATTTATAAGACCTGAAAAATACCTATCATCTAAGTGATCTTGTCATACCTCAGTAGACTTCCTGAGGTGTGACAAGATCCCTTGTACTTGTAAGCAACAGCACATCTACTGAACTCAGAATTATAATGGTCTACTTTTCTACTTCACTAGATATGCATTGTCTTTTGATCACGAATTCCTCAAAAAAATCTGAAAAAAGTTACAAAATCTATTCCCTAATAAAGGAAACCTGGTATTTGTTCTGATCAAGAGTATAGACTCTGGAGGCAGACTTCTGGAATTGAATGTTGGCTTGACCATTTAGTAGTTACGGTTCTCAGAGCAAGTCATTGTATTCATTTTTAATACAAGGATAGTGGAAGTGCTTAAATCATAGGGTTGCCATGATAATCAAATAAGTGAAAACTCTTAGAATAGTTCCAAACAAGTAGGAACTTCTTTAGGATGATATTGTAAACAAATATCATCCTAGAAAAATACTCCCCGAAATTTTGCAGACATTTTCAATTTTCACAAACATCCTACTGTTCCCCTTCCCCCATTAGCTGCCCATGAAACCCAGCTAATAACTCTGTTCCACACATTTCATAGTGAACAATAGATTAATAAGTTGAATTTAACTCATAAATTCATGGTGGTTCTATTTTTAATTTGATATTTTTGAGCATCCACAAAATATGTAAGAGTAGTAGCAAAATAAGGTTATATTTTTTGTACTTCATTAAACTTTTTTAAAAGGAGTCTGAAAGAATAACTAGTCCAAATGGCACTAGGCTATAAAAAGTTATCAGATCATTTTTTTTCTGGTAAATAATATTGAGCAATCAGGCTTTCCTTCATCCTTTTCTCACAAATTTGTAGTAAGCATCTCCTTTGTACTTGGTAGTCAGCTAGAGAGAGACAGAGACAAAGTGTCCAGTCCTTCTGAGCAAAGACTCAATGTGAATTGTTACCAAATCAATGAAACCACAAAAAAAATCAATACTGACTGTGAAGACAATCAAAAGGAAGGACTAATTTTTATTTGTGCTGGCTCCCTCACCACATATGCACAATCTGAGATTTCTAGCTGCACTTTAAAGTCGCATAAACTCTCCTCTCTGTCCTTGGTTTATTCACCTAAATGTTATAAAAGATACCATTTGTATGTGTTTCCAGGCATGTCATTACTCAAAATAAATGAAAATATGAGAAATGCTAAAGTAAATGCAGTCTGTTCTTAACATAGAATTGTTTTTAAATACAATTTTTCAGCAAACCCCTCAGTGACCAACTCATCCATACAGACGTAAAAACTGAATAAAAAATTAGTTGGGTGAACTTGACGTGAACACTAAAGAGGAAAAGGTCCTTTGTACAGAAGCTTGTATTTTGTTATATAAAAGCTCTGCATTCCCCTATTGTGTTTTAAAAGGACACTAGTTTTCAAATAATTCTGCATTAAATTTTGTTCAGCAGTGATGTTCTTTCCTTTGAATCAGTTAGCCCACAGCTCTTTAAACCTTTGTGTGCAAATTAAAGAGAATGAAAAATAGCTAGTGTGCAGCATCTCAGAGACCTTGACACTCCACCTTTATTGCCACAATAGTCCTTGTTCAATTTAATTCACTGATGTCCCTGATCTGTGTTTTCTTCTAAGAGTAAAGTATACGACTTACTTATTTTCTAAATCTAATTTACTGATCTCTGATCAATAAAATAAATCTTTAAATTTAGTTAGATAAAAATGGTTTATATGAATTTCTATAGGCAGAGTTTTCTACTTGGGTAAAGACAGTAGTTTCTGCCTCAATTTGACCTTAGTAAACAAACTGGATTTAAAATAACTTCATAAGCTTTAAAAATATATTTATAAAATTTGCAATGATGATTAGTAATGACACTAAAGATTGATGCCAGTGTTTTAGTAAGCAATATAAATATCTCATGGTTCCCTTTAAAATTTCTGTTTCTCTTTCTGTGTTTTTTTTATGAAACTGGGATTTGAACTCAGGGCTTTATGCTTGCAAAGCAGGCACTCTACCACTTGAGCCACACCTCCAGTGCTCACTTTATAATTTCTGGAGAAAGATAATGAAGCATCAATGAGTTGAGAGAAAAAAACTAACTCATATTTTCACCATAATGATTTTAGAAGAAATTTAACTCAAATGAATCTTAATTATGGTTTTGGTATGTCCTTATTATTTAATAATCAAGATATGCCTATGTAAACACAATGAAATATTGAAATTACAACTTCAGAAAAAAAGCATATCCATGTTAAGACAGTATTATCAGAAAGACAACATAAACTGAGAAATGAAGAGACATTAAAAGCTTGTTCTGAATAGAATAAACAAGAAGTTGAACATGGAAGGAGAGTGGTTTCATTTTAGCATTTAGCACTAGGTATAGATGTGAAAGCAAGACCCCAAATATAGCTATGATTACAAAATTTGGAAGCCTGATTGAATCATATGTGAGTGGAAACCACCCAAGTATGTATGAACAGATGAATGGATAAATGCAATGTGGTATACGCAGGAAATGAAACAGCGTTCTGCATTAAAATGGATGTTCTGACACATTGCTACGAGATAGATAAAACTTGAAAAAATTACTCCCAGTGAAAATAAGTCAGATACTAAACAATAAATATTGTATGATTCCAGTTACATGAAAAATCTAGAACTGGCAAATGCCTAATGACAAAAGTAGACTTGAGGTTCCCAAGGATTGGAAGAAGGAAAATGGGAAGTAATTGCTAAATGAGTACCGAGTTTCTGCTTGGGTTAATAAAAATTTCTGGTTGACAGATTGATATTTGTACAACACCAATAAGTAACTAATGCCACTGAATAGTACCATCAAAATGTTTAAAGTGGCAGGTTTATATGTATTTTCTGAAATAAAATGGATATTCCACAGAATGAAAGGCAGGAGATCTGTTCAAAACATTGGGAGAAAGTATATGTTTAAGTACCTAGAATATAAATAATGACTGTGCCTGGCACTTAGTATGTATGCAACACTAGACAGATTTTAAAGGGGGAAAAAAGACAAATCCCCATCTCTAAAGGATGGTACCTAAAGAACAAGATTGTAAGTTCATTGATGGATGGACTGCTTGCTTCTCCACTACATGAACAGCATGAAGTGCAAATCTGCATGTAATAGGTAGCCATTGGGTGTGCTTGCCGAGGACCTTGTTGAGCAATTTTGGGCCTAATGACCTTAAATGGTCAGTATGACTTCTATGTTCACAAAAACAAAGAAAGCAACCTGGTAAGTAATAGAGAATGACAAAGCTCTCAGTAGAAAATAAACAGAACATTTAAAAGTCAGTAGAAAGAAACCCAGATCTATGGAATCACAAAATATCCCAACCAGACTCTGAAAATTTATTTCAAACTACCTGGAACAGATGTCAAAATTTAAGGTTGTGAGGAAATGAAAAGGGTATGTGAGGAAAGATATGAAGTGAAAATAAGTTAACAAAGAGACTCTTCCAAACATTGGTCTTACTAATATCACGAATTCAGACAGCACTGACTCAGGCTTCTCCTATGCCTAGTGTAGTGTTTTGTTAAATTGAATGAAGTGAATTATTATTGAATAATAATTGATGTTATTGATTTTGATATCTCACTGTTTGTGTGCTTAAAAGATTAATACAACTATGGTGCAAACACCATAAGAAAAAACTAAAATGCATGACTTCCAATTCCTCTGCCTACCAGGCTAAAATCATATTTGACAATTAAAACATGAATCTCATACAGTCATCACAAGAGTCTCTTTAACCTGGTCATTTACTGATGTGCCTTTTAAAAAACAAAGCCACATGGTGAAAATTCACACATTAAAAAATATGTTGTGATATATTGTGTTAACAATACCTGTATCCTTTGTTGGAATATAGCTGCTTTTCTCATTCCAAAAGTATACTAAACAAATCAAAAAACTAACAGGCTGCAACAGAGCTACTAAATAGACCATGAATTGATATCAGACAAGGTAAACCTGATTAGACAAAAAAATCAGTTGCTGTTGATAAAAGTTAGAAATACAAAGTAGAGTCCAGCAGTTTGCAGACTGGTCCCAAAAGAGTAGACTCTATCTCTAGAACTGCAACTTCAATATAATATTTGAACTTTTCATCCATTATTATCCATATTATATTAGAAAATAATTCTATCTTAAATGTTAAAACTTATTTTATTTTTATCTATAAATGTTATGTTCAAAAGACCAAATTTTTAACATGAGAATAAACTAAAAATTTCAGATAGCAGTGACTCTAAGATATAATTTAACAAAAATAAAATTTATTTTACAATCATATTTTTGGGTGGACACAATTTTGTTCAAAATTTGGTACATTTTACAAAAGCTTAAAAGTACTGCTTGTTAAATTACACTATAAAAATTATATTCCTTGCTGTAAAAGAATCATAAATATTTTAGTATTGCCTAAAAAAGTGATAGAATGAGCAAATGATTTTCAAAGCATCTTGGTAAGCCTAGGATTAAGTTAACAGTTTATTTTCTTTAGATATTATCAATTATATGTCCCATCTTTTCCACAATGATTTCACTAATATAATTATTTCACATATTTATTAGATTATGTTCATGTTGAGAAAAAGCATATTATAAATTGCATTTATTTACTTATTGGTTTCATCAACATTTATCATATGGTTACTTTGTGTCATGCCATCAAACTAACACTTAATTGCAACAAACTCACTAATTATTCCAAATATAAAACTTCCTTTCAGTAATACAAACCATCAACCAAGTATTTAAAGCTTTAGGTTGCTTATTCTACAAGCAAGAATTTTGTTTTTCACATAAAACATTTATTTCATTTGACAATGTTTATTAACCAAACAACAGCAGCAGCAAGACAATTACGGAATACTGAATATGGTCTACCTCTGGCTTTGATTTATCATAATCTAATTAACACCATAGGCCTGAACCCATAACTTCATTTTTTTCTTTTTTTGGCGGTATTGGGGTTTGAACTCAGGGCTTTGTGTTTGCCAGCAGACACTCTACCACTTGAGCTACTCCACCAGCCCTTTGTGTATTGATTATTCTTGAGATATGGTCTCTCTTTTTGCCTGGGTCAGCCTGAGCCTCAATCCTATTTTATGCATCCATGTTAACTGGAATGTCGGGTAAGCACCACCATACCCAGCTTTTTGCATGGAGATTGGGGTCTTCTGAACTTTTTGGAACCATGATTCTCCCAATCTCAGCCTTCCACAGAGCCAGGATGACAGGTGTGCACTACCATACCCAACTATTGATTGAGATGGCAGTCTCACAAAGTCTTTTGCCCAGGCTGGCCTCAAACCATGATCCTTTAGATCTCACCCTTCTGAGTAGCTAGGATTACAAGCTTGAGCCACCACACCTGGCTCACATTTCTTTTAATAAGTTTTTGTTTGCTGGACACTTACTGCATGTCAGGCACTAGGTTCAATGTCAGGGACACAAAAATAACATCATAGACCAGTCAGTATCACAACGAAGATATCTTTCCCTTTCTCAGTTACAACCTTGATATTCTGCCTGGAGCTGGCTAATTCCAAGTCTGGAGTCTGGTATTTTTCAGTCATCCCAGCCTAATACCTATCACATCACCACATCTTAGTCCCCAATACCCACTGAGCAGCTTTCCTGATATTAACCAGGTGTCAGTGTCTACATTATGGATGTGGGCTGATCTAAGATTCTACATGCTGCTCTATCTGCTTTGGGGAGCATCTTGCTACGGTCATTACCACAGGCTGGACATTCTTGATAGCCACTGCTTCCCTGCACTCCCTCTGCTACCTGCCACTTAGTTTTGAAGATATCAAGCTGATCAAAATGACCATGCTAGCACAATGCACCCTCCTGGATCATGTCTCCTTTTTGTTCATGACATCCTTTTCATAGTGGCTTCCTTTCCAAACTCAACATTTTATAGATTTAATAAATAAAAGCTATGAGAAGAAAACACTTTCCTAAGGTCACACACTGCTAACTAATGCCTAAGGTAGTACATTTTTTTCTTAGCTCTAAGACTGATACATTGTATGATCAAAAACCTGTTCTGGAAAAATGATCCAGTTAACATATTCACAAATATTTCTGAGTCCTATTGTTTATTAGGAAACATTTTCATCTTTAACATAGATTGTAAAAATTATCCTCAATATATCTATAAACTCATTATATATTTCAAAGGTATCTTATTTTTACCAGGCTATGTGCAAGATAATAATATAAAGCCAGCATTGTATCTATATAATGAAAAAGAGAACAAAGAAGCTATATAGAAAATGGTAATGACACACACATAAATGCACACACACAAAGTGAATGAAAGATAAGTTGGAAGTCTTGAACCTTAATATGTTTAAAAAAATGAACATTCCCCAGCCAAGTCCCAATAGTTCATTTGTTATAAAATACAAATATTTGCATTAGCTTTCTTTGTAGGTTATCAATCTGGAAGAATCAATATAACCAAGTGGAAAATATTTTTTCTAAAATACAAGATCTGAATTCTGAGCATGTAGCACTGACTGAAGTATCTGACATCCATATGAAAGAGGTTTTGCCCAAAATATGCAGCTCATGCTGTGACAGTGACAGTGGCGTGCACTGTGTAATGTCATTTCAAGAGGAGAGGCCACAGTGGAGTGAAAAGGACCACTCTCAACATGCTTTTCATGACACCATGGAATCACTGATGAACCTGCCTGGGAAGTGACTGAAAAAAAAGGCTAGATATGACACTTGCTTTTAGGCCGTCTAATGAAAAGAACCCAATAGGATGTCTTCTCATTTGAATAAAAAGGTATTTCACTTATTTTACCATTCTGTTTACCCCTAAATATTGACCATGCTTTCTGTACATTCAGGGGACAATGACATAGTGATCAGAAACATTTGTCATCACTTTGAAAACTATTGCTTAACCACTTCTGTTCCTCTCTGAGAGGGTACCATTGTTGAGACCAGACTAGACACATCGAACCAAATAACAAGTGAAATAGTGCAATTGTTTCAGCCAATGGCAATAACTAAATTACCCAATAAACAACACATTTTTTGCATTACTATTGATTGTGGTTATATATTAGTTAATGGTTATTCCAATATTACAAATTATTTTGTTTCACCACTAGTAAAGTTACATTCTTATGACCTACAGGCTCTCATAGGGTAATCATCTGCTCCTATACTTTTAAAATGCTCAAAGGTATTTATTCCTGTTTGCACAAGAAGATTTATGCATCCTGCATGAGATTTTCATAACCGCCACAATCAGAATAAACCTTTATGAATCAAGCATCTTAGGGGAATCATTCCTTCAGCTCCATGAAGTGAACCAGAAAGATAAATGACTCTAAAATACTTTTTGGTAAGTGTTTTATTTCACTTTATTAATATTTATTATATGATTAGAGGTCAGTGGTAAAGCCTGAAAGCCATGTTCTTACAATAATACACTGGGCCTCAGGAAATAGTTTTGTACAAGCTGAATTAAACAGAAGAAAATAGTTTTTTCTATTATTAATCAAGACAAATATTTTTGTGTGCCTCTGTATATTTTATTTAGGCCATATCACTATGTTCTTCATTGACACTATCTTAATCTTAAATTAGACCACATGCACTTAAGGAGACCGACTCACAAGCCTCTACTCCCAATGGATTTCTCTGTAAAAATCATATGAACTTATTAATCACTTTGTTGTCTTTGACACAATTTCTCCCATTAATTACATTTCTCCAGTGATGTGAAATATGACTATATTTGGCTGAGTGGACATTTTATTAGCATCTGATATCTATTTTTTCATTTCTCAGCAGATGCATGTTAGAAGAAAATGTCAATACCATGTCATCTCTAGCTCATATTTGGAGGCAGCAACTCTGTGAATGGGAATTTTGCAATCTGGCAGGTAGAATAAGCTTTCATACAAAAGTGTTGCCTGATAGAGTTCCCTACTGCCTGTGGCTTAAAGAGATTCTGAGAGAAGATAAAATACCCACCCACCATGGCCCCCATCATTAGCTTTCATTTTTATTGTGGTTTGCACATCTTACTTCCCTGCAGGGTTCATGAAATAACTGGAAATGAGGGATAGCATCTTGTCAGAAGTGGCTTAGGGCTTTCTGGAACCAATCATCTACAAATCTTAAGATTTGCTTCTATTCACAAGTGAGAAAATTAGCAAGTAGGTTATGGAATTAAAGAAAGGAAACAAGTTATTGCTTTCCTAATTTACCTAAGTCATAGATTTTAGTTGAATCAAAATAACTTATTTTTTCACCCTTGGCAAGAGGTAAGAACAAAGACTCATTTAAATCACATATTTTCTTTCATCACAGTTTGCAGCTTAATTTAATTAAGATAATTAGTTTTTAATTTGAGGTCAGAATGCTGCAGAAAGTCTGGGTTAGGAAACCATTCTCATTGTGATCTATGGACTCCTCTACACTTATTGCCTTGTGAAGTATGTTACACATAGAAAATGGGACATCTATTGGACGAAACTTCAATAATTTGAGCCTCAAAATGGTGAAAATTTTGTTAGCATATGTATTTGCCCAAAGTGTTTCATGAATAAGTAAAATTTGAAGATGATCATTTTGATGAAAATTGCTGTTGTTCAGAGTGACATGGCAGAGGATAATCTCATAGCCTCTCATGCCTTCTTTGTTCTCAGAATAAAGCAATTTTTTCTTGAATTTCTACTACAGTTATCATTTGCCTGTTTGAGTATTTTACAAATTACACCTTAGGATTCTGATTGGCTTCTATTTAAAACAGCTTCCACTCTTACAAGCTACAATTATGATTTTGTCCTCAGGACTCTTCTTGTTTGAAAATGTAACTCAATTTGTACCTATATTATTTCTTCTGGGTTGAGACAAGATAAATATAAGCAAGAACGGTTTCCTATCTTTTAGTAAAAGCTGAGGTAATTTGGAAGGAAGAATCCTGAAGTAGCCTTAACCACCCACGTAATCCTGATAAATTATGTCTTTCAAAACCTAGAAAAATTAAGAATGCCTCATTTCTTTAGGAATGATTGTTCTCTCTTAGGTTCTATGGCAAATATATGTAAAATGCAAAATGTCAGAAGTATGATCAAGGAGATCGAAACTCCCTTCTGTGTACATCAAATTCTGCAACAAGATGAATGTAGATATCATCTATACTGCTCTTACAAATACTTGGCCCAAAGTTGGGATTGTTCAATCATTCAAAAGACCCTCATTTTATGAACTTACTACTGGGTGTATAGACAAAAAATATAAAATCATTGTTAAAGAGACATCTGTTACTCCCTTGTTCATTAATGCACTGCTCATAATATCCAGATATGGAATCAACCTAAATGATTATCAGTAGATGAATTAATAAAGAAAGAGGAAGGAGGAAAGGAGAGAGAGAGAAAGAGAGAAAGAGAATACTATTCAGACAAAGGGTGAAGATCTATAAATTGTGATAATGTGGGTAAACCTAGAGGACATTATGCTATTGCCAGGCACAGAAAAACAACTGCAGCATTCTATCACTCATATGCAGAATCCAAAAATGTTGACATCAAAGAAGTTTAAAGTAGAACAGTGGTTACTAGAGGCAGAAAAGAGTAGAAGGAAGGGGTGAGGAAACACTGGCCTATACAATGCTATGGTTAGATAGAAAAAAAATTCTGATGGTCTATTTTGTAACATAAGGTAACTATAGTTAATAATAATACATTGTATATTTCAAAATAAATAAGAGGTTTTGACGGTTCTCACCACAAAGAAATACTAAATATTTTAGGTGATAAGTACCCTAGTTACCCTGATTTGATCATTACACAATGTGTAAGTGTATCAAAACATTCCATTGTACCCCCATAAACGTGTACAATATGTGTCAATCAAAAATAAAACAAGAAAAAAGGCCCTGGGATCCAAAGAAGGTATCATACATTCTACTATGAGGAAGAAAATATAATTATTCATTTAACTGTCTGTCCATTTATTCATTCAGTGAAGCCCTCCTCCACTTTCCAGGTTCTCTTGTACACACCAATGGTACAACAAGAAAAAAAATAGATAAAGCCATTATTCTCACAAAGCCAGCACTCATGGGAAGAAAGAGACTACAAATGTACCTTCATGTCAGTATTCAAAGAAGGGGATAGAGCAACTTTCTTAGCCAGTCTAGGAGGACCAGGGAGAGAAGGTGACATTTGACCTGAGATTTGAAGGAAGTGGCAAGTTACAGAGTTCAGCCACATGTTTGATTTATAGAGCCCTGATAACTCTGTGTGTGATCTGGAGGCCACCACCTAAGAAGCATCACTCAGGAACTTGTTGAAGAATTTCAAGCCCCTCCTTCAGATGTCCTGAATCAGAATCTGCATATTAACAGTATTGCCGAGTGATCTGTGTGCACATGAATGTTGGAGAAGGTCTAACAGTTTAGTGAGCTAGTAGCAAACAGCACTGAAATCCAAAGCTTCTAGTATTTAGATTCTTTCAGTGCCTTCTTCTTCACCTTTATACTATGTATGCATATTTTCATCCTGTTTTATAAAATAGACTAAAAGATTACTTTGTATAGGGTCTTTTTGAATTTTACAAAAAGTTTCACAGTAACAGAGAGTTCATATTTCTGTCAATGTTAGAGCACTGTTAACGATACTGGCAACTATACTGCTTTATATGCTAGTGCTAATTCTAGGGTTTGATGGCAGGTGCTAAGCTGTTTTTTTTTTTTTCAAAGACGAGAAATGGGACTTCTTTTGCTCCTTGATGCCATGCACAAGACCAGGTAAGGAAGCAGCAGTGACAGAGGAGATAGGCAGAAATGCACCCTTTCCCTTCCTCTACATCAAACCAGAGCCAGGCAGCATGCCAGCTTTTCTGCCCCTGGCTGGTAGTCGCATATCCCTTGCTTCACCTAGGGCAGCTCTCTGCTCTTTCCAGAGCACTTGTTCTCTTACCTTGCCCAACTGCTCTTCATCAATGCTGGGCAGCAAAACCCATGGCTTATGGCACATTTCAAAAATCATTCCCTACCTTCTCTGAGCCAGGGCTGTTCACATGGTGCTGAGAATTTGGAGTAGGATGACTCACCTTTCAGCATAAACTATCACTGAAGAAATGGCATTTATTACACAGTTACCACTATATTTACAAAATTGCTCTCTACCAAAAGAAATAAATAAATTAAATAGTATTTAACCAAGTTAAGAAACAAAACTAATAAAGCTTCTGTGCTAATTTATGGAGAGGGAAATGTGTCATCCTTCTTCCTTTTCCTGCTTTGTTCTTTTGAAGCAATTTCCTAGAATGACTTTTCTCTGGAGTGGGCTTTTCTTCAGGAATATACCAGAGGGCATCTTACCCGCTCATTCTTGCGTATACCACTCTGTAGATTTCTAGCTCATAAACACAATGCTAAAAGCTGTCATGGTGGCAATGTTGGGACTTCATTCATGTTGGAGTTTGGCAAAATTCCAGATCATTTACTGCATACTCCAAGTGTGCATTCATGCAGGAAAATGAGTCACTCAGATGCTTCTAATATACATAAGGGAGAGAAGAGGGAATCATGGTGATTTTTTCCTCTAGTTATATCAATGCCTTTTTCTAGTGATATTTTAAAGGGTCAGTATAACATTATATAAACACCTCTTAACAGTGCTCTAACTGCCTTACTTCTTAGAAATTCTGAGTATTCTAACTACTCACTGATGTATTCTGGTAAGGAAAAGCACGTACACAACTGATGAGGTGATGGAGAACCTAAGAAAATTAATCACAAGATCCATTGGAGACCAAGGATAGTAGCATTTCTCATCAGATTTTAATTCCCTATAGTTTTTCCCATTAGATGTTCTGTGACATGTTTATCCATTAGCATGCACATTCCTTCTCTATTTTTGAGCAACTGCTTTCTGCTTGGCCAAGTGGTTGCAGATAAGCCTCTCTATGAGAGTGTTGTTCTCCTCTTTTTAGCAGTCAAGTCTCTGACAATTTGTTATAATGACAAGTCCTTAGGCAAAAGTGCTAGACTATTCGGAACCCCCAGTCAGTATGAGCACAAACAGACATTACACAACTGTGGGTTCTACACTTCCTTACCACTGAACCATGATGAATATGAGACTTCTATGTCTTAGAATTAGAACAAGAGTGGCGTTGCCTTAAGATCAAACTAGCATCCAGATAATGTTTTTTTCCTGATTCTTTGTTTTTAACATTATTTCTATTTGGTTGTTTGTAGGATGTCTAATTCCAAAACATGATTTTAAAATTTTGTGTTGAATCACACAATGGAGTTTTACTCAGTCATAGAGAAAAATGAAATTAGGATGTTTACTGGAAAGTGGATTGAAGTGGAGAGACTACTACCACAGAAACAACTATCACATGACTTCTCTTGATTTGAAAGCTAAAGTTAAAAAGGAGAAAGAACAGCAAGGGCATAAAAGTAAAAAAGTAACAATAGACATGGGAGAGGAAGTGAAAGGGGGAGTATAATAAGAAAGAGTAATAGATGGGGTGAATATATCAAAGTACATTATATGCATGTATGAAAACCCTTACTTTCTATAATTAATATACACTACTAAAAAAAATCAAAGAGACTTAAAATATTCAAAGTGGTGGTTCTTCAGCTTTTACGGAAAGTTTGATGAAAGCTATGAATACCCTTCCTAGAAAAGTATAGCTATGGAGATTTAGACATTCAAAGTTTAAAGAAAACACAAACTCATTTTTTAAAAAATTTCTCAAAATTCCTTCTTGGAAAAGAATGACTGATTGTGTGCCAAGACTAGAGGTGGCTAACTCAACCTCCTAAGAGACCAAGCAGAAGACACAGTGAAGAGGGGAGGAATACAGAGGCAAGTATGACGCTTAAGGAGGCCAGAGCCTCACTCAGGCAGAGCAACTGTTTGGCTGCCACTCAGTTCCTGTCACCAGTGCCAGGTGGCATTTCAGCCTCAGTGCTGCTGCCAGAGTTTCTACTGTTTTTCAAGAAAAAACTCCAGTTCAGATTCTTGTGTAAAATATCTAACTGCTTAAGGTTTAGGAGCTTCCAAACTACTAAATGTTGTGCAAAAAAATAAAAACCAAGCAAACAGAACAGAATTACCACCATTGTGGTTTAATGATAAGTGTCTAAGGCATAGATATTCTATGTTATTAATTAATAATTATTAATAATAATTTATGTCAACTTAATAATTATTAATTAGTTATTAAAAGATACTTGGGACCTAAGAATTCCTGCAATACTGTTATAAATGAGTAGCTTCAGCTTTTAAAAGACTAAAAATGGCAACTACAGCACATTTGTTCTTGAGCAGATTTGGTGCTACTTGATCAACCAAGGTCATGCTGGCTGCAGAATGGTCCCTCAGTTGACTCTATGACTCAAACCATGAAATAGAGTAATCTGCAATTACCCATGCAAGTGATAAAGAGCAGCTGCATAAAGCAATTACTTTGTTTCTATCATTAAAAATAATACTCAAAGTTTCACTCTGCTTGATTTAAGGCAAATTACTAAGTAAATTTAGTACGGCTATATTTCTCAGAGATTTTTCTCTTTCCCCTCTAATAAGGTAGGTACACTTGATGATATGGACCAAATCATATTCTGAGGGAGCCATAAAAATAGTGGTAAGAGAGTCTCAACTCTGCTCAACATTCATTAATATAAATAGATGCAAAATAAACTATTCAAAAACTTTCCTATTAAACCAAGGTGTTCTTCTGCCTCTAAGTGTTATAAAGGCAACAGGAGATGGTAAAACAAAAGATAACCTTCCACAAACTAATAGTGCCTCCTGTTCCTGTTAGAATCATTGCTTAAGGTGGTTAAGCATCTGGTTGCAAAGCACCCAAATTAATTTTCCTGGCCTTATGGGTAAAAGATAAAATAATAAAGACATATGCTATTTATCATCATATGATGACCCATTTTGCTTTAATTATCTGGAGCCAGTTTTGTTGCAGTAAATCTAAACTATAACTGATGAAAGACCTCACTGAGGAAGACTTAACATTTTACCAGATAGGAATGTTGCACTCTAAGCACAAGGGCTCCTAGCCTATCCAAAGAGTCTCCTGCCCCAAGATTACATGGAAACAGAAATTATGTACACTATAGGTAGCCATTTTGGCAACAGCATAGCAGTTTTTCAAAAATACAACTACCAAATGATCCAACGATCCCACTACAAGTTAAATTCCCAAAGGAAATGAGATTATGTCAAAGAGACATTTGTATTCTTATGTTTATTGCAGTATTATTCACAATAGCTAAGAAAAGGAAATAACCTTTTCAGCTGATGAATGGATGAAAAAAATATAGTACATATATATGATGAAATATTCAGCCATAAATAAGAATGAAATCTTGTTATTGACTAGGTCACAGATGGAACTAAAGATTATGTTAAGTAAAGTAAGCCTAACACAGAAAGACAAGTACCATATGCCCGCATTCATATGTGGAATGTAAAAAAGTTGATTACATCAAAGTTAAGAGTATATAGGTGGTTACTAGAGTCTGAGGAGAATAAGGGAGGAGGTATGGGCAAGGTTTGGTCAATGAGGATTAAGTTACAGTTAAGCAAGAACAAGAAGTTCGGATGTGTTAGTGCATAGTAAGGAGACTAAAGATGGTAACAATAATAAGGGGGAGGAAGAAGAGGAGTGGGTGGAAGAGGGGATCAAGAGGCAATACTGGGGTTTGAATTCAGGGCCTCACACCTGTAAGCAGGTGCTCAACCATTTGAACCATACTCTTAACTCACTAGTATTACTTAAACTCCTGCCTTTGTTGAGTAAAGTTTGTTTCCATTACAATGGTAATATTAATAATCACAAAAGGTCTGGAAATATTGATATATAGCAGATTTGACTTATGCAGTAGTTACATGATCAAGGGTACAATCATCATGCCTTGGTATCAGCATTCCTAAAAGAACTCATAACACTTCTCAGGACAGCAGCAACCATGAAGCAGAGTGACCAAAGAGAAATCCAAATCAAGTCAATGCAAGAAGCAACCACTGATCATGCAGTAAGGGTAAAAATAATGAGCTACAAGAGTTTATTGCAGAGTAATATAAAGAGTCAAATGTATTTCCAAAGCATGTGATTTCTGCAATATTCAAAACTAAAGAATGGTTGTTAGAAAGAATCTTGTTATCTTAGATACAAAATTGACAGTCTCTTGGTACGAATAGTATTCTCTCAGAGGAAACTGCTGTTTTGAAAATCTTGTCAGTATTAATGGAGTGAGCACAATGCTCCCAGGAATTCTGAATTAAGTAGTAAGATTAGTTCCCTCAGATGCAGATCCATATTCTTACATTTACCTAAAGTGGCATCCAGATAAGAGACTGGGCTGTTTTGAGAACATAAAAGTAGTTTTCTATTGAATCTTACGTAATTTTGAGTGCTCCAGCCCAAACATAATGCATCAAGCTCATATGCCACCACACTGAGATTGACAAAAGTGTCATTTTGAATGACAATATCTTAAAATTTAGTGGAAACATATCCATTCCAATGAAGCAATTTTATTCATTTAATAAATATTTACAGAAGTCATACTATTTGCCGCATTGTTCTCACTTATACACCACACATGTGCACACACACGTACTCACACACATCAGGTGGTAATAGATGCTATGGATAAATGCAAAACAAGAAAAGAGTAGATAGGAACAGTTGTGAGGGGTACTAACTCAGGTAGTGTTTAGGTGGTAAGGGAAGGCCTTTTTGGTCTCTCTCTGATGATACATTAGTCAGGAAACAGAATAAAGTGAAGGCACAGAGATATCTCTAAAAAAAGCATGGCAAGGGAAATAAAATTAAAATCCCAGAGCCCAAGTGTGACTGCTGTGACTGAATGCCAGCATGAAGTCCAGTATGACCTGGACACAAAGATAAAGGGGAAATGAGGAAGAAGAGGAAGTCAGAGAAAAAGTGGGAACAAATCCATGTAGGTTATGGAGTAGTCTTGAATTTCACAGTAAATGGGATGAGAAGCCTTCAGAGAACCTTGAACTAAGAAATTATATAGCATGACTTTTATATTAAGGCATCAATCAGGCTTCTGTGAGGATAGTAGATTATGAGGAACAAAAGTAAATCAAGCAGGTCATTTAGAAACTACTGCAATAACTAAAAGAGATAATGTTGCTTGAAATAGTGTGGTAGAAGTAGACATACTGTATATGGGTGTATGTCAAAGCTAATTGTGAGTGGAAGGAAAATAAGGGTAAATGATGAGTCTGAAGCTTTGATCTGAGCATCAAAAACTTGGCTGAAGTTCCCACTTACTAAATTAGAAAAGACTAAAGTAGGACTGGTGGTGGAGAATGTTGTATCAGTTGTCTTGGACTTCGTAAGTTTGATGTGCCTATATTATCTCTAAGGGAAGATGTATGAATCTAGCATTCATGAATCTGTAACTCTAGAGTTGTAGCATTTATGTGTCATTTGCACATATGTGACTAGGGACAGTAAACAATCATGGGTTAAAAAAAAAAGAGCATCCAAAGTACTGGGCACTATGACATTCTTTTACCTAGAATTGGAAAACATAAGGAAAAACTGGAAAAAAGGGGGGCACTAGTGGAGCATCCATTAAGGTATGAAGAGAATCGAGAGTGGCCCAGAAAAGCAATTAAAGTAGTTGTTTCAAGAAATGAGGAGGGATCACCTGTGCCAAATTCTGCTGATAGGTTGGATTAGATGAGTACTGAAACATAACCATTGGATTTGGCAACTGAGAGGCAGTAAGAAACTACGAAGAAAGCAATTTTGGAGAGATAATGGGACAAAACTTTCTGTGGAATGAGTTCACAGCTAGAATGAGAGAAGATCCAGTGTAAGAGAACACTGGCACATCTTTAAAGACTTTAACCATAGAGAAAAAAGCAGTATGTAGGGGGTAAAGGGGTGGGGGCCATATTTGATTGTTTTGGTTGTCTGCTTATAAAAGTAGATCATGTTTATATCTTAATAGTTAAGTTCCAATTAGTGTCTTAGCTCTCCACTGTTGTAACAAAATCCCTGAGATAAACAACTTATAACAAAGATAGGTGTATTTTGGCTCATTGTTTCTAAGGTTTCACTTATGGTTAGTTTGATCACTTCTGGGCCTCTGTCATGGAAGTATATCATGATATCTCCAAGAAGCAAAATGAGAGAAATCAAGGAAGGGAAAGAGAAAGTCTTCAATGGCATATAACCAATGACCTCATTCCTACAGGTCTTGCCTTCTAAAGGTTCCACCACCTGCCAGAAGTACCACAGACTAGATACCAAACCTTTATCCTTTCAGAGACATTTAATATCCAAACTATAACAGTAATGAAAAATTTCCATGCAAAGAAAAGGAGAAATAGCTGAGATGTGTTGCAGAGTTGTTGACTGGAAAGTGAATCTAAAACACAACTGAATGGCTTGGTTTTAGGAGCATGAACCATTCATCCTTTGTAACTGGAATGAAAATACAATACAGTAATGTAGTTCTTGTCCTGTGACCTTTCACCGTAAAAAGATCCAAAGTCAGGTTAAAAGTTTTCTCAAGGAAAGGGTTAGAACTGGGGCCTCTGAACTGAAGCATAGAGGTCTGTGTCTCAGGGACTGTTCCTCATTATAACTTCTGACTCCCTCTGTTAGGAAAGAGTTTGACTCTGAACCTCCTTAGAGCACAGTGATCTATCTGTCTTCTAATCTTCTGCCCAACATGGATGTCTCTTCATGGACACTATTTATCTCCTGGCTTTCTGTCATCCATTCCATTCTTTGTTTCACCCAGAGAATGATTCTTTAAAAGCACAAATATGATCATATCACCTTTTATTGTTTCCCCTGTTGTCAGGATCAAGCTTATATGCCTCTGCATGGACCAAGAAAGACTGGCCTGGACCTCAGTAATCTACATGCACCTATCACTCAGTCAAACTAGGGTACCTGTATTTCTACCACATCTCTGTGTCCTATACATGATGCTCCCAGTGCTAATGACAGCATCATTTTCCCTGATCATTCCCAACTGATGCCTCTGTTTCATTCCAGACTCAGCTTAGATGCTAATCCCTCTATTGGGGTCAAGTGTGACTCCTCTGTGACACTGATCATCTCCCAGAAATCCACATCTATAAGTGACCTTGTCCTCTGACATCTCATAGAACCTGTTTTGTTTTGCTTTGCTCTTATTTTGCATCTTTTTATAGAGTTGTGACATTGGACTTAAATTCTGACTCAGCCACTTATTATCTCTGTAACTATTCCGTAACCTTTCGGTGCTTAAATCTCTTTGTTAGTTAAAGTCAAGACAGTAACCTGTGCTGTCTCAGTCTCTCTTCTCATTACCATCATTTCTGGAATTTCTCTCCATTCAACAACAGAATTAAGCAGCATAGAGGAAAAAGACATCTCCAAATTAGTGCCATAATTCATTTGTAGAAAATCCTTTAATTAAAGCATCCCAGTAACAATAATACTACCCATACTTACCCATAAAGCTATTAACTGTCAAAAATAAGAAAAATGAAGAAATGATAACAGCAGAAACAGTATTTATGTCTCTCTGACAAGACTGAGATTTTTCAAAATGTATACTCTGTAAAATACTGCCATGTAGGTTGGGTTATGGCGTGAGTACAAAGGAAAATCTCATGTTCTCTCTTTATTTTTATGTGTTGTGTGTTGGAATATACTAGGAGGGGCAGATGGTAGTAAAATAAACCAATTCACTGCTGTGTTTCCTCCTGTCATCAATGACAGCAAATGGATCTCAGCTCCAAATTTGCAGTTGTGGGTTCAGGTCAGTTAGCCTGAATGATTATCCAGAATAATATTGTGTGATGCATTTCCTTGCTTTTAGTGGCAAAGCCTTTGATTTCACTGTCGTAGCACTAATTAATTATGCATTACAATTGCCAAGTAAGAAAAAGATTTTACCCTACATTTACAGCAATGTAAAAAAGGTTAAGTAAACTTATGAAGGTCACACAGCAGGCTATCAACCGAGCTAGGTGTAGGCCCTGTGAATATTCACCAGTGAAATAGTTAATACTAAAAACAAGTTTTTCCAAAGTCATGTCAAATGTAATGAACACTGTGTTTTGTGTGTAGGGTGATAAGTGAGAATATTCTGAGGGAAAACAGTGAAATGACTCACTGTTGGTTCTAGCTGAAAGAAAAATGCTCACTACTAATGTTTTTGTGTTTCCATCTACTTCTGAAGAAATACTGAAAACGCTTTACAATTCGTAAGGTTATGACATCCCACACTATTGTAAAATGGTCTAAAGTGAAAAGAGCCCTTAGCTATACTCAGAGTCAAAAGACCTGGGTTTGAGTTCTGGATTCAATTACCACCTGTGTGACCTTGGACAATCACTTATGCTCTCAAAGCCTCTATTCCATTATCTATAAAAACGAAAACAATAAGACAATAATTACCAAGGTTATTATGAGGGTTAAAAAGGACAATGGAAGTAAAAATTGGGCAGAGCACAAATTGCTACTTAAATAAAAGGTATTATTATTGTAGGGAAAGAACACAAAAGTATTCTTTCAGTTAGGAAATGATAAATGTAGAACTGCCACTTGGATTGTCACTTAGGTTTAAAGAAAGAGAAAGCCCTGCCAAATGGAAATGGAGATGGAGATGTGAAGTTGGAAGTTGTTTGGCTACTTTTAACTGCATTGGAGAAGTGTGCCATTATTGGTCTGAACAAATCTGTTCCATACTTGTTGTCAGCCAGCCTAATATAATAAATCCCAAGGGATGTACTGAACTCATTTGGCCAAGGTTTTCAGCTTAGGGCTAAAAGTTGTGTGGAGCAAGAACCTTGGCCTCACAAAAAACACCATGGAGTCATTAGTGTCCTTATTGAGCAGATCAGACTCTGATTCAGGTTTTATCACAAGTAATACCTTTGATATATTTTTCATGTTCACTGAATTAAACATTAATATGTGAATGTTACAATAAAGGGTGCACTTTTTCATTAAATAAATAAGTAAGCACCAAGCTTGAGCTACAAGAGAACCATTTTAAATCAAATACCATATAGCAAAGAAAATAAACCAAGTAATGTCATTATGCTTCAGAACCATAAACATGACTTATAGGAGAAAGGCTAAAAGGTTAGATGGAAGGATAAAATCCTCGACATGTCCAGGAAAAAAAATGATTGCTGTTTTTTCCCTCTCTGTAACCTGTGATACAATCAACATAATTCCTTTGATATGTGTTTCTAACCAAAAGAAGTCTCAACTGAAAACTGTAAGTGAATCACAGCTAGAAAAGCAGCATAACTTATACAAGTAACCCCGAAGATATCTCAGTGAATACTATATTGTTGTTTTTGCCTTCCAACAATTTGAAAAATTACATTAATGTTAAAATTGGAGACATAAATGTAGCACATATAACAAAATTTCTTCAGATACGGAATTCTTAATATATTGCCCTTAGAAATAGCCAGTCATTCTTATGTGGGAGAACTAAAACTTATTAAAATATAACTAAATTTTTTAAATGATGTTAAACCTGAATAATTTTTAATAACTTCTTTCTTTAAAGGAGGACACATGAAAGTGATGATTGTTTAAGGGATTTTGTTGTTCAATGTGTAATTTTATTTTATTAAAACTTCCAAGTTCATATGTGAACAGCTTATTTTCATTGCTATGATGGCACAAACATAACTGAAATATTTTGATAAAAGCAAAGAAGGCCATTTTACAATTTCCAACATAATTAATGTAACCATTGTTTTCCCATTATAATTTGGATCTTAAATTGCTAAAATGGTGTGTGTGTGTGTGTGTGTGTGTGTAGGATTAGAGTAGTAGAATATATATGTACATCCTGCTAAAAAGAAACAGATGTTGAACATAGCTTTCACAAAATACCTATAATAGTTTTGCTGATCACTCACAATTGGGAAAAAATAAAAAGATTTTTCAAAAGGAAATTATCTGGGTTGGAAGTGGTAGAGGAGTAGATTCATGGAGACATTGAAAAAGATGCTTTTGTTGTGGGGAAGACTATTTTCTGAACCAAAGAAAGGGAAGTAGGGCTGTAGGTCTGGGCATTATGAAGAAGCAATTCTGAGATAGGATCAAGTCTTTCGATTTGGGTTTGCTGGATGTAGAGAAGGCAAAGTAGAGACAATGCAATGAAAATGACTGATGTTTGGAGATTAGGATTAGGTAGGGAAGTAAAGCCATCCAGAGTTCAAAATACAGGGAAACTCATTTGGAAGAATGACCATGAATTTCATTTCTTGTGGAATAAGTTTAAGGTGCCTATGATTCTCCTAGATGGAGATATAAAGAGCTACAAATCTAGAGTCAGGAAGAACTCTGAGGCAGAGCTTCTGAAAGTTTAATGTGTGTAGAAATCATCAGGGGACCTTGTTAAAATGCAAACTGTGGCTTAGTAGAGCTTCTGTACTTCTTACTACCTCCTGGGTAATGCCAGTGCTGCTGGTCCAGGGACAATCCTTTGTACAGAAAGGCTCTCACTAACAGGAGGAGTGAGCCATTCCAACAGGATTCCTCACTGGAGAAAATGAGCCTCAGATATAGGTTGGTCCTTAATCTGACCAAGAAACAGAAGTACATTACATAACACCACCTCATTCTGTTTTGTTTCTATGTATGACCTTTCAAATTATAACTGAGTAAAGAAATCAAGCATTTAATCAATCACAAACAAAAGAATTCCATTTAAAATAACTGCCTTCAATACAAACTTAAATGGTTACAGTCTCTGAAACTGCAGTGCCAAATCAGAGGTCATGGTGATGATCATTTTCAAGTTTCCCTAAAGGAACCTTGCTTCCTGACTGTCTGGGTCTCCTATTTTTTTAATCATTGAATTAAAATTTTTTGATCAGGAAGATTTTAATTTTTCTATCTTATTTCTCCTCTTATCTCCCTCATGAAATCATTTATCTGAGCTGGCGTCTATCAGCCATCTAGGCCTCTGATCTTTCATGGGGAGCCTCTTTGGGAAAGACAGGGACCATATTTGCTTCTTTTTTATGTACAACTTCTACTCCTCACACAACTGTTTGCTGACAAACAGCTGCTCATTGAGTCTGTGCTTGATAACCCTCCAGCTCCAACATTCAGTAATTCCTTAATTTCAAAGCTAACATCACTGTCAGTGCTGACATCTGTTAATAAAAGAGCTTGAACAGTTCTCTAGGTTAACCCCTTCACTAATTCAGCATGCAGTCTCCACCACACATAGCAGGTCCTTAGACCCAGGGCTGAAAGACAAACTGAGGCCTTGAGGAATATCATGCTAGTTCTGATTCCTTTAAAATTCATTTGCATCTTCCTGCTTTACAATTGCAACAAGATCCAGATTTCGATCCCTGAGAGCAAATACCATCCTAGTATACAGACAGTTTACAGGCTCTGATCTCCACATCATCAGTGAGCATGCACTGGATGTCAGCTGGCCACAATGGCAAGCAGTGGATAAAGTTTTAGTTGTTCCATATATATATATATATATATACATATATATATATATATATATATATATATATATACATGTATATATAAAACAAACATGTCATTCACTTGCCTGCATATGATGCTTTCTGTCCAGTCACACTTGGATACTCCCTTAGCTGAAGTAACCAAGGCATCTCCAACCTGAAAAGGGACTTCTTATCAGATGTATAATATTTTTATACCTTCCTCCCAAATAAATATAATTTTAGGCACCATGCATCAATTCTATAAGGCCTTGGCTTTGGCATGTACCCCAAATACAGAATATCTCTTTTTCTATCTTCACAATATATACTATACCATTTCTTTGTCTTTCCACTACCTGAGTCTATGACTGTTGTGCATCACAAGCCTCCTGTCACAGTCTCTTGATAACTTAAGTTGTCCTAATGGCCTTCCTAAACACCCTCTGCAGTACAATCTGTTCCTGTTGGCACTCCCAGCACCACCAGCTTCTTTGGGTACACTGTGTTCATAATCCTTCCTGGCACTGTCACTGCACCCCAGTGATGGAGTTCATTGCCCCAGTGTTCAGTAGCTGCCACTGTGGGAGAGGAGCTGTGTGCAGTATGAAGTACAGCAGGCTGCTCACCCAGACTCCAATCTGATGATCATCATATCCTATTACAGCCTGAGTGGCTTGTGAAAATACCATCTGAACATGTTGGCACTTCTAATTTGAGAATCCAGTGCAGAGTAAAAAAGAGCCCTGGAGTGAGGCACAGCCAAATGGCTTTGCTACTCGTAATACGATGGCAAATCTATTCAGCAGGCACCAGTCCATTGCTAATGCTGCTCTTGGATAGAGTATATTTGAAAACAATACCAACAGTAACTTCAATTCTATAATCCATCACGAACAGTATGTACTCAGTACCCAGCCAGTGCAGGTGACAGGCTAATACCAAAAGGCTAACAACCAAACAAAACACTGTATCTTTACAAAGGAGCCCACCACCACAACCATACTGTCTTCCCAACACCTCTCATGAAGAAAACCAGATTGTAAATCTGTCCTTAGTAACCATGACATATGCTTATCTATCCACATGATTTTTTTCTGTCCATGATTTCCCTATTGACTTTTGCATCATTATTATTTGCAATTGATTCATGTAAGATGGCTTCTTATCAACTATTAATGCATTTTCCTCTGCCCTTTCATGATATGCCAGCCTAGAAATTGCAGGAACCATAATTCATTTCCTCTGATGCTCAAATATCAACGCTCATACAGCCTTTTGCTCACAATAGGTGATCACTAAATGTATAACTGACTAAATTCTAATTTTAATATTCCATGACATTTTAAATGTGTAAAAATTCTTGCTTAATCATTTCCTACCACTTAGGGCATTTATTCCAACATCTCCCTCATATTTACTAGTAAATAAATACCTACCAATAGATCTTGAGGAGTTGTACAATATCAGAGCTATAAAAGCCTTAGCGCTCATCCAATCCTAACCCAGCCTTGTTTAGGTAAAGGAAAAGAAAGCATAAAAGTCAAAGAACATCTCAAGATAACAAGGCTCACCTGTGGCAGAGACATGATGGAGCCCAAGTCTTCTGACCTAATACTCTGCACACCACTGTGCTTCCATCTCTGTCACTATGACCTCATCATACTGCACTAAGCTTAGTTTCTTAGACTCCCATCTTAGAGATGTACATAAAAGATGGTGATACTTCTTTCCTGCTAGTGTCCCAGAATCATTTAAGGCTACAACTTTATAAGGCACAAGGCATAGATAGCTACACCCTCAAATTCCCAAGCTTCTTAAGGCTATGAAAAAGAAACAATCTTTCTTCAATAAACAAAGACCCTTGATAAGGACTGGCTCTTCTGAAAAAGGTCTTGGGCTGGGCCACTGTGCTTAGCATTACTCAACAGGCAGCCCTGTCAGTGGAGTGAATGAGGATGCTGTGTGTGGGCTCATCACTTGATCAGTCTCCTAGCAGTTACCATTAGGGCAGTTCTTATACCAGTGTCCCACAACAGCAGCTAGAAGTTTGCTAAGTCCTTTCCTTTGGTCTTGTGTGGATTTTCATGAAGGAGGATAAATGAGAGAGCAGGACACATAACAAAACAGTGTCTTATAAGAGTACTGGTCACAGGACTAGGAAAACCTTATGATGATTACTTTATAATCTTGATTCTCAATCCTGCCTGCAGAGTGGAAACCATGAGGGAATCTACAAAGGTACCAGTATCTGGGCCCACCCTAGATCATTTAACTTAGAATTTCTTGAAATTAAGGATGGGCATTGATATGTTTTAAAAGCTCTCCAAGGGATGCAGTCCAATGCTAGGATTGAAATCCCTGTTATGCCTTTATGATTCTTCTATGTCGATGCCCTTGTCCAGATTTTCTCATTCTTTTTGCATCATCCAATATGTCTGAGGTCTAGAAAAGTTATCCCTTTCAGTATGAGAGGCCAAATAAAGCAGTGATGGTATAAGGGAGTGGTTTATGTAGGCGCCATGTGGGAACCAGGTAGGCAAGCATATCAGAATCTCATTGAAGACAGGGAAGCGAAGAAAGCTAATGTAGGTTGAAGATCCCTCCATTATTTCTCACCTCTAACTTCCTTGATGGCCAGAGACCTTTCCCAAGATTCTCTCTCTTTTCTTATTAATATGAAGTAACATCTAACTTGATCTCATTCCACTCCATGCTGTGATCCCAGAGAAATACAACAAACTTTAGCAACTCTACTGTAATCTTCACCTTATGGCTGATTACAACTTGGGAGTGCAACCTAAGCATATTAAAGAAAATAAAAGGTAACATTTTAGAGGCAATTTTAAATCATTGCATGTATTATGTTGTCATATATAAAATAACTTTAGCTCTGATTTTTAAATAGCCATTTCAAAAAAGTTCTTAGCTTTATTTATTTGTGTTAGGAAACAGACAACTTGGAATTTTGAGTAGGCCATTGATCTTGAGTAAATATTAGTTGACATTTATTTGAAAAAATCTGACATGAAAGTAGGCAAATTAAGTGAGGACAAATATATATGTGTATCTATATGAACTGCTCCATGAGCCCTCCAAATGTAAGACCATTGTCTGGGAAGATGTCAGCTGGTCATAAAATTGAGTGGAAAAAAATCACTGTATTCAAAGACTAAGGTACTATGATCATTTTGATTCTCAGGTCCTACCTTTCTAAAAGTCTGAAAGAAAATACAATATGTGAAAGAGAAAAGAGTCTCATAAACAAAATTAAAAAATCGATCAGCACACCCATAGAAAGTGAACAGCAATTTACATGTTCTCCCTGATAAAGTAAATCCCTGCACATACTTCAGGGACCTGACCTGGTCTGTAGGAAATGCTTAAAGAAATGACACTATGTAGCCACCTTGAGATAAGATCTGGCTTCATGGTGGACTCAAGGCACATTGTCCATTCCTAAGTATATGCTCTATATATGATTTTGAGGTGATTACATTGTGTCATTTTCTCAAGCATTTCTCCATAGCCCTCCCTCACAGCACTCTGCTCTTCTCTTTTATGTAACTTTGTGTAAATGTAACTTTGTGTACATATCAATAACTGAAAATTAAGAAATTAGGAATGTTAATAAGTAATATTATTACTTATTAATAAGAAGGATAAGGTAAGAAAACAGAAAGATGGCTATGTGTCTAATTGGTAAAGAAAAGATTCATGGAGTAGAAATATTTCCTTTTTACAAAACTATGTATTGTTTAATTATTTCTTTGTTGGTGGTGGTGGTGGTGATGAGACCGAGGCTTGAACTCAGGGCTTTGTGCTTGCTAAGCAGTTATTCTATTGCTTGAGGCATGCCTCCAGTCTTGTTTAATTATTTCTTCAAGTAGGGCAACAGGATTTTTAAGCAGCCTTATTGAGGAATAACTGATACACACAAAAAATTCAAGTACTTAATATGCACAATTTGGTGAATTTCAACATGAAAACATTGAATATATCCATGACATAATCATCTTGGTCAAGGTAATACACACTTCCAAAAGTTTCCTTGTGTCCCTTTGTGTGCATGTGTGTATGTGTGTGTTTCATGTGACAAGAACATAGAAAATGAGATCTTCCCTCTTAACACAATGTTAAGTGTGCAGTGCATCATTGTTCACTATGAGCATGGTTATTCAGCAGCTCTTAGACTTTATTCATCTTGCATAACTGAAGCTTTATATCCATTAGGCCTCAACTCCTCAATTTTCCCTGCCCACAGCCAATCTATAAGTTTTACAAGAGTTTTCTTTATTGTTTATAATTGTCTTATCGAAATACAATTTCCATACAATAAACTTCAGGTGTTTAAAATGTACAACTTGTGTTCCCCCATCCAAGTACTAACCAGGCCCAACCCTGCTTAGCTTCTGAGATCAGATGATATCAGGCACGTTCTGAGTGGTGTGGCCTTAGATACAATTTAAGTTCTGACATTTGTATATACCAGTGAAACCATAACAATCATGAAACTGTGCCTCACCCCTAATAAGCATCATTGTACCTCTGTAAATCTGTTCTCCTGCTCTACCCTGGGTCCCAGTTTCTAGGCAACCACTGATCTCTTTTCTGTTTCTATGAATGGAATTAATTATGTAGCATGTACTTTTGGGGGGAGTTTGGCTTCTATCACTTAATATAATTATTTTAAAATTCACCAATGTTATTAACTTTATTAATAATTCATTCTTTTTGTTGCTGAGTAACATTACATTATATGACTCTGTCACAATTAGTTTATCCAATCAATGATTGATAGGCATTTAGGCTGGTTGCAGTTTTTAGCTATGACATGATTATCACGTCTCCAAAGATGCTTGGGACAAGGACTGTTTCATATTTTAGGATTTTTCATATTTCATACACATAATGAGATATCCTGGTGATGGGAAAACATTGAATTCATTTCAGGTACCTTATACATAGAGCTTGAAGGAAATTTCATACAAAATTTTGAGTGTGAACCATCACAGGAATATAGGTGTGTAATTTTCCACTTGTGGCATCATGTTTGTGCTCAAAAAACTTTAGAATTTGGATCATTTCAGACTTTAGATTTCAGATTCTTGGATCACAGATGCTCAGCACGTACCAATAGTATTGCTGTGAGCATTCACATGTAAGTTATTTTTTGGACATATACCTTCATTTCTCTTTAAGAATAATTTATTAATGTATTTTTTACATTTCTGAAAGCAGATTAGAACCATTCCATTTGTTCTACATCCTCACAAAACTTGTTATGGTTGGTTTCTTACATTATATGCATTCTGATAGGTATCTAGTGATGTCTCATGATTAAGGTTTTATTCCCCACTAACTAATGATGCTTGGTATGTATTTATATGTTTGTTTCCATCCACAGAAGTATCTCCTCAAATATTTTTGCCTATTGTTATTATTTTTGTTTGTTTCTCCTTAAAAGTTGAGATTTCCTTATATATTCCACATGAAATTCTTTTATCAGAAAAATGACTCACAAAATGTATCCAGTCAACCTATTATTTGCCTTTCAGTGTCTTTTGATTAGCAGAAACTTCTGATTTTGATGAAGCTATAGATAATGGCTTAAATACTGCAGAGGTTGTAGAGTTTCCTGCTTGGTTGTATAACAATTTGCTTTTTGATTTAACAAAAAGAAATGGAATTATTTCTTCAATCAGAGTTTAAGAGCCAGTAATTTGTCTCTGCATCGCTAGTCATTGTGTTTCCTTCTCAGATCTGCTTTCAAACTAGAAAAGAAAAAGAGTAATATCTCTAAGGAGTTATACTGTGTATATGACCTGAGTATGAACAACACCCCAGTATTAGGCATTTAGTTCTCAGTAGACAACCTGTCTCAAAAGACTGCTATCCACCCAATTGTTTTACTGATTTTCAGCTCTGAATCTCTACAGGTTTAATGGTGATAATCGAATAATAAGGCATATGGTCTAGAAAGTAGTTGCTACCTTTGTAGTTCTGCACACTTAATGTGGACTATAGAAAATCTATTCCCTAGGCATTTGGCTAATGCACACTGTCATTGAGGTTAGCATGCCTCTTTGTTCTTGCAAAATCAGTTAGAATAAGCCATTAACTTTCTATTAGGCCAGCATTAGTGAATTCAGTGTGTTGATCCCCTTCTGAAAGGAAATTTATATGCAATAAATAATTTAACATTGAAATTTACATTACACAGAAATTTCCTGGTGTGGTATCAGGGATTATTATCTGGAACAAATTACAGGCAAGAAATCTTTTATACAATAGCCATACAACAAAGATAAGGTTTAGAAAATGACCATTAATTAGACCAGTTGACAATAGATACTATTAATTCAAAAGAAAAAAATCAACTCTTTTATTTAAACATTGACACAAAATTATAGGTTGCAATTTTCCTTAATTATCAGTAGTTTTTGCAACTAAATAAAAGGCAGCAAGATAGAATTCTTCACCAGGACTTTTGAAAAAATATTTGTGTAAAAATATTTATGCCCCTTTCGCAGTTTCAGCCCCAGCCTGCAAATGGGATCATTTTTCTAGATGAAACTGTAGATTTAACATAGGAAAATGTGCAATAATCTAGGATGGAGGAAGAGCAAAAAATTTGGATGTTACTAGAAAATAAATATAAGCCATTGTAAATTTAGAGTAGTTAAGGCTATATATTTTTATCTCAATATATTTCCTTTCTTAGCAAAAATTATACTAAAATATTAACTACAATTTGGCACAATATATGGCAATGAAGGTAGAGTCCCAGAAATATTTTGTAATCTGTGGTTGCTACTTGAATAAGAAAATATGAGAAGAAAATGCATTACCACAACATCAAGCAATTAGGGAAATATCATCAAATTACAGTATCCAAACAATATTAAATACTGACACAATGAAGTGTTTTTTCATTGGCTAGGGTCAAGCATCACTCCTTTAATTCATAGTACTATTTAAATAACATCAGTGTGATTTTCCTCTCAGCCTTTAAAGAAGCTATAAACAACACTTTCTCCTGAGATCACAGAGTGAAAAAAATCTCTTTCCACTTACAACAGAGTCTAGGCTAAATTTGCCCAGATCTGATAGAGAATTTCCTGCCAAGTTTCAGAAGTAACCCACAATGCAACTTTAGAAAAGCAATTCATCAATATGTCAAATCAGATGTGGTGTGGCAGCTGTGTGACTAGAATATGTCACTGGAATAGAATCCAAGGAACCTGGGTACTGGTCCATTACCAGTCTGTGCCAGTTACCCACCACAGCATAGTGGAAGCACATTAGATGGCAGCCTCTGAGCACAGTGGCATAGATTTATTTTCATCTTTCCTTCTCCAAAAATCTTAGAAATAGAAATAGACTAGGTGATGGAAGTTTGTGCTGCATATTGACCCAAGTGGAATAATAAAAACATCATGAAATCCCATTATGCACACTCCTTTCCTTACAATCCCTGACATATCAAAAGACTGTGGAGATCTCTGTGTGCATTATGATAGGGAGAACCCTTCAAGCCTATACTGTCAGGCTGGACCAGGGCCTGGACTTGGAGGAAGGCAGCAAGATACTGGCTCTAGTTCTGACTGATGAAAAATGTAAACGGTGGGAAATTTGTGGCAATATGTCTGTCCCATTAAATAATTACTGCTTTTATGTTTTCATGGGAAATAGGAATGCCATTGCTACCATTGAAGTAAGGAGGTCAAATATGACCATAGAGCATCATGAGATGCCAAAATAGAACTAATTAGGTAATGTCAGGAGAAAACTTTAAAATGCGTGAATAATAACAGCAGTCTACCTTTTGTGGGCTTTATAGCTTACAATGCACTTTAACCTTCCTATTGTACAAAATTGTGATAATGTTATTCACACAATAGAGTTACAGTGGGAATTAAATCAGTTAAAACTCATAGAGAACATGGAACACTGCCTAGTACATATGATATCATCTATGTTTTGTACATGTCCATGGTATTGCTGTCATTATTGCTGGTTGTTTTGATATTCCTCTAGAACTCAATGCTGGCAGTACTGAAATTTCTAACTGCTGATTTTTTTGTTTTTCTTAAATGCCATATTGTTAATAATAACAGTCGTTGCTATTATTATTATTATAAATACAGTACACATTCATTTCAGTGCTAATGTGTCAAGTACTTGCTAAGCTTTTCATACAAATTAACTTATTTAATTCTTAATGCTATCAAATCATATAGTCTTATCTGCATTTTAGTAATAAAATGACTAAAGCCCAAAGAAGCTAAATGTTAGATTTACTGAAATCTAACATGTTGATAGATGTTGATAGATGCAGGGATTTGAACACAAGTCATGTTACCTAAACAGCTGGAATTCCTAACTCTTCTCACTACTGTCTCCTATTATATTACTGTTACTCTATGAATTTAGCTTTTTAAATTCAATCACCAATTGACTTATAGATCAAATGGATAGGACTTAGAGGACCTTGTATTCTTTCTCTTGTCCACTGCCTGACCTAACAAGGAAGACACTGTGGTGACTAAGGTGCTATACTTTCAATAGTGTCTTATCATCCTCAAATATCAGTGCTATTCTCTGAATTCAACTCTGGCTTTGCTGGAGGTGAGGTGGAAGGAAGTATCCTGCATACTATAAGGTATTAAGCAGCACCTGTGCCCACTAGCTAGTGCACAATAGTCCCCAATAATGACAGCCAAACGTGTTTTTAGTTATTCTAAATGCCTCCTGTGAATAAAATTGCCCATGTTGAGACCCACTGATCTTCAATTCCTTGTTAAAAGGTTTAAAAAGTGACAAGGATTAAAACCCAGGTCACAAAAAAGGAATTGGGTTCAGATTAATTTAGGGAAGATGTGAAATGTCAGCTGAGACAGAACTTGCTGGAGGTCACAAAGACAAGCTTCAGCTTCAATTAGTTCAACAAACATTCTCATGTGCCAGACAGACTGTAGGCTATGCACTGAGGCTGTAAGAAGGAACAGCTCAGCACTGACCTTGGAACACCCCCATCAAGCATCACCTCCTCAAAGCTTTGCTGGAAGATATTCCTGCCATACCTCTGCCAGATGGTTTATGCCTATGATTTAAAATTTCTGACTTTCCATTTGTTTTTCCTTTCTGAAACTATCCAGAGACTGGGACCTGGATTTAAAATTTTAGAAAAAAAGGCACAGAATAAAAATCCATGTTCTTTGAGGTCATATCTCCAGTTATTTCTAACTTCTAAAGCATAGAACTCCACTTGGATAAATACAAAAGGCTCCTCTGGGACCCAAACCTTGGAAGTCTAAAAGTACTTTACCTTTCTACAGCTATTTTGGGAGTTCTTTATGTTCTCATTGTTATTTCTTTGGATTTTTTCCATATTGTTTTTAAATAAATATTCGCACTTAATTTCAGAACTCAAAACATCAATAGACCTTGACCTTGTTTTTAAAAAGTTTAGTTAAACACTAAACTAGCTAAAATAATCTTACTGAAAGGTTTAAACACAATTGATAGAGAAAATGCTTTTCCTCTAATCTCTATGGTCATTGGAGGTCAGAGTGGAAGTTTACAGTCACTCCTTAAACCACTCAAGTGGTTGGCATCTTGAAAATTCAGATTCATTATTATGAAGATGGTACTGCTTGGCTAGTGAGTCATAAAGATATACAAGATTCCCTAATACTGTCTAATGAGGTGCAAAAGCAAAAAAAAATTATAAAAATTGTTGGAGCTGTCTAAAATGAATACCAGTGAGAATGATCAGACAATGTCGGGCACCACTTTCAAAGCCTTATGTAAACAGTTGTCAGCTATGTGCACTGAGATTTATTGGAACAAGTTGCATATTATTTTTAATAAGGTTGAGTCTTTTTCACATCTTGAGATCAAATCCTGGTTCTGCCACTTTTTATTTCTTGTCCTCTGCAGATTACTTAAACTTCCTGTACTTCAGTTAAATCTAAGAATTAGGAGAAACAACAATGATGTCCTTAAGCTTATCTGGGAAATTAAATTAGCTAATATTTATTAAGAGCTTAGAATCATTCCTATCACATAGTAAGTATTTTTATTAGTAGTATTAATATTATTAATAGCTGGCACTTGCCTCTATGCTAGACACCTTAGATTTGTCATCTTTTCTTCAGTCTTCACAGAAATCCTATCATACATTACTATCACAAATTATTATAAATGTAACACCCTTTGTCCAGAGTCATAGATAGTAAACTTGCCCAAAGACTTTGTTAGTGAATGATGAATTTAGGATCCCTAGTACTCAGTTTAGAGTAAGTTAGTTCATAGGAATTAGAATTAAAAATAAAGAAGAGGTGGCAGCTAGACATTGACCACAGTGATGAGGAGGGTATTAAACATTTTTGCCTCATTCACTTTCAGAAGAAAACTATTTGTTCACACTTGCTTTTTCTCTCATGATTGACTAATGTTTGCCTGCTCATTTAATTCGAAGTTGTGGCACTAAGGATTGCAGATTGGTTCTTTATTCGCTACAACCATTTTTCTCCTTTCAGTTTCTTAACATTAACCCTTTATTTTGCAATATTCATAACACCTGAGGTGAGATAGAGTTCACTAAAGCTTACTATGTTTTTAATGAAGAACTTGCAAAATAGCTTTGAAAACAGGATATATAGGCATGTGTGCTTCTAGACCTTTTCTCCCTAGTGTACAGCCAAAGTAGGCTTTTGCATTTTAAAGATTTTATAGAAAGACATTGGAGTAGCAAACACATTTGGGCAACAAAATAAGTTAGACAATATAACTCAAAAGAACATTTACTAACATTTACATGATTATATTTTTAGCAAACTGCCATTCAGTTTCTTTCCCAGACTCATTAAACTATAAGGAACAAATAAATTTTATATATATTTAAGATGTACAGTAGAATGCTTTTATATATGTATATACTGTGAAATTATCAAATCTAGCTAATTTATATATCCATTACTTAAAATATCCTTTTTTCTTGTGACTAATTATATCTTTTTTCTTAATCATATTCAAAGATAGTGAAACTTCCTCGTAGTTTTAATTTCCCTGATTATTAGTAATGTTGAGCATTTTTATATACCCATTTCCCATTGTGTTGTTGTTATTATTATTATCAGTATTATTTTGGCAGTCCTGTGATTTGAATTCAGGACCTTAGGCTTACTAGAGAGGTGTGCTACCACTTGAGATATTCCACTAGTCCTTTTTGTGTTCACTGTTTTTAAGATAGGGTCTTACTTTTTCCTGAACTGCCTTTGAATCACAGTCCTTGTAATCTCTGCCTTCTGAATAGCTAGGATTACAGTTGTGAGCCACTAACACCCAGCAGTATGTCTCCTTTCATGAAGGGTCTGTTCAAAATGTTTGTCTATTTTTGAGTTATTTGTTTTCTTTCTATTGAGTTATTTTTGTTTCTTATATATTTTGAGTGATAATGCCTTATCAGATGTATTATATATTCTTTCCTCTAGTCCACAGATGTCTCCACTCTATTGCTTGTTTCCTTTGATGTGCAGAAATTTTTTGGTTTTATGCAATCCCATTTGTCTGTTTTTGCTTTTGATGCCTGTGCATTCAAGATCATCGTCAGAAAAATCATTGCTCAGACCGATGTCCAGAATCTTTACCCTCTATTTTCTTCCAGTATCTTATAGTCTCGGTCTTATGTTTAAATTTTTAACCAATTTTAAGCTGATTTTTATATATAGTGTGATGAGAGTCTAATTTCATTCTGCTGTGTGTGCACTCACAATTTTCCTAATATCATGTATTAAAAAGACTATATTTTCCAAATTCTGTGTTCTTGGTACTATTATTGCACATGGATTTATTTATTTCTATGCTCTATATTCTATCTTTATTCCCTAGGTGTCTGTTTTTCTTCTGTGTCATTCTGTTTTAATTATTATAGTTCTATAGTATATTCAAAACAGGTAGTATAGTCCCTTTATCTTTGTTCTTTTGGCTCAAGATTGCTTTGAATATTTGAGATACTTTTTACTCCATGTGAACTGTACTTTTTTTATATTTCTGTGAAAAATGTCATTAAAATTTTGATTAAGATTGCATTGACTTTGTATATTGCTTTGAACAGTATGGACAGTTTAACGCTATAAATTCTTCATATCCATGAACACAAGATGTCTTTATTTGTGTCCTTTTCAATTTCTCCTTGTTTTAGATTTACTTACTTTTTAACTGATGCATTTTTGAAAGTCCCATCAAGAAGGGCACTTTACAAAAAAGAGAGCAGAAAATACAAAGACCATTTTATTCAACATATATTCTGACTTGAAAGGAAGACTTTTTATGAAGGCTGATAGAAGAAGTTGTCCTGAGTACAAGAAAGAAACTGATTTATATGCTCAGCATCTCACACCTCTGAGTCTACCATGGTGAAAGTTCCAGGGGAATTGATTCTCCTGAACTAGTTGGTGGTATCATCCAGTTCCCTCGGTGCTCCAATTTAGTGAATAATCTTGTCCATCTTTGAGACTTAAATCAGAGGATTCTTTCTAAAACTGAACAGCATGACTAATACCTTTGCTCAAAATATGTCAGTGGCTCTCAACTGCAAGCATCTGTATTGCCCAAACTTTGATCCAGCTCAAGACATATCCTGACATGTGTATTTTGTCCATCCAAGGTACTTAAAAAGTAGAGACATTGTACTAAATCCAAGGTCTAGGGCAGGGTCAGCAAATCTGTTCTACTGCCTTTCTATGTGTAGTCTTAACTAAGAATGATTTTACATTTTAATGGATTATATCTGTATGTATATTCATATGGACATTTATATATGAATGTGTATATATGTGTATGTGTATATACATACATACACATACATGCAAAACAGAACTAAGTGGCCAGCAATAGCTAAGAAATTATTATTTGTCTTTTACACTGATATTTTGCCAACTTTTGGTCTTTACTGCTTCCTCCTGTGGTACTAAAACCAACTTCCCAAATAGGCAAGTGCAATAACTGTCCCTGTTCAGCCTATAGCATCATTTTATACTCCCTTCAAATTCCTGCACTGTGCCCTTACCTAGACTTTACCTTATTCTTCTGCATTTCATGTCTTTACTTATATTTTCTGCCCTACCCAGATAAAGCACACATTCCTCAACCCTACCTTTTCACTTTCTTTGTGAACTAACCCTGCCTTCCTATACCACATATCAGAGAAAAGAAATAGTCTTTTGTTTATATCTACATCTGCTTCTCTTACTCAAATCTCAATTTTTTAGTTCATAAGGTGAGAGTATATGGTTGATAGACTTCATATATCTGAATTAAACAGAACAAAGAGACCTCTTGCAATTGCTTTAAGTGGAATGGATAGGGGGCTGAAGGGGAGAGATGAGGAGAATGATGTAACTAATGTACAATATAAGTCTAATAGGAATTGTCACTATGAATCCCCCCATATAATAAATATATTATTTATAATATATAAATGAAAAATTTATAAAATGAAAAATTTATTAAGAAAAAGAAGAAGGATGTCAAAGATAAAAATAATACTCATCCTAGTTAATCCTTGACATGTGATAGGTTGATTCAATGATTTATATGAGCTTAGGTTTTTTATACTATCAACAACCCATGAGATAAGTGCTTCAATTTTTTCCAGTTTACAAGTGAAAAGTAAAAAGAGCTAAAACAAAAATAACAATAGAAGTACAAGAAGATTAAGTAACTTACCAAGGCCACTGATATTTAAACTCAGCCACCCTTGCACCATAGTCTACATTTAACCACTATGCTCTTCTCCCACTCATTAGTACCCTAATAATAAAATAACAAGTACATTACAATTGAAAAACAGCTTAATACTTGGGTATAAAATGGGTTTTCTCCTTTTTAAAAAAATTAACCTAAAGCAGATAAAGATGTGGTATTAAAGCCTAATCCAAAAGCCTTACAGTGCTCCTGTTCAGGCCAGAAGGGAGTGAGAAGTGCAGAGATCCTGGAGGCAGGCAAGTGATGACACAATGAGAATGGAAAGGCAGAAGTTCTTATTTTATGGTCAGTACAAACTGTATAATGATGGAGAGTAGCTGGATAAATATGAATATAATTCCTAAATTAAAAAATTGAAAGATTGCTATAATAATTTATCTCATGTTAGAAAGGATCTGAGTCCATGGTTGAAAACCCTCTATAACATCCTGAGTGTTCCTATCTTATTATTCCAATCAATGACAAGTCCCTGTCACCCTAGGCATTCTATTCCAATTTCAAATAGTGTAAATTGTTAGACAGTTCTTCAATTGTGCTAGAATTTTGTCTTCATTTACTTTTACTAATTTGTCCTGATTCTATTTTACGAAGACAAAGATATATAATCAACTGTTCCATATGCGAGTTCAAGATATCACCCAGTCTAAGTTTGTTCTGGGCAAATCTAAATGTCTCCAGTATGTCCATCATAGGTCAGGCTTTCATGACACCTCATTGTCCATTCATTCTCATCTGTCAAGGTCTCTCCTACTCTATGGTATCCAAAAATGGATACAATACCATGGTTCCAATGTCTCACTAATTCTCCATAGACTAAAATCATTTCTAATAAATTGAAGAAGATAATGTTCTTCTGTTAACACAACTCAATATGTTATTTTCAATAATACCTTATTTCATATTAAGCATCTGGTAAATGAAAAACTGTAGTTTTTGTTGGGTTTGTTTGTATTCTTATCCACTTTTAGAATCACGATACTCCTTAGTTATGACTTATGAAACCCTCCACAAGCACAATAATTTGAGGGTTCTTCTAAAAAATATAAGAGCTATAGATTTTCATAAAAGAATTTCATTTTGTTGTGCTAACTCAACATTTCAGCCTGTTGAAGGTAAGTTAAGTTGCTGTCATAATGGTCATTTTCTCCAGCTTTCTTTCACCATTTGTTTATAAACTCTTGAAGAATATGCTAATAAGAAATACATCAGCTCATCAATGTGGATACTCCCTGAAATTTTTCTTTAACCAAGTTTTTCAACTCTAGAAACCTGAAAGTTAAGAAATTGCATTTCTTATAAAGATTCCCTAAGTACCTTAGATGTCCTACTTTTCAAATTGGCCCAGGCCCAATTAGTGTGAATTATTGAGGCCTTTCAGTAGATGTATCAATGCAATTTGTCAGCAATCTGTAAAGTGATTTGCCATTGCATCTGGCACTGACAGTTGGCAGCAAGTGTACTTCACTTTCAAATGGTCTGGTGACAGTTGATAACTGCCATTAAGTCAAATCCTTAGTGCATCTTCTGTCTTAAAATGAGACATGCTAAAAAATGAGGCAATGGAATTGTCCAATAGACTCTTAGATGTATGCAGAGGACACTCTAACAAATCAACTATCCTGAAAGTTACTCCTGATAACATTCAGAACTTTAATCTCATGGATCATTAACTAAAATATGTCAATTTTAAAATATAGCTTCTAATTAATATTATAATCCTTATGTTCATTACTTTGATATTTTATATCTTATAAACAGACATGCTTATTTTGTGGGATAAAAGCATTTTTCATCCTTTACTGGTTATTTAAAACCTATTTTTACAAAGATGGAAGGGAAAGAAACAATTAGAAAGGTGTTGGTGGAAGTAATACATGGTTCAGTCATGAAAATATTTGTTTGAAATTGATACATCATCTATTACTGCTTATTTTTAGAATCAATAGATTTTTTGAATACCAATTATGAAATATGGAAAGAACTGAAGAAAATACTAGGGAAAATGTAAATAAGTAAAACATTTCCTGCACTCAAAGAGCCCCCAAACTATTAAAGGAGAGATAAATATTTGACAAATTAATGAAAGATGAAAGGAAATGCAATATATATTTCTGGTCAATACATGGCCTTTGGCACAAAATTAATAGATAGAAGAGATTCGTAGGAGGTCAGTGCTGTGAGTTGAGAGGAGAGGGTTTGATTAATATTGGCAGGATACATATGAGGAGATTTTCATGGAGGAGGAACTACTTGAGCAAAGTGCAGTGAGGATAGTTTAACTTCATAAAGTGATAAATTATATGGGTAAGTAATAATAGAAATCAGTAATTTACATTCTACAGCATTCTCTGCCAATCAATAAATTATTGATTAGAATTGAATAGGCTTTCATTCAGTGGTGGTGACAACAAAAGGCCAAGAAGAAATACCTTATTCTCTGAAGAAAGTAAAACTGAGCAAAAGAGACAAAAGAAATACATACATATGAAAAAGATATACAAATAGCATCAAAGAAAATAGGACAAAAAATCTGCATTAGACCTGTTATATCAATATTTGAGTTAGCGGCATGTTAATCCAGGTAGAGTTATATTACGGGGAGAGAGAAGAGAAATAAAAAGAGAGAGAGAAAGAAATTTATTTTTAAGATTTTTTTACTTGAAATATTTACATTTAAATTATTGTCAAGATTGGGTTATGTGATATCTATTTTTAAACTCCTTGGAACTAGGTCCTTACAATATGATTGTTGCTTCATTATCATTTTCTTAAGAATGAAGGATTTATCATCACTTTTCTTTTGTGTATGAGTTCTTATAAAGCTTTGTTTCACAGAAAATATATTATGGGATAAGACCCTTTATGTTCTGTGTTTCAAGAATTCTAATTGTTATTCAAGGGTCTCCTTAACATTCTGAATAATGAAGGAGAGTATTACTCTTTAATCATTGCTTGATGGATTACAATCAGCATGTCTAGACAAAGTGAGTTCATGTTTTTCTCCCAGGAAAATTAGCAAGCAACAATTATGCAGCTTGTCCACTATTTTGCAAGAGAAAGCTTGAAGATCCTCAGTAACTCAGGCTTTAGAAAATTATGAATCAATTGATAATAATCTTATTTAAATAGCTTCAAGATATTCTGCATGTATTTATAAGTTACTGCTTCCAATTGGGTTTAGATTTCCTTTAGTTATATTTTTCTACTTGGAAGAAGAATACTTGATGTTTATAGATCTGGAGGACAATCTTTGTTGCTGAATGAACTCCTTTAAAAGATTGCTATTTTCTTCCTAGCACTTATCTTTAGTAGTATTTTTATTTTAAGACAAACCAGTAATGTTTTGGGGAAAATATTGGTTAATGAATTTTATGTACAGTGAGTTTTGAAATCTCTTGGATAGTATCTAAAAGGTAAATCAATTATCCCTTCTTTTTTCTTCCATGTGAGTAAGACACATACCTTAATGCTAGGACGATGTAAGTGGCTAATACCTATTTCCCTGATACTTTAAGGTTCTCCAAGATTTTGTGGACTAAGAGAAGAAACAGCAATATTAATTTTAAAAATCACAATGCAATACAACTGCTGCCATAATAAAAATGTCAACGGAACTATCTCCAACTGGGATACCTACAAGGGATATCACAGAGAATGTGACAGTTCAAGTGAGTTTTGAAGGATATGTAGTTTTAACCAGTTAAATAAGAAAAGGAGGGCATACCTCAAGAAAAGTCAGAAACAAAACATACAAATCCAAGAAGACATGACAAACCTTGGCCTATTCAGAAAGGAAGTATTCATCTGGGTTTGTGTATGTCTTGCTAAAGAGCTGAAAATTCATTCTATATGGTAGGGAAGTCAGTAGAGGTTTATACAAACAGGGTGACATGAAAAGGGGTGAATGAAAGGAAATTACTAGGAAGGTAGAGGTAGGATTTCAGTGTGAGACAAGTCCTGGGCAAGAAGTATAAGACCCTACCTGAAAAACCAAAGCCAAAAGGGCTGAAGTGTGACTCAGTTAGTAGAGTGCCTGCTTAGGAAGTATGAAACCCTGAGTTCAAACCCCATTATTGTGAGAAAAAACCCAAAAAACTATGACTTTTATTTCAATTTGTCTATCTAACAGAAGCTTTATGGCCAGCCGTGCTATTTTTACTTCTAAGCAACTTATATGTCAGTATATACATTGACAAAACCAGAAAATAACTTTCTCAGTTTAAATTGAGTTATAGCTCTCTTTATTTTTTTCTATCATGCACTTCGGTAACCCATGTCCCTTTTTCCCTTTTGTCACACAGTGGTTTCTAAAAATAGCACATATAAATTAGTAAGAATATTTGTTTACCTTAAATCATTATACACAGCTATTAGATATTATTCAACTTTCACAAAGGGTTTTCAGAAGGAAACACAACATTACCAAACATTTTCTATGCTTTGTCCAAGCCTGACCAAATAAATTGTGTATACTGAACTCTTACCACAACAAAAGGGAAGAGCCATCTTTGGATCTCTCTGTTAGCACCCAAACACAACCTTCTGGTTTCCAATGGTTTTCACTTGTAAATGCAAATAATGGCATAAAAATAGGAATGCAAATGTGTACTTTTTTTCTAAACAGATTTGGATCACTTTAGTATATTTTTGGAAAACTTTGTTCACTTCATCTTCTTGGCATTTCATTATACTTTACGATCACAAAGTCAACTCTTCTGCAACAAAGAGAAACATGGCTCTTTGAAATAAATGTTGTCATTAACAAGCCATGCCAGGCACAGTGACAGATTTGCAGCTGTAATGAATAACATTTCCCGCAAAGTTCCACTGTCTGACAGAAAAGCTGTGACATTACTGCAGGCAACAGTGTTGAAAACTAAAAGATTGATTGATGCAAGTGGATAATTGAAACCTCAGTACTGTCACATGCATGTCAGCCTAACTACCAAACTACTACTCTCAGATAATATTTATCATGATACATCCTCTCTGTGAATAAAAAAAAACCACATGCTGAAAAACATAGATTCTCTCCCATTAAATGATTTGGAGGTTGCCATTGTAGATGAGTTTATCAACAGCAATAAATTACACAGGTCTCAAACTTGCTCTAAAATTCACATTTTAGTTGAAAATTAGTTTCTGTGAAGAAATCCAGTCAAAGTAGGCATTTAGCTCTTCTTTTAATAGTAATGTCAATGTTACATTTTCTTGTCCACTTGTAATTAACCTTGCAGCCAACCAGCATTTACACTGCTGAATTTGAAACACTCAGCAGCATCAGAACCTTGCTAAAATTTTCCTTTCACACTGTATTTCTTTGTCTAGTCATTTGTAATATATTTCTTTCTAAATGTTTGTACTTATATAGAGAGTTCATAGAACACATAAGTTTTTTTCTTTTTTTTTTGGTACTAGGGTTTGGATTCAGGGCTTCACACTTGCTAGGCAGGTGCTCTACCACTTGTGTCATACCTCCAGCACCCATAAGTTCTTATAGATATAAAGAATACAGAAAAAATGCAAAACGTGTATTTGTCAGTGGGAAATGTTTCACATTTAATAGAAGAAAAATAGTATAGTTATAGAGAGGCAAAGATTGTAATGTGAATCATCTATTCACATGGAAAAGCCATGCACTCTAAAGTTAGTCCTCAGCTTTTACAGTAACTTTGGAGTCCTTAGAATGTAAGCCACTCTTCTGGGTTTAAGTTGCAAAGTACATAAAGGGTTAACAATAATCCTTAGAGTTACTAATTTGTCCTGGTTTACCCAGGAAGATTTTCAGTTCTATAACTGAAAGCTCTGAATCCAAAGAAGGCCCTCAGTTCCAGACAAACAAAAATGGCTGATATTCTAGTAGTCACTACCATGCTGAATGTCATGAACTCTTTTTAAGAAATTAATGGAAAATATGGGTCCTTCCTTCAAAACACTATACATACATACAAAATTTCCACAGGATTTCAGAGGGTCGTTGACCCATTTATGATTCACAGTTAGTAGCCTATCTACTATATTATCACTCCAGCTCTTTCTAGCTGACATTATATTTATAATTGAGAGGATATTCTGTGCTTTTTGCCCAACATAAAGTTTTGCATTGTGCTGAATAAATAAAAGGGTGAGGGGAATGAGTTTTGTCACCCCAGGGCTTTATAATTCCAATAACATATAGAACAAGAAAAGTGACATTTTTCTAGTGAATATAAGTAGAAAAAAATACACAAAACAGAATAAAAATGGCCTTAAAAATATTTTAATCAAATTTGCCTTACAGGTTTTGTTGTACTGTTAATGTCAAACATCTTACAACCTTCTCACTAGATTTCTCATTTCCTGTTACAATGTCCATCAATGTCTGCATTTCCTAAATTTTTCTTGTTTTCTTTGTTTCAATGATGTTCTTTTTTGCACTATTTTAGTATAATTTTTCTTAAAGATGATGTGACATGTCTAAAAGTTCTCTCCTTTTTATTCCTAAATATTTTGTTTATGTGGCATCACCTGGGTCACATTTTTATCTTATTTATATTTACTTTGTTTTCCTCTAATGCTGCAGAAAAGCAGTGTTATATTCCCAATTCTGAATAAGTCTACAATCGGTGCTGCTGCCTGAAAGTTTACACACACTTCTGTAATTTCTTACCAGAAGCCTGCTGTTAAAATTTTATTTAGATTCCTTCTTACCTATACCAATAAAGATTTAAGTGAAATCCAAAATTCTTAGGGACCTATGATTTATCTTTTAATCTCTCACTGCTCTTCTACATTGCCCTGGGCAATCATAATCCCAAATTCAGAGTGTATGTACCTACTCCCATGCCTGATCCTGCTTCTCTCCTATGTCCATTCTTTAAATATTGCATGGCCCATCAGTTTAAATTCCTCTCTGATTAACTCTTTAATAAATAATTATGGAATGCTTGGCACATAAATAGAGAAAATCAAAGAAAAAGAAACCCTATGTTTATGGGATTTTTCATTACATCAAGGGAGATAGAAGCTAGAGAAGAATAAGAGAGGTTAATAATGTCAGGAAGTTGGAAAGGTAGTTTTAATTTTTAAAACTAAAAATTATTTAATTACATGAAAGGTTACGGTATAGGTGAAGAGTCAGTCTTTAAATAGGATCAAAGGAGGTGAGACCATAGAAATGTGTCATAGGTTGGTGCTGTTTGTTGCTGTCCAGAGGCTAGAACTTGAGGGGGCTTGCATTGTGTGTTTTCAGGAAGAGGTTGGCTAGCTAGGAAGCTTTCATGGGTAGTTTTCAAGTTCTTATCTTGTAGAAATACTCACTTTCTCACAGTTAGGCAGCAACTACACAGGAGTACTTACTGTTCCCGGATGCACCAAGTCTCCCTGGCCCCGGGATTCCTAATTCATGGTTCATTCTGCCCAACCCATTTCTGAATCCAGTGGGCTAAGATACGGTGCACCACACACTAAAGACCTTTGGGAACCACACATCTTTCCTATCCTTCCTCCTCCCTTTCCTCTACCCATACTTCCTTACTTACTTTTTTGTTGCCTTTATTTGGAAATTAATTATACTTTTTAAGTCAATTTCTCATTTGTCTGGGTTACTGGTTTAATATTGGCATACCCTACTATGATGCCTACTTTAATATTCATTAACTAAAGATGTGAAAATGATGCCCAAAGGAGCTAAGGAAGGTACCTCAGACCAAGCAGATTGTTAAGAACAAAGCAAGACTGGACTTAAAGGTAAAACAACAGGAACCACCGAATTAGAAAAACGAATATCTGCTGCATATCATTTTAATGGATACAGGATGAATTTCTCTGCCAACAAACATTGTCTCTTTATATAGTATACTTCTAAAATAAACCAAGTATTTACAGATATCATTCTCACCAAGCAGTTTGACTTAAAAAAAAAAAGCTTCCCCTAGTGGTAGGAGAATGTGACATCTTGAGGAATATAGGGTTTGTGCACTGTCTAACCAATTTAGCCTTGATTTGCTTTTAATAAGAGACAAGTGATTTGTGATCATCCACCCAAAGTTCATTTAAAAAATCAGATCAATATATTAAGACCCCTTACTCCATATATCAGAGTATTTTGTAATATTTACATTTTCAGCCTAAAGTTGAGCTTTTATATATCTAGGACTGCTTCAGCACTCCTGTGCATACATGTAGAATAACGACATGGTCTTCTTGTCATCCTGGTGCTCAGTGGACAATCCTCATCCTCTAAAGTGCAGAACATTTTGGGGCCTTATTCCCTGACTGTGTGTCTGAAATATGCTCTTTACTTGCTTCCTATTAGCTCTTCTTTACTTAGAGGTCTTACTCTACCCCTTGACTCTGACATGAATTTCTAGAATGTTTGGCATCAAAGAAATCTATGAAAGTTCCATGGAGCTTGCTTTTTCAGGAGAGGTCCCATGATTTTCAACTCTTTGTGTGGACCAAACAAATGTGTTGGGTCCCTGCTTTGATCAGTCTCTGGCTATTGTCCCTTTTTCAAAGTCAGTGGATTAGTCCTTAATCCATTCTTCCTCCACTTGCTACATATCCCCTGACCATAGTGAGTCACAGCTTCATGACTTCTCTCGGCTACTTTATAACCATTGCCAGTCTACCTAAACCGTAATGAAGAGATGCTGTTTCTTTCCTTCAGACTCAGCCTCCCTTCCCATCATCAGATAAATTTCTTAAGTAGCCAAAAAAACCAGTCATATCAATGACAAAAAACAATATTAAATTGTTGATGATGGTTCACAAAAATGGAGAAATAACTGAACAATAGATTTTAAATAAATAGGATCCAGACTGTTTATGGTATCTGAGACTGGATCTAATGTGTTATCTCTCTTTAGCCATAATTCCTAAACACTATCAGGATTAAACAGTGTGGCAGGCAGAATAATGAACACCTCCATTGCGAAAGACACCTTCACTCTAATCATTGGACTCTGCGAATATGTTATTTTCTGTGGCAAATGGAATTTGCAGATGTAAAGAAGAGTATGATCCTTCAGAAGGGCAGTTTTCCAGAATATCCTGCCAGGTCCTGTACATCAGAAAACCCTTAATAACAGGGAGATTTTCAACTGGGTTAGAGAGAGAAAGGATAATGATGGGAGTCGGGCCAGAGGGATATGATGTTGCTGAGTTTGAAAATATAGAACGGGATCACAAGCAAAGGAACTCAGGCAGACTCTAGAAGCTGGAAAGGGCAAGGGAAATAGATGCTACTCTAGAACCTCGGAAAGGAATGCAGCCCTGTGGATACTTTAGTTTCAGTCCATTGAGACTATGTTGTTCTTCTGAGCTAAAGAACTATAAAATGATAAATGTGTGCTATTTTTAAGCAACGAAATCTGTGACAATATATTACAACAGCATAGGAAACCAACACAATCAGCTTCTGGAGAACTTCTTTAAAGTAAAAAACTAATCACAGCATATCCCACCTCCTATATGAAAGAAGGAAGAAAAAAGGAGGAAAGGAAAAAAGAGAGAAAGGGAGGAGAAGGAAGGAGGAAGATTGGGATTACTTAGAATTTTGAAGGCAGTATAAATCACATTTGGATATGTTATGACCCATTTATGGCATGTGTGAAAACACATCTATTTTTCTATATTGTTGCCTTTTGATACATCAGAGTTTATCCATTCAAAATGTCTATTGTAGATTGGAATCATTTTTGGCACTTATAATAAGTCCTGAGAAAAGAGCAACAGCAGAAGCCTCTAGAGTTTTAGATGGAAGCAATGTCTCTGTTGGCAAGTCTCTCTCTCTTCTGCAAAACAGTTCTTGACTTAGTCTGATGGGTACAAAGTACAGGCCCTTGATTACTAGGTGATCACATGTCCAGCTGTCCATGAGCTAAGTGTTACCTGCTCCACTTTATCATTAAATAGGGAGGTCCAGCCACATGTGGCCTCAGTAGGCTTTGAAACCCAATAAAGTACATGGGGAAGTGGTTCCCACTCTTTGTAACTGTACTCCAGACATACTGCCACCACCCTCAGAAGCATCTGTGATTCATGGAGAGTGTTCTCTGTGAGTAAACAAGAAATGAAAATCTATTACCTTAGTTTTTAGGTAATTCTGAACAAAATCCTGGTAGCAAGCAGAAGTACATTGTAGTGAGGTTAATTTTAATTCTTCATTCTGGAACCACTCTGAAAATCAGTGGATGATACAACACAAAAGAGGATTGATGGCATTAAAGAAGGATTGTGCAGATAGGCCTCTTACAATGGTCCTAAGGTTTGATAGATTTGTAAAGGTGCAACCAAAAGGCCTTCACACCAGAAAGGATCTTCTATAACAAGCTGGGAAAGTTAGCGTGCCTCTGGTTTTCAAACTCTTCTTCTCCCTAGGTAACTCAAATTTCCCCAAGGGTTGCATGAAAACCCTTGCTGTGTCCATGATCTTATTGGCATGGGTTTAGCAACATGGACTTAACTCTGAGGCCAACTTGACTTTACTTCTGACAGACAAATGTTCCAGAAGCAGCAAGTGACCAGGAGCTACCCTCCACATAGTACCATAGTTTGGTACTATCCACTGGCTAATTACACTGTACTTTATAATGAAAAAAGTACCAATTTGTCTTCATTAGGACACATATACTCTATAACAGAAATTGTTCCTTTGCTCCCTCATCTGTACACTTCCTGAACACCTTAGCACCTTAAAAATCATGTCCTTCAAGAAGGAAATTTATTTGTAATAAAAAGTTAAGAAATGGATCAGCTCCTCTGTTGTTTCTTTTTAATAATTATTATTATCAAGAACTCTTCCAACAAGAAGCAACTCTGAGGGCAGCAGGCAAACTCATAGGAATATGAGTGGCTATTTCTCCCGTAACCAGAATTTTGTGGTCTAAGAAGTAAGGAGTTGGGGCAATAGGAAAGACTCCTTTCAAGATGTTATATAATAGCGCTAATTATTTTTCTTTTCATGCCTTTTGCTCTTATGGTAACTGTTTGTTTTAGTGAATTTTTCCCTTTTTGTGTAGGTATTATTGTGGAAACTTTTATAGACTGGACATAAATAAAAAGGGTCTAGTGGTGACAGTCAATGACTGTGAAAATAAATAAGTAGGTAATTTATGTTTGAACTGTCATAAGTAGATCTTAGAGATACAGAATTGTTAATAGTAGGGCTTTGTTAGCCTAGTCAATTTTTCATTGCTGTGACCTGAGAGGAGCAGCTTAAAGGTGGAAATGTTTATTTTGGTTCATAGTTTCAGAAGTTTGAATCTATAGTAGGCTGGATCAATTGCTATTGGCTCATGGTAAGGCAGAACCTTATGGCAGAAGGAGTGCATCAGAGGATATTGCTCACCTCATGAGGGACAGGAGACAGAGACTGTAACAGGAAGGGTCCAGGGATAAGATATACCTTTCAGCTAGGCCCCAAGTTCTATAGCCCATTCAACTATGAACTCCTCAATGGGTTAACCCATTGATGAGGTTAGAGCCCTCATGATATATTCACCTTTCAACACAGTCACCAGTTGGGGACCAAGCCCTCAACATATGAACTTTTTGGGTACATTTTATACCCAAGCATGCCACTATTGTATAGAAATTTTGGCACTAAATGGAAAAATGCTTTCACCAAAGATTTGTGGTCATTCCATTCATTTGGATGCTTAACATGCCACTTGGCCAACTGACATTTTTCATCTCACTGGACATATATGGAAAATGAGAAGGGAAGAATATAGGGATTATGATATTGTCTATAGCAATTAACCCATTTAAAATAAAATCTAAGATTTCTACTGCAGATGGACTGTGAAATGGATGGAAATTTGGGTTGGAGGAGTTTTTTTTTTGGTTTTCATTCTTTTTGACAGTACTGGGGTTTGAACTCAGAGCCTCATACTTGGCTAAGTAAGCTCTCTACCACTTGAGTCACTCCACCAGCAATGAGTGGAAATTTGGATTCTCTTGGCATTCTTTTATATAACTGTTAATAGAAGCAGCAATTTTACAAGGCAAGATAACAAAAGTCTAGAACCCTCAGTAATGAAAATATGTATCATGACAATATAGAGTGCAACTTTGACTATGTAATGGAGGAAGAAAGCCATAGACTCCATAGATTCATCAGTGGCTTCATGACTGCTGCAAAAAGGCCTCTGTTTCCCTCCTTGTCTTATCATGCATGCATGTGTGTATGTGTGTGTGTGTGTGTGTGTGTGTATGAATGCATAACTTTTCTTCTTTTTCTTTTTGTACGTAATCTGTGCTGATGGAGGAAAAATTCACCCAAGATCCATAGCTTGCACAACATCACAACAAAATGGGAGTTATGTTTCAAAGAACAATATGTTCCTAGTTCACATAATTTAAAACAAAAATTGAATAAGTACATTAGACTTTAATTGGTTTCAATGGGAAAAGTAATATGTTTTTATTTACATAAGATAGCTGTATTGACAAACGTTGTTGATGCTATTGTATGAATGTTAAGACTTTGGGAGGACAAGATCTGGGCACCTACCATTTTCAGTATTACCTCACAACATCACTTCATTTTTCCTCTTGAGAAGACATCCTTATCTTGTTGCAAAATGATCCCAACTGTGCAAGATTCTATTTTATATGATTACCCAGGATCTGGTCTTAATGAAGAAGAGTGCCTATCCTGCAATGTGCCCTGGTGTTTCAAACTCGGGGAAGTATCTAACCACATGAGGAGCATTTTCTCTGACATTTTTCAGCCTCAGATTTGGGTAAGATTCTTTGTGCCTTTAGGGAGAGTTGTTCCATTTATACTATCTTTGATGCAAATCTTGGTCTTTTTTAAAGGGCTTTTTCATCTCTCACTGTAACTATTCAAAATTACAGAGTTATTGGGTTTCCATTTTCATATGTGGTCAGACCCCTCTAACGCCTCCAAATAACTACCCACACCTAGTACACTCCATTGAACAAGTGATATTTCATCCTATGATGGCCATTGCTGTCAGGAGACAGAGCATTTTCTTCACCAGTTTTCTATCCATAAAAGTTTAGCCTTCATGACTTTATTTCTGAAATCTCACTCCACATTATTGACTATAAAGGCCCTAGCTATTTCACCAAGAGTCTTCTTCTCTGGTCCACTTATTTATATCAATCAAAAACATCCTAACTTTGCAGTAAATTCTCATCTCAAGACAGAAACTCCTTTTCTACTAGTGGGGTGAAGGTGCCTTTGCTCATACCTAGTACGTGGAGATTCTCCTGAGCTAAGCATTCAAAGGTGTTGAGTGGTTTGGATCATGCTCCTCATTTTAACTGCACAATTATTCAAGCTACGTATTCTGGCTTCTCCCTTTTGGTCAATGAGGATATTTGGATCTATCTTGAATATCAATAAACAAAAAGAAAATATGGTAACATTATTCTAGTGGAACTGTATACATGATACAAGAAGCCCTCAAAATATCATAGACCATTCTTGATAGTATCTTGGCTTCTGGACACATAATTTAGAAAAGGTTACAATTAGACCTAAGTGCTACAAAGATTTGAGAGAGAAGATCCATAAGTCAAACTTAAAGTGATAAGTACACCACAAACTAAAGGTAAACTTAACCTAATTTTTCCCATAAACATTATTTTGTCCTTATTTTCAAATAGAAAGTATGAAATTATTTCCAAAAATTGGTTTGGAGTTTCTGCTTTGCTGATAGCTCATGTGTGTACTTAGCCTCTGGATTAGACAATCATTAGACTCCACCCACCTCCCCAAATTTAACAGTTTTGCTACATGTCTCTTTAAAATGAAATAATTTTCTGTAGCATCTTGCTGTACAATTTTCTCCTTTGTTTAGAATAGATCTGGTAAGAAAATTTATGAAAACTTCCATACTGAGAAGTTTTCCCTGAATTCTTATAGTGATGCTATCTATTTTGGATAGAAAATAATCTTATAACATGTAGAGTGGTCTCTTATGCTTATATACTGAATATCTACTTTTAGAGAGATAAATAAGACTTTGGTGAGTCGTTTATAAACTTACTGCTTATGGGGAGTAATAATGTGGCTGAATGCATTAGATATATTTTGTATGAATTCCCTTCACCTTTCTAGGTCACAGAAAAACTGTGTCTCATTTTTTACTCTGACAAAGCATGGAATCCCTGGCCCTTCTTCAAAGCCCTCAACTTAAATGCAATACTCACAGTATTTTTTTCTAAGACAATAATGTCACACATGGCTTATCATTAATTTGTGAAGATTTCACCCATTTACAGAGTAAATGTAAATCTGTAACCCTACCCCACTGTCAGGCATCCTTTTACCCCTTCCTCAGAGATTTCAGTCATGAATCATCCCAGGGTGCTCTGCTTCACCCTTCATCTTTCTCTGCCCTTCCATCTTTTTTTGGGGGAGTGGGGGTGTACTGGGATTTGAACTTAGGGCCTCAAACTTGCTAGGAAAGTGCTTTACCACATGAGCCATTCCACCAGCCCTATTTTTTGTGTTGGGGTTTTTTCAAGATAGAGTCTCAACAAACTTTTTGCCCAAGCTGACTTTGAACTGAAATCCTCCTGATCTCTGCCTCCTGAGTAGCTAGGATTACAGGCATGAGCCGCCAGCACCTGGCCCCTTCCATTTTAATCAGTGACAAAGAGGGTAAGGGAGCATGAGTCACTAATATTATGGCAGTAACTCAGGTGATGGCCAAAGGTCCTAACCACACTGTCTCCTTCCAAGTAGGTGGAACTTTTGCTATCCCAGATGGCACATACCTCTCTCCTAGATATAAAGTCAGTACATACTGGATGACCTGAGAGACAGAGCATATGCAGCTATGATATTGAACCTATCCATGATCAATAAGAAAACATAATCCCTAAAGAAACCACTCACCCTAATCCTAATTTCCAATTTAGCCTAAGACATTTGTGAAGGAGTTTTCAGACCTCATGTGCAGGGAAACATCTGAATCCTATACCTTCTGTATAATATATCACTTCAGTAGTAAATATTAAATTTTGAAGTAGTATGCCAAACTACAGTATCTGATGACTAGACTTTCTCCCTAGAAAATTCCTAACATAGCTATTCATAGGCTCCACATTGGTGTCAAGGTGTCATGTGAAAGACTTATTTGTGTGCTATGTTTACCTAAATGATCACTTCTCCCAGGTCCATAGGTCAGTACCACATTTTTTTCTCAAGTCAGAAGTTGATGCTAGTGGTTATCTGATAAAAGATATTGGTACTAGGACATAATCTTGAGTCAAAAGTGACAAGTTTGGTCTTATATCCTATTCTTGACTCTCCATTCATGTAACTGATGAAACACTACACTCACAAATGTTTATAATTATCTAAGGTGGGTTAGAACCAGGAGAGGGTATATTGAGTTTCATGTCTTAACCCATGAAACCTTTGAATATCACCTCATATGGCAAAATACTGACTATTACCTAAATCAAAATGTATGATTTTGAGAGAAGGTGTCTATTTTAGAAAATCCAGGTAGGACTTAAGTAAAATCACATGTATTCTTATAAGAGAAAAGTACAGGAAGTTTTGACAAGCACAGTGAAGAGCAGGAAGTAAAGTGACTGTGGAGGAAGAAACTGAAATTATGCAGTCACAGCCCAGGAAAGCAGAGCAGACACCAGAAATGGGAAGTGAAAAGAAACTGACTCTCTCCTAGAACTTCAAAGGAAATACTCCTGCTCATACCTTGCATTCTGGACTCCAGAACTGGAAGTGAATAAATTTAGGAGAGTGGATGTGTTGGAAATATTATGTACTTGTGTATGAAAATAGAAAAATGAGACCTGCTAAATCTATTCTAGGAATGGGGGGTGGTATAAAGGAGAATAATGAAGAGGGTGAATTAAACTATGATATGCTGGTATTATGTAATATATTTGAAGACAGAATGCCATAAGAGCCATGAAATGAAAAATACAACAACTTTTCTCTCTTTTCTTATGTATAAACATAAGAGAAGTCAAATTTTTGCCTACTATTAATCTAGATGAACATAGATCAGAAACAATAGAAAATGTGTACCAATCAATATATATCAGATAACTGACATACATGATTGGATGAGGACAGCAGTATGCTTTACTGAGTCCACTGATTCAAATGCTAATCTCATCCTAAAATCACACATCTTCTTAAAATATACTTAGTCTCCAAATAATGACAATAAGAAGGTCATGATTCCACTTAACTTGATATATAAAATCAGAAGTTCACAAATTCCTTCCCCAAAGAGGACATAAAGTCTTTGATATTCTGTAATTTAAGTAATACTACACAACATTAAAAATACTTAAGTAACATAATATAAACTTAATTCATTGAGTGTTATATGAAAAAGGAATAAGAAAACAAAGGAAACAGAGATACTTGAAATTATCTATTTACTTATCTATCCACATACACAAACATATTCATAAGAAAATAAGGAGGAAATGGTATGTGGTAGGTAGGTAGAAAGAAAATAATAATAATATGAAGAAGCTAGAAAACAGGCTCAACACAATATCCAGGTAACATTGTGCTCTACCATTGACCTGAAAGTGTTGACTATTGTAGACACTATGTCTTGGTAGAGCAGCCAATGGTCCCAAGCAATTACCCAACAAGGACTTTTCCAATTCTAGAGGTTAGCCATACATTTCATTATAGCCACTTACTTCCCAAATCACCATCTTGGCTCTGAAGACTCCTTACTAAGCAAAGCACTCTCCATTCCCTGGTACTTGGAAATGCTCTGCCATTTCTTGGAAAATTCCACAATTATGTGTACATCATTAGCATAATCACGAAACTCTATCCATAAAAGTAATAAGACTGGGAGCTTGGGGGACATGACCACTTGGTCCAGCTACCTTCCCTCAGTTTCCTTTGGGGGGTGTACTATTGCTTTATAATCAGTTCTGCTTTTATAAAATCTAGCTTTTGCTCAAATAAATCTGTGTGTTAAAGGTGTTCTGTAAGAAGATGGAGAAGATTATGACATACAGAGTTGATGTCACTGTGTATTAAAAGTAGGGTGCATTGATTTAGCACTTCCTACAAATACAAATGTGCCCATCCCTGATTTCTTTCTACCAAGAGACCAAGAACTTTCCATCCATCTTTCCTGACAGAAATAATCATAACAAGTTTGTAATTGGCCACAAGATCATAGCTGGGGTTTATAACTACCTTCTTCAGATATCCACTCTATATTGCCTTTGCTTTCAGTAAGCATCAGCTCATCACAACTCTTTATCTGGTAAAATGACCCAAGCATTGCTATCTAGTAAAGCATAGTCATTGTCTAACAAAATGTTACTTTCTTATCATTTAAATTATTATGTTCCTTAGGATTGTAGAGCAAAGAGTAACACTTTACAGTCTGTTTATGACCACAGGAATCCTACTGTGTTTATATAGGTTGTCTTGAATTGGGACATAATAAAGAGAAGGTTAAATGTGAATAATTTTCCAGCATTAAATGTATCTTTTAAAATATTTACTCATCCCTTGCCAAATCTATTTCCCAACACAAAATTTTCCTTCTTTTCTAAGTTAATCTGCTTTTCTTTAGAGTTAATAACAATGTCCATTTAACATCAAATTTCCAAGAACTCATTATGTGGTTCATGATTGTGTGTTTTGGATAATTCACCCTTCCTGAACTGTGAGTCAATTTTGATTTCTCAATATCTATGCAAAACAGTTGCTAAATACTAATAACATAGAAAATAAAACACAATCGTCATTTGGAATTTTTTATGAGAGAGATCATGAGTGAAAATTTAAATCCACACAATTGTTATGAGCTCATATATCTGATCTGCTTATAATTACCACAATCATTTTCCAGCTAATAGAATAATCATTAGAAACAGATAATTTAATAATGTGAAATTATTGTTTCCAGATACAGTTTCTTGAACTTTAAGCAGAAACAATATCCTCAGCTACATTGGCTATGGAGAAAAAAAAGTGACCATAGAGTTCACAGTTGCTTATTTGGGATGCAGAATGAAATGCTTTCAGAGTTTTCCAGAAACACCAATGAAGAGATAAAGGAAGTCTGCTAATCTACATCATTGTGACAGAAGATGGAAAAGATTGTGACATACTGAGTTGATGTCACTATTTATTAAGAGAAGAGTGCATAATTTAGCACTTCCTACTAAAATTTTATTATAATAAACCCAAGAGTTACTAAAGAAGGGGCATCAAATGCATCTCCTGGAATTACTCCCTTATTGGTACAATCCAGACTGATTATCATCACTCATTTCTAATTCATCAAGGGAAAGTCTTGCCTTTTCCTATTATTGTCACTGAACCAACTTTCATTATATGTATTCAATTATTGTGTAATAGGAGATGTTTTATTAATAACTGTGCAAATTATCATGGAAAATGTCTTGTTCAATAATGCCAGCATTTCAAATCCAAGAGGGAAAAAAAAGACTTAACTCAGAGTCCAAGGTTAACATAAGGAAAATAGATCCTCGGTTTTTCATGTCTCATAGTCAAATAGTATACTCAGCTATAATTATCATCACTGTTGATGATCACCAGAAATTGACATTGTGAACAATATGACTTAACAAAGTTCCAATCCACTACAATGACAATGTCATCCCTTTTGGTAGTCCAAAGTAGATTTCAGCTTTCTTAATATAAAACCTGTTTCTCTCTCTCTCTCTTTCTCTCTCTCTCTCTTCTCACATTAAATTAAGTTGATAAATGTTGCTTTTTTATTACATCAGTGCTCCAGGTGAATGCAACACTAATATAATTCTAATGTTCAGATATTGAAGTTTTATTATTTGAATAGCTATGCTAAAGCAAACACATTTGATGAAATTAGTTCTGCCTAAAGGGTCTGCTGTTCAAAGAAGAATGTGAGAAATACTTAATAAATAAAAATAATAATTAGCATTCCAATTGCTCTAATTTTACAAAAGAAAAATTACTAGTCAAAAAGTGCTATACCAGATAAACACCTTTCTATATATGTCCAATTTTTAAACATTGCTAAGCCTTATTTGCAATATTCTAACTTTATACTGTTAAACAGAAAACTCCTGAAAATAATAGCATGCATTCTCCTCTATCTGAAGTTGGAGTTACTTTTTAATTTGTATATAATGGGGAATGAACTGTTTATATTAATACAGTAATGAGAAATGGACTTAAAGAATGGAATATGGAGGTTTAAATTAGTGTTTTCCCTCTAACGATCAAACCACTATTGAATACACTAATCCACTCATGCTGTCAAATCCATTATCTGCAATTATTTTTCATTTCAGTGTAAGCCTAGTATTAAACACAAAGCTACTGAAATGAGAAGACAAATGATATTTAAAATCTTAAATGAGCAGCACATTGAGTTAATCCTTTAGGTATTAGTTTTTCTACTAACTTAAAAACACAGTATGAGTACTGAAAAGATGTTGATTTTAAAATCAGTCAGACTTCTGCACACACCAGCTATATAAATTTTGTACATTATTTAATCTCTATGAGGTTATATGATGAGTAGAAATATTGGAATGTATACACAAGGGATATCTAATTCAAACTGACATAGTAGGCTCAAAGAGTATTTCTCTTCACTGAACCCCAAATTCCATCAAAATGATAAAACAAAATTATAAATAAATATCCAGCAATGCTGCAAGTTAGACAGGATACAAGACACGGAAACCTAAGAGACAAGGAAATAGCAAACACATATAGGAAAATGAGAGGATCTCCTAAAAGTGCATGTTGATAACAGAAAACAAGAATAGCTTCATGCATGATTAAAGCAGAGAGATAGTGAAAAAGAATGGTCAATGGGCAAGTTGCCAGTTAATTAGATGAAGAACACAGTCATTGACTCCTGGCTCTACCCTGAGGATATAATTGTCAAAATAGCTTCCAAACTGGAAATTTTGCCATTGGACATTAATAAATTGGACAGTAGAAGAAGAGGGAGGGAAACTATTCCCAGGTATTTTATAATTGTCACCAAAGACAAAGAATCCCTAAACTCAGAAATTAAATCAGTTTCATACTCTGGTCATATACCTCCTTTGTTCCTCAAAACATACTCTCTCTCCCTCTCCCACCTAAGCTAAGATTATTGCAACCAATTCTTCACTCACATTACAACCAGAAGGAAAAGTTCTTATTTTGGCAGGGAAAATACATTCCAACCAATAATTTTTATCAGTAGAGATCCTCAGCACTAAATATGAATAACCAAAACACGATAAACCTTTGAAGATAAACAACATGAAATAGATGATAAATTTTAAATAGAAAAATGATGTCATAAGCAAATATTAATATAAAAAGCAAAAATATTAAGACAAGAAAAACTAATGACTTCACAAATACTGAAGAGGATGTTGCAATCTTAAAAAAACATAGCACCAACAGTCTACAATAAAAAAAGAACTGTAGATTACTTGGAAAAATCAGAACATAATTATTAAAATAAGACTAATAGATATAGAATAAATAGTACATTTTACACAGCAGAAGACTTAATTAGAGATTAAAAAATTCAAATTAAAGAATCCTCTCAGAAGACAATATAAATAGACAAAGTGAAAAGTGTAAGGGAAAAGTAAAACAATGTGGGGCAAAGGTAGAGTTCCATCATAGTAGCAGAATTTCTAAAAGAAAAAGAAATATGATATAAAAACCAGACAAAGAAACAACAACTTGAAGGTAAAACTGTAAAAGATTTATTCAGATCAAAAAATACAAATCACCCTAGAGAATTAAGTGCAAAGATGTATTAAAAGATGTGTGCCAGAATATTATAGAACTTTTATCATAATAGCCAAAACCTTGAAACAACCTAGATGTTCATAAATAGGAGATGATAAATAAATATTTGTACTTTTGTAGGAATACTATGACATTTAACATGTGAATAATCTTACTGACATAATGACTCAAAAACCCCAAATATCAAGAGCATATGTCAAAACTTCCATTATTTTGTGAATCAATAACAAGCAAAACTATTCAATAGTAGAGTTATTACATTGAGTAATGTTGAGAAAGACAAGAACATCAACTGAGAAACATCTTAAAAGTGATTCTTTGATATTTATTTGGTACATGTATATGTAAAACTTTAAGCTACACACTGAAGATTTTTATACTTTATAAAATATATGTTTACCTCAACAAAAACATTAAAGAACTCAATTTACTAAGAATATATAATAGTCATAAGACTTTTTGAAATTAAGAGCTTACACTATTCACTATATAAAATTGTCTTTTGACACTTTTTGATTTTCCAGTGTAATTTTTCATGCACAGTTAAAAATTTTAAAGACAAATAATGAATATTGTATGCCTAGCATGATTTCTGTACACTTAAGAAAAATAGCTAAATTTGAACCATAAGTTAAATTTAATTATTTGTTCTAGCCAAGTAAATTAGGTTATAGAAATGTTTACACAAGAAGTAAACATATAGCACCCTTTGTATATCATAATAACCTAGAAATTAAAGCAAAATATTTTCATGGAGTCTCATGAAAACTCTGCAAGGTTTCACATGTTTTATTCCTGACTTAAAAAATCAGATATAGTCAGTGATCTGCTGGAAATTTTACACTGTCAGGAGTGTAATCCATATCTGCTAACTTAAAGTCAATTAAAATTCTCACTCACCATACTCTGAAAATACACCAAAACATGTGAAGTGAGATGCTGTTTTTCTTGGTATGGATCATAGAGTAAAGCAATACCATCAAGGTTAAATATGCAAAGTAGTGAGGATTTGTTTTTTGTATCACCTCTGTGTCAAAATTTAGTCACTACTTTATTTCTGGTGTCCCACCAATTCACATCATCAGTGAACATTTGAAATGTTCAATCTCTGGGTTAGATTGCCAGAGATTTAATTGGCTACTTACTGTTTAGACATTCAGATAAACATATCTATTTCAATAGAAAAATGTGAAAATTGAAGAAGCAAAGAAGAAATACACATTGATGGTTTCTAGCTGATGATCTGTAAATTCTGAGCACTGACACTTAAAACTGATTTCAAGGTCACAAGTAATATAAAATTGTTAGGCATATGTGCTAAGCCAGATAATACAATGGAAAATAGCAATATTGCCAGAATCCCAGCATGTGGTGATTTCTTTCACTTGACTGCAAATGCTAACGTGAAAAGAGAAAGGTCAGATAAAGTTTCTCTAGTAATTTTGAATTCTAAGAGGCCATTAGGTGAATCTTCTTAGACACAAAACTAGTAAAGATATTATGAAATTCATGACATGACTCACATTATTTAATAATCCCTTCCTTGCCCATTCCTTTAACATATGAAACTATACCTTTTCCTATAAATTAATATCATATGCTAAAAGACAATAAAACCATACAAATGCTATATTCTTATAGATAGCTTCATTTCCAAATTGATGCTAGCACAAAGGATGTCTGTATAAAACAAAACTGTCTATGCCAGTTCAACTCCCTGTGGTTGAACTTCAATATTCCTAACATTTCAGATAATTATACCAATTTATTTTTCTTAGAATTTCTGATCATTACATGGGTAAGTATAAATTGCCATTTTCTTTCAGTACAATATTTTATAATATCAGAGATATTAACATAATGTACACAAAAGCATAGAGAGAATAAATGAAAATTTGATAAAAGTAATTCAATAAATAAAGCAGTACAATCAAAGAGGGAAGTCATGAAAAAAAGCAAATTTAAAATCTTTAAGGTAATAAACTATGAGTACCCATTTTTCTCAAAATATTATTTACCACGTGCACTCTCCTTATTGTTCTGTAAACTTAGGTCACAAGTGTGGAAGTGATGAAGTTCACTTCCTGATTGTGCACCCCTCCACTTTCCCTTCAGCTCCTCCAATATTCCAATGTTCTGAAGTTGATTTGAACTTTCACTGAATGAAGTGCAGTAATACTGATCCCACTTCTTACAAACTGTACATTCAGCTCATAAGTTCACATGAAAACTTTATTACAATACAAAGCAAAAGGAAAAAGCATTATATGAACACTAGACAGGGTAATAAATAGGGACTTTTGCTAAGACCGAATTCTCTATTGTTCTGGTTATTTCACAAAGGTATCAAAGAGCTGCAATCACTCTGCTTCTCTTTCTGGTGAAAGTTTCAACCTCTCTCAAGATTCCTTCCGAGTCCAACTTCTATATATGAACAGCCTTCTCAACAACTACCCTTGTATTTGATTTGAAACTATTCCATTGCAAAGAGAAGAGCGTTATGGATAAGGACTCTTTTGCACTCCAGGTAGAAGAAGAGCATTTCTTTCCAGCCTTTCCCTGAGCTTCCTAGGGTAGATGAAAGAGGTAATTCACAATAAAGAAAACATAGATGTGCTTTACTGAACTCTGTGGAGTGCAGGAGAGATGAAGGATGCAGCCTAGGAGGCTCTTCTGGAGAACCAAAATAGCTAAGGCATTTTTTCAAGATATTTGGGTCCTAGGTAAACTCATTTCTTCATTTGTCCTTTATTTCCAATTATTCTACACTGTTTACTAATGTTTTAACAAACTGATAGAATAGTTTAGTGAACCTCAAAGAACAGAACTGGGGGTTCACTGTCATATCAATTTTTCACGTGCTGTTCTAAATCCCTATTATACACTTGCAAATCCAGTCCTACCTATATTTATCTGGACAAGGTGGAGAACTCAGAAATTGTCCCTCCATGTGAGTTATAGTGTTTTAAAAGTACTATGGTTGGCAAAACTTGTTTGGCAAGGTAAACGTCTTACATAAAATACAGAGTTGAAAAAACAATAAAATGGCAATAAATACAACTTTAAAGAAGTAAACAAACTTTCTAGAAGACATCTGTTTCTAAACCAAACTAGATTTATCCATTAAAATCTGCTTTGGTAGGTAAGCCATTTTTTTTCAATCTTCTTTAATCAAGAAACACTGCAGAGTTTTCTGCTGAGACAAATTCTTTTAAAAGTTTTATGCTATCCAGACTCAGTGCCAGCTCCAGACTCCCTACATAAAAAGAGCTTGAGGGTAACTATCTAGTTGGAAAATGGAACTTGACTTAAAGCAGGATTTACTAGGTAGAATGTTGCTCAAAGTTTATTTGGGAATTGATGAATATGGGATGGTCAGGAGTTATCAAAATTTCCCCATAGAACTCCTTTGATATCACTAGAATATAGACCATGCTTCTTTGTATAGCATGCATAACAATAGAATTTATCTTCTCAGTCTAAGAACGACCTAGTAAATCTTTCAGCAATGCTGTAAGAACTAAATTTCTAAAGTTTGTTTCTTTCCAGCCCCCACAAGCAGGAGATCCTGCTACTTCTCCTGGGTCTTTGCCACAGTCATTCTTCCTTCTGCCTGCAATGCTCTTCCTCCAGGTCTTTTCATCACCAGTTTCTTCCCATTCCTCAGGATTTATCATATGCAAAATCCTGACATAGACAATTCTAGCTGTGCAGACCTCCCTCTCCAGTCACTCTACATTAAAATACCCATATTAGCTTGTTTGTATGTATTTATTAGCTGTCAATAAGATTTTCATCATCCCTGTGCTATTATCTGGTCAAATAATTGAGCTCCTTAGGGAGAACTCTGCACACCTTCTCTTCAGCATATCCCAGCAACAAAAAATAATGGTGCCTATCCCACAATAGCACTGTGTCATGGACTCAATCTCCAAATTTCACATTGAAATCCTAAACCCCAATATGATGGTATTAGGAGGGGGTATCTTTATGAGATAACTAGGTTTAAATGAGGTCATGAGTGTAGATCCCCCAAGAGGAGATTAGTGCCCCTAGAAAAAAAGGCAGCAAATGAGGATAAAGCAAGAAGGTAAATGACTGGCTTCAAGCCAATAAGAATGACCTCACTAGGAATAGAGTCTGCTGACACATTTACTTGGAATTCCCAGAATACAAAACTGAAAAATAAATATCTATTGTCTAAGTCACCCAGTCTATGGCATTTTGTTACAGTATATGAACTGATTAAAATATGCTCAATATATTTTAATGGTTAATGTTGACTCACTGAGCCTCCACTGACTATTCTGAGCTGATCCCAAAAAAGCAAGGTTATGAGTCAAGCTGGGAAGACCTAATGATAGTTTTACCACTCTCTCTTTGAAACACAGCATGCCAGGACTCAGTTCTGTGTCCACATAATGCCTGAGCCATAGGTTCTCATTCTACTTGTTTTGAAGCCAGCTAATGTTGCTAGCAATAATAATAGTTAAAATTACTAAGAAACATGTTCTTTTCTAAGTGTTTTACCAATATCATTGTTTTGAGCCTCATACCAACCCACTGGGGTAGATTTCATCATAGTTCCATCTCACAAATGAAGAAAATTAGCCATTGAAAAAGAAAGAAATTTGTTCAATGCCATCTGTTTTCCTTCTTCGACTTTAATTTCCACCAGGGTTGGAACTGTACCATGACCACAGGCCATTTCCTGGCTGGAATTTATAATCCCATCTGACTATGGGGCTCCCGGTGTTAGTTACTATAATGAAATAACCAAGGCAACTAACTTATAAAGAGAATGTTCCATTTAGCTAATCATTTGGGATGATCACAGTCCAAGCATCACAGTGAAGATTTGGTGAGGGCTGTCTCTTGACTAAGTCATCTTATAATGTGCATGGCAGTGGTGGTGAGTGTATGCCTCAGCAAAATGCTTACATCTCATTTGGGAGGAGAGAGAACTGGCTGGTCAGGATCCCTCAGTTCCTTTGGGGGGCTTGCCTCCAATGACCTAAGGCCTTTTTATTATGCCCATCTCTTAAAGGTGGCACTCTTACCAATAGTGCCATCCTACATATGGACTTTGGAGTACCCTCATCCAAACCAAAGCACTCCCTGAACCAGGTACATAGCAACTTCCTTTAGGACTTTGCATCCTTATCTTGGGAATTCCTCATCCTCTGGTCTCAATATAGATACTGTTTCCTCCAGGAAGCCTTCTCTGACTTTCAAGGTTTAGGTTAAGTGCCATCCTTAAATGTTCACATCCAACCTGTATTACCCCTCCTGGAGCACTTCTCACACTCTTTTATAACTTTTTTTTCATATGCCAATATACTCTTTGGGGAAGAACTAATATTAATTCATGTATATCTGACTAAACAGCTTTATTTTATATACTGACTGCCACCATAGGAACCCATATACTGTAAGGCATTCAGCAAGCGTCTTGTAAAGAAATAAAGGAATGACTAAGTCAAAACATCCATTCTGGTGTGAATGGAAGGATTAACTAGTTTTCTATATTCTAGCTAAAAATCAGGAGATAGGAACTAAAACTTGTAAAGAATGGGGGTGGTAACAATATAATCATGTTACTTAGATGTATACAAAGAGACAAGTACCAACGAGATCTCATAAGTGTAATACAAAGTAGGAGGAACAAGCAAAAGAAGCCATTAGCATATTATATAGCGAAGAACCACCACCTTCTTAGAAGAGGGAACTTCGCTACAGACTACAATCATAGCTCCACATTCTCATCTGCAGAGCTACCAGCCCTGCCTCAAGAGGTTACAGGGACATCATATTACCATCACTCTAGGTTCAGAAGTTCCTATGTCACTTACATTTGGTTATTCATTTTAATGTCACTATCAGTCCTTTCCTAAAATTTGGTATTTCTGTTTTCACATCTGCTTCTACAACTTTTGCTATGTTCCCCACTTTCCATCTTTGCCATACAGTGCTACTTCCCTCATATGCTACTAAACATGATTGCATTCTTGTTAAGTAAAGGTCAAACACAGGCACTGTCTGTTCCCCAGGCTGATACAGCTGCTCTGACTGATTGCCACTCTTAACAATATTGATGGCCTGATTAGATTCCAATTACAGCTCCCTTCACTCTGGCATCTAATTGAATTAGATTCTGGAAGCTTCAGCTACACAAGCTCCCTCTGCTCTTAAAATATGCAGATGGTCTTTAAAGAAAGATACTCTGATCCCAGCTAAATTATATACACAATAGGCACGCTTGGTCCAACATGGGTGTGACTGTTGTGTAGGAGGCTAAGATCTACTTACAAAATAATTTTAAGTTCCTGGGGGAATTCTTAGGGGACACTGGCTAGAACGACCATAACAACACTGTAGAATATCTATTAATTCATTAACTCATCCAACCATTAGAAAATCAGAGTTGAATATCTATTCTCTGCTTGGAATGCCGGACACTAAGGATGGATAATAATATAGGTAGGTCTCTGCCCTTATTCAGCTCCTAATTGGACAAGGAAGTCAGTCAACAGAACCATTGAGACATGTGTTCTCATAGTTCTGTGAAAAAGGACTAGAATTATTTCATACAGAATTCTAGAGCACAATATTTTCTAAAACATGAAACTCAATTAAAATCTCAAGCAAACTTTTAAAAATGTGGGATTGAGGAAGAGAGAATATATTTATTAATTATACTTGCCAGAACAACCACTTCAGCTAATGAGGATAGCAGACAGCTTCATCTGAGCCACCAAATCCTTGGTTAATTGTAATGGGAGATTGCTGCAGAAACACAGAAATCATCTAAGAAACCATGAAAAAAAATTCTTCAATATTAAGACCATTGCCCTCTACCTTCTTAGCTTTCCAACTGTACAAAAAAGCATTTCTTAATGGCTTGTGAGACAATTTAGACCTAGTCCAAGTTCATCTACATTTCTTTCTTGCTAATTTTCTTCTTCCAACATCCAAGTAGCCTCTCTTATTCTCCAACTGTTTCTTGACAGGTAGAAATAAAGTTTGACTTCTCTACAGGGCCTTATGATAAAGCTGTATTGAGATTCTCTGCAAGTGGCAGTTAATAACATGTCTGAGAACTTCCCTGGCAGACAAATGCTGATGCATGCCTAGGTCCCTCTTTAGGAAAGAAGGACTTTTTCCTCCAGCTGCTAGAAATGCTGACAGAAGATGATCTTAAATCATCAGTCCTCTTTAATGATTGCTTTAGCTGAAGAAAACTGCCTTGTTCAAAATCACACCTCCTTCCAGGAGAAGTTCACATTCATACATCAGTGTGGGAATACAAAGACCCTGTGCCCTCATTTCTAGTCAAGAAAACTCTAATGGGCTATCCTAGCCAGCACCATAAGGTTGGATAATGCATTTGGAAGCACAAATTACAGGTCAGCTTCTGCCTACCCAATTCTTCTTCTTTCTCTTTCTTTTCACAACACAATAGCAATTCCTAATAAATGTCTTCCTCACTAACCTCTGTTGCAAAACACAATTTTCAACAAGAAATTAACTATTAAAAATATACTTCTTTGCTCTAAAATTTTACATAAATAGTGTACAAATTGCTTTTAAGTTGCCATTTATTGACTTTGGCACTGTTGGTAAACGTCAGTAATGTAAGTAAAAATTAAGAACCTATAAGATCACCTGCAGTTGATCCAAACTTCTACTAAAGAGGATTTTGACTTGGCCAACTTAAAGTCTCTTCTCCTTCCTCACATTTCTTTAAGATGATTTTCAATTAAAAGTAGAATTGAGAAGGAGGGTAGAGAAAATGAGAAGAGGGGAGACAACACTGGGGAGTGAACATGGGCAGTGAATGACAGGAGATAAAGGAGGTTTTAAATATTATTACTTGAAGATAATTCACCATGATCAAGTGAGATTTTTCCCAGGGATGCAGGATGGTTCAACACATGCAAATCTATAAATGTAATGCACCACATTAATAAATGAAATTTAAAAACTGTATGACCATCTCAATAGATGCATTAAGAGCATTTGATAACAGATCAATATCCTTTTGTGATTAATAAAACAGCAAATAGAAGGAATACTTCTCAACACAACAAAGGCCATACCTGTCAAACAGACAGTTACCATAACACTCTGTTGGAACCAGCAATGGAACTTTGCCTGCGTGAGTTGGTACCTGACCTTGTGAGAAAGCTCCGAGGAACTGAGGCAAAAGCCTCAGGACCAGACTGTGCCTGCGCGTGTGTGAGTTGGTACCTGGCCTTGTGAGAAAGCTCCAAGGAACTGGGGCAAAAGTCTCAGACCAGACCTTGCCTGTGTGAGTTAGTATCTGGCCTTGTGAGAAAGCCAGACATCCAGAAAAAAACAATATGCAAGATTCCCAGATGGCTTCGTGTCCTTCAGATGTAAATAAGAAAGTTATGTTGACCATGTGCTTCTCCTACTTCTCTGTTCCCATTTTAAAGAAGACATAACAAAGAGTTAATTTTAACTGTGCTTCCCTGTGCTAATGTAACCTTGACACGTAATACTTGGGATGCTTTTTCTGACCAAATGCTCTCTGTGTAAAAGGAGTTTATAAAAAGCAATGTATACTTCATTAAAGTGGCTATTGAGCAGGACTCAGTAGTTCCCTCATCTCTTCCAGCTTCAGTCACCCAGGTTCCACCAGTTAATGGCATTACAATACTCAACAGTAAATGTTGAAAGTTTTTCCTCTAAGTTTAGAAACAAGACAAAGAATGTACACTTTCACCATTTATATTCAACAGAGTACTGGTAGTCCTAATCAGAGCAATTAGGCAAAAGAAAGAAATAGAAGACATACAAATTATGAGGATAGTTCAATTGTCCCTGTTTGCAGACAACAAAATAGATCAAGAAAAAAATCTAAACATTCTACTAAACTCCTTTAGAACTAATAAAAATGTCAATAATGTTGCAAGAAATAAAAATCAACATATGAAAATCATTCTATGCAATAGCAATGAACTATCTGAAAAAGAATTCAAGGAAATAATCTTATCCACAATAGCTATAAAAATAAAATAATAGGAATAAATTTAACTACAGAGGTGAAAAGATCTGTTCACTGAAAACTATAAAACATTGATGACAGAAGTTTAATAACTAATATTGCCAAATAGACATAATGACCAAAACAATCTACAAATTCAATGCAATCATCATCAAATTCCAAAGACATGCTTCACAAAAGTATAAAAAAATCCTAAAATTCACATGAAACTACAAAAAAAGGATATTCAAAGCAATCTTTACCAAAAAACAACAAAGTCAGACGCATAGCACTACTTGACTCCAAAACAGAATAACAATCAAAACAGCATAGAACTGGCATAAAAACAAACACATAGACCAATGGAATATGATAAAAAGCCCAGAAATAAACAAATATGTTTATGGTTAATTGACTTTTGACAAAGGTACCAAAGACAGACAATCAAAAAGGACTACAATTTCAATAAATGATGTTAGGGAAACTGAATATCCACATACTGAAGAATGAAATTATAGCCTTATCCCATACCATGTGAAAATAATATCAAAATGTGAAATTTAATACCTGAAATAGTAAAAACTACTAGGAGAAAAATGTAGCGGAAAGTCTCCATGACAATGGTTTGGACAATGATTTTGGTGAGGGGGTATGACCACAAAAGACAAACTAGACAAACGAGATTGCATTAAGTTAAAAAGCTTCTGTACAACAAAGGAAATAATAGACTGCAAAGACAACATTACCAGATGGTAGAATATATTAGCAAATATTTCATAGTGAGTTATTCAAAATCTAATAAGGAACAAAAACTCAACAGAAAGAAAACAATCTGATTTTAAAATGGGCAAACAGCCTGAATAGACATTTCTCAAAAGAGAAACACAAGTAGCCAACAGGTACATGAGAAAATTCAACATCACTAATTGTCAGAGAATGCATTTAAAGCCACAATAAAATATCACCTTGTACCTGTTAAAATGGCTATTGTCAGAAGGAAAAAAGATGACATATATTATCAAGGATATGAAGAAAAGGGAACCTTGGTACACTGTAGGTAGAAATATAAATTGGTATAGCAATTGTACAAAGTAATACAGATGTTTCTCAAAAAATTAAAATAAAACTATCATAAATCCCACAATGAGTATAATCTAAAGGAAATGAAATAAGTATGTTTAATAGATGTTGGCACTGCCATGCTCATTGCTGAATTTTTCACAATAGCCAAGATAAGAAGTTGATCAAAATATCCACCAATGGATGAGTAGATAAAGAAAATGTGTTATATAACACAATGGAATACTGTTCAGCTTCAAAATGGATAGAACTGGAAGACACTGTGTTAATTGAAATAGCCATGCACAGAAAGACAAACACTACATGATCTCACTTATGATTGTAATCTTAAAAAAATTATTCACAGAAGTAGAGAATATAATGGTGTTCAACAGGGACTGAAGGAAGAGAGTTGGAAGAATGTTGGGCAAAGAATACAAAATTTCATATAAATAAAAGAAAACATTCAAGAAATCTATTGTATGAGTTGGTGACTATAGTTAGTAACAACTTATTATATTTTGAAAATCACTGAAAGTAGATTTTAAGTGTTCTTACTACAGAAACAGGTAAAGATTAAGGTAACTAATGTCTTAATTGCTTTGACCCATGCAACAATGTATATCTCTTCCCAAACTTCTTGTTGCACATCTTAAATACATACAACTTTTACATGTATTTTAATCTATGAAAGAATTATTATTGGTCTCTTGGTGTCCTCTTTATGGTGATCTAGAAAGAGAGAACCTGAGATATTTTGGAATTTCATTTGCTAAATTAGATCTTTGATCAGAGCATCAGTTGAAAAGCTCCTGTCTGTCATGCCTCAAGAACATTACATATCTCAGTGAAAATGTAAGGGTTTTAATCCATCATCCCCCACTGCATCCAAACAAGTTCCTCCCTGACTAGATACCTTCAGGTCCAAGTAACAGATATATACATTTTGGGAGACATAAAGAATTTTCAATATTGACCAAAAATGTATGCACAGAACTAAATTCAATCATTCTTATTCTTTATACTGAAAGGAGTCCAACCCAAAACTTAAACTAAAATTCAGAATAAAGGAATTTTTTAATGTGAAGAATCAAATAGCAATGAAGGTTTTTTACTTGAAACAATCATTAATTGCCACTTTGAAGTGACATTACTCTGTGTAAGTAAAAAGAACCTGGAATTTATATCTACTGAGTAAAGATAAGCCACTTTTTAAACATAGTCAATTATTTATGTAGTAAGTTTAAAAATATGCCTTAAATTTCAGAGATAGGGATGCAATGTTTACCACATAGGTGACAAAGTCAATGTGATTTTCTTTACTATTTCCTTATTGTTATTAACCAAAGATAAAATGTACATCTATAAAATCAAGTAGTATAAATATAATTATATTTACCAACACAAATGCAAACACTAAAGCATAAATTAAGATATTAGATTGACTAAAATCAAAATAATAAAGAAATGGAGGCTAAGATTAAGAAAGAAATGAGGTTAGATAGATTAAGAAAGAAACGGGGTTAGAAAGAAAACCAAAAACATGAAAGCATTTGATGTCCCCACTCCAGAAGAATTAATACAGAAACCTTAAAGTGACAGAGGTCAACACAAGAAGGGGATCAGGAACCAGTGTAAAAATCAGTTAGAGATGAATCAACCTGGGTTGTAACACATTTGTACATGAAAGCAATGCTAGGAATCTCTCTGTATAACTGTCCTTATCTCAACTAGCAAAAATGCTATGTCTTTCTTATTATTGCTTATTTCTACTCTTCAACAGAACTGAAGAAAAGCACAGAAAAGGTTCTGCCTGGAAGGGAGTGGGGATAGAGTGTGAATAAATGAATAATGAAAAAAAAGAGAAAGAAATGGAGGGAGCAGATAAAGCATATTCATATTTTTTAAAAAAGAAATTTGGAAGTATATTGCCCCAAAGAAAGAAGAGTTTAATATTTAAAGTTATAATTATAAAAATTACCCAGTAGCACAGAGTATGGCATTTTTCAGTTTTAAGAAGACATGAACAGCAAGAACAAAGAAAACAGAGTGAATTTTTAAAAGACATACAGATAGAAAATGGTGTCAAATAACATAACAAAGTTAAAACATCCATATATATCATATGATAAATGTGAATTATTTTAACCATTAAAACAAAAATAATTGCAGGGTTTTTCTATTTTTATTAGCATTATTAGTTGTACAGAGTTTCATTGTGATATTTCCATATATACATTGTACTCAACTAAATTCACCACCTCTAGCATCCATCTTCATCCTCCCTCCCCTCTTCTAAAAATAATCTCAATAGATTTCAATGTTCTATTTTCATCCCAAGTACACAAAGTACTTCAACCATGATCACCACTCTACCTACACATTCTCCTTTTGTGCTTCCTTATCTACAACAAATGCTGTCATGGATGTGTGGGGAAAAAGGACCCTTTAACCTTGTTGTTGAGAATGTAAACTAGTTCAGTCACTATGGAAATCAGTATAAAGTTCCTTTAAAAACTAAACATAGAACTACTGTATGATCCTGCTAAACCACTCCTGGGCATATATCTGAAAGGATGCAAGTCAACACACAGTAGAGATACCTACACAACCAATGTTTGTAGCAGCACTATTTACAATAGCCAAACTATGGAATCATTTTAGGAACCAATGAATGGATAAAGAAAAGATGGTGTATATATACACAATGTAGTAGAAGAATGGAAGAAGGAAAGAAAGAATGAAATAAGAATGAAATTGTGTAATTTTCAGGAAAATGAATGGAATTAGAGATCATGTTTAAACAAAGTATGCCAAACTGAGAAAGAAAAATATTGAATGTTCTGTTTCATATGTGGATTCTAGTCCTTAAAAAGTGATTCTTTATTAAATGAGATAAAGTATCCCCTGAAAAAATACAAATATAAGAGTCTATATTTCTCTGTGGCAAAATCATATAGTTTGGATTTCTACATCTAAAATAGGGTAGTTGGCAGTTACCTAAAGGTAGATTCAGAGTTATATGTTCAACTGTAATTTCATTAAAAGGAAGTAATTTCACAGTGATACACTGTAGAAATTAGGTTCAATCAAGAGCTAGAAATCATATAATAGGGTAAATAGTAAAGGTCTGATATAAAGCATGGCTTTATACAGACGCAATCTGCTATACTAAGGCTCAGGATATCCAGAGAAGGATAAACTAGAAAGGGGTTCAAGCCTTATTGGAGAAGGTGTGTCCACCAGGTAGCAAAGAAGTTCTCTAATTTGGTCACATCACAACTTATATGCATCTCTTGGTGGGAAATAGGTTACTGTCCAACATGCTGGCGGGGGACAGGAGGTTGGCAACTAATCTATAAGACTGAAGTCCCCATTTCCTTGCTGGCCATAAACTGAGATCTGCTCTGTCTTTGCAGAGGTCATCTATATTCTCTCTTACATGCCTTCTCCCTCATCTCCAAAGCCAGCATTGGGACATCTCTTTGACTTCTCTTTGGCTACCACCACTCTCTATTATTAAAGATCAGATTAGGCCCACCAAGATAACCCTATCTTAAAGGCCACTAATTATTCATCTTCATAATTGCTTCTGTCCTATAAAATTAACAGCAAAGGGCAAAGTAAATCTCAAATTCTGCCTAGCACAGAGCTTCATTTTAATCAACTTTTATTATGGTGTCACTTTAGACTACATTACTGATTAAGCGACTCTTACAACTAAAAATCTGCAAATATAAGGCTTCAATGTTACCCTATGTTGGTTATTTTTCTTACTTGTTTGTTTGCTTTCATGTAACTGGAGAGGTAGACTAAGAAAATTTTTAATCAGCTTATTTACAGGCCTAATTTGTGTGGAATACTACATTAGTTCATAATTCTTGATAAATATCAAGTCTGATATCATTACTTTCTTGCTCTGCACTCCAGATGCCAAGAATTGTGGGCAGATCTGATGAGAATTACATGTGGCCTTTCAAACTGGCATAAGGCAAGCTATCCTTTAGGTCCAGGGCAGTGGTGTTATTCAGTAGGATGATTTGCACCTTTAACAAAAAAGCTCCCAACTCAATATATTTCTTTATAAACCAAGATCCATGGTTTAAAGCATTGGAGCCATCGAAGAGCTAAAAATGATGCATTCAAAAAAATCTTGAATTTTAAAAATAAGCCTGCATTCTATCAACACTTAAAATCTACACACTAAGGACATACTCTGTGATATGTGCTAAGCTTTTGGGTGCTATAGTGAGTCCAACTCTCAAGAAGTCATGGTTGGCCTTCCATATCTGTGAGGTCCCCATGTCCAGATTCAAACCAACTGCAGATCAAAAATATTTAGAAGATAGGTTTCATCTCTATTAAACATATATGTTTTTTTTTCTTGTATTACCTTAATAACAGAGGGCATACATTGAGACACCACTTTGAACATCAACTTAAATATTAATGAAAATCAGGACTGAAAAATAGGCACAGTATGTGGGGGGGGTCCTAGTGGGGGTGTTGAAGGAAGGAGATTAAGGTGATGGTATATGGTTGATGGACTTCAAATACCTATATGAAACAGAACTAAATAACCTCTTGCAATTGCTTTAAGTGGGGTGGGGAGGGGGCTGAGAGGGAGAGATAATGGGACAATGTAAATAATGTACAGTATAAGTCTAATTGGAATTGTCACTATGAATCCCCCCTATATAATGAATGTATCCTAATAAAAATTTATTATAGTAATACTAAAAGTAAAAAACCTGGAGTTTGCTGCTTAAAAAATAACATAGTATAACAGCTATTTATATAACAGACACACTGTTTTAGGTATTACAAGTAATCTAGTGATGGTTTAAAATACACAGAAGGATGTGCATATACATTTTTAAGTAAGGGACTTGAGCATCTCCAGATTTTTATATCTATAAGTGGTTTGTAGAATAAATCTCTCATGTATACTGAGGGACAAGTGCACATTCTAATAGAAGTGACCAAAAATAAACAAATGCATGTATAAATGATACACATAAGAAAACAGCAGAAAGTGTTATTCATTATGGGAGAATTTAAGCAGGAAATGACATGAGAAAGAGCTAATGGAGAGATTATATATATATGTATGCATTTTTTGTATACATAAAATGTATGTGTATACATATATATGCATATATATATATATATGCATTAGTTTGGGGGGGTGTGATGGTTTATTTTAGGTGTCAAATTGACTGGATTAAAGGATACTTAGAGAGCTAAAGCATTTTTTCTGGGAGTGTTTGTGATGCTGTTTCCATTGGAGATTGGCATGTAAGTAAGTGGGCAGAGTAGGGAAGACCCACCATCAGTGATAGAGGGTTCTGTCTTTGCACTCAAAGTTGCATCAGTAGTCCCCCAGCTTCTCAGATTTGTGTTTCAAATTGAGTTACACTACTTCTGGTTCTAAAGCCTTTGGTCTTGACTGAGCCATTCTACTGGCATCCCTGGTTTTCCAGGTTTCACATAGCTTATCATAGAATTTCTCAGCCTCTAAACACACATAAGGAAATTCCCATAATAAATACCTTCTTATCTGTCTATTTATCTATCATCTATCTATCAGTTCATCTCTGGAAAATCCTAATAAAGATGATGAAGAAAAACTTCCCAAACCCCTGATATTTAAGGTAGTATCTGAATGGCCAGAAGAAGTTGAGCAAAGACCAGGGGAAAGCATTCCAGACAAAATACATAAGTGGAATAAAGGCCATATATCAGGCACCAAACTGGAATATTTGAGGAACAGAAAGAAGACCAGTGTATCAAAAGCATAGTGTACCAAAGCACAGGGAATAAACAAGATGCACAAGTGTACATATTACAAAGTAGAAATGTTCATAACAGAAAAATAAAAATAAGGTGCTACACAAAACTAGTGGAGATAGAAAATCTGGCATCAATTTCAAGTCATTGGGCACTTTTGTGAGCCATCACTGAACTGGCCTTGGGGAACTTTAGGGACAGCACTGTATGGAAGGGAGAATTCTTACCAATGGAAGAATTATATACTTCCTAGCAGACTGTACTGTTTCCTCTGTTTAGAATCTCAATTATATCTCATAATTTCACTTCTGTTCACATGGAAAAGCATAGATAAAGGAGTAATGACATGATTCCAAGATAGAGGATAGCCAAGAGACACAGAAACCCTGAGCTCCATGATTTCAGAAAAATACTTCAGAGTCATGGTAGCAAAGATCGGGTAACTCTGATTTTTTTTAGCCAACTATATTATTGCCAACACATAGGGTATACATAACAACATTCAACATTCAACAACCCAATTCTTGAAATAATTTTTAATTGCACACAACAGTGAGGAAAGCTTAGCAAGGGGTGGGACCAGCACAGCTGCCAGTTCACTTGCTAGAAAGCCCTTTCTCTTTTTTTTCTTTCAGTTCCTTTCTCTGGACTGGGAAAAGCAAAGATGCCACTCAGAGAACTGCAGAATGAGTTGAGAAAACATCTGAGATGTCCTGGACCCCATATATTATGCATGGACACAGAATGTTGGCCTTCTGCCTACCTGTGCCTTGCCAGAGCTAACCCAATACCACCCAAGTGAATCTGCAACCACACCAGGTGAGTACAGAATATCACCTGCCCTGGAGGGAACCACACAGTCCAGCACAGCTGGTGGATAGATTGCACCCATCTGGAAAACTAGTGGCCATAAACAGAGGGCATAATTTTATTTCTTCCTTTTGTCTTATTGCTCTATCTAGGAATTCCAAGACTATGTTGAATAGGAGTGTAGAGAATGGGCACCTTTGTCTCATTCCTGACTTTTGGGGAAATACATATGAAAAAACAGAAGAATCCTTAAGCAAAAGACTCAAGAGTTGTGAAAGGAACATGCAAGAACTCTTTGACTCCATTCAAAGACCAAACCTGCAAATCATGAGTACTGAAGAAGAAGAGGGTCAAGCCAAGGGAATACATAATATATTCAAACAATAATAGCAGAAAATTTCCTAAATCTTGAGAAAGAGATGCCCATTCAAGTACTGGAAACCTTGGGAACACCAAGTGGACATGACCAAAATAGAACCTCTCCACTGCATATTATAGTTAAAACAATCTATCACAGAGAACAAGGAAACAAAATTGAAAGCTATAAGAGAGAAAAATCAAATAAAATATAAGGGTAAACCTATCAAAATAATGGTAAATTTCTCAACAGAAACCTTAAAAGCAAAAGTGACAGGGAGTGTGGTATTTTGAGCACACAAAGAAATCAACTTCAGCCCTAGGATACTCTACCCAGTAAAGCTTTCATTTAAAATTGAAAGAGGAATAAAAACCTTCCATAATAAACAGAAACTAAATAATATATGACACTAAACCACCACTACATAGTATCCTGAAAGGAATTTTACACACAGAAGATGAAAACAAACATAGCCAAGAAAGGATGGGAATTGTTAAATCTCAAGAGAGAGATAAGTAATCAGAGAATAGCATAGAATCAGTTTTACACACAAAAACCCTTACACTACAAAAACAACTAAATTTCAGGAATTACCACATGCCTCACAATATGAACACTAAACGTTAATGCACTCAAATCTCCCAAAAAAAGTTTGGTAAACTAGTTTAAAAAACAGCAATCTGTTGTTTACAAGAAACCCACCTTATTAACAGAAACAAATACTGTCTTAGGGTGAAAGAATGCAAGAAAATTTATCAAGCTAATGGAACCCAAAACCAGGCAGGAGTAGCAACATTTACATTAGATAAAGTGGACTTCAAACATAAATTAGTCAGAAAAAACAAAGAGGGTCACTTCATACTATAAAATGAGCAGTAATACATCAAGAAGAAATAACAGTTATCAACTTATATGCACCCAATGTTGATGCACCCAACTTCACTAAACATATACTAATGGACTTAAAATCACAGATAGACCCTAACACGGCAGTAGTGGGAGACTTTAATACTCTTCTATTTCCAGTAGATAGGTCAACCAGATAAAAAAAATCATCAAACACATTCTAGAATTGAATGACACCATAAATCTAATGGACCTGACATACAGAGTATTCCATCCTGCAACAGCACAATATACATTCTTCTCAGCAGTCCATAGAACTTTCTCCAAAATAATCCATATCTTAGGACACAAAGCAAGTCTCAACAAATATAAAAAAAATGAAATAACCCCCAGCATAATGTGTGATTACAACACAATGAAACTAAAACTCAACAATAAAAGAAGCAGCAAAACATACATGAACACCTGCAGACTGAGCTACACATTTCTAAATGATGAGTGGGTTATAGAAGAAATACAACACAAAATAAAAAAGTTTCTGGATTTAATGAAAATAAAATTCAACCTATCAGAACCTATGGGACTCAGCAAAGTCAGTACTAAGGGGGAAAGTTTACAGCCATGAGTGCATATATTAAAAACACAGAAAGATCTCAAATAAATAACCTAAATAACCTAAATAACCTAACACTCCATGTCAAACTCCTGTAGAAAGCTAAACCCAAAACAAGCAGAAGGAGAGAAAGGATAAAAATAAGGGCAAAAATCAACAACATAGAGACCAAAAAAAAAAAACCAAAGAATCAATGAAAGAAAAATGTGGTTCTTTGAAAAAAGAAATGAAATTTACTAGCCCCTGGCAAATCTGACTAAAATGAGAAGGGAAAAGGCCCAAATTAATAAAATCAGAAACAAAAAAGGGGAAATAACAACAAACAACAAGGAAATCTAGGGAATCACTAGGGACTATTTTGAAAACCCATATTCAAATAAGTTGGAAAATCTAGAAGAAATGAAAAAATTTCTAGATACATATAACCATACACAATTGAACTAAAGAGGCTATTAATCACCTAAATAGATCTATAACATGCAATGAAATTGAAGCAGCAATAAAAAATCTCCCAAAAAGAAAAGTCCAGGACCTGATGGATTCTCCACTGAATTCTACCAGATATTCATAGAACTAATACCAACACTCTTAAACTTCCCCACAAAATAGAAAGAGAAGAAGCACTGCCAAACTCATTCTATAAACCCAGTATTATATTCATATCAAAACTGGACAAGGACACACAAAAAAACAGAGAATTATGGGGCAATCTCTTTCTTTTTCAGCACCAGGTCTTGAACTTAGGGCCTACTCCACCAGTCCTTTTGCATGTGTTAGATACTTTTGAGATGGGGTCTCACAAACTATTTGCCCATGCTGGCTTCAAACCACAGTCCCCCTGATCTCTGCCTGATGAGTACCTAGGATTATAGGCATGAGCCACCAGCATTGCACTGCAGGCCAATCTCTTTGATGAACATAGATGCAAAAATCCTCAATAAAATAATGGCAAACTGAATTCAACAGCATATAAAAAAGATCATATACCATGACCAAGTGGGCTTCATCCCAGGGATATGGGGATGATTCAACATATGCAAATCATTACATGTATTACAACACATTAACAGAAGCAAAGACAAAAACCACTTGATCATCTCAATAGATGCAGAAAAAATCTTTTATAAAATTCAACACCCTTTCATGATAAAAGCTCTGATGAAACTAGGAATAGAAGGAAAGTACCTCAACATAATAAAGGCTATTTTTGACAAACCTATAGATAATATACTTAGTGGGGAAAAACTGAACCCATTTCCCCCAAAGTCAGGAATGAGACAAGTGTGCCCACTCTCTCCACACTTATTTCAGCATAGTCTTGGAATTCCCAGCCAGAGCAATAAGACAGGAAGAAGAAATAAAAGGAACACAAACAGGTAAGGAAGAAGTCACAAATGAGATGATCGTACAACTAAAAGACCTAAAAAACTCCATCAAAAAACAAGACACCACAAACAGCTTCAGCAAAGTAGCAGGATGCAAAATCAATTTACAAAATCCAGTAGCCTTTCTATACACCAACAATGCACAGACTGAGAAAGAATATAAGAAAACATTCCATTTACAATAGCCACAAAAATAATAAAATACCTAGGATTTAAATACAAAGGATTTAAATGACCTCTACAAGGAAAACTATAAACCACTGAAGAACAAAATTGAAGAAGACTACAGAACATGAAAAGATATCCCATGCTCATGGATTGGTAGAATCAACTTAGTGAAAATGGCTATACCACCAAAAGCAATCTACCTATTCTATATAATTCCCATCAAAAACCCAATGAAATACATCACAGAGATGGAAAACTCAACCATAAAGTTTATTTGGAAGCACAAAAGACTGTAAATCACCAAGATAATATTGACCAAAAAAGAGCAACTTTAGAGGTATCACAATACCCAACTTCAAACCACACTACAGAGCCATAGCAATAAAAACAGCACGGTACTGGCACAAAAATAGATATGAAGACCAGTGAAACAGAATAGAAGACTCATATATGAATCCATGTAGACATGCCCACCTAATTTTTTACAAAGGTGCCAAAACATACAATGGAGAAAAGATAGCCTCTTCAACAAATGTTGCTAGGAAAACTGGATATCTGCCTGCAAAAAAGTGAAATTAGAACCACGTTTGTCACCCTGTACAAGTATCAACTCAAAGTGGATTAAGAACCTTAATATAACACCTTAAACCTTGAAACTAGTACAAGAAAGACCAGATAATACACTGGAAGCAATAGGCATAGGCAATGACTTCCTCAGCAGAGCTCAATTGACTCGGTAACTAAGAGAAAGGATTGACCAATGGAGCTACATGAAATTAAAAAGCTTCTGCACAACAAAATAAATTGTTTCTAAACTGAAAAGGCCACTCACAGAATGGGAAAAAAATCTTTGCCCACTGTATATCAGACAGGGGATTGATAACCAAAATATACAAGGAGCTCAAAAAAACTGCACTCCCCAAAAATCAATGACCCAATGCAAAAATGGGCAAATGAACTGAACAGAGCATTTTCAAAGGAAGAAGTTCAAATGGCTAAAAAACACATGAAAAAATGCCCACCATCCCTGGTATAAAAGAAATGCAAATCAAAACCACATTAAGATTCTACCACACAGAAAAAGGAACCCTCATACACCACTGGTGGGAATGTAAGCTAGTACAAACACTATGGAAAACAGTATGGAGGCTCCTTAAAAAAATAATAATAGATCTGCAAATGATTCAGCAATATCACTCCTAGGAATATACCCAAAGGAATGTGAGTCAGCTTACAACAAGGACAAGGACACCTGCACACCCATGTTTCTTGCAGCACTATTCACAATAGCTAAGCTATGAAAACAGCCAAGATGCCCCACTACAGACAAATGGATTAAGAAAATGTGGCATTTATACACAATGGAATTTTACTCAGCCACGAAGAATGAAATCTTGTCATTTGCAGGTAAATGGATGTAACTGGAAAACATCATCTTAAGTGAAGTTAGCTAGGCTCAGAAGGCCAAAAGCTACATATTCTCTTTTATACATGGAATATAGACCTAATAGAAATGCAGCAATATTATAAAGCAATGGTCACACTAAGGGGAGGTCATGCATGGGAGAGGCAGGGTAAAAAACGAGACTAACAGCTTGAATATGGCTGATATACTCTCTATAGAAGAATGAATATAAAAATTTTACACTGGCTGAAACCACCTTAAGAAAGGGTCTCAGGCGGAATGTTGATAATTAGAGGAGATAAACCAATTGTGGTTATTACACATATATGCATTGAAATATCACAAGGAAACTCCCTATATAGCTATCTTTATCTCAAACTAGCAAAAATCTCATGTTTTTCTTTTTATTTTTTTTCTGAAAATCAGAGAACAGGAGGGCAGAACAGGTCCTGCAGAGAGGGGAAGGTTGACATCAGTGAAGAGGGGAGGTGATGAAGAAAGAGGGTAGTAGAGTGAATATGGTATAAAAAAATATACACATGCATGTAAATTCAAAAATGATAACAGTTGAAACTGTTCCATAAATTGAGGGAGGGGGATAAAAAGAAGCAATAGAAGGAGTGAATTCAAGTATGATATAGGTGATACATTGTAGGACCCTTTGTAAATGCCAAAATGTATGCTCATTCATCACAACAATAAAGTAAAAAAATAAAATAAAATAAAAACACAGACCCCAACACAGTGGTGGCTGGAAACTTCAGTACCCCTCTATTACCAATACATAGGCCATCCAGACAAAAATAAAAATCAACAACAACAAAAACAAAGAAATCCTAGAAGTAAATGACACCATAGATCTAATGGACCTGACAGATGTCTACAGAGTATTCCATCCTGCAGCAGCACAATATACATTCTTAACAATCCCTGGAACTTTCTCCAAGATACACCATAGTTTAGGTCACAAAGCAAGTCTTGACAAATATAAGAAAATTGAAATAACCCCCTGCATACTGACTGCAACACAATAAAACTAGAATTCAACAATGAAAGAAACATCAGAAAATACTCAAACACCTGGACACTGAACAACACATTGCTCTATGATGATTGGGTCATTGAAAAAATAAGGGAAGAAATCAAACAGTGCCTGGAATGAATGCACAACCTATCAGAACTATTGAGTTACAGCAAAGGCAGTCCTAAGGGGGAAAGTTCATAGCCATGAATACATGTATTAAAAACACAGAAAGGTCTCAAATAATTGACCTAATGCCACACCTCAAACTCCTAGAAAAACAAGAATAAGTTAAACCCAAAATTAGCAGGAGGGAAATAATAAGAATAAGAGCTGAAGTCAACAAAATGGAGACCAAAAAAAAAAAAAAAAAAAAGTACAAAGAATCAATGAAACAAAAACCTGGTTCTTACAACAAACCTCTGGCTAATCTGACTAAAATGAGGAGGGAAAAGACCCAAATTAATAAATTAGAAATGAAAAGGGGGTGATAACAACAAACACCATGGAAATCCAGGAAATCATCAAGGAGTACTTTGAAAACCTAAATTCTGATAAATTGGAAAACATTGAAGAAATGGAAAGATTTCTAGACACATATGACTATCCAAAACTGAACCAAGAAGATATTAATCACCTAAACAGACAAAATACACAATGAAATCGAAGTAGCTACACCGAGTCTCCCCAGAAAAGAAAAGTCCAGAACCTGACAGATTCACTGCTGATTTCTACCAGGCCTTTAAAGAAAAACAAATACCAACACTCCTCAAATGTTTCCATGAAATGGAAATGGAAGGAACACTGTCAACCTTATTCTATGAAGCCAGTATCACACTCATCCCTAAACCTGACAATGACACAACAAAAAAAGAGAATTATAGGCCAATCTCTCTAATGAACATAAATGCAAAATTCCTCAAAAAAATATTGGAAAATCCTACACCAAGATCAACTTGGCTTCATCCCAGAGATGCAGGGATGGCTCAACATATGCAAATCATTAAATGTAAAATCATTAACAGAAAAAAAAATAAAAACAATGTGATCATCTCAATAGATGTAGAAAAAGACTTGATAAAATTCAACATACTTTCATGACAAAAGCTCTGATGAAACTCAGAATAGAAGGATGTACCTCAACATAATAAAATATATATATGACTAGCCTATAGCCCACATCATACTAAATGGGGAAAACTGAAAACATCCCCTCTAAATAGAGTCAGGAATGAGACAAGCATGTCTACTCTCTTATTGTACTGTGTGCAACATGGTCTTGGAATTCCTAGCCAGAGCAATAAGACAGGAAGAAGAAATATAAGGAATACAAAGTGGAAAGGAAGTTGTCAAACTATCCTTACTTGCAGATGACATGATCTTATACCTAAGGGATCCAAAAAACTATACCAAAAACTCCTAGAAACCATAAACAGTTTCAGCAAAGTTGCAGGATACAAAATCAATTCAAAAATCAGTAACCTTTTTGTATACCAACAATGAACAGATTGAGAAAAAGTATAGGAAAATCTTTACAATATCTTCAAAAAACATAAAATACCTAGGAACAAACCTAACAAAGGATGTGGAAGATCTCTACAAGGAAAACTATGATCTATTGAAGAAAGAAATTGAAGAAGACTACAGATGATGGAAAGATGCCCATGCTTATGGATTGAGAGACTCAACACAGTGAAAATGGTTTTATTACCAAAAGCAATGTACATGTTCAATAAGATTCTTATCAAAATTCCAATGACATTCATCACAGAGACTGAAAAATCAACACTAAAAATTCATTTGGAAGCACAAAAGACTGCTAATAACACAGCCAATGCTGAGCAAAAGAGTAACAATGGAGGTATCGCATTCAAACTATACTACAGAGCCATAGCAATAAAAACAGCATGGTACTGGCACAAAAACAGACATGAAGACCAGGAGAATAGAAAAGAAGACCCATATATGAATCCATGCACTTTTGCCAACCTATTTTTGACAAAGTTACCAAAAGCATACACTAGAGAAAAGACAGCCTCTTTAACAAATGCTGCTGGGAAAAATGGATATCTGAATGCAAAAAACTGAAACTAGATCCATGCTTGTCACCCTGTACAAGTATCAACTCAAAGTGGATTAAGGTCCTTAAGATCAGACCCAAAACAATGAAACTAGTGCAAGAAAAAGCAGGAATACACTAGAATTAAAGTCATAGGCAATGACGTCCTCAATAGAACTCTAATGGCTCATCAACTAAAGAAATGATTGACATATGGGACTACATGAAATTAAAAAGCTTCTGCGCAACAAAAGAAATGGTCTCTAAATTGAAGAGGTTGCACACAGAATACCAGCTATACATCAGACAAGGGACTGATAACCACAATCTACAGGGAGCTCAAAAAACTAAACTCCCCAAAATTCAATGACCCAATAAACAAATGGACAAAAGAACTGAACATAGTCATTTCAAAGGAAGAAATTCAAATGTCTTAAAAACACAGAAAGAAATGCTCAACATCCCTGGCCATAAAGGAAATGCAAATTAAAATCACATTAAGATTCCACCTCACTCCTTTTAGAATGGCTACCATCAAGAACACAAAGAACAAATGTTGGCAAGGATGTGGAACAAAATGAACCCTCATACACTGCTGGTGGGAATGTAAGTTAGTACAACCACTATGGAAAACAGTATGGAGGCTTCTTAAAAAACTAAAACTAGAACTGCCATATATTCCAGCAATTCTACTCTTAGGGATATACCCAAAGGAATGTGGGTTAGGTTACAACAAAGGCACCTGCACACCCATGTTTATTGCAGCACTATTCACAGTAACTAAAGTAAGAAAATAGCCAAGATGCCCCATTACTAATGAATGGATTTATAAAATGTGGTATTTATATACAATGGAATTTTATTCAGCCACAAAGAAGAATGAAATTTTGCCATTTGCAGATAAATGGATGGGATTGGAGAATATCATCTTATGTGAAGTTAGCCAGGTTCAGAAGGCCAAAGCTGCATGTTTTCTCTCACATGTGAAATATAGACCTAGCAATATTAGGTAAGTAAGTTAAGGTGAATGTGGTTGATGTACTCTCTATAGAAGAATGAGTATAGAATTTTCTAACTGGTTGAAACAACCACAAAAAGGGACTAAAGTAGAAAGAAGAAAAAGAGGAAATGGAACAAATCAAGCAATAATGCATATATACATGGAAGTACCACAAGGAAACTCCCTGAACCTTAAGCAAGCAAAAATGTCATTTCATTTTTCTTTCTTTTGAAAAATCAGAGAACAGGAAGGTAGAACAGTTCCTGTCTGGGTTGGGGGAGCTTTGATATCAGTGGGAAGGGAGAGGATGGTAGGGGAAGGGTGTAAGAGGTTGAATACAGTACAAAAAATGTGTACACATGAATGTAAATGGAAAAAAAAATATCTGTTGAAACTAATTCTCGAATGGGGGGAAAGGAGGATAAAGGAGAATGGTGGAAGGGGTGAATTCGGTGTGATATATTTAATACATTGTAAGAACCTTTGTAAATGCCATATTGCACCCCTACCCAGCACAATGAAATGAAAATAGAATAATAACATGCATGACATGAAGTAATTATCTATGCCTTTAAATATTCAATTAGAAAGTTAGCAACCAAAGCACACCAATATGCAAAGCAGATTCTAAGGTCCTATTTTCTTATTTTATTATTCTAAATTTAATGCCATCTGAGGGGAAGTCGTTGGTATCCCAGGGCCCCATACAGGGATTCCTGTTGTTTATACCCTGCAGGCTGCAGTATGAGCAGCCAGAACTCTCTATCAAAAATTCTTCTATTTAAAGAACAGAGCTGGGACCCTGCACAGCCCAAGGGGTGGGGATCCTGGCAGAGCGAGGATGGGGTTGGACTTGAATCACATGACAAGGGGAAAGAGGGCAAATTTCAAAACATGAAAGTGTTTGATGTCCCCACTCCAGAGGAACTAATACAGAAACCTTAAAGCAACAGAGGTCAGAATGAGAAGGGGATCAGGAACCGGTGTAAAAAATCAGTTAGAGATGAATCAACTTGGGTTATAACACATTTGTACATGGAAGCAATGCTAGGAATCTGTCTGTATAGCTATTCTTAACTCAACTAGTAAAAATGCTTTGTCTTCCTTATTATGCTTATGTCTTCTCTTCAACAAAATTAGAGATAAGGGCAGAAAAGGTTCTGCCTCGAAGCAAGGGGAGGAGGGGGGAGGAAGTTGGGGGAGGGGGGCAGGGGGGAAAAATGACACAAACAATGTACACATATGTGAATAAATGAATAATTAAAAAATAAATAAAAATTTAAAAATTTTTTTAAATCTTTTAGAGAAATGAAAGAAAGAAAAAGAAGAAAGAAAGAAAGAAAGAAAGGATTGCCAAGACAGGCCTTAAAGAATCTTTTTAACTACATGAATACAGATTTGATTTTTGGAGGGCTGATATATTTTTTGTTTATTTTACAAGAAGTTTATTTAGATTTTCATGATCATTTCCATCATTATTTTCTTGAATGTCCTACTTCATTCACTCTTGTGGGCAAGTGGCTCTCTGGGATTGCTCTGAAATGCTTGATTTCCACAGAGTTTCTAAGTTTGGGAGTCTAGCCACACTGTTGCCAAGGACCCCAGGATTCCTTAGCCCAGAAGGCTCATTGTCTTTGACCATGCAGCTCTCTCATTCTAGGTCTGTCCTTTGTCCATAAGCAATGCAATGTCTTCTTCTGTTTTGTTTAACTTTTGAGTTCACACTTTCTGCCTTATTGAACAGATTTTAAGTCCCTTGAAGTCAGAATATTTTGAGGCAATCAATAATTTTGGTTTGACTTATAATCAAAATCAGGGTATCTGAATATGTATTTCCTATTTTTAACCTAAAAATTGAGCCATAAGTAATGTCTGTACTTAATGTTTTGTCTTCATTGTTAAAAACTGGTGCCCACTCTTTACCTTAACAAGCAAATACAAACACACACACACACACACACACACACACACATTATACACACTGTACATAGAAAACAATTATAATATCCTGGTGGCAAACACTCAGCTAATTACTTTTCAAAAAATAATAAAAATGTAAACAGTTACTATTATTTGAGCCTCTACTATGTGCCAGGAATATGTGTTTTATATAATTTTAGAACTTATTATAATCATTAAAATGTGGCTTTATTAGTCCCATTTTATAAATGATGAGTCTTAGGTTTATCAATACTCATGTTCCCAACAGCTAATAAATAACACAGTCAGGTTTTACATCCAGGTCAAGATAGGTATAAAACTCCTTACTGAACCATCTGCATTATATTTGCCTTTCATCTTGTTGCTAGACATTGCATATGCTATGTTATCACTGAGCCATGAATCACCCATATTCCAGGCTCCTGTTGCTACAGTAAACAATGCCCACTATGCTTATCTGTCCATGCCTGCAGCCATCTGGCCTGCAGCCCACAGTCCCTGGTTGCTGGTTCCAGAAAACTATTATAGTTCCCAAACTCCTAAGAGAATCAGCAATAAAACAAATGAAAGAAGGAGAAGGAACTTTTAGTTCTACCAAGATAAGAGGTACCTATAAAATATGCAAACTTTTGCTCTGGGACTATCTCTCATAGATTCATTCATCTAAAAATGGCAGAAGGAAAGCAATGAATTGTAGCTGGAGGAGTTATTTTGAGTTATGTCAATTATTTTAAGTACCTCTAGATATGATTTATCAGAAATTCACTTTAACCAAACTTTGTTCAGATGGGTTGCAAGTTTCTCAGTCTGAATTAAACCTGTCAAAGTTTCCATAACTGCTACAGAAATCATAATGAAGGATTCTTAGTATACAAATTCTTGTTTTATATTTGCAGTGCATGTGACTGATATTTGGAAAAGGGCCTAGAAACCCTACAATTATAATCAAGTTTATAAATTCTGTTCTCACTTAATTATAAATCCTGATTACATTTTCTCTGCCAGATTCCTGCCTAATGTTCCCATTTGATAATGAGCTCCATAAACACTATCCAGTGCACATGATTTCATGTGATGTTTCCCCAGGTACCAATGTGCTCTGACTTGAAAAGATTACTCTGAGTCCATGCATCTGGAATTGAATTTCCTGAGTTCTGTCATTCTCTGGAGTGGTAGGATGGAGCCCACTAACTGGGTCACACAAATAGGAGAGGAGTTCATTCGATTTAGTAACAGCAAGAATGAATTACTATGCTCATTTTTGAAAGTTGGAATACTTCCAGAGTTTAAAAGATTTATATAAACCTACATGGACTATGAAAAATGTTAGATTGGCTGATAAAGAAATTGATAGAGATCTAGAACCATACATTACATACCAACCTCCTTTTAGAATAACATTAGTGAGAAGAAGAATACATACACTCTCTCCTACTGAAGATGAGCAAACATTGTATCTAATGATGATTTCTGATTTTTTGTAGAGTAGTATTCTTAGTGTTCTGGGGCCTTCCTCTGAAGTAAGCAAGCAGCCAGCAACAGTAAATTCTCTGTTAACAAACTCAGTCATTGCTATAAGGAAATCCATAAAATGTGCAGATAAAGTATAATATTGTAATATTCAAAATATACTTAATTAGCTACATTTTAGTCTGTGTTTCATTAAAAAAAAAGAAATCTTATTTTCAGATGCTTTCCTTGGTTCAGATTTCATCTCATTTCATTTCACAGTTCATTAAGAAAAAAGATCAGGGAAGACTATCACCAGGTTTAAAATTTAGAATTTTCTGACACTGTATAGATAAGCAAGAATTTCACTACTAATGTTTCCCCAGCCTCAAGGCCTCTTGAAGATGATGGAAGAGCATGTTATGACTCATCGGGATGAAATAATAGCTTTACTATTTCTCATTCTTATTTTTTGAAATGAACTGTTTTGTTTCTTTTCTGTATATACTTTCATGGACTTTTTTTTTTTTTCTTTTTGGTAGTACTGGGTCTTAAACTCAGGGCCTTGCACTTGCTAAACAGATACTCTACTGCTTGAGACAGGCAAGATAGAGTCTCACTTTTTGTCCAGGCTGGCCTGGACAACAGTCTTCCTATTTTAAACTTCCTGGCATTGTTGGAATAACAGGTGCATACCACCACACCCAGCTTTTTTTTCTGTTGGGATCTCACAGACTTTTTTTACCTTGGCTGGCCTAGAACCTTAATCCTGATCTCAGCTTCCCAAGTAGCTAGGATTATAGGCATGTACCACTGATGCCTGGCTCTTTATATACTTTTATTATTATAACATTTGCTTCTACACAACGTAGTACATTTATTTTTACCAATTTTTTATCAGTATAAGCAACAAGTTTAATCACATTCCAGTGATGATGAAAAACATTACAAGTTATTTTCACACATTAACAAGGAGATACAGAAAGGAAGAGAATCCAGAACAAATGAAAATCGGAAATGAGTCACTCTTGTCTTGGGGCCAATCAGCTGATTTTATTAATTAACAGATAGAGGTGAAGCACATCTTGCAACCTGTTTTTCTAAACCACTACAAGCTTCCACTTTTATCTAGTATTCCTTTAACAGCCATATTCGGCCTTTTGTAGCTTGTGACACAGAAATTAAGTGTTCTCTACAGCCTCTGGCCCCAAGAAAGGAAGGAATCATAAATAGAGAAGAGACAGGTTATTTAATGAAGAAAATGCCAAAACAATAATAATTTACCATTTTTAATCAAACTCTCCAAGTGTTTTCTTATTTAAACTACCTTGTGATTTGTTAGGGATGACTGAATGAATATACAATGATGTCAGTTAAGATTTACATGGTAAATTTATATTCAAACTAAGAGATGCTCTCAGCATCTGATTTATAAACCAAATTCAGAGTGATGCTTACAAAACAACAGTCATATTATCCAAAGTTTAATCTGAAAATATCTATTGCTATATGCCTCTAACTTCAAGGAAGTTTATATTATTTTTCAAGGTCACATTTTTAAAATACTGATAAATACAGGACTTTTTTGCTCTGTGAGAATATATTCTTCTATTTTATGAGTAGAGAATGAGACAAAAACATTTCTTGTGATTGTCCATGTTTATGTATCCTACCCACTAGGTATAGTGAATGTGGTAAAGGGTACAGAAGCATGAATATAGTGCAAATACTGTGTACACAATTATGTAAATGGAAAATGACAGCTGTTGAAAATACTCCAGGAATGGGAGTAAGAGTGGAAATGAAGGAGAGAGTGAATTCAACTATGATATATCTGATGTATGGTAAGAAATTTTGTAAATGCCACAATGTACCTCCACCCAGCACAACAATTATTTTAGAAAAAGGAATGAAATTGTCTCATCCTACCTTCCCTACTGATTCTATGTAAATAAAATGTAATAACAGACTAGAGAATTTTATGCTACTTTTATTCCAAAGATATGAGAAAGGAAGTTGTGCTTCAGATGTGGTAAATACCCATGTTCTAGAAACTTCTAGAAAATGTGATAATCAGATAAAATATATTTAGTTATACATGAATTTCAGATAAATGAATAATTTTAGTGTAAATATGTTTCAAATACTGCATGATATTTATTTATACTAAGAACATTTTTATATAGAACCCAAATTAACTGGAAGTTTTGGGGGGGTTCTAAATTTGGTAACCCTACTAAAAATCTTAATGAGGACTGTACTGCTATACCTTAGAGGACCTCATCCTGGTCACATTTTTCATTTGCACAAAACCTTACACTATATCATATGTATATATTTAGTGAGGTTTTGTCCTCTTCATCATAAGGAAATCAAAGTGATTTCTCTTTTAGGATGGCCTGGACTCAATTCCCAGCACCATACTTGCTTCCTCTGGGATTATTTGGTCCATTTATACACCGTTTCTCTTTTGCAATCTTATTTATAAAAGTTAGACTATTAACAACACTCCTCATAAGCATAGTGATGCAACTGAAATGTTATCCATGATATCCTTTACACAATACTGACAAGGACTAACAGACTTATTAAGGGGTATAAATTAAGAGGGAGAGCTCTGGAACAGGGAATCCTAGATCTGGAACCTAATTATGTCACTTCCTAGTCATGTTGCTTCAGACAAGTTATTTCAGCTTCCACTGCTTCAAGTTCTTTATTTGAAATTAAGATAATAAGAATAAATCCTTCATAAATTTGTTGTGGAATTAAAAGAATCATTGCACATAAAGCCCTGATAACAATTTCATGATGACAAATTCAAACAATAATACTTTTGATTTCAATAATTATTTGTTAATTAATGAATCAAATGCATAATTTGTAAGCTAACATTAACAAACCTGTGTTCACTGCATCCATATCTTAAATTATCATATAAATGTTTGCCTTTAATTTTTGATTTTGTGTTAAAAATCACTTCCTAAATTCTAGACTCTGTCAGGATTAGATGAAAATTTAGATCTGAATAATATGCATGCTTCCTAGAACATGTGAAATATAAATTTAGCATGACAATGTAGTTTTTTACTTGGCTTGACCTTAATCCAGTGCCCATTTTTAAACTGTCAGATCTTTATAAAGTTTTGCAGTTATAAATCTAATATTAACCTAGACCTATGGATTAGTTGGGCTAAAAGATGTTTCTACCTAAAAAAATAAGATATTGAGTTGAGGAAATTACTGGCAAAAGTAGTATACTAGCAGAAGCAGTTACATTTTTTCCATTAATATTCAGTATTAAACAATTTCTGGAATAAAACAAAATGCTTTAAGATAAAGTTGAATGAAAAGTTAGGAACTATGATAATATGATCTATTCTCTTTACCTCCCTAATATATTTCTATTATTAATAAGTAAAACAAATACTTGAAAAGATGATAACAGCAATATAATGGTAAGACAATTAGCAACATCTTTGAGGTCATATTAATCAATACACACTGGTTTATGTCATAGTAACACATAAAGCCCTAATCTGAAGTGGCTTAATCCAATAAAAGGTATACTACACACTCACCAGAAGGTCAGTTAAACTCCACATATCCTTCCAGGGTCCTGGAATATGAACGGCCACTTTGGTGTTTACTATGGCATAGAGTGGAAAACTTACACCTGTTCATAAAAGCTTGACTCAAAATTCACTTTCATCCCATCATGTTGGCTGGAAAGTCACATGATTATAACTGGAATAACACAGGAAACATAAGGATGCCTAGTGAACAGTAACAAAGTATCATCAAATATCACCATCACAGTTCTTCTGAAAGGCATGATGTTTCTGGTAACAAAAGCCTTGTTTTGCTTATAATATACCAATGATTAGTCTATCACCTCCACCCTTAGTTAGTCTTGAGATAAAAAGAGAACAAGCTGTGGTTCAAGGAATTTAATTTTTTTTAACCTGCTATAGTTGAACATGTCAGCCATGTTGATATTGAGTAATTGCCTATATATATTGTCTTTCCTCACAATTTGATTTCTTTTCATTATGAAAGCTCAAGCAATTTGCTGTTTCCTTTAGTGCAGATGTTCTCCATTTGATGTTATAAATGTGCTACTGAAAAGTTGTGCGTAAATCAGATTTTTATAAATCAAATCACATTTCCATTAACTTTATCTTTGCTTCTGCTTCACAGTAGCTCCGGACAATTTATCTTTAAATTAGTCTCAGTTTTACAGAGAAGAGTGACAGGGCAGAGGGTATTTCCCAGTAGGCTGGGATAAGAATAGACCTTCTATCATCAGGATATGCACTTTTTCTTCATATTGATGTTCATTTAGGGAAAAGATAGTCACTTTTTGAAAATAAAAGAAAAAATGAAATGGGAAGAACAGCAGAGAAACACGTATGGGATAAAGGAATTTACCTCAATTTTAAGAATATATCACCGAATAAATGTGACTTTTCTGAGTACAGTTGGTTTTTCTGTAATGGGAAATTCTAGTACAGAGCATGGAAACCTTTTTCTATATATTCAAGGCTGATTCAAATAAACTAGCAATGCTGTTTTATGGACTCACCCGAAAAAGAAAAATTCACAATGAAAGAAAAAGGAGGTATCAAAAAGGAAAAGTCAGCAAAGAATCTGATAATCTGTCCAGATGTGTGGTCCTGTATTAATTTTATTAAATAAATCCAAAAAAACTGAAATATTTTTGTGGAGAGGAGATAAAACAATACAATTTTCTTGACTTTTTTTCCTTTGCCTTTTCCCTAAAATGATTTGCTGCAGTCTCTGGTGACTTGGAGAAGAATCATTGGATCATTAAAGAGCTTTCTTTATATGCTATGTTATTCTGAGTGTTTTTTTCTTTAACTCAGCAATTCCATTGGTAAGTCATTGATGCACAACAATCACAAACTGATAGAATCTGAAGGTAGAGAAGGTCCTTAACAGGGTACTAATCCTCTTTTGTGTGTTCTAAGCCATAAAAGAGATGATATCTGAAAAATAAAAGACCCAGGGGTAACATAGAGTAGCAGTGACTTCATGAGAACAGCAAATTGCTAAGAAGCTACTGGATTCCCCTGGCAGAATTGGAAGAACTAATAAGGCTGAGATTTGCTCTTACTGTCACATTGTTGCTATATGTATTTTCCACATCTGTATTGATCATAGAATGTTATTATATAGCCCTCTCTCCAGTTATATGTGCATCAATTATGCTGTTTTGCCACAGAACAAATTACCATTTTATAAATGTTAAAAGTAGCAAAGATGCTTGAGAATGGTGATGCTCTGTCAGAACTAACACTCAGTTTTTAAAAGTTGGCACAAACATAAAATAAGAGGGGCTGGGATGTAGCTTAGTTGTAAAGGGCTTATCTATCATGCCCTGCATTCAATCCCAGTACCAAAAAAGAAAAGGCAAACAAAATCAAGGAAAAGTTTAAGAAACAGAGACATATTAACAAAGTAGGAAAAACTAATAATTAATTTACCAAGGATTAAATTGATTCATTAAGACTAGAGGTTGGAGAACAATTTGGGAAGTTAAATAGAGGTAAAAACTTGTCAAAGAATGAAGAATCCAGGATGTCATGGCCTCAGAAGCTTCCAAAGACATATGGGAGAGTGCTTTGAGAGCCCTGTATTAGTAATGTTTCTTAAAGATATAAAATCAATATACATTGCACAGGAACATAAATGCAGACTATAAATGCATATTAAATACATGCAAAGATTGTCTTTGAGGAAAGAAAAAGAGTGGGTCATGGAAGAAGAAAAGCAACCTAATCTTTCACTCAGTCAGAAAGGGTCCTCTCTCTGAGCCCTATAATAGTAGCAGAACTCAGAAGTCCTCATGGCTTCTGATGGCTGAACTGAGCAGATATGTTGAGCCATTTATTGGTTACTATCCTACATAAGGTAGGTCGACAGAGAATTTTGTTGAAGAGAAGACATAAGCATAATAAGGAAGACAAAAAATTTTTGCTAGTTGAGTTGAGGATAGCTATACAGAGAGATTCCTAGCATTGCTTCCATGTACAAATGTGTTACAAACCAAGTTGATCATCTCTAACTGATCTTTACACTGGTTCCTGATGTCCTTCTCCTGTTGACCTCTGTTGCTTTAAGGTTTCTGTATTAGTTCTTCTGGAGTGGAGACATCAAACACTTTCATGTTTTGGATTGTCTACCTATTCCAGTATCTCCCATATGTGCTCTCCCCTTGTCATGTGATCCAAGTCCAATCGCATTACCATACTCTCCACATATGGGGAGAACATATGATTTTCGGTCTTCTGAGCCTGGCTAACCTCACTCAGAATGATGTTCTCCAGTTCCATCCATTTACTTGAAAATGATAAGATTTCATTCCTCATGGCTGAGTAAAATTCCATTGTGTATAAATACCACATTTTATTGATTCATTCATCAGTAGTGGGGCATCTTGGCTGTTTCCATAACTTGGCTATTGTGAATAGTGCTGCAATAAACATGGGTGTGTAAGTGCCTCTGAAGTAACCTGTGTCACATTCCTTTGGTTATATACCCAGGAGCGAGATTGCTGGATCATATGGCAGATCTATGTTTAGATTTTTAAGAAGCCTCCATATTTTTTTCCAGAGTGGTTGCACTAGCTTGCATTCCCAGCAGCAGTGTACGAGGGTTCCTTTTTCCCCACATCCTTGCCAACACCTGTTGTCAGTGGTGCTTTTGATGATGGCTATTCTAACAGGGTTAAGGTGGACTCTTAGTGTGGTTTTGATTTGCATTTCCTGTATTGCTAGAGATGGTGAGCATTTTTTCATGTGTTTTTTGGCCATTTGAATTTCTTCTTCTCAGAAAGTTCTGTTTAGTTCAGTTGCCCATTTCTTGATTATGGTTCATTGATTTTAGGAGAGTTTAGTTTCTCAAGTTCCCTGTATATTCTGGCTACCAGTCCTTTGTCTGATGTATAGCTGGCAAATATTTTCCCCACTCTTGAGTGGTCTCTTCAGTTTAGAGACCACTTCTTTTGTTGTGCAGAAGATTTTTAATTTTATGAAGTCCCATTTGTCCATCCTTTCTCTTAGTTACTGAGCTGCTGGGGCTCTATTGAGGAAGTCCTTACCTTTACCTATTAATTCCAGAGTGTTTTCTGCTCCTTCCTATACTAATTTCAGAGTTTCAGGTCTGATATTAAGGACCTTGATCCATTTTGAGTTGATACTAGTACAGGGCGATAGACATGGATCTAGTTTCAGTTTCTTGCAGATAGATAACCACTTTTCCCAGCAACATTTGTTGAAGAAGCTGCCTTTTCTCCATCATATATTTTTGGCACCTTTGAGCCAACACTATGTCATGATAATAGCTCTAAGAAAACAAGGAATAGAAGAAATGTACCTCAACATTTTAAAGGCTATATATGGCAAACCTACAGCCAACATCATAATTAACGGTGAAAAACTGAAACCATCTTCTTCTAAAATCAGGAATGAGACAAGGGTGCCCTCTATCCCCACTTCTAGTCAACATAGTACTGGAATTTCTGGCCAGAGCAATTAGGGAAGAAGAAGAAATAAAAGGAATACAAATAGGTAAAGAAAATGTCAAAATATCCCTATTTGCAGATGATATGATCCTATATCTTAAAGACCCAAAAACTCTACTCAGAAACTCTTAGACACCATAAACAACTACAGCAAGGTGGCAAGACACAAAATCAACTTACAAAAATCATTAGCTTTTCTATACACCAACAACAAACAAACTGAGAAGGAATATATGGAAACAATTCTGTTTACAATAGCTTCAAAAAAAAAAATCAAATACCTAGGAGTAAACTTAACAAAGGATGTGAATGACCTCTACCAGGAGAATTACAAACCCCTGAAGAAAGAGATTGAGGAAGACTACAGATGATGGAACAATCTCCCGTGCTCATGGATTGGTAGAATCAACATAGTAAAAATGGCTATACTATGAAAAACAATCTACATGTTTAATGCAATTCCCATCAAAATCCCAATGACTTTCATCACAGAGACTGAAAAATCTACCCTAAAGTTCATTTTGAAACAAAAAAGACCACAAATAGCTAAGGCAATACTCAGCAAAAAGAACAATGCTGGAGGTATCACAGTATTATATTACAAAGAAATAACAATAAAAACTGCATGGTACTGGCACAAAAACAGACATGAAGACCAGTGGAACAGAATAGAGGACCTGAATATGAATCCACACAACTATACCCACCTCATTTTTAACAAAGGTGTCTCTTTGGGATTTTAATACAGGGATAAATATACATATTCCATCATTGTTTTAATTTGCATTTCTCTGGCTTTTAATGAGTTCAAGTACCTCTTCACATGTATATTAGGAATTTGTCTTTGTCCTATCAATTCCTGTAACTTTTACCCATTTTTCTGCTGTCCTTTGTTGTGGTAGTTTTTTGGTTCCTTTGAATTTCAAATCTGGCCACCTTATTTTTGACTTACAATCAGTTACATATTTATAGTTTTATACAATAATATAAAAGAATTATTAGAAAAGTTCAATTTAAAAGATACTCAAATCAAGATCCAAATATATTTTTATTATCAAAGTCAACAGATATAATATTACATTGCAATATATAACCAGAAGAAATAAAACACAAGGGAAAGAAAACTGACGCATTGATTGAAAGTGATTAAGTAGGTAAATAATGTAGAAGATCACTACCACACTCAGAAAATTTTGCTCTTCATAGTTGTACCTATAGAAAAAATAATATGTGAAACAGTGATTCCCCATTGTAAATGCCTACATGCACAATTTAGGTGAACACTTTGCACATCAACATTTACAGTTTCAAATTGGATGAATGAGCTTCATTCTCAAATATTTATCTAACCCAAGTTGAACTAACAGCAGTGCTATTGTAAGGGATAATGTATTTCCAAATGATTTTTCTACTCATGATTGAGAAACCACCATCACAGATGTGTGTTGATGAAAATATTTAGAAGAGATTTCAATATAATACTGAAGACTCAGGAAATTCATTTTTAACTTTTACTCAAAATATAGCCAAGTGTCATATTTACTAAATTCATCACCAGCCCTTACATGTATCTAGTTACAGCAATTTCTCTTGTGAAGTTATGGTTTAATTTAAATTATATTTTAGTGAAATAATTGGATTTCAGATTCATAATTTTATATGTAGCTATTCTTTTGATGAAAAATGAAATCAAATTGTATGAAATTTAAGATTCTCAAATATGTACATTTTAATAGATGTGCAATATGAAGATCATTATCTACACCAGAGAAAGTTTATTCTAGATTGCATTCTTCTAAACTTGTAAATTTCCAAGTTTTGCTTTTTAATCTGATCTAATACTAAAAAAAATAAGTAGTTGCCTTCCTTCCTTGCATGAAAGTATCAGGATCATTAAAATTACTAAATACATACAACAAATAATATAAAGTTGAGACCTCACTGCTTTCTAACATTGCAAAATCACTGAATTTATGGCATGGTTATACTCTCTTGAATTAATTTTTCCACCTGATATCCCTCATACCTTAACATGTGATAACAGTTGACTATAGTTAACTTTCATATTATCACATACTTAATGCATTTTCACCATATTGGTACGCACACTAATTTAGTTCTGCTGATTATTTTTCATAGCAAGATTCTTCACTAAGGAAGCATAGGGAGAGATTACAAGATGGCAGCTAGAGGGAGGAAACAGAAAGCGTGCCTCCTATATTGAAATCTTAGAGAGATGCTGGAGACACACCTTGCAGGCAAAACCACGGAAAAGAGGCAAAATTTTGACCCCTCCACACCTCCAGCTGGTGCAGAGCATCTCCACTTCACGTTAAATGGAGAAATCAGGAGGGCCCCCAGGCCGCCAGTCGCCCATGCCCAGATGGCTTGAGAAGACGTGGACAAGGCCTGTTCAGCTTACTGTTGATTAGTACACTAACACTCCCTGTTTATACCTTTGAAACTTTGTTTGGTTCCTTGTTTTGTTTTTTCCTACCTGTCTGTTTGCTTTTCCCTTTTCTTTAACTTCTTGCTTTCCATCTCAGCTCACCCTTCCATTCTAAATATTACCATTGTTATTATTACAAGATAGAAAATACTTAATTGCACACAGTACAGGTACAGTAACAACACCAAAGACAATGACAGGAAGACAGAAAAAACAGGGAAACCAGTTTCCCCACAGCAAAAACTCAGTACAGGAACCAGAGGGAAATGAAGAAAACAGATACTCAGATCCAGACTTCAACAAAATGAAGATAAACTATGCCAAAGGACCCAATGAAGCCCACAAGAATAATTTAAAAGAAGACATACTACAGGTACTCAATGAGAATTTTATAGAGATGATACTGGACATGGTCAACCAAAATGTACAGGAGACACTCAAGAAATTCCAAGACAACAAAAATAGAGAATTTGAGAAAGCAAAAGAAGAAATAAAGGAAACCATAGAAGCACTGTATAAACACCAAAGTGAAACAGAGAACACAATCAATAAACAGATAAATGAACTCAGGACAAAAATAGACAACATTAAAGAGGAAACCACCCACAATATGGAAAACCTCAGGAAAAAGAACAAAACAGAACTGCAAAACAAAACGGAAGGCCAATCCAGCAGAATAGAACAAACAGAAGACAGAATCTCAGAACTTGAAGATGAAATGGTAATTAAAGGAAAAACCGAAGAACTATTAATTAAACAACTCAAGACCTGTGAAAAGAAAATGCAAGAACTCACTGACTCCATCAAAAGACCAAACTTGAGAATCATGGGCATCAAAGAAGGAGAAGAGGTGCAAGCGAAGGGAATGCGTAATATATTCAACAAAATAATAACGGAAAATTTCCCAAATCTAGAGAAAGATATTCCCATATAGATGCAAGAGGCCTCCAGGACACCAAACAGACCAGATCAAAATAGAACTACCCCACAACATATCATCATTAAAACAACAAGTTCAGAAACTAGGGAAAGAATATTGAAGGCTGTAAGAGAGAAAAAACAAGTAACATACAAAGGTAAACCCATCAAAATCACAGCAGACTTCTCAACAGAAACATTAAAAGCAAGAAGAGCATGCAGTGAGATCTTCCGGGAACCGAATGAAAATAACTTCAACCCTAGGATACTCTACCCAGCAAAACTATCATTCAAAATAGATGGAGCAATAAAAGTCTTCCATGATAAGCAGAAACTAAAACAATATGTGACCACAAAGACACCACTACAAAAGATTCTTCAAGGGATTCTGCACACAGAAAGTAAAACTCAACTTAACCATGAAAAGACAGGCAGAACCAAACCACAGGAAAAGAAATAGCAAGTAAGTAGAGAGTAACCTCAACTTAGGTACACACAATCAAACCTTCAAACAACTAAGACAATTAAATGACAAGAATCACCACATACCTATCAGTACTAACACTTGATGTTAACGGTCTTAATTCACCCAACAAAAGGCACCACTTGATGAAATGGATTAAAAAGGAAGATCCAACAATTTGTTGCTTACAGGCACCCATCTCACTGACAGAAATAAGCATAGGCTTAGGATGAAAGGCTGGAAGAAGATTTACCAAGCCAATGTCCCCCAGAAACAAGCAGGAGTAGCAATACTTGTCTCTGACAAAGTAGACTTCAAATCTACATTGATCAAATGAGATAAAGAAGGACATTCCATACTAATAAAAGGGGAAATAGACCAAAAGGAAATAATAATCATCAATATGAATGCACCCAATGTCAGTGCACCCAATTTCATCAAACACACCCTGAAAGACATAAAAGCATATATTAACGCCAATACAGTGGTTGTGAGAGACTTTAACAACTCATTATCATCAATAGACAGGTCATCCAAACAAAAAATCAATAAAGAAATCCAAGATCTAAAATATACAAAAGATCAAATGGACCTAGTTGATGTCTACAGAACATTTCATCCAACTTCTACACAATATCATTCTTCTCAGCAACCCATGGAACCTTCTCCAAAATAGATCATATCCTAGGGCACAAAGCAAGGCTCAGCAAATATAAGAAAATAGAAATTATACCGTGCATACTATCTGATCACAATGCAGTAAAAGTAGAACTCAACAACAAAAGTAAAGACAAAAAACAAGCAAACAGCTGGAAACTAAATAACTCACTACTTAATGAAGAATGGATCATCACTGAAATAAAAGAGGAAATTAAAAAGTTCCTGGAAGTCAATGAAAATGAAAACACAACCTACCAGAACCTGTGGGACACAGCAAAGGCAGTCCTGAGAGGAAAGTTTATAGCCATGAGGGCATATATTAAAAAGACTGAAAGATCTCAAATCAATGACCTAATGATACATCTCAAACTCCTAGAAAAGCAAGAACAAGCAAATCCCAAAACAAATAGAAGGAGAAAAATAATAAAAATAAGAGCTGAAATCAATGAAATAGAAACCAAAAAAACCATAGAAAGAATTAATGAAACAAAAAGTTGGTTCTTTGAAAAAATAAAGAAAATCGATAGACCCCTTGCAAACCTGACTAAAATGAGGAGAAAAAACCCAAATTAGTAGAATCAGGAATGCAAAAGGGGAGATAACAACAAACACCATGGAAGTCCAGGAAATCATCAGAGACTACTTCGAGAAACTATATTCAAATAAATTTGAAAATCTTAAAGAAATGGACAGATTTCTAGATACATATGATCATCCAAAACTGAACCAAGAAGAAATTAATCACCTGAATAGATCTAGAACACAAAATGAAATTGAAGCAGCAATCAAGAGTCTCCACAAAAGGAAAGTCCAGGATCTAATGGATTCTCTGCTGAATTCTATCAGACCTTTAAAGAAGAACTGATATCAACCCTCCTTAAACTGCTCCATGCAATAGAAAGGGAAAGAAAACTGCCAAATACATTTTATGAAGCCAGTATTACACTTATCCCAAAACCAGGCAAAGACACCTCCAAAAAAGGAGAACTATAGGCCAATCTCCTTAATGAACATTGATGCAAAAATCCTCATCAAAATAATGGCAAATAGAATTCAACAACACATCAAAAAGATTATTCACCATGACCAAGTAGGCTTCATCCCAGGAATGCAGGGGTGCTTCAACATACAAAAATCAATAAACGTAATAAACCACATTAACAGAAGCAAAGACAAAAACCACTTGACCATCTCAATAGATGCAGAAAAAGCCTTTGATAAGATCCAACACCATTTCATGATAAAAGCTCTAAGAAAACTAGGAATAGAAGGAAAGTACCTCATCATTATAAAAGCTATATATGACAAACCTACAGCCAGCATTATACTTAATGGAGGAAAACTGAAACCATTCCCTCTAAAATCAGGAACTAGACAAAGATGCCCACTATCTCCACTCCTACTCAACACAGTACTGGAATTCCTAGCCAGAACAATTAGGCAAGAAGAAGGAATAAAAGGTATATGAATAGGTAAAGAAACTGTCAAAATATCACTATTTGCAGATGATATGATCCTATACCTTAAAGACCCAAAAAACTCTACTCAGAAGCTTCTAGACATCATCAATAGCTATAGCAAGGTAGCAGGATATAAAATCAACATAGAAAAATCATTAGCATTTCTATACACTAACAATGAACAAACTGAAAAAGAATGTATGAAAACAATTCCATTTACAATAGCCTCAAAAAAACATCAACTACCAAGGTGTAAACCTAACAAAAGATGTGAAAGACCTCTACAAGGAAAACTATACACTTCTGAAGAAAGAGATTGAGGAAGACTATAGAAAATGGAGAGATCTCCCATGCTCATGGGTTGGTAGAATCAACATAGTAAAAATGTCTATACTCCCAAAAGTAATCTACATGTTTAATGCAATTCCCATCAAAATCCCAATGACATTCATTAAAGAGATTGAAAAATCTACCGTGAAATTTATATGGAAACACAAGAGGCCACGAATAGCCAAGGCAATACTCAGTCAAAAGAACAGTGCTTGAGGTATCACAATACCTGACTTCAAACTATATTACAAAGCAATAATGATAAAAACAGCATGGTACTGGCACAAAAACAGACATGAAGACCAGTGGAACAGAATAGAGGATCCAGATATGAAGCCACACAACTATAACCAACTTGTCTTTGACAAAGGCGCTAAAAATATATGATGGAGAAATAGCAGCCTCTTCAACAAAAACTGCTGGGAAAACTGGTTAGCAGTCTGCAAAAAACTGAAACTAGATCCATGTATATCACCCTACACCAATATTAACTCAAAATGGATCAAGGATCTTAATATTAGACCACAAACTCTAAAGTTCATACAGGAAAAAGTAGGAACTACTCTGGAGTTAGTAGGTATAAGTAAGAACTTTCTCAATGAAACCCCAGCAGCACAGCAACTAAGAGATAGCATAGATAAATGGGACCTCATAAAATTAAAAAGCTTCTGTTCATCAAAAGAAATGGTCTCTAAACTGAAGAGAACACCCACAGAGTGGGAGAAAATATTTGCCAGTTACACATCAGACAAAGGACTGATAACCGGAATATACAAGGAACTTAAAAAACTAAATTCTCCCAAAACTAATGAACCAATAAAGAAATGGGCAAGTGAACTAAACAGAAATTTCTTGAAGAAGAAATTCAAATGGCCAAAAAACACATGAAAAAATGCTCACCATCTCTAGCAATAAAGGAAATGCAAATTAAAACCACACTAAGATTCCACCTCACCCCTGTTAGAATAGCCGTCATTAACACCACCACCAACAACAGGTGTTGGTGAGGATGCGGGGGAAAAGGAACCTTCTTACACTGTTGGTGGGAATGTAAACTAGTACAACAACTCTGGGAAAAAATTTGGAGGCTACTTAAAAAGCTAAACATTGATCTACGATTTGATCCAGCAATACCACTCTTGGGGATATACCCAAAAGACTGTGACACAGGTTACTCCAGAGGCACCTGCACACCCATGTTTATTGTGGCACTATTCACAATAGCCAAGTTATGGAAACAGCCAAGATGCCCCACTACTGACAAATGGATTAAGAAAATGTGGTATCTATACACAATGAAATTTTATGCAGCCATGAAGAAGAACGAAATGTTATCATTCGCCAGTAAATGGATGGAATTGGAGAACATCATTCTGAGTGAGGTTAGCCTGGCCCAAAAGACCAAAAATCATATGTCCTCCCTCATATGCGGACATTAGATCAAGGGCAAACACAACAAGGGGATTGGACTTTGAGCACATGATAAAAGCGAGAGCACACAAGGGAGGGTGAGGATAGGTAAGACACCTAAAAAATTAGCTAGGATTTGTTGCCCTTAATGCAGAGAAACTAAAGCAGATACCTTAAAAGCAACTGAGGTTAATAGGAAAAGGGGACCAGCAACTAGAGAAAAGGTTAGATCAAAAAGAATTAACCTAGAAGGTAACACACACGCACAGGAATTCAATGTGAGTCAATGCCCTGTATAGCTATCCTTATCTCAACCAGCAAAAACCCTTGTTCCTCCCTATTATTGTTTATATTCTCTCTTCAACAAAATTAGAGATAAGGGCAAACTAGTTCTGCTGGGTATTGAGGGGGTGGGGAGAGAGGGAGGGGGCAGAGTGGATGGTAAGGGAGGGGTTGGGGGCAGGAGGGAGAAATGACTCAAGCCTTGTATGCACATATGAATAATAAAACAATAAAAATAAAATAAAATAAAATTTTAAATGAGATAATAGGAAAAAAAAGGAAGCATAGGTAGTTCTTAGAAAAGCACTAAATATTTCCACATGTTTTCTTGCCATTTCAGTTGTTCCATCAGAATATATTCCCCCATAAAACTTAGACTTCAAAAATATATTTATTGACATTGCAGTCTAACTACATTTTTGCAGTTCAAAGCTAATTGTGTGTATCAGCAATAAAGCAGAAAAAAGAATTATTTCATGTCACCATAATGTTATGTGAACATATAGTAAAAAAATTATTGTTAGCAATATCTGTGCACTGGTCAAGTTTCAATAAGTATATTTGATAGCTCTGTTTGTTCTATGAATTACTTTCTATATCATTAGCCAGGTCCTGAATATGTTGATCCATGGTGTCATTGGAAAATAGTACTTGAGCTATCTTCTTTGCTATGGATTCACCACGATTTGCAAGTAAATATCCCTCACTAAAGTTTCAGAACTGTTCATAGTATTTTAGTCTCCTAAACACAAAGAACTACTTTAGAAGAAGCCCAGTTCTATGGCTCATCTGTGATCATAGTGTCTCCCAAGGATGAATTGTAAATTGAAAGCTTAGTTTCCAGAGGTGTGTTATTAGAAAGCACTGTGACATCTTTAAAGGATGAAGCCTAGTGAGAGGTCCTTGAGTCAGTTAGGGCATGCTGCTGAAAGAGATTCTGGGGCCCCAGTCTCTCTCTTCTACTTAAATCAACCTGTGACCACTTGCCCCAACACATGCTCCTGCCATTGCTATCGGCCATCCACCATCTTCCACAGGTCCTTATCAAACTGAGCTGATGCAGTCACCATGCTTTTGAACTTTCAAAACTGTGAGCTAAGTAACTCTGTTGGGCACTTCCTTGTAGTGACAGAAAGCTGACTAGTACACCCACAAATCATCATTGTTTATATGTGACACATGAAAGGTTTGATTCTGTTGGCTTTGTAATTCAAAGCCTTTGCCTTCAAGGAATTCTTATTTTCAAATTATTACTTTATGTTTTATATGTAAATTTCCCTTCACTTCTGGAAGTTTCATTTCTTTGTTAGCTTGTATAACTTTGCAAACAATACTTAGTAATTTAGCACTCTGCCACCAAATGTAGTTATAAAACTAAATTCAATATAACATATCATATTTTCATGTAAAAGTAGTAGAAATAACTGTATGTTTGACTTCTTTTAAATTACTTCCTTTGTCATCATTTAATGTAATATTTTTATCAGTATTCGTGACAAAAACTATGTATATATAATTTATATATAAATGTTAAAATAAATAGTACAAGTTTTACTCTTTTAATTTACCTAATATTATTGAATTATAAATTTAAAATCAACTTGCTTAGTTGCTACTTCAAGAATGCCCATCTGCAAATATCAGCAGGTCATGATAGCCTGACCTAGTTTAATAGATTGGGGAAGATAGAAGATGACCTGGACTTCCTGTCTCTGGGGAAATACAGATTCCATCATATGCAGGGAATGTAAAGAACAGAAATCTCATAAAGGAGGCAAAAGAAGTGACATCGGGAAACTGTGGTTCCTGTGCAAGGTGAACAGTAGCTGCTACTGGCAACACAGAGCCCTGCAATAGCTGATTCTTAATCTGCAGAACATCTATTAGCCACTGAAGCAATTTCTGATTGTCATCTATTCTAAGAAGCAATAATTGCTACCATTGCTATTGTTATCTATAAAACTCAATCAACAAGTTGCCTGAGGATTGTACAGTCTCAGGTATACCTAAGCACATCCAGTAAACCAAATCCCAGGATATACACCTCAGGTCTCTATGATGGAGGATGCCTTCCATATACTAATGAAGTAATAGTGATATGGTATGGGAAGTCTCAGCACTTACACCCGGCTGGGAAGCAGGGAGAATGAGTGATGAAAAACAAATGTATTGTATTATATAATATCCCCCATAGCACACTCAACAAAGCAAGCCAAAGACTATTTTTGTCCTTATTTGTTTTTGACTCTACCTTTATCATTTCTTCTCACTATTTTCTACACTATAAACTTTATAATGATGGGCTTGGGTCCTATTTATCTTTGTATCTGTAGCACATGACAGATTACCTGATACACATTATATCTCTCATGAATATTTATTGAAAGAATGTGTATATGAAAAAGTTTAAGGGTGGGCAGATGGATAGGTTTAAAAACTGTAAAGCACTGGATAAAAAATGATTTTCCCTAAGATTCAGATAAAACTTGAGGCATAGATTTTGCTTACTACATTGAGCTACATAATCTTCAAACCACTGATAAATTTTATCATCACTGAAATTAAGACGCATTTACATACCTCACTGGTATATTGTAAAGAGTCAATAAGTTTACATATATGAAAATTCCTTAAGATACAAGGCAATATGTAAAATTAGGGATTGTTATTATTTCATTCCCATATCATTTTAATTTGAAGTCATTTTTCTTCACTTTAGCATGCATTAGTCAATTGGGACCATCTTAAAAATGCTTCCACACCATATACTAACAGAAAGGGCAGATCCAGAGCGTGATTAAAGAAAGCAGTAAAGCCATATGCACAAATAGACATGAGCTCATTTTTTAAAAAACCAAACTCTCAACCACATTTTGCAGAACATATACATAGCTTTGATCTCATTCAATATTATAATCATATAAATATATGTATTATTAGGTAAAGATGCTAAAGAAGTTTAGTTTTTCTAACATTTACATAAAGTTTATTATAATGTATCTGTGGATATCGCCTAAAGTAGGTAAGAAAATCACTTTGTATTTAGAAAATGTTCACTCAAGTGTGTTAAAAATGTTCACATTCTCACACCTTCAAACGCATGATGCTTTATTTTGAATTTATTTAAGAGATGTCTTTGTGTAAGTGACAAGTACAGTCTTAGAAAACACAGTGCTTAACAACCTACAGTGTACATTATGTTCTTCCAAGTCTTAACTCCTCCAGTTTTAGAAACTCAAACCTATGCTTATCTCCTCTTCTTTAAGAAGGAAGGAAGGAAGGAAGGAAGGGAGGGAGGGAAGAAGGGAGGGAAGAATGGAGGGAGGGAGGGAGGGAGGGAGGGAAGGAAGGAAGGAAGGAAAGAAGGAAGGAAGGAAGGAAGAAGGGAAAGGAAAAGAAAAAAGATCTCAATATTTCTAGAAGTCATTACTTTCCATCCTCAAGATGGTATTGAACTCCTTGTCTTCTTTCTACTCTCACAGTCTCAAGAACCATAAGGACAAGAGAACATCTTCAACAGGACCACTTCACAGTGTCACTCCTGCTCTGTGTGCCAAAATCACCTTGTTCTAGTACCACAAAGCACAGAACCAGGCACTCTGATATGGGGAGAGTCACTTCCCTCTTAACCTTCATATAACTTGTTTCCTAACTCTGTCAAAGTTTTCCCAAATGTGAAACTGTAGGAAAATCTTTCTCTAAATATTGAGTGTGAAAGTCATTATTTCTATTTCATTTTTCATTTCTACTTTTTCTAGGACTCAAAAAAAATACCATGGGAGCTGACCGGAAAACCAGATCCTCAAAATACTCTACTCCCCTTCAAATGTCCTCCTGAAGGGCACAAATTTCATGCTTTTTCTCCCCATCCACATACTCTTAGGCAAAATTTCCCTAGGTGGGGTTCTAGAACTGCCTGCCTCAGCTCTCCAGAGGTTTTTAAGAACAGGCAGACTTCTAGCTTCAACTCCAAGCTGCTGACTCAGAGTCTTTGTGTTGGACCTTTGGAATTTGGCTTCTAAGTAAGCATCTCAAGTAACTATTACACAGAACACATTTTATGATCCTTTAAAATTGTACAGTTAGCCCATTCTACCCAAGGGCTTCATTTTACTTGAAAACTCTGAGATTAAATGGGCAATTAATCTCTTCCAAAAATTTGAGACTTAGACACAATTATAGCAGTCTCCCTAAACCACTTAGTCCCAAAATGAGCTGACTAGAAAGGTGCTAGAAATTTGAAAAAGCCTTATTTTACATGTAGGAAAACATAATTTCATAAATATTGCTAACTCTGATGCTGTTGTTGTCATGTTGCTAAGAGTAGTAGAAATAAAAATCTTATTCTAAGATTTTTTCCTTTAAAATATAGCAATAGATATGCCCCTGTATTGAACTAAAAGTGTGTTTACTTCATTTCTTAAATTAAAACTACACCAGACAAAGCTAGCAGAACTAGTACCAAAGATTTAGCCAATAGAAGAAAAAAAAAAGCTAAAGTCAGAGAAAATATGGTATCTTCCATATGAGCGAGATGAAGATTTTAAAGCATAAATGAAAAGATAAACTCTTGGAGAACTGCTGTTCTGGGTCAGCAGAGAGGTGGTAGCATTGCCTCATATAGAACAGAACCTCCTACAGCTGCTCATGAATGGAATTTACAAAAATGAAGCTGATACTCTATAGGAAGGAACAAAAGGTCATATTGTAAAGTTTAAAGGATGCTTGGTAATCTTTGGCCTGATGTAGGATGGCATCCATAGCTGTTGAAGCTGTTGTGAGCTAGGGCACTTCATTGGATCTTTTGGCTGGGGAAAGGCAGCAATTCCAATATCTGGAAGACTTCACGATAAGAAAAAGAAAAAGGAAGAGGAAAACTAGAGAAATGTTTCTTTCTATGTTTCAATGCTAAGAACTGGGAGAAATCATTTTTATCAATGTTTATACAACACTGTACAAAAGAGAGAATGGAGTAGCTAATTAACATAATATCCTTATTACAAAAGAATGCCAACATACATGAAAATATTTTGTAATATTGAAAAAACTACATCCACAGGCTTTTTAATTGTACTTTATTTTGTGGTGACTTCTACCTTATTGTAGTGTCCCACAATAGAATGACACCCTGCCTGGATTCCTCAAAATAGCTACTCTTTTCAAATATAGCTTCTGGTTATTAAAGCTTTTCTTCAGGCACCTTATTACTTCAGATGCAGCTAGTATTTCTATGTACACTTTAAATACCAGGAAGTTGGCTAAGGAATTTTAAATAAATTATTTCCTGCAATATTCTAGGCAGTATGCATTGTTACATATCCCTTCATGTTCTGCTCAGTAATAAGTAATGCCATATATCGCAAAATAAGAAATAGTCATAATAGTTTGTAAGATCAATATTTTGAATTTGAAAAGTGAATCAGTTCCTTGAGATCTAATAACTCCCTAACAAACTAAAGAGTCTGCGCTGTAAGGAGTTGAACTTATAATACATCCACCCAAACCAGCCTGTCCTTTATATAGATAGCTTGACTACATCTACCTTTTATAGAATGTGTCAGTCAAAATAGAAGCCCAATTACTAGAGAATCTAAAGCTTATCCATGAAACATAAAACTTTCATCATTCTATAAAATAACTGTTTCTTTTCCAAACAATGTGGATCATGATTCCTTCAATTTTCCTTTAAGTGAGGAATCAGTACTTAGTTGTTCCCTGCACCCAACAGAGAAAAATCTTCAGACTGCCTCTTCTAGACACTGTCTTGAGAAGAAATAAGCAGAGGTGATGCACAATAGAAGGACATGATAGGATAACAGAAATAGAAATACTTTCTACACATTTCCAGCAGAGAAAGACAGCACATATTAGTAAAATAACTGTAAAAGATTTTTCAACTTCTTCAAATGAAAGAATGGCATAGAAAAAATGTACTTTAACAAAAAAATTAATAAATACCAGTACTAGATTTTTAAAATGGCAGATAAGAGCACTTAATAAAACGCATGTCAGGCAAAATCCAGGCCAGGATCATTTGAGATAAAATAGTCTTATTATCATACAACCTATAAAAGATTAATGAAACCTTTAATGCAAAGCATTAATGGAGCTAGCTGCATACTGACCTTACCTAGTCTTTTTTAGGACTTTGGCAGTTTTAAGTAGGAAGAATAGCTTTATTCAAGAAGGTTTCTTTTCCTTCTAAAATTTGTTCACATTGAAGGAAATGCAGATATATGGCCTTTTCCCTTAACACATAATGCAGTTATCATTCATATATAATTGTCCATAAAACTCCTTGAAAAGTCTATTAATCTCTTCAGTATCTATGAACTTAATACCATAATTGTTCTTAACTATAGCTATAGTGGAGGAACTGCTTGCCTGTTTTCTTGCTAATAACCCACTGGCTTTATGACTGAATTGAAATAAAGCCAGTTCTTCCAGCAATAAAGGTGAGGGTGACCCAGAAAAATTAGATAATTGCCTTCACAGACTATTGATCTTCTATTTGAGGTCTTTTAGGTCTGAATATTTTCTCTTTACTAGTAGAGCTTTGGGGTTTTCTTTTGTCACTAAGATTTACCAGAGTCTGAAGTATATTATGGGAAAAACAGAAGGCAAGATTGTATTAAAACATACTTGGGCTCGAAAGTTCCTTCAGTTTCCAACAAGATCACTGTCTCCATTATAAAACACAGAGTATAAAATTTATCAGTCGGTGACTTATTCATTCAACCAGTTATGTTGAAGCACTCTTCATTGTTGGACCTGTGGATTCAAAGTAAAACTAAGATGTATCTGTTCTGATAAACTCACAGTGTGGTGAAAAGACATACATATAGATACTTAAGTGTCAAAGAAACAATAGAGGTTGATGCAAGATATTATGAGACCAGAGTGAGAAAATCCCAGCCTCAGCCTGAAGGAAATAAAAAAGTGCAGATGCACAGGGTTTGATGTGTTTATTCTCAAGTTAAGATCCCTGTAGCAAAAAGTGAGAAGCATTTAGGGTCCTTGACTTATCCTCCCCATAATGTTTATACACTGTTCCAGCCAACACTGATCATTTTCTCAGTCTGTCTTCACAACCCAACTATTGGAATCACAGGGATTTAGAAATGGACCAAGAGGCCTCCTCCATTTGCATATCAGAATGAGAAAGCCTGCCACATTTCAGTGACTTGCCAAAGATCACAGATCCAAAAAAGCTAAATGATGGAAACACTTTGATTCTAGAATCTTATGATTTGGGGGCATCTCCATGTTATGATGTTAATTTCGATTCTATGCTAAGTAGTCCAGATCTTATCTATATTGAAATGTTTTTTATTGAATTTGTGTTGCAAACACAACTTTCCTTCAACCCCTACCCAACTTCACCCTTCTCTTTTCCCCCACCCCTACAGAAAACCAGGGTGCTGAAAATAGCTCCAAGTCTCTCTGTGTCTATCACCATGAAAACCTCCTTCAAAGAAAAGTTTAATGTGTCAATTCCTTTGTGCCAAGCTTGCATTGAACTGATGAAAATAGAAATGAATCTCTCCTAATATAATCTTTGTATAAGCATGCAGGACAAGGAACAGTTACGAGATTCAGTGGATCTTAAAACTCAAAAATAGCCAGGTGCTGGTGGATCATGCTTATAAACCTAGCTACTCAGGAGGCAGAGAACAGGAGGATCATGGTTTGAAGCCAGTCCAGGAAAATAGTCCACAAGACCTATCTCTAAAAATAACCAACACACACAAAAAAGTGGTAGAGCACTGGCCAAGCAAGCAGGATTCCCCGAATTCAAACCCCAGTACCACCACCACCAAGAGATTAAAAAAACCCTCAAAACTCATACCACATATATAGCTGTATATTCTACTAATATCTGAGTGAAAATTGAGCATTCTTCTCCCTCCAAAAGAAAGTAAATCCCAATTTAATAAGAACTCTGTCTTATCCTTCTGTACTCATCAGTACCAGGTATAGTAAGTACTTAATGAATTCTTACCAATCTTATTCAGCCTGATTTGTAACAGAATAAGATGCAGCCAGAAGCTACAAATGTATCTTCATGTTTACAATTTTGCTACCTATATAGGTGGTTCGCTTATTCAAGGACAAGAATGTTCAATTTTCAGAAATTAGGAAAAAATAAGTTTTTGAAGATGGCAAGATTTTTATGACAGAATTTAGATTAGAAATTCTTTCCCCGTTATCAAAACAATAGTATCTCCTGTAATATCCTAGTTTTGTAAATTTGGACAATTTCTTTACTGTTTGAGCCTCATGGAGTTAATTCTATAATGGAGACTCGGGCATGGACCATTCTGCACTCACCATATCTGAGCATCATTCTACACAAGGAAGAGAAGTAGCTTGTGAGAGAGCAGCAAGGCCCACCTATGCCTTCCAGCTCTTACAAGGAGAGCTCTGTGAAGAGAGTGGTACTGGCACAATCTGTTGACACTCTTCTCCAAAGGGGTCTGAGAGACACACAGCAATAGCAGCACCACTTTGGAGCTCCTGCAGTGAATTGTGATGCAAAGTGAGGGAGGAGAAGCCTATGCATCTCAGAATTATAGGGGAGCATGCACCTGACACAAACCACTTCATTGCCCAGCAGTAATATCAATGGTGAACATAACTGAGCAGCTTCACCTGTACAGGACGTCAATGAATATACCTAGGTCATTAATGGAATGGTCTGTCAGAGTTAGGTGGTAACTCTAGAGGAGAGATTTATCCATATTTGGGACATACTCTGAGGAATGTCAAAAAGATGACTAAAATTTAGAAGACATGGGAAGATTTGGCTTATGCAAGTGATAGAGGTCAAAAAAATATTTCTCCCAGCTACTTGGAGGTGGAGACAAGATGATGGTTTGAGGCCAGCTGGATAAGACCATACCTTAAAAATCAAGCCAGATGTGATGGTTCGTATCTGTAATATCCGTCACTTGGGAGACACAGATAAGACGATCACCATCAAAGGCTAGCCCAGGAAAAAGCATGAGACCCTGTCAAAAACAGACTAAAGCAAACAGGCTGGGGGTGTGGCTCAAATGATAGCAGTCTTGCCTAACAAGCATGAAGCCCTGAGTTTGATTCCCTATAGAGCCAAAAAAAAAAGAAAGAAAATATGACTTCTTGTTGTTATTGTGACAAAACTGTACCAACTTTCCACTTCTACCCAGTAACATCTACATGGTCTCATAAAATGCTTACTATATGAGAGAAATTTAACCAAAATTAGTTCTGTCATTCATTTTCATTCAACAAATATTTAATGAGAGTCTAATATGTGCCAGGTATTGTTCTAGACTCCTGGCAAAAGTCATTAAACCTGGCATCATGAAACTTACAGGACAGCATGAGAGATGGAAGATTGTAATTTTTTCATCTTAAATTTCGTAAGTTAATACTTGCAGAAATAAAAAAATGTCCAATGAGAGCAAGTCTGTGTTTGTTTAGTTCAGTGCTTCTTCCCCAGAAAACCGAATGGCATCTGAAACATGATAAATTCTCAAAATATTTGTTGTATAAATGAAACTAAATCATTTTCTGACATTTTTAATTAATGAATTAATTTATTGTACAATGTGAGTGGTTTGTGATATTTCCATACATGCATGTAATATATTTCCCTCATATTCACACCCTCTTTTTCTTTCTAATCCCCCTTCCCCACCTCTGTTTTTAATCTTTCTTGCAATTTTTAAATGGATTTCATTATGAACTTTTCATACAGGCATACAGCATACTTATTCTTAACAACTTATTTTGTGTGGGGAGGGTGTGGGTCTACTTACATAACAAAGGGTCATTGATTTGCAGCTCTTGTTTAAAATATTCATTCTAGGTTAAGGAATCACAGCATTCACAAGCAAAGCATTAGAGTCTCTAAAGATGTAATTTTTTTATTCCTCAAACTACATATAGAACAGTTTGATAACTAGAACCGTAACTAAAGCCAGTTTATTCAAGTTCTAATACTCCAGCTTTCTTGGAGTGCAAAGTGGAGTGAACTAAAAATCATTTTTTAAAAAATCTGTAAGTAGAATTATCATACATTTTATTACTTATTTTTGCCGTTATTTTTATTAGCATATATTAATTACACAAAGGGTTTCACTGTGATATTTCCAATCATGCATATATTATACTTGGATCAAACTCATCCCCTCTATTGTTCTTTCATATACCACCCCCTCCTCCTGCTTTTTTTACACTTTTTAGTGGAATTTATTATGCCATTTCTATACATTGTCTTACCTGATAGTACAGGGTGTGACTATGCTCTGTAACAGGTGAATTTTCACATACCTCCTTAGGTTGTAAGATAACTGCTAGTTTTATTACTATTACCCCATAGGACACTAATAAAAATAAACCCATTTTATTTTTCCCTATGAGCTAACTCCTCTTTTGCATATAATTTTTAGTGAAAAAATTGAGGGCCGTTCTGGGGTTTGAACTCAGAGCTTTGTGCTTGCTAGGTGGGTATTCTACCACTTAATCACATCTCCAGCCCTTCTGGTTATTTTTGAGATAAGGTCCCACTTTTTTCCCCAGGCTGGCCTGGATCTCAGTCCTCCTACTTTTTACTTCTTGCCATAGCTAGGATGATAGGCACATAGCACCACACAATACCACATCCAGCTATTGGTTGAGATGGAGTCTTGCCATCAGTGGAAGAAAGAGAGTTGATCTTTTTTAAAAAAAAAATAGTCTCAATTAACAAGAGCAGCTAATTAATAATTAAATTTCATAATGAATTTTTATTTTCTTTCAAGTTTTCTCTCTGAAAGGAAAGAACAAAAAGAATAAAACCACATCAAGAGTTAAGCCATTAGTTAACCATTAGTTAAGCCATAAGTTAACCCATTCAGTGGTTGGGTAATTTACTCTGGATGCAGAATGTGTTACATTTCTTTGGGAAGAAACAATAATATCCACTAGTGGCCCAAAGGCCTTGGAGATAGGTCTTTAAATAAGTAAACTAAAATTCAGCCATATGCCTGGACCCAAAAGTACCAAGAAGAGTATCTCCCTGTAAAATTATATATAAGATTAAGAGACTGAGAGAGGGGAGTTCTTGTGAAGAGAAGATGAGCACCTATGAACCATGGAGAGAGAACTGTGTAGAAATATATGTTGTTTAGGTCACCTAATCTTTGGCACTTTATTGCAGTAGCCTTAGTGTACAAAGACTGTAATTTTTGGAGACAAAAGCAAATAAAATTATTTATTAAAACCTATATATCACATACCAGTGTAAGCACTGGTGAAATAATAGGGTAACTCCTACTTGGATAAGAGATTACAGTCCAGTTGAATATATATAACTCTGTTCAGTTTAAGTATTTAACCATCCAGAAATATGTTAAAACAGGATAAATCAGCAATCACTCCAAATGCATTCCTAGGTGATTATAAAAATCTAGACTAGACTAGGAATAGCATTGTATAGAATTATACACCACACACACACTCACGCACACACACACTCATACACACACAAATAAGTATATGTGAAAAGTGATGAAATCTGAGAAAGGTCTATAGTCTAGTTAACGATATTTCACCAATATCAGTTTCTTGATTTGATATTTCTCTATGCTATGTAAATTGTTACCCTTGAGGGAAGATTGATGAAAGATATAAGGGAATCTGTGTTATTATTGGATTGATTGGAATGACTTCCTCTATTTCAAAATCCAAAATTTTTCTAAAAGTCTCAAATGCAATTAAAAAAAAAAAAAAACCTCAAGGATGAAGTTGTTGCTTAAAAGGGTATGGAGCCAGACCCTCCCTCCCTTCCTCTCTTGGTCCACAGGCTCTGAACCTACCTGTCCTGCAGCTGCCTCCTCCCACTGCCATGTCCAAGACAAAGTACTGCAGCCTTCCCAAGCAGCTTCCTGGGCTGGCTGGCTGCCCACTTGGCCCCTCTGCTAGGCTGGACCCAAAAGCCTTCCATCCTCACCACACAGCCAGGCTCCAGTCATGGTCTAGCCACTTCAACATAGCGGCAGACTGTGAAGTTGACTCCAACTTCTTCAAGATAGTGGAGAATTTCTGTGACCTTGGGTCCAGTACCATGAAGGACAAGCTGGTAGAGAAGCTGAAAACCCAAGAGAGAGGAGAAGCAATAAATCATGATGCCCTGGAATCTTATAACGAGCTCTTCTTCCCCACCCAGCACTCCTGGAAACTGCTCCTGGATAGTCACTGAGGGCAACCCAGCCCAGCCTAACCTGCATGTCACACCCTACAAGTATCAGTTATCATACAAGTGTAGATGAAGTAACAGTGCTGGCTTCTTTGATGACATGTAGGCTACAGAGAAGTACCATTTGACAGTGCTAAAGGGAGGGGATGTTCAAGCTCAGGAATTTTTAACATAACAAATTGGGAAAACTCACAAGAAGGTTTCCGGTAGAGCTAGCAAAGAATAGTTCTGTTGGTCCTGTCATTGATGTGCCTGCTCTGAGTTTGAAGCACAGATGAGTGGGAGATGTTCTAGATCACTAGCATCTATGTCAGAATGAGCACACACTATTTAATGCACATGCCTAGGTTACAGGTAAACCCACAAGTCAAAAAGGCACCCATAGATGCATCTCTGCTGCTAGAGGTGCTGTTTTCCACCAGATTGAAAACATCAAGTAAGTTTCTGAGATGAGAATTTTAGGAATGGTGCCAGGTATGGAGACAAACCATTTATTGTTCAAGGATTTGGTAATGTGAACCTGCGCTCTGACACATTTACATCATTTTGGTACTGAATATATAATGTTTGTGAATCTCATGGGAGTGCATAGAATCCAGATGGTATTAACTCAAAGGAACTGGAAAATTTCAAATTGCAGCATGGATCAATATGGGCTTCCCAGAGGCAAAGTCTATAAAGGAAGTATCTTGGAGACTGACCTATGATACACTATTCTCTGCTGTCAGCAAGAAGCAGTTGACCAAATCCAATGCACTCAGAGCCAAAGCCAAGGTCACTTCTAAAGGTACCAATGAACTGACAGCTAAAAATTCATATCTTTATTGAAATGATGGAAGAGTGAAAGTATCCTAATTTGGGTGGCTAAAAAATATAAATAATGTGCTATGCTGACTTGACCTTAAATATGAAGGAGATCCTAACTACCACTTCCACATGTTTGTTCAAAGATGCTTAGAAAGAAAAATTTGAAAACACAGTGGAATTATTACTATCATACCCTCAGCAGAGTTTCAGAATAGGCAATCAGGTGCACTGGAGAAAGACACCATGAACTTCGGCTTAGCGTACTCAGTGGTACATCTGCCAGATATATTATGTACACAGCCACAACACATAACCTATGATTGGACCTAAGAATAGCTACCTAAGCCAACACCATTCAGAAAGTCTTCAAAGTATGCAGTGAAGCTGCTATGACCTTCACATAGGTGGATCATCATTTACTTTCTCACCACACTCTGCACCTGAAACTTCTGCATACTTATTTTTAAGTTTACCTGTAACCACAGAAATCTTTCTCTCATGACTCATTAGATAATGAACACCATTCTCAGCAAATTAACTAAATCAGGCCCTTAAGAAGAAAGATGTTAGGGATAGGGAGTTATCTTCATGCCGACAAATGTGAAAGTAGCAATCACCTGCCTTGGAGAGTCATTTTATATTTAGCCTTTAAATAAAATGTCACTTGTGACTGGGCTTCCTTGCTCAATGTAGTCAGTGATATTGCCAGAGAAGACTCAGTTAAGAGCAGTCAATTGCTCATCTTTTTCACTCTGGACAAATTTGGGATGTGCTGTAATTTTGACACATTTAAGAAGTAGGGGTATGAAATATCCAAGGAGGTAGCATGGCCTCAGGGGAGGTATTGATATTTTACATCAGCAAAACAGCTTAATTTTATAAATTACAACCAAGAAAAAATGTATTTCTCTTTATTCATTTTATTCTTTTAGAATAAAGTAAGTACATACTGCTGAAATAAAGTTGCTTTTAACCACTTAACAAGGCCAACCTTGACTCAAGCAGTGAATAACCTATAAACATAAAAGCTAGTGTTTTTTGGAGATAAAGCAATGTAACTTATAGCTTATCAGTCATGTATTGTTGCCCAATGAAAACTTTAAAAAATGGATAACTATCTTCCTATCTGCAAATGATGGAGGCTATTTTTATTGAATGTCAGAATTTCCTAACTAGCTTTATGACAGGACACATAATCCAAAGAATGCAGTGAACTCTCCATTATGTTAATTGATTGTTCTTCCATTGTGACAATCTATCTATCATGTTGGCTAATTGAATAATAAGTCAGGCGAAGTGTACCAGAAAACAAACAAAAAAAACAAACACTTGGGCTTCCTGTTTATAGTCTAGTTAGTTCTGAATATTTCCAATAGCTGGAATTTTGCCTGTGCCCTCTTTTTCTGCACCTAGCTCCATTAACAGTGAGATGAAAACAATGTTGGGTTGAGCGTTTTGTTTGAGGTATTATTTGGCCAGGGCCTTTTGAGCAAGTGTCTCAGTGAAGTACTAGATACAATTTATGTAAGACTACTATTGTACATAATTATGTACATTATTGTACATAATTGTACTGACATGTACTATTTTTATTATAAATTTTTATTAGGATATATTTGTTATATGGGAGGATTCATAGTGGCAATTCCAATTAGTTGGTTAAAACACCCTCATCGTCTCTCCCCCTCAAGCCTCTCCCTGCCCCACTTGAAGCAATTGCAAGAGGTTTCTTTGTTCTATTTCGTATATTAAGTCCCTCAACTACATACCCTCAGCTTAATCTCCTTCACTCCTCTCTCCTCCTACTAGCACCCCCCTAAACACACACTGTACCTATTTTACAGTCCTGTCTTTCATTACTAATATTTAAAATGATCTTCAAAGGGATGTCTCACTGTATCCCACTGTGGGTATACTTCACTTTGGTCCCCAACCCCTTCCATTACTCTCCCTTACCCCTTTACTTCCCATCCCTATTTTTCAACAGCTTTCAGTACACATCCTTATATCCTCTACCTTTACAGATGTTATGTTTTATGATATTACTGATGCTGTATCATTCTCTTTTCCTTTCCCTCTTTCACTAAGTTCTGTAGAGTAGTTCCAATATCACAGACATGTTCTACATATGAGTTTGAATATGATCATGCTTGTTGTTGTGTATATGTCTATCTTTTGTTTCTATCTTCCACATATGAGAGAAAACATGCAGCCTTTGCCTTTTTGAGCCTGGCCTATTTTACTTAACATCAAGTCCTCTAATTGCATCCATTACATGTCATTTTTCCTTATGGCTGAGTAAAACTCCATTGTGTTTATATACCACATTTTCTTGATCTATTCATCAGTTGTAGGGCATCTGAGTTGTGTCCATAGTTTGGCTATTGTGAATAATGCTGCAATGAATATTGGTCTCTATTGTATCCTGACTTATGTTTCTTTGGGTAGCTGCTCCAGGAGTGGTATCACTGGTTCATATGGCAGTTCTATCTTTAGCTTTTTAAGAAATCTCCATACTGCTTTCCATAGTGGTTATGGAAAATTTGCATTCCCACCAACAGTGTATAAGGGTTCCTTTTCTGCTGAATCTTTGTTAGCATTTGTTGTTGTCATTGCCTTTGGATATGGGTGCCTTTATTTTGTAACAAAAATACTTTGGGAAATTTCTAATTACTTTGTAACTGTAAGTTGTTAAAAGTCTACCTCTTACAAAAAGATTCCTACCCTAAAGGAAAAAAAAGAATTTAACCACTTATTTTGATGAGAATAACCCTGAAGGAACTAATAATAGAAATTTGGCAAAATATACTACTGATGTCAAGGAATCTATTTCATTTAGGTCTTCTTTAAAGAGGATTATTAGTAATATGTATGCTGAGATCACAGGGTAAATTTTTATTGCTTTGCAATGATAAAATTTCATTATGGGGACATAAAGAACTATAACAACATGTCAAGGAGTATGGATGTAATCAAATTAATTGAGATTATTTCATAATAGTGATAAATCAGAAACAGAACCTTACTAACCTTGATTTTATTATTTACCCTACATTTTTATGTATAATATCAAAGGTTGCTACACTGGCAATATCTCAGAGAAAGTTCATTAATATTAATACTGTTTTTATAGAATCCAATGGAAAAAATATGTATTGAACTTCATGCTCTCTGCAAAGGACAGAGTGTAGGAACTAACCAAGTATAAATATAGTCTTTGTTATCCTGAAGCTTTCAGCCTAGAAGCGGGAAATGACATGTAAACAGAAAAAATCTAAATGTTAAACAGTGTCACAAAAAAGGGTACAGAGTACCATGGAAGTTTTTTGAGGAAGAATCAATTACAGACAATCATGAGAACTACAAAAATGTTTGGGTGAAGTCATGGTATTTGGGAGAGGTTGAGTAAGGTTTCTGTATTTTCCAGATAGACTGACCATTTCAGCAAACACAGTTTAGGAGAGGGCCAAATAAGATAACATATGTGACTATGTTCTGACTCTACATGCACTGTCTTTGTGAAGTTCTGACTTCACATGTATTGCTTTGTTGTAGAATACACTAGTTTCCAAGAATTGCTTAACTTATCCTATGGTAACTTTGTATTATTCAAGACTGTGTACAATCAGGAATTAACATCTCCATCTCCTAGGTGAGTATAACAGACAAACTGACATTCAGAGAGGACATGAAATTTGCCAAAGGCTGTCATGCTAATAGGTGTTCAGTCTATCACAGAACTCCTCGTTGTTGCCTCTCTACTTAGCCAAATATGTGTGGACCATAATCCTGCATCTTCCTAAAATGTTTTTCATTTTTACAGTATTGATTTTTACCTTTTATTATTATATGAAAATTTAATTTTATTGTATAGAAAATTAAAATTTTAAAGGAGGAATTAAATTATCATGAGAAAGTCCATTTTATCATTTTATAAAAATCTAATTAAAAGCATTTTTCCTCAGGGCAGCTTTGTGGGTTTAATGAAGTAATGGATATGAAAACCTTGTTGTAGGTTACCTAATTGTCCTGACAGCTGTGCAAGCTATTATTTGAAATATTTTTGCGTACAAATTTAATACTGGTTTATATTTGAGTATTTAAACTTTTGCATATCATGGATAGAATACAGAACAGTAGAGCATACTACCTTCCTCCCAAATTATTAAGAAAATATGACTTCCTCTCTTCACTTTCATATTTTGGTTCTCCATATCATTCCAGCATTATAATCCAGAAGATGGGAATTCCTGTTTCATGCCTTCATTTTCTTCATAACACATCCCCAATTTTTCTGATCTCCAGCACTACGGTGGGTTAGATTTTATATTGTGTCCTCCTACTATGGAATAAGCACCTCCTCCATACAGCCAGTTTAATGCAAAAGTGGATTCTCTGAAAGTAAAGGAAACTCCTTCTTTTGTCCCCTCAAAAACTAAAGCAAAGCACAATTAACTGAATCTAGAGAAAAGAGCAGAGGCCAGAAAGCATAAGACTGCCACAGGGTGAGCTATGAACCAGAAATGCCAACACTGAGCTGGGGATCCTAGAAGGGACCTCAGATTGGCAGGACACTTGGTTGCCCAAGAGAACAATTGCAAACCTTCTCTATGATGGCCTGCAGGATTCCTACTATTATCTTATGATCAAATAAAAATGGCCTCATCATCAATATCACTAAACACACAGTGAGATAAACCGTCATTACTGATACCCTGGGAAAACAAGCAAGAGAGCTATACACTAAGTGTTTTAAATAGCTGAGACATCCAAAAAAAGCATAATGCTTAAAAATTTAATATTTTAGAAAGTAAAAGAATCAAAATGAGAAAATGAATATATGTTGAAAAAACAGAACACAACTAGAAAATATGATTTTATAATAAAACATCTGGCCTTTAAAAAGTATCTCACAAGTGTGTCTTGCATTCCAGTTTCATTTCCACCTTGTAATTGTTTCCCATAAATTTACCCATCTTGTAAATGGACAGGGGTGGGTCTTGCTGGGGATCAAACCCAGAGCCTCAAAAATAGTAGAAAAGCACTGTACCACTGAGAGATACCCACAGCTTCTAATTATCCTGTATTTTAAGAAAAAGTGCTGTTATGTAACCCCCAAGGTCCTATTCCAAGACTGTAGCATTTATTTCTCCAGCAATCTGGAATGTTGGTAGTCAACAGGTATCAACTAGTCCCTCTCTGGGACTTGTTCTTGACTAAAGAAAAATGCCTAAAGGTCACATTCCTTTCTGGGAAAAGCTCATATCTAATAACCTATTGTCTGAACAAAAAGACTAACTTCACTCACCCCAGTCTGAGACATCACTGAAGAATTACCCCAAAATTATCTTGAATAATCAAAAGATTGACTGAAGTCTTTGTTGTAACTACATTGCAGTTCAACTGCTCTCCTTGCCCAAGTTGTTTTCTTCATTCTCCTAACACATATTGATCTTGAGAGCAGGACCAAATAAGTAAATAACTGCTCTGTTTCCAAGTGTTCTCTCCAGGGAGCCTGAATTTTGATAGGATGAAAACTACCTTCCATAATTCAGGTCTCAATTCCCTTCTTTCTCTAGTCTCATCTTCACAATTCACTACCTTATAATCTTGGCTTAGAACTGGAAAAAATCTTTAATATTTTCCCACCACATACAGCAAAACACTGCCAACCAAGATGGCTACTAGGTGACTAGGAGGTGGGCAGTGTTGGATACGCTGGACAAAAGGATGATTCCAATACCAGCAGGGGCACAGTAGGATACCATGAGATTTCATCACACTACCAGAATGGTGTACAGTTAAAAACTGAATTGTGAGCCATCTTTTATCACTTAACACCCTCTCTGGAGTATAGCAACATCTTAACTTTCCATCCCTATAATGCTACAAATTCCTTTTTCCAGACCATTTTCTCAAGTTCATTTCTAATTCTAGTCTGAACTCATAACCAATCCTTATCTGCAATTAACAGGACTTTACCCATTCCAAAACTAGTTTCATATCATGTATTCATTAGCAACAAACCAATTTTCAATTTCTTCAAAATGCATTTCTTGACCACAACAGCTCAAAACAATGTCTGAACCACCAGTATGCTGAGCAACCCTCTATAGATTTGCAAGAGTTGAGTGTAAATTTTTGAACATTTGTACATATGGCTTAATATCACATTAGTAGCTTGAAATTAGCCATGATCGCATTATTTTCATTATAAAAATAAGCAAGCACTTCAAACAAAGGCTATTCTGTCAACTATGGAGTAAAAAATATTAAAGGAAGACTTTCAGAAGTACACGACCCATAAGTTTGAGATTGTGCACTATTCTGAGAAGTGTGATGGAATCTGGTGCTGTTCCACTGTGTCCCTCTCGTAAGTGAATCAACTTTGATCGGCATGCCCCTGCTGTCTGTACTGCCCATCATGACATCTTAGCTATCACATCAACTGTCACAGTCTTGCAAGTGCTTGTGTCCAAGCCACCTTTATTTTACTGAATAATGACTTCAAAACACCAGAGAAGAGATTCTGGCAATTCAGATATGCAAGGAAAAAGCATCGAGTGCTTCCTTAAAATGAAAAGTTGAAAAGACAATGAGATATTTTGAAAGAAAGAGGGAGAATACATTTGCATAAATTTTAGTATAGTACATTGTTATAATTGTTCTATTTTATTACTAGTTGTCAATATCTCAATGTGCCTAATAAATAAGTTAAACTATATCATAAGTATGTGTACATAAGAAAATCATAGAATAGGTAGAGTTTGGTAGTATCGTTGGTTTTAGAAATACAGAGAACGTAAAAAGGACAACTATATTTTAAGTACTGTAATGCTTACCCACGCATTCCCCTATATTTTCATTTTAGTCACCATATCATGATTTTTTCTCAAATCCAGTGTAAAAACCACTCTATAATTGTCAGTTTCTATTTCAATAAATTATTTTGTGCGTACATTTGTTTCTTATTAAATAATTAAGTCTTCCATGAAAAAAACTTATCCCAAAACTTATTTTATAAAATGTGTGACTCAAGGGGTTTTTTTCTCCCTAGATAATCATATTTTGCCCAAAGATGTCACTCGTCACATTCCTGTTTTACCTTTTTGTCACTTAGAAATAAAATTTTAGTATGCTAATGATATCTTTTACTTATTTAAAAGAACCAATACAAAAGTAACAGCTGACTTCAGTGTTTTGGATCTTCCAAGAGAAAAATAGGAACTAAAGAGACTTATTCACCTTTCTTTTTGCTGGCATTGAACACTGTGGCTGGTAGCTGCTGAGACAAGACACATCCTGCATCTATATCACTTTGGATTCGTGACCCTTGTCAAGTAGGGTGCTCTTCTGCCGCAGGCGCCAGGGCTATGTGTTGTCAGCCCTCTTTCACACTGCTGGGTCAGCATCACAATCGAAGCTACTCTTCCTTATCTTTTGGGAACAGCAGGGTGAGCCAGTTAACTGGAGAGCTCTGTGTGACTTAGGAAGCCAGACTTGGCAAGAGGGCCGCAAACACCCAGAATATCAAACAATAATACACACATTCACTGTTTTGTCCCTCAATCAAGCTTCCTGGCTCCTATCCTCCACTTTGCACACTCAGTTTCAAAAGTTAGTGCACACACATTCTCAGCAGGAATTAGAGAATTTGTAAGATGCACAAAAAAAGATATCATTACATAGATATTTTAAAGCTTTGAGCTCTATTCTCTCATATCGAATCCCTGGTGACAAAGATTACAATTAAGACTATTTTACTGCTGTGCTTTGTTGGACTAGTGGATAAAAATAAACACAGCATCATTTGAGATTAGAATGTGAACAAAGATGATGTGTTAAAAGGAGTATTGTTATGTGATCAAAATTATTATTTGTTCCACAGCATCACTTAGCCAGAAATCTCCTACCTCTCACTTCTACAGTAAAATATACAGTCATCTTTTTTCAAGATGAATACTTACTATTATGAATAATAGAGAGACAGAGGTATGGAGCAGAAAGTAGCAAGGGGAGAAAGAGAGAGAGAGCACAAAACTGGGTCAAGACATGAAAACACCTGACCTTTTTAAGTTCTATAACTACATTTGCTGTAATAATTTTATATCGCTTTTCACACATGATTTAAACTTTCTCGGCTTCAGAATATTCCTTGTTGCATATTTAGAATTTTTTCTTACACTCTACTCCTCAGGATGGGAGTAGGAGAAGTAAGATACTATTTGGAGGTACAGATTTAAGAAACATCTGGGTGAGTTCTCTATATTCCCAAGAACTTTATTGGTAAAGACATTTACATAAAACAAATAATCTTTGGACTTCCAGTTTTAGTTCTGAGGCACAGAGTTTGGAAATCATCCTCCCATTGTTATAAGGAAAAGCCAGAAAAACTGAAAATCAATGACTTTTCTTTGATCCATCAGAAAAAAATGAGATTATCACAGAACCTAAAGAAACAGCTACAGAGTTGCATTAGTAATCTGATTGCAAAGAGCCAAAGCTGCTACAGCTTCAAACTGATAGGCACTTAATGAATTAGAAGAACTTTCTGATGTCACAGTATGAGCGGGGCCTCCTGCACTTGTTTGGTTTTACCTACAAACAACCCACCAAGTTCTTATAGAAAAGATCCAAGAACTAAATAGTAGTCATTACAAAGGTAGATAGCAATCCTTACAAAATACATCCAGAATGTTCTTCCTAACAAAACTCTACTCTCCAAAAGAGAATTTACTAAAGAACTATGCCAGCTGTGGGAAGAGTATTCTCCCTACTCCAGTCTTCTTTAGTTTTCCTCTCTATAATGGGGAGAAACATGTGAAGGCCCCCAAGGAAACCAGAAGGAAATTTTGCAACCATGTAACTTTCAAAAGAAAACCTTCCTTGTGAGAAGCAGGAGCATCTAGTGCATTGTTTCCCTGTGAGAATTGAGTTACTTTTTGAAAGAAATACTTCCTGCAAATCATAGTTTTCAAAGTGGAGTAAAGTTCATGTTGTTCCAAACAGGCCTATTCAAGAATAAGTGATGGTGCAGGAAAACTCTAAAGATTCAACTATGAAGGCAAAATTCTCTAAGACACAGGCTCACCAAAAACAAAATTAGATTTATCAAAAGATTGTACAGTACCTCCTCTCCACACTGGCCTCACCTTGCATCACATAAAACGGGCTAGAATGTAACAAAAGCATGTAGCTGAAAGAGATACAAGATCCAGACTCTGAATAGGGATACCTTGGGGAGGCCAAAGTCAAGAAGGAAGACAAAAACAAAGACACTAAAGACATCTGAATCCTTTGGTAAGTACAACAAACATTAAAAGTAACCCAACTCATAACAGATTAACATAAGTCCTAACACTAAAGAACTGTTAACAAAAGTTCCTATGCACAATACAACACACCAGCTTTCAATGAAAAGATTACAAAGCATGCCCAAAAATGAAGAAAATCCACAATCTGAAGAGACCAAGAAATCATCAGAACTTGGATATGATAAATACAATTATTAGAGAATTTAAAGTAACTGTGATTAAAATAACACTCTAATGAACAAGTAGAAAATATGTAAAAACATATGGATGTGATCAAAGCAGAGAGATGGAAATGCTCAGGAAAATAATAATAAAGACTCAAAATTAATGACATTGTAATGGAAATGAAAAAAATACCTTTAGTGGGCTCATCAGTAGATTTAACACAGCAAAAGTCAGTCAATTTGAGAATATATCTATAGAAATTCCTTTAGTTGAGATGCAAAGAAAAGACTTATTAAAGAAAGAGGAAAAAAATCTGAGGTACAACTTCAAAAGTCATAATCTATGTGCAACTAGCATGCCAGATGAAAAAGAGAGAACATAGAAGAACTATTTAAAACAGTAATTACCAAGAGAGTTCCAAAATTATTTCAAACACCAAACCACAGATACAAGAAGCTTGGAGAATGACGTGCAATATAAATACTTTATAAACACTTCAACTATCTAGGTAAATCACTTTAAATATGAATGATGTAAATAAGACATTTAAAAGGCAGAGATTGTCAGGATAGATGAAAAACACACTGAGAAAAAATGTCTACAAGAAATTGACACTATATAGAGAGACATTTTAAAATATAAATATAACAAAGTACAGGATTGTACTTACCCTAATCAAAAGAAAGCTGGAGTCACTATTTTAATTTCAGAAAAGCAGACTTCAGATCCACAAAAATTGTCAGAGATAAAGAACAGCATTAGATAATGGTAAAGGAGTAAAGTCTCCAAGAAGATGAGATGATCCTAAGCATTCATGCACCTAGCAATAGAGCATCATAAAACTGAGGCAAAAACATAGAAGTAAGCAGAGAAATAGACAGCTTTACAGTTAGAGTCAGAGAATTCAGCCTCTGTCTTTTAGTAATTGATATATCTAGATGGCAGAAAGTCAGTAAAGATAGAGTTGACCTGAACAGTACTATCAATCAATTTGAACTAATTGACATTTATAAACTACTCCATCAACAATTGCAGAATACACATCTTCTAAATCTCACAGAGAACTTTTATCAAAGTAGATCACATTCTAGGCCAGAGAACACCTTAATAAATTTAAAAGAACAGAAATCATTAGAAAGCATTTTCTCAGATCAATTAGAATTAAACTAGAAATCAATGACAAAAACTTGGCTAGGTAATCTCCAAATATCAGGAAATTAAGCAACAAACTTTCAAATAACTTATGGATCAAGGAAGGTATCTCTAGGTACCACAAAAAAAGATTAAAGGAACCAGGATTCCCTGGGAAAATGGGTGAATTTAAATTTAAAGCAAGAAATATCTTCAATTAAATGAAAATGAGGACACAATTTATCAAAAGTCGTGGCATATAACAAAGGCAGTGCTCAAATCAAAATTTATAGTATTATACACCTAGTTAGAAAGGAATAAAGATCTAAAACCAGTAGTCACAATGAGTGAAACTTAAGAAATGCAAATTCAAAAAAAATCATTTAGGAAGCTGAGGAAATTCCAGGACAAGATGAAAAGAATCAAACTATTACAAATGTATGAAACAACCTCACTGAAAAGGAGGCAGGAATGAAGGGATCTGTAAAAGTAAAGGCTAAAAAACTGGTCATAAGCACTGCACTTAGCAGATGATGTCATTCCTCATATGAATATAAGTCAACAATACTGACACTGGTATTCATGTATTCTGGAACAGAACAAGTACATGGAAGGCAGAGTTTATGAGTCAGAATTCTCACTGTGTGGAATGGGAGTTAAAAGTGATCAAGGAGCAAGGCTAGAATACTCCACTAGTTAATAAATAAGAATGGAATACATCAATGTGAACTAATTAAATATAGCTTTATATTATCTTATAGTTGATTATACAGAGAAATATTTATACACATATATACATATGTGTGTATATACACACATTATTACATATTTTATTACTCCATGAGCTAAGAGGGCCTATATCCAAGGTGATCTCAATATTAACTGGCAAACCTAATGTCTAGATATTTATTTCTGATAGCATTTTGAAATTAAAGGTATCAGAAATTCAAATTCTTGGGAAAATAGGTGACTTCAGGATTAAAGCAGAAAATATACAAGATGAACCTGGAGAACATCTCACTGCCAAAAAAAGTTTGTACACAAAAATAAATAAATAACAAAGATAGAGGCATGTCAAACTAATAAAGGAGCCAACTGAAATGATTCTCAGTGGCTAAGGCAACAAAATTGATAAAAATAGAATTGGATTACAACCCAGACCATAAAAAATGCAAACATCTACATAGACAGAAATAAATAATTGGTCAATTTAAATTAATTATTGGACAAGAGAATAAATGCATTCCTCCCATACAGGTGAACTCCACAGAACATGTGTATGCTCCATCTTCACAATGGAGAGACATAACTCTCCCCAAGTTTGTTGTGTACACAGGGAGCACAGCATAAAGTGTGGGAGGTTCTTGCTTAAAGTGACCTCTTCTAGGTGAACTGGTAAGTCGTGTTGATGAAAGTACTCTTGATATGATCTGGAACAAAATGGCACTTTTTGTCTATGCCATTTCCCAAAAGTTCACAACATTAATCATGAGAAAACATCAAACAAATCCCAGTTAAAGGACATTCTAAAAGAATGCCTGACCAGAAAACTTCAGAAATTAAAAAAGATAAATAAAAGGAAAATCTGAGAAATTGCTGTCAAAACAAAAATTGCACTGGAAAAAAATTAAACAGTCAAAGAAGACTGCTCAAGATTATTGCAGTAAGAGAGAAAAACAACTCAACTCTGTTGAAATGAAAGGGTAGCAAGTTTTTAATCACTGGGATGAGCTAGCTGAAAAAGTACTGGGAGGCATCGGGAAGAGGCTGATCAAGCACAGAGAGATACTCCAAGTTTGCACATGTTTTTCTGTGTTTGCTAACAGGAGCCCATCAAAGTTAGGACCTACCCTTCCACAGACACTGAGAATAGGAGCTATCTCCTTCAGTGATTATATTTCAAAGAGATGGTTCCTAGGCCTTGGGAAAGACATTTCTGGGTTATAAAACTGGCAACAGGCTGGAAGAATGTTTACTTATGTTTCAAAGGGGCAGAAAATTAAATTAGAATTATAACTATTCTAAGGGAATTTTTCTAAAAAAGAAAAGAGAGATCAAAAACTTGTTTAAAGTTTAAACTGGGGAGAATACTAAGCCATCTTGTTTATGTGAAAGTCAAGAGAAGCTTAAGTAGATTCGACAACTAAATTTAATGCAGTAAGATTCTGAAACAGAAAAAAAGGACTTCCAGTAAAAACTTTTAAAAACTTTAAAAAACATTCAAAGAAAATATATAAACTTTAATAATAATGTATCCACATTGGCTCATTATGACAAATGTACTATAATAATGTAAGATATTACTAGAAAAGGAAATGAGTGTGAGATTTATGAGAACTCACTATCTTTACACTTTTCTGTAACTCTGAGACCATTTAAAAATAAATAGTTTATTAAAAATAATAACTTTTTACTGTTTTAGACCTCTGGACCTGATTTTCTTATTCTTTAAAGAATGCATTTGTTTTATGGCAACAATAACTATTTCAGTCACAGAAGACAATTAGTTAAGGTTATTCCTCATGTGGCAGGTGCTTTGACCATTCTTTTGAAATAAGAACTCCAGTAGGAAACTGATGCCGGAAGAAGAGAGGCCCTGTGTAGATAATTGAGGCCTCAATTAAATAATCACTAACAGAAAATAACTTCATTCTAGGAAGATCTTAGTTAAATTTTTGGTGTTTGAGATATTGGGAAGAAGTACTGGCAAAGCAGAGTTGTATTATTCACTACTTCCACCTTTCATCCTGCCTTAAAGACAAACATCCAGAGACTCACACCAAGGCTGCCACTCCTGCTGATGCTGAGGTGTAGTAACTTCTTCTTCAGAGAGGGCGGAGTTTGAGGTTTAAGAATCTCAATGAAGACTGACCAGAGAAACTGGAGAGAGGCTATGTTGTATTGCTAGATGATTATTTATGCAAAGTGCCATTTGTGGGTATGCTAGGAGGAAACTAAGAAACACAGGATATGAGATGATTGCTAGGCCAGACTAATGAATAGTTATTTGCCAAAATGCCTTCTAGACTGGGTAGGTTTCTCTGAGTTAGGCTGGGCTGGGTGCCTCTGAGCTTTGTACTCAATAATTTACTAATCACTCAAAGAGGCAAACAGAGACAGACTGGCTTTATCAACTAAATTGCTCACAATAATTTTAAGTACAGCATGGCTTTTCCATAGAACTTCTCCTCTAGGAAATAGTAAATTGAAATTTCAATGTTTTAGAAGAATTAGTTTATCCCAGTCATGTCTCATGAACACATTACAAACCATTAACTCTTAGGTGATGGAAGGTTGTTTGATATTAGTGACAAAGTATTAGTGAATTAAATTTTGTAAGCATCAGGATATTGTTACATATTTTTATATCATGAATGGAGTCTAAAAATTCATAAAGATATGTTGCAATTTTATGAAGAAATTGGTATTTCAGTGATTCTTCATTAGAATTCTGATATTGTTGAATCATATTTGATTATAGTACTTATGCTTATTGTACTTTCAGGGGTTTTTTTTTTTTTTTTTGACTGGGATTTTTGTTGATTTTTTGTTTAGCTTTAATTTCTCTGAATAGACTATTAACCTTGAGACTCAGGATTACTGTTTTATTCACAAGGGAACTGCTATATAAAATCAATAACCAAAATATATCTTTTGTTAGTACCAAACCATAAAAATAGTGCACTAAGTTAAAATTTTTTATATATAATATTTCTAGGAATCTCTTCCACCAATTTCCCTTTTTATTTAATATTCCTCAATATTTCTTCTTTATGCAAATATAGTACCAAGTGAAAACATAACCTACTCATTCTAAAAATTTTTTAACTTATACTTATTTGCATCCTTAGTGTGCAAGAAAGTGTTTGGCATTAATTAAAATCCTTAACATTTCAGTAAACTTCATAAGAATTTGCAAGTATCTTTTATCTTGCTCTACATAAGACTTAATTTTGTAAGATGTCATGCTTTCCCAAAAGATAATAATCACTCGACAAACAGTTTTCTAAGAACATAAGAAAAATAAAACGCTTAAAATATAAATTGTTATATAGATGTCATGTGCATAATTTTTACTTCCAGGAATATATTTTAAAGTATTTTAGAAATCCAAATAGACATTGTTCATATTTCAAATTTCCATCTTTCTCAGAATTTTTTTTAATTTTAGTTTTATTATCATATTGCTGTAGTAGGGCTACATTGTGACATTCACAAAAGTGCTTACAATATATCTTAGCTAAATTCACTCCCTCCCTCAATCTCCTTTGTCCCTCCCCTCCTCCCATTCTTGGAATAGTTTCAATAGGTCTCATTTTTCCCTTTGAATACATGTGTACATAATATGTCCACCAAATTCACCCTCCTACACTCTTTCCTCTTATCCTCCATTATCTTTTTGAACAATACTATGAAGTTTCTTATATGAAAGAAATTGAACAGACTTAAATTTATATGGTAGATTATGTTTTGCCATAATCTACTATTATGGCAAATTTGCATCCTTGCTCACTTTACTCATTAAATTTTTTCATTTTCATCAAGTTCCTACCCACCAAGGTCTGATAGAGTAATCACGGTAGAAAAGCTAACACAGGAAGATTACAGTATCTTGACCGTTCAGTTACAAATGTCTCAGTCTAGACTTTATATAGGCTGGATTTGAATGGAATATGCTCTAGCAGAATCAATGGCCACTCCTTATCCCAACTATCTCTTCAAGATACACGAGTGGCAGAAAACGGTAAAAATTGAGTTATACCAAAAGACAAAGGACAGCCCTCATCTAGACAGGTCCACCAGGACAAACTAGGATGGTGGTGTGGGAAGGAGAGCTGAACATTTAGGCGAGTTTGAGGAATCTGGGTACAGAATACCAAATTTCTGCGTTGTATCTTGATCACTGACAGGAAAACAAGTCTCCACAGAACCCTGGTAGTGCACAGAGAGTGAGGGTTATCTAGGGAGCAGTCCTGCCCCCCTATATGACTAAGAATGGTAAGGGAGGCACATTGAGACTAGTGATAGTAACAGCCTCATTGGTGGTAAAAGAAAAACATTGCAACAGAACTTTATGTAGATTGTCAGTATGATTACTAGCTGTGGGTACACAGCTTCTTGGAAAACAACTAGAATGAGTAGGAAAGAAAACAGCTAAGATTATTGTACAACCCAGTTTATGCCCCAGGATGGCGAAGGATACCTATAGAGCAGATGGCTCCTGGTCCTACCCACACCAACAACAGTTTTTCATGGCAGGATTCCTGGGATTGAGAAAGATGCTTTTGGGTGAAAAAGATAAAGAGAAAGAAATTCAAATTATCTGAATGAAATTCAAAATTACAAAGACAAATGTTGACATGTTCAAACTTCCTCAGAAGATAATAGAACGAGTGCTCAAACAAAATGAGAATTCACAGGAAAATTAAGTTAAAACATAGAAAAACAAAAATTTTATAATTTGCACATGAACATATGCTGTAAAAGTTGCATCCCAGTGCTTATATAATTCTGATAATAATAAAATTTATTTATTATAAAAGCAAGACCTTTTAACTATTTCAAAGCTGTTTCTCTAAATATACTATCTCATTTGTCACTCCTGACAACATGGTAAGATAATTAAGGAAGAAAGTGTTAAACTGTACCCCAGAGTATAATAAGGGGCCAACATATGATTTCCCAATGGTCAACCTGTTAATCAGTGGGGAAATACAGACCTAGAACCTTGATCTTTGACCACAAGCCTAGTTCTTTAAGAAAATGTCACCTGTATTTGATAGCTTTTTAAAAAAAATCACTGGGGTAAATTGTAAAATAAATTGAGACATATGCCATCCTTAGAGGTAAATTATGCTTCTGACCAACTCCAAGGGGACATGGCCTGGACACAGCTGTTCTAGGGCAGGCTAGATCTGATTAATCACTGCCCAACTAGGCGTTTAGATCCATTCATTCATAGACAGGCCCAACAGCAGATGTAATATTTTACTCCTCTGGGCTTCCAAGGACAAAGGAGTACACAGAAGAATTAATCAAGCAAACTCAAAATGAATTATTCATTTTCAATATCTTGTATACACATTAATAGAAAATTAGCAAAAATTATATTGCAACAATATTAAACATTGTGTCTCTACAAATCTTATTTTTAAGTACAGAACTGACTGATAGTTGTATTAATGTTGTTTACAATTGCTACTGTTTAGAAACTCAGCAATTTCTCAAATATTTGAAGGTCAACAATTCTTCAAGTCTAATTTTCAGAGTGAAAGAAAGTTCTATCAAGATAGAGTCCACTCTATCAAGTCAAACATCAACTCCAATTCTTTCAAATTAGAAGTTTTAAAAATATGAGAAGTTATAAAGTATGCTTCAAAACAAATTCAACCACCAAGAAGTAAAATAGGTATAAACATAAAAACTCAATGACTGCTAATGAAGTGACTGGCTCTGTCAAAGTAGCTTGAAAATCCTTTTATTTTGAAGAGAACTGGGGAGTTTGTGGATGAATGGAAATTTAAAAATCCAAGAATGCTTGATGTTCCAGAACGTAAAAGACCTACTGGTTTGATTTCTCTTCCCTGGAAGGTCTTGAGGACATAGTCTCTGTTTGATTCTAAAACTCTCTTGTACCTTTGCTTCCTAGGCAGATAAAGCTCTCCTAGTAAATCAACACAAGTAAATTGTATTGATACGCTTTTTCTTTATATATGTTACCACATTTACTGAGTTTACAATCAAATTTTATAGCCTTAGAGATTCTTTAGGTGTTTATTTTCTAATCTCTATCTCTTATGACACAGGGAAAGAAAAAAGCACTAAGTCTAGAACATCTAGTTAATTCAAGTAGGGGACAAGACATGCTAACCCATAATACATTTTCCAGTCATGGTTTAAGCAAATTAGGTGCACCAAAGCTCCCTAAAAATGGAATAGGATCACTCATCATTGATGGTGGCTGGGGGAGCATGACAGGAAATTCAAGGCAAGATTTCCTTGGAATATTTTTGCTACTGATGGTAAAGTAAACTAAAATAAACTATAGCTTCTTTTAAATTTTTATGTAACTAGAATTCCAGATACAGGCAAGTTAAGGACTCAACCATTCCTCAATGTCAGCAAGAACACAAGCTCTTTTTCTGTTTTATATTGGCTTATCACACATACTTTCCCCTCTTGTTATAATATGACATTTCTGACACCAAATATCAATTAGTGTTCCAAAAAGGAAGGAAGACTTTTTTGAAAAGAGCTTTATCCTTGGAATTTAAGGATGAAATTTCCTCAACAGTTTTCCTGTTTAACTCATTGGTCAGAATAAGACTGTGTGGCACTTTTAGAATTGAAAAATGGGAGGACAGAAAGAAAAAAACCTTTAGTATTTTCATCCCTCTTATTGTCTCCCTTCTTGCATTGTACTTTTATTACACAATATACAATATGCAATATACACTATTTTCTCTGAGAGTGCCTACCTCAGACCTCAAAGAAATTCATGTTTGGGAAAAATGATCACATTCCAGATGAATTTTGAAAGCAGAAGGATTTATTTATGTTTATTCATTTTTAAATGGATTAAATCTAGTATGTGAATAAAAGACAATTAAGGATGAGCCCAGGTTTGAGGTCTGAACAAGACTGCCAACAATTAGTGTGAGAAAAATTAAATGAATATATGTTCTTTCTTCTTCAACCTCTAGACTCACAGAAACATGAAATTCTGTTTGACTTTTTTCTTTAATAAAGTTCAAAAGGCACCAGCCATTTATGGACTGAGCTCATCCCAAAGAGAGTTTATTTATAACAAAGAAGCTAAAGACATGAATAAATAATTTAGGCAAGGTCCTGAAACTGGGGAATCAGGAAAAAAAGTAAATGAAAATATTTAACTATTCTGGCAATTAATGATAAAAATATGAAGGGCAAAATGATGGATACACTTTAATTTTTCCATATCTACAATGCCACCTGTCCTGCACCTATTACTTGTAGGGAGCCCCTTATCAGGCTTTGATTTCTTTAAATCAAATCTAAGAATGGGAAAATAATACCTTTTAAGTATATCTCTTCTTAGACAAGACATTTTCCCCACTATTTTTCTTTTGAAATATTCTAATTTAATTATATCTAGGCAAGTCGGGTTTTTTAATTTTTAATTTTATTTTTGAGTTATCATACATTCATGGTGATAATTCCACACATGTGTACAGAGAACCTTGAATGATCCTTAAATCTATAGGAGAAGAGGAGGGAAATAACATCCTTTTGTTCTTCCTCCACTTTCCAGAAATTATGTTCTACCTGTTACTTATGATTTCTAAATGAACAGCAACAAAAGTGACTCCATAAAATCCGTAAAACATACAATGCTTAGTGCCTGTCAGAGACACCATTGATATGTGAATATATTACCATTCAATGAAGTTTCAACTGACAGCTCCTGAGTTGACCAAGATAAATAGCCAACATCATCTTAATCTTCAAAAGGTGCTTGTTCCTACTGTCATGAAAAATTTCTTCTCTCATGTGATGGAGTTTACCCTGTAAATTAAATCTCTCAAGTAATGGAAGAAATAACCCATGACACTGGTGAGGGAAATTAAATTAGAGTCACTAATAGCAGGTCAGCACAGTCTGAGCAGAGGTAATGGAAGTGACCACATGAATGATAAGCAGGTCTTCTTGAGGCTGTGACAAGTGTCTCCTAGAGACTGTGACAAGCATTCATCTAGGTGGCAAGCAATTCACAGTCAAGACACTAACATGTTTATAGTGCAGCCCGACCCCCATCTTTGCCAGAGTATGTCAACCTTTCTGAGGAGGATGTTCTAATTCCCCTGTGAAGGCCATTAGGAAGAGTTAAAAATGAAGCTCTCTGTTTTCGAGGTAAATCAATTTCTCATTGCTTAGAAACCTTTCTGGTCAGAGCAGATGACCTTTAGAAACAATAAGAAACACAGAACTATGCTTAAATACCTTTATTTTCCAAAGCATTAGAAGGAAACAAAGCAAAATTGCTCTACAGTGCAACAGTCAGAGAGTGGCTAAAACAAATGGAGTTATTTTGGCCTTGTTGTTCAAGCAGTAATGCCAGTGACAAAATAAACTATTATGTGAAAAAGGTAAAATGGTAACTTGCACTTTGTAGGTAGCCTTTCTGGACCTCAGCTGTGATTTATTTCCTAATGCCCAATCAGGATCACTGAACTTTTGATATAAACATAACAACCAAGTAAATAGCACAGCTGCTGGAAATAGGGACAAGAGAAGAAAAATGATGGGATGAAAGAGAAGAGCTTTAAGAGTGATTTCTGAAAATCCAATGATGGTCTGGTGACTGCAACTTAATCTAGTCTAGTAATATAATTTTGCTATGACCTCAGATTATATATGGTAAGATCATGATAAATGACCGCTTTTAAACAAAAGAATGTCTGGATTGCCTGAAATATTGTTTGGGGTATTAACAGATGAAAGATACAATTAAATTATTAAATATCTGAGATGGTAATATTATATTTGTTATCATATAATACTTTTCTTAAATTAAATGTTCCCTAAAGTCACTGATTTGCAGAAGGAAATGATCATTGCATGCTCACCACTCATTCTGTTTGCTTTAGATATTAAGTGTGCATTCTAAACTATACTATTCAGGGTTTTATTATTTGCATTAAGATAGGAAATGAAGAAGCAACAAGAATTAAAAAGTTGCTTATCATAAATTTATATTCTATTTTTAAAGCAGGTTTACACTTTTGACCACCTTGGAGAAAGTGGTAGTGAGCTGAAACGGACAGACTTCCCAGAGAAAATGATGGACCAAAAAGCTCAATTCTAGCTCCCAGCCTTGCCCTGTGGGCAGAAGGGGCTGGCAACTACTCACATACCAACTCTTCGCAGGACAGCTTCGGAGAACCCACCTGTACCAGACAGCCCATCGCACGAGGAAAGCTAAGGGCTCAAACACCCTGAGCCCATCCCCACCCTCCCAAAAGCTGTCCAATAGGCAGGGGCAATATCCATTGGCACACAGCCCAACATAACAACCTTAAGAAAGGTCAGAGACACAGAGAAAGCCCCTATCAAAAGTGTCAGCACCTGAATTTCAAATCAGAGCCCCAAAGACTCATTGAACTGATATTTTATTTAATATCTTTATTCATTTTTTTATCATTTTTCATTTTTTCAATTTATTGTTACCTTTATCCCTGTTCCATTCTGTCCAAATGTCAATTTCTTATCCCTCTCTTGTTCTGCTTTCCTTTCTCTCCCCCCAATTTTTTCTTCTCTTTTCTTCTTTCTTTCTTCTCCTTTCCTTCTTTTCCTCCCCTTTCCTTTTCCCCCATTGTCTCTACCTCCTCCACACTCTCCACTCACTGAATAGTCTATTATACCAACTTTACAAGTTACGTCCATCCTTCCAATCCCACCAAAACACCTGACAATAGCACCCTCTCCCACAACTACTGAACTACACCTTTATACACATTAGGGCCTTATTACCCTATAGCCCCACACCTCACACCTCTTCTCCCCATTGCCCATTCCCTCTCCCTGCCCCCTCTTAGCACCATCCTTTTAATTACTTAAGTATTTTTATCCAAATAACTGTTATCTCCCCAATACCTACTATTTATAGATAATATAGTCAAGGAGGTTTTTTATATATTATGTAAATAACTGGTTTAGCATTGGATTTGTGAGTTTGTTATTACTAATTTATAACTCCAGGTCAGGGAACAGAAATATTACAACAACCTAGCTAACAATTAAGCTAGTCAAAGCATAGAAATTAAGTCAAGGGAAAGATAACAGGTGACTAAAGTCCCCAACTAACTAATCAATAACACAAGCAAAGCACAAAATAGAAATATGGGGAGAAAAACTAGGCAGGAAAATACAACTCTTAACAATAACTTAATAGAGGATTTGGTGGAAAGTGAAGGGGATTAATTCCCAGTTTCTGATCTCAGATGAATTATAAGAATGTTCAATGAGCTTAAAGAGAGCACACAAAAACAACTCAATCGATACTAAGAGATCATAGATAAAAAACTCAAGAAGAGAAGACAAATCAGTATTTTAAAATATTATATAAGCTTCCCATTTGTTTTATTACTTGTTTATTTCTGTGTTGAAATATAATGAATTAGCATGGTATTCATGCAAGTTACATAGCCTACCCCTAATACATACATACATCTATGTAATGTATCATTAAAAATATTTTCACTACAAAACCTTATAAATATGTCACATGAAGCAGCAATCTATCAATCTGTCAGTTCCTTTTGTCAGTTAATCATTTAATTTTTATCTTTTCTAACTGAATTGAAATACACTGTATTAGTCAGTGTTTGCCAGAGAAACAAAACCAATATGATCGATACTAGAGAGAGAGAGAGAGAAAGAATTATTATGAAAGATTGGTTCACATGATTTTGGATGCCAAGAAGTCCCACAATCTATTATCTGAAAGATGGAGACCCAAGAAAGTCAGTAGTATGTAATTCTATCTGAAGGCTAGAGACCCATAGAAGTCAATGGTGTAAGTCCCAAGCCAAGTATAACAGCCCAAGAATCAGGTGCACCAATGTCCAAGAGCAGAAGAAGATGGATGTCCCAGCTCCAGGAAGAGTAAATTTGCCTTTAATTTGCCTTTTTGACTATTCAGACCCTCAGTGTAGCTAACTGACATTCACACTGATGAGGGTGGTCCTCACTAAGTCTACTGATTCCAGTGCTAATGTTTTCTGAAAACACCCTAAAAGACTCACTCAAAAATATTGTCTCACTAACTATATGGACTTTCCAAGACCAGTCAAATTGATCCAATGATCATCACACACACTAGTTTGCTGTCAAATAACAAAATAATGCATTTTATAAATGTAGTCTTAGCTTGACACAGACAATATTCAGTTTGCTTGAGTATGTAGCCTTCACTCTTCTATGAACATTAATGTTCTATGAACATTTTTATATAGTAACTATTATGTTCCCAATGCACAAGATAAGGTAAGAGCTTGATTTCACAAATCTCACAGATGAGACAGACAATTTAAAATAAACAATGAAATGTAAGGAATTAGTAAATGTCCTATAAATAATCAGACTAATGTTATTGAGGCCACCTTAGGTTGAGGTCAGGGAAGTTCTATCTAAAGATACAGATAGGTGATAGATAATAGATAGATAGATAGATAGATAGATTGCTAAAAATAAAAACAACAAAATCAGGAGAAAGAAAATTTCAGGAAGACAGCAGGCCAGAGTCTAGAGCAGTGGGAAAGGAGTTGTTAAGGATGACATCAAGAAAGACAGAGATCAGTTCCTGTGGTGCTTTGTCAGGAAAGGAGGAGTTTGAGTTTATTCTAAGTAGAAGTAATTTATATAATCTAATATATGTTTTTAAAAGATCGCTGTATTGACTCTGAGGAGGATAAACTATCAGGAAAAAGAAACACAATCAGAGATTGAGTATTTCAGGATGGGGTAATAATGTAGTGGTGGAAGTAGAATGGATTTATTTTTACAGGTAGAATCAACTTTACATGTTAAAGATTTGAGTATGGAAAGTCGGCGAAAAAAGTAAATATAGACTCCTCATTGATTTTTTTTTTTTTTTACTTAAACACCTAGTTAGATCATAACAAAATACCTGAGACAGGCTACTTATGAAAAAAGCAGTTTCATTTCACTCACATTTATGGAAACTTAACTCCAAATAGCATACTTGCAGGCTCGATGGTGAGGGCACCCTTGGCTGTGTCATCAATAGCAGGAGCATATTTGGAGCAAGCACTCACATCTTGAGCCAGGAAGCAGAGAGTAACTCTCTCTCCAGAACAAAAAGGATTCTACCAGAACTATCTCATGCCCAAAGATCTAAGGACCTTCTACTAGTCCCCATATCTTAAAGATTTCTCACCTCCCAACACTGCCACCTTGGGAATTATATCTTTTACATATATAAGCCTTTGGGGGAAGGGGTGGATACATTTAAAACATAACTAAACAAACAGCAGTAGGGAATGTTACGATTTGTTGAGATGGAAAAATGAGAGGGACAAGATTGAGTTAAGAGAGGAAATTAAGAGTTTCTGCTTTGGCAAAAGTCAAGCTTGTTTTGCCTATTAGACATCCAATCAAAAGTAGAGAGTTAGATACCTGATTCTGGAATTATAGAAGATTAGGATGTTAATATTGGAGTAAGTCATCAGCACAAGGATGGTAAATTTGTAGGTCAGTATGATATTACCTGGAAAGAATGTATAATTCAAAAAACTAAATAAGAAAAGGAAAGAAAAAAATAAAAAACTTAAAGACCAAGCCTTGACGCACTCTAAACACAGTCATCAGGGAGGAATGTCAGCCAAGGAATCAGAGGAGCATCCAGTAAAGTGAAAGAGAAAAACAGAATGTGAGGGAAGAAAGAGCTTCTAGAAAGGGGCAGTTAACTCTGTTGAGTGCTGTGAAGTCAAGAAACATGAGGACAGAGAAACTGGCCACTGAATTTGGAGAATATCAGACTGAATAGAGTAATGACTAGAATTAATTACAGAAACAGTGACTATAAATAACCCTTTCAACAAGTTTCGCTGTGAAGATAAGCAGAAAATGGGGCAGCAACTATAGAAGGAAAAAGTTTGTCTATTTTAACACATGCGATGATGATGTTACCTGGTGATCATGAGGGCTTCCTTGGGCTTGACTAAATTTCAGTTGGCTTCTTCCTGTTACCTCTTGACCTCTCTTTTCTCAGAGCACTTATTTTGGAATAGTGAATGTAACTGTAAATTCTTTCTCTGCCCTTTGAGATGTAAATCTTTCCAAAGGCTTCTTACCATTTTCACTCCAGAAAAGTCTTTTTCAATGACCCTGAAGCCTTCTCTTTGGAATATAATCATCAAGAAAAGTGTCCCCCCTCTCCTCTCAGTCTCTCATTTCCCACAGGGGTTTGGATGGGTAGGAATACCATCAGCAATGTCCCTTGCTCCAAGTTGCAAAATTTGTCTTAAAGGTAGGTGAAGTTTATTAGCAAACACAGGTAGCTTATTCCCTGCCCTTAAGGTCCTCCAGTGCTAGTGTTGTGGCAATATAGTCAGAGGAGAAACCAAGCAACACTCGGAGGAGTGGAGAACTCAGATTTTAATTTTACGCTAGCACGCCCAGACGTGTACCTGTGTCCGAGCCCCAAACAAAGGACTCACAGGATATTTAAAAGGCAGTGCAGGGTAACAGGTTACAAGGAATGTGCTCTCCCATAAAGTAAGGCTAGTAGTGGGTTAGAGACCTAAGGTTTAGATAAGAACAGCAGGGGAGGCCTGCTTTGGAAAGTTTATTTACAAGTGGAGACAAAGGAAGGCAGGAATGGATGCTTATCTCTGCATGGTGCCTTTCATCTTGGTCCCAAACTTTTGCATGGCTCTAATGGGCAATTCCTCACAGCTCCCTCCAAGGTTACAGCTTTTAATTGACAGTTTACCATGTTTTACAACCCTGTTTCAAGGCTATCTTCCTCTTCATTCCCCCCTTTTGATGCTTTTTCCACTTGTGGACAAGCATCAACACTAGACTTTAGAAATCTTATAAGGTTTTTTTTTGTCCCAAAGACCTATATTGTGTTACCAGGAGCTGTAACTTTATCACCTCCATTTGCAAGCTAATGAAGTTAGTTATGGCATTAAGAAGGCACATACAAACACAAGTGTCAATAGAAGCATAAGGAGTGGGCCAGACAATGGAATCAGCTGTATCTCTGCCTATTTCTATCTGCTTTACATAAAGCAACACTCTGTGTTTAAGAAAAGTCAAAGCCCTCCTTTTTGGCAGTGAGTAAATCCAACCCACTCTCGTTTTGGAGGACCACTGATGCTAGAGAGTTTAGCTGGTCCTGCATGGTCACTATAGACCTAGCCACTTGTTCTATGTCATTTGTTAGGTCCACAGATAATTGATTATAGTAGGCGACTGATGAGGCAGTCCCTCGTATGCCTGTTCCTTTCCCAGTCATTATCCCCAGTCCGATTAATAAAGGTACAAATTGGATAGCTCTCTTCGACCGCATATGAGCCATTAAAGGTGGGGGTGTCTGATTGTTAGGCACTATGTTTATCTGGGGTGAGGAATGTTAATGTGCAAATGCCCTTCCAGTCAGCTGGCAGGTACTGGTAATCAAGGTCCCTCAGACAAGGAAGAATCCCAGGCTGGTGCACCATAGCCTGTCAACTGTACATCTAATGGCGGTAGCTGTACAGCTGAGATTCCAAGTTAAGGTTTCCTGTCCTAGAAGGAAGCCTTAACGGGGGTCATGGTGGTGGCAGATCAATGTCTTTTACTGGCCCAGGTCCACCTAGGTAATCACCTCTGGGTGGCCTCTTTAGATCTGCGGCTCTCCCTTTAGTAAACTGATATTGGAGTGGGGTGGAAGGGTAGGGTGACCCAAGGAGGTTTATTTCCTCCACTGTTTTATGACTTTAAGGGGTCCCTGTCTCTCTCCCAGCAACCCATATGCCCTATAATGTCTTTGTTTTTGCAACCCAGTTAGGCTATCAGCTTTTTTTATAGTAAATCGTCCCTCTCCTGGTGCATTCAGAGATTGATATGTTGTACACGAGTGACAGATACTGATAAAAGGTGAAGGCATACCTCAGTTTTCCCTGGAAGGAAAGCATCCTTATGCAGGCTGAGCAGTCATCCCAGCTTCCCAATTGGACAACCTCAAAATGTAGCAGTGTCAGAAGGCAATAACACATCAGAGACCTCATGCCTGAGACTGGAGTCTGGGCTACAGACCACACCAAACAGCAGTAAGGCTTCCTACTATGAGGAGATAACAGAAGGCCAGCAGTAATCTCTGGCTTACATTTCAATCTTGGGGAGCAGTGACAGCCAGTCCTCGTGTAAACAGATTGCACAATGCTAATCAGCAGGATAAGGTATGGGTGACAGAGAAGAGGATACATCTGTGTCCTGGTGAATGAATCCTCAGGCTTCTGCCGTGCGTTGACCAACCAGCTTCCGGGATGTGGCTGGGGCAGGGCTGGAGATCTCTCCCGTGATGGCATGCTGTTGTGAAGTACTCTGGAACCTTAATCTGAGGGGTATTAGTTGAATCATGGAGAGCCTGTCAGATGTTGGGCTCTGCAGGGGCGGCTGTCCTTTTATCCAGGAGTGATGAGTCCCAGGAGTGACTCCTGTAACTTCAACAGTCCTAAGAGCTGCCAACATTACTAGATGGGGACCCGTACAACTGGATTGGAGTAGTTTCTTTTTAATTTTTTTTTTATGTATCATATCTCTCCTTTTATTTTTTTTAACTGAGTAGAATTACCTTGGCAACAATATACTGTCAGTATATATGTCCAAGAAAACTTTTTTTAAAGTTAAAAACATCATCTTTAAGTATTAAAGGACATGTTTAGGTCCAGTAAAAATAGTTATTTTGTCTCTATTTAAGTAGAACACCCTGTCTAAAAATGTGAGTTTGTGTCTGGAGAAGCTTTAATGTCAGATAGCCACACATGCATAAGAACCATTTCTTTAATCCTCTTGGCCTTGGTTATCTTTGAGAGGTCTGGCACCAATGACTCCATTGGAACTTTGATGGCATTCCCCCCTTTGTCTCCAAATTGTTAGTCTCCGAACAGTCTCTTCTGAAGATCTGTCTTCCATCCAAGTACTAACCAGGCCTGACTCTGTTTAGCTTCCAAGATCAGACAAGATCGGGTGCATTCAGGGTGGTATGGCTGCAGACTGAAGATCTTTCTTGATTGGCTGCTTTTTCCTGGATTCTGTTTGTTTGGTTTCAGTCCCACGTTGGGAGGGAATAATGAGCAGATCAGGTGGGAATCAGTGCCAACAAGACCCTTTTGGCCAAATTTAAGCAACAAAGAGGCTTAGAAGGAATGGCTCTTAGGCAGTGCACTTTTAGACAAGGACAATACAAAACAAATTCTAACAAAAGCAGATGTCTAAGTAGTTAGCTTGGTTGACACATAGGCACTCATTAGTCATTTTTATGGACTTGATTATAAATGTCCCAGGAGGATCAGAACTGAAATGACAAAAACTTAAAAGAACCATGGTTAAAATTTTGATGGACAATTTAGCAACCAACAGAACAGTACATCAGTACCACTAGCTTTTTGTTACCATGTTTATCTAAATTTTGTATTGTAGAAGACTTGATATACTTGAAAATACAAATATACTTAATACACAGGAACCAGCAACAGCATCACAACTCTATAGAGGTTAATACACATATTAATTTAGTTGTTGCTCTTGAAGTAAAACTTTAGATTTTTATCAGTTGTAGGGGGAAAGAACAGTTTTAGCAAACCCAAACAGCCCAGTCACAAACTAGCCTAGGGTACAAACTGTATTAGAATCATCCAAGACAACAGTTGTTTAACCATGAGGTCATCTAGAAAGTTTTACATAACTGTTAGAAAATAAGAGGCATGGAATAGGCACAGAGACAGCTGAAACACTGGTGCAGGGTTTATTATTTAGGCAGGAACCTTGTGGAGGGGGACCCCAGCAAGAAAGCAAGAGCCCATTGCCATATACAGGCTTGGGCTAGACATAGGGGGCTAGTGGAAAAATACCAGGAAAGTCACTGTCTGCCCAGCTGTCCCTGGCATATATCCAGGATGACAAAGGTGAGCCAGCTGCAAGGGGGAGGGTCTAGTCCTAACATGGCTGTCCTCATTGTTAACCCCAACATAAACCAACTCTTAAATGAACATGACTCAGTTACCTTAGTAGTTAAAACCCTGACAAAAATCACCAGAGAACACAGGTATTATGCCTTATGGGGACTAAGTGTGAAGTTAGGAAACATAGTGGCCAAGAACCATGGCTCAGATGTTGATAAGAAATCATATCCCAGATTGTTGACATTAACAGATGGCTCTTGACATATAGCAGAATCCCATCAACCTGCAGTCAATGGAACCCCCTCTAAAATAACAGCCCCAATCTGGTCATCTCAGGGAAAAATTTCCTCTGCCTTCCATGTGGAAGGAGTAGGACTAACATCTCCACTCTGTTATGTCTAATAAAAACTGGAGATCTTGACTTCCAGTGTAGTGCTCCTTTTGGAGTTTTTATTTATTTATTTATTTTTATCCTATCTGGAAGGTGCACTTTGGCTTTACATAAGTAAATCTGTCTTAACCCTCATATCAGTGCAGCAGTACTCCCTGTGTTCAGCTGCCTCTTGTCTCTCTGTGTTTTAATAAACTCTTGTTATCTTGACAAATTTATGGATTAACCTGGAGTATCAAAAATTTTTGAGTTATCTTGACAAAACAAAACAATTATAAAACAATTTTTGTAAATGTTATCTAGACCAATATTATATTTTTAAGGTAGCCTTGTTGTTATGAGCTTAGAGAATTAAATTTTAGTTTAACATCAGTACATTAAACTTTGAAGTTATAAAACCTTTAATGTAACTGGATTTTAGTTAACTTTAACCAGTTATATACCATCTATAAGCTGTATCATTTTATGACAATTTACTCTGTATCTTTGTGACAATTTATTTTGTATCCTCTGAGGAGCTGGTCTTTATCCTCTTTTTTATCTAAAAGTATTTTTTTAACACTTTATTTATTTTGAAAAAACCATATCCTTAATACCTTTTCTATATTTTGTTACTTGTTGAAAATAACTCATAAAATCTTTTAACTTAGAGCCTTATATTTGCATGAAAAAAAACAAGAGAGAAAGCAACCCTGAAATTATTTTTTTGTATAAAAGCAATTTATAGAAAACTCATTTATTAATAGACCCATATATTATAAGAGAGAATTAAATCCCAGATTTTATTTATGACAGAATGAAACAGGCTAAGGTCATTTCAACTACCTAAATTCCAAGACTTTGTTGCAGACTGTAGCCTCTGTTTTTTTTCCTTCCTAGCTAAGCCAGAGTGTTAACCCCTGAATGTCTACATCTTAGTGAGGCCTGACTGAAATAGGTTTGAAAGCTTGTTTTTTTTGTTGTTGTTGTTGTTGTTTAAGGTAGCAGTAGAACAGAGTAATAACTTTTATGTTTACTCTATAATAAGAATCGTCCTTAAGGTGTTTACATATTTAAATGTAAAAGTCTAAGCAGTTTATAACAAAGATCTTTAAAACAAATATCCTGGTTTTTTTCCTTGAATATCATATTAATCTTATAGTATCAATTTAAGAACCATTTTTAAGATGTTTACATGCACACACAAAAAGTTTTATAAATTAAGCATGCCAGAAAAACTGTCAATTTAAGTGCACATAAAATGAGCTGGAATTCCAGGAGCAGATTAAATTTTGCCCATGCTTTAAACAAATTCACACACACACACACACACACACACACACATTCACACCAAAGTTATAACACCTTCCTTCCCCCTCTCTGGGAGAAGTGCCTGACCTGTGGAACTCCTCTCGGAGGTTCCCTGGAGTGGATCAAGCTCCCCTTCTGTCCAGTGGGACGGGACCTGACTTAGGACTGATTTCCCGGGGGTGGTGCTTACCAAGTCTGGAGGAGACTGCCAGATGAGTTGATCCACTTCTACTTGGAGTTCAAACTGGGTCAAGACTGCTCAGAGAGTTGGGGCACCCGGGCGAAGGAGGACCCGGAATACCATCGGGTGGCATGCCACCTCGTTCAGTCCCATGTCCCTCCCTACTCCAATGCAGCCCAGCTGCCAGCTGGTGGCACAAGGGGCCAGTCGGTTGGAATCTCGCTGGGGCCTCCATTTGTTGTGGCAATATAGTCAGAGGAGAAACCAAGCAACACTCGGAGGAGTGGAGAACTCAGATTTCAATTTTACGCTAGCACGCCCAGATGTGTACCTGTGTCTGAGCCCCGAACAAAGGACACACAGGATATTTAAAAGGCAGTGGAGGGTATCAGGTTACAAGGAATGTGCTCTCCCATATAGTAAGGCTAGTAGTGGGTTAGAGACCTAAGGTTTAGATAAGAACAGCAGGGGAGGCCTGCTTTGGAAAGTTTATTTACAAGTGGAGACAAAGGAAGGCAGGAATGGGTGCTTATCTCTGCATGGTGCCTTTCATCTTGGTTCCAAACTTTTGCATGGCTCTAATGGGCAATTCCTCACAGCTCCCTCCAAGGTTACAGCTTTTAATTGACAGTTTACCATGTTTTACAATCCTGTTTCAAGGCTATCTTCCTCTTCACTAGCATACCCTAATCTTTAAAATCCCTACAACTTGTAGGCACACCATAGTTAATAACAATGTAAATTTCAAAATAGAAGTGGGGATTTCAAATGGTCTTGCCACAAAGAAATAACTGTTTGAGGTGATGGATATGTTCATTACTCTGATTTGATCATTATATAATATACACATGTGTCCAAACACCACATTGCACTCCATAAACACATACAAGTATTATGTGTCTATTTATTAACAACAAAAGACTCAACTGTCCTTTGTTTTGTGGAGCAGAGGTCTGGCCTTTCTTGCCATTGCACAACCTTGAATAAAGTGTTCTTGTCTTTTCAACTTTGTCCAATAAAGTTTTTACTTTGATGCTGACTGGCCCTCCAGACTCATTCATTTCCTCCACTTATTCAATGTGCTGTTTTACCTTCTCCCTTCCTTGGGATATGCCAGTGGGAAACACAGGCAGGAGAGCCCAGAAAAAAGGAGGAGAGAAGGACTTTTATCTGCACACCTCAGTCCCTCCCCATGAGGTCACAGAAATTTAGCTGTGCCTCTTCTACCACTAGAGGTCAGGAATCCTTTAAGGATACTTTGCCCACATAGCTCCCTCTGTCTTTAGGAGGTAATCACTCATTACTCCTACTATTCAGGCCTAGAAGGTTAAAAAATAATAGTAATAGAGTATGGAGGTCAGGGAGCCTCATATCCCTGGCACCACACTGCCTCTCATGGAAATTCTACTACACCCTATCCACCTCTACGTAAGCAATACTTTTATTTAAGCATGTCTCAAATTAGTCAATTCCTTTGTGCCTTCTTCTTCCTACAGAGATGCTAATTGGTATACAGCCAAGGGGAATGATACAGTAATTAACGTATAACACAAAGGGAATAATCCAGATCTAGAAAATAGCTAGCAAAGTCCTTTAGAAGATGATGTAGACTGAGGTGCAGAACACAAATGGAAGGTATGGCCTTTAATGGGAGCAGTTTAACAAAGAGAAAAGCAGAAATTGAAGATTCAGATACAAATTAGCAGTTGGATCTGTTAGTGAAAAGTGTTAGGGTAAGCAAAATGAAGCCAAGTTAGATCTGGACTCCCTCCCTCTTGAAAGTGACTTACTGGAAACTTTCCACTCAGTCCTAAAGAACATAAACATCTATCTTTAGCCATTTACTAGAAATTCCCCATCTAGCATAGAAGGAATGACCCTCCCTTAAGCCATTATCTCAGGAAGGTCAGAGGAACAATGAAGATGATCCCACCCAGTGGCTGTCCTGGGACTTCTCCACCCACCTCCTTTTATCTGCTCCCAGTCTGTAAGGGGCTATGGGCTCCAGCTCTCTTTCTGGAGTTGCCCACTTCTCCACAATACACCCTGTACTGGCATCTGAGCTGTCTCTCCATTCTGTGTCTCTTTCAGTCTAAGAAAAAAAAGATGAGGAAGTCTGATTGCTTCTAACTTCTCACAAATGTATGATGCAATGTCACAACATAGGCGCATAGGAACTTTTAAAAGAGAGACAATGTAAGATTTTCAGAAAGTAGAAGCACCATACAAATGCAAACTACAAATTCAGGAGAGTGCTCTGTGCCCTTTGAGATTTGCATTCATCATTTCTTGGCTTTTTTTTTTTATTGCTGTACTAGTGGTACATTGTGATATTTACAAAAGTTCTTACAATATATCATAGCTGAATTCACTCCCTCCATCATTCATGATTTTTGAGACCAATTAAGCAGGATTAATAGTTCTTTCTCCTACATGCAGATTAGACAGATAGTGAGTTTAACCAAGGTCAGAACTTGACTAGTCTACTAGTAACAAAAAGAGTCAACGGAAGATGGCTATCAAAAGATTGAAAATACAGTGGGAAGTGACAACCTAAAATCATATAAGGGTATGATATAAAAAGTTTCTACTAATAAAAGTGTACCCAACAAAGCAAATAATATAGATTTTCTTTTGTCAGAATAAATAAAACAAGTTTTCATTTTATGCTCAAACACAAGAAAGATGTGAAAGCAGATAACCCCATATGTACTTTTGATCATTTGTGTTGAATAGAAACCCTAAGCACAAAGCATGGTACAAACCACAAAAATAAAAGGAAAAGAATGTGTATCATGCAGTTTTCTGATTCCACCCAACTCCAAAGCATCAAAGACGAATGAATTGGCCAGAGGCTACTAAAGCTATAAAGTCCCAGAGAGATCAACAAGGATACCCAGCAGCCGGATCACAGCATGAATGCCTGTGCTTGTGCCCAGAAGGCTGGGTGGAAGAATGAGGAAGTCCTAAGCATGCTTCAACCTTAAACACACATAACTTAAGAAAAAATATACTACTAATGTATGTGTGTGTATGTTTAATGAGTATATATATGCAAATATATATGTATTTTAATATGTACACATTGAATATAAATGTATGCATGTACATACATAAAAAAACACTATAATCAGGACTTTGAGTTTTGCTTGTTTTTTTTTTTCTGCTTCTACAAGAAAATTCTTATCATACAGTGCCTGGGTAAAGTGCAATAGCAAAAGCTTAAAGAAGGGCATTGCAACTCAATTCCGACATCTCAGTGTAATGCCAGATGAATATACCCTTGCACTCTTGAGGGTTTGTTTGCCTCAACTATAAAGAGCAAAAGTTTATTTGTACTTACCTCCATTTTAAAAGTTTTCATTCTATAAAAGTTAATCTAAAGCAAAGAATGAACACTACTGTTTACAATGGAAGACAACATTTGTGCATTGAAGGGGTCAATGTTTTGGCTAAGGGTGCACAGCCTTTGGCCATACTATCTGGACTGGCATCTCATGAACTCTGCTTCCTTGATACATGCTTGGACAATTTACTTGAGCACTCTCTGAGCTAGTTTTAACTGTAAAGTTGGAATAAAAACTACATGATAGAGTTGTGGTGAGTATTTATTATTTTTATGTGTATAAAATTTGTAGAACAGAACCTGACACATGATAAGCACTCAATAATATTGACTATTATTACTATCACTTCTATTGAGCATTAAGTACAAAGTAGTTATGTACTATATATGTAACACTAAGTATTGGTGTAGTGAGAAAATTGTAGTTACTTCTTAGGATGGAAAAAAAGTATTAATATTCTTAGAACATAATTAAATTTCTGTCTATAAGCCTAGGTTATCTATTGCAGACAAATTAACCTAATACATTCTCTTTTTTCTAACCTAACACATTCTTGATGTTCTCCCTGTTCTTTTTCACGATTTGTCAGGTTTGTTCAGGTCAAGACTCAGTCTCAATCCACTTTGAAACTCCATTTCCAATTTTCTCTTCCCCAATTCTAATCTCTCCTTAGACATGAGTTAGCTAACTATCCTAGAAATTTAAGCAAACTCAGTCACAAAGATCCTTCTATGAGAAATTTAGCCATTTTCTCATTTAGAACTTAATGACCCAGTTCTCCTTAGGACAGGATGAGATGTACTAACTGTGATCCTGGATAGCTGAAAAATGGTTTGTTATAGTCAAAACTGTGAGTATGTTTAAATGCCAAATGTAATCTTACCTAGTTCTAGAAACTGAATCCTGAAGTCACACTTTCATTAAGAACATTTACTCAACTTTGTACATGGACATCCATAGATTCAACTTTGTACCTGTAGGTTTTTGGTTTTGAAATACTCGAAACTAGGTCACAGAGCTAGTGGAGTGGCTCAAGTGGTAAAAGCATCTTTCTAGCAAGCATGTAAAAAAAAAAAAGAAAGAAAGAAAACAATGTCTCAGATGTTATTGTCATCCTTCCTTGTTACTCCTCCCACTCAGTAGCTAGTAGAGTATCTTGGGAGCATTGATCTACTGATCCTTTACATTTCTTAAAACCCACACTGTGATCAATATAGCACCAACATGAAAAAGTAGAAAATATGACTTTCTCTCAGATCATTTACATTTTTACTGGGCATAAGATAAATTAATTTAGCTTTTACTGAAGGAGCAAAACTCCCCCACAAGATAAGTAAGAACAGAGAACATTTTTTTTAAATGGACAAAACTAGAAGTTTCAACTAGAATCTACAATCAATGAACTCTTGTGTCCTTTTGAGGCAGCTAAATTAGGGACTCAGAAAAAAAACATTGCATCTTAGATTAACCATGCTTTGGCTCAGGAACCTCCCTCACCTGGCTGGGAACCACCCATGCCCCTCCCCACTCATTGATTATTGTCTGGGAATCTCCTTCTTCTCCCCTTCCCATAGGTTATCATAGGTTTTAAAGCACCTGAAAGGCAGAAACATTCTTTCTCAGATTCCACCTGGGCCCCAAAATGCTTCCCTTTTTCTCTTCCCTAACTTTTAATAAACTCCCTTTACACCATATGTCCTGCCATGGATTCTTTCTGGTGGTATACAAAGAATTTGGAAGTCTTCTGATCATGGACTTCACCAGTGCTATTAACATTTTGGGCTATCCAGCCAGGAGTTGAAAAAGTAAAATGCCATGTTTATTGATTTGTTTTCTTCTAAGCCATTCCTCCCTGCCCCTTAGGCATAAACATCTTGCCTAGAACATACTGCTGGAAGATGCTGGGACATACTTTATTAGCCTTGCCCCATGTGGCAAGAAGCATGCTGGGCCTATGCACACCCACAAGATGCTGGCCCTGTCCTGTTGGACATACAGCTAGGAAGTGTGGAATTATAGGGGTGGCTATTGCCACAGGGTACAAGTTTGTCATCTGGCCCAGGTAGATAGGGCAATCAGGACTGACTGTGAAGCCTTAAGTTATCATCCTTGGTAGCCGCTGTCTCTTTCCTGCATCTGCACCTTCCCTTTCTCTCCCTTTTCTTCCGTCTCTCTGCTCCCTTTCTAATTCCCAAGACCAGGCAGCCACATGGCCCAGGAAGCATGCTAGCAATGCAGGCCTCAGCCATGGTGACCTACAAGTGAGAGGACATGCCCCACCTAACCACCTCAGGCTTTGTCTATAAAGGGAGAACAATGGGGTCAGACTTTAAGGTTAAAATATTTACTAAGAAACTCTTAGCTTTGGATTCTTTTGGCCCTAGGGTGGTTTTCTGTATTTGGGTCATTGTCTTGTTAAGAGAACCATTGAGTAACTGCTATAATGGAAGGAGAATTTCTGTTTGAAATTCTTAGCTTTTGCTCTACCTAGCTCCTTTGTTTGGGTTTTTGTGTTTTTTAAAAATTCACTTGTAAACACCTCTCTACTCCAAACATAGTTATTTAAGATGTGAATTTGTCTTTAGTAAAAAGTGAATTAGGCACTAGAGTGAATTTAGCCTAACTTTAGAATTTCCTGTGATGACCTCTGGGCTCTTGCTACCTAATTTTAAACAGAGATTAGTGGAGTTGGAAAGTAATTCCTGGGGCCACCATTTAACTGCTAACTATCAGAGGAACTGGGGACACACCTGTGCCCAAGTATGTGCCCCTGCCTATCAGTGCCGGCCTGGGAGCTTCAGCTCAGAGGCTGGGAGGTGTCCCTGGGAGCCAGCCCCACCTCTCAGCACTGGCCGACACTCCAGCCCTGCCTAGCCAGCCTACCCTGGCACCTCAGGCCACACAGCTGTTTGCTACTGTAAATGTACTTAAATTCTCGTAGTAAAAACAGTGCCATTTCATTAAGAATTGGACATTGGTCACCTATGAAGTATAATTTAATAACTTTAACTGTTCTCTGTTGATATTTTACAAAGTACAACATAAATAACATATTTTTTTTAATGTTCCATTACCTATAGAGAAAAATATAGACTGGCTTACAGCCAAAAGTTTAAAAATAATGAGTCCTTATGTATGGGTGTTTTAAATAGGCAATATATTTGGTCTTTTCATTAGCATGCCTAACTCATAGACACCTGTCTCTGGTGGGGGGGGGCAGTGGGTTGGGAATTGTCTTTTATTCCTATAACAGTTTGCTATTTTGAGCCTGTATGTTGCATGAAACATGTCTGTGTTCCACTTGAGAGACCCTTTGGAGAGACCATGTGATCACAGGAATGCCACCACCATGAAGCTGCCACATGTCCAGCACCATCTTGCTATTCCCTAGGGATAGGAAACTCATGGGTGACACCATCTTGTTATCCTCTAGAAAATTATAATTTATGATTAAAATTCTCTAAATTAACAGTTTTATGCATGCTTTTGATACATTAATCTGTTAAGGATTAGGCCAAGAATACAGTATTTATGTTTAAAATCTGTTATAAACTACTTAGGAATCTAGCTGCCTAATCTTCTAAAGATAATGACAAATAAATGGTTTAAGAGCGCACTGTGAATTAATGTAATTGTTTTGTGAGTCATTGTGTGTGTTTTCTTTATATGTCTTTGTCTCCTACCAATTGTGGCCACTTAATTTTTACTTTTTTGAGTTCATTATGCATGCTTATATTCTTTGGCATACCTAGGTTATAATATTTGTGTGTGCATGTGTACAGATATCTTTAGGAAGGTCCCTAAACTATATTTATAACTTTAATGTGTACAAGTGTTTCAAAAGTTATCTAAAGTTCTAATCCCAACCAGGCCTAACTGTTCCCTAATTTAGTACTAAAGAAAATTTATGAACAATAATCTCAATCTGTTTCATTGTATTGTGAGTGTACTTTCACTTAACTCTTTTATAATTAGGTTTACTGACCCATGTGTTCTTGTAGATTGCTATTATTAAAAAAAGATGGTTTAATTTAATGTTCTTCCTAAGTCTTTTAAGATATAAGGTTACTAAGAGTTTTATTTAAAACAGTGTTATCTAATTCAGGTTTTTACAAAGCTTGTTTCAAGATACAAATTAAGATCTTAAAGCTTATGTTTATAATTAAAAGTTTGTGTAAAAGTCTTCTGACTTTTGTGTGTGTGTTTTTTTTTTAAATTCATTTATTCACATGTGCATACATTGTTTGGGCCATTTCTCCCCCCTGCACCCTCCCTTTCCCCCAACCCCCACTAGCTTCCAGGCAGAACCTGTCTGTCCTTTTCTCCAATTTTGTTGAAGAGAAGACATAAGAAAGACGAAATATTTTTGCTAGTTGAGATAAGGATAGCTATACAGAGAGATTCGTAGCATTGCTTCCATGCACAGGTGTGTTACAACCCAAGTTGATTCATCTCTACCTGAACTTTTCACTAGTTCCTCATCCCCTTCCCATATTTACTTCTGTAGCTTTATGGTTTCTGTATTAGCTCCTCTGCAGTGGAGACATCAAACTTTCATGTTTTGGGTATCCTACCTATCCCCATACCTCCCATATGTGCTCTGCCCTTAGCATGTGACTCAAGTCAAACAACATTGCTGTATTTACCTTAGATCTAAAGTCCAAACATGAGGGAGAACATAAGATTTTCGGTTATCATAGCCTGGCTAAACTTGCTCAGAATGATGTTCTCCAGTTCCATCCATTTAGTTGAGAATAGTAAGATCTCATTCTTCTTCACAGCTTAGTAAAACTCCATTGTGTATAAATACCACATTTTCTTAATCCATTTGTCTGTAGTGGGCCATCTTGGCTATTGTGCATAGCACTGCAATAAACATGGGTGTGCAGGTGCCTCTGGAGTAACCTGTGTCTCATTCCTTTGGGTATATTACCAGGAGTGAGATTGCTGGATATATGGCAGATCTATGTTTAGATTTTTAAGAAGTCTCCATATTTTTTTCCAGAGTGGTTGCACGGGCTTGCATTCCCACCAGCAGTGTACGAGGGTTCCTTTTTCCCCACATCCTTGCCAACACCTATTTGTTGTGTTTTTGATAATAGCTATTCTAATAGGGGTGAGGTGGAATCTTAGTGTAGCTTTGATTTGCATTTCCTTTATGGCTAGAGATGGTGAGCATTTTTTCATATGTTTTTTGGCCATTTGAATTTCTTCTTTTGAGAAAGCTCTGTTTAGTTTAGTTGCCCATTTCTTTATTGGTTCATTGATTTTTGGGAGGGTTTAGTTTTTTTGGTTCCCTGTATATTCTTGTTATCAGTTCTTTGTCTGATGAATAACTGGCAAATATTTTCTCCCACTCTGTGGGTGGTCTCTTAAGTTTAGAGACCATTTCTTTTGTTGTGCAGAGCTTTTTAATTTTTATGAAGTCCCATTTGTCCATCCTTTTTCTTAGTTGCTGAGCTGCTGAGGTTGTATTGAGGAAGTACTTGCCCATACTTGTTACTTCCAGAGTATTCCCGGCTCTTTCCTATACTAACTTCAGAGTTTCAAGTCTGATATTAATGTCCTTGATACATTTTGAGTTGATACTAGTACAGGGTGATAAACATAGATCTACAGAATCCATCAGGTCCTGGACTTTTATTTTTTGGGAGACTTTATTGCTGCTACAATTTCATTTTGTGTTATAGATCTAATCAGGTGATTAATATCCTCTTGGTTCAGTTTTTGATGGTCAGAAGTATCTAGAAATCTGTCCATTTCTTCAAGATTTTCAATTTTACTAGAATATTGGATCTCAAAGTAGTCTCTGATGATTTCCTGGATTTCCGTGGTATTTGTTGTTATCTCCCCTTTTGCATTTCTGATTTTACTAATTTGGGTTTTTTCTCTCCTCATTTTAGTCAGGTTTGCCAGGGGTCTGTCAATCTTATTTATTTTTTCAAAGAAACAGCTTTTTGTTTCATTGATTCTTTATATGGTTTTTGTTTGTTTGTTTGTTTCTATTTCATTATTTGGGCCCTTATTTTTATTATTTCTCTCCTTCTGCTTGTTTTGGAATTTGCTTGTTCTTGTTTTTCTAGGAGTTTGAGATGTAGCATTAGGTCATTGATTTGAGATCTTTCTGTTCTTTTAATATATGCACTCATGGCTATAAACTTTCTTCTCAGGACTTCCTTTGCTGTGTTCCATAGGTTCTGGTAGGTTGTGTTTTTGTTTTCATTAACTTCCAGGAACCTTTTAATTTCCTCTTTTATTTCATCATGACCCTTTGATTATTGAGCAATGTGTTGTTCAGCTTCCAATTGTTTGCATGTTTTTTACTGTTGTTTTGTTGTTGAGTTCTAGTTTTAATACACTGTGATCAGATAGAATGTATGGGATTATTTCTATTTTCTTATATTTGCTGAGGCTTGCTTTGTACCCCAAGATATGATGAATTTTGAAGAAGGTTCCATGGGCTGCTGAGAAGAATGCATATTGTACAGAAGTTATATGAAATATTCTGCAGACATCAGCTAGGTCCATTTGATCTATGGTGTGATTTAGATCTAGAATTTCTTTATTGATTTTTTTGTTGGATGACCTATCTATTGGTGATAGGGGGCTGATAAAGTCTCCCACTACCACTGCAGTGGAGTCTATCTATATTTTTAGGTCCTTCAGAGTATGTTTGATGAAATTGGGTGCATATAGGTTGATAATTATTATTTCCTGTTGGTGTATTTCCCCTTTTATTAGTATGGAGTGTCCTTCTTTATCTCATTTGATCAATGTAAGTTTGAAGTCTACTTTGTCCAAAATAAGTATTGCTACTCTTGCCTGTTTTGGGGGGCTGTTGGCTTGGTAAATCTTATTCCAGCCTTTCACCCTAAGCCAGTGCTTATTTCTGTTGATTAGATGAGTCACCTGTAAGCAATAGATGGTTGGATCTTCCTTTTTAATACAGTTTGCCAAACGGTGTCTTTTGATGGGGGAATTAAATCTGTTAACGTTCAGTGTTAGTATTGATAGGTATGTGGTGAATCCTGTCATTTAGGGTTTTTTTTTGTTTAAGGGTTTGATTGTATGCAGCTAAATCAATGTTACTCTCTACTTTCTTGCCTTTTCTTCTCCTATGGTTTGATACTGCCTGTCTTTTCATGATTTTATTTGCTTTCATTTTCTGTGTGCAGAATTCCTTGAAAGAATTCTTTTGTAGTGGTGGCTTGGTAATCATATATTGTTTTAGTTTCTTCTAACCATGGAAGACTTTCATAGCTCCACCTATTTTGAATGATAGTTTTGCTGGGTAGATTACCCTTGGTTGAAGTAATTTTCATTCAGTGCCTGGAATATGTCACTCCATGCCCTTCTTGCTTTTAAGGTCTCCATTGAGAAATCTGCTATGATTTTGATGGGTTTACCTTTGCATATTATTTGTTTTTTTCTCTCTTACAGACTTCAATATTCTTTCTCTATTCTCTATGCTTGTCGTTTTAATGATAATATGTCGTGGGATAGTTTTATTTTGGTCAAATCTGTTTGGTGTCCTGGAGTTTTCCTGTACCTGAATGGGCATAGTTTCTCTAAACTTGGAAATTTTTCTGTTATTATTTTGTTGAATATATGATGACTCCCTTTTGCTTGCACCTCTTCTCCCTCTTCAGTGCCCATGATTCTCAGGTTTGGTCTTTTTTGGAGTGGGTGAGTTCTTACATATTCCTTTCACACGTCTTGAGTTGCTTGACTAAAAACTCTTCAGTTTTTCCTTTAATTTCCATTTCATCTTCAAGTTTTGAGATCTGTCTTCTGCTTGTTCTAGTCTGCTGAAGTGGCCTTCCATTGTTTTTTGTATTTCTGTTGCATTCTTTTTTCTGAGGTTTTTCATATCATGGAAAACTTCCTCTTTAATATTGTCAATTTTTGTCTGTAATCCATTTATCTCTCTATTTATAGTGTTCTCTATTTCACTTTGGTGTTTATGTAGGGCTCCTATGATTTCATTTATTTGTTTTTGTCTTCTCATATTCTGCATTTTTGGTGTCTTGACATTTCTTTAGTTCCTATTGTATGTTTTGGTTGACCATGTCTAGTAACATCTCCATGAAACGCTCAGTGATTAGTTACAGAATTTCATCTTTCAGGGTGTTCCTGTGGCTTTCGTTGGATTCCTTGGCATAGTTTTTCTTTGTTTTGTTGGAGTGTGGAACTGGGTATCTGTTTTCTGCATTTCCCTCTGAGTCCTGTATTAATTTATTTTGTGGGAAAATATGGTTCCCATCCCTTTTTCATCTTCCTATCACTCCACTTGGTACTGTATAACTATGTTTTTGATAGGTTATTGGTGGTTTCACTCATCTGTTTTCTTTCCCTTTGTTGAATTTTGTTTTGTAGATGTGTTGGGTTTTAGGATAGAGTATGTATGCTGTTTCTGTACCTTGTCTGTATGTAATTTTCTATTAGCTAACTCACAATAGTAAAACTAACAAAACAAAGAAATAAAGAAAAAAGAAAAAGAAAAAGAAGAACACCAAAGAAACCAACAGGGAGAGGTTTTGGACAAACAAACAGGGAACAAAACAAACAAACAAAAAAAAACATAAAAAAAAATTCCAGGTTCAGGAACAATAGTAGTTCTGGTGTTACTCCTTCAGCATCCAGTCCTGGTGTTGGCATTTAAGCAGAGTCTCTGTCTTAGTCTCGCCCGGTGGTTGGGGAGACTTGCCAGTGTTTTTTTCCTTTCAGTGGCAGTTGCTTAGTCAGCTCCTCCCTCAGTGAGGTGTGACTTGTCCACAGGTTCCAGAGATCAGCTCTATGGCCCACCAGCCATCCTCCTTTGGAGTTGGGTTTTTGCTGTGTTGGTTTTTTGGGGAGACTTGTTTCTTTGCTTCATCCCCTTTCTCTGGGGCAAGGTGAGAGATCCGTCACCAGGTTCCCTGCTGTCAGTGTGTTATGTTGGTTTGTGATTATTTTTTAATTTTTCCATGTTGTTTGACTTTGGATGTTGCTTGCTGGCTCAGGAGATTGGCTCTGTGGACCACTATCTGCCTTATTCCTGGCAGTGGCTTATCACCTGCCCACTATTGGCCCTTCTGCCTTTCCAGTCTTTGTTTACTGAAAGTTCTGGCAGAGATCAGCTCCTTGCTCCTCACCACTTCTCCAGTGCACTTACAGCACCCTGCTTCCTCTGCTGCGTGTTCCTTTTCAGTTCAAATTGTTTATTATTGAGCTGTGGTTTTTTTGTGGGGTGGGGAGGTCAGTCTGTCCAGATGACTATGCTGGTTTATCCCAGGGGTGGCTGTGGGAATACTTTGTGATGTTTACTTGCTCACCTGCTGGTCTGCTGGGTGTCTCCCAAGCAGGTTTGGAGCTGGCATCTGGCAGTGCAGAAGCTCTTCTATTTTCTCAGTGTAATGTGGTGTGGAGAAGCTTTGTACAGGCTGAGGGTTCAGAGTGTTGTGGTTTTGAGTCTTCTTGGTGCTTTTTTTCTGCCAAGTGTGGCTCTAGCATCTCTGCAAGATTTTTGATTTATGAAGCTCATGCTGTCTGCTTCTGCACTCTAGTCACCATCTTGGATCCACATCCTAATGTGTTTAAAAATGGATTTTTAAAAAATTTCTCTTATTCATATGTGGATACAATGTTTGGGTCATTACTCCTCCCTTCCCCCCATCCCCTCCCTTTCCTTACACTCCCTTCCTCTCCCCACCACCCCCTTGCTTCCAAGCAGAAACTCTTTTGCCCTTATCTCTAATTTTGTTGAAGAGAGTATAAACATTAATAAGGAGGACCAAGGGTTTTTGCTAGTTGAGGTAAAGATAGCTATACAGAGAGACTCCTAGCATTGCTTCCATGTACATGTGTGTTACATATGTGTGAAAGCCCAGTGTTTTAAACAAATTCACATACACACACACAATTAGAATGCACACTCAAAAGCAGAAAAAAATATTTAAATTATACCCAGAGGTTCAGTGGAATGGTGGATAATGCATCTGTTCTCTTAGGAGTCTCCCCTCTTTGGAACTGAATGTTTTGTTATCCATCCTTTAACCTCAGTTGTGACTATTTCCTGGGAAAAGCTCAAACCCCCATTTAACTCTCTGAGGTGTCTTACACACTTTTGCATAGCATAGTACTTCCACCCTGCTCCCCAAACCTAAGAGACATGCTTCACCCCAAAAGGTTACTAACAGTCTCTGGGAGAAGATCAATCTCCCTTTCTGCTTCCTGAGGTAGGCCTGAATTTGAACCCAGGTTCTTACCAGTCTGATGAGCTGTGCTCCCCTCCCCTCGCTGGTTCTGCCTTACCAGGTTCCATCGTGCACCCAAGGCCTCCACCCCAATTCACGGAGAGGAGGAATCCCCCTCTGGATCAAGTTGTCTGTTGGCACCTGGTGGGATCTCCTCCTGGTGCTCCAGAGGGATGCACCCCAGTGACAAAGGAGGTGATAATTCACTGTGTCTCCACAATCCTGGACAATGGCCCCCAAGAAATGTTGTGGGAATTTGCTAGCTGAGATACAGGATATTGCAGCAGTTTAGCAGGAAGCAATGTTTTATTGTGCCAGCACAGACGCCACAGACTCATGTCCAAAGCCTGAGCCCCAAGAACAAAGGGGTCTCACCTTCTATACCCTTGCAAACAGTTTACAGAGGCAATAAAACTTAAAAACAAGGTTTAACCCATATATGGTTACATACAATTCTATAGGCTACTTCAGCCTAGTTGCTTAGTGCCCTTCTACCCCTAGTGCTATGTGACCTTTTTTACCTTTGAATTCTTTAGATTTTAGCTCTCTGCTATGCCATCCCTTCCCCCCTGCTACTTTATCAGAACTCAGGCCTAGTTTGTTTTCTTCTGATCCTCCTCCCTGCTACACAAGGGTGGAAGTGTAAACAGATTTTCCCCCTTCCTTTCCCTCTCTCTCTTTCCACCAGCCAGCATAGGGAAAGCCAACATATTCACTTGGCTGTATCCTTAAGTATTGAGAGATGCCTTGATCCTGCTAACCAAAAATAAGATGACTAGTTCTCTTCATAGCCCGTTTAAGATTATTTACTATTCTTTACATCCTGCTTAAATTAGTCTCTTGCCAGACACAAAAACCCTAAGGTATTTTTCTGATAACACTAAATAAACTAAGTTTAAACTAAGTAAAAATTCTTTTAAATGGTTCTAATAATCCTAGTGCCTTATACATGTATCTAAATGTCATAAAATTGTTTACAGAGTTAAAAGTGTATACATGCAAACAGCTATAGTTCTTTTATCTAAGGTCCCTTCTATTGAATAAGGTCTTTGACATTTCTGCTCTTTATGACAAATGCTAAAAGTTCTGCTATTTAGTCCTGACATCTGTCTGTCAGATAAACATTGGTTTATCTGACATTGGCTAGATAAACATTGTTTTATACATATAATATGCAATTGAGCATCAAAATAGCGGCTACTTGAAATTACTGACACTACTTTCCCTTGACCATTGGAGAATTTAGGGGTTTTAATTGTCAGTACTGTATTGATAGTATGGATAATCACTAATTTATTACTTTACCTAACCAAAATTCAAGGTTTAAACTGTGATGCTGCTACTGGTTCCTTTATATGTCATATGTCTTTGTCTTCTTCAAGTTTATAAGCCTTCTAAAATAGTTATAAAAAGACACTACCAAGTTGCTGTCTTAGCTTCTTTTACAAGTTTGTGCCTATGTTCCCAATTGTAGTTAGAGAGGCTTAGTAGTACTATACTATTATATTAACTGCTAAACTATTAACCACAGTTACTTTAAATTTAGTCATCACAGTTCTAATCCTATTGGGACATTTACAAACAAGCTAATGGAAAATGACTCTGACATGTGCTTATTTATCAACCATGTCAGACATTCTTAAGTATTGGGATCATTTTGTATTTTCCTTTCAAAGCTTTATAACTGTTGTCTACTGACACTTTACAGCAATTTACAAGTGTCAGTACATCCCCTATGGGACAGACAATTAGATTTAACTAAGTCCAGCATAAGAGCCAGTTTTTAATTAATCTCTTTGTTGCTTAATTTGGTGAAAAAGTCCACACTGACACTGAATTCTGATCTGTTCAACTCTCTCTCATCCATGGGACAAAATCTGGCTTTCTGAAATTTCCAAGAGAAGCCACTCCTACACTGAGGGACAGAACTGGCAAATTGGCAAAATCTTCAGAGATGACTGTTCAGAGAAACAGCTTAAGAAGATACAACCCCAAAGCATTCAGCGTCCCCCCAACTTCTTAGAGGAACAAGTGGTGTTCAGCCTCCCAAGACAGATCAAAAGGACTGCACAAATGAAGGGACTTCTCCTTATCCAGATGGAGTCAATAATGCCAGACCTCTAAAAGTAACCAAAGCCAAGAGATTTTTTAAGAAAGTGGGCTCTTACACAGTGCTCAAATATTTAAGCCTTCTAGGCTTTTGGCAAAAGGCAAACTCACAACTTTGGCCAAAGCCTTCTGTTTAAGCAAAAGCAATATAACTTTCAATGGTGTCTAATTTCTTCTTAGGGACATTGTGAGTCTTCTTTCTGTACAAAACTGACTCACTGATGTTTTCTCTCTAATTGGACTGACACCTGCTCCCTGGTACACATGGCCCTTAATGTATTCAGCACTTAACTGCCCATTATAGTGACAGTTCAAAATAGAGGGCCATCTAAAAGTTAAAAATAGCTACAGATATAAACATCTATAGACAAAGTAACCATAAGACTGTCACTTTTCAAAATGAAAGGTTAGATTCTTTATCCTTCCTGTACATCTGCCAGGGCCCCTTCTTGTGCTCCTATCATTGTTAATGTTCAGGTCATGCCTTCTTAATCAGATTTATCTCTTCCAGAATGAAAGCCTTTAGGACCCAAATCATGAGGCAACAGGATGTTGATCTCTACAAACAAATCATGAGCAACCCAGATTTCCATGAGAAACCTTAATTGTAATGAATAATAATTCAGACAACTTGTGTCCAAATGAGTCCTAATGGAAAAATAAGAGAGACAATTTCCCCTTGTAGGTATGGTCTGCTACCCCATGTCAGCTTGAAGAAGATACTGAAGATAGACTTCCCCAACTTCAGCAACCCTCCAAAAATAATTTTTTGGAGTATTGTCTCTCAGGAGGAATTTAAGGCAAGCTAAATTAGGGACTCATAGAATAAAAACATTGTTTCTTAGATTAACCAGCTTTGGCTCAGGAACCACCCTCACCTGGCTGGGACCCAGACATGCCCCTCCCCAATCATTGCTTATTGGCTAGGAATCTCCTCCCCTTCTAATAGGTTATCATAGATTTTAAAAGCACCTGAAGAGCAGAACCATGCTTTCTTATCTTCTGGCTTCCTACTGGGCCCCAACATGCTTCCATTTGTTTTTCTCTTCCCTAACTTTTAATAAACTCCCTTTACACCGCATGTCCTGCCATGGGTTCCTTCTGGTGGGATACAAAGAATTTGGAAGTCTTCTGATAATAGACTGCATTAGTGCCATTAACACTTTCTCTACATCTGAGTATGTACTCTCAGAACCATTCACAGCCATTACATATTTATATACTGGCTTGATCTCCATGGTTATTAGAACAAAAAAATCCTTTCAGAGAAAACAAGAAAGTGGACAAAATTATGTCTTTGACATAAAATTCATCACCTCTCTATTGTTCCCTTAGGCCATGTCACATAGTCTTACAGCATTATGGTAGGAACCTCTATCCATTTATAAGGGAAAGTTAGCAGCATTGGCTGAAAGGATAGAGAGAGATGGAAACAGAGTTGAATGATGTCTGAATCCTTAGGGAATGAGTATTCACAATGAGCAAATGGGAAGAAAAGCAGTCATCTAGATGAATAGAGGAGGATACTATTTTAACAAACCTAAGAATAAAAACGTGCTATCTAATGATTATGCATATTATTTGCTTCCTTTGGAGCCAATATTTCACATATTAGCAGATTATATTTATAACAATTTCACCCAGTCATCAGTTGCTACTTCACAAGTTAGTACATTGAAGTTGAGACAAAAAGCTTTAAAATTTATTCTTTGTATAATGGTACAACACTTCCCAATGTTTGTGAAACACCTCTTCAACATAACAGCAGTTTGTGACTTCCCTCATCTACACCCTTCATGAGCATTCTTGCAACCCATCTGGGACTCCATTAATATGCGAGTAATGTTCACAGCTCTAGCAATAATTCTTGCTTAGCATCACAGCATCTACCTCTCAGAGAAGAAAAAGGAGAGAGAGAGAGAAAGAGAAGGTGAATGTATGTTTGTAGCCAACATACATCTAAAATGTTTTGCTCCATCAGACTCAAATTTCATTTAAGCAAACCTCCCTGGAAACACTGTTTGAAATTGCATAGTTCATTTTGAGAAAATCATCCTAGAACAGCCACAGTGAATCTCAAATGGTAGCATAAAGCCTGTTAGACACTGGTCATTTAATCCTTTAGCATGGCATTCTACTTCTAAAGGGTGTTGGACTCTGTGCCCATTAAGTCTCTACCTCCATTGAGCCTACCACTCTGGGTGTCATTTACAGCCATCATTTGGGGGCATTCCAACCATTACTTACACTAATTTCAAATATCCTGGGATTTATTCCAATGTTTAAAATGTACTGTTTTCTAAAAGAACCTCTTAATGTGTCATCAGAAGACTAATTCTCTCTAAAAGAATAATTATGCAACCCCAGGGCACAGAGCAGAGGTTTAATTCCAAATAATAAAGCAAATTTAATTCTCCAAGCATAAAAACTGTGCTCCTTTTGAAGAAAAGCATAATTTTAGATCAGAATCTAGTTATTAGCCCTTTTTATTTGACCCAGTGGCTGATCAGATTTAAATTCCAGCAGAGAGACAATAACATGGAACTCAATAAAATTGTGCTCATTTTTTTTTCTTTCAGCTCAGAAGAAGAATGGAAACATTTTGTGTTCTCTGACATCTACAAGAGCTTACTAAGTGGACATATCCAGATTTCTATCTTCTGTAAAAGATTCTGGAATTCTTCATCTAACAGTAACAGAAATAAAGAAGTCTAGATTTTTGACTTCAAAACAGCAGGTCAAAAGTCAGTCAACTAGGCTTATGCATTTTCTACAAACTGCATAGTATTTAGGGAAAAAAATCTGTTTAAAAAAGTCTTTAGATAGAGCACACATTCTAATTCCCAAGTCCCCTTTGGTTTTTATTAATTATACTTGCTCAATTACACAGATAGTGTTGAGTTAACAATGAATTGGTTTTGATGGAGGGAGAAATATTTATCTGGATTGTAAAAAGAGAAATAATAAATATGTAATTACTACCTGTCAACTCAAGTGAATCCTTTTAAGTCCCTGGAAAAAAATAAAGGCCTTTTGCCACTTGTGGTCTTCTATCTTTATCTAAGAAATAATTTGCAGGTTTTTATAGAACTGCAGTTTTCTTTTGTTCTAATGTTATTTAATATTTGTTTATCTAATAATTTCATGAAGGAAATTTGGGGATGCAGAAAAATAGAAAATATCAGAGAATCTTCAACTTTCCCTATCAAATATAACATTGTCAATATTCTGAGTTATTTCTTCAGGCTTTTTATATTCTAAGAATAGGTTGGTCTTGTATTTTGTGTTTGAAATTATATTGTCCAATTATCTTGTCTTTCTATTTTAATACTTCTTACATAATTTTATGTTTGGCTTTTCATGAAAAGTTGTGTGATAAACTATTTTCTATAAATATTGCTTTTGGTTTACTAGATATACCATAATTTTTATCAAAAATAAATCTTAATTTTTCAGTGTAGTAAACTATATATCTTAACACAGTTTGAATAATACTTTTTCAATGTTTAAAACTATTTTCTTGTATAAATTTTCAGAACAGAGTCAAAGATTATGAATAATTTAAAGGTTTTCAATAATTATTAACACATTTACATTAGCATTGAATTAGTCTCAACACCACATTTAAGAGTTTCACTAAACAGTTGCTAAAAATAGATAGTATCAATTTCTAAATATCTTATAATGTGGAAGGTAAGTTGTAAAATATTGAACTTTTTAAATTTGACTTTCTTTCACTCAATGTTTTTTCAACGGTTTGCCTTAAACTCAAAGATATTAATAGTTCAGTAAAAATTCTAAAATCATCTGGTCCAACTGCTTTATTTATATATTTGCCAATTAGAGATAAGAAATGTAGTTATTTGCTAGTTGTATTTGCTTAGTTTTTAGCTTAAGACATAAGCTTCAGTTATTCAAAAATATTAATTCTAGTTCATAAGTTCCAGCTGACAGAATAAGTTCAGTTGATTTATAGGGATACCTTTTATTTAGAAGTTCCTGGTCACACTATTACAATAAAACTATTTTTCTTGGCTCCAAATACCTTTAATATTATCAAAGTAACTGTGCCCAGCTGTTCTCAAGAACTTATAGTCATTCACCTCTCAGGTAGCCTGCTCATCCAATATCCAGTCAACTTTCCCTGATTCTTAATCTTCTATGTTTCTTGACTCTCTATATCAGTTTCTAAATCGCTTTTTTCATTTTTTTTATTGTTGTACTGGGGGTACACTGTGACATTTACAGAAGTTCTTTCAATACATTATAGTTGAATTCACCCTCTCCATCATTCTCCTTTATCCTTACTCCCCCATTCCTGAAATAGTTTTAACAGGTCCCATTTTTCCATTTACACATGAGTACATAATATTTCTACCACACTCACCCTCCTACATCGTTTCCTCATTCCTTCCTTTACTGGTGTCCCAGAGCTATCTTGCTCATCTTGGTTTCCATCCAACAGCATCATCCTTATTGAACCTCACAGATAACATAAAATATATTAGATTATTGGTTTCTTTATGGTCTTACTTCCCTCCTTTATATTTAATAATTGTGCTCATGTCATATGATAGAATTCATCGCTATCAGTAATTGTAGCACCAACTGAATGTAAAATTTGAACAACCCAAACTTTGACCATTGCTATTTCTCCTTATCAGCTTTTTCCAGGGTTCCCCTTCAATAGGGACCTCCAATTCATTGATCCCACAAACCTTTCTTAATTTCCATCAACCTCCTCCTAGCTTCAATTCCCTCAATGGTCAATTTAGATCATAGAACACAACATCATAATGAACCCTTTTGCACATATCTTCAAGTTTCTTGCCTTCTCACATTCTACCATCTCTAAGAAAATGAATTCTATATAAATCCAACTACTGCACTCTCCATGTCTGAACCCAATTAACTTCACATTACTGGACAAAAATAATCACAAATGCCAATGGATTTTCACTTTAACTTTGTTCTCATAAACCTCCTCTGTTTAGAAAACAAAGCAGTCTTATTACCCCTCTGTCCCAGAAAAACATTTCAGACTTTATGTACTTTTGTAAATGTCTAAAACCCCTTCCTCCCATCCCAAATTATAGCAGGGAATCATATTTCAGTGGGAAAATGAAAGCCATCTAAAAACACAACTATAACTTTACTTACATCTGAGTTTACTCTCTTCCACTCAAGTTCTTCTATAAAAGGCAAATCTATGCTTTCAATATAATTCCTTCACATCTTCACAAAGATTTTGTTTCTATAAGTGTCTCCTATGTCTCCTACTAGAAGCTGTCTTCCCCAGTATTTGCAAATGTTTCCATTAACATACAGATATGTGGTTATATTTTTAAAGCAGAATAATGAAAAATAACACTTCCAGAGGCACCTGCACATCCATGTTTATTGCGGCACTATTCACAATAGTCAAGTTATGGAAACAGCCAAGATGCCCCAGCACTGACGAATGGATTAAGAAAATGTGGTATCTATACACAATGGAATTTTATGCAGCCATGAAGAAGAACGAAATGTTATCATTCACTGGTAAATGGATGGAATTGGAGAACATCATTCTGAGTGAGGTTAGCCTGGCCCAAAAGACCAAAAATCATATGTTCTCCCTCATATGTGGACATTAGATCAAGGGCAAACACAACAAGGGGATTGGACTGTGAGCACATGATAAAAGCGAGAGCACACAAGGGAGGGGTGAGGATAGGTAAGACACCTAAAAAACTAGCTAGCATTTGTTGCCCTTAACACAGAGAAACTAAAGCAGATACCTTAAAAGCAACTGAGGCCAATAGGAAAAGGGGAACAGGTACTAGAGAAAAGGTTAGATCAAAAAGAATTAACCTAGAAGGTAACACCCACGCACAGGAAATCAATGTGATTCAATGCCCTGTATAGCTATCCTTATCTCAACCAGCAAAAACCCTTGTTCCTTTCTATTATTGCTTATACTCTCTCTACAACAAAATTAGAAATAAGGGCAAAATAGTTTCTGCTGGGTTTTGGGGGGGAGAGGGAGGGGGCGGAGTGGGTGGTAAGGGAGGGGGTGGGGGCAGGGGGAAGAAATGAACCAAGCCTTGTATGCACATATGAATAATAAAAAAAAATAATAGAGCAGAATAATGAAAAATAACACTTCTTTTAGCCACGCATCCTCCTGAGAGCTACTTTCCAAATTTTCTACATCTTTAACAAATAAATGTCTCTGGGGAATACTCTTTAGAGAAATCTAGGACTGGAGTTGTCACTCAAGCAGTAGAGTGCCTGCTTTCTAAGCTCTGAGTTCAAACCTGAATCCCACCAAAAAAAAAATAATAATAATAAGTTCTTATTCTATACTGGCTATCTATTTAGCTCATTTCCATCTCAGTGTTATCTCCAACTTTCCCTCAACTTTTTCTCAAGGTCACCAAATGACCACCATATTGCCAAAGACATTGAATACATTTCCAATTTTTTCTCACCAGGTAGATTTACCCTGGGGTACCCAAAATCTTTTTGTGGATTGGTGTGATAAAGTCTATTTTTATAACAAGATCTCATGTGATATTAGCAAGTGTGATCTTAAAAATATTGTGTAATGAAATGTGGCATTGTTCCATCAATGTGTATTACTCAGTAAACCAATATTTTTAAGTGACTAATGCATGATGTTAAAAAATAATGCCTGGGTAAAATATTCACTCAAAGTGTAAAATAGAACTATAGAATTAAAAACAAACCAGAGCATTAAAAGTTTACTGACATGGTTTCAGATGTCACTTGCAATTAATTTTAAAGAAATTACCACTTACCAACTTTTGAAATAGAATGAAATAATATCCACAGTTATCTTTAAAGGCTACTATAATATTATGCTTTTTCCAATCACACTTTCCATGAGACCAGATTTTTCTTCATAAGGTTGAATCCAAACAATGGAGGACACAGATTGAATGCAGAAACAGATAGGAGAATATAGTTGTCTTTTATTAAGCCAGACATTTAAAGAGACTTTCAAAAATATAAAACAATGCCACTGTTTCCAATATTTTTTCTGTTGAGAAGTTACTTTTTCATAAATGTATGTTTTATGTTAATATATGTCTGAGATTTTTAAGTTAATATATACACGTTTTAAAGTTTTCTCAATTTTAGTTTCCAGTATAGTAAATTTTGTTAGCTATGACTCACATAAACAAAAGCTTCCTTGTGTTTTCTGGAATTTCTTGGAATGTAAAAGGCTCTTGAGAACAAAATGTTTGAAAATTAACCTTTGCTTTAACTCACTCTCCTAATAATATACATAATTGACATCAACTTTCCCTTTTGCTTTCATAACAGCACATTCTGCTTATTTTCTTTATACATTGCTGATTCTTTCTCGCTCTCTCTCTCTGTCTCTCTCTCTTTCTCTCACCTCCCAAACCCTCGTTATTTACTCACTCTCTAATTCATAGAGTTTGAGTTCTACAATAGATCCTCTGTCTTTATATGTTTCTTTTCCTACAAGATCTCATTTATTTTCATAACCTTAAATTCTAATTCTGTATGTATATGTCAGATGTATATGATAACCACATTATTTTCCACCTTCTCTGAGCTACAGAATTTATACTTTAACACACACCACATTTGCACTTCAGCATCTGAACTGTCATGTTCCAAACTAAATGTCTAATCTACAACCATACCATCCTAAATGTGCCGATTTCATCTGATCTAGGAAGCTAAGCAGGGTTGGTCCTGGTTAATCCTGGATGAGAGACCACCTGGGAATACCAGATGCTGTACGCTTAAAACAAAAAAAAGAACTAAGTGCCTAAATGCTTTATTCCACCTCCCCATATTAGTCCTCCTTGGAACTTTCCACTTAATAATATCAGGCCAAAGACTGGGAATTGTCCTTGAATTTTCTTCCCCTTTGCCCTCCACAGCCAATCTAACAGTAGATGCTATATTTCTTCTTCTGAAATGCAATACAGAACTTTTTGTTTCTTCCCTTTATCAATGACATTAATTTAATCCAGTCACCAACTTTTCTGACAATATCCTCAATAGCTTCCTTCTTGTTCACCAAATTTTGACTCTTTCTTCACACCAATCCACTCTCCAGAATAGTTACCCCTCTGTTATCTGTATCACATCATCATTAGTTCTCTTGGGATATTTCAAACTCGTAACTTTATCATGTTTTTGTTTATGGTTCATTTGCTACCTGTCTCCCCCTCCACAAGATTATAAACTCCATGAGGCCAGAGGTCTTGTCTGTTTTGTTCAAAGCAGTGAACAGCATTTCTGAAAGACTTAATACTGGGTCTGGTTTGTAACACTCTCTATTTGATCACCAGTACAAAGTGTTACAAATTTCCTGTGGTGGCTTTACCTGTGTGGATTTAGCTATGCTGGAACTATATTTCCTAAAATTCCATTCCCTGTTTGGTTGTGAGTTCAAGTTGATCACAGGAGAAATGTGATATTCCAAAGGTGGAAGGGAAGCAGAGCCATTCTGATCTGAAATTTGTGGAAGGTGTGAGGCCCAAGTGTTTTTGAAATGCCCAGAGTTTCAAAAAATCTCTGTCAGTTACCCGTTTTCAGAGACCCTTGATAGTTTGCCTAATCCCAAAATAGAATTGATGAAAGGTAAGGTCCCAAAGTTTAAATATAAAGGAAAAATTTCTTTGCTACCAGAACCCAAAGAATTTTAGATACTTCTCAAAAAGCTGACAACCCAAGAATATGTATTGGCTTGTTTGTTTTTATTAAAACTGTTAAACTGGTATATGTGTAAGTATAGCAACAATGTAAGTCAGGGAAACCAGGAAGAATGTATTTGTATTATTTTACTAGCATTCTCCAACACTAAACCCAGAATTGCAAAGAGAACTATAAAATCTGATATAGAACCAGATAGCTTTTAAAGCCAACCTGGACTTAAGCTCTGAAATGACCATTGCACAACCATATAAGAGATTTTATGCTACAGTTTTCAATTTGACAGCATACTGGCAGATATAAGCAAATCTGCAAGACTTTGCTAGTTACCCCAAGAAAGAATTGTTCACCAACTTCAAATTTTCTGCCAACTACTGACAACAGCACCAAATATTTTCATTCCATGTTCAACCAGTATATGTGGATAAGCCTGAACCTCACTGATGGAGCTATAAATTTGCAGGTTGTAAAGATTTAAAGGAAGGATCCTGCTAGTGACAGCTCTATTTGTGGGGTATGGACACCCTCACAGAGTTGATGGTGGTCTGGAGCTCAAGGTTCAGTTCATTCCTTTTACATCTGATCCATCTGCTTCCCCAAACTACCCACTATGAATTCAGGGAAGATTTAGTAGTAGTGTTCCCAGAAATAAAACCAAATTCAACATATTTCTGATATTATATCAATTTTTGGTGTAATAATAATAATAATAATAATAACACTACTCTGAATTCATAACACCTTGTTTCTAAGTAGCATATATATGTATAGTTTCAGATATTCTCACTTATTTTTACATCTTCTGAGATCACTAAGAAAGTATCTAATAAAATAAGTACCTATTTTACTTTTTCCATTTTTCTTGATGCCTTTTTAAAATTAGGATATATTCATTGTACAGTGGGGATTCATTGTGACAATTCCAAATAGGCTTATATTGTACATTGGTTAGATCACCCCCACCATCTCTCCCCATCAACCCCCTCTGTCCCACTTAAAACAATTGCAAGAGCTTTCATTGTTCTATCTCATATAAATATATTAAGTCCATCAACCACATACCCTCACCTTAATCTCCTTTGTTTTCCCTCCCCCTCTCACAACTACCCCCCTACCACACGCATGCTGCATCTATTTTACAGTTCTGTTTTCACTGTTAATTTCTAAGTCAATGTTCAAAGTTGATTTTTTTATTTACCTCTGCTGTGAGTATATTTTCCTTTGGTCCATTCGATCCCTTCCATTTCTCAAGAACCATCTTTTTTTGTTTTTTTTAAATCACTCTGATAGCCTTGCCTGAAAGTCATTGGAAAGTGAGAGAACCTGGTCCAAACTTTTTTTCTCTAAAATGCAGTCCTTTTGCACTTCTGTACTCTTGTTTTTGTTCAATTAAGTCTCCCCTACTTTCCTTAGTAATAGCAAATTATTATAGGCACCAGCACTAACATTTACAGAGTGCTTAACAGTTGCCACCTTTCTGCATCTGTTCACTCATGGCATCCAAGTGCAGGTTTAACCAGATGTGTTTTACTCTGTGTGGTATGACTATAGAGCCAAACCATAAAGGAAAAAGTAGGCTGACAGAAGCTGGTCTTGGAAGTTTTAATAAATGTTGAAATATCTCGCCTAGTAGACCCAAAGACATAAAAATGCCTATGTTATAAAAAATGGGAATAGTGTTACCAGAAGTTGTGGTTTTAATCATCACAAGATGTTTATGGAATACATAGTCTTTCCAACACAGAATCCAGAACACTCTGTACAAAACAAGTATAAAGCAAATTCCAACACTTTTAACACAGAAGGAAAAGCAAGTAGATAATATGCATAGTCAAGATCAAAGAGCCAAAATGGAATATAGCCTAAAAGTGAAATGGGATCTGGAGAAGGCAAACATCTCTGTTGGATACAGAAAATAAGAGCTGTGTTTTAATGAAAAGAACTTAAGGTTTAGAACCCCAACAAGCCCACATCTGACACAGTCTGCATGACCTTCAGTGGGTTTATTTTAATGTCTCTGGGCTTTCAGTTTACTCATCTGTAAAATGAGTCTAATGATATCCTTCTTTTTATAACTATCCTATTTTTTATCAGTGTGTGTTAATTGCACTTATGAATGGGTTCCATGTGATATTTCAACTATCGCACTTACAGTGAGATACAAGAATTCCATCAAGTAGCAATCATGCACACTACCTGGCAAGGAGCAAGCAGTTGGTCAATAGCAGCCATTAGAGTGTTTGGGAGACTTCATGGATATGCTCTTACCAAAAACCACTTCTAAACTTCAGACTGGCAAAATCCTCAGCAATTTAGAAAAGCAATGATCATTGTGGGTAATTTAGGAGATGATAGAGACAATATCAGATTAAATACAGGAAGAAACCAGTTAATCTAGTTGGTGTGCCACAAAATTTTGACAGAATTTTAACAGATGCAGCCAGTATATTTGTGTAGAGAAATTGACTTCTGGATGTCCACAAACTCAAGAGCTGGGAGGGGAGGAGCCCCAGGATTTCTGAATGCAGGAGTTCCTAGGTTCAGATGACAAGGATGCCACTAAGTTAGGGTGCCAATACACGAAACAATGTCACTTTGCCAAAAAAGTGTTTATCTCAGTCACAGGCCGGAAGCACCTTCTTTCCTCTGTGGACAGGTGGACAGAAGACCTATGAGAGAGAACATACAATGAAATGGTAAGCGATCATTTTTAGTTAATGGGAAATAACTTGTGATTGTGCATCAGGTGTTCAACTTTTGAGTGCCAAGCAAGCTATATTCACTATTTTTCATTATAAAATGACCTCTTAATTAAAACTCCTAGAAGACTGGTAAGACTAGTGCAATAAGCCCCAATTGTGCATGGTGAGAGTCTCCAGCATAAGTGTCTTCCGATTTTGGTAAGTGAAAACCACACAGATACAGTTTCTGTAGACTCACAGGATAGAATGTTTTCGAACATACTCATCAGTCCTGCAGTTTTTCTACACCACTGCATCAATCAGAAATGATAGTACTGATAATCAACAACTCCACTAGTCCAATGGACAGAGTCTACACAATTCATCTCTGCATTACTTAATTACTTAACAATAATAATCATAGCACTAACACATTGAAGCAATGTCCTTTTTTAAACATCTGCTATTTGTAAGGCACTACACCAAGCTCCAAACTGATATTGGCTAATCCTGTGACAACTCTACAAGGTGAATTGATTATCTCATTCTAAAATATGTCATAATTGAAATTCAGATTTTAAAGTAACTTGCCAGGATATGGTATGCTATGTATTTATCTGAATCCCAACTTCTTTTGTGCTTTTACTGTTGTGTCATTAAATGTGTGTGTATGTTTACACCTAGTTGCAATGGGCTGTGAACATCATATGTCATAGCATAGTAACCAAATGAAGAGGGTCATATTATTACTATTTTGCAAATATGGGAAACTCAAAATCTTAAAGGTTAATTTATTTGGCTGAGATCACATAGCCATCAAACAATAAAACCAAGTTTTTAGCCATGATTTTGGATTATAAACTCTGGTCTCCATGTGCCTATCACATGAGGGCAGCTGTCTCAGCTCAGGGAAGAAAATGCAGCCTCTGCTCCTAACCAAGATTTGTTGCTCTATAGCTTCTTCCTAACAGCTGCCCTCCTGTGTCTGAATTCCCCAAACTACTATCCTACTACCTGGTTAGCACCACCCCGGCCTTGAGTGGTTTTCCCAAGATACACCCTGCTACCTAGGCCTAATTGTCACCACCTGTCAGTCCTGCTTCTTCTTCCAGATATAACTTGTGATTTTTTTAAATGGAGTTCCAGGCTTCTCTTTCTTTTCTCTATTATTTTTTAGGAGATAAGGTCTCCTATGTTGCCCAGGCTTGCTTGGAACTCATGGGTTCAAGCAATTCACCTGCACAGGCTTCTGAGCAGTTGGAGCTACAGGGAAACACTCCCACATGCAGCTGAGGCAGGACTTACACCTTTCTTGATTGACCAAGTTCCTGCTCTGCCTATCTGTTGACACATACAGCCTATCATGAAAGTACTTTAAAATGTTTTGCTACTTAAATAGTCACACTGTCTGGTGCAGTAAAACCTGAATGAGTAAGGTCACATATATAATATATCACTGAATTAGCCTCTAGATCAAAATACAATGTGGATTCATGAACTACAAACAAAAAATTATAATCAAAGACAAAGTGATTCTATATAATGCAAGCATATTATGCAGAAATATCAATGTCACTGGTGTTCACAGATGACCCAACACAGCACAAATAACAAATTGTCATTTGAATGTCAAATTTTGAGCTTTCAAGGCAGAAACGATCATCTCTATAACTAGTCTGAAAGACCTCAGAGCTGTACTCTTGAGTAAGCTATCATTCTACACTTTAGGCTCACAAAGAGCTCCAAGGTTTTTCTTGCCTCAAAGAACATGAAATATTTCACTGACTATCATATTGTGACATTTAACATTTTTAATGTAACTTCTAATACACAAGATGAATCTTTCACTTTTAAATTCACTAATAGAATCAGAGACTCATGGTCTTAAAGGGCTCTTAAGAGCTCATGCCATCCATCCTCTGGCCTGCAAGTAGGTCAACACTTATCCTTTCAGACATGCAGAGATCTCCCTGCCTTTAGAAGACTTTTCAGCCAAGATGGACCCTGAGTGTCCATGAAATGGTAACAGTGTTCATTGTCAGGAAATTATTTTCTTGTCTTTAAACTAAATCTCTTTATGCTGCCTCTTCAGGACATTGTTATGAAATTACACATACATTTTATTTTATGGTTTTCACTGTTATACAATAGTAATTTTCACAATTTTAATATAATTTCCATAGCCCTGGTAGATCATTAGCACTATACAGGGACTGGGTTTTTTCACAGATGAACCTCAAACGTCTAGCCAGGTCCTAAATCTACTGCCTGTAGTTCTTCTACATGGTAATACCCTTACCTATCATTATTGTAGAACAGAATATTCACTAGCTTTCTCTAGTTTTCTGTCTGACATTGTCTTCTCCTTTCAGAGCTTCACAACAGAGGAAATAAATGAAAAATATATGCGCAAATATTAACCAAGCACATGTATTTTCTTAGGGAAAACTTTCCATTTATAGAATATGCAACAAAGGAATACTTATTTGTTTCCATTTTCCTGTACTCAAACCCAATCTTAAATTCCTTCATAGGACAGGTCTGTCATGGCTTTAAATCCATCACAAAAGCATTCACCTATCACATATTGAATGTACAAATGTGACCTGGACCTCCAGTCAGATAATTTTACCGATAGCAATAAGCTATCGATAAAATAAAACTAAGTTGTTTTAAAATCTATGTTTGACCAAATGTTGACTGAAAATTGGATATTCTGGCTAAAACAAACTGATTTATGCAGTGATTTCTAAGCTACAACATTACTACAGAAAAACAGTAACTTTCATATTTAGGAATGCCTCTCTAAGGATGATATGCTATTAATGGTGTTCTACATGTACATAAGTAATAGGATCATCTCATTCTTCTAAAATTAACTGAAATAATTTAAAGATATTCCTTGCAGGATGTCTGCATTCAAAACAATGAAATTCAAAAAAATGAAAAAGAAATCAGATGTCCATATTTTTTAAAAAGGAAGAAAGGGTTATATATTGAAATAAGAATAAGATAACTACTATAATTGAGGAATAAATTTACTTCTTTTGGAAATCAAAGTAAAGAAGGGTAGGTTTAGAATATCTCAGTAATGGATAACCTAAAACACATTAATTAATGGAGGAAAGAATAAAAGTGTTTCTGAGAAGAAGACATTTCTCCAGCATTAAGTTATGAAAGGAGTCTATCAGATAATCTCTTGTTTTTAAAAATGAGTAAGATATTAAGACAACATTTTCATAACTGATTTTCAGAAGTTACAGAAAAACATTTGGTCGTTTCATTGATTCTTGATTAAAGCAAACAACCAACAATATCTGCTATATTAAAACTGTCAGATTCTGTAATGACTTCTTTAAATACAAAACCAAATAATCCATGAAAGAAAAAAATAATGTTTGACGTGCAGCTCTGGGGTCATTCAGACTAGTTATAGAAATGATGGTTTCTGCCTTCTAAAAATTAGAAACTCCTGCTATATGAAAGACACTGTTGTTAAGAGAATTAAAAAATAATCCATGGAATGGGAGAAAAGCTTTTTCAAAACACATATCTGGTAAAGGACTGGTATTTAAAATAAATAAAGGACTCTTAAAATTGAATAATAAAAAATTGAATAACCCAGTAGAAAATGAACACCTAACCAACTTGTCAAAAAAACGGACATTGCAAATAAACATCTATAAAAAGGCTCTTTGTCATAAGTCATTAGAAAACTGTAAATTAAAACAACAGTGGGATACCATTACACATCTATTAGAATAGCTAAAATTCAAAAGACTGACATTACCAAATGCTGATGAGGATGTAGAACAACAGGAATTCTAATTCATTGCCAATGGAAGCATGAAAATGGTATCACTACTTTAGATGACATTTTGGCAGTTTCTTTCAAAACTAATGTATTTTTACAATACAATCCAGCAATCATGGTCTTTGATATTTATTCAAATGAGCTGAAAACATCCATATAGAAACATTCACAAAAATATTTATACCTTTATTCACAATTGCCAAGACTTGGAGGCAACCAAGATGTCCTTCAATAGGTGACTGGATGAACAGTTTTATACCCATGCAGTGGAATATTACTTACCAATATAAATAAATGAGCTATCAAGCCACAAAAAGACACCAAGGAACCTAACTATATAGTTCAAAGTGATAGTAGCCCATTTAAGGGTTACATAGTTTATTCTGTTTTTCTGGCGAACACTGTGAAGACACTCTGGAGTGTACAAAGTGAAATTCTAGCTTGCCATCCACTCAAATGACATTCTGAAAAGTCAAAATATGGAGATAGTAAAAAGATCAGAGGTGGTGGTATAGATCAGTCTTAAAGCATACTCTGAGCATGAGTGTGGCCCTGGGTTCAATCTCTACCACCACAAGGGGGTAAAAAGTTCAGAAGTCAGAATTTTATAGAAAAAGAGGGACAAATGAATAGGTGAACAACAGGGTTTTATTTTTAGAACAGTGGACCTATTCTCCATAATACTGTAATGGTAGGTACAGGTTACTATACATTTGTCAAAAACTATAAAATGTATAACACAAAGAGTAAGCCTTAATGTAAACTATGTGCTTTAACTGGTAGAAGTGTCAATATTGGCTTATCAATGGTAACAAATGGACCATAACAATGTAAGATGTTAATAACAGGGGAAAAATGGAGGTAGGGCTGGGGAAATGAGGAAGTGATGCCATTTTGCATTTCTATCAGCAGTGAATTAGAATTCCTATTGCTCTGTACTTTCCACATATTTTTCTTTAAACCTAAAATTGCTCATATAAATAAAATCTATCAATTTTCAAAAAACATCCTTAATAGCTAAGTTAGAATAAATACCTTATCATGATTTAACTTTTCTTCATGACTTAACTTTATTACAAAGATAAAACTTAACAGAACCCAGAAGAACTTCAGCACTATTAACATTTGGGGCTGAATAATTGGGCGCTGTCAAAGGCATGCTTAGCAGTAACCACACAAACAGAATCCCCAAGGCCGAAACAAAACTATCCTCAGGCACCGTCAAAGTTCTCTTGAGAGGAGGTAAAACTATCATCAGTTGAGAGCTCTGTACTGATTTTCTCTCTCTCTCTCTCTCCCTCTCCCCCGACCTTGTGATTATCTAGTCTATTAAACCCACTTTCAACAAGAACCGACTAGCATGAAATCAAAGAATAAAAGCTTCAACCATATATTAAAGAGTAGATTTACTGTGCTATTTATTAAAAGAGTCTCATGTGGCATAGATGGATATAGATGATAGATGATAGATAGATAGATATCATTCTTGTCAGTTTCTGCTTGAGTTCCAGTCACTGCATCCTTCTTCATCCCACAATGAAGGTGTTTGTCCCACTATGTAAGCTTAACCACACCCCAGTTCTAGATTCCTCTGGTCTTTACCTTATGGTCCAGACCAATGATCTCGCTTCTATTTTTATCCTAGAAAAACATTTGTTTAGTATTCCAAACCTCAGCACAGTAGAATATTTATTCATGCTATTGAACATATTAACCTACTGTGCACATTGTAGAAAATATTACCCCATTGAATAGGCTTTTGTTTTATGTTCCATTTTTTTAAATTGTTTTATTATTCATATGTGCATACAAGGCTTAGGTCATTTCTCCCCCCTTATGTTCCATTTAAATACGAGAAGATAGCTGTCAAAAGCAATTTTTAGACTATAGTAGCCAACAGATTGATCTGCTTCCAAATTCTCTCCTGATTCTTTTTTTCTGCTGAGAAATAATCTCTATTCTCTTCTGTATGAGGGGGAAAAATGCTCCTCTTGCCCAAATCTCTCCCTCAATTTTCTTCTCTTTTTCCTGTCATTTACTAAAACCTTGATTGGAGGTATAAGTATTTTCCTGTGTCTACTTTCTCAATTCCATTTATTCTCCAACCCATTTTATCTTTCATTCTTCCTAGTTCAACGACACTACCTCACAAATATCCCTAATGATCCCTTGACTAAAAACCATTAAGAGGCTACTTTCAGACTTCATTTTACTTAACATCTTTTAGTATTTTCCTGTCATCTTTGAACCTTTTTCTTTTTTGCTTCTAGAAAATTAGTCAATCTTCCTTTTCCTACTTCTCCAAATGTTCATTTTGTCTTCACTAATTCTTGCTCTTCTTCACATGTCTTAAAGAATTCTCCACCCTTGATCACTCTAATTTTCAGGTACAAGCATATTCTGGGTTATTTCAAAGCCTTTATTTGGCCAATGCCAAATCCATTCCACTACCTCTCTAACATAAAGTAATAAAGACACAAAGAAAATAATGTTTTTACTTCTCTTTTCTGCATTATCTTCATCTAAAGCAGAAATATTTTAGAGTTTTTTTTTTAAATTCTCACCTCTCCATCATTGAGTCATGACTCAATATTTCCATTCTCTTTTCATTCACATTGCATTAAAATATATCTCTGCATCTCTTACTGTGAGAACAGTATTGTTACTTACCACCCAAATATCAGAAGATCTTTAATAGGATCTTGTCAATTCCATCCATACCAACTTTATTTGACTTCTTATTTCCCAGTCCAAAGTGTGTTACATAGAATGAAGATTCCTTTACAAAATAAAAATACAACTACCACATAAACCAGAAATCTCACTACTGAATGTAGTGAGATTTATATATATATATACATATATATATATATATACATATATATATATATGTATATATATATATATATATATATATATATAAAATCAGAACCAATTACATATGGTACACATATGTAATCCCAGAACTCAAGAGGCTGAGACAGGAGGATTGTGAGTTTGAGGCTTTCCTGAGCTACATCATAATAAATTCCTGTCTTAAAACAAAACAAAAACAGGAAAAGGAAGGAAGGAAGGAAGAGTGTTTTCATTCTATATAACCGTTTTTCACTATCGGCTTCGCAGCGTGCCTACCCAGCCTCGCCATGCAGCTTTCCTTGGCATGCAACTCAGTCTCCATTCAATTCTAGTTTCCCCATGTTTTCTTTGTTCAGGAAAAGTTATACTTTTAATCAAGATTTCAAATGTTAACTCCTCTATGAATTATTTCTTCTTCACGACAAAGTCTTCATTATTCCCGGTTTGTATTTGCCACACTCTACCTCCTCTTTTATTACTTTGTATTGTAAAGTGTTGTCCCTTTATTTTGCAGGTTACTATCTTCCAATAGAATTGAGGTCCTTGAAATTTCCATATTTTTAACATTTAATCTTTCTGTAGTATCTGAAAATATTAAGCCCTTAACAAATACTTGTTGAATAAATATATGAATAACATTATTACAATTTTTATCCAATTTTCCCTGACAGAAGGGAATGGATTCAATTTGTCTGAAATGCAACCCAGTTATTTAGCCATGTGTCTAAAACATGACAAACTTTTACAAAATCATCTCTCATTCTGCTTAAAATTGGAGACTCTTCCCACTCACAGAGAGTCTATCAATAATTGAGGATGGGAGTTGAAATAAATTTGTAATTCATTCCATAACAAAGGTTTGAAGCATAGATACTTCCTTTCTGTGTAATCAGCAGAATGTAACAGATCAATAAATACAGAAAAATTCTTACCTTATTCTTAACTGACATCCCAGAAAGATATGACAATATTATATCTTATTTCTCATAAAAAGAGACTGAGATAAACTGTAAAAAAATAAGATGTATAAACAAACAATGAGTTAGAAATTTCTGGCAAAAGATAAAATGTAATCTAATATCCCTAACAGCTATGGCTTAAAGATAGCTGCTTTGTCATATTCATCCTTAAAGGTCAGGACTTATGAAGGTATAGGGACATATGAGAGGCTTAATAAATAGTCACTGAGTCCATAAGTGAAGTAAAAATAAGTGAAAGTATTTTTACAGCATATAAATAAATGTGTATCTTTCCAATTAGTGTGTCAATATTTTTGGTCCTCAAAGACCCTCTCAGATACTCTTTTATTTTTTTTTACTTTTGAGTAACTTGCTTTTTAATAATTCAGTCAACAAATAATAAGTGTTTCTATAATGTACCCTACTTGGTTTTAGGAAAACACAAAAAGATTTCATCTCAGCCTTCAAAATAACTCACATAAACTAGTAAAGGAAATAAAAGATGATTGATATCTTCAATATAGGAAATTTTCTTAATATGTATTGTAGAGAACACAAATCTATTAGATACTAGCTCAAAACAGTGACCCATGGTCTCAGACTGAAAGATGGAAATGATCAATACTCACTTTTAGTGATTCACAAGATGGGCACACTAAAATTTCTGAAACAACATGTATCAAAGAAGTATCTTCTGCTCCCAACTCCCCAGACTTATTTGATGAAAAGTTTTCTTTGCATAGCATCTATTAATATACTAACTTCACAGAGTACATTTCAAACAGTGGTCAGATAGCACTGAAAATTTCTATATGGCAGGAGATTTTATGAAAGTAGTTAGGATAAAATGGCCTTGACTCACCCTGATGAAGGCAGAGGGCAAAGCAGTGGGCAAGACACTCCATAATAGGAAAACTTACTTAGGAATTCCAGGTTTGTAAATCTGATGAGATTTACAAACAACATCTATTAAATTTAAAGAAATGACTCAGGATTAATTCTGCTTCCACAATTCCATGTTTGCAGTCATTCTTAGCTTCTAAGCAACCTTTTAAGATTTTGCAGCCAAGCAACATTAATTTCTATGAGAATGTGAAAAGATCTGAATTCAGTTTCTATTCCTCCTAGAGTGACTATAGTTCTACTCTGATAACCCTCACAGATTAACTGCACCTTCTCTCTGTCCCTGATAAATAAATCATCATCAGCCAAGTTTAGAGAATGTACCATGTTGACCTACCTTACATTCTAAGAAGATTTTAATTTGTTTCTCAGTTCTTCCAATCCAAATTCTGCTTGGATTCTGCTGCAACTGCCACTACAAATGGACATCTCTATTTGCCTGTATAGATGCTTTACTGCCATTTGCCTGAAGAGTTTTGTTTTGCTACATTCCACTTATGGGTGATAATACTCTAATTGCTGTTTATGTTTCTTTGATGCACATAAAAATTTGGTGTCTATTGTTTTTGTCATAAAACACTTAGGCTGAGAGCAACTCAGAGCTTCTATTACTGGTGCCCACACTAGTTGACCTCTGTATCCATTCAGCTGGTTCATGAACCCAATATGCCTTTGTTTTCCTTTTAAAGCTACTAATACCTAATCCACCATATTAATCCTTTGTCACATTCACGGAGTAGCTGGGAAGAACAGCACTGTCTTCCAAGCCTGCCTTTCTTGCCGGATTCCAGACTCATCTTCCATGCCTGTCTAGGACTTTCTTGCTAATTACTATGAGGGAATTTATGTAACAAAGTAAATAAGAACAATCAAGAGATTCTGACAATGTTTTTCTAAGTCTTAAAAATGTGTAAAGCCATAGTTTTGACACTACAGGTAATAATGTTATTTTACACACATCCCAGAGATTAAGCACTTTTCCACAGATCCTAAAACTATTTCTATGTAAATAAACATAAACCATTTTCAGTAACTGACCAAAGGAAGTAAAAGAAAATAATTTGCTAAGAAGATATTAAATATTTTACTTCAATGGAGGTTTATAACATCTGCATGTTTAGAAAAATCATAGAGTATTTCTTATATAAGAATTAAATGGAAAAATTAAACCACACTATTTGAAAGTGCTGAGTCTTCAAAATAGATACCTAGATATCTTTATATCTTTTTGTGTCTGTAACTTATCATGATACAAGAGTAAGAGAAAAATAGATCATTTGTCTTATCTTTTTACCTTTATCATATGTGGTACATCATTCAGAGTCTATCCCTCACATATTATCTACAATCAGAAAAGGTACCCATGTTTGTTTCTTATGAGGCTGGATTTTCATAAGGTACAGAAACAACTCAAGTATTTGGGTGAAACAAAATTTCTTCTTTAAGTCAGAACTATAACAAACCAATGATTTTAAGTGTCCCATTCCAGGAAAATACATTAGTCATTAGCAGATGCATCCCTGGATGCTGTCAGCATCCAGTTAAATATAGTCATTTGCCTCTGGGGACTCAAGGTTAAGTAATTTCATACTTGTTGATTTTCCAATATTACCAGTGCTGAACAGAACTAATTTATCTGAACCAATTCTTCTTATAAAAGCTATGGGCTTTCTATACCAAGCCATCTGAAGAAAAGACAAATTCACTAAGGAGTCAGTCCATGACAGAGAATTATAAAACCCAGTGGCTACAAAGAGCAAGATTGGGTGGAGGCAAAGAGCACTGAGGTCACCTTAAAGGTCTGGGATATCAGAAAGGAGAGGGTGCAATGGGATGAATGGTGGGGAAGCAGCCACTGACAAGCTAGATAGTGTGTAGCATTATGAAGCAACTTAGGTGGCAGAAATGTCTCAGTATATTCCAAAGTGTAAGTCAAGATGAAAAATAAAAACAGATTATTTAACAGTATTGATTGGTGAAGATGCTCTCAAGTTGAGAGGATTTGTGTTTAGATTCATTTCCAGATGCAAACTCTTGCTCTTGTTTAGGAGGGTATCCACACAACTGTAGGAGACTTTGTCCTTGGGGACCCATGTGCTCACAAGACTCCCACCAGAGAGCCTGCGAGTCCCCAGTGGAAACAGGCTTGTCAGTCACAAGGACCTCCTGTGGTTATGTGTTCTATCTTTTTACCTTCTATGTACCCCAGTCTAAAATAAAATGTTAAATATAGTCTAGAATTTAGATAATTTCTCTGTTTTCCTTGAAAAATGGATGACTATGGAGAGGAGAACATCCTAAAAAGGATACAGTACAAGCTGTGAACTGATGGAATGTAAGTCAGTTTGATTAGATAGTTCTAGACAAATTTATAAATAATTTTGCAATGTAGTGATGAATCCTCCAGCATGCTGTACTAGAAGTAGTTTTACCTGAAGCAACAAAAACATCTATTCATTTGCATTCTCAAAAGACATGATCTCAAAGAGCTCCTTTTAGGTAAAACTCCACCTGTTTTCTTGTATGGTTATATTGTAAAATGTTTGACCAATGCCTAGAGAATCTATGAGGAAAAAGTACTTTGGTTTGTTAATTTTTACATTAATTAGTAATACCAGAAGCATGGCAAATAACAACATTGTAGTGACATTGTAAAAATGTCTTCAGAATCAGAACAATTATTCATAGAAAGAGGTAGAAGAAAATGGTCTAGGGAAACTAAAGTAGCAAAAACTGTCATGAATACATCAAATGAGACATCTTCCTCAGCTATATAAATTATTGAGAGATAACCATGTAATTCTGCAATGAAAGCTATTTACAATAATACTTTTAAAAAAGAAGAAAAGGCAATTACTTTATTATTAATAGAGTGATAGGACAATGCAGTAAGTAGCAATGTTGATTATTATTTCATAATACAGTTACTTAGGGGAATTTCTCTCATCCTCTATGCCACTTTATGAAGGATATGCAGTAAATTAATAAGCTTAATTCATCTCAACAAAGAGTAAATAACAATAATGATTATCACAGCAACATCTTGTTAAAGAATTAAACCAAAACTTTTTTTGAATGGAAATGCAGGTCTGGCTCTAGCCCACACCTGACCATTCCTGTCCACAAACCTTCAGCGCCTATGACCTGCTTTCCTATTCTTCTGTATTGTCCCTGGGCCCCTCCTTCACTTGTTGTAGCCATCTGTGCCCTCCTTCTGCACCTGACATACTCATGATCAATCACCCTCTTATTGAATATCCCTTGATTCCTAAGAGGGAATTGCTATTTCCCCCAGGGTCCCATAGCATAATAAATAAGAAACCCTTGGTCAAATTTGTATGCCGATTGTACCAAACACTTCTCAATCATTTTAGATAAAAACTCCTGAACTATTTTCCAGACTTTTTTTATTTATCTCCTATACCTGATTTAATTTTTTCATGTACTCTTGCATTCAACCACTATCTACTAACTGTGGGGCTCGATGTTCTGGTACCTGTGTTATTCTCACCCTGAGCTAGATCACACCTCTTCCAAAGAATATTCTTACAGTTCTCTCTCTGCCTTCACTGCCTCATGATTCCCCACTCACTGTAAAAGAATCCACAAATCTAGTCATTACTTTTTGTTCGTTTGTTTGATCCTTTTTTAATTCATTTATTCTTATGTACATACATTCTTTGGACCATTTCTCCCCGTGCCTCCCCCAACCCCTCCATTTTCCCTTTCCCCCGCCCCTCGCTTCCAGGCAGAACCTGTTTGCACTCTTCTCCACTTTTGTTGAAGAGAAGACATAAGCAATAATAAGAAAGACACAGCATTTTTTGTAGTTTGAGATAACGATAGCTCTACAGAGTATTCCTAGCATTGCTTCCATGTACAAGTGTGTTACAACCCAAATTGATTCATCTCTACTTGAACTTTTCATTAGTTCCTGATCCCCTTCCCATATTGACCTCATTGTCATAAGGTTTCAGTATTAGTCCCTCTACAGTGCGGACATCAAACACTTTCATGTTTTGGGTTTCCTACCTATCCCCATACCTCCTGTATGTGTTCTCCCCTTAGCATGTGACCCAAGTCCAACCATATTGCTATATTTGCCCTAGTTCTAAAGTCTACATATGAAGGAGAACATACGATTTTTGGACTTCTGAGCCTGGCTAACCTCGCTCAGAATGATGTTCTCCAGTCCCATCTATTTACTTGAGAATAATAAGATTTCATTCATTTTCGTGGCATAAATAACTCCATTATGTAAATGTAGCATAACTCCATTTTGTAAAATACCACATTTTCTTAATCCATTTGTCTGTAGTGGGGCATCTTGGCTATTTCCATAGCTTGGATATTGTGAATAGCACTGCAATAAACATGGGTGTGCGCATGTCTCTGGAGTAACCTGTGTCACATTCCTTTGGGTATATTACCAGGAGTGGGATTGCTGGATCTTATGGCAGATCTATGTTTAGATTTTTAAGAAACCTCCAAATTTTTTTCCAGAGTGGTTGCACTAGCTTGCATTCCCACCAGAAGTGTACGAAGTTCCTTTTGCCCCACATCCTTCCCAACACCTGTTATCAGTGGTGTTTTTGATGATGGCTATTCTAACAGGGGTGAGGAGGAATCTTAGTGTGGTTTTGATTTGCATTTCCTTTATGGCTAGAGATGGTGAGCATTTTTTTATGTGTTTTTTTGGCCATTTGAATTTCTTCTTTTGAGAAAGCTCTGTTTAATTCAGTTGCCCATTTCTTTATTGGTTCATTGATTTTGGGAGGGTTTAGTTTTTTCAGTTCCCTGTATAATTCTTGTTATCAGTCCTTTATCTGATATATAACTAGCAAATGTTTTCACCCACTCTGTGGGTGGTCCCTTCAGTTTAGAGATCATTTCATTTGTCCATCCTTTCTCTTAGTTGCTGGGCTTCTGCGATTGTATTGAGGAAGTACTTGCCCATACCTATTACTTCCAGAGTATTCCCTGCTCTTTCCTGTACTAATTTCACAGTTTTGGGTCTGATATTAAGATCCTTGATCCATTTTGAGTCGATACTAGTACAAGGTGATGAACAGAGATCTAGTTTCAGTTTTTTGCAGACGGATAGCCACTTTCCCCAGAAACATTTTTGAAGAGGCTGTCTTTTCTCCATTGTATGTTTTTGACACCTTTCTCTAAAATAAGGTGGGCATAGCTGTGTGGATTCATATCTGGGTCCTCTATTCTGTTCCACTGGTCTTCATATCTGTTTTGTGCCAGTACCATGCTGTGTCTATTGCTATTGCTTTGTAATATAGCTTAAAGTAGGGTATTGTGATACCTCCAACATTGCTCATTTTGCTGAGTATTGCCTTGGCTATCCACTGTCTCTTGTGTTTCCAAGTGTACTTTAGGATAGAATTTTCAATCTCTGTGATGAATGTAATTGGGATTTTAATGGGAATTGCATTAAGCATGTAGATTGCTTTTGGTAGTATAGACATTTTTACTATGTTGATTCTACCAATCCATGAGCATGGGAGATCTCTCCACCTTCTGTAGTCTTCCTTGATCTCTCTCTTCAGGAGTTTGTAATTCTCCTTGTAGTGGTCATTCACATCTATGTTAAATTTACTCCTAGGTATTTGATTTTGGGGGGGGGCTATTGTAAATGGAATTGTTTCCATATATTCTTTCTCAGTTTGTTCATTAGTGGTGTATAGAAAAGCTCATGATTTTTGTAAGTTGATTTTGTATCCTGCCACCTCGCTGTAGCTATTCACAGTGTCTAGGAGTTTTGGGGTAGAGTTTTTTGGGTCTTTAAGGCAAAGGATCATATCCTCTGCAAATAGAGATATTTTGACAGTTTCTTTACTTATTTGTATTCCTTTTATTTCTTCTTCTTCCCTAATTGCTCTGGCTAGGAATTCCAGTACTATGTTGAATAGGAGTGGGGATAGTGGGCACCCTTGTCTCGTTCCTGATTTTAGGGGAAATGGTTTCAGTTTTTCACCAATAAGTATGATGTTGGCTGTAGGTTTGTCATATAAGCCTTTACAATGTTGAGATACATTCCTTCTATTCCTAATTTTCTTCTAACTTTTATCATGAAGTGGTGTTGGATCTTGTTGAAGGCCTTTTCTGCATCTATTGAGATGATCAAGTGGTTTTTGACTTTGCTTCTATTAATGTGCTGTATTACATTTATAGATTTGTGTATGTTGAACCACACCTGCATCCCTGGGATGAAGCCGACTTGGTTATGGTGGATAATCTTTCTGATGTGTTGTTGGATTCGCTTTGCCTTTATTTTATTGAGGATTTTTGCATTGATGTTCATTAAGGAGATTTGCCTATAGTTCTTCTTTTCAGAGATGTCTTTGGTTTTGGAATGAGAGCAATTTTGGCTTCATAAAATGAGTTACACAGTGTTCCTTTCCTTTCTTTTTTGTGGAACAGTTTAAGAAGGGTTCATATTAGTTCTTCTTTAAACGTGTAATAGAATTAAGCAAAGAATCCATCAGGTCCTGGACTTTTATTTTTTGGGAGACTTTATTGCTGCTACAATTTCATTTTGTGTTATAGATCTAATCAGGTGATTAATATCCTCTTGGTTCAGTTTTTGATGGTCAGAAGTATCTAGAAATCTGTCCATTTCTTCAAGATTTTCAATTTTACTAGAATATTGGATCTCAAAGTAGTCTCTGATGATTTCCTGGATTTCTGTGGTATTTGTTGTTATCTCCCCTTTTGCATTTCTGATTTTACTACTTTGGGTTTTTTCTCTCCTCATTTTAGTCAGGTTTGCCAGGGGTCTGTCAATCTTATTTATTTTTTTCAAAGAAACAGCTTTTTGTTTCATTGATTCTTTGTATGGTTTTTGTTTGTTTGTTTGTTTCTATTTCATTATTTGGGCCCTTATTTTTATTATTTCTCTCCTTCTGCTTGTTTTGGAATTTGCTTGTTCTTGTTTTTCTAGGAGTTTGAGATGTAGCATTAGGTCATTGATTTGAGATCTTTCTGTTCTTTTAATATATGCACTCATGGCTATAAACTTTCTTCTCAGGACTTCCTTTGCTGTGTTCCATAGGTTCTGGTAGGTTGTGTTTTTGTTTTCATTAACTTCCAGGAACCTTTTAATTTCCTCTTTTATTTCATCATGACCCTTTGATTATTGAGCAATGTGTTGTTCAGCTTCCAATTGTTTGCATGTTTTTTACTGTTGTTTTTGTTGTTGAGTTCTAGTTTTAATACACTGTGATCAGATAGAATGTATGGGATTATTTCTATTTTCTTATATTTGCTGAGGCTTGCTTTGTACCATAAGATATGATGAATTTTGGAGAAGGTTCCATGGGCTGCTGAGAAGAATGCCTATTGTACAGAACATTTCCTACTCTTTCCTGTACCAACTTTAGAGTTTGGGGTCTGCAATTAAGATCCTTGATTCATTTTGAGTTAATATTGGTATAGGGTGATATACATGGATCTAGTTTCAGTTTTTTGCAGACTGCTATCTAGTTTTCCCAGCAGTTTTTGTTGAAGAGGCTGCCTTTTCTCCATGGTATATTTTTAGTGCCTTTGTCAAAGAGAAGTTGGTTATAGTTGTGTGGCTTCATATCTGGGTCCTCTATTCTGTTCCACTGGTCTTCATGTCTGTTTTTTGTGTAGTACCATGATATTTTTATTGTTATTGCTTTGTAATATAGTTTGAAGTCGGTATCATGATACCTCCAGCATTGTTCTTTTGACTGAGTATTGCCTTGGCTATTCATGGCCTCTTGTTTTTCCATATAAATTTAACGGTAGATTTTTCAATCTCTTTAATTAATGTCATTGGAATTTTGATGGGAATTGCATTAAACATGTAGATTACTTTTGGGAGTATAGACATTTTTACTATGTTGATTCTACCAATCCATGAGCATGGGAGATCTCTCCACTTTCTAGTCTTCCTCAATCTCTTTCTTCAGAAGTTTATAGTTTTCCTTGTAGAGGTCGCTCACATCCTTTGTTAAGTTTACACCTAGGTATTTGATTTTTTTTTAGGCTATTGTAAATGGAATTGTTTTCATATATTCTTTCTCAGTAGGTTCATTATTAGTATATAGAAATGTTAATGATTTTTCCATGTTGATTTTATATTGTGCTTCCTTGCTATAGCTATTGATGATGTGTAGGAGCTTTTGAGTAGAGCTTTTTGGGTCTTTAAAGTATAGGATCATATCATCTGCAAATTGGGATATTTTGACAGTTTCTTTACTTATTTGTATACCTTTTATTCCTTCTTCTTGCCTAATTGCTCTGGCTAGGAATTCCAGTACTATGTTGAATAGGAGTGGAGATAGTGGGCATCCTTGTCTAGTTCCTGATTTTAAAGGGAATGGTTTCAGTTTTTCTCTGTTAAGTATAATGCTGCCTGCAGTTTGGTGCTGCCTGTCTTTTCATGGTTAAGTTGGGTTTCACTTTCTTTGTGCAGAATCCCTTGAAGAATCTTTTGTAGTGGTGGCTTTGTGGTCACATATTGTTTTAGTTTCTGCTTATCATGGAAGACTTTTATTGCTCCATCTATTTTGAATGATAGTTTTGCTGGGTAGAGTATCCTAGGGTTGAAGTTATTTTCATTCAGTGCCCAGAATATCTCATTCCAAGCTTTTCTTGCTTTTAATGTTTCTGTTGAGAAGTCTGCTGTGATTTTAATGGGTTTACCTTTGTATGTAATTTGTTTTTTCTCTCTTACATCTGTCAGTATTCTTTCTTGGGTCTCTGTACTTGTTGTTTTAATGATAATATGCAGTGGGGTAGATCTATTTTGGTCTGGTCTGTTTGGTGTTCTGAAGGCCTCTTGCATGTGTATGGGAATAGATTTCTCTAGATTTGGGAATTTACTGTTATTATTTTGTTGAATATATTATGCATTCCCTTTGCTTGCACCTGTTCTCCTTCTTTAGTCCCATGATTCTCAGGTTTGGTCTTTTGATGGAGTCAGTGAGTTCTTGCATTTTCTTTCACAGGTCTTGAGTTGTTTAACTAATAGCTCTTCAGTTTTTCCTTTAATTACCATTTCATCTTTGAATTCTGAGATTCTGTCTCCTGTTTGTTCTATTCTGCTGGATTGGCCTTCCATTTTGTTTTGCAATTCTTTTTCATTCTTTTTTCTGAGGTTTTCCATATCCTGAGTTTTTTCTTCTTTAATGTCTATTTTCGTCCTGAGTTCATTTATCTCTTTATTAATCGTGTTCTTTGTTTCACTTTGGTGTTTATACAGTGCTTCTGTGGTTTCTTTTATTTCTTCTTGTGCTTTCTCAAATTCTCTATTTTGTTGTCTTGGAACTTCTTGAGTTTTTCCTGTACATTTTGGTTGACCATATCCAGTATCTTCTCTATAAAATTCTCATTGATTACCTGTAGGATTTCTTCTTTTAGATTTTTCCTGTGGGCTTCATTGGATTCTTTGGCACAATTTATCTTCATTTTGTTGGAGGCTGGATCTGAGTATCTGTTTTCTTCATTTCCCTCTGGCTCCTGTACTAATTTTTTGCTGTGGGGAAACTGGTTTCCCTGTTTTTTCTGTCTTCCCATCATTGCCCTTGGTGTTGTTATTGTTCCTGTACTGTGTGCAATTAAGTATTTTCTAGCTTGCAATATTAACAATGGTGATATTTAGAATGGAAGGGTGAGAGGAGAGGGAAAGCAAAGAAGTTAAAGAAAAAGGGAAAAATAAATAAACAAGTAAAACAAACAAACAAACAAAAAAGTTTCAAAGATATAAACAGGGATAGATAGTGTACTAATCAACAGTAAGCTAAACAAGCATTAGAGAGACAGAGAGTGGATTGAAGAAAAAAAATCTCCAAGTTCAAATGCAATAAAATTTCAGTCTTAATCATTTTGGTGTTATTCCCTCAGCCTCCAATCCTGGAGATAGTGTCTCAGAAGTAGTTTTGTTGTTTCATCAAAGGGGAAAAAAACCAAACCAAAACAAAACAAAACACCACAAAGTGTCCCAAGTTCAAATGCAATACAGTTTCAGTAAGTTTTTCAGCATGCAGGCGTAGTTCGGTTGTTGTCTCATCAAAGGAAGAGAGAAAAAATAAAGAGTCTGGAGACAGTTCTGTGAATGGCTATCTGAGGCTGTGGCTCACCTGCCCGCTGCTGTCAGCCTGCTGTTGCTGGAGCCTTTATTTATGCAGATCTTAGGAGTGAGCTTAGCACTCACCTGGCCCTGCAGGCTTTGTTTACTAAGAGTTCTCCTGGGCAAGACTGCCGCTGCTACAAACTTTCCCCTTTCCAAGCACCCTGTGGGAGGTGACACTGCACCAGCTTTCTCCAGCCGGTGTGTTTGTTTACAGCTCTTGTGGGAAGTGGCCTTTCTCCCCTCTCCTGTGAAGTTTTCCTCTCACCACCGCATTTACAAGCTTTCCCGCTCCTGATTGCTGGGTGGGTGCCACAGCTCCTGCCTTCTCTGGCTGGCTTATTTAATTACAGTTCATGTGGGAAGTGGGCCTTCCCCTCTCTCAGTGGAGTTTTCCTCCCACCACCACTTTTACAAGCTTTCCTGCTCCTGGTTGCTGGGCATGTGCCACTGCTCCTGCCTTCTCTGGCTGGCTTGTTTATTTACAGTTCTGTGAGGGATTGCCCCTTCCCCCCTCTTGAGCACTCAGGGCAACCCGCCATCTTTATTATGTGTCTTTTTTGTTATTGCTTATTATTCAGTTTCTCTTTTTTCCCTGGGTTGGGGTCGGTCTGTCCAGAGGGCTATGCTGATCTGGCCCAGGATTATCTGTGGGAGTACTGCATGCTGCTTAGCTCACCTTGTGGTCTGCATCTTCCCAAGTGGTCTGGGCGCTGGCATCTGGCAGTGTGGGAGCCCTCCTGGTGTCTCCATTTAATGTGAAGTGGGGATGCTATGCATGGGTTGGGTGTGTGGAGGAGTCAAAGTTTTGCCTCTTCTTTGTGGTTTTTCCTGTAAGGTGTATCTTCAGCATCTCTCCAAGATTTTACTTTAGGAAGTACACTTTCTGCTTCCTCCCTCTAGCCACCATCTTGGAATCCCTCCATATTTAATCTCCGGGGTTCTCAATGCAGATATTTTCCCTACAGCACTCTGTCCTAAGGATTCTGGCTGCCTTTGTCTCCCTAGATCCTCAGTTTTGTCTTCTTAATTCAGAGTCAGCCAGGCCCTGTTTGTGAGCCTCCCCAAGCCTCTCTGATTCTTCCCCTTCTCCTCCCTTCTTTTTTTTTTTTTTTCTTTTTGGTGATACTAGGTTTTGAACTTAGGACCTTGTTCTTGCCAGGCAGGAGTTCTTGAACCACACTTCCAGCCCTTTTTACTTTACATGTTTTTTTTTTAATGGGGTCTCATATTTGTGCTCCATTTGTTTAGACTATGATCCTTTTATTTACACTTTCTGCATAGCTGGGATGACAAGCTTACTACCATTCCATCATTTATTGATCAATATGGGATTTTTTTAACTTTGTGCCTTGGCTGGCCTTGAACTAAGATTTTCCAATCTCCACCTTCCAAGTAGAAATCCTAGTAGTAGGATTATGGACATAAATCACTATGCCTGGCTCTTTCCTTTCTTGAAAGGGACTCACTATGTAGCCCAGGCTGGTATTGAACTTGTGATCCTCCTGCCTCAGTCTCCTGAGTACTGGAATTACAGGTGTGTCTCACCATGCCTGGCTGTACTTTTATATTCTGAGTTTTGTAGAACTATTTGACCTACTTAGCAGCTCTTTTCATATAAGCCAGGACATACATCTGTGGATATAAACTCCATTGTGCAATCCTAAGTAAAACAAAGGGTGATTTGTGGATGACTGAGCAAAGATTATTTTGGTGATTGAATGTAAAGGGGCAAATGGAAGATTGCCCATCAGCTTCATGTTTATTCTACTTAAATACACCCCTTGTTGCTTAGCAAAAGTATTGGTATCCCTATGTTTCTTCTATAACAATATGTAAATATGTCATGGTATAAATAATTTACTAGAGGGTACTTGGGTATTGGGTATAGATTAGCCAGAAGATGCTAAAATACTGTGAAAATGAGGCAAACAGAATACTTTGACTGCATAAACAGCATTCAAAGGCACTCTCACTTCCAAACATGGAGCAAGTTCAATCATGTCGTGCAAATGTCTGTGATTTTATTTTTATGTTATCATTGTCTACTATAACTATAGAAGAAAGGGTTCATATTTCAACATTTATTTTAATACTATGATTCACTAGCCAGTTTTACTCTCCTAAGTCCTTTTTAAAATAATTACTTCAAAAATATTTCTGCTGATTAAGACCACCTTTTACATAGATAAATACTATGCATCACAACTAAATAGGATCTGTGTTACAAAATTCCCTCCACTTACAAACTCTTCAAACTTATTGGCTAATATATAATGACAGCTTTTAGGGCTATAAAGTAGTTTCAATTCAGTGTTCCTCTGTCTTTGAGCATTACCTCCAGGGCTAAGTGTTATAAAGAGTTGCTTAGGAAAGAACAAAACTTAAGAGGATATAAAAAGGATATATTTACTAGATTCCTGTATCTGAATAGCTGAGCATTAAGAAGATTTTCCCAGGATCTCACTCACTGGTAACTGTTCAATAAGGATCGCTGATGAATTGGGCAGTAATTCCACCCTAGGGTACAGTCACATCAGCTGTCACAGGTTTAACAGAATGGAACTGGCCACAGTCAATAAGGCCAGCAAACACCTTCAAGGTCCTAACTAAAATGCTGTTATTGATTCTGTAGGTGGCTCATCTTTCTAGAGTTCAATATCTTTAAGTAGTATTCTAGTCTAATATTTTTAGATAACACATCTTTTCTTGACTATTTCCCTTGGATTATGAAGACAATTTGTTCACATTATAGTTTAATAGGGCTGCATTGGTAAAATCCTGAAACAATTACATGTAAAAAAAATATCTTATCAGTTTGAGTATATTCTGGAATGCTTTTGTTTGATTTCTTTCCTTCTTTTAATTCCCTTATAGTGTGACTCTAACTGATGTAATTGTTTTTGAGACAGAGTTCTGCTATGTAGCCCAGGCTGGCCTGGAACTTACACTCCTTTGCTCCAGACTCCCCAGCATGGGGATCATGGGAGTGTGACACTATACGTGGCTGCTTTCTTTTTTGAACTTTGAATGTGCTGATGTGACTTGTAAAATGAATGGAATCCTAGAAAATCTGAGGTCACTTAGTCTGAAACCTCACTCTCTAAGAAAGAATTACCCTTGTAACATTTTTGAAAATATTCTTTGGGCTGTGTGGAACACTTTCAGCATTACAGTTTCATTTTGTTCATAGGAATGCTAATTTTGTATTTATTTATTTTCCTACATTTCATTTAGTGTGTATTAATTGTGCAATGTAGGTGGGGTTTGCTGGGATATTTCCATATAGTCATATAATACACTTTGATCATATTCTCTCTTTCTGTTATTCTTTCTATCTCTCTTTCACCTCCTTTTGCATTCTTTTCTGTTCAGGAGACAGTCCCTTTATATCTCCCCCTTTCCTACTCCCACCCATCACTCCCTGTGTGATGCTGTCCTACACATGAAAATGTGTTTATCTCCCATGGGACAGCTATTTCAAAGATTTGAAAATAAACTCTATTTAGACGCTTCTTGTTTTTTTGAGATATCAGTATTTATTTTAACTCTTCTTCTCACCTTATTTTCAATATTTAAGAATGGAGGTTGTTTTCTAAATGTTCCTAAAATAGCTCTCATACTTATTTGTCTCTTTTATAAATAGTTTAACACAGTTTACTTCCTAGTAAAGTTCTCAAGGCATATTTGTCTTTTCTGAAACCCTCATCTGAGGGTCTAGTACAGATTATGTCTTTTATACAGAAGCAAGTTCAAAATAAGAAAGGTTGAGAAATGTTTTGCTAGATTATAATTGATAACTTCCTAGATCAATGAGCTGTCTAAAGCAGCTGCTTGTTTTCCAGCTACTTAGGTGTATTCCCACAGTATCTTCATAGGCTGAGAGAGTTGGAAGGAGAGAACTTGGAATTTTTTTAGTCCAGGTCTGGGACCTGGCATTTGCTGATAACCTTGTTTTCATGGAGGCAGTTGAATTCCCATAAGTTTAAGCCTATCTTTCTCTATACCCTTACTTCCTTAAATATGCACTTTCAGAAAAACAAAGATCAAATTGTAGTGAAATTATTTATTGTCTCATTACTAGGCTACTATTATTTTTATAGCTTGAAGTGACATATATTATCATGCTTAATCCACTTTTGATTTTTCTAATGCAGAAATTGGAGCACATACATCCTTAGATTAAGTACTCAAGGTCAAACAGCTAGTAAGGGGCAAAGTGGATGATCCAAGATTTATTATCTGCATTCCTAGCATGATATAGTGCTTATCCTTAAATATATGGTTCTAATCTCATATAGTTTTTGATTGAAGGAATAAATATACTTATTTATATTTAAAATCAAATTAAACATGTACCATATCAGTTCTTTATGTACTTAGTTTGAAAAGTCAAAAGTTCTACAAAGTTTATAATGAAATAGTAGTTGTTTCACCTGTCCTTTCTTAGCCTTACTAGTTAAAAGGACAATGACTTTCAATATTTTAGTCTACTGTGTATGGAATTTATACCAACTTTCTGAAAACATCCTTACTTTGTTTTATTTGTAGTTTTCACTTCTTGCTATGGAAAGTATTAGCCGTCTTGTGTTCCTATTACCTCATACATACATTCTTCTCACATTTCATCCTCTAGTATCAATATATCACAACTTTTATTAATTTGTATTTAGGGGTACTTTATTATAAAAGTGTAAACATTTTTATAATTGAGTCACATGTACATTATACAATATTTTTGCTTTCCCAGGAGTTAACAATTCCCTCACATGTAAAAATGCTCAGCATTGGTTTTCTATGTATCACTGGCTCATCTCCAAACTCTATAGAACCTAAGGTCACTAGAACTACTATCAATTGTATCAGATGATCACCTCTTTGCTTCATTCATAGTCTTTTAACTTCTTCTTACACTCTTGACTGGGTCTATCTGGGTCTGCCACACAGGTGTCATCTGGAATTTGCTACTATCATGGAGCAGAATCTCTTATTGTCTTCCTTGTGTTAAATATCCTGCTTCTGGCACACCATGTCACATCTTTTATTAAGTTACTGTCCCTTTCTGTTAGAGAAGTTCCTTTTGTAGAGGCTTCAGAAAGGATGCACAGGAAGCAAAGTTTTCAAATTAATTATTTAAGGATATTTAATTCTCATTTCTGCTTGATGATAGAGCTGAGTTACACATTACATTTTTAAATTGGAAATGTTTTGGGGCCCTAGGATTTTGAAGATGTTACTCTACTGCGTTTGAGCTTCCGGAATGGTCGCTGAGAAATATTAATATTTTCATGTAAACTGATCCCCTCTCCCATGCTGGGACTATTTAGAAGCTTTGTGCCTCTGGCTCTGGAATTTCATGATAATATCTTTCACTGTTGTCCCATTCCATCCAATATACTGGAATTTGATAGATTCTTTTGATATATAGTTTTCAATTCAGAAAAGTTTTCTTAATTTTTTTCCAGATAATATCCTCTATTATTTTTTTTCTTATCTTTATTTCTGGAAATCATATTAATTGTATAATAGAGATATTAAATCTTTATTTTCTTATGTTTGTCTTTTCTTCTTAATGTGACACTTGTGATGTGAATCAAGTGACCAGATCAGGAATGTGTCTGGCAAGGGAAAAATAGAAGGTGGCTGTTTGAAGAATGTTCCAGGCCCAGAGGCTTGTATAGTGTGTCATGAAACATTCTTTTATATGTATCTTATTAGACTGAGAAGATTTCTTTGTGTCTATTTTACATCATTGATTTAGACACTCGTTACTGAGTATTTAATTTGCTCCAAATTTTTCTTCATCATAAACAATACTGCATTGAACATCTTTTTTTAGCATACAACTTTGAGTAATTTTTGATGTTTTTATTGAAGATAAAGTCCTACAAGTGGAAAATCTAGGTCATAGCCTAACCAATGCTTCAAGTCCTGTGGTAATAAAATGAATGGATTGAAGTGATTTTTTTTTTTCTTCCTGATAGATGTCCTTGTCACTTCTCATCTTGATTACTGGTCTGAGTTCTTCAGTGAGGAAGAAGAAAGTGAAGAAAAAGTAGATACAATTCAATTCATAAATATTAATAAGGATCTTTTGGAAATAATTCTTGTTGCTTCATTCCTTGTGTCCCTCTAGAGAAGCTTTGAGTTCAGGTAAGAGCCAGTTCTACCTAGGAGTTTTGATATAGATAACAGTATCCTCTTTTTTAATTGAAAAGCTTTGTTTTTTAATTATTCTTTCAGGTGACCCAGATGAATGAGTGTAGACCTTTTTTTTTTTTTTCTTTAAAAGATATTTTTCTAGCTGGGTGCTGGTGAATTAACCTAGAAGGTAAAACACACACACAGCAAAAACACTTGTTCCTTCCTATTATTGCTTATACTCTCTCTTCAACAAAGGCCTGGGCAAACCCCAGTACCACACCAAAGAAAAAAAAAAAAAGAGAAAGAAAAGAAAAAGAAAAAACAAGATATTTGCTTACTTCAACCAAAAGTAGATGATGGTAATTGTTTACTGTTGTCATTGGTGTTCTCAATCAAGCTGACTTTTCTGAAGTAAAATGTTTCCTGAGCAAGTTTTATTGAGAAATTAGATAAAAATATGCCTTATTGAAAAATTTTTTTAGGCAAAAAAGTCTGGCCAATACCACACCTGCTCAGGTTGCCTTATACTTTGTGGAAGTTTATTCTGCCACCCACATCTTTGATATTCAGCTACTGCCCAGGTTCAAAAATCACTTATTTTCATAAGAGAGTATTACAACAACTCCACAGGGTGAAAGGGCTTAGATTTAAACTTGTGGTGAAAAAAGAAGAAAAAAAGTAGATAGTGACTGGCTTTGTAGAGATGACGGTGTTTTATGCACAAGAAAATATCACAATGGACATCTTTGTTGAAGCTGAATTCTTAAAAATCCCTGGGTATTTACACCAAAGAAGACAATAAGCAATAGAAAAATACAATTAAATAAAACAACAAATGTGGGTTACCTTCATTTGTACCATATCAAGAAGTAATACTGTAGCTTAAGTGAGACAATTGTAATGGCAATACTGAATTAGGGTGAACTTATTTAAAAGTACACAGAGAATACATACTGGCATTCATGCTGCATAAGTAGAATGTCCTCTGCAACGTCATAGTGTTTGCATATAGAAAAAGTTCTTTTTCACATGGCCTTTGCTATTATAGACTTTGCCTGTATTCCCTCCTTTGTCTTCTCAATTGTTTTTGACATTCTGGCTCTCAGGGACAACTCTAGGTAGCTGTCAAAGCAGACATCTTCTAGGATAACCAAATCTAAATAGAGACAAAAACAAATCCTTCAATATCCTGATGGATTAATGCTTCTTGGAGATAGTTTCTTTCAACAATTGATTATTTACTGCAGTTTGACCATATGTGCTGGGGACAGCATGTCTGTTGCCATAACAAACTAATTGAGCCATTCAATTGACATGGCTTCTGATTCTAGCAGTGTGGTGAATTTCAGGCGTGACTGCTAAGCACAATTGTCCTCTTAGAACGATACATCTGGGAGTTTTGAGACTTTTCTGATTGCCTTCATCTGTGACCCACTTCATGGATTTTATACTTGTGTGAATTTGATCTCAGAAGGGACAGCTCACTTCAGTACCCTTTCCCACAGGCCAAGAGAGTAGACCATCCATTACCCTCTTCCTCTCATTCTTAGGTTAATGATTACATTAAATATTAAACGGGTTTCCGTCTCTAGAGTGCCCATGTAAGTGATTTTACATTAGCTCATCCACTTTTGGCACTGTCTTTTCTTTGATTTCTGATAAAGCATGTTGCTTCTGTGGAACATAACTCAGAAGAAATAGTGATTGATTTGACAACCATTAATGTGATGCTTAATATTAACCTTCATCGTTAGACATGAGGAGGAGGGTGAAGGAGGAGAAGAGGGGAAAAAAAGAGGAGCCAAGAGGAAAACGTATCTTAGGCTTTTTTAAGGTGACAGGGAACCAGTGATCTCATTAACATTGCACAGGTTTTAAAGCTTTCCCCCTTTTCCTTCTTTGAGCCATTGCAAGTCTTCTGGTTGCTAAGACACCAGTTCTAACTCTTTCCTACCACAGCTTCAGAGAACTGCACCAAAACGGAAAGATCATTTGGGAGCAAAAAATATATTGGGAATGAAATGCATGGGATTTACTTCAACGTTTCAGAAAGGGTCTGGGTTCATCTTTAGCTACCTTATTATTTAAGAACACAGGGGCTTCAAGAACAAGTAAGACACAATCTCTGCTCACTGAAATTATTATCAGGATAGATAGGCAAGACTCACAGAAAGCAGGGAGCAGAGGCAGAGGAAGGCAGTTTCAGTTTCCTGTGGGACTCTAGCTGAGAGAGTCTGAGGTGTCTGTCAGTGGCAGTTTTTGGAGGCTTCAACCAGTAAAAGAAAGCCTTCACTGAGGGTTTTTTCTTTTAAGGCAAAATTTTTCTTCTTCTTTTTTGTTTTTTTCTCTTTTTCCAGTGTGGGAATCAAACCCAGAACCTTGCATAGGAAAAGACAAGTGTTTTACAACAGAGCTACTTCCCAACATAATGTAAAGAGAAATCAGACTTTTTTTACAAAGAAGCATAGTTGACTATGCTTCTTTTTTCTGTTCTTTCAGGAATGGGAATAGAGTTAAATGGAATTTCCCCTCAGTAAATGGGGAAAAGGAAATTCCTCCATAGTTGCAAAAGAAGTTTTTTGAGGCCCTAGATCCTCAACTTGGCAAAAGTTCATTCCCATTCCTACTCCAAGTGGTCAGAAGAAAAGCAGCTGAAACTTGGATTTATTTATGACAGACTTGTCCTTTCTTTTCAGAGACAGTGTCTACATCTTTTCACTGGTTTAGGAAGATGGAGCATTTGTCTAGCAACATGTTAGTGTTTGTCTATTCTGTGAATTAAGTGTGGATACAATATAATATGTCACCATATTACATAAATATCAACTATGTATAACACAATAAATTTTTAGGAAACGAAAGGAGCTTTTAGTTCAACTTTCTCAATTTATTCATGAAATATTTATTCATGAAATAAGTGATATCTTTCTTGGTAAAATAGCCATCAAAGCTTTCACAGATGGTAGTGGACAGTTTGGAGAACCCAGACTTAAGCCGTTAATCTATGTAACGACCACCCTGGAAATGAAAGCAGATGGTCTTATACAGCAGGGATGAGAAATTGTGGTTGAGAATCAACTAGTCAGCTCCCAACACATGAGAGGAAGTATTACATATCAGTCAGTAGTGCATGGAGGACCAGATTATTTATTTATTATTTTGTAAACTATCTTATGAAAAAATCTAGTATTTGCCGCAAAGTCTTAGAAAACCATACAGCAATTTTTAAAAAATATATTTAACACGAAGATCTGAAAGGTGAAAACTCATTGGGTCTTTTGTTATGCACTTTATTTCTTTGTCTTCCCAGGAGCTCAAGGATATATATCGACAAGACGAATCTGTACTGAAATTTAAATTTATGCGAATCAATTAATCAGAATAATGTACTGAAACAGATGACTATGAGCAAGACCCCAGCAATGTGATAGCATCAACAGCTTTAGGTCCTAAGGAATCTGTCTGTGATTAGTAGCTCAGAAGCTATAGCAATCATCCAACAGTATGAAAATGTTGTCTTACATAATCAGATCAGGCTCTCAATAGCAGTACTATTGACATTTGGCCTAGACAATTCTGTTTCTGTAGGACGTCTGTCTTGTGCATTGTAAGGTGTTTAGCAGATTTCTTGGCCTGTATCTACTAGATGGCCAATAGCAAACTCCATCCTCTTACAGTCACCCAAAAAAATGTGTCTGGACATTGCCCCTGGAGAAAGGAGTGGAACTAAATATTCCCCCATTGGAAACCACTGCTTTAGATAATAAAGTCATTTCAGAATCAAACTATATGACTTATTTGTCCAGGCCACAGAAATTTGCCTTTGTTTCTTTAAAAGAGGAGACCTCACTCAAAGTGTTTGGGTATGTCTGTGTGTATGTATGTTTTTAAACAAACTAAATAGGCACTTTTTAAAATGAATCAAATGAAAAGCAGAGAGGAAAGGGATAAATATCACTAAATCAGTTGAGTTTTAACTAGCAAAATAAAGTCCTACAGAGTGTAAATGCTACATTGGTAATGCACTGAATGGAGAATATTACGAAGAAATGTAAGCAAACCCCAAAATTGGCAACAAATATTACTTTAGGCTGGAAAGACAAAGGGAGCAGGCCATTACTTAGTTTTCAGGGACCACAACAAGTCCAAAAAAAAAACTGGAACCATGATGGGCCTCTAGAGAGGGAGGTCCTGCCTTCCAATCTATTCCTAGCACCTTGCTATTGCAGGACCTACTCGTCTTTCCTATGCTCCATGCTATACAGTGTAAGCATGCCTCCTAAGTTCAAGCACACCTAGGGCCGGCACAACTAACTGTGTTCTAATCTATTCAAAAGACCAAATGATGCATCTTATTTTCAGAGAAATAGAATACACAAAGTTAATTTTCTTTATGTCAAAAATGTGACCTACTTTTTACTTCAGTGACTGCTGGCCTTTCCCAGCTAATGAGGCACAAAAACAAGTGCCTAGAACATGTAGATTGCTTTTGGTAAGATGGCCATTTTCACAAGATTGATTCTGCCAATCTTCTGTAGTCTTCTTTGATTTCTTTCTTCAATGGTTTATAGTTTTCATTATAGAGATCTTTTATTTCCTATGTTAAGTTTACTCCTAGGTTTTTTATTTTACTTTATTTTTTTGAGGCCACTGTAGATGGAATCGTTTTTCTATATTCTTTCTCAATCTATTCTTTGTTGATATATAGAAAAGCTACTGGGTTTTGTAAGTTAATTTTGTATCCTGCTACTTTGCTGAAGGTGTTTATGATGTCTAGGAGTTTTTTGCTAGAGTTTTTCATGTCTTTTAGGTGTAACATCTTTTCTTCTGGAAATAGAAATAGTTTGACTTCTTCCTTTCCTATTTGTATTCCTTTTATTTCTTATTATCTTATCACTCTGGCTAGGAATTTGAATACTGTTGAAAAGGAGTAGAGAGAGCAGACACCCTTGTCTCATTCTTGACTTTAGAGGAAACGGTTTCAGTTTTTCCCCATTTAGTATGATGTTGGCTATAGGCTTGTCATATATAGCCTTCATTATGTTGAGGTACATTCTTTCTCATCTTAGGTTGATGTACTTCTTACAGAAGAATGAATGTAGAGTTTTTAAACCTGTTGAAATTACCATAAGAAGGGGACTAAAGTAGAAAGGAGAAAAATAGAGAGGATGAACCAATTCAGGTTATAGTACATGTACACATGGAAATGTCATAATGAAGCACCTGTATAGCTATCTTAAACAAAATAAAATGTCATTTAAAAATAAAATCAGAGAATAAGGAGGCAAAACAGGTCATGTCTGGGGGGGGTGATGCCAGTGGGAGGGGGAGGATGTAAGGAAAGGATGGAGGAGAGTGAATGTGGCGGAAATATTATGTACTCATGTGTATGTAAATGGAAAAAATGAGACCTGCTGAAACTATTCCAGGAATAGGAGAGCTTTTTGTAAAGCTCAAAATCTTGGCTACCATGCTACACTGAGGAGGAGAAGAAGGAAGAGAAGGAGGAGGAGGAGGAGGAGGAGGAGGAAGAGGAGGAGAAAGAAGAGGAGGAAGAAGAAAAAAAGAACAGGAAGAAGAGGCTACAGTGTCCCATGCTTTAAATGTTTTTTATTTTTATTATTAGTTCATTGATATCATATAATAAATCAGGGTGCAGTTCAGGAAACTTATGCACAGAGGTTAAGTAGTCCAAGGTCACAGAGCGACAAGTGGCAGAACTAGGCTTGAACCTAAATGATGTGTCATACTGTGTATATGTGATTTATCTTTCATTGTTTCATTCCAACCAGCTCCATTCAATGCTAGGCACTTTCCTAGGGCTTAGCATAAGATGGCAATGGCACAAACGAGGAACTTACTGCCATTTAGTGGAATTCTTCATTAATGAACTGTGTACAGTATGGAAACAAGTAATGATTTCATATGACAGCATTATAAGAGTTCACATAAGAAGAAATGAAGTTATAGGGAAAAATTGTGAATGCTTTCCTTTGGGGATGGAAAATGTTCCGTAAATGAGAGCTAACTCATAAGAAATATGTGCACTGCACAAATAGTGAAGGTTGTATAAAGTAAGGAACATGAAAGAAAGTAGAAGCTAAAAGATTCATTGTCTAGAACACAGGGATCTGGCAGTGTTAAGACAGTGAAGTTATAAAAATAGATAAAATCTAGATTAAGAATGGTCTCATATGATCCAGTGCGGCACTATGAGGCTTCCCTTTTGTAGTGTCTTTGAAATTCCTTCAGAGACAGTGGATTTTACCTATAGTCTCAGCAGTCTGGAAGCAGAGGCAGGATAGCTGCCCAGGTATTCAGTGCAACCTCTTTCTAAAAATAAAAATAATAATTAAAAAATTTTGTAGGGCATGTGCTGTATTGATTCTACATTTTCATCTTGGTCCAGTTATAAAATTACATTTTCTGATGTATTTGAGTGCACTGCTCATTGTAGGGAACAATGAAAGAAACCTTTCTCTCATAGTACTTCCTGTAAGCTGTTTTGTGAGTGACACATGCAAAAACTCAGCGCTCAGTCCAGCTGGCACTTTTGTAGCTCTCATGTCCTGAAGACACGAGACAAGAGAGATTATGAAGAGATTGCTGCAAGTGAGCTGCTGAAATGCCACTCTAGCCTCACTCTCTGCTTCACTGCTGCCCAGCTATTCCCTAAATGGCTTTCTTTAGTTGTTCTTTAGTTTAGTTTAGTTTAATTCAGGCCCTACAGACAAAGTGGACTGTGTGATGAATGTGTGATTGAAATGCATCATTGGAACTTTAGCCTGAAGATGTCACAGCTTTTATTGCCAGAATAAGCATAGCATAAAAAGGTAATTAAATTTCCTCATCATGGACTCTGTACTTGGCTCCATATTGGAGGAGGGACTGCTCTGGGCAACTTGGCCACTCCCTTGTCCACTGGACATTTGTGTGACTTCTGCAGTTTTCAAAGTCCTGTGGGGACTTGGAGAGCTGGGAGAGCTGGGGAGATGACCTCTGCTTGAATGAGATTTTGGCCTGATGACATTGGCTCACTTTCGATGAGTAGAGCAATCTAGTAAGTACTATGACTTCTTTTCTAAATTGTAGTCCTTTTGTTCCTTGGTAGCTAATAATAGTGAATTAGACTGAAACATTAATACAAAACCAAGTATGGTGAAGAGCCCCAACAAAAGTCAGAAGGCCAAGGATTTGAATGTCAGCCATCCTGATTTTCTGCTAACATTTGAAAATCATTTACTCTATAAAATTTTAATTTGGAAATTTATAAAGTAATTCCTGTGTTCTGCAGTTGGTATGAATACATTCTGCATATAATAGTGATTTGTGAACTACAAAACACATATTCTTATTAATATTTCAATAAGATTAATAGTCTATTAGCAGGATTTCATCACATATTGGGTTTTTAGGATACTATTTTCATAGCAGTAAAATGGTCCTTCTCATAAGGGTAATTTTTCTAATAGATAACCTTTCATTCCTATTTGAAACCTTGGCCTGGAGTTAGTCAAGTCATATAGAGGTAGAAACAGTTATTGAGCCACAGTAATCTCATTCTGGCAAACAAATGGTTTGGGCACACCTTGTAAGCCTCTGCATCAAAACATAGGGACAATACCTCGCACAGAAGGTAGTTTTTAAGATTAAATGAGTTGATTCTTGCAAAGCACTTGCATAGCGCATGAAACAGAGTATTCAATGAATGTTAGCACCTGTTTCTATTATCCATTATTACAAGGCTCACAATTTGTGAGCTGTTGTAAGTAATGCTTAATTCCTTACATTCTGGGCTCAGTGAAGAACCACTAAAGAATTTTAAGCCCTTTTGAATATTAATTTGTGTTTGAAAATCACCCTCATTTTGTTTACCTCACAGTGCATTTAATGTCTGAGCACCACATCTCAAATCACTCTGATTCCTTGTTTTCTGTTGAAAATGTTACATTGTAAACCTAGTATAAGAAAGACAACTTTCATAAAGATTATTCATTAAACAATGGAAGCTGAGAATTTAAAGGATTCCTATGAGGGATTTTGGGAAGGTGTTCATGAATTTTTTTCATGAATAATTGTTTGCTAACTTATTTGAGAATGTTGAACTTTTATTGCAAAGTTGATCCACATTTGATAAAGGAAAATGAGAAAGCAAAATTAACAATTTTTCTAAAAAGAATTATCTCATTAGAAACATTGTTACTATGTTGGTATATAATTTTTAGGTTAAAATTTTTAAAATTGCACTAACTTGAATTGTGTATGTGCACTTTGCTCTTAACTCTGAGAAGATAAAAGTCCTGTCAAGAGAACTTTACTTCAAATTCAAAAGAAATACAAATAGAATTTTAAAACCACAATTCAATCCAGAATTCCTTTGAAGCCTCATTTAAATATGTAATTCCAATAAAAGTGTAGGAAATCTTTTGTGTATTGCTTTCCAAAACTGGAATAACCAACTTTTCTATTTTACCTTCTTTGCACCTTAAGCAATAAATCACAAATTGTCACTTCTGAATGTAATGCTTTCCAGCTAAATTATCTTGAAAATGTCCAAAGGGAGAGCCATTTAAAGCACGATTTAAAAGATGAGAGTATTTCTGAGTCAAATACATTTCATAAAATGATTCCCAGGCATGTCTTTTGTGAATTCTTGAATATCATTCTGAATATACTTTGTTTCCATTTTTGTTAGTCTTATCCACGCATGCCTACAAATGACTGGCAATTACTGTTAACATGCCTGGCCTCATAATTTGCTATTTACTGTTTGATACATTAGACATGGGAAACAAATGGGCTAGAACACACTAATGTAAGGGGTGGAGAAATTCATTTTAGGAAGTTTGATACACTGCATGGTCAAGGACTATTTTGTACTTACCTTAAGTTGTGGGTACATGGATTGGCTACTGGGTCATAAAGCTCTGTTGTGCAGTAAGTTGGTGGTGCCATTCTTTCTCTCCCCCTAAATTATAAGATCCAGTCAAGAGTAAAACACTCTTACTTTCATTAATGAAACCTGAAATGAACAATCATTACAGCATCAGTTAAGAAAGAAATGGTTATATTTTCAGCTGGACACTACTGTGAAATTTAGAAGAGAGAAGTAGAATACAATTAATTCTTTCATAAGAAATTCCAATTTACTAATTTTTGCTACTGTTTTGTTGATTGAATTTAATCCTTACAAGCAGTGAAGTAAGATTCCTTTCCTCCTATTTATCCTTTGCCTATGCTCACAGGATCATAGAGATGGGTAACATTGGTAGCCTGTCATGCCACTTTAATTCTCATCAAAGGATGTTGGAGGAAGACACATTAATACTCTCCTCACTTAAGCAGACAGTAGCAATGCATTGGCTTGCTCAGCTTGTCATGACAGAGAAATAACTGCACTGGACAAGTTAAGCAGGCAAGGAAGAATTTATTCAAGACTGTTACAATAAAGGTCAAGACTATTTCAAGAGGGGATAGAGATTGAACTCCACTCCATTGTGACAAACTTTTTAAGCACTTGAGAAAGCCAATGAAAAAAGTACTTGAGGACATTGCAGAGGGGTGCAGAGGGTGTTTGTTGATTGGTGCTTATTTAGGTTGGGTTCCTAACCTTTTACAGAGATTGGGGTAGATAAAGGTGTTTTTTTTAAGGTATTAGGATTTTAACTCAGGACCTCATACTTGCTAGGCAGGCACTCTACTTCTTGGACCATATTTCCAGTTCTTTATTGTTTTAATTAGACCATGATTATCCTGCCTATCGTTTTTCATGTAGTTGGGACTACAGACATATACACACCATACCTGGCTTATTGATTTAGATGGGGTTTTGGTAACTGTTTTTGGGAGGGGTGATCCCAGCTGGCTTCAAACAGTGATCCCCCTTATCTCTACCTCCCTAGCAGCTGGTGCTAGCTTTCTTAATGATTACATTTCAAAAGAGTGGTTTAAAGATCCTTGAGGAACACATGTTTGGGTTGTAAAATTGACAAGAGTTTGGGGGAAGATTTCATCTCTGAGAAATTTCCGTAGTAGTTTTTCCCAAGTAGATGTTCAAATGGAGAGTATATTAGTTTGCTGAGATCAAGTACTTTACAGAAAGAACTTAAAGGAGGAAAGATTTATTTTAGCTCATGTTTTTAGAGGTTTCAGTCCATGGCCACTTGGATCCATGACCTTTAGCAGAAAGAGCATCATGGTGGTGGGAGGACATAGTGGAGGAAAGTGTTCACCTCATGGTAGACAGGCAGAGAGAGAGAGGAGGGGACTGGGAACCTGTTACAGTTTTTAAGAATAAGTCTCCAGTGACCTCTTTCCTCCAGTTGGGCCCTACCTCCCATACTTTCCACAACATCCCAAAATAGTGCCACTACCTAGGGACCAAGCAATCAAAATATGAGCCTATGGGGGACATTTCATATTCAAACCCTAACAAGAAGGTCAAAGACATGTAGTTAGGGAAAAATCTGTCTAAAGTTAAGTCAGCTGAGGGGAAACATTCAGGTCAATTTGGTCCATCACTAAGTCCAGATATTCAGGAAAGCTGGCCCTGCAGTCAAGAAACTTTCTATCCATCCTCCCAGATCTTGTTTGATTTCCTTAATAGTTATGAGATAGAGTTGGTGTGAGTTTTCTAGATTGGATGTCTTATATGTCTTGGATCTGTATATGTATACACATATTTATTTGTATATATTTTATATACATGTATTATATATATGTATATAGGTGTGCATGTATCTCTATACTTTTATCTTTATTTGTTCATGACGGGTATGCCTGGAATTATGAATCTCTTTCAGGATAAGAGATCCCTATTAAGATAGCAAGTCCAGGTAAATTAAATGCTAATTATAATTTGAAACATATTACTTTAGAGTTGAAAGACTTTATGTTCTTTTGTTTAATTAATTACTTTGTGTGGTATTGGGGCTTGAACTTAGGACCTTGTACTTGCTGGGTGAGAACCCTACCACTTGAGCTACTCCCCCAACTCTCTTCTATTTTATTATAATTATTGCAGAATCTATTTTTTTAAAAAAACTTTTAGGATGATTAAAGATATTGCTCATGGTAGCTATTTTTTTAACAGTAATTTTTACTGAACATGTTTGATTAGAAAGCAGATACTATGGCATACAGACAATTAAAATTTTATCTATCAAATAACAGGATATAAGGCTTTGAAAGTACATTTGAAAAAGGAAGTGACAAACCACTGTGTGCACCTAGAAGTGGTTAATTTTAATTGTGGATGAGGGTAAATGTATTGTGGGTGAGGAATGTTTAGGTGGGTCTTGAAGAATGGCAAGATTTCAAAAGCATGAGAGAGAAAGAGAGAGGGAAAAGGGCAGTGTAGGTGAGGTATCCATAAGCAAGACTAAAGCTGTGAACTTGAGTAAAAGGGTTTCTAGGGAGTGGTGAGTAACTGGACTAAGCCTGGGTTTGGCAAGGATGCTTTATAGGGCCTGATATTTGGCTTTATAGGGCCTGAATATTTGTGTTCATCCAAACTCACATATGGAAACCTAATCTCCACTCTGATAGCATTTGGAGTTGGAGTCTGTGGAAGGTGATTAGGTCATGAGGGTAGAGGTTTTATGAAGAGATTAGTGCCCTTGTAAAAGAGATCACTTTGACCTCCCTTGCTCCTTCCATTATGTGAAGACACAGCAAAAAGAAAGCCATCTATGATCAAGCTCCATGACTCTGAAACCTTGCTGAGATGCTGGAGCCACACTTAGCAGAAATAAAGCACCAAGAATCAAAACTTTGACACCCCGGACCCCCTAGCCCATACAAAGCTTCTCCATGCCACTTTACTCCAAGAAAACAGGTGGGCTGCCTCTGTCACTGCTGCCCTCACCACTGCTGGCTCCAAACCTGCCTGTGAGACATTTGGCAGACCAAACAGGTGAGCACCACGTGTCATGTGGAATTCCCCCAGCACAGCCCCCTGGACAGACTGACCCTGTCCAAATAAAAAACTGAACAATAAGCAGCAAATTGTAGTCTAGAACACAGTGGGAGGGGAGGGATCACTGAAAGTGCACTGGAGAAAGGGGGAGGAGCAAGAAGCTAATTTCAGCAGAATTATCAGTAAACAAATGCAAGAAAGGCAGGAAGGCTGACAGTGGGCGAGTGATAAGCCACTCCCTGAAGCAGGGCAGGTAGCAGATCACAAAGCTCATCTCCTGAGCCAGTGAGTAGCAACCAAAGTCAAACTGCTCCACAAAATTGAAAAACAAACAGCAAATCATCATAACACACTGACAGCAGGGGGGGACTGATGGAACACTGACCCTGCTCCAGAGAAAGGGGGCAGGCAAAGAAATAAGCCCCCAGCATGGAAATCCCAGTAAACAAGCACAGTGAAAAACCACCTCCAAAGCAGGACAACTAGTGGACTACAGAGCTGATCTCCTGATTCTTAGGACAGCATTCAAACTTAAACTGCTACACCTCACTGGAGGAAGAGCTAACCAAGCAACTGCAGCTGAAAGACAAAACACTACTCAAAAGCCAATCACTTCAATCACTTGGTAAGACCACAACAGAGCTTCTGCTTTTATGCCAACACCAGGACTGGATCCTGGAGGAGTAACTCCAGAACTTAAACTAAGACTGAAATACTATTATTCCCGAACTTGGCGAGTTTTTTTGTTTGTTTGTTCATTTCTCCCCATTGATTTTTTTTTGTTAGTTTTGTTATTATGGGTTTTCTATTTTTATTTTTATTCCTATTATCTTTTTTCTCTTTCTATACTCTCAACTTTATCATCATCATCTCATCCCTACACTCACCCCCTTCACTCTCCCTCATTCTCCTGTGCTAAAACCCATTGCTCCCTTCAACAACTCATTCTGTCCTGTCTCATCCACTCTCTTCCCTCAGCTCTCACCTTCTCTTCCAATTCTCCCACAACCTGTCACCAGACTACCCCTCCCTCCTTTACATGCATCATCCACTAACCAACTTGCTATACTAACTTTACACAACCCCAAACCCCTTCAATCCCTAACACAAACACTCTCTTCTACAACAGAAATACACCCAAACACACACAAGGACCACAAAAGCAGCAGCCCCCACATTGTTTTCCCCACTCACCCAACCTACTTCCCATCTCCCCCTTTAGTGCAACCATATCAAACTCCCCAAATTTCTATAGCTAGCATTACAAATGTTAACCCCACAACTCCCACTGCTTATAGATATTACCACTAAGGGGTCTTCTATATAGCACATAAACTACTGGTTAGGTATTAAACCTGTGAATGAGTTAATACTAAATTACACCCAGATAAGGGACAGAAATTGCACACCAACTGAGCTAAAAACCCAAGACAGCCACAAAACAAAAATCATATCAAGGGAACGAAAACAAATGACTGAAACTACCAACAAGAACATAGATGCACAGTACCAAGTGGAGCAATGGGAAGAAGAAAAAGGGATGGAAACCATTCTTTCCCCAAAAATGATGTAATACAGGATTCAGAGGGAAATGAAGAAAATGGATACACAGTTCAGAAATCCAACAAAACAAAGATAAATGAAACAAAGGAACCCAATGATCTCCACAAAAGCACATTCAAAGAAGAAATCCTGCAAGTAATCACTGACAATTTCATGGAGATTATACTAGACATGGTTAACCAAAACATACAAGACACTCAAGAAATTTGAAGACACCAAAAATAAAGACTAAGAGAAGACACAGAAACAAATAAATGAACTCACAAGAGCCCTAAATAAACACCAAAGTGAAATAGAGAACACTATAAATAGAGAGATAAATGAATTAAAAATGGAAATAGACAATATTAAAGGGGAGTGAACCATGATATGGAAAACCTCAGAAAAAAGAAGGAAACAGAAATACAAAACACAATGGAAAGCCACTTCAGCAGACTAGAACAAGCAGAAGACAGACTCTCAGCACTTGAAGAGGAAATGGAAATTAAAGGAAAAACTGATGAGCAATTAGTCAAGCAACTCAAGACCTGTGAAAGAAATATGCAAGAACTCACCAAAATCATCAAAAGACCAAACCTGAGAATCATGGGCATTGAAGAAGGAGAAGAGAGGGGGATTCCAAGATGGCAAATAGAGGGAAGAAGCAAAAAGCATGCTTCCTAAAGTAAAATCTTGGAGAGATGCTGGAGATACACCTTACAGGAAAAACCACCAAGAAGAGGCAAAACTTTGACTCCTCCACACCCCCAGCCCACGCATAGCATTCCCACTCCACATTAAACAGAGAAACCAGGAGGGCTCCCGCGGCACCAGACGCCAGCACCCAGACTGCTTGGGAAGATGCAGACTACAAGGTGAGCTAAGTGGCACATGGTACTCCCACAGACAATCCTGGGCCAGATCAGCATAGCGCCCTGGACAGACCGATCCCCACCCAAGGAAAAAAGAGAAACTGAATAATAAACAACAAAAAAGATACATAACAAAGAGGGCAAGGTGCCACGAGTGCCTAAGAGGGGGAGATGGGCAATCCCCCACAGAACTGTAAATAAACAAGCCGGCGGGAGAAGGCAGGAGTGGCATCACCCACCCAGCAACCAGGAGTGGGAAAACTTGTAAAAGTGGTGGTGGGAAGAAAATTCCACAGGAGAGGGGGGAAGGCCCACTTCCCATGTGAACTGTAAATAAACAAGATGGCCAGAGAAAGCAGGAGTGGAGGGCTCCGCCCAGCAACCAGGAGTGGGAAAGCTTGTGAAAGCAGCAGTGGGAGGAAAACTCCACAGGAGGGGGGGGAACTGTCACTTCCCATGTGAACTGTAAATAAACATGCCGGCCAGAGAAAGTGTAGTGTCACATCCCAAGTGTTCTTGGAAAGGGGAAAGCTTGTAATGGTGGACGTTGCGCTCAGGAGAACTCTAAGTAAACAAAGGCTGTAGGGCTAGGTGAGTGTTAAGCTCACTCCTGAGATCTGCATAAATAAAGCCTCCAGCAATAGCAGGCTGACAACAGTGGGCAGATGAGCCACAGCCTCAGATAGACATTCACAAACCTGTCTCCAGAATCTTTTTTTCTCTCTCTCTCTTCCTTTGATAAGACAACATCCAAACTACACATGCATGCTGAAAAACTTACTGAAACTGTATTGCATTTGAACTTGGGACACTTCGTGGTGTTTTGGGGTTTTTTTATTTTTTTTCCCCTTTGATGAGCAAATGACAGAACTACTTCTGAGACACCATCCCCAGGATTAGAGGCTGAGGGACTAACATCAAAATTATTAAGACTGAAACTTTATTGCATTTGAACTTGGAGATTTATTTATTTTATTTTATTTTTCAATCCTCTCTCTGTCTCTCTAATGCCTGTTTAGCTTACTGTTGATTAGTACACTAGCTCTCCCTGCTTTTATCTTTGAAACTTTTTGTTTGTTTGTTTGGTTTGGTTTTTTTACTTGTTTATTTGTTTTTCCCTTTTTCTTTACCTTCTTACTTTCCCTCTCCTTTCAGCCTTCCATTCTAAATATCACCATTGTTATTATTACAAGCTAGAAAATACTTAATTGCACACAGTGCAGGGACAATAACAACACCAAGGGTAATGATGGGAAGACAGAAAAAACAAGGAATCCATTTCCCCAAAGCAAAAAATTAGTACAGGAACCCAGAGGGAAATGAAGAAAACAGATAGTCAGATCCAGACTCCAACAAAATGAAGATAAACTATGCCAAAGAACCCAATAAAGCCCACAAGAATAATCTAAAAGAAGAAATCCTACAGGTAATCAATGAGAATTTTATAGAGATGTACTGGATATGGTCAACCAAAATGTACAGGAGACACTCAAGAAATTTCAAGACAACAAAAATAAAGAATTTCAAGACAACAAAAATAGAGAATTTGAGAAAGCACAAGAAGAAATAAAAGAAACCATAGAAGCACTGTATAAACACCAAAGTGAAAAAAATAACATGATTAATAAAGAGATAAATGAACTCAGAATGACAATAGACAACATTAAAGAGGAAGGGACTCAGGATATGGAAAAGCTCAGAAAAAAGAATGAAACAGGATAACAAAACAAAATGGAAGGCAAATCCAGAAGAATAGAACAAACAGAAGACAGAATCTCAGAACTTGAAGATGAAATGGTAATTAAAGGAAAAACCAGAGAACTATTAGTTAAACAAGTCAAGACCTGTGAAAAGAAAATGCAAGAACTCACTGACTCCATCAAAAGACCAAACCTGAGAATCATGGGCATTGAAGAAGGAGAAGGGGTGCAAGCAAAGGGAATGTGTAATATATTCAACAAAATAATAACAGAGAATTTCCCAAATCTAGAGAAATCTATTCCCATACAGATGCAAGAAGCCTCCAGAACACCAAACAGATCAGACCAAAATAGATCTACCTTAAGGCATATTATCATTAAAACAACAAGTACAGAGACCCGAGAAAGAATACTGACAGATGTAAGAGAGAAAAAACAAATAACATACAAAGGTAAACCCATCAAAATTACAGCAGACTTCTCAACAGAAACATTAAAAGCAAGAAGAGCTTGGGGTAAGATCTTCTGGGCACTGAATGAAAATAACTTCAACCCCAAAATACTCTACCAAGCAAAACTATCATTCAAAATAGATGGAGCAATAAAAGTCTTCCATGATAAGCAGAAACTAAAACCATATGTGACCACAAAGCCACCACTACAAAAGATTCTTAAAGGGAACCCAACATAACCATGAAAGGGCAGGCAGCACCAAACTACAGGAAAAGAAAGAGCAAGAAAGTAGAGAGTAACCTCAATTTAGGTACACACAATCAAACCTTCAAACAAGACAACCAAATGACAGGAATAACTACATACCTATCAGTACTAACACTTAATGTTAATGGACTTAATTTCCCCATCAAAAGGCACCATTTGGTGAACTGGATTAAAAAGGAAGATCCAACAATTTGTTGCTTACAGCAGACCCATCTCAGCAACAGAAATAAGCATAGGCTTAGGATGAAAGGCTGGAAGATTTACCAAGGCAATTGGCCCCAAAAACAGGCAGGAGTAGCAATACTTATCTCTGACAAAGTAGACTTCAAACCTACATTGATCAAATGAGATAAAGAAGGACATTCCATACTAATAAAAGGGGAAATAGACTAAAAGGAAATAACAATTATCAACCTATATGCACCCAATGTTAACACACCCAGTTTCATAAAACATACCCTGAAGGACCTAAAAGCATATATTAACTCCAACACAGTGGTCGTGGGAGACTTTAACACTCCATTACCATCAATAGATAGGTCATCCAAACAAAAAATCAATAAAGAAATCCTAGATCTAAAATATACCATAGATCAAACGGACCTAGTTGATGTCTACAGAACATTTCATCCAACTTCTACACAATATACAGTGTTCTCAGCAGCCCACGGAACCTTCTCCAAAATAGATGATATGCTAGGGCACAAAGCAAGCCTCAGCAAATACAAGAAAATAGAAATTATACCATGTATTCTATCTGATCACAATGCAATAAAACTAGAACTCAACAACAAAAATAAAGACAAAAAACATGCAAACAACTGGAAACTGAATAACTCATTGTTTAATGAAAAATGGGTCATTGGTGAAATAAAAAAGGAAATTAAAAAGTTCCTGGAAGTCAATGAAAATGAAAACACAACCTACTGCAACTTATGGGACACAGCAAAGGCAGTCATGAGAGGAAAGTTTATAGCCATAAGTGCATATATTAAAAAGACTGAAAGATTCCAAATCAATGACCTAATAATACATCTCAAACTCCTAGAAAAACAAGAACAAGCAAATCCCAAAACAAATAGAAGGAGAGAAATAATAAAAATAAGAGCTGAAATCCATGAAATAGAAACCAAAAAAACCATACAAAGAATTAATGAAACAAAAAGTTGGTTCTTTGAAAAAATAAACAGATCTACAGATCCCTGGCAAACCTGACTAAAATGAGGAGAGAAAAAACCCATATTAGTAGAATCAGGAATGCAAAAGGGGAGATAACAACAAACACCATGGAAGTCCAGGAATTTGAGAACTTATATTCAAATAAATTTGAAAATCTTAAAAATGGACAGATTTCTAGATACATATGATTATCCAAAACTGAAACAAGAGGATATTAATCACCTGAATAGATCTATAAAACAAAATGAAATTGAAGCAGCAATCAAGAGTCTCCCCAAAAAGAAAAGTCCAGGACCTGATGGATTCTCTGCTGAATTCTATCAGACCTTTAAAGAAGAAGTGACACCAACCTCCTTAAACTATTCCACGAAATAGAAAGGGAAAGAAAACTGCCTAACACATTTTATGAAGCCAGTATTACACTTATCCCAAAACCAGGCAAAGACACCTCCAAAAAGGAGAACTATAGGCCAATCTCCTTAATGAACATTGATGCAAAAATCCTCAATAAGATAATGGCAAACCTAATTCAACAACACATCAAAAAGATCATTCACCACAACTAAGTAGGCTTCATCCCAGGAATGCAAGGGTGGTTCAACATACAAAAATCAATAAACGTAATAAACCACATTAACAGAAGCAAAGACAAAAACCACTTGATCATCTCAATAGATGCAGAAAAAGCCTTTGATAAGATCCAACACCATTTCATGATAAAAGCTCTAAGAAAACTATGAATAGAAGGAAAGTACCTCATCATTATAAAAGCTATATATGACAAACCTACAGCCAGCATTATACTTAATGGAGGAAAACTGAAACCATTCCCTCTAAAATCAGGAACTAGACAAGGATGCCCACTATCTCCACTCCTACTCAACATAGTACTGGAATTCCTAGCCAGAGCAATTAGGCAAGAAGAAGGAATAATAGGTATACAAATAGGTAAAGAAACTATCAAAATATCCCTATTTGCAGATGATATGATCCTATACCTTAAAGACCCAAAAAAATCTACTCTGAAGCTTCTAGACATCATCAATAGCTCAGCAAGGTAGCAGGATATAAAATCAACATAGAAAAATCATTAGCATTTCTATACACTAACAATGAGCAAATTGAAAAAGAATGTATGAAAACAATTCCATTTACAATAGCCTAAAAAAAAAAATCAACTCCTAGGTGTAAACCTAACAAAAGATGTGAGTGACCTCTACAAGGAAAACTATAAACTTCTGAAGAAAGAGATTGAGGAAGACTATAGAAAATAGAGTGATCTCCCATGCTCTTGGATTGGTAGAATCAACATAGTAAAAATGTCTATACTCCCTAAAGTAATCTACATGTTTAATGCAATTCCCATCAAAATCCCAATGACATTCATTAACGAGATTGAAAAATCTACCATTAAATTTATATGGAAACACAAGAGGCCACGAATAACCAAGGTAATACTCAGTCAAAAGAACAATGCTGGAGGTGTAATGATACCCGACTTCAAACTATATTACAAAACAATAACAATAAAAAAAGCATGGTACTGGCACAAAAACCAACATGAAGACCAGTGGGACAGAATAGAGGACCCACATATGAAGCCACACAAAAATAACCAACTTGTCTTTGACAAAGGTGCTAAAAATATATGATGGAGAAAAGGCAGCCTCTTCTACAAAAACTGCTGGGAAAACTGGTTAGCAGTCGGCAAAAAACTGAAACTAGATCCATGTATATCACCCTATACCAATATTAACTCAAAATGAATCAAAGATCTTAATATCAGACCCCAAACTCTAAAGTTGGCACAGGAAAGAGTAGGAAATGCTGTGCAATTAATAGGTATAGGCAAGAACTTTCTCAATGGAACCCCAGCAGCACAGCAACTAAGAGATAGCATAGATAAATGGGACTTCATAAAACTAAAAAGTTTCTGCTCAACAAAAGAAATGGTCTGTAAACTGAAGAGAACACCCACAGAGTGGGAGAAAATATTTGCCAGCTACACATCAGACAAAGGACTGATAACCTGAATATATAGGGAACTTAAAAAACTAAATTCTCCCAAAACTAATGAACCAATAAAGAAATGGGCAAGTGAACTAAACAGAACTTTCTCAAAAAAAGAAATTCAAATGGCCAAAAAACACATGAAAAAATGCTCACCATCTCTAGCCATAAAGAAAATGCAAATTAAAACCACAGTAAGATTCCACCTCACCCCTGTTAGAATAGCCATCATTAGCAACACCACCACCAACAGGTGTTGGTGAGGATGCAGGGAAAAAAGAACCCTCCTACACTGCCGGTGGAAATGTAAACTAGTACAACCACTCTGGAAAAAAATTTGGAGGCTACTTAAAAATCTAAACATTGATCTACAATATGATCCAGCAATACCACTCTTGGGGATATACCCAAAAGACTGTGACACAGGTTACTCCAGAGGCACCTGCACACCCATGTTTATTGCAGCACTATTATTATATTATACAATATTATATTATTATATTATTGTAGCCAAGTTATGGAAACAACCAACATGCCCCAATACTGATGAATGGATTTTAAAAAATGTGGTATTTATACACAATAGAATTTTATGCAGCCATGAAGAAGAACGAAATGTTATCATTCACTGATAAATGGATGGAATTGGAGAACATCATTCTGACTGAGGTTAGCCTGGCCCAAAAGACCAAAAATCATATGTTCTCCCTCATATGTGGACTTAGATCAAGGGCAAACACAACAAGGGGATTGGACTTTGAGCACATGATAAAAGCAAGAGCACACAAGGGAGGTATTAGGATAGGTAAGACACCTAAAAAATTAGCTAGCATTTTTGCCTTTAATGCAGAGAAACTAAAGCAGATACCTTAAAAGCAATTGAGGCCAATAGGAGAAGGGGACCAGGAACTAGAGAAAAGGTTAGATCAAAAAGAATTAACCTAGAAGGTAACACACACACACAGGAAATTAATGTGAGTCAACTCCCTGTATAGCTATCCTTATCTCAACCAGCAAAAACCCTTGTTCCTTCCTATTATTGCTTATACTCTCTCTTCAAGAAAATTAGAGATAAGGGCAAAATATCATTTCTGCTGGGTAGTGAGGGGTAAGGAAGGGAGGGGGGATAAGGAAGGGGGTGGGGGGAAGGGGGTAAAATGACCCAAATATTGTATGCACATATGAATAAAATAAAAATTAAGAAAAAGAATGTAAGGGCGGCAGAGAAGAAGGAAGACAGGAAAGAAGAAGGAAGGAATGAAGGAAGGAAGGAAGGAAGGAAGGAAGGAAGGAAGGAAGGAAGGAAGGAAGGAAGGGAGGGAGGGAGGGAGGGAGGGAGGGAGGGAGGGAGGGAGGGAGGAAGGAAGGAAGGAAGGAAGGAAGGAAGGAAGGAAGGAAGGAAGGAAAGAAGGAAGGAAGGAAGAAAGGTTGGTTCATTACTTCATGCTACAGAATAGTTAGTTCTCACATCAACACCTCAATCCTGCCTCTGCTTAGAGTAGAAATGTCCAAAAGAAGGAAACTGAAATGTGGTCTGTAAGCTGAGAGTTGGAGGTTGGGGTTGTCATAGCTCTGTGGATGAGTCCTGCTGGCATTAGAGCAAGCATAGAGATGATGGCTTTCTTCATTTAGGACAAGCCTAGGCTTCTACTCACAATTTGGGGACTTTCATACAGTTTGGTGTGACTATGAATGAATCATGGATGTGAACTGGTCATCAGATGGGATGTGCCAATTGCCAATCTCAAGAGACTGCTAGGGAGAAGGAGAGTGAACACATTTTCATGAATTCAGCCATGACAGGAAGTTCTGAAAAAACCCACTGTGCCACTCATCAGAACCAGAACTAAACAGCTCTGAGTATACCCTCTCCCTTCCATTCAGTGGTTTCCCCTCATAGGAGACCATACTATGAAGACAGAAAAACTAAATGGATGGACATGCCCCTGCCCTTTACACCTTTGAGACCGTTCAGCCAGGAGACAGATGTTAGAATCTCACACCTGGAGTTTTGCTTCAGGAGTGAGCAAAACTTATATTTTGCCTGTTTCACAAATTTTGCTGAGTATACCCCAAAAGCAACATGACAACCTTTCAAACCTTAACAAAAATGCAGGCTGACAATCAAAATAAATGTTCAGGTTTTTTTTAAATCACTTTTGCTCTCCAGAGTGCTGAGAGACTGACTCCATTACTGTTCAACTTGTCTGCTGTATAAGTATAACTGGCTGCTGTGAAAGGTCTCTTCCATACCAAGGTAATTGTCTCATTCCTCCACTGCTCCTTAACATGTGGTCTCTGATGTGCCAGGAGAGATTTTAGTTACTGAGAAGCAATGGGCACAATTTCTTACAAGATTTTCATTTAAAGAGCAATGGGCTCAGTTCTCAAACACAACAACCCAAAAATAGTTTATAAGGATACCCAGTTCTGGAATTGCCAGGTGAATAGCAAAAACAATTCCCTAGAAGAGAAATTAGTCAGCTCTACCAGGTGATGAGCAACTACTTCCAGTTTTCTATTTCTTTTGGATACCAATAAGCTCTTGTTAAATGATTTGTTTTTTAAAAATTTAAAGAATCTTAATTTTTTGTGAAATACATTGTTAGGGTTTGGTTAATGAGCTATTCCTGTTTGGTTATATAAAAAAGACAAACCAAGACTATTATTGTCTTTGAAGAAAATTGTATTCCACTCCCCTTGCTGCATTTATCACTAAACTAGTAATAAAGGTTTAATTACTAACAAATTTTCTGTTTTCATACAAATAGTGTGAAACTATTTCTGTGAACATACAAATAGTTCTTTTAATAATGATTTGACTATAATATTATCAAGTAATAAATAACTAGTACCTTTGAAATAACTGTTTTGGCTAAATTATCATTTTCTAACTCACAAATTTATTTTTGTAGAAAACAGAAATTACCAAAATAAGCTTTGAAGTCTAAATTCTGAATTTTAAAAAGCTATGCAAAAAGCCTATGTGCTTTTAAACATTTCATAATGTTAAATAAAACATATAATTGAGCTACATTAAAATTAAAAGAAATAAAGTACAAAATAGATATCTAATGTACTAGATTTGTCATAACACCCAGGAATATGTAGTAATAGATGGCTTCACATTTTGCAAGTTGAAGCTATTTTTAATATCGTTCAGTTTATGGTCTTTTGTCATAGGTCCATTCTTCACACTGCATGGAAATAATCATCATTGTAGAAAACCACAGGAATCCAATCCTTAATAATTATAGTGTAAATATGCACATTAGTCTCTCAAAGATGACAAGCAGTATTTGTGTTAGTTGCTCATAATGATAAACAAGAAGGTGCATTGACAATCATGCTTCAATATTTGCACCGCAGATTGTAAGCATCCATAATCAGGAGAAAACTGATTCAACAGCTCTCACAAAGGAAAATTGTTCTTATAGTGCAAAAGAAATTCTTTATCTAAAACCAGAACTACAGTTTTCCCTATGTATTTTCTTGTTTTGTGGTTTATTCTCTCAAAAATAAAACCCAATGAAGATAAGTATTTTATGCTGAAAGGTGACATTTAGCATATATTAAAATGTTCTTTTCGGTAAGATCATAGACAGCTTTCAAAGACAGCTTTCATAGCATTCAAATCAAAATGAAAAGAAATTCAAACTGTTTGCAAGTGGAAGTCAAAAGGTTCAGTTTAGTTATAGAAACTGTGAACTCAAATTCTGTCAAAGAGCACTAGTAGGAATGTGTCCCATCTCATATTATGTTTTATGTATAATATATGCCATTGAGTACATTACTAAACCACTTTAATTTATTCATTTATGTATTCATACTGTTTATGGTTCTAAGTAATTCACATGTCATATAAAATTAAAATGAGATAAAATAGTCATTGCTCTGACTTTTTGAATAGGCAAGAAAGTTTCAGTACTAAACAATGGAGAGAAACTGCAAGAGAAAAGGTGAGGGTATGGTGGTGTTTGTCCTCCAAAGCAGTGAAGGAAAAGCTTTATGTTTTGTTTTCTATACATGGATGCAAAGGACATATAAAATAAAGACTTAGGAGCTTTTTTACATCCAATAAAGAAGCCATGAATCACTGCAAGAAGCTAGATTGTTATAGAAACAGAACAACAATGTGTCTGCAGTAAATGAGGTCAACACAGCCTTGAACAGTGGAAATCGACAAAGTATTATCTGTCTTTATAAAAAGCTATGGTTCATCCATACCTCAACAGTGTTATGTTTTCATGACCTTCAAAAAGGGCATAATTTCAGTGGGACAAAGAAAGTGAGCTGAAGCCTAGAAATTGGAATTTTGATGACCTTCATATCTGTAGAACTTTCCAAAAAAAAAAGAAAGAAACTTTCCTGTCCTAGTAGCCACTTCTGCTTGGAGATTCACACTTATTTTTTTTTATTCCCTTCCAAGGGGAAGCAAACTCTATATGATCTAAGATGTCTGTGGTTGCACACAAAAACATCAATGTCTCCAAACCCTAGCTCAGTCTCTCCATCAACTTTTCCTCCTTCAACTTAATTGCAGATTTATCTGGGTCTTGCTCTTCATTCCTCTCTTCTTAATTGAATGCTCTCTATGACAATCTCATTAATACCTGTGGATTACAATGACACCTACATAGAAACACTGACCACTTGCAGATCTACATTTGCTTCTCAAAACCTCTTCTGCATTCCAGATCCGAATGTGAAGTATCTACAAAACATCTTTACCTGAGACTATATCTCAAGCATATTAAGCCATTAAGTATAAAACTAAAATTGTGTTTTACTTACAAATCCATTCTTTCTGCATTTTCTACCTCAAGTGGTTGTGCCACCATCCACCAAATCACCAGTGAGTGATTATGTAACTCACATCCATGTGAAAGTAATAACACATGGCAGATGTTGTTCTCAATCTTTTCCATGCATTGACATTTAATCCTCACAGAAACCTAATGAGGTAGGTTCTGCTGTTGCTCCCATTTGACAGATGAGGAAAATGAATGTCAGAGAAGTTATGCAATTTGCCCCGATCACTTAACTAATATGAAGCAGAACTACTTTTTGAGTCTAGCCTGCCTGACTATACAATGTTACATTGCAACTTTGTAAAGATGATCACTCCTATCTCTTGAAATTTTCTGTAATATTCTAACTGCCTTCTCTGCCTCAAATTTACCTCAAATCCACCCTTCTCATTGCACTTTCTAAAATAGACACCTAAAATCATTACCATCCCATTTTTAAATTATCAATATACTCCTTTTAATCAATGATAGTGGGTTTTTTTTTTTTGCATGTTTTTGTTTGGGTTTGGTTTTTCATTATTTGTTTTGTTTGTTGTAGGGGGAGGTTTTCTGCAGAAATTAGGGCTCTTACAAATTAGGTTCCTAATTTATTAAATTATTCCTGGTGCTCTACATGACTAATCATGTTTTTATTTCCTCAAGCTTTTTCCTGCCTTAGTAAGACTATTCTTTGGCTTGACTAATTCCTAATTATTCTAAATGGCAAGGTTAGGGGACCATGCAGGAAAGTCTTCCCTATCTCATAAACTGAGTAGATGCTACTCCTCTATCCATGACCCCCACAGACATGGCTTCACACCTGTTCTGCTTCATTATCACAGTAGCTAAAAGAATGGACTTCAGCACTAGCAACTGTGGGTTTGAATCCCAGCTCTATCATCTGCTAGCTGTGTGACTCTAAAATATAGTCACTATTATTCACAATCTTATCCTATTATACCAAATTTATTTCTTAATTTGTCTTGCTACCTTGCCAGACTATGATCCAAAATTCAGAAAAACCTATACCTCGTTATCTCCAGTTTCTAGCACTAATGCCTAGCCCATGGTGGAAGCTAAACTAATGTTAAGCTAAACTAACAATAAAGTACAAAGTCCAATCTTACATTCAGAATAATAAATAATGTGACTTTTGCTACAAGTAGTTGAAATAATTTATAGGACTTTAATAGATTTCAACATCTAAAACATAACAGACTACAAAAATATGAGTGGATTTGCTTCACCTTTTCTAGTGCCATTGGGCAAGGCCATACCAAACCCTCTGACTCACCTGATAGCAGAATATAATATACCTGACTTACAATGCATAGTGATTCTAAACTGTAGGTTTGGTGGTGTCTGAATAACTTGAAAAGAAACAATCAGATTGAAGAATAATTTTAGAAATGGCACAGAACAATTTGGTATTTCTTGGGCAAAAGATAACTTGACTTCTGCTTTGTATTTGTGTCATACTATTGTTCTGAAATGAGGAATGAAACAACCTCCTATTCAGGGCAATTTTTCTTCTATGCATAACATTGAAAAAACTGAGCTTCTCAAATGAGTTTGGTTAGCAAACTTAGTAGACATTTAGCTTTCATCTTAGTCACTTGGAAATCAGAAATCTGGAAATACAAGCATATTGCAATGGATTATATTTCATCCCATTACCATACTATTTTAACATAATTGTTTTAATTATGTTTCAGAACAATTTTTTTTATTGTTTTATTATTCATATGTGCATATAAGGCTTGGATCATTTCTCCCCCCTGCCCCCACTCCCTCCCTTACCACCCACTCCACCACCTCCCTCTCCCCACAACCTCCTCAATACCGGGCAGAAACTAGTTTGCCCTTATCTCTAATTTTCTTGAAGAAAGAATAGGAAGAAACAAGGGTTTTTGCTGGTTGAGATAAGGATAGCTATACAGGGAGTTGACTCACATTGATTTCCTGTGCGTGGGTGTTACCTTCTAGGTTAATTCTTTTTCATCTCACCTTTTCTCTAGTTCCTGGTCCCCTTTTCCTATTGCCTCATTTGCTTTTAAGGTATCTGCTTTAGTTTCTCTGCATTAAAGGCAACAAATGCTAGCTAATTTTTTAGGTGTCTTACCTATCCTCACCCCTCCCTTGTGTGCTCTCACTTTTATCATGTGCTCAAAGTCCAATCCCCTTGTTGTGTTTGCCCTTGATCTAATGTCCACATATGAGGGAGAACATATGATTTTTGGTCTTTTGGGCCAGGCTAACCTCACTCAGAATGATGTTCTCCAATTCCACCCATTTACCAGTGAATGATAACATTTCGTTCTTCTTCATGGCTGCATAAAATTCCATTGTGTATAAATACCACATTTTCTTAATCCATTTGTTAGTGGTGAGGCATCTTGGCTGTTTCCATAACTTGGCTATTGTGAATAATGCCACAATAAACATGGGTGTGCAGGTGCCTCTGGAGTAACCTGTGTCACAGTCTTTTGGGTATATCCCCAAGAGTGGGATTGCTAGATCAAATGGTAGATCAATGTTTAGCATTTTAAGTAGCCTCCAATTTTTTTTCCAGAGTGGTTGTACTAGTTTACATTTCCACCAACAGTGTAAGAGGGTTCCTTTTTCCCCACATCCTCGCCAACACCTGCTGCAGAACAAATATTTTAAATTTACAAATCTAAGATCTTTTTCTCACAAATTTTAATAAGTGTATAACTGTGATTAAATAAGTAATGGTTTGAATTTGAAAATTATTCTAAATCCAGCCCTGAAAAATACTAGCCATTCTGTCTGGGTCAACAATCCTAAAAGCAATCAGACTTGAAAGATTGCGTGAGCAAGTCTAATGAAATTTAGCATGCTCTCTCTCTGACTTCAAAAACTACACTTTGATTTTTCCAAATTCTTTTTTTGTGGAGGAAGGCTAACTGCCTCTGAGTCTGAAATGTTCTGTCTTCTTTTAGTATAATTATATAAGGGACGTCAGCAGACTGCAACGGACAAAAGGGCTGTCTATCTTCAGGAGCCATTAGCAAGGATGAACCACTCTCAATCATTTCCCACATTTGTTTTGGGTGCCTCCACCAAAGACCTAAATGGCCAAGAAAGAAGGTTTAGTCAAGACCAGTTGTTTCTTTGACCAGGAAGCAACTGTGTACGTTGTGTGTGGGGATCTCTGTGTGTGCATATTCATCTACCACTCACTCCACAGATGTGTAATTCAGCCTAAACTGATGGCACTTAAGTCCAAACAGTTATAGGACCATGCAGGAGAGATGTCTCCGTCCATGGGGATCACTAAGACGATAGGATATAAACTTAGAGCTACCGGTGGCTATTTTGCCACTTGGTCATCTTGTGAAGGATGTGTCCTTCCTGAAAATAAGACAGAACAGAGGTTCTGAGAGAGAAAACTGCTTTTATAAGTCTGAGGGTTTGATTTTTTTTTTTGAGGAAAGTTCTCACTATATATCCCAAGCTGGCCTTAAACTCAAAATCTTCTTACCTCAGTCTCTTGAGTACTGGGATTATAGGTCTGACTAACATTCTCAGCTTAAGAATTAAATCTTTGTTTTCTCTCAAATAAAACAGCAACCTTCCAGGGCCTCAGCACTTGAGCTGTACTGGAAAAGCCAGGGAATTCTCAAAAAATAAAATAAACTTTTAATATCTTGAAGCATTTGCACAGGTGTGATATCATTCTAGGTCCTTCTCTGAACAAACTATTTTAAGAAGTTGTCAGCAGCTACACCTCAATCACAAAGAACTTCATTGGTGCCCCTATAATAGGTTCACTTTAATAGCCTGTTTCCTGATTAATCATCCATGCTGTAATGGCTTGAAATATATACTGGACCCTGTGAGTAATGGTAAATACTTATTTGATTAAGATAATGGCTACCCCAATGAATGAATATTCAGAGAGAACCATAAATCACAATAACCAATTTGAGAGAGGAGGGATGTGATGGGAATTGGACTAGGATGAAGGGTTGGGCCTTTTAAAAACAAAAACCCTCCCAGTGTTTACCACAGGCTGTGTTCTTACACAGATTCTGCAGAAAATGGAGACGAAGTAAACATCTCAGCCCAGGCCTTGTGCCTGGTCTATATTGTGAATGGGGAGACATGGGAAAACAAACGAAACAACTATCAACTATGCCTACTAGAAAGTTTTGCATGAGTTTCTTTAGCAATAATCTCATAATAAACATCACAGAAAAACAGGACTCCAACATCATATGTGACCCTAAGGGACAAAATTTGTAAAAGAAAGAAGAAGAAAAAGAGAAGACAAGTGAGAAGTGATTAAGGCTTTGACAAATGAAATCAAAATGAAGTTAGGAGCTTCTTTAAAAATCTAAATAGCTCAGGCAGGAGAGCAACTAGTGCAAAACTAAATGGTATTCCTTTAGGGGGTCCATAAATCACCTTTGTTGATTTTGCTCTCTAGCACATTGATGTAGTGAGAGTAATGCCAGAAGACTGAACACAGCTCCATTCAGAAAGATGAGTATGTTTAAACTTTTGTCCAGGATGTGTTTATTATTGGCCATGAGAACTGAGGGCAGAAAACCTTCCCTCTCCCTTGTGATGACCTGGTGCCTTTGGCAGCTGTATGCAGAGAAGGAAACATTCTTTGTGGAGTGAGCTGGGATGGCACTGAGATCCAGCTGGGTTCTGGTTACCTGCTTCCCTCATTTCTCCCTCCTTTAAGAACTCTATCTTCATTCCATTTTTTGCTTCTCCATAACTCCTTCTTCTTTCTTCTACACTGCCTCAAAAGCACAGAAGTGTTGTTAATATAACCAAGATTACAAAGGGGATAAATAGAAGAACCAGAATTCAAACCAGCCTGATTCCAAAGCTTCTGCTCTTTCACAAAGTGAAAGACTATGGTACAAACTTTGAGAAATTACAATGAAATATTATGCAGCCATGACAGCTGATGATATCATACTGGTACCAAATGGGGGAAAAAAATCAAGTTATGGGACAATGTACATATTACCATTGTATTTTTTGTATCACTTGCGTGGAAAAATCTTGAAAGGAAATATACTGAATGTTTAAAAATGATTGTCCCTGAGTAACTGAATTGTGAGTGATTTTTATTGCCTTCATTATATGTTGGTATGTAGACTAGTTATTTTTACTATAAACAGAATTTATAATTACAATTTTATAAAAAGATATAGCATTCATTTATTCAAGAATATTTACTACCTACTCTAGGATAGGTGTCATTTGAGGCATAGGAGGCACAGAATTAGCACAAAAATAGATGATGTTTTAGGGGCTTGACATTTAGCAAGGCTAGAAGAGAAAGCGGCAAACACAAATATATACGATGAATATGTAAAATCCACATGCTGATAAATTATGGAAATATATTATAGAACCAGTATTTCCATTAGCTTAACTATCCAGTTTGTTTCTGTAAAAGTATACAATGCTGCCAATATTCTATATGTTACTAAAAATTAATTCAAGTGGGGTGGGGGGCAGTACGGGGGTTTGAACTCAAAGCATTGCACTTGATAGGCAGGAACTTACCACAAGTTACACCTCCAGCTCTATTTACTTTAGGTTATTTTTCAGAAAGGGTCTTGTGCTTTTACCTGGGACTGGCTTGGACCAATGACATCCCAAGAGCTGGGATCACAGGCACACATCATCACCATTAGTTGAGTTGGTGTCTCACTAGCACCCCCCATCCCCTGAACTGACCAAAAACCATGATCCTCCTGATTTCTACCTCAGAAGTAGCTGGGATTACAGGCAAGAACCACTGCAACCATGTGTCTTGGATACTGAGAGTTTGAAAATAAAGATGAAATAATTATTTCTTTTACAGAGATCACAGTCTAGTGAATAGTAAGCTATGTAAGCAGCAAAACTGACAGCCTTCTACAAGAAGGCAAAAAATATGGATTTGGGCCATTTATAATACAATCTATTGCTGTCTTATCCCCATCCTCCAGCACAGCCAAAGCTTATAATAGTTACATGAGTGACAAGACATGACTATCCTTGATCTCCACATGGAGATTATAAGTAAGAGATAGTAGCAATATGTATACCCTATTTGTCAGTTTGGTATCTAAATTTCCAATGATTACATTTTCATAACCACAGACTAGCATTTTTATAGAGTGGAAAATTAGAAATTTAAGGAAACATTTTTAAGTAACAACAAAATTACCCATAATTTTAACCAAAATTACCTATAAGATAAATAAAATTACTTAACTTTTTTTTCTTCTGGATAAATGGATGATTCAAATGCTTATGACTGAAACCTATGACTTGATTATAGAATTTGAGTGAAATACTGATACACAAGATCACAAGATAGTAATTTTAAAGACATTTACATATCTTCAAAGACTCAAATTGAGTCCAGTTTATATATCCAGCATGGTTTCAATCAATTCTTCAAGCACAATATGGAAAGGCAAATTTTAATTTTTAGCCATCTTAATGTTCCCTGTTTCCTAACCTCTTTTTTATTGTGCTGAGCTTTGAATTTAGGACCTATGCCTTGAGCCCTCAACCAGCCTTTTTTGTGTGTGTGTTGGGGTTTTTCAAGTTAGGGTCCCATGAACTATTTTTCCCTGGCTGGCTTTGAGCCACAATCCTCTCATCTCTGCCTCCTGAGTAGCTAGGATAACAGATGTCAGCCACAGGTGCCTGACTCTAACCTCATATCTCATGAGAAAATGCTCTCATTTGACTTAAAGCAAAGGTGAAATGGTAACCTATAATGTTGACATCTACAGAGTGACAACATATCAGATAAGATGTGAATGCTCATGGCACTGTGTAAAGATGACAAGCCATGTCTACACTAGCAGACTGTGCTGACCAGCACAGAGGGACTGGGCATCCTCCAACAACAAAGTCAGAATAATGAAACCTCTTATATAATTAATATGCATTAATAAATAAAGATGAAATTGTCAAAAGCAGGTAAGAGGAATAGGTATTCAAAGAGAGTAAGCAATGAATTGAACTTAAGAGCTGTCAATTGCTTCATTACAATATAAAGGGAATAATTACTTATCTGTTATTTTGGGGGTTTTCCTCTTTCTAGACTTTTATTCTTGTCTATTTCTCATCTCAACATTTCAATTCTGCCATATTTGATTTTGTTTTCCCATGTGAGGTCTCCAAACTTTTCTTTTCAAGCTTCAGACAAGTACTACCCTCTTCCCAAAGGTAAAAATGAAAGCAGAGTAGAAGTGAATGAGTTCACAACACACAGACTAAAGAAGAAATACAACAGAACTGGGAACAACTGATAAAAGAGGCCTCTGCTTCTTGGTGAAATGAAGTTAGACAAAGTATACTTTCAGGGAACATAAATTATCAGTTTCTTGAGTCCAGATTTCAAATCCTTTGGATGGCCTTTGCCAAGTCTGATTGTGCCTACTAGAATGACCCAATTTATTGCATTTTTCTATCATGAATACTTCTCCATTCCTAAAAGAAAATAAAAAATGATATCTCTGTGTCAGCTTAAATTTCTTTAATAAGAATCGAATGTACAGAAGAGATGACCTAGGGATGTTTCACATTATGCTAAACACAATATATTAAAATACAACCCAGATAGGAAAAGAGATAGGGGAAAAGTTGTTCTGTTGCATTTGAAAGAGAGTTGTGCTTTGTTCCTCACAACAATGGGTGGTGTAGGTACTAAAACTGAATAGTTCTTCTCCATTCTTGAGCAAATAGATGTGATCAGTTGCTGAAATTGCTCCTTGATGTTTGGATTTCAAAGCTTTATATTTAAAACAACTTAAAGAGCTTTATTATTGAAATAACTGAAAGAAAACAATAACTTCATATTACAGGGTTAAATGACTTAGCTCCTTCCTTTTTTGTCATTAAAATAATTATTTCTTACACCGCAATTTTTACTGATACACTATCATTTTCTTTTCCTTTCCCTCTTTCCCTGAGTTCCATAGTGCAGTTCCACTGTTACAAACATGTTCTACATCCGAATTTGTATATGATCATGCTTGTTTTTGTGTATATGTTTATCTTTGGATCTATCTTCCATGTATAAGAGAAAACATGCGGCCTTTGTTGTTTCTGACCTTAGCTTACTTCGGTTAACATGATGTCCTCCAATTGTATCTCTTTACCTTCAAACCCCAAGTCATTATTCCTTATGGCTGAGTACTACTCCGTTGTGTATATATACCACCATTTCTTGATCCATTCATCAGTTGTAGGGCATCTGGGTTGTTTCCAAAGATTAGCTATTGTGAATAGTACTGTGATGAACATAGTGTACAGGTGTCTCTACTGCATCCTGTCTTACGATCCTGTGAGTAGATATCCAGGAGTAGTATCACTGGATCATATGGCAATTCTCTCTCTAGTTTTTGGAAGAATCTCCATACTGCTTTCTATGGTGGTTGTACTACTTTGTATTCCCATAAGCAGTGTATAAGGGTTCCTGTTTCACCACATCCTCACCAGCATTTGTTGCTGTTATTACCCTTGATTATGGCCATTCTAACTGGGGTGAGATAAAATCTAAGTTGCTTAGATTTGCATCTCTCTTATAACCAGGGAAGTTGAACACTTCATGTATTTACTGGCCATTTGTACCTCTTCTTTTGAGAATTCCCTGTTTAATTAAATGGCCATTTCTTCACTAGGGTGTTGATTCTTTAGGGGCTGAGGCTTTTTTTTTTTTGAGTTCCCTGTAGATTCTGGATATTAGTCCCTTATCTGATGAGTAGCTGGCAAAGATTTTCTCCCATTCTATGGGCTGTCTTTTTATGCAATTTTTAATACAAAATTTCCTGGGAATACCACAATTCATCTATATGAGAAGAAACTGGGTATATTGGTTGTCATTTTCAAAGATTCACACATTCATTTGAAGCAATATATCTCCAGGTTACTAAAAGGATTGAGTATACTTAATATTTTATGATCTTGTAAGATGAAAGAAGTATTTGCTTCTAAATTCTATAAAAATATGCACAGAAAAGGGACATGAAATAGACTGTGTACTCATGGATTTGATAAAAGAGAACAGAAAAAGCCATTCAATCACCCTTCCCTGCTTCAGTGTAGTGTGTGTCTGTGTGCATGTGTGTGTTGGTTCATTCCTCTAGCTTAATCATTTAAAGTAGTATCAGTTTCATATGTTTAACTTTAAAGTAACATCTTTAACACTTATAGTAATATCAGTTTCATATGTTCACTACCAAATTGTCAGATTAATGTTCTTGTCAGGATATTTTTGTGGAATGTGTTGTGCCAAAATGGTGCAAAAACAAAAGATACCGAACAAAAATTACAGGAAAAAATTTTTTCACCAGAAGGGGATTCAAAATGGTGGCTAGGGTAGGGAATCAGAAATCCTAAGCTCTGTGACACTAGAAACTTCCTTGAGGCATCAGAGCTACACTTGGGTAATTCTGATTGCTCCTAGCCAAAATAATAAACACCATCACATTAGGTACAGATAAGATTCAAAGACTGACCCTTTAATCAGCCTTTAATTACAACTAACATCCATGAAAATCCTGAGCAGCACAGCAAGCAAAACGTGTCCAGCCCCAGGGGAAAAAATGCCCCCCAGTCATTTCTCTTTTTTTTTTTTCTTTCTTTTATTCTCCCAATAAGCAGAAGATAGAGCATCCATCAGAATCAAACTCTGAAACATTCTGGAACCCTGGCCCATGGAAAGCCTCCCTATGCCACACCACACTGAAAAAAAGTGGCAACATTTCTTCCACCAGACTGATCCAAAACTGCTTGCGTTAAACTGCAGAATGAACAGGTGATCATTGTGCACCATGCGTGAATCCCTTACCCACCTCCCAGGAAAATAATCCAGGGTAGCCCCTGAGCAGACTGAATCTCCCCCTCCCCAGAAAACCAGAAAGCATAAACAGTGAACTCTAAACTAACACTGACAGCTGAGGTGGGGGTGGAACATTGAACCTGTGCCAGAGAATGGTGGTGGGGCAAGGAGCCGAACTGTCAGTGGGGAACTCTCAGTGAACTAACATAGATAAAGCAGCAAAGTTTGAGAGCTGGGGTGGAGCAACAAGCTAACCTCCCAAATGAGATGCTACCATCCAGCAGAGATTGAGAGAGGTATAAAAGCTGAGAGAGGGAGTGGAGAGAAAAGCAAACCTCCCAGAGGAGCTAGCACCCAGCAGAAGTTGGGGAAAGCACAAAGGCTAAGGGCAGGGGTGGGGTGACAGGCCAACCTCCCAAAGCAGGGTAGATACTGGATCTTGGAGCTGATCTCTGAAACAGAGGGCAACATTCAAAACTGAGTTGTCCCACCTTGCTAGAGTAGGAGCTAACCAAACAGAGCTGCAGCTGAAGGGCAAAACAACTGCTGCCTGGTGAAGAAACAACAGCTCTGACCACCCTTTGTGAGCTTGCGGTCTTACCTCACCTCACAATTACAACTAATCTTGTGGCCAGAAGGACCAAATACTACACACAAGCCAGTCACCTGGTGAGACCATGTCAGGTCTGTATGCCAATACCAGGATTGGACACCTAAGAAATAACTCCAGGACTTTTACCAGAAGACTGAACTTTTTGTGGTTCCTAAACTTGGTGTTATACATTGTGTTTCTTTTTTTTTAATCCCTGTATTATTGACTTCACCATCACTATATATTATTCTTACCCTCTGCACTTTCCTTCCCTCTGAACTACAATCCATTGTTCTCCCTTCCAATTACTCTTTCTGCCCCTTCTCATCCACTCTCTCCCCTTGTCTTCACCTCTCCATCATATCCTTCCCAAACCTGTCACCACACTGTCCCTCCCTCCAACACACTCACCATCCACTGACTAGCCTACTGTACAAACTGTACACAATCCAGGCCCCTGCAATCCCTGACACAAGCACCCTCCACTATAACAACAGAAATACACCCAAACACACAAAAAAGCCACAAAACCCAGAAGCCCCCATACCACTTCCCCAACTCACCCACCCTTTCCTGCACCCTTTTTAGTGCTACCTTTACCAATTCCTGAAAATCTATAACTAGCCTAATAACCATTACTTCCCCTTAAACCCACTGTTTATAGATATTATCACCAAGGGGTTTTCTATATAAAATGTAAACAAGTAGTCTGGCATTAAACCTGTGATTTTATTATTGCTAAATTACACCTCTGAGTCAGGGACAGAAAGAGCACATCAACCTATCCAACAACCAAGTCAGTCACAACACAAAAATTAAATCAGGGAAAGAAATCAGGCAATCAAAACCATCAACTAGCCTATCAAAAACATAGTTGCACAGCACCAACTAGTCTATCAAAAAGATAGTTGATAGTTGGGAAGAAAAAGAAGGGATGGAAACCACTCTCCTCAAAAAAAATTCAATACAAGTGTTCAGTGGGAAATGAAGAAAATGGATACCTAGTTACTGAAATCAACAAAACAATGATAAATGTCACTAAGGAGCCCAGTGACACCCACAAAAAAAATCCTCAAAGAAGAAATCTTGGAAGACATCACAGAGAAATTCATGAAGAAGATACCAGACATGGTTAACTAGAATGTAGAAGATGCACTCAAGAAATTTCAAGACACCAAAAATAAAGAACATGAGAAGACATAGAAACAAGTAAATGAACTCAGAAAGGACTTCAACAAACAACAAACTGAACCACTATGAAAAGACACTATAAAAAGAGAGAGATATGAATTATAGATGACAGAGAAAATATAAAAGAGGAGTTGAACAAAGATATGGAAAAGCATAGAAAAAAGAATCAAACAGAAATCCTGGAAATAAAAAGTCCCATTAGTCAAAAAAAAATAAAACAAAACAAAGTGGAAGGACACTCCAGTAGACTAAAACAAGTGGAAAACAGGAACTTGAATACAAAATAGACATTAAAGAAAAAACAGAAGAAATCTTAATCAAACAACTCAAAACCTGCAAAAGGAATGTGCAAGAACTCAGAGACTCCATCAAAAGACCAAACCTGAGAATCCTGGGCATTGAAGAAGGAGAAGAGGTGCAAGCCAAAGATATATGTAATATATGCAATAAAATAATAATAGAAAATTTCCCAAATCTTGAGAAAGTTTGGCACATTCAGGTACAGGAAACCTCCAGGAAATGAAACAGACTTAAACAAAATAGAATCTTCCCATGGCATATTATTAAAACAAGCACAGAAAATAGAGAAAGAATATTGAAGCCTGTAAGAGAGAAAAAAACAAATAATGTGTAAAGGTAAACACATCAAAATAACAGCAGATTTCTCAACAGAAACCTTAAAAGCAAGAAAAACATGGAGTGAGGTATTTCAGGCACTGAATGAAAACAACTTCAGCCATAGGATACTCTACCCAGCATAACTGTCATTTAAAATTGACAGAGCAATAAATATTTCCCATGATAAACAGCAACTAAAGCAATATATGACCACTAAGCCACCACTACAGAAGATTCTGCAATCTTCTGCACACAGAAGATCAAAGTCCACAAGAGGACTGGAAGTATCAAACCACAGGAGAAGAAAAGACAAGAAATCAGAGGATAGAATATTTCATCTGACAACAGCACAATCTACATACTTCTCAGCAGCCCACAGAACTTTCTCGAAAATTGATCATATCTTATAGCACAAAGCAAGCCTCAGCAATAAAGAAAATAGAAATAACCCTCTGGATTTTAGCTGATCACAATGCATTAAAACTAGAACTCAACAACAAAAACAGCAGTAGAAAATACACAAATAATCTGAGGCTGAATAACACATTGCTCAAGTATCAGTGGGTCATAGAAGAAATAAGAGAGGAAGTTAATGAAAATGAAAACATGACCTACCAGAACCTATGGGACACAGCAAAGGCAGTCCTTTGTTTATAGCCATGAGTACATATATTAAAAGTACAGAAAGATCTCAAATACACCACCTAATGGCACATTTCAAACTCCTAGAAAAACAAGAACAAGCAAAACCAAAAACAAGCAGAAAAGAGAAATAATAAAAATAAAGGCCGAAATTAATGAAATAGAGACCAAAAAAACTACGCAAAGAATCAATGAAATAAACAGTTGGTTCATTGAAAAACTAAAGAAGATTGACAAGCCCCTGGCAAATCTGACTCAAATGAGGAGGAAAAGACCCAAATTAACAAAATCAGAAATGTAAAGGGGAGATAACAACAAACACTAAGGAAATCCATGGACTCATCAAAGATTACTTTGAGAACTTATATTCCAATAAATTGGAAAATCTTGAAGAAATAGACAAATTCTAGATACTTATGACCATCCAAAACTGAAGCATGAGAATATAAACCACATAAACAAATCTATAACATGTAATGAAACTGAAGCATCAATAGTCTCCCAAAAAAGAGAAGTCCAGGACCGATAGATTCTCCACTGAATTCTACCAGACCTTCAAAGAAGAATTAATACCAACCTCCTTAAACTTTTCCATGAAATAGAAAGGGAAGGAACAATGCCTAACTCATTCTATGAAGCCAGCATTACACTCATCACAAAACCGGAAAAGGACATATCTGAAAAGGAGAACTACAGGCCAACCTCCTTAATCAACATTGATGCAAAAATCCTTAATAAAATAATGGCAAACCAAATCCAACAACATACCAGAAAGATCATTCAACATGACCAAGTCGGCTTCATCCCAGGGATGCAGGAATGGTTCAACATATGCAAATCAATAAATGTAATACAATACATTAATAGAAGCAAAGACAAAACCACTTGATCATCTCAATAGATCCAGAAAAAACCCTTGATAAGATTCAACATCATTTCATGATAAAAGCTCCAAGAAAACTAGGAATAGGAGGAATAATAATATTATAAAGGCTATATATGATAAACTTATAGCCAACATCATACTTAATGGAGAAAAACTGAAACCTTTTCCCCTAACGTCAGTAAAGAAACAAGGGTGTCCACTCTTCCCACTCCTATTCAACATAGTCCTGGATTCTTAGCCAGAGCAATAAGCAAGAAGAAGAAATCAAAGGATACAAAGAGGTAAAGAAATAGTCAAATTATCTCTATTTGCAGACTAATGATCCTATACCTCAAAGACCCAAAAAAATCCACCCAAAAATTCCTAGACATCATAAGCAGCTTCATCAGTCTAGCAGGATATAAAATCAACTTAGACAAATCAGTAGCCTTTCTATACACCAATAATGAACAAATTGAGAAAGAATATTGGAAAAAAATTCCATTTACAATAGCCTCAAAAAAAAATCAAATACCTAAGAATAAACTTAACAAAGAATGTAAATGACCTCTATAAGGAGAACTACAAATCACTTAAGAAAGAGATCAAGAAAGACTACAGAAGGTGGAAAGACCTCCAATGCTTATGGAATGGATATACAACAAAAGCAATCTACATGTTCAATGCAATTCCCATCAAAATCCCAAAGACATTCATCACAGAAAGTTCATTTGGAAACACAAAACACTGCGAATAGCCAAAGCAATACTGAGCAAAAAGAGCAATGCTAAAGGTATTACAATACCCAACTTCTAAGTATACTACAGAGATATAGCAATAAAAACAGCATGGTACTGACACAAAAACAGATATGAAGACCAGTAGAACAGAATAGAAGACATGGATATGAATCCACATAGCTATGCCCACCTTATTTTTGACAAAAACACCAAAAACATACCATGGAGAAAAGACTGCCTCTTCAAGAAATGTTGCTGGAGAAAGTGATTATCTGCCTGTAGAAAACTGAAACTAGATCCCTGCCTGTCACCCTGTACTGGTATTAACTCAAAGTAGATGCAGAACCTTAATATCAGACACAAAACCTTGCAGTTAGTACATGAAAGAACAGAGAATACCCTGGAAGCAATAGGTATAAGCAAAGACATCCTCAGTAGAACTTCAGCAGCCCAGCAACTAGGAGAAAGGATGGACAAATGGGACTACATGAAGTTAAAAGCTTCTGCACAACAAAAGAAATGATGTCTAAACTCAAAAGACCACCCACAGAGTAGGGGAAAATCCTTGCTAGCTGTACATCAGACAAAGGACTGATAACCAGAAGATATAGGGAACTCAAAAACTAATGAACAAATAAAGAAGTGGGAAACTGAACTAAACACAAATTTTTCAAAGGAAGAAGTCCAAATCCCCAAAAAAATACATGAAAAATTGCTCACCATCCCTGGAAATGCAAATCAAAACTACACTAAGATTCCACCTCACCCCTTTTATCATGGCTATCATGAAGAATATCACCAACAACAAATGCTGGCAAGGATGAGGGGAGAAAGGAACCCTCATCCACTGCTGTTAGGAATGTAAGCTAGTACAACCACTTTGGAAAACAATATAGAGTCTTAAAAAATTTAACACAGATCTGTCATATGATCCAGAAATTCCATCCCTAGGGAAATAACCAAAGGAATGCAACTCAGGTTATTACAAAGGCACCTGCACACCCATGTTTATTATAGCACTATTCACAATAGCCAAGCTATGCAAACATGTCCCACTACCAAATGGATTAAGATAATGTGGTATTTATACACAATGGAATTTTACTCAGCCACAAAGAAGAATGAAAATTTGTCATTCACAAGTAAATGGATGGAACTGAAGAACATCATCTTAAGTGACATTAGCCAGGCTCAAAAGGCCAAAAATCACATGTTCTCCCTCATATGTGGATTATGGACCCAAAACAAATGCAGTAATATTATTGGACATAGGATACTAAGGGGAGAATGCACATGGGAGGAATAGGGAAAGGGAAGGAAACCTAAAACTTGAATGTGGTTGATGTTCTCCCTGTAGAGGAGTGACTAAAGTAATCTTAAACTGGCAGAGGCCACTATGGGCAGGGGACCAGGAAGTAGCAAAGAGGTCTGGCAGAGATAAACCAATGTGGGTTGCAATACACAAGTGCATGGAAGCAATGCTAGGACTCTCTCTGTATATCTATCTTTATCTCAAACTAGCAAAAATGCTGTGTCTTTCTTATTATCCCCTGTGTTTTGTCTCCAACAAAATCGGAGAACAAAAGTGCAGAACAGGTTCTGCCTGGAAAGGGGCAGGGATTGGAAGAGGGAGGTGGCCCTAATAATGTATACACATGTAAGTAAATGTAAAAATGATAAAATAAAAGAAAGGGAAAAAATGTTTACACCATCCAAGGGTTCTTCATTCATTGATTTAACAAACCACAGACATTAAATATTTTGAAATAGTTCATATGTACCGAAAACATAAAAAATTTATTTTCTTATCATCGCTCCCTCATGAAGACAATATAACAATTATATCCATAGCATTTAGATAAAATCAGATATTATTAGTAATCTAGAGAAGATTTAAGCTACATAGGAAGATACATCTGGGTACTATACAAATACTACACCACTTTATATAAGGACTTGAGCATCTGCTGATTTAGTTATGAGCTAAATTCTTAGAGCCAGTCCCTAACTGGTACTGAAGGACAACTGGACCTCCATGCACAGGACTGTCCCTATCAGCAAACCATCGGATCCCCAACTGACACTGGTAACTCTTACCATATGGCCAACACCGTAATTTTCTACCATAGAACTTGTTTATAGTATCATAATTATCATTTTAGATGAATAATTCTATAAGACATTAATTTACCAAAATAAAATAATTGATGTTCCCTTTTGTTTTATTTATTTATTTACTTATTTATTTTTGCAGTACTGAGGTTTGAACTCAGGGTCTTCACCTTGAGCCACTCCACCAGCCCTTTTTTGTGAAAAGTTTCTCAAGATAGGGTCTTGTGAACTATTTGCCCAGGCTGGCTTCAAACTGCAATCCTCCTGATCTCCACCTCCTGAGTAGCTAGGATTATAGACGTGAGCTACCAGCACCCAGCCTGATGCTCCCTTTAGAATATGTGGTTTTTAATAGAACCATTACATTTTAATCACTTCTATGTTTTTTTTATGACTAGAACACAGACTATTTTCTAGAGGAATATAAGTCCAATTTTCTAAGAGTGGATCAGTGGAAAAATATAGTTCAAATACAAAATCTCACTACAAAGCCAGTCTTTCAAGGACATATCTGATGTTGTCAAGTGGAATAATCACAATAAAGGGAAAACTCATAAAGATACAGCAGTAGAAAGGTAAAACATTTTGTTCTTAATGAAGGTAAAGGTCTTTATGAAAATTTGAAACTTATCGATGGGCTAGCTCGTGTGGGGTTTTGCAGAATGTTCGATAAGAAGGAAGTTATTCTGCTGGTTCCAAATCATGACAAAATGCTCATCTTTGCTGTCCTTCTGACACTAATCTCAGCAGGTCTCTTATGCCCCCAAAAGAATGGTTCTCTGCTGCCATTAGCACCTAATTGGCCCAACAGCTAACCGTGAAGAGACCTTTCCTGCCACTGTCACCACCCCCTGCAGTGATTTGCACCCACTGACACTAGAGCAGCTAATTCACCTTCATGACCTGTCAGCTTCCACTCTGGTCATTTTAACTCTGCCTCTTTGGTGACATGGATCTGCCTTTAAAAAGGTGATAATCTAGGAAGCATTTCTCCTGGGATTCCATTGTGATTATATAACCTGTCACAGACCTGAAGGATTTATAAATACAGGCTGACACTGAGATTTCACCAGGGATAACTGGTGAAATAACTTACTTGTTTCCCCTTAGAATCAATTCTTTATTTTTATTCATGTACAAAAACATATGATGAGTGAAGGACTGTTATCAAAAAAGGGTGAGGGAGCTCTTACCATTAGCCAAACATAAATTCTCCAAGTTACCTCTGATGTTAGGTACTGAAATCAAAAGCATATACTTAGGAATGAATGGTAATTGGAGCACTAAGTGATTTGAACAGTGATAATTGGTGTGTCATTCCCCAATATAAGCAAAAGAGAATACATAAGTAGGAATAATTCTGTCCAAGTCTATACAAATTTCACATACATTAAGCAATGAAGCTACAATTACCCATGGTACTGGAGCCCCTGGCACCCCAATTACATATGTTCCCTTCAACACAGCTCTAATTTCTACTCTAAGCTCACAGTTAACTTTCTCGCAATTTTTTAAAAATGTAAGTCCTTTATGCCAGCACTTCTATATATGCAATTTGGTAAGGAAATAATAATCTTGGCTTAAAGCCAGTCACCATCTTATGCTGGCTTGAAACCAATCATGCTGAAAGCTGATTCTCACCTTGTCTTACACAGGAATGACTGACACAAAGTATATTCACCTACACCTACCCACACACTCATCCATGAGTGGCACATCCCCCAAGCAAGAATTAATCCACCTATACAGTTAGAGTTTCGACAGAATAGTGTCTTTCACACACTTATTCTAGAGGGAAAAATGTGTGTATGGGCACACACAGCCACATATTGATACAGGTAGAGATAGTCACACCTGTCTTCTTGCAATAGGACAAACATTGCCATTTCCCGAAACTACTTCTGTGGACCACTGCTCCCATGAAACATTCAGTGTCAAAAAATTATGCTGTGGACAAGCTTCCATGGTCAAATATACTAGAGAACACTGTAGTATCCCCCACCTTTTAGATCTTTTCAGTGTACATTACTCTCTAAAGGAACATGTGTAAATTAGTATTGTTCAGTATTTCCCACACTTATTTATTCTGTTCTTCTACTCCTTTTATTCCTGAAACACTTTCAATATGTGGAAAAACATAAGTCATGGATTTTATAGCCATTATATATTGCCTAGGATGAGTAACTGGGGCAAAAGCAAAAGAAGAGAGATATACTTCTGGCTATTCATAGAATGTGAAGTATGGATGGAATAGCTTAAGAAAGCAAAATGTCTATCATAAAATCAGTGTTAAATCTGTTCAAAACCCGTATTTTAGTCAAGCATTTTTTAAAGCTATTTATTTTTAAATCTGGTTCCTATAAGCAGAAACTGTGTGAAAAAGTAGTTTGTTTCCAAAAAGATATATTATAAAATATATTGCAAAGAACTTAAATTTCAATGTACATTAACTCCATCAACAGACTGCAAAAAATTCTCTTAAAAAAGAAAAAGAAAGAAAACTTGTAGCAAAAACTTTTGAGAGGTAAATATATTGCTGCTAAGATAAAGTATTTATTTTGTCTCTAGTTTCATAGGGAAAATTAAGTGAGTCTAAGAAAGATTTTTCAGGGAAAAAGGAACCATATCCTTCTCCCTCACTCACCCATTAGGAGTGGCTGAGAGGCAGGCATAATCCAGTACAAAGTGGAACCAAGGTCACTTACAAATCTTGGCCACATATTCACCTGAAGATTTTAGTAAGTCAGGAACTGAGAGATGAAAGTCAAAGATTTTTGACTTCAGGATTCTTTGAAGTCATAAATGTAAGAAGAGCATCAGAAGTCTGAATACAAGGGGAAGAAAGAAAGAAAGAATATCATCTGCTGTTTTCATTAACCTATTTCATAGTACACACTATTTTTAGTATTTGGCAATATATTTATTATTGTACATTTTAATAATTTCTTTTATTTATTAAAGCTATACATGGGTAAAATGGATACTCAGAAAATCATATTAAAACATGTTCCTTAAGAAACAGACAGTCTGGAGTACTAGTTATCACCTATCACTTGACACCCTTATCATAGATTCAATTCTTATTAATTAAGAATACTTGCATATGTGCAGTAAAAAAAATCACAAGGAAAAGAAACATACTACTGCACCCATTGAGGCATTTCTCCACTTTCTGTTGACAAGATTTTGATCACAATCTTTTTTGCACAAACCATTGAGTTGAGGCTGTCCACCAAGACGATGCTGAATTATGAGGTCAAATTATTATTCCATGCAGTCATTCTTCATGTCTCCAATGTAAAGCTGAAGCCTTAAAGCAAAACGATTGGTAGTCTTTCCCCTAGGTTGTGAGTTTGTGCTTCTACAAAAGAGAATAGTACTGGTCATCTCAACACTACCATCTTTGGCTTTAAGGCACACTCTATATCTGCCTGATTCTTGAGGCATTAGAGGACTCACAAATAACTTTATCAGTGGCAAACAGCAGGACCACATCATTTATTTTCTAAACTGAGACACTTTTGAGAGTACAAAAAAAAAAAAGGAACAACAAGACTTTTGAACAATGAATATAAACTGTGATTTTACTGGACATATGGGGACATAGTATTGCCCTATGGAAAGGGGACTAGGTCTCAGGTCCTAACCTATTCTGGTACTTAACAGACATCACATATGGAATTTCAAACCTCAAATGCTAATTAACATTTCCACTCTGGATAGTTTTGGCATTCTGCTCTCTATTTCTTGGCTCTTTATCTATTCTTATCCCATCTGTCCATGATCTTGTATTTCAACACTATAGTTCATCCAAGAGGATCTTCCAATATTTTTCTGAGTTTTACTTAAACTGTACACATAGTCAATTTAAAGTTCAAAAGAAGCATAATGAAAAAATTCTAGTAACAAACATGTTTTCAAAAGGTGTCAGAAGGTCAAAGAACAACTCTTTTTTTCTCTGCTCAGGCTTTGAAAAAAGCAAAAGTCATGATGTTCCATTTTTAGACCTATTCTGATTTCTATTCTAAAAATACAAATAGAAGACACCACATTGAGAACATATAAAGAATGAAAGAAAAATTCAGGAAACTTGTGCCAACAAGTTTCAAGACTATGATTATCACAGGTTCTGTGAATACTCCAGCAGTGGCAACAAACCCAAGGGATATTCTGAGAAAGTATGGGTATAATAGGCACTGTGAGCTAATGATTTTATTTATTTGCTGTTGTTCAGGGCTCAGGTGCATAGGTTCAAGGTTATGAATTTCAAATGATTCATTTTCAAAGTTCACTCCTAAGTTAAAAAAAAATTGCCTTCATTGTGTGACTTAACATGTTCCAAAAATCTTCCCAGATGAAAATTCTATCCCACTGAGTCCTCCATGGAACCTGGAAATTCCTGATTCTATGGCCCTGCCATCTTCTGTAGAGACAAGACAGATTTGTCTCTGTCACAGATCTCTTTCAAGAATCTGATCAAAACATAGGATCTTCCCCTCTAACCTCACCACCAAAAAAGAAATCATAAGTCACATTTGCTAAATATTAAGAACCTTGGGGACTTTTCCTATCCATCACTAAACCCACCCATAGACAAGTTAAAGATATTGTCCTTTTAGGACTTAGGGGAAAAAAATGTGTTTTACATTGGCCTTAGGGACTTTGCCAAATTGAGGACAATATGTTCACAGACAAATCTTTTAATACAATTTAGACATGTCAAACTATTACAGGATATTTTATTTGATAATTAATGCAATCTTAAGAATGAACACATGACTGAAAATGTCAGCAATAATAAAACTGGGAAAGTTTACATTTCTAGGTAATTCAGATCTAACTTTTCTTTATTCAACCAATGATTATTAAATATCAACAATGTGTCAGACAATGTGCTATGCCCTGGAAATAAAACCAAGAGTAAGTTAAAAATTATAAATAATTCTAAGATCTCAGCTAGTGCTTTCAATAAAATGGTGAGGGTTTTAGGTAAAGAAGTAAAAAAAAAACATGTATTAAGAACTTATGATATGACAGGCTATGTGATCTATCTATCTTTTTCAACCAAGTGTATTATTTTTTATTCAAAAACTGTCTTACAGTGAAGATACTCAGCACAGAGATTCTGAGCAATTTGTCACGGTCATTCAGATAGTAAAGTTAAAGAAGAAAGAAATGAGGCCAGAACTGTGTGACATAAGGTCTCTTATTCTAACTTTTGCATTATCTCAATTTTATGTAAGGAAACTAACTCTAGAATCCATGTGGAGTGTGAACAGAAAAGGGAAACTTGGGGTGAGTTACAGTTAGCTGTTTGAGATGCTGACAGCTTGAACTAAATCTTGATAGGGTAGAACAGAAAAAAAGTATATCTGTGAGACTGGACTTAGTGACTAATTAGTCAAAAGTGGTTATGAGTATGTAAAAAATCGAGAGATTGCCAGGGCTCTGACTTGAATGGTTTAGAGAGGGAAGGTGTTGTCTGAGAGGGAATATGAAAGAGGAGACATTCAGGGTTAGAGAAGAAAAGTAAAGGTCCCAGTCAAGATTCTGGAGTTGACAGTGCATTTAGCAAAGTTTTGATTCCATGGGTCTAGGGTTAAAGAAAGACTTTTGAGCTTCTGCTCATCAAAAGAAATGGTATCTAAACTGAAGAGAACACCCAGAGTGGGAGAAAATATTTGCCAGCTACACATCAGACAAAGGACTGATAACCAGAATATATAAGGAACTTAAAAAACTAAATTCTCCCAAAACTAATGAACCAATAAAGAAATGGGCAAGTGAACTAAACAGAAATTTCTCAAAAGAAGAAATTCAAATGGCCAAAAAACACATGAAAAAATGCTCACCATCTCTAGCAATAAAGGAAATGCAAATTAAAACCACACTAAGATTCCACCTCACCCCTGTTAGAATAGCCATCATTAGCAACACCACCAACAACAGGTGTTGGCGAGGATGCAGGGAAAAAAGAACCCTCTTACATTGCTGGTGGGAATGTAAACTAGTACAACCATTCTGGAAAAAAATTTGGAGGCTACTTAAAAAGCTAAATATTGATCTACCATTTGATCCAGCAATACCACTCTTGGGGATATACCCAAAAGACTGTGACACAGGTTACTCCAGAGGCACCTGCACACTCATGTTTATTGCAGCACTATTCACAATAGCCAAGTTATAGAAACAGCCAAGATGGCCCACCACTGATGAATGGATTAAGAAAATGTGGTATCTATACACAATGGAATTTTATGCAGCCATGAAGAAGAATGAAATGTTATCATTCACTGGTAAATGGATGGAATTGGAGAACATCATTCTGAGTGAGGTTAGCCTGGCCCAAAAGACCAAAAATTGTATGTTCTCTCTCATATGCGGACATTAGATCAAGGGCAAACACAACAAGGGGATTGAACTTTGATCACAAGATAAAAGCGAGTACACACAAGGGAGATATGAGGATAGGTAAGACACCTAAAAAATTAGCTAGCATTTGTTGCCTTCAATGCAGAGAAACTAAAGCAGATACCTTAAAAGCAACTGAGGCCAATAGGGAAAGAGGACCAGGAGCTAGAGAAAAGGTTAGATCAAAAAGAATTAACTTAGAAAGTAACACACATGCACAGGAAATTAATGTGAGTCAACTCCCTGTGTAGCTATCCTTATCTCAACTAGCAAAAACCCTTGTTCCTCCCTATTATTGCTTATACTCTCTCTTCAACAAAATTAGAGGTAAGGGCAAAATAGTTTCTGCCAGGTATGGGGGGGGGATAGAGAGGGAACAGGGTGGGTGGTAAGGGAGGGGGTGGGGGCAGGGGGGAGAAGTGACCCAAGCATTGTATGCACATATGAATAATAAAAAATTAAATAAAGGCTTTTGAATTAATAGAGAACTTCTCAAAGTGTACCACAAGCTCTGGGAATTCCCAAGGAGCAAGAGAAACTTTGGGAAACTTATGAGATCAAAACTACCTAATAATATCACTAAGGCATGAACATATCTACTTTTTTCACTGCATTGGTATTTACATATCAATATCAATATTGATATCAATACCGATACCTTATGATGCAGAAACAATAGCGGGTGATTTACTGGTACTTTAGTGCACAGATAGCAGAGGCATTCACTATCTGGCAGACACTGGAGTTCAAACACCAGTCAAAAACACTTTTCTAATGAAATCTGTGGTGGGTTTTTTTGTTTTGTTTTGTTTTGATATTGTATAATGAAATATATGAACATTTGGAAAATGTGAGTAACTCAGGGAACTGGTATTTTCCAAATGACCAATGTATTATATTGTAACATTCCTGAGTAAAAGAGACATTCAAAGTGAATGTAGACCAATGGATTTTAATGCAATAAAATATGAGAAGTTATTTATTATGGTTTTGAATTCTATCTTACAATTACTTTTTCTGAAACCACTTCTTGTTGAGATTTAGAATAGTATCAAAGAAAATATCCAGTTATATGAAAAGACTATTAAATACACCTCTCTTTCCTAAACATATATGTGTTTGAGGACAAATGATCTTTGTATATCTCAATCAAAACAGCATACTACATGAGACTGAATGCAGAGACAAATGAAATCTATCTTCTAAGATTCCAAAGATTGGCAAAATGATACCATTCTCAATAATTTCTTGTTTTGGAAAACAGTTCTTTTCATTAAAAATGCACTAGTTATGGCAAAAAGTATTGTTAATATTTATAACTTATGCTGATAAATAGTGGATTTTAATGTTCTCTTAAATACAGTAATAAATAAATATTCTAGAACCTTCTCAATTTCTATATCTAATTTAGTAAAAATCAATAGATATGACCATGTAAACAAAAGCTCTTGGGGTCCTCAATAATTTTAAGATTGCAAAAAATTACCAAGAACTATTGAATTTATATGTGTGTGTGCACTCACGTGCAAATAATTAGTGTAATAAAGATGGTAAAAGAAACCATAGACAAGAGAGAACATTATTTTAAGTAATATTCAAGAAGAAATTAAACTACTGTTAAACTCTGAGTAGTAATTAGGAATTTAAGAGGAGGGAATTATAAAAGGAGTTCCTCAAAAGCCAGGAGTAGATATGAAAATTCTAAACATAACTGAAAAGTATAACTAAGGGACATCAATTCCATTATTTTCTTTAAGATCAAACTTGGTTTCAGTATCTTTGTATAGTCAAACCAAGAACAAGCAAAAACATGCACACAAACAGCTTGATCATACTGGAAGCTAACTCAACATTTCTAAGATTTTTTTAATAGAATATACAACAGCCAATGAGCAAAACTGTGTTATTAGCTGATTTGGTTACCATGACAACTCAAGAGAGTACCAATGTGGAAGTGGAACATTGGAAAATTTAATTGATAAGGAATTTGAAAAACCTCTGTAGGCAAAGGTAAAAGAATCTAGATCATTCTTTAATAATTGTCTTTCAACATTAAGGATGCCATTGATTTCATTTTATGTGAAAACCTAATGAAAGAAAGCAGAGTAAAATATTTTTAAAGGATTCAGGGTAACAATTTACAAATTTATGTTGACACTGAAGCATTATAAAGTTTAACATCCCCCAAAGATCAAAAGAAGAATAACAAGCCAGTGACTTAATATGAATGTCTAAAGAACACAGGGTAATGTGCTCTGGAAGTTTTGGTCTTATTTTATTCTGCAGCTCATTTAGATTCTCAATTATACAGAATTGAGAAATGTAGTAATCAAGAGTAATGAGAAGTAAAGCACAGTAAAGTTCAGAGAAGTATTTTCTTCCTTGAAGATTAAAAAAAAAAAAAAAAGGATTAATCTATGTGACCAAAAGCAGTATGTACCACAAGCCTTCAATTCATTGAACCTGGGAAAATAATGTCTTTTTTTAAACTAAAGCCAGTTATCTTTAAGTCATTGTGAAGTTTTGTTTTATGGTGTGTGTGTGTGTGTGTGTGTGTGTGTGTGTGTGTACACTCACATGAGATTGCCTGTCTGTTTCTGCAGAGTGGTTTGTGAGTTGGTTGGTTAAAACAGCAATTGTATTTTCCACTTAGATACAAAGAAATTAGGAATCCATGATGCCTCACTGCTTCCTCCCTTGCCAGCTATACAATCCACATTATCCTTTCCAGAGACCCAAGAAAGCTCTGAGGGAACAGGTCCTTTCATAGAATAACAGCTCAATGGCCCTCTCTAGTGGTTAGTCTCCAGGCTATAATTTTGAGGAAGTGGGGGAAGCACAGTTTGTGTTAGTTTGCACTTCACCCTCAAGTATAATATGTGCCATTTTGAGAATTTGCACAATTAATAAGAAAGTCCTTTAATAATGATTATGTTCTCAATGGAATATTGAATTTAAAAAACAGATACTGAGTATCTAAGATGAACTTAGGAATCTTATAAAATATATAAAAGCAAATTGACCTCAGTGTGGAAAAAGGAGACACTTTCTCAGCTATAATAGCCGGCTCAGGGCCCCAGAGATAGCTTTTGCAGTACACATTGGCTGCAATGACAGAAGTACACTCTCTGCAGAGACATACTCACAGTAAAAGCAAGGAAATAGTGTTATACATGCAATTAAATTTAAAAGGCTGAGCAAGAAAAAAAAAGGAAAAATTAAAGTGAACTTGTCTTTTTATGTCAGTACATCTTTACTAGAACAAAAAATTCCAGGTGAGCTCCCTGTGGCTAAAATATTAGAAAATATGTAGACAAGCTGAGAAGAAAAGAGTGTCTGTAAATCATTCTATCACGAATAGAAGGTTAAAAGGTTGGGAACATGAACCTACACAATTTGGAGCATGATCAAGGGTAAATGCAATATTATGCCATCAATGTGGGAGTCAACTGGTTAAGACCCAGGACTTAATTGTCTGCATTTGGGTCCATTGCAAAAGTCAACGCTGAGGTTTAGCAGTGTGTCAGGACCACATGTCGCTGAAGTGGAATTCCCTGAGGCACCCTGTGCAGGGTCCCACAGTGCCAGCTGCAGACAAGTCTCTCAGTCACAAGTGAAGCATTACAAGCAACCCAAGTGAAAACTGAAGACTGATATCAGAACCCACTGCATATTTGTTCATTTTACATGTCTTCTGATTGTTTCTACTTCTACAGAGTAGGTTCAGGCATTTGAAAAATTCCTTTTATAAACTGGTCAAGTTAAAATACAGAGGTGTTTGAATTACATACACCTCAATCTTACTCTTTAGAGTCAAATCTCTGGTCCTATGGAAAAAAGCAGGTTAAAAACATTTGGGTTTTTTTTGTGGCTCTTGCATTGAATTTTACTTTAAGCTCAATGTGTTTCTTGATGCATTTTAGAGTCTACATTAGTGGACCAAATTCATCTCAGTGCAGTTTAACTTGAGAGGTAACTGACTATTGCTGTTAGGTCAGAAGACTTGGATAAGAGGTTTGGATCCTGACTCTGAAAATGAAAAGCCTTGACAGTTACTGAACATCTCTGATTGCTGTTTTCCTGATTGAAAAAGTAGGAAGCATAGTTCATGATCTCTATACCTCAGGAGTTTAACTAGATTTACAAGGACACTTAAGCAAAAACATGTATATAGTGTCCAATTAGTGCTTTGTTTTCTAAATGATTGCGATGGGTTTCCCCTTAATAATTACCTGAGGATTTATTTTTAGTTATTTTTATTCAACAAATAAATATTAGAGTGAAGGATTTTTTTCTTTATAAGAGGCAAAATGTAAGTGAGGCTGTTTTAGTGTAGACACTCAGAAACTTTGCAAAATGAGTGCCTCCTTGCTAGTACAGGCCTTATATACCTTTCTTCAACATGCTCCTGTTTTCTCACAAAGAGAACAATGCATTGGTTCACAGCAGCAACACATTTGCTATATATTATTGTGTAGATATTATGTGATGCCTAAAAGTCAAACAATTTTGTCTCAAACAAGGAAATCTTCCTTTATCATTCCCAAGTAAAAACGTATTCCAAATGGACTTAGAACTATGGAATTGGATATGCCTTTATGCTTAGAAATTTTTGTCTTCAAAAAGTTTTATAAAGAAATATATGTATGTTTCTTGGCTGTTGTCTATTATGAGTTTGTCAAAACCCATGATACCTGAGAAAAGAAAATACTCACTAGAAAAGAAAAATGTGATTTTTGTTATGGATGATTTTTTATATCTGTATTCATTTCCCAGGGCTGCCACAAGCACCACAAGCAGAATGGCATAAAACAACAGAAAAGTTTTCTCTCATAATTCTGAGGCTACACGTTTGAAGTCAAGATGTCAACAGGTTTATTCAATTGGAGGCTCAGAGGGAGAACCTGTTCCATGCTTTTTCCCTAGCTACTGGTGGCTGCCAGCAATTCTTGATGTCTCTTGGCTTGTAGACACAATACTGTAATCTCTGCCTCCATTTTCACATGACATGGTCCCTTATGTGTATTCTCTGTGTCTTTCAAGTTTCCCCTTTCCTTATGAAAACATGAGATATTAGCTTAGAACCCACCCTAATCTAGTGTGACCCCATCTTAACTTGACTACAGATATAAAAGCCCTAACTCCAAATGAAGTTATGAACAGGTACCTGGGTTTAGGATAGGAACATAAACTCTGAAGTGATACAATTCAACCCATGACACCAGACCCCAAAATACTAAATAAACCTCAAATTCAAAATCTTTCATTAAAGCCAATGGTATTCTTGGATCAAAATGTTACTTAAATTGTTTCATAAGTTAATAGAAAACTGAGACATCAGTTCATTTAAAAAGGAAAATATCTTCTTAAAATAGCAGTAGAACTTGAGCTTAATATCTCAAAATAATATTTAATAAAACTAGCAATGTTTGTAGTTAATAAAGCAACTCAAGTCACACTTAACAAAGGCACAAGGAATGATGGAAAACCTCCATTCTTTGATATGTTGGTGGTAGGTGCATAGGTTTTCCACAGAGAGGCACTGCTTATGAGTGACAATTTCCTACATCAGAGAGAAAATATTAGAAATTTAAAATATATTTATTTATATTAAACTTCTAATTTTAGGTATTTGTTTCAATTTCCTCCTTAGCAAAACTTTTTACAAGGGTTGTACTTAGTAACAAGATTGATAAAGTCTAGGACTGGAGGTGTGGCTCAAGTGGTAGAGCGCCTGCTTTGCAAGCTTGAGGCCCTGAGTTTAAACCCCAGTTCCACCAAAAAAAAAAAAAAGAAAAGAATTTAGGAAGATTGATAAAGTCTATATTCTAGCTTCTTTCATTTTCTCTAGGACAGGTTGTTAGCATGAAATTTGTCAAAAGTTTGAGCAACCCAAGCTCTAGATTTAAAAAACATAGCAAAAATTCAAGACAAATTGAGTAGAGAAGAAAAAGTGGGCTTCTACTAGAGAGTTGAGTTAAAGTCCCTACTCCACCTTTCTTTAGCTCTACAACCTTGAGCAAGTTACTTAATCCATTTTAAACCCTATATTACAGTATTGAAGTGGGAAGATTACAGAGCAAGCAAATACAAAGCAATGGGTGCAAATTAGGTGCCTAGTTAGTACCTTCCACTGATTTCCAAGTGTTAATCATTTCAAGCCTGTTTGTACTTGCCTAAGTTAATGAGAATCTTAGTGTCTATCAGTGCAGCTCTTTTACAAAATGCCTATAAAGCAAAAGAATACACAATGCAATTTTACTTTCAAAGTGCTACCTTCTTTTATTGAATCGTCATAGTTGAAATGGATTTTATTATAAAAAATGAAAACATTACATTAATTTTGTGCAAAACTGGGTAGCAAAGTGATAATATGTAGTCATAACCAGGAGAAAGAGAATGACAGATTCAATCCACAAACTCCATATAGAAAAATGAACAAGGCATTCATGAAGGAATTATATCTTGAAAAACAAATATTTTCTCTCAGGCTGTCCTTTCCCTGCTTATGTTAGAAACAAAAAGTAGACAGATGCTTCATTTGTGTTCTCTCTAGTTCACCTTCCCTTCCTTCAAACTTCCTTTCCTAAAGCAATCCTAAGGAACTAAGCATAGCTAACCCTACCTTCCTTGACGATCATTTTAATCTCATCACTGCAATTAATTTTTCTATCAAATTACCAGTCCTACTCACAAATTTTATTCTCCAGCCAGAAGTGCCCCAATCTAACTCACGACCTAGCCTAAACAGTCATCTCTCTTAAAAAGTCTGACATTTTTCATCTCTGGGATATTTTATAAGCCTACTGTAACTGTCAGCATAATGTAGGAAACAAATTTTATTATTAAAATGTAAGAACATTACAATAACATTGTGCAAAACTAGACTGCCAAAATGATAATATACAGTCATAACTATCCACCCTGAATAAAAAGAAAAATAGAAAATAACAGCTCTCCATCCTTGCAAGCTCTGTTTACATCTCTTTTCCACAAAGGATCGCTAGACATTTTCCCACTGGCTTCATTCCTAGACATGCCCTCACTTCTGCTGCAGTCTCTCATCCCTACAATACTTAGTATCTCAGCTACATCTGTAGATGTGGATGTGTGCACACGTGTCCATCCCTTGCAGGTGCTTTTTTTCTATACGACTCTTACAGACTTTTTACAAGGTAGATAATAATTGCAGATTCTTCAGGAACCTGTGTATGAAGAATGCATCTCTTGTAGTGGTTGTTGGCATGCTCAAATAAATATTGGATGCCTTCCCTAAAAGAAGATTATAGTCTAAAGTAGTCACATGCATTTTAAACAGTAGGTCAATGGAGTCATTATATTTCAATTGTAAGTGGCACGTTCCCTTGATCTGAAATCTCTATAAAGTAAACTCTCTAGGTGAAAGAACAAAGGAACATCATAATTTTAAAAGCCATGAACTATCTTTCTTCCCGAATTGCCACCCCATCATGTTTGAGAAGTGTTGGCTGTTTTGTGCTCAGGTCCATTCATTTCCTTGACATCCTGTGATTTCGGACCAGCTCCCCAGCCACCATCCTTCCTTGTCAGAGAGGTCCTGCCAGTGCAGCTCATTCAGTAGCCATCATTGCAATGAACTGTATCCCAGCAGCTCCAGATGGAAGATGAGGGCAAACGGCTCCCCTAAGAATGTTCTCCAATGTGGTGCCATCAATCAACCTGCACCTGGGACTTAAGAACCACTCAGTGACTTTCTGCCAAAAACAGTACATTTCTTAGTGCTCAGCTTCCTTCAAAAGGAGGAACTACATGACTACATGTTTTAGCTTTGAAGAAACCCTTGCTTATAATATTTATGCCCTAAATTTATGTAACCATGACCAAATATAACAAATACTCAATTTTGTACTATATCCACTTTTCCCTGGAAAGAAAATCTCTTGCTTCTTTCATAAATCACAATACAGAAAATCAAATAATAGGTTATTTTACAGTGTTAAGTTGGTACATTAATTGTCTTTGTGGTTCATGTCCATTATCCAGTTAAAGACAGTAGTTACATTTGCTGACTGGTGATGTGCCACAGTGGTAAGTGTCTCATTTTTTTCTGTGAGTAGGAGAGCAGGGTGGCCCTTCTCCAAACCCAGATCAAAATTGAGGATGAACAGCTGGAATTCTGCAGTCTTGGCACCCACACACTGCAAGGAAAACATCCTCGTGATTACTGCCAAGAGTGCTTCCCTTTCCCTATAATGTGGCCAGAAGGGTGGTACTAAGACCCCCCAAGAGACTATATGAGCAAAAAATAGACATTAATGAAAAACAATAAGCTCCATTTATAATTACAGTTTCTATTACAAAATCTTTAACTCAAGTTAAGGCACTTGCATCTACTTAATATCATTTAGATTAAACTATTAAAAAGAATATAATATTTAAGAACAATATCCTTCCCATAAGTTATCTATAGCTTCTCCATTCTCTGCAACTACTTCTTAAGATGCTGTGAGTCTCTCTTCCTTTAATGTCCTAAGTTGCAGACAGTAGATGTGTTCTCCAGAGCTCTGCAAATCATCCTTTCCTGGCTCATCAAACTGATTTCCCTTTCTTCAATTACACAAGAACAATCAGTCCATCACCAATGTTTCCATTTCTGTGTACACAGGCACACACACAAACACGCACACACACACACACAATATACACTCACACACAGGCTTCCATCTAATTTCTTCTTTCAAAATTATAAGAAAGTCCCAAGATAATTTAGACAACAGATAGAGTTGGGATATCATTAAGTCCATGATTGTGCATGCATTAATCACATGAGAGATTCCATGTTGCAATAACAAGAATATAAAAATCCAGGAGTAGGATCAAATTGAATGTTGAGAAAGGTAAAGGGATCAGCTTATGATAACTTTGATAATAACTTGAGGATTGCCATGTCAGCACCTTAATTTTATAGGTGAGGAAACTTGACACCCAGAGACATGAAGTAACTTACACAGGTTATTTCATGTTTAATAGACCAAAGAGTTTGGATTATTTTAAGTTATGCCATAATCAACAGCTGAAAGAAAAACATTGTGAAAATCATTGAGGACAATATCATTCTATCCAGGTCATAATATAATTATTCTTCTTTTCTACAATCATCTATTAAGCAACTAGTTTGTGCAAGTAATTTATGTGGCTTATAAAAACATGATTGAATCCCTTGAATTAATAAGAATGATAAGATACATCTGTATATAATCATAATATAAGGTAGATTATAAACAAAAGATATGTGTATGTTAAACCTTACTACTTAATATTCCCACATCAAGGAAATAAGTCCTTTGATAAGGAAGAGAGTAGAATATGAGAAGGAAAGTTGGGAAATCTCTAAAACCCCATCATGCACAAATCATTTAAATTCAAATCAATTATATACATTGCAAGATAATACATAAAGGTCATCAACAATTTCCATTATACTTAGTGGCATATTTTTTAAAATCTATATGTGAAGTAGCATCATAAATATCCATCTTTAAGTGAAAATTATGGCTCTTCTTAAGGATGTTGGATTTTTGTTTGATAAATTCCAAGGCTTTGGATATGTACAGAAGGGGATTTACCCTAGTAATTGATCCCTAAAGGAAAGTATGTGCCTTTTGTTTTAAAACTGTCTACCACAATACCCGTAATTTAAAGGTTCTTCAAAAATTGTGTGTCTTTTACTACCTCAGAATGAGAATGTGGGAACAGAAGACAAGACTTGTTTTAAGAGATCTTTTTATTAGAGAGGATCCAATACAAATGGTTTCCTCTTGCATCACCCCTTCCACACTCTGACTCAAGCTTACACCAAACTGAACATGCAGTTTGCTTAAACTCTATGTGTTGGAGGCATTCTGAAACTTCCAGAAGACACAAGATGTGCTGCTTTAGTAGACACTACATTTGGATTTGTGCTGACTCAGCACAAAAGCCTTAAATGGCTGACATAGCAGCAAAATGTGTGAGAGTTTGAGAGTTATTTACAGACTGCAAAATCAGGTTAAAAATTGTTTATTTATGGAACTTGATATACAGAAACTTTTTTTGTCCTCACCCAGAAAAGAATTAGAATTCCAACCTCACCAATGGGTAAAAGGACTTCCTTGACTATGATTCCAAAAGAGGCCAGGCGGAAAGTGGGACTCAATAGGCTTCCTGGCTACTAGGGCTTCTTTACATCACAACCCACAAAACAAATGGCAAATTTTGTTCATTATAACATTTGTTTTCAATTTAAAAAGAACTTAAGAGTCTGTAATGCATCAGATTGTATATGATTATATCAAATTGACACTAAAGTAGTATATATTCTCTTCTCAGCCATGATTTTTCTTTTTATTATTTTATTATTTGTATGTGCATACAAGGCTTGGGTCATTTCTCCCCCCTGCCCCCACCCCCTCCCTTACCACCCACTCCGTCCTTTCCCTCTCCCCCCCACCTCCTCAATACCCGGCAGAAACTATTTTGCCCTTATCTCTAATGTTGTTGAAGAGAGAGTATAAGCAATAATAGGAAGGAACAAGGTTTTTTGCTGGTTGAGATAAGGATAGCTATACAGGGAGTTGAGTCACATTAATTTCCTGTGCGTGTGTGTTACCTTCTAGGTTAATTCTTTTTGATCTAACTTTTTCTCTAGTTCCTGGTCCCCTTTTCCTATTGGCCTCAGTTGCTTTTAAGGTATCTGCTTTAGTTTCTCTTCGTTGAGGGTAACAAATGCTATCTATTTTTTTAGGTGTCTTACCTATCCTCACCCCTCCCTTGTGTGCTCTCGCTTTTATCATGTGCTCAAAGTCCAATCCCCTTGTTGTGTTTGCCCTTGATCTAATGTCCACATATGAGGGAAAACATACGATTTTGGGTCTTTTGGGCCAGGCTAACCTCACTCAGAATGATGTTCTCCAATTCCATCCATTTACCAGCGAATGATAACATTTCATTCTTCTTCATTCAGCCATGATATTTTAATCGAGGTAAGAAGTTCCAATATTTATAAATTGAATCCTTAGTAAACAATTAAACAGAAGACAAATAGCTAATTATGAAAGACAATTAATAGAATAGGTAAAAATAATACAAAAGCTGAACCACATGATCAACTTGAAACACTATGCTGTTGTGTGAATAAACTGATGGTTCCCACTGGCACCAGAAAATGGAAATTGTTTGACTTTTTCATCTAAGTTGGTGGGAACAAGATTAGACGTGGACAAAGCTCCAGAGACAGATAGGCTGCCTGGAAGCCCTATTGCTGTTTTGTTTTTCACTGCTGAAACTTTACAGAAAAAGTAGAGCAGAAGCACAAAGTAAATTATTGAAGTAGGGCTGCCATTTCCGCAGCAGCTGGAATTGCCTGTCCATAAAACATTAACATGACATTTCTGAATTTTGACAGGTCATTTGGAAGAGAAAGGGTGAAGAATACACAAGCCCTTTGGTAGAGATGGAGACATTTGTTCAGATAAAAACAAACAAGCACTATGGTTGGTCAGCATGCCAGCTTCCACTGAAAATCAGGAAGAAAACATGAAAATTTAAAGCCCAACACTGAAATGGATTAAACTTGATTTGTTCACTACAATATGAACAGGCAGGATTTGAAGCATCCATGGCTTTTCTCTCCTCTTTACTCTTTCAAGAAAGATGCCCTGCCACCTGAACTATGCTCAGCAGTTAATTTATGCCTCTAGTAAATAATTTAGCTGCATGTCCTTTGTACACAATGAATTAATGTGTTTATCCATCATGACTAGAGGGGGACAAAGGATAAAAAATGTTAGTTTCCTCAGCAGGGGAAAAAAAGATTGTTCCCTTTTTTAGTAATAAGTTTTCACAGTACTGGTTTATAGGCAGGGCCAACCTAACTTCATTTAAACCATCCTGAAAGATATTGGCAAATATTCATCTGCCACACAGCATTCTCTCTACCAAATAATAAACTCTAGAAACCAGAGTCACTTGTGTAGGCACTAAACTTCCCAAAGTCCCCATTTTTAGTTAGAACATATTTGTTGCAGTAAACATGCTGCAATTCTCTGACTATGGATTTATTGGTCCCTGAGACCATTTCTATATAAATAATATATACATATATGTACAACCCATGTTATACTTTCCAAAGAAAAGTTTTCTTAATGCCAAAATGTCTCCCTAAGATATCATCTATAAAAAATGACAAAATCAGGGCATTCATAGAAATAAACATTAAAACATGGGTCAAAATAAATTTTTTAGGTAAACATTTTGCCACACTGGCATAAAAATTCATGATAGGAAAATGTAATTCTTCAAATTCTCCTAATTACAAATGTAGAAAGCAAACCAAAGAAGAAATCAAATTATGAGTAAATGGGTTGTTAATGGCTATGATACCAAATTATGTCATTCTATGGGGCTGCTATAACAGAATACCATAGATTGAGTGGCTTGACCAGAAGTTACTTCTCATTGTCTTAGAGGCTAAGAAGTGGAAAACCAAAGTAACAGCAAATCTGCTGTCTGCTGAGGGCCCTGTTCTTTGTTTGCAGATGGTGGCCTTCTTACTGTATCCTCATATGACCAAGAGAAAAAGAACACTCATCTTTCTCTTCTTATTAGAACATTTATTATTTTTGATGAGGGCTCTATTAAATTAATGGAATCAGCTAGATTGGTTATGATAGACATGTACAATACATGAAATACATGTATCTGATAACACACACATATATATATATACAGGGGATATTTTTTCTGATGTAGCAGAACTAAAGGGCCAGAATGGTAACTCTAGATCTGTGGTGTCCTTGGTCTCTCAGCATCTTCTGTCTTTCTGCCTGCTGTCTTCATGGTAGCCACTCTGCACCATCTATCATGTCTATGCTCCAGATAAAAGTATAAAGAAAGGGCACATTTATACTTTAACTTACACTTTGCTAACACGCATGTCTACAGGGAGCCTGGGATACATTGTTTTAACTGGGTTTGAAAGCTCCTCATTGACATGAGTTTATTTTAGTGAAAAAAGAAAGGCAAAGTGAATATCATCTGTGCTACTAATTATTTCTGCCACAGTTGCTTTAATACAGAATTATAACTATCCTTAGTCTCCCCTCTCCCTGACAGTCTTAAACCAATAGCACAAATTTTAGTATTAAGTACTAGCATTTTTTTATCTTTAACTATTGCCTTAAGCACTCTAACAAAAAAACTAAGCACTCATTTTTCCATTCCTATGGCCAGCTGTTTTATTTTTGAAATTAATTCTATTCATCTGGCATCTTGTTCCAATCCTTACCTAGTTGTTTGACTATCACAAATGTTTGAAATGTCTGAACTTTTCACTTAGTAAAAAACATAGAAAACTTGTCCTATTACTGTCCACTGAATTCCATTTATATGGTATAATTTTCATATAACTGAATAAAAAAATTATTGAATGGGGAGTTTCCAGTTCAGTGACTACCAGTTATTCATGTCTTATAATTAAGGAACTTCTCAAATAGGAATCAGACATCTCTCAGTCTCCCTAGAACAGCCAAAACACTTTCAGATGAACTTATTAAATGTTATGTTTTTAATTTCATCATATGGTTTATAAGTAGCATTATGTGTGACTTATTTTTTGAGTTCCAGAAAAATGAGAGAATCATTTTTACTTGGGTGTATAAAGCCAAAATATAATGGGTAATTTTCTGTCTTTCATTTTGAAAGGAGAGAGATGAATATATAGAAATAGAGTTGAAGATGATATAAAATAGAGAACATTCACCAAATGCATTGTCCATTGTAGTTAAACAGTCCGTAAGTAAAAGGAATAAGTAGTAGTGAGCATTGTCATTTAACACAGACAAGCATGACTTGACATACTGCAGTCACTTAACTGTTGGCTCTTTACCCAAATTTTAAACAAAGACCCACATCCTTTATCCTAACTGCCCATAGCATATACTCCAAGTACCACAGAAAGACTGGAAAGGCAAGGATAAGGACGAGAGATTCACAGACCAGTAAAGGAGAGAAATGTAAATTAGCAACACTGAAGACAACAGAAAAAACAAAGGGAGGACCGACGAGAGAGAGCAGAGAACACATACAAGAGACCCAGGAAATTCTGAAGGGCTGAGAAAACTTGGCTTATGGCATCTCCAAAGCATTTGGGGGCTGGGTTGTTTCATCTTTCAGTTTCCCCTTCTGCTTATCATTTCTCCTAGAATAACTGAATGAGGAAATTGCAAAGGAAATGGTGCTTCTGAATGAAGGGAGGTGACCAAAGAAGTATTCCTGGGAAGCAGAAGAAATCTGTCCAGGACCAACTCCTCCAGATGCCTATCTACTCCTGCCCCCCAGGAGATACTGTAACACCTCTCCTACCCTGTTTTAAATTGCTGTACATGAAGAAGCTGCAAATAGAAATCCTGCCTATCCTGCCCGAGGCAGGATTCCTAGTAACTAAGAAAATTCTTCCCCTTAGAGAAGCACGATAACACAATAAATGAAACCTAGACTAAAACTCAGAGGCCAGTTGGTGGTCCTCAGTCTACCAACTGTCAACCTGCAAGTCACTTAGCTTCCCTGAATAAAGATTTTAGCTATAAAATGGAACTAATTGTTTTAATGAACAAATAACTTACATGCTAAAAGCTCATGTAAAAGTATACAATGTTATAGGTAACAAATTAGCAATGATCAAATGATAAGTTAAACAGTAGTTTCCAAATGTAGTTCAATTTTATGCTTAAGCCATTGTTGAAGGTCTTGAAGTTAGTGGTAAAACATAAAATAAAACTGAATGCAACCTATAATCACCATCTTAGAAAAGCTAAAGTTTTTGATAAATAATGTATGCCTCTTAAATTTTATTTATTGATGCAAAACTGGATTTGTGGATTTTACATTTGCTATAGACCTTGCAAACACAAACATCCAGGTAAATATGGTGACAATAACATACATAAAAGTAAAATAGCCAAAATTGTTAGATTATATTCTTAGTAAGTAATTAATACAATACCATATTGCAGGGTGTTGCCACTTTTCTATATGAGGTAAAAAAATATTCATCTCAAGTATTTTACTATAATGACATACCCTCATAATGCTGATAATTAGCATAATGACTTTTGCCTAAGAATGGAGCATATGCAAGACTGTATCTAGCGTATTTATAATTATTCAACATCAAAGGAAGTACATGGTGAGTCCAGCTGAGCAGTGTGAGAGACAACACCCCACTGTGAGGTGACAGTAGTTTGGATCCTTCTTTTTCAAGGCAAGCATGCCCCAGTGGATATCAGAAGGGACCCTCATTGTTCTTGCTTGTTCCTACCACCAGGATAGCTCCTTCTACAGCCCCCTCCAGTGGGGCCCTCCATCCTGCAATGTGCCATATGGAAAGGAAAGATTGGCCCCAGTTCCCTCTGTAAGTTGTTAGCTCTGTGCCACAGTTGGCTTCCAGGGTCTTTGGGGAGTTGACTTCTTCACAGGCTTTCCTGCCATGTCAGGAAGCTGATTGTACCTTTCTCACAACATTGCCAATTTCTATCAGTTCTCCAAATTATAGGACAAATGTCTAAAGCAGACAGGGGCTTCCCATGAGAAATGCAAGCTGCTACCCTGAGATTTCCACTTAACAAGCACAAGGACCTTTTGGGTAAATTTAAGGAGAAAACAAACCCACCTTGTTTTCTTTGTGCAGCTTTTGAAAATTATTTAAAATTCAAAGTGTATAAAAAGAACACAAATGATAGAAAAAGTCAAATAAATGTCTCAATATAAGTCTTAAGACTTAAGAGTTAGAAAGGCTTTTATAGTAGGTTATTAACTAGCTAGTAGCTATGATCTCATGCAAGTTACCCAACCTTACTATTCCTCTACTTTTGCACCCATGAAAAGATGTGTGCATGTATGTGTGTATGTATGTATGTGCTGTGTGTGTGTGAAGATTTATAGAAGCTATTTAGCAAATAGAACTGTTAGCTATTAATATTAAAGACATCAGAAAACTACTAGTGCTTCTCTATCATATTCATTCATAAAAAAGAATTTATTTAATGTCCCTGCTAGGTAGCAAGCCTCTGTATTATCTCCTAGTGAGAAAAGACAAGCATAAAAAACCCCTTCTTCCTCTCAAAGAAGTTCTTGAGTAGGCAGTAATGAGACTATACAGTAGTCTCATTAGTAGACAATCCATCTGCCCCAAACTCTTACACTATACTTGGATTTCTTCCCTTTACTGTTCTTAGTGCAGGGGAAAAATAATCACCTTCCTCTATAAGATAGCTTTATATAACAGGCCTTATGAAACTTCACGCTTCATCAAAATGAGAGCTGCTTGAGCATTACTGCCTACAAGACCTCTCTCAAATGTATGGCATCAGCCCCTATTTAAATGGACTTTTTCAAGTTTACTCACTTTCATTATCTACCATCCCCTCACTGTACATCTTCCCTTCTTCCCTGAGAATCATGAAGCCTTTCTCCCCTGCCATCCAACAGACTAAGAGGAGACATCAAAATGAAGGTGGTTTCTGACTATACCTTGCTAATAGGACTCTAGCCCAAGATAGGCCAAATTGATCAGACTTCAACTGAATGATGATGGAGAATGAGAAACCTTACCTGATATCAAAGGTGAGGAGTTCTTGCTAAACTAACAGCAGTGTTCTTTTCTAAAACTGGATTTTATAAGGAAACATGCAAGTGGGCTTAGGAGAGGTTTCAGAAAGTTTGGAAAAGCAGAGAATCTTTGTGTCTCCAAATACATTCATGCACCCTCATCTGAAATTATTGTCAGCATTCCCTAAACTTCTGATGTCTGTGTCTAACCCATGCCCATTGTGGTATGGTTATCTTGTCCCTGACATCTTAGTCCTAAACTGTGAATTTCTTGAAAGCTTAAGCTATATCTTATCCCATTTGCTATTCCCAGCACCTACTGCAAAACAGTCTCTCAAAAACACTTGTTGAAATAACTGATTTTTTTCTTTCTGTAATTGTCATTCATTGGCTCTATTTTAATGACATAGAACAAAAAGCAAGGTTAGTTCCTCTTTTACACCAGTCTTTCATACATTGACAGCAGATGTTATATCATGTCATTCACATATTCTCTCATTTCTTCATTTGACCAACAAATATTTAATTGCTAGCCTTCAATATGACAGGTATGATATTAGACATCGTAGAAAAGACCAGATAATGAAGTATAAATTCTGTCGTGGTGAAGAATAGAATTTTGGGTAGTTTTCCTGGATCTTCTCTTCTCTATTGTTATTCCAACCCTCCAGCTTATTAGTGTCATTTAAAAAATATTGTTTCTTAAATTTTATTTTGAGTTGTCATATGCTAATAATATGAGGGAATTACATTGTGAGAATTCCAAACGTGTACAGTGTACCTTGAACAAGTTCACCCCTTCCATTATATTTCCATTCCTCTTCTCCCTTCTTTTTCAAACAGTATTTATTGGGTTTCCCCATGCTGTCTTCATATGTATATATGTAGCATACTTCTAAAATTTAGTAATGCATACACATGATCAAGAAAAAGCAAAATAAGTTACATTGAGAAATCTTATTCCTACCTGTGTCTCTACTCCATTCCCATTCTTCGTGCTATGGACAAACACATTTTTAAATTCACTTTTATTATTTGGAGATTTCTTTATGCAAATAAAAATAAATAATTCTTATTTCCACTATTTGAAAAATAAAAACAACATATCTATACTCTTATCCTTCTTCATATTTAAGAATATATCCTGAAAATCTTTCCTAGCTAATGCACAGAATGCACAGAGAACTGCCTCATTATTTTTCATAACTGCAGAGTATTCCATTATGAGCCTGTATCACACCTTATTTTATCAGTATTCCAATAACAGATTGTTGCCCCACTGCAACTGTAGACATACATATCAAGTTATAGACTCTCCTGAGTTGGACCCTATAATATTCCCCCAATCATTAAACCTAGGACCGCACTATTTAAAAACAATCATCTCACTCTGCTGGCATCATTAATATACAAGCTTTTATAAGTAAAATGATAGTCTTTTCCACATGAAATAGTACTAAATCATTTCTCCTTCATTCTCTACTTAAGTGATTTATTTTCATAGAGGGGAAATTTCACATTTATCATCATGAAACTTCATTTTGTTTGTTTCAATTCATCATTCCCACATTCCAACACAACATCTTGAATCTTGACTCAATTATTAACCATATTAGCTACTCCTCACAGAGTATTAGCATGCACAAATTTGATAAGTGTGTTTCTATTTTTTTTATCCTAATAATTGATCTTCTAGCTCTACCAGAATAAATCTCTTTCCCAGAGGATGAAGTTTCTTTCCTCATTCCAAAAATCTACCTTTATTCATGGACTCTTGACCATGTCCCTTCAACGTTCCATGATTCCACGTTGCCTCAGGTAGTCCTGCTTTTTGTACCACCTTCACATTTCCCTCCACTAGCAATAGTCATATTCTACCTTCAGAGTACTTTCCTTCCCTCCTCTATACACCTTAAAGAAACTCCACTGGATCCTACTAATGTCTAATTTATTGTCTTTCTTTGATAGGTAAACTTCCCAAGTGTGTATGGTCTTTGCTCAGAGTCTTTACTTTCTTCCCTCTTTTTCTGGCCACCACATGACTAACAGTGGTACCAGTCACCTCCAACTCACAAATCTCCGCAACATGTGCATGCTTTACATATGTTGAAACATTAGACAGCAGGTACCTTCCTGACAACATCTGGGTTTTGTGACTCAGCAAAAACTCAGCTCTCCACAAAACCTCCCTCTTAAATTTATCACACTGCTGTCTTTCTCTCACCCCAATGCACTCAAGGAATTATTTGAGTGTCTGATCCATGCTTTAAGGTAAAGAGACTGAATTCTAAACAAATATGCCAAAATCTCCTTCACATGGTAGTTGAGATGAAGTCTCACTTTTTCTGTCAGCTAGCAGCCAATCGTGATCCTCCCAGTCTCTGTCTCCCATGTAGCGGGGATTATATGCATGAATCACTGCACCTGGATTTTTTTTTTTTGAGGCAGAGTCTCACTATGCAACCCAGGCTGTCCTGGAACTCAGGAACCTCTTGCCACAGCCTCATGAGTGGTGGGATTACAGACAAGTGCCAGCACACTTGACTCAACATCTCTTTTAAAGTTTATTCTTTGGTTTGTCTAAAACTAAAGTCTTTTGACTTACCTGGAATAATGAAACATCCCCAAGTTCACAACGTCACCTTTCACAGGGGTTTATGGGGGGAAAGTCCTTGTTTTAAGAATCCACTAGTTCTTGCTGTCACTTAGGAGCAGTCAGATCCTTATGGCCTATCTCCTAATTACCCTGACATAAAGAGTGGCAAAAGCCACCAAGACTGTCCTGTGGACTCCTGGAGCATTATTCTAGACTGAATTATGCAGACATAGGAACACGTAGTTTAGGGCAAAAGAGACTGAATCTTGAAACAGAACAACAAATCCTTGAGCTTGTGCATTGAATGAGAAGTGATTCTGAAAGTGAGTAAATACCCTAGGAGATCAGTAACCATGCACTTTTTTAAAACATTGATTTCACAATCCTTAATTTTGTACAAATATTGGCAGTTTCTTAATGCCAAGAGGCATAAGTGAAGATTAAGCACTAAACCAGAGAGCAGCTTTGGGCTAAAGGAAAGAAATCCAAACTTCATTACAAAAGTAGTGCAATTCAACTACTGAATCAATTGATGAGTGGTTTCTATCTAACTAGATTCCTAATTCCTCTAACACTTCCTTTCCCTCCTACTGCTTACCATATGAATTTATATGAGCTTCATGTTGAAATTTGGTGGAATGAAAGCTCCATTAAAGAAAAAAATCATGTTTTTCTACTTCCATTAGCCCTTAAAATTTGGATTTTTGTATAATACTTGCTCAATAAATGTACACTAAACATGGATTTAATTTATATAAATATGCTTCTCATAACTGAATTCAACATTTAAGTTAGCTGAGGCACTGCTAAGTAAGGACAAGGTTGAAAAACAGGTCATGCTAAGGGGAAGGCATTAATGGGAGGGGGAGAGTAAAAGAAGGAAGTAAAGAAGCCGAATATGGTTGATGTACTTTCTATACAAAAATGAAAATAAAATATTTAAACATGTTGAAATTACTATAAGAAGGGGTCTAAGGTAGAAAGTTGATAAAGGGAAGGAATGATCCAATTCAGGTTATAATACATATATACATGGAAATGTCATAATGAAACTCCCTCTACAGCTATCTTAAACAAACAGGAATGACTTTTTTTCAAAAAAATGATGGATAGGAAGGTAAAGGAGGTACTATTTGGGGGTTGGTACCATTGGAGGGGGGACACAAGGAATGGGTGAAAGAAGGTGAATATGGTAGAAATATTATGTACTTATGTATGAAAATGGAAAAATAAGACCTGTTGAAACTATTCTAAGAAGAAGAGGGGGAGATAAAGGAGAATGATGGAAGGGGTGAAATTAAATAAGATATATTGTAAGCACTTTTATAAATGTGAAGCTGTACCCCCAGGTACAACTACAATATGCTAATAAAAATTAAAAAAGAAAATGAAGTTGAGATACACACTCACACACACACACATGAAAAAAGTTAAAACATTCTGCGTTGCTATTATTTAATCGGCATGGTGGAGGTGGGAGGAGGAAGTTAGTTCTTGTATTTATAAATGTGCTCTCAGTTATAGGTACATAATGTTTTTGTAAAACATATTACTTGAATCACTCAATTTTTAATAAATTCCTAAATTAACATTTTTCCCCATAACTGATACATTCACCTAATTTATACTTGAGGGCAATGGTACACATGCAGAAAGTGGTAGAAAAATCAGAAATGAAGACTCAACTTGAAAAAACAGGAGATAAAGGTTACGGAGAACAGAGTTAGACTGCAAAGCACTTGTGATGTTCCCTTTTTGTCAGAACTGACATGTTAGTGTTGTTTGAAAAGGGAAATAACTTGATGAACTGATTTTCTAGGAAGAAATAATATGGCAGCTTCCTCACACTCTCACCTACTGACTGAAGGGACAATGAAAGCCAATGACCCACGTGGAAGGAAATGGGTTTGAATTAGGATAGTACTGATGAAAAAGGAAAGACAGGAACATATATGAGAAATGTTTTGAAGGGAAAAATGGCAATGATTCATGTCTGAGAAAGGGGATAAACTAAAAAAAAAAGTGCAGTATCAGAGTTTATACTGCTTATAACTGAGATAATGAAGATTCTATCAATAGAGATCATATTAATAGAATTAAGAAATAATAAAATTGGTCCTAGATCTGTGAAGTTTGAAATGATGCTAGGACATTTCTTCTCTGTGCCAGCTTTCTCCTCCATAAAGTTGAGACAATAGCATCTTTTCAAAGATTTGAATAATATTAAATGAGGTAATATAAAGCACTTAGAGCAGTGTCTTGAATTTTGCAAGCACTATCTAACTTTTTGCCAATATATAAATATAGTTGTGTTTTAGTATCATGGAAGATTGGTTTCAGTACCCTCTATGGCATGTCCAAGACCTTAAATAAAATATCATAGAATTTACATATAACCTATGAACATCCTTCCATATACTTTATATCATCTTTAGGTTCTCATCTAGTACAAAGTAAACAATACATATATCACTGTTATACTATATTGCTTAGGGAATAATGACAAGAAAAAAGTGGCAATATATGTTCAGCACAGGTGAGATTTATTTTTTCAGGTCTTTTTGATCCACAGTTCATTGAATCCTCAAATATTCATGTAGTTCCTCAAATATTCAGATACTGAAGGCTAGCTATATATCTGCAAATAATTTCAGATCTAACACAGAACTTTATTTATGAGAGCTTCAAGTCAGATAAAAATATAAATATTGTCAACTTCCTTCTCCTTTCACAGGCCCTTTGTATTTGCTGATTACCTTTTCTTCAGTCCTTTAGGTGACTAGCTTTTTGATAATTATTTAGGCCTTATCTCATTTTTTTACCTCCACAGCAACCTATTTCCACCTCTAAATTAACTGAGTCTCCAAATCAACTCACTGCTATCATAAATCTTACTACAAATGGTGGGTGTTTTTACTTTAGTGTACTAGTTTATCGACTATCCCCACACACTAGGGAATCTCACTGGAATGTAAGCATCGCAAAGATGAAACATTATCTGTTTTATTCACCACTGTGTCTCTAGCACTTAACAGGTTCCCCAGCACTCAACAGAAGTTAGCCCAGTCTGTGTCAGCAGTGTGGACAGGATTAATGGATTCAAACAGAACAGAAAGTCACACAAACTAGTAACAGAAGGAAGTTGCCATTAACTGTAAATATAAAGAGGAGGAAGTGATGTTATCTGAGCCTAACATGGTAAAAAAGGGACCACTCAACAACAGCCCAAGTCAGATTTTCAGTTGAGCGGGGGGAATTGACATAATTGGGCTATAGCTGTACCAACTCATTTGCCTCTCATTCCTCTATTGTCTAATGCCAACCAGAGGCACAGGATGAGGGTGTCAGAATATTACCTGTGGAAACCAGTCTCCATGCACAAAGTAAGGCAGAGAAGAAACTGAGTAAGCAGAGAACAACCAACATAGCACTTGATAAATACTTGCTGTTGTTAAGTCCATGTAGTGGGACAGCTCACCAAAAGAATGAACTAAAACGCTAGCAGAAGTATTTTCAGAGGTGAATAAAAATCAAAAACCAAATCTTAAAAGTATGCCCTCAATCAGAGAATGAAAAAAGAAAAAAATTTTTTAAAGAGCATGACAGAGGGGTGAGTCTAATTAAGATACATTGAAAGCACATACATAAATGTCACAATGAAACTACCCTGTACAACTAATATATGCTGGTTTTAAAATAAAATAAAATCAAGAAAAAGCATAACCTTTGCTAAAGGTAACTATAATTTTCCATTTCTATTTTTCATGTGCTGATTTTATAATTTTACTGGCAAATATTTTTAATGATGAATTTCCCTATCCTGGATTTTAATTGAGACAAATTCTGCATCCTCTTTGAAGCTTCTGGTATTCATTTATCTTTACAAGAATATAGAAGTTTGTCTTTGAAAGTCCACTGGTACGAAGTGAGTGAATGTAATGATAAAAAAAGGAAAAAGTCAATTGATTGCAGTCACATTTCTAAGCAAATTACTCTCACTAACTTTAAGGCAAACTTAGAACTAAGTTGACATAAGTAGATATCAAAAATACCCTGCCTTTTCAGAGAAATCAGAAAAGCAGGAGAATGAAAAGTCACAAAAAACAACACTAAAACAAAGGTCAATTTCAAACCTTCAAAATTTAAAGGGACACTTCCCTGACTAGAGATGGGGTATGCTATGCACCGAGTCATTCTAAAAGAATTATACCTACAGAGTACAATTCTTAAAGAGAATGCAATACCTGTGAATCATTTATTAGAATGTTTGCCAAATTTTGGAGATTGATACCGCAAGACTGTATCTAAGTTTCTTTGCAAAAAGTGGTCTCACAAGGCACTTCATTATTTTAGTCTACTGATCACATGGTTCAAAGGAGACAGAGATTTTGTTGGTTGTGGTGGCAGTGGTTGGTTGTAGCACAACTTCAGAAACATTGAAATTGACAAAATTCAGATAAATCCTCACAGGAGGACTGAATGCAAAGCTTATCCAGGTACCAATAAGATTTGTAGTTTCAAAGTAAAATCAAGGTCTATATTATCCTTTGAATGTGGAAAGAAATTTGTTTTCTTTGCCCCATTCTCCCCAGAGCCTAGAAAAATACTTGTCAATAACTAGTTGCTGAACGAAAATGAATGAGTGATCACTTCAAATTAATCTAAAATATTGAGCTCCAGAATAGAGAAAAGCACTAAATAGTCTATTATCCCAGGACTTTGAATGACTACTTAGCTTAAAGGTAACCCAATTAGGTTATAATAATAAATTTATTTGACCTGAAATTTTCCTTTATGGTTCAGGAAGCTCTTCTTATAGAACCAGTCCATGATGTGCTTAGAATCAGCCTAACCTGACATTCAAATCTCAAACTTAAATAAGTCACAGTCTGAGAAACTGATCTTAACCATATCAGGTTTTATGTGTATTTTAGGAATATTTGTGAATTTTCTTTCTTAGCATGAATGAACATTGAGGCAACGAAAATTCTGTTATCTAGCTTAGGTAGGTGAGATGATCTATCTTCATCCTAAATTCAGTCTCTAATGATCTCGATTGCAGGTAATATCTTCTTTGATTTTACACTAAGTGAATGGTATCTTTACAATGACAAAGAATATTTGTAAAATTCAACCCTTAAGGAAAGAAAATTAATTTGGTTGCTTCATTTTTAATCTATCCTTCAGGCAGGCACTCCAATGAGTAAATCATGGCCTCTAACTTTACTTCTGTGTAGGGTTTCATGAAAAGATTCTGCACCACCTGAATATTTGTAGAACCACACTGTGAACAGGTAACTAATGAAAAATGCCTTTAGAATTGACATTTGGGTTCCATTCTTCACATTCACTCTTTTACCAATTGCATGGAAATCTTACCAGAGGAAAAAGTTATACCACATGGCCACCAGGTCACGGGCACTGGGAGATCTGGGTATAACCAAGCCATGCCACCTTCATTATCCCCTTAGGGAAATGTTTGTTTTGCTACCTGCTGAGAAGCAAGAAGCTGTACTTTAATTTGGAAGATTGTAACTGTGTCCCTTCATTTTATTCAGCATATATTATGTGCTGATTGCCTACTGCACTATGCTAAGAGTTTCTCAAATGTGATATGAGTGCAAATTCTGCTAGGTTGAAGAAATCTGGTTTTAAAGTTTTAAACTACAGGGTGTTCTGTTTATTAGCATGGACTGGCTTCTACTTAGATTGTTCAGAAACTTCTGTGTGCTGGGCACTCCCATATTACTTATTCCATATGACATTCACATTTTAAAGGTTTTTGAAATAAGAAAAAGTGGTTAATTAGTCAACTTAAGATTACAGAGGAACAGAGGAAAAGACAGGCTTCTTCCTTCACACACTGAGTCCTCACTACCAAACCTCCCTTTTATGTGTTGCATTTATTTCTCTGAAATCAGCTCACCTAATCTCAGGGTGTTTTCCCTTAGATTTCCCTTAGATATATTATTTTATATAATATTGCAGGAAATGTGAGGTAAATAAATATATTCCAGGAGAACCAGGAAATTCTAAAATTTACTAAAGAAAGAAACTAAATTTTAAAAATAGAAATAAAGTACAGAGAATAAGTATACCAATTCAAGAAATATGTGACAAAGGAAGGTAGATAAAAGTAGATTAAACATAAAACTAATATTCGTTGATTTTGATAAGAGATCCTTAAAAAACAAACCAAACATTTGATGAACTCAAAAGAGGTAAAGGCTAAATACGTAAAACATATTTCTTTCATGTCCTAAGAGGTGGGTCACAGATTGAAATCCCTAATTAGTTTCCTGGGCAAAAGTTTCCTATATTTGAAACGCAGACCAAAAGCTTATGTTTGGGTACCTGGGTCCTTGGCTTTAGTTTTTGCTATTTCTTTCAAAACCTAGTGTTGACCTCCTTTTCCAACTCAGACCAGCCTGCCAAGCTGGTTTTCAGTGTATCTCTTGAGTGCTCATAATGGCCCATGTATGTCTGGATAATGACATTATTATACTACATTATAGTCACCAGCTACTTATGCATATTCCCCATAGATAACAGTCTTTGAGGACAGAGATTGAATCTTTAGTGTTAATGTGTATTAAGTGCATAGCCTCGTGGCAGACATAGCTCAATGTGTTTTTCTCACTTAATTCTCAAAACAAGACTGTGACCTAGATAATATCCTCCATTTTACAGATAAGAAAAAGGTTTAAAAAAAAAACAATTAAGTAATGTGACCAGCCTTAACAACTAGTAGTTCATATTGAGGCAGGATGGATAGGGTAAGTTGACAGGGGAACTAGAAAATATATCAAAACTTAAGCTAGGTTCAGGACCTGAAATATAACCAGGAAATAAGGTTGAAAATCACTAGAATACCAAGACATTTAATCAACTATTCAAGAATGAACACACCTGCATTCTTTCCATAACCCTCCCATTTCTCTAGAGATGTTAAATAAGATACAGTGCCTCTAGATGAATAATTATAATAATAGAATGTGCCTGGTTTTCATAAATATGTGACCTTTAAAAAGACCATAAAAAATAGACACCCATGTTACAAGACCCTTTCATTGTAAGGACAACTTAGAATCTTTGTCGCCATGCTTGGGTGATAGTAGCAAAATAGGGTAATTAGAAAGCTTCTAGATGATGATATACATCCAAGTGACCAATTCTGAAACAGAAAATCCCTAGCCCACTTAGGGAACGTAAATGTTCTTGTCCAAAGACAGCCCACTGAGCCTCAACTCCCACCTTCTAACAGCTTGTCACAAACTGTTGGCTTATTATCTTCTTTCCTTGCACCCCACTTCATCTTTCTATGCTAGGTAAATCTCTGCTGTACTGCTATTTTATGTGCCTACTTCGTGGATTACTTCAAAATTCATTTTGTTGTTCCTGGACATATGGAACATATGGCCTTGGAAAATTGAGTAGAGGGCTCCCCTCTTCTATTAAGGAAATCTTTTTTCTCAATATCTAGACTTAAAATACAGTTAGTTTAAGACCTTACCACTTAACCACACTAGGCTTCCTCCTTTATTCATAGTTTTGTTCACAAGCCCCAACCCAGTCCCCAGCACAGAGCAGATGGTCTGTAAGCATTGGATTAAAGGTTGAATGAAAGACCAAAGTATTTCTACCACCAGCACTCACCCACCTCCTTATAAATCTCAACTTTCATAGGAGATTTACTGCCCATACTAAAATTAGATTAAATTACTTTACTTAACTGCACACTGACCAACTTGTGAAAAGAGACAGCTCAGAAATATGTTATGTAACAGGGGATACCAGTGAAGAACTAAGCTCCCCACATATTACCCACAAAGTAGTATTTGAAAGATGTATGCACATGTGAATAAATGAATAATAAAAAAAAAGAAAGTTGGCTATATTTGATAATGCATACTTACCTCCTAATATGTCAAGATCTTCATGAAATATTCAAGGCTTTATATTCATGAAACCCTCATTGTGATTCATAAATACTAACAATAGTATTTTACCAAGAGCCAAAAAAAAAGGTTATAAAATTAAGTGATTTGATCTGGCAAAGACCCGTCAGTAAATCTCTGGCTAAGACTGAAATAGGTACTATAAATCAAACTATGTAGTCTCAAGAGAGAAGGTGCTTTCTTCCTCTAGCTCTCTGCTAGTCTCTCTGCTAATCTACATTTTTTTTCTTTTTTCTTCATTAGTTGCCTTTCTTCTCCTTTTGTCTGTGATCTCATTCCCACTCTTTGGCAAACATGGGAAGTAAAGAGCAGGGAAAATGGGACAACCCTGTGGGAGCCAGAAAGCAGGAAATTCTTTTTTTTTTTTTTTTTTTTTCATTTTTCTTTTATTATTCATATGTGCATACAAGGCTTGGTTTATTTCTCCCCCCTGCCCCCACCCCCTCCCTTACCACCCACTCCACCCCCTCCCTTACCACCCACTCCACCCCCTCCCACTCCCCCCCTCAATACCCAGCAGAAACTATTTTGCCCTTATCTCTAATTTTGTTGTAGAGAGAGTATAAGCAATAATAGGAAGGAACAAGGGGTTTTGCTGGTTGAGATAAGGATAGCTATACAGGGCATTGACTCACATTGATTTCCTGTGCGTGGGTGTTACCTTCTAGGTTAATTCTTTTTAATCTAACCTTTTCTCTAGTTCCTGGTCCCCTTTTCCTATTGGCCTCAGTTGCTTTAAGGTATCTGCTTTAGTTTCTCTGCATTAAGGGCAACAAATGCTAGCTAGTTTTTTAGGTGTCTTACCTATCCTCACCCCTCCCTTGTGTGCTCTCGCTTTTATCATGTGCTCATAGTCCAATCTCCTTGTTGTGTTTGCCCTTGATCTAATGTCCACATATGAGGGAGAACATACGATTTTTGGTCTTTTGAGCCAGGCTAACCTCACTCAGAATGATGTTCTCCAGTTCCATCCATTTACCAGCGAATGATAACATTTCGTTCTTCTTCATGGCTGCATAAAATTCCATTGTGTATAGATACCACATTTTCTTAATCCATTCGTCAGTGCTGGGGCATCTTGGCTGTTTCCATAACTTGGCTATTGTGAATAGTGCCGCAATAAACATGGATGTGCAGGTGCCTCTGGAGTAACAGTCTTTTGGGTATATCCCCAAGAGTGGTATTGCTGGATCAAATGGTAGATCGATGTCCAGCTTTTTAAGTAGCCTCCAAATTTTTTTCCAGAGTGGTTGTACTAGTCTACATTCCCACCAACAGTGTAAGAGGGTTCCTTTTTCCCCGCATCCTCGCCAACACCTATTGGTGGTGGTGTTGCTGATGATGGCTATTCTAACAGGGGTGAGGTGGAATCTTAGTGTGGTTTTAATTTGCATTTCCTTTATTGCTAGAGATGGTGAGCATTTTTTCATGTGTTTTCTGGCCATTTGAATTTCTTCTTTTGAGAAAGTTCTGTTTAGTTCACCTGCCCATTTCTTTATTGGTTCATTAGTTTTGGGAGAATTTAGTTTTTTAAGTTCCCTGTATATTCTGGTTATCAGTCCTTTGTCTGATGTATAGTTGGCAAATATTTTCTCCCACTCTGTGGGTGTTCTCTTAAATTTCTTAGAGAACATCCACCCTTTGCCTTTCTGCTATATTGATCTCTTCCTGCAACTACTCAGTAGTTATACATATCAAGTATTCTCTTAAATGAGCCCAAATGCAAAATTTTCTCTTAGCCCTGAAATCTGTCAGAACCATACTGGGATTCCAGCATTTCATACCCACTTACCCACTTTACCCCAAAACAACCAGACCAACAACAAAGAAAGTCAAACTTCACTTTTCCAGTATTAACCAAGTAGTGCCTTCCTTTCTCAAAATTTTGCTATGAGGTTACTTCAACATGAGACGAGAAGAATTCAAAAAAAAGCAATATCAAAAATGAAAGAAAAGGGGGAGGGGGCATGGGGAGAGAAATGACCCAAGCATTGTTTGCACATATGAATAATAAAACAATAAAAATTTAAAAATAAATATATAAAAAATAAAGCAGAGAAGAAAAAAATGAAAGAAAAAATATAATTGCATCATTTATGTAGAAGTACATGAATCTTTCTAATTCTCCATATCATTAGAGATTATTTATCAAAATAGAATAGACCTGAAGGATGTAATTTCTTTATTCAAAAGATTGACTTTTAATAGTAATATTGATCAGATAATAAGAGTATGGATCAACTGGTTTTCAGATCCACCAAACAAAGTATCAATGTGATTTAGATATGCTTGAAGTGTTAACAAAAAATGAATTTTTGACACATTAGTATTTAAATTTTATGCTGAAAATGCATTAAGGATTTAATGAAAGAAAATACAATTATCCCAAGGTTCCAAATTAAATAGAGTTAATACCACAAACAACTTATAATTTTCACTGTTTCCTAAACTAAAAGTTCTAAAGCACAGTGGGGTGAAATTGTACAATTTTTCACTGTTATAATAATAATTTAACTCTCCTATGGTTGAAAAAATGAACTGTGATTAGCTATCAGTTTGTGAGTTAGTATGGAAAATGTTTTCCTCTTTGTATTACTAATAATCCAAATGCCTGTAATTTTTAAAAATGAATTTCATGGAAGTTTATTCATAATTCTTTGTTAAAAGAGTGAATAAGCAAAGAGTGAGAGCGAAGATATATGAAAAGTATTTCAATACATCTGAACTATAATTGGGCATGTGGGAAGATATTCAGTATGCATCATAAAAAATGCATATAAAAATAAGAGCTGAAATATTTGAATCTACATATCAAAAAAGGAACATTCATGAGGGTGATATACTTTTAACTCTATTTTAGTGAGGAATACTCAGTTATTTTGCTAACTATAGTCCAGTGAGACACGAACTATATATTTTTGCATTTCTCTAATTTGTGAAACACAGTACGTCTTCATTGCAGGTCTGAGCATAAGCACTTAAGATCAAATAAACTTCCTTTCAGTATCTGTTTTTTACACAAACTGAGAATTTTAGAAAATTTTTAAGTTCCTTTCCTTTTTTCTCCTAATCAGAAACTCTTCAACAACAATCTGGGCCCCCATCTGCTGGTCATCTTGAGAACTTACGGAATTAATGTATCCTCCTTTGGTTTTTGCTGTTGTTTGATGTTGGTATCCCTTTCCACTTACACATTACACAACTTATGTGCTTTATAATTTTAATCCACATCCACAAGATAAGATCTAGAATTATAGCTTTGTGATTATCTATATTAAGTACTGCAGGTTTCTTTAAAATACAGGAAAAAGTTAATTTGAGACATTATTTTTGTCATGTCTGTTCTTAAAGATATGCAAGTAATTCTTCAAGGATTTAAAGTCTGTGAAGCAGTTTCATTTGAAGGAAATCTCTCTCTCTCTCAAATGACTACATATCCCTTGCTTTTTATATTTTTCACTTTTGAGTCTGCTTCCAAAAGAAGAGAAGAGCCCCTGATAGTCTGACTATATGATCTCTAAGGTTCCTATCAGTTCCAAAATTCTGTAGTTGTATAAAAACAAATTGATGAAGAAAATTCCCAAGAAATATTTTATTACAAAATAGATTCTGTCTAACTCAGGTCCTAAAACTTAGAGATTGAACTACAGAAATTTTAAAGCCAAATAAAAACATGTCTACATTATTCTCTAGCTGACCAACCAGATAAAGATAGAAATTTGCTTCCAAAGACTTTGATAATACGTTTTCTTAAAATAGCCTTGTCTTTCTTTTTCATTTTTCTCTTTTTCTTTTTTATTCTTCCTTTAATTATATTATTTAGGGTGGTTCAAATGTCTTCCCCTGAGATATTAAAACTCAAACTTCTTATTGCCTCCTTGACACTATTTTAGCATACTCTTAAATGGATTTCATAATTCATCTGCAAAGAGCCATATTGTTCCATTTTTGAACAATTAGACCTGATATCCATATTCAAGGGAAATGAATGGATATTCTACTTGGAATTACTTGAAAATTTTCACTTTTTTCTATTTCTAGATAAAACACATTTTTTTGGAAAAAGCAAAACAATCTGCCTAGTCAGAACATCAGCAAACTAGATCAATGTGAGGAAAACAGATATGAAAATTTCACCATGAGGCTTTCATAAAAAGTAAATGGTTTTTTCTGAAATAGGAGGTGTCCCAGCTCAATTATATATATATATATATATATATATATATATATATATATATATCCCAGCTATACATATGTTATATTTATACAAGCAGTACTGGAGTTTGAATTCAGGGCCTCGTGCTTGCCAGTCAGGTAGTCTACCACTTGAGCCACTCTGCCAGCTCTTCAAAATAAATTTTATTATTACATTCCAGACTTAAATTTCCCTATGGGAAAAGTACTTATTTTAACAATGAACTATATTATAGAATCCTTAAAAATTCAATAAGCAAGACAGCAGTTGGTTATCCTTCCAAATTTATTTGACTCATAAAATGTTCCTACATACTCTATTCCTCCTGAAATAGCCTCTCATGGTCATCCTTTAAACTTTCAGAGAAAATCTAGTCCCTCTCATCTCTCATGTTTAAACATGCACACACACACACACACACACACACACACACACACAAATACATACTGAATTTCATATTCACAGTCAGTTGCTATCTTTATCTCCTCTCACTTTCACAGCCACATATCAGGAAAGTTGTCAGTGTGAAGGTGTTGTCCCCATCTTCTTCCTTCTCACTTGTGCCTCATCCCACTGCAGTCTGACTTTCGATTCCCTTCTCAGGTGAAAATGCTCTTCCTCAGGACTTCCAAGCTGCTAAAGGCTAATGGAAAACTTCCACTTTCCATTTCTCTTGATTCCTCTTTAATATACAATGTAATTGGCTAATCTTTAATTTTTGATTCCACTGATAACATTCTCCTGATTTCCCACCCGCTTCACTGTCTTCCTCTCCACTCAATTTTAAATGTTTCATTTCCTCAAGGACTGATTCTGGGTCTTCAGTGCTTTCCACTCTACATACTCTCCCTCAGCGGACTCCTCCCACTAATGTGAATCAAACTGCCTCTTACTTGCCAATACCTCCTTAATTTTCAATTAGCTTCATGCCTCACTTCTGCACCCAAGGTACAAATATCTCAAATTGGATGTTTCATGACGACATTTTAAAAGGATCAGCTAACTAGCTCCTGTCTCACCTCAAACCTCCTGCTTTTTTTCTGTTGTCCCAAATTTTTGCTGCTCCTGAAAGAGCAACCGATGAAGGTCATTCTTCATATCTAAGTATTCCAAGCTCACACAGCCAAATACTTATCAAATACTGCTGGTTCTACCTCCAAATGTCTTACTAGCTTTCATTTATTTTTTCTATGTCTTGGCTGTCCACTAATCTGACCAACTACACTATAATCACTTACCCAGAAAATCCATCCTTCATAAGCTATTTCCCCACATCCATTCTTATCCTCACTTAAGCTACACTAGGTGAACACAGAGCATTTGCAAAGTCCAAATTAGGTCACATACTGATTTAAATGTTTTCAAAATCTCATCAGTGAAATTAAAAGTGTGAGTATTAACCCAAACTATACAGCCCTCCTAAACTGGGACAGGTCTTGCCTGGACAACCCTAACTTGGCCTTTCCCCCACCTCTTACTACCACACTCCTGTAAAACTAGGTTTCTTTCAGTTCTTCAGCTGCATAGTGCTTTTGTTTCTTTGCAGGGTCTATGTCTTTACCATGTCTACTGTCTCCCTACAGATAGTTAATATCTTTTCATCCTTCAGACCACAGAGAAAGCTTCCTTCATTTCTCCCACCCACAGATCCAGTGATGGGTAGTTGTTATTCATGCCCACAGAACCACACACTTTTCCTTTGTAATACTCAACACAACCATAATTAACTATTTTTGTATAACTATTGCTTAATGTCTCTGTGTGGCAAGATACTCCTTTAAGATATTAATTCATGTTTTTACCAAGTATTATCTGTTATGCTTTGGTTCTCCCACATCAGGCTATGAGACCATGAGACATTTGTTACCTAAAGAGAGGATTATTATAGTTGAAAAGCAGAAAAACATGGTCAAATTCTTACCTTTGGAGTTTTAAAATACAAGGCTTTTGAAGTACAATCTTCAGTCTTCTGCCCTCCTCCACCCAATCCCAATATCCTAAAAGATTAAAGATTCCAAGGGCACCAGGAAGAAGCTTAGTCAAAGGAACAAACCAGATTGATGGTGTTCTGCTATAAGTTGTGAAGAGAGTGAACAGGAGGACTTCTATCCCTCTCTGTGGGGAATCTGAGACCAAGGTCACCACTTCCCAAGAAGAGGCTGCAGGGGAGAAAAGCTTCAGAGTGTGTCCTCATATGGGCATAGCACAGGAGAAAACAGCTCCTGGTTGGGGAGCATTTAGGAAGAGGAGACAAATCCATCCCTTGATCCAATGAAAGATGTAGAAATAGATGAGAAAGACCTAAGACCAAGATCACCTCCAATGGGAGAGAAGAAATATCCACAGACAGCCACTAGGGCAGGTAAATATTAATACCATACAAATCTCCCTCCCAAAAGCTATAGTATATCATGAGCATCTAGTACTTATAGAAAACACTCCAGAAACAACTGAGACTTGTTCTCTAATACCTGGTAGAATACAAGTTTTAAATAGACAAGGTGACATTCAGAAAGTGGCTGTTCTAAACTTAAAAATAGAAGTTGAAACTCACTGCAGCTTAAATAGCATAATCTTCCCAAATTCCTATAGAATTCCAGGGGTCAGTAGCCTGATGCTGGCATGGCAGCTTCCTTCTCATCCAGGACCTAAGAGTGACTTCCATCTGAAGGTTTGTTTGTGATCTAAGACAGCTGTTGAGTTTTATGCTTAAAACATCAAAGGAGAAAAAGACAAGGGCCCATTTCTCTGTCCCCTCTCACAAAGTCTTCCAAGAAGTCCTGCCAATTTTCTCTTATCCCTTTGGCAACCTCTAGTTGATCACATACCTTAGATTCACAGACTTACTGTCTCCATCATACAAATATAAACTGTTAATGTAATCTGCTGAGGACTCATTTTGCTTGCTCTGAAATACAGCACATTTATATTAGGGATCCACAGCCAATTTGACTTGAAACAGTTAACTTTTAAAATTCAAGTTAAAATAATTAGTTCAATATAATTACCATAAATAAACAAATCTGGCATGAATAAAGATAAAGTTAATGTAAAATATATCTCTAAGGAAAGCCCTTTTTCTAAATACTTAAAAAATCCAGAAATATAAATTATTTTAAAAATTAAAGAGTTGCATTTGAATCAAGGTAAGTAATAATATTGTAATGGTAAAACTGATGGAAGTCTTTTTTATCTTTTGTTCACATATAAATTAATTGTGTGTAATATACTTTCACATGTAATTGCCCAATGTAAATATTAAAGATACCATACAGAAATACAGACTTTTTAAGAGACAAAATTTCACTTTTTCCAAATAGACAGTTTTAGTTGCTTTTAGTCATTGTCCCCTAACATATAATTTCATGGTTATTATATTCTAAAGTACAATCATATGTAAAATAACTGGACACTTAAAGCATGTATGACTTGGTTGCCCTTTTCTGGAAGAGCTGATTATTTTCCATGAGAATATTTTTTTCAAATGTTACACTGAAGACTATTGCTTTAGATAGCTAATAGGTAAATCAACTACCAGGAGAGAAGAATTGGAAATTAACTGAACATCTCTTTCCTACAACCTAGTCTTAAAATTCTTATGTAGATAGTGTCATCTGAAATCAGAATGAAATTTAAATTGTGAAAGTCTCTGAGATTCATGGATTACCTACAATTTTAATTTCATTTTTAGTACATATTAGTTGTACGAATTAATAGGTTTCACCTTGACATTATCATTCACACATGTATAGTACTTTAATCATGTCCACCCTCTTTCCACCCTCTCTTACCTCCCCCAACTATCTCATTCTCCCTCCAGTCCCTTTTCCCTCCCTAATAGTGTCTCTTCTAATTTCAAGTTATCTTTTGTTTTTTTTTATATAGTTTCCACATATGAGAAAAAACACACAATACTTGTCTTTCTGTGTCTGGCTTATTTCATTTATCCTGATGTCCTCCATTTCCACTCATTTTCTTGCAAATGACATAATTTCATTCTTCTTTTGGCTAAATAAAATACATACTGTTTTTACTGTCCAGTTTATTTCTAAATCTAATTAATAATTTGAAAGATCTACCAACATTATTTCCTTAACATAAAAAGAAAGAGAAGCGGGCTTGGTGATACTCATCTGTCCCACCACTTAGGAGGCAGAGAAGAGGATTGTAAGTTCAAAAACATCCTGGGCTACATAGCAGCACCTATCTCAAAAAATTAAAAAGAAAGAAAAATAAAAAAGAAGACAAAAATCAAGCAATGTAGGCAGTGCAAGGATGGCACTATGAAAATTAAATATTGCTGGGATAATAGGTTTAAAATATTTACAGTTATTCTCCAACGAATTTTCTATGTGATTATAGTCCAAAATGTCTCCTTAATGAAGTCAGGAAATACAAGAACTGAACAGCATTTTTAGATGAGGCTACTAGCATTCCCAATATCTGGGTATACAAACCTCACTTACTTTATTTAAGAATGGCCTTTCTCAATGGTAGAACATGATGATACAACTTGAATAAGGAACTCAAGTTATCACTATTTTGATTTACATGATGTTTCTTTGCAAAGCATCCTAAAAAATCACCACAAACGCGCAAGATTGTCTGGCCCAGAGATTACATGCCGACCATACCATGAAAAATGTGATTGCAGGTATAGCATGTGCTTGACAAGCCATGGAGCACCCGCTGGGCCTTGCTTCCTCCCCAGAAATTCCACCTGGGTTATAGTAAGGCATCCTTCCAAGGCAAAGAGTTCTTTTGGGCCACTAGAGAGTCAAGAGTTAGGGTTCCCTAAATCCATGTGTCCATGCAGACACAGCTGTGAGAAGGTATGAGTGGACACAGCTTGATATTTCCCCACAGGCTTGTTCTTTGGTATCCTTTAAGGCAACCCATTCCCACAACACAGTTTGCAGACTGCTACTCACTTTGACTTTACCATTGTTTTGGATGACAATATTTAGCTTCCCACAACTACTGGGAGCCCACTCTGGGCCTCTTTTAACCTTGGGTAATTTAAACCTATTTCCTTCCTTGCCTTCTTAAAAGGAGGCTTAATGGAATTTTGAATTTTTCCTATCACAAAAATTCTCAAGGTTTTTGTCAAAAGAGATTTGAAATACCACATAAAATGATGTACTCACATCCCTCACCACCACCTCCAAATAACTGAATTACATAAATAAAACATTACATAAGAAGTGCTTTGCTGCAATTTATGGGAAGTAAATTTAACAAGAGGGCTTATTGTAGGAAAATTCAACTTATCTTTTCCTGATCCTTTTATTCTATACAGGGAGAAAAATTTATGTCAGTTAAAAAAAATCTATTACTGCTTCTCATAACTGAATCCATTATTTTTCTACATGATCCATCAGGCTAAAAACAAGAATAATAGATTGCTTTGACAGAACCTTGAACATAAAAGTCTCCAAGAATCAAATACAGTAAGTTAAATGAGTTTCAGGTAGCATTAAAACAGGAAAGGATAACCTTCTTTTTATATTTCAAAACCAGATCTTACTAAAAAAATTATTGTTGTCAGCTACTACCAAAAGGCAAATTATATAGTAGTTGAATTTTGCACAATGAAATGGGAATATTTCAGTTCATTTGTACATACATCCAAGCAGAATTCAACCTGAAGAAATGAGTTCAGGAAAAGGAACTATTTCCCTTTAATTTGTGTCAACTGGTTATTTGTAACCCACTCCTTGATTTCATTAGAAAAGATGATTTTAAATACTAATTGAACTTATGCTATAACCACTCAACTGATTAAAAATATTAATGTTGACCTTATCTTACAAATATTTTTACTTCTACATGTGGTTCTATAATCCTTAGCTCCACATAACCCATTTTAGCTCAGGGTCTTCAAAACAATTTGTGTAAATATGCACACAGCTACTTGCCTAATATGAATATGGAGGTAGAAGGGAAAGATGGTAGGAAGGTACATACATACATACAGATGTGCACAGATTAATTAATTTCAGGTGATTTCATTAATGGACAACCATTCCGCAACTAGTCTCTAATTTTATTCAGAAAAAACAACCTTCCAATTTGTCTATAGGAAAGGAAATCACATTCCCAGCTTCAGTGTCAGATCTTCTAAGGTAATCAACACACAACATTCATATTAAGTGTGTTACTAGTCCAGAGCTGAACATGTGACTCAAGTTTACCTGAGCAGAAAACATAAGGATGATTTTCTTGAGGCCTAAGGGAGAGGTTTCCCACTTCTCTTGCAGATAAAGTGAAGGGCACAGGAGTTCCAGTTGCTATTGACAGCCACATGTGAGCATGAAAATGAGGATAATGTGATGGAGTGTTGGAAAGGGCTCTGGTCTTGGGTGACATCATTGAACTGCTAATGGTATTGTGCCTGGAGTCCTCCTGACCTCTTCTCAGTCAAAACAGAATAAATATGTTTACTGCTTATTTCTAGATATGCTCTTCTCTTTAAAAAAATAAAGATGAATGTACTCAAATATCCTGTTTTCTCATAGCTTCTTCATTCATATTGTTGTGCATCAGATCTTTGAATATATATTTGCCTTTGAAACCACCTTGGAAAAGTCTTGCTATTCACCCAATGAAGCAGAGAATTTGATAAACTATTGCTTCAGAAGATGATAACATTGTTACCAAGGTTAATGAAAATTTAAGGTAGTAAAAACCTTCTTGTCCTACCAGAAAAAATTTCAATTCATAGCCAAGTTCAGAAATTATTCCTAGCCCCTAGATCTGAAACAGAGCTTGACCTGCTTTATACTCAATTTTAAACTGGCCTATGTGCCAGTTTTTAAAAATTATATAGAGGCCATAGCAATCCTACCCTTCTCCTCTTCTTTTGCTAAACTACTTTAATACCTACTTCTGAGACCTTGCAGCTATTAGGTGTTTCTCGCATGTTTCTATACATAATAACTCATCAGCTTTGCAACCTGATTCTTAACATTAAGAGATTAAAACTAATGTAGATGATTCTCAGATGACACATACTGAGGTATAGAAAAATTCCATCATTTCCTTCTACAAAATGAGAAAGATTTTAATTCTTTTTCTCAACAGCTGCTTCATTTCTTTATGCAGAGGGAAAAATATGTGCAATTACTTCAAGTACAATCAAGTCATTTAACATGGCTTTGCCATCATTGTAGTTACAAGATATTTTAAAAGAGGGAAAAAAATTTCAATGCACAGGTCCTGCTGTGCAGCAAAGCAATCAAATTCCTTCATAATAACAGCCTGATGGGATTCAGCAATCTGAGGAATAATGAATAACCACTCTAATCAGTAAACAGGAAAATGCTACAACAGTCACTGAGTAAAAATTGACTATCATCTGTTGATTCTCTTGATCGCTATTTCAGACAATAAATAGAAATGTAAGTATCACTTAAAAAGAAAAATAACCTCATTTGATGTGTTTGATTTTACCAGGCAGTGAGAAGACGACATATCATTTTAGACTGTCCTGCAGTATTTTCCAGTCAATAAAATGTACATATTGTCATTTTTAGCCATATTTACCCTACCATCTGAATGTGTCAAGATAAACTGATTTTGCAGTTGGTTGATAACATTGTATTTCTGGATTGATTATGCAATTTTTTCTTTTTACTTCATTATTTACTCGTTTTTCAGTGTTCATCTTATGAAGTTATTTGTATCCGAATATGAAGATTCTGTTTCAAAGTAGTCCTCAAGCTTCCAGTGCAGTGTCTCAAATGTTGGTCTTTCCTTCGGCTCTGCATTCCAGCATTCCAACATGATGTTGTAGAACTGCTGTGGACAGTTAGATGGCTGTGGGAGTCTATAGTTTTGACCCAACAACTGGATTACTTGAGCACCTGTCATACCTAAAAATACAGAAATGGAACAAATGAACAAACAAAGAACAAGTGGAAGATCAGAGTCTTTGACTTATGGGCACTAATAATCTAGTTTACAAAGCAAATTGATATCCTTGGCAAAGCAATGAGATCTACCATACCCTCCCCAGGTTACAGAGATTTAGCTAAATCCTGCAGCAAGTCATGTCTATAAGACAGTAATTCAAGAGTAAAGGAGAAGGAAGCAATAAACCACCTCATTAATGCAAATTAGCGTCATCAAATTTTATCTATGAAGCTCCCACAGACACACGGTATGGTCAGTCTCAGAAGTCTGCCTCCGAGTCTGGGCAAAGCAGTTAAAGTCACACCTAAGTAAGTGACCTGAAGCAGAAAGGCCCACTTCAGAATTAATTACTCACCACTGTAAGGCATTTTGCCATAGGTAATGATTTCATAAAGAAGGATTCCAAATGACCACACATCGGACTTAATGCTGAATTTATTAGTACGAATGGCTTCAGGCGCAGTCCACTTTACTGGCAGCTTTATTTCGTGTTTAGACTCATAGATGTCTTCATTGTCTACCTGTTAATGCATTAAGGATTCAAGCCAAGTGAAAGCGATTTTTTTTTCTTGCTTCTCTCATTCATTTATGATCTGTTTCACATTAAATTTTAGAGGAAAATATTCCAGATGAGCTTAGATCAAATGATAATTACAGTAGCAAATCCTAAATTGGACACACAAGGCTGAAAAATCTTGGGAAATCATTAATAAAACATTGAGAACCTACTACATGCTAAGAATAAAACTGGAAGAAGCACTCTACTACATATAGGAAAAATTCATTTATGAGTATTTTGGCTTTACATGTGGTCTTCAGCAAATTAGAAAAAAAAAAGAAACCAAAGTCTATTTTTATTTACTGCTGGTATTGAAGAGCCACTGACTTTGATAATTGCCATGTAACTACTTGCTAATACTGAAAAGACAAATCCAAATGATTTAAATTAACACATCAACTCACTGGGGTTTTAATTAATTGACAAAAAAGAAGGATGATAAACGAGTTTATGAATATCAAAATGGAATCATTTGTTGTGTTTCATACCCCATGTCCATATTTTTAGGGTATAATGTGGAAATTTAAAATTAAATTCAGAGATAAATACCTCATATTATTGTCTTTTGGACTAATGTCATAAAATAGCATGGGGCTGGGGGATTTGCAAATCATTGGTTACTGAAGAATCTGGCAGCACATACATTAATCTGCAATAAGGTGAGCAAAAGCAGGTAGGATAACTGGAAAAGTATTCAGCTTTTGTAAGGAAAATACAGAAGGACAAATAAGAGCTACTGGTATTAATTTTAAAATAGACCATAAATCAACCACAAACTTAATTACGTATTTATCAATCTAGATGATCATTGTTTTCTCTGGTTATTTTTCCCTCCTTGATGAAGAAATAGGAATAGGCAAATGGTGTTTCTTTAAGGTCTTGCTTGGGTTACTTGAAGTGATCTCTGAACCACAGAACTTGGGAAAACATAGTTTTAAAGAATAATAATGAATCTATTGGTCCACTAGTCACTCATTTAAGCTATTCAAAAAGTAATTAAAACAAAATTAACTATACCTTAAAAACTCTTGCAAGTCCAAAATCCGCAACTTTATAGATATTATGTTCTCCAACTAGGACATTTCTGGCAGCTAAATCTCTGTGGATATAGTTCTGGGACTCCAGATAGGCCATTCCAGAGGCAACCTGTGCTGCCATATCTACCTGTTGAGTCAGATGGATTTTTGAACCAGCATCATCTAAGTAATAAGAGAAAACAAGAGATTTACTTTGGAAAATATTTGAATTACTGAAGTGAATTCTGGGGAGGTTTGTTGTTTGGTGGGCAGTACTGGGGTTTGAACTCAGGGCTTTGCACTTGCAAAGCAGACATCCTACCACAAGAGCCACACCTCTAGTCCATTTTGCTCTGGTAATTTTGGAGATGGGGGTCTTATAAACTATTGTCTCAGGGCTGTGCTTAAACCATGATCCTTCCAATCTCAGCCTTCCAAGTAACTAGGATTACAGGTGTAAGCCACAGGAGCCCTGCAAATTCTGGGAACTTTGATGAATGACACTGATCTGCTGAGAAAGGAGCAAAGGTATGACATGATTCAAGCACAGCTACAATTTTCTGAAAAAGTCCAGTAATTGCTGTTTTTCAGTATCACATATCACTAACTCATCCCTTCAGGGAAATTGTCAGTTTGGTGCTTCTGGATCTCTTTTAAACATTACATAGACTGTTTTATTCATTGGACCTATAATGTGGTCCATTCCACATGGCTAAGCCAACAGAAAGTTTTCATTCTTTCACCAGATTTTTCTTAAAAACTATCTCACTGCTAAAAATGAAGAATACATCAGTCATTATAAAATGTATTTATTGCATTTACACCAACAATCTTAAAACATTTTTATTTTCCTTTCTTAACCTGTTATTTTTATTTTATTTATTTATTTTAATCATATGTGCATACACAATGTTTGGGTCATTTCTCTCCCCCACCCCAGCCTCCTCTCTCTCCCCGCCACCCCCTCGCTACCCGGCAGAAACTATTTTGCCCTTATCTCTAATTTTGTTATGGAGAGAGTATAAACAATAATAGGAAGGACCAAGGGTTTTTGCTAGTTGAGATAAGGATAGCTATACAGGGAGTTGACTCACATTGCTTTCCTGTGCATTTTTGTTACCTTCTAGGTTAATTCTTCTTGATCTAATCTTTTCTCTAGTTCCTGTCCCCTTCTCCTATTGGCCTCAGTTGCTTTAAAGTATCTGCTTTAGTTTCTCTGCGTTGAGGGCAGCACATGCTATCTGGTTTTTTAGGTGTCTTACCTATTCTCACCCCTCCCTTGTGTGCTCTCACTTTTGTGCTCAAAGTCCAATCCCCTTGTTGTGTTTGCCCTTGATCTAATGTCCACATATGAGGGAGAACATACGATTTTTGGTCTTTTGGGACAGGCTGACCTCACTCAGAATGATGTTCTCCAATTCCATCTATTTACCAGCGAATAATAACATTTCGTTCTTCTTCATGGCTGCATAGAATTCTATTGTGTATAGATACCACATTTTCTTGATCCATTCATCAGTGGTGGGGCATCTTGGCTGTTTCCATAACTTGGCTATTGTGAATAGTGCCGCAATAAACATGGGTGTGCAGGTGCCTCTGGAGTAACATGTGTCAGTCTTTTGGGTATATCCCCAAGAGTGGTATTGCTGGATCATATGGTAGATCAATGTTTAGCTTTTTAAGTAGCCTCCAAATTTTTTTTCCAGAATGGTTATACTAGTTTACATTCCCACCAGCAGTGTAAGAGGGTTCCTTTTTCCCCACATCCTCGCCAACACTTGTTGTTAGTGGGTGTTGCTAATAATGGCTATTCTAACAGGGGTGAGGTGGAATCTCAGTGTGGTTTTAATTTGCATTTCCTTTATTGCTAGAGGTGGTGAGCATTTTTTCATGTGTTTTTTGGTCATTTGAATTTCTTGAGAAATTTCTGTTTAGTTCACTTGCCCATTTCTTTATTGGTTCATTAATTTTGGGAGAATTTAGTTTTTTAAGTTCCCTATATATTCTGGCTATCAGTCCTTTGTATGATGTGTAGCTGGCAAATATTTTCTCCCAGTTTAGAGACCATTTCTTTTGTGGAGCAGAAGCTTTTCAGTTTTATGAAGTTCCATTTATCTATGCTATTTTTTAGTTGCTGTGCTGCTGGAGTTCCACTGAGAAAGTTCTTACTTACACCTATTAATTCTAGAGTATTTTCTACTCTTTCCTATATCAACTTTAGAGTTTGGGGTCTGATATTAAGATCCTTGATCCATTTTGAGTTAATATTGGTATAGGGTGATATACATGGATATAGTTTCAGTTTTTTGCAGACTGCTAACCAGTTTTCCCACCAGTTTTTGTTGAAGAAGCTGTCTTTTCTCCATTGTATATTTTTAGCACCTTTGTCAAAGATAAATTGGTTATAGTTGTGTGGCTTCATATCCGGGTCCTCTATTCTGTTCCACTGGTCTTCATGTCTGTTTTTGTGCCAGTACCATGCTGTTTTTATTGTTATTGCTTTGTAATATAGTTTGAAGTCATGTATTGTGATACCTCCAGCATTGTTCTTTTGACTGAGTATTGCCTTTAACCTGTTATTTTTAGAACAGGTTGCTCATCTCTCTACCCATAGGCATGTCTTAAACAGGCGACCTTTCACTACTGCTTATTCTGTATAACTAAGTACAGGAATTTTATGTAGTAAAATCAGTTTGATCTTCAGTAGAAGGGGTCAGTCCTATTTTGTGGTGAATTTATGAAATGGAGTAAATCATCCCTGGGTAATATTATTCTTCTATAATGTCAATAGGTATCTTCAGATTTTTGGAGAATAAAAAAACTTTAACATAAGTCCAAGCTATTATTATTCCTATTTTAGAAGTCAAATATTATTACAATGTCTGTTGTTGGTCTTATGGTGCAGCATGAGGTTTTTCAAGACAGAAGTTACGACTTGAGGGGCAGCTATAGTAGTGGAGTTGTAATACTGATTGGAAGCCAGAGTTGAGATCAAGGCTATGCCTCATATTTTTTGTGACCCTGGGCAAAATGCTTAATGCCCCCCATGCCTCTGTTTCTTCATCTGTATAGTGATAATGCTAACTAGGTTACAGTATTAGTTGTTAAGATGAAGTCCAAATGAATTAATACATAAAGCACTTAAAGCAATCCCTGGTACCTGGAAAGAATTCAATAGATCCTAGCTGTTAATATCCAAATTGAAACAGTTCAAGACTTGTTAAACTAGAGATGCATATGAAATATCCATGTGGAAACAACAAAAAGGCAAGCCTATAGATCTGGAGCTCACATGAGAGTATGCAGCTAAAGTTATAGATTTAATGATCATAGTTTAAGAGTGGGAGTTAAAACATTAAAATTAGAGTGGATTCCCAGGAAGTAACAAATTCATGAGAAGCACCAACATTTTGGGTAGGCAGAGGAAGATAGAACTACAAGAAAACTGAGAGCAATCTGCCAGAAAAATTAGTGAAGAGACTGTTTTAACAAATCAAATATTTTAAGAAAGAAAAAATTGCCAGAATTGTCAAATTCCACAAGTAAATTTAGTAAGATAAGATTAATAGGTATTCATTAAATATAATAAGGAGGGAATCATTGTTGACCATGGTGACAAGAAAAGAAGTTTTTTAATTATCATATTACTGTTGTCCTGGAGGTACATTGTGACATTTACAAAAATCCTTACAATATATCATAGTTAAATTCACCCCTCCAACAGTCTCCTTTATCTTCCCATTCTTAAAATAGTTTCACCATGTCTTATTTTTCCATTTTCATACATGAGTACATACTATTTCCACCATATTCCCCCTTCTACATCTTTTCCTTATATCCTCCCCCTTCCCACTGACACCAAACCCCAGACAGGACCTGTTTTAGTTTCCTGTCCTCTGTTTTTTAAAAGATATCTATACAGGGTAATTTTACTAAAGATGGTGTACAAAGGATTGAAAGCTAAACAGGAGTTGAGGTTACAGATGGCAAGAGGAGATGGCAAATTCCAAAACTCTCATCAAAAAGAGATGACAACATGGATCTGGTAGAGGTATAATGTCAAAGGAAAGCAACAACCACAAAATGCAGGAGAGTGAAGATTTGTGACTGGTAAAGTATTCAGAGGGTTCTGGGGTGCTGGACCTGTTCCAATTCTTGGTTTGGGCAGTGCCTGCCCAGTTATATTCACTTTATAATTACATTTTAAACTATACTACATCGTGCATGTACTTCTTACATACATGCTCTTTTCCAATAACAAATGCAAGAGTTAAAGGAATTTTTAAATGAAAAAGTGTTCAGCACAGGTGTGTGTTTTTGTATGTGTGTGTGATTGTGTGTACACATATATATTTTTTAAGGTAAGCAGCATACTTAAGATGTGAGACAAAACTAAAAAACATTCATCAGTCCTTTTTGTTCTTTTTTTGGTGTGTGTATGGGTGGGGAGGGGTTACTGGAGATGGAACCCAGTCTTGAACATGCTAAGCCAGCAATTTTGTTTGTTTGTGACACTGGGGTTTGAACTCAGGGTTTCACGCCGGCTAGGCAGATGCTCTTACCACTTGATCCACTCTACCAGCCCTTTCTTTTGATGGGTTTTTTCAAGATAAGTGCCTGGTGCTGGTTTTGAACTGAGATCCACCTATCTCTGCCCCCGAGTAGCAAGGATTATAGGCATAAACCACCAGCACCAGCTTTTTACCACTTAGCTACAATCTCCAACCTTGGTTTTTTGAGACAGGGTCTTAACTCACTATTGTAGCTCAGGCTGACTTGAACTTGCTATGTAACCCAGACTGGTCTCAAACTCACACCACCATGCCCATCTTCCTTTTGTCCTTTACATCTTTTTGTCCTGGAACTCACAGAAAGCTACACTTCTCATCTCCCTTTATAGTTAAATCAGACCAGGTCATTAGTTATGAGCAATACAATGTATATAGAAATTAAATATATTACTTACATGCTTTGCCCTTAAAATCTACATATCTCTGTAACTAGAGGAATGAATTTCAAAATGGTAGAGCTGCCTGATGGAAAAAGTATAAATCCTCATAGAAAGCCACCTAAGAGCAGTCTAACCCATCTCAAAAATGATGACTCTTATGTGTTAAATCACAGAGTGTTCTAGATTGTATGTTATAGCAATTAACATTAATTATTTAGTCTAAAACAAGATGTAAGCATGAAGGTAAACTACAACTCAGTGTGCAGCATAATTGCAAAACATTGCTGCTCTGATGACAAATTAGAACTGCCTTTTGATAAGAAATTTACTAAGAAAAGAAATATATGAAAATTAAGACAAGCTGATGACTAAACATAAGCTATATGATACACAGTTTCTAAAATGGCTTTCATTCATCCCTTCCTCCTGGTACCAATTCCCTTCCAAAAACTTCTTCCATTGGACTGGTCTGGTCCCAGTGACTCACATTTAACAAATAGAATAAGGCAAAAGTATAGGATCTAGACAGTAATCACTTCTAAGATTAAGTTATAAAACACTGTGACTTAATCTTACTTACTGATGCTCTCCACTGTATTTCTTTCTCACTTGTCCATGCTAATGAAGCAAGTTGCCATGTTTCAAGTTGCCCTGTGTAGCAAGAAACACAGGGCATACTCCAGTGAGGGACTGACTTCCTCAATCCAACAGCCCAAGAGAAATCAGCTCCTGCTAGTAATCATGAGTTTGGAAGTGGATCAACCTCAAGTAGGGTCCTCATAACTGGGGCACATACCAACACTTTGTTTATAATCTCATGAGACCGTGGGCTATAATACACAGCTAAGTTGCACCTGGATCCCTGACCATAGCCACAGTGAGATAACAAATGCTTACTGCTTTAAGCTATTAGGCATTGGGATAATACGTTGTATAACAATAGACAACTAATTTAGGTTGATGTTAGAAAAATAACATCAGTGCTATACATGAGATTAAGAGTGTGAACTATGGAGCCCAATTTCCACCTCGGATAAGCCATTTAAACGCACTATACCTCAGTTTCTGTAAAATGAGTATAATAATAATAATAATACTTGCCTCATAAGGTATCTAGAAAAATGAACTACGTTAATATTTGTAACTGACTTAGTGATATGCCTGTGGTGTAGTATTACAATGTTTTTAAGAAACAGTAATTACATATATATGTGATCCTCTCCCACCACTGTCCCAGATGATTTATTTCTATTAATACTCAGGACAACTGTATGAAGTATTATTTATTATTTTCCCTATATCACAGGGTTTTCTACATCACACATAAATTTGTAATAATATGTGGAATACAGATTCAGATCCAGGTATTTTTTTTATGAATTTTATTAATGATAATATAATTGTTTTTTTTCCTTTTTCTTTTATTTTTCATATGTGCATACAAGGCTTGGTTCATTTCTCCCCCCTGCCCCCACCCCCTCCCTTACCACCCACTCCGCCCCCTTCCTCTCCCTGCCCCCTCAATACCCAGCAGAAACTATTTTGCCCTTATTTCTAATTTTGTTGTAGAGAGAGTATAAGCAATAACAGGAAGGGACAAGGGTTTTTGCTGGTTGAGATAAGGATAGCTATACAGGGCATTGAATCACATTGATTTCCTGTGCGTGGGTGTTACCTTCTAGGTTAATTCTTTTTGATCTCACCTTTTCTCTAGTACCTGTTCCCCTTTTCCTATTGGCCTCAGTTGTTTTTAAGGTATCTGCTTTAGTTTCTCTGCGTTGAGGGCAACAAATGCTAGCTAATTTTTTAGGTGTCTTACCTATCCTCACCCCTCCCTTGTGTGCTCTCGCTTTTGTCATGTGCTCATAGTCCAATCCCCTTGCTGTGTTTACCCTTGATCTAATGTCCACATATGAGGGAGAACATACGATTTTTGGTCTTTTGGGCCAGGCTAACCGCACTCAGAATGATGTTCTCCAAGTCCATCCATTTACCAGCGAATGATAACATTTCGTTCTTCTTCGTGGCTGCATAGAATTCCATTGTGTATAGATACCACATTTTCTTCATGCTCTCAACAACCGTTATATTCTGCCTCCTTTAACTTACCTTACTCATAATCCTTGAGCAGCCAAAGTCAGGGATAATGGATAATGTTCCACCCATAAGAACATCAATGGTTATGTTCATTAGAGAGTATCTCAATGGAAAAACACACCTGTCTACTTCAGTCCACCAAAGTGAACTGTTTGTGAGAACAATGAACTTGCTAGTACTTGATTTATAAAAATAGAAACTGTTTGCCACTCTTTAAGTACCTGAATACCTGATATATGTTAGATGCTCTATAAGTATTTATTGAAGAGGGAAAAAGTCCAATCAAATAAAAGGGAATGTAGATATTTATCCTCTTTTCATTTCAAAAAGAAATACCATCATCAATCACCCTCATTGCTAAAGTTTTTTGACAGGCTTTACCCATGTTAGAGAAATTTATTACAAAAAGAAATTCAGCTAAGCTTAGGGACACAAAAATTGTTATATAGAAAATATGTATTTCAAATATCAAATACAACATCTAATCCTATTACAGTGGATATGGAAAGGTTTTCACTGGCAGGCACAATATTAGTAGAAATTGGTAATACACATTTTCTATCCTGAACAGTGCAGTGGCCTAGGAAGTGCCTAAATAACCTCAAAGCACACATCTAACGCAATCACCATATATCAAAACCTGTGTAAAGGTTCACATGCCTGTGACAATTTATATCTATAACAAAAAAACTATTTTCAATTATAAGAATAAAGAGTCTTTCAGCTTAAAGATATATATCATGATGGGCTACTTAAGATTGGCAGATTTATTTCAAGATCATTTTATTGAATTTATACTTTTTGGGAAGAGATTGTATATGGTGAATATATATTCATTACAAATCCTAACTGTTAAGTATTGTTACAAATGAAGGCCTTAGAAAACTTGTCTGCAACAGCCTAACCCAGAAGATGACATGCTTCATACTCTGTTGGGTAAACCACATCAATAAGCCATAGGAATCCTCAATGCCAGAAGAGTGTGCAATGTACTCAAGGGATTTTTTTTCAAGCTGATACCAAAAATCTAAAAACTAGCTTGACTCAAATCCCAATCTTATCAGGTTCAAGATGGTCTCAACTTTTCATTTCATCAGTGCATAATTAATGTACACCTTCTATATACCAGACACTGTTCTAGTACTAAAACAAACCTCTCTGACCTCACTGGGTTACATTTAGAAGATACTAAAAATAAATATTATAAATAAGTCATGCAATATAAGATGATTAACAACTAAGGAGAAAAAACAAACTAAAAGCAGGGAGGAGGAACATGAAGAATCAGTAGGAGATTTAATTTTAGAATTTGACAGGTGACCAGTGAAGGCTCACCAAAATGGAAATGGAATGTCTGTGTAAAGACTTTCAGCAGGGAAAATATTCAGGCAAAAGAAACAAGGGCAAAGGTCCTGAGGCAAAAGGGTGTCTGGAGGGTCAGAAGTTTAGCAAAGAAGGTACAGAGTGAACAAGAGGAAAGCCACAGAAGATAAGGCCAAAGACACAATGCAGAGACAGGTCAGGAAGACTTTATTAGTTAAACAGAGATAAGAACCAATGAGGGTCTTTGAAGGTTTTAGGCTGAGGAAAGATAAACTCTAATCTGTATTTTAATTGGATCTCTTCAACTGTTATGCTGAAAAAAGACTAAATAGGAGAAGAAGCAAAAAGAAAAAAAAATGAATATGCTATTGAACAATCCAAGACAGAGCCAATGATAGCTGGAACCTGGATAAGAACCCTGAGAAAAGGTAAAATACTGGATTTTACCTTTGAAAGCAAGTCAATTTATATTTGAAGGCAGGTCAATAGGATTTGCAGGTTGGTTAGATATGGGATGTAGGAAATAGAAATGACTCCAAGATATCTGGCCTGAGTGTTGACATTGTCACAGAAGGAAAGATAGGAAAAAGAACTGATTACCAGGGAGATCACAAGATCAGATCTGGATGTATCATTTTGAGCTGTCTAATCAGGCATATATGATAAAATTGGGGGTGCATACAAATGTATTTTTTCTCTTTTTAAGCACTTTAGAATATTGTATTTTCCTATCCATTTGATTTGTTTTGACCAAATCAAAAGGGCATAGAAGCAACCTGTGATACTTGTCATCAGAAGATTTAAGAGCCAGAGTGAAACCAGTCCCGTTCCCTTTCCATGCCAAGGTGATAAGAAAACTGGAGTCACTGGCCAATATATTTTGCACATGGGGGAATGAGGACTTAATATTTATCATGTGAAACCTCTGGGGTTTGAGGGCTTTTGCTGCAGTACACCTATGTTATCTACCGCCTCCAAATGGAGAAGTCATGGAAGCAGTTGGGTATATTATTCTAAAGTAAGAAAAGGATAAATTTGGGGGAATTCTTAACACATTAACGTTTAAATAATGAGAATGGATGAAATTAACAAGAGAGCAAAATGTGTTAAGAGAATTCTTAACACATTAACGTTTAAATAATGAGAATGGATGAAATTAACAAGAGAGCAAAATTAACAAGAGTTTAAATAATGAGAATGGATGAAATTAACGAGAGCAAAATTAACAAGGTTCTGGAGACCTCCATATTGTTGAGAAGTTTGAGAGATGAGGAAATTCACAGGGATTGAGATAAACTAACCAGAAAAGGAGGAAATGATATTAACTGAAGTACCCGAAAGCCAAATGAAACAAATGAATTAAATGCTTATGACAGGTCCAAACACTGCTAATTGAAAATTCTATTTCATGTGCATCTTTACTAAACACATGGTTATGCATGACACTTGATCATTCTTATACTTTGTCCTTGGAATCAGCCAAAGGGAATCGATGGCTGAAAATAGTCTTTCTGTGCTGGGTAACATATTCTGATGCTGTTGAATTTGATGTCTTTATGAAGGGAGCTAAGTATATTTTTGTTTTTAACAGCCTTTGATAGGCTATATTAAGTTTTTTATTCTTATTTTATTTTGCAATTTAGAATTACTAGCTTCCAATCTGGGATGGTGGCACATGCTTGTAATTTGAGGTACTTGAGAGGCAAAGATCAAGAGAATCATGGTTCAAGGCCAGTCTAGTCAAAACGTTAGCAAGACCTTATCTCAACAAACAAGCTGACAATGGTAGTGTGTGTCTGTAGAACCAGATATGTGAGAGCACAGACATGTAGGAGGCCAGCTCCTAGCAAAAGCAAAATCCTACCAGAAAATTAACTAAAACAAAAGGGTTTGGATGTGGCTCATGATAGAACACTTGCCTAGTAAGCAGGAGGCCCTTAGTTCAAATCTCAGTACCACACACAAATTCCAACTTCACAAGTCACCCTGAAATCAGAGAATACTCATTTCTTTGTGAAATCTGTGCTCCATTATTCTCACCTTCTCATGCATTCTGTCATCTTCACATTTCAAGAATTATAGCAAAAGTCTGTTTCTCAAGCAAGAATTATTCACTTAGTACTAGATGTCAACTTTGAACATCTCATTTTAATCTTGATCATTTTATTGTTTATTAACTTATTCATTTATAATAGACATCAGAATTTCATAGTGACCTTAAGTCTTATTCAACTGCAGGAAGCAGAGAAAGGAATAAAGCAATAGTATATTTCTGCTTTTTAGTATGAAAATTCTAATGTTATGTGAACATCAAGCACAATTAGCAAATACTCACAAAGAAAAAAAATCCTAGAATACCTTTCTCCTTGTTTCCCCAAAAGTATTCATGTACTCATGTTCTGCACCATAGAAAAATATTGGCCCCATGATTAGGAATGCTCAATTAGTTAGTATAAGAAACAGAGAATCACATTTAACATCCATTCTCCAATTTCCCACATTACATTAAGTAGTCTGATATGTCTATTGTGGACAATTTGCTCTTCTATGTAACTGTTTTCCTCCCTTTGAGTACAAAGAATATATATCCTATTAAATAGTAGTTGAGGCTTTCAATGTTACAACATTCATTCTTACAAATATACACATAGTAAATATCTTTTAGGTTAGAGAAGGCTTGCTAAATTGACATTTATAGGACTAGCTAAACTAAATTCCTTTTTTTCCCTTTTATTAAGACTTTAGCTTACTTTGGAGATATTCTTGCAGACTTCCATGTCTCATCAACTCTGTAATAATATAAATTGGATCTTCTAAAGTGCAAACAGCATAAAGCTGGATGAGCTTTGGATGTCTTAGGCTCTTCATTATCTGTGCCTCCCTCAGGAAGTCATTTGGATCCATTGAACCTGAAACAAGAAGAGGAGGAAATCACTTTATGTTATTGACGCATTCCTATCCTCACAACAGCCTGGTGGGAATCACCAAGATTGCCTCCTGCTTCTCAGTAATGTAAGCATCAGTGCCACAAATCTTCTGAGTTATCAAAGAATAGATCAGTTCAGCCAGAGCAACTTAATTACCAGATATGTTGTTGTATCAGGGGTGTGCAGCTTATGTGTTATGATCTGTAGGTGAAGAGTGGTTGATTTGAGTCCATATGAAAAATGAAGAGAAAAGGACAGACTGACAGCCTAATTGATAAAACAAGGTAGGCATCTTGAGAAAACAAACACAAAGAGAACAGATTCTGTTAGCATGAACACAGGAGGGTATTGAGTGTTTAATTACTTCATCCAGAGCTTTTTGTTTTAGAATCCAAGAAAGACTGATAGCTGCCCTGTCCCTGGTACCCACTGTGGGAACAGCTGGAGAAACGACAACAACAAGAAAAACCTAAAACAATGACACTGTGCCATATTTATGTCCTTAATTCTGTAGGAACATAGGGAATAGGTCAAGTAGAAAACATTCAAGGGACATACCCAAAAGTTAGGGGGGGTTTCACTTGTTTTATATGTTTAAGGTGAGTTAATAATTCAACATTTTCTCCTGTATTATCTGCTCTGCCATCAGAGTCTTAAAAACTTAACTAAATGATAAAGGAGGTGATACAAGAGTTTATTTCGAAGACTTATCTATAATTAAATCTTTATTATTATTATTATTCATTTATTCACATGTGCATACATTGTTTGGGTCATTTCTCCCCACTACTCCCTAACCCACCCTCTCCCTCTTTCCCCCCCTCAGTTCCAGGCAGGTCTTGTTCTGCCTTTATCACTAATTTTGTTGAAGAAAAGAGACAAGCATAATAAGGAAGACAGGTGTTTTTGCTAGTTGAGTTGAGGATAGCTATACAGAGAGATTCCTAACATTGCTTTCGTGTGCATGTGTTATGACCCATGTTGATTCATCTCTAACTGATCTTTACACTGGTTACTGATCCCCTTCTCATGATAACCTCTGTCGCTTTAAGGTTTCTGTATTAGTTCCTCTGAAGTGGGGACATCAAACGCTTTCATGTTTTGGGTTTTCTGCATATTTCTATACCATCTATATGTGCTCTCCCTTGTCATATGTAAATCGTATTTAAATGTTTCAACTTACTCACAATGCAATGTGCCACGTAGTTAACATGAAATAAAATTAAAAGGAAGAAAGATAGCCAGAGTTTACACTTCATCAGTAATCTTAAAATCTTTTATTTCTTTCAGGATATGATGTTTCAGAAGCACGACTGTAACCGAAGAAACACTGTCATTTTGCATGTTTAGTATTCGGTAGGGATAGTGCAAATGTCATCTCTACAATGATCAGAGACCTTTCCATTCATCATCCTTTCCATGCCAAAGATGTCACAACTGGATACATTTTGACAGTGTAAGATTATGACTCCTCTTAACATGAAGTTAAGCAGAGTTACAAATGATCTATAGATTATGTCATATAAAGCACTGAAGTAGTCTACCCTTTGAGAGTCTAGAAGTTCAGCATCCAGATCCAATCAAGCTCTGCATTCTGACAAAATCTTAGCTTTGCTGCTAGCGACCTGTGTGATATTAAGTAAGTTAAACTTCTCTGAAGTTCAATTTCTTCATGTATAATGTATAGCTAAGTCTTACTAACACCACAAAATCATTATTAGGATAACAGCAATGCCTGGCACATATTTATTCAATGATTGCTGAATATTATTTTTATTATTATTAGCTTGCATATTCAGGGAAAATCAAATAAGTAACTGTTAAGTATTTTTTAATTGACTAAGGAAGAGGAGAGGGACAAGTCTTAAAGAGAAAAATATACTCTATTCTTTTTCCATCATATTTTTCTGAGTTCCCTCAATTCCATCTTTAACATTGGTTTACTTTACATAATCTGATAGGATTAAAATTTGGAATCAAAGTAGAAAAATGTAGCTGGGAATAAAACAGACACCTAAACCATAATATTTTGTTCTTGATTGTATAGATAGGTGTTATAACTGGTTGTATAAGTCGCCTATGGTCAAATATGAATACATATGACACTACCTTCAAAGAAAAAAAAAAGAATCTGACTCATGAAGTGCCCAGTAATAGCAGCAATTATAACTGTCATTCAGACAATTTATGCAGGACACTTACACCCTTCCCACAACAGACTATCTGTAGGTGCTGAAATCACAGTATGTTAGGTGCCTTTGTGGGTGAGGCTGTTCAGAGCACTGCCTCATGGCCATGCTGGTTGGAGCTGACCAGCTACAGAGCAAGGGAGACCCAATCTCAACTCAGTTAGTAATGCAACATTAAATATTAATTTTTTCCTGTCAAAGATACTATGGGAGTTGATTTTGGGCGCATCTTTATTGCATGGTAGTCTGTTAGGCAATAAATAGCTGCTAAGATTGATGAATGGGCCCAGTGAAGTGAAGACACTTAACCAATCACCAAAACTGTTAGCTGCTATTACACTGTAAATCAATAATAATCATTCTTGTTGGAAAGTATTGTGGCTTTTTTTTAGAATAATAAATAGGATTTTGTTGTCCTCTTTTGACCTCCAAAAGGCCTTCCTTAGACAGCAGTGTCAGGAAGGATAGCTCTCTGCTTCTTTTTGAAAAAGAATGATTCAGTTGAACAATAAAGTTTGCTCTCAATTGTCAACAGGAGTAGGATTTAAAAGCATATAAGCATGGTGATTGTGAAAATCTCAGGTGCTGGAATAAGATTGTCTTCACCTGGAATACTCTGGTGGCATGTGGCCACATAAAAGTGCCTCTCTGGTGCTTCACCCAGCAGATGAGAATGCTGGAAATGAACACTTGCACTGGGAATTCTGCACTTCTGTGGATGCATCTGTCAGCAGCCCTTGGAAACTAATGTTTATTAAGAACTCACTGCATTTACTTTATGCATGTTGAGTCAAGTTGTCCTCATAAAACTCTACGAACTATTACAATCCCCACTTCCAGAGGAGAATTCACCTAGGTTAATCAATTATCCAAGAGAGAACAGAGCCAAGTTAGAACTTAGGTTTATCTTAACCCAAACTTTACGCTCCTAATTGTGACACCAAAGCCCAACATTTTCAGTTCATGGAAACCTTAGTATCTCAGTAGTTTTTCATAACACCCCATGCTAAAACAAATACTTAATAGTGCTTTTTATTACTTGGTGAGATGCAAACAACTACAAAGTATTTATTTAGGAGCTTTACAGCTATTTGAAAAAGTAATATGGGTAAATTAAAAGGGAAAACTAATTTACATTTCATTCTTAATCACAATTACTTAATACAAGGGTAAAAGCACTTTGTGGCACTACACAATTCTCAAGTTTTGGGATCAGTAGTATTACCCTTATTTGCTGGTCCATGTGGGTTTTTGTGTGGCTCTTGCATGTTATCACAGCAACTATCAAAAACCCAGCTTCCCAAAAACATGATGTCAGTCAAAGAAATACAACATTGTTGAAATCAGAAAGTGCAAAGTACTCAAAGATAACAATTTGTGCCAAATTCAATATATATTTATCTCTAACTTTTTAAATACCCCAGAGCTCCTCTGTGAATTCACTGTGGTGCCCAAATGTGCCTTGGGTCACAGTTTGGGAACAAAGGTCCTACATATTCTGCTAGCCAGAGAATACCAAGTGCTCAAGTTCTGCCACCAGGAGGCTTTCCAAATTTCTAAGAATTCTTGGAAATTTTTTGCTAAGCAAACAATGGAAGTCCCTCAAGAAACTGTAGTCTAGCCTGAGGTTATTATTCTTATGCATTCTTATGGATGTTATCAGAAGTAGATATATGGCTACCACAGTAATGTTGCACTTATACAGATTGTCACTTCCATGGGTCTGTCATTTACTTACTATAATAATAATTAATAATAATAATAATATTTTATTGGTCACTTACTATAAACTAAACACTATGCAAAGCATTTCTACTAACTTAATCATAATAACTCTGCTAAGTTGGCCTTATTATTGCCATTTTACAAACAATAAAATGATCATAGAGTAGTTCAGAATTTGGCTCAAAATTATATGAATTCCAAGTCTTAGGAAAGTTGCTTAATTGCTCTAAATTCTTTTATCCCATCACCAAAATAAAGGGAAGAATGCCTGACTGGCTAAATTTTAGTATACTTTCACTTAGGGAAAATAAAAATGGATAAAAGAATTTTATTTAGATTTTCAAATATGAGGTCTTTTGATGGACCATTTTACCTTTCATCATATACAGTGAGTGTTTAAAAGGATAGTTATTCCCTGAATAGCACCAATGTTCTATCTGATTTTTTAAAGCATTTTATTCAGTTTTTTTTTTAATCTTAGGGTAGGAACAAAAGGGAGGAAGGACACTGGAAGACTGAATCCTAACGTTAAAGAAGAAATGCATTGCTGGACTCCTGAGTTACGGATTGGTTAAACTGAGCTGATTCAAGGAGTTGGCTTTATATCTTAAAGCCTGTCTGTGGGTTTTGGTCACCATGGACAGAGGGAAGGATGGCAACATCTGCTTGCTGCCAGCACTGGCTGTCCCATAAGCTCTTGCGCATTTACAGTGGCAAACTGTGCTCATAAAAATCGATGCATACCAATACCTTTGATAGTCTCGTACCTGGTTTTAATGTTTTTACGGCTACTGGTGTGGTGTTGTTCCACAGGCCTTCCCAGACTTCGCCAAACTGACCAGATCCCAATCGCTTCAGAAGCTGTATTGAGTTGCGGTCTATTTCCCACTGATCCACAGTTTTATATGATAAATCAAAAGGAGTTGGGACCTGTATCTGTTTTGCAAAATAATGAGAATACTTATAAGAAATTTTTTAAAACGTAGATAAAACTTTTTGTTGAAAATAATTATCTAGGTACATTTTAGGAAAATGATGCTTTTAAAAGCAAAAGACTATAAATTATATTCAAATTACTTTAAAATGGAAAACAAAGTGTTGGAGAATATGCACTGTTAACTCTTTAAGTTGATCCTGTCCCAGATCCTACACCAATGTCCATCTATTCCATCAGCATCCAAGTCTCACACAAGTCTGAAATGACTTCTCTCTTCCACTTTGCCAGTTAAACCTTCCCATTATCAAGACCTAACTGGAATGCCACTTCATTCACAAGTCCTTCTCACACTCTTTGGTTATAATACTTTTATACATATCACATATTTTTGAAAAACAAAATTATATTCTTTAAAAATCATTTTTCTTCATTTTTTATGTTCACTCACTAATTTACTTTTTTAATTAACAAAAATATTTTGAACATCAACTGGGTTCCATTCAGTAAACAAAACAGCCAAAGCCTTTCCTGACTGATGCAACTGCTATAATGACACAAAAGCAACCAAAGACAGCAAATAAATGAGCACGTCCCTTTCAATAAAACTTGTACAAGTGAGCGTGCGACAGTAGTGGCCCATGGCTCATAGTTTTCCTATTCCTGATATAAGTAATCAAATTATTTTTTTCTGAATGTTATCACATGACAAATACTCAACTATCTGAAAAGAAAAAAGTTAATTTCAAAGATAAATGAACATAGCTTGAGAGCATTTCACCTTTAAGCATGGTTTTCCCAGCTTGACACACAGGCCATCACATGTTTTACTGTAGTAGATCACGAATTCGTTCAATGTTGAAAAAGTTTTTCTCCGAGTAAGGAAAAAGCCCCCTTCATCCAGTCTTCTGATTCTGTAGTGTTTCACAACTCCTTCATGTAAAACTGGAATCCAAAACAAGTCTTCTTAAATTTATTGGTCAAGCCAAGCACATTTATTTATGTCATGGTGATTTTTCAATATATGGAATAAATTTTTCACACAATATAATGTATTTTTCAAATTAAAACTAAAAGAAATTTACAAAAGATACATACACTAAAAAGAAAAAGAATTGGAAGATCGTACTGACGGTTATCTAAGATAAAAATAAAGGACTGATACTGTTACTAAAATCATTCCATGCTCGGAAGTATAGTATACTTCGTTAAAAACAAGCCATAAAATTGACTTTGGAATTCCAGCAATGTAAAGAAGAAACCCTTATCAGTTTCAAAAATCCCAGTGTCTATGAGATAAAATCACAAAGTATTTAGAAATAGTTCAACTCTTCCTGGTAATTTTCCCATGGAATTCCATAACGTGCAGCCTGTGTTATCTACAATATTATAAGGAATTCCACAAGGCTGTTCATTATACTGTCCCTCAATGCAGGCTCATAACAGAATGTCCTAGCATTGTTCAAAAAAAGCAATTCCATAGGCCTTCAAATGATGTGGTTCACATGTGTAACTTTCCCACATTATTGCTTAATCCAAGGATAAATCTTATAGTACCCATAGGAATAAATAAACTGCATAGTTTTTTGGTAGCCTAACTTATAGTGACTGTTTTGTCACTGTTGCCTGCCACTGACCATTGTCTCTTTTTCCATTAATAGCATTCCATTTTCCTAAGAGAATCCTTGCTCTTCTAAAAGCATGTGACACAGAGGGACCTCATACCCACCCTGAGCTGAGGAAGGAAGGCCCACAGAGCAATGATAGGTAAGGACCCTCAATTCCAAGGCTCATGTTAGGAAGCCCCAGAAAGATAAAAAGAGTTTTGTTCTTGCGATTGTTTTGCTTTTTTGTTTTTATTTTTACTGATGGGAGTTTGGAGCTATTTGGTAGAATCCTTGTTCCCAGCAGGAAGCAAGCTCACCTGAGAAGAAAGTACAGTGAAAAGTAATCTTGTTTTCGAAAGCAAAACTTAGTCCCTGGCTTCTTGGCTTCAAGGACTGGTTACTTTTTGCTTAAATGGTTTAAATCAGGTTGTCTACCCTTGCATACACTACACTGAGTAATGGCATTCATATCTACCCTTTCACTTAGCAAATTATTGATAAGTATTGGGTGGCAATGATCACAAATATAGCTATTCTGAGTTCCTTCTAAATATAGAAGCTTATGCTTCAATAAGCAGTCAGGATAGAGCAATGTTCTCACAAAAAGAAAGAAAACCGAATAGAAGATATTTCAAACCCAGCACAGAAGTGTACCAAAAGCATGCCAATGGCTAGGGCAAGATTTTCTGTACAAAACAATTGACATATACCAACTTGACTGCAGTGAAAAAAAGAAGATAATATCAAGTGTTGGCAAGGAAGTGGAATAATGTCTCATACACAGCTTATTAAAGTGTAATCTTTACAACTGCTTGGTAAATGTTTTTATCTTCTAAAACTGAACATAGTCATACCTATAATGTAGTAATTCCACCCCTAAATACAGCAACAATAATGCTATATTCACCCAAGCACATGTACAAGGATGGTCTCATAGCAGTATTTTTAATTGTTATAAACTGTTTTACTTTTAAGTATTTTTTATTATATGGTACAGGGGGTTTCATTGTGACAATTCCATATACTCATGTATTATACCCTGATTTGGTTCATCCCCTCCATTATTCTCCCTCCTACTCCATACCTCTTCTTAAAGTGACTTCAACAGGATTCAGTGCTCTATGTTCATGCCTGTATAAAGTCACCCTCCTTTACCCTCCTCATTTAATCTCCCCTTCCCACTAGTGCCCTACCCTTAGCATGACCTGTTTTACCTTCCTGTTCTTCATTGTTTAAGTGTCTTTTGTTCAGTGGGAATTTTGCCTTGGTATTTTACCCTTAAATACATTGTGCTTAAATCAATCTAATGTCCTCGTCTGCTCTCCCCCTCCTTTCCCCCTTACCCTATATTGTTCAGCAGTTTTCAGTGTGTTTCATCATGTATTATTCCTACACAGATGTGATGTATTTCCTTATTATTCACTATCTATCATTCTTTTCTTTTTTTCCTTCTCCTTAGTCTACGCTAATAGTCCCATTTTTGGAAATGGGGGACTATATATACAAGATAATGCTTGTATTTGTATTGAATCTATCTTCCCCATATGAGAGAAAATATCTGACCTCTGTCTTTATGAAACTAGCTAAGTTCAATTAAGAAGACGTTCTCCAGTTCCATCCATTTACCTGCGAATGACAAAAATTTCATTCTTCTTCATGGTTGAATAAAATTACATATATATATGCCACACATGTATATACTTTATTTATATATATATATAAATATATATATATACATATATACTTTATATATGTGTGTATATATATATATTTATATATATATTTATTTATATATTTATATATATAAATAAATATATATTTATTTATATATATATATACATATATACATATATATATATATATATATCCTATATTATGAATAATGCGGCAATAAGCATGAATGTGCAAGTGTCTTTATTGTATCCTGACTTACATTCCTTTGGGTTTATCCCTAGAAGTGGTATTGCTGGATCAGATGGTAGTTCTATTTTTAGTTTGTTGAGGTGACTTCATACTGTTTTCCATAGTTGTACTAATTTTACATTCTTACCAAAGTGTATAAGGATTCCTTTTTCTTCACATCCTCACCAACATTTACTGTTATTTGTGTTTTTGATAATAGCCATTCTAACAGGAATTATGTGAATCATTACATGGTTTTGATTTGCATTTCCTTTATGGTCAGGGATGTTGGCCATTTCTCTTTTTTTGTTGTTTTGTTTTTGTTTTTTTGCCATTTGGACTTCTTCCTTTGAAAAAAGCTCTGTTCAGCTCATTTGCTCATTTCTTCATTTAGGTCATTGATTTTTTTCTTGGAGTTTAGTTTTGTGAGCTCCCTATAAATTTTGGTTATTAATCCCTTGTCAGATGTATAGCCGGCAAAGATTTTCTCCCATTCTGTGGGCTGCCTCTTCAGCCTGGTGACCATTTCCTTTGCTAGGAAGAAGCTTTTTAGTTTCATGTAGCTTCATTTGTCAATCCTTTCTCTCAGTTGCTGAGACATTTGAGTTCCATCTAAGAAGTCATTCCCTGCTCTTTCCTGCACTAAGCTTCAAAGTTTCAAGTCTTATATTAAGGTCCTTAATCTACTTTGAGTTGATACTTGTAGAGGGTAAAAAACATGAATCTAGTTTCAGACTTCTACATGAAAACATCTAGTTTTTCCAGCAACATTTGTTGAAGAGACTGTCTTTTCTTCATTGTATGTTTTGGGTGCCTTTGTCAAAAATCAGATGGCTGTAGCTGAGTGTATTTATGTCTGGGTCTTCTATTCTGTTCCATTAGTCTTTGTGTCTGTTTTTATGCCAGTACCATGCTGTTTTTACTGCTATGGTTCTGTAGGATAGTTTGATATCAGGTATTGTGATACCTCTAGCTTTACTCTTTCTGCTTGTATTTCCTTGACTATTCATGGTCTTTTATGCTTCCATATGAACTTTAGGGTTGATTTTTCATTTTCTGAAAGGTATGTCATTGTAATTTTTGTAAGGATTCCACTGAACATATAGATTGCTTGTGGGCTGGCAGAATGACTCGAGTGGTAGAGCACCTGCCTAGCAAGATGAGTCCCTGAGTTCAAATCCCAGTACTGCCAAAAGAAAAAAACCCAGAAAAGATAGATTGCTTTTGGTAGTATAGCCATTTTCACAATATTAATTTTACTAATCCATGAACACAGGAGATCTTTTCATCTTCTAATGTCCTCTTCAATATCTAGTTTTGATAGTTTATCATTTTCATTGTAGAAGTATTTCGCTTCCTTTGTTAAGTTTATTCCTAGATATTTTTTGAGACTACTACAAATGATATTGTTTTCCTAAATTCTTTCTCAGTCTGTTCATCACTGGTATATAGAAAAGCTACTGGTTTTTGTAAATTGATTTTGTATCCTGTTACTTTGCCGAAGGTCTTTATGATGTCTAAGGTTTTTTTGGTGGAGTTTTCTAGGTCTTTTATGTTGATCATGTCATCTGCAAATAGGGATAATTTAACTTCATCCTTTCCTATTTGAATTCCTTTTATTTCTTCTTGTTGTTCTGGGTATGAATTCCAGAACTGTGTTGAATAAGAGTGGAGAGAGTAGCAGCCTTGTCCTGACTTTAGAGGAAATGGTTTCACTTTATCCCCATTTAGTATGATGTTGATAGGCTTGTCAAATACAGCCTTTGTTATGTTGAGTTACTTTCCTTTTATTCCTAGCTTCTTAGGAGATTTTATCAAGAAAGGATGTTGAATTTTATCAAAGACCTTTTCTGCATCTATTGAAATGATCGTGTGATTTTTGTCCATGCTTCTCTTTGTATGCTGTATTACATTTATTGATTTGCATATTTTGAATCATCCTGCATCTTTGGAATGAAACCGACTTGATCATGGTGTATTAATTTTTTTGATATGTTGTTCAATTTGATTTATCATGGCAGTATTTTTAAGATTCTATATCTGGAAACTATCCAAATGTCCATCAATTAATAAATAATAGAATTAACTAATAAACCACTGCATATTTGTCCAGTGAAATACAAGAACAGATTAATAATTAAATATACAACAGCTACACATAACAACATGAGTGAATCTCACAAACGTAAAAACATGAATCCAGTATTAAAAAGCTTAAAAATAAGCAAAACCATTGTCATGGATTAGATAGTGAGAGGGGTATCAGTAATATTCTATTTTATGACTGAGTGTTGGCTACATCAATGTTTTCGCTCTGTGAAATATTGATCAAACTAAACTTTTGTGAATTGTCCATATTTATTATGTGTGTCATACATCAATTAAAACAATACTTTAAAAAGATGGTTATCTATTCCTGTTTATGTACAAGTCCCCAAACTGTTATGTCATAATGCATACTGAAATATTTAAGTCTGGAAAGTTAAATACTACCTAATTTCTTATTGGATATGAAAATTCTCAGTAAAATACTCACAGAACTATGATGACCACTATTTTACATTATCTTGTTGTATCTTCAACAGTCATATAAGGTAGATAATATTAGGCCCATATAAAAGCAAGGAGGTAGCACAACCAGGATTTAAACTTGGGTCCTCATTACTCTAAGATTCTCTATAACCAGTAGATGTTAGACAGTAGTTCAAGTTGTTTAAGACACCTCCAGTTCATCACAATAAAATTATGTAACATGAAAAAACTTTTACCATCAGCTCTTTTTATTAAAATACACAGAGGTCAAGAGTACATTTACCTCTTCCAAAAAGAATATTAATTTCTCAAATTAAAATTCTTTAGGTTTTTGGAACACATCCCTGAACTCTGACTTGTTAAGTTGTCAATTTCACTGAGACTCATGAGGTATGATTAATTGCCCTGTGTCATCATTATCAAATAGAAGGCTTTTATTAAGATATAGATCTTAACTTGTAATCGCTTCTTGTGTATGAATTAAAAGCCTAACAAAAAAATCAAAGAACTGTAAGCAATATCATGTCAGTCCCAATTCACTTATCTACAATTTGGTAAAAGTATTAGAAGCAGAAGCATAGCAAAATACAAAGTATACCTGAAATTTCTATAAATTATTGGGCTGAAAATTCAAGCCTTGCTATTTATCAAAAGCAATAGTACATAAATTACAGCTGAAATTTCTACCAAGCCAATTGGTCTGTAATTGGAAATGATGAAAAACAATTTTAATTTTAATTCCCCTTTTTCTAAACATGATGGGCCATCTTTTTGGTTCCAAATTGAAATGAACTATAATAAACACAGATTTATGGATTTCTTTTTAATGGATCACAAAAGATTTAATGGTTTCCAAGCTAGAAATTAAAGTTAATAGATTACTAAAGAGTTAAAGTACTCCTTATTGTTTTCTTAACAAGGGAAGCAAATCACAATGTTTAATATGTCTTTGGCAAGAAAGCCTAAAATGATGTTTGCAAGATATTTGTAGATACAAATTTAAGCTCTCAACTACAAGAAACAATATTTGTCAGGGTGTCTAGAGTTTTCAGCCCAGTAGGAGTAATTTCATTTAATAGTAAAAGCAATAATCTGAGAGATAAGAGACCCAAGTTACACTTTAGTATACACCAGAAACATGTTAATCCCATTGGGACTTACTTGATTTCTTCATCATTAAAATAAGAGTAGGCTTTAAAGAAACCTCCAAATTTCTAAATTTTTCCAACTTTTTTTTTTATTTGTATGTGCATACAAGGCTTGGTTCATTTCTCCCCCCTGCCCCCATCCCCTCCCTTACCACCCACTCCGCCCCCTCCCTCTCCCCCCCAATACCCAGCAGAAACTATTTTGCCCTTATTTCTAATTTTGTTGTAGAGAGAGTATAAGCAATAACAGGAAGGGACAAGGGTTTTTGCTGGTTGAGATAAGGATAGCTATACAGGGCATTGACTCACATTGATTTCCTGTCCGTGGGTGTTACCTTCTAGGTTAATTCTTTTTGATCTCACCTTTTCTCTAGTACCTGTTCCCCTTTTCCTATTGGCCTCAGTTGCTTTTAAGGTATCTGCTTTAGTTTCTCTGCGTTAAGGGCAACAAATGCTAGCTAGTTTTTAGGTGTCTTACCTATCCTCACCCCTTCCTTGTGTGCTCTCGCTTTTATCATGTGCTCATAGTCCAATCCCCTTGTTGTGTTTGCCCTTGATCTAAATTTTTCCAACTTTATGTTCAAACATTTCTGACTGCTTTTGCTTCCTTCCCCTGAATCCCAATCTCGCTCTCTTTTCAGTTTTCACAAAACTTAAGCAACCCTCATTATGAAATGTTTGAACCCTACTTAATTGCTTTTCCTATGAGTTGTCTAGCAGCTGGTCCATTCCTCCAGGTCTCAATTCAAATCCTTAAACTGCCTTCCTTACTCACTCAAGCTCTTCAGTTCTATTACATAACCCTGTTTAATTGTGGAGGTGTTTATCACAGCAGAAATATCTCCTTGACATCAAGGACTGTGTTTTGGTGATCCAATACCTAAGTCAGAGCTTGGCATTGAGTAACAACTGATGTAGCATCTGAGAAACGAATCGATGACACTAATATTTGCATCTGAAGTGACATATGTTTCTGAAATGCCTGATGCAAAATTTAAAAGGTAACTATACAAATACTTTTGAGACTTATATTTTTAAATAAAATAAGAATCTTATATTTAAAAGAGGGAAAACAACTTCAGGATATAAATGCTATGATCTTAATAGTTAAGATAATTTAAATGCTTAAACAGTGATTTAAGTAAATATTTAATTTAATTTTTGAAGAGCAGTGAGGATGTAGTTATTCCACCTCTGGCACCAGGTCATTTATATGTGATTCATTCAAGTTTCCAGCTGAACAGGACTGAATGACACTTATTATTTAAAAATTAAACTACAAAAAACGCTACATCAGGAAAATTCAATATATTATAGTCAGCTCGAAGGCATTTTTAATATTATTATACTCATGGGTAACCAAATACTGTATACATATATTTACATAGTTATATATAAGTACAGAGTCATGCATAGTTAAATATATTTATGTATACTATACATATATAATTATATTATAGTTGTATATAGTTATATAGAGAGTTTTATACATATACACAACTTTTACAAAGGCAATTTTAATTTGTTAGTAGTGGAGTCTATATACTTGCAAACTGTCATTCCAAATAAAGATGAATTCAGGGGTCTTAGAACTAGAGAGAAACAAATTTGCTATTCCTTTGTAATTTGTTGTGATCTTTATTATTGAACAAAATCTACTCCAGACTCTTCAGACTATAAGTTAATGGTAATGCTTGTGCCATTCTTACTGTAAATTGTTATGAATTCAGATTAGTTAAGCATTTTAGGGGTTCAACTACAAAAATATGTAAGGGTAACTACAAAGTATAATGGAATCATTATTAGCAAAGCTAATAACATCATGATTGAGTTGAGTGACTAGGGATCCTGAGTTTACATCTTTTCTCATTATGCTGTTTGACATGGAGGAAAATGTTTCACTGTCAACTGATTAATCTACCAAAACATGTCAAAAACTTAGGATCTAGTGCCAAGATGTAGGTAAGCGTAATGATGAAGACAATGAAGATTTGCAGAATATTGAAAGGATTCATCTATTTCTGCATTATAACTTCTATATGAACTGTAGCACAGATCATCTGAGTATTTGGTCACCTTCATACCCAAAGTAACTGATTCTGTGGTGATCCACGTGATCTAGATGGGGTCTGAGACTTCAGTACTATTTGTCAGACCCAAATGCATTTATATGAAGTTGATGACAGGTACAGAAGCTCAGTTTTAATCTAACAGTGAGGTATTTTTTCATACTGTCTCAAATGGTAGAAAAGGGGTTTTCTGACATTAAATAAAGGAGTGTTGTAAGATTTTATCATAAGGCACCTTGAAAAAAACCCTATCCCAACTCTATCATATTTCCAAAATATTATTCAGGACATATTAAATAATTATGAAAGCCAACACATTCCAAAATTATATTTTTGAAGGATAGAACCTCCAACATTGGAATACAGCATAAATATAGATTTAGAGGTTGTGTCTAAAGACACAAAGACACCTAGTCAGTTCAGTGAAAATGTTAGTATAATAAGTAGTTTGGTATTTTGTAGATAAACAAATGCTTAATTGAACAGATTATTTTTCATCAGCTCTTCTGGCATCATCTGGGCATAGCCTTATTCCTACTGACTGATAATAATCTGTTCCCATACTGAGTAAAACAATATTACTTCCCTGATTGAGCAAAGGATTGAAAGTCAAGAACTCTCCACCCTAATCTTATTCTACCAATGATTTGTTCTTTGACCTTAGGCAAGGAATTTCATTTGTGTTTTCTTATCTAGAAAATGAGAATAATGATCTTATCTATATACCCCACAGGGATAGTTTGGGTGTCATTGTTCACAAAGAATGATAGATATTTCTAATGTGCAATGTGTGAGTACTGTATTACAATATCAGTGTTATCAAATAGCATTGTCATCAAGAGAGACACTTCCAAAGTGACATTTTCCACTCTTTGCACAACGACTACATAACATAGTGGCTACTAAACATATTCAGTGAATAATTTGCTATTAACACTAGGTAAGAGAACTCATACACCTATAAACTCTTTATTTATTTGACTTGTCTTTAGAAGATTTGCTTGTACATTTCAAAACTAATGTGAAGACAGCCTTGATGATTCTCCCTACAACACCACTTTGGAATTCATGGGAAGTTAGTTCTACGCCAATAAGTAAATAAGATGTAATTGAGTTAAATGTTACATCTTCCATCAGAATTTAAGACGCACACTTCCTTTACACTGAGTTCTTGGTTATAGCAAACAGACTAAGATATGAGTATGAGTAGTTTTGAAAGGAGAAATATATATCTACCTTATGGTATGGTGGTACCATCATACCATTGGGCCTGGTATGATGGTACACAGCTACAATCCCAGCTACTTATGAGGCAGAAGTAATAGGATCACAGTCCAAGTCCAGCCCAGGAAAAAGTGTGAGACCCTATTTAAAAAACAAGCTAAAGTAAAAAGGGTTGGTTGTGTGACTCAAGTTGTAGGGCACTTGCCTGACAAACATGAGGCCATGAGTTCAAACCCCAGTACCACCAAAATGTGTGTGCATATATATGTATATATATATGTGTGTGTACACATATGTGTGTATGTATATATGTGTGTGTGGTTTCATGTAAAAAAGTTATTCTCTCCTTTTCTGAGAAAAAAAGATATCCACTGAGACCAAAGAAAACAAGTGGAACTGATTCGTTTTATGCATACAACTCAACTAGTGAGTCCCAAAGGGCACCTGGGTCCCAGCCAGGAATATTCAAAGTGTTGTGAGTATTGGGTCAGTACGTTTTACTGTTAAACTGGTAGATTGAGTTGACTGGAGATTCATTAAGAAAAATGTCTGTTAGTTGATTCAAAAAAGCTTACTACTGCCAAGCATGGTGGTTCATATCTGTTATCCTTAGCCGTTTGTGAGAGCTGTTTGCAGAGATTGAAAGGGTCATGGGTCAAGGCCAACTCAGGGCAAAAAATTCACAAGACTCCCCTTTGACAATTAAAAACTGGCCATAGTGGCATACACCTGTCACCCAGCTACACAGGAGACATAAATAGGAGGATCGAGGTCCAGGCTGGCGTGGGTATAAATGTGAGGCCCTATTCTAAAATATAGCTAAAGCAAAAAGTATTGAGGGACAGGGCTCAAGTGATTGAGAGCCTTAACAAGCATCAGGCCCTGAGTTCAAAGCCTAGTACCACCAAAAGAGAAAATTCTTCTTAAAAAGCTATTCATGTGTATGTATGGCTGATAGCTCCGAGGTCCTCAGGGCGACAGGATTGCTGCTGGTCTAGGAGCCCAGCTGAGGTTACATAATCAGTAATATTTGCAGAAAATATCTACTATCTCTTCCATCCTATGTAGCATGGAAATTTTGAGCCTGAACCATATATCTGTTCAAATACATATCACATTTTTGAGAAAAATGTTGGTCTTATTCTTAGGACCCCTATACTCTAACCTTCCATTAATTTGTGCCACCTCCATTGAATTCAGTTTTGCTGGTGGCTCCCAAAGTTTCAGAACAGAATGTCAACTTTGTTGTTTGTATATTTTTATCAAAAGCAGATGAATACCTTTTAATTAATAATACATTATAATAACTTACTATTTCTCATCTAATTTAACTGAAATTTGCTCACCACAATTTTACATGAAAATAGTGTTTGCAGCATCTAATATTGCAGAGAAACACTCCAGAAAACAACTTGACTTTTTATTCCTCTCAGGACTCTGACTCTCCACTTGGTATTATATTTGCAATAAATCACAAGATATTAACATACTTTGGTTGTATTATCTCATTTTTCTGTAGAAAATCTTTCACTGGGTTAAAAAATAATACAAGCAGTACATCTACCTTTCAGAACGTACCAGAAGAAAACAATACTGATATTTACATACATTTATTTAGTTACATCCCTGCCTTGTTTCAGAAAGGCTCAAAGATTTGCATAAATTACAAAACATCCCAAAATAAAGTTTAAAATAAGTGGACAGGAGCTGGGAATGTAACTCAGTACCAGAGCACCTGCCTAGCATGCATAAGGCCCTGGGTTCAATCCTTCACACCAAAAAAATAAAAATAAGAATCCAATGTTCCCTTATAAAAACAAAAAAGAGCAAAATAAGAGGATAAAGGAAATGGATGAAAAGGTAAAGGAAAAGATGATAAGTCTAGGAACAAATCTAGTGTATTTTACATAGGTATCTTCATATGCCCATCCAAACTGGTGAGAGGTAAGTCAAAAGTTTGGCTCTGTGCTTTTCTAACAGCTCACATTAAAGAAGCAAAATGTTCAGTTACCCAATTCCTTGAGGAAAATATTAACAAACTATTAGTCCAAAACACAAGCACGCACACACACAACTATTTATTTCTGGTATTAAAATGAGAGAAATTTCTCATATAGATCCTCATAAAGAAAACACAAAAATTGAACAAGTAATATCATCAAAAACATTCTTAATGGTAAATACACCAGTACATTGCAAGGAATTGTTTCTTACAATGTCATTATTGTGAACCAGTTTCAAACATGAAATTCAATGAAAGCATTTGCATGGAAAACCAAAACAGCACAGTTAATCACCCAAGAGAGGAAAAGCAATATGCATAAGCATGTTCACTGCAGCACTTTCATAGGATTAAGTGACTCTTAAGTCATAGTAAATCTGAAAATTGAGACTCAATTGTAAAAACTTCATAATTGGAAAAATTACCTAGCAACAATAAAAAATACATATAGTGTGTTAAGTGAAAAAAGTGTCCATAAAATTGAGAATATCAAAATTGCACACGAGGATAAATCTGGCAGCTCCCATGTCCTGGAGCCCTTACTACTAAAGGAAACCAGCTGAGGTTCCTGTGGAAACCATTACATATGGGCAAAGATAATTAAATTTGCCAACATGAAGATAACCAATTGGCAGATTTGTGGGTGTCTTACTCCATCTGTTTTCTAAAGTAATTGCAATAAAGGTATATTGCCTTTAAAATAAAAACAAACACATAATTCTTCTAGCTTTTTTTAAAAGAAGCAATATAAAAATTAACCACCTAAAGACAATGTCTACATATTTTACTCAAAACACCATCAAGTGTGATAGCTGATGTTCTGTTTATAAAGAAACTATGAAACTCATTTCTCTTTGAATTTAATCCTTAAAATCATAATTCACCGTTTCTTTCATAAGTTAACAAGAATCATACCATGTTTCCCTTTTTGCTTTATCTGCCAGAGAAGTCCTGGATAAACTGATTTCTAAACTCTGATAATTATCTTCCAGTACCTGCTCACCAGCATCTATTGCTTTGTTCTTTCCCAGTGATTTTGTCATTTTTATGTTTACCTATGGTTTTTATTGTACCTCAGCATTATAAGTGAATGTAAAACATTTTGTAGGCATAAGTAAATAACACGCAAAAATTAAGTGATAAACAATCATAAGAAAGAATTTCTAAGGAAGTAAACTGCCCAAAAATGGAATGGGACTGGTTCTGTAGGTTTTCTGTTCATGGAAGGTAAGATGCTCTAAATTATGACAGGTTCCCCCAAAAAGACAGTAGACATTATTTGAAATTCTGTTAATGAAAATATATGGGAAAAGAGAATATGATATGTGAACTTCAAGAAAATTTCAAGACAATTTTTTTTTTTAATTTAGACAGTACTGGGGTTGAGCACAGGATGCAGGCCCTTGCCCTTCCTAGACAGGTACTCTACCACTTGAGCCACTCTTTAGGTTATTTTTCAGATAATGTCTTACTTTTTGCCTGAGCTGGTAGTGGGCTGCAATACTCCTATACTGAGGGCCTGCCACATAGCTGAGATGACAGGCTCACCACCATGCACGGGTTGTTTTGTTCAGATGGTGTCTCATTTTTGCCTGAACTGGCTCAAACTGTGATCCTCTCAAAATCATCACCTCCTGAGTAGTAGCTGGTGTTGTAGGAAAGAGTCACCACTCCTAGCCAAACTTTTAAAAGAATTTTTACTGAAGACAAAAATGAAGCCTAGGCTTGAATTCTAGCTCTGCAAACAACTAACGGATTATTATACACCTTTAGACTTCAAGGGTGATCTATGAATGACAGTAGGAACAGTAGATACTTTAGCCACTTATCACCTGTTTCCTGATTGAAGGGAGAAAAGAGGTGACAGCTTATTGATTTCTCAGTGGATGTTACATATTCCAAAGCATTTTGAATGTCTTTCAGTACTCTCTCAGAACTCTCAGAATGCCTTAAATACAGTGTAGGATAACTCAAGACTGAATTCTTATTCCCTCTTTTCCTCTCCTAGTTTCTGTCATTAGTGGACATGAGAAACAGAGTGAGGCGAACAGGCCAGACCTGCTCTCAGTTACTCTATGTTGTGTACAATAGCAGCTTTCTAGCTGTGCTTGCCTTGATTCCATTTTATACAGTAACAGTTTTGACCTAAGTAACACCATTTTGAGCAAACAGCCAAGATAGAATGACTCTATATCTTCTTTATACAAGTAAACAACCACTATCTGCCAGCCCACCATGAAGTACAAACTGATAAAAAAGAAAAATTTATTTGTGGCAAAAATTAATTATACCTGTAAATATATCAAATCATATCAGAAACATCAGATACATGTGCTTATCATTCACACCAGATATAATTCCTTTGCCTAGGATTACAAAAAGAAAACACCAAGATTGAGATGTGGCAGACACAGTGACCATCACAAACCTCATCCAGGAAAATTGCCACAGCAAAGGACCTTGGCCTTTGTCCTTGGGCTCCAGCTCAAGTGCAATTTCTCCTGCCCATGACACACAGTCCTCTTCTAACTGATACTCAAAACTCCTACTACCTACATCTATATTTACCAACTCTGTACCCCAAACATCTCTGCCCCTGAAATTTGTAAAACTTCTTATTTGCTCCCTAGAGAGTCTTTTCCTTGCATCTATATGAGCTCTATGTCTATGCTTTCAGTACAGTCCTCTCAACTTGGCAGTCTTTTTAACACTTCCATACCCATTCTGTAACCTACATATTGTTATTGAGTGAAGTATAATGTGTGGTCTGAGAGTTAATATTAGTAATTGAGATTGGACTAAAACAACCTACATTTGCCAATGGCTCATGACTACCAATGAATTCAGTAGTACTTGGCAAATTAAAACCAACAATATTGACATCATTTGCAGATTTATTATTTAATAATTTCTGACATTGTGGAATTGACACAACCTAGGCATGTCTGTCTGTATTTCTGACATGGCTTACTCATGACATAGAGTGAATATGAATGGTAATTCACTAATGAATGGCAATTAAGATATCTTGAAATCAGTTTTCAATCTTGTTAATCAATTGCCTTCATAAAAGATTATTTTACACATTAGCTAATTTACTTTCAGGGTAGAATATTGTCTCCTTCCATTTTTTTCAGCCGTATTTTTACATATTCAAGATAACTATTAATAATTTCCTAATTATTCCTTATCAGTTCCAAAAACATATAGCTCATATTCCTTGAAATTTAATCATACTGAATGAGGATTCCTGATATAAGCATGTTCCTGCTGTTTATTTCAGACATATATTAGATGAAGGGAACTGGGATGTTTAATTTCATGTGTCAACTTGAGGGGTTAGGTGATACCCAAATAGGTTGCAAAACTTTATTTATGGGTGCATCTGTTAGGATATTTCCCAAAGAATTACCATTTGAATAATTAAAGAAAACCTAGATGACCTTACATATAATTCCTGTTGGTTCTGTTTTTCTGGAGAGCCCTGATTAACTCAGTTTGCAGGGTAGAATCTGTCTGTACAAATTTAATTTTGCTTGTCATCACAGATGCAAATCTAGTTCAGGTCATATCCAAGTAAAAACACTTCTCATAAACACAAACCATCTCCAAGTCACCACCTGCACTTCAAAGGTTGGTCAACCCTCTTCTTAGTGACTTTTAGCTATTCAAGAATGAACCAGGTAAACAACAGTGAATTACTCAGCACAATTCATCATGACTCCCAGAAAAACTGTTCATAGTACACATCACATTCCTTTCAGTTGTTGTTGTTTTATTTTTTGTGGTGTCTTTATTTTTTTCTTTTTGGCAGAATTAGGGCTTGCCAAAAAGAAAAAAATAAAGAAAGACACAAAAAAACAACCAAAAGGAATATTGGAGCCTGTCCTTTTACCCTCTTTCTCTTTCTGCCTCTCAGTCATGAAATGAGCAGCTTTTGTTCCATGCCATGATGGTCTGCATCACCACACTCCCAAGAGCAACTGAGCCAGCTAACTATGGACTGAAACCTTGAAACCATGATCAATAACAAATCTTCCCTCCTTTAAGTTGAGTTTCTCAAGTATTTTGTCACAGTTGATGGAAAGTTGACTAGCATATATAGCTAAGTAACTCACTTCAGGATGTGTAGCAGGTAAATATTAAGTACTCAGAGGCCCACAATCTTAATTTACAGACTCTCCCTTCCATTATAAATCAGCAAGAATTTTTAGGTCACTACCCCACACCGTTTTAAAACAAGTAAATTTAGAGGTGTTATACTATTTGGTAATGAAATGATGATAAGGTTATACATAAGGTCTATTTCTTTAACTGATATCACTTAAAAGGAAGTAATAAGTTGAGTATTCTTCGAAATATTTTACCCTATCTAATACCATTACTCCATTTTTAGCCTTACAGCTCTTCAGGCTTTTCTCCATCCATCTGCTCTTTCAACACGGGTTCTGAAAGACGTTAAATAATCTCTCACAACCTATTCCTGGTATTATATCAGATTTTCAGCTTCCACTGCTCTAAGGAATGGATAACTCTCCAGTCTCTCTCTGAAATTCTGCTCTCATTTATTGTCTAGATCCTTGAAGGAACCTTAAATAAGAGAAGTAAAAACATAATTCATATTATCTTATTCTCCATGCTTCCTCTTAGTTTGAATTCTCCAACTCAGTGAATGACATTGCCATGTTGGTAACCAGACTTTGAAACTAGAGATTTGGGGATCACTCTTGATTCTTTCTTTTTCTGACTTCTTATCTTGGGTGGGGCATTAGGTTCCATCAATCTGTCCTCTCTCCTTCTACCACCTTGCTGAATGCCACTATTATATTGTTTCTGGAATATTCTGTAAAGTCATAAACTACATCTTTCAGCCTTACTCTTTGTCTTCCATAGTCACCAGAACAGTCTTTATAAGACATAAATCTGAACTTGCTAAGTATTCCATTGCCTAAAGTTCAGCTCTCAGAAGAACAGAGTTTACTGCTGTACCCTTTCCTTAAGGTTTAAATGCTTTATTTGTGGTTCCTTGAATGTACTATTCACTTTCTTGTCTCTGTTCATTTGAATAAACTAACTAAAACTCGGATGTCTTCTATGTATATATTATATAATTCATTTTTCAAGTTCAGACCAGGTATCTCCTTCTTTCTTAAACCTCCTTAGATAAGCATCCTTTAATATCATACTGCTCTACCTCTATTATTGAATTCATTCCACAGTATTGCTGCTCTGTGTTTTCACTGCACTTCTTTCACTGGACTATTAGCCCATAGATTGTGCAGATCATAATTGAATTTCTTTATTTTCCTAGTACTTTGAACAAAAACTATCTCATCATTATAATGACTAATACTTATTGGGTCAAACATAGTACAATGTCAACATGGTACTGAGAGCTTTATATAAATTATCTCAGTGAATTCTTGCATCAGCTTTGATGTGAGAAAATGGAGCTAAACTGGTTTATGTTATTTGTTCAAGGTCACTCAGCAATTAAGTGACAGAGATGAGACTGAAGTCCCAACAGTTTTAAGTTATGTGATGCCTTAAATTCTGCAACCTATTAGTCCAATAAAAGTTAGCAGCACATGTCTACGGAATTGGTATACACACAAATGAATAATGAATCTTCAAAAATAAGTCCCAAGCAGAACATGACCTGTTAAGCAAGTTGTGATGCTTATTCCTTTTGCCATTCCCTGCAACCCCAGTTGAAAGATTCTGTATATTTCCCTGTTCCCACTCCAACAAAATCTATGCGGGATAACATATCTCCAAAAACTGTTGAATTAAACCTCAAATCACATGACCAACATCCAATGTTATTGTGAACTTGCTGAAGCCAATAAATACATTTGATCTACTTTTGAAACAATATTGTTTCAGTGTGCTGATTCAATAATAATTTAAAAGTCTTCACTGTAAGTTCACAGAGCAATTTTATGTCACAGTTGAAGAAACCTCAGTCCACTCATTCACAACTCTTGAAGACGGAATGCCACTTGATGGTGATAATGAGTTCATCCTATGCATCTTCCTTAAGCTACACCATGAAAGAGAAAAGCCTGGACTTGGTCCCAAGTGATTTGGGTTGGAAACAAGCTTGACTACAAACTGGCAGGGAAATTTACCATCCTCTCTAAGCTTCAGTTTCCAGGACACAACTCTCCATGCAGGATCATTATGAAGATTAGAATAAATGTGCTTAAATCAAGGCCAATGAGCCATGCATGGTAGCTGTGATTACCTACTTCCAGAATCCCATGTACACGACACTACACAGCCTGCTCCTTGCATGGGCTCTCCTTGGTGGCTTCCCTTCTTCAGCATTTTTAGGGAATAGGAAATAAGATATAGATAGATAGGGAGTGAAGGCAAAACACTGCAATTAAAGTTTTTCATAGTACTTTAAAATTTATGACACTACAATGTTTAATTTTTTTAAATACCATCATATTCTTGTGCTAGAGTTTACACAGCATTTTTGCACATTCTTTTTTGTTGTATGATAAAGGAGTGAATGTCCACTTTGAGCTTAAATATCAAACTCATTCCTTCTAGCTGTTTGACCTTAGACAACCTACTTTAATCACTTTGTGCCTTAATAATAGAGCCTGCTTATAGAGATGTGAACATTAAATATGATAACACATGTTAAACATTTCAGAACTATGCTCTCACATAATAAGCCTATCACATAATAATATCACATAATAAGCATAATATAACTCATTATTATAAACTGCAATACTATTAAAGGGAGAATCCAGTTAAGACTTTGATGACCTTATCATTCCAACAAAAAAGATAATCTTACCATAAAATTCTGCTTTCAGATTTCTTTCAAATTCCCAATGTAAGGAAGCAATCTCCATCTCTACTCCAATGTATTATATTATTCCTTACAGAAAAATAAGATATTTTCTTTGGTTTTGACCATTTGTGTACTTTAGCAAAAGCCAAGATAAAACAAAAAATAGATATCTTTCTTATATGAATGTGTCTTTTCTATTTAGTTGGGCATTCCATTCCACTGTCAACTAACATCTGTTTATTGTGAGATGGAGACTATTTTGTTTTCCACTCTAGACCATTCCTCTGCATATTTACAGGCACACAGTAGGCATTAAATAAAAACTGGATAAATGAGTGAGTGAGTGGATTTGAAGTTTTTTAAAGCCAGATCATTTCTTTGTTCAGTCTTATACACATAACAGAGATACAGAAAATGCTGCTCATTGTCATTGCATAAGATAGGAATATAATTTTTGCATTTTTCCTCTTTTATGCTTTTGTCTCCTCTGTATCTTACTTTTCACAAAACCTTTTCAGAAACATCTGCAGGTGGTAAGGAGATAGCTTAGCAGGGATTGAAAAGAAATCTCAGCCCTACTGAAACAAATAAAATAAATTTAATCCCTGATGTGCATAGGCTTTTATGACCATAGAATACTTTCATAGATTGTAGTTCCCCTACAAAAGTTTCTAAGAAATTAATACAAACCACGTTTCTAAAATGCATTAGAAATGACTTTGTGATTGATGGTATGCTGATAAATAGTTAAAAATTGGCTAATATGCATGTATCATTTTAAATATGTAGCTTAAAACTATTTTATTAAATTGATTGCACTTATTTTATTCACTTTTTCTATTATGAACACATTTTTTACAGCAATCTCCACATAAAAATTAGATGTCTAAATGATTAAGAAAATTTAAATCTTGGTTAATCCTCTAAGATTAATAAAGTAAAACTGCTGCCAGTTGGTTTGTTTTCATTTATAGCACAAGTTTCTAGAAGTGTTTTGGAAATGTATTTTTTAAATAAAATCAGATATTTTCCCCTTCTGTAAAATAATTGGTTAAGAAAACTAGATACAAAAACAAACAAAAATTTGTTTTGTTTGCTTAATGGATGCTATTTCCTGGCTTGTCACAAAAAGGAGCATGTGTTTGACTGAAAGCCTCCGATGGCCCCAGATGCAAAGTGGAAAGCAGAAAGAAGGTGCCATAGTATTTGGATTTTGAAATAAAGGGTTCTCAGATAATGCATGTAAAATAAAAGAGGAACTAGAAGGCCCTCAGGTTGCTGCATTTCATCTCCAAAGCCAAGACTTCTTCATTTCTTATTCAATCAAAATTCAGCACCATGAATCTCAACTCTTCTTCCTTTGCCTCATTCTATCTTCCACGGCTCACATTTTGTGAACCTTTCCTTTCCTTCAGCACAAGATCATTTAGTTTATTTGTTCTCTGGGTCCCAAAACTACATAGAACTGTTAATCTCCATTCGGCCACTATAAAAATATAACCCTTACTGAAGTTATCATGAGCACATTTATAATATGTATAATCCATTTTTAAAGGATTCATTGAAAACATTTTCCCATTCTTAAGGAATATCATATGATTTTTTTCAAAGCAAGAAAGTTCTTAAGAATAGACATTATCTGAACACCAAAATGACTTTTGTGCACATTGTTTTTCATATGCTTTCATTCATTCATTATTAAATATAGTGCAGTCATTGTCTTATCTTCCCTATAATGCTTTCCCTTATTAATCTCATCCAAAAAAATTAATTGTTCTCTTTTCTGGGCTCTTAAAACACTGTGTACATAACTTCATTATTATATTTGACCTACCATAATCTACTTACTTATTTATACAATTATGTCACATAGCAAACACAAATGAAATTTCTATGATGAATGAGTGAATGTATGCATCAGAGAGTAAGTAAATGGTTGAAAACAGTTAACTGTGTTAATCAGTTTTCATTGCACTTCATGGCCAAACCACAAGAACATGCAAAATAGAGTGAAACAAGGAAAAACTTGAATAGCACCTTTTATAAGCTATCCAACCTTCATAAGCAAGCATGTATTTAACAAACAGCCAAAAAAAAACCTTCTACAAGCCAGATATTATCCTAAGCCCTGAGTGTCTTGCTCAAAGAAAGTGAAAAAAATTAAATTAAGAAGACCAGAAGTACAAGGCTTAATCTTTCAATAGCCATTGAATCATGCTCAGGAATTAGTATGATTTAAGGTTATATGAAAGATTAGGCTGGAAATGAGTTTCAGTAAAACTATAAAATGCCGAAATAGGAAGACAAATAAGAATTTATGTAGTTTGTAAAGCAGAGCTATTGAAGGCTTTTGACTCTTCTAGATAAAAAAAAAAAAAAAGAATGAGATACAAAAACCAACAGAAAAATGAGACCTGTTAAAACTATTTCAGGAATGGGGGGAGAGAGCACAAAGGGAATGATGGGGGATGAATTCAATTATGATATATTATAAGAACTTTTGCAAATGTCACAATATACCCCCTGTACAATAATAAAAATAAATTTAAAATAATCCCCTATTATATCACAAAGCAAATAAAGAGCTAGGAAAGACAGTTGGAGAGATTTCAATATGTATTCTGTAACAGATAATGCTAATGTGCCATGAGATTTCCTTGGGTGTAAGAATGATTCTATGGTAGTGTAAGAGAGTGTCTCTAGAATCATAAGACATACATACTAATACAAAAATTTTTATAGCTGAAGTGGTATGAAATCTACAATTTATATACAGATATACATACATATATGAATAATGGGAAGACAGTAAGGTCACAGACTGTTAACACTTCATGAATATAGCTGAAAGTATGCAAATAATCTGCATTATCAACAAAGTTAGGCCAAAAGAGTATATTTTGAGCTTTTTTAATAAGTTAGGGGAAAAAGAAGCACTCAATGCACTTACATTGATTTTTGGTACTCAATGGTGTGAAAGAGAACATTGAAGTGCACTCACTTACCACTCTTTAATAAATAATTTTTTCCTGCATTCTCACAGAATTTTTTCATTTATCCTTAATATTGAGGTATTTTGAAAAGACACTATAAATATAGATCTTTCCATATTTTTAACTTGTAAAATTGAGTCCTCTCAGTCTGAAAATATGTTTCATTAAAAAAAAAACTCGGGAAAATTTTCTTCTGCTACATAATTACTCTTGCTTGCATTTAGTTATCCTAATAAATTTCAAAGATACATCTCCACTTTATGCATCATCTGTCCTCACTAAGTTTCATTTATTTTTCTTCTCTGCAAAGCTTTATTAGTGTGCAGTTTATTTCACCAATGCTTTCTACAATGACAATTCTGCTGTTTGCTGTCTCTCATCTGTTGCCTTTTCATGCTGTTTTTTGATGCCTCATTTCATAGAATTTGTACTTTCTTATATTCTATGATTTCAAATCAAAAGCTTTCAATTTTTTTCTTCTATTCCTTGTTGTGAACATATTTTCTCTATGTTTTCAGGTCATTGTTTACATTTCTCATTCTATTATTTTTCCCAAACCATGTTTTATTTAAAATAAATGGTTCTATGGCCAAGTAGTTTGGAAAATTCTGCACTGAAAAAGCTTAATTCTTTTTGACATCAGTCTCCTTAGAGACTTTAATATGCTTTGTGGAGTCAGGGAATATAGAGTGGAGTGCTCTTAGTGTACTTAACTACTGAATCCTCTGCTCTACAGAACACTGTTGGCTTATAAAAGAATTCATGTTTTAGAACATAAGTTGGGAAATTCTGTTATGAGTATCCAGAATGTCATGACTTTTTGTATACTCATCCTTGAATGAAAAGAAACCTGGTGTTCAGTTAAAACATATGCACCTGTCCTCTTCTATCCATTTTAATGAGTGTCCCTTTCTCTCCATTAGCTCATACACATCAGGGGTACTAATGCACCAAGCATCTAAAAATATTGCCACATCAAGCAAACATCCAATCTCTGTTTTGCTAAAAAAAATTTTTTTTTAAATATTGGATCTGCAATGTACTATCATCACTTATTTATCTTCTACCCTATGGCCTGGTCTGGAAGCTGCTATCGTACTGGAATGTAGAAAATGAGGGGGCTAAACATGAATGCCTAAGGAAGGCCTGGGTCCTAAATCAGTTCCACATAGGAAGGCAGAGACTGCCTGATTCCTTGCAACTGTAAGTCTTTCCTCTCTAAGTCTGGTGCACACACTGAGCACAGGTCAAAGCATCCTCCCATGCTATCCTTGACTAGCCTGATCTGCTGGCAAGGTTAAAGTCTGCTCCAGCCACTGAAAACATCTCAGTTCATCTACATTCTTGAAAAAACATCTGTCCAGATTCTTACACATCATCAATGGATAGACTTTGTTTACAGAGCTACTACTTGAATATTCTTGAATAGATGAATAGAAAGTAAGGGGATGCTAATTTCAGAGATTGTTAGCTAGCTACTATCTTAATCCATGAACATAATACAAAAGCAAATGTAAATAAAGAATCAAGTGAAATTGGCAGCTAATGAAGTTAAAAAAAGAAAGCAATATGCCATGAATTATGAAAAGAACAATTTCACTGACCTCTACATGACTTATCAACTTCCTTCTTATTTATTTGAAAGCTGAAATTAATTTATATAGAGTTACATTCAAAGGGCAATAGTATGTATACTTTCATTGTTGTACTTCCCTTAAAATAAAAATACAAAAGTGTTTTAAATAAACAAAACAAGGTAAGCAAAACAAGTCTTCAATGGGTGAATATGAGGGGTTCACAGATAAGCAGGAAATATATATAAACCCCATTAAAAATACTGTGGATTTTAAAAATGCTAGTCATGAACTTTCAATAAGAGAATTCTCCATGAGTTAGTGCCCAAGAAAAAAAGGTGTTTAATCTGTGCATCTTTATATGTGTATACACAAATGCAAATGCAGATACATGCACTACATAATAAAATGTTAACTTCATAGAGTATTTAAAGCATTTGAAACACAGCTTATCACTAGTAATGTTAAGAAAAGACAGCATATAGCATAACTCACAAAGAAAGTCACTTGCTATTAAAGTCAATGATTTTTGCAATTAAGCTGAATACAACTAAATTATGACTTTAATTAAAATGCATTTTCTAAGATGGCACCAACATGTTTAAAATTTAATACATTTTATATGAGATACTGGAGTTATTAACATAAAATTTCCTTTCTGCAGCATGTGCACTTTTTAGAAAGCAAAACATCTTTAACCAACATCAAAACGCTCCCAGAATCCATAGAAGTTTCATTACATAATAAATTTAAGAAACAATTTTTTCCAGTCATTTAATACTTGCTCCTATTTGGAATATACAATTGTATTTACACTGATGGTTAATAGTAATAGAATTACTGACAAACTCTAGTGGCCTCAAGGCCCACATTAATTTTAAATGAAGAATGAATGGACCGCTCAGGGGACTGATAATGAAACACAGAGCCTTTGCCACTGAACCACAGTCCAGTTCTAATGAGTCAGCAGATCCAAAAAGTTTGAGAGCAATAATGGTAGCTGAGCAGTCTGCGTAAAGTGAGTTTGGGTCTGAACTCTGTGCCTGGCAGAGAGAGAGGGTCACACTAACAAGTGATATACTTTTCCAGTCTGTCTCCCCCATAAAAGTCTTACTACCTGAAAAAACTGACCTGTCAAGGTGTGAAATTGTCTTTCTAAAATAAGTTGGAAACATAACAGACAGGAGGATTTTTTGTGATCTTACAGGCTCATACTTTAGAGTTTTAAGGGAGTGACAATGGTCCTGCTTACCTTTGCTGTTGTAGATTACAGCATAAAGAGGTGAGCAGTTGAGTGTCTACCATCTTTGGAAAATTATGGTGCTATCGTGAAACAGAAGTAATTTAAAAAATGTGCCTTCTGATGAAGGCATTTATAATCTAGTTTTAAAAGCACATTTTTACCCACGGTGAAAGAGTTGCTCATAAATCAATGAATCTTTGAATATGTAAGTTCAACATGAAGGATACACACAAGGTCAACAGGAGAGGACCCACGCCTTTCCTAAGGAAGCTTCTGTTGTTCTCATTACTTTTTTGAATTGTCTTCAGGCATGTAGAAATATTTACAAAGCTGTAAGTTTATGGCATCACCCAGGTTAATCATCCAAACTATTCAGGAAGTTGTTTCTGATCATTCTGGCCACCTCTGTTCCCCTTATTGAACACGTAATTGCCCCAGATAAGGGATATCACATACATAAATATCACATCAAATGATATTCTTTCTGTTAAAGACAGTTCTACCATTTATGCAGTACTTTGAGCATTGGTAATCAATTACTTTGAAAGATAAAACATTTATTTGGTTTTTTAAATTCTAGTATATTTATCTTATAATTAAATTATGTAACTAGAGAGGCAGATCTTATGTTCTCAAGACAACATAGCAATAGTTATTATAAAATTCCTTCATACTTCACAAGACCTACATGTTTGCTATAATGAAAATCTTATCATAGGAAATGCTCTACTCAAAGTTAGTAGAAAGAGCTCTGAAATTCTTCTGATTTTGAGGACTGCCCAATGACTCTTGCTCAATTACACTGAGTTAACTTTTTAAAAACAAACAAAAATAAACAACTCCCAAAATAATGGCTACTAGGGTATCCACCTGTGGGTGCCTCAAACACCTTTCAGGTTATTTCTCTGGATTCCTCTCTCCTCTCCCTATAAATCACATCCTTCTAGACCTCATTTGGCTAGAGCCACGATTGCCCCTCAGGCACATAAATCAAAGATGATAACCATTCTTCATTCTCCTTTACTCCATTTCTGATCAACCACCAATTCCTGTTGGTTTTATCTTCCAAATATTTATCACTATTCCCTTCTTTCTATTTCTCCTAACTCTATCCTAGTTCATGCTGATGTTTGAGGATACAAAGTAGGACTGTCTGGGAGCTCTTTCTGGATTGCATGGCAAAGGCCCCACTGGGCCAGACCCACCATCACATCCATCCCAGCAACAGAGGCTGTATCTGAACTCAGCTCCCAACAGCTCTCAAGGTTGCCTTTTCTGAACAAGAGCTACAATTTCTTGTAGCATCTGAAGACCATAGGTTCTGTGCTTTCCAAACAACCCTGCAAATAGTCAATACTAAAATCGACTGCTTAACACCAAAGAAGGCATTTTATCCCTAGTCCTAGGGCCACTCCCACAATTGGCCTATAAAAAAATAGCGAGGAACTGAAGGATCCTAGTTGTTTTGGGAGATTTCCTGAGCTGGAGCAGAGAATTAGTATACAGCCCACTGAGCCTGGGGTCCACAGTCTCTCTCTGCAGAATGTGATGGACTCTGCTCACCTTGCACCTGTGATTTCAAACACAGCATGAAATGCCATTATGTTTGTTCCTCTCACTTCTTCCCAGACTGCTTTCTACAAATCTCTCATCCATTCTACGCATAAATAGTACTACCAAAAACACAGATCAGATCAATTACTCCCTGCCTAAAACTTTCCTCTGTAGAATAAGGTCCAAATTCTTCATCATAGTAAACAAGACCCTGAGCATTCTAGCTCTAACTTTACACACTCATTTTCAGACACACACAAACACCTGCACTATCCTCCATGCTCTCCACCACTCTAGAAAACACCATCTGTACTTGTAACACTGCTTCCCAGAAATAATCAGTCCCACACTGCCATCCTGTAACACAAACTGATATAGAAGTCAAATGCTCTCTCCTGCAGGAAGCCTGCCTTAAGTCTCCCTTGGATATTTGGCCCCTGTCTCCTCGTTCCTCACAACAAGACAACTGCATTACCTCCTTCTCCAGACTGAATTCAGAGACTAATCCTTGCTGAACTCTGTTGCCCTTCACCCAGCATAGGGTCTGGCACATAGTAGGTACTCCAAATGCTTGTCAAATAAATAAACAAATGCAAAAATACATAATAACTCCTAAGTGCAGTGTCCAAGAGCTTATTTGCCTTACGACCCTCACATAGTCAATTTTTTCAACCATCTCCAGTCTACTACTATTTGCTCTTGAAAGGGTTTCACTGAGGATGAATTTGGAAGTCTCTCTACTCTGCTTCTCTGTATTTTTTCACATGTAAAGTTGCCTAAAGCAAAATTACAATGGATAATGCAGAATCTTTATTGAAAAATTCACCTGAAGCTTAGTTCAGCTCTCAAAGTTCACTTTCCTTAAAGCGCACTTCAAACAGGAATATAAATGTTTTATATGATGACAAACATCAAATTAATATTAATGGTAATAACAATAATAATTTCCCTTTAAGTAATTGATTGATGTCAAGAAATAGCTAAACCAGTTGACATGTACTCAGAATTTTATATTTTTCATCAGAAAAAACAATTCACTACCAATGACAAATAACAGTAGGGCTACTAAAACTACCTGTCATGCATCTAACGAAGACAGATTCTCTGGCTACCACATGTAAAATGTAATATCCAAAAGTGCCGCTGTAATTCACAGCTAATTAGTGTCTTGCCATTATGAGAGGTGTCACGGCCCTAACACTCTTTTCTGATCTAGTCAGACCTCACCAGAGCCTACAGGCATGCAAGGATCACAACAACCCAATTAGCACCTACCCCAACCTTGGGCTGCTGCTTCTCTGAGCCACCCCAGCATCAATAAATCATGCTTTCTCATGAAGCTCTTCTCTGACAGCTGCAAGCCACTGCTGCCCAAGGAATAAAGACAATACTTCTAAGGAAAACTCATGTGGGAAAGACAGATAGAAAAGGGATATTATTTGCTTTCTTTTAGCAGCACAGCAGTGAGCAAAATTGAAGACCATCAATTCTGACTGATTAAGGAGACAACTGCACTAAGAAATAAATCCGTGAGTGGTACATCTGAAGATCCTTAGTGATAATCAACAGTCAGCAATTGGATTGTTTGTTTGTTTATTTAATGTAGATATATTGAAGACATTTTTTCCTGTAAATCCTTCCATCTGCCTAATAAGAAAATTTTCTTTTCAATAGCACATAATAGATTGCATTTACTTCAACCCTCAGTGAATACACAGCAATCAGATAATTTGTTTGAAAGACTCTAAATTATTTGACTTCATTGAAAAAGAATCTATAATGATATGCTAGTCTCCAAGCAAGGCCGACAAAGCTACGTAAATCCATAAGCAAGCTATAGAGTATTCACAGCACAAAGCAGCCAATATCCTTGTCATTTTGTTCTAAGCCTGTAAAGCTGTTTCATTCCACAATATTCTTCTTAGACAGTGTTCTAAGCAGTCACTATAACCTGAGCATTATTCAAAGACAAGAGTCAGGTAATTCTACTCTTACTTTGTTTTCCCATGGAATATATTATTCTTCTATGTCTTTAGTGCTACTCTGAAATATTTAATATAGGTTTTGGGTAATAACTACCACCTAATTTGATATATGAATATTGACAAAGGCACATAAACAAATATGTGTGCATTTAAACATAGAACTATTTTATAGTTCTTCTTAAGTATAGAGATTTTGAAAAGATTCAATGTTCTTCTTCAGAAAATAATATTCCTGTGGGATTATTCAAATGTTTATTTACTAGGATGTCTACTGCATCACTTTTTATAACAGTAAAATAGCTGAATGTAGCAAAATATATAATAGGTCAGATAAAGTGATACAATGAAATATATAGCTTTTGAAAACAGTAGTATGAAAGAATGCTAAAGGGCATACAAAAATATTCACAGGATGCTGCAAGACAAAAATAAGAAAAATGAAACCTGGAGCCATGTCACACATACACACACAATACTGTGTGTATATATTTACATGTGCACATGTATATTTGTGTTATAAATATATGTATACACAGATATATATATGCACATATATATCATTATTTGCAAGATCTCAATTTTGTTTCCTCTGTATATGAGTATGAGTGTATCTCTAGGTACACAATAAATGTATCTATAAGTCAAGTATAGAAGAAGTCAGACAGAAAAGATATTTCAATATTAAAAATTTATCTTCAGAAAGTGATATTCTAGATTCTTCTTTGAGCTGTTCTGTTTATATAAAAATTTTCATTTTTCTCATAAATAGAAAAAAGTGATATGAAATATCACTTACATCATCTGGATTTAATCAGATGTGCATTAATGTGAACTCTCAACCTGGTAAGGAATCTATTCTGAGGGACTAATGCCCAACATTAAATATTTTTGATTACTCTCCTGGGTAGAAGCAATATTTAAAAGGTCAGAGACATATTGTACTTAGACACATTTCAAAAGTAGAAATCAGAACAGCCTTTTGGGTCCTCTTATCTGTGGAGCTGGGTAGGAGTGAAGTTGAATCCACATGACTCTGGAATACCATGTTGATTCAGTGCCAGAATAGGCAGGAACTGAAGTACTGACCTACTACAAAATCTGCCTCACATTGCCATTGATTCTCTCCAGCTTCAACCCTGGTGATATTTGGGATCACCAGTAATGTGGAAGGATAACAAGTGCAAAATATACACAACCTGGCCAGAGTTCAGGTCAAAGTTCCCAATACATATGTGCTCGAGCCTGTTTCAATGTGGCACCAAGCAGGATGACCAAACCTCCACCCCAGTGAGCCAGGCAGACAGCGTGAGGTACACGGAATCATATGTAATAAGTCCTTATTGCAGGGCAGCAAGAATAAAGAGAAGCAAAGTTTCTTCCCCCACAAGGTTTATGCCTATTTAGAGAAACATAGTACTTGCTTTTAAAGAGGGTAATAACACAAATGGCAGGCCTACCCTATACTGAGATCAGGACAGGGAGAGAAGGAAGTCTTACAGTTAGAGATAGATCAATGTAGAGGTTTTAAGGAAGGACATTCTGCAGCATTGCAACATAGGCATTTTAAAAACACAGGTGTTTTTTTTTTTAAGCAAAGACATACATGTAATCACTTGTAACTCTAAAGATATTTATCAAGTCTTCTAAGCTTCTGTTCTTCTAGGGCAATTTAAGCATGCATTTGGCATTTAGATGAAAACTATATTTGACCAAATGTAGAATGTCAGAAGGTTAATTAAATGTTCATTCAGTATTTCAATTTATTTTCTATTTACAAGACAAAGAAAATTGAAATGCAAAAGAAAAAGGAGGAGGAAGAAAAAAAGCAATTTGGCAAGATCAGTTTTGCTTCTTGCTTTTATTACACTAAGACAATGCAAAAGTGAGAAAATGTAGACAGACCCATCTTCCTTTTATTCTGATCTAAGGTGCATAGACTGGAAACTAGAGACTTCTAGCCATAGGTTATTTTTCTCAGCTAAATTTTATATTATTCCTGAGTAGTTCAGTAGATTTAATTTTCATACTATTGTAAAGAAAAGAAATAAGACGAGCTTAAAATTAACACTTCACGTTCACATACCAGGTTCAGAACTGCAAATTCTCAAACCCGTACTCAAATCACACAAAACAATGCCCTTACCTGAAAGAGAGAAATCTCCTTTCTGGCTTTCACTTTCTCTGATTAGGAAGGCACCAGTCTGATTTTCTGAATATAATAGTTGTTTTTCTGCATCTGCTCTTTTGATTGCACCAAAGAACCACCTAAAAAGAGAGATATGTAAACCTTAATTAACTGATCAACATTCCTTTTCACAGGTTTAAGAAGCTTGGCAAGAAACTATTCTAACATCACTAATGTTTGCTATTCTTCAATAAATTATTATAGATATAAATGGTAGCTTTTGACACTTGAAATGATTTTTCAAGATGTCAGTAACCCACACCAGAATTCATAAAAATAAATTATACAGTAGGAATTTGGCTGAAGCCTGTTCTACATCCCTTCTCACCCTTGCCTTCTTTCCACAATTTTATGTCTGTGAAGGCCTTTCCATGTAAGTTTACATGTTTCAGAGTCTAAAATTACACATCACCATTAAACTGTCCACCACCTCACCTAATACTCTTAGATATTATGAGGCAAGTATTCCAATTAAATGATTCATGTGCTTCACATTAAAGTACAAACATAATTCTTTTCTTTTCTCACCTTCATCACTACCAAAGCCTACTGTAATATGACATGATGATATTTAGGAGGAAATATTAATATAAGGGCAAATTTAATCAGTAAAGAGATTATGTGATAGCTACTTCTGCCTGAGAAGTTTCTTTTTGTATCACTCCCATCTCTTATCTTACCCCTCATCCTTCTAGAAATGAGTCAGATACAGGACACACAAGTTTGTGAATGTGATCAACTCAACAGAGTTACAGATCTTTAATATCAGAGCAAGTCTAAAAGTACACCAAGTTGGTAGGAACCAATGTAATTTACTAAGAGGGCACAGAGGATGCTGGCTTTTCACAAATGTCTCCTCACTGTAGTACCATAGAGAAGATCTTTATTATTAAGGATGTAAGGTATAAAACACTGATCTTTTTAGGTATCTTCTTTATAAATGTAAATACTCAGGAGAGGAAACACAGGCTTGAGAAAAGTAATACAAACTTTGAGAGGCAATGCAGGCCTTCAAAAGTTAGCTCAAATTTGGCTGACGGGTTATGGGTGTTAGAAAATATGAGAACACAAAGAGTGATGCAGATAGAAGGAAGTTTGGAGAAAAGAACTGAAAAGATAGACATTAGACTATAAATACTGCCTTCTAACAAAGTGTTTGCATACCAATTATCAATTTGTAAATTACACACCATTAACTATCTCAGGATATTCCAGGTCATGTTGGAGGAAGGAGCAACTCCAAAAATCTCAGTGATTTAAGACAATAAAGAGTTATTTTTTTTTCACTCAGCTGAATGTCTATTAAAGATCATCTGAAGCTCTGCTTTTTGTCTGCCTCACTCAGGGAGCTTCTCTCTCCATGATTCCATGACGCTGAGTCAAGATTGGAAAATGGGGCAAATCACAAGCCGGTTCACAAAGCTTCAATTCATAGCTTCTACTCAGGAATGAACACTTGGGCAAGTAAGTCACAAGGTCATGCCTAAACTCAAAGAGAGTGGAAAGTACAATCCTATCATTTCCCAGAAGGCAGAGAACCAGAATGCACTAATGGCTACCATAATGATTTAATGTCTGGGCCAAATTGATGACTATAGACTATTGTTAGGCCAACTGAAACCATGTAAGGCATGAACATTTATTCCAAAGTGCCATGCAATGAAGCCACAGAAAAACGGCATGCAAGTTTGCTAAATCATAATTATTGCACAAATCAGAGAATACTAGAACATAATACTTAAAAAAAAAAAACTCAAACAGACCCAAACATGCCATTTAGTAATAAAAAGATGGACTATTCAATAAATGATGCTGCTACCATCAGTAGTCTATATGAAGAAATATATAGATGCCTCCTACAGCATACAAAAAAAATTTCACATTAGGCTTTTAAAAGGGAAATTGGAAAACACTTGGAGGACATTGGACTGGAGAAAAAGATGCACAAACTTTAAGGGAAAAGATCAATAATATATATTGCATCACAATTTAAAACATGTGTACCAAAAGATTACTATAAAATAAAACGAAAATACAAGTCACAAATCTTTGAGAAAATATTTATAAAGTATATAACTAAAAAATAGAGCTAGTATTCACATTATATTGAAATCTATAATCAATAAAACACAAAATAGTAGGAAAATTGGCAAAAGATATAATTGGACAGTTTACAGAAATGGAAAGCCCAAGTAATTAAAAAGAAAGAGGCACAGCCTCTATCTATGCCAGTAAATTAGATATTTTATATGAAACTGCAATGAAATACAAACTCACACTTTTCACACTATTATTTATTGGAGAAAAATGTGAAATAAGAACATTTACACAATACTAGTTGCCACACAATTTGGTATAACTAATTTAAAAAGCAATTTGGCAGTATCCAGTAAAGCTTAATATTCATATACTGTTCAATTTCACTTCTTTATTATATGCTATGTGTGCTCAAGGAGATATGTATCAAGAACATTCACTGAAGAATTCTAACATTGACAAAGTTGAAACAAGGGCTGGGGGCATAACTCACAGGTAAAGCTCATGCCTAGCTTTCACAAGGCTTTGGGTTCTATACACAAAACCAAATAATAATAATAATAAATTGGAAACAACCTAAACATCCATCATAGAAGAGAATACATAAACTTGGTCATGGATATTAAATAGACTATTACATGGAAGTTAAAACAAATAAACTGTTCAGGCACAAAACAATGATTGTATTGGTGGAAAACCAATACATACAAGCCAGGCACAGTGGTGAAAACTGTAATCCCGGCACTCAGGAGGTTGAGACAGGAGGATTGTGAGTTCAAAGCCAGCAAGTTTCAGGCCAGCCTGGGCTACAGGGTGACACCACATCTCAGTAAAATCTCCCTCTCTCCCCCAAAAAGATAAATACCATTGTAATATCTTTTAAATGAAGTTTAAGCAAACACATATTTAAATTGTACGTATTTTATATGTAATAGCTACCACAGTGATTCATGCTTAATGAAAGCTAATAGTTAAAATATCCAAGCATTCTTTTGATTTCATTTCCAGAAGTGGTAAAAATTTCTTCACACAACTATTTCAGGCAAAGAAGCCACATGGATAAAATAGACTGATCACCTCAACACATCTTCCTGATTCAAAGGACATTGATTATGTATCAATATTAAAATGTTTAATAAAATGTAAGTATGTAAACCCTTATAAGAACTACCATTTATCAAATAAGTTATACTTTAAAATCATGATTATATCTTCTATATTTTATTTTCAAGCATAAATTCCTCATTATGTATGTTTAATGTCCATAAGTTATATTTGTATTATATTTGGAACATCTAGTCTCTAAATGATGTATTTCTTCTACAGTTTTCGTGAATTGAATTACTAAAGAACAAAGCAATTTTACATTTGTAGTACACATTTTTTTAATCCTATCCTGTCTCAACAACTTTGGATTTTTGTAAAATGGATACAATTGCTTAACAAGGTAAATTGCACTAGTATTAAATCTGTACTAATGATGAAATGGACATAAATATTTGACTAGATGCATCAGTTCATTTCATACCTAAAATTTTGGTTGGCTGCGTTCCCATCAGGAACTCAGGGAAGACTATAAATAAAAAATTCTTTTCTGGATTTAGCATCATTGTAATGTTATCCTTCATACTCAAAGATGACGCATTTGCTATGGATTGCAATCTTTAGAGCATGTGATGCTATCAAGACTAATGGAAAAACAATAGCTTTGTTCCACCCTTTTGCACCTGTGAAAACTGTTCCTTAATTTGAGGTCTGAAATGTTGGCAGAACTGTTTTTCTCATCAGTTCCACCTTTTAGAGACCCTCCTGGCCCATTGTGGAAAGATATGAATATTCTAGGCCTGATTGTTCACCACAACCATTTTCAATTCTTACTGGTTTTGTGGACAGCAAACAGTGAGTGACAAAAAAATTATCCAGTAAAATGACACCACACACACAAGCAAACACATTTTATTGCTATATAATGAAAATAATCTTTATTGCTCTACTATACTATTACCCAGAGGACATATTGATTAATAATAACCAAGAAAATAAGAAATCTATAATAACCTATATCTTGGGGGAAAGAAATGTTCTGTTAGATAAAAACGGAAGAGACACACGCCTGGTTAGAATAAAAGGAGTATGTGATTGAAGTCTAGAACTTATTTTGCAAACAATCATCAAGTGTCTACTACTGTGTGTAAATGTCTATAGCCCTGACCTAGAAATATCTGTACACCACTGTTGGATGACAAAAGAATAAGAATGTTGTAGTTCTGTTTATATTCTAAAAACCAACAGACTCCAGAACTTATGTCTCTGAGATTAGTGGGAGATGATGAAAGTGATGACAGAGGACTTTTAATTTTAAATCTGCATTCTTCTCCATAATTTGTGTGTCTATAATAATGTAGTTATAGACCACTTTAAAATTGACTTAAATGTAAAAACCTAAAAGTTGTCACTCAAGAATATGCTACAAAAACTACATGCTGTAAAAGTCTGCACTAGGAAAGGTAGCAATTAGAATTGATAGAAATAAGAAAAATCCTGGAGTGTGGAACAGATGACTATTGGTGAGCAGTGAAACAGACAGAAGATCCAGCTTTCAAGTCTGAATGACTACAGTGCAATAAGTCCAGCAACTCCTTAGAAGACTGAGTAACATTAAAAGCAAAAGTATCTCACTACGGAAGTTTCTTTAACTTCTCATGCCTCAAATTTCTCCTTTGCAAGAAGGAATAATAATTATCACCTCTTAGTCTTGTTTCAAAGTTTTAAAAACTTTTTGATGTCTGAACACACTGTATATCAAACTATTTGAAAGGAGAAATGATAAATTTGTTTTAGACATGTTGGATTTGAGATCATGATGAAACACAAGCGACTATATGAACATGATTTTATTTCTGTTTATATTGAATGTTTCTGCTTACCATTCTTGCCTATGACATGCTGCCACCAGGTGGCAGTAGGCCATTTTACTTATCTAAGGAGACAAAATCTGTAGTATAAACTAGAAGTTCTGTATTTTACAAAAAAGACAAAGTGAGCCTTAAGAAACAAAATAACAGAATTTACATAGTACTAGTAAATTTCAACATTTCAGTAATGCTGATATCAGTCAGATGTTAGGGTATTACCTCCATTAAAATTGCACTATTTCATCTAGAGTTTTGACTGACTCAGTGACAAGAACAAAGTAGATACCTAGATCACTCATAATTTCAATCAGATGGAGATATTTTCCTCATATACTTTATAAAGAGAAAAAAATCCATGCTCAAAAACTGCTAAGATTTACAAAAATTAACCTACAATTTCTTTTATAGTATTTAAAAACCAAGGCATCTGGCCTTCAACTACCATAGACAGATTCTGAAGGGAGAAAAAAAAAAAACCTATCCCCAAAACCCTTCCCAGAAAAAAAATAGCTTGTATCTCCCCAGAAAACGTAGAAAGGAAAGTGGCATATCAACTTGGCATAACTACCCATGGGGAAAATAGCCTGAGATGACTCTTTCAGCAAAGTTAGGGCTTGGGGTTACCATCCCCACACATGTAATGAATAAAGCCAATATTACCATCATCAGGAGAGGCTTCAGTGGCACTGACATTTACAATACAGATACCGCTTGCAGGGCACATTTGCACAGTCACATTTAGTTATTTATGGTATCTAAACGAAAGGCTTGAACTCATAGTCCCCTTAAGCTATTGTGATTCTATATGACTCACCTGCATCTACCTGTGTTTCAGCATTGCCAGGAAGGCCTCTGAAAAGCAACTTCCTTTCCAGGTAACCAGGCCCCTCCCCCTCTACAAACTCTCCAGATTCAGTGTGTCCTGGGCTCACAGTAAGTTAGCCCTGCCACTTCCCCCCTTGCATTCTCTGAAAAGTGCAAAGAAAATAAAATAATGCTCCTATGGATTTTGTTATTTCCTTTCTGTCAACTTCCCCCACCAAAGCCTTTGTCCAATTCATCATCACTATTATGAGTCACTGCAGTATATTGCTATCTACTGTCTTTAATATTAATAGATTATATTTATTGACCATATATAAGGAGTAAGGTTCTGTGGTCACAAGTATTACCTGTATTATCTTACTCTCTCTCTCCCCTGCTCATATCACCACCACTGGATTTATCTTCTGAAAAATATGACCTGGTACCTTTCACCAATATGTACAGGCAAACAGGGTGATTTTCACTGTAGTTGTCATTGTTTGTTTTGTTTTGATTACTTATGGAATAAAGCCTATTAACCTGTAATTTCATGCCCTCCACCACGTGGACATTAGCCATTTCTTCTACATCTGGTCCTGCTGAACTCATTGTGCCATCATTACTTGAAGAAGCAGTACATAAACTTACCTACTCAGAATTCCTTCAGTTCTTGGTGACTACCCTTCCAGTTGCATCTGAAGTACACAAAAGCTAATGTAACATTTTTATTTATTTATTTTAGCCCTTTCTTTTGTAGCTGCAGACCTCCTTAGGACAAAGACTGAGTCTGATAACTCCACATATCTCTGGCAGGAAGCATTGGCCATATGTCCTTTGGAGCTCTTAAATAAATGTTTATTGATGAAACCATTACATTGCACTTCTATATGGACATCTTATATAGTCTTTGGGTTTATTCTGAACATTGAACTTTAGATAATGTCTGTGTTTGCATATTATCTTTTAATTGGGTTTGCCACATAGTTTGCAGTATAAAGTACATTATCCGCTATGGCACAGCTACAGCACAGTTCTGCCTTGGACCACAGATTCCCGTCTGACTTCTCTCTCTTCTTCCCAAGAGCATTTGCATATGAACATAAAGAAAAAAAAACAAAACTGACTTTTCTGTCCTCAAAACACAAGCCTACTGGGGCTGCACACATATAAAGTGACATCATTCTAAGTCAGTATACCAGTTAGCTCTCACTGTCACATAGAAACCAGGAAGTTCTTGGTGGGTCATTTGATAAAGCATATTTTGTTTCTGTTGTTCACTTTTATAGTCACCATAAAAAAGGGGAATTTTGAAGGAACTAATCTGTGCTTTCCCACTGAGGAAGTAACTGTTCATACAAGAATCTGGTTAGAACCTGAGTGCACTTCCCTGAGTCTAGCTGTCAAAAGTATGTAAACTTTTCTCATGAAAAGTTTACAAAGAATACAACAAAACTCAGACAGGTATCCAATCTCAAAGCCCTATTTTGTTTTACAACCATCTCTACTTGTTAAAAGGAAATGGAAGCCAATATTGATTTCTCTTTTAAAATAAAAAAGATTGCATATACATATAGATATATATAAGGTGGCACTGCCAATCATCAAGCCTGAAGCAAAAGTGTAAGTTTTAACCCATCTTTTTTTGTACAAAGAGTGATAATGTGTCATTTTAGCACTAAGTGGTGACATATCATCATGGAACTATTTTTATCCCAAATAAAATATCTTGAATACCATCTTGATCGTACTCTTTTTTTAAATTTATTTATTTATTTTGGGTAGTACTGGGTTTGAACTCAGGGCCTTTCACATGCAAGGTAAGCTCTTTACCAGTTGATCCATGCCCCTAGCTCTTTTTGCTTTAGTTATTTATGAGATAGGATCCCACTTTTTGTCCAGACTGGCCTTGAATTGCAATCCTCCCAATCTCTATCTCCTGAGTAGCTAGGATTACAGATATAAGCCACCACTCCTGACCAATTTACCTAATAAACCTTATTACCTATATAACTATCAGTTATACAGTTTTCTCTGTATTTAGTATGATGAAATATGTCATTAGTGTTAATTTCATACTAGCTGTAAGAGAAAAGATAAAAAAGCAAAAGAAAGGCCTATTGCCTTTCTTTTAAGACTCTTGTAACAGTACCAAGGGGGGGAGATAAAAGACAACTTTGAGTAATAAATCAAAAAGAAAATTTTAAAACAAAAACAAAGAAGACCACATAATTGCAATGGTATGCAGTCAGAGAAATTGCCTGTTAGTTGTATTGAGTATGGAAGCCTTTATAAGGAAAGTGCTTTGAAGAGGATTTGAAAGAATTGAGAAATACAAAGAAATGAAGAGCACATGAATGAACTAAGTGCATGTCTGTGAAACAGATTGACTTGGTAGGCAATGGTGGCCAGGAAGAAATAAGAAATACGGGTCTGTGATGTTTCCAGGCAATTCCATGTGGAAACTATTCAAGGGAGGAAGTAGCTCTTGAGCAAAATTTTAAAAGTCACGTAGGAGGATAAGATACTCCATTTAATGTTTAACACAGTAGGAAGATTTAATAAGATGAAGGATATTTTTTCTCCAGATTCACACAAAAACTGATGACAAAACCATCACTATTACCTACTACCACATAACTCATTCATTGTTTTTCATTTAGAAAAACAATGGTACCTACTAAGTACCAGGCATAAGTCTAGTTGATAGAAATAAAGGAGTGCAGTAAACTGAACAAAAAGTCCTTCTCTTGTGATGCTTGACTACTGATGAAAGACAGATAATAAGCAAAATATGTGAATTAATTATGCAGTATATTTGAAGGGCAAAGAAGGAAAAAAAGCAAAGGAAAACAGAGAGTACATTTTTTTAAAAATTCCTCTCAGTAAGCAGCAGTAGATGACAGGCAAATTTCCAGAGGGTTTTCCCATGTGTTCCCAAAGTCAACGTAATTGGGAAATAAACAGGGCTGTGAAAAAAACTGGACAGACTCCTTGAGAGTCATAGATGAATGAGGATCATAGTCAACACTAGGATTGAAGCCAATATCCAGATTTCTCGACTGCAGTTTGGCCAAGATCTATTAGCATTTGTTTCTAATTAAGAAATAAACAATGCTCAGCAACTTTACTCATTTCTATCACTGATGTGTATGGAATTGCAAAATGCCAACAGCTACACATATCTTCCAAGGAGCTCCTTTTAATCAAGGAAAAGGGAAGACTCTATTTAAGAGGAAGAGTTATGTTTTATGAGAAATGATTATACTATACATAGATTAGAAATATTATGTTCAATTAGAATAGAATACTTGAGATAGGATTTTTCACAGATATCTTTCTTAAATTCATGTAAAAATGTTTAAATGAGATTGTCTTTCACTTTTGAGAAACAAAATTCAGAGGAAAACTCTACGGCCTAATCTTTATCCATACATGGTACAGAAACAAACGTGTGTGTGTGTGTGTGTGTGTGTGTGTGTGTGTGTGTGTGTGTGTGCGTGTGTGTGTAGCTGCAGCACCATGATAGATGGATGGATATGGACTATTTTTATAGTTCTTAAAGGGTTAAAAAGAAGCAGGTGCCCCCAGGCAGTCAGGAAGCGAGACAGAGTCAACCCAAGGTCAGAACAGGCATACACGTTCTCTTTTTTTTATTTAGGCCTGTGCAGCCAGTACAATATTATTAAATATTGCTGTAAATAACAACTACCAATTAAAACATTAACATTAATAACTTCAGGTTGTTTGTAACCCATATAAATGCCACTTGCTGGACTTTAAAATGGTAGAAGCCAAACATGTCCACAAACCAGCTTATTCTCCTCCGAAGAAAAGCTGGAACCAGTGCCAGAAAATACACCTTTTGTTTTTGGTGTCCACAAGCTATTTGTCAGGAAACAAAGGAAAGGCTCAGCCAGCACTGGTAGATTTTTCAGAAGTCTGAAAATTAGTTTCCTGCTTGTTTTCACATATGATCTGAGGAAAAGGCAGTTGCACCAATATATTGCTGCCTCACTCCTCAAAACTATACAGGGAAAATGCAATCTGAGAGAAGTGGTTCACCCCACTCCCAACCTCCAACACATTCCAGCCAGAGATAACTAAGAGTTAACTTCCTCTAGACCTTAGTTCTCAAACTTCAGTTTCTAAACAATGTCCCAGGAAGAATGCATACAAGGCAAACACTACTGGAAGGTCTGAAGTGGAGCTCAGGATGCCACAGATCCTGAATGCAGTGGGGGATTCTGAGGCGAGTCACTGAGGCCACATTTTAACCATAGTCCTATTTTTGCAAGGGAAGAATGTTATCTCATGTCTGCTCGTGTCCTGAGTCTTAAGTGGACCTGCTATAACCCTTCTATAAATTTGTTCTCTTTGGTCCACTCTGCCCCATTCTGTCCCACACTGAACTCCACCTCTTTATTTTCCACGTATCCAAAACATTATAAATTTAACCCAAGCATTGTACAAGTTTGTGAAGAGCAATGCTTTAAGTACAATTCAAAGTAGAAAACAAGCTCAAACACATACCAGAAATCTGTTCATAGAAATATAATGTCCCTTCCCATAAAGAGGGCATTTCCTCAAACATTCTCTTCCTTAAGTTCAGGACCCCTTCCCAACTGCTAGGAACATCTTCTCTTTGTCAGACTTTTATAACACAATTACCAGTGCTTTCACATGCAAAGCAGTTTGGTTCTCTAAGGAAGCCCCACTCCAAACTAGAGTCTCTCTCCCTCTATATAGGCCAAAGTTCTGCTTGGTAGAGGCCCATCTACTTCAGATCTTGATTTTAGCAAAACAAACAACCAGAGCTTTGAAAATAGAATTTTCTTCAGCACATCACATCCTTGGGCAGATAACCTCTCATATCACTATCCATAGGAGAGGGTAGCAATGGAATTTATGGACTTCTGCTGTCTAGAACAAGCCATGTCCTCTGATAAAGGGGAAGGACATACTTCCTTTCACTTATATGTATGTTTTCTATAATGTAGATCATTAAAATGCTAAATGTCTCATTTTTCTTTGATTGCTGTGCTGGGTGGAGGTACAGTATGGCATTTACCAAGGTTCTTACAATGTATCAATTGTTTCATACTTGAATTCATCCCTTCCACTGCTCCCTTTTATCCTCCCTCCCACAATTCATGGAAGAGTTTCAACAGGTATCATTTTTTGCACTTACATGCATGTATATACATTTTTTGCTCTGTGTTTACTCTCCTATCCCCCTTCCCTGCCACCTCTTCCTTCCGACTGGTGCCAACCCTCCCCCCTAGGCAGGACCTGTTCCTCCCTCCTGTTTAAAATTATAAATTTCTTGAACTAGGCTAAAATATTTGCTTTTATGAACTATTTTTTTAGGAGGATATTCTCAAAGGAATGATACCCAATATAAATATTATTTATAAATAGCATATAAACTACTCACATAGATATGTGATTTTGAGAAATGGAAATATGTCCCTCCTCAATGGCTGCCTTAGTAATTAGCAAATTGCAATTTTAAAAGATTTCATTTCACAATTTTGGTGATACAAAGAATTTTCTTCTCCTAAAACATCATGCTAACCTCTTTGTCTGGGACAAAAAAAAAATAACTCAGTAAAAAATGCAGTATAATAAATCTTGTCCTAATCTTTATGATCCAAGAATGAGATTTTTTTTTTCGTTTATTCATATGTGCATACAATGTTTGGGCCTTTACTCTCCCCTACCTCCCCCATCCCCCACCCCTTCACTTCCAGGCAGAAACTGTTCTGCCCTTGTCTCTAACTTTGTTGAAGAGAGAGTATAAACAATAATAAGAAAGACAAAGCATTTTTGCTAGTTGAGAAAATGATAGCTATACAAGGAGATTCCTAGCATTGCTTCCATGTACAAATGTTGATTCTTCTTGAACTGACTTTTTCTCTAGTTCCTGATCCCCTTCTCCTGTTGACCTCTGTCACTTTAAAGGTTCTGCATTAGTTCCTCTGCACTGAGGACATCATATACTATCATGTTTTTTGGGTTTCTTACCTATCCCCATACCTCCCCTGTGTGCTCTCGCTTATCATGTGACCAAAGTCCAGTCACATTGCTGTATTTGCCCTAGATCTAAAGTCCGCATATGAGGGTGAACATATGATTTTTGGTCTTTCGAGCCTGGCTAACCTTGCTCCAGTTCCATCCATTTTCTTGCAAATGATAAGATTTCATTCTTCTTCATGGCTCAGTAGAATTTCATTGTGTATAAATACCACATTTTCTTAATCCATTTGTCAGTAGTGGGGCATCTTGGCTGTTTCCATAACTTGGCTATTGTGAATAGTGCTGATTTTAAATCTTACCAGTTTAAAATGACCTGCTGTAGGAATGAGGACACAGCACAGGAGCACTCTAAAGCCTAAGATTTGGGGACAAAGGAGACTTAGGGTATAGAGTTCTATGACAGTGAATAATGGTAAGACTAATTATACAAGAAAGCTTCCTCTTACTTCCTCTGTTTCCCCTACTTTATCCCATTTTCCCTACTTATCTTTTTGGGTTGTTTCTCAAAGGTCTTGTGGTAGGAAAGCCTTTCCTTCCAGATCAGTGTGTGTGTGTGTGTGTGTGTGTACTGTGTTCCTTTCCTCCACACCCTTCTCCTTGATTTACTTTGTTTGGGGTATTATTTGATTATTTTCTACTTCCTCCCACTACACTTGAAAGCTAAGAGGCTACAGCTTTTAGCCTATCTATCATTGCAATTCCAAGGCCTAGCACATCACCTGGTATTGAATATACTCTCAATATTTTAGAATGAATACATGAATATAATGACCAATGATTACTTGAAGATATGATTCTCACAACTAAAAGTTAAAGCTGACAAAATAATTTCTGACAGTAGGACAAGAGTAGAGAAGAGCATCCAAAGAAAGTTAAGATAATTTTGTATCATAAGAGCAGAAGAGCAAGGCAGGTTTTATCAGTCATAATTGACCCCATAGTCAATCAGATGATCACAATCAGGGGACAATAATAACAATTAGAAAAATAATAACATTTGAATTTCACTTTAATTTCACAATGTCATTATCTACCTTATGGTCTCATCCTCTATTTAGGGTAGATAGAGTAGGTGTCTTAATATCCTTATATTGTGGAGATAGTAATAAGAGTTGAGAGAAATGGCATTATTTGTCATGCAAATAATAAGCAGTGCTAGCGTGCAGCAGATGTACAAAACAGTTACACACATCTCTAAAACTGTACAGACTTTGGAGTGGAAAATATGGACTTGTACTCAAATCATAATACCACTCTATAGAGTGGGTCCAAAATAATAAAGAGTAATGACTTATTAAGAGTAACATTTCAAGTTCTAAAAATATAAAATTTTATAAGAAAGGGAATATTTATCTTTTCTTATAAAAATTTGCATGTGTAATTGTGAACTTTTTTTGTAAACCTCTCCCTCTAAATTGTGTATGTTGTAAGCCCATTAGGTCTACCTGTGTTCAAAAATATTTTCATAGACAGGAAATCTCAAGAAATCTCAGGAAATCTCAATCTATGACAAGACACAGTTTTCCCAATTCCTTGAGTTTCCCCACTTGTACTTATAATAGACATTTTAAAGCTTTTCATTATAGAAACTTTCAAACATATTCCAAAGTTAAGAAAATAGTCTATAGTCTACTTCTAATATAATATCCACTTTTCTCCAACACCCAGACTCAATAATGGTAATGTTTCTAACCTTATTTCTTGTGAATGGACTATTAAAGTTTTTAATGCTAAGCAATATTTCAAAGATAAAACATTGAAACAGATAAATATTTATTGAGGCTGACTGTGAGGTGGAGGAAAAAACCGGACAAAACTATGCTAACTTACAAGTTTACATTATAGTTGGAAAAGCATACATTTAGACTAGCATAAAAAGAATGATCACAAAATGCTATCTAATGACACCATCCACCATTTGGATGTCAGATAACTGGAGAAATACATTTTAAGAGAAATGTGTCGAGAGGAAATGTTTCGTAATTGGCAAGTATGATCAATATGTCAATGGTGCAGACAAAATGTTACATGTAATGGCCAATAAGCGTGAATGGCAGACAAAATGTTACATGTAATGGCCAATAAACGTGAATGGCTATGAAGAAAAGGACCTATGTAGTGTAATTGTCTGAAATATATGAGTATTTTTCTACCTCCAAATTAAAGTGCTATTTTTAGGAGTTTGGATTGACAAGTAGGGAATAAATATTTTCTGCCTTATGACTTCTTCATGCTGCTTGTGGTACCCATGCCTCTTGTGTTTAATTAACATTAAACTTGTAGCAACACTCATGTCACATTTTTTTTTAAATCTCTTGATAACAAAAGAAGAGGACTGAAAAATCTGCTCAACATAAATTTCTAAGCATATTTTAATGTAAATCTTTCTATTGCTTTTTTAAAGCAATACCAGACACTCCTTTTAAAAGGATAGAAAAACAGAGTAAACTAAGCCGAAAAGACACAGAAGGAAAGAAAACAAAGACGAGTAGAAAATGATCAAATGAAATACAAACACAAAGAGAATGCACAAAGATTGAAGTTGACTTTTGTAAGAAAAATAAAAAGCTTAAGCCTTTAGCAATATTGTCTAACAAAAATAGCTAAAAAACATTATCAATATTAGCGATTAAAGACAGTACAATCACTTGATTGCCACACATTAAAAAAATAATAAAGGAACACTGTTAACAACTCTCTAGCAACAAACTTGACAACTTGGATGAAATAAATATTTTCCTTGATAAGTACATTTTCTTTTTTTTTTTTTTTTTTTTTTTTATATTTTTTTTTTCATTTTTCTTTTATTATTCATATGTGCATACAAGGCTTGGTTCATTTCTCCCCCCTGCCCCCACCCCCTCCCTTACCACCCACTCCACCCCCTCCCGCTCCCCCCCTCAATACCCAGCAGAAACTATTTTGCCCTTATTTCTAATTTTGTTGTACAGAGAGTATAAGCAATAATAGGAAGGAACAAGGGGTTTTGCTGGTTGAGATAAGGATAGCTATACAGGGCATTGACTCACATTGATTTCCTGTGTGTGGGTGTTACCTTCTAGGTTAATTCTTTTTGATCTAACCTTTTCTCTAGTTCCTGGTCCCCTTTTCCTATTGGCCTCAGTTGCTTTAAGGTATCTGCTTTAGTTTCTCTGCGTTAAGGGCAACAAATGCTAGCTAGTTTTTATGAAACAGAAAGTCTGAGTAACCCTACAGTGGTTTTGTGTTTGTTTGCTTTTTGGTGGTACTAGGGTTTCAACTGAGTATGTTTAGCTTGCTAGGCAAGTGCTCTACCACAAGGCACACCCCCAAAAACCTTTCTTAATTTTTTATTTTATTTAATTTCTTTTTTGATTTTGGTATTTTTTTAGATAAAATTTTATGCTGTTTTGCCCAAGGCTGGACTTTAAGCCTTAATCCTCCTACCTAAACTTCTGAAGAAGCCAGGATTATAGGAGCACCCCACTATACCCTGGCTCAAGAAACCCTACATTTGTTCAAGAAAATGTGTTTATAATTTAAAAGCATCTCACAAAGAAAACAACCTTCTTTACAGCTGAATTCTAACAAAATTTAAGGAAGAAATATTAGTCTTCTACATAAATTTTTCAGTATATACAAGAAGAAACAATGTTTTCCAATTAAGAGGACAGAATTATCCTGATACCAGAACCAAAGACATTATTAAAAAAAAAAAAAAACTACTATGAACATCTCTGAAGTGCACTGAAGCAAAATCTTTGAAAATTTACTACTAGATAAAATCCAAAAATATATAAAATAAAAATAACATCACAACCAAGTAAGTTTTATCCCAGGAAGACTGATTTATATTTTAAAATCATCAATGTAATTAATCATGATAATGGATTAAAAAGAAAACAACAATCAGGTCAATAGAAGCAGAAAAATCTTTTTTGAAAAATTAACTTGTACACATTATTAAAACTAAAATACTAGCCAAACTGAAACAGAAAAACACTTCCTCAAGCTGAAAAAGAGGCAACAATAAAATCCCTTTACTTAACATCATGTGCAATTGTGACCTAAGCACAGAACAGAGATGCAAGCATCAATACTTTGATGGAGACTGAGGTTGCAGCTTCACTCCAGGTAACTTCACTACCTAATAAAATAAAAAGCCAACAATTTTCAACAGAACATTCCAGAACCTAAATGAGCTATAACTGTGTCTTATATTCAACCAAAAATTAGTGGCAAAGAAACAAGAAAGTGTGTCTCATATTCAGGGGGAAAAATCAGTTAATAGAAACTAAAAGGTGATATAAGACTGGTCAATTAAGCATAACAAGAGTGTTCAATATTATTAGTCATCAAGCAAATGTAAATTAAAACCACCATGAAACAGAATGGCTGAAATAAAAAAGACTAACAAAACCAATTGCTGGCAAGGATATGGAGCATTCTCATACATTGATGTAAAATATAAAATAGTAGAAATACTTCGGAGAACTAGTTGACAGTAATTTATAGAGTTAAGCATACATTTACTCAATGACGCAGCAATTCCACTCTAGTATTTACTTAAGAAAAATGAAAACATTATGTTCACGAATAGACTTGCACAGAGATGTTGCCAGAGATCTCCTTGTAAAGGGCAAAAATGTGAAACAGTCCAATTCCCCTCAACAGGAGACTGAAAACAAATCGTGGTATAGTCACACAATGAACTAGTACTTAGCATTGAAAATAAACAAACTCATGATACATGCAACAGTATGGCTGAGTGTTAAAACCATTAGGCTGCGGCAAGAAATCCAGACAGAAAAGGTAAATACCTGATTGCATTTGCGTGAAGTATCAGAATAGGTAATGCTAAGGTATGGGAATAGAAATCAGAATGGTGTTTATCAAGGAGTAGGAGAAGGGAAAGAAGCAAGAGAATTTTCTGAGCTGATGGAGTGTTCTTTGTTAATTGTTTTGTGTTTATATGAATATGTACATTTATCAAACTTCAATAAGCTTAAAATCTGTGTATGTTAATGAACACAGGCTGTACTTCAGAAAAAAATCATTTTAAAAAAACTAAAACAATTTTTGTAACCTTTCTATCTCCTTGAACTTGAAACTGCCAGTTGACTTTCACAAACAGCATTCAATTGGGAAGTCTGACCTCAAAAATCTCCTTTTCATAAAGTTTGTGTCTCTGCTGCTGTGTACTCCTGAAGACACATTCACACACAGACACAATCAACAGACTGACCCAGGGAACATACCTCTGGCTTCTGCTTCCTTAAGGCCCTATCCTCAGCAAAGGAGTGGGTATGGAAACATGAGTCTGTTTGCAGATAACATCTGCTTCTTGGTAAGATATTTACCTTTAAAGATGAGGGGGTGCTTCTGGAAATAGGACTTTAGATCAAAGAACAGCAAAACTTTCAGGACTCCATGAAAGGGAGAAATTGGAATCAGCAAGGCCCCAGATCATATTTCAAATGACATCACCCAGACTGTCACTGTTTCTTTATTTATAAAGGTGTAGAAATATTCACGATTTTCAGAGGTCTAGCAGGAGCTCAAGCCTGGACTCAAGAAAGTAACTACTCTTAATATTTTGTCCTGAAAATTTGTGCTTCTAATTACTGGAGGGTCAAGAAAGTATATACTAAGATTGGTAACTAAACAATGTTTCTTTTCACTTTTATTAGAAAAATAACTAAAACCTTATCTTAAAATCTATATAGGGAGCTCACTCTTATTTAACTGTAATATTCAACTGAATTTCAATTCTAAAACAAAACTCCTACCACTAATGATGAAGTCATCATGAACTTATGTCCAGACCATATTTTCGAAGTAAGCAAGTTCTTTCTAGAAATAATAAAGCTTGAAGACACACCCCTATAATTTTGACTTATTACTAATCCTGTGTATTATAATCCTCTGTTAATAATATGAGTCATCTAACATCAGTTCCATAACACAGAGTGGTAAATAGTGTCAGGAGAACAAGTTGCCATTCTCTGTTCATGCTTGAATACAAAGTCAGCTACTTTACTCACTATAAATTGGCATGTTTCACATAGTGCATGATCTCAGGCCTCAGTTTATTCATCTGTAATGATTGGGGTAACAATTGTACATTTCCTTTTTCAGTTTTTGTAGTGCAAAACAAAACAAGACTTTTTTTGAAGTTAAAAGAGGCAACAGGAGATTTTTAATTTATAAACTATAGGTCTATAATAGATTCAATAAAAAATTTTAAAGCCTTAAAGAAAAAATAATATGATTTAAAAGATTAAGATAAAAATACATTAGAAGAAAAATTCAAAGTGAAACAGGAAAGACAGAGATGCTAAGGTAAAAGGAAAGTGAGCATCAGTCCAGGAATAAGGTCAGAGCTCCAGGGAAAAGCCAGCAAGTATCTATAGGGAAGGAATACCGAATTTATTAACATATCCTTAGTAAGTGTCCACATTTCCTACTATAGTCATTGTTCGATGAATACTTCACACCCCAAGCAGTTATCCTGTGGAATGGATCCCCAACAATTGACACTAACCTAAGTTAGTACAGACCCCACAGGTGAAGGGCTCAGTTCCCTTGTCATGTGTCAATTTCAAGTCTCAGGTCATAACCTATACGTCTAACCAACCAGCTATACGCTTGGGTTTCTATGACCTCCTTTTCAGATTCAATTAATTTGCTAAAGTAGCTCAAAGAACACAGGAAAACACTCAATGTATGCTTATACACTTTTTACAAAGAATAAGTCATTTGTGCACATGCACCTTAATAGGTGCTCAATCAGTATTTCTAAAACAGATAAGGGAGTGTTGAATTTTGACTTTACATTGTAGTGTCCCACAGCACTGAATCCACTGCATCGTAATTCTTTCTCTATTCATTCACTCAGCACTTTTCTATTAAGCATGGGTTTCAGCCCTAGGGATACAGCAGTGAACAAAACAGACAAAAATCCCTTTCCCCAAGTAGTTTGCATTCTACTATTTCAGAGAGTAGTGAAGAGGCAGACAATAAGCAAAGTAAAGAAGTGAGTTACAGATTCTATTAGTGGGTGAGAAGAAATTTTGAAAGAATTAAAGCAGGGTAAAAGAACTGGGCAATGTGAGATAGGATAGACAAGGGGAGGCCTCATCAAAGTGATGACATTTGAGCAAAGAACTGAAGAAGAGGGAGCGTGTGCCACTGACTTCTGGTGGGAGAGCATTCCAGTCAGAGGAAAGAGAAAATGCAAAGTCTCTGAGGAAGGAGTACGCCACTGTGCTCAGGAACATGGAGACAGCCCACACAGCTGGAGTGGAGTGAGGAAAATAGAGTGGTAAGAGTCCACATCTAAACATTCTGCTCTGAGAAGGCAAGAATTAGATCTTCATCTCTACTCTCTGTGATAACCATGAGGCTCAGCATTGTAGGAATCACTGCGTAAATGTTCTCTGCCTAACTGTATGAACGTGAGTTACTGATGGCTGTAGGTGAATTATGGCCCTCTACCAAAATCTACAAGTTGAAGTCTTAACATCTTTACCTCAGGATGTTACCCAATATGGAAATATAGTTATTGCAGGTAAAATTAGTTAAGATAAAGTCATTCTGGAGTAGGATGGGCCCCTGACCCAGTATGACTGGTGTACCCATAAAAATGGGAAATGAGAGTACTCTGCCATGCACTTAGGGAGAGTGGCATGTAAACATGAAATTACAGCTAAATTCAGATACAAAATATACAAAGAAAAGGTATTGCACATACATGTAAGTAAATGTAAAAACATTATAATATGATATAAAAATAATATAAAAAGAGCAAAAATATAAAAGCTATTTATACAATAAAAAAAGAAATCAAATGTTATATTTTACAATCTTTGTATTCCAAGAACTTAGTATTTGCCACACATAATAGAATCCAAGTAAATATTAGTATTGAATGAACTGAATATATCGATGAGATTTGAAAAGAAATAGAAATCCCCCAAATATGGTTCCTTTTTAATAAAAAGAATCCCTTACTGAATTTTAAAGTCTATTAGCTCAGGAACTCTGTATCACCTCTCACCTCTTGGACACACCCAAAATGTTGAGCACATGACAGACATTAATAAATTCCTCTCTGACCATAGTTAAAATCATAATGCAAAAAATTGTTACATTAAAAAAATTTTAATTTGTGCAGCAAAAAACACCAAAAAGTCAAAAGCCAACCCAAAACAGATAAGCATTACTGCAACATATGAGAGGCAAAGAGTACTTTACTTATAATATTCTCTTACATATGAGTAAGACATGATTGACATTCAAGAAAAAAAGGAAAAGCATTTGAATGTCAATTCACAAAAGGAAAATTAGAAATGATCAAATGACGTATCAGATATGTTAATTCAACTAACTAAAAATTCAAAGTAATAAAATTATAAAAGTTTTCAACTAATGGAAATGTAAAAGTGAAAAGGAAAATAACACTAAATTCCAGAGCAGGTATGTATGAAGTTTCATTAGCTCCCATTTTTCTTTTTAAAAATCTGTACAAACACGTATAATTCCCACATAATACATATAATTCCTACATAATATATATGTAACTCCTACATTATATATGTGCATACATATGGACACATTCCTAAAAGAAGACATACATAAGCAAATGTGAAGCTGGATATCATGACACAGGACTGTAACAGGCCTATTAAGCAGGCGGAGGCAGGATGGCCCAGGGTTCAAGGATGTCAGGGCAAAGGAAGCAAGAGCCTGTCTCAAAAGAAGATAAAAATAAAAGGGCTGGGGGCATAGCTCTAGTGATAAAGCACTAACTAAAAAGTGTGAGATCTTGGTTGTAATGCCCAATACCACAAAAAGGAGGAAAAAAAGCAGTTACTATCTCTAATTTTCACTCTGATATGGCCCCTCACTAAACCCTGCCAACTTGCACCATGGAGCACAATGTCCTAAGGAAAGAGTAAAAACTACATAATGAGTAGAAAGGAGTATCACTATCCACATGGCCAATTTAATAAATGTTTAATAATGTAGCATTCAAAGGCAACTTTTAATAAACATGAGGAATATTAATAAATGTGCATAATCCACTCAGCATTGTTATTATACTCCATGTTTAAACACTTTACATTGTTAATTAATGTTGGTTAATATTAGAACTCCTGTTAATTACAACTAAAACATCAAGTAGCATTATAGAAAACACATATTCATTTATATTTCATGACTGTTTTTAATTTCTTAGGGAAAGGAGAAACATCTTTCAGATAGAGAGTAATTTTAAATGGCACCACTGCAGAATTGTCTCACATTATTTTTCTATATATAAGGTTATTTTAGGAATGTACAAATTACATTGAATTCAGTAAAAAACATAATCCTCCTTTAAAGGATATAAATACAAAGATATTTATAAATATAAATATAAAGATATAAATAATAAAAATTCAATCAAGGATTTTGAAATCTAAAATCTAGATAACTATTAATAACATAAAGCTTTTATCTTTGCTAAAAATATTATATTGTTTTCTTCAGTTCTCAAATTTTGCCTTATTGTACTCAAAATCTTTGATTAAGAAAGACTGTATTCTCAAGATTACACAATGAAGCATAGCCAGCCACTTATTAATCAGAATCAGTTTGCAATGCCAGACACAGATGAAACACCACACAAACTAATTAAAAATCCAAGCAAGTGAGAATAACAGTCTTTGACAAAATATCAATAAACTTTGAAACTGTATGTTTGCTTGCATTTTTAGGATAAATGTACATATACATGGACCAAGAAAGACATTTTCCCCCTTAATATCAAAATTAAGCATTTAGGGATAGTTTGAGAGTTACCACAGTAGATCAGTGGTTCAGGATGAACAAAGTATTTTATCCATGACACCAATTCCAGAGTTCTCCAGCTTTTAAGTTGTATTTGAACTATTTTTCTCAGTATTCCTTTAAAACCTACTGAACAATAAAATTCAAATTTTAGGCTATAATCAAAATTTTACAAAGTGAATTTTCATCAAAGACTCCACAATACATCCCCCAAAAAATGTCTTGTGAGAGAACTGAGGAAGACTGTGGGACAGGTTCATGGGAGAAATATAAGAGGACTTTTTTTGGAAGTATTTGAAGTGTCTAAAATTTGGAAACTTCCAGTTGGATATGATGATGTCAAGTAGATCATTGAATATACATGTCTCAGAAAGACGACCAAGAAAGTTAGAGTAAATAGAAAAAAGCACAAAGTTTAGAGCTTTGAGTCTGATCTCTAATGATTAGGGAAAAGAGAAGGAGCTATCAAAAAAAAAAAAAAACTGAGCCAGGTGCATAGTGGGTAACCAGGTTAGTGGCTGTCCTGGAGACTGACCAAAAGAAATACATGAAAGATGATGGAGTTATTAAGTGTACTAAATAAGATAATAAAAACTAGGAAGAGGCTAGGGCTAATAGGTTTTCTGAAGTGGAGTTTCCTTGGTGATCTTTAATAGGAGCAGATTCCTAGAGTGGTAAAAGTTAAAAACCTAATTGCTGTGAGTTCAAGCAGAATAAATTAGCAAAATCCAGACTGTTGGCAATTACAGGTAAGGGAAATAAACTGCAGAAAAATAAACATAGAGGGAAAATCATATTAAAAGGGAGAGTTCTAGGGATGTAGTTCAGTGTAGAGGTGCATGCTTAGCATGTTCAAATACATGGCTTTGATCTCCAACAAATAAATAAATAGTTAAGTAAACAAAACTAAAAGAAACAAATCAACCAGTAGAAATGAATGACAAACAAACCACAAAATATATTCGTGAAAACTTGGATTCAAATAAGCAACCATAAGACTATGGAAAGTTCCACCCTGACAGGATATTTGATGGTATTAGGGTCATTTTATTTTTTAGGAGTAACCATTATATTGTAAGTTTGTTTGTTATGAAGAGTAGCTAATGTATTTTAGAAATACTTGACAAAAACTTACAGGTAGAATTGTATCTGCATATGTATATCTCTAGGATCTGCTTCAAAATAGTGCACTGATGGTGACAGATGTGGGAAGAAGAAATAAAAATAAAAGATTGCCAGGTGTGGAAAATTTCTGAAGTTGAGTGATGGTATATGGCAGGTACTGTTTTCTGTGCTTTTGTAAATGTTTGAAATTTTCCATGATAAAAAAAAATTAGAGGAGAGAGAGAACCTGAGATTGTATAGAAGAGTTTAATGTACAATAATCAGAGAGAAAGTGGAATCAAGAATTATTTTGAGTTAAGAATATTGATTTTGTTTGTTTGCTGCTGTATTGCCATCCAAGAAGAAATTAGTTCTGAAAAATAATTTAATTCTTTACTAACCAGAATTTAAATTACAGTGGTGAACTTAAAAGAGGTCAAGAATTTTTATAAGAAATCAATACCTATGTATCCATTTTCAGTTGAGCCTACAGAATGCTTAAGTATCATGCACATTTTAAACTTGCTAACAACCTTATTCTTCTCCAATTTAATCACAACCATTGCTCACTCCTACCCATCCATTTAAGACATATTTTCAGAACCCTCTAATTAGTAGCACTGATTGAGGTTTCTGTTTCAGAGTTATATTCTGCTGCCATATTTGACTAGCCAAGTGCTGGTGAATGAAAGCCAGAAAGTTTTGATTGAATGTAACAAATACTTGAGTCAAAAGAGGAAGAAGCAAATAAAATAGAAATAATCATGTAACAACTCCATAAAATCAAATGTTCAAATCATTGGCCCCTTTATAGTTATTATTAAATGTTTTCCTTAACTCCCATAGTACTGATTTTTTTTTTTTTCAGTATTGGTGGCTGAGCTAAAAGGTACTGAGTTTCTGTGTTGAAAAAACTACCCAGGAATAAATAGTGAACAGGTGAATGTCCATTTCTATGGTTTCTGTTTACAGTAGAGAACATTCACAGAGATTGTTTGACACTTGTTACTTTCCTTTGTAATAGAAGTGTAAGTATGGCCTTCTCTTCCTTTTTTCTTATCCATATTCTCCTCCATATTGTCCTCATTCTTTTCTTTCTTCCTATGGCTGTCTTCATCTGTCACCATTACCTGTAAGTCCCATTAAACATGATTCAATTTCAGTTTTCCATTCTAGGAAAAGCATCTGAACAGAAAACAGGCAGTAGAAGATCTATCTGTTCTTTTTAAAATAAGTTTGAGCAAATACTTTGCTTGTGGAAACAAGTAGTAATTTGAGAAGAAATGGCAAAGTTTCCTTCTTTGTTTGGACAAAGCCTCTTTCCATGACAAATCTCAAAGCAGTATGGATAGTTTTGCTCTTCTCTCTCAGCAGAGACTAAGATCCATTAGATAAGGTAAGCTCCTGGAACACAGTGAGCCAGTTACTTGAGTTGTTCTCAGCAAAAATACTGACTTTCTGCTGGATCAAACTAAACCATTCATTATTTATACTCCCATTTCTTTCTAGTGGCACAGAATCATGGCAACCAAAAGTTGCTAAAATATGCCAAATGAATAAAAACATGGTTTTGAAAAATAAGTTGGGATCACCTTTCTCATGATAGCCATTGTACAAAACTGAATCACTACTAAGTATGCTAAGTGATATGTGAGTATTCAAAGATACAGTTAGAAATGTTGAAACAAAATGCTTTTTGAAATATGTTATCTTCCCAGACTAAGTCAACATTCCTGGGAGATTTTCTTCCTTTGCATTTGATAAAGATCAGCTTTTGTGAAGTTACTTTCAAAATCAAATAAACAGATATTTATTTGAAAAGGAAAAAATAATATTTTGTACATTAAAGAAGAATGATGGCTTTACAAGATAAGTATTGGTCTACTTAACTGTAAATGCAAATGAACAAGGTGAACACTGGAACTGTGCAGGCAAGTTTACATTAGCTTTCTCCAATCCATGTGGAGCCATGCACTCCTTTAATTTCTCAAAAAGCAATTTCCTATTCTACTTGTAAACATGCCAACAGAATAAAAATGTGTTTTTATTAATAATAATATAATATTCCTTTGAGTATTACATCAGTTGATAACATATATTTCAAGTTTGCTTAATGGAGACTGTCAGGCCTATCTAAATGAATCAATGCTTTCTTTCTTTGTGACTTTCTAAATCACTGGGTGCCAAGCAAAGCTATCAACTTACTATGATTCCCTACAGAAGTCTTTTGTTTTACCACTGTGCCAATACAGCCAATTTTCCATTGGCAAATGTAAATAGCTTCTTACATCACTACCAAATTGCTTTAACACAATTCACTCACTGTATAGGTTAACTCATTTTTAGGTTCCTGAAGTCACTTACTTGGTTTCATCATTTATATGAGAGATTTGTATACTTCTATAAGTTTTCTTTTCACTTTGTGAAAGATAACAAGCACTCAAGTATAATAAAAAATTTGGATGGCCTAAGTAAGATAGCTTAGGAAAGAATCGGTTTAACTCCCTTTCAGAAATAATGAACAGCATGATATATATTTTCTTCACTTTATGCTTTGCAGTAAAACATGAGTTTAAAAAGCTGTGTGTGGTGAGTCTCCTTAGTATCAGTGTACCTAACACAGATGCAAAAACTCCAGGGATTTTTAAAAATATAGTTAAAATAATGTAAACATAGAATCACAAACTTCTCTGAATTGTCCACCTTTGTCTGACTTATTTTCAGACTTAGCACAGAATCCTAATCTAAGTCTTTCCTCAACTATAGACAAATGATACTATTATCTCTCTGCTCATCGATCCCTTTTGTTATCTCTCTAGTTTCTCAAGCACTCTTACTGTATTTACTTTCCTTAAACATTAGCAAAAATTTTAATTTTGCTTGTACTCCTATTAAGAAGAATCATCTGTTTATTCTCATATCTCCTTTTCTGAGGTTTATTTTAAAAGTTCATCTGCAGTTTTCCACCTATGTCTCAAACCATTGTTCCACCTTCTGCCTTTTGACTTTATTGTTTTCTTCACACCTTGTGTTTCTCCTCTAATTTGCCTGGATGCAATTGAGAGTTAAAGACCCTCCTGAGGGCATTTTCTTGCCTCACTGGAGAGATTAAGAGATGACAAGAGTCTCACATACGTGCACAAATTCACAAACAAGGAAAAGCAGTAGGACACTTGTGTCTGCTTATGTCAAATTCTCCAGGAGACAAAGATATATACAACTGGAATTGAAAAAGGAATTCAATGAACAAGGTAAGAGGTAGCACCAACAAGTGTGAGAGCCAGGAAAGCAAAGTGGGAGTCTGGTAAGGGAGTTGTGAGAGTTTGGCCCAGTTATTAACTGTGATTCTATGAAGTAGCATGACATGCTTGATTTAGAATTAGTCTCTCAGCCAAATTTTAAAAAAAAATTCTTTGATTAGTATGAAAATTAAGATATAAAAACTTTTCTTCTTTATAATTTAAGATTTTAAAATATAAAAGATATCTAGACTGATTATTATTTATGCAGTAAAGTGGATTATAATACAGACCCCCACAATGTATGTCCTATCAAATAGGAATTTTAAACTGATAAGAATATATATTACACTTGATCTTAGAAGTGACAAGTAGGAATTTTAAAAGAATTTTACAAAGATAAGAGAGTGAGAGTGGGGAAAAAAGATTAAGATAAAAAATGTTATTATGAATAAGCATTTAAGAGGACTCTGAGCTTCTTGATAGCTAAGAACAAAGAAAAGTGCAGTGTGGAATAAATTCTCAGTAACTTCCAAATGGAAGCAAATCCATTTTTCAAGAGAAACAAACAGCCAGGTGTGGCTGGTACATATCTGTAATCCAAGTTACAAGGGAGGCAGAGATAGGAGAATCATGGTTGAAGGCCAGCCTGGGCAAAAAGTTAGCAAGGTCCTTTATCAAAAAAAAAGTCAAGTATGGTGGACCATGTCTGTGGTTGCAGAGGTGGAAAGATCAGGTAAAAATAGAGATCCTACCTGAAAAACAAACTAAAAGCAAAAGACCTAGGGGCAGGCTTAAGTGGTAGAGGGCCCTAAATTCAATCCACAGGAATCCCCACCTCTAAGAGACAGCCAGAGAGAGACAGAGACAGAGACAGAGACAGAGACAGAGACAGAGAAAAATCCTTAAACTTTGGCTCATACCAATTTCAGAACAAAGGTTTTTATACTTTTTAAACATGATTTCTTTTAGAATATCAAACCCTTTATCCTAAAAAACAACACACACACATTTTATATACAATTTCATAAGATTCATGGAGTATCTCACACAAATCTTTAGAACCTAGTTTCCATGGTCTACAGGTTAAGAATTCTTATAATTGGAATGGGAGAGGGAGGGGAAGTCTTAAAAGTCATAGTCGATAATGACAAATGTCAGGCTAATGGGAGGTCGCATACAAGAGAGGGAAGGTAAAAGAAGGCAGTTAAGAAGGTGAATATGGTTGATGTACTCTCTATACAATAATAAACAGAATTTTTAAACCATTTGAAACAACCATAAGAAAGGGACTAAGGTAGAATGAAAAAAAGTAGAAGAGATGAACCAAATTGGGCTATAATGCATATAAAATGGAAGTGCCAAAATGAAACTCTCTGTGTGGTTATCTTAAACAAGCAAAAATGTCATTTTTTTCTTTTACAAAATCAGAGAACAAGAGGGCAGAATAGGTCCTACCTGGGGAGATTGGTACACTGGGAGAAGGAGAGAACGTGGAGAAAGGATGTAGGAGGGTGAATATGGTACAAATACTGTGTACACATGTATGTAAATGGAAAAATGATACCTGTTGAAAATATTCCAGGAATGGGAGCAGAAGAGATAAAGGAAAATGGTGGAAAGGGAGAATTCAAGTATGACATATTTGATATATTCTAAGAAGTTTTGTAAATTCCATAATGTACCCCTATCCAGCACAACATTAAAAATAAATAATTTTTTTAAAAAAAGAAATTGCAAAAGCCATCTGTTTTTATATCTTTTTTATTTATATTAGGAGTATAATATTAAAGAATAATTCAGTGAAAACAATATAATTAAGGTAGTTATGAACTGCAAATGTTCAATTAAAATATCTACGTTTGATCTTATAGTGAACATACTTGCTACCCTTTATGACATAAGTGGCTTCTTTTATTTATTATTGTTTTGTAGTGCTACAGATTGAACCCAGGGGCTCACAGTTGCTGAGCTATATATATTCACAGTCCCAACTTCTAATAATTTCTTTAAATGGTCTACAGAAGTAGAGAACACACAATATTTGGATGGATGAATCAAATGGCAATCTATTTATCATTCCCTTACTTTATTTTATAGTTTGCTATAACAAATATTATCTGGTTTAACTTCTTTGGGGACTTTATAAAAACAGTCAAATGTAGTCACTTGAAACATTTTTTTCATTCAACATTATGCTTTCAAAACTCATCTATGTTGTTCCATGTCACTCAATTCATTATTTTCACTATTGTACAATATTTCATATCCTTCTTTTAATAACAGACATTTAAATTGATTCCAGCCTTTTGGTATTAGAAATTGAGTTACTATCAACATTTTCTTGAAAAATGTTTTTACTGTGAGGATGGGAACAGAAGACAATCTTCAAAAGGCCCATTACTAGTAACAATTTTAAGTCTTGGGCTAACTGATTGTATGGATGTTCATTAATCATTATGCTTAAAACTTACCTAAAAGTTACATATTCTTTTATATTTATCAAATATATTTTAAAGGCCAAAAAATTTAAAATTATTGATAAGCTGGAATACTGTATAACATTAAACAATTTTGGAAATGAACATTCAGACTTTAAAAGACAGCAAGAGTTTCATTAAGGCCCCAAATTTTCAAAAGTAAGAAATGATCTATTGGGATTCTTTGTTCTTCACTAGTTAAATAAATATTTTGCTTTCTAGCATGACTTTCCATTTTCCTAAACTACTACTTTCCTAAGTTGGACTTCTGTAAAACCCCTGGGTTGGATAAGCCCTGGATTTCTTCTCTTGTATGCTATAGTTACAGAGTAGTCTTCTATTTAGCAACAGAAAGTGCAAAGAGGTCCATGTATTACTCTTGTATACAGAAGACTCTCAGAACAGGTGGATCTGAGTGTATTCCCTTTGTTTCACAGTGCTACTAGTATACCATAAAAATGTTTTTAAAATGCAGGTACATATTTTATAATTAAATATTTTAAGAGTTATTAACCTGACTCAGTATTCCAAGCAAGTTCTGATCCTGATGCCTCCTTAAGTTACTGTTCTAAGTCTGTACTACGAAGTTTCCTTCAGTAACATATATTTGTTGTCTCTCTTTAAAACCCAGGACAGAGCAAACTCTTTTTATAATACGACTTCCACATCTGGGTGTATAGCACCCAAGGAAAAAACTGAAGAATTGTTAAAACAATTTTGGGAAGACTAAACTAATGGAACACGAGCCCTTAACCTATTCTCATTCTTCATCAACTGCCAAATGTCAACTATCCAGCCCATCAGACAATGTTGCCTATCTACCAATCTTAATACCCTAGAGAGGGTGAAACTTTTTGTAAATCTTAACCAAACAGTCCAGCAGGTTCTGCTGAGAGATGGAGAAAGGTAGGCCCCATCTTCTTTTTGGATTTTGCTTTCCCTCAGCTCTGACTGTTAGGATAGACTAAGTCTTATGTGTGTACCCAACAACACAGTAATTTTTTTCAATGATTCCATCCAGCTAAATCTCTCAGGGCAGAGTTCTAGACAGAACTCTGTCCTTTATAAGTATATAACTTTATCACATGTCATCACAGCCATCATTATTTTATGAAACAACTTTTTAATGTCACAAATAATCTTCCATAAAACCTAATGGTGAGTGGTGGAGTAGCTCAAGTGGTAGAGTGCCTGCCTAGCAAGCATGAGGCACCAAGTTCAAATCCAGTACCACCAAAAAAAAATCTCTTTTCACAATTCACTCTCAGTACAATAATAATAACAAAAAAAAGGGAGAGAAAAGCCTAATGGTCCTTACCTCTCCTTCATTACCTTGACAACTCTTAAGCATTTGGTACCAAACTTTTTTTTGACATTCTGTCTCCTCGCTTTGTTTTTCTTCTACTTTTTTGAGGTCTTCATTATTTCCTTCAGTGTCTCTTCTTCTTCCATGTATTTGTTAGGTTTTGCTTCATAACAATTATTTGCTTAGCTCACAAATCTAAAGATGAAGGATTTGAAATGGACTCCTCTGAATTTAATTATGGATTTTCAAGCAGGTAGTGAGTTGACTGGGATTAGTAAGGGCTCTCGAGAGTTCAGTCTCACCTTCTGGAGGTAAACATGGATTTTTTTCACAATAGCCATAAAGCTCCAAGAACAGTGAGAAAGCAAACTCCAAAGTGCAAGCACTTTCCTAGTCTCTCCTTTTATTACATATCCTACTGTCACACTGGTCAATACAAGTCAATTGACCATGCTGATTATCAATGTGGCAGGAGACTATCCAGGAGTGTGGACCCAAGGAGGCATGAACAAATGGAGTTAACTATCACTACTTACACATCACTTACCTAAACTATGGGCCTTTCTAAAGATTGGGTTTTGTCACCCTTCTCATGTTACTTGGATTCTCACTCTATGGTTCTTGTAATGCTTATGAAATATTACTCTTGTTATACTTAGTTCTTGTTGTAGAACACTCTATGGTTCATGACATATATAATATTTCCATGTGAATGACTATAAAATCTATCTTTACAGCCAGGGGCCAGTGGCCATGCCTGTAATCTTAGCTATTTGGGAGGCTGAGATTGGGAGGATTGAGTTTAGAGGTTTGAGGCCAGCCCAGGCAGAGTTCACAGACCCCATCTCTAAAATAACTAGAGCAAAATGGACTGGAGATGTGGCTCAAGCTGTAGAGCCCTGAGTTCAAATGCCAGTCCCCCCCACACACATACATACATAAATCATTTTTGTAGAACAGACTTGCCCCTTTGTCTTGACTTTAGTGTTTCATCGAGATGCCCCACTAGGATTTCAAAATTGACATGCAAAGATTTGAACATATTACCTTCCTTTCAGCTTCAACCATTCCCTCCATCTCTATCAAAATTACTGTATGAAATGAATATTTCTCTTGATGTTTCACTTGATCCCAAATCACATATTTTTATTCCAGTCTCTTTCTTTTTTCCTTTATCTAATTAATAGTTTTTCTTTATAGCTTAGCAGATAAGAGTGTTCTATAATATATTTAATTTTAGTTTAAATTTTCCAACCCTAAAAATGGTGATTGGAAAACTTGCTAAACAGAGCTATTTATAAGGGTTAAATTGGTTTTATATACTTATTACATTGAAGATAACTCAAAAATGTTCAGATTTCCTTTCCCCTTAACTTTTCTTGAGTCTTCTTTTTTGTATATATTACTTGTACAAAGGAAATTTCTTATTATATGTCCATAATGCATATAATAATTTGACCAAATTCACACCCTCTATTTCTCTTTTTTTATCTTCTCTCTCCTCTTTAAACAATTTTAATAGGTTTCTTTATTCTAGTTTCATACATGCTAATGAAATGCCTTAATCACATTTACTGCCTCTTCACCCTCTTCTTTAACCCTCTTTCCCTACTCCCTCTCCACCACTGATTCCTGCACCCAAATAGTCCCCATCATAACTTCTGCATTCATTTTTTTTAAAGTCTCAATTCTGTAAATGAGAAACAACATATGTTATTTCTCAGTTTGGCTTATTCTTCTTGAGTCTTTAGTCATGAGATTATTCATCTCCCTATCCTTCTTTCTTAACAGTGCCACAAATCAAAATTAAGCCCTGATAATCTCCTGCCAAGGACTTTATTTAGCTTTATTCTTCACATCTGCCAATGGAGATAGCAAAAGTATCTAGTTCACTGGGTTGTTGTAAGGTATAAGACCATGCAAATAAAATTATTTGTGTTTTAGGTAATACAATGGTAAGCCCTCAAAAAGTGTCAAATATTACAATCTATTGCTCTACTAACAACAAATATGAAATCATGGTAAAAGTAGATTATGAATTCTTTCTATGAAAATTACAAAATACTTCTAAGAAGATTATGTAAACTGAGCCCTGAAAACAAAGGTCTGATTTCCCCCATATCAAGACTAATCTCTCAGCACCCATTCATCCATGTAGTAGTTTCTTCATTCATACATGAAACAATTATTTTTTAAGTATGTACTATATAACAGGCAACTTGTGCTACACCTATGGCATTAGTCAGCATCTGTCTGTGTTAAGAAAGTGAGAAGAAGCCCTGACATCCAGCAGCTGACCCAGCACTTATGGTAGGTCTTGGTATTCCACTGAACATAAACAATCTCACAGAACCTCAACATTAGATAAGGCTACTATGTGACCATGATAAATCAAGACAAAAACAAGATCAAATCACTCCATAACCATGTCTGAACATCCACAAAATCATGGACATTGGTCAACCACAAAAATGATCAAACATCTGTCTCCCTTGGCTCACCTAAGTGACTGCTGATTTAAAAAAAAAAAAAACTGTAGCTTTAGTCTTCAACTAGTCTTCCTTCTTTCTCAACAAGATTTATTAACACCCAATCATAATCCTATCCTGACAGCATCCAATCCAGAGAAAAATCCCTGCTTTCTTAAACTCTCCCCAAAACTATATCCTCAAACTTGTAATTCCTTTCTAACACCCGCTATGACAGGACCCATTCTTCTCCCTGGTGTATGTTCTTGCCTCCTTGCAACAAGTAACATACCAGCACAGATGTGCTCCTAGAGGTCTTTTATGGACATAAGTTTCTTGGTTTATTAGTCTTACCTCCTTAGACTACAAAATTCTCTGGAGAAGAAGTATTGTCTCATTAATTTTTGTAGACCCCATGATAGAAAAACAGTGCCTTTAATAGACTAAGTACACAAAAAGTTGTTGAAGGGATACATGAATCCCTGAGGAACTACTTTCTTCAATGACCAGAAATGCCAGAAAGACACTGGAGACAGTGTTATGAATCCTGTTTTTCAGAACTATCACAGGCATCTTCCAGAAATGATTCTTGGGCAATGGCTTTCCAGACAACACAATGCTGGGTCTTGCAGGATTGTGTCTTGGTAAAGCCATATGCTTAATATTCAGAAATGGCAAAAAGATGTATGTGAGATCAGAAAAGCATTACAGTGACCTTAAAGCTGTCAACAAAACTGACCCTTTGGAATTATATGGGATTCTTCTGAACATCCAAACCAAGCTGCCAATGCAGTATTCAATATTTGTGTTAATGGAAATATTTGTTTTGATATAAGATTCTAAAACTCTTTCAAATAATATACATGCTATAGAGTTCAAAAATTCCTAGTAATTGCAGTTCTTAAATTGCATTTTCATTTTATCCTCAGAAAAGCACAGAAATGAGGCACATGAAAAAATAAGAAATTTAACCTGAATTTAATGGCATTATAAAATGTCATGTGCATTTTTATTTTTTTTTTTTTGTCTTTTTCTTTTTTGGTGCTGGGATCGAACCCAGGGCCTCAGGCATGCTAGGCAAGCGCTGTACCACCGAGCTACATCCCAGCCCTCATGTGCATTTTTAAAAGAGGACATAAATAAAAACATTAAAGACTCTGACATGCAATTAACTAAATTTTTAAATAGAAAAATATCTAACTAAAAAACTTTGTAGTAAAAAATGACATCATCACAGAAAGATCTTACATAAGGGATAGTCTGTAATAGCATCTGAATTTGGGCAAAAAAGTAGTAAGGTGGGTAATATAGATCACATGCTTTATTTGCATTATGCATCTTAGCAAAATTCTTCAAAGAAATAGCCACATAAACAAACATTAAAGTTGCAGGCTTTGGGAAAATAGCTATAAGGAACCCTGAAATATCATTAAAGCTTCTATTAATCTACATAACTACCTTCCCTAGAGAAAGTGTCTCAATGCTTTCAGTGCTAAGAAGTGCTAGGGACCCCCATTAAAATGAAAGAGAGAACTTTGCACAGAAATTAGCAGTTAATTAGTGAGAAAATTAGCCAAAAGAAGGTATAATTATTTTGTTTGGTAACATTTAAGAATGTAACAGTAAATATCTATTAATATTCACTAAAGAGTAAAGCTATCAGACTATATAAGCTGAAAAATATTTCATGTACATACTAATTTGGAATTATGTATGTCAACCATAAAAATTGAAACTACAAATCTGGCCCCACAACATTAATTTTGCAAATTGGGTTTTGGATTAAAAGCTCTGGCCAGTAATTCTTCTTTTTTGAATATAATCATGCTATACTTTAGTTTGTATGTATGTGAATTTTAGATATATTTCCCATGAGATTTATAATGTTTCTGGCTTGATATTCATTCTACATTATAAAGAATACTTGAATCAATCTGTGACAATCCTCCCCCCAAAAGTAGTTTAGAATAACTAATTTCTGGGAACCCGGAAATTATGTTATTAGGACTGTGAGTCTTACCAAAAATAAAAGTATAAAAAAGAAGAATGAACAAAACTTATACCTTTAATGTAGATTTTCCTAATAGATAAATTCAGAGAGAACAACTAAAGAAAAGAGGTGGGTCTGTCAGCTGCTCTTCAAAAGACCTGAGATTTGTAGCAATTATTCATTTAATTATTCATTTACTCAACCAGTGCTTATTATGCACAGGCACCACACTAAGCCCAGGGGCAAGACATTGGCTCCATTTCCCACCATAGAAATCCAGATCTTAAAGTCTTTCAGAAAATAAATTAGCAATAATGACAAAAGATGCTAAAGGCTCTAAGGAGGAACCCCTAATGTAGTCTAGAATGCTAGAAAAGGGATGGGAAGGTAAGATCTGAAGGGATGAGTTACATCTGGTCAGGAAATGAAGAGGAAAGAGAAGATTACCCACAGAGGGAACAGCCTGTTCAAAGAGCAAGTCTGCAGGTCAGGGACAGCACAGAACTGTCCAAGACTAAAAGATGCTCAGTGTGCAAAAGACCTGCTATAGGGAAAAATTAAGACTTGAATAGAACAGAGGAGTACAAAGTATGATCCATTTAGACAAGTGAATAAGAAGTTGCTAACTAAATAAAACACAATATTTATTAAGCCCTTACTGCATCGGGTTCTTTGCAGGGCACCCTTTTTGTGCCAAGACTCACTTATGTCATATAATGGTCCTATGAGATAGGTGTCATTATTATTCCTATCTTGTAGATGAGAAACTGGTGTAGAAGGGACAATAATTTGCTCAAGGTCATGTAGCTAAGGTCATATATCTAAGTCATAACACAGGCAGATTCAAATTCTGATCCCTTATTTAAGCCCATATATTGTGTCTTTTAAGTACAACACAGCACCTGTCAAAAAAAGCGACCAATGTTACATTTCAATGAAAATCTATACCATTAATGTTTAGATGTAGTTAAGATATTCAATGCAAGAACTGACAAACTGCTCTGATTTTTATTTCTGATGTCGATTCTCACTGTATTATTCATAACTGGAAAATCTGAGGGGAATGTTTTTTGAGCTGACATCCAGTTAATTGAGGCAAGGTATTGTTCATTTGTTTGTTTGTCCTTTCTTGGGAGCCATAAGACACATTAAAAGGCATTGCAGATAGTACTTTAAAACTTAGTCCTGCTTTATTGAATAGAAGGTTGTGCCTACTTTGACAATGGCAGTTTGGTGAGATGCTTACCATTAGTATCAACAAACACAATCTAACCACTTTAATTAATTTACTTGAACAAAAGCAAAACTAATTTGAACTCAGTAGAACATTTTTTTCCAAAGAGTAAATTCAATCAATTTGAAATTTAGGTTCTAATCTTTAAATCTAAAGTTCAGTAGTTTATTATTTATTTCACTCACATAATTTTTTTCCATTGTTAGCAATTTGTTGAAAACCTGAAAAGAAAAATCAATACTTTTCACAAAACAGAGAGTGGTTCTGAATGAAATATTGCAATTGAAACTTTCAAAGTATTGTCAATTTTATTTTTTCCCTAGCAAAGATGATTCCCGACTCATCTTTCTGTTTCATTCTATACCACTTCATTGCTTCTCAAAGGTATTTAGAAATGGATGTAATCAAGTTTTACTGTCATTAATTATTTAAAACTGCTGTTAATTAAACTTTAACTGTGATTCCAATGAACTCCAATTGGTTCTGCTTTTCCTTACTTCCATGACTTTGCCGGTTTTCTTTTTTAAATTTGTGTGTGTCATATGTGTGTGTGTGTATGTGTGACTTAGTGATTAGTGATGTAGACATTTTCTCACAGTTCTGGAAATTGCCATTTTCTCATATAATTTATTTTTATTTAAAATTATTATTTTCTTTAAAATGGTGACTATGTAAAATTTATTATTTTACAAATTGAGATTCTGAGTTTTATTAACATAAACACAGTATAGTAATAGTAACAAGAAAAAAATCACATAACATAATGCCCGGGGAATGAAAATTTTTGCTAAATTATTTTAGAAACAGATTTGTCACATTGTTATTTTATCTCTTGGCAAAAAGCATAAAATAACAAATAATTCAAAAGATGGAGCAAGTACAATATATCTTACTTCTATAGGTCATGCCATCATTTATAATAGATATTTCTAAGTAATCTCATGGCCTCTAAATATGTTTTTGGCTGATTTAAATTGTCCTAAATTCTCATCTTGAATTTATCCAAAATATTTGATTTCATAGACTACCATATATATATATATATATATATATATATATATATATATATACTTAAAATGAATTTTACTTTTATATGTGGAAACCTGTCTACTTGACTTCTAAACTATAATATATTTTATTGCAGAAGAGAACTGAAAATGCATTATTTTCATTCAATTCATATGCATTTAGCATTTCTTGAAAACAAACACAAAGGAAAAGAACTAATCTAGATAAAGATTTGTGGGACTGAGCCCATACATGACTTTCTAGTAATTTAACTTCTCAAAATAGATAGAATCTATGATGACAGATTAGTTTACGAATATCCTAATGCCTTTTTCTTTATTTAATAACAGCAATTTTAATTTTTAAATAACTACATTGTTTTTCTATCTTTGACTGATTGAAGATTCAAAACCTAGTTTGGTATTCCAGCTGAGAAATAAATAGACTGACATTAGGTTGAAAATGACTTAGGAACACTGTGTACAACTTGTACTTGATAATTATTAAGTTCAGCAATACTCAAATCACCAAACAGTGAAGCCTCACTTCTGTTCTAAAATGATGATGTAAGAATCTTTCTGAGACTACTGTCACTTTATTTTCACCATGCTGCTTTCTTCAGAGACAATGGCAATGGCCTTAGATTATATTAAATGTTAAAAGAACTCTCCTCTGACACTTTAAAGGAGGACCTGCTCTAAACTGAAGAGACCACCCACAGAGTGGGAGAAAATATTTGCCAGCTACACATCAGACAAGGGACTGATAACCAGAATATACAAGGAACTTAAGAAACTAAACTCTCCTAAAATCAATAAACCAATTAAGAAACTGAGCGAAGCAGAACTTTCTCAAAAGAAGAAATTCAAAAGGCTAAAAAACACATGAAAAAATGTTCACCATCTCTAGCCATAAAGGAAATGCAAATCAAAACCACACTAAGATTCCACCTCACCTCTGTTAGAATAGCCATCATCAAAAACACTACCAACAACAGGTGTTGGCGAGGATGTGGGGGAAAAAGGAACCCTAGTCCACTACTGGTGGGAATGCAAGCTGATGCAACTACTCTGGAAAAAAATTTGAAAACTTCTTAAAAATCTAAACATAGACCTGCCATATGATCCAGCAATCCTACTCCTGGGTATATACCCAAAGGAATGTAACACAGGTTACTCCAGAGGCACCTGCACACCCATGTTTATTGCAGTGCTATTCACAATAGCCAAGTTATGGAAACAACCAAGATGCCCCTTTATTGATTAATGCATCAAGAAAATGTGGTACTTGTAAACAATGGAATTTTACTCAGCCCTGAAGAATGAAATCTTATCATTTGCAGGTAAATGGATGGAACTGGAGAGCATCATTCTGAGTGAGGTCAGCTAGGCTCAGAAGACCAAAAATCGTATGTTCTCCCTCATATGTGGACTTTAGATCTAGGGCAAATGCAGCAATGTGGTTGGACTTGGATCACATGACAAGGAGAAAGCACATTTGGGAGATATAGGAATAGGTAGAAAACCCAAAACATGAAAGCGTTTAATCTCCTCACTCCAGAGGAATTAATACAGAAACCTTAAAGCCACAGAGGTTAACATGAGAAGGGGATCAGGAACCAATGTAAAAATCAGTTAGAGATGAATCAACATGGGTCGTAACACATGTGCACATGAAAGCAATGCTAGGAATCTCTCTGTATAGCTATCCTGAACTCAACTAGCAAAAACGCTTTGTCTTCCTTGTTATGCTTATGACTTTTCTTCAACAAAATTAGTGATAAGGGCAGAACTGGACCTGCCTGGAACTGAAGGGGGGAAAGGGGGAGAGAGTGTGGGGGGGGGGATGGAGAAATGACCCAAACAATGTGAATAAATGAATAAAAAAATAAAGGAGGACCATGAGTAGAAAAATACGCCCTAAAAGGATGGAGAGAAATTCTATCACCTTTATACTTCATAATATTCTAACATTTTTTAGCCCAGAAACATAAACTACCAGCAAAACTACAAATATTTATTCTTGCTTTCTTTCTTGAGGCAACCCCTAAAATGGTAAACAAAAGGGAAAAAAAAAAGGAAATAACCTATGTTTAAGAAGAAAAAGCTTTCCACAAAATGCTTTGCTTCTTCCTCTTCCTCTGCTGAAGGTACTAAGGAGAGACAGACGCCATTGTACTAGTGACTCCTCTAGACTTCTATACAGAAAGGTATGCCATCCTCAAGTTTAGGGGGTGGCGAAAAACTTCATACCCTTTATAGAATCACTTCGTAACATAAAGGTAAGTTACACCCAACAATGCAAATGCTAATTCCTCTGATGTTGCTGAGTCATTCACCTAAAATGGTACCAGGCTCATGGAATGAACTCAGAACACACTTATTGATTCTCAAGTAATAGCATATACAAGAATATGATGCAAAAAGATATAGATCTTAATTGAAAAATATAATTCAAAGGTTATTTTAGAGTGATTTGATTTGTTTTGTTTTTGTTTTTTTTGGTGTGGAGGAGGGGAGGAAGGCTGGTGCCTTCTTGCTTCTTGCATAGCAGGCAAGTGCTCTACTGCTGTGCTACTCATCCAGCTTTTTTTTGACTTGGCTTTTTTGTTTGTTTGTTGTTGTTTTTTGTTTTTGACACTGGGTCTCACTTTGTAGCCCAAGCTGGTATCAAACTCAGATTCTCCTTACTCTGCCTCCCAAGTGTTAAGCTATAGTTGTGTGCCGCCACACATGGCTTCTTTTTTTTTAATGGAACCTTACTTTAAGCTTTTGAGAGACTTATGGCATCAGAATTAGAGCAATGTATTTAATCGCTGTTACCATAACTTAAGAATCTGCCACATGAAAAGCACAGTCAAGTTGATTATCTTAACTGCTACCCTTGGCCTATGTGTTCAAGAAGATAAAGTAAAAGTCATCAGCTGCTGGCATGGCGTAATGTCACTCACTCCCTTGATACCAATCACCTCTCCAGGATACTGATCTGACCTCATGTCTGACCTCAGTTCAATTTCATACAATACATACATGAGCATGTACATCTAAACAGTCAAGCAAACACCTTTTTAAACTCTTTGGAGGTAAATAATGATACTCGCAAATTACACTTTTGCTGAACATCTTCCTTTTCTTCAATATTGTACTATCTGAATTTTTTTACAATAAATCAAAGAATAAAGCCATTTTTCTTGGTTCTGAGATTTAGATGTAATTTCTATGTCACTGTTTTTCTGAGTAAATTTTAACTCTATCTTTAAAAAAGCTGAATAGTATATTTAAAGAGTACTCTGAATAGTAAAATTGTAAGAGTAAGGTTTTTGAGGAATTCCATGTTGAAGATGTTGAAGAAAAACATTCATCTATAAAAAGGATCTAAGAATAAATTCAAATTAAAGATAAGATAAATACAATGGTTCTTCACAGAGAAAAAATTCTTTAAAGATTCCAGTTATTATATCATTTAAATTAAGACATTTAGAATAGTCTTCCTAAGTGGAGCAATAATTAATAAATTAGTTTCTTCAACAACAGTCTAGTTCTTCTTGCAGCATCTCTATTTCCAGGTATTTAAAAAGAAAAGAATGTTAACAAACCAAAAACTAAAACCTTCAACTAATCTGCCCTGGCACTAATAACCCCCAGAAGTGCTCGCACTGTTTTCTTACTAATGCAAGTCAAGAATAAAGACATAAACAAATGAGCACTAATATACACTGCATTAAACTGGCCTAATTAGGAATTTGATGACTCAACTTTCATTGGTTTCCCACTGCCTACTCATCTCACATAAGTGAACATAAACAATTTTCTTTCCTCAATTCTATTTATTAAGCTCGATTAACCTTATTAACTTTCACAGCGTACATAAGGGGAAAAAAGTATAAATTTGAAAGAATTCGCTAAAGAAAAGATATTAAAAGTTGTTTTTGTATGATGTCTTGGATAGTAAATTATTATTTGGGCCTCTTGGACACCCTCACTCTGAAGAATGCTAAGTTAAAATCATTTCTCTTAGAAATCTACAGGCAACACTACTTATGCTAAAAGTACTAAAGGGAATCAACTATATGGTGGCAAGAATTTTCAAAAGTTAACCCAGAGTTAGGTGCCAGTGGCTCACTCCTGTAATTCTAGCTGTTCAGGAGGCAGAGATCAGGAGGATCATGGTTCAAAGCCAGCCCAGGCAAATACTGAGACCCTATCTCGAAAAAAACCTTCACAAAAAGGGCTGGTGGAGTGGCTAAAGGTGTAGGCCTTGAGTTATGTACAGAGCATAAAAGAGTGTTCTTGACTACAGATCATCATCAAAAAAAATTGCAAAAATATTTTAGCTGCCTTATTTTGTGTTCATAGGTGAGGACAATCTATTCTAATAATAAATGCTACACTGAATCTAAAATATGCATAATGCTATACATTACAATACATAAATACACATAAGTAAGCATTTAATGCATAAGAAAAGATATTTTCTTTTCTGTTTAGGGATGCCTTAGGGGTTGTCCATGTACTTTTATGTGAAATTGAATGAGAAGAGATGGAGATTATCACAGAAAATAAATGTTCACAGGGATGATTTTTCTCATTTGAAAACTAATCAGTTCCATTTATCAGTTAATTTCTATTGTCATACATTATGACCCCTCTTACCATTGGTGTTAAAAAAATATCAAAAATCACCAAACCATCCTTCTTATTTGGATGCATGAATTTGGAATCCAAACCATCCTTCCTGTTTGAATGGATGAGTTCAGATACCAGCAATGATATTCCATGGCTGTGTCTTATCACCCTGGGGCAGTAAAGGTTTCTCACTGTCTACTCATCTAACATAAGTGAACACAAACAATTATCACATGAAAAGAAAAGTCACATGAGAACATGAGTGACTCTCCAATGATTCCTCCAATACAAGAAATCATCCTATAAAATGAGTTCATTTTGTGGGAGACAGTCCCAGTTTTAGCTTTCACTGGAATGAGGCACCAACAAGATTGGGGCCAATAGTCTCCTCTTGCTTTCCAAACCACCAGACCCCATGTGTCCATTGCCAAGATTATACTTTATCTACTTTATATTCAACTATTGCTTGCATAACCTTTTTCCCTTCCCTACTCACCATACCCACTGCTGTCCTTGGCACATGGATAGAAGGTAGATGGATGGATGGAAGAATAGACGGATGAATGGATGGATGGTGGATGGATGGATAGATAGTATGAACAAGTATGTAAAATTTTCCTCTTTTGTTTCATTATAAACCATAGTAAAAACCACATGTAAATCATAGGATTTATTCAAATACTAAGATAAAGTCATTTTGCAAGACAATATCCATATCTACTACTCTGAAAAACATTGCTATTATTTTTCTTGTTAAAATTTACTACTTGTACCTGGCCAGTTTTCAAATCAAGACCACCAAAAGATACCATAATTTGAGTAATATATCTCAGAGTCCGGGAATTCAAAGAAAAAAATATCTCTGACATGATTTCACTGGAAAAATTAGTAGTATTGTCTAAATGTTATTTTCTATGTTGGTTATATTTAGGTGTTTGCCTATCAGAATGAAAGAGATTTATGATTAGTGTTAGGGTTTGAAGTGTAACTCTGGAATGCTTCAAAAGTTAAACAAAAAGAACTGAACTTCGGATTTGAAAGTATGGTTTGAGAGTCCTCTGATTTACCTACAAATTTAAATGCTAGTTCTGTTTTCAAAGTGGAGCATATGCTATTTTATACTCAAAAGAGAGGTAGACTATTACTAAATGTTATATTTGTTTATGTTGATGAAATTGCACCCAGTGCCCAGGGGTACGCAGACTGTAACAGAAGTCATTTCAACCAAAATTACTTGCCAGTTTCACTCTCACTTTGCAGGAAAGGCAAGTTTTAATTAGTGGGTTCTTATCAGGATTCCACACACTCTCTAGGCAATTCAGAAGATTAGGAGTTTCTACATAGGAAGAAAGGAAAACTCACGACCTGGCCCTCAAAGAGTCAAGAAATAAAGTGTGGGTCTGTACTACTCACGGCTCTGCCTGGAGGCTCCTGTCCTCAGCCACGTAGTTAGAAGGAATGTAGCCCTGCAGTTGTTGGCCAGAACCGGCTCCCCTTTTCTCCAAGTGTCTGGCCAACCACCAGCCTTCATGAGAAGTGTCCAGAACTTGAAGTTTGTCACCTGCACAGAAGCTCAGATCCTCTGCAGTCCGAGCTTGGTAATCAAACAGAGCCACAAAGTAGTGACCATGGTTTCTCTCTGGTTCCTGCTTCCGTGACACAGGAGTTTCAGGGGGACAACGGGCTCCTGGATTCACAATCACAACTGGTTTGTCCGCCTCCTGGGACAAGCAGGGGAGACAAGGCTGCAAGTATGCCCAGAGCCTCAAACACACATTGCCCATGGTGCCCCGGAGAGAAGAGGCAGAGAGGGGGTTCCCTCTCTTTGTAGTCTCTGCAGATCCACTTTTTCTTCTCCACCAGTCAACTTTGAGATCAACTCCAACTCACCATATTTTGGAGAGTGTGCAGAGTCCTGTTTCAGAACAATCTGGCAGACCTGGTTGCAGCAAGCCCTGCCTCTGGAGACTCACAGCCTGGCTTTTGGCTTTCTGTGGTCTTAATTGCAGCCCCAGGGCAAAATCCAGTCAGGACTGGGCAGCTACTCAGTGAGAAGATGCCTCTTCTTCCTGTCTGCTTAGGAATCCCAGAACAAAAATAAAATAAAATTAAGAGGGCTTATTTAGACAAACGTGAGAACAGAAAACAGCCACCTCACCCTCTGTCCCAAGAAAAAGTTAGCAAGAGAAAGGTACTAACTCCAGGTAAAATCTCCACTCCTGGCCTCCTCCAGCAGCTCTCACCCAGATTCAAGACTGCTGCTGTCGTTTCACCAGCCCTGATCCCAACTGCTCTTTCCTTTTTGGTAATGAATAACCAACCAGCAGAGGCAATTGCCTTTAACATCCTGAGCTATGTACAGACTGTAATAATTTCTCCTTACTTCCTGGTTTCTTTCTGTCTGTGATCTAAATGGAAGTCCAGTCCTCCTTTACCCCTCCCTTCTCCCCCACCCAGGATAGACCAGCCCCCTCACCAAGCTGCCAAACTCTTAAAGCAGCCGCCCAAATTCATACCCGTTCTTTCACCCCAGAGAAATAGGCTAGCCCAGGTAGCTTTTTGTCTTGCTACGTTTCCAACACAGAACTCAGGGCAGAGATTTTTTTCCCCCACAAATGTGAGGATTGTTTTGCCACGACTAGAGGAAATAAAAAAACAGGGACATTAGGGTGTTTAGATATTTGTTGCCAGACACAGGGCAGTTGGGAAAGAACTACTAAGTTTTTTTTTTTTAATCACTAGGAATAGACTTAATAGCCTCTGAGTTTATTATTCATGGTCTGGAAAACTAAGAGGGTAGCTGACTATATGCTGAGAACCCAAAATGCTGCCCTTTCCCACAGAGACATTTAATTTCCCACCCTTCATGTACTATTTCTGAAACACATGCACACACACACACACACACACACACAAACTAGGTAACCAGTAGAGAAAAATCAAGTAGAAAGTCTCTTTGTGAACCACCATGGAGATTCTTTCTGTTCAATTTAGATATCCAGGTCTATTTTAGTTCTTACTAACTTGGAGGTGGTAGCAGGAGCTCAGGAACTAATAACTTGACGTCTGGACAGCCATACTGAAGCAGGCAGTAGCTGTCTCACAAAGATACTCCCTGGATTTCCAGAGCAACTGAACAATGAATTTGGACAAATTGACCCACCGCCATTTATAACAGTAGAGAAAACTGCAAAATTGTTCACAACATGTCACTTGTTTTTGTATAAGACATTTTAAATTTTTCCCTTAGAGGCTGTGGGTACAGCTCAGTGATAGATCTATGCTTAGCAATCGTGAAGCCCCACGATTGGGTGTTCAATCCCCAGCACCCCTCCAAAAACAAAAACAAAAAAGCTCTCTTAAAAACAACCATCGTGTTTTCAAAACCTTGAGCCCAGCTAACCTAGTTCTAAAACAATCTCAAAACTCCTGTTCTTTGTCAAATTACAAGCATTTTCAGTAATTAAGATAATCAAATTCAAACAAAAAAAGAAAGGAGAGAAAATCAGAGAAATGGCCTCAGCCCCACCTGCTATTTATTATCTTATTCTGAAACCAGACAATAGTAAACAGATTGTTTGGTTAGAACAGCATTCTTTGTTATGCTCCCCAGTTTCTCCAATTATTCCCGGAGTCAGAGTAGAAGTAACAATAAGCAGGAATAGCAAAGCCGATAGGTGAGCTAGGCTTTATTGTTGTTTTGGTTTTTTAACAATAGTGACAAACCATAAAGAATATTTGGTTCCAAACACAACATGAATTGTGAAGTATAGGATTCTATTCATGTCTCTAAACAGAGATGCAGAGAGTGAAGTCTTTCTTGAGACATCTAGTTGATCTAGATATGAAAGAAGTTTTAGAAGCACTAGAGAGATATATATTCAAATGCAATTTGTAGGTGGGATTTAAGACTCTAAAACTTTCCAGATTCTGAATGTAAATATGGCTTTACTGTGATTATAACAAAGCATCATGGAAAAAAAGACAAAGCAGCAGACTGCACAGCATAGTCACTGAACAAGTGAATGAAATTGAAAAAGCAGTCAACCATCCAAGGATGTCAGGAGAGCAATGGCCTAAGAAACAGGCAAAAGGGTTTCCTGTGTTGATGGTACCAGAATTCTCCAGTCACCTGAGCTTGAAGTCTGGCAGGCATCTTTTACTCACTTCCTGATTTCTTTCAGCTAATCAATCACTAAAATCTGTTCAGTCTTCCTTTTCATTTATTTCACAAATTTTTTTTTAATTCTGTCCGAAAGGCAGCTGGCCACTGAACAGAAAATATAATATTCCTCCTTAGATTATCCCAAAGTTCTCCTAACTGGTTTCCCTTCCCCCAGCTTATTCCTATCTCCAACTCACCTTGCATACCAAGATGAGTGGTGCTTGTGATAGCTTATGGAGTGATTTTGCATGATAGTAGCAGTGACGAGGGCAATATGAATTCTAGTGAGAGTAGCTATCCGTTTTCTATCTGTGTTAGTAGGCACTGTGCTAAGAATGTTAAAAATAAAACACCATTTAATTCTTACAAAATAAAGAATAATGCCTATGAAGAAGGTAATTTGTTTTGTTTTATTTTGTTTTGTTTTAACAGCAAAAACTGAGGCTATGTTAGGTAACTTGACCAAGGTCATGCAGCCACCAAGCGGTTGAGCCACAAGTAGCACCCTGAACTCAATCTGACTCCTGAGACTATAAATGCTTAGTTTTGTAGACTCCTTAAAAAAAAGCAAAAAAAAAATCTGTCATTCTTTTAAATAAAACCCTTCAGTAACCTCTAACATATTTGGAATAAAGCCTAAACTGTCAAGCATAAAGCATAAGGCCCAGCTAATTCCTTTAGCATCATGGCTCCTCCTGTACACATGCCCTTGTCATACAACTTCCCAAACTACCATCAGCAACTGAAGACTGAGGCCTTCTGTGTCCTCCTCTATGTGTTCTCCTGATGACTTCCTTGTCATTTTTCCATTTTGGGTTCAAGTATCACCTTCTCTGCCATAATAGATTAAGAGGACTCTGCACCTCAGAAACCTGGCATACAATTCTACTTGGTTACTTGTTGAGCCTCACTTAATTCTCTTGTCGCGTTTCCAAGGAGAACAAATTCCCTCCTCTGACTCTTCAATGCCTTATTCAATGTCCAGTATGTAAGTATTAATTACTCAATAAGTATTTATTGAAATAATTAGCAAAATTAGCAAAGGCAAAGAAAAATGGAAGGATGGAAGGAAGGAGGGAAGGGAGAGATGAAGGGAGGGAGGAAAAGAGGAAGGGAAAAGAAAAGGGAGAGATAGGAAGAGAGGAAGGAGTAAAGCATTGGTGTAGGATTAAACACTTATGTGAAAATATACCACTGAGAAAGTCTATAGTGTGAAAAGTGTCTGGGGCACAGAGGAGAATGACATTTCTGTCTGTTGCCTCTCAGCCCCTTTCTCTCCTTTCTAATGGCCCCCTGAATGTTGGGTTTCTTCGCCAGGCTCATAAACCAGTTTTCCTGCCAGCAGTCACTCTCCCTCTCTTCCTTATGGAAAATTACCACATATTAATCTTAAATCACTCTCCTGCACAAATAACCTCAACAGATCCTCATTGCCTGGAGGATATGGCTTGCAATTCAAAGCTAAGGAATTTGTGCTTTATCCACTCTTTATCAGATGTACCCTTTCAACATCCCCCTCCATTACAGCTCTGCATTAGCCTTCCTGCTCAGTCAAATTGGTTTATTGGGTCTCCCAATAAGCCTTATCAGTTCCCACATCTGGTTCTGTCTCCTGTGGTATTCTTTTGCTTAGTATTATTTCCCAGACTATTTCTGCCTGCATTTCAAGATTTGAATAAAAAAATCCTCCATGTCCTCTAGACCTTCCTCTGTGCATTCCTACCAAAAGTAATTTCCTTCTCTCTTGGACTTTCCTAACTCCACACCCCCACCTCTAATATACATGACTTTAAGTGAATTTAACCCTTCTTCCATATCTGGTTTACTGAACACTGCAACACAGAATCCCATAACTGTTCAGTTTCAGGACAAAGTAATTAATTCTCTCAAGCTCCTGTGAAGCCTCAGCACTGCTTGACATTTTTTTTTTTTACATTTTTATTAGCATGCATTAGTTTTATAGGGGTGGTTCACTGTGACTTTTACATATATGCTTACAATATACCTTGACTAGATTTACCCCCTCTATCATACTATAAGGGCTTTTTTTATTCTTTTTTTTATTGCTTTTACATTTACTCGTGTGTGTATACATTGTTTGGGCCACATTCTTTTATGGGCAATTGGTCCACTACAGTTCTCTTCAGTTTTTTATAACATTAAATTGTCTACCATTCAAAGTCTTTGTGTGGATACTCTTTTCTTCGATGACCTTGTCATAGACGATTAATTTTAAAAATCTATTTCAAATCTATTTGATGTTAATTCAATTTTCTATGTGTTCTATGTTTGCATCAACATGCACTTTCCTCCTGGGACAAGAACTTCTACTTGCTTATCCAATGTCAATTTTATTTTCATCCTTACTTTTGTAGAAGCAAAAGGCTAAAAGACTGCATTTCCTGCCCCGTAAAGCTAGGAGTGATCAGTGGAAAATAATCAGAAGTCTTTAGGTGGAGTTTCAGGAAAAAAGAAACAAACTCAGATAAGAGATTTATTCTTTTTCCCTTCCCTCTTTTCTTTTTCCTCCTACATAGAACTCAGTTGAGACAGTTAACTACAAGCAGGCATTTTGAGCCATAAGACAACCTTAAAAATAGAAAAAGCATAAAGATCAAAGGAACATGTCATAATGTACCCCCACCCAGCACAACTATAAAAAAATTTAAATTTAAAAAGACCAAAGGAAACTATGTCCCTAAGGTCCAGGAACACCTACTTGTAAGCTTCTTGGTTATATGGAATAAATTTTCTTCTATCTATGTAGGATATAATTAGTTTGAGTTTTTGTTATGTGTGGCAATCACTAATCTTAACTGATATCCTTATAACCGATGGTTATAACTTAAGCCTGTGCTCTAAGGCTATCTTCTATGAATCTGATTCCATCAATTATTTCTCTCCTTGCATTCCTTAAAAGATTATATTAAAGTTCAAATTTATTGGCAATGAAAATAAAAGAATAGGATATAAGAAGAAAAGAAAGTAAAACTGAAAAGAACGGGGGAAGGAGAAAGAATAATTCTTAAGTTCTTTTTTCTGCTGAACTACTACCCTTTCTCCTATGTTCTTCAGCCACACTGCTCTGAGAAATGCTGAGTGTTTCCCTTTCTATTTTCTCTGTTTTTCAAAGATGCAGTTTGGCTTTGTATGGTGCCACATCACTGAAGCAAGTCCACTCCGATTTGCCCTTTGTCAAATCAAATCACTTCTTTTCCAGTCTCATTCCACTTGTCTGTTCCTCACTGTATGACAAAGATAGATGTTCTAAAGCTTCCATGATACTGTCTTCTTTGTTTTCTCTGTTATCTGACACTTTTTGGTATCTTTTAGATTAGCCTTCTTTCCCTACCTAGCCCTCAGAGTTGATGTCAACAGAGAATCCTGGCTGAAAATCTTGCTGGAGTCTCTTCCCCTAACACACTACTGGATGGCCACACCCTTTGCTGATAAATCCCAAACACACATCTCCATCTAGACCGACTCGCTCAGATCTCAACAACCTATAGCCTACTGTGGCCTCCCTGAATATCTCCGAGGCATCTCAAATTCAAATTCAACCAGTCCAAAAAATAGCATTATCATTCTCTCAAGCCTTTCATTTTTATCTATTCTCTGTTTTGGTTAAACTGCAGCCATTAGAAGCATCCTAAACTCTTCCCTTTTCATTGCCTCCTATTAAAGATGTGAATCCTATGATTTTTTAATGCATGCTGTCTTCATTTGCTTTCTTTCCATCACAGTGATGCTGCCTCAACTCAAGACATCTTTGGCTCTTTCCTCAACCTTTTAATAATCTCTAAATTGGTGATCCTTTCTCCATTCCTACATTCCTCCCACCAACTTCTCTGTGGGCTCAGTGATCTAATTAGAGTATTCTCCTGCTCATATTGCACTTTTTAAAAATACTTCAATGAAAGGAAAAAAAGTGAGAGTAGTATGTTTGGTAACAAACATATTGTATAACTGCAGTTACAAAGACTGGGTGTGTGGTATTGTCAGAAGAACAGACATATAGATCAATGAAGACAACTCAGGAGAGAACACAAAAATAGGCCCACATAATTATGCCAACCTGATTCTCAATGATTCTCAACAAAAGTGGAAGAGCAATTCATCCAAGAAAGAATAGCCTGTTCAACAAATGATGCTGGAGCAAGGGGACATCCAACAGACAAAAAAAATGAACCTCCTTAGAAAAAAAACAAAGAAGAACTTCAACCCAAGCTTCACATCTTATACATAATTTAAATTGAAATGGGTTATGAATTCAAATGTAAAATTTCCAACAATAAAACTTTTAGAAAATATATAGGAGAAGATCTTCAGGATCTAGCTCTAGACAAAGAGTTCTTAGACTTGACACAAAAAGCACGGTGCAGAGCTGAAGGTATGGCTCAAGCAGAAGAGTACTTGCCTATCAAGCACAAAGCCCTGAACTCAACCCTAGTACCACCAGAAAAACAAATAAAAAAACACTGCCCATAGACTGACAGTTAATAAAAACAGCTTTCATGAAAAATTAAAATTTTGCTTTACAAAAGAGGATGAAAAGGCAATGGGAAAAATATGCAAAATACTTGCAAACCACATATCTGATAAAGAACTAATATCTGAAATATGCAAAGAAGTCTTAAAACTCAACAGTAAAAAGCAATCCAATTTGAAAACAAGAAAAAGACCAGGACAGACATTTTATTGAAGAAGATATACAGATGGAAAATAAGCACAAGAAAAGATGTTCAACACCATTAACAACCAGGAAAAGCAAATGAAAATTATAATGAGATAACACCACAAACCTATCAGAGTATCTAAAATAAAATAACACCAACAAATGAGGATGGTTATGAAGTGCAGAAATTGGATCTCTTCACACAGCTATGGTATGAACTATGCCATATGCAGCATGTACTGCTGGTGTGAATGTAAAATGATACAACCACTCTGGAAAATAGTTGGCAGTTTTTGTTTTCTTTTTTATAAAACCAAATATGTAAATACGACACAAGCAAGCAGATGTACAACTGGGCATTTATTCTTGAGAAATGAAAATTTATGTTCACAGAGAAACACGTGCACAATGTTTATAGCATCTTTATAAAAGCTTCAAACTGGAAACAATGCAGATGTCTTTCAATGGGTGTTGTTAAACAAACTGTGACATAGACATATCATGGAATACTGTTCAACAATAAAATAGATAATTGATACAAACAAAAATATGGGAATTTGTGGGAAATTATGTCGAATGAAAGAAAGCTACTCTGAAAGGGTGAAATATTATATGATTCCTTTTACATAAAAATTTTGACATAATGAAATTGTAGAAATGGAGAATACATTAGTAATTGTCAGAGGTTATGGAGAGGTTGGAGGTAGGAGGTAAGTGGACGTGGCTACAAAAGGAAAACATGAGGAATTCTTGTGGTGATGGTAATAGTCTACATCTTCATTGTCTGTCATTAACTGGGTTGTGATGAAGAACTGTAGTTTTTCAAAATGTCATCATTGAGGGCAACTAGGCAAAGTGTACATGGAATTTCTCTGGATTATTTCTATTGACAGCATGCAAATCTACAATTATGTCAAAATTATAAAGCTAATTAAAAGAACAAACAAAATGTCTCCAATGGCTACACATTGCACTGAAAAATGAAGGCTACATTTAACTTTTTTATTTTTATTTATTTTTTTTTTTGGTCGTACTGGGGTTTGAACTCAGGGCCTCACACTTGTTCAACAGGCACGCTACCACCTGAGCCACTCCCAAAGGCTGTATTTAGGATAGCATATATATTTAAGATGGTTCTTCATCATCTCACCCATGATTAGCTCTAGTCTTTTCCATTGGATAATAGTCAGAGTTCTTAGACAAACTAAGAAAACAACTCTGCTTCAGTTATGCTGTAAAATAATGTACTGAAAATTTTCAGTATCTTTCAGTATAAGTCTGAGAATCAACAAGAAAGCTAAAGGACAAATCTTGGGAAGCCAACAGGAATAAAGAGAAGCTGAGTGGCCAGACCAGTCTCAAAGACTTGCTATATGGACAAGTCAGTGAGAGACTACTGACTCCACTATTACTGATAGCAAATGGCACTGTCCTGACCAGAGCGTCTCACCTAGAGTCCAGCTCTAGGTTTCAGAGAGAGCTTACATAGTAGAAGATTGAACAAACTGTTCTTTACCAAGTTACACACTGCTATAGTCCCCACACATACCAAAAAGGTTTATATGATAGGCATCCATAAAAAGTTAAAATCTCTATCATAGCTTATCTAAATTATTCCTCTGGAGCCACATTAGTTTTAAAGTCCCAAAATGTGTCATTCTTTGCTTTTGTTGACTTTTCTTCAAGCCTAGTCTTTTGCCTGATATGTTTATCCCAACTCCTCTCCCTTTTCCTACCCTCACTGTCTTCCTATATATTTGCATACCCATACAAATATGGGTATTTGTTTATCTTTTAGGAGTCAGAAACAGTATGTCCATTTCTATCAATTCCTTCCTGAACAATTCATTACACAAATTGACTACTCCCTCATTTGTGGTCCCTACCATCCTGTATACCCTCTTCCATCATTTACATCATGTCTATCTCATCCAGTTCATTATAGCCTCTTTATGCAATTACTATAACTTTCATTTCTTTCCAATGTTGACATGATGCCCAACAGTTAATGGGCACTAAATAAATATACTATGCTGAATGAAAACTAATGAATACCTTTTATAAAGAACATAGTTTCTAATATCCGATATGGCCTAATACCCTTTTAAGTGCAACTATGTTGTTTTCCCCAACCATATTGTTCTGTCCTTAAAATTAAGTACATGTCTTATGTTTTTATTATATTTATGGCAGATTTACTCATACTTTTCAAAACATGAAGGAGACTCTGATGCCACAGAGAGGGTTCTGGAACCCCTAGATACATTCCCAGGTCCTTAATCCTTTATGGGATTAGTTCTTATATTTCTTTATATTCTGAAGAGAATATAAATGGAGGTCTTTTTTGTACTAGACCTCATATTTTTTAATTTTTAAAACATTTTATTAGAATATATTACTTGTACAAGGCGTTTAATTGTGACATTTCCATATATTCTTACAGTGTAGCATGGTTAGCTTTACCCCCATCATCATTCTACATCATCCCTTCCACCCTACTTTAAACAGTTTCAACAAGTTTCATTGTTCTATTTTAATAGAAACATATAGAGTACATCGAACCTACTCTTCATGAGAAGATGCATAGGGAGAAAATGGACCTATAGCTGGAGTGGTGCAACAACAAGCCAAGGAATGCCAAGGATTAACAGCAAACACCAGAAACTAGAAAAGGCTACTTAGAGAGTATGTCACTGCTGACACCTTAACTTCATACATTTAGGATTTCTGTTAATTTTGTCCATCCATCTTTAGCATTTTGTTACAGCAGCCCTAGGGAAATAATACAGGATGTCAGCACATTTGTTTTCTGCAGCACTTATCACAGTATTTTTGCTATCTCTCTGTCTACTATTTAATGCAGTTTCCCCTACTAAAAAATGCTTCCAGTGAAATGGGGGCCTTATCTCTTCCTACTATGTCCCCAGAGCTTAACCTTCAGTAGATGCTAATCAATAATAATTATTATTATATAGACAGTTAAGATACCAAAAACATATTTTTATTGATAAAATAACCTTGGTACAAATGCAGTTTGTACAGGGTACAGCCAGTTTATGGAAAAATCCTATTCTTACAAAGGAATCCGAGTCCACTTACAGGGCTTTTTTTCACTAAAATAGAACAAAGTAGAATATCCCTTTTTGAAGATTATTTTATAACAAAGCTCAAATGATGATGTCTGGCCATTATCGCTGAGAGGTTAATAGCCAAATTTATATCATTCATAAGTTTAATGGAAATTTCTTCAGGGTTCAGCTGTCCTAGCAGGCCCCAAACAATCTCATCTTATTGCTTGGACCTGAGGTTTGGCATTATTCACCAGCTTAATCTTTTATTTTTTGTCTAGACAAAACTCAGATGCTTCCTTTGGCTACAATACGACCTAGCATCTTGGGATTCTCCATCTGTTTCATTTTAGCCTTAACCAGTCCCTCATTTAGTCATCTTTCCTAGGTCTAGACACTAGTCTGACATAGGGGAAATGACAAGAATCTGTTAGAATGAACTACAGTATATATGATGGAGAGCTTAAGCTATATTCAGAGGAAAATGATGATGATGAAAGAATAGCCTTTGTGTTGGAGGAAGATGGTAACAACTTAGTTCTAAATTTAGCATCCTTTTCTTGGCCAGAGAGTATAAGCCTCAGACTGGAAAAAGAAGATTAGACATAGCTGAGTGAGACTCAGAATTTAAGAGAAATTAATGATTATTAGAAATCATCATGGGCCCAAAAAGAAAAAGAAAAAAAATGCCAAATTTTTTTATCATGTAGAATATCTATTATAAAGAGAAAATGTTTTATTTGCAGCAGAACTTAGGAGATATCAAAACCAAATACTGTTTTGTTTTAGCACAACTTTGAGGACTCTTGGCACATCAGATGGTAACTGACCAACAACAATGGACTACATCAAATATCCAGCCATCAATGAACACTAGATTTCTTCTGTCCTATCCAAAAGGTGCACTTTTCAATAGCTAAAGTGTAACTATGAAACCCATTTTTAACACTTAAAAATCCATTTTCCCTGCAGTGAACTCCTCAATGAATGTTGAATGTCTTCACTGATCTGAGTTTCCTTACTTGCAAGTAAATCAATTCAGCTAAAACAACTCTTTAAAAGTCATGTGTCATCCTTTGACATTGTCAAATATATGAAGTAAGCATCGAATATCTACATTTCAGTAAGATTTTGAAAACATATACTAGAAATATATGCTAATAAAATTTAAAAAATTGCTTTCCGATATGTTGAATGAAAATTCTTATATATACAATATCTCAGAGGCAGCTCATAAACCTTTCCAAATTGGAAAAAGTGAAAGACCACTTACCTAGTATGTGCAAGGCCCTGAGTTCAATCCTCAGCACTGTGAAAAATAAATTTTAAAAAATTAATAGATACAGATATACATGGTTCACTCAGGTCATTTGTTCTTGTCCATTAAACAGATAACCTTATCAATCAGGGTTCACATCTATCCAGCAGCAACATTATTTTAGCAATACTAAGAAATCTCTGTAATCTATTAGACACCATCACAGTTCCCCAAACTGACAGAAAAACCAAAGCACCTGGAAGTCTCTGGGTTTCTTTTCTTTAAGCCATTCTCTTTGGTATTTTGACAAGCTTGATATAGAAAGTATGTGGCTGGGCAGACTTCACATCAGCATATGAAGGATAACAGTGTGCTTATTACTGTTAACCCTTAAAGTTTCTTAGCAAATTTCAAAGTGTCTGTGCAAAGTAAGATTAGCAGACTCGTGCCTCTGTGCTTTTTGACTCTTGTCAAAAAATTAATTCCTGCCTAATACAAATATGGGAAATACTTTCAAAATGTACATTATGCAGCAATAAAGCCAAATAGGATCACAACTGGCAAAAGGAATGAACCCAAATAACATTGTTCATTAATTGGTATCCCTGGATGATGTAGCAGAAAGGGGAGATCTTCATATACTACCTGAAGGAGGCAGAATAGGTCGTGGATAAGAATTCCTCTTCCTCTTTGGCTTTGTGGTTTTAGATGAGATTACTGACTACTTAGCCTCAGTTTCTTTATTAATAAATTTCTGTCAATTTATTGACAATAGCACATACCTCCTTAAGTTGTTATGAAAAAATGCACTAAGATACTTACTTTCCCATTTAAAATATATATTTTTTATCCCCTGTCTAGGATATGGTAGGTATCTAGTAAATATTAGCAATTATTGATTTTTAAAACAAGCTACTACTTGGCCTGGAGTAACCCTGCCCTCTCATTGTGCTAATTAAAACACTTGTATAAAATAAACACATTGCCAGATCACTTCTCCCTTCCAAATAAAAGCAAGATCCATACTACACATCCAATTCCAAAAACATTGTCAAGTGTATCGCTCAAACTACAATTCTGTGTGCATGTGAAAGAGACTGTAAAATTGCACTTTGCATATAGGAAAACACCCTTAACAGCCCCTTTGGAAACATCTCTGCTTTTTTCCCCAGAATTTCTCTCCATAAGACTACTGTCCCATATATCATTTCTTAATCCTCAGCCTTTCTGGCTATATTCCTCTCTCCATTTCTTCTCATGTCTTCAGTCATATATTCTTCTCAGGAAAACACCAATACATAAGTTCATTTGAACAAAAGTAAAAATTATAACTGCACTATTGCCAGTAGATCAGTGTGGTATTTTCATTCCTATGATATTTCATGTTAATATTTGGTGCCAAAAAGATTCCAAAATACCAAAACGCATTATAAAAACTTAAAGGATAAAATAGTTTTTATGGAACTTTAAAATACTTTTATTAATATGTATTAGAATGCCAAAGTGGATGGGTGCTTGAGATGGGTTCATCTAACAGCAAGTTATCATATTAGCCACAATAGATGTTGGTCAGATATTGTTTCTCAGGAGGCCAATCAACCCATGTCAAGGCAAGAAGAAGGGGATCTAATGATTAGGAAGCACTTTCAAAAGTCTGTGTCCTTGCTTTTTAAGACCATTAGAAGGTAAGGCTCAGTGGCTCAGTGTACTCCTGCTGTCCCAACTATGTAGGAAAACACAAATAAGAGGATCACTGCCCAGGCCGGCCCCAGGCATAAATGTAACACCCTGTCTCAAAAATAGCTAAAGCAAAAAGGGTTGGTGATGTGGCTCAAGTGGTAGAGCACATACCTAGTAAGCACAAACCCCTGAGCTTGTACCACGAAAATGGAGAGAGAGAGAGAACCAGTGAGAGAGAGACAGAGAAGAAAAGACAACTCTGGAATCTAAGGTATTAGGCAAATTTCCTTCTTCCCAGACTGCTTGGCTCTGTTGTAGTAAGTGTGACCTAGCCCCATGTCAGAGAGTGGGGAAGTCCTTTCTTGCTCTTGTTTTTAATATGGAAGGGCCTCTGGAAAGTTAGAATAAGTCTGTCTGAAACATGTAGATTGATAGCATCATTAGCAGAAATGTTTTGCATGTGTCTGTGTGTGATTTAATGAGATGAAGGGCCCTTTTTATTGATATAACTTGGGACACATAGAAGGGAAAGCTTACCTACATATGTGGAAGCAAAGGTACAGAAAGAGGGGTGGGGAATGTGACTTCTTAAATAGAGACTTGAAGCAAGACTATGAGTTACCCAACTAAAAATAGAGTGAGAAATTAAAAAGTGTTCCAGGTACAAAGACCAGTGACAATAGAAAAGCTAGTGTGTTTTAACAACCAAAGGACAATTTCTCTTGGTAGTTCCAAGCAGTCTTATCCAGGTATAAAACTTGCTGTACACTGCATCATTTCATAAATAAGTGAGAAAGGATTCAGACTATTGAGACTTGTAGATAGTTAAGAGAAACTGTCTGAGCTTCCTCACCTTTGACACAGCATCAAAGATAGACATCAGCATTCACAAGCTTGCACTAGTCCAGGTGCTTCTCAAACTTTTTATTTTTTTATTTTTTTTTATTCATATGTGCATACAATGTTTGGGTCATTTCTCTCCCCTCCCTCTAGCCCCTCCCTTGTCCCCATCCCCACCCCCTCTCTTCCCCCCCAAACCCTCACTACCCGGCAGAAACTATTTTGCCCTTATCTCTAATTTTGTTGACGAGAGAATACAAGTAATAATAGGAAGGACCAAGGGTTTTTGCTAGTTGAGATAAGGATAGCTATACAGGAAGTTGACTTACATTGATTTCCTGTGCATGTGTGTTACCTTCTAGGTTAATTCTTCTTGATCTAACCTTTTCTCTAGTTCTTGGTCCCCTTCTCCTATTGGCCTCAGTTGCTTTAAAGTATCTGCTTTAGTTTCTCGGTGTCGAGGGCAACAGATCCTATCTGGTTTTTTAGGTGTCTTACCTATCCTCATACCTCCCCTGTGTGCTATCGCTTTTATCAAGTCCTCAAGCTCCAATCCCCTTGTTGTGTTTGCCCTTGATCTAATGTCCGCATATGAGGGAGGACATATGATTTTTGGTCTTTTGGGCCAGGCTAACCTCACTCAGAATGATGTTCTCCAGTTCCATCCATTTACCAGCAAATGATAACATTTTGTTCTTCTTCATGGCTGCATAAAATTCCATTGTGTATAAATACCACATTTTCTTAATCCATTCATCAGTAGTGGGGCATCTTGGCTGTTTCTATAACTTGGCTATTGTGAATAGTGCTGTAATAAACATGGGTGTGCAGGTTCATCTGGAGTAACCTGTGTCACAGTCTTTTGGGTATATCCCCAAGAGTGGTACTGCTGGATCATATGGTAGATCAATGTTTAGCTTTTTTTTTTTTTTCTTCCCCCCCCCTCCCCGGTCCAATGTTTAGCTTTTTAAGTAGCCTCCAAATTTTTTTCCAGAGTGGTTGTACTAGTTTGCATTCCCACCAGCAGTGTAAGAAGGTTCTTTTTTCCCTGCATCCTCACCAACAATCTGTTGTTAGTGGTGTTGCTAATGATCGCTATTCTAACAGAGGTGAGGTGGAATCTTAGTGTGGTTTTAATTTGCATTTCCTTTATTGCTAGAGATGGTGAGCATTTTTTCATGTGTTTTTTGGCTATTTGAATTTCTTCTTCAAGAAATTTCTGTTTAGTTCACTTGCCCATTTCTTTATTGGGTCATTAATTTTGGGAGAATTTAGTTTTTTAAGTTCCCTATATATTCAGGTTATCAGTCCTTTGTATGATGTGTAGCTGGCAAATATTTTCTCCCACTCTGTGGGTGTTCTCTTCAGTTTAAGAGACCATTTCTTTTGTTGAGCAGAAGTTTTTCAGTTTTATGATGTCCCATTTATCTATGCTATCTCTTAGTTGCTGTGTTGCTGGGGTTCCACTGAGAAAGTTCTTACCTATACCTATTAATTCCAGAGTATTTCCTACTCTTTCCTGTACCAACTTTAGAGTTTGGGGTCTGATATTAAGATCTTTGATCCATTTTGAGTTAATATTGGTATAGGGTGATATACATGGATCTAGTTTCAGTTTTTTGCAGACTGCTAACCAGTTTTCCCAGCAGTTTTTGTTGAAGAGGCTGTCTTTTCTCCATCATATATTTTTAGCGCCTTTGTCAAAGACAAGTTGGTTATAGTTGTGTGGCTTCATATCTGGGTCCTCTATTCTGTTCCACTGGTCTTCATGTCTGTTTTTGTGCCAGTACTATGCTTTTATTGTTATTGCTTTGTAATATAGTTTGAAGTCGGGTATCGTGATACCTCCAGCATTGTTCTTTTGACTGAGTATTGCCTTGGCTATTCGTGGCCTCTTGTGTTTCCATATAAATTTCACGGTAGATTTTTCAATCTCTTTAATGAATATCTTTGGAATTTTGATGGGAATTGCATTAAACATGTAGATTACTTTTGGGAGTATAGACATGTTTACTATGTTGATTCTACCAATCCATTAGCATGGGAGATCTTTCCACTTTCTATAGTCTTCCTCTATCTCTTTCTTCAGAAATTTATAGTTTTCCTTGTAGAGGTCGTTCACATCATTTGTTAGGTTTACACCAAGGTAGTTGATTTTTTTTTGAGGCTGTTGTAAATGGAATTGTTTTCATATATTCTTTCTCAGTTCGTTCATTATTAGTGTATAGAAATGCTAATGATTTTTCTATGTTGATTTTATATTGTGCTACCTTGCTGTAGCTGTTGATGGTATCTAGGAGCTTTTGAGTAGAGTTTTTGGGTCTTTAAGGTATAGGATCATGTCATCTGCAAATAGGGATATTTTGACAGTTTCTTTACCTATTTGTATTCCTTTTATTCTTTCTTCTTGCCTAATTGCTCTGGCTAGGAATTCCAGTACTATGTTGAATAGGAGTGGAGATAGTGGGCTTCCTTGTCTAGTTCCTGATTTTAGAGGGAATGGTTTCAACTTTTCTCCATTAAGTATAATGCTGGCTGTAGGTTTGTCTTATATAGCTTTTATAATGTTGAGGTACTTTCCTTCTATTCCTAATTTTCTTAGAGCTTTTATCATGAAATGGTGTTGGATCTTATCAAAGGCTTTTCCTGCATCTATTGAGATGATCACGGGGTTTTTGTCTTTGCTTCTGTTAATGTGGTTATTACGTTTATTGATTTTCGTATGTTGAACCACCCTTGCATTCCTGGGATGAAGCCTACTTGGTCATGGTGAATGATCTTTTTGATGTGTTGTTGAATTCGGTTGCCAGTATTTTATTGAGGACTTTTGCATCAATGTTCATTAAGGACATTGACCTATATTTCTCCTTTTTGGAGGTGTTTTTGCCTCATTTTGGGATAAATGTAATACTGGCTTCATAAAACATGTTAGGCAGTTTTCCTTCCCTTTCTATTTCATGGAATAGTTTAAGGAGGGTTGGTATCAGTTCTTCTTTAAAAGGTCTGATAGAATTCAGCAGAGAAAACATCAGGTACTGGACTTTTCTTTTTTGGGGAGATTCTTGATTGCTGCTTCAATTTCATTTTGTGTTATAGATCTATTCAGGTGATTAATATCCTCTTGGTTCAGTTTTGGATAATCATATGTATCTAGAAATCTGTCCATTTCTTTAAGATTTTCAAATTTAATTGAATATAGGTTCTCGAAGTAGTCTCTGATGATTTCCTTGACTTCCATGGTGTTCGTTGTTATCTCCCCTTTTGCATTCCTGATTCTACTAATTTGGGTTTTTTTCTCTTCTTATTTTAGTCAGGTTTGCCAAGGGTCTGTCGATCTTGTTTATTTTTTCAAACCAACTTTTTGGTTCATTGATTCTTTGTATGGTTTTTTTGGTTTCTATTTCATTGATTTCAGCTCTTATTTTTATTATTTCTCTCCTTCTATTTGTTTTGGGATTTGCTTGTTCTTGTTTTTCTAGGAGTTTGAGATGTATCATTAGGTCATTGATTTGGGATCTTTCAGTCTTTTTAATATATGCACTCATGGCTATAAACTTTCCTCTCAGGACTGCCTTTGCTGTGTCCCATAGGTTCTGGTAGGTTGTGTTTTCATTTTCATTGACTTCCAGGAACTTTTTAATTTCCTCTTTCATTTCATCAATGACCCATTGTTCATTAAGTAATGAGTTATTCAGTTTCCAGCTGTTTGCATGTTTTTTTGTCTTTACCTTTGTTGTTGAGTTTTAGTTTTATTGCATTGTGATCAGATAGAATGCATGGTATGATTTCTATTTTCTCATATTTGCTGAGGCTTGCTTTGTGCCGTAGCATATCATCAATTTTGGAGAAGGTTTCATAGGCTGCTGAGAAGAATGTATATTATGTAGAATTTGGATGAAATGTTCTATAAACACCAAGTAGGTCCATTTGATTTATGGTATATTTTAGGTCTAGGATTTCTTTATTGATTTTTTGTTTGGATGACCTATCTATTGATGATAACGGAGTGTTAAAGTCTCCCCCGACCACTGTGTTGGAGTTAATATATGCTTTTAGGTCTTTCAGGGTATGTTTGATGAAATTGGGTGTGTTGACATTGGGTGCATAGAGGTTGATAATTGTCATTTCCTTTTGGTCTATTTCCCTCTTATTCATATGGAATGTCCTTCTTTATCTCATTTGATCAATGTAGGTTTGAAGTCTACTTTGTCAAAGATAAGTATTGCTACTCCTGCCTGTTTTGGAAGGCCATTGCCTTGGTATATCTTCTTCCAGCCTTTGATCTTCCTTTTTAATCCATTTCATCAAATGGTACCTTTTGATGGACTTAATGGAATTAAGTCCATTAACATTAAATGTTAGTCCTGATAGGTATGCGGTGATTCCTGTCATTTAGTTGTCGTAGTTGTTTGAAGGTTTGATTGTGTGTACCTAAGTTGAGGTTACTCTCTCTTCTAGCTTTTTCTATTCCTGTAGTTTGGTGCTGCCTGTCCTTTCATGGTTAAGTTGGGTTTCACTTTCTGTGTGCAGAATCCCTTGAAGAATCTTTTGTAGTGGTGGCTTTGTGGTCACATATTGTTTTAGTTTCTGCTTATCATGGAAGAATTTTATTGCTCCATCTATTTTGAATGATAGTATTTCTGGGTAGAGTATCCTGGGGTTGAAGTTATTTTCATTCAGTGCCCAGAAGATCTCACCCCACGCTCTTCTTGCTTTTAATGTTTCTGTTGAGAAGTCTGCTGTGATTTTGATGGGTTTACCTTTGTATGTTACTTGGTTTTTCTCTCTTACAGCCTTCAATATTCTTTCCTTAGTTTCTGTACTTGTTGTTTTAATGATGATATGCCATGGGGTATTTCTATTTTGATCTGGTCTGTTTGGTGTTCTGGAGGCCTCTTGAATCTGTATGGGAATAGATTTCTCTAGATTTGGGAAATTTTCTGTTATTATTTTGTTGAATATATTACACATTCCCTTTGCTTGCACCTCTTCTCCTTCTTCAATGCCCATGATTCTCAGGTTTGGTCTTTTGATGGAGTCAGTGAATTCTTGCATTTTCTTTTCACAGGTCTTGAGTTGTTTAACTAATAGTTCTTTGGTTTTTCCTTTAATTACCATTTCATCTTTGAGTTCTGAGATTCTGTCTTCTGTTTGTTCTATTCTGATGGATTGGCCTTCCATTTTTTTTTGCAATTTTGTTTCTTTCTGTTTTCTGTGGTTTTCCATATCCTGAGTCATTTCCTCTTTAATGCTGTCTGTTTTTGTCCTGAGTTCATTTATCTTTTTATTAATCATGTTCTTTGTTTCACTTTGGTGTTTATACAGTGCTTCTATGGTTTCTTTTATTTCTTTTTGTGCTTTTTCAAATTCTCTATTTTTGTTGTCTTGGAATTTCTTGAGTGTCTCCTGTACATTTTGGTTGACCCTATCCAGTATCATCTCTATAAAATTCTCATTGATCACCTGTAGGATGTCTTCTTTTAGATTGTTCTTGTGGGCTTCATTGGGTTCTTTGGCATAGTTTATCTTCGTTTTGTTGGAGTCTGGATCTGAGTATCTGTTTTCTTCATTCGCCTCTGGTCCCTGTACTAACTTTTTCCTGTGGGGAAAGTGGTTTCCCTGTTTTTTCTGTGTTCCTGTCATTGCCCTTGGTGTTGTTATTGTCCCTGTACTGTGTGCAATTAAGTATTTTCTAGCTTGTAATAATAACAATGGTGATATTTAGAATGGAAAGGTGAGAGGAGATGGAAAGCAAAGAAGTTAAAGAGAAAGGGAAAAACAAATAATCAAGTAGAAAAAAACAAAATAAACAACAAAAATAGTTTCAAAGTTATAAACAGGGAGAGATAGTGTACTAATCAACAGTAAGCTGAACAGGCATTAGAGAGACAGAGAGAGGATTGAAAATAAAAAAGAAAGAAGAAAAAAAAAAAATATATATATATATATATAAATCTCCAAGTTCAAATGCAATAAATTTTCAGTCTTAATAATTTTGGTGTTTGTCCCTCAGCCTCCAGTCCTGAAGATGGTGTTTCAGAAGTAGTTCTATCATTGTCTCATCAAAGGGGAACCAAAACTAATAAAAACAAAACAAAACAAAACAGCACAAAACAAAACAAAAAAATCCCCACAAAGTGTCCCAAGTTCAAATGCAATACAGCTTCAGTAAGTTTTTCAGCATGCAGGTGTAGTTCAGTTATTGTCTCATCAAAGGGAGAGAAAAAAAGAAAAAAATAGTCTGGAGACAGTTCTGTGAATGGCTATCTGCAGCTGTGGCTCACCTGCCTGCTGCTATCAGCCTGCTGTTGCTGGAGGCTTTATTTATGCAGATCTCAGGAGTGAGGTTAACACTCACCTAGCACCTCAGGCTTTGTTTACTTAGAGTTCTCCTGGGCCAGACCACCACTGCTACAAGTTTTCCCCTTTCCAAGCACACTCAGGGAGGTGACACTGCACCAGCCTTCTCAGGCTGGCGTGTTTATTTACAGTTCACATAGGAAGTGGGTCTTCCCCCCTCTCCTGTGGAGTTTTCCCCCACCACCACTTTTACAAGCTTTCCCGCTCCTGGTTGCTGGGCATGTGCCGCTGCTCCTGCCTTCTTTGGCCGGCATGTGAGGGATTTCCTCTCTCCCCTCTTCAGTGCTCAGGGCACCCTGCCCTCTTTGCTATGTGTCTTTTTTGTTGTTATTGCTTATTACTCAGTTTCTCTTTTTTTCCCTGGGTGGGGGTTGGTCTGTCCAGGGGGCTATGCTGATCTGGCCCAGGGTTGTCTGTGGAAGTACCACGTACCACTTAGCTCACCTTGTGGTCCGTGTCTTCCCAAGCAGTCTGGGTGCTTGCGTCTGGCGGTAGTGCGGGAGCCTTCCTGGTTTCTCTGTTTAATGTGAAGTGTAGATGGTATGTGCAGGCTGGAGGTGTGGAGGAGTCAAAGTTTTGCCTCTTCTGGGTGGTTTTTCCTGTAATGTGTATCTCCAGTGTCTCTCCAAGATTTTACTTTAGGAGGCATGCTTTCTGCTTCCTCCCTCTAGCCGCCATCTTGGAATTCCCTTCTCAAACTTTCAAGTGCACATGAGCCACTTGGGGATCTTATAAAACATATATTCTGATGCAGAAGAACTTGAATGAGATCTGAGAGTCTGCATTTCTAAAAAGCTTCTAGGTGATAACCATACTACTGATCTGAGAACAACAGCTTGTGTAACAAGAATTTAGTGACTTGACCTATAGTGTGCTCTTGAGTGAGATATTGTGTGCTGATACACATGAAAACATTTTATCATTTAATTCCTCGAATTTTTTAAAATCTCTTTTTACTCCAGTTACCTCATTTTAGAACAAGGGAACACCCCAGAAATGAGAAGTGACTTGCTTCAGATATACTCAGTCCTGAACCAGAGGATCTTTCCTTTCCACCATAGAGCTGCTCCTTCTCAAGAAGTTGAATCAAAAGAAGATTTAAACAAAGCTTGATGGACAAAGATGGAGGCTGAACCACACCAACTACAGGTCAGATACTGTCTTCCAGGCAGTCAATCAACCCATGTCAAGGCAAGGAAAAGGGGATGTAATGGATCTACTTATGAAGTTCATTTTAATGTAGAGTGTGACTCTTTCCAAGACCACAGGACTAGGATACCTGCTCCTGATTCTTGGCCTATGCTAATAGCAATTCATTTTGGCTCCTTCTAATTATTATGCCTACAAATCATAAAGCCTGAATCACACACAATAGTATTAGCAAAATCCTAACCCAAGGGGAAAAAACAATATTGCTATTATAGTCAATTAGTATTTTCTAATTAAAAATATAGGTAACAAGTTTGTCTTGATTACCCATGTTGTAAAACTTTTAGTTACTAGCAATAATAAGTGAACTTACATATATATAATTTTATGTTAAAACAAATAAAAAATCTTATACTAAACTTTCCAGATTTAGAATTTTCCAGTGTCCATGCCAAGTACATAGCAGAGTTTCAAGAATTCCCTGCACTATGAATGCTTCTTTTTTGGTCTCTTGATGAATAAAAAATATATTTGGCATTCTTTGTTTTTATATTGGACTATCTCTAAGTAACCACATTTAGATTTACTGCTCAGACTAGTGGTTATTATTTAATTGTTTTCATGTCTTTAAGCATTTTTTTCATTTGTTTCTTAATTTTAAAAAGAAACTCAAATGCTATTATTTTCATGAAAATTCCTACTACTTAAAGTCAAGATCAAAGAAATACTTAGATTATGTTCAGTAAATACTTCTAATAAACCTTCAAAAATTATCAGTCTTTTTAGAATGTTTAGATATTTGTTCAATGCTTGACATGTTAATAGCTACTATCATAATGATTTTCTTACAATGTTTATATTGAAAAGCTGTATAATGTGTGTTGTCATGTGCAGTACAGCAATTTGTAGGCTTAGAATTGGTGTCCTGGGCCTTGAAAATTGGAGTTGCTCATTTTGGAAAAGTAACCAAGTCTCAGGGGCTTAACATGCCTTGGAGAATAGTCAAAATAAACATTTCTGCAGTATTATTCCATTTATAGGAAATTCAGATCAGTTATCATTATGCAGTGGAGGAAGAGGTATGGTTAGTAACTGCTTTGTAGGACTATTGATTGAGGGAACCATCTGCAGTGCAGGAAGTGCTCTATATTTTTTATGTGGGATGTTGTTACATGTGTGCAGACATTTGAAAAATAATCAAGTTCTAAATTTAACACTTGTGCATTTTATTGTATATAAACTATATCTTTAAAGGAAATAAAAAGTAAATAAAATGAGATTTAATCTAAAAAGCAAACATGTTCAATATGTAGTAAGAGCCTATTAAAAGGTGAGTTCCTTTTCCTTGGTTAAAATAAGCACAAGAAGTATATAATCTGTTTGCTGTGCTCATCTGGACAAAGGAGTATTCATTATACCATGACTCACTGGACTTTACACATTTTACATCTTTGTGGCCAATAGAAATTTCAGACTATCAAACCTTAAAAAGAATACATATGAACTGAGTTACAAATTCATTGTACCATCCTAACCCCAAATGTATAGAATGTGAAAAACTTTCTTCTTTTCGTCATTTTCTACTTTGTCCTCCAACAGAAGGTTCATCTTTAGCCACTGGAGGTCTTCTCCTGAAACTTCATTGCCTAGTTAGTGTCAGACACAATTAGAATTTTTCCAATGACAAAAGCACTCATCTACTAGTCTATCAAAAGCAATTGTGTAAACACTCCTTACTTAGAAGATTAAGCCACGTAACAGATCATTTGAAGGAAGTACCCTCTAGTCACTATTGTACAACAGTAGCCTATTGACAATTATTTATTTCAATAGTCCTTGAGGTTGACCTCCTTTGCTGTACTGAGTCAACAAATATTTACTGAGCTCCTGTCATGTGGTAGGCACTGAGCTACTATTGGCAATATGAAATTAAAATAAGTATAATGTCTTCTATGTGAGGATATCATCTCAAATCAAAAATATGACTAAATACTATGTAAAATATGATATAGATCTAAATAAGGCATACATTTGTTTAGAAGTATATGACTTCCATTTCTTCCACTTTGGCTTCCATTTCATTTTTATAATTTACTCTTAAACCATAAATGCTATAATTTATGTATGCTTATCAGATACCATCTACCAGGTATCAGGCATGGGGCTTGTTGTTTAGTCTGTAGACATGAAAAGACATTCATCTCAACTAGCAAAAATGCTATGTCTTTCATATTATTGCTTATTTCTACTCTTCAATGAAACTGGAGAAAAGCGCAGAACAGGTTCTGCCTGAAAGGGTGGGGGACTGTGGGGGCAGGGGCAGGAGGGAGAAATGACCCAAACAATGTATGCACATGTGAATAAATGAATAATAAAAGAAAAGAAAAAATACCAACTATTAAAATTTTTAAAAAAGTAAAAAAAAAACAAAGAGATTCAGTCCATATTCCATACAGAATTTATAGACTAGTGGAGGAGAAAGCATTGTGCAAATAATCATGGGAAGAGTAATCACCTTTCTAAGAATTATGACACATAATTACCAGCAGCAGTTAGAAGGCTGTAATAGGCTATTACACATGAGAGTCTTAGATCTGTATTTACTTTATCTTTGTATCACCCACACAGCTTAGAAAAGAACACTGAAAAAATGACTCTCAAATGAATATATGTAGAACAATTGATTCCTGAATTTGAGAATGGCGTCAAAGACTACTGCTCTTTTTTGGGGAGGTGGTACTGTGTTTTGAACTTAGAGCCTTGCTCTTGCTAGCCAGGTGCTCTAACGCTTAAACCAAGTCCCCAGTCCTTTGGCTTTAGTTATTTTTCAAGTAGAGTCTCATTTTTTTGCCCAGGCTGATCCTCTCATTTATACCTATGTGTTGCTGTTACACAGAATCAGCTACACAGAACCACAGGCACGAACCACAACACCCAGCTTTTTTGTTAAGATGGGGTCTCGCCAAATTTTTGCCTGAGAAGGCTTTAAACCACATTCCTCTTGATCCCAGTCTCCCAAGTAGCTGGGATTATAGGCATAAACCACCAGAATATCATCCTTTAAAAATGAAAATATTGTACCAAACAAATTGGAAAATCTAGATGAAATGGATACATTTGTTGGCAGTTATAAACTGCCAAAAGTGAAGCATGAGGGGATAGAAAACCTAAACAGACTAATGATGAGTAATGAAATTGAATCAGTAATTTAAAAAAATCTCCCGACAAAGAAACTCCTAGGGTTGGATGGCTTCACTACTGCATTTTAGCAAACATTTAAAGAAGTAATACTAGGCTGGAGGTGTTGCTCAGTGGTAGAGTGTTTGCCTAATATACACAGGTCTGGGGATCGATCCCCAGCACCAGATATTTCAAAAAAGTATTAGCACCAATTTTTCTCAAACTATGTTTAAAAATTGAAAGGAAGGGAATCCTCCAAACTCATTCTATGAGACAACCATTATCCTCCTACCAAAACCAGACAAGGATATAAAACAAGAAACTACAGACCAATATCCTTGATGAACATTCATATAAAAGTCTTCATCACAATATTAAAAACCATAACCAAGAGCACATAAAAATGTTATAAGGCATAATCAAGTGGGATTCATCTCAAGCATTCCAGGATGTTTCAACATGTATAAATCTATAAACACAATATATCGTATCAACAGAATGAAGGACAATGTCCATATGATTATCTCAATAGCCCCACAAAGAGCATTCAATAAAATTCACCATCCTTTCATTATTAAAAAAAAATCCTTCAACAAATGAGGTATAAAAGGAACATACTACAGCTCTAATGAATGGGAAAGGCTCAAATAATTTCTTCTAGTATCAGAAATAAGACAGGATATTCACTTTCACTGCTCTTACTCAACATGGTATTGGATTTCTTAGCTAAAGAAATAAGACAAGAGAAAGAAATATAAGACATCCAAATAGGAAAAGAAGCCAAATATCACTGTTTGTATACAGTATAGTTTTATACATTGAAAAACCGAACGCTACCACCAAAGACCTGTTAGAACTGATAAATGAAATCAATAAGGTAGCAGGATACATACTCAACATACAAAATTAGTGAAATTTTTATACACACATAATGAACTGGCTGAAAAAGAAATCAAGAAATCAATCCCACTCACAAGAGATAAATAGATAATTACAAAATAATGATCTGTACAATAAAAATCAAAAAACACTGATGAAAATATTAACAAGAACAACAAAAACAAACCTGAAATTAACCCATGGATAGAAAAAATTGATATTGTTGGGCCAAGTGCAGTGGTTTATGCCTACAATCTCACCTATTTCAGAGGCATAAATAGGCAGGTTGCAATCTGAGGCCAGCCCAGGTAATATAGAGGAAGACCTTATCTGACCAATAATTAAAACAAAACAGGCTTGGGCACAGCTCAAATGGTACTTGCCTACCAAGTGTAAGGCCCAGTACTGCCTTATACTGGGCAGTATAAAGAAAGAATAAAGAAAGAGAGAAAAAGAGAAAAGAATGTTGTTATAATTCCTAAACTACCCAAAGTGATTTCTATAGTCAGTTCATCAATTTGACAAATTGCTGTTTTAATAATATCAAAATATCTATGGAAATCTCCACACAAATAGAAAAACAACCAGAAAACTCATATGCAACCACAAAATACCCTGAGTAGTCAAAACAATCTTACATAGAAAGAACAAAAGTATAAGCATCACCATACCTGACCTCAAAACACACTAAAAATCTACAGTAAACAAAACAGCAAGGTGTTGGCATAAAAGTCAACATATAGAACAATGGAACCAAGTAGAGAACCGAGAAATAAATCCAAGCATCTACAGCTAACTGCTTTGATAAAGGCACCAAACACATACACTGGGGGGGAAAGTCTCTTTAATAAAAGGTGTTTGAACATCCAAATATAGAAGAATGAAATTGAATTCCTGTCTCTCATTATATATAAAGATTAACTCAAAATGAATGAAAGACTTAAGACTGAAACTATGAAACTACTAGAAGGAAAGGTAAAGGAACATTTTAAAATGTAACTATAAGCAATGATTTGGGGGGTCAAGACCCTCAAAACACAGACAACAAAGGCAAAACTAGACAAAGGGGATTAATATTAAACTAAGAAGTTTCTGCACAGCAAAAGACACAGAGTGAAGAGACCAGTCACAGAATGGGAGAAAATATTTGCAAACTGTTCATGTGATAAGGGATTCCTATTCAAAATATACAAGGAACGCAAAAAAAAAAAAAATCAACCAACCACAAAAAAGCCAAATATTCCAATTTAAAACTGAGAAAATTATTTGAATAGGTATTTCTCAAAAGAAGATATACACATGGCCAACAAGTATATGAGAAACTGTTCAACATCACTAATCAGGGAAATGCAAAACAAAACCATAAAGAGATACCATCTTGGATGGGGGGCATGGTTCACATGTAGAGCACCTGCCTAGCAAGTAAGAGTCACTGAGTTCAAACCCCAATACCACCCCCTTCAAAAAAGAGAGATATCATCTTAACTCAGAATCAAGACAAAACCAAGACTTGAGATGATATGGAGAAAAGAAAACTCTTATACACTATTGGTGGAAATATCAATTAATAGAGCCATACCAGAGAACAGTTTGGAAGTTCCTCAAAAACCTAAAAACAGAACTACCACATGATCCAGCTATCCCACTCCTGGGTAAACATCCAAGAGAAATAAAATCCCATGTTTATTGCAGCACTATTCACAATGTCCTAGATAAGGAATCAATATGAATGGATAAAGAAAATATGGTATGTATACACCCAAGGGAGTATTATTGATACGTAAAAAGAGTGGAATCCTGTCATTTGTTGCAATATGGATGGACCTGGAGGACATTATGCTAAGTAAAATAAGCTAGCCACAAAAAGGCAAATACCACATATTCTTGTTCATATGCAGAAACTAAATAATTTAATTTAATAGAAGTAGAGATTAGAAAGGTAGTCAATAGATGTTAGAAAGAGTAAAAGAGGGGATAAAAGGAAATGACATAACAAGTACCAAAGATCAATTACAGAGGAAGAATACATTCTAATATTTTACAGCTCGGGAGGAAGACTGTGGTCACATCAATTTGCTGTACACTTTGTACAGAGAGCTGGGAGAGAGGAGTTATCAGCACAGGGTGGTGAATGTTTGAGAAGTTGGAGGTGCTGCTTATTCTGATCTCATCATTTCACATTGCATAGATGTGTTGGATTGTCATGTTGTATCCTAATATATGTGTGCTATTAGTTTGGCAATAAAAATATTTTTAAATGAAAAGCTTAATCTAAATCACTAGGTGTAGTAATTTTTGCTATGCAAATTATTTCCAGTTTTCCTCTTTCAAGCAGGTGGCAGAATTATATTTTTCTGTCTCTTCGAAGATAAGCGTGGTCTTGTGATTCCTTTTTGGTCAATGGAATGTTATTGGAACAGATGCATATACTTCCAGGTAAATACTTCTAGGAGGAATTGTGCAGCTAAATGTGTTGCCATTCCCTACCATGACAGCAATGTCCTACATAAAGGGTGGTCTTTTGGCCTGCATCCCTGGCTAAGCAAAATGTGAGAGCTGCCGAGACTCTTTGTGGTTTTATATATCAGAGATTTATGGGTTGCTTCTGGGAGGCATTTAACTTAACCCATACTGACTGGTAACCTAGGGAAGGTTAGGTATTGGTGGTAAGTGAAAAACATCTTAAATACATTAAACTACAGGTTAGATTGGTGTATTTCTTAAATTTCAGAAAAAAGACTTGGGGGTTGCTCCTAGAAAAGGAAATATCCTTTTGAAATTGATCCCTTAAACTGCAATGTGCTTGTCATAAAGAAGTTCACTATGAAATTATAGAAAGATTTTTATTGTATGTGGCTGATAAAAATATTAAAAGAGAAGGGTACCACAAAAAGGATGTATCAATGTGTGTCTATTACACTGATTTCAAATATCAGATCTTATTACAGAATTTTGGTAAGAATGGGAAAGGGTCACATTCCAGGGTAGATTAGCGTGAGTTGTCATCTACTTGGTAAAACCTAATTTCCTTTTTCAGATTCTCTCTCCACTAAGCAACTTTTGTTCTCTGTTTTGGACTTCTGAATGTATCCTCTTAGCTTGCCAGTATACCTGTTAATGGGAATCAATAATTTTACATTGTGGTTAATAAATGATCTTCCTGTGAATTTGATTATCAAGAATTTATTTTATAAATTGATAATTTCTGGTTAGTATGATTTTTGCACTTTAAACATGCATTATTGAGAACCATGCCCAGCATCATCAGTGTTGATTCTACTAAAGTACTGATGTTCCAAGATATTCAGTCTAAAGTAGCTGTCAGCTTTGAATGACATAGTGGTACCCAATGTATTGGACCTTGTCAATGTCTTACTAAAATAGCATGTAAGCCTAGAAAGAGTTATGTAGGTTGAAGTTGTGGAAAGAAATATTTATAATAATAATCTTAAACTTAAACATGATATAGAATTAAGCTATTAAGTATTAAATTATTAGACTAATTGCTACCTTCCTGCTGTATCAACATATGAGGAAAAAATTTTTAAAACAATCTTTCTGAACTATAAATTGCTACCCACAAGCTTCTGTGGTTCCCAGCTAGTGTCACTATTTAAGGAGGTTATGGAAACTTTACGATGTGGGGCCTAGTTGGAAGAAGAGGTCACTAGGGCATGCCCTTGAAGGTATTACCTGGTTTCTAGTCCCCTCCGCTCTCTCAGTCTCCTGTCCCCCATGAGGTGAGTATCCTCTACCACATGCTCGCACCACCATGGTGCCCTACCTCACAGTGGGTGCAGAATCAACAGAGCCAAGGTGTATGGACTGAATCCTCTGACACCACAAGCTAAAATAAATCTTTCCCTGTTTTAAGTTGTTCTGTCAGATATTTTGGTCACAGCTATGCAAATGTAACTGAAATAACTATGTTCTAACATTTAGTGTATTTATTTTTTGCCATTTATAAAAAACTATCGTTATGAATATTTTGAGATTATAAATATGTTACATTTTTAATGAGAAACATATTATTCCTCTATTTTATGCGATTCACAAACTTAACTAAACAGTTAAGCATACTTTTATTGTGCTCAAAATCTCATTTTATTTGAGTCAATTGTACTTCTAATTTCATATTTACAAATTCAAAAACAGAACAAGAATTTATGTAGCAGAAATTTGACATTCAATGAACTTGACTATAGAAATATCTGTTCTCTTAAGCGAAGGATTTTAATCATTATTCTTAAGTGATGACAAATGTCCCTAGTACACTGGACAAATTTCAATGGAGGAAAATCATTGTCAATGATTTACAAATTTTAACTGGAAATGAAGAGATGTATTGAACTTAACAGGAAACAAAATGCATCAATGCATGACAACAATAAAAAATAAATTTAGCAGAAATCATTGTTGAAAACATTAAATTACAAAGCACTAAACTTGTAGAAAATGAAAGGGGAGACAGCAGATAACTGATCACCATTTTAAAATTGTTCCAAGAAGACTACAGTCCACAGCTTATTTTCCTTGTGCATAATATTATGTAGGAAACAATTTTTCAATCCATGCAGTAATATTTATACTGCACTTTTCCACTTAAATGTGTTCATAAATATTAATCAACTCCCACAACACTACCAGATAGCTAAGAATTATCCAGCGTTGACAGACTGAGAGCTTAAAAATGATGTTTGGCTATGATGCCAAGGACTGCTGAGGGAATTAATAAGAGAGCTGACACCAGAGTCCAAAATCCTGGCCCTGGCTGCTTCTGGGGTGAAGGAAGCTGTCACAGAATTTACTTGTCCTGTCCTCTGTCCTCCATGATGACACAAAGGAGCCAAGAGCACTGACTCAAACATTACTCTTGCATGGTCAGCAAAGCTGTTGCAGGTGCTTCTTCTATATAAGGTGGTGATGTTTCAGAGTTAGGTAGCTTACTTCTCCTTAAGAAAGGTAACAAAATTTTCAAATCCATAATGCAGAGATCTGGTTTGTGAAGTCCTTCCTAGGTGTGACTAAGAGAAGTCTACCTAGAGATTAAGAAGCAATATGGTTGCATTCTACAAAGCTAAAACCAAGAAAATGAGACTGACCAAATGAATTTTGAATGACAGGCACCTTCCTTTATATGCTTTTAATGTTAGGAAGCCTGTGGTTTGCCTGTTGCATGCTGGTGGACAACTAAACACCAAGGTACCTCTCATTCTCTTCTTCCCATTTGCTTGTTGATCCCTTCTCTCATTTTCTTACACATTTTTTATGTAATCATTTCTGTACTGTGAATCATGGAATAGACTCCATGTTGTGTCCTCTAGATTTGGGGTTTTCTACATCCGATCTATGTGACTCTGAGAAGGTTTTTGTTAAAATTCTACTATAATCACTTCCTCCTGTGCAAAAATGAGGAAAATAATAGTGCCTACAGCATGTACATTATTGTGAGTTTAAATGAGTCAATAAATAAAAATGCATATAAAAGTTTTAACTTTTAAAATTAAGCCCTCAAAAAGTAATAATGTTTTTATTTCATGTGATTTTTTTTTAAAAGTAAGCCTTAGAGGAAAAAAAAAAGCTAAGAAAAATGTTTTCATCTTCAAACTTAGTTCCTTTAATGGAAAGATTTTTATTTAAAAATGAGTGTTTCTGGATTCAAAACTGCATTTTGAAACTCCTTGGTGTTCTTTTGTACTCTTTTCCCTTAAGTCTTTGACATCACTCTTTTCTCTACTTTGAGCAATGAGAGGAGTAAAGTAATTAAGGAGTAAATAAAATAAATATTGTGATATTAGTGTCCTTCACTAGCTCTGTAACTTTGACAAATGACTTAAAGTCTGAACCTTGGCCTCTCTTCTATGACACAGGAGTAATTATAATTTCTATTATTATAAGGTGAGTCAATTGATCAACAAATATTTATTGAATTCTATATGCTAGATATCATCTATGCAAGACATTTAGGAGATAGAAGTATATAAATGAAGTAACAATTTAACTTAACATACTGAAAAATGAAGATCACTAAAACAAGATATATTTTTGAGTATTTGTTGCTTTATTGTCTAATCACCATGTCTGGTTGGGGAATGAACATGTGAATCAGATACACAAAGTTCCTACCATGATGTACTTTATAACCTGGTATGAAGGATAGAGATTAAACCAATAATTTTAAGTACAGTAATTTCACTCATAATAAAGGCTATGAAGGGGATTGCATCCTGATCTTGACAGCTGTGGGCTTCCTATGGAATAAACAATTCATCAGAGGCCAGTAGGAAGAATAAGATTGTCTGGTTTATATTTCATGATGAGGGAACCTCATGTGCAAAGAAATGACATAAGAAGAAGCCTCTCCTTTGTAGATGCTAAAGAAGGGACACTGTGACTAGGTTGAAAAATGTGACCAAATTTACTTGCCCCTCTAGATGCTATAATATGAACATGTAAAAAGACAATAAATATCAAATTTTGACACATATTAATCTCCCCTTGACATTGATTTCTTGACATTCCTTGACATTGATTTCCTTCTGCAAATTCTTTCTGCAATGAAGTTTCTCACTTTCGTTACAGTTTTCTTAGTGCTCTCTTTTTAGTATTGTAAATTTAAGTCACTTCAATATAAATTTCCATCTCCTAAGATTTTTATGCATCTGTTTCTGTTATGAATACTATCAAAAGTTTATATGACTATAGCCAAATGATGCAAGGTGCTTCTGAAATTAGTTAAGAGAAACTATCCAGCTGCACTTCCTTACATCTTCATATATGCAAAATTACATGTGTTCCATTTATTTATGCAAATTTATAACTACTAAACAGTAAAGATGAAAATTTCTTAATGTCTTTAAATTATTATAAAACATCCTGTTCTATTGAGCCGCCCTTCGTTTAGTACTTTACTTATGTTTCAACTGTCATGTCCTTTCTTGAGTTTTAAATATGCTTCCATTATTAGACTTTTTACCATCTTCTTTTTTAGCATATGAGAATTTATTGCTTTTCTGATCCATTACAGTCTTTATAGAACTACAACAATGATAAAGAAGCAAAGGGTATGAAACAGCCTATAAACACCAAGCTGAATTATCTATGACTGGTCACTGACATCTCTAAAGCTTTGTTGCACTCATTTTGAGGATGAAAACTAGTAAGTGAACTTAACTGCTAAACATCACACATTTCAGCTCAACTTTTGTGTGTGTTTTTTTCAGATCAACTCTCCCTAATATGGTACAGTGAGCTGTGTGCACAAAGGGTCTTGCAGAACCAGTGTACTTCTAGTAAGTGCATTGACTCTTTAAATTAAGAAAAAAAATGCTAACAAGAACAATCATAAAATGCCTTTCACTTTGCTGACAATTTGTATCTGAACTTGTCAGAGAAAGATGTTGGCCAGACCAAGGAAAGTGACTGTCCTACAGAGTATTTTTACTATATTACACTCTCATTTTCTCAAAAAATTCATCTTCGAATTAATAAACATTTTCAGTGACCCATGGATAATTCTAAGTCATCCATATATCAGATCAATTATTCAAAATTTAAAGGGAATGAAAACTAAAATGTTATAAGCACTTACCACAATTAGATTAATGAAATAATTCAGATAGAAATAGAGACACATCATACGTTCCCTTTTATGTTTTCACCAGTAATATAGGTATTGCTACTCACCCTTATTACAAAATAAAAATGTGAAGCTGATCCAATAAGTAACTTACCTGAAATAACTTCTTAAAGGCCAAGCAGGAACTAGTTTCAAGGCCTCTAATGTCAGAGGTCTTTATTCTTTTATGCTTCCCTTGATAGGAACATTTTCCAAAGGACTCACTTGTGAAAACGCTCACTTGGGACTCCAGCCTTTTACCCCCTTGGAGTGCCCAGGGTTGTTTTCCCTTCCACAAAGATTATCCTTTACTTCAGCCTGCTCCTCAGGCAACATGGTCTTTAAACCCCAAGGCTTCCCACCCCAGTCATTCATTTATAATTTGATCCTTGTAGAAATGCCTACAGTGCTGATTCAGTATGATCTTTCTCTAAATTATGACTTCTTGCTCCTTTGATTTATTTAAACTGTTATTACCCCTTAACTTCTTTCCTGATCATACTCTTTTACTCCTTAAACAAACAGGTCTTTTGAACACTTCTTAGATGCCAGAGACCTTGCTAGGCACTGGAGAAATCCTGTGTTTTCTTTGAGAGGAGATATGGGTCACCTTTGCTTGGTCAAAAATCTCAGTGCAACGACTACCTCTGATAAGATGCCTTCATTTGTCCCAGCCTGCCAGATTAACTCATACTGTATAGCAGTTACACACCGCTGGACATTGGGATGTCTTATAAGTCAGTATGCATAAGAAATTGAAAATAGGAGCAAAAATGACTCTTTGACCCGACAGTTCCATCTTTTGAGTACTAATTATAAACACCCCAACCCAAGATTTGTTAGAGGATTTTGGGAGAATATTTTCAAGACCAAAAACAATAGAACACTCCCTTGGAAACAATCCTGTTTTGCTTCTAATATCCCTTGGACAATTGAAAAAAAATGGAGTCTATATATTGATATATGAGTTTGGGATAGACATATACACTTCTAATCTAAAAGTTTGTTGAGGCGGTTCTATGGTGCCAAGCTTTATGTTACTTTTTTGTGTCTTTTGTTTTGTTTACTTTGCTTTGTTTTGAGACAGGGTCTCACTATGTAGCCCAGGCTGGCCTCTAACTCACAGTTCTGCCTCCGTCTCCCAAGAGCTGGGATTACAGGTGTGTACTACTATTCCTAACTATGTTAGTTGTTTTTATCGTCACAACATCCCATAAAGTAAATATCTTATTTTGGTAGATTTTCAAAATTGTGAAATAGAGCCAACACAAAAACAGTACTCAAAACTTAAATGCACAGCTTAATGAGTTGTTGCAAAATGAGCTCCCATGCAAACCCCATCCAGATAAATAAATAGAACATTATCAAAACACTAATGGTCTCCTCCTTACAGGGCTTTCTGGATGATAACCCCATTAACTAACCTTCCAAGTGCCAAAGTCCTGAGCTAACTTCCATTTTTTTCATTTCACAACATATTGACCCATTCCTAAAAGATAAAGTTTAATTCTTCACATTTTTTGGTTCATATAGTAACTCTTCTGCTGTGCCTAGCTTTTTTTTTTTTTTTTTTTTTGCTTAACATTATATCACTAAGATTCACCCACTTTGCTTTCCACATAATGACTGAGAATTTAATTCTAAAAAGTGATGCCAGCTACATCAACAGTAATAGAACTTTGCCATTTTCCAGGGCTTTGTTTCTGACCTTTTTTTAATGGATGGGGTGTTCTAGATGTCTCTATAATTTTGCTGAGGTTACAGCAGTTACTGGAACAGATGCTGCAGCTATGGAGGTGTACTGCTAATATTGGTTTAATACATATTAATATGGATGTACAGATACATAATTTGAATTTTTGAAAACTTTAGAAGTTTACCTGTGGGTTGGCATTGTATAGATATTAATAGCCATATTAGTCTAAAAGTATTAAGCTTTTTTCTATTTGTAGGGTGATCAGCCCCTATTTGTACAGAGGTAGTACACTGTATTAAATATATAAGGTCTTGTCTATCTGGGTTTGATTACAGAAGCTAATATTCTCTCAATATGAAAAAAGATTCACCCAATTTGAGAAATATATCAAAAGTTGATTTCACTGCTACTGTTGTGTTGTACAGCTTTGTGTGGATATACTGCAAATTTGTATTCTACTGGATGGACTTTGGGGCTGTCTTCCATTTGGGACAATTTTGAGCAGTGTGAACCTAGTGATTATACCATGTCTCTTGCTACACAAGAATGCACACTTCTCTCTCTACTAGTGAAATTTCTGTGTTGTAGGTTATGGGTATCTTCACCTTCATTCAGTATTACCAAAGAGGTTGTACCAATTACACTTACACCAAAACTTTGTAAAGATTCCTGTCATATCACATATCACCTGATTTTAATGCTGCCAATTTGATGGAGTGTAATACTACCTCACTGAGGCATAAATATTCATTTTTCTGGTTTTCTATGATACCAAGCATCTTTATTAATATTCTGTATATACACCCTGTTTGATGAAGTGTGTATTCTGTTCTTTTGCCCACTTTTGCATTGTATTTCTTGATGTGTAGGAATCTGTCTAGATAAAGCTCTTTATTAGTAATCTATATTGAAAGCACATTTTACTTCTTTGAGAGTTGCTTTTTTATTTTGCATAAGTTTAATTTAAATAATTTAACTCCAAGAGGTATATAAAACTATGACATGTGGTCAAGAGATAAAATTATGTGTATGTGTTCATAAGTTAATTCCTTGGTTCCTGATTTCACATGGTCCCAGATGACTTTTTGTTTTGCTTTTACATTTTTTTAATTTTATTTTATTTGCATAATGGGATTTCATTGCAATATCTACATATATATAATATACTTTGATCAAATTCACTCCACCTAATTTATTCCCTCCTCCCCTTCTTTTTAATAGTTTCATTATACTATTTCATATTTTTGAGAATGCACTTGTTATCTCTTCTTTGTGACGATATCTGATAAACAGAAACAGTTTCATTGAAGATACATTTAAATTTTTTTCTTTTTCAGATAATATTTTATGTATTGTTTAATAAATCTCATCTTGAGATTATGAAGGTGTTCCCCAATGTTACTTTTACCCTGCCTCAGCTCAGAATTAATGAGGAAAACAAGGCCTACTAAATAAAAGGTATTGACTCAACCAACTATCCATTAAAACAGTAAATGTGGTTTTATAATGAATACATTCATTATAATATTACTATTCACTAAAATTTGACAATTATTGAGAAGGAGTAGTCAAAGAAGAAGGAAAGGGGCTCCTATAAGCCAAGTCTAAAAATTGTTACTAAGGAGGGAGTAATAACTAACTGTCAAATAACACTCAATGGCAAAGCAAAGTAAGGAGCAGATTTAGAAAACAAAATTGGTGACCTTAGAGTTCTGTTGAAGTATTACTAGAAAAGGTTCATCTCCCTGTGCTTAAGAGAGAATGGGCAAGTAGGGATTTCAGACAGTGAGATAGATGACTACTTTAATTTTCAACAAAAGGGAACAGAAGAGCAAGATGGTGTCCTGGAAAAGACTGTTTTGTTTTAAAATGAGAAAAATAATATCATGTTTGCATGATAATGAGAATAATTCAGTAGAAATGAAAAATGTTGTTAGACAATGGGAGGAAATGATTGTTTTGAGAGTGAGGTCTAGTGCCTAAGTGAAGGGTTAGGCAAACTGACAACTGTATACTTGGGAACTTGTTAGAAATTATTGGGTCCCATGTAAAAAATACTAAATCAGAAACTCTCAAAGTGGGACCCTGCAATCTGTATTGTAACAAAACCTCTTGTTGATACTGCTGCAAACTAAAATTTGAGAAGAACTACTCTATTGTAGTGTATTTTCTTCAGTTAGGCTTGGTTGCTCAGATATAAATGCAGAGAACAAAAAGAATCAAACCTCTCTGCATTTGTTAGCTAAAAAAGGTAATCTTATATGTGTTAAGTATTGTTGCATAACAAATAGCCCCAAAATTCAGTGGCTTAAAATAATATTTGTTATTATTCAAGTGTCCTTCGTCACATGTGTTCTCTTGTTGAGTTGATGCAGGCTCTTCTGATCATGGTTGGGTTCATTCATGGGTCAGCTCCCAGTTTAACTGGGACTGTCTAGGTTTGGATGGTCCTGCTCACATGTCAAACAGCTCACCGACTATACAATAGGATGGCTTACTTAACAGGGATAATGCCTCATTATCCAGCATCCTAGCCCAGCCTTATTTATATGACAGTCTCAGGGTTCTAAGAAAATCATATAGACTCCCTCAAGGCTTCTTTTGACTCATGGTCAGAACTGGCAAAATGTCACTTTCCACTGCATGCTGTTGGCCAAAGCAAGTCACAGGGTTAGACCACATCTAAGCAGTGGAGAAACAAATTATGCTTAGATGAGAAGGGCTGTAAAGTCATATTTCAAGGTACATGGATGTAGGGAAAGGAAGAATTACAGCACTTTTTGAAATCTACCACTACCAGGTTTGTGATTTCTCCTCAAAATATAAGGAAATACAGGAAGTAAGGCTGTTATCAATGAAGTGATTATGATGATTTCCATTAATATTCATACCTTGGCAAAAAGAAGTAAGAACATAGTAGATGTGAAGTGCAATAAGAAGGTGTGAAGCTTTAGACTGCAGATACCCTGGTCTCAAAAGATTCTTGTTATATACTTTAGGGTATGAGCTGGAAAATGTAAGGAAGTAGTAGGAATATGGAACATATGTGGTATAGGAATCCTTAAAAATTAAGAAAGAAGTAGGATGGAAAATTACAATGAGCTTGAAGCTAAAAATCTTCAAGGAAATGGAAATGTGAGGAGTGGAGGGTGAATTGGCATATATAAATCTTCATGTTGTGTATTGGAGTAAATCTGTAAGGACATTCATTCAACTGATATCAGCAGTTACTTCTGAAAAGAAGAATGATAGTAGTGAAAGGGATTTTTCTTTTAATTCTATTTCCTTCTTTTAAAAGAAAGTGTCAGACTTTTTTGTCACACAGAATTTGAATTTCATTTGTGAAGTAAGTATGCCTCACATATTTCCATATTGTGTTGATTGAAGTAATTATTTAATGTTCATAATACAATTTCTGGCACAGAGAAGCTTAATAATGTTTAGCATTTCTCTACTGACTGACAAGCCACTTATGCTCATGCAGTATGTGTGTGGTGTGGTTAGGAATGCCACAGAGAGAAGGGCAGAGAAAGACACATAAACGCAGAGATTCTAGAGCACTTCAATACTCTCTTTAGAGTACTCTCATATTTGAGAAAGAAAAGGAAAAAAGAGAAAGGGAGAAAATGGATAAGCTGTTATTTGTATTGCTTTTCTGGCTAATTTCCAGAAAAGACTAATTTAAAAAAACTATGCACGTATTAGGCCGGGCACTGGTGACTCACACTTGTAATCCTAGCTTCTCAGAAGACAGAGATCAGGATGATTGTGGTTCAAAGCCAGCCCGGGGAAATAGTTCGAGAGACCTTATCTCGAAAAAACCCAGCACAAAAAACGGTTGGTGGAGTGGCTCAAGATGTAGCACAAAAAACGGTTGGTGGAGTGGCTCAAGATGTAGCACAAAAAACGGTTGGTGGAGTGGCATCAAGATGTAGATGGAGTTTGTACTGAGTTCAAACTCCAGTACTGAAAAAAAAAAAGCACATATTGACGCATTCTTAAGTAGCATTTATTCAGCCATTCTCATTAAAAACTACTTTTGTGTCTAAATGAAAAAATTTAAATATCATTTTAAGAACAAGAGTAAAGTTGTTCAGGAGATTAAAAATGCCATTTTTTAAGAATCAATGGACACAATGAAGACAGTTTAGTAGACAGCATTATCTCAATATAAGCAAAATTTAATAAAAGAAACTAAGGCAATTCTATGAAACACAATAAAATATACAAACCTAAGTCCCTAAAATAAGGATTTTGCTATTGGTCATATTATTTAGAAAGGTAGAGATGCTGGGTAAGTTTATGCTTAGCCAGAATGTTATCTTAGGCCATCTTTATTAGTAATGTTTATATTACTTGTAAGTGAGTACTTGGTGAGAGCAGGAAGAATCTACTGAAGGTCAAACTAAAAGTTAGTGCTGATGTACTTATACTACTGCTGAACAGAACTAAAAATGATTAGCTGTCAGAACACTGTCTGCTATTGTGGCTCTGAGCAATTAAAATATTTATGAGCTATAACATGTGAATCCTGATTAACTGATTACTGAAAACACAGGATTCAGAGTTCCAATAAAATATAGTATCCCTGTCTCCAAGTAAAGGTTTCCTTGCAGCCATTCAAAACTGAACAATGCATGAGACAGAAGTTAAGAAATAGAAATCCATTCATCCAATGATCATTGTGTGCCAAGTTGTGTGGCTAGGCACTGAAGTATAAAAATGAACAAGACGAAGCCCTCAATGTAAAATAACTGGAGAAGGGTGAGATAAAACAGATGATAATGCAACAACTTGGAAGTAAAGATATCTTCAGGTTCCTACAGCTAGACAAAATACTTGCTATTATTTGCAAATGTAACATGGAAGACACCATGTATGGAAATGGAAATCAGGGGATAGTAGGGAGAAAGGAGATTTTGGGCAGACTGACAACATTAAGCATAGAAATATGCCAGGCTAGTTGCTTCTTCTATTTCAGGAACAGTGCTTTACTGTGATTGCCATGTTATGCCTCGTTTCCTTCTTTAATCTGAAGCACCTTCTAGGGAACCTACCATTTTGTCTACTTTTTTTTCTTTTATTCATATGTGCATACAATATTTGGGTCATTTCTCTCCCCTACCCCTTTCCCCCTCCCCCCTGCCCCCTCCTTCTCCCCTCCACCCCCTTGCTACCAGGCAGAAACTATTTTGCCCTTATCTCTAATTTTGTTGAAGAGAGAATATAAGCAATAATAGGAAGGAACAAGGCTTTTTGCTAGTTGAAATAAAGATAGCTATACAGGGAGTTGACTCGCATTGCTTTCCTGTACATGTGTGTTACCTTCTAAACTAATTCTTCTCGAACTAACCTTTTCTCTAGTTCCTGGTCCCCTTCTCCTATTAGCCTCTGTCACTTTAAAGTATCTGCATTAGTTTCTCTGCATTGAGGGCAACAAATGCTATCTAGTTTTTTGGGTTCACACAACTATTTCAAGCAAAGAAGCCACATGGATAAAATATACTGATCACTTCAACACATCTTCCTGAGTCAAAGGACATTGATTATGTATCAACATTAAAATGTTTAACTACTTTTGTATTTTAAGTTATCATAGTGCCTGGCACATTATAGATTCTCAATAAACATTTCCTAAAATGAACTAAGAAGTAAGCAGCCAGGAGTTTACTACTATTCAAAAAGAAAAGAAAAAAATTACAAGCTGATTTAATAGAGTATTCTAACAAATATGCCCAGAACATACTCAGTTATATCTATACTAAGATATTAATTAATCTTGTCTTGTGGCCTATATATGACACTGGAGCCCCATACCACTTTCCCATAGCCTGATTCTAATTTCAGCCACAGTTCATAAAATGATTACACATTGTTATTATCCTATGAGATCAGACACATAGTAAACTAGCAGTGACCTACCTAGATAGAACCTTATAAGGTCTTTCTTCTTTGTGCTAAGGCCATAGGAACCCAAGCTTATACATAGCCTGAAAGCTGGTGGTTAGGTTACCATCAATCTTGGCAGAACAGATACCAGTGGATAAAATACTCAGCCTCTTCTCCTTCTGAGAGAATTCTGAGAGAATTCTTTTGTGTTTGGTGGGATAGTTGGACAGTAAAGAATCATTGTTGCCTACAACAGTGGCCTTGCTCTTGCCCTTTTGTATTGTTACAGGTTACTTTACTGATGGTTTCTGTGATCATCTCAAAATATTACACCTGTAACCAAGCCTTTGTTTTAGGATCTGCTTTTAGGCCAACCTGTCCATGATTAAAAAAATGCAGTATTCAAAGTAACTTTTGAGTAAATAATTTTAATTAATTACTACAAATCATAACAAGGGAGCAGACATGAGATCACAGTGCACAGTGGTATGAGACAAGAACCATAACACCATAAAATCAGCTAACCCTACAAAAAGAGAAAGCTCAACCTAAGAGGATTCAAAAACCTTAACAAAAAGATTTCCAGTGATTTCATAAGGACAAGGAAGTTGGAAACAAATATCATAATATCACCATATAACATTTCTATTTTGTTGTATATGTTCATGCATGTGTTATATGGATTATGTCATTTTCAGCTAAAACATTTAGTAGCTTCCTAAAGGCCATAGTTCAAAGTGTTCTCTTAGATGTAGTCATAGTTCAATTTCTCAAATCTAGCTAATATTGCAAATAGATTCTGGTACTTACAGTATGCAAAGCCAGGCACAATGTCTGACAAATTCAGTAAGAATTTATAATAATAAGAGAGTTAATATAGTTAACTCTCTTAGGGTGCATTTGGTTATTTAATTCATGAAAGTAAACATGCTGCTCGAGAGCTCTGAAACAGAGAAGTTATAGATTCAAGCCTGAGCCACAGGGGCCTGCACATTGACTGGGTCACAGTTTATAATAGATTCTTGAAGTGCTCTCATATTTGGATGCCCTTGTGGGCTCAAAACTTTATCTTATCTAGATATTTAAAAATTTGTAATCAAGACATAAATGGAAAAAGAGGAATGCATAGACATGATTATAAGAGCCATTTTAGTCTCCTCATAACTTATTTGGTGCTATCACCACCAAAATGTTGCTCAGACTCCAAAACAATCTCATTTTCCTACAATCTTTTAGGAATACCAGTCTCTAGATTAGAAGTTCTGGAGTGTTTCCATTATATCTTTACGTATAGATTTTGACCATAAGGAATCAACTGAGGTGTCTTGGCTTCAAATACTCCCAACATTCAAAAAGTTGCAATAGTTTCTTCTCAGTTTAGCTCTTAAGGAAAGAATTTCCATAGCAGAAAAGAGAAACACTTCTTGGTTTTCTGTTTCAGTCAGACTCAACTCTTATAGTATAGTCTTGAATAATGCATTAGTTTGCTGGGGTTCCCATAACAAAATGCCTCAGACTAAGTAGCTTAAGCAGCAGAAACACATTTCTCATTGTTCTCGAGGCTGAAAGTCCAAGATTAAGGTGTCAAAAGGTTTGATTTCTTCTGAGGCTGTCTTGAATTGTACATAGCACCTTCTTACTGTGCCCTCACCTAGCCTTTCCTTTTCTTCTTGTTGTGTCTCCATATGGTCTTTTCCTATACATCCTGATGTTTCTTTATGTGTCAAATTTTCTTCTTATAAAGACACAAGTCAGAGTGGATTTAAACTACCTTAAACCCTCATTGTAACTTAGTCACTGTTTCAAAGTTTCTATCTCCAAATACAGTCACGTTCTGAAGTATTAAGTGTTAAAGTTTCGACAAATACATTTGGGAGGGACACAATTCAGCCCATAAAAAATACTTAGGCACATTTGATTTTCAAGTTCTGTGCTTCTTAATAGAAAAAAAAAACCAATTACAAACATTTTTCAAAAAAGTCCATCTCAAAATTGATACAGAGTGTATCTCAGGCAGAATTGTTAGATTTAGGAAATAAGGACACAGGACATAAATTTAAATTTGAATTTCAAATAAATAATTTTTAATGTTAGTATGTCCTGTGGAAATTTGGAGACATTCAAATTTAATTAGGCATGCTATGTTGTATCTGGAAATTTAGTTTTAGGGAAATAGGATGGAGAACACATCCTATTGAGTCATTTTTATGAGTGCTACACTCTGTCCTATTGTAAGGTCAAATTTCCTACATGGGAAACAACAGAACCTTCCACATGAGTTTAGGGATCCAAAAACAGAGAGAATTAGGTCTCGATTTTCACTTAGAATTCTGAGAGAAAACAACCTTGTACTGTGTCCTGTGACGTATGGGACAGTTACTAGAAAAGGAATAGTAGACTGAATCCAACAGAAAAGGCCTCAGATAACCATTCCCCACCATAACATACCCCGTGACTATGCAAGAGCACTTCAGGGCTTAGCTGATTGTGGAATTCCCAGCCTGAAATGGTCTCATAGTTAAGGCTGAAACTCAACGCTTTTCTGACAGTACTCTAATTACAGGTATTTCAGAGTTTATGAGCAGGGATGGCTATTGATATAGAGTCAATATGGCCACAGGCAACCAAGAACAGCCAGGGATGATGTACTTCAGAAAGCATGTGTATAAATGTCATTAATCAAGGATGAAAATCCTCTTCCCAGACTCTGACAATGTTATTAGCTCTTCTGCAATGTTGAAATCCCACACCCCAAAAGAACAGCCAAAAGCAAAAGGAAGTATTGTGAAATAACTGTCAACCCAAGAGACACTGAATTTAAACTCAGTGAACTAGTTGAGTTAATCTTGAGTTTATCCATGTTTTATTTCCAACTGTACTGCTGGCAAAATCAAGATTGTCCATTACATGTTGGCGAAGCTAACTTCATCTTTAAGCAAAACTTAACATTTATTTTACATTTCAATGTACTACTCCATCATTTGCAATCTTTTAGAATCACAAATTCTTCTATTTAATGTTTTAGCTCTCTCTCCAAGAGAAACTCATTTCATTTTTAAGCATTTGGTTCTTCATCTAAACACAACCTTTATAAGAAGTTTTCTACTAGGGGATTTCATCTCACAAACTCTACTCCACCATAAAAAATAAGAATGCACAAAAAACACAGCAAAATTTCTAAGCTTCTCTTTTTATTTCAAGAGAAGAACTAGAGAATAGAAAATGAAGTATTTTTATTAAGAAATTTAAAGATCTAAAGATGATACATTAATTGAAAAATATTTCTAATGCAGAACTGCTGCCATCTAAAGGCCTCACACAGTATTACAAAATAGCTTTATTAATTTTAAGGCATAAATAAACTTTGTTACCCTTTAAGAAAATTATATGGGCCAGAAAAGATATGTTTATCATCATAGGTTATATAAAAAGTTGAACATTCCAATGTTTAACTTGGAGTATTAGAAAAGGTCATTTTAAACTAATGAAGGAGAAGTCATTCTCTTTCCAAAAATAACAGTTTGGCAAAAAAAAAAAAAAAAAAGTTTGTACTGCATATTTTAAAATACAGTGTCATAAATCTATAAGCAGTCATTTAGTCTATTATTTCGGAGTCTAAAACCTGAGCTAACTGATCACAAAGTTAATATTTAGGTAAATGATGAATGATAAATTAAGTAAAAATCATAGGTTAAAGTTGTTAAAATATAGTAATGTCCTTATGAAGAGACAGGTCAGTTGTAATAACGAAATTCAATTTTAGAAAACCAGCAACATAACTTCTTACTACTGAGCATTTCTAAATTATTATATAACTTTATAGTTATAAAACTCAGTAAATGGAATACTTTTGAAAACACTAAAATTCACAGCATGGTGTTTGTACTATGCATGAGTAAAAGTGTCTAAATTTAAAAAGTGAACAAAAATCATCAAAGCTTATTTCCATTAGGGATCTTTCAAATGGCTTTTGTAGTTGTTGTTGTTACATTTAATACAACAATGCTAATTAGAGTGAAATCCGATTATTGACTGTCTTAGTCTAGTCAGGCTGCCTTCACAGAATGTCACAAACTGGATGGCTTCAAATAACAAAAAATTGTTTTCTCACAGTTCTGAAGCTGGAAGTCCAAGATCAGGGTTGAGTTCTAAGTGAGACCTCTCTCCTGGGCTTACAGACAGTCGCCTCTCATTGCGTCTTCACACGGCCTTTCTTCTGTGCTTGAGCTCTCTGGTGTTGCTTCCTTTTCTTATAGGTCACTAACTATATGGTTAGGGCCTCAACCTTATGACCTTATTTAACTGAAATATCCCCCTTAAGACTCTATTTCCAAATACGGCCACATTAGAGGTTAAGGTTTCAACATATGAATTAACAGGCATACAACTCACTCTATAATACTCATGTATTCAACATATCACTCAAAGAAACTAATTGGTATCTGAGTCAAAGACTGAACTTTTAGATGACAGAAAAGTTGTGTTAATTTATGAAAGTTTAACATGCTGGAGAAAGGAAATATCTTTATTTAAAAATATGCTTTATGAAACAAAGTGAATGCTTGTATTTAAGTTCAGGGTTCTATATGAATGGGGGAAGAGAGAGGAAACATGTTCTTAGAGCATTTACACTGAGGTTTGAAATAGTGGACAGGAAAACGTGAGTGGAGCATCAGAAGTATGCTCTTCCATAATGATGGGATTGGATAATTTGCAACACTCTCCCACCAAATGTAAATGATGTGGACTCTAGCATGAGGACTCTTTGGGGGCACAAGAAGAATATATTAAATATTTTGTTATTCAGCAAGCAAATATGACTGTCAATGAACATGTCTAACTGCCAACTCTCAGACCCAGGGCCACCTGGTTATAGTCACAGTGTGTTTTAAGAGTGTCCCATGTTCCATACCCTACTCCCCAAAATTTCCTGTCCCCAGTTTGACTCATGTAAGGAGATTTGTAAAGGACAATTTGCGTTAGGTCATAAAGAAGCAAATATTTTATATTCTTCCTCATGGAAATGAATTTACTAGTAATTTTCCCTACTTAGAGAATGTCTAAAGTGCCTATTCCTATGTTAAAATAGAATCTCTTCCAAAGAGACTTGGGGCCTTCAATATGTATTCTGTCTGGAAGTCTGATTGGGGTAGGACTCCATTGCAGATGGCAAAGAGGAATGTGAAGGTCAATGCTCCATGACCAACCAACATGAAAACGAAAACAATCCAGCTTTTTCCCTTTTGGTTCACAGAAAGTAAAGAAGTGGTTGTTGGGCTCAATCTTCAGAATTCTTTCTTGTTCCTATTCCAGAGATTTGTTTGGGGCTTTTAAGAGTTATGACAGAATAAGTGATCAATTTATTCAAGTGCGTCTGTTAGGAATTGTAAGGGCCCTACCTGATTGCACTGTCTATTGCACTAAATTAATCCTTTGATTCGTCTTTTAGCCTCCTAAGAGTTAGTATTTGTGAGGGTTAAATGTAATTCTCAATTATGTTTTCATTATGCTATCACTTGATTTTTCCTATTAGAGGTGTTCCTTTAAATTTAAAGATAATAGATTTGTGATTTCTCCTTTAAATGAATAGCTGTAGGGTAAAGGTAGCAGCATGCTAGTCCTTCACATCAGGTACGCTGTAAGAATTAAATGCCCTACACCATGCATTGTCCATATGAATTAATTTCTTTCCTCTACATCTAAATACTAGTACACATAGTCCTTGAAGGGATTGAACAAATTGTCACTCAAATCATTTTGTGCTAACTTTAAAACCTGCTTGAAAAAGTTTTGTCATCTGTAGTATACACTATATACACATACGGAGTTTTCTGATGTCCTTTCATTTAAAAAAGTTCATCACAATTAAAAATAGGATCACCAAATAACAACCATCCTTGGCCAGTATCATTTTGAAAAGTGGTCCCTGACGATATATATTTTTTCTAGTGCACTCCCAGGGATGAAATGGTAAAAGATGAGCCTTTCATCTTACTAAACTATGAAATATAGAACTTTTAATTCTATCCGTCATCAGAAATCTCATAGGAGGAAAGACCTGCCAAACCGTAGGCTGAGACAGAGGGATATTTATTTTCGCATAAAATTTTTCCATTAGTTTATACTATTCCACACACAAGAATTAAAGGATAAGGTTTAACTAGGATCTCCCGGCTTCCACAGCAACTTGAAGACAGACGGGAGATCGGATTAACTCTGCGGTGCCCCGAAGAAGAGCCACACGTCAACAGGGCCTTAGTATCGCCCTTCAACTGCCGCGGAGCGGCTCCGCTCCTGCTGCGGGACTGACCGCGGGCTGGGGACACGGAAGCCTGAGCGCAGGTGTCGGAACGTGCGAGGGACGGGGCGGGGCGAAGCGAACCCAGGGGCGGCACTCGAGGGCTCGGGTGGTGCCAGGAGGCCGCTTGGGTGCCGGGGCAGCCTCGCCCCGCCCCGCCCCGCCCCGCCCCGGCGTGTCTGGCCTGGCCGTCCCGCAGCGTTGCGCGCGCGCGCACGATCCCCGACCCAGGCACCCGGCAGTCTCTTGGCGCAGCCATGGCACAGCACTTCTCCCTAGCCGCCTGCGACGTGGTCGGCTTCGACCTGGACCACACCCTGTGTCGCTACAACCTGCCGGAGAGCGCCCCGGTGAGTGGCACCGGGCTGCCCGGGACGCGCGACGGACCGCTTCCATGGCGGCTGCGCCAAAGTGGCCGCCGCGCCAGGACGCAGACTCCGCCCACCCGGTGGGGCGGAAGTGCCCGTAATTCCCGCCCCTCCCGGAGTGCGGCGGCCTGGGCATCCTTGCGCGGAGCGGAGTTGGAGGGGGGAGCGAAGATGAGGGGCGGAGGCGATGGATCGGTCATTGGGGCAGTCTGCAGATCCCAGGCCTTGGAACTTCTTTGCAAGTCCTTTTGGGCACAAGCCACTCGGATTTTCCGTGTCTGCACAATCTTGAACGGTCTAACGATCACCTGTCAGAGTTACAGCCAAGAAGGGATTTTGTGGTGTATGAGAAAGAGCACTGCCCGAAAAAGTCAGTAAGAGCTTAGCCCGTCTTTTGCCTTAAGCATACGAATAAAATAAGCATTTATTGCGCACCTATTACGTGCTAGGAGTCTTAGACTAAATTGCAATCCTGATAACCCGTGAAATTTGGGCCCTCACTATGCGTTAGGAAAGGGAAGGTGGAGAGTATTAGGATTGTAGACCGGTACTCTCATAGGAATTGTCCTCTCTTTTCTGTCCCTTTGGTTTCAGAATTGTGAAGCGTTGACAATATTATAGTGAAACGTCTAAGCATAACCAGAGCTGGTAATGAGCACTGTAGTCAAGGGAAGGTTTTGCAGCCAGACGGCCTAGCTTAGGACACCAGCACCACCAAGACTAGCTATGTGACTTTGGGCTACTTAATCTGTGTTCCATCTCAGTTTCCCTTTCTGTAAAATGAGGCTAATGTTTTTTTACCTGAAAAGATTGTTGCAAGGATTAATGGGAAATAGATGTATAATTCTCAGAGAAGTTCCTGGCAAAAACAAATGTCTTTTTATGGTTTCCACCCAAGCCGTTTGGAAGTCTCACCCTTTATAGGAAGACCTCCAGGTCAGTGGGCAGACATCAGCCAAGGCTGTTGATACAGTCATGTCAGGGCCCTGATCAGTTCAGCTATTGGAAGATTAAAGACAAGTGGCTTCTGAATTACTTGGATGTTTTTTCAGTGCACAGATGCTTTTAAAAAGTGTACTTTTCTTGCTGTTGTACTTTTCTACTTTCCTACTACGTACATCTGGTTTTGTTAGTAATACTGAGAGTCCAGGGGCTTTTCCTTACTTCTTGATCCTTTAGCCACTCCTTCCCCTAAATCTTTGATTTGTATTTTCCTTCCCTCTGTGCCTTGCAAAAATCCCTACCTAGTTCACATTTGCTTGTGCACTTCCTCTGTGCTCACTTTGATTTGCAAGGGATACTATTAAACCACTGTCATGTGAAGAGCCAATTTCAAGCATGTGTAAGCATAAAATTTCAGAATGTAAGATCCTCAAAGACAAGATACTATTTTTAGGCCTGGAATATAAGTGATATTTAAAGGATGAAAACAGTGACTTGGTGAGTTTTGGATCATGTTTGGTATAGAAATCTTTTATTAATCCCACCCTGTGCTGAGCACCAGGGTAGAGTCAGAGATAGACACAAGCCACACATAGGTTTCAAGCAGCCTGGCTTGTGTGGTGGCCTGGTAAGGAAAAGATGGTGAGAAGTTAGTCTCAGTGCCTGTGGTGAGGGCAGTATTTCCTGGATCTAGGACAGCTACTGCCTGTACATGGAGGGCCTTCTCCCTTCCTCACAATGACTCTTCACCCTGCCAGGTCTCATCTTAACTACTGTTCTGTATGACAATGTACTGCAGATACCAGGTTCAGTAAATAATTGTTGCATGGTTGAATAACCAAATTTTGATAACAATGCGACACAACCACTATTCTAATAAGCATTCTGCTTAAATGAACTGATTAAATCCCTACACCCTCTTTGGAGTTGATAGTATCACCAGTCACTAAGGAGGGATGAAAACTATAAGGCACAGAAAGGTTAAGTATCTCTGCCTCTCACCACTAAGCTGTCTGTATAGTACCATCAAGCATAGAGGAGAGGCCCTGGGTGGGATGAGTTGGAGTTGGCAGTTGAGGATGTAGAGAGGAGCACTTCAAAGGAAATATAGTAAAGGCAAAATCCTAGAGAGGAGCAGCGGCATGAACTGCTAGGTATTGTTCAGAAAGTGGGGAGTTGCAGAAGATACTGGAGAAATTATCAGGGAACATTGCATCATGGAGAGCTGTGGGTGCCTCTCCCTTCAGTCTCATGGGCACTTAACAAGTGCAGACTGTCCTGCAGATGTGGACCTGCGTATGTTCCTAGGGCATTGGGAAAGGCAGCCCTGAAGAGATACCAGATGACACCTGTGTTCTCCTAGGGTTGCAGCCCATAGTTCTGGTACTAAACTGGTCTCCTAAATGTATGATTGGGAGTGGGGTGGTCTGAGAGCCAAGAAAATGTGTGCCCCATCTGAAGGCACAGCCTCAGTTGATTCATGCCAATATTAACCATGAAGGGGTAGTCTTACCAGCTCTTCTAATTCTTTTTTGGCTACTTGTAATCCAAACTTGTATGAGAAAAGTTTCAATTTTTAAGCATTACCTCATTTTCCAACACAGTAGGATTATAGAGTTGCTAGGTTTAGCAAAGAAAAATACAAGATACCTAATTACATCTGGATTTCAGATTACAAAAATATTTTTAGTATATGTAAGTCCCAAATATTGCATGAGACATGCTTATCCGAAAAAACTATTTGGTGTTCATCTGAAAATCAGATTTGCCAAGGGAATCTTTATTTGTCATTCTTTGCATAGGAACCAAACATAATTTGTGGGCTGTATGCGATTTACAAGGTACCAATTTGTAACCGCAGCGGAATGTGCATTATTGTTTGTCATGTGAGACTATGGGCATAAGTGGCCACTAAGGCTGGGGGAGGAAGTAATGGAGGGGTCTGAGTCATGAAGGCTCCTGGGGTGACTAACACAAGTGCCACTAACCAAGGCCTTAGGACTAGAACAAGGGTTTGAAAGTTCAGAGTCCTCTGATTTTCTCAACACCATTTTCCTCTGCTTCCTTCTGCACATAAGCCAGTCTATCTCTCCTATTATGGAACTGTTTCTCCAACAGGGTAGGGCACCTACCTATGGATTCCATGTTGGCAGTGCCTTTCTCCCAGGAAGGGATCTGACCATATTTTAGGCTAATCACAAAGGGTTGAGAAGCTCTACTTGTCCAGGACTATAAAGTGCCTTGTCCAGAGAGGTGAGTCTAATGGGGCTGTAAGTCTAGGCTGGCTCTTAGGGGCCTGTGAAAGCCTGTTAAATATTTCAGAAGCGTTCAAGCCCATGAAGTGTTGATAGCTTAGTGGCAATAGTGGGAGTATTTGCACCATGGAAATGGGCAAGCACTACAAGTCAGAGTGGTGTTTCTGTTTCTTGACTAGCACATGACTGATGATAATAGCAAATACTTAAACTGAATTTGCTCATATGCCAGGCCCTGCCCTAGGTACTTTAGATATATTCATCCCATGGCACAGGTCCTTATGAGCAAGATCAAGACATGTGCTTTTATTGTCCATAGTACTTTGTACCTCACTGTGACTCAGTCCATTTTCTTTTGTGATTGTGTGAAAACTCATAAAACAAGTAGGTCAGAGGTGTTCAGTCCTCCCTAGGCTTCAGGAACCCTGTAAGTACCCCACCTAGATCCTTCCCTTCCCTGTGGACTTAAAATCTCTGGTGGTTTTCAAAAGTGACACTTGTGGTTCTGAATCACCTCCAGGTTGAGAACTGTTGGTATATAGTGTTTTGGTTTTTGGTTTTTTTTGTTTTTTTTTTTTTGTTGTTGTTGTTGTTGTTGTTTTGCTGTACTGGGGCTTGAATTCAGGGCTTACATCTTGAGCCACTCCACCAGCCCATTTTTGTGATGGGTTTTTTTCAAGATAGTCTTGCAAACTATTTGCCTGGGCTGGCTTTGAACTGTGATCCTCCTGATCTCTGCCTCCTGCGTAACTAGGATTACGGTCCTGAGCCACCAGCACCGGCTATAGTGTTGATATAATGTGCATCTGTTAACTCTTGACCTATATTAGGGTCATATTGCAAGGAATGGGAGTATGTATTTAGTGATTTAATTCGTTTCAGGACAGAAAGCATACTCATTTCTTTATACTCACACCCCAACACCCCTCCCAAATCTAACAGTGTGTAGGCCCTTCATTTTCTGCACTTGGCTTGCTCTCCATCTCCTCTGGATTTACTCATTGCTGTATCTTCCACATACAGGGGTAAGAGGCCTTCCTCAGTCCTCTTTAGCTTTATACTCTCTCTTCCCTTGTATTATGTGACGTCATCACAACCTATCACTAATATCTGTAGAAAAAGGGTCAGATTGTACAGTGTTTTTCTGGACAGTCCAACCAAGATCACTGTTCTGCCCAGCTCAAATGATCTGATGCTGGCTTAAGAACACTCTTTCAGGTAGAGTGAGGTAGGACCTATGTGGACCAATATCTACCCTTTACCCACAGTTCTTTAAAAATTGAGTCAGTTTTTATAAAAGCAAAAACAAGAGCTTGTTATTGTTGAGAAATCAAGAGCTCTGTCAACAATCAGATCATTTATCCTTATGTTTCATTTCAAAAGCTTCCCTTGTCCTTTGTCCTCAGCCATTTTTCTTTTGGTGGAGAAATAAGATATTCTCCTGTATCTGATCCCTCCTTTAAATCGTCTGCCTGGTCCCCATGTGTATATCACTTTGAGATTCCTCTGAGATAAGATAGGATCTTTCTAGCAAAGATGGACCAAGGACAAATGTAATGATGGAGTGCTCAACATGTTTTATCATCTCAGTGACATATTAAATAAGTTGCAAAGCATTATTAGGTCTTAATTATGATCTCTAACCCATTAGAATTTAGGAGTGAGATTAATAATCATCCTTGCTTGTTAATTGTATATTGATGGTATAATTTTGGACAGGACAGTTATCTAAGACTTGCAGGTATTGATAAATCGCTTGTAAAGGAGGCTTAAACTACAGAACTATACAATTTCCCTCCTACCTGTCCCCGTCGGTGATTCCATTATGTTTTCAGGTCTGTGACACTAAAAATGAACAGTGAATTTTATATTTAATCTCTTTTTCCTTTCCTTATTTGCAGCTCATTTATAATAGCTTTGCTCAGTTCCTAGTCAAGGAGAAAGGGTATGATAAGGAATTGCTCACTGTGACCCCAGAGGATTGGGATTTCTGGTAAGTTCTTTTCTTCTTTTTTTTTTTTAATGTCTGAACAGTCCCTGTTTCTTAATTGTTGCTGATAAAATTTTAATGCTTCCTCTTCGGTGAAGGTATAAAGTGAAATGTGAAATTGAGTCAAAGGACAAAATGACTTCTATAGTAAAAGTTTTGTGTTTAATGAGTTAAAGTATTTCTACTTCAAACAAGTTTAAACTTGCTTAATTAACCATGAAAATGAGCTAAGAGTTTATGTGACTAATTTGGATTTTTTATAGTTTAAGTTCGTCATAACTAAGGGTTTAAAAGTTTATTAAGAACTAAAATTTATGTCTTTATGAATAATAGTTTGTTTTATTATCGTTCAAAGAAAGAATTCTTAAGAGAGGAGAATTCATCATGTTTTGAGTAAGTGACTGAATTAGGACATTTGGTTTTCTATAATTTGGATAGACATTCTTGTTTGATTCTTTCTACTTACTCTCTTCCTGATTTAGGATTTTCAATTTCCTTCTCAGTCTTCCTTCTTCATTTAAACAATAGAAACAAAGATCATAAAACCACTTTAAATTGTTCTTTTTAGCTAGGTCTGGTTCCAGCTACTCCAGAGGCTGAGTCGGGAGAATCATTTCAGCCCAGTAAATCAGGGCTTGCCTGGGCAATAATATTAGCTAGATCCTGTGTCAATTAATAAATGAATAAATCATTTAGTTTGAAATTAATAATTATGAAAAATACATACCTAACATTCATCTATTATACATCCCTCCAGTATTTGCTTGGTCTTTTGATATATCCTTTATGTACATATGAGGAAGAAACAAAAAGGTCTTACTATTTGAAATTTCTGGCCCTGGAAAATTACTGTGAATGGAAGTAAATAATGCTTCTAAAATGCCCTTTCATTTTTATTTAATTCTCTTGGTATTTGCAGACCATTATACCTCATTGCTTTTATTATTCACAATAATGAATCTATTCTCACTTTTCTCCCCAAATCCCACAAGTCTTTTATAATGAGGAACTTAAAGCTAAGTGTTTGACTATCTCTTACTGGTTTTCCCTTGAGGGCAAATTCTTATAACTGGACCTGAATTGAGGCAGATTCTAACTAGTATAGAAGACACTCTGGCTAAGACGTTAACTTGTAATGTAAATTTGCATCCCTGGATTTGTTTGTATACAAGTTTCAAATAATGGAAAACACTTGCACCACTTTTTTCATGTTGTTTTTGGTGGTATTGGGGTTTGAGTTGAAGACCTAGTGCTTGCAAGACAGATGCTATACCATGTCCTTTTTTTGCTTTAGTTATTTTTCAGATAGGGCCTTGCATTTCTTTGCCCAGGGACAGCAAAAAAATCATCATCTTCCCACCTTCACCTTCCATGTAGCTGGGATTGTTAGGGTACGAGGCCGGCCACCTTCTGAGAGGACAAAGGACACTTGAGACAAAGGAAGTCACAAGGCGAGATTTATTTTCTAGCTAGTTAGGGTCTGAGCATCCGCCTGATGCAGCAGGTTTCAACAAGGACCCTGAATGCAAAGTTTAAGCAGGTCTTATACTCCTTAAAGCATCAATCATTGTCACATAGGAATTCCTCATGCCCCTGGGGGTCACATTTTCCTGACATTGCCCACATCCTGGTGGTGGGGTAAGATTATTTATTGGGAACTGGAGAAACACCAGAGGTTTACTTATCAGGTTTACCTGTCAGGAACTTGAAAAACACCAGATGTCTTAACATATTGACTCACATTCCGTTCAGTATGATCAATCAGAAACACTCCCTGCTCCCAGGAACCGTTTCACCTCCCTTTGTTCCAGGGAGTGGGGCTCGAGGTTACCCAAGGTTCATGCCAGTTATAGCTGATTTTTAGGCTAGGTGGGCTTGCAAGTTAAAGTACCCCAATAGGATTACAGGCACAAACCATCACATTTGGCTTGTTTGTTGAAATGGGGTCTTGCTAACTTTTTTCCCAGGTTGGCTTCAAATAGCAGTCTTCCTCATCTCTACCTCCTGAGTAGCTGCATTTGCACTTTTTAACAGAGGCAGAGGATAATGTTCAGTCTGTTTTTTCCTCATTTGGTTTTCAGGTTCATCTTTTTAAGAGCCTAAAAATTTTATAAACTTAATGTGTTGCTCTATGTTTTCCTAATTCACAGTTTTCCTCATATACTTGTTGTGTGGACATTTAATTTTGCAGTTCTTGGATATTCTCATTTGTTTCATTAACATATCATTTGCCTGAGCAGGAGAATCTTTTTCCATCACTGCAACTTTTTTACAAACATGAATTATTATTTCTTAGTTAGCTAAAAATATGAATTGATTGATAATCAAACTTTTCTGTTTTAGTTGCAAGGGTTTGGTATTGGATCTGGAAGATGGCACCTTCATTAAGCTTGCAGATAATGGCACTGTGCTCAGGTAATAAAACTTAGCCACAAAGTCAATGTTTTGCTTTCTGCAGAATGCTTTATTACCGTATGATCCTTAAGGTGTTAGTTAAATAAGATTATAATTGGGCTGGAGGCATGGCTCAAGTGGTAGAGCACCTGGCTAAGAAGCATGAAGCCCGAGTTCAAACCTCAGTACTGCCAAAACTAACATACAAAAGATCATTTTAATGAACTGAGATGACAGATAATCTGTCTTCCTGCATGTCTTTGTGTGAATTGTTTGTGACATTTAAATATAAATCTTGTGAGCTTTGGGCTAAAAGGTCCAGTTCCTTTAAGTCTAGCTCATTAGAAATAGTACAAGAAATATAATAGAAAGTTAATAATATGCTTCATTTTATTGACTGCCTTTATTAGAAAAAAGCCTAGGAATTACACTGCTTTAGCCAGGTGTGTAGGTGACTAGATAAAATCAGGATTCTTTTGATTAAGAAAGAAGAGAATGGATATCGGGTTGAGGGTTGATGGTCTGTGTATATATCCCTTCTTTTTCCATTTATCCAAGTTTATGTCCATTATTCACAGCTCATGTTGTGTCCCAGGTCCTTCTGTAAGTTTTTCTAGACAGGTAAAACCCTGACCAACCTCTCCCTCTCCTTGTACCCTGTGCTGGCTTCCTTTCCTTCTTGCCTTTCTTATGCTTCCCCAAGTCTTTTAGAGAGCACCAGAGAGTAAGAATCTATTTTTTGCCTTATACTAATAGTAGGGTCACATTAACATGACCATAAGCTGCACCATTTATTATTTATGCCAACATGATCAGAGTCAAAGTAGAAGACTCAGCACAGAAACCGTGGTATATATTCTCTTTTGATATGTCATTCTTTTTGCATGATTTAAATTCCTTTCACATTCTCTTCCAGACTTTCCCCTAAGATACTAGTGCCTCACCTCTAATTAGTTTGTAATTTGCTTCAATGCTTTTTCCCTCCAGCAACTGGAGTATGAATATATCTGTGTGTATGCCCATATATATACGTATATATATATACGTATATATGTACATATGTACATGGTGCAATTTGACCATGGCCTTTAACTCCATGGTCAGACTGGCATAGTGCTCTTGTCTTAAATCATTCTGTCGTTGTTAATGTCTGCCTGTTCTTCCCCATTCAAGTTCTGGCTAACCTGTGGTTTCTCTTGAATTACTTAGCAAATTTCCCACTTCTTTCATCCAACACAGCAGATTCCTTGTCTGTTTATATTTCCTATTCAAAATTCCTCCATCTTGACATACAGAATTCTAAAATTTATTAAAAGGAGCTCATTTGTGGTTTTCTCCCACTTGCCCTTCTTTCTCATTTTTTCCTTCATATTATTTTGCTACCACAATGTTATAAAGTATATTTTCTCATAATAAACTACATAAAATATGAACTATTTCTTTCCATATGTGTTAAGGTTCTCTTATCAAGGCCCAAGTACTGCAGAAAACAGTATTTTGAACATAGAAAAAAGCTGCTTGTACTTGCTCTGTTTCACCCATTCTTTTTGCTACTTACCAACATGCTTTTGCCTCTGTTGTGTCAGATCACCCCCTCTTTTTTTTCAGTGAAAGTGATAGTAAAATTTATTAGGAAAACAATACACTTTCAATACGACAATATTGTAGTTAAGTTTATTAGCATAAAGACACTTTCAGGAGTGAGAGTGTATAGTCTCAGGAAAGGAGGTCGAGGACTGGAGGTGTGGCTCAAGCAATAGAGTGCCTGCTTTGCAAACGTGAAGCCCTGAGTTCAAACTCCAGTTCCACCACAAAAAAAGTGTGGGGGTGGGGAAGAAAGAAAAATCAAAGGAGGGTTTCCCACTCTCATCTCCACAGTCCCTTGTGCTCACAGTTATCCATCTTTGATACCAAGGTACCTGCCATACTTCCTGTGGGCTTGGTGCGGATCATGCTCTTTACTCTGTTAACCTGCTGTTCTCCCTTACTTTTGCCAGAACCAGCTTCCCACCCAATCTGCAGAGTTACAGTTATGTTCATATCTCTCTCTGTCTCTCTCTCTCTCTCTCTCTCTCTCTCTCTCTCTCTCTCTCTCTCTCCTTGTGTGTGTGTGTGTGTGTGTGTGTGTGCGCGCGCACGCATGTGCACTGGTGGCTCACACCTGTAATCCTAGCTACTCAGGATCAGGAGGATAGTGGTTCAAAGCAAGCCCAGGCAAATAGTTCACAAGACCTTATCTCAAAAAAATCCTCCACAAAAAAGGGCTGGTAGGGTGGCTCAAGGTGAATGAAATCCCTGAGTTCAAGCCCCAGTACCACAACAGAAAAAAAATCCTAGAAAGAAAAGTTACCAGTTAAAAGCAAAAAATACAAAAAAGAGTTGGACATGGTGATGTGTGGCCAGCACTTCGGAGGCTAAGACAGGAGATCAGCTTGTACTATATAGCAAGGCCCTGTCTCAAGAAAACAAAGCAAAAAAAAAAAAGAAAAACATGAAAATTAAGCTTTGTTAGCTCCAGCAGCAGAACAGATCGGTACTCTCAGTGCTAGAGAAATTGGTGATCAAGAGACCTTTTGAGCACTGTGCATTGTCTTCCAAACCAGGGCAAGCCATGGCACCAAGATGATGACTCCAGAGGCGGTGGCAGAGGCGTATGGCAAGAAGGAGTGGAAGCACTTCATGCTGGACACTGGCATGCCTTGCCGCTCAGGTATGACTCAACGTGGGTATTGCCACCATCCCCTTCCAGTATGTTTGGGATCCTAAACCTACAACATGAAGTACAAAGAAGGACCCTCTGTGCCCTCTGCTGGACAGGATGCACAAGGGAACAGCCTTGACTTTATAACAGTAGAATGTATTTTTCTCCAGGTGTGTGTCTGATTTTTATTTGACAGTTGGTTCAAAGTGTTGTTGGCAGCATTTTCACAGTTTTTATTGAAAGATTTGTTGATACTCTTTACTAATGCGTGTTCTGGAGTAAGAAGATTAGCTCTGGGAATAACACATGCCATTGCCAGTCCATCTTCTTTATCAGTTTGTTTCGTGCTCAGTCCTTAGCTTCCTTTCTCTACCTCCCATGTCCACATTCACATTGCCTGCCACTCCCATCTCCTATGATTTTCTTCCTTAATGGCTCTTCTAGGGTCTTCTGCCTTTGTCTTTTATTTTCCTGTGTTTAAGATGATTTTAAACCATTTTTTCTTTTCCAACTCCTTTAAAGGGCTTCACCAACGATAAACATGAATAGTATTTCAAAAATTATTTACAGGCTTAGGTGTGCATAAATTAATATGGAATGGTTAAAATGTTTTATTAACAGATAGACCTTACTAAAATTCTAAGTGTTGCTTTTTCATTTGTTCTTTCTTTTGCCATTTTGCTCTTCTCCCACACTGCACCTTTGGCCTGAAAGTAATGACAGTTATGCATTGTTACTACTGTGATAGCTTTGCTTGTTATGTTTGCCATCTTTAGATTTGTTCATGTTTTTGTAGTGAGTTAAAAGTGTCAGAGAGTATGAGTGCTCATGATAAAATGAGTTGCTAAGAAAACCTGATTTCTCCTTGGGGTTAGATGTAGAATGCTTTCATCATACATCTCAAGTCACATGAGTGCATAGCCTTTTCCTCAAGTGATAATACAGACCTACTCTTGTCTCTGCAGAGGTTAGCCATTGTAAATAAGTTCTTCCTTTCTCCTACATAAAGCTAGTCACGTAGCTAAGCATTTCTCCTCAGAAATTCATTGACACAACATTTGCTCAAAACTTTACCCACTGGAGGGCGCACTGTGTATTTGAATCAACAGCTCCCTCTGGTGCTCAAGGCATCCAGAAAGGTGCTCTGATTTTATCTGCTCTTAATTGATTAAGTAGATGTTCCCCTTCCAGGGCAAGCATGAGGCCCTGAGTTCAAGCCCCAGTACCGCCAAAAAAAAAATTCTTTTTAAATGTTGAGAAGTATGAAGATGAAAAATAATGTTTCATAATTCCACAACCCAATTACACTCTGTTTACACTAAAAAACAAAAACCAGAGAATATGGTTAAAATAAATATTTTTTTCTCATAAACTTCTGAGGAGATGCAAAAACAATACTCTGAGGTGTCAAAAGGTTGGGATGTTGGTTCCTGACCCTATTATTTGAGTTGGTAACATGTGCCATGAGAGAGAGAGTGGCACTATTGTGTTTGAGGTGAGATGATGCTATTCAGTAGCATATCTGGCATTCAGTAGCATGTCTGGCTGGACTCAGATGATGGGCCCAGGGATGTGACAGGGGCCGTCAGAAGTGTTGCCCAGGAGCAGCAGATCCAAAATGGCTCAAGCGCAATTTTACTGTGAGGCCATGCAGAATAAATCCAATTTCTCTCTTCCGTGATCTCCTGGAGTGTGCCTGCCCTGTACTTTGAGTTTTTCTGGGACAAACCACTATGTACTTGGTGAGACAAGCCACTATATACCAGCCACATAGCATGGTTTTTATTCCTCTCATCTCCCTGGTTGTTTCCACGTTTACTGAAAGTTGTCTGAAATGACATAAACATTGAATGTGGTACTCTGGGATGGCGTACCATCACAGGTATGAGAAGGCACTAGTGGGCAGAGCACTTCAAATTTGGAATTCAGTGACATTGATAGCATGAATTAGTTTTCTTCACATTCTAAAAGCAGATGTATTCTGCCTTTAGATTTTATAAGACAACCCAAATAGTTTTGAATAGAGTGCTTAGCTTACAGATGTCATATTTTAACTTTTTTGTAGTGTCCTCAGAGCTTTTGCATTCCTTAAAAGGCAAAGATAGCCTTAGTGGGCCATTTTAAATTGGAATGAGGACTCTTCACTGAAATTTCTTATGAAATCTCTGTATCCAACAAGTAGTATCACTGTGCTCTGTGTTTGTTCAAGGAAAAATATGAAACAAATAAATTGTGCCTCAAATGAAAATAAAAACAAAAGAAAGAAACAAGAGCTCTTCAAATAATTAAACCAAAGTCCAGTATCTCTTCAGGCAAGTTTCTATTTTTCCACATGTATGATGCATTAATTTTTTCCTAAACTTTTATTCTTTCTTAGGGAAGTATTATTTTTATGACAACTACTTTGACCTCCCAGGAGCTCTTCTGTGTGCCAGAGTAGTAGACTCTTTAACAAAGGTAAATGGGTACTTATTTTTCAAAAGACTATGATAGTCATAAGTAAGAGAATTATGTATAACTTTCAAGGTCTAGTGTTGTTTAGTTTTCTCTCAGTGGTTTCAGAGAAGACTGAGTAAGAAAACCAGGGTGAATTTGGTCACAATATTTTTGGGACATTAAATAGCAGTGACTTTTTTTTCCCCCAGGGAAAATAAACCTATTCTCCAGTAGGGGGTGCAAAAGTCTAGAAAAAGAAAATACAGAAGTTGTTCTGGAAAAATATTTTCTTGGTTTCATTAGCAGAATAAAAAAAGTAAAGATAATTAAGAAAGATTCACGTGTCTTTAAATAGTCTAAATACTCAATTTATAACCCCAGTCATATCTCCTGTAATGACATACTGCTCTTTTATGTTGACATGCGGTTTAAGAGGACACTGAATTGTGAAATCACCAGCTTTGAGGGCTGTAAGGCCTCTTGGCCCCATTGATGGTATAATACACTAAGTAACTCATTCTGATGTCACAGAAATCATATAAAATTGTAAATTTGCTTATGTGTTCAAAATATTATGATTTTTAGACCTCGTAATGAGTAGAAATTTTTTCTTCATAAAATAATGAGCTATATTAATATTTAATGATATATTTATGTATATATGTGTGTGTGTGTATAGCAGTGATTTTTATGGAATATTTTTCTTTCTAAAATCACATTCAGTAGAATGGGAACTTTATTAATCTACTATGGTTTCTGAAGCATAAATCCCTATCTTAGAATACAAATATAATTATTTACCAGTATTTTCTGCTATGCTTAGAAACAGAATTATTGTATTTGTTACATTTGGAAATTTTTTTTTTTAACAGAACAGTGGTCAGAAAACATTTGATTTTTGGAAGGATATAGTTGCTGGTATACAACACAATTTTAAGATGTCAGCTTTTAAGGGTGAGTAACATGAAGAAATGCTTCCTAACAGATGTTTGTTAAATGCTGTGTGCTTACTGAATTAGAAAGAAGTTGCATCTTTTGCTATGCTCCATACGTAGGATTTAATTTGGTCTTAAATGTTGCTATAAAGTAAGTTCTGCTTACTTTTTATTCATGTTTGTTTCATGGTCATAATTACCAGTGTTTCTGAGTTGTGCTATTAAGCTATCTTTTACATGCCTGCTAGTAAGGTTGTCCAGGAATTGAAATTCTAGTGTTGCTATCTCTTGGCTTGGGAACGAGGACTGGTGACACCCATATCCATTAGTGTCATAGTTACAGACAGATGGGTAAAGTGCCTGCTGGTGGTATTTTCATTTGCAGGTCTGCTTGAGTTACACAAAGGCTAGTTCTCAGGAATAAGTAGAAACCTGTATAATATGTTACCCAGTGTCTTGGATCAGACTGGCTTGGTTCAATAATTGGCTGATGAATGCTCAAGACCAGCATTTTTCAGCTTAGAAACATGTTGCCTTTTGATTGACATTAGAAATTTGTATGCCTTCCTTTTAATGTAAATGAAGTCATCAAAATAATTTTAAATATTATGACTAACATGCTAAGGCAATAAACAATGATTATTCAAATTACATATTTCTCTGATACCTGCTGCTTTCCCTTCCAGAAGAAAATCAGTGCTTTCTGAGGGTGATTTCTCACTTTTCTGTGTCTACTCATCAGCCTTTGACCCCAGCTGCATGCTATTTTGTGGGTTCTCCTTCACTGTCCTCTGTGGGTACTGTTGGGTGCTGGATATGAAGATATCCATCCTCAGTAGAGAGAGATACCCATGACAACTATAAAAGCCTCTCACTACTTCATTGCTTTTTTCTTCATTAACTTTGTGTAATGAAAAGCCTTAAGTGCATGGCAAGAATAGCAAATTGTTGATTTCAAGTAAATTCAGTTAAAAATCTATTGATGTTATTTTATTGCTTGTTGATAATGAGTAGATTAAGCACTTCATGCTTTCATAAGTGAGGCACAGCTTAAAAGTGTTAAACAGTAATATAAAAATACAGTACAGAGCATAAATAAATAATATCTTTCCATTTCTTGTCAGATTTTGAAACTTTAATTATAATTTCACTGGAATAGGAGGCACAAGGTACAAATATTCCTTTGTTTACACAAATATTCTGTAAACTCATAAAATCATATAGCGATTCAATGAGGAATGAAATCAAATTAATCACACTGTGTTAAGTAAATAAGACTAGGTCAGACACCTTACCAAGTTGTGTCAGATGTATAGAAACTTTTTCTGCAATCACAGAAAAATTTTAAAATGTTTATGAGTAAAGCACCATGTATTTCTGATTAATTTTAACACACTATTTTTGTTTCTCATGAGAGTTTCAGAAAGTATACATGCACCTGTGTATCCAAATCTTTGAATCACTCTTGATGAAAGGGGCCATATAAGCATTAGAATAATGCACCATCAGAAATACCCTAGGTATAAGGCATCTTTTAAATTTCACTATTCAAGTATTTAAGTTCTATAAGGTTATGTGAAACCACCTGAAAGTTTCCTAGAAGTTCTCATATTAATTATTAGAAACAATCTTATTTTTAAAGAAAATGCTGAGTTTCAGAAATCAAATTTAACATGATTTAGAATCCTATTTGTGGGTTTTTTGTGGTAATTTTTTTTTTTACATAAATGAACTTTTATGGTGAGTTTTCAATATTGAAGTTTACAGAAAACCCCCAAAAGGCTTCAGGATTGCTGACTAGAAACTCATAAGGGTCTTCACATATTTACTGTTGTGCTCATTTTTATAGGGGAAATTTTTTTTTTGGTCTGAAAATTCAACTCTGTATTTTGGAAAATGAAAATTGCTCACATTATTTTCAGTCTACCTCCAAATGCATCTTGTGGGTGGGATGGAATTGGGGAATCCCTTTTCAAGCAGAAGATTTAGACCATCTTGGTTGGAAGTGGTCACATGGGGGCTACTAGGAATCCTGAGAAGGAGGAATGAACATACTCAGAGGAATATAGGCCATTTGACTCAGCATTGGGCAGCTGGAGCCACACCTGGTCATTTTCTGTGAGCTCTATTATGGCACTTCCTGAAGCCTGATCCAGGTAGCCTTTAGTATACTCGTCATAGGTGTACATTATGGGGGTGCCATTCTTATATAGGCCTACCCAAACATGAGTCCCCTTCACATGCACATGGTAGGAGAAATAGTATATTCCTGGCATCCTACAGGTAAAGATTCCAGTTTGTGGGTTATAATGCTGTTGCCTGTTATGCAAAATCTTATCAAATGGGATGGGAGCACCTACTGCTGGGTAAGCTTTGGAGAGAATAACAGTAAAAGCAGATACAGGCATTCCTGTTACTCCCTGGTTGGCACTGACAAGAGGCATCCCAGAAAGACTGGGCCTTTGCCCTGACTTTATAAAGCTGTCAGGCATGGCTGCTTGGCCTGGTGGACCTGGAGGTCCTGGGGGCCCTGGGAGACCAGGTTCTCCATCGTGGCCTCTTGGACCTGGAGGCCCTGGTGGTCCAGTGGGTCCGTTGAGGCCCTTAGTTGCTATGCCAGCTGGGCCAGGAGGACCTGGGTTTCCAGGATCACCTTTAGATCCAGGGAATCCTGGAATACCTGGTGGACCAATGGGGCCTCTAGTACCTGGTATTCCCGGAGCACCTCTTGGACCAGACTCACCGTCATGTCCAGAGACTCCCTTAGCTCCTGTTGGGCCTACAGGGCCTGGGAGACCAGGAGGTCCTCCAACTCCAGGGTCACCTTTTGGGCCTGGTAACCCTGGGTTGCCCTTAGGACCATTGAGACCTGGTTCTCCTGGATACCCAGGTTTTCCATCTAACCCAGGGGGACCCCTTGCTCCTCTAGCACCAGGGGCTCCTGCAGGCCCAACTGGCCCTGTCTCACCTTTAGGGCCTGGGATACCATTGTTGCCTGGGATACCTTTTGGTCCTTTGGGTCCCATATTTCCAGGGGGTCCAGTCAGACCTGGCTCCCCAGGATGACCTGCAGGCCCTTGTTCCCCTTTGGCACCTGGACCCCCTGGCAGGCCAGCAGGTCCTCTTTGACCCTTCATACCTGGCAAGCCTGGCTTTCCAATGCCAGGAGCCCCTGGAGGCCCATCTATTCCTGGAACCCCAGGGTGGCCTTTTGCTCCTGGGATCCCTGGCTGGCCTGGGGCTCCAGCAGCTCCTGGCTTTCCAATGCCTTCTGGTCCTCGTTCCCCAGGAGGACCTTGGGGCCCTGGTGGACCAGTTGCTCCCTGTTCTCCTGGAAAACCCCGATCACCTTTGATGCCTGGCTGTCCCGGAAACCCATTTTCACCTTTTTTTCCCACTCCAGGAGGGCCAGGTGGTCCTATGGGACCCTGAGTGCCTGGAAGGCCCTTTTCACCTGGATGGCCAGGAGCACCATATCCTGTTTCCCCTTTCTGTCCATTCACACCAGGGGCTCCTGGTGCTCCTTTTTCTCCAGGAAAGCCCCTAGGTCCTGGGGCACCTGTAAGTCCCTGTTGTCCAGGTTTTCCTGACACAGAAATTCCAGCTGGACCAGGGATTCCAGGTGGCCCTGGTGGGCCCCGTGGTCCTGGTAAGCCAGCCGGTCCAATATCTCCTTTTGGTCCATATGGTCCTCTCTCCCCTGGTTTCCCTTGGAGTCCTGGCAAACCTGGCTTCCCAGTGGCTGATAGTCCTGGTGGTCCTGGCAACCCTGGCTCTCCTTGGAGTCCAGGACTTCCATAGCCTGGCTTTCCTGGTAGACCGGAAGGACCCGGGTGTCCTCGAGGTCCAGCGGGGCCTGGAGGACCAGGAATACCTTGTTCTCCTCTTACTGATATACCTAAAAGACACACCAATACACCACCCGATAGGGAATGGTTAGTATTAAAAATAACTAGTGCTTCTCAAAATATGAATCAGAAGGGGTCGTTCAGTATCGTTCACTCTAGACCTGTCTTAGGCAGTCTTTAGTGCATTCAGGTGATATAATTTATATTGTTTTAAAAAATACTTCTAGGGATGATGGTTTCACAAAACCATGATCATTATAACATGCTCATTACTTCGTACTGAGCCATAAAAAATATGCTAGCATTGAAAAATTCCCCTACAATAAGTGTGAAGTGAAAGTGAATTTGCCACATTTGTTTTAGGAAAACTATCTACATATTTGACAAGAAAGAAAAAGACAAGTGGGGAATAAATGAAAAAATATTTAGGAGCTATAAAAGCTATGCTAGAAGATGCAGGTGAAAATGGAATTAAATATAATTTATATCTACCATGCCCTACTATATTTTAGGTTTAGACTGATTTATTTTATTCTTAATGTATACTGTGAGCTTTTGTCCTCTCCTGTATTGATTTAAAATTGAAACAAAGAAAGAGAATTAGAAATAATGGGTGAGACACATAAAATAGCCTGAAAGTGCTTATCTAAATACAAATAAATAGTTTAATTTCATAAAACTACTGGTTCATTTGACTGAAATATTTCTTCTGGTGTGCTTAATTTAAATTTAGTAATCCTCATTCAGGATTATGATGAGAAAATGCTGTTGGTCCACAGACATGGGGGAAGTGCAGAACGTGTCCTGGAGGGGCCTCAGGAAATGAGTGTGTATAAGATAAGTGCTTTAAGAGGTGTTCAAGGGCTGTTTTATCATTCAGATTTGGGATGGAATAGGGCATTGCAGGCATTAATATATACATAAAGGTTATCATGTCTTTTGGCAGTAATTGTCATAAATAGCTACATAAAATATTCTTTAGTTCTCAAATTCTTGAGTAGCTATCAAAGATGACAATAAAATTACACATGGTTTTTAATGTCCAGTTGTAGAATTTATATTAAAATCATTTTCTGCTTACTAAATTTTATTTTCTGTTAAGTAAATTTTCATTCATAGAATGCCTGTTTATACCATTTAGATTCTTACACTGCTGGAAAATGGTTCACTGTAATGTTGACTTAGACATGCTCAAAATGTAAAAATGATTTGTAGCTACGAACTTTTTCTTCTCCTTTTTTTTTTTCTGGTGGGACTGGGTATCAAACCTAGAGCCTCACTCATGCTCTTCCACTGAGTTACATCCCCAGCCCTACAAGGTGACTTTTGAGCCTCATCTTTTTATAGAAAAACAATTAGCAGACTTAAATTCTAAATTCTTAATGGCTTAAAATAACAAAATGAATACTAAAGGGAAAGTGAAAATATATTTTTATAAGTATAGTTCCCTTTAGGTATTAGCCATTGGTATACAAATGTATTAAAAAATTTTTAAAGATCTTGTACTAATTGAGTCACATGTAAAAAGTAGTCAGTGATACTAATATTATTCTCTTAGGTAGAGATTTGAAAACCATTTGTTATATACAAAATACAGAGCAAATCATTAAAATAGATATGCTGAAATAGGAAGATACTTCTATTAGATTTAAGTAGCTTTATATTTTGAATTAATTGGAGTTATATTTCAGTTTGCAAACAATGAAATGTATACTGCTTTTGCCAGGGAATTTGAGAAAGTGATATCAGGAAAAAGACTATAAGAAAAAACAATTTGTGGAAAAGTTTTCATATATTAACATGTATCTTACTGAATAACCTCAAGTGTACCTGCATGATGTCTCCTTATGTATAAATGGATGTTGATACATTCAGATAGAATACATGAACAAATAAAGGATTTCTTAATGATTTGGAATAAAATAGCATATTCTTTAAAATGCCACCTATTGTGATTTGCTTCAGAATCTAATTATAAGGGTCATGTTTATATTAAAACTAATTGTCTTTGTCTAACTGGAAATATGTTTTACTGTAAAAGAAAGAGGAAAAAAAGAAGTCTTATTGAAAATTATTGCATTGGACACCATCTGAGGCTAGACTCCAAAGACAGGGTGATCTTGTCACTTGGAATGTTGCTTCAGTGGGCTTTAATCCTCTCAGTGCAGGAAAGAATTTGATTTCTGTTGAATCCTTGGGGAATAGCCCTTGTTTGTAGGTTGCCATCTGAAAGAATAGGACTAGGGTGGCGCCATCCTTAAAGAAAAATGACTACCTACCATTAAGTTTCTTAAATGGCCACAAACTGAAATCATGGCTGGTTGTGTCAGAATGTGGCATTGGTGTCTGTCTAGCTGTCTAGCAGCTGAACTCTCTTTTAGCCTGTATTGAGCATATATACATAGGAATTATATAGAAACTCTGAATTTCTGTTACCAACTTAATGTTTTACTGTATAAGGTGTGGGCTTTTATGTTTGTTATAGTGTGTGAATGCCTGTCAATGAATGGTAATGTATTTGAGTTTCTCTTACCTTATCAAAAAGAAACTAAGGTAGATTTAAAAGTTAAAATACAGCTTCTAAACTTTTCATCTGTTAACAAAATATTTTCATTTGTTCTGGCAAAAATAGGATGATGGGAAGATAGAAAAATGCTTAACCTTCTAAAAGCAGTACATTTTATTTTTAATTCAAAATTGTTTATAATGATCTTGCTATTAAAAAGTCTGAACTTGTGATCAGAGAGCACTGAATCCAGTGCTGCATGTCATAGAATTTCAATCACATCTCTTGCTTCAAGTGAAGTAGGTTTCTTTGTCTTTTACCCTTTCTTTCCTAGCTTTTATCTTTTTCTTATTTTATCTTTATTATGAGCCATTCAAGATTATCTGTTGTGCTCTTATTTTTAAATATTAAGCTACCTTTCATGAAACATTTTACATTTTGTCTTTCTTTTTTAAAACAGTCTTGTAAGTTTCCTTTGCTCAAAATGATTGTTCCCAAAAGAAGATTATTTAAAGTTTATAACAAAGAAGGCTTTGGCTTTCTTTACAGAACAGAATATATGGCCATAGTGAAAACATGGAAAGGAAATGTAAAGCCTACAACCACTTTATATTATTCAGTTTTACAGGCAGTTTATAGCAAATGCTATAAAATGGAATTGGTGAAGATGTGACCTAACCATTACCCTTCTTGGGAATCTTTAGTACTTTACAGGTTATCTCAGTACTCTTTGTGGTAAGAGAAAGCCAGACAGATAAGGAGTAGATTCAAGAGGACAGTTAAAACTTATCTTGGGCGGTACCAGTACAGTAGAAGTGGAAGTAGTGTGTCAGTGTAGTAAGAGCAAATCATAAAGCCCCGGACAGATGCTGGCTCATCCCAGCTTCACAGCAGCCCTGGAACTAGGTGCTCCATGCTTTATAAATGAGGAAACTAAGATGCAGGAAGAAAAATACTTACCTGAGGCCACATGGCTAGTCTGTAGCAATTAAGAGTGTTCATTTAACCACTAAACTGTAAGAATGTATAAATAATTTGGAGAATTTCTACTTCGTTTGCCTGTTAGACTTATTGGGGGCCATCAGGTTTCATTTGATTAAAACCTGTTTTGTGTATATTTTATAGTTGAAGGAGTTTTTAAAAATTAATGTTTAAGTATTTAGCTATATAAACCTAAATACATCTTGCTTCTTTGTGCCATTATTTTTAGTTAAAATTCTAAATTTTGATTGGATTATTATTTCTGGATTATAGACAGTTATTTGTGCAGAAGCATGATTTAAGAGGAAAAAAAGATCTCCATACATAAAAGTCCTTGAAATTCTTCAGGTGTATCTTTCTATTATATTTATTGTATGCGAGATAATAATGTTCTTTTGCAAGCCTACTTTTCCCACAGATCATTTGTTTTAGGAATTTGGCATAATTTAGGAATTTGAAAATAGATTAAGCCCAGAATTGAAAGCATTTTATTAAAGAGAAGCTCTCCATTAAGATTGTAGAAGCTCTAACCAGCTGGTTAATAGAATAAAATAGAAAATTCATTTACCTCTATTCTTTATGCTGTAGGGAATGAAGAAGTGTGTCCTGGTGTTGGGTGGTGGGCCTTTTATACCTGTGGGTGTTTGGTACCGCTCAGCATAAAATCCTCCATGAACCAAGTTCAAGAACATAAGCAGCAAAAAGGCTATTTGTGGCAGCATATTCTCAGATGGATTCTAAAAAACAGAAAAGAGGAATTTCATACAGCTTTGTATTGACCTGTTTTATTTTTCTTATGTTGCACAGATGAATTCTTCAAACATTTTTCTGTTCTTTAACCTGATCCTCTGTACTTTGAATACATTCCATAAATTAATGTGAGATGAGATTTTAGTTATGTGTCTTACTTGGTTTTAGAAGCCACATTCAAGTAATCAAATAATAAATAAAATGATTTACAAAACAAAAAACAAGTCATCTTTGGATGTCTATATTATGTCAGAATGGCTTTATGTCAGAATCTCTGATATGGCCTGAAATATCTAGTATTTCAAAACATATTGGGATCCAGATTTAGAATTATTTGTAGATAGAAACAAATAAATCTTTTTGAGTGCATTTTGATAAAAAGTCATTTTTAAAAATCATGTACCACACACACAAAAAAGAAAAGAAATCAAAAGCAAATAGTCAACTTATTGAAGCTTGCTTCCCAACAAGCTCACCTGCAAGTCTACCAGTGACACTCATTCCATACACCTACCTGAGTGCTACAAGTTCCTGGAAGTTGGTGTTGTGACAGCTTTCTGAGGCCTCCTCTGCCTAGATGAGCAGTGCAGAAGTTGCCCTCTCCAGAGCTGCCCTAAGGTATTTATACTGTTTTTCCCTTACTGCATGAGGTTCACTGAGTTTAAGCTCCTCCCTTCAGAGGTGGTAAGTGCTAATTATGGTGGAAAGTTCTATTGGGCAGGGAAACAAAATCAGGTTGGGTTCTCTTTTTCCTTATTTTCTTATTGAAAAATAAACTCTTTGTCTGAAATATATATTAATAGTTTTAACCATATGCCATCTTTTTCTGTAATTTTATTTTAGAAGTTACTACACCAGTGTTGGTTCATGATAGAATGATGATTCTCTCTTTTTATTTTTGAAAAGCACATTCTCATGTTATTTGGTTGGAAATATTTGGTAGTATGTAAAAATAGGAGAAATGTTCTGTTTGGAGGGATATGGATTGAAGCCATCAAATAAATTCTTTAATTATTACATAGCTTTCTTGACAGTAACATCCCAATTGCTACTTATTCCTAGACTTGAAAGAAAGGAACAAAATAGTGAAGGTATAAGTTTACTGTTTTGCATTTGGGGATTTTAGTGTAAGTTCTCATGAGTTAATAATCTCATATTATATTTATTTGTACAATGTTGTTATGCTCATTTTAGAAGAAAAAATTCTTCATGCTTTGCTTTTATTTTTTAAAAAATACCATTGGTTTATATTACAATTTCCTTCAGGGATCTTGAATCATCCCAATTAGAAACATTTCCCCCCAAAGATGAAAATAAACATTACCATTGTCAATTGCAGTAGTTAGTATTTTCTTTTATAACACTAAATCTAGTAGAGACAGGAAGTTGAGAGAACAAATTTTGTATCTTACTGAATTTGATAATTTTGGATCTAAATCAAATCAACTGTAAAGGTGAAGGAGAATTCCATATACAGTAAAGATATATCTTATTGTATCTCTCTAGAATTAAAGTGGTATGGATTCAGGATTGATCAGTAAGTATAGTAATTGAATGTTTGATGGGTAGATAAACTAAAGGTTTGTGATTTTTTTATCCCTTTTGCTTGCCCTTGGGCCAGGAATGTAAACAAAACATCTTGTAGAAATGTAAATGTATAGCTCATTCTTACTTCTCTTTCTCCTCTCAATTTTAAACATTTTCTTAATTGCCACATTAAAAATTTACATTATCACTTATGTCTCTATGTAATTCTCAGAAGCACATGAAATAAGGCTTTTATATAAGTTCAGAATATCAGAAAAACCTGAGAGCTTATATTCTAGTCAGTCTTTCATCATTTGGAAATTATATATGGAATAGCTTTTGTAATTATAGAACTCTGCTGCATGGATAAGAGACCACAAAAGATAATTGAGAGAAAACAACTGTCTACCATTTGTGTGGTTTATTTGGACAAGATTTTGAAAAAGTAAATGAGGGAGTATTATGGTTATTTTCTGTACTAGAATGAAGAACTTGTTTTGCAAGGAATTTTTATATTTTATGATGGAAGTATATTATGTGTATGTATAAAAATAACATTATGAAACTCACTAAAAATTCAAAAGGAGGGAGGAGGAAGGAGAGAGGTTAAAAAAGGCTAATATAGATGGGGTGAATTCAATCAAAGTATGTTATATACATGTAGGTAAATAATAAATAATTTATGATAATAAAAATTTTTAAAAATATATATTTTAATAATTTTGTGTATTGTAACATACATACACATACTCTTTTGTTTGTAATTGAAAATGATACTGACACCCTTGTTAGATGTTATTCCTTTGAATGCCCAGAGACTAATTCTCAGCTCTTCATTTATAGCACTTTGCACCTGTGCATACCATTTGTTCAACTTGGCTACCCCCAACTATTCAGAGTATTTCATCTTAAGTTTTCTAGGTGTCTGTTTTTTCATTAGCACAATGACTTCTCCCAGTTTTATAATTTGATTATTCTTGTGGTCGAGATATTCTTCCCCTTTGTCAGACTGTAGACTTGGCTCTATTTTGTACTTTAAAGACAAAAAAAATCCATATTTGGTTGTTGTATGTCTTCTTTGGGGGCTATGTAAACATATGTGGGTATTTATCATTCTATATTTCCCCTTTAGCCTTGGAAAATGTGGTGTCTTTATTCAGATTTTCAGCCTTTTTTGCAAATAGAATACTTATTTCAGCACACCAAACATGACTACTGTTTGCTTTGTTTAGTCACATAAGAAGTAGTGTCTTGTCCAAAACAGATTGTAGAATCAGAATATTTACCAGCCACATTCAACCCAATTGTGTATTTAAAACTATTTTTAAGCTGGGTGTTTACCTGTAGCTGTTAGAAGTGACTAGTCTGTGGCTTTATGAAGGCAACCCATTCCACTTGAAACAGAGAGCCCTACTCTAAATTTGAGTAACTTTTTCATATCAATTATGAATGGTGTTTTTTGCACATCTAGCAATTAGCTACTAGTAAGCTCACCTATTCATTTACACATTGTTTCATTACTTCACCAAATATTTCTTGATACCTCTTAAATGTCAGGCATTGAGATAAATATTGGATGAATAATGACATTCCCAGCTCCTAAGGTGTTTGCACCATGGTTCTCAGCCTCTTTTCCCCACTCCCACAATCCTTAGGGATGTAATACAGTTTGTGCAGTCTTTAGGGCTCATGAAGATAGTGGTGGTCAAGAAAATGTATTTAGCAAAAGCTCCTTGGATGATTGGACTCCTAAATTGGAATGCAGATTCTGGTACCAGTGTTTCACCAGCTTACCTAACACTACCTAATATTGTGTTGTTTGTGTTCATATTTTTTCTTTATTGTAGAAAATGTTGTTCTTCCCTAGAAGTAGAGATAATGATTATGATGAATGACTAGTACTTGTCATCCCACTTAAACTAATCTCAACTCACTGTCCCTCAATCCCTCTTCCATCCTCCACCTAAATTTTGAAACAAATTCCATATATGGTACCAGTCTACCTATGAATAATTCAGTATATTTCTCCAGAAGAGAAGAAATAATTTTTAAAGCAATACTTTCATCATCTCTAAAAAATTAACCATTTCTTAAAATCATCAAATGCATAAGTCCACATTCACATTTCCCATTATCTATCTTATGTGTGATGCATTCATATATAGGCATATATACATAGATTCACAAATATATGCATACGTATTATATAGATACCTGCATATTCATGTATTTTTAATGATGAATTTATATTTTGTTTAAATTAGGCTCATGAATTGCCATTGACTGTTTCTTACTTGTGTCTCTTTTTGCCCCCTTGTAGCTTATTCATTGAAAAAGTTTGTCATCTTTTCCTGTGCAATATCCTGGGATCTACATTTTGCTGTCTTTTAACTTGTTTTTCTACAAATTGGTGGTTAGATTTATAGTGTTGACTGGATTCAGGTTTCAGATACACACACACACAAATACTTTTCGGGCAAGAATTCTTTCCGGCTTTAGAAAGTGATAGAGTATCTTTCGGTCAGCAGGCCCCTTTTTGCTGGCTGTCTGTGGTGTTACTGACATTAATAATTGCCTGGATTAATTATTTCATTATAGGTTATAAAATGGTCATCCCCTTTTGTTAAAAAATGTTACCTGAGCTATAAAACACGCCTTGATCAGCTATTTGGTTTTCAAGATGTACAGTTTATATGGAAAATTGAGGATAAATGTATTAAGGATTAAGACAATCTGCTTGCTTCCTGGCACCCTCCAGAGGTGACCCAGAGAGGTGCTATGTGTATCTTTGAGCATCATCATGAACTCACAGATTTAGCTGTATTTTATGGTTTCAGTCTATGGCTTTTTTATTCTTAGTATTGCTCAGATTTTTTCCCTGATTTTGGCCAGTGAGAGCATCTTCAAATTGACTCCAGAGTCCTTTAGACATGTCCCCAGCAGTCTTTGTTTCATTTTGCATTCAGTGTTTAGCAATGCTCTTTCTAAATTTATTTTTCAGGTTTTCCCAAAATCTTTACAGTTCCTGTGGTGTGTTGATAAAATCCAGTTTAGAAGCAATATAATTTCTGTTATATAATTACTACCACCATGACCATTTTCGAGCTACCAAGATAAAGACAGCTGGCTCACAAAATACCTGAGTGCTTCCCAAGAGTCAGGGTGGGGCAGATGTAACACACATGCTTATTTCTTAGGTCAAATTTATAGAAGAGTTAGAGAATTCTAGCCTCTATTACTTATCCAACCACCCTGTGTTTCACCTTTCTTCTATATGCAACTGTTTTTTAAAACAAAAGTTTCAAAATTTTTTATAACATATATTATATACTGTAATATGTTATATATTATAATATATATTATGTGCTATTATAAATTATTATATATATTATATACTATTATAATATATATTCATTCTTATTCCCTCCTTGTTTCTTGGATAAATTACATTATAATACACACTTTATTTTGCTTCTTTTTTTTACATAACCATTTATCATGGAGATTATTGCATAACATTGTACAAAGATGGTTTGTATTCTTTTTTAAAGCTTTATACTACTCCATTGTATAGATATACCATGGTTTCTTCAACCGTCACCTGATTGATATCATATGTATTATTTCTTATCTTTTGCTAATACAAATACCTCTGCAATGAACAACTTTGTGTATGTGGTTTTTGCCTGAATATCTGGAAGAGAGTCTAGAATTTGGATTCATGGGACAGAAAGTAAATAGTTATGCAATTTTGTTAGATATCATTAATTTCCCCTCCATAAGTGTTGTATCATTTTGTATGTGCCTGTTTTCCCCAGGGCCATGCCAACAGAATTGTGTTGTTTATATTTTGTTGAGCTTTTCTTATTTTCTCCCACCTTAGATGTGAAAATTACAATCTCTATCTAGTTGTAATTTTGTTTTTTTTTAGTGGGACTGGTGTTTGAACTCAGGGCTTTGCATTTGCAAAGCAAGCACTCTTACCACTTGAGCCACAACTCCAGCCCATTTTTCTCTGGTTATTTTGGAGATGGGCTCTTGCAAACTGTTTTCCAGGATGGCCTCAAACCATGATCCTCTGGATGTCTGCCTCCCAAGTAGCTAGGATTATAGGTATAAGCCACCAGCACCCGGCCATAATTTTCATTCTTATAAAGAACTTGGTTGAGCATCTTTTCATACAGTTAAGACTCTATCTTTAGCTTACTTTTCCTACAAGTATCTTATAGCTTAGGAATGTAAGCCTCTGGTCTGTGATATAGTGCATTCATATTTTTCCTAGTTTGTGATTTGTCTTTTTAGTTAGCTTATGAGGTTCTCTTATATGCAGAAGTTTCTTTTTAAGGTACATAAAATTTTGATTCAGAATATTACTTTTACTTGTTAGACTCAGAACTGTAATAAGGGGCTTTGAATATCATCTAGATCAATCATTTTATTCATCAGATAATAAAACTAGTTCTTCTGTTGTGTGTAATGTTTAATTGAGTTAAATTTCTGAAGTGACAGAGCCCACTAAAGGAGAATGCCAGGGGCTAAGCTTATGTGTTCATCCTCTTCCACAGCAGGACACTGATTTTCCTGTCCATCTGATCCTGCATCCTGTTAGCAACGAAATGGGAAAAGGGCCCAGAAGTTCAGTTAGAGCACCCTGAGACCCAAGCTTCCACTGCCACCGTGCCATACCTCATTCCTCTTGAAAAATTTGTGAAGGGTGTTTGTATGTGCTGTGACAGACCCAGAAGCTAGAAATGACTTACTTGTGTAAATAATCTAATGTGGTTTAGTGGTTAGATACCTGCTGAGGACTTGGAAAGAGAAATTCATGCATAAAACAGGTGTTTATGAAAACCCCTGAAACTTTAGTTCAGGTCAAGAAAAACTGAGAGTCATTTAAAAAGTTTGAACAAAGGTGGAATATTTTATTTTCTATTACACTTAAATTGCCACATTACTTAAAGAGCCCATGGTTTTATGCCTGACACTTAATGACATCACTTTCTTTCCATAGTAACCTGGCTCAGTTAAAAATATAGAGCTTCCTGGCCCTTATGTGACCTCAGTCATTCAAGCTCTCTTTTTGTGAGTTCAGTTTTTGCATGCAGTCTCTTCTAAGTGAAAAGAAGACATTAGATAGAGTTAAAAATGCTGATTAGGGAGGCTACAGAGTGACATTTTTATTTGAATCTCTTTGAATCTGTTTATTATCATAATTCAGAAGAACTCTACTGTACCACTTACAGGATATAAAGTACCCACAGATAAATGGATACACAGGTACCTGAGTACTGTAGGGTTTAGGTAGCAACATAGACCACCAAGAAATTCATCCTGAAGACTGCTGCTTAAATAACTACTGAACTTACTAATATTAACAATTAAAGTACATTCTAGGGTTTTCAATTTAATCCTGGAACTTTTGCCTTCTTAGCCTTTTATCAAACAAATTCATTACCTGGCTGATAGACTTCTACCTCTCACTATGGACAGATGCTAAATGAATACTCTTCCACCTCTGGCAGTGACGTCTGGCCTGTCAGTAACTCTGAGGATACCTGGTTTTGTCATTGGTAAGTCTGTAAATGTCAGCTTACTTTTTTTCACATTTTAAAGGTAATTACTATTTAGAGAAAATTGAAAATAAATTTACACACCATTTTGCTATAGGACTATTAATAGTGAGTTTTTCCCTCATTCTATCAATTATCTCTAATCACTTGAGTCAAAATAACTCTTGCCACTTCTGATACCACTCAGACTAAAATGGCACATGTACTGTATAGCCTTACTTTGTTTTCTCCTATTTTTACTGGTTAAAGACCTTGAAAGTTGTAGAACAGTGACTACAAATGCTCAATAAATATGAATTGTTGTAACTATGCTGATGCCAAAGAAGTAAATTTATCTGACATTGTACTTGAATCTCCTCATGGTATTAGTCTTCTCAAATGTTTGTCAAATTTGACTTGATACTCTACTGTAAGCCAGGCACTGTAGATGGAGAAGGAGGGTATCTTCCTGTTGATGACCTTAATCTTACAGAGGAAACACACACCAAACCCAGCCTCTTATGGCTTTTGCTCTGGCTTCTTTAATGTCTGCGTTGAAACCATCTTCCAAATCATGAAATGGTGTTTTCTCATCATAACTTATACTCAAATTTTCTGAGAGTAATTCAAGGATTATTGGCTATTTATCATCAAAACTCCAGTCTTCATAAGCCATCCCTTGTACAATGCTGAGGGGTGATGCAGGAGTAATGCTGAAGGAAGAGAACTAAGCTTGAGGAGTTCAGATTTCCATCTTCATTGAGTGCATGTGATTTCCCTCACACTTGTGGCACCTAGAGGTGGAGTCATTTTCTCAGTGCTGGTTTGGATCTGCATCTTTTCAACAATGTCTTACCTAAAGGTAGTTCTGAATTATTGTAGAGGTTCCAATGTCAATAACTGTTTCCAAAAGAAGTGTTCACAATGAAAATACCTATTGTTCTTGTGACTTTGCACCTTAAATTGTTCTGTTGGCTAACAAGTTAGGATTACAGAGTTAGACTTCCCAATGACACCACTTCTGAAGGTAGTCATGATAGGGGTATAGATGTAAGAGGGTAGATGCAGACTGGAGTCTAAGATGGAGTGAAAAGAAAAAGAGAGACCAGAGTCTTGGAATTTAATGGAATGTCTTTCAATTTCTCAAAATCCTGGGCTTTACTTTTTTAGAGCAACAAAGAACTTTTTCAAAATGACTGTGCTTTATTTTCCAATTTTTTTCATCCATCCATAACCTCTTTTACTTGTTGGTTCATTGACTTGTTCAGTTTCTCAATGTATTAGGCTCATATTATATGCTAAAAATGAAAGTAGGCTCATAGGCTACTGAGAGCATTTGATTCTTCCCTTTTCACATCTTCTTGCCTAGATGGAAATATATAACCTTTAAAGGGAGGAATGTTACTTGATAACTGAGTATCGGATAGACTATTTTCAAATATTAGAGTTTTTAAGGTGAAAAATTTGAGAATTGCATTTAGTATCACTAAAAAATAAACAGAGCTGTAAGAAATATAAATCTTAGTAAGTACCAGAAACTGGTATTTAAATTTTGTTCATAGTACACAGAACCCATTTTTATGGGTTACATGTAAGTCTTCCTAATAACAATAGCAGAGCCCAAAGTTCTATCTGTTATCTACAAAATCATGGTTGGGCAGAATTCTTTCCCCATTAAACTCTTAGGTAATATTTTATTCCATTATGGAATGAGCATTGTAGCTTATATTATCAAGAGTATTTTCTACAGGTTATATTCAGTATACACTTGGCCTTATAATACTTCAATTGAAAAAAATCAGAGCGGGGCAGCTGTGGTAGGGCATGATTGTAATCCTGGCTACTTGGGAGACATATAGGAGGGTCAGTCTGAGGCCAACCCAGGCAAAAATGCTCAAGACCCTATCTAAAAAATAACTAACAAAAAGGGGCATGGGTGAACTTAAGTGGTAGAGCACTAGAAGCCCTGAGTTCAGTCCCCAGTACTGCCCCCCCAATTTTTTTCCTACTCCTGATATGCTTTAGGCACTGCACTAGCCAGTAGATCAGTATACCCAGCCCTTGGTCATGTTTTTACAAACGTTCTTTTAAAAAAAAATTTCCACCTTTATTGAAATGTAATCAACAAGTAAAAACTGTATGTAGGTAAGTATACAGTGTGATGTTTTGATATATGTATGCCACCAATGAAGCTATTAAACATATCCATCATATGGTTACCGTTTTGTGTTTGTGTGTACAGTGAGAGCACTTCAGATCCACTTTGTTAGCATATTTTAAACATGTAGACCTTCATTAGTAGCATTTGAGGATTGATTCCAGGACACGTGCCCCCCCATCCCAAGATCCGTAGATACTCAAGTCACTTACATAAAATGTTACAGCATTTGCACAAAACATATGCACATCTCCCATATACTCTAAAGGGGGTATGTATGGTGCTGAAGATCAAACACAGGCTCTCATGTATCTAAGTGTGATTTCTACCACTAAACTACCTCTTCATTCCTCTTGCATGCACTTTAGATCATGTCTAGACTACTTATAATATCTAATATAATATAAGTGCTATGTAAATAATTGTTATTCCGTATTGTTCAGAGAATAATGACAAGAAGAGAAACAGTCTGAGCCAGCCACCAGTGGCTCACACCTGTAATCTTGCCTACTCAGGAGAAGGAGATCAGGAGGATCATGGTTTGAAACCAGCCTGGGCAAATAGTCCGAGAGACCCTATTTTGAAAAAATCCATCACAAAAGGGCCGGTGCAGTGGCTTAAAGTGTAGGCCCTGAGTTCAAGCTCCAATACCACAAAAAAAAATTCTATTCATAGTCAATACAGACATTTTCCCAAATCTTTTCAATCTATAGCTAATTGAATCCACAAATTTAGAACCTGCTGATACAGTGGGACAGCTATATAATGTAGTGTTGCTAACTGTAGTCAATATGCTATACATTAGATCTCCTAAATGGATTTACTGTGCATATCGGAAACTTTTTCTTCTTTGATCTATATCTCTGTTTCCCCATCCTCCCGACCCTGGCAACCACCATTTTACTCTTTGTTTTCATGAGTTTAATTTTCTTTAGATTCCACATATAAGTGAGGTCATGTAGTCTTTGTCTTCCTGTGCTTACCTCACTTTTACCATAAGGTCCTCCAGGTTCATCCATCTTACTGAAAATGACAGAATTTCCTTCCTTTTTAAGGCTGAAAAATACCCTATTTTATACAGATACTCCTCAATTTAGGATAGGATTACCTCCCAGTGAAGTCATCATAAGTTGGAAATATCAAAAGTCCCAAATATACTTAATGTGCCTACCCTACCAAATATCATAGCTCAGTCACATAGTGCATAGAAGAGAATTGGTTGTTTCCCCTCATGATTGCCTAGTAGGATGCTGCAGCTCACTGCCACCACCTAGCATTATAAGGAAGTGTTGCACTGTATATACCTAGCCTGGGAAGAGATCAAAATTCAGAGTAGTTTCTACTGAATGTCTACAACTTCCCCACCATCAGAAAGTTGAAAACTCATAAGCTGAATCATCATTAAGTCAGGGACTGTCTGAATATTAATTTTTATTACTGTTAAATTCAGCATCTTGCTGAATATGTGCTACGTGTTTGGGTATTTGATGTATAATGTTTAAAAGTGTGTCTATGCTTAAGAAGTAAATAGTTCATTCAGCAAAATTAATTAGTAATCCATTTCACTCTAATCAAATAAAAATTAGTGCTACATGTCAGTAATTGTAAGAATGCTGAATTTGTAGTTGGGCTTGGTTATAATGTGTGTTCTCTAAAGCAGATATATATATATATATAAGTGCAGATGTGAGTGGAATTTCTTAAGCCTTTTTCATGAAAAAAACACATTAGGAACTTTTTAAATTGTGATTTTTCTCACCCATTGCAAAATAAATGTGGCCATTTATAATTTTATAATGATATCCAGAGCTCATTTATGAATGGTATTGGTCATTTGCCATTTAGATATTTGGATTTCCTTGGAGTTTATATAATTGCAATATTTTATAATAGAAAGTATGAAAATGAACTCGTTTCAACATTAAAATGTAAGCTTAAAGGAGATCAACTTCTAGTCATAGAGCTGCTAAATATATGTATTGAACTTGTTTTTCCTGGTTTTCTATATTACTTTAAATATTGCACTAAGTTTAGAAGTCAAATATTTGTGTGTATTTAAATTAATCTTAACTTCTAATCAGTAAAAGGGCTCTTGGAGTTTATTTGTAATCTGCACCATACTTTGGGACAAATGCTTTTTAGACTTCACATTAGTAATATAATCCTTGCAGGGATAGGGTGTGATAGCCGGAAGTAAACCAAGAGTGGTGAGCCCCTTCATCATAGCCCAACCACAAATATGCATAATAAGAGAATGAGATGGCTGTTTGGCACATAGTTTACAGTGAGACTTTTTCTAACAAGAGATCTTGGATTCATAGCATTGACTGTTCTCTCTAAACTTTTTTGAAAGTTACTGGGTTTGTTTTAAAGTATACTTTTTGCCAGAGGTGAAGTGACCCAGAGGACAAGAATTCTTCTAGAGTGTGATGTTGAAATAGTCTCAGTAAATGAACACACTGATCAAGGGTTTGCTTCGTTCATCATATTCACACACGAGAAGTGTAATGCCTTTCAAGTTTAATACATTGCTAGATTGATAGGACATAGAAACATTATTTGCTTGAAACATTGTAATAGATCAAAAACTCCTTTAAATTCTCCTTCTTGCTCTACAAAAGTTGTACTATTAAATGCCTCCAAAAGAATTCTTTTAGAGAGATGGACTATTGATGAAATAAATTGGCAGACCACAAAAAATGTTTTGTTTATCAGCATTATCTGATCTGAGTTCAATAGTTTTTCCCTGTGAAATTCTAAAAAAAAAATCAATAGCATCAACTTGATGATGAGAAACAAATGCTGAGTTTTAAAATGCAAACCAGTATCTGTTCTTAGATTATCTCTCAGTAAAGAGATTGTATCATTGATTCATGACAAATCTACAAGCTTCATGTTCAAGATCTTAAAATGAATTCTGTTATTTTATTCGAAGTATCCCCACTATTATCTTATTGATTATTCTTGAAATCATCTCTTCAGCTCTCACCTCATATGTGTTTATTTACCATGTCACATGAACATCTAATCATAATATTTTAAAAATTTATCGAATCCCAGTGATCTAAAAATCAAATTTGTAAATCTACCCCATAAGATATGAAGATTATTTACTTTTTCTTAATTTATTGTTCATTTTCAGTTTTTTACCAGTTTATTCTTTTGTTTAGGATAGTAGTTCATCTTTACACTAATTACACAGCTGAGCTGAAAATCCTGTTTGTAAACTAATCAAATAGAATTTTTGGTACCTTCTTTTGACATTTATGTGATAGTATTTAAAAGCAGCAGCCACCTGCCCACTTTTATGTTTGGTAACGATTTTGACTTGGTGTGCATTCTGTATTTTCTGTAGAGCACTGTATTGAGCAAAAGTTCTCCCTTAATTATTTCTGGAGAGCAGCACAGAAGTAGAGAGAAGGCTGTCCTCCTTCCTGACCCTGTAACAGTATGTGCACTTAGCCATGTACCACATGGCCTGACTTGTTGATTATGGTTAGTTAGTACTGATTAAAAGACTTTCATGTTTTATGTGGTGAATCTTTTAGATAGAATATGAGGTAATGAGAGTCCCTGGGAAATGATAAGGAAATCTAGATCATCTGAGATTTGAGTCTTCTATAGAATTGAAAAAGATTAGTCAAATAAAAAGTTATCCAGGCTGCAGAAAAAATGTTGGCTGTGTACTTTTTGAGTATGTAGTATCAACCTATGAATTTAGCTTATTAAGTGAACTTGATCATACTTTCTTCTCTCAAGGTCAGAGAAAAGGGGGAAGAAGGGACTTCTTTGAAACTCCATGACATAATAAATCATTGGAGTTGCCTCACACGAAATGAGTGAAAGAAAATTCAATGGGTAAAGCCAAGGTCATCCTTAGCCAGTCACTTAGAAACTCTCCTTAAAGGAAGAGGAAAGGTGAACTATAGCTAAATGAATTAAAAATAAGAGTTAGGGCTAGAAGTATTTCTTTGTATCTTAGTTTCCTGTACTTATGAAACAATATATCTTATGCTTCTTAAATCTCAATATATTATAAATTCCTTTTGATCTACATTATATAGGAATCATGCTACACATACTGAAGTAGACCCAAAGGGACATGGAAATTTAGTATGTGATAAAGGTTGCATTTGAAATTGGTGAAAAATAAGTTATTTAACTACATTTGATCTATGAGTAGCCACCTGTAAAAATAATTTTGTATCCTAGCTTACACTCAGTATCAAAATAAATTGCACAGAGATCAAAGATCAAAGCATTAAAAAAATTATTTTTTGACAGTACTGGGGTTTGAACTCAGGGTTTCCTGCTTGCTAGGCAGGTACTCTACCACTTGAGCCATACCTCCAAGCCCTTTTTACTTTAGGTATTTTTCAAATAGGCTCTTGTTTTATTCTCATGTCAACCTGAATTGCAGTCCTCCTATTTATGCCCCCTTCATATAGTGGAATGACAGACACATACCATCAAGCCCAGTTTTTGTTGGTTGAGATGTGGTCTTGCTAATTTTTTCCTATATATATGTCATAAAACCTTTTAAACTGTGATCTCAAACCCAGAAACCATAACAGGAAAAGTAGGTAATTCTTACAAGACTAAAACAAACAAACAAACAAAAGAAAAGCTTTGCACATGAAGAAAAATGTAGGTCAAATTAAATAACAAAGTGGGAGAAAAAATTTCCAACTTGTGTAATGGGCAGGGAGCTAATAGCCTTATGTTAAGTGTTTCTTTTAAAAAATATTTCAAAACACAATAACCCAACTGATTGATAGTCAGAATGTTAATAGTTTGCAGAATAGGAAACATATGTGACTTTAACCCTATGCAAAGTTGTACAGATTTATTCATAATAGGAAATCGCAAATAGAAATTGATGTAGGAAGTGTAAGTTAATATGAACTTAAAAATTTTAAGTGTACGTGCTCTCCCCAACAAGAATTGTTTCTGTAAGAATTATCTTATGGATACATTTACATGTGTGAAAATGATGAATATTCAGGGTTATTGTTTACACTATTGTAAAAGCTGAAGGAAACTGCTCAAATATTCACTAATAAGGGGATAGCTACATTTTTGTACATTTGTACAATTGAACTTTCAGTAATCATTAAAAAGACAGAGGAACCTCATTATGGAGTATGAAAGGATCTCCAGAATATATTTGGTAAAAGACAAGTCTGGAGTTTAGTATGTGGTATATAGCACTTGTATAAAATACATACACATAATTGGTATATTCACAATATCTGATATACTCTTTATAAGGATAGATAAGAAACTAGTAAAAAATGGTTGCATTTTTGTGAGGGGAATTTTATAGGTTGGGAGAAGAAGTGTGAAGAATATTTACTTTTAATTGTATGTCAGTCTTTTTTTGAATATTGTATCATGTACAAGTATATTCTCCTAAAATATGTCATATTTTTTTGAATTCTTCTTAAAAGTCAAAAAGAAAAAGAAAGAACATAGCACTTGTTTTCATTGCAATTTACCATATATACCATCCAAAGATTGGCTGCTTTTTGGGGGCATTCGAATATAATAATAGATAATAATAATTCTATAACAAATTAATATAGTTTGTGGCATTACTGCTCAATCTTGCATTCCCTTGCAACCATTGTTGCAAATACTGATTTTCATTCTCCTCTCAAAATGTGGGCATATTAGTAGAAGTATTAATGTAATAGTTTATTGTATTTATTTTTTCAGTACATCAGTTTTTTATTAGGGAAGAAATAACTATCATTGTACTCTCAAAATGTGGGCATATTAATTAATAGAAGTATTAATATAATAGTTTTTATATACATTTTTCAGTGCATCAGTTTTTATTAGGGAAGAAATAACTAACAGTTCACATACCAAAGTCATTAATAACTAAAATGGTTTTTGATAAGTATTTTAGTTTTTTTCTCTGTGGGAAAGTAGCAGTTGAACAAAGTAATGTTTAATTTTGAGATATGCTTACTTTCCTGGCTTTAAAAAATGTATTTTGAGTGATTTACTGTTCTGGAAGTCATTTCCAAAAGTAAATCAAATAAAAGAGTAACTGGGAAAATAAGGACCTACTCAAAGAAATATACTCCATAAATAATATTTCATGACACTGATTTTTATGTTACATTTTATTCTAAGGAGCTGATTCTTTGTTTTTATCACTAGAACATACTGTACATTTAAGTGAGAGGAATTGACCATCTTTCTCAGACTTTCCTTGAAATTTGGATATTTCACTTTTTCATGTTTCTTAACTTTTTTTCTTTTTTTTATTCTGAGACAAGTACATAACCCACACCTAAACTCTGTGGATATTTAAGTCAATAAGGTGCTCAACAATATATTTTGCCCGGCAGGACATTTTGGGATAATTATACATTTGGTTCAGAATTTAAAGGTGTAGATGATATTATTAGTAAATTCAATACAATTTCAATTATTCATATATGACTTTAGAAATTTCAAATTAAGTAATTTTAATAATTACTAGCAAAATTCATAGCAAAATTTCAGAGTATTGTAAGTATTTTTATATACTAATTTAAACTTCTTCCCACTATGTGTGACTGGAAATCAAATAGACAGTGTATCTTTACTGTGCTGACTTCGCATTTTTAGGATTATAGTCTTTTAGATTATTTTCATGCCAGAATTAACAGAACACTGACCAGTTCAAAGGCTACTTTAGTAGGATAAATAAGTTGTGTCTGAGATGGTGTTTTCAAAACAGTGACGTATTTGAACAGTAAAGGACATAGCACTTTAACAAAGGTGATCCAAAGGACAACTGTCAAAGAGGTATCCAGACTTTGAAGAAATACTTATTTTCCTAAAGAGCCCAAGTGCCTAGAGTACACACTTAATTAAAAAGGAAATAGTTGAACTTAAGGCTGATACACCAAACTAGTATAGAGGTTGATGTAGACTCTCTGGATCTGGAATCTCCTTGAAAGTAAGTGATGAATGAGTTGTGGAATCAGAGGTCGAAGATTCAAGTTAGAGGTCTTCTTGACCAGTCTCTTCTTTAGAATAAAGAAATTGAAATAAGGAATTTGAGTTACTCACATGATCACAATTAGGACTCCTAGCTTTCTGTCTAAAGTTCAGTCCCCACCATCTCCCCTCACATGTAGATCTAGTTGAATGTGTTGGTACATTGTTGTACCTTTATTGCCTATGATATCTCCCTTTGATGATTGCCTGCAAGCTATTGTGGAGTTACTGCTGGGAGCCTCATGGGCCATGTGTATGGAGGCTCAGAGAATATAAGCTGGAGTGGAAAGTTTTGTTGGCCCTGTTAAAGAGTTAGGTCTTTTACAAAGTCAATGATAGGCCAAAGCTTGATGGAGTGTTGGAGAAGAGTAATATAATTAGATGGGTGTTTCAAAAAGATTACTCTGGCTGAAATATGTGGAATATAATGAGGGAGTCAGTGGTCACTGAGAAACTACTTAAGAAAATGGTAACTTAGATTTGATTGGTGCTGTGGAAATGGAGAGAAGTCTCTGGCTGAGCGTGTCTTTTATGTACTTTTCCTTACCTTTAGTCATTGAGGCATTAATTTAATTTGCTAAGCTTATTTTTATGTTGCTTTCTGTCATTATAATTTAATGTCATTTTAATTTAATAGACTATCTGAATGCCAGAAAGCTGGAGAACCATGGGAGTAGTATGTCTAGTGATCATCAAGTGTGATCTAATATTATATGGGACATATACAACATTCATGTATAATCATTACATAAGTTGATTTAGGTACTGTGATTTATGTTAAAATTTTATAAGTAGAAATCTTTCATGCTATGTGAATTTAAGGTGTATGATAAATGAGTAAATAAAGTGGCATTTGAAACTCTTTATGGCATTTTAAAATGTTACTTTATAGATTGAAATGTTGACATTTCCAGATTTATATATCCTTCTGATTTTCTTCAGGGATTAGAATTTATAGCTGCTCATTATTCTTTGTTTCACTACTCAGCCCCCTTTCTGCCTTATCAGTTATTTATTCAGCCTACCTTCAGAGCCTGTTCCATCGCTTATAAGCCTCCCACCTCCACAGCCTCACATCATTATAGACTCTGTGGGCCTTCTGATGGGCATGTCAGCCATCTTGGATCACATTCTTACATGCAAATACATTTGTATAATACAAGTTTTCCTTGTTTTTTTTTTTTTTTCAAAATAAATTGAAAAATCCTGTATGTTTTTAACTCTACTATACTTGAGTTATACCCTTAAAGTTATTGCATGGTTAAAAGATGTTTGTAGATCAAAATGTTATTCCATTCATTCATTTATTGACTTACTTAAAATATATTGAGCACTTGCATGCTGTCCTTTATTTAAGGTTGTTAATATAAAGTTATTAAACTTAAGTAACCTATATGTGGTCTATTAGTATGTTTTTAAAACTCACAGTGTTATCCAGAACATCTAGTACATGTAAATATTGAAAAATACAATATTGGATTGTTAATTTTAGGATTGGTTTATAGGTAGTATGTTAGAAACCTTTATATTTCTCCTTCCCATTTTGATGGGAATGAAATCTATCCCTTTTAGCTTGTCTAAAATAAGTACCAGCTTAGACTACCAGAGAAAGCAAACTTTAAATTAAAAACAACAACAACAAAATACTCACTCTGTATAGGCTGTGAATAATAACAACTATTTTGTTGATTATTGAGAAATTTGTAAACTGATAGTTTTCCCTCATCAAATACTCTTTTGTTTCTGGAACACTGAAGCTTTTATTTTGGCTTTTAAAGCTTTATTAAGGACATGATATTTGGGAGTACTGATGCCAGCTTCATTGAAAACAACTGTTTTATTTTACTAACTTGACTAAGATGCAGTATTACAGTAACCTGGTTGATTCTGGTACACCTCTCCTTCCAAAGGAGAAAGAGAAATGGAAATTTTGAAGGAGGTAGAATGAGGTTTGTATTTCAGAGTCTACTTTAAAAGGATACACTGCCTTCATTTTCATTTTCCCTTCAGTACAGTTGACTTCAGAAATGCAAGTGTTCAACTAGTTTGAGGATTCAGAATTTGAAATGAGTATAGATGATTGGAAAACCTAGGAGCTATTTATTTTTTCTTCATCTAACAATGACCAGTGTTTTTGTACCTTAAAGGTACACTCAATTGACTAACTTATTTTACCATTTAACTTCTTTCCCTTTCATCCTGGCCTCTACTTCTTCACCATGTGGTACATCCATTTGCCTCTTGTTCCAAAAATAAAAAAGAGTATTAGACAGATTTTTTCCAGCTCCTTTTCCTCAGTAGACTCATCTAATGTGATGAATAACATGTCATTGATGAGTGAATGAAGGGCCTTGCTTTTCTCCAAGGCAATCTGACTCCTGTGTACTAGATTCATCCTCCTGAGTCTCAAATGGGACCTTTATTCCTGGTTCTTTCTTCACCAGATCTTTATTTGAGCTCCTTAACATATTTAAGACCTTAAATGCTGTCAAGTAAAAATAACCCTTCCTACAGCCCTCCAGCTCCTCTTTCTCTCCCTCTATTCACAGCTGTGCTTCTTGGTTAGATTTCCCCATACTTTCCTATTTCCTTTAAAAACTCTAATATAGTTCTTTGTACCATTTGATTATTCTTGATAAGATCAAGCAGAAAATCCAAACTGCTATGTCCAGTTCTATTTTTATTACTCACATTGCCATTCTTATAAACATTTAACCTGATAGATCACCCTTTCTCAAAACCCTTTCTTCCATTGACTTTCATACTACCTCTCTTCCCTGGTTTCCCTATCAACTGTGACCTTCTTCTTTGTCTTTTTTCCTGATTTCTTTCTTCTAATTTTCTATCTCATGAATATTGGGATTCCTAAAGGTCCTGTATTTGGTCTACTTTTTTCTACTGTAGGGGCTACTTAGATGCTCATACTTACTGTCATAACTTCATCTACATTACATGCTGCTTTTCCCCTTTTGTGGTCTCTACCTAAGATTGCTTGCCTCTATTTCAAACCTTTATTTCCACATCTTGTTGAAAACTCAAGAGACACAGAGAGTTAGTAGTCACTTACTACAGTCACCCTGATAAAAAATGATATGAAACTAAATTCAGGAGTCCTGGGGAGGATAGATAAGGTAGGAATTTACAAAATAGAGTAAGGAGTTAGACCATACAGGGTCTTAACATTCTGCTTGGGGGAATGAGGGTTAAGGGAATGACTTTGAGAGCTTGGAATGGCTCAAGTAGTTTAGCACTTGCAAGTGTGAAGCCCTGAGTTCAAATCCCAGCACTACCCTCTACCCCCAAAATAGAGATTGAGTATGAAAAAATGAGTACAACTTTTAAAAACAATCATGTTTCTTTGAATATACAGATTTAGAAGTATCTGTTAGACTTCAGTTATTTCTTTGACTTATGGATATGGAAGTTCATAGAGAGGTATCTAGCTTGAAAATAATGGACTTGAAAGAACTCATATACAGATGTACAAATAGGCACAAAGACACAGACATAGAAGGTGAGAAGTGCTAACATGACTCTTTGCATTAATGGCTTATATTTCTTACTTCTTTTTTGGCTGTTTCTCCACATTTCCACATGTAAACTTTGTTATAATCATGACACATTGCTTGAAAGTCTCTTAATGTGCTCTATTCTTTTTCCTTTGTCTTTGTACTTGTAGGTCATAATTTCTGAGTACCCACCCCACCCTTGCCTTATGGTGAATACCTTTTTTATCCTCCACAATTTAACCCCAAAAACATCTCATCCAAGAATCTGTAGTCAGGTTTAAGCATTCTTCTGCTTCTACTCCCATATCAACTTAGGATAGCACTTTCTGCCTTGTCTTGTGACTTTACCTGTCTACTCCTGTTCCCACTAGATGAAATCCCCTACAAGCATACAACTTTTGGTGGCAAGTTTAGGATAAAATCTACTTATTTGTCAGGGTAACTAGATTTTTGGTAAGATGCTTTATGATTATATGGGTCAGTAAAGTCCAATTAAAAATAATTTTAATTTAATAATTGGGCATGCTAATGTTAAAGCATGCTTTTATAATAGTCCAGTAAAAAATGCTTTAAGTTCCTGAGTATATTCTGTGAGCTCACTGAAGGAAAACAGTAAATTTAAACAACCAGTAATTCTCCCTATTGCAAGTCTTATTTTGTACCATTATAAAATACAAAGTATTGCTTTATTCTTTACCACTACATGGCTGAACTACTTTTCTTTTAGAAAAGAAGTAAAATCTTAATCACTTCAAGTAGCCTAGTGTGTAACATTTAACCAAATATATTTTACATGTAAAAGATACATTTATGTCTATGTACACACAAACATATGTACTTATATGTACATACAGACATACACATACAGAAATAATTTAAATTTTAATTACTAGAGTTTAACTACAGTTAAGAATTATTTCTGGCAGAGTGGCTCAAGTAGTAAGTGCCTGCCTAAAGACTGTGAGGTCTTAAGTTCCAAACCCAGAACCACCAAAAGAAAATTGTTTCTTGAAAATTCATAAAAAATATATTGCATGCTTTTAGCTCTGCTTCTAAGATATATAAGATAAATAAAAGATTAGCATGTTTTACAATCATGTTCTTAAACAGACTATCTATAACAATCCAGTTCAAAAAGTTTCACAAACACTTTGAAGTGATCTTAGCTTATCAGTGACCCAGTATCAAAGGTCAGATGAGCACATTCACTTCATCTTCAAATATGTAGAGTCTCTATTCAACCCAATTTCAAAATGATAGAAAAAGGTGATATGCTGTTTATTAAAGATTACATTGGAAACATTGGGTTCCAATTTTTAAGTTGCCTCAACTCAAGTCTTTTTCAGTTTTCTGTTAGTTTATTTATTTAGCACTGGGGATGGAACCCAGGACCTGTGCGTGCTAGGCAAGCACCCTACCACTTAAGCTATGCCCCCAGCCCTCATTGAGTCAAGACTTGTTCATATATAATTGTCTCTATTTTTGTTAGGCTTTGAGAATATATTAGGTTACTCTATATAACTGTCAGTTTTTTATGTCAAAAACAGTCAAATATTGACAGTTTCATGTGGTTCAACATAATGACTTTCTTATTGTTTCTCAGTAGTTTCTACTTTCATGTTTTTTACAATGACCCTATTGGTCATTATGGGTCCCTGTTAATCCCTATGAGTTTGTCTTAATAAGCTAAGGAGTTAATCCATAGAGAATTGTTTCCTTACCTTCTCTGTGAGATTTTAGGGGAGACACATGTGCAGAAAAGTGATTTGATAAAGTAATCTTCAAAGGGAAAAGTAGGTGTTACTACAGACCAAAAGATCTTCCAAGTGATGTTTTAGTATAAAATTATATGTATTGTACTTGGAAAATGCAGGGTACATCTTCAAAAATAGAATGGGCATATCTAAAGAGAGTGTTTCTAAACTACTTTGATGGATGTTCTAATTGAAATGATTGACCAAGAAGATTTTTGAACATGGCTCTCGAATCAGAATAGACTTGTAATATATCTTTTTTTTTTTCAGAACGAAGTAATATAGTCTGCTGATTTTGTTTTTGGTTACTTAGTCATAGTGTTAACTTTTAATTTAAATGTGTGAGATTTTAAAATAGTAAATATGTTTATTATTATAACACAACAGCAAAGTATCTGAAGTGATGTATTTGGCTAAACTAAAAGATGCTGTCACTGTCACTGAAGGGATCTCTTTCCATTCCTGTATCCTAACACTGCCATTGTAATCCAGTTTCGTCTCAGGAGGAGACATGATCACAAATTGTTTTCTTTCCTGAATTCTGACAGCAGATGTACCCAAACACATGATAGTCCATGCTACAGGTGATTGTGTTTTGGAATTTTATGTTAATCTTATTTTAAGTCTTCCAGCAAAATATTGCTTAAAGAGTAAATAAAACTTTGTATTTGCTTTTTTAAAAAGATGCTAGAACAGTGAGGTAGTGTTGAAGCAGTTTGAAACACTGTCCATGGTGTTTATTTGGTAAATTTACAGGTTAATTTAATTATGGAAGGGAGAGGTTCTCCCTAAGAAATATGTGGGTGTTTTTGATGATGAGTTAAATAATTCCTTATTTGCCCTGTCTCATTTTGCCCATCAAGCTAAAAATAAAGCAACATCTGGCTTGTTTATGCTTCAGCATTAATGTTTAGGAGATAGTCTTCTCAGCAGAAAGAATCATATTACATTCTTTACCTTGGCTCCAACATGTTGTAGATGAGACAAAAACAATGACTTTGAGAATAAAATACCATTTTTCTTGAATAAGATAAAAACAAAAAGCAACATTCAGAATTTTAAAAACTCAAATACAAAAATAAACCTTAGGAGCCACATTGTTCTTTGTGTTTTGTTTTTACTCCCTGTGCTGATTTGAAATGGAGCTGGTATAGTAGGATAGAACTTTGTTTGTTTTGATGGGGAGTATACAAATTTTATATGTGACCAACTGACTATGATGTATCATTGTAATATTTCTCCATCTTGATTGGTTAAGAGTGCAAATAGGTTTTTATGGCTTTGTAGGCATTGATTGAAAACATATAATCATTATGGTTAGCTGTTGTATAGTTTCCCAACTTCACCAGACTGCTCCAAACATCTGAGATAATCTGAGGATAGTCTTTCTTATTATGCATTTAGCACTTTACACTAGTGGTTTTTATTTTTTATTTCTTGTCATTCATCAATACAAATGCCTCTTCTGAGATAGCCCTGAAGGACTATTGTGAATCATCATCTGTCTGAAACCATATTTTAAGAGTAAGTAATATAACACATACTTGTGCCAGTTTAAGACCTTCAAATATCCTTCAAAAGACTAATGCAAGCAATGTAAACAAATGTAAAAAACAAGTGTAAAAAATCTAAATGATTTTTGAATTAAGCAATAATCATCAATGTACTTACCTGTCAACATTCTACGTGTCAGTGTGATAATGTACGAATGAAGTTATCCATTACAGCCTGAGTCCTAAAAAGCAAATATCAGAAGCAAGACAAATATGCATCTAAAAGCTAGTAGGTGAATAAGCTACTGTCTCTGTGTGCATAAAGAAATAATATGGTTCTCCTTGAGAAAAAAAAAGCAAGTTGTTCTGCACATACTGAAATAGAAAGATTCCCAGGATATGTAACTATAAGAAAAAAAAAAGAGGCTACACAGTTGTATGCATTTTATGCTGTCTTTTATAAGAAATAAGGTAGAGTAGATAAGTATTTATACAAAGAAATATTGAAAGAATATATAAGAAACTAACACAGCAGTTTCTAAAGGCATTTGGGGTTGGAAGTAGACTTAAAAAAAAAATTACATTGACTCGAACCAATTTCAAGAGTAGCGTTTATCTCCTGTAATGAAATATCATGACAGTGACAAATCTACATTCCTGATTATGCTGTTGCTTAAAAATCTTGAAGTTATTGTATACTGAATAATATTTCTTTACTTTGAAAGGAGAATGTCACTGGTGTCTTGCCTCCCACTCCCCAGCCAACATTCTTACTTTGGAGAGGAATAAGTAAAAGAATTTTTGTTTTAACTTCTGTTTTTTTTTTTTTATTCATATTTGCATACAATGTTTGGGTCATTTCTCCCCCCTTCCCCCAGCCCCTCCCTTCCCCCCCCATCCCCTCCCTCTCCCCTCCACCCCCTCGCTACCCGGCAGAAACTATTTTGCCCTTATCTCTAATTTTGTTGAAGAGAGAGTATAAGCAATAATAGGAAGGAACAAGGGTTTTTGCTAGTTGAGATAAGGATAGCTATACAGGGAGTTGACTCACATTGATTTCCTGTGCATCTGTGTTACCTTCTAGGTTAATTCTTCTTGATCTAACCTTTTTTCGAGTTCCTGGTCCCCTTCTCCTATTGGCCTCAGTTGCTTTAAAGTATCTGCTTTAGTTTCTCTGTGTTGAAGGCAACAAATGCTAACTAGTTCTATAGGTGTCTTACCTATCCTCACCCCTCCCTTGTGTGCTATTGCTTTATCATGTGATCAAAGTCCAGTCCCCTTGTTGTGTTTGCCCTTGATCTAATGTCCGCATATGAGGGAGAACATACGATTTTTGGTCTTTTGGGCCAGGCTAACCTCACTCAGAATGATGTTCTCCAATTCCATCTGTTGACCAGCGAATGATAACATTTCGTTCTTCTTCATGGCTGCCTAAAATTCCATTGGGTATAAATACCACATTTTCTTAATCCATTCGGCAGTAGTGGGGCATCTTGGCTGTTTCCATAACTTGGCTATTGTGAATAGTGCTACAATAAACATGGGTGTGCAGGTGCCTCTGGAGTAACCTCTGTCACAGTCTTTGGGTATATCCCCAAGAGTGGTATTGCTGGATCAAATGGTAGATCAATGTCTAGCTTTTTAAGTAGCCTCCACAATTTTTTCCAGAGTGGTTGTACTAGTTTACATTCCCACTAGCAGTGTAAGAGGTTTCCTTTTTCCCCGAATCCTCTCCAACACCTGTTGTTAGTGGTGTTGCTAATGATGGCTATTCTAACAGAGGTGAGGTGGAATCTTAGTGTGGTTTTAATTTGCATTTCCTTTATTGCTAGGCATGGTGAGCATTTTTTCATGTTGTTTTTGGCCATTTGAATTTCTTCTTTTGAGAAAGTTCTGTTTAGTTCACTTGCCTATTTATTTATTGGTTCATTAATTTTGGGAGAATTTAGTTTTTTAAGTTCCCTGTATATTCTGGTTATCAGTCCTTTGTCTGATGTGTAGCTGGCAAATATTTTCTCCCACTCTGTGGGTGTTCTCTTCAGTTTAGAGACCATTTCTTTTGTGGAGCAGAAGCTTTTTAGTTTTATGAAGTTCCATTTATCTATGCTATCTCTTAGTTGCTGTGCTGCTGGGGTTCCACTGAGAAAGTTCTTACCTATACCTATTAATTCTAGAGTATTTCCTACTCTTTCCTGTATCAACTTTAGAATTTGGGGTCTGATATTAAGATCCTTGATCCATTTTGAGTTAATATTGGTATAGGGTGATATACATGCGTCTAGTTTCAGTTTTTTGCAGACGGCTAACCAGTTTTCCCAGCAGTTTTTGTTGAAGAGGCTGCTATTTCTCCATCGTATATTTTTACCTCCTTTGTCAAAGACAAGTTGGTTATAGTTGTGTGGCTTCATATCTGGGTCCTCTATTCTGTTCCACTGGTATTCATGTCTGTTTTTGTGCCAGTACCATGCTGTTTTTATTGTTATTGCTTTGTAATATAGTTTGAAGTCGAGTATCATGAACCTCCAGCATTGTTCTTTTGACTGAGTATTGCCCTGGCTATTCTTGGCCTCTTGTGTTTCCATGTAAATGTAACAGTAGATTTTTCAATCTCTTTAATGAATGTCATAGGGATTTTGATGGGAATTGCATTAAACATGTAGATTACTTTTGGGAGTATAGACATGTTTACTATGTTGATTCTACCAATCCGTGAGCATGAGAGATCTCTCCACTTTCTATAGTCTTCCTCAATCTCTTTCTTCAGAAGTTTATGATTTTCCTTGTAGAGGTCGTTCACATCCTTTGTTAGGTTTACACCTAGGTATTTGATTTTTTTTGAGGCTGTTGTAAATGGAATTGTTTTCATATATTCTTTCTCAGTTTGTTCATTATTAGTGTATAGAAATGCTAATGATTTTTCTATGTTGATTTTCTATCCTGCTACCTTGCTATAGCTATTGATGGTGTCTAGGAGCTTTTGAGTAGAGTTTTTTGGGTCTTTAAAGTATAGAATCATGTCATCTGCAAATAGGGATATTTTGACAGTTTCTTTACCTATTTGTATTCCTTTTATTCCTTCTTCTTGCCTAAATGCTCTGGCTAGGAATTCCAGTACTATGTTGAATAGGAGTGGAGATAGTGAGCATCCTTGTCTAGTTCCTGATTTTAGAGGGAATGGTTTCAGTTTTTCTCCATTAAATATAATGCTGTCTGTAGGTTTGTCATATATAGCTTTTATAATGTTGAGGAACTTTCCTTCTATTCCTAGTTTTCTTAGAGCTTTTATCATGAAATGGTGTTGGATCTTATCAAAGGCTTTTTCTGCATCTATTGAGATGATCACGTGGTTTTTCTCTTCTTCTGTTAATGTGGTTTATTACATTTATTGATTTTCATATGTTGAACCACTTCTGCATTCCTGGGATGAAGCCTACTTGGTCGTGGTGAATGATCTTTTTGATGTGTTGTTGAATTTGGTTTGCCACTATTTTATTGAGGATTTTTGCATCAATGTTCATTAAGGAGATTGGCTATAGTTATCCTTTTTGGAGGTGTCTTTGCCTGGTTTTCGGATTAGTGTAATACTGGCTTCATAAAATGTGTTAGGCAGTTTTCCTTCCTTTTCTATTTCGTGGAACAGTTTAAAGAGGGTTGGTGTCAGTTCATCTTTAAAGGACTGATAGAATCCATCAAGTCCTGGAATTTTCTTTTTCGGGAGACTCTCGATGGCTGCTTCAATATCATTTTGTGTTATAGATCTATTCAGTTTATTAATATCCTCTTGGTTCAGTTTTGGATAATCATATGTATCTAGAAATCTGTCCATTTCTTTAAGATTTTCATATTTATTTGAATATAGGTTCTCGAAGTAGTCTCTAATGATTTCCTGGACTTCCATGGTGTTTTTTGTTATCTCCCCTTTTGCATTCCTGATTCTACTAATTTGGGTTTTTTTCTCTCCTCATTTTAGTCAGGTTTGCCAGGGGTCTGTTGATCTTGTTTATTTTTTCAAAGAACCAACTTCTTGTTTCATTAATTCTTTGTATGGTTTTTTTGGTTTCTATTTCATTGATTTCAGCTCTCATTTTTATTATTTCTCTCCTCATTGTTTTGGGATTTGCTTGTTCTTGTTTTTCTAGAGTTTGAGATGTATCATTAGGTCATTGTTTGGAATCTTTCAGTCTTTTTAATATATGCATTCATGGCTATAAACTTTCCTCTCAGGACTGCCTTTGCTGTGTCCCATAGGTTCCGGTAGGTTGTGTTTTCATTTTCATTGACTTCCAGCAACTTTTTAATTTCTTTTTTTATTTCATCAATGACCCATTGTTCATTAAGCAATGAGTTATTCAGTTTCCAGCTGTTTGATTGTTTTTTGTCTTTACTTTTGTTGTTGAGTTCTAGTTTTATTGCATTGTGATCAGATAGTATGCACGGTATAATTTCTATTTTCTTATATTTGCTGAGGCTTGCTTTGTGCCCTAGGATATGATCTATTTTGGACAAGGTTCCATGGGCTGCTGAGAACATATATTATGTAGAAGTTGGATGAAATGTTCTGTAGACATCAAGTAGGTCCATTTGACCCATTGTATATTTTAGATCTAGGATTTCTTTATTGATTTTTTGTTTGGATGAGCTATCTATTGATGATAATGAGTTGTTAAAGTCTCCCACAACCACTGTGTTGGAGTTGATATATTCTCTTAGGTCTTTCAGGGTATGTTTGATGAAATTGGATGCATTGACCTTGGGTGCATATAGGTTGATAATTATTATTTCCTTTTTGTCTATTTCCCCTTTTATTAGTATGGAATGTCCTTCTTTATCTCATTTGATCAATGTAGGTTTGAAGTCTACTTTGTCAGAGATAAGTATTGCTACTTCTGCCTGTTTTCGGGGGCCATTGGCTTGGTAAATCTTCTTCCAGCCTTTCATTAAGCCTATGCTTATTTCTGTTGGTGATATCGGTCTCCTGTAAGCAACAAATTGTTGGATCTTCCTTTTTAATCCATTTCCAAATGGTGCCTTTTGATGGGGGAATTAAGTCCATTAACATTAAGTGTTAGTACTGATAGGTATGTGGTGATTCCTGTCATTTAGTTGTCTTAGTTGTTTGAAGGTTTGATTGTGTGTACCTAAATCGAGGTTACTCTCTACTTTCTTGCTTTTTCTTTTCCTGTAGTTTGGTGCTGCCTGCCCTTTCATGGTTATGTTGGGTTTCACTTTCTATGTGCACAATCTCTTGAAGAATCTTTGTGGTCACATATGGTTTTAGTTTCTGCTTATGGAAGACTTTTATTGCTCCATCTGTTTTGAATGATAGTTTTGCTGGGTAGAGTATCCTGGGATTGAAGTTATTTTCATTCAGTGCTGGAAGGTCTCACCCCACGCTCTTCTTGCTTTTAATGTTTCTGTTGAGAAGTCTGCTGTGATTTTATGGGTTTACTTTTGTATGTTATTTGTTTTTTCTCTCTTACAGCTTCAGTATTCTTCCTTGGGTCTCTGTACTTGTTGTTTTAATGATAGCATGCTCTGGGGTAGATCTATTTTGTTGTGGTCTGTTTAGTGCTCTGGAGGCCTCTTGCATCTGTATGGGAATAGATTTCTCTAGATTTGGGAAATTTTCTGTTATTATTTTGTTGAATATATTACGCATTCCCTTTGCTTGCACCTCTTCTCCTTCTTCAATGCCCATGATTCTCAGGTTTGGTCTTTTGATGGAGTCAGTGAGTCTTGCATTATCTTTTCACAGGTCTTGAGTTGTTTAACTAATAGTTCTTTGGTTATTCCTTTAATTATCATTTCATCTTTGAGTTCTGAGATTCTGTCTTCTGTTTGTTCTATTCTGCTCGATTGGCCTTCCATTTTGTTTTGCAGTTCTGTTTCATTCTTTTTTCTGAGGTTTTCCATTTCCTGAGCCCCTTCCTCTTTAATGTTGTCTATTTTTGTCCTGAGTTCATTTATCTATTTATTAATTGTGTTCTTTGTTTCTCTTTGGTGTTTTATACCGTGCTTCTATGTTTTCCTTTATTTCTTCTTGTGCTTTTTCAAATTCTCTATTTTTGTTGTCTTGGAATTTCTTGAGTGTCTCCTGTACATTTTGGTTGACCCTATCCAGTATCATCTCTATAAAATTCTCATTGAGTACCTGTAGTATTTCTTCTTTTGGATTATTCTTGTGGGCTTCTTTGGGTTCTTTGGCATAGTTTATCTTCATTTTGTTGGAGTATGGATCTGAGTATCTGTTTTCTTAATTTCCCTCTGATTCCTGTACTGATTTTTTGCTGTGGGGAAACTGGTTTCCCTGTTTTTTCTGTTTTCCCATCATTTGCCTTGGTGTTTTTATTGTACCCATACTTTGTGCAATTAAGTATTTTCTAGCTTGTAATAATAAACATGGTGATATTTAGAATAGAAGGGTGAGAGGAGATGGAAAGCAAAGAAGTTAAAGAAAAAGGGAAAAACAAACAAACAAGTAGAAAAAAACAATACTAAGAAACAAACAAAAAAAAGTTTCAAAGATATAAACGGAGAGATAGTGTACTAATCAACAGTAAGCTGAACAGGCATTAGAGAGACAGAGAGAGGATTGAAAAACTAAATAAATGAAAAAAAAATAAAATGAAGTAATTTAAAAAAAAAATCTGTAAGTTCAAATGCAATAAAGTTTCAGTCTTAATAATTTTGGTTTTAGCCCCTCAGCCTCCAATCCTGGACATGGTATCTCAGAAGTAGTCCTGTCATTGTCTCTTCAAAGGGGAACAAAAACAAAACAACACAAAACAAAAAAACCCACAAAGTGTCCCAAGTTCAAATGCAATACAGTTTCAGTAAGTTTTTCAGCATGCAGGTGTAAAGTCTGGCGACAGTTCTGTGAATGGCTATCTGAGGCTGTGGCTCACCTGCCCACTGCTGTCAGCCTGCTGTTGCTGAAGGCTTTATTTATGCAGATCTCAGCAGTGAGCTTAGCACTCACCTAGCACCTCAGGCTTTGTTTACTCAGAGTTCTCCTGGGCGAGACCTCTGCTGCTACAAGCTTTCCCCTTTCCGAGCACACTGGGGGAGGCTTTCTCTGGCCTGCATGTTTGTTTACAGCTCCTGTGGAGTTTTCCTCCTGCTGCCACTGTTACAAGCTTTCCAACTCCTTGTTGCTGGGCATGTGTCGCAGCTTCTGCCTTCTCTAGCCAGCTTGTTGTGAGGGCTTTCCCCTTTCCCCCTCTTTGGCACGCAGGGCACCCCGCCCTCTTTGCTACATGTCTTTTTTGTTGTTATTTTTTATTATTCATTTTTTTTTCTTTTTTCCCTGGGTGGGAGTCGGTCTGTCCAGGGGGCTATGCTGATCTGTTCCAGGGGTGTCTCTGGGAGTACCACATGCCGCTTAGCTCACCTTGTGGTGTGTGTCTTCCCAAGCCATCTGGGAGCTGCTGTCTGGCAGCGGCACGGGAGCCCTCCTGGTTTCTCCATTTAACATGAAGTGGAGATGCTGTGCGCAGTCTAGAGGTGTGGAGGAGTCACAGTTTTGCCTTTTCTTGGTGGTTTTTCCTGTAAGGTGTATCTCCAGCGTCTCTCCAAGATTTTGCTTTAGGAGGCACACTTTCTGCTTCCTCCCTCTAGCCGCCATCTTGGAATCTTCTTGACTTCTGTTTTTGCTCTACATTTTCTATAATGTTGTTCTCTCTGTTTCTCTAAATTTCTGCCAAAACTACAGTTTTGATTTTAAGAGTTTTTGTAGACTATTGTTGGCATTCAACCAGTTGTGCTTTGTTTGCTTTTTTTGTTTTTTAATATTACATAGGTATTTGGGGATTAAATAGATAGTGATTTCTGCTTCCAATTAGCTTATGATGGTCTGTCAGTGAAGGAATTATCATGGTGTATGTAGTACGAGTTAAGAACACATCATAAAGTAGACATGGACTTTTGGGAGGGGAGGGTTGTACATGCTAACAGGACATGCATGAAGGAAGATGTAAGGAAGCCTTTTTGGAGGCAGTAGGAATTTAGAGTTGCTCTGAAAGATGAATTTGGTCATGAAGAGATAGGGGAGACACCTCAGTGAAATGACACTAAAGATATTCATGTCATACTTTCATAATATCTGCTTTTATGTTTCAGTATATCTAAAATAAGAATTATACTTGAGTAGTATCAAAAATATCTATGGATCTAAAAAGGATAAAGATCAGTCACTTTGTGCTTCAAGTCCTCTCTCCACTCTACCCCACCCCACAGCCCATCACGATACAGCTCTTGCCACAATCCCATTTGTACTCCTCTCTTTGGGGTTCCAGTTTGTGTGAGTAGCCTGTGGTAGGAAGGACTGCTGTCTCTGTCCTCTTCACAGACTGTTAATTCTGTTTTTGCTTTGTTTTGTTTTTGCCTAAATACTCTCACCACACAACACTGCCTTCCTCTACCAAATTGCAGGGGGGTGGGGGGTCATGAGGTCTTAGGCTCCAATTTCCTGAATTATCTGTGGGTAAGAAAGTAGAAGACAAAACAAAACTAGCCTTTATTTAAATATGTCTCCCTAACATTTGCCCCTTTTCCCTCCACCTCATGTTTTCTTCATTAATTTGGTCTAAGAACAACAGTATCCCACCATGTCTCTTGAATTGATTTTAGTGCCACACATTTCTTTAAAGATGTCACATTGCATGGGACCAGTCAGTGGTCAGTGTAATTTGTTTAGTGGAACCCTAGACAAATAGCTTTTTATGGGCCTCCACACTCATTCTGATCCTTTGGCTCCTGCTGTCTTGGAAGCTTAGGCATTGAGGACAGGGTCAAAGAGTTGAAACTATGTTGAAAAAATTGTCTGCCAAAAGTCAGTGTTGAAGTTTAAAACTAAATCATTTCTTAAGTTCAAAAAATATTAACATGCATTGTTGAAGACATTTGAGTCCAGTGGGGGATCAAGTATATGGGAAATTGCATTTATTAAAGTTACTTGTTTTTGGTAGACCATAATAAAAAGTATATGAAACCAGAAAGAAAAGTATCTTGGTTCCCTCCCAGAATTTGGACCTACGTTGTAACAAAACAAAATAAAAAGAGTTGAACTAAATTATAATGTTGACGTGATGAAAATGGGTGGAAAGAAAAAAGATGCATCAGTTACTAGAAACTTTAAGAGGGAAATCATAAATTAATATAAGACTGGTGGCGGTCCTGACTGACCTATTGAGGTCCCTTCAAAAAGACTTTGATCCTTCAGTTAGACACCTTTAAGACCTACTAATAGTATTATTAAGACGCAAAGCCTAAATACCTCATATGGGTTACAAAAACATTCAGAAAAATGGGAAGTATATTTTTAATTAAATATTTTTGTACTTATATTTACAGACTTTTCTTCACATCTTTCTGATTTCTTTAAGAAAAAAAAAAATCTCATGTTGGCAACTTGAGCTCTTAAAAGAAGGCAATTCCTCTAAACTTGGAGGAACTTTCTAGTTTGAATAGCTACAATGAGTTTAAGTTACCCTACTGCAGTTTTTAAACAGAATAACTTTGTAATTAATGAGACTGACTATATCTCATTTTTGAAAGATGGTTATATCAAAAGTGAGTTAAGATATGGTAATACTTTACAGCAGTAAGTAGTATCTCTTGAAGACACATGACATTTCAGACAACAGCTTTATTGTTAGTTCCACACACCTGCCTGGATCCTATTTGCTTCCTTCAACATCTCTTCAAATTTAGAAAAAAAAAGTACTGTATGTAAATAAATATGCTTTTATTTAACCATTGCTTAGTGAAAACAAGAAGATGCAAGCATAGCCATCTTATAGATACAGACAAAAAGGATTCTATTTTCTTTAAATTCTTTAGTCATAGCCAGTGTTCATGCCCTGTTTTCCATCCATTCACATTATTGGTCAGATAAACTTACTGTTATGCATTTGAATTTCTCCTACCTGTATTTCCTGAGAGTCCCTAAGAATTGGCTGCTCTTTAAAAGTCACAACTTGGTCATGCTGGTGTGCTCTTCTGTTACACACAGTCAGAAGTTCATAGACGTCATCAGTAATGATTCCAGGAGGGGCAAAAACCATCTACTACTTCCAGAGCTGTTTTTGAGTTGCTTTTGAACTTTATACTTTTTATGCAAAGCTCTGCTGACTCATATGCTGGCTACAAATAATGGTCTGCCTTCTGAGTCATTTCCAGGAGAGAGTACATTTCTGTTGTTTTCCAGCAGCCAGTGCCTTTTTGAGATGTAGATGGGGATTGGGGAATTTCATTTATTTGATCACCTGTGTTAATGCGAGAAGGGAACACCACTTTGGCACAAGCATTTACATTGGGATGGTTCAAAAACAAATTCTTCAGTAACTTTAATTACTAGTTAATGTGCATTTTAGAAAGAAAAGTTACTTCATACTTACCTACTTACCAGCAATATTAGGGAGTTATCAAAGACAGCCTTCTAATGCCATTGTCCTGGGATCAGCAATATTTTTTAAGATACAGAATGATAATGTGGTTTTCTGTACTTTTATTGATTTTTATTCTGTATTACTTCTTTAAAATTGAGTTACCTCTGTATTTATTCTTATCAAAAATCAGTAAAATTTTATTTTCTCTAAAGAGAAAATAACTATTTTATCAACTGTTTATCAGTCCTATTCCTTTTTTTGGTAATTCTTTGACAGTTGATGTATATATGATTATTCATTCTTCTGCCCATTCCTTTGTTCTTTATTGTCTTCAAGTCAAAATATTCCAGGTAGTATAGAACATCCTAAATATTGGAGGCTTTTTTCACCATTGTGACTATCTGCCAGATTTTCTAGATATCATATAAATAGTTAATTTACTGATTTACTGAATCTTTGTCCTGTAGCTCAATTCTGTTTTTTCTTTTTGTTCCCTGGAGTACACACACACTAGTTTCTTTACGTAAATAAATAGAAAACGCTAATGTGAAGAATAGTTCAGTTATAACCTAAATCTGTGGGGGATTTCTACTGAATTTTCAAAGAGACTGCTCAGCTTATATCTAATAATTTGTGTAAAAGTTAAAAAGTGATTCTCTGAAGTCAACTTAATTACAATAGTTTCTGTTTGAACATGAAAGGATCAAAATTCTTAAATATCTGGTTTTAACCTTAAAATGAGGTTTTTTTTTTTCCTTACTTGCATTGAGCTGAGAAGTTATCTTAGCTTTCTTGTCTATGTGAATTTTGTTTATTATGTTAAGTGTAGTTGAGAATCCACTATGTGCAAAGTTGTATGTTAGGCCTGCTGTACAACTTACAAAGATGATTGAGAAATTTCTGTCCTTTAAGAAGATCAAATCACACTCAGTGTTCAGAACATTTGATTGCCTTCAGTCACCTTTTGTCACCTTTTATCACCAATGACTTCGGTATTTGCAACAAAATGCATCAGATATAAATGACATATTTTGTATTTTAAAAGCACTTGTAAAAATTAATTAAAATGAATAAACCTAAGGCAATAAAATATTTTATATTTTTATGTTTAATTGATATCCAGATTTATACATACTTATAGGACACAATGTGTTATTTCAATACATATATACCATCTGTAATGATCAAATCAACAATTGGCTTATTTGCATCTCATACATTTATCATTTCTTTGTGTTGGGAAAATTCAAAATCCTCTCTATTAGCTATGTTGAAATATTCAATTAATTGTTGTCAAACATAGTTATCCTATTGTGCTATAGAACTATGCTATCGTGTAAAATGTTAGAAGTTACTTCTTCTAATTGCACCCTTATATCTTTGACCATCTTCTCTCCATCTCCACCCCTGGTCTCCTCAAGATCAGCTTTTAACTTCCACATATAAATGAGAACATGTGATCTGTGTCTTTCTGTGCCTGACTTGAAATATGTATAATTTTGACTTCAATTAATTGTACAAATTTCATTTGACGAAACTCAAATATTTTAGAAGTTGAGTATTCTTTCCTCCCTTTTTTTCTTAGCTCTCTACCTCCCATCAGTGTCTAAATTCATTTTAATTGTTTATAAGCAATATCTGTACTTAGCAGCTTGCAAAGTAGGCTTTCTTCGAAAATGCCATGCCTTTGGCTATTGTTGAGTAATTACCTTATGTAGCCCCCACGTTGTGATGAATAGATAATGATTATTTAGCTCAACTGAAATGTGTAGATACTTAAAATATGAATTTGGTGCTTATTTTTTCTAGGGATGGCAGTCTAGGTTAATTGATATTTTCTACATTGTCTTCTAGTTCTGCTGTGTATGTTGAAGAGTCTGTTGTCAGTCTAATTGTTCTTTAAAGGGTAATCTGTTTTGCTCAGACTACTGTTTGTCTTTATCTTTAGTTTTTAGCCGTTTATTATGATTTATGTTGGTGTCATTTTTCCCCCGTATCCTCCTTGGGATTTGCAGAGTTTCTCAAATGTGCACTTAACATCGTTGGTTAGTTTTGGAAATCTCTGAGCCATTATCTCTAAAGATACTGCATTTGTCTTCCTTGACTGGGCTGAAATACCCTTAGATGTAGGGAACACATATCTTTTTCTTCCACAATTTCAGACTGCAGGTGTAGATAACCAGTTAGGATAAACTCTTATCTTGAGATATTTTGTTTTTTTTAACACAGTAAATTTAATCAGATGAATTCAGCTCACAGATATAATTGTGTGAGGATAACTTGTAGAATTAGTCATTTTTATGTTCATCCATAATTTTTTAAAGTTCAAAATTTATGGTTCTTTTACTTATTACCTTTTATCAGTAATCCATTATGGGACTATATTAAACATGGTGTACTAAAAGTAATAGCTCAAAACACTACAAAAATATCTAAACCAAATTCCCTAGCAGTGTTCATCTGCTTGTTAACATAGTGTAACTGTGTTGGTGGCTGCTTTTTACCACTTGAAATACATATCTGGGTTCCCCAAATTTTGTCTTAAAGGCAAGAAAATTTGAAACTTAGGAAAATATTATTAAAAAATAAGAAGAAATTGGAGCATTTGCCTTTAATAGTCTGAAATTAAAATACCTTCACTCATCTGGGTTGGGAAAACACTGAAGGTTTCTTGCAGCTGTGTGATTTTTGGAATATGGAACAAAATATTCCAGTGATGTGAGGGTTAGACAGTCTGTCAGTTCTTTTCATTCACCCTAAGTGTTCCAGCTGGGCAATAGTAGCAGGAAAGCTTTGTGAGGGTGACTGTGCTTCTCAGGGTATGTGGAGAACTGAGAATACTTCCCTCCCCCTTGGTCTACTCTCTTCCCACACATTATTCTTGTTATTTTTTTCTTGTTGTTTTATAAGTCTTTTGTTTTGGAATAATTCCTGGATTTACAGAAAAGTAGTAAAAATAGTCTGGAAAGATCCTGTGTATCCTTCACCCATTTTCTTGTAATGTTAACATCTCTCAGTACATTTGTCAAAACTAAGACACGAACACTGAGTAAAACTATTAACTGATCTCCTCTAGGGTTCATGTAGAGTCTGCCAATTTTTCTACTAAAGTCTTTTTTTCTATTCCAGGATTCCATCCAGAATACCACATTACATTCAGTCATCATGTCTTATTAGTCTCTACTGGTCTATGACAGTTTCTCATTCTTTTTTTATTTCCCATGACCTTGACAGTCTTGGAGTACTGGCCAAGTATTTTATAAAATGTCCCTCTGTTTGGCTTTGTACATTGTTTTTCCCATGACTAGAGTTGGGAGAAAGGAGATCTTCCTTGCCTATAGTAGGGAAATCTGAACTCTTCTGTAAGAAACATTACGGACATACTGCTTTGACCCTACTTGGGTTGAACTAGAACTGTTCACTGAAGTTAATTCTTTCTTTCTCTTCTGTGGCAAAACATGGTGTGCATGTTCCATGAAATAACAAACTTTAAAGATGTCAGTGACTAGCTTGAATATATTTTTCCCCACTGGCTATAGAATTCAAATTGCAGATGTTAGATGAGTAAAATATTCCTTAATCTTTCATGATAAAAGTAATGAAAATGAACAACTTGTATAAAGATTAGACTAGAAATTCAGGAACATTTACTATCTTTAAGAAGATATTTTTAGGACACCTTGAATGTATCCAGATACTTGTTTTGATCTACTTCTAGCTCCATAACTTTTTTGCATTTGTCTTTTTTTGTTGTTGTTGTTTTACTCAGGTTTGAGGGATTTAGTATCTAACTCTACTACCTGCCTTGCAACCTGCTGGTAACGTAAGGCATGGCTAATTCAATCTGAGTAGATCTAACTGGGTTATTGAGAGTGTTCTTATATTGACTACATAGGGTATATCAGAATAGCAGAAATTTCTTAAAGCTACATTTAAACTGGATGTTGTGGAACAAACTGATAATCCCAGCACTCAGGAGGCTTGAGGCAAGAGGATCAAGAGTCCGAGGCCAGGCTAGGCTACTTAGTGAATTCCAGGCCAGCCTGACCTACACAGTGAGACACTGTCTCAAAGCAATGAGAAAGGTGTATCTAAGAAATTATGTTTTGTAATAAACTATTTTGATTTTCCATTTCTAATGGTAAGTTGTTGAAGGATGGTGATAATTATTTATATCCCTATAGAATATTTCCATGAGTGGGATTATCTATTTATTCTTTAAAAACTTAAAGAAATCAGTTCAGTTTGTAGTGCTATTAATTTAACTTCATTAAAGTATAATTTATATAGAATAAAATATGCGTGCATCATACACTTGTTGGGTTCTGATATGTGTAATCAGAACCCCCATAATTGCTACCCCAATCATGGTAGAGAGCATTTTCCGAGCATTTCCTCCTTTTCCTTAAAGTCACTCCTCCCTACCGCCACCTCCCATAATAATATGATTGCTGCAACTATTCTGACATTGTAGGTTAGTTTTAGAAAAAAGTATTTATTTTATGGTGGTCACATATTTTTTTCTCTATCTGCCTTCATGATTTTCTATTTGCTTCTCAACAGTTTGTCTATGATATGTAGACACTGAGATTGGGGAGTATTTACTCAGTTGGGGTTATCTGGATTCATAGACCTGTTTGATATCTTTCATTATTTTTGGAAAAATTTTAGTCAATTCCTCTTTAATTTTTTTCCCCATTATCTCTCTATTTCCAGACTTCAGTTATATGTATGTTAGACCATTTGTTAATGTCCTTCGACTTTTGGATGATCTCTTCCCTCTTCCCACACTTTACTCACTGTGTTTCGCTTAAGTAAATTTTATTGACTTTTCTTCAAGTTCATTCATATGTCCTTAGCTATACCAGGAACTAAAGAGCCCAGCAAAGGACCCTTCTTCACCTGTGATGTTGTCACAGTATTTTAATTTTAAATTTTAAAATTAAATTTTAAATTTTCAGTATTTTTGTAGTTCCTGTTTCTATGCTGAAATTTCCTGTTTTCTTATAATGTTTATCTTTTTTGCTAGATTCTTTAACACTTTAATCTTGGTTATATTCAAGTCCTTTTCTGATATTTCCAAAAATCATTCCTGAGTCTGCTTCTATTATTTCTTTGTCTCTTAACAGTGAGTGACTTGAGGCAGGGTCTTTTGTTTAGTGTATCAGCCTTATAATTTTTGATTGAATGTCAGAATTTGAGTAGGTAAGCAGTATTTATACCTCAAAAGGGACGTGCCTGTTTTCCCATTAGGCTGGAAATGTGAGTTAGTCTAGTCAGGAGCTGAGCTTGCATTTGAGTTTTTCTATCTTCAGCAGACTACAGGCTTCGCACTCCCCTAGTACTGGGCTGTCACTATCTAGTGTTTAGTGGGCTAAACACAGTGGGCTGCTGTGCTGAGTATTACTGCTTCACTATCAGCTTTCAGCTGCCTCAGAACACTGGTGTATGTCTCCACACTCTTGCTCTTCCCCTACAGAAGACTGATGTTGCTTAGCACTCTGGGCTATTCTTTTAGGATGGAGGCAGGGTGTGGTTCTGTTCTGACTCAGCCTGTTTTAGGAAAGATGTTCAGCTGGATTTGTGGGGGGTTTCAAGAATCAGGAGTTCCCTTCCCTGTAACAGCCAAATGCTGCTTCTCACCTACAACTGACGTTGGGCAGAGGTTTCCTTCCCCTCTCCCAGCAGCAGAATCCTACTTGGTATTGACATAGGAGCTTAGGTCCAAAACTGTTTTGTAAGTTTTTCTTTCATCATTCACCCTATTACATTTTGTTCTTTCTGGTAACTGTAGACACTTGCTTCCCTTCTTGCAACTGGTTAAGCCTCTTGCTTCATTAGCATGAATAGCAGGGGCAGGGGAAGTAGGTGGTACTCTGAACCTGTCTCCTGCAGATACTTTCTGCCCCTACCTTTCCTATGACTGCTGATCACTTCCTTGAAGCTTTGTGGACTAGAGAATTGTCCTTCCACTCCAGGGGAACAGATGCATGTAGTCTGCCTAGTTCCTCTTGCCTGCAGATCGTCCTATGATGATGATCCTTTTCCAGGCTCCACATATGCCTATACTTATACTAAAATACTTAATGTTTTAGGTTTTGCTTTTTGGACAAAAGTAACATGTAGGAGGTTTTGGTTTGGTTTGGGGTTTTTTTTTGGCAGTATTGAAGTTTTAACTCAGGGCTTTGCACATGCGAGGCAGGAGCTCTACCACTTGAACCACACCTCCAGCCCTATTTTTTTAAAACAAATCTTTTTCTTTTTTTAACCATCATTTTTATTCTTAAGCTTGGAAATTATCAGATTGATAGCCTTATTTTCATTCTTCCTTAGATGGTGTCTCAAGAACCACTTACCATAGGCAAATGATATATATTAGAATCTTTATGTATGTAATGATGCTATACTAAGCATTATTATAGTGCAGTCGTAAGATACGTGTGAATGAAAGCTCTCTCATCATGAAAAAAAGTTCATCTTTTTCTAACAGGTTGACTATAATGTTAATGAATTTTTCTAGCATTTAATATTTTTTATATTTCCTAGTATTCAGATTTCTTTTTTGAAAATATACATGTAATTGCAAGTATAGAAAAGTGGTGTCTCTTTTGGAAGAAGAATTTGCTATAACAAAAATCAAGGCTAACTTAACTCACATAACCAAGTAAAGACATGAACGGAACACATTCTAAATTAGATATTTTGACCCCAAATTTTATTTATTGAAATAAACCTGTATTTAAAACAGACATGGAATTGTTCAAGATTGAAAGTTGCTAGCAGTTAGGTAAAACATAATTTTACTTTTGGGGTTGTTTTGACTTTTTAAACAAGGACATTTATCAAAAAAAATGCCTTTATATCTCAGTAATGTATCCTCTGTATAGATATGAACTGAAAATCCTTTCAGGGTTTATGATTAACATTGCCACTGAGAAATCCTGTATCTGTTTAGTAACCGTGCTTTGGAGATGGCCACATTGGAAAGACATACAGTAGCAAATATGCACTGTCACATATAGTAAGCTTTTAGAAAGATTTTTGTTTTGTAGTGCTCAGAATCGAACCCAGAGCTTTGCACATTCTAGGCAAATCCACTGATCTACATCCCTAACCCTAGAAAGAGGAAATTTAAAGAAACTGAAGTGGAGAATGAAGATGAGACCATCTCTGTTAGAAGGAGGAAGTAATCAAGAACTTGACTTTTTTTTTTTATCACTTGGCTATTATATATTCCGTATGAAAATCGTATTATACGATCTTTGGAAATTCTAATATTACCTAATGTTATCATCACCATTGTGATACATGGAATATGTGCACAGACATCACCTACATGGCATCCTAGCCCACAAGATCTTAAGATATAACAAGACAACTTTGGCAGCCATCTGAGTACATGGCTTATAGCCAAAGAAAAAACATGCACGTGGTTTCTGGGAAAAGGGACAAATTGCATGGGTAGCAGACTATACTGAAAAGAGCTCTGTAGATTTTGGTAAAGTGAACATTTTTTCTTAGACTGGAAAGCCAAGAGTTGCAATACCAGATGATGCCCTTTACTGGTTCATCCTTAGAATTTATGTTTTCACAAGAATTGACTGAAACTATGCCCATCTTCTCTTGCATGCACATTTTATTCTCTCCATTTTAACTGAGAACGTCCCTACTCATCCCTGCCTTTCTTTATATAAACTTCTGTCTTTCACCTGTGATTTTTCCCTAGAATGGAAGCACCAAAATGTTTCTTCAAAAAAGGGAATTTACTACCTGAGGTATATGTGTAATTTGTATGATAAAGTTTTCTAAAGACATTGCATTTTAAAGATGTATAAAAGTATGGAACAGAGTGTTTAAGAAGAGATTATACATGTTCTACAGACTAAACTATCCCCTCCCAGCCAACTCTGAGGACCACAGCTGCTGGGACTGGTAGAAGCACTTGAGCCATTTACATTGTTTAAGAAAAGTAAGAAATATCAGCCTTCATTGGCTGCCTTTCTGGTTTGTTTTAATTATCCTATTAAACTTTTCTCACCGTGTCAGCTTATAAATGGTAGATTCTCTGAATTGTATAAAATTGTTCAATGTTTTTTTGGACTTTTCCCTCTAAGCAATACCAACAAACCAGAAGTGAAAAAATTTTATATACTATTCAGATTTCCTTTAACTGATACTTTCAGTTTAATTGAAAACTTTTTTTCTAGATGGGGTCTTGCTATGTAGCCTTGGCTGGCCTGAAATTTGCAGTCCTCCAGCTTCAACCTCTCGAGTGCTGGGATCATAGGGATGTGCCACTATGCCAAACTAATCCATAATTTTAACCAGCTTTTTCCAGCTTTGTTTTCAACTTTGTTTGAAAATATTGACATATTATAAAGAATGTTTTAACAGAAACTCTATTAAAGACCTAAGTACTAGCAAAGATCATTTACCTTTCTAAAGCAACTGAATAGTGAACTGACAGTAGTACAAGTTTTTATTCCGTTTTTCTTCATTTTTGATATTTTTTTGTTTAAAAACACCTTTTTCTTTTCCTATATAATTTTAGAAAACTTATAAGAACTTTAGTGGTAAGTTCAACACAGTTATTTATTTTAATGAATTGAGTACTAGGGTACATACATACTTAGAAAATGACCAGAGAACCATAACTAATATTTGAAGTTCCTATTTATAGTGCAGTTACTGTTATAATATGTGGACTAGTTTCGATGTAAATACTTAGTGGTATCTCATAGAATTGAATTCATGCACAAGACTATAAAAACTAACTTATTTATTGCATGAGTTCTCCATTTTCAACAAGTTTTCACTGCAGATAAGTTTAGTCACATAGATTATGTTCCTTTGCTCTTTATAGCACTCATGACATAGTTTTCAGTAACTTTGTTTAAAATTTTAATTTTAAAATTGTGTTTTAAAATTTAAAACACAATTCATGTGTTTTAAATTTTAAGGAAAATACTTAGAAGTATATATCCCAAGATAGGTACCACAGTAAGATACAGACTTTTATTATTTCTATTCTAAATATTATAAATGGCTTCCATCTATTTCATTGTGGGTTAAAATATATTCATGAGTGTTTTTCTTTGTCATGCTATGAATTTTCTGCTTAAAAATGAACTGCCACAGGATGAAGTAGTTCACACCTGTAATCCCAGAATTTAGGAGACTGAGGCAGGAGGTTTAGAAATTCGAGGCCAGCCTGCCCCTATCTCAAAAAAAAAGCAAGCTACACTAAATTTAAAATGCTATATAAGTAAACAGAAGTAGATGAGTGATAAAGTGTATTTAGAAATTAACAATTAGCCTCTTTAAGTGTTTCTATGACATCTTTGGCTGTTATTATTAAAAAAAAGTTTCCCAAGTATACTTTTATGATTAAAATAAGTGTGTGTGTGTGTGTGTGTGTGTGTGTGTGTGTGAAATATGCTGTCCTGCGCCACTTCTCATGTTATCCTGTTCAGATACATCTTTCATAAAGAACATGAACTCTCTAAGACTTCTGAGATCTCCTTTACATAGACATTCTCATCTACTTTTAAAATACTGTAAATTACACTTAAGCTCTGTACTTTCCACTCCCCTAAACTTCTTAATTAAAATTTATTCAAAAATTTGTGCAAAAAACAGCCATAATATATCACAATGCAGCCAACTTTTAAAGAATTTATTAATTACTTATACTTTTTAGTAACAATGTTCTAAAACATTTTCTGACATTTTAAAATACAATTACCTAAAAAGACATTAAAGCATTCTGTCCATGTCTTTTCTTCTTATATACTTTAGATTACATTTCTGACAGTTCTGCTGGGAAAGCAGAGGGTTGGGAAAAATGCTGACAGTTTGCTGTACTTTTGCCAGAGTACACCTAATTCCTTAGAGACTGGAGGTTGGTTTTATAGTCAGTATAAAAATATGACTACTCTTCACTACTGTAAGGTACTGCCAAATTAAGACCACACCACGTGTGGAAAGGAAAGATTTATTAAGATCTAGACTGCATGACTGCCCCACCCCACCCCACCCCACCCCCAAGGTCAGGAAGCAGCAACTTGGGTGAATTGAGTAGTGGGCTTTATAGGAGGGGCCAAGCCATGGGGGAGGGAGAGAGTCTCTGGTCTCTGATTATCTGCAATCACCAGATGGAACATGTTGACATGCCTGGCTAGTTGAGTAACTGGAAGTTCCTAAGTTGTTTGGCAAGCCCAGAAACAATCAGGCAGGGAGAAACAAGTGGTAATAAATCAGGGGGTCTGGTTTTAAGGTGTAGCCTCGGGTCCTTCCACGGGCCCCAAGAATGCAAGGGACCTAACAAATACAGTGTCTAGGAGTTTACTTGGTGAAACTTTTTTCTTTTGGTCATACTGAGGTTCGAACTCATAACTTCATGCTTGTTAGGCAGGTTCTCTACCATTTGAGCTATGCATCCAGACTTACTTGGTGAAATGTCTTTTTATCCTACATATCTAAATGAGACAAGCAACGGGACGGAGTCTGAATTTGTGTGATCTAGGTGAAAGTTACTTTGCTTTAAACTCCTCATTTTATAACATTCTGAGGATTATAGATCCATCCTAAACTCCTTAACTTAAAGTCAGTCTTTCTTGATCTATGGAAGGGTTTAACAGGAATCTCTGGCTTCCTTAAGGCAAAGCTGCCCGCCAGCTCCCTGGTCCCCGTCCGATCTCTCCCCCAGGTCCCAGTGAGCCGCTCGTCCCTTTCCCTAGCCGGATTCCCGGGGTCGAGCACTGCCCACCTGTGGGAGTCCTGCCCGGGTGCGCGCCGGGGAACCTGTGGCGCCGCGGGGCTCGCAGCCGCGCGCCCCTGCAGCCCCTCTACGCGCTGTGGGGCCTGGGGACCGAGCCCCGGGTGGCTTTGAAAGGCCTGTGTGTTCGCTGCCGCCTTCTAAGCCTCTGGAGTGCTGGATTACAAAGACACACAACCACACCTGGCTTAGAAGTACTGTCTCTCCCTGCTCCTCCATGCTGCAGAAGTTGGGGACAAGGTGAAGCAGTACCTGGAAAAAGGTGTTTTGGTTCCAGATCAAGTGATCACATGCCTAATGATGTCAGAACTGGAGAACGGGAGCGGCCAACACTGGCTACTAGATGGTTTTCCGAGGACATTAGTACAGGCTGAACCCCTGGATAAAATCTGTGATGTGGATCTAATGGTCAGTTTGAACATTCCATTTGAAACCCTTAAAGATCGACTCAGCCGACGCTGGATTCACCCTCCTAGCGGAAGGGTCTATAACCTGGACTTCAACCCACCTCATGTACATGGGATTGATGATGTCACTGGCGAGCCATTAGTCCAAAAGGAAGACGATAAGCCTGAAGCAGTTGCTGCCAGGCTAAGGCGATACAAAGACACAGCGAAGCCAGTCGTCGAACTCTACAAGAGCCGAGGAGTGCTTCACCAATTTTCTGGGACGGAGACTAACAAAATCTGGCCTTATGTCTACACACTTTTCTCAAACAAGATCACACCAATTCAGTCCAAAGAAGCATACTGAGCCTGCCCAGTGGAAGAACCAGGAGGACGTGGTCATTCCCTTATGTGTGTGTGTCTTTGTGTGTGTGTGTGTGTGTGTGTGTGTGTGTGTGTGTGTGTGTGGTATTGCTGCCATGTCCAAATTAGAAGCTAGCGGAGATAGCCTGCAGCTTTCCCAGTAATGGTGACAATGGTAGGAAAACTAGCAAGCAGAAAGAGTTCACGAAGAGGCCCTCCTCTGCCTTTGAAAAAAGGTGTCTTTGAACATGTAAAGCCCTTCACAAGGAAACAAGTACAGATTGGATTTCGAGCAGTGTCTAAGCTGCTCGAGCTGGTATTTGACAGCCACGATGTTGCTGTGGTCTTTTTGCACGTGACAGTGGTGATCTCTGGTCTTCCCACCTCCAAAGGCTGTTGAACCACATCACTAGGAAGGCTGAGTATGATCGCTAAGGGCTCTAGCCCCAGCTTTGTCCCAGTTCTTTGCTGTGTGCTCCTGTGGTAACTATTGAACTGAAGCCAATTGCACTCAGTGGTTGCTTCTCCCTTGAGTGACTACCATGCCCACAACTCATTTTTTCTGGTAGGAATAATGACCTTTCTGCGTCCACGCTCTGCACTCCCCCTTTCAGCCATTCTGGCTTCTACTGGCTGTATTTTCTTACATCTGTTTCCTTTCTTCCCAGGCTGTCAAATAATATAGGCAGTTACTACATTTATCCCTCCCAAATTCCTCTTTCTATGAACTGAGAGCTAGGGGATTGTATTGAATCTCTTCATACACTGGGAACTGAGCCATGCAGAAGGTCTAGCTTTAAACAGCTCTTTTGGGGGCTCACTCTTTGTATCTCTCAAAGTCTTTGAGAATCCTCAAGAACTATGGGAAATACTAATAGAAATGCTGAAGGATCATATCTTCTGTACAGAAATAGTAATGAAGCCATATGGAATTACTGAATTAATTGAATAGTTAAGTTTTTCACTCAAGATGAAATGAAATGAATTTTGAACATGCTGCTGGATGGTGTTGCCAACAGCGTTTTTCTTCCATGTGGGACCCAAGCAGATAAGATTAAAGGGAGTGGGTTGAGGATGTACTACATGTACTTAGATTGAATGTGACAGCTTATGATTATGGGAAAACAAGCCCCTTCCCCATTCCAAAGATGTAGGCTGTGGGGTGACCATAAAGTCTAGCATAAAGATACTAGTATTTTATCATTGATTATACCAATAAGCCATTTGGTGAAAGATTTTACTGGTTTTTAGACTTGGTGGCCACCTTGTATAATTCTTGCTATCGTGGGAGGAATGATGAAAGTTATTCCTGCTGTTTTAAATGTTTGTAGCCCCCATTCCTGTATCATCCTGTCCCCAGGGAACATCGTCACTATTCCTGGAAGTGACTTCTATCTAATTTTTCATATTGGTGAAGGGGGTAAAAATAATAACTTTGTTTCAGCCTTTTAATGGTATTGAAACACATCATTTACTTTCTGAAGGGGTCCCCATGAATCCCAGCCACTTCACTGCCGTACATATATATTCTATATGCTAACAAGTCTGTCTTCGTTATAATACTGCCCTAACTCTTGCTGGTTTTTCTTCTTCCTTTGTCCCTTCAGGTGACTTTCCTGTTTACCGTCTTAGTGGAAATGCAGACCAGTGTTCTCCCCATCTCCTCAGTCACAGAGAACTTGTTAGGTTTTTGTGATGAAAATGCCCAGTTCAGGTCTGTGAGTTGTCAGTGTGTTTTTTTATATCAAGTACTTTAGAAGAATTGCATTTGGATGCCAGCTCATGGGGATGGGGTAGAAATCAGATATGTAGATAAAGCTCAGGTTTCCTGGGGAGCCAGGTATAGAGGAAAACAAGTCTGAAATAGGGGAAATTTACAGTTTAGAGTAAGCTTGGCCATGGAGACCATTTCCACAAATGATGAACAGTAGAGAGTTAAAGTTATTATGGATGATTCAGAAGAGGAAAGTGTATGTGTTTTGGGAAGTACAAAAATCTTCAGATGTCTTTCCTCACTTCTCCTCCCCTGTAGTCACTGCCTTTGGAACTTGGGGTAGAGGTATGAGAAAAGGCCAGACCCCTGATTGCCTATGCTAATTTTCCGTCCTTCCCTGTCTCCTCCTTTTGGCCAAGTAGATGGTCACAGCCAGCATCTGGTTCCTTAGTCTCAGCAGTGTCTGCTTTGCTGAGATTGCTTAGCAGTTGAGGGTCCTTGGTTAGGTGAGTCCAGCAAGAGACAAACACCTTTTCAATGGCTGTTGAAAGATGATGCTCTTAACTGGGCGCTGGTGGCTCACATCTGTAGTCCTAGTTACTCAGGAGGCAGAGATCACGGTTAGAAGCCAGCCCTGGGCAAATAGTTCATGAGACCCTGTCTCAAAAAATACCCATCACAACACAGGGCTGGTACAGTGGCTCAAACGGGAAGAGTACCTGCCTAGCAAGCGTGAGACCCTGAATTCAAACCCTGGTACTACTGAAAAAAGAAGATGCTTGTTTCATGTTCAATGGACTTATCTTCAACAAACTCATTGGTTTTCCCTACATGATTTTATAAAAATAGGTTATCTTGAAAATAATTTAACAAAAGTAAAGGAATTTTTCTAGTTTTTAAAAAAAAAAAAAAAAAAAAAAAACAGGAATCTCTGTGTTATGTCCACGCATAGGAATCTTGAAACTGGATAGTCATATCCTTGGCCAGTTCATTAAAAGGGATTACTGCAATGAAGAAAAAAAAAAAAGCCCACTAAACTACAATCCAGCAGTTGTTTGTTATTAAAGCAGTCATAATTAGGGGGCACTGGAGTTTGTAAGCCAGATTACCAAGTGGTCTCAACTTCTCTGATCAGACCCTGTGTGAAGAGCTATTGTCTTAGTGAAAGCAATTTCACCTCAGTCTAAAATTTTAGCTCACGGGTGGAAATAAAGAGTGGTTTCCACCTAATACTAGAATTCTTTGATCGATCACTGAATAAGTAAGCATCTGAGAATGACAAAATAAAATAACTTTTTCTAAAAAATCATGGATTAATTCACTTAGGTGGGGACCATAAAAAGTCTCCCAACACATTTGCTGTTTAAATTTTTGTCCTGTGAGTCATCTTGCTATAAACAACATTTCCTTAATATATATTTCCAGCTTTTTTACATTTTTTTTTTTTCCTTATGGGTTTTGGGACACAAAGCCAGTGAGCAGTTGAAAGAAAAGATTTTCATAGTCCTCATTTTTATGGCTTTTCAAATGATTACTTCTTGACTTTAGAATATTCTAAACAAAGTGAAAAATTATGAAATTAGGTGTTAATCCTGGGGAGTTTTTATCTCTTTATTTGGTATAAGTGGAGATACTTAGCTTGAGGAAGCATTGCTGTGAGGATAGGGGCAGCAGTTTATTTCAGAATAATATATCATTGGTATTTTCCCAGGGAATGTGATTTACCATTAATGTTAAAATATGCCTCAATGTTATTAAAATAAAAAATTCTGAGAACTGTATCCTGGCTAGAGGATTTACATTCTTATTCTAATCAGACGTTAATACTCTAAAGAATTAGGTTTTGGCATTCACTCCTTCCTTGAATATTAGCACTGAATAGACCTTTTTTAAAAATCAGCATATTTCAAGGTGGGAGCATGGCTTAAGTGGTAGAGCGCTTGCCTAGCAAGCATAAGGCCTTGAATTCAAACCCCAATACTGAAAAAAAAATTACTAATATTAAATCATTTTAGTCATTTAGGTTTTCAAAAAGAATAAAGATTTTAAATAAACATTTAGATGTTTAGCAGTTTAATAACAGGAATGTAATCACCTTCAGCAGTGCACTCATTAAATGCTGATTATGGTTTAATGGAGGCACATCAATCTTTGATGTCCCAATTTGTTTCAGTCACACTCAGGATTACTTACAGTGATCTTTTTTTCTCTTTTGGAAATGTAGAAGAATATACACAGATTTTGGCAAGATTCTTGAGGTATATGAAAATCACTCTTACCCTGAAAGACGTGGTATACTGTGATCCCTCTGAAACAAGGTTAGATTTATTAGAATTTTAGAAAAATACAGGGTGTATAATTATATCTTTAGTTGAATAAAATGCCAAGAAGTGTATTAATACAATAAAACTTTTTTAATTATAAAATACCATTTGTATAACTGGGTTGAATTTATAATTATCTGTTTGACAGGAATTTATACTGAAGGATCAATGTTCAAATCTCATTAAATCATTACCAAATGCATTTATTATTTTAATTATAAAGATAGTATATAAGTAAAAGGTGTACTTTGACTTTAAATATACTCTCAGAAGATTAGAATGTTCTACTGGTCATTTTTTAAGGATACAAGAGGGCTAACTCTGAAAATATTATATAAAAGGAAAAAATCAATTTGGTTATTAAAGAATCACTTGTTTGTAATTCTATAATCTGTAGTGGAAGTAGTCAATGATCACCAATGGCTGCTAAAACTTAAATGAAAGACTGATACAGATCTTAACAGTAAATGGAGAAAGCTGATAACACTCTAATCTACTAATCAGTCTTATCACAGAAAAAAGAAACAGGTATTATGTGCCTCCTCCTGCTGTGATGCAATAGGAAAAAAAAATCACCTGTAAAACTTTTTGCCAAAATATCAAACCTAAATTGTGTTAAACCTGTCCAGTTACCAGTTAATAGGAAATCTAAGAACTAGATCACCAAGTTTATTGACACTACAGAAGTGGAATAAACATAATGCGGAATGACGGAAATTCTATGGAAAAAAATGACCTGGTTTCACGAATGAATAAATGACAAGAAGAAAGAATGAAAGGAAACTACAGGTTGAGGGAAATTTAAGTGATATATTAACCAAACACAATTTGAAAGGCCTATTGGTATCAATTGGTTTGTGTCAAACAAATTAATTGTAAAAATAACCCATTTAGTAGACATGGGTGACAATTTTAACTCTGACTGGTATATGATAATGATAATATCAAGAATTATTGTTATTTTTCAGATGTCATCTGGTTTAGCAAGAATCCTTGTCTTTTAGATGTACATACGAAAGTATGTTTGGGTGAAATGATGTGTGTATTAGCTTTCCATCACTGTGGTAAATTACCTGAGAAAAAACAATTTAAATGAGGAAAATTTTATTTTGACTAACAGTTTAGAGGTTTCAGTCCACAATCACTGGCTCCAATTTTTTTTAGGCCTGAGGCAAGGCAGAAAGAACATGAAGAAAGAGCAGGACAGAGGAAAGCTTCTCACTCATAGCAGCCAGGAAGGAAAGAAAGAAGAGTCTGTGAATAAGAGCTACCTTCCAAAAGCACACTCTTAGTATGCTACTTCTCCCAACTAGGCTCCACCTGTGACTAGCCCACTCAACTGTGAACTCAGCGGTGAATTCAACTACTGGTGAAGTTAGTGCCCTCATAATTGCAATCATCTTCCAATAGCACCACCAGCTGGGGTCCAGACCTTCAACACATGAAACTTCTGGGGGAACGCCTCATGTCCAAACCATAGCAATATTATACTATATATTTCATGTCATCTCTTCAAATTAGTTATATGAATTCAGTGCAATGCCAATCAAATTTTTAATAGATTTCTTTATATAACCAAAACTGATACCATATGAAAATGCAAAGGGCCAAGATACCATTGCACTTAGAGTAGTTAAGACAAGGTAGTTTGGGTACAATGACAGACAGACAAATAAGTGGCCTGGAGATCCCTCCTGAGACCTGTGGCAGATGATATGATGCTTGATGATAGCACAGGTATAGCAGACCAGTGGGAGAATGACTGTCATAAATGGTACCTGGAGAGCTGGATAACTAGCTACATGGAAAAAACAAAAACTTCATCACTCCACATCATATACAAAAATAACTCCACATGGGAATATTGACATAAATGTGAATGACAACTTAATAATGGTTTCCAGAAAAAATAGAAAATAACATCATGGTTTAAGGATAATGAATGATTTCTTAAGTGGAATTCAAGAAGTACTAATTTTAAAGAAAAAGTATAAATTTGACAAATATTAAAATTCATTATCACCATTATCAAGAGAATGAAAAGACAAGCTATGGAATAGGAGAAGACACTTAGAACATATATATAACCATGAAAGCACAAATGTCCAAAAGTATAAAGAAGTTCTACAAATCAGTAATGAGAAAACACCTCAGGAGAAAAATGGGCAAAATACTTGATAGGAGGTTCACAAATAAAGAGATCTAAGTGACCAATAAGCATTAAATGTGTTTATGCTGGTATTGATGGTTACTGAGGATGTGGAACAAAAGAAACCCTCAAACTGCTGGTGGGTGTGTAAATTGGTTGAACAAATTTTGAAAATTGACGGGTATTATCCTGTAAAGTTAAAAGTAAGCATTCCCCAGGGAGGTGTGAGTATGTGGTGGGTTGTGTCCCCTTTAGGCTGTAGAGTCTTTAAAAAATACAACACAAAATGGGTTCAAAAAGAGCCCTGGTCATCCTGGCCCAAGGAGCAGAGGAAATGGAGTTGGTAATCCCTGTGGATATCATGAGGCGAGCTGGGATCAAGGTCATTGTTGCAGGTTTGACTGGGAAAGATCCAGTACAGTGTAGCCATGATGTTGTCATTTGTCCTAATGCTAGTCTTGAAGATGCAAAAAAACAGGGGCCATATGATGCAGTGGTTCTACCTGGAGGTAACCTGGGGGCAAAGAATTTATGCAAGTCAAAGGCTGTGAAAGAGATCCTGAAGGAGCAGGAGAGCAGGAAGGGGCTCACCGCCGCCATCTGTGCAGGTCCTACGGCTCTGTTGGCTCATGAAATAGGTTTTGGAAGCAGTTACATCACACCTGCTTGCTAAAGAAAACATGATGAATGGGAGTCATTACACCTATTCAGAGAGCCGTGTGGAAAAGGATGGCTACATCCTCACCAGCTGTGGGCCGGGGACCTCCTTTGAGTTTGCTCTGGCCATTGTGGAGGAACTGAGCGGCAAGGATATGGCCAAACAAAGGTGCCACTTGTCCTTAAAGACTAGAGCGGAAGCCCTGGCCTGAGAAGAGAAGGGGCCCAGGCACCCATTCCTGCCTCCAGTGAGCCAAGTAGGAAGCCATGGCCTTTCTGAAACATCCATAGCTGTGAAGTGCTCCACACAGGGCGCCCATCTGTGAGTGTCTGTACATTTCTGAACCTTGTTTACAGAATAAACAGGGTGTTTAGCAAGCCAAATAAATAAATAAATAAATAAATAAAATAAGCATTCCTTATAACACAGCCATTCCATTCTTTAGCATAAACCATGCAGAATCTTGTTAGTGGTATTCACAATGGCCCAAGTTAGAGACAACCCAAAAGTCCATCAACAGTACAGTTCAATGCAAATGAAAAAATTATAGCTATGCCAACACAATGAATGGATCTTAAAAACAAGAAGTGCATATTCTGTGAGTTCTTTTATATGATAGGATAAATTAGAGCATAGTCAGGTAGTATAAAAGCACAGATATAGTTTGAGAACAGTAGTTCCCTTTGGAGGAAGGTGCCGGAGGACTTTGGGGAACCTAGAAAAGTTCTGTTTCTTGACCAGATTATCAATTACATGAATGTTTACTTATGACATTTCACTTAGGTATAGATTTATGAATTTTGTGCTTTTCTGTATATGTGTTTTTTACAATTTTTTGAGTCTTATATGTAAGACTCATTTCATAACTCATATCTTATTTTTATTTGTATATATATTTAGAGTTATTAAGCACTCTCACCATTTTAACGTGCAGAGTCTAAGTTTGCAATTGGAGTGGATAAATAAAGCATTAACATTGACTGCCAGAGTAGAACATTACTGTGTTTAAAACAGACCTTATAAATCCTGGAGCTCATAACTTTTTATATCCTCAGTTATAATAATTCTTTGCCAATCTGTTAAATGATTAAAATTGAGTTTACCAAGGACTTGTTGAATCAGATTGAAATGGAATGTTTAGAAATGTATTTCCTCTTGAATTTTGCTCTTTTTTTGTTACCACTTGTGAAAAAATTCTTATGGATATAAATTCTGGCAAAAGCTCTGTCTCTTTTTATTTACTGGAACTTTTTTCTCTCATAGACCATTAGGATTATATAATTGATTTTGTGTGTGTGTGTGTGTGTGTGTGTGTGTGTGTGTACACACTTATTTGCCCCCATTGTGAGTGGCTGTAAGCTCAGAGTCCAATTTGCAACTTAACGTGTAGTCCCTACTGCCACATGCTTGCATTTTACTTTTTTCTTTCTTATCTAGACATTTTATCCTTATTTTCTCTGGTTGTGGATATTTATTCTTTATGTATCTCTTATTTCTAAGCATTTTGTGTGAGAAATTCAAATCCTTTTTGCATTAAAGAGGAACATGTGGGTGAACATAAAAATGAATGAATGTTGAATGACACTGGGTTGTGCTAATGAGACTTGGTTCTCTGCAGTTCTTGTGTATGAAATAAAGTTCAAAAGTTTAAGCCAGTTATGCAGACTGTTTTTCTCTCCTTTAAAAAGGCTCTTGCTTGTCAAAGGAGAGTAAATATTTATCGTTGGCTATGGTAAAATGTTCTGAGGGTGAAGAAAATTATTTTAATAGAACTGTATCCTTAATAGGAGATGAATACAAAAATCCATTCAAATGCAGAAGGCAGGGGAAATGAAGTAATGGTAGACAGTAGTTATTTAGTTAAGTGCAAAATGCTTATTACTGTCCCTTCGAAGGAAGTCCAGAATTCTTTTATTCTTATATACTATGCCATATGTATGCATTTACCTTATAAGAAGGGTAATGAATTATATGTTGATTTCAATGGGCAATGAAATGTATGTTCTTCTTTTAATAGTTTTCAGGTGGTGGCAGCATAATGGTATAATGGAAACTTCATGGACTCTTTAAATGTGAGCAAATTATTTTCTCCCTCTGTATCCATCTCAGGGCTCTTTTCAGCTGTAACATGAATATAGCAATATTTCCAGAGGCACTGCAGTGTATATTAAGTGAAACTGATATGTAAATTTCATGACACATAGTAGCTAGTCAGTATGCATTCACTGTCTTCTCTGCTCATCCCCACGTTTTGCAATGAAGTCAACATTCCTTGAGCGAAAACAGTGTTTTTTAATTATATCCCTATTTTTTTCTTTTTTGTGATATGAAATACTTTTGGCTTGAAAAATAAGACTGTCACATGAGAAAAGGAATTAATTTGTAAGAGTTCTTATTTTGAAAGAAATGATAAGTTGTTTTGTTGGTGGATTATAGAAATGGAGAAGAAATTTGAATAGTTACATTAATGAGGGATGTGATGTAAGGAAGACAATAAGTAGGACAAAGGAGTTAGTGAGGCTGGTTTCTTGAGAAAGCAAAACAAACACCTCACCACATTAATTGTTGTTTTTGCATACTGAAAATTGTCAAGAAGAATAAAAATTACAGTGGCTATAGGAATAAACACCCAGTGCAAAACCCCTTCACTTCTGTATAGCTCTTTGCTTTATTGGGGCTTGGGTAAAATCAAACAGGAAAGACTTTAGACCTACAAAGCTGCCAAAAATGTAGTGGTCTCTGGATTCTCAACAGCTGAACTTCTGGATTCATGTGGTATAAAATGGCTGGAAAAAATCATTCTGCTGAGGAGCAAGTAACAGTTCTGCTAGATATTAGAAATCTGAGAACATGCCAGAGACAAGGTCTTGGTTTCATCAGGATGGGTGATATGTGGTGCTTATATATGATGGTCCTCATTACTTGTTACCCTATTTAGAATGAACTGCATAATGAAATCCTAGAATTCCAGAGCTGGAGGAACTTGAAAAAATACCTTCTTTCAGCTCTTTATTTTAAGTGAGGAAACTGAGTCTTGGAGGCCTGAGGTGACTTCCCCAAAGTTGCTTGGGAAATTAGCATTAGCACTGTGGCCCAGATCTGAGTCTCTGAACTCAGCTAAATGCTAACAGCAGAGAAGTCATTCTTTACAAATGTAATATGTGGGGCCAGCCTCTGTGATACCCAGATACTATGGAGGTGGAGATTTAGATCAGGCTAGTCCAGGCAAAAAGTTAGTGAGACCCTATCTCCACAAACAAGTTGGGTGTGGTGATGCTGTATTCCAGTTGCATGTGGCACAGGTAGGAATACCACAGTTCTGAGGCCAGCCCAGGTAAAAACACAAGACCCTTCCCCCCAAGTAATATTTTCTACTCAATTGATATTATTCAGCCCTGAAAGTCAACATGCTAAATAAAGAAAGAAAAATAAAAGAAACAACAATTTATACATCTGACCCAAACTCCAGGACAAGTTGCTTTAAAATATAAACCAAGGAGGAGCATCTGAGGTCTTTAAGAAACGTTAACCATAAGAAACCAAAAGTCATACTGTACCTCACAAGTTATGGCTCCCATTTGCTCTGGAAGGAGAAGGTGAGAGAAGATTCAAGGGAAAGAAAAGGAAGGGAAAAAATTGCAATGTAAGAGATTTCTACATAGAAGTACTTCATAGATACTTGCTGATAGATTTATAGTTCCCTGGTGAGGTGAAGTACCCTTCAGCACTGACTGTCTAACTCAAATGATTTTTATGCATTTGAGTAATTAAACGTAACAATAACCACATCTTGCTCTTGAAGACGCACAATACCACCAATTACATGGAAGGAAGTATAGTAGGAAAATAGTCTATGTTTGTATTCTAGAACCTTAAGACTGCCTGTTCCATTGTTCACTCCTGTCCCCTCCAGCAAGAGAACAGGAAATATTATCAGAGATCAACTCAGATCAGTTTTGCTGTGCATAAACTACATTGATTACCCTTTTTTTGGACAAAGATGAAGGAAAATTGTGAACAATCATGAGGATGATCATTTAGACTTATGAAATTCATCTAATTCATATTGCTTTAGACCACCTTCAGATGAAAACCGCTAACCATTAATGGTAATAATTTGCAAATGGAGGGCTGGGGGTAGAGTTTAGTGCTAGAATGCTTGCCTCTCATGTGTGAAGTCCAGGGCTTAATCCCCAGTACTGTAAAAAAAAAAGAACATGTCATGTGGGCTTTGTATTAACTATATATTAGAGATGTGTGATGTGTAAGAGGTGATGTGAATTCACACTTGGTTGTGTGACTTTGGCCATTTAATTAACCTCTGCTCATAGTTAAAATTAGGATAAATTATAAGTGAGATGATACAGATAACCTATTAAGCATAGCACCTCACACATATCATGAACCCTCAGTAAATAACAGTTAATGGTGAAAAGGCATGATCCTCTTTTTTTCTATAACAACATATTCTAATAAAATGCCATTTCTGCTTTAGAGAATTACACATTTCCCCTCATCATTTTAAAAAGAGAAAATTTAGTATAATGCTTTAACTATATACAAGTGAGACTTGAAATGGAGGTTTCTTCTGACTCAAATTGGATTCTATGTTTCTGTTAATATTTAAGTTAAATGGGTTATTATTTCAGACAAACTTTCTGCAAACACTGTTTCCTTTGGATATAAAGTCAAAACAAATCTTAAAGAACATTAAAGAATATGCTTTGTGTATTAAAAAAGGCAAATAGGAAATTCAAGTTTTGAGACTGAATTTGTAGATGTGAGAGTATAATTCTGTTAGGAATTCCTCCTGCTATTAAAATAAAATCAGTTTATTTGCACTCATACTGCTGGAAATATGTCTTTTCTGGGGTCAGCTTCCCTTGGTCCCTTACATGGTATCTTCAACACACCCTGGTTCTCCTCTTGAGTGACCTCTGGTTGCCCTTATCCTTTCAGAGCCAATATGTTGAGTTATTCCTGAGACTGTTTGTGAGGTAGATATGGTAGGTCAGAATATAATTGGGACTACTTCCTCCTTTTATGTGAATGTCGACATTACAGTTGTATACCATAGTCCCAATGCTGTATAGACTCTCACTTATTGAAAAAATACTTATGAATATTTGGCCTCTCTTGAATATTCAATTTGTGTAATGGCCTTTTGGCTTATTTGTATTTTTCTGCTGGTTCTGCCACCTTTCCAATTGTTTATTTACAGATTCCTGTCCCATAACATGTGGTAATAAATACAGAGTGGAAGTACTGCGTTGCTTTCCTTTGGAGTTATGTACTTGATAACATAATCTATAAGTCAAAAAATGATCCTACTAATAAAAGACAGAGCTCATGTGACAGGCAGCTGTGGTAGAAGCAAAGAACACTGACCTTTGGAAAGCAAAACCTTGACTTCAGATCTGGAGCCTGCAACTTACTGTGCTATTGTGATGGGTAAATCCTTTACTGTCTCTAATCTTAAATTGCTTCATCATGCAATGGAAAAAGTATTGCCTGCTTTATGGATTGACAGCATAAAATGATGTATGTAAGCAGTGTTTTATAAATGAAAGAAAGTCAGTAATATACACACAGTGTATCTCAGCACTGTGCTAATAGACATGAGCAAAGAAATGTCTTTGTTTATGCATTTTAAAAGAAAGCAAAATTTTCAGAATTTTCTGTTAATTATCATTTGGATACAGTAACCCTTGAATTGTACATTTTTATTTGTGAGACCCAAAAATAATTGTAATGTAAAAATTTGACTTTGGTAAATAATATAAAAAGAAAGGCAAATAGAAACCCTAAGAAAATATGATTAGTGACATCGTGGTTCAATCATCATGCAACAAAAATGTGGCATGATTTTGAGCAATTATGAAAATTAAGAATAGGAAATCTGTTTGACTTTAGCAACATTCTAGTGTTTCAAATGACTAAGAGATCATAAAAAAGGAACTCTAGAAATAGAAATGTAATTCTAGCACATTACCAGTTTTTACCATTGTAAAATATTCACAGTATTCACAATATGGAAAACAAAGTTTATTTACATTCAGCTTTTTTTAAAAAAAAAATAGCTTAAAAGCATATTGATAATTAAAGTTAGGATATAGAAGGGGATTGGAGAATTGGTGGAAGGGGAGACTCACTAATTGCTTATTTTATGTTGTAAGGAATTAAAAATTGGTGGAACAGCAAATAAAGCTTAAAATGTATTATTTAATGTTGGCAGTAACCAGCAAGAGAATATAACTATAAAAATCAGAAAGGGGGAAAAATAACAAAGGGTAATGTGAGATAAATTCTCATTTGCTGGTGGGAAGTCAAATTGATGTTTATAGCTTATCAACTAAGAACTATAAATATAATTATGTTATTTAGAATTGTAAATATAAATTACCAGAATATAATATGTAATATAAATGCATATTATTTTAAAACAACTGGCTACAAGTAGTAGCTTTTGGTATTAATGCCGGGCAGATGTGAGGACAGAACTATTGTTTTTCACTATAAAAGTCACTAATACACACAAAATGTATCTCATGACTGTGCTAATAGCATATTCTTAGCTCTGTACTCTTATAGTAGTATTTTTGTTGCATACATATTACTTTGATACAAGAATATTTTAAGCACTGATGGCAAAAGTCATTGGTGGATATCTGAGGCATAGTTCTTTCCTACCCCCAAATCTAGAGGATCTCCTGTAATTCTTCAAGCCTAAAGTCATCTCTCTGTCCTGTCACCATCCTCATTTTTCCTCTAGACTCTGTCCTGTTCTTATCCCTGGATGGCAAGGAATGTTTTTGCTTTCCAGCCTAGGCCCAGACTATATTTTATTATGTTTTATGTCACCATCATTCTTTCCTCTTGTTCACTGTCAGGATAGTACGTTTCTATAAAAGAAAACAGACTCAATTCACAATGTAAGTTTATGTTAGTAAGTAAAGCAGTATATCTACTGTTTATAAAATGATTTGCCTTATAGTAGGATTTTATATCAAGATACTATAAAATCATGCAAGGGAGAAGAATATTGATTCTCTCAAACACTGGAAATTCAGTGGAAGCACTATTTTACTTTTTTTTTCTCTTCATATATTTACTCTCTTTCCAAAAATATTTTGGTCTTCTGCTATATCTCAGAAATGTACTAATAGCTGCTTTGTAAGTTACAAAATACAAAATAGCAATTTATCTCCTGGAGAAAGTCTTGGGGATTATTATTTTAAATTTAAAAATTTAAATAATAGACTTTCTTTTTTATTAGTAGTCTTTGACCTTTTTCATGGCACACATGTAAGGCTGCCTGTAACATGTGGTACTCTAGCCTCCAAATGGACAACCTTGCATTTATAGTTCAGAGAAAAGACAAGTTCTGAAAGGGCACTTAAAAGAAAGTGCCCTTTGCCTTGAGATAGCAACATTAGAAGCAACTGGGACTGTGCAATCAGAGCCATGTGTTTTATGAAAACTACTTTCCTTACACGTAATTTGGGTTAGAGAATGCCACACCCATGATAATGTAACATTACAGTTGTAGAATAACATTACTACATTTGTGAATTAATATCATCCAACAAAAGGCACATCTTCAAATACTGAATTAAGAAAATCTTGACAATCAAAACAGAATACATTGAAAATCAAGACCTCAGTTTGTAAACCTTGATAAAATAACAGCCTATTTCAGTTTATTCAAAGGCTTGTGAACTTTTTTAAGAGTGGTCAGGAGGAAGGACAAAATGGAAGACAGGATTTGGAAACAAGGCCAACATCAATTTAAAAGACCGATAACTTTTTAAAAATAAGCCACAGAAGTATACTTTCATAATGTTGGTGCAAATTAGCATCTGTTATAGAAGACACATACTCAGAAGTGATAGACATTATAACCTGACCCTTCCATGTTCTACAACTTGAATCTAGCACAGTGGTTCCTTTTTGTTCAAAAACTGTACCATATCATTAAATGCTAGTAAACTTTAAGCCACCAGAAATCTTTTGGCTATGACAAACACTTGATTGTAATTACAGATTTCAGAATCTGAATATTGAAAAACTATTCAGTAATTCTCAAAAATATATCCAAGAAAACCATTTGAAGGGAGGAAAAGCACATAAGTGGTGACAAAATAATGTCTTAAGCCTGTTTTATTAAATGGAATGTCATATTACCCTTAAATCAGTTTCATTGAAGGTATTTGAGATGGGTGAGAGGAAGTCAGTAGGATTTTTTACTACCAGTGTAAAAGATCTTTATGGAGAGTTAGGGAGTCTATGCCTAATGATTAAGACACCTTTAAAATTAAATCCTTTCACTCTAAAACTCAATTCAAAGTGAGTTTATCTTAAAGACTGGGTCACATGGTCCCATATGGGTGGGTAGCAATGGTAATCCGTAATACCCAAACTTGAAGAATAAAGTTCATGGATAAAAATATACAAAATGTCTGCACCTTTGAAGAGTAAGGATTCTTTGTAGATCAACCCCTCCTGCTTTCTATTATTTCTGACTGTCCAATGGCTTAAGATAGGCAGAACACTTATTGTAAAATTGTCCTACAAGGTTAATTCTGACCGCCTCCAGCCCTCCACATTTAGAGTCAAGGGCAAATGCTCTCTGGCAACAAACTCATTTTTTTGTTGCTGACTATCCTTTGAGTCTTGGCTTCCTTCAAGTTATATCCTATATCAGCCTGACTAGAACTGCCTGGACTTAAAACTTCAGTGATATAAAGTCTATAGGTCTGACTTAAGGAAGGATAAAAAAATGAAAGTTCCATAGCCTAGTAAAACACCAGTACAGGAAACAACCTTTTCTTTCTGGGGAAAAAAAAATCTCTTCACAGTGGAAGCACTATTTTATTTCCTACATTTTTTCCTTAAATTTTTTTTAAATTAAATTTTTCTATTAAAGAAATAATAGTACGCCAGATTATCTTGGTGTCGCGAGCGCTTATGATTCATTTGAGTACAGATAAACAGTAGTCATGAGACTTGTATTTCAGAGAGCAGGTTTTTATTCAAACAAATTCACACGGCACTTTCCTATGGATCCTAATGCCTGTCTCTGCTATCCTAGCCAGCCAGGAGTTACTCAGACCTTCCCCCAAGTCTCGCTCACCATGCGTCGCTTTCTCGGCAGATGGAGGGGGTCCCCCCACCCCACCCCACCCCGCCACCTTAGGTTTGGCTTATTAGTATATCAGCCACCACTTTAGGTTTGGCTCATTAACATATCAGCCTGTCATTTTCTGGCTGGTTTCTAAGTCCTAGCACACACTAGCTAATAATTCTTATTTCAACAGTTTTTCATACTTTAAGACAATACACTCCATCAATACAACAGCAGTCTTATATGTGTTCACCACACTTGGTCATGGCCAGATTGTGACCAAATCATCAGTAAAATATTTATTTTTTAAGCATAGTTCATACAGGGATGCCCACAGTAATCCAAATATTCTACTTTTAGATATTTTAGATATGACCACATTCGAAATTAATACTTTCATATTATTTTCTTTTTCTCTCCTTCAGTTGTGTATAATCAGGGATTAGAAGCCAGTTGACTACAGAACATCTCCCAAGTTTCTATTTAAGAAGGCACATCCCTAGAACCCATTAGACTTTCTTGTGAGTCAGTTAAATGTATTCATTGTTAAGATTAAAGTAAAGATAAATTAGATCAACAACAGAAGAATTAATAGCAACTAAGTAAGTTTGATATGTACAAAGCAGATTCCGAGATCATGGGTGAGTTTTGAGGATCCAGGAGATATTCTTTTCTGGCACTAACTTTAGAAGGGACTAACAGGTGCTATTTTGAACCACAGTTTGGGAAGGAGACATGGGAAGATGGGGAGAGATTCTCTACCACCAACTATATTTGATAATGAGCATTTGGGCTATTTAACGACTCATCCTTCCATCCTCCCCCCCCCAGTATTTGTTTGAACAAGTAGTATAACATCATGATTGATGTTGTCAGGATAGTTAGGGGCTCAACTTGGTATTTAGTTAGCCATGTGATCTCCTGACTTCATACTATCCACAGGAGTCAGATCCTATCTCAAAAAGAATACTTTTCCTCTTCGTCTTTCTTGATGGCTTAAACTTCAAATCACTGAGCAATAACTTTTAGTAATTACATTTTTAACTTGTAGATTATTTGTATTTCCAAATTGCATTTGTTACTTCCTAAACATAAGTTAAATTCTTTAATTTTTTTGTGTCTTTGCACTGCATAAAAACAAAATATATACCAATGGGAGAGAATCCAGTTAATTAAAGTGCAAACCTATAGTACTTAATAATATTTAAACATTTTCTCAAACTATAAATTAACTCAAGGGCTGGTGGAGTGGCTCAAGTGCTAGAGAACCTGTCTAGCAAGTGTGAGGCCCTGAGTTCAAATCCCAGTGCCAAAAAAATATATATAAATTAACTCACTATTGGTAACTAATTTGATTTAGAAGAAACAGTTTTCTCTTTTCATTTGTTTTTATCATAATAGCACAAAGAAAGATATCCATTTAAATACTCAAAATATTTGCATGTTATTTTTGTCAAATTATATTTAGGACATAGAAGTCAGAGGTCAGAAAGACAGGGGAGCTTCATTACACTAAACAAGATAGCATTCACCCTGTCTGCCGTGACATTTCATGAGTGTTTCACCAGTGTTGCTGACTTTCTGGGTCATGCTTCCTGACTTTTCATTCCACACTGTCAGGAGTCCTGGCTCAGACTCTCCTCCTTTTCCTCTTCTATTTGTGCGACCTTGTGCATGCTCTTTTTAACACTCACATGGTATTTCTTATGAGCCCCACTCCATTTTACATGAGACAAGGAGAGGAGATACTCATTCTGCCCACCTCTCCTCTACCCTAACATTGGAGTAACGCTCAAACAGAGTAGCTGTAATTTCTGTAGATGCCTATTTAGTAGCACCTGACCTGCTCTTTTTCCTTTCACTTGTGGCAGACCTGGTCTCTATCGTTCATCAGTCTCCTACAGCTGCCTGTGTTTGACAGAGCCACAGCCTCACAACTAGAGGGTCTTGGGAAGCAGAGTTTCCCAAGTAGAACAGGCATCTTCTGGTCACCATGCCTCCTTTCTCCACTGGTAGTGTGCCAGTTCTCATCCTCGTCTCCACTGTCTTCTCCCTAACTAGGATGTGAATAAGCATAAGCTTTCATGGGGATCAGGCCACTGATCTGCTTTGCCTGGTTAATGATGTTGATGTCAGCTTGGCCCTGAATCACATAGTACCCATAGTTTATAAACATAATTCCCCTTCCTGAGGGCCATATGAGAATTATAACTGAATCTTTTACAAAACTCACAGAAGGTCTTGTTTCCCTGCTAGATCTCTGGTTGTTATGTCTGATCCAAAAAGCTAAATAAAATTGAATCATTAGAAAATACTTAAAGACTAGCTTTTAACATTATCATCCCCCACCTTCTGCCACTTGAGTTTTAAGAACATACAATCAGTTATCAAGTTAATAATAACTTTAGTTGCTGTAGTAGGGATAGAAGACAATGTAATATAGTAAGAAATATATCCAAGTTTTATAGTTAGATTGTTACAGGTTCAAATGGCAGCTCTGCTACTTTTGGGTTGTTTCCAGTTGTCCATTTTACACAATTGCTATTAGATTCTTCATGTGAAAATAAATCTGATATTGGTATTTACCTCATAGACTGTTTTTGAGAATTTAGTGAAGTAATGTATAAAGACACTTAGCACAAGGATTGACACATTTAGTGAAGTAATGTATAAAGACACTTAGCACAAGGATTGACACATAAAAACACAAGTGCTGCTACCACTGATTAGGAATTATTATCTGAGGGCATTATGGTATATTGAGTGTCTTACACAGACATATCTACTGCATCAGGAGCTCCGCTAATTGATTTGCCCCAGATAATACTGCTGCCATAAGCTTTCTGATTTTTTTCATTGGGGATAATGGCAGTTTATGTCTCTGGGACACCTAGCTTTGCTCAGAAAATGTCCCTTATTAACTTAGTATCAAGAGTTACCAAGCTTTTTCTAAAGTTCCCAAGAGAGGTCCTGGTGAACAAAAGGGTTATTTGTCCTGTCAAACTGGTGGGTGTTCACTGACTAGATCAACAAACAGAGATTCAGTCACTCACTTCCTCTCCAAATTGAGGTCACTGAGTAGTGAACAACAGTTTTTGGGTGACAGCCATCTGTTTAGTAAAGTTCACCCATTCCTTGGCAGATTTTCCAAGCCACCTCACTGTTACACACAACTTGTTCCTGAACCAAAAGATGGCACACATAGTATGGCCAGTGAATGATAATTATATATAGATATGCCATCTTTTTTCAGAATCATGGTGTATAACTATGTTCACACTTGGAGGAAGTATTTGCTCTGCTCATGCTCCGAATAGCACACTTTCTTCTGTTTATCCCATACATAGGAACCATAAGAGTCTCTTACCTGAGTGCCACATTCCTTAACCAAAATAGGGGCTTTTTCTTCTATAGGCTAACTCCTGAGGTCACAAAATGAAACAGTCTTCCACATTTGTCCTTCATTAGCCACCAAGAGAAAAAAAACAATTGAAGTAGTATCAAATTGCATGAAATTCCTCTGATAGTCACTGCTGTGGCCGGTTTAGCACTTGACATTTTAGACTGCATAATTCTTCTGTGGGAGCTGTCTGTGCATTATAGAATACTTGGAAACATCCCTAGTTTCCTGTAGGATCCCAGTAATGGTACCCTTTATCCACCAAAAATTTCTCTGGACGTTGCCAAACATCCCTGGAAGTGGGGGAGCAAAATTATCCCCAGTTCAGAACCACTGCTATAATATAATTGAAGACCTCTTTCTATAGAAGAGAAAATCCCCAGTTGATTTTAGGTAGGCAGGAGAGTCTGTCACATAACCCTGTTAAATTTTCCCTCCTGAGAGGACTGTCTTCTAAAAATGACTTTTTCTTTTTTTCCTTTCCTACAACTTGTTAATTTGGTCTTTGATGCTGCATCCTTATCCAAAGACTTCAGATGGTGGAAGGGACATGAAACTATCATCAGAAGATTGAGTTTTATCGTACCTCTATCATTATTAGCCTTGAAACTGAACACATTCCTTACTACTCTGAGCCTTGGTTTATAGGTTTTCAATGAGATTGTGGAAAACAGGGAAGTGTGTGTGTGTGTGTGTGTGTGTGTGCCTTTAAAAACTAGAGAAGGTGTCAAGCACTCAAATCTTGTCTAATGCCATTCTCCAATAATAGGAACAGGCCTCTTAGAGAAATGTCTGCCTCTAGGACTAGGGCAGGAAATAGACAGGATGACCTTGAGCATCTTCTAATGCCAGAAAATAAAGAACAGCTCTAAAAAAAAAACCATAATGATGGAGGCATGTCAAAGGGACACAGGAATCAAATGACAGAGCTTCCAAAGGCCAAAGCTGGAGCAATCTTAGAAGAAAATTAATTAAGTACTATTGGATTATTGCCTAAAGTATAAAGTAAATATCAATGAGTCTGATGTAAGTAAGTGATTGAATAAATAAAGATAAGATACTAATGTGCCATGCTAAAGAATTTCAAATAGTTGGTTGTAGACATTTCACCCTTAAGAGGTAGCACATAACTCCCCATTCCTTAAGTGAAGGCTGTGCATAACTTTTCTACACAGAGTTTAGTGGGGGAAAAAATAATTTTATAGTGGGGAAGCCTGACAAGTACTTCCCTAGCCAAATGATCAAGGTCAACATCAACAGTAAGTCATGTTGATAGAATTCATCCTTGATACAATTTGAAGAGAATGGCACATTACTTTCATAGTTTGTTTCCCAAAACCTGTAATTCCAGTTAATCATGAAAACATCAGACAAATCCCAGCTGAGGGATATTCTGCAAAGTACCTAATCAGTATTCCCCCAAAACTGTTAAGGTTATCAAAAACAGAGGAAGTCTATGACTTAGACCAAGAGTAGCCTAATGTTGGATCCTGGAACATAAAAAGGACATTAGGTTAAAAAAAAAAAACTAAGTAAATATAAATAAAGTACGGACTTTAGTTTATAATGTGTCAATATTGTTTCATTGATCATTACAAATGTACCATAATATTGTAAAATGTTGATAGGGAAATTTAATGTGAGGTATATGGAAATTCACTGTATTTTCTTTGTTATCTTTCTGTAAATCTAAAATTAAGTTTTTAAAGCATAGCTAAATACAGTTAAGGCATCATTACAAGTAAAGATTTTCTTATCCAAAGAATACTGTAAAGCTCTGAGATGTAATTTCCTTAGTTTTAAAAATCGATTCATGAAGTCTCTCCCTAACTTCATTCTCATGATAGCTTAAGATCCTTACGATGATTCCATCTGCCACTAGTTTGGAACAGTTTTATATTTCCAACTAAAGAGGCCAAAGGGTGTCACACAGAAGTTCTTCATGTTCTCGGCATAAATTTTGTGCCAAGATCCATCCATTTTCTCTTTTAAGGAAGTTATCATATGCTCCCCCATTTCCCCTTTGTCAGAAATACAGCAGCCCTTATTGCTTATAGGTTCATTTTTCTAACCAAGGTCTAAAAGGTCTTTATGGTTCTTTGTTCTCAACAGGAAATGGAGAACAGTAGGGAGCTGCTATGACAGCATCCCTTTAAAGCTATGGGATAAAGCACAAACCTCCCAGCAATAATGCATCTGAGATGTAAGATGGATGGATCTTTCAGTATGGGTTGCCATGTGTAAAATCTTACAGAAGAGTGTATTAGAAGATAAAGAAAAGTTTAATGTTTGTAACTAATTCTCCAATAATATTCTTGCCTTTCCGGCTATAGCCATGATAGCCATGGTGGAAATTATTCCCACCATTTTATTTTAGTGTACAGTATTGCTTGTTCGCTCTGGGCATATTGCATTATATAAAGGTATACATCTGAACATGACTCATTGTAGAAATTAAATTAAAAATCACTTCATTATATAGAGAGCAATGGTCTATAATCCCTTGATAAAAAGAATGGACTAGTGAAGTTTCCCTAATGTAAACAGTGACTTAGGGAATCACCTTTGCCAAGCTCTTCAGTTCTGAACACCTAATGAGGTTGAGCATTTGCCAGTGTCATGTCTACTGATAATACCAAATTGTCATTTAATATCATAAACAACATGCACTTGCCACTCTCCAAATTGTGCTCACCATTTAAGCTTGTTTGATGTCTCATCCACCTGTGAAGCAGGGATGGTAACATATGGCTACTTCTGACAGGGAAGAAAAGGACACGGAGCTGAAGCACAGGTGTAAAACCCAAGCCATCTGATTCTGGGCAGAGTGGGAGTTTCCTACCAGCCTGCACTGAAGGCATGGCATGGTTTCAGGATTATAATTATGACTTCTACTTTTTAAATTTTTCTATTTTTAGACCAAATGTTTGCTTATTATTCTGCTCCAAATGCCACACTGTAGTTTTATGCAACCACAGCTGATAATTTTAGGGACCGTGAACTAACATTAATTTATACCTAAGAGAATGCTGGCCAATAGAACTTCCTGTAGTTATGAAATGGTCTATATCTGTGCTATCCAAAGGTAGCCACTAACCACCTGTGGCTCTTAAGCAATTGAAATGTGGCTGGGGTATTGCAGGAACTGACTTTTAATTTTATTTAACTTAACCTAGTTTGCCTTTAAGTAGTCATGTGTGACTAATGGCTTGCTAGGACTCAGGTCTAGACAGCATAGAAATCCTCTATTCTAAGTAGGTTCCTCTGGTGTATGAGCTTTTGGCATTGCTTATGCACACTTGGCCACTCTTCTTGAGAAAAAAACTTTTTTCTTGTGCTTAGAATATTTGATACATAGATCACTGGCAGAACAAAGTTCAATTTAGTTTTACCCACTTAAATATAAAGCTGTGAAAGTCTTAAACTTAACACTAAGGAATGAAATTCACTCAGTTTAGTTCACCTACTCTTTTGAGGGAAAATGAGGAGAGAAATCCCATATGTTCTTAATTCTCTTTAAGAATATGAACCTTTAGAAAATTATTGTTGGTAAGGCATTTATTTCTTTAATTCTGAAAACAAAGAACTATTTTCTTTTACAGATACACATCTGTTATTTGATGCCCACAAAGTTCAGTGACACTTTTTAAATCCGGATCAAGTATTATTTACAGAGCCAGACAAAAATCCAGTCACATGATATTTCCATTAGCCTAAGAATGGAATTCTGAGATTATAGTCTGGGAAAGGGGAACTGTGGTTTATAAATTCGTAAATGCTTTTCCGATAAACATTAAAATATTAAAACAATGACAGCTGTTGCCAGTACTGGTATTAAATTGAATAAGTAAATTCAGAAGCCCTATGGGCTAAATCAGAAATGGCTCACAATAACTTAACATTTTCTTGACTAGAAAATCATCAAAAATTAAGGAAGTTACAATGACAGCAAATATTCCAGAGATAATATAGAAATGGAAAGGGGGGAGCTGTCTCATAAGAAACCTTTTTTACTCCTAACATGGTTTTTGACTTCTTAATACACATGTTGTTTTACTAAGTAAGTTTAATAGGCAACTTACCCCTAGACAATGAAATTAGAAAACCATGTTTTAGACTCAGAGACAGAACAGTGAGGTAAATGTAAAATGTTAGTTAGTACAGATTTGAGCTAGCAAAATTACCAAATGCCTAGTTTTCTGTATGGAATGGATTTACAATATTGTGTTACCTAGAATCTTTTAATGTTAAGCTTTTGCGTCTGATTTAGCACTTACCCATTTCTTGAATTCATTCTCATGGTCAGGAAACTTTTATATCAGTTCTTTGTTGTTAGCTATAAACATGTTTTTAGCTAGTAGAATATGGTCAGCTCCCGAGAACACCCCACCAGCCAATACCCCTTCCCTGGACAGACATCTAATACCACAGAATAAATGTGTCTTATTTTTAACTCTATATAAGTGGATTACACAGTATATATTGTCTGTGTCTGACTTCTTTTATTCAACATTGTATTCCTATAATTTATCTCTGTTGTTAATGTAAGAATAAGTCATTCATTTTCATTGTTTACAATATACCATTGTAACTCTTCAACAATTTATCCATTTTGCAGTTAATAAACATTTGGCTTAATCTAATTTGTTTCTTTTTACAAATAATGCTCCATGAACACCATTTTTGTTGTGTTTTGTGTACTTATTTGCATGTTACTAAAATCTGCACTTAAAAATAGAATCATTACATTATAGGGCTAGCTTCTTGCATTCGGTTATAGTAGATACTGCTAAACATTTTCCAAGGTACTTAGACAATGTAGGAAAATTCCAGACACTTACTGTTGCATTTACTTTTCCCTTTTAAAACATGTAATATTAATCATAATTTCAACTTTTGGAGAAAGTCAGTAGTGACTAGCGCCTTTGGTTTTAGACCACAGGATTCTCATATAGTGATTATCAAATGTACCTATTTCCAACTCTCTATAGACCCGTCAAAAAATATCTTTGAAGGGAATGCCTTTGACCCAGTTCATTTCTGCCATTATAAATTTCAATTTAGTCCTACAGTGAAACTGTGGGTAATGGAAAGGGTAGATGCACTGCTGTGAACCTGAAGGCTTTTCGTGGAGTAAGGAATAGTTGAGTTAATAATACTGGAATGTACCAAGCACACTCAAAGTGCATTTAGTGGTGAATGTTTATAATAAAGAAATTTGATGTAAATTGCCCTCAATTTATCCAATTGAATTCAACAGAACTTTAGGGGCCACTGTGGCTCCTGAACACTCATGCACATCTCACAGTGCAAAATTAATTCAGTTCTTTTCCAAGAGTCCCCATAGTGTTAACAGTTCCAGTATTGCTCAAAAATCCAAGTTAAGAGTTTCCTCTGAGACTTAAAAACAACTCAGCTGTGAGTCCCTGTAAATATCAAAAAGAAAGGTAAATACTTCCAGATACAATTGTACATGGTTAACATTCTCATTTCAAAAGGGCATAAAAAGGATTGAACCAAAGCCAGAAGGGCAAATGTTAAATCTATAGCCCCATATCTGGCATCTGGAGCATGCAGTGATGTGACATATCTCTAAAGGGCTTGGGCAGCCCCACCCCTATGACCTCTCTGTCTGCAGCCCACATAGCCTTTCTCTTGGACTGGTTCTGCTCACTGCCTACACTTTCCCTTAGCAGGTATTCCACATTCTTGGTATCTCTGTCTTCCTGGTCTCCTTATTAGTTTTAGCTTCACATATCTCCCTAACACCCTATCACCCTGTTTACAGGGCTTCCATATACTACTTGGCCTCCCAGGTCAGCCTTTAAAATCTCCATGGAAACCTCCATAACCCCACAAGTTCTGTGATCAATGCAAGCTGTACTGGGTCCTGCTTCAACACTTATTGCAATGGCCTTGGATTCCTTGATGACTGAACACAGGGAAACAAATCCCTAAGAAATAATTCTTGGGCATTCCAGTGCGAGCAAGGAACAAAGTGTTTACACTTTTATACCTTTGAGACGGAGGTAGGTGGGGTCCTGCAGATTTTGGAGTTCTGTCTTATTGTCCCAGTGCAAAGTACTTGGCTCCTTTTGTGGTGTTGCCTTCTGTGTGTAAGGCAAGAATTCTACTAGCGAGCTACCCCCTGCCTAGATTCTTTCTAATGGAACTAGTCTCTTTAGAATTTATACCCTCCTTCAAAACTTTGCACATGCCTCTTTTCTTACCAAATTACAAGTTTTTCAAATCTTTCTGCTGTGCTTTGGCTCCTGATTCTCACTGTAAATCTGACTATAAGCAGCCAGTAATGCCCATTCCACTCTCCTAACATTGTGATGCCTTCAAGCTTTCTCCACCAAATAAACTAGTCTGTCCCCTTTAAGCAGCATCCCACAAACTCTCAGGGTATGAACAAAGTTATTTGCCAGAATGTAAGGACATGGGTCCTTATTATGGTTTGAATATGAAATGTCTCCCACAGGCTCATGTATTGAACACCTGGTCTTCAGTGTGTGGTGTTATTTTGGAAGGTTGTAGAAACTGAAATAGCTGAAGGAAAGAGATCACTAGGGATGTACCTTTGAAGGTCGTACCTGGCCCCCTTCACAGACTCACTATCTGCTTCCTGTCTTCCATAAAGTAGATGGCCTTCTCTTCCATGTGCTCCCCCTGCATGATGTTCTGCCTCTCCATAGGCCCAGAAACACAGAGCCAAGCTCTGAAATCGTGAGCTTAAATAAATACTTCCTCTCTTTACACTAGTTTTTCTCAGATATTTATCATATCAGTTCAAAAGTTACCTTCTGTAGTCCCCTTGTCCAGTTCACAGTAGAGTCCTTATTTCCATCTGAAATGTCATGAGCCTGGCCTTTACTGTCCACATTTCTGTGAGCACTCTGGTCTTCTGATCTCTTAGCAGAATTTTTCATCAAGCTCTGCTTATAGCATGTGAAATTTTCTCTAGTCTGCTTCTCTAAACTTTTCCAGACTCCTCCCACACCAGGTCCAAAAGCCACCATCAGGTATAGTTACAGCACCTCCACTTCTTGAAACGAATCCTTTGTGTTAGCTTTCTGCCAGTGTGACATAATAGCTGAAATAAATAAATGTAAAGGAGGAAAGATTTATTTTGACTCAGTTTCAGAGGTTTCAGTCTACCTTCACTTGGCCACATTGCTTTTGTGCCTGTGGTAAGGCAGGACATCATAGAGAAAGAAGTTTGTTCACCTCATAACAGCTTTGGAGCATAGAGACAGAAGAAGGGGCCAAAACTCCAATATCCCCTTCAAGGGCATGCCCAGTGACCTAACTTCTTCCACCTAGGCCGCACCTCTTAAAATGTCCACCACCTCCCAATAGTACCACAGACTGGGGGCCAAGCCCTTATCACATAAACCTTTCTAGGGACACTTCAAATTCAAACAGTAGCAGATAGACAGGAAGTGGATCAGATTTGAGGATAGTATTCAGAGAAGACTTAAGACTTTTTTAAATTCCAGAATTTAGACAAAGATAATGTTTTCATGTATTACTTAGGTAAATACAAGATAATTTTTAAATTACATTGTACCATGAAAAGACAGATTCCTTGTTATCTACCCAGTTCAAACTTACTTGGCCAGAAACTCCTCTCTCCAGAGCCTCCCAGTGCCCAAGTAGATGTGCACATCTAGTCTGCTAGAACTGGTCTTCCCAAATATTCTTCCACCTATTGTTCCTTGAGTATGCAGAATTGAGGGTACAGGGAGCTATCTAGAGATTGACTTTGCATATTTCTTTAGGAATAAGCCAGCCAACTATTTGTGCATTTCCATCTTTGTTCTGATTTTGTGTTAGAGTACATGAAGGTTGCTTTGCTTTGTTTTTTAAATTTTGCTAGTTACATTCACACATCTTTACAAAAAGACCATAAAATACCTTAATAAAGGTGTTGGGACCATCTTTGCTGTTTTCCTGGGATTTACTGTGTCTGGTATTCACATTGGTCCCCACTCTGAGTCTATAAGCAGCTTTCTGCTAGCTCTGCAAAGTTGCAAGCCTCCAGCTAACTCTGCAATGTTTCCTGTACCTGTGACCACATTCTGTAGGGGGGTGGGGGACAAACTCTGTAAGTGTTTAACCTAGCTCCTGACAGAGATTGGGGCTTACAGCTTTGAGAAATTATCTCCCCTGAGTTCACTAGCATAATAAACTCCCTGCTTCCTGTAAAATTGGTCTTGGTGACTTTGTTTCCCGCAACATTTCTGGTGCATTGTCCAGGAACAGTAGACACCAAAGTTGGCATTTTTGCCTCTCTGTCTATTGTGCTGTGTCCCATCCCCTGGGGACTCAACCCAGCTGAGGCACCACTGGACACTTAGTCCAGATGGCTAGGCTAGAGAAACCTCCGGTGGAGTCTGAGGCCTCAGGTCTGTACACACCTACAGAACCTGGGTAGAGACCTCAGGAACCAGGAAAATTTGGAGCAGTGCACATCTGAAACAGGAAGGACTCAGGTCCATCAAAATAGGCCCATCCATGAGAGGATGGAAGAGGGGCTTGATCACCCCCTAGGCACCCACAAGTACTCCTGAATCTGGTGCTTTTGGTTTTTGTGATTATCAGGAGATAGCTGAGATACCTTCCAGACTAGGTTTGTTGGGTTGGATGAATGTGTGATGTGCAATGAAAGCATGAAAAGAGTGTGACTTTAGTCACCCCATGGTGTGCGGAGTTTGTTTCCAGAAGCCAGGGATGTTCTCATTTGGTCTAGGGTGACCCACCCCCACTTGGAGCACCAGTCTGGGGTTTATATGGACTGACTATGGCTATGAGATGTCTGAAATATCTCCGCAAGGAGAGTGGCTAGGGACGGACAAAGCAAAAGTTGTCTGTCTTCCCTTTGTGTCAGAAACTGAGGACCCCGTACCTCATTTCCAAACTCCCTGATCCTCTTTTACCTTGTCTCAATATGGGTGGGAGCAAAAGTAAAAACACTCCTTTACAATGTACGCTTGACAACTTCAAGAGAGGGTACACAGGTGATTATAGTGTGGAGCTCACACCCCAGAAACTTTGAAATACTGTCAAATAGATTGGGTGTCCTTTAAGGTTGGATGGCCTTCTGAGGGTTCTCTAGATTGAGATACCATTCGTAGGGTCAATCAGGTACTGACAGGAATGGCAGGTCATCCTGATCAGTTCCCCTGCATAGACATCTGGCAGACATTGGCAGCTCATCCTCCTTGTTGGCTTAAGAAATTCTTTAAAGTCAATTTTAAGATTATGATGGCAAGGGCAACCAATATTGGGACTATTAAAAGAAAGGAAAAGAGAGAAAAGGCTCCTCCCCCAGTATTCCAGGCTGAACCTGACCTATTTCCACCGCCATATGCCCCAGTTTATCTGCCTGTGCCTTGCTGCCTTCACCTCCATTGGATCCCATAATAGACTCAGAACTTGAGGACTCAGGAGTCCCCTCTTCTCCTCCCTCATCAGGAGTTTCATTCAGTCCCTGCATAGTCTGGAGCTCACCCTAAAACCTGCTCGACAGCTCAGGCAACTTTCCAGATGCCCCTCAGAGATATCATATGGTATAATCCAAATGGCAAGCTGCAGGAAGGCAGGCCCTTGTTCACTTATCAGCACTTCACAACCACGTACCTCCTAAACTAGAAAAATCATACCACCTCATACATTAAAAAGCCACAAGCCATGGGTGACTTGATTCAGTCCATTATCCAAACTCATAATCCAACCTGGCAGGACTGTAGGCAATTGCTCCAGATGCTTCTCAGCACAGAGGAATAGAGACGAGTCATGCAGGCAGCCCTACATTGGCTGAGGCTCACGTCCCCAGTGGGACAAATGATGTGCAAGCCTATGCCCGGATAGCTTTTCCAAAATCTGAACCTGCATGGGACCCAAATGAAGCAGAAGGCAGAAACAATTTACATAGATATAGAGAGGCTCTGAGTAGCTAAGAGAGGCTCTGGGTGGTCTAAGAGAAGGGGAAAGAAAGACCATGAACATGAACAAAGTCTCAGAGATCTTACAGAAGCCTGACAAGAACCCAGCACAATTCTATAAGAGACTGTGTGAAGCATACCATCTATATTCTCCCTTCAATCCTGAGGCCCCTAAAAATTAGCAAATTATCAATGTCACATTTGTGGGGCAAGCCCAGGGGATATTAAAACAAAGTTACAAAAATTAGAAGGATTTACAGGCATGAATGCATCTCAGCTCCTGAAAAGGGCAAGAAGGTGTTTGTCAACTGAAACCAGGAGGCCCAAAAGGAGGCAGAACAAAAAATAAAGAAAAAGATAGATTTCCTGGAAGCAGAATTGAATGGACAGGGAGGGCACAGTTCCGGTCAGGGTAGAGGTCAAGAAAGAGGCAAAGAGGGGCCTCCAGGAAACTCCCTGAAAGCACAATCCCAGGGATCAGAGCCCCTAAAGAAGAATCAGTGTCCCGTCTGTCTCCAAGAGGGACACTGGAGAAGTGAGTGTCTACAGCTCCAGACGAGGCACAGAGAGACAAAAGAGAAAGAGGACTTTGTGGGGCTCGTAGGCATTGAGCAGGCCAGTGATAAGGGCAGATCGGGCTCTTTCCTCTTTGGCCCCCAAAAGCCTATAGTCCATATGGCAGTAGGGGCCAACCTGTGGATTTCATGTTAGACACTGGTGCTGAACATTCAGTGGTGACTGGACAGGTGGCACCAATCTCAAAAAGACACCAAATAATTGTGGGGGCTATGGGGACCCAGACCCGCCACCCATTTCTCCAGCCCCAAAAATGTACTCTGGGAGGACATCTCATGACCCATGAGTTTCTCTATATGCCACAATGTCCAGTGGCCCTGATGGGCTGAGACCTGCTAAGTAAGCTGTAGGCCCAAATCAGTTTTCAGGAGGGTGGATGAGCAGCTTTGAGCTTTGGCTCGGGGCTCCCTGGGGTCTTAGCCCTCATCACTCCCTGGGAAAAAGAGTGGAGATTACATTCAGTAGAGACTGCCTTAAAGGGGCCAGAGATGCCCTTTAAGGTCCTGGGAGTATGGGTGGAAGACAGTCCTCTGGGGTTAGCCATCAACATTCCTCCAGTGGTAATACAGTTAAAGCTGGGAGTCAGCCAGTAAGAGTAAGACAATACCCAAACCTAATGAGGGCATAAGAAGGGGTGTCTCATCACTTCCAGAGACTTAAACTGTGGAATCCTGAGACCTTGTCAGTCTGCCTTGAACACTCCCTTGCTGCCAGTTCAGAAGCCAGGCACCACCCAGTGCAAGATCTCCAGGCAGTCAATCAAGCAGCAGTGACTGCACCCGGTGGTTCCAAATGTGTACACTTTGCTGTCCCTGATACCAGAAGAAGCAACCTGTTTCTCATGTATGGACTTAAAAGATGCATTCTTCTGCATCCAGTTGGCACCTGTGAACCAACCCATCTTTGCTTTCCAATGGGAGGACCCCCAGTCAAGGGGACAACAACAATTAATCTGGACCTGTCTCCCACAGGGCTTCAAAACCTCCCCAACCATCTTTGGAACTGCCCTGGCATCAGATTTGTGGACATATGCAGCAGAGGAAGCTGACTGCACTCTCACAATATGTGATGGCCTCCTCCTCACAGCAGCTGACCACCAGGACTGTCTTACTCCATCCCTTGTGGGAGGCTAGATACAAAGTATCCCAAAGGAAGGCTCAGATCTGCCAAGACCAAGTCAAATATTTGGGGTTCCAGCAGAACCTCATTGCAAAAAGAAAATAAGCTGTCTGCTCAATCCCAACTCTGACTACAAGAAGACAGATCCGTGAGTTCTTAGGAGCAGCTGGGTTCTGCTGGATTTGGATACCTAAATTTCTCATTGCTAGCAAAACCTTTATATGAAGGCACAAAGAGGGGCAACAGGCATCCCCTAATCTGGGAGTCTGAACAACAACAGGCTTTTCTTGCTACCAAGGAGACATTAGTCACTGCCCTTGCTCTGGGACTCCCAGGTGTGAGGAAGCCTTTCTTCCTCTATGTGTATGAGAGAAGTGGCATGGTAGTTGGAGTCCTGACCCAATACCTGGTCTCATGGCATTGGCCGGTGGCTTATCTCTCTAAGCAATTGGATTCAATAGCAAAGGGATGGCTTCCCTGCCTGCAAGCTCTTGCAGCCACAGCCTTGCTGGTGTCAGAGGCAGAAAAGCTAACACTAGAAGGGGAGATAACTGTCAGGGTCCCCCATTTGGTTGTCTTAAAAGCTGAGGCACTGGCTCCGTGCATGTCAGCACAAAAGACAGACTTCATTGCACTTACGCGAGCCCGCCAACTGGCTGCTGAGAAGACTGTTAATATATACATAGACTCTAAATATGCTTTTTACCCCTCTTCAGGTACATGGGGATATGTGTATACATATACATGTGTATATATATATATACACACACATATGAAGAGACTAAAAATAACCTAAAACCTTCACGCAGCATACCAGCCTCAGAGTTCAGACAAGGTTGAGGGCTAAAAACTCAGATAAGTAAACTCTGTCAGGAGATTCACCTAACTTGGAAACAGATCTTGCCATTAGCTTTACTTAGGATCAGGTGCAGCCCCACCAAACAAACTGAGATCTAACCCTATGAGATTCTCTTAGAAGACCACCCCCACTAGTAAAAGGCATTAAGGGAGATTAAATAAAACAAACGGGAAATCTAACCTTACCCCCACGATGCACAGTTTGGGAGAAGTGCTCAATGTCCTACACCACCATTTTTGAGAAAAACTCCCTATCAGCTTACCACTGAAGTATATTCCTTTAAGCCAGGTGACCAGTTTTGGATAAAAGTATAATCTCCAGCCCCTCCAGCCTCAGTGGAGGGGACATTATTTGGTGAAACTGACTACCCCTATGGCAATCAAGATGGCAAAAATCACCTCCTGGATCCATCACACCCCATAAAAACAAAACAGCTCCTGAGTGGAAGAGTCAACTAGACTCTAACAATCCTCTCAAACTAACCCTGAGGAGAGGATCTTCACCCTTGCCCTAGTCACAAACCCAAAGATGACTAGTCAGCATACAGCGGAAGCTTGAGGAATCAACTAAACAGACAATTAATGGACTATTGTTTCTCACTGTTAGTGCTCTGTAGTGACACTTAAGTTCTGCCATCCCTTGCCTATCTCTATGCTTGGTATTGTAACCTTGCTTTGCTTTGGTCAATAGGAATAACGGTAATTGCCCCAGTGGGATAAAGCCAAATCAAAAGGCTTTCTCTGGCAGTTTTCTTTTTTTTCCTCCCGCTAACAGGATGTGGTATTGTTTTTGGTTGCTTCTATTCTGGGTTCCTTTTGCAAACCTGAACCCCCTCATCCTATGAGTTGTGCTTACTTACTACTTGAACTAAAAATGCCATTACACAGGAAAGATAATTTTAAAAAATCACAGATAAAATGAAAAAGATTGCCCATGTCTCAGTTCAAACTGAAAAAGGATGGAATCCTGATGATTTACTTGGAGGATGGTTCTCTACAAGAGGAGGATTTAAAACAATGTAAGGGGCTATATTAATTATGGTGTTGGGCTGTCTTATGCTCCCATGCTTGCTGCCACTGGTCATGTGGTCCGTATCAACCTTGATAAAAGCCATAGTGAAATGAAAAACAGCCACACAATTATATCTGTTACAAGTTTACCAAAGAGTAAATCCCATCCCTAAAAAAGAAAAAGATGATGCATTTTGAAAATGAAATGTCAAAGCATCAAAGGGGGAATGCTGTGGCTAACTTGGCTAATTTCCTGGGATTTACTGTGTCTGTTGTTCACCGAGTCTTCAAGCAACTTTCTGCTAGCTCTGCAAAGTTGCAAGCCTCCAGCTAGCTCTGCAATGTTTCCTGTAACTATGACCGCATTCTGTAGGGGGTTGGGGGACAAACTCTGTAAGTATTTTACCCAGCTCCTGACACAGATCGGGGCTCAGGATTTTGAGAAATTATCTCCTCTAAGTCTGCTAGCGTAATAAACTCCCTGCTTCCTCTAAAAATGGTCTTGGTGACTTTGTTTCCCTCGCCATATTCTGCAACAAAGGGTTAAATCAGTAAGATAAATAGACATAGTAAAGAATATAGAACGAAAGAATCAGGAGTCTAGGACTTTCGTTCTATCATGTGTTTTTCCTCACTATGCAACAATAAACAATTCAGCCTCGTTTTCATATCGTATGAACTGTACCATGAGGCAGTTGAGTTTATGATCCCCAAGTTCCCACAGATACCCAAAGTGTCTGTCCTTGGTGCTGTGTGAGAAGTGGTGATATAGTAGAGCAGTGTTGTCCAGTGAAAGTGGCCAAAAGAAGAACCACTCTTTGCCTCTCAGTAGGACTTTGTGGGGGGGGGGGGTTGTTCATAAACAAATATTTTTTCAAAATATATGTTGAAGGTAAGTCGTGTTTCCTTTTCTGAGCCATACAAGATAATTCTATACAATGTGGACACTAGAATTTTGTGGTTAATTAACTGCTTGCACTTAAGTGAGGGGAACCTGGTAATGTGAAGATAGCTCTGACACAGGGTGTCTATGTCATATTCTAAGCACAGCGCTAGGTGTTTCATGCGCAGGTTTTCATTTAACCCCCACAATCACGTAATGGGGTGGGTCCCCCTATTATCATTGACTTGAAGATATACCAACAATCTCTGAAGTGACTAAATCCACTCATCCAAGTACATTGCACAGCTGACACTTCAGTGAGTACCGTGTGAGTTGAGGCCTGCACCTGAGAGCACTGTGGAACACATCCTGTATTATGCTTACATCTTGAGTCCACAGGAGTACAGCACTGCCGGGTCCTCTGAAGCATTTTCATTGGAAATGGAATACCCCCTGTCCCTACATCAACAGCAACAGCCATTTCTCAGTGAGAGCATCTGCAAATCATCGATTTCTTCCTTCCATTCTCCTGTCCTGTTCTGTAATGATTTAACTTGCTGGCATGACACATTTAGATTAGACTCTTTGAAGTTTTAAATGGATTTCTTATCTGGAAGGAAAAACATTTTCTTTGTCATAGTTTTCAGATGAATTGTTACTGGTCATCTGTGAGGTGTAATACAACTTCCTTTTCTTTCACATTTTTCTTCATTGAGTGCACATAGTTCATTTAGTGTTTCTTGCTAACATTTGCCAAACAGTTACAAGTGAAATATTTGCTTATCATTAATTGAATTTTAAATGTTTTTCGTCTTGATTGTTGAATAACTCTATTTAGAATTCCCCATATTTATGTTGACAATTCCTTTCCCTTTTTTGTGGTACTGAGTTTTGCCATGCTTGCTAGGCAGACACTCTCACTTGAGCCACACGTCTTGCCCTTTTTGCTTTGGGTTGATTTTCAAATAGGGTCTCACTTTTTTGCCCAGGATCATCCACAGAGCACAAAACTCCTCCTTACCTGCCCTCCATAGCTGGATTACGGACTTGAACCACCACATCTGGCTTATTTGTTGAGAAGAGCTCTTGCTAATGTTTTGCTGACCTCAAACAGCAATCTTCCTGATCTTCACCTCCAAGTAGCTGGGATTACAGGCATGAGCTACCACGTGCCAGGCCTCCTTTCATTTCAAAAAAGAAATGGTCTGATCATTTGTATCAAGTGCTTTGTTAAACTTTTTCCTAGGTCAAAAGAAACTCAGAATATAATTTTTATATGTAACTAGTTTTAACTATTACAGTGTTGTTTCATTCGGGTCCTGTGGGAACTGGTATGGTATCTGCCTTAATAAATACAAACTGTCATCTGCCTATATCTGCAGATATTTTGTGCTTTATTCTTAAAAATTGAAGATATACACTAAATACCCATCAATATTCAGACTTGCAATACTATTTCTAAACCTTAACATTGGGGTTCCATTGGATTAAAATTTAAGATAAGTAGGCCTCATTTCAATTGAAATGAAATGAAATATACCTTTGAATACAGAAGAAAAAATGTTTATTTTATTAAACCATGTAATAGGATCACTAAAATTTCAAGAACATGAGTTTAACCTCCTTGAGAGAACAAGTTTTAATTATGTTACCTTTATGGCATATGTCCTACAGATCCAGAATCTAATCACTGTAATGGCCCAGCAAAAATTGCTTTTATGGAGCTCAAGTGGGAGATAAAAATCTATTGTGCAGATAATGAACTACATAGAAAAACAGATGAAAAAAGAGCTGGAGAGTGTGAAATAGAATTTAAACATTGAGCATATTTAGTGAAAAGAGAAATCTAGTAAAAGTGGAAAGTAAGTAAGCTGACCCTTTAAAGCAGAGTGGAATCTAGAAAAGCAAAGAAGATATCACTTTGGGGATGGTACCTTTCAGCTGGTGGTGGCATAAGCCAAGCAGCAAACATCTGAGCAAAGGTGTTGCAGTAGGAACAAATATGTCCACTTGTCCAGGCAGTAAGAGCAACGGCACTTCCCATTCACTCCAGCTGGACCCACAGTCCCAGAATCCCCTGTACTGACTCTTTACTCTCTGTAAATGGGTGGCCTGTTCTCCCCTTCATAACCTCCTATACATCTCTCACCAACCAACGCCCAACCAAAAACTCACCTTTCCTTCAGTCCTCACCTTATTTGCCAGAGAAGTAGTCATTTGCTTCCCCAGTAGTCACAGCTCCTTGTTTGTCTGCCTAACTCAGCACACTTCTACCTGTATTGCAGTTATTTGATTTTGTCTCCTCGAAGTTGAGAACTTCTTGCAGGTAGGAGACATATGTCATATTGGTATCCTTAGTGCATGTATTTTAAGAAATAGTGGGGGGGTTGAATCTTTCTCTACCTACTTTTCCTATTAACATCAATAGAGTTTACAGTTATAGAAACACATGTTTTATATCCAAAAGTGAGAAAGCAGAAAAATATGCCTTTCAAAAATACCAATACAGATGGGTAGATACATAGACTTAAGCACATATGCAAAGACAGAATGAATTTATAATTTTATTTTTTAGATTGTTCATGTTAAGCTGGCAAAGAGTAATTTTTGTTTTAAAAGGCCTTTTCATGTTTAAGTGTTTAAAAATGTATGTGATTATTATGTTAATATTGACTATATGTTTGTTTATTAAAAAATACTTATGATAGATTAGATTGGAAGGAAGCAGCATGATAGCAGAAAAAGTAATCAGGCTAATCAGGCCAGAGAAGAAAAACAGGAACTGAGATGGAAAAAAGAGGGACTGGATGTGAATATTCTAGAACAGAATATTCTCTGAAAGCCAGCGCCCTGCAACTCTTTTGCCCCCATTGCAACTGTGTTCTTCCTGAGTCTGGCTCACTCCTTACAGTCTCCAGACTATGTTAGACATGAGACACAGAAAGTGTGCTGGGTTTGTAGAAGAGAAAATTCTGACCCTGGGGTTTCCATACCCTGTGCTTTTTATTTTATTTTATTTTATTTTTAATGTTTTATTCATATGTGCATACAAGGCTTGGGTCATTTCTCCCCCGTGCCCCCACCCCCTCCCTTACCACCCACTCCACCCCCTCCCTTCCCCCACCCCCTCCCTTACCACCCACTCCGCCCCCTCCCTTCCCCCACCCCCTCCCTTACCACCCACTCCGCCCCCTCCCTTCCCCCACCCCCTCCCTTACCACCCACTCCGCCCCCTCCCTTCCCCCCCACCCCCTCAATACCCAGCAGAAACTATTTTGCCCTTATCTCTAATTTTGTTGTAGAGAGAGTATAAGCAATAATAGGAAGGAACAAGGGTTTTTGCTGGTTGAGATAAGGATAGCTATACAGGGCATTGACTCACATTGATTTCCTGTGCGTGGGTGTTACCTTCTAAGTTAATTCTTTTTGATCTAAACTTTTCTCTAGTTCCTGGTCCCCTTTTCCTATTGGCCTCAGTTGCTTTTAAGGTATCTGCTTTAGTTTCTCTGCGTTAAGGGCAACAAATGCTAGCTAATTTTTTAGGTGTCTTACCTATCCTCACACCTCCCTTGTGTGCTCTCGCTTTTGTCATGTGCTCAAAGTTCAATCCCCTTGTTGTGTTTGCCCTTGATCTAATGTCCACATATGAGGGAGAACATACGATTTTTGGTCTTTTGGGCCAGGCTAACCTCACTCAGAATGATGTTCTCCAATTCCATCCATTTACCAGCAAATGGTAACATTTCGTTCTTCTTCATGGCTGCATAAAATTCCATTGTGTATAGATACCACATTTTCTTAATCCATTTGTCAGTGGTGGGGCATCTTGGCTGTTTCCATAACTTGGCTATTATGAATAGTGCTGCAATAAACATGGGTGTGCAGGTGCCTCTGGAGTAACCTGTGTCACAGTCTTTTGGGTATATCCCCAAGAGTGGTATTTTTAAATGACTACTGTAGGATGAGGACTTGGTTCCCCTAATAGCTCCATTTGGGATGTTATGTTCATTTGGGAGCTGAAGTCAGCAGTGTGTATAGGCTACAGGCTGTCTTTGCATTCTGTTAGGCTATATACTACAGATGAAAAACCAGGTTAGAAGAAACACAGTGAAAGTTCTATTCCAGGACTGTGGATTGTTAAATAATAGAGCCCTTTAGTCCTCAGTGGAGACAGGTTTCCTTTAAACATTTATAGGAAGTGAACTCTAATGTCTAGCTTATGATTCCTTTGTTCCTGTTATTGTTTCTGATCTCTGAGCCCCAGAATTAGAGAAGTCAACCTTACTTTTTTTTTTTTTTAAGGAGCTGCACAAGGATATCTCAGCCTGTTGTGCCCCAAGATATCCATTTTTCATTCTCATTTTTTCTAACTTCTCTCTTCTGAAGAAGGTGATAGGCTCCAAGTCAGGACAGTCAGTCATTGAACTGACTTCTGGTGAAAACAAAATCCTCCAAGATGGTGTGTGCCTGACAAATACATTTAAAAACTCTTTGAGGTGAAATATAGTATACCTTGAATGATTCACTAAAACCTGCCCCAGGTTTTATCTGTAGATGTCTTTAGTTCACTATGCCAGGCGAAACATTCCCATTTCTTGTATAGGTAATCCTTAAGACTATTTAGGCAATAGAGTCTTTATTCATATCAGACTAGAAGCTCTTTAGGTTATTCTGAAGATATCATAGTGTACATTTTTGGATCTTCTCACTTCCTCTGACATTAACAAGGGAAAATATTACTAGCTGTTAGCTTTTTAGTCCTGGGATTACAGTGTCTTGCTGTGGCCCTGCTATTGCTTTATTAATAGGCAAACCAAGTGAACCTGAAAACATTTTATTCAGAGGCTAAAAATAAAGTGTACCAAAGGCAGAATTAGAGAAGATAGTAAAGAAACTCCTCTTCTGGATCACAGAATATCCTATTATAGGACCCAGACCAGAGACTAATTGAGGTGCAGTTACATCATTCCTGGGAATCCAATGTGATGAAAAGATACATAATATTTATATAGTCTTTCACAAAAGCAGCTTTATCACAAACCATTTTAAAATATTCTCTGCTGGGAGATTGCATAACCTTTCAGCAAAGTCTCTCAGATTAACAATTTCATTTATTATTCTTTTGGCATGTTCTAATTGTGAGTTATAACTATATTTTATTAAGTTACTGTCCTATAATTATGAAATACTACATCAAAAATCAGGAAATTTTTCTTACAGGATCAGGTAATAAATACTACAGACTTTTCACACAAAGAGACAAAATCAAAAGTATGATATAGCTACTTATAACCATTTTTAGATGCGAAATCCTTTCTTAGCTCATGGAAGTGGTTTGCCAATCTGTAGTCTTTGCAGTGTTCTGGTAAGTCTTGTGTGATAGTTCTCCCTGAACACACCCTTACTCCTACAGTTATTAATCCTCTACTTATTTACCTGACATCAGCATATAAATGTGAGCATAAAGGCATTTTCTTCTTTAGGGGAGGTAGATAAAGGAGAATGGTGGAGGGGGTGAATTCAAGTATGGTATATTTGATATATTGTAAGAACCTTTGTAAATGCCACAGTGTACCCCTACCCAGCACCACAATAAAATTAAATTTTAGTTTATTTTTTTAAAAGAATCTCACAGTCTCAGAAGAAAGAAAAGCACTCAAATATATTTATTACAACTGCTGATTACAGTGTAGTATGATGAGTGTCTTCACTGATGACCAGAGGTGGTGTGACTGGGGGTGAGCATTGGGGAGGACTGTACATGGAAAGTAAACACATGACAAACCTCAAAGGCTCACTAGGTAGCAGGGAGAGGGAGCATATTGCATTCCACAAAAAGAAGTAATATTTATTACTTAATATAAAACATAGATTTGGACATGAAAGTGATGAGGATTCTTAGTTCCCTATCCCATTCCCAGATTTGTTACTGTGACTTTGAGCAAAATCTGTGGTCTCAATTTAATCATCTTTAACATGACAGGGTTGGAGGTGGTGATTTCTAAGGCTCCTTTCTGTACTAGATGCTGTGGCCACACTTAGAATTCATTTTGATACTTTTTTCCCCTACAAAAAAATCTAATCTGGTTTACCCAAATTTTAACTCTCACTCATTCAGATTTCAGTCAACTCAAAAGCTCCAGAACTGTGATAATAGTGCACACATATGTGAAAAAAAGAAAAGTAAACATCTATTATAACCCTGAGTCCCCAAGTGCCTTATCACTGGGCAGGCAGTAGTGCACAAGCTCTGGAAGCAGACTGACTACAGCCATAATCTGACTTTGCCTCATTCTAGCTATGTGACCATAAGGGATCAGTTTCCTCAATTGCAAAAAAGGGAATAATGTGGAATCCTTCCACAAGGTTAAGAGGATTAAGTATGTTAATAGTTACGAAAGTCTTAGAATTGTTTGTTAGAAATAAGCATTGAAAATATATCAGTTACTTGCTAAATAAAGATAATTATTGTAAATTATCTAAATATAAAATTTGATATAAATTAAAAGTCTGTAATATGCTTTAAATTCACATAGAATTGCGTATGAATAGAAAACATACTGTCAGGAACTACACAGGAGTATTAGAATGCAGTAGCTGGTCTGCAAAGATAGCTCTCTAATGAATCTTGCCTCCTGGAATTCTTACCCTTCAATTTTCTTCTCCTTAAAAATGAGTTGGCCCTCTATAACCAGTGAGATGTAACAGAAGTGAGATGACACAGAAGACTTCTAAGGGTAGGTTATAAGAATCCTTGCACCTTTTGCTTTTCTTGGGATAATCCTTGCAACTTTTGTGATAATAGTGCAGACACATGCAAAAAAAAAAAAAAAACAGTAAGCATTTATCATAACACTGAGTCCCCGCATGCCCTGTTACCTTGCAGCCTTTGCTTTTCTTGGAACGGTTTCACTGGTGAAACACCTGAGACTGGCATGCTGTGATGAAGCCCACACTAGTTAAGTAGAGAGATGTTTCACCAGCCCCCACTGTGCCAGCTGACCCAGCACTGGTGCCATGCAGTGAGTGAATAAACCCGTACGTGATTCCAGACCCAGTGACATCTGATGGGCCCCTCAAAATGAGAACTACCCAGCTGAACTCAGTCAACCATCAGAACTATAAGAGATGACAATACATGGTTGTTTTAAGCTACCATATTTGAGGTAGTTTGTTACACAGAAGCAGAAAACCCAACACAATGAACTTTATATACCAAAAATAAGAGCAATTTAATCTGTTCAAATAACATTTTCAGTGTAGTCTCAACATGAAGAACACTTACTGTGCTTACATGTTTTTAAATTATGTATTTGGTTATTCTCAACCTACAAATTAAATTAACTAGAGCAACCTTTCTTTAGCCATCGTAAATAGGTATAAATTTATTGGACTTTTGATGTATACACATAAGAGATACAGCCCAGGAGTTATGCTTATTGTATAACATTGTATACAATGTATTACAGAGAATCTCTTTTTTCTAAGATATGTCTATAAATGTTTTCTTGACAGTGACAAAGGGAGGATTATTGTAATGCTTTCATTATTGGACTATCATAGGGAAAATCTGTCTTTACCTAATAGGGTTACATATCCCTAGACCCAGGAATCTAATGAAAGCTAGAGGGCTTGCACTAGCTCCACTCCCCATGCATGCACAAACACACTGATGGACAAACTACTGCAACTCATGTTGAGGTTTTGTTTACCCACTGAGGCCCATGTATGAACTTTACATTAAGTATTCCAGTGTAGGGCATCATAGTTCCTCCAGCAGTGTTGCAGATTCTGTACATTTTTTAGTCATAGGTAAAAGTATTTTATTATTTAATACTATTTTTATCACTTCTATAACTTTAAGTTTTATATTACAAAGTTAATGCCTCTGTCAGAACAATTTTCTAAATTAAAATCTTACTCATTTGAAGCTCAAGTATTTTTTTCTCTTTTCTTTCTTCCTTTCCTTTCTTTTCTTTTCTATTCTGTTTTTTTGTTTTTTAACATAGAGTAACTGACCAGCTGGCATTTTGCAAAGTCATATTTAGGTGGAAAGTATGATGAAACAGAAAATAACGTCTCGCTGAAAATACCTGCTTCCTTAGTCTCTATTTGCTATATGTAGATACAGGATAAAAGCCTAGTTTTTCTATTTATGTAGTACTCTGTTAAGACCAAACAAAGGATATATAATTTTTTGTGACTGTAATCTTATAAATGTTCTGAAATGTATTTCATGTAAATTAGTTGTAATTCTGAATAACATTGAGTTTATTAGTATGGAAATATTTCTGGAGACACCAAGGATATTTAAAGTAATTAAGGAAGCAGTGCACCCTTGTGATAAAATTTGATCTTTAAAATGATTGTGTTTTTGAAAACCAAAATATGATGACCATCTTCAAAGGCAAAAACAACAACAAATGCTGAGGAGGATGTAGCAATATAGGAACACTTATATACTGCTGGTGGGAATGCAAACCATTATGGAAAGCACTATGGAGATTCCTTAGAAAGCTAAAAGTAGAATTGCCATATGATCCAGTGATGCCACTTCTGAGCTTATATCCAAAGGAACATAAATCAGGATAGAGACTTGTACACCAGTGTTTATCACAGCACTGTTTATAATAGCTGAACTATGGAAACAACCCAGATGTCCTACAAGTGATGAATGGATCAAGAAAATGTGATACACACAAACACACACACACACATAATGGGGTTTTACTAAAACTAATCTGTGTTTTGAAGAATATCATAAGGAAGAATGACACCATGGGGTTTGAAGGTAAATGGGTACAATTGGAAGACATCATGTTAAGTGAAGTAAGATAGGTTCGGAAAGACAAAGGCTGCTTGTTTTCTCTCATGTGAAAAATACATACAAAAGATAAACATATATACAAATCATACTCAAACATATATATAGAACATATTTGTAATAGTAGAACTACACTATGGAACCTCAGGAAAGGAGGGAAAGGAAAAGAGAATGATAATCAACAATATCACAATACATAATAACATCTGTGAAGGTAGGGATATGACTACATGTATTGAAAGCTGTTGAATAATGGGGGTGGGAGGGAAGGAGTAAGGGAGAGCAATGGAAGCGCTTGAACTGACCAAAGTGAAGTATACTCACAGTGGGGATAACATCGAGAAGCCCCCCTTGAACATTGATTTAGAGATTAATAACGAAAGACAGGACTGTAAAATAGGTACAGTGTGGACAGGTACTTGTGGGAGGGGGGAGGGTGAACAAAGAAGATGAAGGTGAGGAAATATGATTGATAGACTTCATATATTCATATGAAATAGAAAAATGAAACCTCTTGCAATTGCTTGAAGTGGGGACAGGGAGGGGGTCCAGGGGGAGAGATGGTGGGGATAATCTAACTGTATAATATAAGCCTGTTTGAAATTGTCACAATGAATCCCCCTTGTATAGCAAATATATCCTAATAAAAAATTTTTAATTAAAAGAAAACTAATCTATGTTTTGAAGAAATATCAAAAGGTTTTGGGGCTGGTGGTGTGGCCCAAGCAGTAAGAGTACCTGCCTAGCAAGCATGAGCCTCTGAGTTCAAACCCCAGTGCTGCCAAAAAAACATTTTGGGTTAAGATAATTGGAAGGTAGGGATAGTGGTTAAACATCCCAGGAAACTAATTTCTTATTATCATAATCATTAGGTATGTCAACATTTCATGATTACTCTTTTCTCTTAAGTATCATATTTGAAATAGGTGAGAAATAAGTATTGTATAGAATTTGCCTTAAATACTTGTTAATTTTGCTCTTCTTTAAACTATTCAAAAAATATGTGCTGGCATAAACTGTACGTGTATTTTTTGTAAACCTATGTGCAATAGGAACCTTTGAATGTTTGGGGCTTGGGGAAAAGACAAAGGAAAACAAGTTAGAGCCTGTTTACTTTTATTTCAGCTGTTTCTAGAAGCATTCATAAATATTTTCCTTATCTTGAATTACATAGAGATAATTGGAATTGTGACTCCATTCCAGAACATCTTGTTCTAGTTATCTATTGCTCCATAAGAAACCACCACAGAGCTTAACAACTTTAAACAGCCATTTATTATTATTTATGATTCTGGGCTCAGTTGAGTCTTTCTCACTTGTGATTGGTTTTACCTGGGGCTGCAGTCATCTGAAGACTTGTCTGGGCTGGATATAGGGAAGCTCATTCATGTCTTTTGGCTAAAGCTATTAGCTTAGCGCACACACAAGTTAGTTCCTTATCTGTCTTGCCCTTTATAGAATGGTAGTCTCAGATTGATTGTGCTTTTTACATGGCATCTGGCTTCCAAGAGATAGAAAGTTGAAGCTGCCAGGCTAATTAAGGGTGACACTGGGAATTACCTGAGTGCTACTTGTACCACATTCTGTTGGTAACAGCATTAAGAGAGCCTTCCAAGATTCAAAAGAATGGAGCAATCAACTCCATCCCTAGACGTATGTAAGGTGGGATATGTAGTGGTCATCTTGGAAACACAAACCACTTCACATCTTTTCCTTTTATAACAAAGGCAATAAACTGAACACATGTTAAATATGTCACATTCAGGAGAGCATGAAAATGCCCCTCCAGTTAAAATGAGATTTATTAAAAATTAACTCTGTGCCTGAAGTACAGTGATAGACACAGATTGCTAGCTAGTTCACCTCCAGGGATGGACTCCCTTGCTAACAGATCAGAAAGTGTCTAAGTAGATGGAAGAGGTGGGAAAGAATTCTTATTAATATGCACCTTTACCCACATTACTTATTCTCTATAACTTCCTGAGATTTTATTGATAACAAAATTAAGAATCAAAACCTTTAAATGACTTTCTCAAGATTCACACATCAGTATAGTAAGTGGCAAACCTGACATTCAAACTTAGGCCAGTCTAATTATAAAGCCTGGGAATTTTCTGCTTTATCTTCAGAATTCTCTCAACACTGAAAAATGAAAATAACCTTTTCCGTTTAGATCCATTTTAACATGAGACAAAGGTTTGAGATGTCTCATCAGATAGTGTTAATTCTGACTAATTTGGTTCTGTACTTCAGTCACATTCTACTAGGAGACTTTCAAAAGCTATCTAGTTTTATAAGTGTATTCTACTGTAGTAATTCTCAAAGTGTGGTCCTTGGGCTGTCAGCTGACCAGAGAATTGTTAAAAATTCACATCTTCAGGCCCACTCCCCAGACCTATTGAATCAGAAATTCTGGGAGTGTTGTAACAACCCTCCAGGTGATTCTAATTCACTCTTTAAGTTTGAGTAAGCACTCTTGCTTCTGAAATACCAGGTACATACAGCTCAGACCCACATTAGAGAAGGAGAAACACTGGAAACAGGTTTTCACTATGATTGGAGAGTTATCTGGCTGAACATCACCATGGAGACATAAAGAGATCCTTAGAATCCATAGTGACATGTAAGATAATCAGTAGCAATTCAAATTTGTCTATTTCCTTTATTATATACAAGGCTATATCCTATGTAACTATAATATAAAATTAAGAAGTCCTTACCCTCTGTGATTTCCAGTGATGCATGCAAGATACACAGATAATAGAAGTTCTTATATTTTAGATCAATAACACTCTCTTTCTCTCTCTCTCTCTCTCTCTCTCTCTCTCTCTCTCTCTCTCTCTCTCTCTCTCTCTCTCTCACTGGGGGGATTGAATCCTCCCAGGTCCTCACACTTGCTAGGAATTGCTCTACCACTTGAGCCATGTCTCCAACCCTATAGCAATAATTTTTAGCATATGTCACATAAACTTAGAAGTACTTGGAGAGCTTTAAAAAATACCAGTTTTGTGCCCCCACCAGACCAATTAAATCAGGATCTTTGGGGTGGAGCATAAGTATAAATTAAAGTACAGAGATAGAAGTCAGATATTGTTAAATGAAAATGTTATAAGTTATGCTTTTCAATATATTATGTACTTTATTTCCCAATTCTTTAGTCTTTTCCAGACATTATATTTACCTTATAGATTTTTATTTTCATCTAGACTTATTTATAAATAAAATATTACATTGATATATACCATAAACAGGAAATCTGTTTTAACCTAAAAATAAGAAAAATAAATTTCTTTTTCACCCTCTAAAAACCATTTCAATCTCTCTTAGCCAAACATTGTTTTCAGAATATTAATTAGATCACCTCTACAGCAAGTGCATTTAAATAATTCATAGCTAAATATTTTAGCTGTTTAATAGCATGCTCTTATATAACTGGTAAAGACTGTAAATATTTCAGTCTCCTTAAACTATGTTCTGCAAAGAATCAGCAATAGACCTTCACTGGAGGCTGACTGTGGAGATGTTAGCATCTCCCATCCCTTTGACAGCAGCTTTGAAAACAATTCACCCCAAATCACAGAAAAAGTAGTGATAGTTAGAAAAGTCCTTATTCAGTGGTGGTAGAAATAGTGATGTAGCACAATTGTCTATTAAACTAATAAAGTATTTTTAATATTCGAATTGTACTATTTTTTTTTACCACAAGAGGTCCCTAAATCCTGTCTGATAAATATGTAGGCCATCAGACTGTTACAATGCTATGCTATTATTTCCATGACTTTATATTAACCAAATTTTTAACACAAGGGAGCTAAAATTTTATTCTTTCGATTCAACTTTTTGAAAATGTTACCTTTAATTCTATTGGGATGCAGAAAATACCAACATCTAAGGCCATAAGAGGGGTGGTGGAAAGGCTAGGAAAATGAGTTACACAAAGTGGAAGTGAAATACAATTCCTTTAGAGAGTAAGTGAAAACACAGGCTACTTTGTGAGTTAAGAACAAACAAGACCATTCCTTTCTACCTTAGGTATGAATCCTCTGACTTGTCAAGCAATGTTAATCTGTTAATATAATAATTAAACATTATTATTTTTTGATGGGGAAGGACACTTAGATGCAATGACTTTGGTAGTACATGAATGCACAATTTTTGTCACTCACAGTTTGGTTGATTATTGCAAATCATTATTACTTTGAATATAAATAAACATTCCTGTCTCTGCTCCTGCAATAATTTTAAGATTCATGCATTAAATGTCTACTCCATGCCAACCACAAAGATGTATTCATTTCTTTGAGAGTTTATACTCTCTTAGGGGAATTACTTAATGGAAAACTTAGTTCAGTGTACTATATTTAGCATAACTCTTCCTTTGGTTTAACAGTTTGATTTATTTTAATAAAAAATTAGTGTGTAATTATATATTATATCCCTTATTCCTTAAATGGCTTGAGGTTACAAGGAGACCAAAAGTACTTTCTCCCCCATGACAACCCATGATCTTTTGGCAACTCGTAATCCAGCCTTGGGGTCTGTTTGTACAGGGCTTGTCCTCTTTAGTTTGTCCAATAACTTGTGGGAAAAAAAAAACAAGAACAACCCCAATACAACTTCAGAGTAGCTTTCTCTGACTAAATTATTATCTTTTCCCTCTTTTGAATTAGGCTTGTTAGAGATACTGATAAAATTAACCCAGGTAGGAAATTTAAATTATGGTATTTAAATGTGTTATATGCTTTTTTATTATTATTATTCCTTTGGGAATGCTGAAAGTGGCTTTGCAAATAGCATTTTATATTTTGATCACTAGATGGCACTAAGGACACATGGCTAAGAAAAAAAACAGTTTTTGAATGCAGAAGTCTATAAATGTTTTCAGCACTACACATTATTAATCTTTTTCTATTCAACCTATAAAATTTCTTTTGCTACAAAAGCTGTTTTTCTGTTTGAAACAATTTCACAGTATCTTAGATATAAGACATACTTTGATAGTTAACTACTTATCAAACTGTTCTATTCTTAGCCATTTCATTTTACTATATTTTTCTTGAGTTTGCCTTTTTTTACTAGAACCTTCTCTTCCATGTAAAACAAAACATGTATCTTAATTTTTGTAAGCATAGCTTCTGTAATATTAAGAGATAGAGAATTACACAAATGCCCTAAGAGGACAAATATAAAGAGAGCACAAACTTAATTTTTGTTCTTTTCTCCTGATATCTGAATATTATTCTCATGTTGTAGCATATTCTTTCTTTTGTTATTTTTTGGCCTGCTTATGATATTCTTGAAGTAAATTCTTTTCTGAATCAAGATACTCTAGACTACACATAATAGGTCCTTAATATTTTAGCTATTGTTAGCTTGAGTTCTTTCAGATGACCAGAAGTTATCCAAAGTACTTCTAATGGTATTAGTTCTGTGGCTTTAATCAGAGATCAGGGACCCAATGCCTTTCATAATTCTACTCCTCTATCCCTGGTATGTCAGACTTGTGCTCTGTGTTAAAGATAAATGCTGTAGGAGTTCTAGGTAGAGAGAGGGAAGTTCCCCCTATTTTGACTCCCTGGGAGGGTTTTTCTCAGTTCTCATTGGCCAGACGTGCATTCTTAATGCTGCTTAAACAAAGCACTTTTCAGGTGGAAGGAATTACTATTATAGGAGTGGACTGAGAGACCCATATCCTCCCTGAGAGACAGATGAAACCCCAAACAAATGAAGAGGGCAGATAGGAACAGTATGTGCTACCATTTCTAGGTTTGTTTGTTTGTTTCTGTTTGTTTCAGTTGGATCCTCCTCTGTCCTGCTGTCCTGACACTCTTGAATTATAATCTTCATTTCTGTTATTTTATGTGCAGAAATGCACTGGACAGAGTTGCAATTGTAGCTTGTACTCACTCAGCTACTGCAGGATGTGTCACTCGTACAAACTCTCTAACCTGTTGTATCTATGCATGTGTCATTTTCCTATCAGTTAAAGAAAGTGCTTGGATTCTCTTTCTCTGCTAATCAGTTGTTATGTTCAAAAAACATTATTAAAATGCTCAGTGAATCTAGTAGCATTTCAGCCACATGTGCAGTTATCTGTTACTAATGCACAACTTTCAAATACTGGGTCAAGCAGCATGGATGAGTCTGGCAATATTGCCATTGTCTGTCTGCCTCAGCATAGCCTACCCATAGACTTGTGGGGCACCCAGAGGGACAGAGCCAGGAGTCCCAATTCAGTGACTCTAGACTTTCAACATTCACTGCTATGGTGCCTTCTACCCTTCTTTGGCTTGTTTTGCCCCAGTTTTTCCATTGGACATCTCTGCACCTCTCACAAGCCATAGACTGGTTGTCATGCTATGTGTTCCATCTCAAATGACACTGCTGTGCCTCTGAGGAACCCAACTCTCTATATAGCTGCTCCATGCCAGAGATATGTTCCTGGTGTATTGTCTTAATATTTGGTTCTTATCTCTATCCAACAAGTATTTGTTGAATGATTGAAAGAATATTTATCAAGCAACTATTATCTCAAATACAGTAATTCTCTGATTTGAAATGTTGATGATATATATTGGCAGTACTGGGATTTTAACTTAGGGTATTGTGCTTACTAGGCAGGAACTCTACCACTTGAAAGGTACACCCCCAGTCCTTATTTTCTTTAGATATTTTTCAGATAGGGTCTTGTGTTTTCTTTTCCAGGGGCCTCCTTCAGACCACAATCCTCAGAACTGTGGTCTCCCTTGTAGCTTGAATCACAGGTGCCCACCACTGCCTGGTTTATTGGTTGAGATGGGGTCTTGCTAACTTTTTGCCCAGGCTAGCCTCAAACTACAACCCTCCCAATCTCTACCTCTTGAATACTGGGATTATAGACATGAACCTCTATATCTGGCAATGTGCTTATTATATTCTCTGTTTTAATTGTTTATTAGTTCATGTCAAACAGGCAACCAATATTATCAATTGATATTATCAACCATCATGATTTTTAAATAAGGACAAAAATTACTTCTAAAAAGAAGTTAGCATTGTCATCATTGCTAGATTGTTTGAACTTAGTCTTTATTCTTCTAATTGTAATGTAGCTTTGAAAGAGATGAAGTTGTTTGAGAATATACTGAGTCAAAAAAATTTTAGAAATATCCTTCATGTTTTTATTTTTCAGAAAACTGTGGACTGTATTTTCCAGAAATAAAAAGAGATCCAGGCAAATATTTGCACAGTTGTCCTGAATCTGTAAGAAAGTGGCTTCGACAGCTAAAGAATGCTGGGAAAATTCTTTTGTTAATTACCAGTTCTCATAGTGATTACTGTAAACTTCTCTGCAAATATATACTTGGGTACGTATTGAGCCATTCCATTTTGATGTATTGTAAAATACTGATAACAAATTAGATCAGTGCCTTTTTAAAAGTCCTTGGCAATCGCCATTATCATTTTATTGAACAGTGCTAGAAGACAAGGGTTTGAGGTTTTGTGTTCTCATAACCTATCTCAATATCTGTTGATAGCAACCCAACCCAAGTGCATTTTAGTAGAGCAGTGTTACTGGGGGCCAGTGTGCTCTGGCTCAGAGATGGTCTGGCTTTAGGTTTTCTGGAAGGCCTCACATGAATTTTATTTCTCAACACTGGATGATTACTGAAGGACACTGAGTTGTAGAATACACTCCTTCACAGATTCCCAGATTACAGCTCCTTTTATCTATCTCAGTGAGTACCCATCTACTTTGCCACTTGGCACAGCTAAGGATACAGTTGACATCATTAGAATCAAGATAGTGTAAATGAAATATATTTTAAAATAAGAGAGACCTGATTTCAAGTTGTGCTCTACAACTTACTATGTGACCTGGGACACAGTTTATAACTTCTTTAACCCTTAATTTCATCATCTTAAAAATGAGGCAATGATAAGGCATAGATAAGGGTGTGTTTCAACAGCATAATACAGTTACTTATTAGGCAGAATAGTTGGTAAATTTCAATAACCATTAACTCTTATACATAAATATTTACTTATTTATAATAACACTTAAACATAAACAATATATAAATGCCTGTATGTTCTCCAGTGGGTTGTTAGGTTTCCCCTAACACATCCTCAAATTTCAGCAAACACAGAATTGCAATAAATGTGGAGCAAATTTTAACCTTCATGCTCCCCTCCTCCAACATTTTTAGCCTCAGGATTTCCATTCCTTAGCATACATATTGATTTAGCTTATTCTGTAGTATACTCTGTGAGTGGATGTTTTGCTTTCTGAAAAATACATGGGCTTGAGATCCTTGAAGTGGATTAAAGCCAAAGTCCTGAATTCCTTGAAAACAAACCTCAGGAGTTTTAATTATTTCATTAGCATTGATAACCAAAGTCTTTCTTCCCAACTCAATTTCTATTTATTGCAGTTTTAATTTGTAAAAATATTCTGGAATCTTGAGTAAATATAGAAATATCTTGAGCAAAAGTGTGATAATGAGTCCATTAGGGAGAACCTTTTCTTTGCTATCCCAAATAATCCTTAATATAAGACTAAGTTCATATTAGTAATCATGAATTGTCATGTAAAAAGTACTACATTATAAGGCTACACTGATTTTAAAGGTATCTTCATGTTTTGACTACTCTGTGAGAAATGCCACCAGACTTATTACAATGCTAATTTCTGTAGGACCCATGTAGTACAAAAATATTAATAACTTCAGCCTAATGAATCCAGACAAATTTTAGTCCCCAGATTTGAAAACATAACTCCTGAATATTTCTAGCTGTTGGAAGCAATTGAATTCACCACTATGCTACCATCAGGAGGAAGCCTATTTTACTGACTACTGTTTGCTTGCTTGCTTTTTATTTGTTTTTTTTTCTCTGTCTTATTTCTTTTTTTAATTGTTTTTGCATTTTAATCAATTATCAGAAAAACTAGTGATCAACACCTCTTATTTCCAGTGTAACACTCCTTAAAATGAATAAGAAAAACATAAAAGCATGTATAAGGTGACCAAGAGGTAATAATTCTGTGGTAAAATAAAGATTGCATTCTGTTTTCTATGGACCTTCCCTAATTCCTTAAAATAAATTTATGAAGAATTTTGTTGCTTTGCAGGGATGATTTTGCCGACCTTTTTGACATTGTGATTACAAATGCATTGAAACCTGGCTTCTTCTCACATTTTCCAAGCCAGAGGCCTTTCTGCACACTTGGTAAGTCATGTTTTGTTTCTTTCTTCTTTTTCTGTATCTACTGACTAACAACCAAGTGCAAAACACTGTTCAATGAAACACCATGTCTCTTTCCCCTCATAGAAGAAAAAGAAGATAGTGGACCTACCACTTTATGTCATAATTATTTCTTTTCATGTCATTCTCTCCTGATAAAGGAGAACAATGGAGGGGGTGAATTCAACTATGAACTTTTGTGAATGTCACAATATACCCCCAGAACAACAATTAAAAAAAAGTCAATCTCTCCTGCTGTTAAAAATGAAGGGTATCAACTTTACCTTAATCTTCAGGGCCGAGGTAAATGCCTCAGTAAATATTTAAGGGAATGAGTTCATTGTAATATGTCAGAATGGGTAATTTCTGGAACAAAAATCCCTACAAAATCACTAAGAATCATAACAATAATCACAACAAAAAAAACAATTTCTCTCTGGGGAATAAGCAAGGCCTACAAAGAAGGCTAGTTAAAATTGTCACACACAAATCAAGTACGGTGACTATTGGCTATAATCCCAGCTACTTAGAATTGAGATTCAAGGCCAGCCTGGGCAAAAAGTTAGCAAAACTCCATTTCAATCAATAAAACACCCATGGTGGTACAGGAGGCCATAGGTAGGAGGATCCCAATGAAACACTACCTAAAAAAGTAACTAATGCAAAAAAGGGTGGGGACATTGCTCAAATGGTAAGCGCACTTGCCTAGCAAGTACAACACCCTTTGTTCAAACCCTAGTACCTCAAAAAAAAAGTCACACTTGAAAGAAAAGAGGCTGATGAAGGAGGTTGAATGAAAAGAATAAACAAATTTTGCAATTGAAAAGAATGATAACAGCAAAGTGATACTCATGGTAAATGCTCTCTGAAAGCTTCTTGAAGTTATGTCTCAATTAATGAAAAGCAGAGCTTACTCTGAAAGAAAGGAGTTGCAGGTTTGGGGGAATGAAAGAGTAAGTTTACCTGTCATCATGCCTTTTATTTATGTTTAAGTAGATGTCAAATAAGCCCAGTGTGTGAGTCAGCTTTCCATTGTATGACAGAATAGCTGAGATAAACAACTTAAGACAATCCATGGTCAGTATGCCCCATCACTTTGGGCCTATGGCAAAGCAGAACATCTTGGCAGAAAGAGCTTCATGAGGTGAAACTAAGCTGCTCACCTCATGGTGGCCAAGCAGAGAGGCAGGGAAAAGTGGGGTCCCAATATACCTTTCAAGTGCGTGCCTCAATGACCTGATTCCTCCAACTACACCCCTCCTCCTAAAGGCCCACCACCTACCAATAGCACCAAATGGTGGGGCTCAGACCTTCAACACATGAACCTTTGGGGGACATTTCCTGTCCAAACTATAATACCCAGTAACATATTAACATTTAGAAGAGAACTTTCATTCAGAAGTTCTCTTACGAGATAAACATCTAGCCATCTTTATCTCAAACTAGCAAAAATGTCATGTTTTTCTTTTTCTCTTTTCTTTTCTGCAAAATCAGAGAACAGGAGGGCAGAACGGGGAGGGTTGGCACCAGTGGGAGGGGTAAGGGTGAGGAAAGGAAGTAGGAGAGTGAATACATGCAAAAAATGTGCACACCTGCATGTAAATGCAAAAATGATACCTGTTGAAACTGTTCCATGAATCGAGGGAGGGGGAGATGAAGGAGAGTGGTAGAAGGGGTGACTTCAAGTGTGATATATTTGATACACTGTAAGAACCTTTGTAAATGCCACAGTGTACTCCCATCCAGCACAACAATAAAGTAAAAATAAAATAAGTACTGGAATAATCGATTGGACATTGAAACACAATAGTTACAAAGGCCCAAAAGTGTTTATAGAGTAGTTAAAAAAATTTATAGACCAATATAGAAATCTAGCTTTGTTTAAGACATAATGATCCAAAAATGAATGTATATAAAATATGCTTAACACATATAAGCCTTCACTGAAATTAATGTTGTATGATTTATTTTACTTCTGATTCAGATACATGGTGTTATATAAATGACCTGGATCAGATTGGAATGATTTGTAATACCCATTTCTCTTTACTTTCCCATGGCCACATACTGCAGTGTTTTGCAGTGAAATTTAAAACCCTTCATGTGAATCAGAGTGATTTTTATTTTACATGGTAATGCCATGGTATGTACTTTGAACGTCTACTCTCTGCTATTTATAGCCTGATTCAGTGCTAGGCTCAGCATTGTTCAGTGGTGGGCTCGTAAATAGTGAAATCCAAGTTCAGTTCAGTGCAGCAAGAGTCAGGCAAAGAGGGGTCCTCAGTGAACCAGACAGATGTGGAAACACATAAGCATGTGAGCAAGTGCAAAGGATAACTACTGACTGTAGTTTGTGTTGTGAAGATAATAACAACATGATAAGTCTATATAAACAAGGGAGGCCACCTTAGGGTAGCTGGCCAGGGAATACCTGTCTAGAAAGGTCAAATAAGGTGACTTTCAAGGTGAGCCTTGAAGGGCAAGTAATGAGAAGAGCTAGAGAAGAGTATTCCTGGCAGTGGAACAACCTATGCAGAGACCCACAGGAAAATAGTCTTGTGTTCCAGTAACAGATAAGAAGCATATCATTCTGACACATCACAGGTAGCAAGGTGTTGATGTTAGGAAGACAGTTTCCCAGACTGTGGAAAAAGATTTGGACTTTTTTCAACAAGCATTCTGTAGCTATTTTCTTGAAGGCAAAAGAGTAATCTAAGACATCACTTTGGCTAGGAGATAAAGAGGAAGACCAGGCAATTGCTGTGTCCCACATGAGAGATTGTGGTGGTTTGGTCTGAGGCAAAGAGATAGACAGAGTAGATTTGTCTCAAATACATTATGCAAAAGGAAACACTAGACCTGATGTGATTTAAAAGCAGCAGATGAAAAGAAAGGAGTAATCAAAAGTAACTTCCATGTTGTTGATTTTTTTTTTTCTGAAATGAACAAGTGCATATGGGATGATACCATTTGCAGACATGGGAAGAATACAAAGATAAAGGTCATGTGGAATGGAGGGATAAATATTAAGAACTCATTTTTCAACATAGTAATTTTGAAATGCCTATGGATTATATAACTGGCATTATCAGTTAAGAGATTATATAAATAAGTCTGGATTCCAAGGGAGTAAGTCTAAGGTTGGGAAATGAATTGGGGCTTTATCAGCTTATAGATGGGTATTTAAAGCAATGGGCTTAAACATGAGCAAGTGTAGAGATAATATAAAATGTAAACATCCCTAACCAGCCCCTGACATATGCTAAAATTAATGATAAAGAAGATAGAGTGCAATACAGAAGCAGACAGATTATAATGGGCTAAATAGGAAAGTAGTGTTGAGAAGCCAGAGAAGAGAGGGGACAATGTCAACTAGAACAAATACTACTGAAAAGTCATTTGAAATGAAGAAAGAAATCTCCATTGTCTTCATGAGCAGTTCCCATAAGGTTAAGGAATAGAAACCAGGTAGCAATGTCTTAAACAGTTCATTGGAAGTACACAACCAGTGAATATATACAGCTCTTTCTATTCTTTCTTTCTTTTTTCTTTTCTTTTTTTTTTCCTTTTGGTGGTACTGGGGATTAAACTCATGATCTCTATGGTCTCTCACTTGCTAGGTGTTCTACTACTTAAGCCACACTCCAGCCCTTTTTTTTTTTTTTTAGTTCATTTTTCAGGTAGGGTATCATTTTTGCCTGTTGTGGATCTGACCATCATCCTCCTACCTCCATCTCAAATATACCTGGGTTTACAGGTGTATGCCACCACACCTGTCCTCTTTCTAGAATTTTAGCTGTAAAGGGAAAGAACTGAGGTTTTAGCTAGAGGACAATGTAGGATCAAGGGCATATTTTATTCTTTTTTAAGACTGAAGATACTAGAATACATGTTTAGACTTATAAGGAATGAACTATTTCAGTTGCCCCTATGTGAAAATTTGGCAGTCTGGAGACGTCTTTGGTGTGACATCTCAGAAGGCAGGTACTGCTAGCATCCCATGGTTAGAGGCCAGGGATGCTGCTAAGCAGTGTGTAATGTATAGGAAAACACCCTCCAAGAACAAAGAATTACTCAACCCCCAAATCTCAATAGTGACAAGATGAATAAATTCTGGTATAGAAAAAAATTTTATATATTGTTTTAAACATGTCTAATAAAATCTTTAATGTTTAGAAATAATCTATTATTAGGGTTTCAGATAATATTCTTTGCAATTAAACCTGAAAAGAAATTAAGGATTTTTCATGTCTTTGCAAACATATTTAGATACATAGTTTAAGTACTTAATAAGTGAGAGTTTAAGGTTCTTTGGAGCTTTAATTCTCTAGGCTTCTGATTTAAAATATTTCAATGAAAGGTACAGTGAATTCTACAGTTCACTCACAAAACAATTGGTTTCCTTTTCGATTGCCAGAACTATTATTAAGCAGAGCATGGGAGTGCTCTGATTCATTACACTCTGTTGCTGTGCTCATTTTGCTACTTGTTCTGATTCTCAGATACTTCTGACAGCTTTATGTAAGGTTCTGCAGGCTTCCTTCTCCTGTTCTCTTTGATGTTGATGATCCCCAGTTTCCATATGTGGCTCTCCTCTCTTGTCCTTCAGTTCTCTTTGGAGGTTTAACTAAGGTCTCTACGCTAATAATTTATCTTTCTGCTTCATTTTTCTCTGACCTACAGAGGCTTATGTCTATCTTCTGTACTCTCCACACCCCAGAGCTCAAGTTGCATGAAACTTGAAGTACTAATAACAACTCATTCGTACACACACACACGCAATATTAGCATGCTTTTCTTTCTGGTTCCATAATTCCATTAGTAACTTTTTACAACCACAGATCTTAACAAAAGGATGAATATCAGGTATCCTCTGATGTCAGGTCATCTCTGTCCTTCACATCTAACTTGTCCTTGAGTTCTCTCAGGTTTGTCACTAGTGTATCCCTGCCACTGTCCTTGTCACCTCTTGTGTGAGGTGAAACAATATTACATCATGCCTGGGTAACCGCAGTACTCCATACCTGATTTCTCAGCCTCCATCTACCCTGGTAACCCTCAAACCACCCTTGGTGGCAACAGTAGTCATGCCAGGCCTCTACTGTAACCTCAAATAATATGTAAATTAAGTCTTTGTTCCAAATGGGTAGTCAGAGGAATGAAATTAAGGCAAGTGAGCTTTCTGGGAAGGAAAGCTCCACGAGCCAATCCGGGAGCGCAGTGTGTCCCTGGGCAGGATGCACAAGCCAGAAGTCAGTGGTTGTCATGGTGATGAGGGAAGAGGTCATAGTGCTGGGCTGATGGGGGCTCAGCTCCTCCACCATCATGATCTCTGCCCACGCTTAAGGATCGTGCAGGGACGAGGAGTCTTGTCTAGGCAGAATCTGCCTCCTCCCTGTACCCTTTCCTTATTTCACTCTCTCTGTGACCCTGTTCCTCACCGTGCTAAGGATTTGGGGAGAAGGGGAGGATCTCTGCCTCACCAAGATTTTAATTTCATTGGGGATGTGCCCGGTCTGCCTTATTCTCTGCCGTGTCCCCAAGACTCACAACTCACTCTCCTCACCCATTGTGAGGATCATGATCCAACATGCTGCCTCTGGTCCCCTGCCCTCAGTCCATCACCAACTCCTAGATCTTTCCCCAGCTAAGACATCCACTGCTCAGTCTGGTAGGGTATTTCTCCCTGCAAACAGACAGCTCCTCTCAGTGTTATATGGCGTAAGTAAGCATTCTGCTTCTACCTAGAAACTAACCTCAACCAATACGCTGGTTGTTTGTCAGTGCCTTGTCACCCTCACTTAACCATTGAACTGCCAGGGCTAAAAACCTCCATTTTCTCTACCCTTTTAGTCTTTATTATGCTGTGCATCTAGTCTTTCCAACTCCTCCTCCATCTTACTACAAGTACTTATTATTAGCACAGACATCCATTTGTCACTTTTGTTTTCCAGCACGTCTTTACATTTTACTTATTACTGTTAGGCACAAATATATGTAATCACATACACATAGAATCTCATTGGTTCCCCACTTCTGATACCATCCTAAGGCTAATTCCACATTCTCATTGCTAAATTATGCCTTCATCCTCCTCAGTCTGTCTTTCCCTATTGGTGTCTGTTACTCTACCCCTGCTGAAATGATTCTTTCATTCTTCTTCATTCAGCAGTTTTGTCCCACTGTTCTGTCTATGCCATTGTTTCTGCGACTTTAGTGTACATACGAAATCACCTAGGGATCTTGTTAAAATGTGTATTCTGATACATTAGGCCCCAACGGAGCCATAGATTCTGCATTTCTAAACAAATTACCTGGTGTATCAGATGCTACTAGTTGCAAGATTATACTTTGAATGGCAAAGATATACACGGAATGCTTCCCCTCCTGTATCAGTGCCCCTGCCTTAAGCACATATATTGCCTCCTTCCCATACCTTCCTTTCTCTGCAGCTCCAGCTTCCTCCTCTGTATTGTTTAGTGCCTTTCACTTGGCTATAAAGGGGAAGTTGTCTAGTGAACTTTCTCTCACTGGGCTGTGAGTTCTCAGAGTAGCAGCTCATGTACAAATCTTTCTACCTCCAGCACAGTACTAATAACATTAAAAGATTGTTGAATGAAAGAGGCAGAATCTTATCAGTGTACCAGTCAAATGTTTGACTATAACTTGCTTGTTGATTTGTTTGACTTTGTAGCAAGTTAAGTTTAAAATTTGAGAGACAATATCAAGATTTCTAAACAGACATTGAGTAAAACCCTGCATACTTATTGCTGCCTCAACAAAGGCAATTTTTAGTAACTAAGTAATGTCTTATTGTGTACAGTTAATTGAAGGTTGTGATTCTGAGGGCTGGGGATGTTGCTCAGTAGAGTGCTTGTCTAGTATGTGTTAGGCCCTGGATTCAGTCCCCAGCAACCTCGCAAGAAAGTTGTCATCCTAAAATGAAAAATAAACTTCTCATCATAATAGATATGAAAACAAGCTAGGTAAGTAAACATTCAAGCCAAAGGGAAAGGCTTTGAAGGAATTGATTGCTATTAGTTTTTAAAGAATTATGAATGAATACCAAAGTATTGAAGGGTGATAATCTTTCTATTCTATTAAATTTGCTCCAGCTTACTAATAAGCTATTTTCTTTTGTGGCATAATTTTTCTTTTATAGCCCCAACACAATAAACATTTTTGTAGATATTTTACCTGAAAAACTTCTTACTATTCATTCCAAAAACAGAAAAAAATGTATTTGAAAATGTACAATTAGGGGGAAATTATTTAGCTCAGAATTCAGCAGTGTATAAAAGTAATTAGGGATTGTCAGACAAATTCATGTATATACATATATATAAATGTGGATATAGACATACATGTTGAAATCAAGAAAATTGTAAATATGCTTTTGATCATAATTTATTGCTTAGTAGCCTCTCACAAGTGAGAGATTGCCACCAGAATATAAGCATCCTGAAGGCAAGAACTTGAGGCATCTTGTTCACTGCTGTATCCCTAGTATCTAAAATAGTTTGTGAGATATACTAGAATTAAAAGATGAGACAAGAAAACAAATAATTTGCATTTCCAGCTCAGTTTCTATTTCATCTTTTCATATTATGTGGATCCTATCATGTTTATAACTTTGTCCTTATAATAGTAGATGATTGACAACAGCCTACATGTCTGTGAATAGAGGACTATTTAATAGAGCATGACACATATACATAATAGAATAAAATGCATCTATAAAAAAGAGAGACATCTGTAAAATGGTTTTAAAAATAACAAGTTATATCTGTGAAGGTAGAGGATATAATGATATGTATCAAAAGCTGTTGTAGGGGGAAGGGGAGAGAAATGACCCAAACATTTTATTCACATATGAATAAAAGAAAAAAAAAAAAGAAAACTGTTGTATAATGAGGGGTGGGAGGGAAGGAGTAGAGTAAGGGAGAGTAATGGAAGGGGTTGAACTGACCAAAGTAAAGCATACTCACACTGGGGATACATTGAAAAATCCCTTTGAACACTGACTTAGGAATTAATAACAAAAGACAGGACTATAAAATAGGTACAATGGGATGGATACTTCTGGGAGAAGGAAGAGTGAACAAAGGAGATTAAGGTGAGGGAATATGGTTGATGGACTTCATATTCCTGTACAAAACAGAACAATGAATCCTCTTGCAATTGCTTTAAGTGGGGTGGGAGGGGTCAAAGGGGTAGGTGGTGGGGTGATATAACCAATGTACGATGTAAGCCTATTTGGAATTGTCACAATGAGTTTGCCTGTACAATGAACACATCCTAATAAAAATTTTAAAATAGCAATTTTTAGAGCTATGTATGGATTACACTAACGTTTTCATTTAAAAGCAGGGGTAATGAGTATTGTATTAGTTTAGCTTAGGATTCATCATAACAAAATACCACAGACTGGATGGCTTCAACAACAGCAGTTTATTTTCTTACCTGTCTGGAGACTAAGTCTGAGACCAAATGTCTCAGGTTGGTTTCTTGTGAGACCTCTGTTTTTGATTCGTAGATGATAGTCTTTCTCCATAGTCTTAATCTCTTCCTTATTTGAGGATACCATATTCAACTAGGACTACCCTAATAGCATTGTTTTAACTTAATCACCTCTTTAAAGGCCCCATTCCAGACAGTTACATTCTGAGGTACTGAAGGTTAGGACTTAAACCTATGAACTTGGGAACAAACACAATTCAACCCATAGCAGGTTTATACATGTGCCCAAATTCTTCAGTCTGTATATTTTAAATATTGAATATTGATTATGCTTCAGTAAATACATGTTTAAATGGAAGACAGGAATAAATGTTCATATTTGCTTTGATATGGATAGCAAGAATGATTGCCTTTTGCAGAAGAGGTGAGCACCTAGCAGATACGAGTTCAAAAATGAGACTTTAGAAAAATATGTGAATGTATGTATTACTTATTTTTAAAATCACATAAATATTTTTTAAACATTAATATAGTAGTATTGCTAAGCACTTTGAGGGTTTGGGGGAGGCAGTGGTCGCTATAGGCCGAGGCCATTGGTCCAGCACACAAAACTCTTCACAAGTTCTGCTTTCTGGGGTAGATTTCATTTATCTCTGTCAGAGCCTTAACTGTATGGTCTCTACTAACTTTAACTCTTTTATTTTCTAACATTTTACTGTTTTTTAAATTTTCCTTATCAATATGTTTTTACAGTAAGAAAAATGAAAAGATTTACTTTGTTATAGTAAAACATAGCTAGCTAGTTATATTCAGAAGCAAATTGCAGTTTTCAAAACAGTTTTGGTATGATTTACAATTTGCCTTAACTGATTGCTTTTCCATCTCTGTATCAGAACCTCATTTGCTTCTTAACTTCAAGGCAATTTTTTACTAGTTTGAAGGCCTTAGGAGCAAGTCTAGGCTTTGGTCTTCTGTGAGTTTTTCTCCTTATGATATCAATATTGATTACTCATTTGCTTAAAAGACTGAAGACATAATTTGGACCTCTAATAAAACTTTGGCATAGAAAATTGTTCAAATAATATATATTCATAGAAAGATTTCTTCCATTAATTCATTTCATCTAGCTCTTAAGAATGCTTTAAACTGTGACAGAATTTAATTTTAGAAAAAAACTACAGATACATGTTTTCCCTAAGACACTGCTGTTTTGTCAATGAGTTTGAGCAAGATTATAAAAATAATAGTAAACTTTATAAAGTTAAGTTCAGACTGCATTCTGAAGCCCCTCTTCTTTTCTTGATCCATTTCTGAACTATCTTTGATCTAAAAGGATGACTGTAAACAGTATAGAATTTTGGCATTTTATAAAATATCAAAAGGAGCTGACTAGAGTCCCCTTCAGGGCATAAATTATGAGCTTATGGGTGCCTTCAGAGTTGCTAGATAAAATTTTCTTTTATGCTATAGTTGTTTGTTGGCCATGGTGATACCTTTAGTCACATTCAATTCAGAGGTAGGCTCTGGAGCTATCTCTTTACTCTTGTCTTCTATGCCAATTCAAAGTCCTCTGAGGAATAAAGAGACAAGGAAAGTTCTTGACCTGGCTCTGATTATAACACAAACTTTTCCAGGAATCAGCTTCTTCACCTATAAATTGAAAGGATAGCAGTTAAGACTTTATAAACACTTATCATGTTTTATATGCTTCATGTATTTATTTATACAACCACTTCCTGAAATGAGCACTGTAATTATCCAGAATTTTAAAACTGAGGAAATAAACCATAGTGACCTTTGATCGCCATTTTCCTTCTTTATTTCTTCTGCTGTGTTTATAGATTATGTAGAAAATGTTGGGTACATATTTCTTACATAAACTTTCTAAAATCAGTGACCTCATACTTCTTGAAGAGCGCATTCTTAATATTATATGAAAATAGAAATTCATATAACTATTTTCTGTACACTGTGAAAAGAAATGTGGTGCCTTATTTAATTGGTGAAGTATATAGAGTTGTGAGCATTGTGCCTGAAACTTTCTGAGTTTGTTCCTCTAAACTATACGGCTTCAGCCTTAGCTCTGTTGCTTTCACCCTTCTTGTTGGCTCTCTGCTGCTGGAATTAATAATTTTCTGAATCTCACAGAATCCTAGCTGTGGAGGTTCTGCCAGGATCCCTTGTAGGTGCCCTTGTGGATTAAGTACCCTCAAGTAGCTTCCAGTATAGGAGCTGGAAAACAGGGAGGGGAAATGAAGTTTCTATGAAGGGTTTTGGTTTGGTTTAGTTTGATTTCTTTTCAATCTTTTTCTGAGTCCCAACATTTGAAAACTATAATTCTATAAATTTTGTTTTATTTTGGTTTTAATAAGCAGTGGAAAGATTCCCATTGTCTCTTGCAAAGCGGGTATCTACATCTCAAATGTGAATTGTCTTTCAAAAATATTTCTGTAAACTATTTATTTTCAATTACCATCAAACCCACATTATTTGCACAGTAAGACATTCTGTACTAAATAATTAAGAACAAGCAGACCTGAGAAATGATCACTTTTCAGGGTGTTTCTCCAAGGAATCTGCTGAATTTTCTTAGGTTTTGATGTTAGGCTTCGTTAGGTTTGGTTTTCAACTCTCCTTTCAACAGTAATGGAAGTTTTTTTGGATTGTGCAGAAGAATATAAAAATGGGTGGTGGAATGGCAGCAAGATAGGCATAACTATATCTTGACCATAAGCTGCAAATTGCTTTATATAGCTTTAATTATCTATAAATGTGATTTTAGAGCCCTTTGTTCAAAATACCTGAGGTTATGTAGAAATGTACCTTATATTGTGATATATTTAACTAATTTTGCTTGTAGGTATAATAAATTGCTTTCTATTTCATTTGCCATAATCCACATTTAGTTAGTGAATTGTCAATTTTCTGGTACACTATTCAAGATGGCTTGTGCTGTATACTGAACAGAGATTTGAAGTGATTGTGACTTTTCATGTAGAAATTAGATTTTAGTGAAAGGTACCATTATTGCCAGAAATGGATTTTTTAATAACTGGCTCACCTCACTTTACTTCTTTCTTTATAGACCCTTTGTTTCCTGCTTATCCAGTTCCAGGGTTGATTTACAGCAAAGCTAATAAAGCTTAAACTTTAAGATTCCTCACTTGTCCATTTCCCTACAGGGACTGTGGCAGTTTTGTATTGTTAATTTAGTACTCATTCTCTTAAAGAGGGCCCTTTTGATTATATAAGCCTTGGCCTTACAAAACTACATCTGCATACAACTTATGACTATATCTCATTGGAATCCTTTGTAGGGGCATAGCAGAGAGGACCAAAAAAGTAAAAATAGAACAACTTTTTTGAAATCTGAAATCATGCAATCAAAGTGGGGAAAAAAATGGATTCTTTTTTTCCATGCAGTTTCCAAAGCTATCCCAAGTACTAGGAGTCTTTGTTGGTGTAGCATCCTTTTCATAAAACTTTACTCAGTCTTCATTGTTTTGCTCATGGGCAGATTATCTTCAGCTCTTGGCCTGTGTACAAGGCATTTAATAGTGGGCAAGATCCCGACTGACAAAGTTGCTTTACCTCTTCCCCTAGTCCTACCGTAACAGGAGAAGGGAGCAAGTAATGTGCGGGGAGAAGAGAGCTTTTAACAGTTCACAGACCTGTACTTTATAATCAGATGATCTTCTTACTACTTCCCCTCCACACCTTAGCCTAGGACTAGGATAAAACAATTGAGACACCTAGGGTGGAAAGTTAAAGCCAGAATTTATTAGACCACTGATAAAAATTATCATTCCCATCCCCAATTTCAAAAAGATAGGACTTAATGTTTTCCATTATGTTTACTTAATAAACCAAATGCAAAAGCAGGACATGATACCAAGGAGATATCTGGTCACTGAATAAATCACTTGCCAGCTTTGAGATTTTAGGAAAAATAACTTCCCTGAGCCTTATTTTTCCGAATTTAAAGGGTCGCTCTGAGAATTACATATATTTATGTGATATGTGTAGTGCTTATAATAGGCGGTCACTCCCTCTTCACAGGGTTCCTTCTGTACATGGGCTGCAGCCAGGCCCCGAGTACAGTCTGCCCAACTGGGCACATTCACTTGATTAAAAAGTGCATGACTATCAAACTGTATTTCCAGAGAATGATAAGGAGCAGGAGACACTGCCATCTCTGGATAAGCCTGGCTGGTACTCCCAAGGAAATGCTGTCCACCTCTATGAACTTCTGAAGAAAATGACTGGCAAACCTGAACCCAAGGTATTTTCTGATGGAGGCAGAATCCGTCATGTCCACTTGCAGATACAAAAAGTTGTAAACTAAAACCATAGCTGTAAATGCATTCAGGTTAATTTTCTAAGGAAGAGTTGTCCCCCTCTGCCTATCTACCACATCTCTTCTTTTATCTCTTCTTGTTCAATAAGCTTTTTCTTTGTTGATATAGACTTGGTCTTTATCTGTGAGAGGAAAGAGCAAGAAATCCAAGCAGGGAGCCATAAATGTAGGGATTATTTGGGATTCATATATGGAATACCTGAGGAATGATCTCCTGATCACAGTTCATCAGAAAAGTTTGTGAGATTTGAACTCAGGGCTTTATGCTTGCTAGGCAGGTGCTCTACCACTTGAGCTATGCCCCCAGCCCTCTTTGCTTTATTTATTTTTCCAGTAGGGTCTTGCATTTATGCCTGGACTGGCCTATGCCATGTGATCCTCCTATTTATGCTCCCTGCCTAGCTAGAATGTTAAGCATGTGCCACCACACCCAGATTTTATTAGTTGATAATAGGGTCTGGCAAACTTTTTGCGTGGGCTGGCCTCCAACCTCAATCCTCCCCTCTTTGCCTACTGAGTAGCCAGGATTACAGGTGTGAACCACTACCCCCAGACCAAAAAACAATTCTATGTAAAACAAGCAATAACTAAAATTATACTACTGACGAGCCTAAGGGGACACAATTGGTTTTGACATCCTGATCACATTATTATTGTTGGACAGTGGTAAAATATGAAAGGAGAGATCATTGGGTAACTAAGCCCTGCTCCCTTGGCTTCTACATTCCACAGCCCCCTGAGGACTCCTGAGGGGTTTAGTGAACAAAGGAGTTTGACTTGCAGGTTCTAGTTCCTATACCATCCTTAACCTCATTTTCTCATCTGCAAATTGAAGGGCGTAGACTAGATCAATGAGGCTTTGCCTCGGAATACCCAGGAAATTCTGAGGGAAATCTAGAAAGCTAGATTTCATACACCCCACCATAATCTTTTCTGTTTCAGCATATCTGAGATGGAGCCCAGAAGCTCTTTTGAGAGTGCTGTGATATTCATTCTTGATAATACGTAACCCACTCTAGTAAGTTGTCTCTAGTATCTCACCAGCTTTTCTAGGGTCAGGTTTAATTGTAAACACACAGGGTGACTTCTTCTTTAGGAAATTAATTAAACTTCTTATCTCCTACCTTTCTCCTACCTGTAAATGGGTTGTTACGTCTTAACATGGAGTTAAATCAAGTGAGATAAGTCACTGGTCACCTGTGAAGTTATTCGAGTAAGTTTAAGATGTTCATACCATTTCTAGTTGTCATACTCTGATGTCTGTTGAAGAATTTTCTTCTATCTTCCACAAAATGGCTGCCACTCTCACAATTTTCATTCCTCAAACAGAATTTGCTGTCTGACTTATAGGTCGTTTACTTTGGTGACAGCATGCATTCAGATGTGTTTCCCGCCCGTCACTATAGTAACTGGGAGACAGTCCTTATCCTGGAAGAACTCCGAGGGGAGGAAGGACAGAAGCCTGAGGAGTCAGAGCCTCTGGAGAAGAGAGGGAAATATGAGGTAATGGCCCATCAGCTCTTTTCTTGAAAGAAATCTTGATGTTTGAAAGCTAAAGTATTCTCATACTACCTGACTTCAAAATTATCTTTGTTAAATGCCCTCATATTTCTGTAGTTTGTTTTAAAATCAGTAATTGTGTTAATGGGGCTCATCCTTAGCAAATGTTTCAAGCTAAAACTTGTTAGTATCTATGAAAACCTATCATGTACTTTTCTCCTTATGTTTAAAGGCAAGTGAGACAATCATGATTTTTGCACAAATATCTTTAGACATAAACCTAGATCTCCCACCTTATAAAAGTAGACTGCTTTAATATGTAAGTTCAGGATTGTTCCTCTGCACAGAACACTTCCAGGGAGAAGGGCAGAGCAACACAGCAAAAACAGCACCTCCTGCTTCCATGTGGAGAGGACAGAATGCAGATACCTTTGATTGCTACAGCAGGAGGGAAAGTCTACCAAGACAGCTAAAAAGAAAGCACCACATGAGAGTTCTTTGTACATTGTGATTGTTCAGAAGAGTGTAGGTTAGTTTTTCCAACTAAATCTCAAGCATGGAGAATATTAAATATACTTTCTTTTTGGCATGTTCACAGACTGAATGCAAAATAATTTAATTCTGTATTTCTAATTACTTTATTCAGCCTAAATACACTTTCAAAATATAATTAAAAACCAAATTAGCCCAATCATCTCAAGACTGATGCTGTGAAATAAAACACTTAACAAATAACTACATTCTGTTGAGATTAACTATTTGCTTCACTGAGGTTTGACTTTGATTTCTCAGACATTTGTAGCAATTTTCATTCTAAACAAGTCCACCTGGAATTTAAGGATCACAAAGTATAGATTTAACATGCCTATTCCCAAAAAATCTGAAGTGCTTCAAAATCTGAACCTTTTTTGAATACCAATATGAAACCCAATTTTTTTGGAGGGTGGGATTTTGGAGCATTTTGGGTTTGGGATTTTCAGATTAGGGATGCTTAACCAGTAAAGTCTATATAAATATCCCAAAATCTAACATACTTTTAGCCCTAAGCATTTCAGATAAGAGATGTTCAACCTTTATATAAAAATTTCAATGAATGCAGACAAAAAAATACAAAGGCCCCTATATAACTTTCCAAGTTCCCATGTAAATATGGGGTATGATAGAACATTACCAATCAGCAGAAAAGGATACAATTCAGTAAATACCACTTAGCATATGACAAAAAATAAGATTATCCTTTTTCTCATTCTACATGTAAAATAAATTCTGAAGAGATTATAGACCTAAATGTAAAAAATACATCTTTAAAATTTACTGAAGATAATTCTGATTTTTGTGACTTCAGTGGGAAATGATTTCTCAAGTTACAACCCAGAGAACAATAATAAGTAGAGAAGTTGATAACCGGGGCTGCATCAATATTAAATATTTTTGTTCAAGATGCCTGGAATATTGTTCACTAATGGGCAAAAAACAGGGAAGAGTCTTGCACCATCCATTTGGCTTGAACCTTATGAAATTGCTATTTTTATGTGTCAAAAACAGGTAAACAACCACAATTTAATATGGTTCGACCCTATAAAACTAACAATTGGTTGATAACTAGCATATAAGAAGAAATTTAAAACTTGGCAGGAAATTAGACAAAAGGTATCAGGCAGTTGACTGAAGGGGAAAGTTTAAATGTGAGAGGAGACTCCCATCCTCATTAGTCGTACATAAAGTACAAATAAAACCATAGTAATTACCACCTTAAAGTCATCACTTTGGTAAAACTGAGCCTGGATTTTTACTTTGATTTACTACTATAATAAAATAGTCTGAGATAAATTTCTGTGAGCTAACTTAGAAATACATAAAGCAAGACCAATATTATTTACCAAAGTTTCACGCCATTGCATTTGACAACTCTATACTTTTCAGTCAGAAAACAAATACCGTTTTATTTAGAATTATACCTGTATTATAACCACCACCCTTTGGAAACTCCCTAAACGAAGAGTATATCTGTGATAGAGACTATAGCTATCCCTAGATGTAAAATATATTCATCTCTCAGTACTCCCAGTGAATAGCTAGAAAATGACCAACTAACCCTTTAAAAAGCCAGTTCCAGTTCAAGATAAGGGATACTTAATAAGTAATAATGAATGTAATTTCCTTTCCAAAAATGTAATAGGTACCCAGAGCTTGTTTACAGATTCCTACAGGATTTTTCTATTTTGATTTACTTATTGAATTCAAAAATATGAGATTAATTAGTTGCAGATTCATTATTAATCACAATTATTATTCTGTTCTCTTGTTTCAGAGACCAAAGGCAAAGCCTCTAAATACCTTATCTAATAAATGGGGCTCTTTTTTTATTGATTCAATTTCGGGACAAGAAAACACAGCCGACTCTATGGTTCATACGTGGTCTTCTAAGAGAATCAGTACTTACAGCACTATTGCAATTCCAAGTATTGAAGCCATTGCAGGTAAGGGGGAAAATACCTATGCAGCTTTACCTGCCTCTAGATAGTAATGACTATAACTAGAATTCTTGTCTTTAAAAGAAGGAAACCTTCCCATGATGTTGATTTATTTTTCTTGGGAAATATCTTCCAGATTGGGCAGCCTGGGTAATCAAGACCAGTCCTTCTGGAGGAACCAACTACCAAAGCTGGGCCTTTTTAAAAAAGTCTTCAAATATGATAAATGTAGAGAAGAATTACCAGGAAAGGTTGCTTAGGAGGAGTAAGGTGAAACTGGCTTTGGGGCAGCTTTTCCCCCTCAGAGTATTTGCTGATTCCAGAGAGGCCACCAAAGAGAGTGAGTGAGCCTTTCAGTTGCTTCCTGGATCTGATGAGATAAGAACTGGAAGAGAGGGTCTGCCTAAGGAGGGGTAGGCTTGATGAACAACCTCAATCTCTATTGAGACCCTGATGGGTTTTACCTAAGATAATAAGGATCAATTGGGAAGTAACCCCCATTTTCACAGGAACTAAAGCTCAGCTTCGAATTAACTGAGCTGATTATTCTAGGTTTCAAATTTTTGTCCTAAAAGCAATTCATATAATGTTAAGCACATAATGAAAATTAGCCTGGCACATTAGTATATAAGGCCATAGTAATAGAATAACCATGTTTACTATGATCAAATATAGAAAAGAATGAGAAATTTGGTACAGATTTATAAACTATGAAAAGAATTTAAATACTTAAAAAGTCAAAATTAGGGATGTAATGGGTGGATTTAATAGCAGAAGACACAATGGGAAATAAATTATGGCACTGTAAAATAGATCAAAAGAAAATATCCAGAATGAAGCACTAAGAAAAATCATGGGAGACATAAGAGAGGCTAAAGGAGGCATGAAATATGTAGCAAGAAGGAATAAAGTTTTCTGTAATTAGACTCCCATGAGTAGCTGAGTTAATATGGAGCATTTAGGAAAAAATCCATTATTAACATAAGAGAAAAATCACTTCATAATGATAAATTCTCAGTTCTCAGAAACATATATAGTAACACCAAGTCTGAGGTATTCACTAGGCCCCCTTCCTCTTTCATACCAGAACTTAATCTCTCCCTGTTTTTACAGTATCAAGAAAATGCTCAAAAGCCTACCCTGCTTTATAGAGGTATATGCTTCCTGTGTAGATTCTTAGTTTCCAGTTTCTCTTCTGACTCTGGCGATGAAAACCAGAGTCCCTTCCTTTACATTAGACAACTAACCCTTCAATTTTTTGTCTCTGCAGTCCCACAAGAATACCAAGAACTACTAATTTTTCTGCTGCCAGTAGCTATCCCTGCTACCAGCTAGAATTCAAATGCCTAAGGAGAACTAGTTTCTCCTTCCTGGGAATTGTGTGTCCTTAAGTGCTGATTGCCTCTTCTGCTCTCCAGCAACTTCACTCTTATGTTTATATTTTGTCCACGTTTTCTAGTTGTTTCAGCTCAAGGTTAGGAATACAGTCTAGTTGAATTTTGGGACTGAAAATTCTTCTTCCTTAAATTGGGAAGGTTGCATTTCCTCCTTCACAGAATGGATGTGAGAGAAAGTAAAACAAGATATGTGTTTAAATTATTGGTAGGTTGATGACAATGACCCTGAGACATATACAGTCTTTAAAAGAACCATCCATATGTCAGCATACAAATGAAGTATGTCAATATAACCTACTGTTTGAAATATCTTGTTCTCATTGGTTTCAAAAGCGTGGTTTATTTTTTCTTGTTCCATGCTTACACATATAAAATTAAAGATAATCTAAATACAATTCCTCCTTTTATAAAATATTGTCCTGTTAAAGAAATGAACTTTGTAAATTTCAAGGGTAGCCCAGAATTAAAGAATTATTTTCAGCCTTTATAGGTTACCCATTTTCTTTCAAAATAGCTCATTTTTAGTGAGAGAATATGATAATGGAAACCAGTGGATTATTATAAATTACCCAGGTAAAAACTTTCAAGGTATGATTATGAATAGTAAGAAAGTCAAAGAAAAGTGAAAATATTCTAGAATTTAAATATTTTTCCAAAGAACTGGAAAATGATCCTCTCTTTTTAACCATAACCTCAGTGTATCTCCCATTTTCATATTCTAAATACTTCCTTCACAGCACCCAAGAAAAAGAAGTGATAGGACCTTTGTCTGCTGTCCAGCTTTTCTCAGGAAGAAATACTAAATAGGACTTGCCCCTACTCAAACAAAGCTAAACAAGTCCCTATTTGTGGGGAAAAACTGAGAGTTCTTTCATATCCAATCATTTATTTTGATATTCAAGATACTTCCTCTACATTCTAAGTGTTAACTAGTGTGAGCTAGCACACTTTCCTGTAATTCTTATGAAGAATACGTGCTTCACACAGAACTTCAGATTTGTTACCATGGTAACAGTTTTATATTGCTGGATACTTACTGTGTAACTTAGCCCCAAGTAAGAAAGGTGGTTAGAAGAAAAACAGTGTAATGGTCATGACTTTAGAGAGGTTAAAGATAGAATCTTATGTAAATGTTATCCTGCTGGTCTTTTTTTAAAGTCCCAATTCTGTCCATATTATCTTATTTACATTGAACTTACTGTGTAAGAATATTTATTCATTTGGCTTACTTCATTTAATTGTGCCCCAAATGTATACAATATGATTGATGTTATGGTGTATTTAGTACACAGAGCATACAGAAAACTATTGGGATAAGCAAGAATTTGGTTCTTTATCTTTCTTTTTTCTTCCAAATAGCATCCAACAATGACTTTCCTATGGCAGAGATTTGAATGTTTTCTTCTTGCTAAATCCAGTCTCATGAATCTCCAGTATGGAAATCATTGTTCTAATACAACAGTTGTCTGACTTAGTTTGTCTTACACCAAGATTTCTTAACAATATCAGATCTTTTCGGTTACTTGGGAGACAAAATAATCCTATGTTTTAATGAGATAAAAAGGGAAAAGCAAAGCTCATACTCCCCTTTTGCCTCTTACAAAACCATTATCCTTAAATGTGCTTATTTCATTCACATTTAAATACCCGGAAGCTATTTTTAGAGTTACTATAAAAGTCTGTATTTAACCATATGTGTAACAATGATTGTTAGTTTATAAGCATTTTGATAAGATAATCTTTTTAAATTTATAATAACACTCACCCAGAGACCTCAACATTTTATGTTCGAAAATGTTTAAGAAAGGGGGAAAAGTAGAGATAATTGGCTCAACTGTTGGCCTGTACCGTTTTGGTAGTTTATCAGAAATATAGGATCCCAAGTGAACAATTTTAAAAACTCAGCTTTATGAGTTTACTTTACAGTGCTTTTTTAAAATGCATGGCCCAAAATGTATTCCAGCTAGCAAAACAGTAACCACCTATGACATTTACTAATCCTGAATGTTTTTCAGATTATAGTAATCCTGGTTTTCTGTGACATCAGGAAGGCAGTGTTCCTACTTATTGTCTAGCACTATTTTTCTTCTCATAAAGATTAACTGATGAGCCTTCATGATCCTCAGTAGCATCTAATATAAAGTATGCCAGCAACGTTTTAAAATAGTACTACTAAAGGATGTTTTACTTATAAAATTTGGTAAATTTGTAAAATAAAGATCACTGCCCTATGTCTGCATGTGGAATGAATGTCATAATGTATGTTATTATGCTTTACTTATACTATTTCTGGCTAATACTTCCTTGGAAAAAAAATGGAGGGGAAGTTTCTGAAGGCTATTGTTGAGAGGCCTATATCAAGACAACACAGTGTTCCACCATCAGTAAAACATGCATTGTATGTTCTCTGTCCTTATTCCCCTTGTGGTCGTGTGTGTGTGTGTGTGTGTGTGTGTGTGTGTGTGTGTGTGTGTGTGTGATTCTTATCACATAGAGGAACATGCTGTTTATGCATATAAGAATTCTTATTTTACTAAGCATTCAAAGATTATTTTTAGTAACCTCTCTTGGGCTATGAAAATTATTAGTTTAAACTCACCAGTTACATGAACCCCTTAATAGGGTAAGGGAGATTTAAATTTTTTTTAATTCAGATGAATATTCTTATTTTATGTGCTAACTTTGGTGTGCAGAGTTAAAATTAAACTCACTAGTTAGAGTTCTGGGATGATTTTCAGTATCTCTAAATGTGATTTCACTTAAAGATTACTATAAATTTTATAGGGAAATACATCTATTTTCTTTATCATAGAAGCTACCCATCCATATTAAAATTATGAAACTAAAATATTCAACTATCAAATTTTGATTTATTTATATTTATGAAAAGTATTTGGACAACTGCAGTATGATCAAATTTTTTTGTTTTTCTCTCATTCCAGAATTACCCTTGGACTACAAATTTACAAGATTTTCTTCTAATAATTCAAAAACAGCTGGCTATTATCCATTGGTCCATTAGACCTTTGTTCCATTACACCAGTGGTCTTATCAAATAACAAGACACGACATCTGAATAAATTATTTTTCCTGAAAATGAAGAACAATATATGCAACAAATACACTGTAAAAAATGTTTTCAAAACATATTGTGAGACTCTTTATATGAACAAGTTTTTAATGAAAATTTATAAGAAATTGGTATTTGTCCATAGGTTTCCTTTTTTATATAAATCATTTTGATGTTAACAACTCCTTATATTAACATCTCAGTTTCTTAGAACTAAAAAGAATATTGTTGTTATTTTCTATACCAATAGTTTTGAGATTAGAATTCACCTAGGAGAAAATACATGAACACACATACATGTATGTATACATATGCCTAATCCAGTGGTTCTCAAAGTGTGGTCTAATAATAACATACCATCACCTAGAACTTGGTAGTGCAAATTTGAAAGCCCCACCCAAAACCTACTGAATCAAAAACTGAGAGTGGGGCCCAGCATTGTGTTTTAACAAGCCCTACAGGTGATCCTGATCCAGTTTGAGAACCAGTGGCTAGACCACATATTCCAGAGATTGGTTTAATTACCCTGGATAAATATAGCTGATCATTGGTATCTTTTATACAGCCTTTATTAAAATTGAGAATAACTGATCTATACTAATTCTTTCATTTTATCACTAAGAACACTGAATCCAGTGAGATTAAATCATTCTTCCAAGCTATTAGCTTTTTAGCTATTTCTGTGCTTCCCAAAATACAGAAATAAAGATACATGATTTCTTTTGAGTTTATAACAGTCAGTACCAGAAGCTAACAATCTCATCCTCCATTGTTACACACTAGTTTTTCTAATCATTTCGAATAGCTTTAATTCATTTTGAATAGCTTTAAGACATACATTCTCAAGGGGAATAAAAATTGGCTCTTGGGTTACAAAACAACCTTAGATAGTATAATGGATTGTGGTCTTCCATAGCTAAAACCTACTTAAGAGAAAAAAATCTCATTCCTTAGTGTTAATTTCTATCACAAGAGAAAATGTTAATTTAGAGTTGTTAGATTTCATTTTTTTAAGCTATTATTTTCTCCTTGGGAAGGGAGGGTGATTTTTTAAAAAGAAAGGAAAAGGTTGAGAAAAAATGCTATAAGGGGCTTTACAGGTATACTATGTCCAGGATTATTGTGTTCTGTGTGATATATATTATTAATATTAGCAGTATTTTTACAAGATGTTTGGGTCCAGCTAATGTTTGCAGTAAGTTTCTGGCTGCTCTTATGGACAGGAACAGGAAACAAACTGGTATCATTTTTCTTGTATTGTACCAGGAATTTGGCATATTGACATATGCAATGAAAAAATATTTTGTTAAAATTTGTAAATGTTCAGATAAATCCCAAATACATTGTGGGAATGGGTATCTCAGGGCAAGTAATAGGTTATTAAATTTTTTTCCCTCAAAGCCAGTAGCTTTGTTTGATGTCTACCAATAAGTTTATGGTGATGTATTTGAAATTGATGTCCAGATTGTCATTGGAGTATTACAAGGAGCATACACAATCAAGCTTAGGGCCAAATGAATGCTAATATCTCACGTATACTCTTAAAAAGTAGAGATTTGATTTCTTTCAAAAATAAAGCTATTTTTCCTTATGCCTGTTTATTCTATTAAGTAAAAAGAATAATCTTTAAGTGTTTATAAACTTCTGTTAATTTAAAAAATGAGAAGCCCAAAATTTTGGCCTTTCAAATCAGAAGTTCTAGTACTACATTTATGGGTACCCACCTAAAAACCCAAAACCAAGTTCCCATCTAATATTGCCTAGCCTTTTCCATGCTATAAAGAGGTTAGTGTTTATTTTTAAGTTTCCTTCCCCCTTTCTAACATGTCATTTCTGACTGTGGTGAATGTTTTTTTGTCAGACTGTAATTCTGCTTTTTAAATTTACATTTTCTATTTTACAAAAAGTGCCAGTGTTTCTAATTGGGTATGAAGAGTAAAAACAATCATCTAGCAATGAATATAAAAATTAAAAAGAATATTAGAAAAAAGTTGTTTTTTCTTTAATGAAGTTATATGGAGTAAGAAAGCAGGAAATTTTCTATCATGACCAGTGACTTTTTCATAGTAATGGAAACATCTATATAATTTTGTCACTTAGAATACTGTTGTCAGTGTAAAACTATTTTCTGTGCACCATCCTTGTTTACTACATTTATGTTAACTGTGCTTCCCTTTGTCTAATTCTCTTAATAAGCTTAAGACAGACTTTTGGAAGAACTGATCATGGTAGATTCTGTGAGTGCTTAAACTTTTTTTCTACAACAGTGTGGTGCTTTAAAAGGAATACCCAAAATATTATGACTGATATATCTGGAAACACAGATACCACTTCAGTTACCAGTAAGGATAGTTTTGCTGTTCAGCCAGATTTTCCTAAAGGTTTGGAGGATAAGTACTTCTGCATTCTCTGTAGTAGAGAGGGCTGTGGATTCTGCAAGTTCTATGAAAATGAATAACCAAGTATTTTTAGCCATCTAAGCAAAAAATTTGACATAAATGGCCCAAAATCTCTGATTTGAGTTAAAACCTAATAATTAAACATACAGTTATACAGAGTTGCTGCCCCTTTGTGCACTTCTTCCTTAGCAAGTTCTACTCCTGAGGTGTAATTTTTCTAGCCCTAGTTAGAAAGATTTAGCTCATTTAGCATGAGCTTTTGTAAGCTCAACCATCTATTTCAAGCTTTATTTTTTTATTCCTCATTTGGACATAATCAGAAAATGACATTTTTCTTGCCCTTGATTTATTATCAGCTTTAGTCTAACCCATGGTGATCAATCTTCTAATATGCCAGCACCACTCATTTGTTACAGAATAACATAGTTCTATTCTGTTTAGTCTATAAAACTAGTTATTAAATTAGATTCAGCATCATATTGATTGCATTTACCAACTGAATGGTTCACTCCAAAAGCCCTGCTCCATTTCTTTGCATTACCTGTTTTTTTCCTCAGTTCTAGACTCCAGTATTTTTTTTTCTTGAGACAGGATCTTGATGTGTAGTCCAGACTAGCTATGAACTTTTAATCTTCCAGCCTCAGCTTCCAGAGTGCACTACCCCAATTATTCTTTATGCAGCCCTCTAAACTAGTTAAGAGATTCTGTCATCCTCTGATCACCAAAGAAGGATTATCATTTTGGTCTACTTAGGCCATATTGCCCTATGAGTAGTGACACACTTCATAATTGCCCTGTGACCTTTTGGTAACATTAATGATTCTCCAACTTTTATTAACCTACACAACACAAATTATTATTCATTTTTATTTTTCAGTGAAAACCAGAATTACAGCAGTAACATTCTATTTTTTCTTCAAGCATATAGAAGACAAAAGTACTAATGATTCTCATTTAGCTAGATAACAATTCTACTAGTACTTATACTGGTTAGGAACATAATATCAAGTACATTATTACTAGGTCAAGATATATCAAGTAAGACAACAGTAACATTTTTCTTTTTGAGATTACAAGACACAGCAACAATTTGTAAATCTTCAGACTCTTGAAAGATCACATTATTCAAATTATATTTCTAAGAATAGACCTATATATGAACAGTGACCAGAACAAGCTAATCTGTTAATGGATATTCACAGAAATCTTCATACTGCACAGGACACAAATTTGTTATTTTTGCATGTGTTCTCAATTACAAGCAAAAAGCAGGCCTGTAAACATCAATTTTGCTAGTAGGCTGAAATGGACAGAGAAATTCGTAAGATTTTACTCAAACACAGTGAAATAAGGAGCACACACCATTATCTCCCACATACATAATGGTTATTCCTAGAATAACAGAGAAAACATCCCGACTTGCATTTTTGTTTATAAAAATCTACCAGTGAATTCAAGGAGTTAGGAAAAACTGAAGGAAAATCCTTCTCCAAGCATCCTACTTAAAACCCAGCCCCTGTGAGTCTCCTACCTCTACTGAGAAAGTGCCTCAGGGGCTTCCTTGCTACCCACCTGAAACCCTGCAGAGCATCGTCACTTGAGGCCTTAGGAAGCTCACACCACAGCAGACTCATTTCTGCTTCTTGGCCTTTAGAACTTGTCTTAGAAACCCAGCCAGACCCCACATGTTCCTTTATTCCCCAGAGGAGGCTTGGTATCTTCGAGAATGCAGACTGCAGCCTGCTTACTCATTTGTTAGGACAGACAGGAAGGAAATGCAAAAGCTGACAAGTAAGGGCCAAGAAGGTCAAGCAGTAGGATGGAGCCCTATAGGACAGCAGGACAGTAATAAAATAATACAGAGGACAAGGATGAACCACAAAATGCTGCTGTTGGGCCATTTCTACAGCCCAGTGCCCAAAAAAGAATTGCTATCTTTAGAAGTGCTCACATCCTACTCAGGTCTGTCTTGAATCCATCACTGAGGTCCTTCTTTCTTCCCAGCTTCTCAAACTAATAAAGCTCAAGAAACATCCGGACCTGGGTGGAAGGGATAGGGAAAATGGGTGGAGATGTCAAGGCTAGCCTGAAAGAACACTATCCAAAACTAAACAATTAACCTATCGGTCTCCCTTTGAAACTTTCAGACCTTGCTAAAATAAGTGGGGCCAAGGAATGAGGGCATTAAGAGATCTGGAATCTATTTAAACAGTGCCTTTTTCCTCTCTGGGAACCACCAAAGGGAGAGCAAACTAAAAAAACCAGCTCTGCTCAGTTTTGTTTTCTGTCTCTGAGGTGTAACTGCTTCAACGAGAGAGAGGGAATGAAGGAAAGGAGAGGGGGGAAACAGGAGTGAGGTATATTAAGCCCAGCATTCCAGAAAAACTTCTTCCTCCGTTGACCCCACCTGGCAACTTGGTCATGATCAGAGTAGGTGTGGAAGGGGAAAAAGGGGAATTATCTAAGTTGCCTGAATTAAGGATGATTTGGCTAGGGCTCAGAAAGACTAACTGCTGGAAAGGACCCATTCCAGCTTCGCTTTGGGCACTGTCACAACCTGCCTGACAGCCAAATGATATCATGGAAAATCATAGTGGAGGTGAGGGGAATGCTGCCTGGGAGCTTAAGTTCATAGATTATTCCTGAGCAGGCAGATAATGGTGGCCTGGTAAAACTCAACCAGCAGAGTGCAAATAAGGGTGGACTATATATAGTACAGGACTTCATACTCACCAGTACCTGATCACTATGCTCATTAACCAAAGGTACAAGAAGATCAACATGATAACAAAACACTCCTCATCTGTTACTTCATTCATGCTAGTAGTCACCCACCAGCTGGAACTGGTGGATAGCAAAGGCCCAGGAAAGCAGCTGGGATCCAGTTAGTGGTAACCTAGAATGTCCAGTTTGGGTTGATGGCTGAGTTGGGATTTCAGTTTCATCTTGCAGTGGTGAAACTCTGAGTTTGTGATAGTACATGAATATAGGAGCACAGCCAGCATAAAGTATGAAACCTGGCTAGTTATTTGTGAAGATGTGTCAAGCTTCCTTATGGTAGAGAACCACTTAAAACACTGGGAGAAGACCATCATCACAGACAGGACCCAAGCCATGCAGAGAGACAGTTATGTATCTACAGCATTGTGAGCTTGGAATAGAAGCAGTAGAAGGCCATGCACTTGGAACATGTTAATATGATGCAGAATAGTGTGAAGGCCCAGAGAAAGAAGAGCATAGGCATACAGAAGACAATCTTGTAACTGATTGTTGAAGATTTAGAACTAAAGGACAAAATAATCCAGTACGAAGAGAGAGCAGACAGAAGACTGCATGCTGCTGGCCAAGCATAGGAGTTGATAAGGAAACTTGTACAGGAGCTTTGCACAAGGGCATTGATTAGCCAGACTGGAACCTGAAGGATCTGGGGCTCTCCACAGGCTGCCTTGGTGCACCTCGAATTCCTCTGCGGGGCCCTTCACCCATCAGGTAGTATTGTAGGGGATTGGACCACAGTTCCCCCTTGATAATTTCAGCAATTCTGTCGAATTCTAGGAGGCTGTGATCTGAGAACCAGTTGAAGAAACTGGAAATAGTGTTCCCTTCCCGGTTCCTATGGATATGGGCTTGGGGGTCTTGGCCCCGGTGCCAGCGGATTGGAGTGGAAAGAGACACCACTCGGCCAGAGGATCTGCGCTCATACTCCTTGACCAGCCCCTCGTTTCGGAAGTAGGGGTTGCTCTGAAAGATGAACTTGAATTTGCAGCCTGCTCTAGGGTGTTTAAGCTCCTCCACCTCCAGATTGATCATGTACCTCATCATATCTTCATCTTGGCCACTGATCATAGGTGACAGCTGGGGATGGTTCCGAAAGGCGGTGACCCAGAAACCTGGAATATTTTGGATAATGAAACTCCTGCGCTGCATGTGGAGCCTTCTCATCCGCCCAAATTTGCGCTCGAGCTGGAGAAAGGCCCTGTCAGCCTGGGCGTTTACGTTTGACAGCTCTTGATCGATGGCCTCCAGAGAGTCCATGCAGTTATTGATCTTCGGGGCCCTGGGTCGTGGCTCCTCTTTCCCTCCTGCAGCTACCTTTTTCTCCTTCTGTACCACCTTCTTCTCCTCCATGGCTGCCTCGGCTTCGCCCTCCTTTTCCGCTGCCACTGAGATGGCGCACTTCTTGGTCGTCACTTCCTTGGCCTTGGCCCCAGGCATCATCTGAGACCCCAACCCCTTTGCGCCACAGGCTTCCAGAGCCTTCTGCCCGGCAGGGCTGCGCGGCTCTCCAAGCTGACAGCCATTTTTCTGGCTGTCGTCAGCTACCACCGGGGCGGAGGCTGCCTCCAGGCCCTTGAAGGGAGGAAGAGCATCTTCCCGCTCTGCTCGGGTCGCCGCCAGGTCGCTATTCGTAGCGACTGGGGCTCGGGGCGCCAGGCCATGGTCCGACGAATCCCGGGGTGCGCCTCCCTCCGCAGCGGCCTCCAGACCGCGCTCACCTGCATCCGCCATCGCCTGAGCCGCCTCAGTTTCCTCAAGAAGCCCCTGGCGCTGGTTTAGGTTCAGGTCCCCCGGGGCACGGTCAGGAACAGTGGTTTCAGCTAGGGGGAGCTTGCTGCCCCCAACCAGGCCGCTCATTTTTGGTAAAGGTTAGACTCGTAGGAGCAGAGCGTTCGGTGTCCTCTGCAGCAGCCGAGCTCCGCCGCAGTCAGCCCCTAAGCACCGCCCCTTTTCCTCCAGGGCGGGCGCTACCATGGCAACCGGTGACGTTAGGGCAGCAGCATCTAACCGCCGCGCTAGAACTAGCTGTGCTGGTGATTACGCTTGTCAATCAAGCGTATCTCTTTGTCTTGCTACAAGAGGTTATAAATTTAATCAGTCTGGAAAAGAAATGTGACTTACATAAACGGATGTAGACAAAAATTCAAGCATACAAGAACTTCATTAATGTGGTTTTCTAGGCCTCTGAATTCCGAAGGTAACTAAATTACTGTTTCTTCAAATATTTACTTTTAAAAAGGGGGCAGTTATCTAATAAAGTAGCTCATCGTAAGCCTTCTCATGAATAGGAGAACAAATCACCAACTCGCAGGCCACAGCTCTTTAGGACACAAATTCATGGCTATTACTAAAGAACTGAAATGGGCAGAATTTGATTTTTAGAGAGAAATGAAGAGTTGCTATGATTTTTTTAAAAATTAGGAACATCTGAAAAGAAAACTCTCATCCTAACAAGACATAATAAAGGTTCATTTCAATTTCCTTACAGATTTTTAAGTTTTTATACTTTGGCCAACGTCTCTGAAACATTTGGACAGTATTTCCTCTTCCCTTTTGAGTAGCAAAATGTTTGTCCTTATTAAGAGGCAACCATACATAGCAATACTGCTTCTCCTTGGGTTATAATCTTAATTTCTGCTCCATAATTCCTGTGGGAATGAAGCCAGCAAGTACATGCACAAATTTGCCCTATGATAATTCACTGAAGTACAAAATCAATTATTGCAAGCACCTAATCTATTGTCTCTTTAAAATATTTACTTAAAACATAAGAAAGGTCAGTTATCTACTCAAGTCAGCTCATTTGACAATATCACTACTGTCTATTCACTGGTTGGAGTATAAAAACACTGGTTAAATTCACAAACTACTATAACTCTTTGCAACAGGAACTCTATCTAGAGTACCCCAAAATATGACCACATTCAAATAAGGGCTCAGAAATAATGATTTTGGGGGAAAAGATTTAAAGAAACACAGCATGCATTCTAAGACTTCTAGAGAGGAAAAATAGTGTAGAACTGGTTCAACTAAGAATGAGGTGGTGATGGAAGGACACAGCTTTTCTTTTCTTTTTTTTTTTTTTAACCCCTAGTCACTCTACTGAAGGACAATGACCAGACTGACCTCTTCACTGCCTGTTAACTAATCAGTTAACCTATTAAAAATGTGCAAACAAAATTCTCTCAAAAGACAGTAGTTATTTTCCTCTCTCCTCTTTCCTCATTTTTGCCTTAGTGGTATGAAACCAAGTTATTTGTACATCTTCTTTGTAAACAGTGTGCCATAAATGACTTTGTGACTTTTGAGTTATTCTTTGACATTACTCTGCTTTGTTTCTTTTCCTAAGGAAACTTTGCACTGATTGAATGATTTTAACCTAAGCCAAGATGCAGTGAAGCAGCAAATGCTGTATGAAAGTTACTTCGCAATACAGAAAAAAAAAAGTTTGCTATTAGGAACTTTACAGGAAATCATACATGTGAACTTTTTCTCTTTTGGTGTATAACAATTTTTAAAGATTTATCTCTACTTAAACATCTCTGTCTCCAGCTTTAATTCTTCCTGTCAGCTGAATAATTTTCCACTCCTAACAGCTTGCCCCTTGTTTAAAACTTGGTCCATGTAAGTTGCACTATGCATTGAAAATGGATTAAATTTCATAAACAGGAGCCCGAAAAGCACTAAGAAGTTAACTTGCTGGTGATGGAAAATATATTAGTGACATAGTGCCTTCTTCCATCTGATAGTCCTCTAAATTTCCATAGTTCTTATGACCTTTGCCATCCAGTTTAGTACTTATCTATCCCCTGTTTTTTAACTTCCTGGTGGTTTCATGAAGGTCAGTCTCCTTCCTCATCCCAGCTAGATGAAAATGATTACACAGCAGCTTCTTCTTTGGCATACACTAGAGTATAGGTCAATAACTATCACATAGAATGTTTTAACGAAAACTGATGGTTAAAATGAAATTTTAAGTTTATAGGAAAACTTTAAAAAGGTTTTATCAAAATGAATATGACTCCACTGGTGTTTTGAGTTAGGCAGATATATGCTGTAACTATGAATTACAGAATTTTTGGCACATTAGAATATCAGACATTTTTTTACACCAACAAAGCCTGTTCTGTTGGTTCATTGTGACTGAAACTCACTCCATGGAAAAAGATACAAACATCAGTAATTAATGATTCTATGGAAAAATTCCATAGAAAATGCCATGAAAATCTATATGCAATTTTCATTTGCCAGGAGATAAGAGGCTAATAGAAGCCCAACATAAATTAATACAAATAGGAATAACTTTACTAAAGTATACAGTAAATTTTGGAAAATTTATGGAATATGCACAGTTGCTCTTTTTACTAGCAGTTTACTTTTCAGTGATATAGTTTCTGGTTATATATATTCCTTGTACCTTACATTTATTTAGTGCTTTCCTAAATACCAGATACTTTTATATACTTAAGCATGTTACCTCATTTATTCCTCCTTACCTATGAGGCAAAAAATATTATGACCTCCATCTTACTTTGATTCAGAAGAAACTGAAGCAAAAAGAAACTGATTTATTTACAATTAAATGATAGAACCACACTCGGAACCCAAGTAATCTGACTCAGGAGTCTGTGTACTCATTAATCATACTATTCTACAGATGTACACAACATACACATTGAAAAGGCACTTTCTTGATAGTCATTTCAGGCTGCTATAACAAAACACCATAGACTGGATGACTTAAACAAAAATCTCTCACAGTTCACCAGACTGAGAAATCCAACATCAAGGTACCAGCAGGTTCAATGTCTGGTCTTTTTCTTGTGTCCTCACATAGAAGGGATGAAGGATCTCTCTTGAACCTCTTTCATAATGACATGAATCCCATTGTGGCCCCAACCTGAGACTTCTTTTATAAAGGCATCAATTGCCTCCCAAATGCCCCACCTCCACATATCCTCATATCGAGGATTGAGTGTCAGCATCCTAACGTGGGAGAGGGGGACACATTCAGTCCGCAACATCCCCCCTCTCCTGCTGTCACAAAATTAGTGACAGTTGTTGAGAAATGCCCAGTTACAAAAGAAAGAGGAATTTATGATCCTCTGTTTCAAGGCCTTAAATTAATAGCTTCAATCCATCAGATTTGACATACTTTTTATTTATATTTCCTTTATCTTTCTTGAAACTCAAATTGTATGCCATCATACATAATTTTTTAAAAATCAATCTTAGTTTTAATTTACAGAGAAAAAAAGGAAAGTAATTTTTGAAATATCTAGTTCAGTATGTAAATGCTTTGGCATGTATGCACTTTACTGACATGATGAAGTAATTAAATGATTATATTTATGGAATCATCGGTGTTGGCAGTTATTGATGCAGCCTGATACATGTGTATTGTACCAGCGATATAACCAACAATGTGTGTAATTTTCTTAAATGGTGGGCAACTTTATGATAAAGTTCTGGGGAAAGAGTACAAAATTCCTCAATTCACATGGAACATATCTCTTCAATTCTATGATACGTCTTTTTTCACACTTTACCATCTCTGAAATGACCATCCATAATACATCAGTGGCATCTTACAGTTTCTGTCGGCAGAACAGCAGTCACATGTGTGTGCCTGAGCATGTGTGGACTCGTGTGAGACTTGCTGGCAAGACTGGGTAACTGCTACCTCTGAGCGTTTCAATCTGCAAACTCTTTAAAAGTCATTTTAGGAAAAACTTCTGTTGATATCTTCTAGTAAGATCAAGAAACTACCAGCATCAAAATTAGCAGAACAAGTATTAGTGACTTAGGAAAAAATACCTAAGAGGAGCACTTTTATAAGTGGTGGGACATTTTATTAAGAAATGCCATCACTAAAACTTTTCAAGACCCAGAGCCAATACTGTGTGAGAAAACATGAACACAAAGAATTTTAAGCAAAAAAGTGATTAAGATTATTATTCTGACTGGGAAAATAATGAAACTACTTTTTTCACTTGTAATTTACTTTTTATATATATCCATAAGTGATATATGATAAAAAAAATAAAATGCTAAGGAAGCTTTGTGTCAGTTTAATTGATAATTTTTTCCACAGTATAAATTAACAGTGTATTTTACAATTATTAGCTTTAGAATAGATGAAAAAAAATTTTGGTGGTATTGGGATATGAACTCAGGGCCACTTGCTGGGTAGGTGCTCTACCACTTGAACCATGCCCCCAGCCCTTTTTGCTTTACTTGTTTTTCAGATTTTTTTGGCCCAGACAGGCCTGTTTCTCAATCCTCTTACTTATGTCTCTGGTGTAGATGAAAAAAAAAAAAAAAGACTTTTAAAAGGCAGCATATATTGAGCTAGGAGTGGCCATACATACCTGTAAATCCAAATACTCGAGAAGCAGAAGTAGGAGCATTGAGGTTCTAGGCTGGCCTAGGGCAAAAAGGAAAAACCCTACCTAAAAAATAAAACTAAAAGCTAAAAGAACTAGGGGCTGTAGCTTTAGTAAGAAAGCAAGCCTGAGGCCCTGAGTTAAAAATCTCAGACCACCAAAATAATAATGTAACATATATTAAAACAGAACAATTTTCTTTTTTTTTGGTTTCCATATGTGAAACAGTGCTAGATTCTCCCATCCAAGTACTAAGCAGGCCTGACCCTACTTAGCTTCTGAGATCAGAGGAGATCAGCACATGCAGGGAGGTATGGTCTTAGAAAAGAGTGCTAAGTTCTAGGGTTAAGTAATAATAGTTTTTCATTGACGTGCAGATTTGGCACTAGACAATTGTTTTATGTAAGGAGCTATCCCTATACCAAAAATCCCTAATACCCCTAATGAATGCTGCCCCATTTATTGTAGCAATCAAAATGACTCCAGTAACTAAGGGCTTTCTCTCTCTCTCTCTCTCTCTCTCTCTCTCTCTCTCTCTCACACACACACACACACACACACACATTGAGAATCTGTTTTTAAAATGCTTATAGATAAGATATTCCCATTCCTCATCACTAGAGGGAGAAGTGGCCTTAAAATGATAATTTGATTCTTTGCCTTTGATGTTAAAGTTTAAGCTGTTCTAAAGAAAATATTTATGGCAATTATAAGATCACTGAAAGAATTCTGGCATGCCTTTCAACATAGATTTGGTATACTAATAAAAATGAATCATAATCTTTATTCTAGCTAGTCTATCACTGTTAACAAAATTAAATTTTTCACAACTTTCCCCAATCTTGAAGGAAAACCAGAGACAAGGTCCCTGACCCGAACAACCTCAAACCTATTTGTCTGGCTAAAGATACACATTTTGTTCCTAGTTTGTTTCTCGTTTATTATTGTTGTTTGCAGTCTTGGGGATTGAACCACAGTCTTGCACAAACCAAGGCAAATGCTCTTCCACTGAGCTATATATCGCCTAGTCCAAGACACATAACTTTGGAATCACCCAGTCCAAGACACATACTTCAGAATCTGGCTTCGAGTCCCAGTTCTGCTACTTACTAGCTGATTGGTTTGGGTAATCACTTCATTTCTCAGAATCACAGTGTCCTCATTATACAAAACAAATAAAACAAAACATAACCTGAAATAAAACATAACCTACAGGACTTCTATGAGGATAAAATGAAATACCTGTGAAAAATTTATCACAATGAGTTGTGATAAATAGAATGTGACTTGGTCATTTAAATTATTTTTATGCTAATCTTTACCTACATTAAATAGACATAGTGGTGGCGGTATAGAATCAATGTCAAATTCTGTTATGAAAATGTAACTATGTAGATGTTCAGAAATTTTTTAAAAATCCATGTAGAATAAAGCAATGAGTGAAAATTTTATGGAAGAAAACAGTTGAATTGGATCAAATAGAATATGATTTGTATAATCTGAAAAAGACATTAAACGTTAGGACAGAGTGGTAACACTTGTCTGCTATGTTATATTTCTTCTTTTATCTACAGTTAGACATACTGTATTTCTCAGTTTAAAAAACTTTACTTCTGGAACTAAAGTGCTTACCACATTCTTTGATACAATATCACATTACAGACATTGTAAAATACCTTTAAAACTATGAAATTTATGTTGCTAATACCTAATTTTAAGCAGACTTATTTGCTCTAAAGTCACACTCACAGTGAAGTACAGGGAATATGGACTGCAAACCAAGTTTGTGGCTTTTTTTTCAGTTTTGGTGGGCCTGGAGTTTGAACTCAAAGCCTCTAATTTGCAAAGCAGGTTCTCCACCACTTGAGCCATACTTCTAGTCCACTTTTGCTTTGGTTATTTTGGAGAGAGGGTCTTGTGAACTATTTTCCTGGGCTGGCCTAGAACTGCAATCCTCCTGATCTTAGTTTCCCAAGTAACTAAGATTATTTACAGATGTGAGCCACAGGCACCTAGCCAAACAACCAAGTTTTTGTAACCTCAAGATCTTTGCTTATAATGGATTAACAATTCAGTTCACCAATATTACAACAAGACTAGAACACAGCCACTATTTGCAATAGCATTCCAACTGAACATTTAGGATGTCAATAAATGTGAGAACTAGATATGTAAAAGACACTCTCTGTTCTGATAAGAGTTTATAATTTAGTTTTTCTAAAAGACCTAAATACAAATAAATAGGAGAAATTTCCTGGGGAAATGATTCTGGAAAAACAAGGTATTAAAATATAGATTATACATTACAACTGCTATGTTTTTGAGAATCATAAGGCCATAAATAAGCAGGCCTCTTCTTGCCTCATATACTTAGAGTCCAATGCTTATTTTGTAATTACTTAGAACATTTCCATTATTGCTAATAAAATTGGAAGATTCAGAAAACTGGCTAGAGAGTAAACTCAGAGAAGTTTAGCCATTACATTTGATGGCCGACTACAACAGCACCTAGCCTACCATGCCCCTGTTTTTTAGAATGATCTGAACATAACTCTGAGTCATAATGCTCTAAGTGAAGTTGGAGTTTGGTGAAGAAGATTGAAAATGAAGCATTAAGTGCTCATTATAAGTAGTCATTCTATTGACTAATCTCCAATAAATATGCACTCCTTACATTTCTTAGTGATATTGATTCTTTACATCTCTGTAGCAAAATTCCACAAGAATATGAAAATATATAAACTGCTTAGGTCCATTCTGTTCTTCTGAGAGAACATACAGCCAAGCAATTTAGTCTAGTTGGCAGGAAACATTTATAATCGAATGGGATCTGGAGACCCTCTACTGTCTTTATAAACACATGGCATAAAAGCCATAATTTAGGAATAATTTTCAGCTAAGGTCAAGATACCTATTCTTATATAGACCTTTAGGTATGTTTTATGGCAAAATTAGCTACAAACTGCTGCAAAATGGTACAAGGTGTCTTAGCTTAAGATGAGAAACCCTAATTGAATACAGCCTACATACCTACATCTTGTGTAATACATTTCTATATGTTGAGCTTCTACTTCCTGGTCTATTGAATGAGGATAGTGAAACTATGGAATTACATAATAACAGCATACATCAAACTCCTTATCTAATGACTTAAAAAATTATCAAGACAGCAAGCAGTATGTGCTTGACACAGAACTGGATATTGCTTATTTTTTGTGGTGCTGGAGATTGAACCTAGGGTCTTGGGCGTGCTATGCATTTATTCCATGATTGAGCTGTATCTCCAGGCCTTAATGTCTGAAGTTCAAATTGTGACTCCATGGGATGTTCCTTTGTGATTAATAGCATGGATGTCTTATTTTGGGTTTTCTTTTTAATACTGAAAGTTTAATTCAGGAAACTGAATCAGTTGGAGATGAAGCAGGAGCAGCAAGAGTTTAGGGCAATGGTTCCCACATCACCTAAAGCATGAGTAAACGTTGTTGCTAGGCCTCACATCCACATGTGTTTCAATAGATCAGGAATATGGTCTGAAAATCTGCATTATAATGTGATCCAGATGGTGCTAGTCTGGAGACCACCTCTGTGATCCACTGCTTTAGGGTAATAGACAGGAGATTAGAGCTTAAGAAGTAAGAGTATCCTATGGGCATTTTAATGTTCAGAAATGGAAAGGGAAGCTCAAGCAGACTCTTGGCAGTGCCCTAGGGAAATAATCTTTTGAGCACGTCAATACTTTACTTAGCAAACTTCATACATACTTCTTAGTTTGTAAGTTAAAAGAACCTTTAGAAAGATCAATTTTGGGCTGGAAGTGTGGCTCAAGTGGTGGAATGCTTGCCTAGCAAGCATGAAGTCCTCAGTTCAAATTCTAGTGCCACCAAAAAAAAGGAGTGGCTCAGGTGGTACAACATGAGACCCTGGGTTTAAACACCTGAGTTCTAACAACAGCAACAAAAAAAATCGATTTTGATCTAGAGTTGAAGAATCTTTTTTTTTTTTTTGACAGTACTAAGATTTGAACTCAGGGCCGCACACTCTACCAGTTGAGTCACGTTCCCACTCCTTTTTGCTTTGCTTTATTTATTTTTCAGATAAGGTCTTGAATTGCTTGGCCTGGCCAGCCTGGACTACAATCTTCCTACTTACGCTTCCAGAATATCTGGGATCACAGGTACGCACCACCATGCCAGCTTTTGAGATGAAGTGCAGTCTCGCTTACTATTTGCCCAGACGGGCCTCCAACCATAATCTTCACGTCTTGAGTAGCTGGAAATACAGGTGTGAGTCACTGTGCCCAGCACTGAAGAATAATTTTTAAAAGTTCATATAGTACGTACAGTTCCTTTGGTGTCTTTCACGTAACATGTTTTTAAAACTTATCCATGTTGTTCCTTCTTACTGTTGAATGATGTCCCATTGTATGAACAAACTATACATTGTTAATCCATTCACTTGTTGGTGGACATTTGTTTCTGGTTTATATCTATTATGCATAAAGCTGCTATGAATTTTTTGTGCTGTATACAAATTATACCTTAATAAAGAAATGATAATACCAAAAATCTATTAACATCTTTGAACACTTTAGATGGGCAAAGAGTAATCAATAGGTGCCAAGCCTTATATCACTAAGGCAAATTCCATTCGTCTAGACCAGAAGAGGTAATATATGGAGGCACATGTACTGAGAGCCTCCTATACGCCAGGCCCTTTGGAAAATGGTTGGGATGTTCTAAGGTGGCAAACTTCAAATCGACTCAACTTGACAAAACTGGAAAAGGACTAGATATTCCCTCACTTGAGTTGTTCAGATTATACATGATTCTCAAGCTTGGCTGCACCTTAGGATCTAATTGAATTGGTTTGGGATAGATCTGGATATTTTATTTTTTCAAAGTTTGCAGCTATAATATACAGGTGTGAGAAACATTAAGCTAGGTGCTTGGCTGCACCTTAGGATCTAACTGAATTGGTTTGGGATAGATCTGGGTATTTTATTTTTTCAAAGTTTGCAGCTATAATATACAGGTGTGAGAAACATTAAGCTAGATGACTACTTTTCTGAATGTAAATTAAATGAGAAGTTATCGATTACATGTTATGCCAGGCATTGTACTAGTATTTTCATTCTAACTTCTTTTATTGTAACTATGGTAATACTTGGAATTTTTTAGCAGTATCAAGCACACAGAAAGTTTCAAATGTATGCTGTTGCTATCCTCTGTACAACCTTATAATGCATTCTCCAAATGCATCCTGGACCATTAGCTTATTATAACGCAGTTACTGGGCTGGCTAGATGGCTCAAGTGGTAGAATGCCTGCCTACCAAGTATGAAGCCCTGAGTTCAAACCCCACTGCTGCCAAAAAAAAAAAAAATCTTACAATGCAGATAATATCTCTTCTTCTGCACATTATGGATAAGAAAACTGAGGCTCTGAGACATAGGGATTTTTTTTTGGCCAATGTTCTATGTGCTAATTCTAAAAAAGTGATTTAATCCCAATTTAAAACAAGTGTATTCCCTTGTCCATCAAGCCATTTCTAAGCCATCAATTTATAAAAATTAGTAGCTTATCTAAGTGACTCATTTCATTCTTAAGTAACCCATGTCCTCCTGCCTGTTCTCAAGTAAATTGCCTTTTTAAAAAGTAGATTCAAAAAGTAGACATGCACATTTGTCCTAATGTGGTTTGGTGGAAACTTTTCTGTAGGTCTTGAGAACTTGAGGCTAGAGGAAATGGATTCAGGTATCTCTCAATGGATAAAAGTAGCCCTTCAGAGCTCAAACGAAGCACCTAAACATGGAGAAAGTACTGTTCCCAAGTAAAATACATCCCACACTATTAATGGATAAAGAGGTGCATCTGTCACTTCTATGTACAGTCTAAGATTCATAGTAACACTGAGGAAGGAAAGTTGGCCCTCAGGGAAATGGTCCTGATCATCTGTCACCTCCTCCTTGCCAGATTTGAATTTGACTATACTTGTTGAAGAAGAGCAAACAGTGATCAACAAAAGTCAAGGTACAAGCATCATAGGCATGGCATTCCCTCCAGTGAGTGAGTTCATCCAGAGCAAGGACAAAAAAAAAAAAAAAAATCAATACTATCCTATTTAATCTGTATTACTATTTAATATTATCCTAATTCTAGCCTACTTAATGTTTATGTTTTTTATCTTTTATTCATATGTACATACAATGTTTTGAGTCTTTTCTATCCTATTTAATCTTTACAATAATATCCATAATCAATAATTAGTTAAGATTGCCACAATTATAAGACCACATTAATTTTCAAAAAGAAAGTATGCTCCTTCAAGTGGTAAGCATTTGTTGAGTTGGCTTGGTACAATGCTAGACTCAGACCATTTTCCCTTTCAGTTGCTAGCCACTTGTTAAAATATGGAGCCCATATAACATGTACAAAATGGTATGTTTAATGACTGAATTACTGTATTTTCTAAGTATATGTGTATCTGTAAAACTAAAAAAGCCATTTTATTTTAGAAAAACAGGAATCTATGGATCTTAGTTATAAATTTAAATATCCAATATAACCATGGGTGTCAATTTAGGACCCAAGTCTATCCTACCTATATCCAGAAATATAGGGCATTTTGTACACAGTACAATTTGCAAACGACTCAGTACATCTTAATAAAGTTCATTAAAGCTATTTTACACTCTTCTTATCCACTAGCCTCTGGCTATACTTTTCCTGCCTTGAATTTTGACCAGGTAATCCTGAAGAGTCCCAAAATAAATTCATGGGGTGAAAATTACATGTTTAATTTTTACAAATATTTTATATACTTTGAGATATTTACCAGCAAGTATAAGTCATGCTGGTTTATGTAATTACTAGTAGCTATGTTAAATGATGAAAAATGGGGGAAATTAATTTCATTAATACATTTAATCCCATGTCAAAAATATTTTCAATATGCAATCAATATGAAAATTTGAAATATTTTATATTACTTTCCATATTAACTCTGAAATCCAATCTGTATTTCATACGTATAGCAGATTTCATTTCAGAGCAGTCACAATTCAAGTTCTCAATAGCAACTGGTGGCTAAAGGCTACTCTTGTTTTGGACAACACATGTCTAGAATATAACTTCCAATCTCCGGTGTAGTAGTAACATCAAAATGTACAAAAAAAAATTACATAAAAGGTGATCCAAAATTAAGTAGTATGTTATGTCAGGTGAAAGATTAAACAGTAAAATATTTGGACATTTTCTAATCACTAAAATGAGAAATTTTGTTCTTTACAAATGGCTTTGCAAATCTTTTTTACATCATTTTTACACATGCCTTTAAAAAAAAATCCACATGCCTTTTTAAGGCAAGGTAACAAAACTTTCCCATTACCTCTGGGCATTAGTTTTTGTTTTGTTTTGTGTTTTTGTTTTTCTTATCCCCCATCTGAGCTGTTCACTCCGTCATTCAATATTTATCTGCTGACAACTATGTGCTAAACATTATCTTAAATGCAGTGAGGGATGTAAACTATACTCTAGCCCTACTTTCACAATATTCTACTCTAACAACACGCTACTATACCCTTACAGTTTCTAAACTGTAAGAGAAGGAAAAGGGTGAAAATGTGAAAAATATACTTCTGTATTTTACTAAGTCACTCTATCAATTACTTGTTTACGTATCAGTCCTTCCCCAATCTAGAAAGGAATAGAATTTATCTACTTATTCTTTTTCTCTTCCCAGGGCCTAACAGAATGCCTTAATGAATATTTGCATAATTCACTATAATAGTTATGTGTCATTTCCTACAAAGTATACACACACACAAAATTATCTCTCACAGAGAAACAAGAAAGGCTACAAGGCAGAGGAGTTACTAGAACAGGCCTTAAATAATCTGACAGAAGAGGGTGGTGAGGCAGTTTGTAGAAAACAATGAGTAACTTTTTCACAGATGAGACAGTATGGGACTAAAACAGCACATTACATGACAGACACTCCCTAAAAATTTTGTTTGTTAACTTCCCATGTTTGAGTGAAAGGAATAAAAGGAATAGCCTGAGTGACCTGAGGATATAATTTATGGAGAGAAAAATGGAGGATTTAAGGACGTGAAGGGGTGGTGGTGCTGAACAATATGAAAAGAACTGATTTTTTTTTTTTTGTGGAACTGGGGTTTGAACTCAGGGTTTCATGCTTCCAAAAACTGACATCTTAAGCAGTTGGAAATGTTAACATTTTAAAGCAAAACAATGGCAGAAATAACTACTCTCCCTACCTTGGGAGGTTCAGTATTGTGCTGTTTTCATACCTTTGGAATAAGGTCTAATGTGTCCATTTAAGAAATTTAGTAATTCCATAATTTGTCATTAACTGAACAATTGCATTCAAGTATGTTTATGGGCAGGTGAAAAGGAACAAATCTAGCAGTGTGACATACTTTTATTTTACCATGATGCATATAAAGGAAGACAAATATGCCAATGGTACACTTCTAATTTCACAGAGTAATACCACAAGCATTTATGCAATTTAGGAAGAGACACATCAATTTCTAAGTTGTTACCAGAGCAAATTATCAAAGCAATCAAGCCACACTTTTTTGTAATTATTTTTCCACAAAGAAAATAATTTTACACGTCTGATAAAGACCAAGTCATCCAAACTATATTTCTAAGAATACAGTTTAACAGAAATAAGAACAAGTTGAAAACTGTTAGGAATACTCACTTAAGTTTCAATACTGTACAGGAAAGACTGTTACTCCAAATGTTCCTAAATGAAAGCAAACAGCTAAATGTTTCCAGTAAAAAGAAATAGAAAACAACAATATTTTACTAAATTCTGGAGAAATAATAAGGGCACAATATTAATCTTTCACATCAGGTCATACATAAAGAGAAAGCATCAAAATCTGCACTGTTAAGAGCCAAAATAAGCTCAAAGCCTGCTTTTGCATGTTTCTGAACTTTTTTTTTTTCTTTAAAAAATAGAAGGGGGAAGAGTGGGAGAAAGGGACCTTGGCAATGCTCAGGGGAGGTTGGCACAGCAAACAGCAGTCAACATTAAAATATAACCAGTGGTGCAGAAGAGTAATGGAGTAGCATAAATTACACAGAAAAACTGGCCCACTGCTGTATTCCCTTGACATCACTAATGCTTAGTAAGTGTCCACAGACCTCCTGCCTGTACACTGCCCCATGCAGAACAGGATGAGTACAATGCACTCCTAGACAAAGCCAGAAATCCAGGTGTTAGTAAACAAATCCAAAGGCTGAGGAAAACAGGATCCAAGCAGTGTAAAGACAGTACAATCCACAGCATCATTTGCTTTGCTTAGAAGTGTTGTGAAACACGGTCACAGCATGTGACATTACTACAGAACAGCGTGGAGGCCATGTGAAGTGGAGAAGGATGTCAACAGTCTCAGTCTTGAGGTTGCGAGAACTGACTATCCAGAGAACAGAGTGCAGAAAAGCCAGGAGGGGTGGGGAGGGGTTTGGAAGCATACCCATTGTCCTTGCTCGAGCACTGGTTCAGTAGTAGGTGGGAAGGGGCCTTGTACAGCCGTATCTCAGTATTCCAGTCTGGCCAAGGTTAACCAGACTGGAACCCAAAGGGCCTAGGGATCTCCACAGGCTCCCTTATAGGACGACGTCTGGGTCTACGGATTCCTTCACGTAACAGGTAGTACTGCAGTGGATTTGGCCACAGGTCCTCTTTGATAATCTCGGCAATTCTGTCAGACTCTGGAAGGCTGTGGTCTGCAAACCAAGTAAAGAAGCTGCAGATGAGGTCTTGATTTCTGCGAATGAAGGACTGGGGTTCGTGTCCCCGGCGCCATATGATTGGGGTGGAAAGAGACACCACTCGGCCGGAGGATCTGACCTCATATTCCTTGACAATCATCTTGTTTCTGAAGAACGGGTTTCTTCGAAAGAAGAACTTGAACTTGCAGCCAGTTCTAGGGTGTCTCAGTTCTTTCACCTCCAAATTGGTTATGTACCTCAACATCTCTGCATCCTGGCCCCTGATCATGGCGGACAACTGGGGGTGGTTCCGAAAGGCAGTCATCCAGAATCCCGGGATATTCTGGATGATGTAGTTCCTCCGCTCCAGGTAGTGCCGACGCATTCGCCCAAACTTCTGCTCCAGCTGTTGGAAGGCCCTGTCGGCCTGAGCATTCACAGTGTCCAGCTCCAGCTGGATGGCCTCCAGAGGGTTCATGCGGAGGTCCACGTTCAGGGCCCAGGGCCCTGCGTCCTCCACCTCCTCCACTGCTCTCCTTTCCTCCACCACCTGCATTGCTTCACCTGCCGCCCTGAGCTCCCCCTCTATCGTCTCCTGCACCTCGGGCCTCTCTTCCTCCACTGCCACAGAGAAGATGGCGCACTTTTCAGCCTTCACCTCCTCGACCGGAACCTGAGACCCCGGCCTCTCGGCACCACGGGTTTCCAGGGCCTCCTCCCCAGCCCGAAAGCCGTTTTTCGGGCTGATGTCCGCTGCCGCAGACACAGAAGCTGCTCCAGGGCCCTCGGTGGGGGGCGGGGTCGCCTCCTGCAGAGCTGCGGTCGCTGGGATCTGGCGGAGATGACCACAGTCCGGGGGACCCCGCCGTACACCCGCCTCCTCCGAAAGCCGGGGAAGCGGGAGCGCAACGGTCTCCAAGCATCCCTCACCCGACTCCGCCATCATCTGTGCCACCTCTGTTTGGACGCGGTCTGGAGTGACGAGGCCGCGGGATTCGGGAAAAGGTGTCCTCTCGACCCCCTCCAGGCCACTCATGTTGGCTAGCAGAGCCAACGCAGATTAAGGTCTGTTTTCCTCAGAGTTTGCGCTCCCGGCAAAGCGCTGCCGGCGCCACCCACCCTCTTGTTTCGCCTGCGTTGCCAGGGCCGTGACGTCAGGCCGTGACGTCAGGCCGTGGATTCACGGTATCGCGAGAACTCGCTGCATTCGGGATTGGTTGCCTCGCTGCCGGCTGGTCCCGCGTGTTTCCGGCTTCTGCGTGCGACTTTAAACTGTGGACATGATGATTTTATTTACATAAACAAATGTCGGTCGTTCTCAGACATTGAAGGCAATGTCGACCCTCCTGACAGTGCTCCCGGAAATTGTCCCCAGCAAGTTATCTGTAGCAATTATAGGGATCCCTTACACTGCCTGCTGACCAGTGTCTGAATACAAATGTTTTTTCTGGTTTTCAGTTTTTGAGACATGAAGGTTAATTTATTCCTGATGGCTCCAATAACTAGGAGGAAAAAAAAATCTCTTATTTTTAACTAAAATAAATGGCTAAATATTTCCCTTTCCTTAAATAGAAGCGACATTGGTTAAAAATACCTATGGGGCGTGGAGACTGTCAAGGGAGGCTTGAGGCAAGGAGGAGTGCGAGTTCGAGACCAGCCTAGGCTACATAGTAAGCCTTTGTCTCAACAAAACAAAATAAAAATCATTTAGTCCCTAAACACTACTAGGAGAAAAGACAGCAGCCTCTATCATCACAGTGATGCGTATTATTCATTGCTAGTTCTCAATTTCTAATCCTTACCAAAGTTTGTGTTCCATAATATCCATAGGAATTCAGCCAAGAACAGTTTGCTAAATTTTATTCCATGCCCACTTACTACAATAAAAAGAAACTGATAGCTATTTCCAGTCCCACAAACTATTAGTTTATTAAGTGTTTCATTCTGTAAAGTAGAAAAGTTTGGCTCCAATAAAATGCCTATCCATGACAATCAGCTCATAGAGTTCATTTTAGAGGGTTGTCATTATCTTTTTGCTTACTTTAGTTTGCTAGGTTATTGTTACTGCATTCAGGTTCTGAAGCTTACCCCACTCTAGGGAAACCAGTGCTGAAAAGGAGTGTTGGGAAGATGGTAGCATTCTGGAAAAGGACAGACATTAATGATTCAAGTACCACCTACCAAGTCTTTGGGAGTAGTAGGGAGACATTTATGATATTAGTCCTAGCAGAAACCAGCATTGCCTAGGAACTTGAGTCAGGCAATCTGGTGTTTTGATGCCACCAGACCTGATAATTTCCTAGTAATGGCCTGTTCTTATTTTGAGGTCAAGACCACCAGAATGCAGATTGAAGGCTATTGGGATTGACAAAGTGACAATGATAAAGTAAGATAGAGTCACTGATGGTAACAACCTGGTACAATATAAGTTAAACTAGTGTTATCAAAAGAAATATCAGTGGGGAACACCCATTATTTAATGATGGAAATCCAATTAAAATATATAACCCATTTACCTTTGAAGTAGTCAACAATGCTGTAGAATGCAACATGTAGTTGACTCAGGTGTAAAAGAGGTAAACTTTTCTTTCTGCAGGATTGACCTGTGTCATAGGCTGATGATTCCCCAGATGTCCATGTTCTAATCCTCAGAACCCATTATGAACCCATTATGCCTCAAATTGTTTCTAACAGCAGCCCCTTTTTTCCATGAGATCCTACACGGCAGCTATGATTGTTCACTGCTTGAGTCTCTTTGGCAGAAATACCCTTACACAATACACAAAAAGACAAAATTAAAACCCAAACATACCATCAAAAATATTAGAAAAAGCTACAAGAGGATAAGGTCATGGTTGTGTTTACCTGTTTACTTAGTGCCTCCCACACTGCAACGTATTCAATAGATCATTAAACTGTTAAATAAAAGAGCAAATGAACAAAATAAAGTTCTCCTACTTGCAACTTGATGCTTAACATGTATGGTCACCTTGCTATCTTACCTGTCTGCCATTAGCAAACCAGAGGGCTGCTATATATAAAAAAACAAGATCCTGGTAAGGAGAATGAATTTCTATGTATGCATCAAAGCTTCTAAAACCATACAATTTTGTTTTACAAATAATTTACATTTGTGTGGTCACACAGTATGACAAACGAAGTTTGAAAGATCAACATATTTGGAGGAGTTTATAAACCAAAGCCTCAGACTGTTGCAATGGTCTGGTCTCAGGTACACTGTAGTAGTTGCCAAGAACTTTGTCTCCTGTGCTTGAAGAATGAAAGTTGGACAGCAGGGTAAGCAAAACAGCAGTTTTATTTAAGCAGAGAGGGAAAAGCTCCCATATACAGAAAGACTGAGCCCCGGAAGCTGTTTGTCTAGTGGTTTTCATAAGGATTTTATTTCCTGGTTGGAAGGAAGCTGGTTGTGTCTCTGTGCTATTGGTCCATTTAGGGAATGTATGTCATCACCAGACAATGTGTTCCATGGGGACACTATGTATTGCCCCTTTTTCCCTTCCCGATGGGTGAGATTCGGTGTAGCAGGCCAGCATCCTATCAAGGCTCATGTACCATTCGTATGTCTCAGTACTTTCAAGATTCCTCAGACTCCCACATCTGTTTATCTCATCTCTGTATCCTTGGTAAGTTTCCATCCAGTTCACCCTGTTCTGCCTGACCGTTTTCTGTCTCCTAACCTCCAGTCTAAAAACTACCAAAATTTTGGATTCTTCTCCCCCTTTTAGACAAGCCAACTGATTCCAGGCCTTACTTTATTTCTCTCTGTGATAAATGTATGTAAATCCTATGATAAATGGCTGAAATTATTTTTCATACAGATAAGTCTGAATGATAGAACTTTCCACAAGGCCTGCTTCTTTTTAATTGCCATGAAATGATCTTCTGTCTTGAAACTGGAATAATTTAATTTAGCCTACCATGGAGACTTTTATTACTCCAGTATGCCTTCTATTTTTTTAAGCAGAAAAAGTGTGCCAAGCTTTGATCATTCCTAGAAAATACAGCTCCATTGTCATGTTCACCATTATAATAGCTATGCAAGTAGTTAGTGTTCTTACTGATAATTTTAAAAAAGCCTCCAGTTACAAATGTTGTATGAAAATGTAATCAGGGCTCTGCTGAATGTAATTTTCCCAGATAGTTTTGAAATGTTGTGAAGGAATTCTGCCTTCTCTTCAACATTTGAAAAGCTGTGCAATGGAATATTTGTATTTGATTGACTTATTTAGAGAAGAAGATAAACTTAAAATTCTTTTAATTTTAACTAACTGGAAATCACATTAGATTGTGACTGGTAATAGAGACCTCAGGTTATGATTCCTTTTGAACAAGTGCTCAAGAGAAGGGCCAATGAAAGGCAGACTGGACTAGATTGCAATCTCCCATTTTGTTTCCTGCATAGCTGGGATGACAGGTGAGATGGGTTCTGGCAAACCTTTGGGTCTGGCAAACCTTTTGTACAGGCTGGCTTCCAGTTGAGATCCTGATCCTCCCAATCTCCATCTCCAGAGCAGCTGGTATTATAGACTTAGCCATGGCATCCAGCAGGCAAGGATTTTAAAGGGAAAAGGAAGTATATATACGCTATGCCATATCTTTTTTAAAAGAAAGAATCTTTACTTGAAAGGAGGAACTCTCTGGAATTTCAACCTGCACCAAGACTCAAATGCTCAAGGAGTTATTTTACCATGCAGGAAAAAAACTCAAGTGTTTATTTGGCACAGAAAATTGTGCTTATTATTATCTGTGTGGGTTTTTCTCTATCTTTTTGATCAGAAAGTCTTGGGTGTCACTCATACATGACACAAGCAGTCTTGTTATTTGAGACATTCTCTCTGTAGGCAGATGCTGCCCATTCTCTAAGACCCATCACAAACCTGACTTACCTTAGAATGTACTAGGCATTTCACATATGCATTAAATTGTCAAATTTTATGAAAGAAGAATTAGTAATGCTAAGAGATTTAGCTAAATTAACCAAGATCATATGTACAGTAATTGATAAATTTCTTCTCTCTTGTCCTGGTTACAGCTTTCCTAACTACCTTACAATTCAAACTCCGTTCCCAGAAAACCACCCTACAACTCAAACTTCATTCCCAGAATTTCTACAACTCTTTTATGAACTGTCTCATGCAACTTAGCACTTGCTAAATTCCCTTAGTGACTCTGGTTGCTTCATACATGTTAGTCTCATCATCTCAGCACTTCAACCTCATTCCATTGGCTAGGAACCCAGCTGCTACTGCTTTTGCATTTACTCAGTATAGCATGGGGCATGGGTTTCGGTAGATTTTCATGATATTTGATGTGGCTAAAGTAAACATTTTTTACATTTGCCAACAAGGTTTTTTTTTTCATTTTTTTTGTTTTTATTTTTATTATTATATTATACTGGGGGTATATTGTGACATTTACAAAAGTGCTAACAATATATTAAATTCATCCACTCCATCATTGTCCTTTATTCCCTTCCCTCCTCCCTTAGAATAGTTTCAACTCATTGTTCCATTTTCATACACGAGTACATAGTATTTCCACCATATTCCCCTTCCTTCACCCTTGCCTTATATCCCCCCCCTCCCACTGGTACCAACATCCAGACACCTTAGTATTTAACTTTGAAAGAGGAATAACGTGTTGTGCTTCATATATTATCCTTTGCCCTTTGGTATATGACAGACATTTGGCAAATGGAAATAAGCCCCGCTGCCCAAAAGATAGTCAAATATTTCCTAGTATGGTTCTATGGGAAGACATCCTCAAAAAAATATTAAGTCATTCTCCACCATATCAAGAAATCATACACTCTTCTAGAATGGTTTTTCAGGAAGGCAAAGATTTTAGGAGAGGTTTGGACACTTTCTTTTGCAGAAAGATTTTTTTGTTATAATTAATGATAGCTGTTACTTATTTACTGCTTCTGGTGTTATAAACACCATCCCATGTAGCCTATCATTTAGTTCTTATAAGAATCCTGTGAAGTAATGGTATTATAATTATCACTTTATTTTCTATGGAACTGAGGCAAATAGAGAGACACCCAAAATGACATAGAAAATGATAGGAGGATGATTTGATTCAAAAATCTGTGAACAAAGGTGTGAAGTCACTTTCTTAAAAAAAGAAAAGAAGCATAAAACTTTACTTAATGTTAAATTGGTAAACATTTCTCCTTCCTCCCCTTTCCACAAGCATATTAATATTTGTTAGGAAAATGTCCAAGTACTCTATTTTTATTTAGTGGGGAAAAAGTTATGTCCATTACCTCAAATTCAGTATTTTCTCAACTCTATCAGACTGAATGCCACTTTTAATAACAGATATTTCTAAAACAGTATTTACTTTCTTGAAATGAAATTTGTAGATAATATAACCTGCTTATGTACAAATAGAAAACCTCAATATAATGATTTAACTCTATAAAAGAGAAATAAAAGTAATTTATAGTAGTATTGATCTTAGTGTAAGGTTTTAACATGCCTCAGTATGAGAAACAGCAAAGTAGAAAGTTATGCAGGTTATTAGAGTCGATATGGATGGAGAGTGACACAGGTATATATTACATGTGTCAAATACCTTGATTTGAGGTATTTTAAAGTGGTAATTCTGTCTTTGTTAAATTCTAGGAAATAAAAATAACACGTTCCCCTTGATTATAGTAGTATTGTGTTTCTTCCCAACTAAGAAATACATTTTCACTTTTAATATTTGCTAAGTATGGTATTCCCACTCCCTCTCACTAGAGGGAGCAACTGGTCTTTAAGAAGGCAGTATGTCTAGCCTATGATGGAAGAGCTGTGGAATAGTCTTTCACTATAAATTAAATACTCTTTCGAATTAAATTGAATCATAATCTGTTATTCCTACTAGGCTATAATTTTTATAAAGTAGTTTTCTCAGACACACTTAGGTTTATGATGACTTTCAATAATAAAGTCAGGCCAAAGTATCCCATTTGGGTTTGTCAACTCTGACAAGGTCCTGACCTGGTTGGAGTTCTAGCTCCACTACTCACTCTAGCTGTTTGAGCTGGTCTCTGAGCTACAGTTTTTCCACAGGTAAAATAAAAATTATAATACATATTTTACAGGCCTATCATGAAGATGAAATAAGATATATGTAAAGTATTTAGCATTGTGAGCTTTCAATAAATAGAAGAAGGCAATACTACTTTTTTTTTTTTAAGCTTACATACATTAAAATTAAATTAAAGGGCTGGGGTCATGGATCAAGTGGTAGAACACTTGTCTAGCAAGCTCAAAGGCCTGAGTTCAAACCGCAGTGCTGTCAAAAAAAAAATTAAGTTGTTGTACAAGGTGTAATTGAACACTAAATTCCTTATTTTCTGTACATAATTAAGTGCAAAGGAGTTTGGATGAGAGAGGGCAATGAAAGTTTCATGGAGGAAATGAGGGTTAAATTCTACTATGGGTAAGAGTTGAGAAAGAGGAGGGCATGAGAACATAGTAATACTTGTCCTGTACTTCTGCTATGTCAACATGCATTTTACACCTGCATTGTCTAATGTATTAAGCACTAGTCACATGTGAATACTTTTATCTAAATTAATCAAATTCAATAAAATGAAAATTTCAGCTCATCGGTCATACTGACTTCATTAAAAGTTCACAGTAGCAGCATCTGGCTATGGCTGCTATATGACCATACACTATTTCATCTTTGCAGAGAGCTTGAGTGGACAATGTGATAAAGTGCTTTATGAGAAAAACAAGTTTTTGAAATCCATCCTTTTAGTTAGCATTTTTGAGCAAAAATTATGTGTGTTTGCAATTAAAAGATAGTCTAACTAGAAGCATTTATCTACCTACTCACAAACTATCAAAAAGATAATCCAAAACTGGGTGCTGGTGGCTCACACCTGTAATCCTAGCTACTCAGGAGGTAGTGATCAGAAGGATTGAGGTTCAAAGCCAGCCCTGGCTAATAGTTCACAAGACTCTATCTTGAAAAAAACCCATCACAAAAAAAGGCTGGTGGAGTGACTTGAGATGTAGGCCCTGAGTTTAAACTCCAGCACTGCAAAAATAAATAAATAAGATAATCCAAATTTTATGTACCTTCACTATGAAACTTATGGGCTTAAAATAAATTACTAAAATGTCTGAACCATTACCCTTCAGAGAGAAGAATGAAGTAAAATGCAGCAGATTCATTGTTAGTTGAAAATTGTATATGATTATATCAGTAACTTAATCAAGAAAATGTATAGCTGGAAAATATTGTATGTGAAACAATTAATGAAAATAGTTGCAAAGTTTTTTTGCTTGTTTGTATTTTTAGAAAAAGAAAATCACTCAGACTGCTCTCTCCCTCTTACTCTCCTGAAAGAGTAAGAAGGCTCATCAATGGCAAGTGGTAACCGAAGTAAAACAATGCCAAGGGCTACTTTACACTCAGGAGAGAGCAGTCACATCTCATCCTCGTGGTTTCCTGTACTCTACATGATCAGAGAAACTTCTCTAGTAACCAACTACAGAAATTATCCCCGAAAGTATGATCATTATGTAGCTTTTTTAAAGTCACTAATAACATGGTGATTTGTTTGATATAATACCAGAAATGAGAGTGAATTCATTTAATAAATGACTAAGGTTAAGAAGTTTAGTATAAGTAGCCAAAATCCTTTAAGCATTGTTCCCTTGAATTTGTGCAAGCCATCATTCATTCAAACTGCAGAGCTCATATGTAATCTTACAAATATGCTGCCAACTATTAAAAAATCTGAGTATAGTCACAGGGTCAAAGAACTTTTTTTAGACCAACCAGACTTTCATGATTAAAGAAAAAAAAAATGCCCTCTTATTTTAAAGCTAGATTCATCAAGGTCACTTACTGCTTTCCAAATAAAAACTAATTCAATATGATAAGTTAATATTGTGATATCTAACAGTACTTTGGCTGTCACAGTACTTCATCTTTTAACTGAGAACTCTGCCTTGTGAATTCTTTGGCTCTAAGACGATATTATAGCCAGGTGCAGTGGCTCAGGCCTGAATTCTACTTGGGAAGCTGAGATCTGAGATTGGGAAGATTGTAGTTCAAGGCCAGTCTGATCAAATAACTCAAGAGACCACATCTCAAAATCTCAACAAAAAAAAAAAACAGAGCAAAATGGACTGGTGGTATAACTCAAGCAGTAGAATGCCTGTTTTATAAAACCAAAGTCCTGAGTTCAAATTACACACACACATACAAAAAAGATTATATTAACAAAACCAAACCAAAGAATTTCTTTGGTTTGTAAGCAAGAAATTCTTTGCACATCTGTTTTAAAAATGTGAAAGATTGATTTGGAAAGAGACCATCATTCATTCATTCAATCATGAATAGAAAGGTTTATATTCATTGAACATTTATTTCATAAAACGGACTATGCATTCTATGTATTGTTTTATTTAATTACTATTCCATGACACAAGTAGTATTCACTTTATTGTAAATGTTAAGATAACTCAGCAAAACCAGATGCAGTAGATCATGCCTGTTATTCCAGCAGCTCAGAAGAAGATATCAGGAATACCATGATACAAGGCCAGCCTGGACAAAAAGTTAGTGGGATCCCATCTCAACAAATAAGCTGGATATGGTGGCACATATCTACAATCCCAGCTATGCAGGAGGCACAAGTAGGTCTAGGCCATCCCCAGGAAAAACATGAGACACTATCTCAAAAACAACCAAAGCAAAAAGACTTAGTGGAGTGGCTCAAGTGGTAGAGTGCCTGTCTAGCAAACACAAGGCCCTGACTTCAAACCCCAGTGCCACAAAAAAAGAAAAATTTTTAAAAAGTTATCACATGGCGATCAGATGAATTGCCTAAAATTACAGAACTAGTTAATGATGGAGTGTACATATGAACCCAGTCTGCCTGACTTCCATGCCAGTTGCTTTTCTGATTTCTTGAAATCTTTGGCAATAACTTGGGAAGATGAGAGTTATTGCTGCCTCTGTGCTGATGACATCTTTTCCCAGGTGCTGTACCTTTAGTGACTAATGCCCAGAGGACTCCTAAGCACAGTTACTGCATTGATTGAACAATTCCACCCTGAAGGTTAGCTTAAACAGCCATGAAAACATTAATTGTAAATGTAATATATTAATCTAACCAGAACATACAGCTTTTAGGAGGCAAGTGTCCTCACTGAAAACAATTATTAAATGTGGAACAGATTTAAGAAGTATCTAGGGGGTTGGAGATGTGTCTCAGTGGTAGAATGCCTGCCTAGCATGTGGCACACTCTTAGTTGAAAGATAGAAAGCAGGACACAGTAGCTCATGCCTGTAATCCTAGGTGCTCAGGCAGAGATCAGAAGAATTACAGTTCGAGGATGCCTGTAATCCTAGGTGCTCAGGCAGAGATCAGAAGAATTACAGTTCGAGGACAACCCAGGCAAAAAGTTCACAAGACCCCATTTCAATTAATGGCTGGAGACAGTAGTTCACCTGTCATCTCTAGCGATTCAGGGAAGCACAAATAGGAGGATCACAGTCCAGGCCAGCTCAGGCACAAAGCTAGACCGTTTCTCAAAATTAACCAAGGCAAAAAGGGCTGGCAGGGTGCCTGCTTAGGAAGCAGAAGGCCCTGCATTCACTGTGATATACATTATATGTATGTATGTGTATATATACCTTGCGAAAGCTGTTATGTCCAACTTCTAACAGTATTTCCAGATTCTCAGACTTGGGGTTCAGAAATTTCACTTACTGATGAATTAACTCAAGGATGAAAGAGTGGTACAAATAAATATTTCATTAGTTTGTACTGTGTTATACTCAAAAGGAATTCCTGAAAATTAAGACATTTTATCAGGAAATATATGAAGTCCAATTAGGAAATAACTCCTTCCAACTTCTCCTGAGAAGACAGTAGGATCTGAATCCTTCTCACTTAGGAGATCATGTACCCATATGTAGCCTGTCATTACTGGAAACATTTCTCTAATCCCAAAAGTTGAGAGGGACCAACTTTCTCCTTTTCCATAAGGAGAAATTTTCTTAGCACGGTCTCAGAGAAATTGCTGATTAAATCTAGAATTGCATTGTCAAAACAAAAGTAGACAGAACACCTATTCTAATTTGCTTAATTTATGGCCACACTGTGCTGTGCAATGTCATATGTAACACAGAAGATTAAAGGCACAGATTTGGAACCTGACTGCTCTATTTGTTCTTTCTGTAAACTCAAAACATGTTTGTTAGTGCTTACTATATATAGGGCACCAATTTCTGTGATTTAATACAAAGGCCTGAAGATGTGGACTGTTCATTAGGGATTTATGGCATTGTGGAAATAATAGATATAGGAACAAATAATTAAAATACCAGATACTAAGTTGAGCAAGAGAGCAAAAGACTTTGGATGCTCAGAAGAGGGAGTTTGTATGCTTATAATTGATCATAGAGCTGGGTAAGAATTTGCAGAGGAGATAATTTTGAGATAATTCCTAATATGAAAAATAAGATCATAACAGGAAGAGGGAGAGGAAGAAAATTCTAGGTTGATAAAACATCCTGAGTGAAGACCAGAACACAAGGGGGCCCAGCTAGTTTGGGGAAATTGCTGAAAGACAGGATGATTTGTTATAATAAATGCTTAGGTGCAATGTTTTGATAGTTAAAGACCTTTTATTATATATTATTATATGTACATGATAAATTATAATCTACTAAATATAATTATTATATATGCATCTATTAATTTTGTGGGCATGAGAAGACTTGGAAGTTTTTTAAATGGGATATTGACATGCATTGTGTCAGAAAATAAAATTAATTACTGTATGGAAAATGGCTTAAAGGTTATATGATGAAAGACAGATTTCAGTTGTGAAATGGTCTTAAAATTCAGGCAGGCTTAGTAAGAGTTTCTTAACAAAATATCTATGTTAAGGTTGTTGACAAAAGAATATTTCAGAGAAATATGGAAATAACTCATTTTAAAACTAAATATGAAAGGCAGCAATAAAGAGTTAAGGAAAGCTAATTTGCTTTAGTGTGGAAGTATGATCGAGTTATGGAATATAGGCCAAGCGTCAGGATATGGTGGGAAAAGAGAGATCATGAGTTCAGTTACAGACAAAGAGATTTCTGTGACTCTGGGGAAACTGTTGGAACATATATTTGGGCATTTGCTGTTGAGGAGAAGAGTGAGGACTACAGGTAGATTGGGAAATCATTATTGTTTAGGTGATGACTGAAACCACCAGAGTGGATGAGAATACCACTCATGTAAAGACAGCCATGTAAAAGGAGAAGAAACAATAGCCAACAACAGAACTCTGGGAACACTGACATAAAAGAGACAGGTGGCTGGGTGTTGGTCACCTTGCCCCTGCAATCCTAGCCACTTGGAAGGCTGAGATTAGGAGGATCAGTTTGAAGTGAGCCCAGGCAAAAACTTAGCAATACCACATCTCAACCAATAGCTGGGGGGGGTGGCATGTGCCTGTCATCTAAAGCTATGTGGGAGGCTGAGATCAAGAGAATTATGGTTCTAGGCTAGACTGGGCAAAAAAAGTTTGCATGACTCTCATATCTTGCATGGGAGAAAAGTGGGCATGATTGTGTATGCATGTCATCCCAACAATTGCAAAATTCTTAAAATAGCAAGATGGTGGTCCAGGCCTGCAGAAAAAGTGAAACCCTATCTCCAAAATAACTACAGCAAAAGGACTAGAGGCATGGCTTAAGGAGTTGAGCGCCTGTCTAAAAGCATGAAACTACAAGTTCAAACCCAAAAAAAAAAAAAAAACAGGTGAAGTGGGACAAGCACAGTATACTGAGAAATAGCCATTAGAAGTAGGAAGAGTCAGAGGACAGCATTGTCTTAGTAGGCAAGAGAGGAATTAGGAAGCCAGGATCTAAGGGGTGCAAACAAATATAGTGAGATTAAGTCGGGAAACAGATTCCAGAGTTGGTTAGCTATGTGGGCATGAGTGCCTGGATTAAGAGTAGTTTCAGAAGAGTAAAGGGACGGAAAGATGACCAGGTTGAGTCAAAGGCTTAAGAAGAAAGTATAGACAGCATGTAAGGCCAGTTCTTTTATCCAATTATATTTTAGTTCATAATATTAATTGATATCTACATAACAGAAAATATTTGGAAAGGATATGGACTCAGCTGCCAGCCATCATTTCCAAGAAATAGAATGGGAAGGCAGGGTGAGGGGGAAAGGACTTAACTTCTATTTCCTACAATTTTAAGGAAAGATGATGATATTAACAATGGATTTTACATTTTGAATTTAAATTATTCTTCAAATAAACATAAGAAAACCCTGTCATAATGCTAAAATAATTTAATTTAAAATAATCAAATACAGAGTTTTTAAAAATACTATAAGATATTTGCTTTGATAACTTTTGGAGACAGCTGATGCAAAAACACTTACTTAAAATGTGATATTGAGTGCAAAAGGAATTTAGATTTTTTTCCTTAAATCTAGGCAAATAGGCCAGTATCAGTTTGTAGCATGATTTAAAACAGCTGAAATACAGTCAAGATCTTAACTTATTGGTGTAGGCTTCTTTCTTATGGGGTATGTTAGTTGTTTTTAAAAATGATCTTGATGATTTATCTGATGATTTCTTTAATCTAAAGCATATTTTTAAAAATATGTGCAAGCTAATAATTAGCCAATATTAAATTAAAATATCCATTTTTGTGAAAAGTTATTTTACGTGGAATATTTAGAAGTAAGTAAAGTTAACAAAAATGTAACTAGCTTCCAAGTTAAAAATCATTTGACAATTATATTGTTATTGGAGTTAATAGATTCCTTTTACAATAGAAATTCTCTTATGTTCATACATTAGTATTAGTATGAGTAGTATAAGTAACCTGTAAACCACCCTGCTTGGATAGAACTCTTAGATCTAGATGTGTTAATAGCCATATCAGAGAAGATGGGAAATCCCTAAATAGGGCTCTTGGAAAGCTTGAGGGGATAAGAACTCTTAGAATGGAGGATATATGGGAGACATATTTCACCCCAAGGTGTGTTTAAATATTCACCAGCTCCTTACTGAGCACTTCCTAGAGTAAGACAGTGTTGAAGATTTTAAGATAAAAGATTCTGCTACTATCCTTGGCAGACTGTTCACAGTAGGGTGGAAAATGATTTGGAAATGAATCACTGCACTGCAATGTGAAAGGAGGACTACTAGTTATATTCTACCAAGTAAAATCTAAGCCCTACATGCAGAGGAAAGACCTGTAAAGTACCTTGGATAGGAGGAGTAGAGAAAGCCTCACAGAAGAAGGGACACTTGAGCTGGGACTTGAAGACAGAAGAAAGGTGGGAGAGAACAGGATGGGAGATAGGCTCAGGGAACAGCTAGAGCAAAGGCCAAGGGGTAGGGAAGGTGACAAGATAGAAGGCTGGAATACATTTGAAGAATTTTAAGACTCTCTGTGTAGTATCCTGTTCTGTCATCACATACCATTGAACCCTAACAACATGAATTCCTTTTTTTCTATTTAAAATTTGCTGACTGCCTCCCAAACATGTTTTTAATTTCAAGGTCTCTGTATAAGATGAGATGTTGTCCACCAACTAAATTAGCCAACATGTAGAATGACTAGGTAGGAACTACAATATGGAACATAAAACATAACTGCTTTAATTCAAAAATTTAAACAAAATAGAGTTACCTAAATGTGCATAAAGCATTAATTTATCTCCTAGAAATTGATATATTTTTAATACTGTGAGTTTCAGCTTTTTTAATTAATCCTGGAGAAGATCAATTTTTAATGCATAGCTATAAATAGGTTTTCTTAGGGTAAAAGAAAATTGAAGGATGTCACTTTATTTCCATTCTAAAAATAGCTAGAACATTATCACAGAAGCCTCTTTGAAAGCAAAACTTCATTTACTGGGACTGTACAGAAGATTTCCCTATAAGTTCATCAGTTTTGCCTTTGCTTAGCCTACCATCTATTCATAGCTATCATAAATTAATAATAATAAAGATATATTGGAGTTCTGTTTACCATGAGATTCACAGATGAACCCTTTTTCATTTAGCCTCATCAAGATCAGAAACATTGTTTTCTGTAAATAAATATTTTTGAAGTCCCTAGTATGTGCTTGGCACCATTCTAAGTATGGAGATTATCATCTTAAAAATGACATGTCAAATCTCTGCCCACCTGGTGTTTACATTTTGGTGTGGGAAGAGAGATAATAAATATGAAAGCATGTAAAAGTTAAATTGAGGCACCTTGAAGTGCTCCGAGGGTGACTGGGACCAAGGTGGTAGGTGAGGCCTTTGTGTGGAAGTGATGTTTGAGTTAATCCTAAATGGGTGAAAAGACATCAGATGCAAAGATCCAGAGAAGCAACAAAAGAGCAGTAACCAGCAAAAAAGCTGATAAGTGTGTGGCTGAGTAGAGAACAGCCTCATTTAGGAAATGAGATCAGAAGCTTGAGGCCCTGAGTTCAAAACCCCAGTACTGCCAAAGAAAAAGGGGATGTCAGAGACATGGGATCATCAGAGCATGTAAGGTTCTGATGGCTATAAGAAAGACGGATTTTATTCTGGTTACAAGAATCTAAGTTTTTGTTGAATAGATGTGACATAATAGGATTCACACATTGGGAAAAAAATGATTTGGGCTGTTCTGTGGGTTTTGAGTAGGGAGAAGGAGGAGGCAAAGCCAATATTGGCTTGGAGAAAGGTTATAACTATAGAAATTGTGAAAACTGGTAAGACTCAGAGTATAATGTGAATAGGCAAATTATAGCAGGACTGTCAGTGCTGTCAATATCCCCTTGTTAGGCTATCACTGTTTCCATGTATATTGAAAGCTTTCAACTGTCAGGACAGAATGCTAGGGAGTTGGTGCCCCAAGGAGCAGCCCCTAGTGAAAGTCAATGACAGTTGGTGGACATTCCGGCTTCCTTGTGTTTTCCAGTGCAGAACAACTCTGATGCATGGTGGGGCATGTCTCTAATCCCAGTAGTTGGGAGACAGAGGTAAAAGGATTGCAAGTTCAAGGCCAGCCTGGGCTACTAGACCCTGTTTCAAAAAAAAAATTCTCTTTTTGGAAAAATGAATTTGGAATAGTAGGTGTCATTTCTCTAGCATCTCTTTGCCTCAAAAGGCACCACCTACCATCACTATTGATTGCTCTAGAATTTAGTTGTGATTTGTGATCACAGGCCTTTAACAAATTCTTTCTAAAGTATTAAAATTAAAGGACTTGAGATAAAACCTCAGACATGCAGACTAACTGTCCTAGTTTGGGTGGACTTGGGTTTTCCTGGACTGGTAAATTCATTGTTAAAACCAATCCTAAGCAACCAGGATTGTTGGTTATTATGAGTTTAGACCCTAGGGTAAGAAATATTTGAGTTTTAGTTCCTATTTTGCCATTTATTGGCTTGATCACAATCAAATTGTTTTAACCTTTTTATTTCCTCACTTCTTAGCTAATGCTAAGAACAAATTTGTAAATCTGATATAAATAATAAGTGAGCTATCCATAATTTGTAGGCATAATAGTGCTCTCTCTCTCAAGTAGCCATCTCCTAATCCTCATAACCTATAAATATGTTATATTACATGTCAAGGGGAAATGAAGGTTTCAGATGGAATTAAGGTTGCTAATCAACTGACCCTCAGATAGGGAGATTATCCTGGTGGCCCCGTGTAGTCACAAAAATCCTTGAAAATATAAGAGCTGGGCAGAAGAGGAGGTCAGAGAGATATGATGAGTAAAGAACTCATTTCTGGCTTTGAAGAGGGAAGAAGGGGGGTTAGCTACTGAATGACAACAGCCTGTAGAAGCTAAAAAACTCAAGGGAATGAATTTTCCCCTAGAGGACCCAGAAAAGGCTGTGTCCCTAATAATACCTTCAATTTAACCTAGTGAAACCTTTTTTGGATCCTGATCTCTAGAATTGTAAAATAATGAATCTGTGTTGTTTTAAACTACTAAATTTGTATTAGTTTGTTATAGCAGCTGTAGATAACTAAATACATAAAACATTTAGCACAATATCAGACATACAGTATTCATATAACACTTTTTATTCACTTAGTCCCAGTATTAAGATTCACAGGAAGCATTTTATTTTTCTGCATTTTCCTAGGTGGCCCATTCATTAACATCTTTCTTAATCATTAACCCCTGAATAAAATAATTTGGATACCTCACACTAGATATATTATCTTTTGAATCATTGTGCGTTTTTGTATATCACTCATGATATTTATCATATCTTATATCAACTTACATGCGAGTTTATCCTTCATTTGGAAATAAGTTGAACATACTGACAACTTTTACTACCTTCACTATTTCCAGGATGGCATCAGTTTGCATGAAGTAGGCAATGTCTGATAAATATTATTACATAATAGGACAGGAAAAGAGGAAGTGAAGGCAAGTAGTTTAATAATATGACTTAGAAAGTACATAATCATGTCTATTCTCTTTCTGTTGGCAAAACAGAGAAATTAAATCTCTAGTTAAAATAGTTTTGTACTTACATAAAATTCAGAGGAAGACTGAATATGGAGGAGCAATTAGCAATTTCTCCCTCTTCTGGTTTTAAGAATAATTTGAACCAACTCTCTATAACTTTAGCTATAGAAACCTATGAGGGAAGAAAGTGCCCAAAGGCATGGTACCTACAACTAGAAGTAAATTCTTATCCTGAAAAGCTGTTTGGATTGAAAAAAATATTTCTTGACTTTGACTTTCATAGAATTTGAGCTTCTAACTCTTATGACTATTATAACCAGAATATATTTGGCTCTCTTGGGCCAAAAGTTTAAGAATGTAAGCCAAGTTAGGTCAGGGTTATAGAATCTCCCCTTCAGATTTCCTCTTTCTTTTTACTATAATGGTGATCAGAGCCAGGAAGTAAAAAAGAAAAAGAAACAAGTGCCACTTTTGTGGGCAGTGAAAAGAGGTTGGTAGAGGTAAACATAGAGTTCTGAGTATATATATGTGTGTGTGTTGGGGTGTGTGTGTGTGTGTGTGTGTTTGCTCAAGTCTTGTGTATATTTTTGATGCGTGAATGATTAAACCATCAAGAATGTTCAGGAAAAAGATACAGACAAGCAAGATCCCTATCCTAATTTAATCTTCAGGGAATGTTATCTTTTTATTTGGAGCTAAATCTTTTATCTGATATAGCTAACACAAACAGTATGTGTTTAAGTTACTGAAGAATGTTGGATGGGTTGCTTCCTTTTTCCTAAATGATCTGGTAGACTATATTAGCAGAAAGAACAAAATTGAAATATATGTAGTGAGAGACTAGATACAAGTTAGATATAGGTTAAAGTATAGGGTTAAGTAGAGATAAGGTAAAGCTGGAGTGGAGACAGAATTATAGATGGAGATGGAAGTTGAAGTAGAGGTATAGATAAAGCAACAGATACAGAAGGGAGGCTTCTCTGGTCTCAACTTGTATCAAATAAAATCTCAAAATCTTAATAAAACTATTGACTTTATTCTTACCTAAAAGGTCTGTGATAATCTTTGAGTACATATCTTTAAAAGTTATTTTTGTTGATGTGAACAATTCTATAATATTATCATGGTTTGAATATGAAGTATACCCCCAAATGGTTCATGTGTTGGGGGCTTGGTCCCTATCTGGTGGTGCCATTTTGTGAGATTCTAGAAACCTTGGGAAGTGGGACCCACCTGAAGGAACTAGGTCACTGGAGGAGTATCCTTAGTGGCTGTATCTTGTCTCTGGCCTCTTCCTTGTTCTCTGCTTCCTATCCACAGTGAGGTGAACACCTTCTTCTTCCCTCCTCCACATTCTCCGGCTGCCATGTTGTTTGACCTCACAAAGGGCCCAGAAACATACAGTCAACTGACCACAGACTAAACCCTTTGAAACTGCAAGCCAAAATAAATCTTTCCCACATAAGTTGTTCTCTCAGGTTATTTTATCACAGTGATGAGAAAAGTAACACAATTATACTGTGAATGGAAGTTGAGAAAGTAAAATCTGTATTGTCTAAAAAGATGTTACTTAAATCCTTTTTATGCACTATTTTGTGAGATTATGAGTGTTTGGGGGATGGTTGTCTATGGGCAAAGATAACATGCAACATTAGATGGAAGTAGACTTACGGGATTTTAATAAAATGCTAGTCCTCTAATAATAAACTTTTATTCAAGTCATTTCTTCAAATTTAAGAGTTATTCATAAGGATCCATACAGAAGAAAGTAAATGTTTCTTAGGAAGAGATATACAGTAGAAGAGAGTAAAGGGAGGGTAGACCTCTTACCTTCTAGAAGAAGACCTCTTTCTCTTAGTAGGTAGTTAGCTCTGAACATCAACATTATTGTTGCAGAGTGCACCATAGCTCTTTGGGACCCAAAGACACAATGGAAGGAATAATAGAGACATGTTTGAATGGTAAGTTTTAATCAGTACATTGTATGTGCTGTTGCATTTTTGGAACCCTAAATAGACCTTAGAAATACAGTATTCCTTTCTTTCTATATTTTGATATTATTTTTATAAAAATGCAAAAATTAAAGAAAAAGATTTCAGCTTCAACAGTACAAGTTACTCTTACTTCTGAATATATAATCTTATCCTCTTGTCCACAAAATTCCACAGTAGTGAATAGCTGGGAATTTTTAGAACTTAGATCATGTACAGTATTTGGCAATGAAGTGACATGCCTCATGACATATATTTATCTTATCTTTCCCTTCCTTCTAAAAATCTTTTTTGCATAAGTCTTTTCCTGGTTATTCTGCCTTAGGTCATGAAATCTAATGGAAGGGGAATTTTTAGTCTTCTACTAATTTACTAGTGCTTGTGTCAAAGAACTATTGTCCTTCCTCTCCCAGTCTTTGCATCCAAGTCCAAAATAAACGAATGGTAACAAGTTTTCTTCATTGCTTTTTAGCATAGAGTTTCAGTTCAGAAAAAGTCTGTTCAAGAATGAATTCCAGCAGTGTTCCTACTGCCAGTAGGCAGCATAAAATTTTGAAGTTTGAAAGGAAGCCAGAATAAATTTTGCTGGATATGAGTGAAATCTTTTATATAAATACCATATGATTACAATTTTAATGCAACTTCATGTCTACTTAAGAGTTTAAATGGTCAGCATTTATACAAAACAAATTTAAATGTGAAATCATCCCAACTGTGATTTTGATTTGGATACTATTCAGATACTAAAATACAGAGGAAGGTCCTAAGAGATAAGAGCATTCTTTGGTTGTAGAATGGTGGTTGGAGTCCTGAGATAGTGAGACTGAAGGTTTTGGAGTGCATGAGAGAGAGAGAGAGAGAGAGAGAGAGAGAGAGAGAGAGAGAGAGAGGTATTTCCATAAGCTTCTCCCTCAGAAGGGAAAGTAATCACCAGTGGGTCTTGTTCCTCTATTCCCTTGGAGCTGGCCAGAACTTCCTGGAAGCTCTGGCCTTACTCATGTGCAAGTAGGCTGTGAAACTCACTGGTTGAAGACCAGGGAGGATAGGTTTTGCTCAGAATCATGTTCATTTGGTATGTGTTTCTGTTACATCTTCTATCAGATATGCATGTGTGCTAAGAGAAGCATTTATCTTTAGTAATTGTTTCTGCAGTCACTCTTAATCCTCCATTCTCTGCTGTACATCACAGCCAGAATGATTTGATAGGTACTATTTGGTTATGTCATGTTTTTACTTAAAGACCCACAATAGCTAATTAATGCTCTTAGAATGAAGACCAAAGTTCCTTTTGCTGCCTGCTTTCTTTTTCTCTCATCTAGCCACAGTTAAGGCTTTTGCTTCCACATTTATGTCATTCTCTTTCCTGCCTCCAGGTCTTTTTCTGTAGTTTCCATTGCCTGAAATTCTCTCTTCTCTCACCCTTCACCTTCTTTACTGGCTTTCTCCTACTCAACTTCCTTGAGTCTCTACACCAACCTAGGCCCCTTCTGCTCCCTTACACATTCTCACTGCACACTTTGTCCCCATTTGCAGCACTTGCTACAATTGTAGTTAACTATTTGTTTAATGCCATTTTCCCTTACTAGACTGTAAACTTGATGACATACACTATGTCTCCTATATCTTACTGTATCTCACATACCTAGGAAATTATGTGTCACATTGCAGATGGTCGGTCATTTTGAATGGTTGAATAAATGATGAGCAAACAAATGACCAGTGCAATTGGTTGAATGCTTGGCTAGTCTGATACTTTTTCTACCCCTATCCCCACCCCTGGGTTCAGAGCAGGACAGCAAGGAAACAAGTGCAAGATATAAACCCCATAGGAAATGGTGAGGGAATGGAAGGGATGGTGGGGGAAGGAGAGTGTAAGCCCTTAGTGACAGTTACAGTTTGGAAGAGCCATAGATAAAATAGCAAAAACTCTGAGGAAGAGCAAAGACTTCGGATCAGAACGGTGATCCAGGGCTGTGGCTGGGGGCAGGATCAGAGGAAGAGCCAAAGACACTGAAATGCAGAGCAGTGGGTCAAAATAGGTGAAACAAAGACCCTCTCAGTGTTCCAGATATGAGATGCCAATGTGCATTGAAGCTTTTTTGACTTTCACCCACATTTTCATGGGCCAAGTGTTTGTGTAAAGATGCCAGTCTATGTTGCAAAGTATTAACCTCATTTTTCAAATACGTTTCTAAATTTCTTTGCCTGAACTTTTTTTGGTATATTGAAGTTTGAACTCAGTGCCTCCTGCTTGCTAGGCAAGTGCTTTATGACCTGAGCCACATCCTCAGAAGTTTTTGTTTTAACAGGGTCTCAAGTTGTGGGATCTCCATCCTCCTACTTCTACCTCCTGCATAACTGGGATTACAGACATATGCCACCTCGCCCAACTTGTTTGTTGAGATTAGGTCTTGCTTTATTTTTGCCTAGGTTGACCTCAAACCACAATTATCCTATCTTTGCCTAAGTAGCTGGGATTTCAGGTGTAAACCTGTGTTCCTGGTCCTTTTATCTGAACTCTTTGCAGGCATATGAATTTGAAATTCAGAATGTTTTGAATTTTAGGGTATATCAACCATGAAGTAAGTACTATACTCAGTGAGTTCTGAAGCAGCACTTATTATCAAATACAGTGAAACATTTGAACATTCACAGTGAATGTTCAACTCTGTCATTAGCCTCACATTAATTCCAGGTTAGGTTTTGCTGCGAAATGAGATACAAAAATGTTTGCTTCTTTCAAAGCTTTTTGGATATGGAAGTTCTGCAGAGGCGGGGGAGGGGGGTGTGCGGGGAGCCTTGTATGAAACCTTGTGTGTTTCTAGTGTCCTTGTTGCAGTAAGCGACGGTTGCAAAGTTGACCATCAGTCAGGCGCTAAATGAATTAACTTAGGCAAGAACTATGTTGCTCATACGTACACTTTATTGCAGGGGGTTGAAACCTACGCCCACAGCCTCGGCCTTCCCCAAGCTGTGCTCCCTTGCGACGTGAATCTTAGTCCGCTGGTGGCTGGCTAACAAGTCCTGGCTGGTTCTCAGTGTCCATACGCCTCCGGGACGCCCAGGGAATCCCACGGCTGTGAGGAGTGTCAGGGGGCTGCTCTCGACCAGGGTGATGCGTGTTGCCCGTCAGGAGGGAGTGGCGTTGGTCTCGTGGCCAGTGGGATTTAAGTGTTCATAGCAGGCCGATTTATCAGCACCCTCTTAGGGTTAGCTGATTTGCATATCAGCACCAGCTTTGGGTTAGCTGATTTGCATATCAGCACCAGCTTAGGGTTGGCTGATTTGCATATCGGGCACCATATGGTGTTTGTTTACATCATAGGGCTTACAAGTGCACACAATATTGTTTTCCTATAGGTTTTACAATGTATTATATTTTTATATACTTTTTCAATATGTTTAATGCACAGCAAACATAATACTCATAACAGTCCTGTTCTTTTCTGTTTGACAGGTTCCCAGCAGCATGGGAGGAGTTGGGTTTTTGGCACACTCTGGGGTTTCTCAATTCTGCAGGGAAATCCCCGGTATCCTCCCAGCCCTTATCTGCCTAGAAGGGAAGTTGGCCACCCTTTGCCTTTCCCTTAGGCCACTTAAGATGGTTGTCAGTCTCTCAAGTATCTTCTGGGTTCAGAGCTTATTTGGGAAACAGAAAGATAAGCAGAAGATGGATTGTTTAGGCTTATCCTTCTTTGGGTAATTCTCCTTTTCAACTGAGCTCCATGTCTTATTTCCAACTGTGAATGCACAGATCCATTTAGTGTTCACAATCAAAACTGATTATCCTCTTTCAACCTAGAGTCAAACGAGAAACAAAATCTGCTGCTTATCCTGTAATCCTCATCACCATCTACAAGATGGTCTGATCTTTTCTTTCTTTTCACATGAAATCAAGTCCCCCACATAAGTGCCTGCTCTCCCATTCCAATGAGCCCTCATCGCCTCAGCTGGCTTATTCTCCCAAGTCTTCTCTCTGCCCCTGATTTCTCTAAATGGCCTTTTATTTTTTTATATTATATTTTTGTAGGACTGGGGTTTGAACTCAAGGCTTCATGCTTGCAAAGCAGGTGCTCTATCACTTGAGTTTTATGCCAACTCTTACCCATCCATGTTTTTCCTCACTGACTTTAGTTATTTTTCAGTAATAAATTTCTAAACAAATTATATGCTTAAACATACTAACAATTTTAAAATGTCAATATCATGAAAAATGAAGGCTGAGGAATTATTTCATATTAAATAAACCAAAGAGCCAACAAAATGAAATGCATTACATGGTCCTGGAGTGGGTTCTATACAAGAAAAATAATGTTATAACATAGTATTATATAAGTGTTAAATAATATAGTATTATATGTGTTATATAATGGTATTATACAAGTGTTATATAATAGTATTATATAAGTGTTATGTAATAGTATTATATAAGTGTTATGTAATAGTATTATATAAGTGTTAAATTCAAGATTTTGATAGCTATACTGTGGTTATTAAAAGAGAAAAATGAACACTGAATTATTAAAAGATAAGGAGATCAAGCTCTCAAGCAGTTCAGAAAAAATAATTGTGTATGTGCATGTGAGTATATGTGTATACACAGAAATGCATATCTACATGTCTAATTCTAAATGTCTATATAAAAATAATACATATAACATACATGTATATAGAGTTAATAACAAAGCAAATATGGCAAAAGAGTAATAATAATTAGTCAACGTGTATAAAAGCTTTTGTGCTATTCTCATAAATGTTCTGTAAGTTTGAAATTATTTCAACATTAAAACCTTTAAAAATTTTGAGTTTAAATATTGAACTTAATTACTGTTGTCCAAAGAATGAAATTTATTGTAACATACATATGTGTGTGGACACACTCACAGTTTCATGCACTTTCCACTGCCGTGTGAAGAAGTTTTAAGCTCATTAACAGCAGGCTCAGGGACTTTTCACATTCTAGTCCCAACCTAATTATTATGCCTCACTTGTTCCTTTTGCTACTCTTCTTAAGCTATATCAGCTGAAATGATCACATATTGTTCTTGCTCCTGTTTATGTTTCTGCTGTTCCCTCTACAAGGTAAGCCCTCCCTGATTCTCCTCTGAAATTATCCTATGTATGTAAATACGGGTGACTTTCTGTGCTTTCTTAGCTTATGCCTCTTCTTCCATAATAATTTCCCCTACAACTCTAGGTAGAGTTGACCTTTCCCTCTTGCTGCAGACCGAGTATTTTGTTATCTCCCAACATTCATGTGTTGATGCTGCAACCCTCTCTATGCATTGGGAGATGGGACCTTTGACAGGAATTAGGGTTAGATGAGGTCACAGGGGCTAGACGCTCATGATGGGGTTAGTGGCCCAAATTAACTCTCTCCATGTTATATGGGGACACAGTAAGAAGACAGTCATCTAAACTAGAAAGAAAGCTCTTTTTTTTTGCCAGGAACTAAAGGGGCTGGCACCTTGATATCCTGTTCTCCAGAACTATGAGAAATTATATTTCTGATTTTTTTTTTTTAGAGTTGGGGTTTGAGCTCAGGGCCTATACCTTGAGCCACTCCACCAGCCCTTATTTTGTGATGGTTTTTTTTTTTTTGAGGGTCTCGAGAACTTTTTATCCGGGCTGACTTCAAACTGCGATCCTCCTGATCTCTGCCTCCTCAGTAGTTAGGATTATAGGTGTGAGCCACTTGTGTCAGGCATATTTTCAACTTTTAAGCCACTTAGTTTATGGCATTTTGTTATGGCAGCTCAAGTTGGCCTTCGTGCATTCATAGTACTTTGCAGAGAGTAAAATATAGCAGTTAGGACTGTGTCTTTTACTGGATTGTTAATGGAGCTTTGTCTCCCACTGGGATATGTGTACTGAGTGTATAACCTATGTGCTTTGTCTTTCTCTCCTCAACACACTGCCTGATCCGTGGTCATTATTCCCCAGGTTTGCTGAGTAAATGAGGCGGAACATTCATTAATTTTAATGTTTAAGTGCAGATTGATCACTACTTTGCTTAAATTTGTGACATGTTTAGTATTTGACACACATAGTTTCTAATGGAGCACACTGTATATTACCCTAATTACCTATTTCTGTATCTTCAGTGATGAATTTTGGTGACCCCAGAGAATAACTTAGAAAAGAATGTTGAATGTATTTAACTGAAAACTGTTACTCCGAAAAGAAACTTTTCTTCATACATTTCATTTGGGCATAAAACAGGTAACAGTGCATGCTAATACTAATGCAGAAAGTTTTTAAATGAAGTGCTATTATTAATAAATAATAATTTTTCCCTAGGTTGGACAAGGTTAAGCAACAGTAAGAATCTTATCCTCTATTTGTTACCTTTACTCCAGGTCATCCTTTATTAAAAATATTTTTCTAATATAACCCTCTCCCTACTTTTTTATTCACAGGTATTTCAGCAGATATTTTACTAATGTCAAAAATATGTAGCTCAGAATGTATAATGGAGGAAGTATGTGCAAAATCATTCCAAAAGGAAATACGTATTTCTAGCTGAAAATGGAAGTATATAAATATGAACTATTAGGCACTAGAGGAAGTATTAGAAAAGCATGAAAAATAAATATATTTCTTAATTCTAACCCATTTGTTAGCAATCTCCATCAACTCAAAGATTGTTTTTACTTGTTTTCTTTGTTTCTATTTCATTCTATTATAGGGCCTAAAATATTCCATGAAAATCTATGATAGTTGCAAAATCTGTCAATAGTCTCCCATGCTTTTTGGAGAATCAGCTAGCCGAAGTCTGAATGTCCTGAACTTCATATTACTGTAGCTGTACACTAGCAATGTTAGAGTGGACTCATTCCTTTATTGGTTATCAGACAACCTGGCTGCTTCCACTTACTATGTTTTTTTGTGGGGGACTGGTAGTGCCATCCCCATAGTGTACATTGTAACAGATGGAAGCAAGTTGTTACCTGGTGAGCATTACACTCAGAATTCTTGGAGGTTCTTTTATTTGTTTTGTTTTTAAGCTTGTTTAAATCTTGCAAGGTATCTATAGATCTTGTAAATGAATCAGATAACACAGAACTTAACATGACTTTACACAATTGTCCTCATATATTTTGAAATGATCTGTTTAGACAGAAAAACATTTGTATATATTATATATATGAAAACATAAGGAATATTGATCATGAATACTAAATATCATGACACCCTAGTATAGTAGACGGAATGAAGGGTTTTTAGTCAGACAGATCAGGGTCTGACATATTCTCATTTTATGACTTACTAGCTACATATTTAAAGTAATTTACATAAATGTATTAAGCGTGAAGTGTCTCTTTTATAAAATAGTGGTAACAAACACCTAACTTTCTGTGGAATTACTTTGAAAATGGAACTATGTATGTTAATTGTCAGTTTCAGTGCATTAGAAATAGTAGATAAGAGAACAAAATAAGAAACTGATAATTAAAATCTCATTGATTATTGAATTTAGTAAATGTTTTATTTTATTTAGAATACCCATTAGTAAAATGAAACTAGTATTATCTCATTTTCTCATAATATATTTCAGACTAAATTAAGTAAAACTGTGCCATATGACACATAGCAAGCACTCAGGTACTCATTTTATTTTCTCCTTGTCAACCTCCACATATACACAACTCTCTTTTATAGGAAGCTTTCTTCCAAGATGGTCTAGAGAATGACTTTTATAATACTTAGTCATTATACATTACACATGTCATTTGGAGTACACACATACATGAATCCTATACAACGAAGAAGGTAAGTCACCTATTATTTATTTTCTACTGTGAGTCCTATTATTGCTATGTTATGTGCTTTCAGACAATGTTTATATATGAATACATTCACCTTTGCTTACCTTACCTTGACTATGAAATAGCCCGGTATTCATTGTTTTAGTCTACTTCGGCTGCTATAACAAAATACTTGGTATTAGGTAATTTGCGAAGAACAGAAATGTATTTCTCATAGTTTTGTAGACTGGGAAGCCCAGGATCAAGGAGGCAGCTGGTTGATTGTGTGGGGCAGGTATTGTTGGTCTCTGCTTCCAAGATGTACCTTGAATGCTGCACTCTGGAGGTGAGAACACTCTGTCTTCACACGGCAGAAGGTGGAAGGACAAAAGGACCAAACTCCTCCATCCAGCATTTTCATAAAGGCACCTAATCCCATTTCTCCTTCATGACACAGTCACCTGCCAAGGACCACACCACACAATTATTGATGGGGAATAAATTTCAACATAAATTTTCTAAGAACAAGAATATTCAAACTATTGCAGTCAGGCATATATAGGAGCATTCTAAAATTTTCTGACTATCAAGGATTTACTGAGTACTTATTACAGCCAGGTTTTCTGCTAGGTTCCTTACATATAATCTTATTTAATCCAGCACAAACTCTTTCAGATACTGTTTTACAACAGAGAAAGCCAAAGCTGAAAATCTGAGTCCTAGTATTCGTGAGTGGCTTCAGGATCTACATTCTGTGGTAGTTACCCTTGTTTAATAGATAGCTATTTCTCATCTCTTCTATTTAGTCCTTTTCTTCTAGCCTCTAAATATAGAAAGGTTTTAGGCTTGACCTTGAACTGCTTCTCTTCTTTGGGTATGCTCCCTCCCTACGTTATTTTATCTTTTCAAATGGCTTTAAAATACACTGATAAATCATCTGTAGGCTGAAGAACATTTTTAAGACCTCAGTGTTTTAGTTAAAAGGGACCTTAGAAATGATTTAGCTCAAGGCTCAATTTTACAGAAAAGTGGACTGAGCAGAAGGTTAGTTAATATTTGGAGGTAAAGGTCAGGGGTGAAAGAATGATTTTTTTATACTTTTTGAGAATTTCATGTATATTTTACGTGATAAATTGACTTATTATTTGAGATATTTGCACAAGCATTAGGGTTGGAGGAAGATAATTGACTTAAGTCACCATGGGCATAATCGTTGATCACAGCAGGCTTTCTGAAGGAGGATGTAAGCTGGCCCTTAAAGGACAAAAGGCATTTGATGGTAAGGAAACTGAAGGAACATTTCAGGAAAGCATTGCAAGAGTAGTGGTTGCTGGAAGGGATCCAGGTATTGGAGGGAGAATGAGAAGAGAAAGTTAAGAGACCTTAACAGGAAATCAGTTGTCATCCATGATATAGTTAACTCTGGAAATAGTTGAAATAATGACCTATAAATCCTTAGGGCCTATACTGGAGAGTTACTCTCATAAAAATTTTCAGTTTTAAAGATAGTAACGCTTTGTTTCCCTGTAGAAAAATAAGTCAAATGCTACTATGGATTATTTTATGAATGAAATTATGTATTTAAAAAAAGATATGCTGAAGTCCTAACCATCAGTACCTCTGAATGTGATATCAGTTGGAGGTGAGTTTGTTGCAGATTTAACTAGTTAAGATGAAGCCATGCTGGAGTAGGGTAGGTCCCTACTCCAATGTGACTTGTGTTATTATAAGACAGAGATACACAAGGAGAATGTCATGTAAAGATGGAGGCCATGTAAAGAATAGGCCTGGTCCTACCAGGACCTGCAAGAGGCAAGGAAGCACCATCCCCTTGAGGCTTTGGAGGGAGTATGACCATACCAACACCTTGATTTCTGCCGTGTAGCCTCCAGAACTAGGAGTCAATAAGCTTCTGTTATTTTGTCATGTGGTTGTGGTAGTTTATTGTGGTAGTCTCAGAAACTAATACACAGCCTGTACCTTTACAATCCAATTTTGCAATGAAGTCAAACAAGTAAACTATCACATTACTTTGTGACTAGGTTTATGGATTATTTCATAAATTTGATTTGAACTTTATATATGTTGTTGTTCATTAGTAATAACGATTGGTTACACAGCACCCATAATTATGAGCACCTTTAAATTCTTTGTACATAAACTTTTTTATATAAATTAACTGCTGTTGGAATAACTTAAGCTACAAACCAAGTGGGTCACCAGCAGAAACAGACATAGATCCGTTGTTTGCATTTTCTCATAGAAAAGCTCAATTTCAACAGGCTTTTTCTCTTCCTGTCATTGAAGCATTAATTCCTGTGTATATTTAATCAAATGATTGAGTCACTGCTTTCTTATAAAGAACAAATTTTAAGTCTTGGTTTTAAATTTGTGAATATGTGTGGCATGTAGTCACTACTATGCCTACTGTTTTCTCTGTAGTAAGATATTTAGGGCTCATAATACTAATAAATCTTGCTAACTCAGATCCTGAGTCAGAGAGATAATTCATAGAGAAATGAATCACAAATAAATTATGCATTCATAGACACAAAATTCACTTTAAATATCTTTGTTTTTAAAGCTCTCAGCCACTGCCTTGGTAGTTTCCATTTCCCATTCTTTTTCTGTCAGTGTAATCTCTTTTACTAAATCAAGATTTACTGTTCTGTCTTTTTTCTTTTCTGGCCCGTGTGCTTTCATAATAAAGATAAAAGATTTTGCTGAGTTATAATGCATAACTATAAATAAAAATAAGTAGTTTCTAGTTTGGTTTGCAATATCTTCAAGTTGATTAGTCCTCCTTCCTTTAGTCAACCTCCAATTTAATTTTTAATTAAATCAATCTTTAGAGGGTCATGGAAACATGTTTGAACTTGTTCACATCACATGGGTTTTAACCCAAACAAATATTAGTCATTTTTATAAAGGGTTAGAAGAATTATCTGGACATCTCATAGGACTTATCTCAGATAAGTTGTTTCAATATGTTTTTTTCAAGAAACTGTGTTTCATTATTATTTTCCTGAATTCTGATCTCCTATAAGTTTTCAAAGTTCCATCTGACTCTAAAAAAATGTTTTAAAATACTGCTCTGGCCTAAGTATACTTGGGGAAATGACCAGATATGCACTACTAACAAGATGTTATTTTGTTTCAGGAAAATTTAAATAACTTTTCTGAGATGGGTTCTCACTAAATTGCCCAGGTTGGCCTCAAACTCTTGGGAGCTAGAGATCCCCCTGCTTCAGGTTTCCAAGTATCTGAGACCATAGGCACATGCCACTGTACCCAGCTAACAATTATTGCTCAATTTGTAGATTCCTTTTACGTTTTTTCTTAACCATTGCTCACCTACACATACACACATTATACAACTAGAGAGCAGAAGGTGGCCCTTTGTATGACTGCTGTTGCGTAAAGATCCTTAAGGAGTTGGCTGGAGCTATAACAAGATGAGCCCACTTAACCCTTTCTGACCTATGCCCTCATGAATGTCAAATACAGTTCCATTGAGCAGTATTCACTTCCGATGTGTGGCACCACTAAGAGCTACATTCAGGTACAGGAATGTATGTCCAGAGGACTGAGGCCCCACTATTGTACCATTTGTCTTCTAGGCCCAGACTGAAATTCTTGTAGAAGTAAATTGAGCAGGGAAAGCTGAGGAAAGTCCTGGGCCTGATACACCTCCTAATTCTTAGTTACTTCATTAATATGCTTCTCATATTAGTACCTTCATTAGTATAGTGAGAGAACAGCCCCAACACTTTCTGAACATTGTATGGTAGGCACTGTTTCAAGGATGTTACATGTAAAAGTTGTTTAATATTCACAACTCTGTGAGGGTGGAAGATCCAACACATGCGTACTCCATCAGGTCTCTCCTACACTGATTTTTCCTCCTTTTTTCTTAGCACTTCCTAATACATATTTTTCTTATTTATTGTGTTGTGGTTGTCTTCGTCCTCTAGAATGCAAGTGTTGTAAGAGGAGGAATTTCTCTGTTTTGTTCACTGATGTACCTCTACAACAGAGACTGACACTCAATAACTATAGTTGGGATGTTGATGATGAATGAATAAGATTCAGACATCAAGAAATTTATTGATGCTAGTAAAAGGTTAAAACTGGGAATTGACCTGAGATTATTTTCCTCTGAGCCCACACTCTAAAATATTATGTTATATAGAGTAGAGTTGAATAGGTGCCTTCCAAGTCATGATTCACAATGCTGATTTCACATAAGAATTAGGTATGGAGCTTTAAAAAATAAAAATGCCTGATGCTCCTTCCTCTTCCCCGTTTCATGCTCTAAAGGGTTTAGTGAGTTTGGAGTCACTACGTTTTGTCCTAAAATTCCCAATTGAAAAGAAGGGGAATAAATGTTGATTTTTCTCAATCACTTAATTTTACAAATATTTGAAATTTGTCTTAAACAAATTCAGATTGAGCCTGGAAATCAAAAGTGCAGATAGAAAACACCAAAACTAGAACCTGCCATGTCTTAGGTTCATGGTTGGGTTCATGAATCTTTTCATAAAGATTTTTCAGCTGAACCTAAATGTTAAATAGGAATGGCAGACCATTACTATAGGCTACCAATAAACTAATAGAAATCTACATTAATTAAAGTCAGTGGATTAACCATTTAGTGATATAACCATCTATCCAAATGCTCTATTACCTGGAATATATTATATGGCTTGTCTGTAAGGAATTCAGTAACTATGTACCAAAGAAGAAATGATATTCCTACTGTAGTATGCTAGTAAGAAAGGTGACACTAATAAGAAACATTCTGATCAAAAATTTTATCATGAAGGTAACCATGAGCTGATAAGTATGTTAATTGGCTTGATTATAGTAATCATTTTACTCTGTATAGCAAAATATCATGTAGAACATCATAAATATATTCAATAAAAATGAAAATGTTATAATGATTTTCATTAAGACAAAAATAATTTCAAGATATTTACTTTCAGACATTTTTTTTTGTGGAGTTGGGGTTTAAACTCAGGGCCTACACCTTGATCCGCTCCAGCAGGAAACACAAGTCCCAAAGGTGTGTCTGCTGTTCTCTTTTCCTTCTAATTCTACAATCATTTTGACTTTACTTATATCTTACTTCACTATCTTACCATTGGCATGAGGGCAGATTTTCCTTAGATTTTGGCCAAAATATATGCAATAACAGGAAAGATTCAGGGAGTCAAAGATTTTTTGCCTATTTTCCCCAGTTTGCTTTAACAGCTGAGGATGAGTAACCTGATGGGAGTCAGCAGTTTAGGTTAGTGACAACAAAGTCAAATAACCTCAGGTGAAATCCCAACTCCATCCTCTTTCATAGCTGAAACTGACTCTGTCTCAGAGCTCTATCAGCACAAAGAGCAGGGCAAGCACATTTGCCTTAGAAGAACAGTTACCCAGGTCTGGAACCTACTTGAGATGCTGAGTATCTTATACATTGTGAGTAATACACAAAGAGAACCTGGCTTGGTTAAATAGCAATGGTAGACAAACCCAGGTGGACCCACATATCTATTGTTCCCCTCTCATTGGTAGGCCAGCCAGTGAGTCAGCACAATGGAAAAAAAACCTCACATTTCAACTACTTCTTTCCATTTCATTGGTGTTCACTGCTCTCTTCCTCCCTGCAGGGACCAGGTCTCACCCTTCTGGGGGTGCATGCAATTTGTGTCTACCTGGTCAAAATTGTGGTAGTATAGGCTGAGGTGATTGTGTATACTCTCCTTCCTCTCTGCTTTTAGTTTTCTCTGAATTTATCCCCTTTTGCACTTGTACCAGAGGCACTAAAAAAAAAGATTTTGATCCCTTTTTGCATGTAGTTGGAGACCAGGTAGAGGGACACTATGCCTGTTTTGGTAGTATGCAATTCTGAAAGTAGCAGAGTTTAACTGGTCTATCCAGGATAGAAAATAATCCTCCTAAGATAGCTGGTTCCTTGAAAGACTGAGACCAGGTCTGCTAGGCCACGATCGTGTTTGGTGGCATCATAGGACTCCTTTAGATACCAAAGTCCCCAAACCCACAACTCAATGGAAAGAGGCAGATTTTTTGGCAAAAGAAAAATCTAGAAAGGTGAGACTGTTAAGAGTGTTGGTTGTTTAAACTTTGCAATTTCCAAAGTCTCACTTTCAAACATTGCTTTAGTAAATCTGGGGTGAGTCCAGGCATGATTCTGAAAAATTTCCACCACAAGTTGTGTTGTGCACTCCTAGATAAGTATTATTGTAAAAAGTAATGTATAAGGTCCCATCAGCTCAGTTCTAGGGGCAGGTTTCACTATAATCACATGCTCTCTCTCACTTTTAAATTAAATGTATTGTATTAAAATGATTTGTTTTTGTCTTCTGTCTTTCCTTCATCCCTGAATTTCTTAGACTAGTGCTCATTTTTTTAAAAATAAACTTTAATAGCTTGTGTGGCAACCAGAGATAGGTGGATGGTCTCATGCAAAGTTCAGATGTTTATGTTAAGACAGCTTGTCTTTGTTACATGCTGATGCATGTTATAGAATTGTCTTCTGCCCTCTGTATAATGACCACTACTCTCTTTTTCATAATTCTTCCTTCTTAAGCACATAAACCATTTATATTTTGCTGCTTGGCTTATAATAAGTATTTAGATTTTTCTTCCTGGCCCATCCCTAAGGTAACTGGGAGACAACCTTCATGCTAGAAAAGTTCTGAGGGGAGAAAGGCTGGAAGCTGAGGAGTCATAGTCTCTAGCGAAGAGAGGAAAATATGAGGTAAGGATCTTGTCAGCTTGTTCTTTGAAAACACACACGCACACACAAACTTACAAAACATTAAGTTTAAAATATTTTAGGAGCTGCTTATGCCAAGAAAGCTGAAATCTTTTGGCAGTCACTGTGATGTTGGTGCCAGATACTGTTTTGAGTATCTTGCTGATAAGAGTTTAAATGATGCAAGTGTAATGCAGTTGGCCCATGTGCCTCTCGGCATCTGACTGTGTTCAGTCAGTGCTGTGGCACTTCAGTGTCTTTTGGATGGATGTTGTGGCAGCCAAGTCCTGACTCACTAGTCGGACTCCATGTCTCTTTTGCTTGGCCAAGAAAACTCTTCATTTGTCAAAAGCAAGGATATTGGGAAGTCCCTGAAACTTACTGCTGAGCTACAGAGCATGAATTTAGGTGAAGACTTAATGGGAAGAAAAGTAAAATATATCAAACTCTAAATGGGGAAATAGTAAGGGGGAAATGAAGCTGAAAAATTACTAGAGAAATAAAAAAATATATATATATATTTTCCTTACTTATTCCAGTGGAACAATCTGTAAAAAGGGGAAACCCCAATTAAAATATAGTCCAAGTAGAGTCTTTTTAAAAAAATTAGTCAAGCGGTTAGATTCTCATGATGTATCACAAGTGTTAACCTTTAGCCTAAGGCTGATGTTAGGGGTCATCTGTGTGATTTTCAAATATGTAACCCTCCCATATAGGCCTCCTAACTCTGAGGAAAATGAATGGCTTTCCCTAAAGGAAAATTTGTGAAATCTAGAGGGTCTTATGATGTATGTAGTAAAGAAACCAAGGGAAAAACTGGGTATAGGAACTCCCAGCTTGTAGAACTCCAATCTTCTGCAGAACAGAGCCTGTTTTTCTCCGTTACTTAGTTACATGGCAATCATAAAGAGTACTGTTCTGTACTGCCCTTGCAGTACAGAAAAAAGTGAGCCAAGATTTAATAGGATTGTTTTCGAGCAGAAAACTTTAATGCTTTATGAATTTCTTCCTCTTTTCTATCACAAAGTGAACAGTAAGAGAAAAAAAGCTTAAATTGAGGCACAGGGTTAGGTTAAACTTCAGAACTCACAAATGAAACTATTTTTTCTACCTCCAATAATAAAAAGGATTTCAAAAAATGTAGAATTGAAGGAAAAGAATTGCTCATGTCAGGATTTGGGGAAAATAATGTCAGAAAAACCAGACCTAATGTCCAGGGAATAAAAATCACAGGAATACAAGATGTTTAGAGTTCAAAATTTTAAACCATTTTCAAATTACTAGACTCTAAAGTGCTCTATTCATTATTTATGTGCCCATTATTGGTGTATGCTTCCTACCTTTTTGGTTACTCTAGGTTGTTGTATGCTTTACTCTCTAATTTTTGAGCAAAACTCTCTAGTGTTAGTAGAGACATTAGGTTCTTGTACGAATAAACTTAAAGACACAACTGCTAACTGTCAATCTCTCAATTGGCATTTTCACTGCTTTTTGTGCAAGTTCATGCCTTTTCCTGTGAACATTGAACTTCTGCCATAGAGGCCAGAGTAGCACATCAAAGCCAGAAACACAGCAAGTCATCAGAGTTCAGATTCTTTCCTGCTTCCCTGCAGAGGGGTCAAGAATACAAACATCCTCAATTGCTACAGCAAGGGGGAACATTAATCCAACAGAAGCAAACAGGAAGCACCAAATGGGCATGTCTTCTACTTATTTTGTGATTACTAAGAAAAATGTAACTCAGTTCCTTTAGCCAAACTTGTCAATGAAACGTAGAAAACATAAAAGGTACAGTCATTTCAGTTAGTGGGAAATCTGATTCCAAAAGGGTTTATTGCTGTTTTTTCCATTATTTTATTTTGCTACAATTTATACAATAAGTCCTTAAGATGCTAGAACTGTGAAATAATAGTAACTTATTTTTTTCCTTTTTAAAGCTATGAACTAGAAATATAACATTTGCTGCAGAATGTTAAGATTCCTTGTATGAGTCAGTTAGACTTTAATTAACCAGGTATTTCCTTTCTAGAGTGAGTAGATAATTTCGCCTCCCTGGAAATATTTCAAATGGCACTGCAGAGACTTATAAGACTACCCAAAATTTTAAAACTTGATATATAGGTTGATCATCCATCCCACTACATCAGAGTAAGTTCTAGCACTCTACTGCAGATAATGAAAAATGAGGATTGTTGTAAGGATTCCTGCAAGCCTAGGGAAGAGCAGGAGGAAATGAAATGTATATGACTTATGAACATTTCTAGAAATGAATCAACAACTCTCTTCACTATTCTTATAATTATCTGGACCCTGTTAATTCCAGAGGATAATTTGGCCTGTTCATTGGAAGGAAGTGAGTATTCCTTTTCAACATGCTTTGTTATTCTTTCCATCTAGCTAGTGGTATCCCAAGAATAGGATGGTGGTAATAGCCCACCCCTAGAGTAGACAACAAGGAGTGCTTTGTAGGTAGAAAATTGAAAATTAATAAAATAAAATAATGGTAAAAAATAGTCTGTTCTTATTATTACTGTGTGCTGACATTTCTAAGCAATATCAGTGATACTATTCTTTTTTTAAAAAAAGATAAAAACAAAACTTTTGTTGATATGTTTTAAACCACTCCTACAATTATTGAAAATTGATAATAGATATGTAAGCTGAATACTACCATTTTAAAAATTATTACTTATTCTATAAGAAACATTGTATTCTACATGGAGATAATTCCATCTCCCAGATGCACATGGACTCAGCTACACTTGTTTATTTCAAGAATAAGCAACTGAGTTCTGTTTCATTTTCATAAACACTGTGCTGTAATTGTTTATGTTTAAAAGCAAGATTATACAATACCTCAGGGATTGGAGATATGAGCCAAGCCTGAAATGAGCTCAATTAATTCAGTCATCAAAACTTTGGAGAATTTTACCAACTATGATAGAAATTTATGATGAAATTTCTGGTAAAGTTATTTTAGTAAAAAATTTTCAACTGCAGAAATATTTAAAAGATGCTAGAACCAATCTCAAAGAAACAAAATAGTGAACACTATTGCAATTTCTGGAATTTATAGCAAAGTGTGATTTTTAGGAATCTCTACTAACCTTATCTTATTTTAAAGATTCCATATTTGTATATCCATTTTTTCATGTGAAAAACACTTGTGAAATTAAAAATATAAAAAGTTTTCTTCAATCAACTATGAGCAAAGATAAGTCAACAAATCTATTTATACTATTGTATTGATCATGAGTATATGAAGTTCAATTTGACAAAACCATTCACAAATTTGCAGAAGGTAACACTCAAAGCCAGAAATTACAATATGATTATTGATCAAGAATAGCAAACTAGTAAGTATTTTTCTCTTGTTTTCAAAATTCACATAAATGTAACTTAAAATGTATCAAACCTCAACTTTTTTTGAATTTTCACTTAAGATACATATTTTTACATTTTTATTAGCATGTTCATATATGAAAAATGAAAACTTTGTCTTCTTTTTTTGGACAAATTATTATTTATTTCATTTCAAAATTAATTCTGTAAGTACTTCTGCCATATAAGGGGGGGTACTAAAATGGTCTTTCTCAGGTGTCAAATACACAGATTAAGACACTATCTATTCATTTTAACTGAAAACAAATAAAACAAATTCTCAGTCTTTTTAATATCACATCTGTTTTTTTAAAAATATGCCAAGTCCCAATTCATTTTAATAAGGCAAACTCTTAATAATAAAGAAATAGAAAGAATTATATTTAAATACAGCTTTCATCTAATAAATATATATTTATGTCTTCACTATTTTGAGCTTAGTAGAATGTAAAAAATACAACTGGCTGAAATTAAAACGTGAAAAATAAAAATTATAAATATAATGCCTAAGAAAAGTTGAATCTCTAAAATCTTCTATTCTAGCAAATGTGCTATGCCTTTTCAGAAAGCAGAAAAATGGGGAACATTCCCACTTTAACTTATGAAGCCAGCCTAACTTTGATATCAAAACATGAACAAAAAAATTATAAGAAAAAAATGCAGGGCATTTAATGAGTTCGTATCCAGTAACCTTCTTTGACACATTTAATTCTTTTTTTTTTTTTAATTCATATGTGCATACAATGTTTGGGTCATTTGTCCCCCCTTCCCCAACCCCCCACTTTGCCTCCTCACCTCCACCCTCTCTCCCCCACCCCTCAATACCCAGCAGAAACTATTTTGCCCTTATTTCTAATTTTGTTGTAGAGAGAGTATAAGCAATAATAGGAAGGAACAAGTGTTTTTGCTGGTTGAGATAAGGATAGCTATACAGAGAGTTGACTCGCATTGATTTCCTGTGCGTGTGTGTTACCTTCTAGGTTAATTCTTCTTGATCTAACCTTTTCTCTAGTTCCTGGTCCTCTTCTCCTATTGGCCTCAGTTGCTTTAAAGTATCTCCTTTAGTTTCTCTGCATTGAGGGCAACAAAGGCTATCTAGGTTTTTAGGTGTCTTACCGATCGTCATACCTCCCTGTGTGCTCTTGCTTTATCATGTGATCAAAGTCCAATCCCCTTGTTGTGTTTGCCCTTGATCTAATGTCTGTATATGAGGGAGAACATACAAGTTTTGGTCTTTTGGGCCAGGCTAACCTCACTCAGAATGATGTTCTCCAATTCCATCCATTTACCAGCGAATGATAACATTTCATTCTTCTTCATGGTTGCATAAAATTCCATTGTGTATACATACCATATTTTATTAATCCATTCGTCAGTAGTGGGGCATCTTGGCTGTTTCCATAACTTGGCTATTGTGAATAGTGCCGCAATAAACATGGGTATACAGATGCCTCTGGAGTAACCTCTGTCACAGTCTTTGGGTATATCCCCAAGAGTGGTATTGCTGGATCATATGGTAGATCCATGTTGAGCTTTTTAAGTAGCCTCCAATTTTTTTTCCAGAGTGGTTGTACTAGTTTACATTCCCACCAGCAGTGTAAGAGGGTTCCTTTTTCCCTGCATCCTCACCAACACCTGTTGGTGGTGGTGTTGCTAATGATGGCTATTCTAACTGGGGTGAGGTGGAATCTTAGGTGGTTTTCATTTGCATTTCCTTTATTGCTAGAGATGGTGAGCATTTTTTCATGTGCTTTTTGGCCATTTGAATTTCTTCTAGTGAGAAAGTTCTGTTCAGTTCACTTGCCTATTTCTTTATTGGATCATTAATTTTGGAGAATTTAGTTTTTTAGGTTCCCTATATATTCTAGTTATCAGTCCTTTGTATGATGTGTAGCTGGCAAATATTTTCTCCCACTCTGTGGGTGTTCTCTTCAGTTTAGAGACCCTTTCTTTTGTGGAGCAGAAGCTTTTTAGTTTTATGAAGTTCCATTTATCTATGCTATCTCTTAGTTGCTGTGCTGCTGGGGTTCCATTGAGAAAGTTCTTACCTAGTCCTATTAATTCCAGAGTATTTCCTACTCTTTCCTGTACCAACTTCAGAGTTTGGGGTCTGATATTGAGATCCTTGATCCATTTTGAGTTAATATTGGTATAGGGTGATATACATGAATCTAGTTTCAGTTTTTTGCAGACTGCTAACCAGTTTTCTCAGCAGTTTTTGTTGAAGAGGCTGTCTTTTCTCCATCATATATTTTTAGTGCCTTTGTCAAAGACAAGTTGGTTATAGTTGTGTGGCTTCATATCTGGGTCCTCTATTCTGGTCCACTGGTCTTCATGTCTGTTTTTGTGCCAGTACCATGCTGCTTTTATTGCTATTGCTTTGTAATACAGTTTGAAGTCAGGTATTGTGATACCTCCAGCATTGTGCTTTTGACTGAGTATTGCCTTGGCTATTCATGGCCTCTTGTGTTTCCATATAAATTTCATGGTAGATTTTTCAATCTCTTTAATGAATGTAATAGGGATTTTGATGGGAATTGCATTAAACATATAGATTACTTTTGGGAGTATAGACATTTTTACTATGTTGATTCTACCAATCCATGAGCATGGGAGATCTCTCTACTTTCTATAGTCTTCCTCAATCTCTTTCTTCAGAAGTTTATAGTTTTCCTTGTAGAGGTCATTCACATCCTTTGTTAGGTTTACACCTAGGTATTTGATTGTTTTTGAGGCTATTGTAAATGGAATTGTTTTCATATATTCTTTCTCAGTTTCTTCATTATTAGTGTAAGGAGTGCTAAAGATTTTTCTGTTGATTTTTTATTCTGCTACCTTGCTGTAGCTATTGATGTTGTCTAGGAGCTTTTGAGTTGAGTTTTTTGGGTCTTTAAGGTATAGATCATATCATCTGCAAATAGGGATATTTTGACAGTTTCTTTACCTATTTGTATTCCTTTTATTCTTTCTTCTTGCCTAATTGCTCTGGCTAGGAATTCCAGTACTATGTTTAATAAGAGTGGAGATAGTGGGCATCCTTCTCTAGTTCCTGATTTTAGAGGGAATGGTTTCAGCTTTTCTCCATTAAGTATAATGCTGGCTGTAGGTTTGTCATATATAGCTTTTATAATGTTGAGGTACTTTCCTTCTATTCCTAATTCTCTTAGAGCTTTTATCATGAAATGGTGTTGGATCTTATCAAAGGGTTTTTCTACATCTATTGAGATGATCAAGTGGTTTTTGTCTTTGCTTCTGTTAATGAGGTTTATTACGTTTATTGATTTTTGTATGTTGAACCACCCCTGCTTCCCTGGGATGAAGCCTACTTGGTAGTGGTGAATGATCTTTTTGATGTGTTGTTGAATTTGGTTTGCCATTATTTTACTTAGGATTTTTGCATCAATGTTCATTAAGGAGACTGGCCTATAGTTCTCCTTTTTGGAGGTGTCTTTGCCTGGTTTTGGGATAAGTGTAATACTGGCTTCATAAAACATGTTAGGCAGTTTTCCTTCCCTTTCTATTTTGTGAAACAGCTTAAGGAGGGTTGGTGTCAGTTCTTCTTTAAAGGTGTGATAGAATTCAGGAGAGAATCCATCAGGTCCTGACTTTTCTTTTTGGGGACACTCTTGATTGCTGTTTCAATATCATCTTGTGTTATAGATCAATTCACGTGATTAATATCCTCTTGGTTCAGTTTTGGATGATCATATGTATCTAAAAATCTGTCCATTTCTTTAAGATTTTTGAATTTATTTGAATATAGGTTCTCAAAGTAGTATCTGATGATTTCCTGGACTTCCATGGTGTTTGTTGTTATCTCCCCTTTTGCATTCCTGATTCTACTAATTTGGGTTTTTTCCTCTCCTCATTTTAGTCAGGTTTGCCAGAGGTCTGTTGATCTTGTTTATTTTTTCAAAGAACCAACTTTTCATTTCATTACTTCTTTGTATGGTTTTTTTTGGTTTCTATGTCATTGATTTCAGCTCTTATTTTTATTATTTCTCTCCTATTTATTTTGGGATTTGCTTGTTCTTGTTTTTCTAGGAGTTTGAGATGTATCATTAGGTCATTGATTTGGGATCTTTCAGTCTTTTTAACATATGCACTCATGGCTATAATCTTTCCTCTCAGGACTGCCTTTGCTGTGTCCCAAGGTTCCAGTAGATGGGTTTTCATTTTCATTGAATTTCAGAAACTTTTTAATTTCCTCTTTTATTTCATCAGTGACCCATTGTTCACTAAGCAATAAGTTATTCAGTTTCCAGCTGTTTGCATGTCTTTTGTCTTTACTTTTGTTGTTGAGTTCAAGTTTTATTGCATTGTGATCAGATAGAATGCATGGTATAATTTCTATTTTCTTATATTTGCTGAGGCTTGTTTTGTGCCCTAGGGTATGATCTATTTTGGAGAAGGTTCCATGGGCTGCTGAGAAGAATGTATATTGTGTAGAAGTTGGATGAAATGTTCTGTAGACATCTAGTAGGTCCATTTGATCTATGGTATAATTTAATTCTATTTTTGATTTATTATATATTAATAATACAGAGGGATTTAATTGTGATAATTCCATACATGTGTGCAGTGTACCTTGCACAAGTTCACCCCCTCCATTATATTCCAATTCACCTTACATTTTTAAGTAAACATGTAAGTTACAAGGACCATATAAATGAAATCATAAGTTAAAGATTCAAAAGGTGAGACTCTTAATGCCTTTTGTTCCTTACCTAAAGTGAAGACAATGCAGTTTACAAAATATTGCTATCTACAAAAGAGGTTCTGCTGTATTTGCTATAGTGGTTTCTATCTTAGCTTCTTTGTTTTAAAGTATTATATTTTACTTAGTGAACATTGTTGTAGTAATCTGTTTACACATTTGTCTCTCTTTAGTAATTCAAATATTCTTTATTCTTTGGGTTTTTTTGTGACACTGGGGCTTGAACTCAGGGCCTCACACTTTCTAAGCAGAAACTCTACCACCTGAGCCATTCCACCAGTCAAATCTTAATTTTTTTTTTTTTTTTGGTGGTACTGGGGCTTGAATGGATAAGTTCATATCTTTGTGTCACATAATTGTCAGTTGAATGAATAAATGAGTCTTTAATCCTTAAGTCTTCACTAGATTAGAATAGTAGGCAAGTCCCCACTTCAACTCACTTAAAGAAAGCTTGAACTCACCTCCTACTTTCCAGCAGAATGAAGCTAAATAGGTTCTGAGAAACAAGGAATTTCCATTTGAGTGATTCACAAATAATTCCACTTCCGGTTGGTCTCTTAATCCACACACTGCCCAAATTTCACACACTGTATCCAGAGAGTAAGTTTCTTTTTGCTGAAAGTATTGTTTTCTTCTCCTCTATTTAATTCTACTATCAAAAGATAAAATTATGACAAATTTAATTTAAAGATGTAATTGGTTTTTATATGTGATTACAGAATTGGGCAATATCCCATTCTACAAAACAGCATAAATTTCCACTGGACATGACAGAATGGTTATTTTTTGCAGGGTAGGAATAATGTACAGGACAATTTTTTAAAAGTAGGTTGGTTAACATCACTTTTCTTAAGGGTTAAAGAATTAGGGACTTCCTTATTATGCTGATTTGTGAAGAATAGACTCCTTCTTATTGGTTGCTGTGACCCTCTTGTTTTCAGGAAAGTCTGGTATGTTGGGAATGTACCTGTTCCCTTTCATTTTGATCATGTGGCACTTAACTTGGGTGACCGGGTTTGGTCTAGTCTACTGAGGCCTAGTATAGGAGGTTAATCCAAAATAACAGCCTCCCATAAATGTTAACAACACTTAGTCATAAACATCTCTCCCAGAATTATGCTTAGTACATTAGTGTCCCCACTACACTTTTGTAGTCAGGAATCAGCTCCATTAGAATCTGGAAAATTTTTATTTTAGCAGCATTTAATTATTCTGTAAATAAGTGTTTTAGAAGAAATGTGTGTGTGTGTGTGTGTGTGTCTTGCAGTAGGTTAACAAAAAATTCATTACAGTTGAGAAACTTTGTGATGATCTAGAGAGAATCTAAACAGCCAAATGAAAGAATGATACTGAAGCCTACAGAATGCTAAATAATATGATGGAGTTAATTTCAGCAAAAGTTTTGCTTATCTGAATGTAACAGTCATAATTTCTAGAAGGTGTGTTAAATATAAATATTATAGCATTATTTTTAAACTAATGTTATAATGCCACTACCTGAGTAAAATGTAGTCTTATGTATTTTCCATTCATGTTTTAAAGAAAAAACATAAAATTCAGTGAGTGTAATTAACATTGTGCTCAAAACATCTATGTATTCTAGACTAAATTCATTGCCTTTGTTGCAAAATAACTAAACTTACCAAATTCAGTTTCAGCAATCAAATAATAATTTTAATAATATCAGCAATATATATATAAGACTACACTTGGGATCCAAGATGGCTGTTAGGGCAGAGAATCAGAAATCCTAAGCTGTGTGACTCTAGAAACCATATTGAGATGTCAGAGCTATACTTGGATAATTCTGATTGCTTCTAGTCAAAATAATAACTGCCATCACATTAGGTGCACATAAAACTCAAAGACTGACCTTTAAATTAGCCTTTAATTGCACCTAACAGCCATGAAAATCCTGCATGGCACAGCCAGCAAGGTGGGAAGAAAGCCTCCTGGCTGTTTCTCCTTTTTTTTTCTTTTTCTCCCAACAAGCAAAAGACAGAGCATCAGAATTGAACTCTATGATATCCTTGGCTCCTAACCCATGGAAAGTCTCCCTATGCCACACCATTTCTCCCTGCCAACCAGTTTCAAAGCTGCCTGTGTGAATCTGCAGAATGAACAGGTAAGCATCACACACCACACATGACTCCCCTACCTACCCCCACCCAAGAACATAATCCAGTACAGCCACTAGGCAGATTGAACACTTTCCAACAAAACTGAACAGCATAAACAGCAAACTGCAATCTAACACTGACAGTGGAGGTGGGGGAGGAACACTGAACCTGTCCTGGAGAACAGGGGTGGGGCAAGAAGTCAAACTTTTAGTGCCAAACTCTCAGTAAAAAAATGGGGGTAAAGCAACAAGGGCTGAGAGTGAGGCTGGGGCAACAAAGCCACCCTCCCAGAGGAGCTGCTAGCACCCAGCAGAGGTTGGGAGAGGCACAAAGGCTGAGAGAGAGGGCAGGGTAAAAAGCAAACCTTCTAAAGTGGGGTAGGGGGTGGATCCCTGAGCTGATCTCATGGGACAGAGAGCAGTATTCAAAACTAAATTGCCCCACCTTCCTGGGGAAAAAACTAACCAAACACTGTTGCAGCTGAAGGGCAACTCAATTGCTGCCTGGTGAAAACAACAACAGCTATGACCGCCCTGCACAAACTGGCAAACTTACCTCACCTTCCAATTGCAACAGACTTACCTCATCTTCCAATTGCAACTAACCCATGGACAGAAAGAACCAAATCCTACTAACAAACCAGTCACCTGATGAGAACACATCAGAGCTTCCACTTGAATGCTGAAATCAGGATTGGATGCCTAAGGAATACCTCCAGAACTTTTACCAATTTTTTGTTGTTCCTGTACCTTGTATTTTTTTGGTGTAGTTTTTTTTTTTTCCATCTGTTTGTGTGTTTTCTGTATTATTAACTTCAACATCACTACTTTCTTATCCCTATTCTTACCCCCTTTACTTTCCCTCCATTTCTTGTTCTACAATCCATTGTTCTCCCTCCCAACTACTTTCTGCTGCTTCTCATCCACTCTCTCCCCCGACTTCATCTCCTGCTCCCATCCTCTCCCAAGCTGTCACCACCCTTCCCTCTACATGCTCACCACCCACTGACTAACCTACTGTACCAACTCTACACAGCCCCAGCCCTCTGCAATCCCTGACAAAAACACCTTCCATTACAACAACAGAAATACATACAAACATGCACAAGGGCCACAAAACCCAGCAGTCCCAATACCTCTTCCCCCACTAACCCACCCTTTTTCCTACCCCCCCTTTTTAGTGCCAACTTTAAAAATTACTCAGATTTATATATCTAGCCTAATAACCATTACCCCCCAACTCCCACTCTTTGTATACATTATCACCAAGGGGTTTTTTATATAATATGTAAACAACTGGTCTGGCATTGAACCTGTGAATTTGTTACTGCTACATTATACCTCTAGGCCAGGGACAGAAAGAGCACATCAACCTCACTAACAACCAAGTCAGTCATAACACAAAAATTAAATCAAGGGAAAGAAAACAAACAATTAAAACCACCAACTAGCCTACCAAGAACAGTTACACAGCACCAAGTGGAGTGATGAAAAGAAGAAGAAGGGTTGGAAATCACTCTCCGCAAAAAATAATTCAATACAGGATTCAGTGGGAAATGAAGAAAATGGATACCTAGTTCCTGACCCCAACAAAGCAATGATAAATGTCACTGAGAAGCCTAGTGACACCCACAAAAAAAACCCTGAAAGAAGAAATCTCAGAGAAATTCTGGAGAAGATGCTAGGCATGATTAACCAGAATGTACAAAATGCACTCAAGAAATTTTAAGACACCAAAAATAAAGAACATGAGAAGACAAAGAAACATAAATGAACTCAGAGAGGACTTCAACATACACCAAAGTGAAACAAAGGACACTATAAAAAAAAGCAATATATGAATTAAAGATGATAATACAAAATATAAAAGAGGAGTTGAACAAAGATATGGAAAACCTCAGAAAAAAAACCCAAACAGAAATCCTGGAACTAAAAGGTCCCTCTAGTCAAACAAAAAACACAGTGAAAGGCCACTCTAGCAGAGTAGAACAAGTGGAAGATAGAATCTCAGAGTTCAAAGATAAAATAGAAATTAAAGGAAAAACAGAAGAAATCTTAGTCAAGCAACTCAAGAGCTGTGAAAGGAATATGCAAGAACTCAGCAACTCCATAAAAAGACCAAACCCAAGAATAATGGGCATTGAAGAAGGAGAAGAAGTGCAAGCCAATGGGGTGAGTAATATATTCAATAAAAGAATAACAGAAAATTTCCCAAATCTCAAGGAAGTTTTGCCCATTTAGGTACAGAAAGCCTCCAAGACATCAAACAAATTTGGTCAAAATAGAACCTCGCCACAGCATAGTATCATTAAAATAATAAGTACAGAGAGCAGAGAAAGAATATTGAAGACTGTAAGACAGGAAAAAAAAATAATGCATAAACCCATCAAAATAACAGCAAATTTCTCAACAGAAACCTTGAAAGCAATAAGGGCACGGAGTGAGGTATTTCAGGAGCAGAATGAAAATAATTTCAGCCCTAGGATACTCTACCCAGTAAAACTATCACTCAAATTGATAGAGCAATAAAAATGTTCCAGGATAAACAGAAATGAAAACAATATATAACCACCAAGCCACCACTACAGAAGATTCTACAAGGACTTCTGCACATTGAAGGTGAAAACAAACAAAGCCACAAGAGGACAGGAAGTATCAAATCACAAGAGAAGAAAAAACAAGTAATCAGAGAGTAGCATTGATTTGACTACACACAATCAAATAAATCCTTAAACAATAAAAACAACTAAATGGCAGAAATCACCACATACCTATCAGTATTAACACTGAATGTCAGTGGACTCAACTCCCCCATCAAAAGACAATGTTTTGTAAGCTGAATTAAAAAGGAAGATCCGACAATCTGTTGTTTATGAGAGACCCATTTTACTGACAGAAATAAACCTGGCTTAGGGTGAGAGGCTAGAAGAAGATTTACCAAGCCAATGGCCCCTCCAAAACAGGCAGGAGTAGCAACACTTATATCAGACAAAGTAGAATTCAAACTTACATTGGTCAAATGAGACAAAGAAGGACACTTCATACTATTAAAAGGGCAATACCTCAAAGGGAAACAATAATTAGCAACCTATAAGCACCCAATGTCAGTGTACCCAACTTCATCAAACATACACTAAATGACTCAAAATCACATTTAGACTCCAACACAGTGGTAGCGAAGACTTTAATACCCCTCTGTCACCAATAGATAGGTCATCCAAACAAAAAATCAATAAAGAAGTCCTAGAACTAAATGACCAAAGATCAAATGGACCTAATTGATGTTTATAGAATATTTCATCCAACAAAATCAGAACATACATTCTTCTCAGTAGCCCATGGACCTTTCTCCAAAACAGATCATATCTTAGGGCACAAAGCAAGCTTCAGCAAATATAAGAAAACAGAAATACATTTTCTTACATTCTAGCTGATCACAATGCAATAAATCTAGAACTCAACAACAAAAACAACAGAAATATGCAAATAATTGGAGGCTGAATAACGCATTGCTCAATGATCAGTGGGTCATAGAAAAAATAATAGAGAAAATTAGCCTGGAAGTTAATGAAAATGAAAACACAACCTACCAGAACCTATGGGACACATCAAAGGCAATTAGCTACACCCACCTAATTTTTTATAAAGGCACCCAAAACATACGATGAAGAAAAGACAGCCTCTTCAACAAATGTTTCTGGGGAAAGTGGTTAACTGCCTGCAGAAACTGAAACTAGACCCATGATTGTCACCCTGTACTAGTATCAACTTAAAGTGGATTAAGGACCTTAATATCAGACCCACAACCTGTCAGTTAGAACATGAAAGAGCAGGGAACAATCTGGAAGTAATAGGTATAGGCAAGGACTTCCTCAGTGTAATTCCGGAAGCCCAGCAACTAAGAGAAAGAATGGACAGATGAGACTATATGAAATTAAAAACTTCTGCACAACAAAAGAAATGGTTTCTAAATTGAAGAGCCACCACAGAATGGGAGAAAATTGTAATTGTCTTCTCATGTTCTTTATTTTATCCATCAGATAAAGGATTGATAACCAGAATACACAAGGAGCTCAAAAAACTAAACTCCCCCCAAATCAATGAACCAATAAAGAATTGGGCAACTGAACTAAGCAGAATTTTTTCAAAGGAAGAAATCCAAATGGCCAAAAAAACACATGAAAAAATGTTCACCATCCCTGGCCATAAAGGAAATGCACATCAAAACCACACTAGGATTCCACCTCACTCCTGTTAGAATAGCTATCATGAGGAACACCAACAACAACAAATGTTGGCAAGGGTGTGGGGAAAAAGGAAACCACATACACTGCTGGTGGAAATGTAAGCTAATACAACCACTTTGGAAAACAATATGGAGGCTTCTTTAAATACTAAACACAGATCTGCCATATGATCCAGCAATACCACTCCTAAAGATATACCCAAATGAATGTGACTCAGATTATTACAAAGGCACAAGTACCCCTATGTTTATTGCAGCACTATTCACAATAGTCAAGTTATGGAAACAGCCAAGATGCCCCACTACAGACGAATGGATTAAGAAAATGTAGCATTTATACATAATGAAATTTTACTCAGCCACACAGAAGAATGAAATTTTGTCATTCGCAGGTAAATGGATGGAACTGGAGAACATCATCTTAAACAAAGTTAGCCAGGCTCAGAAGGCCAAAAATCACATGTTCTCCCTTAAATGAGGATTATAGACCTGAAACATGGACATGGGTCACACACTATGGGAGAAAACACACAGGCTGAATAGGGAAAGGGAAGGAAACCTAAAACTTGAACCTGGTTGATGTGCTCACTGTAGAGGAGTGAATATAGTAACCTTAATCTGGCAGAGGCTACTATGGATAGGGAACTAGGAAGTAGTGAAGAGGTCTGGTAGAGATGAACCAAGGTGGGTTGCAATACACATGTGCATGAAAGCAACCCCAGAAGCCTCTCTGTATAGCTATCTTTATCTCAAACTAACAAAAATGCTAGTCTTTCTTACTATCTCTTATGTTTTCTCTTAAGCAAAATTGTATACAAGAGGGTGGAACAGGTTCTGGCTGGCAGTGGGTGGTGGGGGAGGATTGGGGAGGTAGCCCAAACAATGTTTATACACATGAGTAAATGTAAACATGATAAAAATTTTAAAAAGAAGTAAAAAAAAAAAAAGACTATATTTCATGATTAAAGATGCAAAACAACATGAGTAATATCAACATGAGCATATCTAATGATAGTGATTTACTGATCATGCCCATATTTGGATGCTTTTAGATACAATAACTATATGAGTAGTAAGATCTATGCTCACCTCCATCTTATAGATAAGAAAACAGAGGTGCAGACAGTAATCAATATTTGTTCAGTGTCACAGCTGATAAGTGGCAGAACTAATACCAAAAATCTAAGAATCTGATTCCCGAACCTGGTTCTTCACCATCATGCTATAGTATCTCCTGTGTATGAGGAAAACATAAGAAATCTGCTTTATGCAGGGTTTTCTGTGTATCATTATCATTTAAAATAGAAATATTCCAATTTAAATTATCATTTAAAATAGACATATTCCAATTACAATATTCAGAATAAATTGAAAAGCACTGAAATTAGTGATTAGAGAGAATCCTGAGTTCAAATAAAGTCTGAAAAATTAGAAAGTTGGGTTTCAAACTCAGGGGATCATGCTTATTAAGCAGGTATTCTACCACTTCAGTCACACCTTCCACAATTTTTGCTTTGGTTATTTTTGCACTTATGCCCAGGCCAGCTGGTCCTATGATATGACCCTCTTATTTATGTTTCCTGTGTAGCTGGGATGAACCACCACATCCAGCTTTTTATTAGTTGAGATGGGGTTTCACACAGATTTTGCCCAGGCTGGCCTCTAACTGCAATCCTCCTGATCTCTCCCACATAAAGTAGATAAGATTACAGGCGTGAGCCCCCTGTATCTGGCTAGATTTAGAAAAGTTTCAAAGACTAGCTTTCAGACATAATGCAATAAAATGAGTTTACAAACTTTTTATGACTATTAGCAAAACTATTCTGTGAGATTTGGCTTTTTAGAAATGGCTTGAGGACAGTGAATGAATACACATTAAATATGTCCTGATTTATTTAGATTTTTCATTCCTGCATTCAATAATGCCATTAGCAGTTGGAGAAAGCATTTTGAAACTTGGTATCATTATGGAGATTATATCTTTAGCAACTGAAAAAAGAGTTTCAATTACCTGGATTCTAGACAGAAAGAGAATTTGCAGTTCTTCACCTCTCTGTTTGTTGTTCCGATTAGCTTTTCTGTTCTGGCTCTATTTATATTTAATTAATATGCATCCTACTATCATGAAATGTAAATTTGTATCCTACAAATTCAGAATTCAATTCATAGACTGAACCAAAAATTACTTTTGACCTAGTACGGAGAGAAATCTTAACTAAACAATCTGACCCACAACCAGCTATAAAATTTTTCTTACTTAATTTGCAAAAAGAATTTATCTTATTCCATTTAGAGCTACAAAAAGGCTTTTCCACTTTCCACCAAAGCATGGTACAAGCAATAGCATGTTTGTAAAAATAAAGCAGCCTCATGCCAGTCACTTGCAGTCACTCAGAGTTCTCCATCTTCCCATTGTCAAAAATATCTTGAATCTCTGAGGTCTTTTTTAGGTCCATCTGGGTCTAGGACTTCCTATGTCATTCCAAATAACAAAACTGAGTACTCAGGAAATATCTGCTTCAATCATTATTAGTTTCATGCATTCTGTGCTAGGAGCTCTGCTCATCTGAATCCATTTACTGGTAACATGCTCCTGTTCAGTAAATAAATCAGTTTGTCTTCTTGTCTATAACTGGCTGGAAAAATCCAGGGTGTGAGCTTCTCCACCACAATCCTTTACATCTGCTTACCATATTCCATGGCCACGTGTCCTGAAGTTTTCATCCCCCAAAGATGATGTGGCCACTGTACCCTTCCAAAGGCTTGCATAATGTTAATTCTTAGAACATTTACAAGTTGTCAGGGAACAGGGATCCACCCACAAGTAATTGGCTTTTTTCCCCAGTTCTTTATTTTTTTCTACCTCATAGTTTATGTCAGTTTAATTTTAACAAAGTATCTAAACTTCTTTCACAACTGGAGTTTGGGTTGTTGAAAAGAAGTGGTAAATACAGTTTGGAAAAGAACATTTTGTTTAAAAAAATCAGATTTTATTTTATGGGCCGTAGGAAGTCATCAAATCTTATTATTTTAACGTTGAAATGATCTTAGCTATGGATTTAAGAATATGTTTTGGATGGATTAAAAAGAGGAAAGGGTCATGAAAGCCAGTCACTGGTTGTACTGTCACTCAAGTAAGCAAGTAATGAAATCCTGAGATAGGAAAATACCAATAGGAATGAATAGAAAAGAAACAATTTCCAGTAGACTTGTCTGGACTTGGCAATGGAGTAAAGTTAAGGGAGAAGGAAATGTCAAAGGTAATTTAGGTTTGGTTTGTCTGTCGCTCACTCTTGGGGCTAATACTGTTGTAGCAATAAAGAACAGCAAAAGAAGAATCACCATCTACATTTAGGATGCTTGTTAAACATCCATGAAGAGATATTTCATCAGGCAATGGAAATACAGAAGTCGTGTTATAAGTTGTGAAAGTCTCTTTAGTGATGATTTATGAAAATGGAAGGAAATTCTTTGTAAGACTGTGGAACACAGAAGATATGAGTTACTTGTTTTTGTTGGTTTTTTTGGCAGCACTGGAATTTGAACTCGAGGCCTCATGCTTGCTATGCAGTTACTCTTAACACTTGAACCACTCTGCCGGCCCTTTTTGGTTTTCTTACGTGATGGGTTTTTTTCCAGATAGGGTCTAGAGAACTATTCACTGGGGCTGGCTTCAATCCGTGATTTTCCTGATTTCTGCCTATTGAGTAGCAATAGGCATGAGCCACTGGCACCTGGCTGAGTTACATGATATTTTGAAATACACCAAGAAAAAATGTTCTCTTTACTTTGAGGAAGGATAGTATACAACAAGAAGAGTCAAAGAGGGTAGGAGACTCATGAGACTGTGTGTCCACAGAATGTCACGGAGAGTTTCAGGATGAAGTGCTATCTATTTGTGACTCTATAAACTTCCTGGATGTGTAGATTAATGTTTTAAATCAAATTTGGTAAATTTGCAGTGATTTTTTTTCAAATATTTATCCTTATCCCTTCTTTTCCTTAACTCCTCTTGAACTCTGATTTTATGTATTTTAGCACACTTGATGTCTCACAGGTTTCTTTGTTTTTCAACTTGTATAATTTCTACTGATCTGTCTTAGAGTTTGTCGATTCTTTCTTCTGCCATCTTGAATCTGCTATTGAACCCTCTTGTGAGTTATTCATTTGCTCTCAAATTCAAAATATGCATTTGGTTATCTTTTCTAATTCTTATTCCCTTACTGAGAATTTCTATTTATTGTCATACTTTCCTTTAATTCATTTCTTTTGTGTGTGTGTGTGTGGTACTGGGGTTTGAACTCAGGATTTTGCACTTGCCAGGCAGGGGCTCTACTGATTGAGTCATGCCTCCTGCCTTTTTGCTCTGGTTATTTTGGAGATAGGGTCTTGCTTTTTGCCCAGGCGGGCTTGAACTGCAATCCTCCTATTTTAGCTTCTTTCTGCAGTAGCTGGGATGAAAGGTACATACCACAATACCAAGTTTTTTCTGTTGAGATGGGGTCTTGCAAACATTTTTGTCTGGATTGCCCTGGAACCACGATCCTCCTGATATCAGCCTCCCAAGTAGCAGGATTACAGGCTTAAGCCACTGGCACCAGGAGTACTTTAATTATTTAAACATGGTTTTATTTAGTTCTTTGAACTAAATAGCTACTTTCAAAAAGAGGATGCTTTATATTTTTGTCTGCAAAATCAAACCTATGGGGCCAAGCAGACCTTATTTCTATTAAATGCTGTTTTCTTCAATATGGCTTATATATTTTCATTTCCTTGTACATCTCATAATTATTTCTTCTAAAAACTAGACATATTAAATAATATACAGAAGTGAGTCTGGACTCTGACATTTTTAAAGACTTTTTGAAGGTTATTATTGCTGTGGAGTTTTTTGTTTATTTAGTAAGTTGCCTGGGCAATATTTGTGAAATTTTTCTCCTCTGCCATTTGCATGTGTTGTTTCTGCTTAGCTAAAAAGTACACCCACATACATACACACACACACACGTATAAAACTATGTTTTAGATATTAATTATTAGTAGTATATATTAGTATATGTATTTATACTATAACTGTACACATACATGTATATCTGTAATATATCTACATGCACATACACATTCCTAAGCCTGGATTCCTAAAGATTTCCCCATGTCTTTATGGCATGGTGATTGGACAGAACTTGTGCTGAAAACCCTTGAGACAATAAGGCTTCTGTTCTCTGCCAGTAGATCTCTGGGTGGATAGAGAAGCTCACTCAAAGTTCAGGCTGTTTTTAATTGTGTTCCAGCTCCAACTTTTACTTTCATGGGGCCTTGTCTTCTCTGTGTATGCATATAGGCTCCTGGATTGACCAGGAATGGGTGACTAGTCTTGGACTTCTTCGGTATCAACATACACATAACCAGAAATATGCCCCAACCATACTGTAGCCTCAGACAGGTATAGCTATTGTCTTTATCTGCTTACCACTTCAGGGAGTGTTACTTCCATCGAATGTGCTGCTGGGAATGGTTGTCTCCCATCATTACAGCTTGAGGAAGCTCAATTAAGCAGGACAAAGAAACTGCCAGTCCTCATAGCCTGCCCTGCTTCTGCAAAACCCTCATCCTTACTGAGGTAGGCAAATGAGAGAGGGATGGAGTAGTCTGTGAGTAGCTTCAGACCAGAATACCACAGATTCTCATCATTCTTATCCAAAGTTCAGCAATTTTTCCATTTCAACACTTCTCAGATTATTGTTTGTCTTTGATTTATTTTCAGTGTGCTAAAAAGATTGTTTTGTCAATTTTATAAAACTTTAATTCCTTTTTTAGAGAGACAATGTTAACCCCCTCACATGACCATAACCAAAAGCTCCATGCCCATCTATTATCTCAAAAACAAGGCATTATATACTAATTCTGTTTCATGCTTACATGCATAATAGTTTTCAAAGAATACCTAAATATATTTCCCACTTTTAGAGTGTTTAGGAACCTGACCTTGTAACTTTAAGAGAAAAATTAGCCCAAATCTGAGTTTCATTGTCAAATTTTTTATTTTATTTTTTCTCTGTTTCAAAGCGCTTCTGTCTTAAGAGAATAGGAGAGTATGTAAAGTGATGAGGCCATTCTATTATGCCTTAATGAAAACTGTTCAAAAGGATATAGTTGAAGCATTGTGCACAGATCATTACAGTATGTTGTACATTATTCTGGGAACTACATACTTCCCCACAAAGTGGAAATCTTTTACTCTCCAACTTTTGTGACAATAAACTCTTCATAAAGAGTTTGAAGCATGATTATATCAGAACTCACTTTTCAGAGAAAAGAATTTTTATCTCTCTTTTTCATATTACAGAAGCTTACTTGAGTGATCTGTCAGTAAAACCAATATGAAAATCAGATTTAAAATTTGCAGGGCTATGAAGTTCTACCAAAAACTTCTCAGGAAAAAGTACTAAACAAGACCATTATTAGCCTATTAATAATATAAAGACTCATCGACACAATTTTCTATTGTCAGAGGGAGTCAAGAACCTAGTCAATCAAGCAATGGGTTGTATTCATAGCTGTTCCTTAAACAGCAAAGGGTATGGCGCTCTAAATCTCAGGCATGTCCTCATCGCACAACTCAAAAGTGAGTTGTGCCCCACATATATGTTTTCATCAAATGTGTACACTACTGCATAATCTTCCTCAAAGTAAGGGAGAAAAAGCTTTTAGGTGTTTTCCATGACTTCAGACATGACAGACAATTTAATTATATAAAGATTGTTCTGGCATATCTTCCATCTGGGAAAAAAAGACAGGTCTGAAAGTCCTTCTGTTTCATGAAACATTCCAGTCTCTGTCCTGCATTGTATTATTTTATATAGAACTTACAGCCTTAGAAAGAATTGTCATTTGTTAAAAGCTACCCCAATTCACTAACATTATTAATACTGTAGTTTATTTTTATATAGTGTTCAGTAGAATATTTGTTGTGATTGAGCAAGAATTTGGTTTTTTGTTTTCCTCTTTTCTTCCAACTAGTCAACACCATTAATAAATTTGCTATAACAGAGATGTGAATGTTTTCTGCCTGCAGAATTCCCAGTCTCAGAATCCTGGTTTTAGCAAACCCAGATCTCTTGGCATCAGATGAGTAACCCTTGCTGGTATCTGTGAGAGAAAACAAAGGATCTTTTTTCAGTATGGTAGGAGATTAAAAAAAAAAAAAATGGACCTGATCTTAAAATTTTTGCTTTTTATTCAAGAAATGTGCTAATAATCTGGTAACCTTACCAACATTTAAATTCCTAAGAACTATTTTATAGCCGATTGTATTCTATTGTCTAAATGTATCACTACATTCTTTTACATTATATCAATTTTTTATTTATTAATATCTTCATTATTTCACCTCATTTAAAAATAGTTACATATGTACAGAAGTTTTAGTAATTTTCTACACAGGAAAAAAAGAATAAGGGTTACCAGCCTTTTTGGATTGTTTTCAATGAGTCTAGAGTCCTCTAGTATATAATTCTAGAAACAAAATTTTGTCAATTTGATTCAAATGACCAATCTTTGCTGATTAAAACAGTCTTCTCTGTTGTCAAAGTACTATAGTTCTAATGTCAGGGAATTTAGGGATTTGATTTTGTAGTCAGAAAGCTTCCTGATGAGATATGAATGGTGACATAGGTCATAAGGAATGTTCATCTGGATTCTGATTGAAACTGGAAAGTTGTCTCTTACATTCTATCATCTTACACCTTTCTATAGTTCTCCTGTCCCATACTGGCACTTTTTATTTTGTGGAAACTTTAAGTCCCATTATTAAATCTTTATTAATTTATGCAACCTCTCCTTCTTGGTTACCCTGAGTTTTAACTGGCCTTGTAAACAGAGTTCATCACTTTAGAAAAGTTAGTTTAAATCTGCAGATCTCAATTCCATCTGTAAATATCAAAAATGAAAGGGTCTCTTTTTTTTGAGACAGTGTCTCACTATGTAGCCCAGGCTAGCCTTGAACTCTTGATCCTCCTACCTTACCCTCCTGAGTGCTAAGATTACATGTGTGTGCTGCCATAGCAGTAATACAATGTTTCTTGATTTTAGTTGTTTATACACTTCAGGAATCAATAGCAGTCCAGAGTAGTGCATTACAAATGTTTCTTCTAGCTAATCAACTGTTATCTATCACATATAGCTTCCTTGGCATAGCCAATACCTTGGACCTTAACTTATCCTGTTACTATGTTTTAGGACCAGTAACTGAAACAACTGCTCAGAATCATTTCTTCTTTGATCACAAGTGGTTCCCCAGTACAGGGCTGCTTCAAATGATGAAATACCTTCTACTTCCCTTCTCAGTGTGGTACTGAATTTTCATGAGATATTTATCCTAATTTCCATACTGTGCAAAGAAGTAGTTCTGCTTGAAATTGTGGTTTCAAAGGCCTAAGGACTTAAAATCCACAGGCTTGGTGCTAAATAGGGCAGAGGTCATAGCTCTTGAACTTGGTAGTAAACATCAAGGAATTGAGAAACAAAGCACAGGAACTTTGGGATGCTTTGAGAAGCACACTGAAAACCACCACAACCTCAGATGTTTGTGCTAAAGACGTAAGAGGGCCAAAAAGAAAACATTAGTCAGGTCTGGGACTCTACTCATTCCAATAATATGCCTGGCAGAGAAATCATTACCATTTTGCAACACAGCTTTAGGGTAAGTCTGGGTGAGCCCTGGGTAGGCAAAAAATTGACTTCCCCAAACTGATATGGCTTACCAGCCTAACCCACACAAATGCCCTTCACATGGAATCTTCCTTTCTTTCCACCTTCTTTCCTCCTTCCTACATCCATTTTGTATGACAATATGAATTCCATACAATATGGAATTTGTCTGTCAGACAAGTTCATCAGGAACTGTTAAGTGTAAGAAAGAGACATGAAATCTTACGGTCATCGTTGGGTTTCCCCACTATGTCATTCGTTTATATTACCAAGCACTAAATCAAGGTTTTTACTAACTTACAGTTCAAATGAACATATCAGTGAATATGTGTATTTTGTGTGTTTGTGTATATGTCTGTGTTCACATGGAAGTGTATATGTGTGTGGTTCTGTGTATGCATAAACACTGATGGATATTTTTCCAAGTGAACTGATGTTGACCTCTAAGTTATAGTTCAGAAGGAACTTTGTGTCCTACTTTTTCTTTGGAGAAATGCGAAGACTACTAAGGGTGGTGGTGGTGGTGGTGGATTGTGCATGTTTGTGTTAGGTAATATTGGGTGGAAAATTTAGGAATATTTTCCTTTGTAGTCTTCCAAATAAATCTGTTTATGTCATGGATAGCTGCTTAGAATAAATATCTTTCTTCATGAGTATGTTCTGAATTCCCAAAAAATCTTATAAATGTTTCTCAGTGAGGTATTTAAGTAAGCTTTGTTTTAATGTCAATAATAGCTACCATTGAGCATTTATTTTTGCCTAACATTGTGTCTGACACTTTACATTCTTTATCTATCATCTATCTAACCTCAAAGTATGGGCACTGATACCCCAGAAACTGAAATTTGAGAAGGTTAAGTAAATTCCCTAAGGTTATAGAATAAAGAAATTGCACAGCTATTATTTGAACATAAATCAGACTGGCTCCAATCACTGGACATTTGCCATTGTGACACAAAAGGACTTGCATAGATATGCACCTTATTTTATAATTATTCTCTTTTGATGAGTGCTTGTCTATAGAGATGGCTTTCTTTGTGAGCTTTAATGGCCAATGTAAAATAATTTGTTAGTTATTATTTTAAAAATTTTAAAGTATTGGAATCAGTCTAAACATATTCATATGACATGTAATAAGATTCTTAGAAAAGGTTTAAAGTAGGAATAAGTAGCCTTCAGATACTAAATTATAATGGCTATCTGCTTTTAAAGAGTGATACAGCATCACTGTCCAGAATCCAGACTTCAGATAACTTAAGTATGGACCTATGTCTTTAGCAATATTTGGAGATAATATTTCCTGAAATGCAGTCTTTCTCTTAAACAAAAAAATAACATTTAGTGCAGGCTACACGTGAACAGAGTGTCCTTCCTCATTCTTGTCCTTGTCAGGAAGCTGGTGGAATTACTAACAATATAACCTTATAAGAGCTTGCGTTAGCACTTTTTCAGATTGAGAGGAAGCTCAAGAGCATTCATCGCACTTCCATCTCAGGGAACGATGGTATTTTTCTCACTTTGGGTGAGAAGATAAACTTTCAGCCCAATCAGAAAGCAGATTTTCATCATTGGGTAGAAACATGAAATCCATTGTTAATAATTATGTAGATGAAATTAAAATTGTTTTTCTCATAATAATCTATATGAAATTATAATCTCCTGTTTTGTAATTAGTTTTTTAATGCAATATACTTTACATAGAACTAATCCAAATTTGATAACAGATTTTGTGCTATTTCATTATTAGATATTTATACATACACGTGTGAACCATAATTCATTTAACAGTTTTTCTATTATTGGACATTTGGGTACTTTCCAATATTTTGCTACTTCAGACACCATGCTGAAGATCTGGGAATGCATGTAGTTTCACAGATCTGTGCATATATTCCAAGAAGTAGAATTGCTGGATACAATTATACATGCCTGTTAAAGATTCATTACATATTTACCCTCCAAATGCTCTCTCACTCCATTGTACCAAATTATACTCCCACCAGCATTTTATGAGAGTGACTATTTCCTTATATCCTCATCTGACATTCACACTTTTCTAATGAGCACTTTAGGCATGACCAGTGTATAGAGACTCAGGTTATTGTTTCTTCACCTATTCCTACCCTGCTGATCCTTTAAGCCTTCTGCTCCAGCTAGGCCACAGATATCCTCATCTACTTTTGAGACTCATTTCCTTTCCCTTTAGGATAATTTTGGTTAGGGCTGATTCTAATAATTTCAATTTGTCTGTTTTCTTAAAATTCTTCAATAAACTTCTTTGTCCATGCTTAAATGAATTTGAAAGTCTAGAAGGGAGACTTCTAATATTCACACCTATTTCTTTCAGGTCAGTTAAAACAAAAGTATCATGGGATTCCTTGCAATAATAATTCATCCAAATACTCTGTCATTGTTCAATTGAGGATCCTTAAAGGTGAGAATTAATCATGGGAAAATCGAGGACGACCATACACAAACATTAAGCAAGCTTAAAAATAGATCTGTAACTATAGCTGTAGTTAGACACAACCTGGCAAAGTGTAATCTGATCCCTTTTGTTTTGCAACATTGACCTATTGCAACAGTGACCTATTTAATTTGCCTATAATAACTGAAAGTACTGTTCTGCTGTTACAGAATTAGTATTGAAATCTTCCAGTCCACATAGTGGACTCCTGTTAACTATCTGAAGAATCCCAGGAGAGGACGCCAACCATATGGTTATTGCTTCCCTTTTCCTACCCACCTTCGAATGACATGAAAGCTAGTTTAGTTCATGCTGGCTTAGTATGGACAGACTGCACATGTATTTACATAGAGAAATTTTCTAGATCATGACCTATGCCCAAAGAATGAGGTGGGCTCAAAGTGTTTTTAAGTTCTTCTAGTAATTTTGATTTTGGAACCATGGAACAGAAGAGCAAAGAGAAATGTAGCTCCCATCCTGACTTGTGAAACTTAAATATCTGCCTAGATCTGTATTTATCCAATATGGGAGAAAGAAGTCACTAGTCACATGTAGTCATTGAGCACTTGAGTGTATAGCTAGTCAAGATTTCAAAGATTTATGTTGAAACAGGACATATTGGATTAAATAAAAGTATTATGAAATCTAAATTTTTTCCCTGTTCTTCTCTATATGTTTTAATGTGGCGATAAAGTATTTAAAAATTACATGCGTGGCTTGCATTATATTTTTACTGGACAATCTTTGTCTAAAAAGCATCTGTTCTATAGCTCAGAAACTTTGAGTTAGAATGTTCTAGAGTTAGAGGGATCTTGTAGATGATACAACCCTCTCATTTCATAAATAAGGAAACAGGAAACCCATTGGGTGAAGGTGACTTATTCAGATCACCTGAGTTAGTGGTAGAGCCGGGATGTCTCTGACTTCCACAATTCTGGATCCCTTTCCCAAGCTAGCTTCTCTTTCCCATACTGCCCATGTCTGGGATACAATAGCCATACTGAGTGTTTAGGGTTCCCATAATCCTAGGTATAGAAAGACTCACTACACATAGTTCCTGCTGTAATCTCTGCTTGCCAGATTCTGTTTACATAGCTAGTGCTTCCAAATTCATCACTTAAAAGCCATATTCAGGCCCTTAAGTGGATATCTCCCCTTTTACCACCTCTCATTTATTACTACTTTTGACTCCACAAGTAAGGCCTTGATATCTTCCCAAAGCATGATTCAAAACAATTCTACTTAATTGAGCAATGTGAACTTATGGAATTCACTAATAATGTTCTCTATGTTTACTAATACCCTGGCTTTTTCTATCATTCAGAGAATAATGTTCTTTCTCCTCCCTTCTCCAGTACTAGTTCATTCTTCAGAAGAGTCAAGTACAGATGGTTGGTGAGCCGCTCCCCAGTTCCTACAGCCATAAAAATAAGTTACTTATTTTTATAAGCTTGCTGATACCATGCTTTGACTTTTTTTAAAAGCCAAAAACTATGTCTTCTCTCTCATCTTTTATTAAAGTAATTGAGAACTTTAAGAGAACAGTGCTATTGGTATCATTCATAATCTTTAGATGATAATTGTCCCCAACCTGCATAGGGATATTAGCTACTCTGAATGATGCATTCTGGGGACTTACTTTCTCCGATAATTCCAAACCTGTTGAGACCCATGCTCATACATGTCCCAGAATGCATTAGAATCAATTTATATGTATTTGTGTGCATACGTGTGTCAAACGCAGTGAAGATTGAGAGAAAAGCCTCGCTGATGTCTTTACTGCATTTTGATGTATTTCCTTCTGGATTCCTGAGACTCAAGCTGAGCTATCAAGTATAGAATTTATAGCATAATTAACCTGAGTCACTGATAAATCAAAAATCCCCTCAGACAAATAAGACTATGTGTATAAATCTGATTTTAGAATTTCATAAGACCAGCTCACAAAAAATATTTTCTGATTTCCATCCTTTTTGTCTATTTGAATCTTAACTGGTGGTGGTAGAAAGCAAGTAAGAGTCCTCTTCAAAGTTCTGTATTCAATACAAAAAAATTATTCCTCATACTTTCTTTCTCATATCACTTTTATTGCTGCTGATTGTTTCTGACCACGGAAATCCAGGGCAATGATATTCACCTGTGAAATACATAAATAAAAATAAAAATGACATGCTTAGAGATCACAGTATCTATAACAGCAGTCTGCAGCCTTGGCTGCTATGTATAGTGTTGTAGAATTATTTACAAATGGAGTTTTATTGAAGGAAAAGCTTTTCTTTTGTTATTTATTAAAAATCTGAGATGAACTGGTCATGGTATATGGCGAGCATGGTCTAGAAAGTGCAGTTCTTGAAACTTGCATTTCTTCCCACTAGTAGGAAATGGTGACTCCTGACCAACATGGTGGGCCTTCTCATCAGTGAGCTGGTGGCTTGTAGGCTGTGGGGAATCACTGGTGCCTTGTGACTGTGACAGCTGAAAAATTTCTTAATCTTTCTCATAAACACTTGATCTTCTGTTAGAATATCTATGTGGCCCCTTGGGAAAGTGGTGTATATCTTATACAGACTTTAAATCTTATCTATTTCCTACTGCTTCCTTCTGTCAGTATGGTATGCTCTAAATGTCACGAAGTTTTATTTTAAGCAGAGTTGTCTGTACTTTTGTCGTGCTTCACTAGAGTGTCAAATATCTTCTTAGGTGTCTATCAGTCAGATTTTGAAGATTAGAGTTCTGAAGCTACCATTTCAGTTCCATATTTCTCAGAGGTTTATACCCTTAAACTCTGATATTAAACATGAACAGTATCTCTCTTATACATACATGATAACCCCACTGCAATGTTATAAGCTTCAAGTTGCAATCTATTAGTTGGTCTTGAAATCTATTCAGTTTATCAAAATCTTTTTAATGAGTTAGACTAAAATGGAAAATATAAAGATAACATTGGTTTCTGAAACTTTTATATGCATATCTTTAGTCTAATGAATTAGACTAAAATGGAAAATATAAAGATAACATTGGTTTCTGAAACTTTTATATGCATATCTTTATAAATATATCTTCATATACATCTTTATATATGTGTATCTTTATATATATACATATATATATATTTATCATCCACTTAGCAATATTAGTTTTTTGTTTAAAAACAAAAGCTTTAGAGAAAATCTTCCTTAAGGGAACCATGAGAAATATGTTGCTAGACTGCATAATAATTCTTACTGGTTTCATGGTAGAAACCATAAACAGGCAACACTTACTATACAAGCATTTGTAAATTTGCCTATATGATATCATTCTTTCACAATTTCCTCCTTCCCTTCCACAACTTGCATATTGGTTGGTTGGTTGATTGGTTTAAGGTTTATTCTAGAAGCACCAGAAAAGAGGCAATAAATACTAAGTCTTATGAAATGTTGCTAATCATCATTATAAAATTTAAATATACCCTTCTTCCTATCTATAATTTTATCTCAGCTACTATGGTTATATATGTTGTGTTTCCTGTATGTGTATATATATATATATATATATATATATATCAATATATATAGCAAATAATACTATTTTAGTATCAGTGAAGTTCACGAGCTTCTTGGCAAGGTTTGAATTCCAGAGAATAACAGTTGACACATCAGGGATATATAAAAGTTAGTACTATTCTTTCACACTCGGAAAGGAAACAGTAATACAGATCTTTCAATACAGTATACAGGACAAGTGATATGGTTTAATGGAAACAGATGAGGGTTTTATAAGTATTACAAATTGAGACTCTAATTCTGCTTTTCTATTCAAACATATATTAATCTTGGGTCCTCTGTGATTCTAAGTGTTTATGTTACTCATTTTACTCATAAAATGACATCTGTTGCTTGTGAGGAAGATCTCTTTGGCTTCATTGGATTCTCAGTAGCATCCAATGAAAACACAATTCCTCTATGTTATGATTTAGACATGGCTTCAGTGTGTCCCCTCAAAGTTCATGTGCTGGAAAGTTGGCTGCTAGTACAGCAATATCAAGGTGGTGGGACCTACTGGAAGGGATTTAGATCACTGAGGGATCCATCTTCATGAATGGATTAATATTGGTCTCACAAAGTGAATTGGATCTCACAGAAGTAATTTAGTTCCAGGAAGAATAGGTTATAAAAAGAGTAAATCGGGCTTTCTGTCTTGTCGTGTGACCTCCCTCTTGGGCACATGCTCCTGCCACTGTGATGCCATGCCAAGTGGAGACTTCACTAGAGCCCAGCAAATGCTAGTACCATGTTCTTGAACCTCCAGAACTGTGAGCCAAATAAACCTATTTTATTTATAATAAAATGCCCAGGATCAGATATTTTTTATACCAACACAAAACAGTTTAAGACCATACGGCAACATTGTTTTAGAGTGATTCCCCACCAAATTTAAACAGAAGAAATTTTGTCTTCCATCTGTTTGTGGGAAGAAAGTCACATTTTGTCACTTTTTTTTTTTTGGTAGCACTGGGGTTTGAATTCAGGACCTCACACTTACTAGGCAGTTGCTCTTACTGCTTGAGCCACTCTGCCAGCCCGGAAAGTTGCATCTTAATATGTGTTCTAATATTTCATTTGCAATTTCCTTGGTAAATTTTATTTATTGAAACATGGCGGGGGGTAAGTTAGTTTTTGAAGGACTTGTAAACAAAGGTGACATCTTTATGTCCCTTTCAACAAAGCTTGAATTTTTGAGTAGATGGACAGATTTGATGCTAACTTTTCCCAGTTACTTTGGATCATTGATATGGTTAGTTAATAAGTACATATATTTGGGAAAGACTTCCACCTCAGCCTCTTCAGAAGAAAATTATAATTAAGCCAGTATTCAACTACCATTCTTAATAACTCTCCCATTTAACCCTAAATACATCAAGGATGGTTTTTCTTGTTTTAAATAACCAATTACTATCCCTTTGTGATGAGTTTGAAGTGTTTAAACAGAATTTTTAAATACTCATGTGTCTTGGAGAAAAAAAGAAAAAATAGCAGGGGGTTGAAATTTCCATTTTTATGTGCTAACACTCATACTGACAGTATTATAACTTAATTCATTGGTCAGAGCTCTGGTGATTTGAGGTATTTTAAAATATCACTTGTTTACACCTCTTATTGGCATCTATAATTTTCATAACACAGCCATTTATGTTTTGGTATCAAAAGGAATTTTAAAATTATGTCACTCTGAATATAAGTGGGTTTTTTGTTTTCAATTTTGTTTGTTTGTATTAGGGTTTGAACACAGGGCCTTTCACTTGTGAGACAGGCACTCTACCACCAAAGCCTCAGATCCAGCCCTTGAATATCAGTTTTAAGAAATACTCATAGTTCCTTTGTTTATGTGCTTCAATGAACTCTTCAAGATTAACAAAATAGTAACATTGCGGTTGTTCTTTTAGAATTACTTCTGGATTATAAATTTATGAGATTCTTTAAGAACATCTCCTAAGCATCTGGCAGCTTCCAAATTCTTACTTAGTTTTAATCCACAGAAAGACACTAACCATCAGTGACTTTTATTGAAGAACAAAGAAGCATGTGTCCAGTGAATGTGCCATAAAAATAGTAATTCTCAAAATGCTTACTTAATGCATTTTATCAAGTGATTCATATATATATGTATATATGTATATATTAAATGGCATAATACTGTTATATATGTATTGTGTGTGTGTATATAGATAGATAGATAGATATAAATATATGTTTAGCAATGCTAAATGAAGGGTGCTATCTCATGCACCTTTGAGTAGGCATTTGACTTCCACCAAAAATAATTCCTGTTTCTCCTTATTCATTGAAATTTTGTTTGTGGAGGGAATGTATCTTTATATATTTTATAAATTGCTAGGGTTAATATGAAATAGGAGGACCTCAAAAGAAGTTAGTGGTACTTTCTTAGCCAATGATATAACATGGAGAAGTGGGAAAAAAGTTTTGCTAGGAATCAGGTAGCTTGATTTCTCTTTCCACTTCTAACAGTAATTATTAACAAAAACTGGTCAGTCTCCACGTAGGTTAGCCTTCTTTGTAAAATGAAAGGCCTCGAATAAAATTATTCCAAGTTTCCTTCTACCATTCTCACATAAGTGCTTCTAAAGAGTGCAATTTTTCTGTTGGACTGTAATTGGGTTCTTAAATTTTGTTATTTTAGCATTTTAAAAAATGACAGTGTTTTCCATAATGGCCACGATGAGTAAAACTAGCCATTCAAAACTGGCACTTTTTTTTTTTTTTTGGTGGTTTTATGGTTTGAACTTAAGTCTTCACACTTGCTAGTCAGGCACTTGAGTTATGCCTCTAGCAAAAATGGCACTATTTAAAAAATCATGAAATGAAAGAAAACACAGAAGAATCAGTGTGTATTTTTTGGAGTTAGGTAAGAAAAGGACATAGAAACATGTCATTGGATGGTCTATTCAATATTAGCAAACTATCAGTTTTTCCCCATATAAAAAATACTGTAAATTCAAAACAACCACGATTTTCTTTGTTTGACACAACCTCATCAGCAGAACAAAAACTCTGTCCTGGCTGTTACATATTTTATTGGAATTCATTATATATAGCTCTCAGGCAGCAAAAGTGTGAAGTAAAACATTAAGTGCATTGTGCAATCAATTTCACTACTTCATCTAATACTAAAATCAAGTATTATTTTTTTCCAAATTGCATTCAACAATCAAAAGTATTTAGAAAGAAATACATTAGTAACTGAAAACCAGTCTTTACAATATTTTATATAATTGTTAAACCAGAAAATATATGGTAAATAAGTATATCTTAATGAATACTTTATTTAGCTCAAGAGCCTGTTCAGTAACAATCCTATAGAACAGTGAGTTCCAAACTTTTTGTACATTGAAATCACAGGGCTTTACACACATTGGACATTACAATATGATTGCTACAGGCTACCACCCAAGTATCAGAAGTTCTAAAACTCTCCTCATGCTTCTCCTGTGCAGGGAAGTTTGGGATCCCCTGCTGTGCAACATTGTTTATATCTCTGCCTGCATGTTAGAAAGAACCATGTGGGACCATTAAACGCTGTTGGATGCCTGAGCTTTATCATAGCAGGATTGAATCCAGAATTTTCAAGGGCAAAACTGGGTATTGCTGTGTTTTAGGTACTCTCAGGTAATACTACCATGCAGCCAAGGGCTAGAGTTACACTATTTCAGACTAGTGCCACATCAACTCCTCAAGTTTCTTACATACTTCAGCACAAAATCACGTAAGGCTTAGTTTCCACATTAGTGCAAAATTGGTGTGATCTCAACTACTTTTATCAAGGTGGTGAGGGGTGAGATATAACTTGTATTACTTGGTTCAGATGCAGCCTTCCAAACCCCAGGGATGTTCCATTCCATGCAAGACTGATTCCCAAGGGTATCTTTTGCTGATGGTTCCTAGAAACATCCTAAATTGTGATAACAAACAAGTATTCATTGAGTTATAACAACTTGCTAGGCAATTCATATGCAATATTTTATTTACTCTTCTCGGAAGTAAGATAAGTATAAACATCAAAATTCTACTGATGAGGAAAATGGCATTTAAAGATGCTAAATAACTTGCCTGTCTGAAGTGACACAGTTAGTAACAGAGTCTATATTTGAGCCAGTTTCATTCAACCACAAAATCCAAGCTCTTAATTGTTAAACACATTAGATTCTCCACTGTTGCATCTAGACTGGGACATTACCACAGTCTAAATCTGCATTCTAATTTAATAAGCATGTACCATGCTAGAAAATATAAGGAAAGGATATAGAAATGAAGAAGTCTCTAGCAGAAAGGAGTTTACAGCTTAGTAAAGGGGATAAAAGCAAAATAAAAGTATAAAGTACAATTCCTTTGGTACAATAAAATTGGACTAGAGTTCTGAAAGCCAAGTTTAGTCTCCCTTGTAATTGTGTTGCTCCTAGAGTCACATGTGCTTAAGTTATTGATAAGCAGGTCTACTTTGGCCTTATATATTCAGTATTCCAATGCTTGCTTACTGAAAACACAAGAATAAGCAAAATTGGCCTGAGAATCAATTTAGTGGGTGATAGAGGAATTAGGTCATGAAGACAAAAGTTGGGCTATTTCTTGAAACGATAAACCATAACAGTAACTGGATACTGGACAGTAATCTCCCATGCTATGAACCTATCCATAGACCTTTCTGAACACAATTTTTCCTTACTTGAACTTTCCTGAAGAAGTCAGAGAATGGTTAAAAAAGGATGAATCGTACCCAAGATCCTGGTATGAAGAATCACTACCTGAAGCCTTGCCTCAATCAACATTCTCTAAATTCCATAGCAATAACAACAGATCTTTATACCTCCAGCAGCCACATTTAAGAAAAATATTAATGCTTGAACTCCTTTTGGTCCATTTAGTAACATTGAGAGGAAAAAAAAAGCACATATCTAATTTCAATAATTCCTGTAACAAATAATGATGATTTTTGCAATTTCAGTACTATAATTTGGAAGGGGTTTGGATATGTTCAGTAGTCTATAATAAGTCACAAGGTGACAAAGAATCATCCATCTCCAATGATATGTGTTGAAATTGTTCTAAGGGAGGGAAGGAGGAATAAAAGAGAATGAAGAAAGGGACAAATTGAATTAAGATATAGCATAAGCACATATGTAAATGGCACAATATATCCCTCCTGTACAACTATTATATGTTAATAATTTTTTTTAAAAAGAGACACAAGGGACTCATGGGCACAAAGAAATGACCATGTGAACACACAGCAAGGGCATTTACCTTTCAGCCAAGGAGAGAGGGCCAACCCTGCTAGCACCTTACCTTGGGTGTCAGCCTCCAGAACTGTGAGAAATAAACTTCTGAGGTTTTAGTCACCCAGTCTAGGTTATTTATTATGGCAACCACAGCAGATTATTCCCATTGCCTCACCTGATAGAACTGGCACTAGGCCTTTATCTAAGAACCCATCTACTGCCCATCATGTACTGCTTCCCTTAGATGCTGATATTCTCCTGGCTGTGCATCAGTAACGGTCCTGAAGTGTGAGCTGGGATCTTAGCCTGTAGGGATGGGTAAAGGAGTCCAGCTGCAGGATAGAGGTTGGGTGATGGCTATGTTAACCATACTTGTACATAACTGTGTTAAACCCAATATGAATGCTCAGATTGCGGAGACAAGAGGATGAGCCACTCTGGACAGTGCTGTAGAGAGAACACTACCCTTTCTCCAGAGGCCTCATGCTCCCAGAGACCCTACACTGGCCTCCTTCACTGCACTGCCCTCTCTGGGCTGAATAGCCTATTTATGCTTTGGGACCCACTGTCCAAAAGCGTGGCCAGTGAGAGATGGTAGCTTGTCATCTATGTAACCCTGAGCCCTTATCCATCACTGTAAAAGTGGTCTAGTACTTTGACCACTTGGAATCACACACACCTTGTATATAGTTGTGGTGCTTATTTTCTGACCATGTGACCATGGGCAAGACACTTACCTTCTCAGAGTCTTATTTTTCTCATCTGAAAATGGCAATAATAATAGTGTCTGCTTAATAGGATTGAAGTGAGGACCCAGGTAATACATGCCAAATGCTGAGCACAGTGTTTGGCACATAAAATGCCCTGTTAATGTTAGCTCTTGAACTTCTGCCCTCTGAATCTTGTCTGTCTTGGTCAAACTGTGTATTCTAGTACCTAGCGTGCTTCACACATAATTAGAGCTCAATAAAAAGTTCAAGTATTTTATAAAGTGAAAAAAAAGAATCATCCACTTCAAAAGTCAATTGTGAGTGAATAGAGAATAGCTTTCTACTGAGTCTTACATTCAAACTATAAATAGGGTCTTAGGTATGAAAGGTTTAATTTATGCCAAGTGGTTTAGTGGGAAGAGGCTGAATTTGGTATCAGCAAACTTAATCATATGTAGGCTGAGCTATTTATGTTTTGGGAAACTCACTTCAACTTTCTGAGCCTCTATTTCCTCATTTTATTATCCTTAGTTTATTCATGGCTCAAGCTTAACACATCCGAATATTACAGGGCTGTTACAGGTACATGGTTACTTGTTCTCTTGTTGAGTATAATTCACTGGTCAGGTGGCATAATGCCAACATCAGTGCCTGTGAGGATAAAATAAGATACACATGGACCTGCCTGGCATATTTAACCATCTGTCAGATGATTATGAGGCTAAGAAATATGTACCTGAAGGAGAATTGTGTATAAGAATCTTAAATTGTGGCTCAGGGTAGAGGTAGAACTCAATTTTGACTTGGAATGTGGGTAAATGTTTCATTTGTTTTAATGATGAAAACTAAGCTCAGGAAACATGAGTCATCTGGGATAAAGCAAGAGCTGCAGAATAGGCTTAGTAATGGAGAGGAGCAGGTCAGGAAAACCAGGAAGGCAGGCCTTAGAGAAGAAGGCTAGGGAAGCCTCTGGTAGATGTCTGACTAGGACTGAATGCTTAGAAATAAGAAACTGGAGATTATCATTGTTAAGTACAATTATAGGACAATATGGCTTGAACTAGAATGATTGTGCCTCTTCAGTGACCCAAGAATGAGAAAATACATAAGTATTCCATTTACAAATGGAATGACTTTGACCTGATAGGGGTGAAATGTTTCAAGGATTGAAGCAGGTATATAGTCATGGACCAGTGAGCAGCTAATAAAACCTGTATGGCAGATTTGTGTGTAATTGAATGACTTAAACTCATCAGGAACATGTAACGGCCCTGTTATATTGAAGTCTGATAATATTTTATTGTCTTCTCTGCAATGAAAAAGTCCCTTAACTTCTCTTGCCTAGAAATTTACATCTCAGAAGGAAAGTTTACCAATAAGGACTTTCAGGTGGGATCAGAACAGAGGGAGAGGAACACTGAAATATTGGAGATGGAGAAATGGAGGTTGAGTTTTCAAAAAAGAAGCTTGGTTCCTGACACAGGGAGACTTCATATATACTGAACAAAATGAAGTAACATCTAAGCATTTGAAAAAGGAAGAAGCAATTTAGTAGAAGTTAACAGGAATATTCTTAGTTATTTCCTTTTTCTGACAATGTTGCCTCATCTATTGTCTTTTTTTCAGTTCCATGTGGGAAAAATTGGTCATTTTTTTCTACACTTGCTGCTGAGGCAAGGGTGGGGATACCTATTTCTAATTCCTAGAAAGGTGCTATTGAGGCAGGCTAAATTACAGACTCATGAAAATACTTCGCATCTTTGATTAACCAGGCTTTGGCTCAGAAACCATCCATGCCCCTCCCAATAATTGATTATTGGCTGGGAATCTCCTCCCCTTCCCATAGGTTATCATAGTGTTGGGTCTGGGAACCTAAGCAGATGAATGAGTATCCCATCCCCCCATGGAAAGTACTATGACTCCTGCATCCTGAGAGGGAGTTGTAAATCTGCATTTCTATTTCCTGAAGAGGAGATACAGGGTCTGATAGATCTGCCACAGGACTGATGAGCAAAATGCTCTCAAGATTGTCTCCCCTCCCCTAATAAGGGCCAAACAAACCAGTTCACCTAAGAAAGCCCATGAATCCATGAGCAATGAAAAGAGACCACCTAACCCAGACTTAAAACGTCCATTAAAGCCCCAGCCTTCACCTCAGCAGGGAGCCACTGGTTTCCAGGCTCTGCTGCACTGCTCTACCTGTAGCCTTTCCTTTCTCTCTAACAACTCCTACTTCATATACTGGCTTTGACTCTCAAATCAATCAACTGCCTCATGAGTCAGTTCTCTGGCCTGTGAAGGCAAGGACCCTGAACACCGGCCCACCACACTTCAAACCGGTACATAACATTTTGGCAACCACACGAAGGGACATTTCTCCTGGACCAAGGTTGGTATGACTTGAGCATAAAACCCAAAGGGGCATGCCTAAGGTGTGACTGTAAGTGTCCAGCACCCTGCTGGATGCTCCTGCTGGGGGAAACTCCCTGCTTAGGACTAGCCAAAAGCAGATTTCCTTGCACTGCTCGCCCTGTCTGTCTCTTCCTATCTTCCTGAGGGATTTTCCTGTCATGATATCAAACAAACAGCTAACCACTTTGGCCTCACAGTGATTCTGGCTCTGAGGGTGCTTTTGCTCCCTCCCTGTGGGCCAAGACCGAGCCCAGGATTTATTCAGGTGCACCTTATGCTATGTTGGAGGAGACCTTATTGGTTGTGGCACCTGACAATTTTTCATCTTTCTCCACCTATAAATAACCCTTCTCCTGGAGGCAGTGACCCAAGAATAGAGATTTTGTGTGGCTGACAGTATTCCAGTACCACTTAGCGGGAACAACCTGGAAGCACACTTAATCGTTAATCCTTCAGGCATGCATCCTGCCTCCAGGCTCTACCTTCCCCTCCCTTACCTAAGATGTCAGGATACCCCTTCTGCTCCTTCCCCGGTCCCGCTGCTTTGTCCTTCATCTCTGTCTGCCTTCCCCTCCCTGGGCTTACTGAGACCCTGGCCTCCCATGGAAAACTATTACCATGGTACCTTAATGACTTTCTTAAATTACTTCCACACGAGGTTTGTCATGCCCCTCAGTCCACAGCAGCTTTAAATCAGCTGCTGGGTCCTGGCAGAGGCAAAGGTACCTGCAGAAAACTGCTGCTGCTACCCACATGCCCTAACTGTGCCCCCACAAGGGGAGGAGGGAAAACATGCAGGTGCACGCATGCACAGGGATGCTGGCCATAGCTAAGGCAATCTATAGAGCGGGCCCAGCATGCACCCAAAGCTTCCAGCCATACGCGGCGGTGACTGCGACCTGATGCCACTCCTCAAAAAGGGGTGAGAGGAAAAATAAATGTGCTCAGGTGTGTGTACATGGGGGAAAGGGTGATGGACTGCAGGGTCGGGCCTGGTCAGACAGTGTCCCTCATCCCAGGCATGGGGGTGTGGTGGCACTTTGTTCAGGCCCCGTTCCCAGCCTCACCTCATGCCCTGGGCCTAACTGACCCAGTCCTTGGAGCTAATTGTTATCTCAAGGTTATGGTCCCAAAAAGCACTAATGTAACATTCCAGGAACAGCAAAAAAATGGGCATTGCTATGGTCTCTAAACTTCTCATTTAAAATTTCCTATACTTTTGGCTGCAGCATAAAAAAATTTTTTTTCCCTCCAAATACTGATACTAGTCATCCCTTTATGGCCCTGTGATTGCCCCAAACCCCATCTGAGTGCCCTTCTCTAATCTTACAGGCACCTCTCCAGGTGATGCATCCCTTTGTTAAAGAGGTAGCCTTTGTTAAAGGGGCTGCCTGCTTTTGGTAATATAAGGCTAAAAGGCCTAGAACTTTTCTCTCACTGCCAGCAGGCAGTGGTAGGAAGAGGGGGAATCTATGTCCCCTTTCAGTTATCAGATCTAAGAGAGATTAAAAAAGATCTGGGTAGCTATATTGATGCCCCAGATCAATACATCCAAGCCTTTATCTCTGTGATCCAAACTTTCGAATTGGCATGGAAGGATGTTATGCTTCTACTAGACCAGACTCTTTCCTCATTAGAAAAGCAATGGGTCCTAGCCCAGGCCACTCAGGTTGGGGTTGATTTCCATCTACAACGAGCCCCAACACCTGTGGCACCTGGAAATGAGGGAATGAATATGCCTATACCCACAGGGGCACAGGCAGTCCCCTTAGCAGATCCACATTGGGATCAAAATGATGAGGGGGATGAATGGCGTCAACACCACTTCATCCATCTTATAAAGGAAGGGCTAAAAAGGGCCAAAGTCAAACTTCTAAATTATTTCCAGGTGACTGTAGTACAACAAGGCCCTGAAGAAAACCCCCTTACCTTTCTACAGTGTGTTAAGGACATTATCAGAAAAAGCGTATCTCAGTGACCCAGAGTCACAGGTGGGAGTTGTTCTCCGCAAAGATAAATTTCTAACTCAATCAGCCCCAGATATCCATAGAAAACTCCAAAAGTCTGTGGCTGAAGGAGAAAAATCATTGGACCAACTAATGTAATTAGCCATGTCTGTATATTACAGCTGGAACCTCACTAAAAAGAGAGAAAAGGATAAAAGATACAATGACCTCATCACAGCTCTCAGGGATTGCTCCACCCGACTAGGGCCTATTCCCCGAGCTTGCTACCATTGTAAACAGGAGGGGCACTTCTACATGGAATGCCCCAAAGGGGGACAGCCTGGGAGACAGCTCCAGCCCCCACCAGGACCCTGCCTTCTCTACAAAGGTAACCACTGAAGGCCTAAGTCCCCTATCTTCAGATGGAAGGTGGGGTGCCACCTCCTATGGATTGATAGTTTCCAGGACCTCCTGTCCAGGCTCCACTTCTTAACATCAATATTTAAGTGCCTTGTGTAACCATAATGGTAGAGAAGTGAAAGGTCATTTTCTTTCTAGACAGTGGAGCCCATTTCTCTGTTTTACCATTCTCTCCTAGTCCTGGTCCAATAACAAGGTTATTGTTTGAGGCATATCTGGCCAGACCCTAGAGCAATATTTTACTTGGCCTCTGGCCTGCTTTTGGGGAGACCTCTACTTCTATCACTCTTTCCTCATAGTCCCTGAAACTCCAGTGCCACTGCAGGGACAGGATTTACTATCTCAACTAAATGCTCAAATTCTACTCCCCTCAGACAACTATCTCTGTTGCCCCCTTCTTCAGGAACAAGTAGATCCCATAGTGTGGACTGATGGAATGACTGTAGGGTGAGCCAAAATGGCTCTCCCAATTCAAATAAAACTCAAAGATCCCTCACAGTTTCCACATCAAAAACAGTATCCCCTCAAGCCTGAGGAATGATGGAATTTTTAAAAAGACAAGGTCTACTAATTAGTTGCTCCAGCCCTGACAATACCCCTATTCTTGCTGTCTGTAAGGGGCCAAACAAATGGAGGTTGGTTCAAGACCACTGGCTCATTAATGAAGCAGTCATTCCCCTCCACCCAATTGTTCCCAATCCCTATACTCTATTGGCTCAAATACCCTTAAAAGCCCAATATTACCCTGTACTAGATTTAAAGGATGCTTTCTTTTGCATTCCTCTGCATCCTGACAGTCAGCCTCTGTTTGCCTTTGAAGACTCTACTAACCCTTCACAACAAATAACTTGGACACCCTTCTTCAATATGTGATGACTTACTTCTGTGCGGAGTCACAGATCCCCTCATCTCCAGGGCAACTGAGTCCTTTTTAAACATTCTGGTCTCCTGGGACTACAAAGTCTCTGAGGAAAAGGCTCAATTATGCCTCCCTCAGATTACCTACCTAGGAATGATCTTAAAGGGACAGACCTGCTCCCTGAGTCATGAGCAGAATAACCCAATCCTCTGTTTCCCACTCCCCCAGACCATAAAGTAGCTTAGAGCTCTCTTGGGAGTTACAGGATTTTGCAGAATCTGGATCCCTAGCTATGCAGCCCTTGCCAGACCCCTTTTTATGCTCCTTCTAATACTCCTATTCAGGCCTTGCATAATAAATGGTCTCTCCAGATTCATATCTCAACAGGTCCAATGGCTCACACTCCAGCTCTTAGTCAAGGAATACTCACCTCTGCCTACACATGAACCCTCCATCCCATTCTATCAGGGGCCCTGAGACAAGTACCACCACCCCTATGCCCCCATCATGAATCAGTTAGATGAGTCATCACCCCTCTCCTCAGCAGCAGTTGGGTACTTGCCTCAGAGGGGGTACTTGTTGGATCTGGAGACTTAAGGCAGATGAGTGGGTATCCCATCCCCCCATGGAGAACACTGTAATTCCTGCATCCTGAGGAGTTGTAAACCTGCATCCTGAGAGGGAGAGGGAGTTGTAAATCTGCACTTCTGCATCCTGAAGAGGAGATACAGTCTGAAAGATCTGATAGATGAGCAAAATGCTCTCAAGATTGTTTCCCCTCCCTCAATAAGTGGCAAAACAAACCAGTTCACCTAAGAAAGTCCACAAATCCATGGCCAATGAAAAGAACCCACCTAACCCAGAGTTAAAACTTCCATAAAAACCCCAGCCTTTACCTGAGCAGGGTGCTACCGGTTTCCAGGCTCTGCTGCACTGCTCTAACTGTAGCCTTTCCTTTCTCTCTAATAAATCCTACTTCGACTTTGGCTCACAAATCAATCAACTGCCTCATGAGCCAGTTCTCTGGGCTGTGAAGGCAAGGACCCTCAACACCAGCCCACCACACTTCAAACCAGCACATAGCAATAGGTTTTTAAAGCACCTGAAAGGTAGAGATACGTTCTCTCATCTTCCGGCTTCCACCTGGGCCCCAATTTGTTTCCCTTTGTATTTCTCTTCCCTAACTTTTAATAAACTCCCCTCACACCCACATGTCTTCCTGGTGGGATATGAAGAATTAGAAGCCTTCTGATAACAGACTGCACCTGCATGGTTAACATATTTGGCAAAGCCAGCCAGGAGTTAAAAATAATGCAATGCTTATTGATTTGTTTCCTTCTAAGCCATTCTTCCCTGCCCCTTATGCATCAGCATCTCTCCCAGAGCATACTGCTGGGAGATACTGGGATATGCTTTGTTAGCCCAGCCCCAGGTGGCACAAGACATGGGGGGCAGGGGAGGCCTATGTGCCACTGTGACCACGTTCTGATAGATACACAACCAGGACGGGTGGAATTACAGGGTGGCCAGTGCTGCAGGGTGCAATTTTGCCATCTAGCCCAGGTGAAGAGGGCAGTCAGGACTGCTGGTGAGGCCTTAAGTCATTGCCTTCTGCCTCTTTACTGCAGCTGCCAGGAATCTGCACATTCCCTTTTCCCTCCCTCTTCTCCCTTCTTTCTAATTCCTGGGCCCAGGCATCCAAATGACCCAGGAAGCATGCTAGCAATGGCTGGCCTCAGGAATGGTGGCCACACCTGTGAGTGAGAGGAGAGGACATGCCCCACCAAACCAGCCTCAGGCCTCGCTTCTAAAGTGTGTACATTGAAGTCAGATTTTAAGGTTGAAATATTTACTAAAAATCTCTTACCTTTGGATTCTTTTGGTCCCTGGGTGGTTTTCTGTGTTTGAGTCACTGTCTTGTTAAGAGACATTGAGTAATCTACTGGTTCTTGCTTTAATGGAGGGAGAATTCATTTGAAATTCCTAGCTTTTGCTCTGCTTAGCTCCTTGGTTTGAGTTTTTGTATTTTTTAAAAATTAACTTGTAAAAACCTCACCGCTCCAAACATAGTTGATTAAGATGTGGATTGCTCTTGGATAAAAAGTGAGTTAGGCTTCAGAGTGAACTTAGCCTAACTTTAGAATTTCCTGTGATGACCTCTGGGCTCTGGCTACCTAATCTTAAACAGACATTAGTGTAGTTGGAAAGTTATTCCTGTGGCTGCCGTTTACCTACTGCCTATCAGAGGAACCAGGGACTTGCCTGTGCCCAAATGTCTGACCCTGCCTATCAACATCAACCTGGGAGCTTCAGCTCAGAGGCTGGGAGGCATCCCTGGAAGCCAGCCCTATCTCTCAGCACTGACTGACACTCCAGCCCCACCTCTCAGTGTGGGCCTAAAAAGCCCTGCCTAGCCAGCCTACCCTGCCACCTCAGGCCTTACAGCTGTTTGCTGCTGTAAATGTACTTAAATTCCCTAAATAAAAACAGTGCCATTTAATTAAGAATTGGACATTGGTCACCTTATAGAGTATAATTCATTTCCTCTAAAGGCAAAATTATTCTATTAATAAGATGTCTTTTTTTACACTATAATATGAGTTTTAAATATATACTTGAGATAAGGAGAACTTAATGGTACTAATTAATCATTGGTTTTGTTTTGTGTTTTCCTTATAAAACTTTCACTGTTATCTGTTGATATTTTACAAAGTACAACACAAATAACATGCTTTTTAAAAAATGCCCCATTACCTACAGAGAAAAATTAGGCTTACTTACAGCCAAGAGGTTAAAAAAATGGGTCTTTATGTGTGAATATTTTAAATAGGCAATTTATTTGGTCTTTTCATTAGTGTGCCTAACTCATGGACACCTGTCTCCCAGGGGGAAGTGTCTTTTATTCCTATAACAGATTGCTATTTTGAGCTTGTATGTTGCATGTTGTGTTCCATTTGAGAAACCTTTGGAGAGACCATGTGGTCACAGGGAATGCTGGCACCATAATGAAGCCATCATGTGTCCAGAGCCATCTTGTGACCCCATAGGAATAAAAAGTTCACGGGTGACACCATCTTGTCATCCTCTGAAAAGAATAATAATTAACTTGTGATTAAAATTTTCTAAATTAATATAGTTTTTATACATGTTATTTTTGGTCCATTAATCTTTTAAGGATTGGTCCAAGACTAAAGTATTTATGTAAAAAATCTGTTATAAACTACTTAGGAATCTAGCTGACTAATCTAAAGAAAATGACAAAGAAATGGTTTAAGAGTACACTCCTGATTAATGTGAATTTTGTGTGTGTGTGTTATCGTGTGTGTTTTTCTGTACATGTCTTTGTCTCCTACCAATCATGGTCACTTAATTTTTACTTTTTTGAGGTCATTATGTGGGTTTATATTCTTTGGCATACCTAGGTCATAACATCTGTGAGTGTGTGTGTGTGTTTAGATGTCTTTAGGATGGTTCTTAAGCTACTTTTTTAAAGTTAGTGTGAACAACTATCTCAAAAGTGACCTAAAGTTCTAATCCCAACCAGGCCTAATTATTTTTTGCTTTGGAGTAAAGAAAATTTATGGACAATAATCTCAATCTGATTCATTCTATCATTAGTGTAATTTACATTTAACTCTTTCATAATTAGGTTTATTGATCCATGTGTTCTTGTAGATTGCTATTATTAAATAGATAGTTTGATTTAATTTTTTTCCTAAGTCTTTTAAGGTATTAGGTTACTAAGAGTTTTATTTGAAACAGTGTTATCTACACCCACAGAGTGGGAGAAAATATTGCCAGCTACACATCAGACAAAGGACTGATAACCAGAATATATAGGGAACCTAAAATACTAAATTCTCCCAAAATTAATGAACCAATAAAGAAATGGGCAAGTAAACTAAACAGAAATTTCTCAAAAGAAAAATTCAAATGGCCAAAAAACACATGAAAAAATGCTCACCATCTCTAGCAATGAAGGAAATGCAAATTAAAACCACACTAAGATTCCAACTCACCCCTGTTAGAATAGCCATCATTAGCAACACCACTAACAACAGATGTTGGCGAGGATGCAGGGGAAAAAGGAACCCTCTTACACTGTTAGTGGGAATGTAAACTAGTACAACCACTCTGGAAAAAAATGTGGAGGCTTCTTAAAAAGCTAAGCATTGATCTACCATTTGATCCAGAAATACCACTCTTGGGGATATACCCAAAAGACTGTGACACAGGTTACTCCAGATGAACCTGCACACCCATGTTTATTGCGGCACTATTCACAATAGCCAAGTTATGGAAACAGCCAAGATGCCCCACTACTGACAAATGGATTAAGAAAATGTGGTATTTATACACAATGGAATTTTATGCAGCCATGAAGAAGAATGAAATGTTATCATTTGCTGGTAAATGGATGGAATTGGAGAACATCATTCTGAGTGAGGTTAGCCTGGCCCAAAAGACCAAAAATCGTATGTTCTCCCTCATATTCAGACATTATATCAAGGGCAAACACAACAAGGGGATTGGACTTTGATCACATGATAAAGTGAGAGCACACAAGGGAGATATGAGGATAGTTAAGACACCTAAAAAACTAGATAGCCTTTGTTGCCCTCAATGCAGAGAAACTAAAGGAGATACTTTAAAGTAACCGAGGCCAATAGGAGAAGGGGACCAGGAACTAGAGAAAAGGCTAGATCAAGAAGAATTAACCTAGAAGGTAACACACATCCACAGGAAATCAATGCGAGTCAACTCCCTGTATAGCTGTCCTTATCTCAACTAGTAAAAACCCTTGGTCCTTCCTATTATTGCTTATACTCTCTCTTTAACAAAATTAGAGATAAGGGCAAAATAGTTTCTGCCAGGTATCGAGGGGGTGAGGGGAGAGGAAGGGGGCAGAGTGGGTGGTAAGGGAGGGGGTGGGGGCAGGAGGGAGAAATGACCCAAACATTGTATGCACATATGAATAAAACAAACAAACAAACAAACAAACAAAAAAAACCAGTGTTATCTAAATTCTGGCTTTTATAAAGGCTGTTTCAAGATACAAATTTAGGTCTTAAAGCTTGTAAGTTTATATGTGTGATTGGGTTGGTTAAAGTTCCAAGTTTGCCTAGAAAGTTTTCTGAGGTCAAAATTTAAGGTACAAATATGTGTTTAAAAGTGGGTTTTTATTTTATCGAAAGAACTGTTGGGGATTTTTGGTGCTATAGGCTGATATAGAATTTTACCAATACCAGACAAAAGTTCACCCTCTAGAGGGGGATACTGGGGTGTATCTCCTTTCAATATCCAAGCCAAGATTCTCAGTTATTGACTTTCCTACCTTTATGCTTACTTCCTTATCTCTGTTTCTGTATTTAATCATTTGAGACATCATATTTTCTTTAGAAAATGTACTTGTTTCCCTATTCTTCTCAATTTACAAGCTGACTACAACCCCATGACCTGGTGTGAAAACAGACCAGGAGCGATGAGTTTGTGTATCAGCCAAGCTTACCTTGGTGCAATTTGGATTCTGTACTGTTGTTTACAGCAGTTTATACTAAGATGTTTCCCTTTTAACAATCAACAGTTTGTCCTCTTTTATACTGTTAACTTTTCACTTTACACGTTTTTGGTTCCAGCATCTTTGCCCAGTGTATAATAGTTCTGATGTTTTAATAGTTGGATTGGCATTTAAGATCAGCATCCCATTTAGGAGACATCGTGCAGGGGTGCTAGAGACTGGCCCTTTGGAGCAGTAGGGAGTTGGGGGACACTGCTACTTGTTTCACAGAGACGTGTGCTGAGGGCCTTTAAAGCAAGCCAGATCTAGGGGAACTGCAGTTGAGACTTTCAAAAGGGAGATGCCCTGAAGATCTTGGAATTGATCTCGCTCTCAACCAAAGGGCAACTTTCCTACTTCTCTCTCTTTCTCTCTCTCTCTCTCTCTCTCTCTCTCTCTCTCTCTACCAGCCAGCATAGCGAATTCCATTCAGGAGCTCTTGCAGTGGTGGAAGAGGTGAATAGATTCTCCCCCTCCCCTTTCCCTCTCTCTCTCTCCACCAGCCAGCATAGGGGAAACCAACATATTCACTTGGCTGTATCATTAAGTACTGGGAGATGCCTTGATCCTGCTAACCAAAAATAAGATGACTAGTTCTTTTCATAGCCCTTTTAAGATTATTTACTATTCTTTACATCCTGCTTAAATTAGTCTCTTGCCAGACACAAAAACCCTAAGATAAATTTTTCTGATAACATTAAAGGAACTAAGTTTAAACTAAGTAAAAATTCTTTTAAATGGTTCTAATACTCCTAGTGCCTTATACATGGGTCTAAATGCCATAAAATCATTTACAGAGCTAAAAGTATGTACATGTAAGCAGCTATAGTTCTTTTATTTAAGGTGCCTTCTATGTAATAAGGTCTTTGATATTTCTGCTCTTTATCACAAATGCTAAAAGTTCTGCTATTTAGGCCTGACATCTATCTGTCAGATAAACATTGGTGTACTGATATCTGTTCATCAGGTAAGCATTGTTTTATCTGACATTGGCTAGATAAGCATTGTTTTAAATATAATATGCAATTTATCATCAAAACAGGAGCTATTTGAAATTACTGACACTGCTTTCTCTTAACCATTGGAAAATTTAGGGTTTTTAATTGTCACTACTGTATTGACAGTACTAACAAACACTAACTTGTGACTTCACCTAATCAAAACTCAAGGTTTAAACTCTGGTGCTGCTACTGGATCTTTTATATATGTCTTTATCTTCAAGTATATAAGCCTTCTAAAATAGTTATAAAAAGACACTACCAAGTTGGTGTCTTGGCTTCTTTTACAAGTTTGTACATATGTTCCCAATAGTAGTAAGAGAGGTTTAGTAGTGCTAAGGTATTAACCATGATTAATCTTAGTCATCACAGTTCTAATCCTATGGGGACATTTACAGACAAGCCAATGGAAAATGACTCTGACAAGTGCTTATCTATCAACCAGGTCAGACATTCTTAAGTATTGGGGTCATTTTGTATTTTCCTTGCAAAGCTTTATAACTGTTGTCTGCTGACACTTTACAGCAATTTAAAGGGAATTAAATTAGATATGGGACAGATAATTAGATTTAATTAAGCCCAGGCCTAAGACTCATTTTTAAATAAATCTCATTGTCGCTTAATTTGGCCAAAAAGTCACAATTGCACTGACTTCTGATCTGTTCAACTCCCTCCCCCCTTTCATGAGCTAGAATCTGACTTTCTGGAATTTCCAGGAAAAGCCACTCCTGGTAAAATCTTCAGAGATGGTTATTCAGAGAAACATTTTAAGAACATGCAACCCCTGAGTGGCTGGCATCCTCCAACTTCCTAGAGGACCAAGTGGTGTTCAGCCATGTCAGACTGTTCAAAAGGACTACACAAATGGGGGGGACTTCTCCAGATCCAGATGGAGTCAATTATGCCAGACCTCCAAAAGTAACCAAAGTCAAGAGATTTTCAAAAGGGGCTTTTACAAATGTGCTCTGATTTTTAAGCCTTCTAGGCTCCTTGCAAAAATCCCAACTCATGTGTTTGGCCAAGGTCTGTTTAAGGAAAGGCAATATAACTTTCAATGGCATCTAACTTCTGCCTAGGACACTGAGTCTTTTTTCTGTACAGAACTGACTCATTGATGTTTACTGTCTAATTGGACTGACACCTGCCCCGTAATGTAGTAAGCCCTTAACTGCCCACTATAGTGACAGTCCAAAATAGGGAGCCATGTAAGGGTTAAAAATAGCTACAGATATAAACACCCATAGACAAAGTAACCATATGACTCATTCACTTTTCAAAATGAAGGTAAGATTCTTTATCCTTCCTACTGTACCTGGCAGGGCTCCTTCTGATGCTCCTATCTTTGTTAATGTTCAGGTCATGCCATCTACACCAAATTTACCTCTTCCAGAATGAAAGCCCTTAGGACCCAAAAAATGAGGCAACAAGACTACCAATTTCTCCAAATGAATGAGATCTCCATGAGCAACCCAGATCTCCATGAGAAACCTTAATTGTAATGAACAATAATTCAGACAACTTGTGTCCAAACAAGTCCCAAGGGAAAGAAATGATAGAGACAATTTCCCTTTGTAGGCAGGGTCTGATGCCCCTTGTCAGCTCGAAGCAGATACTGGGGATGGACAGCTCTTCTTTAGCAATCCCCCAAAAAGAATTTTTTGGAATATTGTTTCTCAGGGGTAATTTGAGGCAGGCTAAATCAGGGACTCAGAAAAAACCATTGCATCTTTGATTAACCAAGCTTTGGCTCAGTAACCACCCTCACCTGGCCATGAACCACCCATGCCCCACCCAAATTATTGATTATTGGCTGACAAGCTCCTCCCCTTCGCATAGGTTACCACAGGTTTTAAAAGCACCTGAAAAGGTAAAAACACACTCTCTTGGCTTCTGGCTTCCACCTGGGCACCAACATGCTTCCCTTTGTTTTTCTCTTCCCGAACTTTTAATAAACTCCCTTTACACCCATGTATCCTGCCATGGATTCTTTCTAGTGAGATACAAAGAATTTATTTGGAAGTTTTCTGATCACAGACTGAAACAGCACCGTTAACACTATCACCCATGCACAATAGCCTGTGGCCCTGGGACAAGGGAAGAAAATATAACAAGGTAATTGTCCTTAATTGATGAGAATATTTAGCAACAACATTCAAATTCAATGTCAGTTGTCAGCGGAAGGTGCCTGAGAACAGGAACTTAAGTAATGAACTAGAATACAGACTGCGTGTGCAGAGAACGTAAAATTGGGAGGAAGAATTACTGTTATGGTAGTTCCCAACATTTCTATATGCTGAAAGAAGAGGTCTAGTTTAACACAAAATTCAATAGAATTGGATGTAAGCATTGAACACAAACTGCAGTAAGTGTAGTAAGTTGTGTAGCAGCAGTTGCGAAAAAAACTTTACCACTTGAAAGTTTTGGTAGATTGTAACAGAGGAGTCAACAAGGTGATATTACTGCCATGAACTCTCCAAGGATATGTTTAGGAAATCAGAATAATTAGAACAAAGCCATTAAACATCATTCCACTCTGCATTTATATGGAATCTTGAATTCAGTTCTTGGACCTGTTACTGGAAAAAAAAGCACTGATAAATACCTTGGTTATTGTTTCCATCAGGAGAATTCAAGAAAGACACAAAGATTATAGTAAAAGTGATAGTAAAGTTTATTAGGAAAGGACTACACTTTCAACAGACTGAAAGCCGATTGCCTCAAGCTCGAGAATGATGAGTCAGGTTTTAAAGTTGGAATATTTATTGAGAAACTCTTAGTTTTGGGTCCTTTTGGCCCTTGAGACTGACTTCCTTGGTTTGAGTCATTGTGTTGTTAAATAAGAGAAACACTGTATAAACTACTAGCTCCTGCTCTAATTGATAGGGAATTTCCGCTTGAAATTCTAACCTTTGCTCTATCTAGCTCTTAGGTCTGGGTCTTTCTTTTGTTAAATTTACCTGTGAAAAACTCCCAGTACCAGACCTCACTGATGTTTAGAATGTGTATTACTCTTTGGTAAAGAGTGGATTAAGCTTTAGGATAGTGACTAACTCAAAATCATCCTGTGATAACCCCTGGACTCTGGCTACCTGATCTTAATAGAGATTAGTGGAGTTGGGAAGCTTAATTACAATGATTTTTTTTCCCCTATCTTCCTCTGGTGGAAGTCTGCTTATGTCTAACTGGATCAGGGTTTTTTTTTTCCTGGTATTGGGGCTTGAACTTAGGCACTACACCTTGAGTCACTCCACCAGCCTTTTTTTGTGAAGGGGTTTTTCAAGATAGGGTCTCTTGAACTATTTACAGGCGGGCTTTGAACTGTGATCCTCCTGATCTCTGCCTCCTGAGTAGCTAAGGATTACAGGAGTGAGTCACAGGCAAGTAGCTGGATCAGGTTTTGAGGAGGATATTGTCAAAGTCCAATGGATAAGGAAAAGGTGATGGAGATGGGAAACTGAAATGTTCTGTGGAATCAAGGCTAGATGTGTCCTATAGATTCAGAAGGCAGAATTACAAATCTATTGAGAGGTACTACAATGGGGGAGGTGGTCTTTCAAGAAGTAAATGTTACCCAGAGGTAGATTTCCAGGTCAATCAAGGGTAAAGTTGGGGGGGGTGGGGAGAAAAGGGGGAGCAAATATCAGGGATTACTATCTCCTTTGAAGATTTCTCAGTCTTGGTTGCAAATTACAATCACCTGGGAAAAGATTTTTAACATGCTTAGACTCTAACCCCAGAGATTCTGATTTATCTGTCTGATGTGGGGGGCCCCAGTGCAAAGAATTTATTAAAGCTCCCCTGATGATCTAAGGTATTAGTTTGGAGAATCACTGACTAGAAGGCTACTTGTTGGGAAGTTAGATAAATTAAACCAGATGTTTTCTCTAAGGTCTCCTCCAAATTTGAGAAGATAAATGGAAATAAAATTCATACTACAGCTGGGCACTTATACAGCTTATTCTACTAATTAATACATGTAAATCTCTTAGCATAGTGCCTGACATGTAGCATACTCAATAAATATTAGTCATTTTTATTGTATTCCTTGTTCAGTGGAGGTATTGATGAGGAAACAAAGGCTCTGAAATTGACTTAGTTTTCCAAGGTCCATGGTAAATTGTAAAGTAAGGATTTGAATCATACTAAACCTAGTTTTAAATTCCAGAACCCCTTCTCCTTTTCTCCTCCACAGGTCATCTCTAAAACATAAGGAAGTTTATGCAAATCAGTGGTTACCTGAGTGAAAATTTAAAAAGTTCAACAGTATCATTTCCTCTTTTTTCTTGTGAGGAATACCTCTTAAATGCAAAATCCACACTTTTTCTCCAGAAATGTGACTGAGTGGCTCCTTAGGTCTTGTGATACTCTGGGGGCAGGGGAGGGGATGAAGGGATGGAGGTGGCTCTTTAGAACCCAAAGCACTTGGAAGCAAACACGAAAATGACTGAGTAAAACACCTTCCATTCTAATGAATGAGTAAAATACACTTTTATCATATCTATATAGTCTGGTAAATTAATTATGCTAACTCTGGGGGAGGTGAAATTAGTCTTGATGGCCCTGGTCTTTTCTCTCACCTGCTCTGGAGCCAGACAGGACTGGTTGAGTTTGTATTCACTGGTTCTTTTTAACAGAATGGGAAGCAGGGAGGAAACTTCTTAGAGGTTTCTACTAAGGTTGCAAATGCTTCACCTAAAGAATAAGGGTGGATGAGAGATCGCTCCCCTTCTCCTTTTTCTTCCCTCCCCTCCCCCCCAGTGCAGGCCTATGAGATAAGATGCGACTTCCTGTGATCTGCAAGCATCAAATGCTCTGCTCCAAACCCTTTATCTACTACGATTAAAATCTGGTCAGTTTGCAGAATTCAGCGCTTTTGGGTCAATGTAGTTTGCTGATACGGCCAAGGCGAGAACAGCTTCTGGTTAGGTGATTTCCTCTCTTCTATTACACTAAAACCGAGGGCAGGAGAAAAGGGTAGTGGGGGTTATTATTTTGGAGACGCGCAGGGGAGTGGGCACCCATTCGGGTAATGAAATTCTTTCACTTCTCCAGGCTTTTCTTTAGCTTTACCAAAGCACCACCTCCTCACGTGGGCCTCCAAAAGTTATCTTTGGGTGTGATTTCAGACTCGAACCTAAAGCGTGTGGGTCACGACAACAAATTAGAGGCAACGAGGCCTGGCAAGGCAGGGGTGCGTGGAGACGGGACCAAGCGGCAGGAAGGCCGCACTGCTCTGGGTGCCCGGAGTCCCGGGAGAGGAAGAGAGAGCGGGACGAGCAAGGAGTAGGGGTTCCGCCGGGGGACGGGGGTGCCGGTTTCCCTTCCCCATCCCCAACCCCCATATTCCTCTGAACACCCCCTCCCCCGACTCCGGTGACGTTGCGGTTTCCTCCTCCCTCCAGCGGAGCCCCGGCGCCCGCCGCGTCCCACCCTCCGCCCCTTTCACCCACACCCCACCCGCCCGCGCGGGCTGGGACCGCACAGCGCCGCCCGAGGCTGCAGCTGCGCATCCCGGGGCGCGGCGCCCACCGGCACCCATGGCGCGGCGGGCGCGCTGAGGGCTCGGCTCTGAGGCGCCCGGGGGCCCGGCGTCCTGGAGTGACGGGGCGGGAAGGGACTGGCGCCTGGGCCGAGGCTGAGGGACGACGCGGGGTAGGACCGAGCCGCGGCGGGGAGCGGTAAGCCAGAGGGGAGGGCGCGGGGGGCTGCGCTCTGGGCTGCGCCGCGCAGCTTTCTTCCAGCGTCTCGGGCGGGTCGCCTGCGGAGCTGGCCGCGCGCCGCCGGAAAGCAGAGAGCCACGTCCCCGCTGGGCGCTGAGCTCCGCGGGCTGTGCGCCCGGCCGGCCGGCCGGCTGGCTTTCGCGGCTGGGCTCCGGGAGAGCGTCTAGGGCGGGGAGGGTGATTTTCGGTTTTTCCCACCTCTCAATCGCCCAGCACTGAGCCTGGCGCGCCGTGCGAACCTGGCGATCGCTGTCGCTCCGCGGGGGTGACCCGCCCAGCTGCGATTTCCCGAACGTCCCCGTGCTGCCCGGTTGCATGGCAAAGCCTCGCGCCCTCCTTTCCTTCGTCCGAGCCAGCCTGGAGTGGTGATAGTAGTGTGCCCCTCCTGGCCCTGGCAGCCCGACTCTGGGGGTTTCGGGGGTCGTGTGCGCCCTCCTGGCCTCGGCAGCTGGATCCTGCGGCCGCCTGGTCGAGGAAATCCGTCCGCGCCTCCCTGGACGCTGGTTTCCAGCCACTCGGTTCCAGGACACCCGAAGTTGCTGGAAAACCTCGCGGGCCAGCGGCCGGCCTGACTCACTGGCTGGGCAGCGCTGTAAGCGATGCCACATAGGCTCGGGATCTGTCCCAGCTGCAGCCTGAGCGAAGTTTGTGACCTGAGAACTTTTTTCATTTTCATCCCTCGTTAAAATGAGCAGCCTCCGCTTGGGCCGGCTGGTATTCCTGTTGAAACCCAATCGGTTGCTTCAGATGCAGAAGGGGGTGCATCTCATTCACCTGAAATTCTTCACGTCAGGAAGTAGCACCTTAAGTCTTTAGGGATATTCGTTGAAATAAGTTCTTTAAAGTTTAGTTAATGCTACGTTAAATTTGAGAATGGACCTTCTCACTTAGAAATATGCTCAGTACCTTTCATATTACAGAATTTACCCTTCCAAGAATTCCTATTTCTCCAGTTTTGTGATTTCTCAATAGATCATCTCTCGAAATGAAATATTGAACACAAAAATATTTTATAAGACGATTCAGACTATACAACTAAGTGGGATCACGTAAAATGTGCACGGCAGAAATAAAATACAGGAACATTTGAGTATTTGTTTCATGTGTTATTTTCTTCCTTTAATGTCACTATATAGACAGCCCTTTTATGAAGTGTGCAGTACCATCTGTTTTAGTAAAAAATTGGAGGAAAGACTAAATTTGATACCTCATCAATTAGTGACCTCTCTGTGTGTTTACCAAAAAGTGCCAGTGTTGGTTATGTAGGGACAGAGTACAACAGAAACACAAATAAGCAGCACCTGAGATTGAATCAGTTTTCAATGGATATGATGTTACTGTCAATTTCATCAAGCTTTAGTTAAATAAAAACAGTGGCTTACAATGTACTTTTTAACATTCAGATTAAAAAATGGTACACAGTCACCTAGTAAATAGGAATTCTTGAATAGAAGAACTGTGACAAAGAAGGAAATTTGTAGCAGAGCACAATCTAGGCCTTTGTCTGGTTGGGTTTTTAGGTTCCATGCCTCCTCCTGCTAGGTAGTCCTCCTTACCTTGCAGGAACTCCTTTCCTCTCTTTGAGGTTCAGGCCTGGTGGAAGGAAAGGAAACACTTGGTAAGAAGTCAGTTTAGGTTTGGCAGGTGAGGTCAGTTCAGTCTTAGTGACTAATGCTTGTGTTTGTGTTTACTTAAGTGTTTATAGAAGTACTCCACAAATAAGCTAGTTCAGTGCATTTCAATGAGATAAGTGGTGTGTCGGGTCCAATATCTTACAGTGCTACCTTGGAAAGACCTACTAGTGGTTATCCTAGAGGTGAGTGCTTAACTTCACAGACATTTTCCAGTGCGTTATAATTTTTTTTTTTTTGTAAATCTCTGAGAAGTTGTTTTAAGAACATCAATGAAAATGCATTCTGCATGAAACAATAAAAACCCATTTATACATTTCTTTTTCCTTTTTGGCAATACTGAGGTTTGAACTCAGGGCCTTGTTCAAGCACTGTACCACTTGAGCTGTGCCTCCAGTCTGTACATTTCTTAGTGTTTTTTGTGATAGGATATTTTGCTGTTTATTTCTACTTGCCTTGGATCACACTGTGTTATAGGAATCTCAGCATTATGATTTCACAAAATGACTGGAGAGGACAAAAGGAAGGTAAAATGTTTAAATTTGGGTTTTAATATATTAGTAATCTTTGTTTTCAAAAGGGGCAAGGAAATAGGCAAAAGACTAGCATTATTATATGGTTGTGCATGTATTACTTATTACTTAGCTGTTAGGATGTTTGAATCCCAAACAGTATATATCCTTATGCTTTTTCATCACCCCTACTGCTCCTAAATAAAAAGGAACTACTATTGTGTTTGTGGCAGGCCTTTGAGGAGAACAAGAACCTGTGGTAGAGGGAACCTCTTCAGTGGTTGCATTTACTGAGAAGGACTGGATTTTTGGTATTCTCAAGAAGCAGGCAGGGCACCTGAGGAGTTTTGATGACCAGCAACCCTACTGAAAAAATGTGTCTGAGCAAGGGACAGGACAGTTCCTATTACTATATTAAATGCCTTAAGGTTTTCTCATCTTAGAATTACATTATCTTTCCCTATAGTGACTTGTAGAATAAAATTCTCTAGGGGCCACCAAATTACCAGCAGATGTTAGGATAGACTTGGAGCTGGTGCCCAAGAAAGGAATAAGACAAGTGTCGTAAGCCCAGAGAACTGAAAAGGGAAATCATTTTCCAATGAAAGTCTTATGGAGAATTAGTGCAGAGTGGGAAGGAGAAATTAGAATCCTGGACTGCTGAGGTACTGATTCATGCTTCTATTTGATGATAGCAATAATTAGAAATATTTCAAAAATTCTTCTCAACTTTACTGCCCAATTCTAATTTGGAAATTCCTTTTAAAAATTAAGCTTTGCTGGATGTGATGGCTTATACCTATAATCCCAGCTACTCAGGAGGCAGAGATAAAGAGAATCAAGGTTCCTGACGAGCCCAGTAAAGAAGTTAGCGAAACTCCCATCTTATTCAACAAGCTGGGCATGTTGATATGCACTGTGAGCCCAGCCAAGCAGGAGGTATAAACAGGTGGATCATGGATCACAGATCCAGGACAAACACTAGTGTTGAAAAATAACTGTAGGTGAAAAGGACTGGGGTGTAGATCAAGTGGTAGACTGCCTGCCTTGCAAGCAAGAGGCCCTGAATTCAAAACCCTAGAACCACCAAAAAAAAAAAAAAAGATAAAAAAAATTAAACTTTGCAATAAATGGATAATATTTTAATTGAAATAATTGTTCTTCAAAGAATATCTATGTGTATAATAAATATCACAAATTTTGATCCTAATTTTAGTGTTTCACAGGTTCTTCTTATATATGGAAGGGTGGTTTGGTTAGTTGATGCTGAAGTGCCGTATAGCAAAGAATCAAGCTAGAAGATAGATAGGATTGGAGAATGAAATAAAGAGGGCCCCTTGGTATACAAACTCTTGTCTATAAAGTCATAAACATTTAGACAGTTGAAGGAAAAGTCCCTGATAGATCAGACAGCTCCATGAATTCTTGCATTTTCAAGTTGTCTAGTACTTTTTCTATTTTTTCTTTTTCCCCCCAGAGAATCCTATATTTTCACACTTAAGCCTAGTGCAAATGGAGAGTGATGTAGAGCTGGTATCTTATCTTCATTTCAGTAGTGAGGAAATGGAAATACTGAAGGTAAGAGATTTTTGCAAGTAATTAGTGGCATACCTTAAGTGAGGCTAACAAAAACTGCAACATTTAATGTTGCTTTTACCCCTTGTGACTCCAAATTTATATTTGGAGTCAAAGACTTACATTTCGCTTTGCTATAGATCTATCCTTTCATTACACATTACTGCCCATCTAGCGTGTTTATGTGCTTCCTAGGCTTCTATAACTGGCTGTTTACAGACCCGGTTTCCTCAGCCTCCTCCTCTTCCTGTCCTCTGTAGCTCTTCTCCAGCCTTGTAGGATTCCATTTAGGGGCCTCTTGTAATTCCTGCAGAGCCCTAGGCTGATTGTTCAGTTCTCATTAACTGGCTTCAGTCTTTTACCGTCCCTGGTGCTTTACCAATAGTACTGCTAACTTCTGCCATATGTGGGCAAGCTACAGCTTGTTGAGTGTGGATTCCAGGTCCTCTTTCAGATACCTAGAAAAGTACAAACCTGCTGGAGGAAAAGTGTTCACAGAGCCTGTTAGGGATTACAGAGAAGAAAGGGAATAATTTTAATTTGGAAAGAGCGGAAAAGAGTGTTGAGGCCATGTGTTTATTTCTTGACTGGAGGTAGTATATATGGCCATCAGTTGAGAATACACTATGAATTTTATTGTGTGTTAAGATTATCTCTGCATTTCCTTCTGTTTGTTTCAAATCCCTTGGAATATTCTGTAAACATAATCTGGTGGGTAATGTCATTGAATATTAGTAAACAAACTCAAAGAGTAGAATTTTCCTGTTTCGGAATATGTATGAGCTATACATGATACTGATAATAAGCATGATTTGTTTCGGTGTTTTTTATTTGGGAATAGTTATAATCATTAAGTGATTGTGATCTTGTTATAAAAACTACAATGTACAGTTAGCTTTTAATTTCATATATGTGACATATCCATTGTAGTTTGTGTCCAGCTACTCTGTCTTACACTGGGTCAGAAAGAGTTTGCCACTGAATGTATGTATCTTCATGCCAAAACAAAAACCTTTTTGAATATTATTTGTGGAATTAAAAGTCCCAGTTAGTGTGAAATATAGTAGGATAATCATATTAACCCCTCCATGTATGTGTAAGATAATATTCATATAATTTTAGTAGAAATTATAGGCCCAAGGTCGATTTAAAAGACTGTCATTTAAATGTTCCCATCTGAAGTATTTGTTGCATGCACTGCCAAAGGGTTGCAACAGGCACTTAATGCATGCATAAGTTATACTGCAAAAAGGCTGAATCAGCATTTCATACTGATTTCTTTAAAGGTATTTGTAAAGGAAATGAGTTCACCAAGCTTGTGGGTCTATAATACTTTTATTGATGAAGTACTCAGGCAGTATACTGGCTTTACAGTTGCTGTCAAATGGCTGTTTGAAGGAAAATGAGGGTGTTTGTTAGGAATTCTTTAAGCAGGAGGTGGCATTAATGTTGTTTGTATAAATTTTGGTGTACGAAATCTGCAGATTATTCTCTTAATCCAGTATAGGTGACTCATTTGAGGAATAATTGACTAGCAGTTGACTCTTGTTTACAGAGTACTTTTAGATTAGGTTGGAGTATAGAAAGGGTTATTGAATTTCTAAAGCCCCTTATATCTAGAAGGTTAAGTCAGTGACAAGAAACTCATGAACAGATGATAAAAATTACCAGGTAGTTTAAAATTTCCATGCCAACGTGCTGAGTGCACGGCACACCGTGAAGATCCAAGGTCCTTGGCTGCAGGAAAACTGCTTACCTTATAGACAGTGCTGACTAAATTTTTCCTTCTTGACGTTGCACTATTTTTGTTATTTTAATATATCTGAGGACTGACGATAAGTGATAGATTTCTAGAATTCCACAAATTCTGAGAAAAAACTTTTCTTTAGGCCTTTTCAGTTTAATGACGTCATTCTAGGAGGTATGAATAGGGCCTGGCTCTCCAACCCCACAGATAAGCCAGGCAGGGGCCAGCTGGATTTTGGAATCACCTGCAATGTTTACACTTCTCTCAGGGGGGGAATGGGCCTGGCAGGAAGGAAAGAGTGGCCTGAAAGAGAATGTCAACAGCTGTTTTCCATCTTCCCTGAAGAAAAAAGAAGGGGGAAATCCACGTAAAGCAAGCATCAAGAGGATTTATGTTAAGTACCCGGAAGTTTTTCTGAATGTTTTTATTCTTTAGGATGGATTTCTGAAGGAGACCCTTGAGTTTAAATGAGGTTATGCTGAAGGGATGTTCGACTTTGTCTTAACCGTGCTTTAACTGATTTCTGTTCATCAGAACTTGAAAAGCATAGAAATTAAAAACGAATTCATTAGGTCAATGTAGAAGACCTGTTTTAGTATTGCAAATAAAAGTTGCCTTTGTAGTTTCTACTTAGTATTTTTAATAGAACAAAGATTTATTGACTGATTAAGTAAATATTGATCATATATGATTCCTTCAATCTTCATTTAGGCAAGCATTACAGAGTCCTCTAGTCTATGCTTAGTTAGGTTTCTTCCCCAAAGGGGCAATTTTTCTTCACATTTAAAAAAATTAGATGCATATATTTATGCATATGTATACATATATAATTGAGAAAGATTGATTTAATATATGTATACATTGTGTAATGACTGCTACAATAAAATCTATTAGTGCATCCATCACTACTAATATGGTTTCTTAGATCCCCACGCACATTTCTCTTGTATTCTAGAAAATCTTTAAAAAAACATGTCTTGGCACCAGACAGTGGTGTTCCATTTGGCCCTTAGTTTACCTTTTTCTATTCCATTTCTATCGTAGACCCAGACTGGCAGCATGGAAAAGGAATCTCAGTGGTCATATGAACATACGGGGCTTTCAAGAGTTGAAATGCTTTCCGCACTTAACCTTTCTCAATAGAAATTGATTCTTGGAATCACTGAAAACCTGCAAAGTTATCTTGATTAGTATGTCTTTTGCTTCCTTTATTTTGAGATTATTTTTTCTCTTCTTCTACCTTTACCTGAAGTCTTCCACAAGGTATAGCTTGTTCATTCTGATAAGAACCTGGGGAAGATAGAGCAAAATTAGAACCAATTTGTTGCTTTTATACAACAGTTCAGTTTATCCCTTCTTAAACACGAGTGTAAAACTTTTTTTACCCAGTCTTATTGAGATATTCTGCTTATATCCATGTGCTATGTTAGGATCCTAAGATTTTTGACCATTGCAATTTTTGGAACTAATGTGAGTTCCATAGAATTATTCTATATAAAAATTAAAAAAATAGTTAAGTGTCTGCTATTGTAACTTTAAAAGTCCAACCTGTTATTGGAACTTTACCACAACTTGTTAAATTTTTTCTTTCAAATTTGAGATTATTGAGCTATTTCCAATATCTCTTTCTTGGGGAATGAGGTGTGTATGGTAGTATTTATATTACTGAATTGCCTTAAATTGATAAGCCCTGTACCTGAAGGAAGTTGAGCCTATACTTACAGAGTTAGGGTGGTTATATTGCAGATTCTTATTTGTATTCTTATACTTTTTTTTTCCTTGAAGCCACTGACTGTTGGTTCAGTGACTGAATATTATAGAAAAGATAAATCTGTGTTACTTGGGAATGAATGCTTTGATGTACAACTTTTTCCATTGCACTGTTGAACTTGGAGAGTCAGATGAAAGAACATTACACTTGAATGATAGGAACACTGAAAGGATTTAGTCATTCAGCAAGTATTTGCCAGGTACTTTTGTGTTTGAGGGGAGGGCTGGGTGGCAGAAACATGGGACACATGCAAAATAAATATGATGTGGTTTTCAGCCTTGAGGAGCTTTAAAATCTGGTGGAAGGATAAACTGAGTGTGAAACTCTGAGAACAACTAAGTGCTGAACTGAAGACAAATGCATGCAGTAAGATTGCAGGAAGCAAGAAATCTGAGAGAATTATAAGAGTAGAGACTACCCAGCTAAGAGTGGGGAGAAAGAATTGAGCCTTCGAGGATTTTATTTTAAAAAAAGGTATGGAGAATAAGCATTACAAGCAGATAGGACAGGGAGCAAAGGCACAGGAAAAGGAGAGGTAGCAGAAATGGAGTGGCTGCTCAATCTAGGAGAACTTCTTGGAAAAATTACAAGCATTCACTTATCTCCTTTTATGGCATTATGTTTTTTTTCCCCCTTCACATCTTCTTTCATTGTTTTCTACATATATTTTTGAAGGTCTGTATTGTATGTAATCAGTGGTGCTTGACATTATACAAAAGGCAAAGATGACTAAGACTCCTACCAGCTTGTCCTTGAATAGGAAAGATCTGCCTTTTGGATCCACAGAGGACTGAAATGTTAAATGTAAGAAAGGAAGATAACTATGTACCTTAAGGTAACTCATTATGCATGTAATTAGTAAAAAACATATTGTAGAAACAGTTAAACTATGTACCTTCTTACTTATGCCCTTTTGAGTCCCAGTTCAGAGACTACCTTCTCAGTGCCTTTTTCCTTCTTCTGTAAAAACTCTCCTCTGTAAATTTCAGTAGACTTTGTCATTCTCATGTAGACGAATTTCCTTTTATTTTAATGGCTTGCGTAAATATTTTATTTTTCTTTTTTTGTAGTACTAGGGCTTGAACTCAGGGCCTACACTTTGAGCCACTTCACCAGCCCTTTTTGTGTTAGGTATTTTCAAGATAGGATCTTGCAAACTGTTTGCCTGGGCTGGCTTCGAACTGTGATCCTCCCGATCTCTGCTTCTGAGTAGCTAGAATTATAGGCATGAGCCACTGGCGCCTGCATTATTTCTTCCAACATCTTGTAAGATGTTATGAGCACCTTCATGGCTGGCATCATCCCTGAATTTCTCAAAGAATATTGAGCAATGCATAGATGGGTTTACAGGGTAGACAACTTCTAGATGGATTTGTGAGAGCAGACTTCATTAAAGAAGGTTGTATTCGTTAAGAAAAGTACCAGGTTGGTTGTGGAGCAGAGAAGAGAGATGGAATCTCATGAAAGAGAGTAACACTGGGAATAAAGGACAAAAATAGGAGTTGTGCTTAATTAAGCAAGGATGCACACAGGTAAGTTTGAAGAGAGTTTGTGTATAGAGAAAATGACTGATAAGATTGGAAAGGTATGCTAGGGCTAGATGTAGAAGCTTATGCATGGATGAGAGAATTGTTTATTTTTTTGAAGGAAACAGGCTGTTGAGTTGGTAAATGGCTGGTTAGTAACTTTGAGAGTAACTACGGGTTGCAAAGAGTTACTTTATAAGTAGTGTTGGTCAGACTACCTGGGTTTCTTCACTTTCTGTGTGACCTTAAGTAACTTATTCAGTTGGTGTATACCTCAGTTTCCTCAGCTGTGAAAGGTAGGTGATATTAGTATCTAAATTATAGAACTGGGGTAGAGGGTTAATCTATATGAAAAACAATAGATGCTTGGTATCCACAGTTACGTGGTTCCAAGGAAACCACCTTTGAGGAAAAACTGCAAATACTAAGGATGCATAGAGTTTGAACACAACTGACAATAACAGGACCGAGAGCTTCTCTGCGTAACTGAGCTGTGGAATGCACACACAGGAATTTTTTTTACTGCTTTTGTTCAAAATCTTGGGTAATAAATCCACAAATAAGGCAGGCTTACTGTACTTAGTATAATTCTTGGTATTTGCTTGGTATGCACTGTATATATTTGTTGCTTATTGGTGCAGATACAATAGGAACTACAATGCCTACTTTAGAAATGAGAAAATTGTATAGCTAGAACTCTATTAATTTACTAGAACTATCATAGCAGAGTTTTGGCAGGCTAGTTCCTTCTGAGAATATGAGGGAGAACTTATACAAGTATATATATATCTCTATATCTGTATCTCTAACTGTCTATCATGTATCTATCATCACCTTGGCCTTACACATGCTAAGCAAGTGCTTTTCCTAAGCCCCTTTCCAAACTTTTGGTGGTTTTTAGCAGTCTTTAGCATTCTTCATTTGTACATGCTTCACCCCATCTCTACCTTCATTTTCACATGTCATTCTATATATGCTTGTACCTGTCTTTAAGTTTTCCCTTTCTTATAAAGACATCATTCTTGTTGGATTGGGGGCCCATCCTCTTCCAGTGTGACCTCATGTTATCCAATAATATCTGTCATCACTCTGTTTCCAAATAAGGTCACATTTGGAGACATTGAGGGGTTAGGAGTTATGATTGGGGCAGAATTCAACCTATAACAGTTTCCAAGTCAGATTTTTAAGTCTATCATGACTGGTGTGTCAAAAGAATTACAGAAAAGAGGAGGAATCTGTATGTTTGTTTATTGATTAGTGAGCCGACCTTGGCTATTCTGTCTCCTGTGGGCCTGAACCTGTATCATATCCTGATAACTACAGTGATAGACATGCCACAGAAGGCCTTGGAATATGGATGTGCTCCTCACTTTTGAAAGGCCCTTTCTCTTTCTTCCTTCTTTCCAGCATGGCATGCTCTGTGACTCCTTTGAATTTGGTGTTGGAGAAAAGTATGTTAAGATAGATTTAAAGGTATGTACTGGATATATTCAGTCTTTCATATTTGGATGACATATCACTGTCCCAAATGTATAGATGATAAAGAACTGAATGCTTTTGGAAAGAGGCAAAACTGTTAATGAATGAATTGTAAGGATTTTACTAAGGAGTCAATTAGAGATGAATAAGCAGGTAGGTGTGCAGCTGTGCATTAAGATAGAAATTAATACTTCCCAGGCTTATGGTAGGGATTGAGGTGATGGACAAATATGATTATGTCACTGAGAAAGTTGGAAATACGCTAAAAGAATAGAAATTACTTATGAAGATTAAAAAGAATACACAGGCAAGTTGTGATTTCAAATGATGACAGTACGAGTGGAGTCACTGCTAGAGTCAATCAGAGAACTAAGATATCCCTGGGGATTGAAGTGACTAGCTCCACTTGTTCGTGGAATTGAGAGAATGTGAAATTTGTCTTCCGTTGCATCATGGATCTAAGGAGTAACTGAGGACTTCATAATAGCTTTAATTTGAAAGATTGTCTAGCTTCTGCATCCATTTGAGGAAAGACATGAAAATAAACTTCGAAAAATTAATACAAAGAGAGTTTTCTCCAGCATGGGCAAAGAGGAGTTCCACCAGGTTTGATCAAAAGAAGTAGGTAGGGGGAATCGAGCTGCAAATAGAAAAGGTATTTAATGGGTGGGGTGAATATCAAAGTTTGGATAGAAAAGTATACAGAAGAGAAGATTAGGAGATGCAAAGAATTGGACTAACATTATCAGAGTAGGATGCTAATGAAAGTGAAATATAGAAGTTGATTCATCAAGATGAGGATACAAACACTGAATTCAACATTTCTGACCTTGTACATGCACACAGACAAAAACATCAAACATCTGGTTGTGTTTAGGCTCTGAGTTAGAATATTTCTGTCTTCTCTTTTTTTAAATAAAAATCAGAGTTCTCTATTAAATTTTAACTTTTATAGGCTAGCCATAGCTCTTGAGAACCTTAACCTTGCTCATGTTATTGATCTTTCTTACATGGGCCATTTTATAGGTATGGAACTGAATTGGAATATTTCTGCAGGAGAATATTTTTTGCCCTGTGTATCCAGATCACCAATTCAGAAATTATTCTCTTCTACATATAGTCTCCAGCAGTCTAATAAAGCTTTTCATTTCCTCAGAACTTATTTCCTGACTAGTAAGACATTAAAAATAAAGCTATGCATATTTACCATAATACATTTTTAGTACAAAATAATAGAAGTGGTATAAGTATAGAAGAAATGATAGCACCTTATTCCTTTGTAATTCTGTTTTGTTTAATTTTTTTGTGGTACTGGGGTTTGAACTCCAGGTCTCATGCTTGCTAGGCAGATCCTATTTGAGCCATTCCATTAGTCCAGAAAGCATCTTTATTCCTTTGAATTACTTAGCTAAAAAAGTAGTGCAGAAAGATTTTTTTAAACTTGAAAAATAACACTAGTAAAGCATCTATACCAAACCATTAAATAATAATTTTTCTGGAAATATGATTCAGCACGGGAACGTGAAGGGACTCACTTCAGATTTCAAAGGAGAGCGATGTAAATGAAAGTCTTAGCACTGGAGCAATGATCCAGGAGAATGTAGGTTCTAGCTGATCTTGAGGAACAAGGATGGGATGTGGAATCACATGTAGGATGGGTTGAATGTTTTGAGGTGGCATTTTTAAAAAAGACTCACGGAAACCATCTATGGAATGTCAGGAAATAACAAGGGACACTCAGGAAGTGGGCTGTGATCAGAGGTGCACAAAGCATGTTATTGATGGCATGGTGAGACTTGGGGGGGAAAGCAAGCCACTTGGCAGCCTGGGGTGGACTCAGTGAGAGCCTTCTGCTTCCCAGAGGGTTGGGAGAGGGCATGATTTCAGCTCTCAGTAAACTCTAATAATCACCCTGAGTGACTCTGACAGTTCAAACTGTAGTACATTTACCTCCAAATGGCTTGTTTTGGTACACAGAGATTTTTATTGCTTCTTTTATATATTTATTCAGCTGTGTAATTACATGTATAATTATCTCTATTTAAAGGTTTACATCTTGACATACTAGTTAAATTTATCCATTCAATAAATATTTTCTGAGTGTTTCCTAAGTGTTTGGCACTCTTTCTCCCTGTTCCATCCATGCTGGACTCCTTTCTGTTCCCAGTGCCACTATTTTCTTTCTTTTTTTTTTTTTTTTTTTTTTTTTTTGGTGTGGGGGAGTTGGAGCTAGGGTTTGAACTCAAGGTTTTGAGTCACACCTCCAGTCCGTTTTGCTCTGGTTACTTTGGAGATGGGATCTCCTGAACTATTTGCCTGGGCAATCCTCCTGATCACATCCTTCCAAGTAGCTAGGATTATAGGCATGAGCCACTGTTGCTTAGTTTCCCAAGGCCACTCTTAATGATATGCAAAGCCCTTGGAAGGTTTTAAACAAAGCAGTTCTTAATCTGAATTATGACTAACCAGTATCATTCTGGCTCTTATGTTGAGATCAACTTTGGGGGAGGTAAGAGTGAAGTCAGGGTAACTGTTTTGAAGACTATTACTGGCAAAACATAATATAGTCATAACAGTTGTGGTGAAAGTGGATGGATTTGGAGGAAAAGTCAACAGAATTTGCTGATGGTTTGGATGTGAAAAAAAGGTAGGTTGCATGCAGAGGAGAGGAAAGAGAGTTTGCTCTTGAATTCCTGGCAAGACTGTCTGCCTGCAACTGAATGGGGAAGTCTGAGAAGGCAGTGCTTGTGTCTTTGGGTTAATTACATGTATGCATTGTTGTTTTACAAACCAAATCTGTGGTATTCTAAGTTTGATTATGATTCATAGGCGGGCACTGGAAAGTCCCCAGGGATTTTGAGGCCAAAGAACTGTGTGACCAAAAAAAAAAAAAAAAAAATACTTGTAAAGGTGTTTCAGAATGTGAAAGGTAGCAAAAAAGGGTGTATTTTACAATTGATAAGCATTTGAAAACTGAAAAAATGGAAGAATTCTTGAATGTAAATAAGAAGGAATATAAGTAAAGTGAAAAAGAACTTCATGCGTAATGATAAAAGCATCATTCCACATGTACTCATCCAATAAATATAATTTTCATTTTGATTAAATAAACTGAAATTATGGACATAAATGCCAGTAAATTCTTTCCCATGAATTTCTCTTAAACCTCTTGCTTTAACATGTATACGTTTCACTTTTAGGCAATTTCTAAAGCTTTAAAAAACATGTAAGTCCAGTATATTCTGCTGTATTCTTTGCTTCAGTAGCCATGTTTTTGGATGGAATCATTTGGGGGAGTATGTAAGTCAAAAAGAATAGCAAAAGTTGAGTAAAGAAAAAAATTATTGAAAACTACCATAATATTTTTTTCTTTTCTAATGGGAAAAAGTATTATGGCAAGATGCCCATAATTTGAGCATGAACTTAAATGATTCCTCTTAAAAAAAGGGAAGACGAAGGACCTGTATGTTGGGGGAGGTCTCCAAGACCACCTTCCCACTCACAAAATTTGTGAGTATTATGGGTTAACTCAGTCAAAGAGTACAGGTTAAAATCAGCAAAGGGAGAATGTGTTGCACTCTCAGCAGCAAAGTGTGACAAGACTATGTGCAAAGTGTTGCTGGCTGGGGAAACTCACCTGAGCTTTGGTGTCCACAGTCACAAAGGCAGGCAACACTTAAATGTGTGACTACTGCCGCTACTCAGACTCTAGCAAACCCCAACCCCCAGCCCAGAACAAAGACAGGAGTTCATCATAAATCAGTGCTATTAGCATGAAGGTTTTATCAAACTAGTACCACTTGACCCAAAGCCTCAAGTATTAAAAAAAAAAAAAATCTCTTTATCAGGCAGTACATTCCAAGATCTCATAGCTCATCTCCCATGAGCTGGTCAAGGTCCAGTCCTGAAGACAGGCTTCTCTTGGGAATGTGTACTTTTTGAGCAACTCAGGTTGCCTCTTTTTTATACGGTATGGTAGGGCTCTAATGGCTCTAATACTTTTTAGAGCCATTATTGTTAGAGGATAAATTGATAGGGCCTGATCCTAGAAGAGGTGATGTAAGGACACACCCAAAATATACACAATTTCTTTTACAAGTCTAACTAAATTTATAATCTATCAGAGTAGATTACACAAGAGTGGCTAGACATGTTTTGCAGTATTTCCCTTGAAAATCCACAGAATTTTGCAAAGAGTAAGCTAGAAGAACCAAAAAACTTACCTGCAAGTATATGTGGTATTGGCTGGATTCAGAAAAGAGATCAGAAGGAAAGTTAGCCAGGTAGTAGAATTAGAATGAAGTCTCTGTCAGGAATCTGTTTGAACAATGCAGAGTAATGTTGTTTAGGGGAAGAAAAATTGGATGTAAAGGAAAAAGGATAGGAAGGAATCGAAGATGACTTCAAAATCATCAGTTTGCAAAAATATAGTAAATATGTTTTGAATGGAAGATGAAACTTAGTTTTAGCCCTCGAAGGATTGGGAGAGGCCCACCTAAATTGGAGAAGGCAAGCTGATTTACTCAATCTACCAGTTGAGATGCTAATTCCTTTTGGAAGTTTCCTTACCAACATGCCCAGAAATAATGTGTAATCAAATATCATCAAACCCAGTGACTTAGTCAAGCTGACATAAACTGAACCATCCCAGGGGTAAGAAAAAAAGTCAGATAATCTAAAAATCAAATGGGGAGTTACTGATACAGAATTAAAGGTAGTTATGTGTAGAAACCCAGGGAAGTTATATTACCAATGTTGTTACTTGCAGAAAGTGGAAAATTTTATTTCCATTAAATATCAAACTTCTAAAAATTGTATTTAAGATCAAAAGTAATCTGTTATTTCACCAGGACCGATGTTTATACATTTAGGTTGTTTTCCTAACTATGTGTCAGTAACTTGCCTATAAATTTTGGTTGGTGAAGAAGTAATATTAGATTTTGTTTTCCTCAGATATTTAGTTACTTGGAATATGTATCCTGAAAGTTAGTATCATGCAGTTAAGCAGGAAGAAGGCAAAGCCTCTGGGCATCAAATGCTTTATAGTTGTCAGAATAAATTGCAAAGCTGTTAAACAATGCATTGTACCTATTTTGGGAATAAAGTTCTCTGAGTTTTGTGAGTGCTTCCTGTTGGGGTCATGGTGCACTTCCTTTCAGTTGGACTGACCTTGAAGAAGATAATGGTGTCACCTAGTATTTATTGAGTGCTTTCTGACAGCCAAGATCCCTGATGGGTGGGACTTAGTGAAAGAGCTAAGCCAAAGAAAGGCTGAAGTCTAGGAGATGTATAGGGCACTAACTGGCTTAAGGTCCAACTATTCTACCTTGAAACTGTATTTGTGATTGGTTAATGCCTAGTCAGTCAACTTCTCATTAAATCCGACCACTTATTCATCCCTCTCCTTATTGAACTGGACATTCCCAGATGGTCTGGTCAGCTCCTCCTGACCTTGGAAGCCTACCCAACTCGTCCTGGCATTGGAGCCCACTATCCACATTGTGTAACTGCATCTTGTTATTTTGGTAAGGGGTTGGTTATTTCTCTGAGAAGCCTGTTGTTTTCACGCCTCTTTAGATGTCTGCTTTTAAAGTATCTCTCTCATCCAAAGTGGAATCACCTGTCATTGCTCCTCTTGGAATAATACCACATATGCCTTCAGTGAACCTTGGACTTGTTCCCCGCTGTTTTATATTCCCATTGCCCCTTCCTTCTCCCTTTTTCAAACAGCATTTGGTAGGTTTCATTATGCTATGTTCATATGTATATATGTAGCGCCCTTCAATACTCTTTACCCTTCAGTATCCTTCTCTTTCCATGCCTCCCATGGATCCCACCCAAACTGTGCTCCTTTCACATTCTTGTCCCATTATTGTTATTATTATCATCATTTTAGGTCTAGGATCCACAAATGAGTGAGAACATGCGATATATGCCTTTTTTTTTTTTAGCTTGGCTTATCTCATTTGACATGATGATCTCCAGTTCCATCTATTTCCTGCAAAAGGCATAATTCCATTTTTCTTTATGGCAAATATTCCATGGTGTGTGTGTGTGTGTGTGTGTGTGTGTGTGTGTGTGTGTGTGTGTGTGTGTTTCATCAACTGTTGGGCATCCCAGCTGATTGTACAGTTTAGCTATTGTGAACATAGCTGCTGTAAACATGGGTATCTCTCTTGTATATTATATTTTATTTACACTCCTTCAGATATAGACAAGAGTGCTATGGCAGGGTCATAAAGTAGGTCTAGTTTTAGTTTTTTGAGGAACCTCCATACTGATTTCCATAGTGGTTACACTAGTTTGCATTCTCACCAACTGTGCATGGGGGTTCCTTTCCCCCACATCCTCATCAGCATTTGTTGTTATTTGTTTTCTTGATTGCCAAGCTAACTGGGGTAAGATGGAATCTTAGTGTAGTTTCAATTTGCATTTTCTTTATGGCTAAGGATGTTGAATATTCATGTATTTATCAGCCATTTGTATTTGTTCTGAGAACTGTCTGTTCAGTTCATTTGCCCATTTATTAATTGGATAATTTGTTCTTTTGTTGTTTAGTTTTTTGAGCTCTTTGTATATATTCTGAATATTAATCCTTTATCTGTTGAATAACTGGCAAAGATTTTCTCCCATTCTGTGAGTTGTCTCTTGGTTCTGGTGTTTGTTTCTTTTGATGTGCAGAAACCTTTTAATTTGATACAGTCCCATTTGTCAATTCTTGCTCTTACTTCTGGGCAGATGGAGCCCTATTCAGAAAATAACTACCTATGGCTATATTTTCTAGAGTTTTCCCTATGATTTCTGGAGTTTAAGCATATAGGCTAATTTAAACTTCAGAAAAACCCAGTGAGGAAGGTTCTATTATTTTATCCATTTTACAGAGGAGGAAACAGGAGCATAGCTAAGGGTATGGTAGTTCTAGGATTCAAACCCGAGAAGTTTTCTGTAATTTATGGCCTCAACCACTAATCACGTTCTGAAGTGAATTATAACTAGCCTTTTCAAAACACTTACCATAAGGTAGTAAACACTTTGTTGGTGTTATTTAATCTCCCAACCCATCTGTGAGATCAAATGGCATTTGAATCTTATTTTAGATGAAGACATGAGTTTAGACAGTGAGTTTGTCCAAAGTCATAGAGTGGTGAAAGAAGCCTCTGATTGCCAAGCCAGCCTTCTTAACCTCCTTGCCTGTCTGCCTCCATGAATCTGTGGAGGAAGAAAAATTCTACTCTAGTTTCCATAAGCATTTCATGGTTTATTATTTGAAATTGTATAAGGTTGAAATTGAACTGTTAGCTTCATTGTCTTTATTTTTCTTCTATTCCATGCTTTATATTTTAGCCAATAATGCTGCAAAATTGTGTTTTTATGGTGAAAGCATTGCTGAGAAAGCCATAGCTGGTCTTTTGGACTCATCCAGAAAATTTGTGGTTGCTGCACATTTAGAGAAACTGAAAAATACTTACGAATTTTCTTCTGTGGCCAGGAAGAGTAGGTTAAATAAATTGCTTTGGGCTAAGAGGGAATGCCTAGTCATCTTTATTGCCAGACAGTAATACACATACTGTAGATTTGCAAAACCATAGAAACATCAATTTCTTTGATTTCCTTAATCCTACAGTTATTTAGGACAAGGGTATAGTTTTTCTTGTTCATTTTGTGTCATCAATCCTGTCATAGTTCCTGGGTTTAATAACTGATCAATGCATAGTAGAATCCATTGATAATTATTGATATTCCAATTCTGGGTAACAGTGCATTGAAAATCACAACACGCACTAATTACTACTCTTTAAAGATTCAGATAAAGCAATATACTTAATTGTATTCAACATTAATGTATTCTGCATATACGAATAAAAATTGTGGAAATATAAACTATCATTAAGAAAATTGATTAAAATTATAAGAAAGTACCAGTCAGAAGATGTTCAATTAATATAATGCTAGATAAAGTAGATTTTATCTACAGCTTCTCTTAGAAAGTAACTGTTTCATTTTCTCTTTCTGCTGTTTGTGTGTGTGAGCATGGGGTTTGAACCCAGGACCTTGTGCATACAAGCCAAGTGCTCTGCCATTGAACCATATCCTCAGCCCCTCTTTTAGCACTTTTTATGAGCAAAATTAAGTATCCTGGTAGTATTATCAATAACTGTGTATACCTAACTACCTCAGCCCTGGTCTTTAATCACTCTTTCAAAAGCTGGATTCTTTTTTTTTTTTTTTTCTGTTACTGGAGTTTGAACTCAGGGCCTTGCTCTTGAACTTGCTAGGCAGGCGGTCTACCAGTTGAGTCACACCCCCAGCTCTTTTTGCTTTAGTTACTTTTGGGATAGGGTCTTGTCTTGTCTCTGCCCAGGTAGGCCTGGACCACCATCCTCCTATTTACACTTCCTGCATAGCTGGGATGACAGGCACAAGCCACTACTTTATTGGTTGAGATGGGGTCTTGTGAACTTTTGCCCTGACTAACCTGGAACTAGAACTGCAGTTCTCCCAATTTCTGCCTTTTGAATAGCTGGAATTAGACATGAGTCACAGAACCTGGCCCAAAAGCTGTATCTTAATAGTTCTTTGCAGTAGTGTGTATCAGACATATCTCTGCTACTAAACTGTGCATACAGTTTGATGGCCACCAAACTATTCACTCAGTTGGTCTGTGATAAATGGGAGATTTAACATCAGAAAGTCTTTAGCCATTTTAAACATAATTTAGGTGAATTGTTCTTCTCATATAAGGAAGTTATTGAATTATCATTGGTGTAGGAAAGAAAGTGGGCTTCAAGTTACATTATGAGAAAATGTAGTGTCTGCATGAAAACCTTCTGGGGAACAATTTTAGAAATATTCTTTGACTGCACAGAATTAATTGCACTTAACTTAAAACCTAACTTAAAGTTTCTCTGCTGTTGTATGAAGATAGTAAACAGCATTGTTACCACAGCGTGGTTTTGCTGTGTAGGCTCTGGGTTATAATTACTCCAGGAATGTGTGGAAATTCTAGAGTATTCTATATGCTATCATTTCATATTGTGGATTTTTGTTTGGAAATGACAAATTTTTGAGGGAGGTATTTTTCATTTTAAGCTTAAATAAGGAAACAAAAGTCCTTTCAGTAAAAGGAACTTTCAGTTTGATTAAAAGCACTCAGTTTTTAAGTTCTTCTTTTATATCTGAGTTAACACATCAGAACATATTTTTAGGGCATGATCATATAGTCCTAAAACCATATTTTTTCTTAGGATTTGACATATTTAAGAGTAAGGTTAGATTTATTTCACTACAAAAATTTACCAAAGACATGTAAGATTTTATTTTGATATTGAGAAATTTAAAAAATTTTACTATGCTTATAAAACTAAAGTAGAAAAGTAAAAATTTACGTAATTAAAATACATACATTACATTAATTAAGATATGTAGAAACAGTGTAAAGTAGTACATGTAAGTGAGACCATTGCAAGCTGTTCCCCCAACCCAAGCATTTGGAGATAGGTTTCTCCCAGGGCTAAAACCCATAGTGGAACAGAGAAGGAAATATGCATCCCTCTTACGCTGCTGTCCATCATGGGTTGCGTAGAACCTTATTAGCACTCTAATGAGGGAACTTTGAGTTAAACGGAAGTATGAGCAAGACAGGGTCACAGGACTAACTTCTGCAGTGCATATGCATTTTCCAGGGAAGAGGATGTAACATCAGGGTTGTTTCAGCTATCTGGCCTTCCCGGGAAGAGGATGTAATGTCAGGGGTACTTCAGCTATCTGGTCTGCCTATTTTAGCCCTTTCATGGATAGGGGCACATCAGGTCTAGTGTGGAACATTTTTTAACAGTTTTAATCTTGTAACTAACTACTGGGTCCATCCACGGGGTTGGGCAAACTAGAGCACCTGACTCTTGGACTGAGTTTGTTGGATATAGTGCTACTCTTCTTTTCTAAATAATTAGTACAATTCTTTTTTAAAAACTACGCTTAGTGACCAAAGGTCATGTGTAGTAGATGCTGGCAGTGCAGCCTTCTTTCAAGTACAGGGAAGAAGACAGTCTTAATCTTGACCCAAGCCCATCACCCTTCCCATTGTTTTTGTTCTGGTTTATTCCTTGTTCGCCAGGCAAGTATCTAATCATTTAACTTCCTGTGTTGGTTTCCTATGAAGCCAGAAAATTTTCCCAATCTGCTTGATAACTGTATTTCTTGTAAATGGATATGCTGACATGCTGGCATATAGCATATTCGTGCGTGTGTCTGTATGTGTGTCTAAGCTTAGGTAGCATCTTATCCCCCTGAATTATCAGCTGAGATACTAATGATGTTGACTGAGACAATACTAAATCCTGGATTGTTGATGAGTTAGCTCCTTAACTCTGGCAGTAGTAACAGATGTCCTCTGAATATTTGTGTACCCCTTCCATAATTTAAATGTGTTAGTGCGGAATAGCATCCTAGGCAGGGTCTGTATTGACCCTTTCTTTTAAAAGAATGCTGTAAGAAGCAGTTATCCTATGTACATCTAGAATTACTGGCCTTGGGAAGTAATCAAAGTTAGGTAATAGTTTATTTAATCTTCTTTTCCTTGGGGCAAAACTAAGGGTCGTATGTTTGCTTTCCAGTGAGTGATGAACTCACTATGAATGATGCATTGAAGAATCAGGCACATTGTGATCTTGCTTCAGCCTGGTTGGTTAGTATCTCTGATTCTCACTTTTTACCTATAAAATATGAGGATTCAGTTGCTTTCAAATAAAATATGTATGGATAGGTTAATATAACCATACATTTCTGAAAACTTCATATTTATTAAAAGTATCTATTGAGCTTTTATTTTAATGTCAGGTTCTAAGATAAGTGCATCAGCATATATTTAATAACCTTGTGAAGTGGGTACTGTTTTACTGATACCAGAATGGAGGTTTTGAAAGTGGAAGTCAGTTGATCAAAGCTAGCAGACAGCAGAGGTGGGATTTATACTCATGTCTGCCCAACTCTAACTTCCATACTGTCAGTCATTATTTTGTGCTCCTTTAATTTGGCATGTAAGAGGCTTTTTAATCCATCTTAATTTGGGACATGTTTTACTTTCTACTGGGCCATTTTTCTCTTCAGTCTTTACACTTTCTATACATCCTAAAGCTTGGGGGATTGAAAGAACTTTTTGTACTACTATGTGGTTCATTATATAAACAGTCCCAGACCATTTGGAAATCCACATCTTTTTTTAAACTCAAAGTACTATGTTAGTGTGCAGTTATTTCCTTCTTAGAGTACTCTTTCTGTACTTTCTTTGTGTAAAGATGGCAAAAATGGAACTTCTAATGTTGAACTTTCTTAAAAGTTAGTTTGGCTAAAGGAAAGAACCTTGGTTTTGGATTTAGGTTCTAGTTCTGCTTCTGGAATGTATTCTATTATGGAATAAGCAATACTGATTTTCACATTGTTACTGTAAAGCAAAAGATCAAATATATAAAAAGTACTTAGGATCATAGAAACAAAGTTTCTTTGTCAGTAATTGTGTATTAGCTACAGTGGATTATTAGAACCAGAATTAAAACAGAATAATTTTGGACTTAATGTGGTACTGTGAAAATGTACTTAAGATAATTATAATTCATTTGGCTACTGCAGATACATATTGGGCATACAAGCAGAGAAATGATCACACTGATACCTGAATTATCTTGTAGTAATACAGTGATTCTTAATTAACTACACCATATCCATTGACTAAGTAAAAACTTAGGAATGTTTTACTTTCCGAGACAAAAGAATGGAAGGAATGTGGTATTATGAAAGTTAGTGTATTAGAGGAAGATTGGGAAGAAAATTTCAGGGAGAATGATGTTCAAGTGGGTCCTTCAGAAACATCTTGAGTCTTGAATTCTGTGTTAGCTGTGTGTAAATAGAGTTGGCTACCAAGTACAGCTAGTTGTCATATTGAAATGCCAGGTTCGTGAACTGGGCCAGAGATTTAAGGGAGCTGGCAGTGCTCTGCTGTTTATGAAACATAGTTAACTTGTGGGTGAATAGCTTAGATCATCTGTAGACATCTAAAAGGTCAGACTTACTCCTGCAAGGCAGCATGTGTTGAGGGGATGGTGGGGGGTGGTGCAGGGTGCAGAGACTGACAGACAGACAGAGAGGTTGTTCTTGGCAGGCAAGAGGTTTGGGAAAGGTCTTTCTGGTAAGCCCATTAGCCATTGATGGGCATTGCTTCACTGAACATTTTCAGCATCTCTCAAACTAGCCATTAAGGTGTCACAATCAATTTTTGCCACATTCATTTGCTTCCTTTTCAAACTTCAATATATTTTAAACAAAAACTTTATAACCTCAGGTAATCTTGGTTTGATATGATAATTACAGTTTTTCCTAATGCACCTTAAAAGAAGTCCATAAAATTAGCATAAAATCTGCCTATTCGTACTTCACTTAAAATTATCTTGAAACATTCCTTTCATTTTTAGGGTATGTAGTCAGAGTGCCTAGGGTGGATGATCACAAGGGAAATCCAAAGACTGAAAATGGTGGGGGGGGGAGAATTTTCTAGGTTAATTTAAAGTGATGGATGGCAACTAGATGTTTCTGTGGGTGAGTAGCCTAAAGCAAGTTTGGGTTAGACTTACCTATACTCTTCCTTCCCTCCTTCACTTTTTTTTTTTTTTTTGGTGGTACTAGGGTTTGAACTCAGGGTCTCTTGTTTGCTGGGAAAGTGTTCTCTCTACCACTTGAGCCATGCTTTCAGCCTTTTTTTCTTTAGTTTATTTTTTAGATAGTCTCCCACCCCACCCCAACCCCCTCTAGCCTCAGAACACAATCTTCCTACCTCTGCCTCCTGAATATGAATACCTGGAATTATAGGTGTGAACCATCACATCCAGCTTATTTTTCTTCAGATGGGGTCTTGTGAGCTTTTTTGCCTGGATTGGCTTTGAACCGCAATCCTTCTATCTCTCCCTTCCCAGGTAGTTGGGATTACAGGCATGTGTCAACACACCCAGCCTCTTCTTTGTTTAATAAAAAAAAAAAAAAGTAATGTGTTTAGATTACTTAAGTTTCTAAGTTTCGAGAGTATTTTCTCCAGGCTGGAGGTACAGCTCAAGTAGGAGAGTGCCTGCCTAGCAAGCGTGAGGCCCTGACTTTACACACCAATACCTCAAGAAAATGTCCTGGCAGACTTTTTTTTTTTCTGGAAAACTTTCAACTTTCCTTGGCTTAAAGTATGGGGAAACAATTTCTTCTTGCTCATGTCAGTCACGAGAGATCTACTCTACCAACTCCTATGAGTTCAGTTCTCAGCTACCATTTGTGTGCCTTTTATACACCAGACGTAATGCACAGAGGAAGCTGTGGTTCTTGCCTGCTGTGAGGTATGGCATGTAGACAAGCAGACAGTCAAGAGTGAGATGGCAGTATGTGCCAGACACAGTAGAAATTGTGGATCAACGAAGCATCAGTAGTTGGGTGAACAGTGGGGGGCTGGCCACATGGAGATATAGGAAGGCAACATACAGTTTGTGGCACTGTGAATGCTGGGGTCTTTTCTCGTTAGGCAGTCTCTGCTGATGAGTGTGTACAGAATTTCTGTAGGTTCTGCATTGGTCCAAATGGTTCTTCCAACAGTATTAATATGTAGTAACCCATAGCCTTTCTGCTCTGACACTCTCACATGAATTTGAAGCAATAACTAAGAAACCTTCAAAAATATTTTGGCACATTGAGATGGCATCATTTCCAAAAGAGTATCTTTATGGGGTTCTGAATTTCAGGGCCATCCCTTCTCGTTCCAGTATGCTCAGCCATGTCCTATGTAACTGGAAGCGGTGTGGCGGAAGGGTTGGGATCACAGGGAGAGTTTCATCAGGTTGAGTGTGTACATCCCACAGTGTGAGGGAGTCTTTGGAGCAGTTGACTATCTCAGTAACTCTGTGCCTGTATGAGGCTTGTACGCGTGGGGGAAGAAGAAAAAGAGAATAAAGCAAATGTTTATACAGAATCTGAGATGGAAAAATTCTGGTCTGGACATATCTTCTTATGTTTTTCCTAATATATTGGGCTCCTCCCACCCCCATCCCCCACCACATTTAAAAAAAAAAAAAACCCAGGAGTTGAGAGAACTCTAATTACATACATGTAGGACCAATTAAAGAAGAATCTTCCAACTGTCCTCACTCTGGGAGCCTGAATCCCTACAACGCTAATTACATTGATGACAACATCCAACCTCAGACTTTTTGGGATTTATACATGTACAGGCTTTAAAAGTTGTTAACAGTATTGTTCTCTGAGAGGAGCAAGAAACAATCCCCTAGGGGACTGAACATTACTTCAGACCCAGCCACTTCTCTCCCTTGCCAGACCACTCCCTTCTCAGTCAGGCAAAACCTCAGAAGACTATTTCTTTTGGCTGGATCTCTGACCTTGAAGGATTCAGCCAGCCGCCTTGAAGCTTTGGGTGCTAGACATAATACTGGCAGAGTCCAAGAGTTATTTCTATTTTATATGTTTTTTTTTAGCACGGCTCTATTTTATTCATCAGAAGTTCTGCTCTTGAATCTGAAATGTTTTGCAAAACTACTATCACTGAGTTTTCACATATGTATTTATAGTCTAAAATACATATAAGAATAGGAAGTCTACCAGAATAAGGCAGCAACCACCGCAATGCCATCTGCCTGTCTATTGGACTCAGCAAGTTGAGCATGTGGGTTGACCTTCAGTGTGTTAAATTTTTCTTTTTCTTTCTTCTGAATGTGATGAAGCAGTTTTTCCTTGGAAAAATAGTTTGTGTTCAGCTTGGGCGGTTGATTTTTCACCGTTTTATTTTCTCTTTAATAATTGAAAACCACTGTTCATTATTTACATAAAACTGTCTTTTTCTGGTCTGCTTTCTATAACCTTTCCCCTCTTAAGAATTTTAAGAATTCCCTGACTTTCCTCTGGGGGATTTTTATGCCTGCTTTATCCCAGATGTGGGACATAGACTAGGCTGAGGGTTTCTTTCTTTTTTTCTTTCTCTTTCTTTATTCCTTTTCTTCCTCTTCTTCTTCTTCTTTTTTGTGTTCCTACATTTGAAAGATGTTTTTATAACCGGTGTACACATCTGCCATTGAAAAAAGGACTTTTAAGAAAGTGAAGTAGTTAAGAAAATATGTGAGCTTGTTTTAAATTTGACATGGAGTGACACCAAATTCCCACACTCAAAATGAAAAAGTAGACAGTAGTTTCAAATAATAAGGGGGAAATGCTCCCATGTTATTTCAGCCTTTTAATTCAGAGATTTTATTTTCTGAATGAAGGCATTTCAGTTTCTAGTCCCAGCAGTCCCATGTTTGGTCTTCACTATGGTCTTGCTTAGCAGATGATTTCTCTTTCTCTGTCTCTACTTTCTGTTCATATGAAGAGAATATTTAGCATTATTCATACATTCTTATAGATGTATTGATCCTAACCCTCAGTTTGAATGTAAAATGTGAAGAAAAAGGGAGAAGTTAGAGTGGAGGAGACTGGATTAAGAAGTACGAGATTTTCTATTTTTTCATAATGTCTATTCAGATTCCCAGACGACAGTTCACCACTAACTTTTGGTTATTGTGGTTTATGTATTAATGTCTAAAAAAAAACAACCCATAAGTTCTAAACCTTTCTGCATAATATGTGAGGAAAATAGCAAGATGATTTTAATTTCCCTACTTGTACAAATATGCTATTTCCCTAAGTCCAAAGTTGTGTCTTTCCTAATAATACAATTCTGATATAATATGTTTAATCCTATAAAATCAGAGCTTGCTATATTTTAGTACGTTTCTTTCTAATTCAAAGTTTTGTTGTATCTTAAAAATCAAAATTCTTAAACTTTTCTGTTTAACATTTAGTCCTTTCCCTCCTAAGGGAGGTCCCTTCCTACTCACATTTCCATGTACCCCACGTTCCCTCAGCTGACATATGCTCTTCTTTGTATCTCACATAGGATCTTTTGAAGATGGTTTGGCTGCCTTGGAGATTTGGAGATCGGATGCCACAATGAGGACTCACACACGGGGGGCTCCCAGTGTGTTTTTCATATATTTGCTCTGCTTTGTGTCAGCCTACATCACCGACAACAACCCAGAAGTCATGATTCCTTTCACCAATGCCAACTATGACAGTCACCCGATGCTGTACTTCTCCAAGGCAGAGGTGGCAGAACTCCAGCTCAGGGCCTCAGGCTCGCATGAGCACATTGCAGCCCGGCTCACTGAGGCTGTGCACACCATGCTGTCCAGCCCCTTGGAGTACCTCCCTCCCTGGGATCCTAAGGACTACAGTGCTCGCTGGAATGAAATCTATGGAAACAACTTGGGTGCCTTGGCAATGTTCTGTGTGCTGTATCCTGAGAATGTCGAAGCTCGAGATATGGCCAAAGACTACATGGAGAGGATGGCAGCGCAGCCTAGTTGGTAGATTTTTGTCTTTTTCTTTTTTACTGTATTAACTTGGCAATTTAAAGAAATGAGTCTCATGTCAGATGCAGCTACAGAAGCCAGTTTTTCACATACTTTTTCATGTGTATGTGTGGGAGGAGGGGCTTACTTATTATTATTTGTGTTGCCTGTGGTTTGTGAATGGCCCAGTTTCAAAAGACCTAGTAACTTCCATGTTTCAAGTTAGAATGAAAGTGTTTAGGTGCATCCTAAGCAAAGAAAAAAAATAATTCGCTGATTTGAGTCAACAGTATCAAGTTTATGTTGAGATTCCTTTCCCCTTGTTTAATATGCTACATAGTCATGAATCACTTAATGATAGGGATGCACTGGGAAAGGCATCATTAGGTGATTTTGTCATTGAGCAAGCATCTTAAGAGTGTACTTATGCAGCCTAAGTGGTATAACTGTTGTATACCTATGCTATTTATGTATGGTATAGCCTATCACTCCTGGGACTATGATGAGCAAAACAACACAGGAGAAAATAATGCAATGAAGGAATGTGGTAAACAGGTAATGTGTGAGGTTGCTGCTGGTATAACACAGCATACTGTTTTATAGTAAAAAATTTTTTTGAAGTAGAAAGCATGTACTCTAAAATGACAATTGAAAAAAACATAGTGTAATAATACATAAATCAAGAGGCTAGGTCTTGTGGTGCACTCCAGTAATTCCAGCTATGTGGGAGGTAGAGGTAGGAGGACCGAGGTCTGAGGCCATTCTGGACAAAAGCAAACCCTATCTGAAAAATAAGTTAAAGCAAAAAGGACTAGGGAATGTGGTGGAAGTGGTAGAGAACTTGCCTAACAAGCACAATGCTTTGTCTTTACACCCTACTACTGCCCCAAATGAATAAATACATACCTACATAAATCAGTAGCAGTGATTCACCATCAAGAATTAAGTACTATACATAATTATATTGCTAAACTTTTATGTGACTGGCTACACTGTAGTTTCTTTACATCAGCACTACCACCAACACAGAGGTAAGGAATGAATTGTGCTACAGTGATATGGCTACAATGTACCTCCATTACTATCCAGTGGGACTACCACCACCATTGTATGTGTGGCCCTTCATTGAGCAGAACACCATTACGTGGTGCGTGATTCTTACTATCATCTTGTGTTAGGCTTTGGCAGTGCTCAGGTTTAAACTCAGGGCCTCACACCTGTTAGGTAGGGGGCTCTATTACTCAAGCCATGCCCCCAGTCCTTTCACTTTAGTTATTTTTTAATAGGGTCTCACGTTTTTACCTGGGGCTGCCCTTGGACTACAATTCTGCCACCCATGTAGCTGGTATGGTGGTATACGACCACCATACCAGCTTTATTGATTGAGATGGGGTCTTGCTAACTTTTTCACTTGGGTTGACCTTGAACCTCAGTCCTTCCAATCTCAGCTTGAGTAGCTGGGATTACAGTTGTAAGCTACTGTGCCTGGCTGATGTTAGATTTTGATTGACAACTTCCATCCTCCCATCCTGCCCAAGTGGTTAAAACTTTTTGCCAGCAAGAGATTTCAGCCTTTAAGACTTATTTACATTTTATGACAATATGGTACTAAAGTCATTGTGATACAATTAGCTAGCAAAGTATAAACAAGATTCTTAACCAGCAGATTGCTTTAAACTGTAGAAGACCATTGTTATGGTACAATTGTGTGAAGAATTCTAATTATGGAATAGTTTACTTTGAGAAGTTAATGATTCAAGAGTAACCTTCCTATTCCTTTTTATTGACTTAATTTTAATTTGTTTATAATTAATGCTTCTATCTGCTTCAAGAAAGATACATGTTGAATAGACTGAAGTAGGGATTTAACAGATACTTTATTTAAATTTTGTTTTAATATACACTCATGGTTCACTTTCACTAAAGATTTACAAATTAAATGAAATATCCTTGTAAATTTATGTAAACTGCCAATTGTCATAGGACTAGAGAGAGCTCATTTTTAAGTGATTAGAAAAATTAGTGAATGCATTTAGTTCTGTGATGAATTATATCATACACAGCAAAGAGGCAAAGAAGAATGATTCACATGCCTTCTGATAAAATCTGGACTTTTTTTTTTTTAACTGAAGTTTTAACTCAGTAGTTGCTTTACCACTTAGTCAAGCCCCCAGCCCTTGAAATTTCTTTTTCTTTTTTGGCAGTACTGGGGTTTGAACTCAGGGTCTCATGCATGCTAGGCAGGCACTCTACCACTTGAGCCACTCCATCAGCCCTTGGAATTTCTTAGTGATAAAGATTATGGAAGAGTTGGCATTGAATCTATATCAGAGCTGATTTTTTTATGGTAATTGTTAAATATTTGTAGCTTTTTTGAAGCTTATAATATTTTAGACTGAAAAGAATCTTTTATTATTTGGTTTGTTATAAATACAAAGCTTAGCCATATATGTAATAGTTTCTGACTTGGATTCAGCATAACTGATCTTATCCCTTATCATGAGATAGAAAAACATATGAAAATTAGCTGATATTTGAACTATAAGATTATATCATCAAATGTAACAACTCACTTGATATTTGTGTGAACAGTTCGTTAAAAATGGCAACCATAGCCAGGTGCAGGTAGCTCATGCCTATAATCCTAGCTACTTAGGAGGCTGAGATTGGGGGGGTCATGGTTTGAGTGTAGCCTGGGCAAATAGTTCGTGAGACCCCATCTCCAAAATAACCACAGCAAAATGGACTGGAGGTGTGTCTCAAATGGTAGAGTGCCTGCTTTGTAAGTATAAAACTCTGAGTTCAAATCCCAGTCCCCCACCCTCCCAGAAAAATGACAACCATGTTTAGATTATTTAGGAAAAAACTGTTTTCTATAAGGGCACAAAATTAAAAGGTCCTTTTTGTTTTAGCTAGATAAGTGGATTTTGGCTTGGTATTAATATATTGATGAAAATGTCCCAGAGAGATAGTTAACTGTAAAAAGTCATCTATTTCATCTCACAAGGCTAACAGATTGTAAAGTGCCTTTTTTTATGGAGCTGTTTTTAGCACAAATACAAAAGCATTAAGAGAGTTGTATAAGACTAGTGCATTTTTATTATTATAAAACATTCAGATGTATAAATATTAGTGAGTGAATACTGTCATTAGAATTAGACACCCTCTCTGATAAAAAAGGAAAATAGGTAACTTCAAATAAAAATTTTAATTTTCACATAGTTTCTGCCAGTTCAGATTTATTGATTGTTGGAGAGGTATAGAATTTACTAGAGGGCTAGTACTGTATCTGTGGCAATATTGATAAAAATTGGTATAAATCTGCCATTATCCAGAAACCAAAAGCCAAATGGCAACTTTATTAAGTTGAACAGTGGACTTCTTTCTCTTACTTCCAAGAAACTGGCAGTTAAACTGAGGATTTGCCTTCACATGTGCTTTCTAGTTGCATAAGTGATTAGGAATAGACAACTGAGCTGCTTGAACATTTTAGGTTGTGTATTTTAATTATTTTACTAAAATTTTAACTTTTAAAAAACAGCCACATTCAACTCAGACTTTTTTTGGAGGGTGGGGGGCAGCACTGGAGTTTTAACTTAGGGCCTCGCACTCACTAGGAAGGTACTCTATCACTTGACCAACACCCCAAACACCTTTTTGCCTTAGTTATTTTTCAGATGATGTGTCGTGGTTTTGTCCCTGGCTGGCCTCAGACTGAAATCTTCTTACCTATGCCTCTTAATAGCTGGGATTGGCAGCTTGTTGAGTCAGGGTCTTACTAATTTCTTTGCAGAGGCTCGTCTAGAACCACAGCCTTCCTGATCTCCACCTCTTGAATAGCTGGGATTACAGGCATGAGCTGCTCCTGTTCCCAGCTACTCGTAGACTAGTCATTTAGGCTTGTGGGTGAACATAATCAGTTTTGGATAACTTAAATTTTTTTAGAGTTTAATTACCTCTGTTGAAATTGCTCAATTAAATCATGTGTCATCACAATGTACACAAAAGTATGCTGTAAGTGTTGTCATTGTCTTAGTATATGGTTCAAATGTATTTCATTTCAGAAAAAAAACCTTGCTCATATTTATGAGGTTAATAATTAATATTAAGGAATTAAAAAATCTTCCTACAATGGCTTTATCATACTGAATATATTTTCCATTTTCCTTGAAGAGCGTTTCTACTCTTTTGAAAACTGAAGACCAAATTGCATTCATTCACTTACTCATCTGATCACACACGTTTTTCTAGTACCTACTCTGTGTCATGAACTATGCTTAGTGTTGGGGATTCAAAGATGAAGAAATGGCCCAGCGGTTTTATCATTTGTACCCAGGATAAGGAATCCAAACAGTGGTTACTATGCTAGGAATATTTCTTCTGTTTAGAATTGAGTGCAACACCATTCAGTAAGGGCTTTTCATTCATGAATTACTGAAACAGCTGTGTCCTGCTGCACTCTAGCACAGTGGGAAAGTATCAGCTCTGGATTCATAATGCCTGCATTTGAATCCCAGCTCCCGCACTCTTCAGCTGTGCTACTTCTTATTAATTTTCTTAGTTTGAGCATTAGTGTCTGGATGTGTAATGTGGCAGTTACAGCCATACCTCCCTCATTGGGTTGTTGGGAGGATTAAGACAATCAATGAGAACTCAACATAGTTCTCATCACATAGTAAACCCTCAATAAAGAATAATGACAGCTATGATAATTATTGCTACTGTTATTTTAACCAAGTATTTAGACTCTGTTTGGTTTATGACTGATATACATAAGGTCTAAGGAAATACTTTTTGTTCAGAGATGATTTATCATTATTTAAATTGTTCTCAAAAGTAGAACACCTGTTTAACTAATAACGTTTTTGTATTGGCTTTGTTCCATTAAAACTTCCAGCGGTGGTCCCCTGGACCTTTTCTTTATGTATATACTCTTTACCCTAACACCCGTGAAAAAGACTCAGAGGATAGTAACAATGGTAGGTATTAAAAAGAGTGCATAAGAGCTATGCATGCATTCAGATTTATTAATGTGGTTCATTTCATTGAGTATTTAGAAAATAAGGAGCTTTAAAAGTTCACATCTACAGATTCACTTAAGAATTTGGGCCATTGTAAAAGAAAAGTTGAATGGAAACATGTATAATTGTACTGATTCCATCTAAAATACAACAAGGTAGAAAGAGAGTCTGAAAGATGATGATGGTGGTGATTGAAACATACCAACATGCATTGTAATTGTGTGTGTCTCTGAGCATTCAAATAGTTGAGCGATGAGACTTATCTGAGTGCTTACCTCTCCCTCTGCAGAAGTACCACACCCTTTCTGAAAGATCTCTCTTTTTCCTTCTCATTTCTTCTGTTGCTCATTCTTCATTTCAGTAAAAGTAACTGAGTAACTTAAGCTTGTGCTTAATTTAGTTCTGAAAATGAAATTTTCATAGGTAATATTTAATCTAATACAGTGGTAAATTATTCTCTCTCTCTCTCCTCTCTCTTTTCTCTCTCCTCTCCCTCCTCTCTCTCTTATTTTTTGCAGTACTGGGTTTGAACTTAGGCCCACCTCTTGAGCACTCTACTGGCCCTTTTTTGTGATGGATTTTATCGAAATAGGGTCTCTTGGAACTATTTGTCCAGGCTGGATTGAACCGAGATCCTCCTGATCTCTGCTTCCTGAGTAGCTAGGATTATAGGCGTGAGCCACTGGCACCTGGCTGACAAATTATTTTCAACATCACCAATAATGTCTTTGTTTTTATTCTATTTACTTATTTATACAGTACTGGAGTTTGAACAAAGGGCCTGGCCCTTGCTGGGTAGGAGCTGTACCACTTGAACCACACCCCCAGCCCTTACTCTGTTAACTAAACCATTTTCCCCTTTTAGATCCAGCACTGTGTTAAGTAAAAACTTGATTAGAACTGAACATACAACCATGTTTACAAGACCTTATGAGCTAAGATCATAAAATCTAGGGCTAGTAATAATGGAAACTGTGAATTTACTTTTTATATAATGTCTCTTAGTCACTATCTCAGATTTCGTGTATTCCAGTAAGCACATGGAGCTGTCTTCATTTACAAACAGTTAACTTTCTGTATCCATGTTTAAACACATACACACAGACACACACACACACACAAAAGTATTAAAAATAAATGAAATACCCCATCGATTCTCTCTCTCTCTTTTTATTTCAAAAGTTTAAACTTTAAGGTAGAAAAATAGTAGAGATTTTAAAAGGGAATTTTTCAAAAACAAGTTTTTAGGATGAGTTTTTGAAGTCAGCACATATTTCCCAAATTTTCATAATATACATCTATTTTTAATTGCTTATTTGTGTTTGTTTCTACTATACTTTCTCCCCTTTTCCCCCACCCACAACCAAATTAAGGAAACAAAATATAATATTCAAATTAAAAACAGCTGAAAAAGAAAAGAGGATTAAAAAAGATTGGTGACATTGGCTGGTCAAGAAATAAGACAGCTAAGACAATGGCATGGCATACACCCAGAGAGGTTCACATATGTACCCTGAGGGTGTTTGTTTTTTAGCATCAAAGAAAGTAGGCTCCCTCTGTTTTAATCAATGAGATTAAATGAGATTAAAAAAACAGGTCAGTTACTCTGTAAAAGAACTACCACTCTTGGCCTAGGTATCACAAAGAAACTTTTGGGGTTTTCATAAAGAATCCTCAACATTTTCATAAATATCCTTACAGCATGTGTGTGCTGAGTTGCATTGTGCTGTTTTTTACACCTCACTAGACTACGAATAGAGACCATGCTGGTTTTGGTATGCATATATCCTTCAATGGAAGATCTCCCAAGCAAATTTCACTAAAATCTGCAATGGGAGAGGGATGCAGATGGAGGAGATGTGTGTATGATTTAGTCCAACCCACTGTTTTTCTAGTCTAGTTTAATCCTTCAGTAGAATTTTGCATCTGTAAAAAAAAAAGAAAAAAAAGAAATCCTCAGGCCCCTATACATTGTGCTTCTCAGCCAAGCGCTAGGTAGATGGGCAGCTGTGAATTTGAGGTCATACTCCTCAGCAGAGCTTAAATACAAACAAAACAAAAGGCTCACTCAAATTTTGGAAAATGCTACAGATCTTAAGTCCACTTACAAAAGATGGTATTAAATTTACCAGATTTCACTTAATCATGGTGAGATGGATGCATTTAAAGGAGATTGAAGATAGGATTGTAACAGAGAGGATTTGCCAACCCTTAATTGCTGGCATAGAGTTATCCAGAGTGTACTTTGTAGTAGTAGCTTTTCAGGCTTTTCTCTTAAATAGTAAATGCCAGGGAATAGGCCTGACATAGTACTCTTTGGAGGCAGATCTAGGCCATGCTTGCATGTTGTCTCTGCCATTTTAATTAGCCATGTGTCCTTCGGCAGATTCTTTAACCTTTGTAAACCTTTTCTTCATTTGTAAAGTGGATGATTCCTCTCATGCAAGATTGTTCCAAGGACTGAATGAGATAATGCATGTAAAGCTCTTAGTAGTGTGTGCTTGTCACACAGTTTTATTAGGAAGTTTATAATTACACAGAAATAGGTGTGAAGATGCAATTTTATTCTGTTAAAATTTTTTGGTACATTGTACTTCTTTTACCTACTCTGTAACTGAAGTTGTGTTTTTGAGAAATATTTGTTGTGAATCAGTTTTTTTTCCCTTTATAGTATTTTTGCTTATTTATTAGACAGAAAATAAATCACAGAGGAAAGAAATTACTTCACTCTTGCATTGGAGCCAATTGGCTACAGGAAGTCAGGAGAACTGGTGAGGGAAAAACACAGATAGTTGAACTTTTGGACAGAGAAGTAATTGTTTTTTTTTTCGGCAGCAGACTATTAAGTTCTTGCCTGAGAATTGCAGACTTTTGGATGGTGCTATCTGAGGGTATATTTGCAGAATAAAATAGCAAAATAAAGAGCAAAAAAGAAAAGTCTCTGACACATTGAAAGGAACCAGTCAGTTTCATTGCTGTATATACATACAAAATGAAGAATGGGCCTGTCTTTCTCAGCGTTTTCCTCTGGGCCCCAAATCCAATTCCTTGCAGCTGTTTCTCAGGCTTTTCACTTTTCTAAATTGCAAGTTAAGGCTGAGACTCAAAACGGGGAGGAAGTAGCTGGGCCCCAGCACATGAAGCCTCAGCACCGTGAGTAAAAAGATCAGGTTTTCCTCTCATGACCTTACAGTGACGAAGGCTGTGAGGCTTTGCCCAGAATGCACCTGGAATCCATTAAAGTGTACTGGTGGAAACAAATGCTGGGCTGTCAAAAACCCAGCCCCCAATTCCCCTGGCTCACTCTCATTCATGTTTTTCCTTTCTCTTACCCTTTCCCCTCATTCTTTCTGCCATAGTCATTGTCTCTTCCTTTCATTCTGTGACCTAAAGAAAACTCACCTTTTATTCAGCTTCACATCCTTGAAATAGAAGGATAAAATAATTGATGGCTACAAACCTTTTTACATTGGCCACATTCTTGAACATTTACAGAAGCACATTTGTTATGAACCTGAGCATTGGAAATTCCTGTTTGAACGTCATTTAATAAGCAGATTGTTGCCAGCCAGCATTGTTACAAATGGATTCTTGGAGTCAGGCAACTGTGGCTCACACCTGTAATCCTAGCTACTTGGGAGACTGAGTTCAGGAGGTGTGGTGGCATGTGTCTGTCATCCTAGTGACGGCAGGAAGCATGAAATAAGAGGACTATAGTCCAGGCCAGCCTGGGCAAAAAGCAAGACCTTATTTCCAAAATAACCGGAACACAAAAAAGGCTGGCAGGTGGCATACAGTGGTAGAGCATCTAATAAGTATGAAGCCCTGAAGTCATGGCCCAGTACCGCAAAACAAACAAACAAAAATGGGTTTGGGGCAAGAATGGAGGTGAGCAGCCCATGGCAAGAGGAGGCATGTGGAGTGGAGTTGAGGGAGTAGCAAAGTTAGGTGTGCAGAACAGAGTCCATCTTAGTTAGAATGCGACTGAATGATTGTGTGTTGAATGGTCACACTACATAGGATGCTCAGTTAACTTGACCTCTGTGCTGCTCTCATCTACTTCAAATGCAGGTGAGGCTAAAGTAGTTCTACTAATGCCTCTTTCTAACAATAACTTTAATGTATTTTATTGCAGCTATAATCATACATGATTGAAAAGAAATCCAGAATTAATTAAGTAAGATCTGTTTGTTGGATTCTAAGATTCACTGTCACCTTATCTCTGAGATGAGTGACTTGCTCTATCCTTTAAGTGTCATTTGTTGCCTTTTAAATCAACATGGGCTTTCAGAGTTGCTGTGGGAAGTTGTGCTCAAGACCAGAAGAGTTAGTACTTCAGGAAAAATGTCTTTGAATGGTATAAAAAATGAGTCTGTTGTCACTTTTACCATAAAACATGTCCCCCTTCAGAGTGTACAGATTTTCTAATACTTTTTTTTTCAAGCATTTTGTGAAAACTTCTCACTGACAGATTGACATGCAGTTTCCCCAGGAAACTACTTGAACTTCTTGCACTGGCATCTCTGTCCTGAGTCTAGGCAGTAATAAGTATACAGCCCAGCCCTGACCTGGTCCTTCTGCCTACAGGTATCCCAGACTCATCCATCTCTGTCTTTGTACCTTTCTCTCCAAGCCTATCCAGACTTCATGATTTGAGTTAACTTCTCCTTCCTCTGTTACATTTCCTCTAGCCCCTCATCCCTCAAAATCTGAGCAATTACTATGTTTACTTAATTCAACATATTGGCTTGTGGTGATAACTGGGTTGCATACCTGATTGTCTAACCCAGGAGTACATACATGTTTTCTAGATGCAGCCCCTAACCTGATAATGTGATTCAAATGTTCCAAAGCACCCATGCAGGACTCTCATGGGGTGTTTCACCTGCCTTGTAATTCTTGGTTTATTTGTTAGTCTTCCCTGCTGGTCCATAAGCTTATTGCATATTTTACCTTTGAGTCCTGAGAGCCTAATATGGAATACCTGCCACAAAGACACTAGTAAATTATACTAAATGAATGAATGGTTTTTATTTTGAAGGAGAGTTTAGGCTAGCCAATAACAGAAGTTCTGAATCTGACACAACTTTGAATCTAATTTGGTGCCTTGTACCCCATGGCTGCTTGTGTACATTTGGCCTTACTTTCACTCTGAAGACCTGCCTGTTTCAGCCTTTTGTTTGCCAGCCTGTGTACCTTTGGCCCATTTCAGGCCCATAGAAAGAATGTCAAGATTGACATCGCTGTAAAGCTCACCCAAGAATCTCTGGTTACCTTCCCTTTCAAGTGTTCTTGGTGTTCTCTTCTTCCTGATCCTAAATTTTGGTGTTCATCATCTTACATGTATATAATGTCCATGCATGCTATCAGCCTGGTAACCAGAACAGAACTTTCACTTTATTCACTTTAAAGCTACCTGATTTCATCTTTGAAATGAATGGCTAGTGGTGTTAAACAGTAGGAGTTTTTGGGAATTAAGGGCAAGGACTGTGGAGCCAGGCAGCCTGTGTTTTAATCCTATTTACAAACTGTGATCTTAGCTTGTTTATCTTTATCTGTAAGTTGGAGATAAATATGATATTTGCTGCATAGCATTGTTTAGGGGCTTAGATGAGTTAATGAGTACTGTGTGGTGTAAAGTAAGTATTAGGTGTTATTTTTATCTTTATTACTTTGTTTATATTTTTACCTTTTTATAAGTTGATGCCCACATAGGCAATTTTCATTTATAAATAAGTGTACAGGAGATTCATTTTATATAAGTTTATCATTAAGGTATTCTGTTTTAGGCATTTTATTAAGTATTGGGCATGCAAAAATTTGAGGGTGTGTTATGTATTTGTCTTACCTAGGTTGTTGGTCTATAGAAGATATAAACTAATACATATTAATGCCTGGATCAGGCAAAGTATAGACCCAGGGATACTTCACTCAACACTGGCACATGGGGGAAGGTTTTCCAGCTGGGGCTTAAAGAAAAATAGGAATCAGCCAAGTGACAGGGGAAGGGAACTATGTTTGACTGTCCCAAGCAGAAGTAACTGATGTACAAGGCCTGACGAGGTAAGAAATCAGTGTTTTTGAGGAACTGAGAATTTAATATAGGGAGGAGACCAACAGTTTTGAGTATAGAACCAGATTTTGCAAGCCCTTCTCTACCATGTGAAGGAACTTGGATTCTTTTTTTCTTTACACACTATAAGGCCATTGAAAAGGTTAACAGGATGGTGACATGATCATATTGGAGGGGGGTGTGTGTGTGAACTTTTTCATTGTAAAAGAAAAGATAACCAAGTAAACAAGTGAGTTGCTTAATAAAGTATTTTAAGCACTCTGGCAGCTGTAATATAGGGAAGAAATTGGGGCCTCACCCAGTCAGCCCTTCCTACCCCCCTCACCCCTACACAACTATTACCCTGATTTACACAGTCATCATGCCCTTGTGTTTCTTTATTGTTCGTTCAAGTGTGCTTGCATAGGGATCAATCTTTGCTCTTTTTTTTTAGCTGGGATCTTGCTGTATTACTAAGGCTAGTCTCAAACTTCTGGGCTCAAGTGATCCTTCCATTGCAGCCTCTCAAGTGCTGTGACTGCAAGATATATACCACCACATCTAGCTTTAATCTTTGCCCACCCCATCTCCCTTAGTCTTTGGTGATGGAGATGGAACTCAGGGCCTTGCCCCTGCTAGGCAACTGCTCTACTGCTGAGCTACACTCCAAAGTCATCTTTGTACTTTTTTTTTTTGGTGGAACTGGGGTTGGAACTCAGGGCTTCATGCTTGCAAAGCAGGCACTCCATGACTTGAACTATATCTCCACTCCATTTTGGAGATGGAGTCTCACAAACCATTTGCCAGGGCTGGCCTTCAGCCATAATCCTCCTAATTTCAGCCTCCCAAGTAGCTAGCATTATTGACGTGAGCCACTGGCACCCAGCTTTGTTCATTTTAAAAATGTCTTTAAGACTACTTCATCTGGAGTTTCCCTTACATCCCTTTATTTTCTTCACACTTTATGGAAGAACCCTTTATGGGAAGGCCCTTTGACCTGCATGCTTCCTTAGTCTGAAGGTTGCTGACTGCATGCTTTAGGTGTCATTCAGTGAGAAACTCCATCCCTATTTTTTCCTGAAAACTGACATCTAGACACCGAAGATTGATCTGACTCAGTTTTGATCACTCAGACACAAACATAGTGGTTGGTGGCTATTCTCTCATTAGGGATGAAAATGGCTAGTGATTTGTGTTTTAGGAAGAATCTCTGACCACATGTAATATATTGCAGACACCAAGCCATGAAGTTATTAGACCTTTTGTGTTTATCCAGATGAGAACCTCGAATAGCCTCAAGTGATAAAGAATACCATTTGTAAGAATTGAGTTGTATCTGAGGACCAAAGGAGACAAAAATTTTCTTCAGGGGATGCTGAGGAGATGATTGGACTTCTCGGTGAGCTTTTAGCCCTTGGAGCTGTAGGGGAAGCTAATAAAGGGATTGGTTTTGGGTATATTGATGTACCTGTGGGCCCTAGAGAAGATGTGTAGTTCACATCTCTCAAGCTTTATTTTTAGCTACTTCCTGTTTTCCAGTGGGTGTGTTGTGATTTTAAAAAATACATGTATGTGTGCATTATGTAAGTATGTGTGTATATATACATATATGTAGTTGTCACCAGAAAAAAAAGTTCAGTATAAAATATGCCTTCAAGTACAATATACATTGTTGCTGTTGATGATAGAAAGATGTAAAAGGGAAGTTCAAAGGTCAATTTTAATTTAATCAAAAGGTCGGTTCTACCATAAGTCAGTGAATAATAGCTAAAAGAATGAGAAGAAAAGTTAAAGCGCTAAAGCCACATGGGCATCCTTAGATCCCTTTCTGGAGCTGAAGACCAAAAGAAACATCATTCAGGTCATGAAGAAGGAAGCATTGGATTGAGTGAATTGTGCTGTTTCTGAAGCTAAGATGGAAAAGGAAAATTTGGGTTTGCACTTGGGTCTTAGCGCCTGGTAAGCAGGAGCTATTTACTGCTTGAGCCATGCCTCCAGCCCAAGAAAAGAAGATTCTTAATGAAGTGTAGATGTTGATTTGGACTTAGAAGAATTTAATAAGCAATTTTTAATTCATATCTATGATTCATTTATAGTGAATTCACTATCAAAGAAAAACTCTAGGGAAAGAGAAAAGAACAAAGAAGATCTATACATGTGGCTAAAATTTTTATATTAACTTTAATTTCTCCCTGTACTAAATGCTTGAACCTAGGGACTTGTATTGACAACAGTTTTTTAAAACCACATGAAGTTTATAGACTATTTTACCTTCTTTGCCTGTTGACATGGGAAAAATTTTAAAATATGAGTGAATTCAGTTTTAAACTTCTGCTCTCTGCTTTTCTGTGACGGCCTGTCATGTGGTCAGAGAAGATGGGTGAATGAACTTTCATTCAGCTTTTAGGGTCAACCCCCATTTTCATTATGACAGACAACTCTAGATTTAAAACTTGGGGAAATGTTTAATGTATTTTGAAGATAGCTTATAAATTTGGCTCATAATTTAAGTTTATTCTATTTTGTGACCATATGAACAGTACAGTCTAGAACATTTTTTTTTTTGTCATTCACAAAGAAGTTTTCAATTGCTTTTTTCCATGCTATAATTCTATTGCCAAACTATTTTTAAAGATGTACTCTTGGAAACTGTGTCCCAGGACAGAATAAATAATATTGGTACAGGGTGCTGCCACCAGCCCTATTTAACGATCTTTCTTGAATATAAACTGTTTCTAAGCCAAAAACAAAAATTGGGAGTGGAGGCGGGGAAGGGATGCTTTTCTTTTTTTTTTTCTCTTCACATAGTAAAAAATTGTTTCCCTTCCTAATTGACTGCCTGAGCTCAGTTAGTGTCTTCACATCTCACAGTACCTTCTGGTTTCCTGGGGTCCTTCCTGGATTTTCTCTCAAGCTACTCAGACCAGACCCTCCGCTAGAGAGCACCCGAGCAGCCAGGGTTTCAGCCCAGCTCCTTCCACCAAGGCAGGCTCTGGTTGGGGCCTCTCTGCCTGCCAGGTATATTTACTTAGAGGGTATCACATTTGTCCTTGAAGACAGTGGCTTTCAGACCTTTCTTGACTGACAACCCACATTAACAAAGTTCGTAGAGCAACAACTACATAATTAACTTTATATACCTATACATATATATTAAAATTTCACAAAATAGCTCTTGCATTTATTGTTTTGAAAAAAATCAAGTTGTAAACTTTTATTGCAAATTTAAAATGACGTTCTTAAAAATCTCAACATGACCAGACATGAAATAATTTAAAAACCAGGCTTTTAAAAAAAAAACAAACAAACCACATTTGTCATTACCAAAAAGAGATATCTTTAGTAAAAATAGTAAAAACCCCATGCTGCATAAATAATGCAGATAGTTCTAGTTATCTGGCCAGCAGGCAAAAAGCATGCACTTAAGGTCTTCAATCTTTTGTTCATTTCTATTGCTGGAGTTTCATATTTATTTCTTCTTATTTTGCCCTTACATTTAAGTCATGCTCTGTACTCCTGTTGTTTTCTATTTCATTCCATTATACTTTACTAATTTCTATTAAAATGTGCTGGTCACAACTCTTTATATTCACTTCAAACCCATAGTTTGAAAACTCTTCCCAATATTCTGTTAAATATGACTCCTTTCCAGAGAATCTCATCTTAATATCCCTCTTCTTGTAAATCTCCATTGAGGGGACTGTACCAGTCTTGGAGTGGCCTTTTTATTCTATAATTCTAGTGTTTAGAATGCTTGTTCCCAAAATGTACTGGGAAGCATCTTTTTTCACTAAGAAGCAGTGCATGTCTATTGTTGATGATTACGTTTCAGGTTTCCAGGGCTGAATGGAATAAACTGCAACTCATTGTTTCCTATTGGTGCCCAGAATAAAATTAGCCATCATCCATTCACTGTTCTAAAAATTGGGTGCAGGTGGGTCACATCTATAATCCTAGCTACTCAGGTTCAAAGCCAGTCTGGGGAAATAGTTCATGAGACCCTATCTCAAAAATACTCAGCATAAGAGTGCCTGTTTTGCAAGCTTGAAGCCACAAGTTCAATTCTCAGTCCCACCAAAACAAAACAAAAATACCCAACACAAAAATGAGGCTGACTGAGTGGCTCAAACATAGAGTGCCTGCCTAGCAAGTGTGAGGCCCTGAGTTTAAACCCCAGTACTGCCAAAATAAAAGGGGGGGAGGGGACTGGATTTTATGAAGCTCTATATACAACTTTGGCAAAGCCATTATAAAGCATATTGACAAAGCAGAAATATTGACCTTACAATGGGAACTATAAAAGGAAGTAAAATATCACTTACTATATACTTGAACTTTAAGGAATGCTTCAGTTTGGTTTTGATATTTTCTTAGCAAGAGAACACAAAGATTTAGTAATTTGATCCCAGTTTTTTGCCATTATTAAAGTGCCCCTCAAGTTTAAAAGTTCATACTTCAGGTAATTCTTTGCCTTTTTTGTATGCTGTGTTATCAGTATATTAGGGCATTGCACTTTAAGATAAATGGGAGCCATTGAATGTTCAGGCTGTAGCAGGAGAAGGGGGGCAGGTACTGGAAAGCAGGAATGTCACATTCTTCAAGGTCAGTGTATTTGTTGTTACGGCTGCTGTAACTAAGCACCACAGAGTTGGTGGCTTAAAACAACATTCTCATGGTTCTGGAGGCTAGAAGTGTCAAGATTGCCAATAGGGTGGCTCCTTTGGAAGCTCCAAGGGAGAAATTGTCTCTTGCCACTTGCTGTTCTAGCTGCAGGTTGTTGTAGGTAACCCTTGGCATTCCTTGGCTTTTAGATGGTATCATCTCTTCCTTTTAAGCAAATATGTGGGCATTTTAATTGCAATCTAGTTCTGTTGTATTTTATAGACAAATTATAATTTTAGTAAGATGTGTATCGAATTGAATATTTTAACAAGGCAAAAACCATTGCCAACTGACCATATTACATGCTATGATGACTTCAATTTCTGTACACCTTTTTGTTTTCTCTACAATTAATAGCATCTTTTTCATTTTATTTGCTTAGTTTTCTACTATATGGTTGTCACTCATTACCAGCCAGACTCTTACCCAGTTATGTAAATCTTCTCTCAGTTCATTCATATTTAATTTAATATTTTTTTCCTTTATTGTTGTAATGGGTAGAGGTACATTGTGGCATTTACACAGGTTCTTACAGTGTATCAATTATATCATACATGAATATTTTTTTTCTTGTACTGGGGGTACATTCTGGCATTTACAAAAGTTTTTACAATATATCAAATATATCATACTTGAATTCATCCCCTCCATCTTTCTTCTTTATCCCTAAGACATTTTTCTTGACAGTTGATCTTGAAGTAACTGCCATAGCTTTTGGACCTGCTGTAAACTGGATTGCTTAAGTGCTGGTTCTATTATCTTACTCTTGCCTTGTTCTTTTTGCTTTCATACTAAGTCTTGGTCCCCTGTTGTTTTCATTTGCCATATATATCCTAATTTGTGTAGAGAAATTATCTAGTGTTTTCCAGAGAAAGTGTTCATGAGACTTTGGATGTCTGTATGTGTTCATTTTGCCCTCATGCTTAAATGATAGACTTGGCTGGGTGTGGAATTACATGAAAATTCTCTGAATTTTGGAAGCATTCTTTCCATGTATTCTAGCTTCCTGTTGTTACTATGGAGATGTCTGATCCCACTGATTCCTGATGCTTTTAATGAAACCTGGTTTTTCACTCTGAAACTTTTAGGGTCTTTTATGTCAACAGTCTTATGTAGTTACAGGATAATAGCTCTTGGTTTGGAACGGGTATGTTTTCATCTATGTGCTTCAAGCTAGGATTTCTTCTTTCTCTTTTTGTTTTCTGTTTTTGGTTTTCTTATCCAGATGTTCAACCTCTTGACCTAGTTTTCTCTCCTGTTATCTCTTTCATTTCTCATTTTTCTCCTTTCTCAAAATTTCCTAAACCTTCCCCCTGCTATTGTGTTTTCAAGGGCCCATTTTGTTTGTTTTGAACTTTTATTTGACCTATATAATTTAATTTTCCCCAGATTCATTAATCATTTTGTTCAATTGTTTTCTGTGTTTTATTGTGGGATTTCCTCAAATGTCCAGTAGTCCTTGACTGTCCACTCTTATATAGGAATGAGGTTTTTATATTAGTGTCTGATTGTTAACAAATTACCATGAACTTTCCTGATTTATCTTACAGTTCTGTAGAGGTTGAACATGGGTCTAGGGTGAAAATTAAAGTGTTAATAGGCTGCGTTCCTTTCTGGGGGCACTAGGGCAGAATTCTTTTCCCTGCCCTTTTCTAGCTTTTAGAGGCATAGACATTCCTTCCTTCATCTTCAAAGCCAACCATGTGACATCTTTATGATTACAGCTCATAGTCACATCTTCTCAGGCCATGTCCAAGAAAGGTGCTTTGATTTTTAAGACCCATGTGATTAGATTGGGTCCACCTGGATAATCTAGAATAATCTTCCATCACAAGGTTTTTTGATCATATCTGTAAAACTGGCCATGGAAGGTAGGGTATGCTTAGATACTGGGGACTAAGATGCGGACATTTTTGAGAGGACCATTATTCTGCCTACCATAGGTTCTAAACAGTTGATTATACACTCTGTGCTTGTGGGGAAGGGTGACCCTTTTTGACTCCACTAGAAGATTGGTGACAGTTTGGCTAAACATTTGTCCTTGGGAAATACTTGATGTCAGAATATTTAGCTCTTTACTCTTGGTCACAGATTTTTGTCCTTCTTGTATCATGCTAGGTTTGAAATGGATGGCATGTTTTTAATATTACATGTTATAAACTTTATGTTGAACTTCAAAAAGTTATTAAATACATACAAACTCATGCAATTATTATAATTGATCAGTTATTCTCAGAGTTAACATTTATAAGTCATGTTTTCATCCTTGTAAGGGCTATCTACCATTCCTCATCCTTGCTATTTTTGAGTTTTTAATTTTTTTTCTTACAGTCAAATTGACTATTTCCAGATACGACTTCTCATGGGATCAGTGGATGCTTGCATTGTCATTGACTGAAGTGATGGCATCAATAATTTGCACAAATGAACTTTTTGAAGCATATTTTACCCTTTACACATATAAATGTAAATAAAACATATCAAACATAAAATAGCAAGCTATTTTTAATGGAAAAATTGTTTGATCATGCTTGTATGAATAGTGTGGGTGAATATGGGTTATTCTCCCCTAGACCTCTTGCAGGTTTCAGATTTTCTCTATTAATAACAGATTCTTTTAAGATTTGTTACTAAAATTTGACATGTAATCCTGCTTATAACCCTGTATTTTGAGCTCTGCAATTCCACCAAAACAAAGATCTTTTGGATTTTTTGTTTGTTTGTTTACCATATTCAAATAATCTTTTCATATTTTTCCGTCATACCTTTCTAGGGTAAACACTAGCCAGAACTCATTTGGTCAATTTAAAGGGATTATAATGATATATGCTGTTTGATTCCACTTAAATAGGTCATGCTTGGGTAGCCACTTGAATCTATGGATATTGGGACTTCATGTCAGTGGATTAAACATCAGAATAGTGACATGGCAATGCCTTTTCCCATTTATCACTACTGTAAGTTGTATTCTCATTAACTTGGTACTTTTGACATTTATCAATTCATTTTCTCTTCAGATCACCCAGACTTCTTTTATTGTTTTGCCAGGGGTACACTGTGACCTTTACAAAAGTTCTTATAAAATATCATAGTTCAATTCACCCCTCCATCATTTGTCTTTATCCCTCTGTTCCCTCTCATTCCTGGAATATTTTCTACAGTCTTGTTTTTCCATTTATGTACCTGGGTACAAATATTCCCACCACATTCACTCTCACCCTTTCCTTATTTAAGCAAAAAAAGTGTTCTGTTTAGTTTATCTTAAATTTTAATTTTTTAAATGAAATTAAGTGGTAGTGTTCTTCTATATTAAATGAAATTAAGTGGTAGTGTTCTTCTATATTAAATCTGGTGGTTTAATGAATATAGAAATACAGATTATATTATTATAATAATATTATATTACTATATTTCAGGGCTGATAAATTATTTTCCCTGAAGATGTCAATTACCATTTTGTCATACTGTAATCTTTCTGGCAATTACTTCCAAATAAGAAAAGTAGTTTTGTTTCAAAAGTAGACATTGAAAAAGAAGAGCTCATTGTCCATGTCTACGTATGCTAGACCTGGAAAATGTCAAAGAGAAATGAAACCAGTCACCTCTAGTTAAAGTTGAGGACAGATTTAATTAGTAATAGCTGTTTCAATAATTAAAGTAGTCTAGTGTAAACAGAATTGAATTTCAGTTTGTAGAGAGGTGAGTGGTATTTTTAAAGGGACAAGGAGCAATTGGGGAATTAGTAGAACTAAGAAAGTGAAAAATTACAAAGGGTAGTCTGTGTACATGCAGTTAGGTCATCTGTGTCTACTAGCTGGCTATTGTCAAAAGTAGGTTTCTGTCCTCTCACAGAGGTTGGAAGAGAGAGACTCTATCCTCAAATATTCACAGGAACAAACGGTACATTTTTTGTTGTTTTTGAACTTTGAGTTTCTCATGTAGCCACTTTAAGAAACACGAGGGTTTAGGACCTTGATATGGTTAGAAACTATTATAGTGTCGTTCAGTTCTTCATATATTCAGGAAGTGGGGGGTGAGGATAAAGGAGAATGAGGGAGGAGGTAAGTTCAACTATGATATATTGTAAGAACTTTTGTAAATGTCAAATGTACCCCCCCCAGGACAATGATGTGCTAATAAAAAAGAAAAAAATAGAATCCATTGATTCTTTTTTTTTAATTTTTATTTTATTCATATGTGCATACAATGTTTGGGTCATTTCTCCCCCTCCATTGATTCTGAATGTTTCTTTGCAGTACTGGGGTTTGAACTCAGGGCCCACACCTTTAGTCACTCCACCAGCCCTTTTTTGTGAAGGGTTTTTTCAAGATAGAGTCTTGCTTCAAACCATGATCCTCTTGATCTCTGCCTCCTGAGTAGCTAGGATTACAGGCTTGAGCCACCAGCACCTGGCTAAAAACATTTTTTTAAAAAGTCTTCATATATCCAGGTAGAGGCTAGGTGAGAGGAAGGTTCAGAGGAGCCTGGTTAGAGTTTAGTCAAGAAGAGGTACTTGTTAATCAGCTTAAGTTGTGAAGGTTCTGAGCTTACAGGTCAGGCTCTTCATCCCTGAGTCAATCCTACCTAGAGCCGTTTATCTAGAACCACAGGCGCATCAGAGGTCTGTGGGTAGAGGAAGATTTGTTTTAGGAATTCTATATGACTGGTGGCTCAGATTCCTTAGATAGGCCCAGAGCAGTCATATGGCCACAGAATCTTAATGTCCACTCCTTTTTTAAAATCTCATAGTCTTGGTGTCATGAAAATAGCAGGGCTTAGACACCTGTTATATTTAGCAAAAGTGCCCTTCTGCCACTTTCTTCTTCTGGGTTTTTATTGTAAACTTGATGACTTTCTTTGAAAGAATAGTGCTTCCCGCATCATAAAGAAGCAAAAACAATTCTAGATTCAGATAGGTCTGGATTCCTTCTTGGCTCCACCATTTAACTTAACTATATGATTTTGAACAAGTTACTTTCCAGTCTAAATTTTGTCTTCATGATCTTTAAAATGGGGATGTAATATCTTAAGTAAGTTGTGATTATGAGATGACACATGAAGGGCTTGGCACGTACTATGTGCTTAGTTAATGTAAGTATAATCTCTCTTTCCTCCCAACTATAAATACTGTGTTTTGCTTTGTAATGCTGGTACCAACCTTAGCCATCTAATCAAACACTTTGAATATGGACACTATGCCAGACCAGAGGTTAGCCAAACATTCTGCCTGGATTGCTGCCCACTCTCAGCCCTTTAGGGCACATATCTCTATATTCCAGGTTTACTCTGCTGTTCCCAGCAAATCACTATGAAGGTCTGGTGTGCTTCTTAGTCAAGGGCATGCAGATTAGAAATTCTCTTCCTAATTTGGTTAAATTTTATAGGAATTCCTTAACAAAGTTGAACATATTATTGACATTTAACATTCATGGTTAGTTTTCACATTTTAAATGGAGGAAAGATCAATGAATCACTACTGCATTAGTCATGTTTTTTAAAGGAGAGGTAATGCATGACTCCTCTAACTTATTGGAGGCCACTTCCAACCACATTTGGTTGAAAGCTAAATGGTTTTCTATCGGGTTATGTATCCTGGAGACTTTTAGAATGAGTAGACTAATTTAGATTTTACAAATAGAGTTGACCTTGTTTTGGTCTACTTTCATGGTGTGGCCTAGGCAGAGTTGTGATGACATTAAGGAGACACAGTTGCAGTAGAGCTGACAGATGTGGACTTGGTGCTACCCTACCTTGTGAAGTTTATAGCAAGGTGTTCTTAAACAGTTCATTATTGTGCTCTGACTTTAACTTTAAAATTCTTTTTAAGCCTATTTCATTTTCTCTAAAATTTGTAGTTCTGTTACTAGTGAAGGTCAAATTTTTTTATTTGAATCTTCTATTTTATGACAGTAAAAATTTTATAGGTTTATAAAACTATTTTGTGTTATTCTGACAAGGTTAAAAAGAAGATGGGTCATTTTAGCTTAGTTTTGCTAGTTTTTTGGAAAAATCTAACAAATAGTAGACCCTCATTTAAACACACTTGAAAAAATACCTAGATTTTAAGCCTAGTTCCAGTGGCTCATGCCTGTAATCCTAGCTACCTCAAAGGTTGAGACTGGAAGGATCACAGTTCCAGGCCAGCCCAGGCAAACAGATCATGAGACCTCATCTCAACCAATACCTGGGTATGGTGGTGCATGCCTGTCATCCCAGCTACATAGGAGGCTGAGATTCAGAGGATCATGGTTCCAAGACAGCCTGGTCTAAAAAATTTGCAAGACCCCACCTCCTTAGAAAAACACCTGTCATCCTAGCTATGGAAGTATGAAATAGAAGAATCATAGTTCATCTGGGAAAAAAGGAAGACCTTATCTCAAAAATAACCAGTGAAAATAGGGCTGGAGGCATGGCTTAAGTGGTAGAGTACCTGCCTAACAAGCACAAAGCCCTGAGTTCAAACCTCAGTATCACCACCAAAAAAAAAAAAAATCCAGAATCAAATAATGGCTATTAGAACATATCTACATATGGAAAACATACCTATACATAGGAAAGCTTCTAGTATTTCTTTCTTATATATTGTTGGTTAAATAAGTATCAGTGATCTCTTGGCCCTTCTTAGATTTTAAATACTTTCATTCCAAGAATTTGTTCAGGTGAAATAGCTGTTATGCACTGAATTCCATCTCCCTCCAAAATTTATACTAAAGACCTAATACCCAAAGTGGGCCTGAACTCAGGGCCTTATGCTTGCTAGTCAGATGCTGTACCACTTGAGCCACTCCACCAGCCCCCAGTGAGGACATTATTGAAGATGGGGCTTTTAGGAGGTAGTTAGGTTTAGATGAGATCATAGGGTGGGGCCCTCATAGTGGGATTAGTGCCCTTATAAAAGGTGACACCAGAGTACATGCTTCTTCTCTGTCCCCCTTCTTCTGTCTCTGCCTCTTCTCTCATTTCTGTTGTTTAAGCCACCCATTCCATGATATTTTGTTATGGTAGCCCAACTCAAACTAAGACTATACCACAGAAATTTAAACAATATTCTGTGAACCTTGTTCTATATATACTAATATTTTACAGATAGTTATTTTAATACAAACTTCTTAGATTTCCTATGGTCATACTCTGTACATAATAGATGATTCAGAAAGCATTTATGATAATGGAAACAGTGTACTCATAAAATTGTTATAATAAAATTTGTATTAACTAGGCTATTAAATTTTGGTAAGAAATTTATACTTTTTTTTCCTCCTTTAATGATCACAATTTACTTCACAGAAATGCCACTTTGTGGTAAATTTTCTCTTTCTCTCATAACACCTTAACCTCCAACTCAGGTAATAAATACTTTCCTCTGTGTTCAGGTCATTCTAGTTCACATACATTCACCTTTGAAAATATTTTAAGCCAATAGTTTTCAACTTTCTGGACCCTTTTATAGTCTTATATTAATGAGGGAGGGCTGGGGGCATAGCTCAAGTATACCTGCCTAGTAAACATGAGATCCTGAGTTCAAACCTCAGTATCATCCCCCCAAGAAAAGAATGAGGACATCAAAGAGCTTTGTTTATTTGGACTATATTTAGTAGAATTTACGCATTGTGAATTGAAAACTTTTAAAAGTATTTATTCATATTTATAGCATTAAAATAGTAAAATAAATACATCGCATGTCAACATAAATAACATTTTAGAAAAAAAAATTTTTGAAAACAGTGTACTTTGTGAGAAGGAAGAGGTTGTTTTTCATTTTTGCAAATCTTGAATGTCTGCTTCTGCATTCTGTTTGCTGCAGTGTGTTTTGTTGAAGTATGTGATGAAAATGACAGATTCTCACAGATACATGATTGAAAAGGAAGGAGTATTTTTTTTCATCTTTTCAGACAATTATGAACATTCTTCAGTTTTACAGTAAAACTAGACCAAGGGTGATTCCATAAAAATTAGTTGCAGTGTGGAATTTAAAACCATGTTGATTAACTTTTTATGCTCTTTTACAAATCCATTGGCATCATTTTATACTTAATTGACTTTTTTACCTTTTTATGGTTCTGTAACATCATACCTTTGCTATTTTGAATGTTTATTGACTGAGTTATTACTGTCTTCCAAAGTTGACACATGTTGCTATACTGTATGAAAATAAATCATCTTTGTTGATGTGTTCATTGATTACATCAGGAAAGTGTTTCAGTACCCTAAGAGCTGAGCTAACCACTTGTTCTGTGGCCTATTAATGCCAGTTTCACTGATACCTGTAATTACATATTATGTAAACAGATGAAGTATGAGTTCAAAAAAAGTTAATGTTTCTAAAACTAAGTGAATGCTTTGGAGCAACTTATTGTAAAAACATTGCTGACATGATTTAGTGTGGATGAGCTTTGTAAAAGGTGAAAAATCTCAAAACTCTGGAAATATTCTGTATTCCTTCACAAATATCTTTAATTTCTTCCTGTATTATAAAGAAACCAAAGCTAGAAATTCTGATGTGTTGGTATGTCCTTTGCAGGAACAGAATGAAACTACACCATAGACCCCTATTCAAAGAACAGGTTTTGATATGCCTTCCAAAGTTTTGTGAATGTGTGCACATGTGTAAATGTATTTTAAGTTGAAAAAAAATTCATAAATGTTTAGATTTTAATTTTTTAATATTTCTCACTTAAGTACCTTTTCTAGTGAGTTGATTAACCACTGGTCAGGATCATATTGAAGATTTTTTTTTTCTGTTGCCAACCATAGGCTAGAAGCAAATTTCTTTTGTTACCATGACTATACAATATAGTCTCTTTCATTATTAAACTTTGCATCTGATGCTGAGTAGAAACTGTGTTGGTAAAGAATTTAAGTAATCCATCAGAAATATAACTCTTACAGGTCAGCTTTTAGAATAATGTTGGATGAACCAGAAGAAGAACAATAAACTCTTATTTTACTAATGTTGCCAGTGTCTTGTTGAACTGGAACTTGCTTGAAATAAGCACTGTGGAGATCTAGAAATTTTCAAAGAACTTTTCACTATAATATTTTATGAATCTTGAGAATTATGTCAAATGTTCTATTGTCTATAGAAATGAATTCATTGGTTACTGAGGGTTTGATCAGTGGTAGCATTTCACTGATGTCAGTACTATCATGGCCCAGTATATATACTGACATTTATAGATGCATCATTACATAGTACAGTGACACAGGACTGGGCAACAAATAACTTGGCCTCTGTTTGGCTCACCAATTACCATGCATTACTGAAGAAATGTTCCCAACTCATTGGCAGTAAGCATGCAGTCTGAGTTGGTTTTTTCCTAGAAGTAGGGAATTAATTCACACTTTCACTATTTATAGTACACATGCTGGCAAGCCAACTTGCTAGAGCAAGGCAGCTTTTTCTGTGACCAAATGATTAAGAAACTCATTAATCTTAGTCTTTTTAGCACCAAGCTGTATCACCAGAGTAACTAAGTGAATGCTGAAATTATTACTAAATGCAAAAGGATTCCTCCAAATACCTGATTTCATAATGATCACATCATCCTTGTCAACAGTGTGGCCTGGTTTAACAGGCTTGTTCTTTCATTTTTAATATTTATTGAGAGTCTGTTATCTGCCATACACTATCCTATGATTGGGGATCCAATTTTAGATGCAACAAAGATGGGAAAAAATTGCCCTTATAGTACTTAAATTCTGTACACACACATACACACACATATATGTACTAAGGGGTCAGAAAAGCAAGGAAGGGAGATGAAATGTTGTTTGGGGGTCAATATTGAAATTCTGATGGGGTGAGCAGGAAAAGACCAGGATCACTTCTCTAGCATAAATTTCCATAAATCTGGAAGAGGTAGTCTCTCAGAATACTTAAAAATATTCTTAACCTAAGATCTGTGGGGTTTGCATTTTTTTTATCCTGAATAGGGATAATCATTTGCAATAGTATTGGGAGAAGCTGTTAACTTTGTTACAAAAAGCTATCATAGATACTTTCATATTGCATTGCAGTTGTTACAAATATCTCAAAAGTGCTCATCAGCACTTAACAATCATGGCAGTTAGAATCTCTGCTATTAAATGTTGGTATTTATTACCTTAATAAAGAAGTACCTGTGTCATTATTTTAAATATATCAGTATATATTAATGATTTTACCTATATATATCTATGTATTATTTCTTAGGAATTTGAAAATGAAATTGAGGCCTCATTCAATTGGCAAACAGACTTCATAACATAAAACATTAAGCTTTAATTTAGCTTAATCCCTAACTGAGGGCTTTCTTCCTCCTCTGGAGGTATAGTACACTCTTCATTTGTTTCCCTTTCTTAGAGATTACTCAGATACATCCTGAACAGATGAGGAGGGCTTTCTGCATAATTCCTTACAGTTCTGATTGTGGAAGATCCTTTTTTGCTTCCTGTTTAATGTAGGCCACACACTATTAAAACAGTTGTAGAAAAATGTAGCTAGACTAGCAGAAATTTGGCTCCCCAGAAAATGATGATGTAATACCTCACAGAAGGAATAGCTTTTAGACTTTCTGAAAGATAGTTGAAATGCGTTAAAGGCAATACAGTTCATTTTACAGGAAAGAAAGAGTTGCAGGAATTCTAAGGTAGAATCAGTTCCCACAGTCGCGTCAGTCTTTAGCCACTTTTCCCATTGTGGTGTTGACCATAATGGCCAGAGACAAGAGCTTCTTATGCAGGTGGACAGGGAGGGGAAAGCCCTATGGAGTGGTACTTAAGGGAATTTTACCTTGCCACTACATATTCTGTGCTTTATATGTCTTTAAGTGTTTTCTATTATCAAGAATTAAAAAAAAAATCTAAAGCAAAAATTCTTAAAAGTTACTAGAATCCCAGGAGAAAAAGAGTGTTAACTCTGTAGTTTTCACAAGACAGACTTCATGCTTATGTCTAATGTGGAGGGAAGTAGATTCCATATCATTAAACCTCTTGGATTTTGTCTTCATTTGTGCCTTTTCATTCTGAGAAGTAGGCACTTAAGTAGAGTGATGAAACTGTGAGCCCTGATGTCCTCATTTCCCTGGTTTATTTTTCTTTACAGGTTGGTGAAAGATGCTCCTTGGGATGAAGTCCCACTTGCTCACTCCCTGGTAGGTTTTGCCACTGCTTATGACTTCTTGTACAACTACCTGAGCAAGACACAACAGGAGAAGTTTCTTGAAGTGATTGCCAATGCCTCAGGATATATGTATGAAACTTCATACAGGAGAGGATGGGGATTTCAGTACCTGCACAATCACCAGCCCACCAACTGCATGGCTTTACTCACAGGAAGCCTAGTTCTGATGAATCAAGGTATGTGTGATCTCATCACAGCCAGGGTGATGCCTGAGCTGACATTAGTCATAGTTGTCATGTCGTGAACAAAAGCATTTTTACAGCTATTCTTAGGTACATGTTCATACTTGGATCCTAACTAAGCCTATGAGATGCAGTAATACCTGAGGCCTCTCTTAGTTAATTAAGGAACACTTCTTCCTTAATTTCTGCTAGTTATATTAGCTTGTAAGTTATTTAATTGTGGCCTGTAATTGTCCCAAACCATATGCATACAACACAAGATCAGTGATGAATATTTATTTTTCCAGAGAATTTTTACAATGGAGATAACTTGGAGTAAATGAGGTTTTTGAAAGCTAAACAGATGTTTTATTATTTGAAATGAATATTCTTAGCACATAGATGTAAATCATAGCACCACTTTTTTCTCTAAAGCCTTGAAACAGACTAGATCATTCAACTAAAATTGGATGCAATTTGTGGATTGTATAGCTACTTTGCCTTAACACATTACATAATTGCCAAGTTTGCATTTTCTTTGTTCTTTAAGCCTAACTTAATTATAACTCCTGTGGAAATCTATAAATGACTAAGACTGAATCTGAGAAAAGCAGCTGTAAGATCACAGCAAGTTATTAGAATGTTAAATATATAATCAGAGTTTGGAAGTCTAAAAGAATTTAACTCTTGTTTATATTCCCCATAAGAAGTAAATAGCATAACAGGTCATGCTAACGGGAGAGGGCAGGTAAAAGTAGGAAGTTAAGAAGGTGAATATGGTTGATGTACTTTCTATACAAGAATGAATATAGAATTTTTGAACCTGTTAAAATCATGATAAGAAGGCAACTAACATAGAAAGGAAAAAATAGGGAGGATGAACCAATTTGGATTATAATACATGTATACATGGAAATGTCACAATGAAACTTCCTGTATAGCCATCTTAAACAAAAAAAATGTCTTTATTTAAAAACAGAGAACGGTAAGGTAAAATGGGTCCTGCCTGGAGGTGGTACAAGTGGGAAGGAGAATATAAGGAAAGGGTATTAGAGGGGGAATATGGTGGAAATATTACGTACTCTTGTATGAAAATGGAAAAATAAGACTTGTTGAAACTCCCAGTAATGAAAGGAGAGGGAGATAAAGGAGAACGATGGAGGGGATGAATTCAACTATGCTATGAATAAGATGAATTCAACTTGTAAGAACTTTGGCAAATGTTACAATGTGTTCCCTGTACAACAATAATATAATAAAAAAGACAAAATTTAACAATCTGATTTGAAAAAAAGAAATAATTAACATTTTATAGTTTATCCAATAACAGATTTTACTCTAATCTAGCTTTCTCCCTTCAACCAACCATCACTTTTAATTAGGTCTTAGAGAAAAAGCTTAATGAACAATATCCAATACCTTGTACTGACAGAAGTTTTTAGTTTACAAAGTATTTTGGTATACATTGCCAGAAAGAGGGTTGCTAGAAGGAACAAGGGGAATCGTGTAGTACATGATTCAGAACAGAGGGTTTAGCCTTCAGCCACATTGCTATCTGGTTGGAGATGAAAGACACAGAGAGGAAAAAGATGACGATCAGACTTCCAAGATAAAAAATAGAGAATGGAAAGGGAAAACTGTTGAGAAGGCTGGCATGTCTGATGTAGGGCTGGTGGCAAAAGGAGCCAGCATGCAGAAATAGTCACATCTGTACAGCCAAGCCTGAGAAATGTGCTATTCCCATGACCTGGGGGACCAGGGCTTGACCTGGGGCTAGTCTCAGAACTGGTGGCTCCTGGGCCCACTGTGTAGGCCAAGGTAGAGTAGTCGGCACTGAGATGACACTCATTTGTGGGACTAAAGCAATAGGCTGCACCCATGTTAGGAGGCAGTGAGCTTAATATTATCCCCAGGCATTGTATGGTTTTAAAAGGTCTAAATGAAACAAAGCAAACCTTAAATTTAAAGTCCCAAGTTCGGGTCACAGTTTGTTCATTTTTGAGTCATGTGCCAGAGGTCTGAAACTAGTCAACCTTTCTGTAATTTTGTGGTAACAAGGCATACTGGATTGTTAAAAGGATTAAGGAAGACTGTTCAGTGCTGTGTAAACTAGAAATGTTATTGTTAACTAAGCACAGAATTCTAGAAAGTTAGCATTTCCTAGTCCAAAAGATTTTATAAAAGTTTTTAGCCCTAGGAGTTTCAGTGGGGAGAATGAAAAATGTGGAAGATTGAAGAAGTACTTGAGCACAATCATGTAGCTCATTTTTGGCAGACTCATGACTCCCAGCTGATTTTTTTTGTCGTTAAATTTTCATTCTAATGGTTTCTCAGCCCCGCTGTGCTGCCTTGTCAGATTCCTTGGAATCTTAAAGCACATAAAGGATAAGTGTACTGATTGAAGGCTGTTTAGCATTTATAGTATTTTACAGCTTATTATAAATTTTATAAAATAAAGGTGCAAGTTTTGCAAAGTGATAGCTCCAAAAATATTTCCAAGTAGTTGTTAGGAAAATTAAATAAAAGAAATCTCAGTATGTAAGTCCTGTTCTACACACAAAGTTTCATGCTGTGTATGACCTTATATGTGATCTAGTTTTAGTTCATTAAAGATTGGAAAATTTCTCGACACTCACTTAAGGACTTATCTTCATTTAATTAATAAATGACCTGTATCCAAGAACTTCTTAACTTACATCATGGACTCACTACAAACCTGGAAGAACAGGATGTTATTTATAATGTTGACAAGAATTTTACAAAGTGCAATTTGTAATAATATAAACTGTTTAGATAACTCAGAGGGATTTTTTTTGGGAAGGGGGCTATTTTTAAAAATTTTGTTATAGCCATTAGTCATTGGTTGCATGTGTTTACATCCTTCAGGGTACCTTCAAGAGGCCTACTTGTGGACCAAACAAGTTCTGACCATCATGGAGAAATCTCTGGTCTTACTCCGAGAGGTGACGGATGGCTCCCTCTATGAAGGAGTTGCCTATGGCAGCTACACCACTAGATCCCTCTTCCAGTACATGTTTCTTGTTCAGAGACATTTTGACATCAACCACTTTGGCCACCCATGGCTTAAACAACACTTTGCATTTATGTATAGAACCATCTTGCCAGGTATAGTGAAGAGTCAGAAGTGGGAAAGCACTGCACTATTATAATTTCCTCTAATTATGAAAATGGGCTCAACTAGGAAAAGAAAGGAGGTCTGTGGGATTTGTCATATTGAAATTAAAGAGATTTTTTTTTTTTATCAAAGAAAATTCAAGAGCTTCATGTAGCCAGAACATTTTCGGGGAGCCAACATGATTTGTGACTTAAATATTAATATAAAGCTTGGAACATAATGGGCCAAATATAATTTCTAGACTCTACAGTATTTTTATTTTTGTGTGTATATAAGCTTGAACACTCAAACTCATTTACATGAATCTAAATAATTAGGTTTTCCTTTTTCTGTGATTCCTGCTCATTCCTATTATAGTTTTAGGTTTTAAATTTTTTCATCCAAACTGTATAGTCTTTCAAAATGAAAGAATATACCTACATATTTGAGTTGAAACTTTGGTACTTTAACTATTTCATTGAAATAAATGGTATAGAATATAAGAACAAAACAAAAAGATTGCTATAAAACTATAAAACTTCCAATTACCCTTCTAAGAAAATTGGCTCTAAAATGTGTGTGTGTTGTGATATTTAGTTATTTCTTCATTTCTGAAAGAGCTTCGTAACTCTCATTTCTGAAACAGGACAGGCATACTAGGAAAAGTTTAGAAGGTGAATTTTTATCAGGATGGATTTTTTTTTTACCCCCTTGAGAAACAGTTTTTGTTTGGTGATTCTAGGCCTGCAACAAAGAATTCAGTATTTAAAAATCTTTTTTGCTCTGCTTATATAATAAGGATTAGGTAGAGTCTCTTTAATTAGATTAGTCATCCAAAAACCACTACAGAGCAAAATCACCATTTTAAGATTTAGTTTAGACTTACATTCAGAACTGTATTGCTTTATTGCTCATTCTTAAACATACAGAAGAGGTCTGTTTTGCAGTTCATCTTGGTAATCAAAGGCCATCTAATGCAAAGGACCTTTAAAAGTTCCCAGAATTTTATAATTTAAGCTGAAATCTAACAGCCAATCATCTGAGGTTGGGTCTGCTGAGTTGTATGTGGCCACTTAAATTGGAAGGGGCAATAGGAACACCTCCAAGAGGAACACGTATGAGTTTGTGTTTATTAATTCAGCAAACTTTTATTGGACAGGCATTGTAATTAGGCAGAAGATTTAAAGAGGAATAAAACATATTCTCTGATTTTAAGGAACTCAGACCTAAATTGTGATTTTTAGAATACCATATTTTATAATAAGATTTACTAAGAAGAGCATTTACTAATCTATTAGAAAGCAAAATCATTAGCTATAAATTATGTAAATATAATTATGGTAGCATTTTAGAAGAGATTCTGTGTTTTTTCAATCTATTCTGTACTACATTCTCTTTCTTTTTTTTTTGCTACAATTGATATTCTGGCAATGACTATTATTTCAGTGTTTTCTCCCATTCCTTTTCACTAGCACCTGTCACATATGAGGTCATGCTTTTTTTCTTCCTTATTCCCACAAGGATACTTGGCTCTATGACCCTTGTATTTTCTCTCTTTAACTTTCAGCAGGACATGCTGCTACAATCTTTTCTGGGAATTAAGTTTTCATTCTGAATTTTAATATAACCTCTACTTTATTGGAAGCTCCTTCTGCTATTATCTTAGCCTAGAGTGTGGGTTGAGCTGAGGCAAAGCTAGTGCTCATTCCAGGTTCAGGAATTTGCCATTCACAAAGGATATCCATGCACAGATGCAAATCTAATTGTTCATAAAATGAAACTTGGAAACTAATGAAGAAGTACCAGGATATGTATGCATTAATAAGTGTAACACATCTGTTAACAATGACAAGTTGCCACATAACAAATTCAAGCTTACACACAAGTTTATAAGAAACTTTCAGGGGGATTATGATTGGTTGACGTAGGATAAAATATGGATATCCTGGTTTTCTTTATTTTTTTATCTAAGATACATAATTCTAATTTTGAAAATCATTGTTTAGAATTTTATAGGAATGTACAGTTTTAAACTTCTCTTAATTTTTAAAAAACTTCTTTCTCCAGGATTTCAAAGAACTGTGGCAATTGCAGACTCAAATTACAACTGGTTTTATGGTCCAGAAAGCCAATTAGTGTTCCTGGATAAATTTGTCATGCGTAATGGCAGTGGAAACTGGCTGGCTGACCAAATCAGAAGGAACCGTGTGGTAGAAGGTCCAGGAACACCATCCAAAGGGCAGCGCTGGTGCACTCTGCACACAGAATTTCTCTGGTATGGCAGATTGTGCTGGCTTTCAAAGGAAGTGGTACCCAGAGAAATATTCATGCTGTGTACTCATTCTTTGCCTTTAAAAAGAAAGCTAATCTAAAGCTCTTTTAAAACCCCTTCTCCATGTTACCTAAGTGTGGTACAGCTTCAGTTCAACTCCTATAAGTGTCTGAAACTCTGTTAGCAACATTTCTTTACATCTAAGATCTAATTACTATTTGCAATTCTTAAAGATGTCTTAGGTTTGTACTGTTTCATAGATAAGCATGCTTTGATTTTATATCATTTTTGAAATCATATAAGGAGAAAATTACAAAATTTAGACCTGGTTATTCTGTTAGTCACACCAAAAACAAAAAGCAGTAAAATATTTTGTTTTGGTAACTGGAGCACTATAATTTTCTAATGCTACTCTTTCAAAAGGTGTTTGACAGCTTCACTTTGGTAATAAAAGGACCGTGTAATTTTTTTTGCCATAATCTTTTAAGCACAGAAGGAGAAGCTTGGGTCTCCTTTTTTAAGTGTTGCCAAATATATTGTTGGCATCCAGTAAGTTAAAATCAAAATTACAGGGACCAGTTAATCATTAATCCTTGCTGTCTTTCAAAGCTATTAAAATTTCCCTTCAACTCCAAAATAAGCTGTCAATAGCTTGCTTCTCATTATTCTTTTTTTCAAAGTTTAAACAATTAAGGAGAAAACTATTAGTAAATTAGTAAATATCGAGTTTCACCAGTACTTTTAAAACTTTTATAGATGAACTAAACACATTAATATGTAACAATTGCTTATCTTTCAGGAGTATGGAAATATTACTTAATAATGTTTTCATTCACCCATAAGTAAGCAACCAGAGAGTTCTATAAAGCTGACTATAGGAGTCAGATTAATGCTGCTTAAACTTAGTTAAAAATCTGTCTTTATAGGAATATTCAAACCAACCAAAAACTCAGAGAAGGATGGCCATTCATCTTGTATCTGTACTTTTTAAATCACATTAATTTAGCCAACATTGTGCTAGACTCTAATAGAGACATGATTTCTGATGGTCTGAAACTGAGACTCTAAAACAGTGAAATGGCTACAATCAAACACTGGTAAGATTGACTCTGCCATAGGTGATTGATTCACTAGGCAAAAGTGTAACAGCAACCATGTGAGTATTCTTCTCCCATCAGCAGTAAATCATATGGCTTTATAAAGACAGATATCCTAAATTATGAAAAATAAGCAATCATCATTATTTTTGGATATTTTATGATTTAAAAGCCTGTGTTCTTAATTACTGTGAAAATTTAATGCTGAGTACAATATTGCTTTAATAATAAGCATTTAAAGGAAGAAACCATTTATTGTCTAAGAAAAATAGCATCATCTGCAGATTAACACAAAGTCAATCCTTTGAATCTGGGCTGGGCAGTAACAGCCACAATTTTAGACCTTCCAATATTTCCTGGAATTTCCATTTATATTCTTAGATAGGCCATTAGCAATAAATTTTATCTATATGTCCAGTGCTACCCTATTTTAATTTACTTTTTTTTTTAGAGAAATCTGGAGGATGAACTGATTTTAAACCAAACATTCAATAATACCAGTTCCTGTAGAATAATAGTTCATTATAACTCAAGACTAATAATGGAGTCCAAATCCTAGCTCAAGGTTCCCTAGAAGTATTTAAATCTATTAATCCCGGTAATTTGGGTGGCAGCTCCAAAACTGCCAAGAGTGGAAGGCCCATGTACAGATTAGCAGCAGAAATCATTTCTGTCTGAAACCCAAGGATCCCAAGTTATGAATATACACTTCTTTCCAATCACTAGTGGTTTCCCCTTGGGCATACTGATTATCTGTGTTTTCGGAAATGTCCCTAATAGTTGACCCTGCCAGTACTCTGGGTAACATTTGTGTGTTGTTTCTCCAGCCATATTACCATGGGGCCTCACAGTTCTGGTGGGTTATTTTTACTTCCATCAGAAACCTATTTAATTTTTAAAATTTCATCCCTTCAGGTACGATGCAAGCTTGAAATCAGTGCCTCCTCCAGATTTTGGTACCCCTACATTGCATTATTTTGAAGACTGGGGTGTTGTGACTTACGGAAGTGCACTACCTGCAGAAATCAATAGATCTTTCCTTTCCTTCAAGTCAGGAAAACTTGGGGGACGTGCAATATATGACATTGTCCACAGGAACAAATACAAGGATTGGATCAAAGGATGGAGAAATTTTAATGCAGGACATGAACATCCTGATCAAAACTCATTTACTTTTGCTCCTAATGGCGTGCCTTTCATTACTGAGGCTCTCTATGGGCCAAAGTATACCTTCTTCAACAACGTTCTCATGTTTTCCCCAGCCGTGTCGAAGAGCTGCTTTTCTCCCTGGGAGGGTCAGGTCACAGAAGATTGCTCATCAAAGTGGTCAAAATACAAGCATGACCTGGCAGCTAGCTGTCAGGGGAGAGTGGTTGCAGCAGTGGAGAAAGATGGGGTGGTTTTTATCCAAGGAGAAGGTGTGGGAGCTTATAACCCCCAGCTCAACCTGAAGAACATTCAGAGGAATCTTATCCTCCTGCACCCACAACTGCTCCTCCTCGTGGACCAAATACACCTGGGAGAGGAGAGCCCCCTGCAGACAGCAGCAAGTTTCTTCCACAATGTGGATGTTCCTTTTGAGGAGACAGTGGTGGATGGCGTCCATGGGGCTTTCATCAGGCAGCGAGATGGTCTCTATAAAATGTACTGGATGGATGATACTGGCTACAGTGAGAAAGCAACCTTTGCCTCAGTGACATACCCTCGGGGCTATCCCTACAATGGGACAAACTATGTGAATGTTACTATGCACCTCCGAAGTCCCATCACCAGGGCAGCTTACCTCTTTATAGGGCCATCTGTAGATGTTCAGAGCTTCAGCATCCATGGAGACTCTCAGCAACTGGATGTGTTCATAGCCACCACTGAACATGCCTATGCAGTTTACCTGTGGACAGGTGAGACCACAGGACAGTCTGCCTTTGCACAGGTCATTGCAGATCATCAGAAGATTCTGTTTGACCAGAATTCAGCCATCAAGAGCACCACTATCCCTGAGGTGAAGGACTATGCTGCTATTGTGGAACAGAACCTGCAGCATTTTAAGCCAGTGTTCCAGCTGCTGGAGAAGCAGATCCTGTCCCGAGTCCGGAATACAGCCAGCTTTAGGAAGACTGCTGAGCGCCTGCTGAGATTTTCAGATAAGAGACAGACTGAGGAGGCCATTGACAGGATTTTTGCCATATCACAGCAGCAGCAGCAAAGCAAGTCAAAGAAAAATAGGAGGGCTGGAAAACGCTATAAATTTGTGGATGCTGTCCCTGATATTTTTGCACAGATTGAAGTCAATGAGAAAAAGGTTCGACAGAAGGCTCAAATTTTGGCACAGAAAGAACTACCCATAGATGAAGATGAAGAAATGAAAGACCTTTTAGACTTTGTAGATGTAACATATGAAAAACATAAAAATGGGGGCTTGATAAAAGGCCGGTTTGGACAGTCACAGATAGTGACAGCTACTCACAGCAAAGCCCCGTCACTGTCTGCTTCATACACCAGACTTTTCTTGATTTTGAACATTGCAATTTTCTTTGTCATGTTGGCAATGCAACTGACTTATTTCCAGAGGGCCCAGAGCCTACATGGCCAAAGATGTCTTTATGCAGTCCTTCTAATAGATAGCTGTATTTTATTGTGGTTGTACTCATCTTGTTCCCAATCACAGTGTTAGCACTGAAGCTATAAAGTGCTTGATCATTTTATGATCACAAGAGTCTATGCAAAAAATAATAATAATAATTCATTGCCCCAGTATGTTACTGATTTTTTTTTCTCTAACTCATTTCTTATTTTCACATGAGAAAAGAGGGACATGGAGAAGTCAGAATTGGAGCAAGCAAAGAATTTATCCATTTATCCAAGAAGTAAGAGTAGCTTAGTTCCCCTGGTGTATCTGGAAGTGTTTTGCTTTGCTGAGTTAGCAGTTTATATAATATACACTTAGAAGAAATAAAAATGTCTGTTTTTTAAGTAATAGTTCTTGCTATGATGTAAAAAAAAAGATTAAGATTGAATTGAGTTTATTATCTCATTAATTTAATATTGTTAGCAATTTCCAGATAGTGTATTATGGGAAAGACTGAAACACAAAATTCCAAGGTATACAGACTTTTTAAAAATGAATGGCAAGGTTTTTTTGTTTTGTTTTCAGAAACTGGATGACTATACAGATAACACAGTAAAAAGAATGGTAAAAGACCATTAGAAACTTAAAATATATTTCCAGTAGGAAACATATCTATAAATGAGAATTTCCTTGATGGTATTGGTCTTTAAATCATATAATTGTAGCTTTTATACATTTATTAGATTTTCGATGAACAAGACAATAACAGATAACTTAATATTATATTTTCCTTATGTGGAAAACTTTTGTAGATCCAAACTTTTCAAAATAAAATATTTTATATCCTGAATTTCAATACCAAAGAAAATGGGGAATCTAAAATTTGGATATGATTCTGATTCTTAAGTTTTTTTTAATAGAAAACTTTCTCCAAGTTTAGTTTGCTAAATAAACAGATCATACTTCTGATTTTTCTCTAGTGTGTTTCTTCTGTGTTCCATTATTTTCAAAATCTATTCATATTTTCCAAAATCTTTGGAGAGAGATCTTTGTTTGGACAAGGATTCGTTGAGCTTATAAAGTAGTGTTCAATTCAAAAGAAGTAACTTCTCTGCTCATCTGTCTTTTTGTTGTTTAAACATATTTTAAACATTTAAAACAAAAGCTGACTTCTGATGTTTAATATTAACCTTTTTAAAAAAACAAACAAGGTTTCCATAGTTATTTGCAATCAAGTTCTGAGGAGGTAACAGGAACCCAGAATATTGGAAGTATGAGCCACAGTTTATGCTTGAACATAAGAAAGTGATATACTTGCAAGGAATTTAAAGAATAAAATTTTCTTACATTCAGTGCATTTGAGTCTGATATATTTCTCCCTTGAAAATAGAATATGTGGTGTAAATTTTAGAGTAAAGATACATTCACTGATTTATAGGTCTAAGGTAATAATAGTGAGTCTTCTTTCTACTTGTACTTAACGGTTCATGAAAGTACCAGTGGGTAACAAAAACGACTCAGACACTCCTGTCAGTACTTTTTTTTTTTTCAGTTCTAATTTTGAAACTTTTTACATAAAGAAAACACAAGTTGACTTTTAACTGTGCTTTGCTCGTTATACTTGGAATCTAGAAAATGACTTCTGAGGAAGTATTTTCTCATGAAAAGTCTCTAGGGAGGATGTCATTACACACTGTTTAAAAGAATAATGTTTTCAAAAGAATAATGCTTCCGTTTGTCCTGCATGGATGCTCTTACTGGAATTTAAACTTGCTTTATTTGACAGATTCTCCATTTACTTAACCTCATTCAACTTTGCTCCTTCTACTCTTTCTCATTCAAAAAGACGAATTGTCTGAAATGATCAAAAGGAAATTTTGAAAAAAAAAAAAGGGAAAATATCTCTGAGGCTACCAAGAAAACCTGATCTCAGATCCAAAACTCAGGCATAGTTTATAACAGAGATTAAATGTCCAAGTGATAGCCAAATCCAGTTTTCCTTTTGTTTTCATTAGGTTAGGGGTAGATGGTCTATTACCATAGCTTGATCCAATCTGACATATTACCTCATTTTAAAAGTAATTTTTAAAAATCTGGTAATCATGTATCTTTAAAGCAAAATAAATCCAAATTTCATGGCATTTCCTACCCACCCACCCCCCTTCCTGGTGAATGTGGATTTTTGTTTTCGTTCACTTTTTTAAAAGAAATTTTTCTTCAGACAGTGATTTTTAAGTGGTTTAAGTGAAAAATAATGCTAAAACAAATCACAGCTCTTCAAAATGAGGCATGTTTTGTATTAGGACAGTGCAAATTTGAGTAAAACTAAGGGACTCTGAATCTTCAAAGAAAGCCAAGCAATGTTAAATCTCCCTTGAAAGGGAATAATCAATTATGGGGTGTATTTCAGTGTTGCTCACCATGAAAAGAGTGTTTCAAGTTCATTGGCTAACATGGAAGCTGTTGTTCAAGGGACTGGCAGAGCTTTGGGTCCTAACCTTAAAGAAAATGTGAGCATCATTAGTTCAAAGAGTGTGTATGTGTGTGTGTGGTGGAAGTGGGTATTTTTCTTGTTTGTAGCTGATTAGCTCATGAACAACCATGCCGATGAATGAGACCTATCTCTGGCTGAGAGAACATTCTTGTGAAATCATTATTGTCATTGTTAATAAAGTCAGATGAAAGACTTTATTCTGGGGCTGCTTCAATAATTAAAATTTATCACATTACCTAGAATATCAAATTCTTCCACAAATATTTTAGTCCTGGTTTTTAAGTACCACATGTTTTAAGATTATTAGAATGTTTTAGCAGAATATTTTGCACATTTAATAATGTATTTTTAAAAGGAAATTTTACATTATAGCTTATTGGGTTTTTACAAAGTTCTTTATAGCCCAAATGTGGGGGCGTATGTCTGTAATCCCACCTATTCTGGAAGCAGAGATTGGGAAGATTGTGGTTCTAGGCCAGTCCAGGGAAAAAGTTCAAGAGTCCATCTCAACCAATAGCTGGACATGGTGGCAGGCATCTGTTATTCAAGCTATGTGGGAAATGTGAATAGGATAGCTAGGGCAAAACTGGAAGACCCTCTTTGAAAAATAAAGCCAAAGGGACTGGGGATGTGGCTCAAGTGGAAGAGTGCTTTAGTTAGCAAGTGCAAGATCCTGAGTTCAAACCCCAGTACAAAAAAAAAATTCACTAGCCATTCACAAAGAATGTGACATTTCTCCAAATGTTAAGAAAAAGCAAGCTATGGAATATTATATTTTTAAGTTAGTAAATTCATTTGTTTCCTTAAGAATATAAAACAAAGTAGACATATTTCTGGGGAGGAGGTCATGTAATTTATCTTTCAAACTAGGACAGTTTTGAGAGTTAGAGGGAAAGCAGTTCAATTATTCCAGGATAACAAACATAGAAAACAGGACTATACTAGTGAGCTGGCATGTAATTTGTCAGGAATTAACTCAGAATAAAAGGAGTTAGGGAAGTACTTTAAGGTCTAAATTGAAGTTTAGTGCTAAAAAGGGTATTTAGGATAAACTGGTTGAGCCTCCTAAATTTGAGGAAATTGAGGCTCTAGCAAAGGGGGCTAGGTCTTCTTTGCCTGCCTGAGCATATTTAATTTCTGTTGGCAAAGCTCAGTAGCTTGACTCTCTACTCTGTAGGTTCATAACAAGAAGTTAACGTCTGCAGCTTAGTTTACTGACAGAGATGGCTTATTTTTCCAGCAATGTTTCAGCTATATTTTTACTTTATACTTGTAGGATCAACGAAGTACTGACACATTTTCAAAATGACAGAGAAAATTGTGCATTCCACTATAAGAACTAAATAGTTAGGTTTTAGTCACCTATTTTAATAGATGGGTTCTCTTTCTCTACCTGGGGATTCTCTGTGCCCCTTTCCTGTGTAAATCTTTCCAGATTCACACATTTGCTCTTTCTCTTCACTAGCATCTCATTTTGGTGAAGCACGTGTTCCCCAAGATTATGGAAAAAAAGATGCGTGGGAGTAAATAGTTGGCCTCCTTTTATGTCTGAAATTTAAAAAAACAAAACAAAACAAAAAAAGCACCTTATTCTCTCCTTTACTTGAGTGACCACTTAACCAGCAATTCTAGGTTGGAAAGAACTTTTCTTCAGAACTGTTCATGCATGGCCTGGTGATCTTCCAGTTTCTGGTGTTGTTGCTAAGTGCATTGTTGTATGTTCTCTTGGACCGAGCAATTTTAACCAAAGAGACTCTCCAGGCTTCTCTCTGGTTAGTTTTGTGGGGGATGACAGTTGAGGGGGGCTGTTTAATGGACTTAACTGCTTGTGTTCCCAAAGTCAAGTAGAGGAAGAGGACCAGAGGTCTCACTGTTGGGTAGGTAAACCTCAACCTCTGATTAAGTTCATTCCTTTCACTCTCAGTGTGCTGGTCTTTAAGTCCTGAATTCTTCTTCCCAGTCTCTTCAGAATGTCAAAGCCTCATCCCCTGCTGGACTCTGAGTGCTTTTGCCTAGTATGACTCAGTTTTCCACTGATGTGCATTCCCACCTTCAGAGTTACCTGCTGCCAGTTTCTGAGCCTCCTGTGGTTCTGCTAGATGAATTGGCTTGTTTCTGGCAACTCCAACCCCATTCTCATGCTGGCTTGGATGTTAACCTCCCTTTGAGTTTCATTCATTCATCTGCTCTTGGCTTCCATAGTCTTGTTCTGTTCTCCATTCACTCATTCCACAAATATTTTTTGAGCTCCCACTAAGTGCTAGGCATTGTTCTCTTAGAATGCTGCATCAAAGAATAAAATAAAAATTCTGCCTTCTTGATGCCTACATATTAGGGATAAGTCTGGCAAATTAGTATAATTTATGAGTAAATTATATAATCTGTTACATGGTAACAGGTGCTATCGGGGAAAAGGCAGGTTAAGATTAGGAAGGGGAGGCTATGGTTTTAATTGGGGTGATAGGGGTAGGCTTTATTGATGCCTCCATTCTATTCTCTTTATCATTTTTAAAATTCATTTACTATCAATTTAATGGTGTTTTAGGAAGAAACAGAAATAAATTTGTATGTTGAATGTACTTTGTTTAACCAGAAGCCCTACATCACTTTTCAGGTAGAGAATAGCAGGACAAAATAAAGGCTGGCCCTCGTGTAGTTTATGTTCTGGTGTAGGTGGGTTGGGGACAATTGACAAAAATACAGGATAGTGGTGAAGACACAATGGAGAAAAAAGCATGGGAGGACCTAAAGTGATGGCAAGCTGGCACTAGTCTATAAGTGGTTTCAGGCACGACTACATATGAAAAGTTACTTGAGAAAAAATGAGAGTGTGAACAGGGACATTCAGGAGAAGAACGTTCCATGCAGAACAGCAATTACAAAGGCCCTGGGGTTGACAGGTATTTGGTGTGTTTCAGCACTTGGAAATCAGGGTGCCTGGGGCAGAGTGAATGAAGGGAGAATGATGGAAACAAGATCAGAATATACATGCCCTCCTAGATTGTAGCAAAGACGAATTTTGAGTGTAAGTCAGATGGAGGAAGGAGTTGCAGTGAGCTGAGATATGGTTGACTGAAAGGAAAACTAGGGGGAGGGAGCTTATTTAGCTGAGTTAAATTTGTGCCTAAATGGAAATTCACTAGCCCTTTGGAGGAGAATCACACGTTAGGAAAATGGGATAGCATAAAAAGAAGTCTGAAAATGCAAGTCTGCTTCAGGAGTTCATTCAGATTGGTATTGTTAGCCCACAGGTTCTGTAATGGGAAATGGCTAAAGGTTCTGTAATGGGAAATGGCTAAAGATAAGATTAGAATGGAAAGCAGGTAAGACATTGTGCAGAACTTTATTCTGTAGTGAAGGCTCCTCAGCCACTTTTTTGACAGTACTGGAATTTGAACTCTGGGCCTTGCACTTGCTAGACAGCTGCCCTACCACCTGAGCCACACCTCAATAGGGTCTCATCCTTCATGCCCAAGCAGGCCTGAATTGAGATCCTTCTATTTACACTTCCTGTGTAACTGGGATGACAGGATGCACTATGACACCAAGTTTTTTATTGGTTTAGATGGAGGGTTTCACCCTCCTTATCTCTGCCTCCCAAGTAGGAAGGATTACAGGCGTGATCCACTATTTTCAGCCTCCTAAAACGTTTTTAGTGCTGCAGAATAACTGAGGGATCCCACATAGACCCATTACTGGGAGAGCATGGTGTGGGAAATGTGTATTGGGGCAGAAGTGATATGGGTGAGAGAGGGATGATGTTGCACATGCCCATGTTTGGAATTCTTGGAAATTCTTGAGGTAGTTCTGATACGCTCCCATGTCCTAGTCTGTTTTCTTTTACTATAACAGAATACCACAGACAGGGTAAATTATAAATAATATAAGTGTTTTTGGAACACTTCTAGTTCCTAGAACACTTCACTGTTCTAGGAACTGGGAAGTCTAAGATCAAGGATGTCCATCTACTGAGCACCTTCTTGCTGCATTATAACATGGCAGAGGATATACATTGTGAGAAAGAGATGAGATAGGGAGGAAAGGGGCCAAACTCCCCCTTTGATAAGGAACCCACTTGTGAGCTAATCCATTCATGATGACCAGGCCATCATCGCCTTACCTCCTCTTAAAGGTCCCAACTCTTTATACCACTATAATATCAATGAAATGCCAATGCATTTCAGAGGGGATATTCAAATCATAGCACCCTAGGATGGACCCAATGGGGAAGATTAGGAAGCTAGTTCCATAATCTGAGGAGATATTGGTTCCTTAATTGTATCTAGAGGGGATATTTAAGGCCCAGCTCACAAGTAAAACATGCGACCAAAGGAATGTCTATTTTGTGGGAGTATTGACCAGACAGGACGAATCAAGTAACTCTAATGATGTATATGTCTCTGAGTCCTATTTATTGTAGAAAAGCATGGTTGCCAGCCATGGCTCTGTCCTAATCACCCCAACTATCCCTTAATAAAACCATGCAGTTATCCAAATCTTCCTGACATTTCTGTTTTCAGACTACCTAATTCAGGAGTTTACGTAGAGTGGTATGCATGGATTGTAGGGTGTATAGCAGTGGGTAGTAGGGAAATGAGACTGGATAGGAGACCATGCTGGGGAAGGAGTTATTTTGCTCCTCCATTTGATTTTTTAAGGAAATAATGCCAACTGTATAAGCATTTTTATTAACCAAGGCAGTTGGAATACCTTCTATATCTCAGAAAATGCTGCTCCTTCTGCATGTGTGGAAACTAGTTATTGGGAAACTTTGTCATGGGATGGTCATGTGATTTCAATAGTCCCCATGGAAACAATGATTTGGAAGAGACTTTTGAAACTTTGGTTTAAGGTAGAATTTCCCAAGGCAAGAACTTTTAAAAACATTACAGTCAGCTCAGCACATTCCAAATTAAACAATGAGAAATGTCTGTATTATATATTTGAGAATTATTTTCTGAACAAAAAGGTTTTCAATGGTTAGATACTATTTTTCTTCCAAAGAAATGGAAATAACAGGATACTAGAAATACACTTTTTTATGTGAAGAGAACATTTTAACTTGTTCCTACTTTTTACCTTTTAGTCTTTGTTGTTCACTACTTTTTATCCAGAATCAGAGGCTTCCAATAAAAGATTCCCATTTATTGCCTTCCTATGCAGATAATCTTGATTTCATAACTCCTTCAGTCCAGTCTCTAAGGAATTTGCTTTATCGACAAGAATGAATCCATGTTGTTTATTAGAGTTTTGAGGAAAATTCTTAAGGCTCCATATTTTTGACACAAAAAAAAAAAACCCTGAAGAAAGGAATATGTGATTATTTTAAAAGATGAATTCACAGAATTTTTTATCAATTTTATCAGAATCTCAATTGCAAAAGAAAGTTAAAAACTGATGGCTATTACTGAATACTGCTTTTGAGTGGGTCACACTTGGGAGACACAAAGACATTATAACAATAGCTTCTCCTCTGTCATCCTTTTTAAACTACCCTCCTTCAGGGAAGAGATCATGTCTCTTGCTCACTTCATAAACATGGTTCTTCCATAGTACATGGCACATACTGTATTTAGTATTCAAAAACTGCTTGATGACTTGATTGGATGGATAGATGGATGGATGGGTGGAGTACAGAAGACTGTGGACCTGAAAACTTTAACATTGAACTTGCTATAGGCTGAATGTTTGTGTCCCCCACCCCATCCATATGCTGAAACCTAACTCTAAATGAGATGGTATTAGGGAGTGGGGTCTTTGTGAGGTGATTTAGTCATGAGAGTGGAGCCCTCGTGTGAGATCAGCAGCCATATATAAGAGAACTCAGAAAGGTCCCTTGTCACGTCTGCCATGTGAGGCCAAGAAGCTGATCCTAATCTGCCAGTTGATTTTTGAACTTCCCAGCCTCCAGAGCTGTGAGAAATAAATATGTATTGTTTGCAAGTCATTTAGTATAGAGTATTTCTGTTATAGCAGTCTGAATGAAGGAAGAGCTCTAGCTCTTATAATTAGGTAACCTCATTCACCGCCCACATAGCTGTGAACCTTGGCCATGAGAAATGCTCCAGATAGATCCTGGAGCTCCTTCAACATTGTCACCTCCTTGCTATATGGAAGCCCTAAATTCCATCTCGAAGACAGTGAACACCTGAAAGATGTTAACAAGGTGTATAAGCAGCTGCTATAAAGCTGTTGTACATAGGGTAGTCCTGAGTGAGATAGAGAGCTCAGATGCCAAAGCACAACTTAAAATAACATACCATCTGTGTGGGATGTTGTAAACCTCCAGAAATTCACAGGCCATTGCTAAGTGTCAGCACCTGCCTGACAGAGTGCCTTTGGAGTTCACAATATTGTGCAACTCAAAAAGCACAGCCACGCCAGCACACCAGACTTCCTAGAGAACACAGGACAATGCAGTGTGGGTGTGGGGGCTGTAGCGGGCAGTGTGGGTGTGGGGGCTGTAGCGGGCAGCGTGATTATTCTGCTGGCCTTGCAGCCACACCTGCACAGGGAGTGTCACACCATGGCACCTCCTAGTACACTAGTTTCCCGAAAAAGACTCTGGTGAAGAGGGCACCTCATATAAGTTACTGTATGTTTTCTTTACTTCTAAATAGAGTTTCTGTGTTGCTCAGTGGGTTTTTAAAGAGCCTTACAGATGATGAGAAGATCTTTGTGAACTCACTACTAAGAAGTCATTTCTTATTAAAAAAATGGAAGAAGTAGGGAATGAAAGAGTATTTGATAATTCTGCAAAGTAAATCTTGCTTTTAAATGATGTATAGAGAGCCCACATCCTAGGCTTATTTTATAAAACAGGCTAAAATTCATAAATGTATTTCCCAGTCCATGCTTATGGCATCACTATGTAAAGCACACTGGATAGCAATGGTAATAGTAGCCCTTTTACTGAGGCTGAGCTGAGTTCAAAGAATGTTTTATACATCTTATACTCTACGGAGGACACTAGCTGCTATAGCTGCATCTTACAATCAGGAAGCCAGCTCAGAAAGGTTAACAAGTATGCACAGAGACACACAGCCAGCAAGTATCATGAGCTACTGTATAAAGTTCAAGGTACAGCAATGTTCTTAGACTTGGATTTTAATTATTTGCAGTGCCCAAATGCCACTATAATCACTTAAAACATTGAGTTATAAGCACAGGCATACCAAACTATCAAATTATCACTAGAATTTTTTACCTTTACTTTTATAAAACTTACAATAATAAGCATATTTTTCTCAAAGTATAATGTTAAAGACAGACTAAAGGAAATCTTCACAGTTAGAAGTTATGGACTGATCCAGACATGGTAGTGCTCTTCTTGCGATCTGAACTAGACAGGAGGCATAGATAGGAAGGTTTCAGTCCAAGGCCAGGCCTAGGCAAAAAACACTTGAGACCCTAACTGAAAAATAAACTAAGGCAAAAAGGACTGGAGATGGGGCTCAAGTGGTAGGAGGATTTCTCAGAAACACCAGACTCAAGAGTTCTAACCCCAGTACTGCCAAAGGAAAAAAAAGCTACTGTAGGTATTTACCAAATTTTGAATTCTGCAGCCCAGAATACCATCAGTGTGAAATCCAGCTTTTGCTTTCTGTTTTTAATTCCATCTTGTGTCAAAACTAAAAGTCACTTTGAGCTTTATAAACATAAAGACAAATTATTTACTTACCTCTTTGTCTCCCTCTATTATGTTAGTGTTTATTATTTGCCCTTCAGTCATATATGTTTGTGGTATTTCAGGAGGTTGAAGTGGATTAAATCATTATAAAAGTATAAGCTTTTAATTGGCTAATACCTTAATAAATAAGCCTGTTCTATTACCCTCTCCTTAAGAAGACAGGATTTAGGTGGATTATTAAGAGGGGTGTGGTGTGGAAACCTAAGAAAGGCTAAATGTACTTCCAATCAGTACATTCTTCAGTGACAATCATTTGTCACTCAAAGTGATGTTTTAAACCCAGCATTATATGGAAGAAAAAAAATGCAGTTTTATTTTGCTTTGCCAGATTTAAATTTTCTCTTTTTTTCAAAGTCATGCTTGTTTTTTTGGTTTTTTGAGGGGGGACTGGCTCATTATTTTAAAAAAAGACACTCAATATTTGTTATCAAAACAGTTGCTTGCACAGTTAGTGTCTCTTCCCAACTGACCACAATGAAGATCACATTCTGAAGCCAATCTGCAGGATGTGGATCTCACAAACTGAAAGTGGGGGTTGGGTGGGAACAGAAACTCAGTCCAAAGATCAGCATGTTGTCAGCTAACAGACTTTAGAGAACTCTGTCAGGCAGGTGGGTGGACAGGGCTTCCCAATCCCAAAGAAGCAAAGTTCAAAATATAACATTTAAAAAGTTTTGGACCAAGTATGGTGATTCACACATATAATCCCAGCTACTTGGGAGACAAAGATCTGGAGAAGTGTTGTTCTAAGCCAATCAAGGCAAAAAGTTATCAAGACCTCATCTTGGTCATTAAGCTGGGAGTTGTTGCTGGCTGGTGCTATGAAGGAGGCCACAGGTAGAAGGATCATGGTCTGAGGTCAGCCCTAGGCAAAAATACAAGACCCTACCTAAAAAGTAACTAAGGTAAAAAAAGTGGGGGAAGGTAGCTGGTGGTGGTGTGGTTCAAGAGCACCTGCTTAGCTAGCATGAGACCCTGAGTTCAAAACCCAGTATGACAAGTTCTGTACATAAGCTATATTTTCATTTTTTTAAACTAACACATAATGGTTATACATTTATATGAGGTACAGGGTGATATTATAATATGTATATATAATGTATAATGATCAAATCTGGGTAATTAGCCTTTCCTTCCCACTAAACATTATTTCTTTGTGTTGGAAATATGTAAAATCCTCTCTTGTAGCTCTTTTGAAGTATACAGTAAAATATTATTAACTATGGTCATCCACTTTGGTACAGAACAGTAAAACTTATTTCTGCCTATTTTAAATAACTTTGGTATCCATCCTCTCTCTACCTCATCACCGCCCCCCCACCATCTGTTAACCTTCGTTCTACTCTGTACTTCCATGAGGTCAACGTTTTTGCCTCCACCTGAATGAGAGCTTGTGTGTCTTTCTGTTCCTATCCTATTCGCTTAACCAGCATATCTTTGTTGCTACAGATGACAGGACTTCAGTCTCTCTTTTTTATGGCTGAATAATTCTTCCTTTCAATGGGCTAGAATTGTGTATTGTAGATGCTAGAGGTGGAAAGGACCCTGAAGATGGTCTAGACCAACCTTCCCCTCTACACTTACTTTAGGGCAGGTTAGGATGTCACCAAACATCAGCAGCTTTGATTTTTCCAGCACAGGAACTAAACCAAGCAACATAAGCCATCCATCAGGCTGTTAAATTATTCTGTCCCAAAATAATTTCAAATAAATCATAAACACTTGAATTGTATTAATTTATTTCATTAAATTGAAAAGGCAAATATTCTGTTTACTAAACATATGATTCTCTGTGCTCCTGATTAGATGAGAAGGTCAAATGTTAACACCCAAGAGTACAATAGCCTATTGTTATTACAACAGTGAATCAGCGCCCTCTAGCAACTGACAAGTCACCACTAAAAACAAAAAAGCTTGTGAAAATTACCTGTGAAACGAAAATGTTCTTAATACTGTTCTGGACACGTTATACCATCTCCTTTTAACACTCATGAAGAATGTATAGCACAGGTCGAGACAGCTCTGTAAGCAGGTAAAAATAATAACGCAAGGTGGTGAGGGCTACTTCAGGTGCGAGAGCTATGGACAGACAGTGACGCACTACTGAGGAATGCGAAGGTGAAAGAGAAGATGTCCTGGATTCCTGGGAGCTCCCAGGATAGTACGAGACATGGGACCCTTGGAGGGAATATTAAAACAGGTTTATTAAGAACTGTTGCACCATTGTTTGTTTTTAAATGGTGTGGGAGCAAAGAAACAGAACTGCTGGGAGTTTTGAGGATTATTTCAATGAAGAGATGACATGGGACTGAGAATTAAAAGGAGAGAGTAAACTGGGAATGGAGGTTTACTCCTGTAATACCAGCTACACAGAGATTGGGAGGATTGTGGTTCAAGACCAGCCCAGGCAAAAAGTTAGTAAGATCCTCATCTCAACAAATAGGCCAGGCATTGTGGTTCACAACCGTGAAAATCCAGCTGGGCAGGAGGCAGAAGTAGAAGGATCACAGCTCAAGGCCATCCTTAGGCAAAAAAAAAAAAAAAAAAAATACATGAGACCCTATCTGAAAAATAACCTAAAGCAAAAAGGGCTGGAAGCATGGCTCAAGGGGTAGAGCACTTGCTTAACAGGTGAAAGGCCCTAAGTTCAAACCCCAGTACCAGAATGACAGAGAAAGAAAGTAGTTTGCCAGGTGAAGAACAGAGTAATGTCATTTGAGGAAAGAAGAAAAGCAAGCAAGAAGGTATGGTGCTGAGGAAGAATAGGAAATACAAAAAAGCCTGAGAAGAGCTTCAGTGCCAGTGTAAAGCTTGTAGGACTTGCCTTCTTGACAACTGGGAACACAGGATTTCCCACCTGGAAGATAATGTAAGTGGATGCTTGCTTTTTCTCATCATATAAATTTGAGAAAGCGAAGCCATGATCAGGAAAAATACTAAGACACAGTGTATAAGGCATAATTATAAAGCAAACTCTGAACCCTCTCACCTGTACAGAAATATACCATGGCCAACAGAACACCCCTCTTCCTTCCCAAATGTATTCTCACTGAGCTCCAAAGGATGATAACCACTATCCTGCATCTTAATCACATCTTTGTTTCTTTATAGTTTTATCAATTTTGCATACCGCCTCAAAAAAACAGCCTAGTTTGGATGATTTCTGACTGCATAAATTAAATATATTCTTTGGGTTTCATTTCTGTTCTTTGACATTCCATTTTAAAGATTCATTCTTGCCATTGACTGTTGCAATAGCAATATTTTAAAGTTTACATTGCTGTATAGTATTCTCTCATTTCAATATTTCACAGCTTTTCTTGCCTGTTATTATTGTATATTTGTTGTTTGATTTCTTTACCAGTTTTTATGTTTATTGCTGGTTTTCCTTTACCAGTTTTTAGCCAGCTATTATAAACAATACTGCTATGAACTTTTGCACTCTGTATCTTATTCAAGTGTGCATAGCAGTCTCTAGATCATACTCACCTTTAAAGAAGGCAGTTTTTTACAGCAGTTTTGGGTTCATAGCAAATTTGGAGGAAGGTACAGAGATTTCCCATGTGCTCCCTGTGTCCCACAAATGCACAGAGTCCTGCGTCATCAACATCCCCCACCAGAAAGGCACCTTTACTTCATGGGTTCCAACAAATGTAGCATGACAATGTATTCACCATTGTAGGATCATGCAGAATACAGAATATTTCTTTCTCTCTTTTCTTTTTTATTCTTTCTTTTTTCTCTCTTTCTCTGTCTCTCTCCCTCTGACTCTGGTACTGGGGCTTGAACTCAAGGCCCTGCACTTGCTAGGCAGGCTCTCTGCCACTTGAGCCACCCCTTCGGTCCTTTTTGTTTTAGGTTATTTTTCACAGGGTCTTGCTTTTTTGTTCAGGCAGGCCTCAGATCGCAATTCACCTAACTATGCCTCCCACATGGCTGGTATCACAGGCATAAGTCACCATATCCAGCTTTTTGGTTGAGATGGGATCTCTCTAACTTTTTGCTCAGGCTGTTCTTTAACCACAATCCTCCTAATCTCTCCCTCCCAAGTAACTGGTATTACAGGTATGAGCCCCCATGCCCTGCTTTTTGGTGCTAAATATTGAACCCAGGGCCTCAGACATGCTAAGCATTCACTCTACCACTGAGCTTAAAATTTTTTCTATGCTCTGGCTATTCATCCTCTCTCCTCTTAATGCTTGCCAACCACTAATCACTTTACTTATACCATATGGTTGGAATCAAACACTACGTAGCCTTTTCAGATTGGCTTCTTTCACCTAGTAATACATTTTAAATTTCCTCATGTCTTTTCATTTTTTAGAGATGAATAATATTCCATTGTCTTGATATACTATACTTATTTATCCATTTACTTGCTAAAGAATATCATGTTTGCTTCCAAGTTTTGGCAATTCTGAATAAAGCTGCTTTAAACATCCAGACTTTTGTGTGGACATAAGTTTTTTACTACTTTGGGCAGATACCAAGAAATGCAAATACTGATCCTAAGGTATGAGCATTTTAGTTTTGTAAGAAACTGTCAAACAGATTTCCAAAGGAGCTGCACCACTTTGCATTTCTACCAGCAATGATTCATATTCATTATTTAGGAAGTGACTTTTGATGGGACTGTGTGGCAGAAACTGCAGTGGGGTTAGTAAAAAGGATCAAGTCCACATGTGGAGAGGGGAGGTCCAAGCTGAGGAGCAATCCTGAGGCAGAATTAAACTGCACAGAAAATGGAGTGACTCCTGTCAGCAACCCTAAATTTTCCAACTTGGAAGACTAATATCCCTAATTGACATTAAAGTTCTGGAAAAGAAATAAGTTTTAGAAGAAAATTAGTACCAGTTTGGATTTGAGGTGACAGCTGGACCTATCTACAAGTGGAAATATGTGTTAGGCAACCAGAAATATCCATGTAGTGGGTAGGAAACGGAGGGGCTGGAGAGGAAGATTTGAGAATGCTAACACACAGTTGGTTGACAAAGCCACAGGAAGGGACAATAAGCATGAATTGCCCTTTTAGCATTTTCTATGTGTTAGGCACTACTATAAAAATGTTACATATAAAGGGCTGGAGAGTGACTCAAGCAGTAAGAGCACCTGCCTAACAACATGAGGCCCTGAGCTCAAACTCCAGTACCGCTGAAAAAACCCAAATGTTACATATATCAACTCATTTAGTGTATGTAACAACCCAATGAAGGTGATAGATTTTCACTTTACAGATGAGAGAACTGGTTAGAGAGAGATGGAATTTGCTTGCCCAAATTACATGTCTAGTCAGTGGTGCCCAAATTACATGTCTAGTCAGAGATTATTCAGGACGGTTTTTGGAAAGGACCAGACTTTGTAGGATAAGGTGGAGAGCCTAGAAAGGAAACTTGGATGAACAGTCATGGGGCTAAGAGGAGCTCCAGAAGGCTGGCACTGTAGCCAAACCTGGATTAGCTTAATAAGGTAAGTAATGCAGGTACCTGGTCCTACCAGAGGAGGTTAGGTACAGTGACAAAGAAGAACCAGTCTAGCTGTGAACAAACCTATTCAGGCTTGCTTCATTGCTTCCCAGTAAAGGAAGTTAAACCTATTTTAAAAAATCTAAAAAATAAAAGGTAGAAAAATACTTCTTGCTTTTGGTTGCTTTCTATAGCTAAAGTAAAAAATAAACATCCCTCCCTGAAGTAATTCAGTTATGTGTGGGTATGGGAAGATGGTAGAGAAATGGGGACAGTAATGGGAAGACAATTGTGCAGAGTAAATAAGACAGAAGCAGCTGAACTGAGCAGGAAGGAGGGAGGAGGAAGCCTTGGGAGACTCCCTACTCTACCTGTGCCTAGAGTTCCACCATCTCCCAGTGGCTTGGTGTCTCTGCTGAAAGTGGGTGGAAATAGGTATCCAGATGGCTCTTCAGCTGCACCTGAAATCCCCAGGGCTCTGACTTCTTCCTGGTGTTGCCATGTCTTTCTGCGGATAGGTTGTCTACTGTTTGTCACAAGGTTGGCAGTTCAAGATGCCTTCTTCTCTGAGTTGTGTAGCATGTTCAGACAGACATGACCTCTGCAGAAGGGCTTGAGGTCTGAGCTGAATAAAACAGACATAGTGCTGACTGCGGTAAGAGAGGAGAAAATTCAAATCTGATCTTCATTTATTTGCTCATTAATTTATTCATTATTACCACAAATAGTTATTAACATCTATAATATTCTAGGTGGTAGGATGGGGCTTGTGTAAACAAAAAAGGGACTAAGACAGGACTGACCTTTGCCCCTCATGGAATTTATAATATAGTTGGGGGGATAAACAAAAAATAGTAAAGCAATTAAGATTATAAAACTGTCACCTGTAATAAGGAAATAAACATGTGGCTACAAAAGATGAGCAGGTGAGGTGACTGTTAAACAGTGGTTATGGAAGATGTGGCAGAGACTCCCTGTGCTCACTCATGTCCAGTTCTCTTTGTGGTTAAGGCACAGGAGAGAACCATACATCTCCTTTCCCTTGCATTTGGCTGGAGTCTTGTGACTAATTCTGACCAGATACTAGTAGCAAGTTGCTACCATAATAAAAACCTTAAGATATGTGGCAGCCAGTGGTAATGGAGTCTAGAGAGATGACATTTCTTGTGGTCAAACCAACTTCTGTATGAATTGGAAAGAAGATTACATAGGTTTAAAAAAATGTGATTCTAGGGGAAAAGATTAGAAAAAAATGTTCCTACTGTGTGTTGGCTTCTACTGGCTGTGTTATGGCAAGCCTTTATAAGCTCAAAAAGAGTTGATTGATTTGTAAGCAGACATGAAAAGGAATAGCAATATTTTAGAAACTGGGGCCTTAAAAAATTGCAAATCCTTACAGGCTTTAGAGTCTAAACACTAAGATGGAAACTGATAAAGCCTTGAAAGACAAAGCCCTTTTAAATAAGCTTATGAAAAGATCAGATTAAAAGTGTGGCCTCAGCACTTATTGGTGAAGCCTCTAAATGGAATAAGAAACTTTAGAGTAGACAGTATTAAGATATTCAATTGGACAAATACTTAAGGCAAAAATCAAATTAGGGTACAACTTGTTCTCAGAAAATTATAGACTTGTATAAGCTCAGAGTACCTCTAATGGCAAGAGATCACAGAGATGGTGGATGGGTTAAGAAAGCAAAAGAATATAGTAGATCTGAGAACCATGTTTCTAAAAAGAACTGTGGATACTGGCAAATACACTTTACTAGAATTAAAGAGATAAGAAGCTTGCTAAATTTCAGGAGGACTTAAAGTCAAAGGATTCGTGAGCCCAGGTGGACCTGTTTTCTTCCAACATTATACAAGTAGGATATGGACTAAGAAAACTACTCAGTCCCCAAGAAGGAAACATACCCATTAGGATGTGGCCAAGGAACATAACAGAGGAAGCCTCTCCAGAAAGTGGCACCCCCTCACCCCCATGGTAGGAGCCTTTATGGCTTTTTCCCATACAACCAAGGGCTGGCAGAGTGGCTTAAGTGACAAAGTACCTGCCTAGCATTCATGAGGCCCTGAGTTCAAACCCCAGTGCCACTAAAAACCCAAAACAAATAATAGAACTGCAACCAAATGGTCAGTGTGTGCATCCAGATTCCATTTTTTCCCTTTCAGAAATAGGAATACACAGTATTTCATATGGTTGACCTGGCCCTGTTCCTCCCCTGTTCAGTTTCTGTTGAGGATGGATCAATCTATCATTATTAGTTCATAGGTCTGTCAACCAAGAGGGGCCACATGAAGATCTGATGTACAGACTACCACAAACTACCTAGATTCTGGGCTATGAACTCCACACTGTGACCAGTTTGTACTTTGGTCTTTGAGGAAGGAAGTTAGTGGGCTCTGTGAGAGGGAAGAAGAATGAAACAGAAGATAGACACAGTAATAGACACTAGCGATTACCCCTTTCCTTTTGGCAAACAGGTTACATTCCCTTGTCCTCTTACAGTAAGGTGGGACAAAGACGTTACGGCACTAAATACCAAAGCATTTAATAAGTTCTGGGAGACCCTCCAGCACTGTTCTGGCAAACATAGAGGAAATGAAAGTTAATCTTTACTGTCACTGTGATTGTATTGAGGGATACCCAGGAATTGGTAAAACACACTTCTGAATGTGTCTGTGAGAATAGCTCCACAGAAGACTGGTGTGTGAGTCAGTGAGTTCAGTGGAGAAGATTCAACCTGAACATGGGCAGACGTGTCCATTTAGGTTGGAGGCCTGGATGAAGCCCAAAAGTGAAAGAAAGGGAAAGCTTGTGTACATGCATGCTCAATGATTCTTGAGTGACTGCATTTTTTGCTGCTGCCACCACCCATGAATATCAGACTTCAGATTCCTTAACCTTTGAACAGAGACTTACACCAGTGACTCTCTGTGGTTTCCAGACCTTCAGTTTTAGACTGGGTCTAAGTCTCTCTCTCTCTGTCTCTCTCTCTAAGTCTCTCTGTCTCTCTCTCTAAGTCTCTCTTATCTCTCTCTCTAAGTCTCTCTCTCTCTTTCTCTCTCTCTCTTTCTCTCCCTCCCTCTTAGCTGAGGTATCCAGTTTTTGGATTGAAGATCTACAGTTTTCCCTTCCTCTCCAGCTTGCCATTATGGTACTGTTAAGTCTCTGAATATGTAAGCCAATTTAATAAATTTCCTCTTTTAAACACTGTCAATTGGTTTTGTTCTTTGGAGAATCCTGACTACTACAGATGATGAGGAGGTTGTGTTGAGATGGAGGTGGTAAATATTCAAAGTACCATGGAATTCAAGGGCTCTGCAGCAAATGTTTTAGAAGTGAAAAATGAGTGAACTGTATTGAGCTACCAAGATTGGGGAGAGGAGGATTGTCTTTGTATCACATCATAGCCTAAACTGTCTAATACAAAAGGCCTCTTTGAAGATGTATCATTTAAGCTAAAAAAATTTATGAGATGAGAAGGAACTAACAGAGAGACTATCCCAGACACAGGAAGCTTTATGTGAAAAGATGTTGAAGCAAGAAAGGACTCCTTATGTTGATACTGATGTCATGCAAGTAGAAAGTAGAATAGCAGTTATCAGAGGTGTGGGTGGTTAAGGGAATTGAGGAGATGTTTGTCAAAGGATATGTAGTTATAGTTAAATAAGAGAAGTATTTTTAAAAATTACCAGAATAGGCAAATTTGTAGAGAAAGAAAAAGATGAGTGTTTACCCTGGGAAGTTGAGGTTATATGATAAGTCTGGGAGGGGAGGGAAATGGGAATGACTAATACTTGTCATGGAGTTTATTTTTTTATGTGATGAAAACATTTTGAAATTGATTGTGGTGATGGTCCATGTAATCATAGTTTAGTTTGTTCAGTACTGTGAATATAGTAAAAAAAACTTTTGGATTGTATACTTTATGGCAGCACTGGGGCTTGAACTCAAGCCCTCATGCTTGCTAGGGAGTGCTCTACCACTTGAGCCACTCTGCCAGCCTAGATTGTATACTTTAAATGAATTAATTATATGACATATGAATCATATCTCAATAAAGCTGGCTTTTCTTTAGGGAAAAAACCCTAAGATAATAACATGCTCCAGATTTTCAAATCTATTACATAACATGATCAATATACTACAATTTTATTATGCAGAAAGGTGTTCTCTTCAGTTTAGGAGTGTTGTAGCACTTGTATTCTAAGCGGGGTCTACCACAGTAGTCTCATGAGCTCTCCACGAGAGCTGCAGAGAACAGGGTTTAGAAACAGCTCACTGAAAGACAATTGCAAGGAGCTTTCAGATTCACAGAGTGCTGTTTTCTGTTTCAAAACTTTCTCTTGCTTTCTTTTCCAAGAAATGGTTTGTGGTTTTTGCAACTAATTCCTGACACTGCTAATGATAGTGTTGAGAAACAAAATACTACACAGAAAACCAAACAGAATCCATAACCACTGGCTTTCCAGTGTGCTAACATGAACATCTCCCACTCATTTCTCAAAAGGTAAAGAAAAATTGTGTCAGAATCATAGATTTTCCAAAGTTCTTTTAAAATTATTGTTATTTTAAATATTGTATAGTCTACTTGCCAGAGAGAATTCTTGAATCCTTGCCATGCCGTTAGTAATATTAGTCTATTTCCACTGAGAGGTGGACTTCTGAGTGATGTCCTCTAGAACACAGCTGGGTATAGAGGTCTGGGCAATTTTCACTAGACTCAGAACAGAACCAGTCACTGATCCAGAGGTGGTAGGAGTGAATAGCACGGTGCTAGACTCAACAGCAGGTGCTCAGAGAAAATTCAGGCTGGCAGGCAGAATCCAGACACTCAACAGTTGTAGAGACTGTAATAAGCACAGAATGATCAATAGTATCTGGGAGATTTGTGACCAGGTTTGCAAGAAGTAGCAATTTGCTACTTCTTTGCAAATCTGATCATGACAGAAGCTGACAGAACAATATGTAAATATGCAGCTTAGTCTGTGATGAGGCTTTGGGCAGAAATGCAAGCAACATATTCTCGTCTACAAATCCCTGAAACCTAACCTTCCTTGCAATTTTGTCCTCATGATGTGTTACCTTGCCTCTCATCCTCAAAGTTCCCATCACTCTGGACTTCTTTCCAACCAACCTCTTTTGTACTCCAGTCTTTGTCATTTATATTAAATGCCATCTCCTCACAGAGGCATTCTCAGGACACTCGCAGTCATTCCATTTTTATCCCCCAATAATTTTTAGAACTCCCCCACCTCATTTTCTGCTCTAGGATCAAGGAGCACAGGGTACCTGTTTGTCTGGTTCCTTGTGGCATCCAGCAATATCAGGCACTACCATATCCTGGGTAGTTATTAAACATTTAATGAACTACTGAATGAACAGATAAACTAACCCAAAGCTACTTAGAAAATGAATTGATTTAGTTGGGAAAGACAGAAGACAACAGTTTCTGTAGCTAAAAATATATGAAACCAAATCCCTGACTAAACAACAGGAGCCAGAGAGGAAAAGGTTGCCACTTTTATTAAAGTATTAATGAATGAGGGAATGAAACCATTTGGTGGGAGTGAAGTGGAGGAGGAGACGGCACTGAATGGCTTGAGTCTTGATGGAGAATGAACTATTACAGGATGATGGAACAGCCTGGTTTGGACATTGTAGAGGGTAACCAGAAAAATACCAGTCCTCCCTCTTGGTTTAAGAAATGAGGGAACCTGATCTTGTCTGATCTTGAAGACTAGGCAGCACTGGGCCTGGTTTGTCCTTTGATGAGAGAATGTGGGAGAATAAATAAGCCTTACTTAAGAGGATGGAAAGGTACATTTTCACTAGGGTTCAGTTTATGAAGATAAAGTCTTCACAAAGGTTTGGATATGGTGAGGCTTGTTCCTGATGGAGTATGGGTAGCGTGGAGAAAGGAGAAAACATCTTAAAGGGGTGGGGTATAGGGGTGAAGAAGCATCTGGAGGAAGATGAGAGTTACCCAAGGCACAAGGGAAGGAGGAATTTTTTGAAGATGGAGGATTACAGAAATAATAAAGCAGAAGTGATTTGCCTCAAACATGCAACTTTGCTGTAGTTTACAGGATGTCTGGCAGTACCTGGTCTAATTACAGAAAATAGTGCTCCAATTGTCCTGCAAGACAATGAAGACCTAATCTGGAGTTGGCCTCTAAACACATGGAAAGAATAGCTATCTATCACACCACTATAAAGGTTCTGTTCTACGTACTAGCTAGACAGTAGTGGCAAGCCACTTTAGAAGGCAAGTGGGTCTAAACAAAGAGTAGTATGTTTCTTGATCCTTGTCTAAAAGTTCACTTAGTAGCATACATTACTTCTAATTCCAACGTAAAATGAAGCAAGCCTAGTAAATGGGTTCTAAGAGCAACCAGTTTATTGTGACCTGTCCATCCAGACTCTGAATCTGTACATGCTCCTTGTGGCTAGGCAGAAAGTAAAGAGGCACACCAACTCTCTTAAGGTACTAGAGGGTAGTAGAGTAAATGAATATAATCTTTTCTCTAACATTGAGTATTTGTTTGGGTTTTTAAGTTATGTACAATGTAGTTAATTTGTTGTCTGTTCCCAAAGGTACAGTGTAAAACATAATCACTCATATTGAACACTGGCTTAATGACATTCCCTATATACAAATGGTACTTTATATATGCCACTCAATTTATTCGTCCCAATAATCTTAAAAAGTGAGCACTATTATTCTTCTTTGACAAATGAAAATGCTGAGTCTTGAGGGCTAACTTGTTAAACACATAAACCTGATTTCAAGCCCAATGTTCTTTCCAGTATTACTCACCTCACTCTGGAACCACAAAAAAGTAAGGCTCATTGTCAAAGAAGTGGTTATGGTTGTGTCCCAGAAATGCTCCCTTGAGAGAAGTGAAGGCAGAGGAAACAACATGTTAGAAGTAGCTGCAATTTGAAGTTGTTGTTGTTGTTGTTCAAGAGGTACTCTTTGAACAACCATGCAGCCCACTCCATGCTGTTCAACCTGGTGACCACAGAGTAAGAATCTGATACTCCCCCAGGTACTGACGGTGTTATGACATAACATGTTAAAAAAAAATATGAGTTACATTGATGAGTAAAGCAATACAGTACATTCAGACCAACACTTTGTAGAATACCAGGCAGAAGAGCAATCAATATGAACTAAGCTGTCCAGGTGACAGGAGGGACACAGAATCAAGCAAGTACAAGAACATGACTTAGAAAAACTAAAACTTTGTCTTTGAATGTTTCTGTAAATGGTTAGTGTTTTTGTAACTGGGAGTTGGCTTAGGAATTAGGGTGGCTACAATGGGGGAAATGTGGTGGTTTTCCCAGTTTGCTCAAGTGGCAAGGGCAAAGAAAAGTACTTGTTTTTATTCTCAGATTGGAGGAAACCAAATTCCTGACCGAGTTCCTAAATCGTGGGAAAAAGTAACCAGTGCCTTTGGAAGGGGGTGAGTGCCGGGGAGGTCAAGGGTCCAAGGGGTACATGCCTGGGTCTGTTTGTCAGCTAGAGCTGGTTGAAATGAGAAAGTGAAAGCTCAGAAGGACTGAGAAGCCACTTCCTTTTCAAAAGCTGCTTCAGAGCAGAGTGGAAAGCCCCAGACCCCCGTCCAGTCAATCCTGACAATCAAGGAAGCAAAGAGGCAGAAGGGACGGGTCCACGGCTTCTTGGGATAGGAGAATCCATGGATAAGTTTAAGATAGTGCTGGATCTATACCTCAAGTACCGCAACGCGCTGACCTATGGCCTGGTGACTCTGCTGACGGCAGGCGGGGAGAAAATCTTCTCCGAGGTGGTGTTCCAGTGCCCATGCAGCGATGCTTGGAACCTGCCCTACGGCCTGGTCTTCCTGCTGGTGCCCGCGCTCGCGCTCTTCCTCCTGGGCTACTTGCTGAGCGCGCGCACGTGGCGCCTGCTCACGGGCTGCTGCGCGCGGAACTCTCGCTCCAGGTGCCTCCTGGGCTGGCGCGGCGCGCTGGTGTGCGCGCAGCTCAGCTTGGCAGCCGCGCTCGCGCCGCTCACCTGGGTGGCGGTGGCGCTGCTCGGAGCTTCCTACTACGAGTGCGCGGCCAGCGGGAGCGCAGTCCTGGCACAGCTCATGTGCAAAGGCCGCGACCCCAGCTGCGCCACCCAGCTGCCGCTGGTTCCCTGCGGCAAGGCCAAGGCATCCGAAGTGCAGGAGCTCCTAAAGCACCTCAGGGCTCAGTCGCAGGTCAGGCGCTGGCGCTGGGCGCGGCTGGGAGGAGCAGAGGGGGCGAGCTTCCAGAGGGAGGGAGAAATCGGGGACTTTTCTCTATCCAGGCGTTACTCTAAGAGAAAGTGGAATGGCTTTTGTTTCTGATAAGCCGACAGGTGAATATTTAACTAAAGAGAATGAAAAAGATTGTACATGAAAGACCAGAGTGAGAATGACAGTAGGCACACGTCAGCTGTGCCATACGCTGCGTTGGATTCTGTTGCTCCCGCTTTATTCTCTTAAAGCCCTAACGGGTGTTACCATCTCTACTACATGGTGAATCTCAGTTACAGGGGAAGTTGTCCAGCCAGGAGAAAGTGGTGTTACAATAAAATGGCCAGCCACAAGGCCACCACCCACACTCCTTCTGGGCTTATGAAGCTTATAGGTTCTTTAGAAGTAATGCTCCTTTCATTGGATTTGTCGAAATCCCACATTTTGAGTGTTTTTGTTTTTGTTTTTTAGGACGAGAGGTGGGGAGTAAGTAGTTCTGGGGTTTGAATTCAAGGCCTGGTACTTGCTAGACAGGTGCTCTAACACTTGAGTCACATCCCTAAGTCCTTTTTGCTTTGGTTATTTTTGGAATAGGATCTTCCGCTTATACCCAGGTGACCTGGACTGAGATCCTCCTACTTACGGGTTTTGTAGGTGGGATGATAGATGTACCACTATGTACAGCTTTTTTTTTTTTTTTTTTTACTGATTGAGAACGGGAGGGGGAGTGTCCCTAACTTTTTGCCTGGGCTGGCCTAGAAATATGATCCTCCAGATCTCCACCTCCAGAATAGCTGGGATAACAAGCCTGAACCACCACTCTTGGCCTCAAATTTTGAGTGTTTTTTTTTTTTTTATTTTAAGTTTATCCTACATTAATAGTATGAGAGGATTTCATTGTGATAATTCCACGTATGACTACAGTGTACCTTGAACAAATTCACTCCCTCCATTATATTCCCATTCTGTCTCTCCTTCTACCCCCTCTTTCAAATTGTTTTTCATTATGCTGCCTCCATAAGTCTATATGCAGTGTAGTCCTCCCTGGGCCCTTCACATGACTTAGACTATGTCCATTTCTTGGACTCTCCAAGAAAGCAGTGGGACTATAGGAGTGGGCATCTGAGGATATCCTGTTACTCCTTCTTTTAAAGGGGTTGACATAAAATTGTTGCTTGTTCATCATCATAACTGGTAAGCAGTTTAAACTTTATCTGAGAATTTTAAAATGTTTAATTTAAAAAGTGATTACATTACTATTTTGTTCTGTTTTCTTAAGGTACTGGGCTGGCTCCTGATAGCAGTTGTTATTATCTTTCTTCTAATTTTTACATCTATCACCCGCTGCCTGTCACCAGTTAGTTTTCTGCAGCTGAAATTCTGGAAAATCTATTTGGAAAAAGAGCAACAGATCTTTAAAAATGAAGCCACAGAACATGCAACTGAATTGGCAAAAGAGAATATTAAATGTTTCTTTGAGTGTTCCCATGCAAAGGAATGCAACACCCCAAGCATTAAAGACTGGCAGCAAATTTCATCACTGTACACTTTCAATCTGAAGGAACAATACTACAGCATGTTGCACAAATATGTTAACAGAAAAGAGAAGAGCAACAGTATCAGAACTTCTGAAGGAGATGCAGTGATTCCCATCCTTGGCTTTGTAGATTCCTCTGTTATCAGCAGCACTAGTGACGTATGAACTTACAAAGAAACAGAAAATTTTTTTTTCAGTACTGGGGCTTAATCTCAGGGCCTTCACCTTGAGCCACTCTGCCAGCTCTTTTTGAGATGGGTATTTTCGAGATAGGGTCTCACGAACTATTTGCCCAGGCTGGCTTCAAACCATGATCCTCCTGACCTCTGCCTCCTGAGTAGCTAGGATTATAGGCATGACCCACTGGCTCTCAGCTTAAGAAAAAAAATTTTTTGAACTATTGTTTCATTGAAAATACTGCTATTGTTTATGACTGCTTTTTTTCCTTCCCAATTGTGGGATTTTAGATCTAAAATTGAAATATAAAGCTTAACCTCTTTATTATATTAATTATTAAACAAATAAACAAACAAAACCCAGGATAAATGATTCACCCAAAGTGCCAAACTAGATTAGAAGCCTTATTCCCTATTCTCAGTTCCTATTCAAATAAAAGATGTTAATCTTATAATGCTGTTTTTAACTAAGACAGTAGTGAGTACAACAAAAGAACAATTTAACTTCAGACCTTTCTACTAGGTTATATTAATTTCAACTTCACTTTTTTGCCAAGAGCAGCTTATTAGAAATCTAAAAATTATAAGATTTTAGCCTGCTTTCTCCCATAATGTATAGCATATTGGATTTCTACCCAAGCCTGCTGAGGTCATTCAAATATTATGATGTTTTATGGCTCTAATATGGCTACTATCCAAAAGTCAATTGAGAAAAGAAAAGTAAAAAATTTAAATATAAAACTTGAAAAGAAGTTTAGGATAACTGCAGGAAGTAACAATTGTTTTTAGTTTGTAAGATTTAGTTTGTAAGAAACATTTGAAAGCTATTTGTTATGGTAAATTTCAAATATGCACGAAAGTAGACATCTAATCATTAGACAGCTTCAACAGAGTGGGGAAGTCAGATAAACATGCCATACAAATAATTATAAAAATGCAAATTGTGATCTGATTTAGATTAGGGAAGTAAGGGGCTAGGGAAACTGAGAAACTGAAATCTGTAGAATAGATAGCAGAGCATTTCCTTCAGAAGGAACAGTATGCAAAGATTGAGGTGGAGCCATAAAGGTGACTAGAAAAACCAGGAATGGACAGACCATGCAGTGCCTTGAAACCAAGCTAAGATTTTGAATTCATCCTATTAGTATTTTAGGGATATTGATCTGCCATTTTTTTTTTGAAAATAATAGTAAGGGAAAAGAAGGAGAGTCAGGGTGGAGGCAGAGAAACTAATCAGGAGGCTACTGAAGTGAAAATAGGTAGGAGTGAACTTAAACTGGGTTGATGATGATCAAAATAGGAAAAATAGACTTTGTAGATGGGCATGATGAGATTCATTGATGGACAGGATGTAAACAGTTAGTGAACACAGTGATATCTACAGATAAATTCAATACCCATAATACCAGGACGTTTTAGAGATACTTATCTTCCATTAGCTTGTCATTCCTGCCCATCTCCCAAATTTATGAGTGTTTTCTGCATTTTTTAAAGTGAGGTATGAATACTTTAAACTATGAAACAATTGAGCACTGATTATGTTTAGCCCTTCTTCCTCTCTTGCTTCTTTTATTGCATTGGGCCACCAAGAGAAACTAGACTGAATATCCTGTTGTTGAAAATCATATTTAACAAGAAAGTGGGCAGTAGAAACTGCATGATCAGTTTTTTCCAATTCCCTAAAAGAACAGTTTTGAAAGTCATATACATCACGTCTACTTTCATTTTTGCTTCTTTTATTTCATTTTCTAAATTCTTTTTGTGTATTCTTCCACTTCAGAAATTTTTTTGATTTATTACTTACATCTCTCATTTATTACTTAAATCTTCAGTAATATTGTATTGTGTCTATTTTGTTGGCTTAAACTCCACTTTTCCTTGTAGCCTTTAGTAATTATGGTGAAAATATATATACTTAAGATTAAAAATTATAATGGTAGAAATTTGTGTGAGATAAAAAGTAAAATTACCTGTTGCAATGTAGCTTTCCGAGAGATAGCCACATACCCTGTCTGCAAAAAATATTATCCTGTAAATGTTGTTTTGTAAACTTTCACATCATTGTGAAGCAGCATATAACAATTTACCTCATTAAAAAATTACTGCACACTATTCTACTAGTTAGTAGGATGTGATCCCTTGTTTTTGACAGCATATACACCTAAGCATCAAATTGTCAAGTATGGTCACTTCTGGAAGATTAGTGCTGGAACTATTTTATTTTAAGCCTCATGTAGTTTTGATCATTGGACTTTTGAGTAATGAATAACAAATATTAATTGTGTAAGTAGAAAACATTAAATAAGAGCCCTACATTGGTGTAGGGATTTACAATCAACAAAGAAGTTTTGAATCATTGACCTCATTTCGTTTTCATGAGTTTGTGGGTTTTCATGAGTACTGTGAAGCATATCACTCACATTTAGTGTAGGTTTCATTACTAGCCTGAGGTCATGGGATCACACAATCTGGAGCTAGGTAGCTAGACCTCTCTAAATCATTTGGCTCAATGTGGTCACTTGGCTATTTTCATTATTGGGCCATGTATTATGTGCTTTTGTGAACAGAAGACAACACAGATGCTCTTAGTGAGGCTCAGTATTTCACATTTCATCCTAAAACTCGGCAACTATTGATAGTTAAGATAGCTTTTTTTTTTCTTTTTTCTTTTATTATTCATATGTGCATACAAGGCTTGGTTCAGTTAAGATAGCTTTAAATAAGAATAGTGTGACCGAGACACAGCATGGTGGGAATATGAAACTGTTTGGCATATTCCCTAGTTCTCTGGACCTGATCTCAAACAGGCCACACCATGGGCTCAACAGGCATTTTTACCCTTGCTGGGTGTATGTACTGGCTTAACAATTGAATCTTTATAATCATCCCCCCACCCCACCACCGGCAGCTTTATGCTGTCCTGAAACCTTAACTTTAGGAGACATTCAGAATCAGCTTCTGCTCTTAATATTTGCTGAAAACAAATATATTGTTGTAAGAAATGGTTCCACAGTGTACTGAGTACTGGCAAAATAATACACTTTAGGAGCATTAGATGAAGCATGGTCTCCTTGCTCCACCCAAAGCCGTGGCCAGAAATATCAATGCTGTATGAACTGATTAAAGACATAAGTGCCAAGGGAAGCATCCTAAAACAGAATTAACCTTGTACCCAAATGTCTCTGACTGAAAAGCCTTGTGGAACCCCTAAGTTTCACAATATCCTGCATCTTATCTACCAGGTGGCCTATGGTAAATAACTCTCCATACCACAAAAGATGGAGAAATCCTTCCAGTCTGAGTCATCCCTAGCCACAGCAACTGTTGCGTATTTTGTCAGCAGCAAACTCCCACTGAGTGCCTACTGTGTACTAAACCATTGTCTGCTCTGAAAGCCAAGCCTCCACTGGATCTAATTTTATCTCTTCCTCCTCATTATCTCCCTATGAAACAGCTCTTATGAATTACAATGCAAGGACCATGAATTGATATTATATTCCTATTCAATGAGATATACCTGAATCAAAAAACAGATGTAGCTTGTCAAGACCCTTTGCCGAAAGTACCAGAACTCGAAAAAATTTCCAAATCTGCAAGATTAGGCAAGTTATTGTAATTTCAAAATTTATGAGACATCAAACACAGAGACAATATGAAACATTTTTGTATAACTTAAAATATAATTACAAGACACACATCATCTTTGTAAGTACCACAGAAAGGAAACAATACATTTCCATCACCCCCTAAAACTTGCTCCCCCCGTGTGTCCACACAATTCCAATTCTTTCCATCTAGAATGAGAGATGATTATTTGTTTATTTTTACGTATAGCTTTACTGTCTATGTATGCATTCCCACACTGTTACTGTTTAGTTTGGCATGTTTTTGAACTTTATGAGGATGAAATCATCCTCTAACAATTGTTTGTGGTCCTCTTTTCTGTTTGTTTTCATCTGGGAGATTAATTTATATATGTGTAGAACAATTTCTTTTGATTGCTGCACATTCATTTAACTACTGATGTATTTTTTGTTTACTCCCAATTTCTGGCTCTTATGAACAATACAGGGGTGAACACCTATGGACTTGTGCTCTAGTACATGTGCAAGTGAGTATGTAGAATTTGTTCTGAGGAACGGATGGTAGCACAAGGGAAGGCGCATTCCAGATTGCTAGATAATGTCAAGCATTTGTCACAGTCATTTACCAGTTTATACTATTATGAGAGTTGCTACTGATTTTTGCAATGGTAGTAGTTGGTATTTCTAATCATTAACTTTTTGTCACCCCAGTGAATAGAATATATAAGAATACCTCTCATTGTGATTTTAATTGGCATTTCCCTAATCATTAAAGGTTTTATGTATCTTTTCATGTATTTAAATCTTTTGCATATCCCTTTTTTTGAAACATCTATTCAAGACTTTTGTCATTTTTTATATTTGGGTTGTATGTATTTTTTGAATTGATTCATCAGATTTAATTATTATTTCATTTGCTTAAACCAAGGAATATTTAAGTGCCTGCTATGTTCCAGGCAAGTTCTTTGTATTTGTACTATGTTAGTGAGCTAACGACAAAGTCCTGTCTTGGAGATGTAAAGAGAATACTATGAAGAGAAAAGAGAACACTCTTAAAACACTGGAGTTGGATGAAATATTCTGTAGAAATCAGCTAGGTCCATTTGATCTAGGATGTGATTTAGTTCTAGAATTTCTTTATTAATTTTTTTGTTTGGATGACCTATCTATTGGTGATAGGGGAGTATTAACACTACCACTGTGTTGGAGTCTATATGCGCTTTTAGGTCCTTCAGAGTAAGTTTGATGAAACTGGGTGCACTGACATTGGGTGCATATAGGTTGATAGTTGTTATTTCCTTTTGGTGCATTTCACTTTGTATTAGTATGAAGTGCCCTTCTTTATCTCATTTGATCAATGTAAGTTTGAAGTCTACTTTGTCTGAGGTAAGTATTGCTACTCCTGTTTTCAGAGGCCATTGACTTGGTAAATCTCCTTCCAGCCTTTCACTCTTAGTCACTGCTTGTTTATGTTGATGAGATGGGTCTCCTGTAAACAACAGATTGTTAGATCTTCCTTTTTAATCCAGTTTGCCAAATGGTGTCTTTTGATGGGAGAGTTAAGTCTGTTAGCATTCAGTGTTAGTATTGATAGGTATGTGGTGATTCCTGTCATTCAGTTGTTTTTGTTGTTTAAGGGTTTGATTGTGTGCAGCTGAATTAATGTTACTCTCTGATTCCTTCTTTTCTTCTCCTGTGGTTTGGTGTTGCCTGTCCTCTCATGGTTTTGTTTGTTTTCATTTTCTGTTTGCAGAATCCCTTGATGAATCTTTTGTAGTGGTGGCTTTGTGGTCACATATTGTTTTAGTTTCTGCTCATCATGGAAGACTTTTATTGCTCCATCTATTTTGAATGATAGTTTTGCTGGGTAGAGTATCCTAGGGTTGAAGTTATTTTCATTCAGTGCCTGGAATACCTCACTACATGCCCTTCTTGCTTTTAAGGTTTCCGTTGGGTTTACCTTTGTATGTTATTTGTTTTTTCTCTCTTACAGCCTTCAATATTCTTTCTCTATTCTTTGTGCTTGTTGTTTTAATAATAATATGTTGTGGGGAAGTTCTATTTTGGTCCAGTCTGTTTGGTGTCCTGGAGGCTTCCTATATCTGAATGGGTATCACTTTCTCTAGATTTGGGAAATTTTCTGTTACTATTTTATTGAATATATTATGAATCCCTTTTGCTTGGACCTCTTCTCCTTCTTCAATGCCCATGATTCTCAGGTTCGGTCTTTTGATGGAGTCAGTGAGTTCTTACAGATTCCTTTCACAGAACTTGAGTTTTTTGACTAATAGCTCCTCAGTTTTTCCTTCATGTCCATTTTATCTTCAAGTTCTAAGATTCTGTCTTCTACTTGTTCTAGTCTGCTGGAGTGGCCTTCCACTGTATTTTGTGTTTCTGTTTCATTCTTTTTTTCTGAGGTTTCCAAATCATAGACACTTCCTCTTTAATATTGTCTATTTTCATCTTTAATTCATTCATCTCTCTATAGCATTCTCTGTTTCACTTTGGTATTTATGTAGGGCTCCTATGATTTCATTTATTTGTTTCTGTGTCTTCTTGTATTCTTTATTTTTGGTGTCTAGAAATTTCTTGAGGGCCTCTTGTACATTTTGGTTAACCATGTCTAGTATCATCTCCATGAAATTCTCAGTGATTACGTGCAGGATTTCTTCTTTGAGGACGTTCTTGTGGACATCATTGGGTTCCTTGGTGTCATTTATCTTTGTTTTGTTGGAGTCCAGAACTGGGTATCTGTTTTCTTCATTTCCCTATACATCAGACAAAGGACTAATGACCAGAATATATAGTGAGCTCAAAAAAACTAAACTCCCCAAAAATTAATGAACCAATAAAGAAATGGGCAATTAAACTAAAAAGAAATTTTTCAAAAGAAGAAATTCAAATGACCAAAAAACACATGAAAAAATGCTCACCATCTCTGGCCATAAAGGAAATGCAAATCAAAACCACACTAAGATTCCACCTCACCCCTGTTAGAATAGCCATCATCAAAAACACCACTAACAACAGGTGTTGGCAACATTGTGGGGAAAAAAGAACCCTCGTACACTGCTGGTGGGAATGCAAGCTAGTACAACCACTCTGGAAAAAAATTTGGAGGCTTCTTAAAAATCTGAACATAGATCTGCCATATGACCCAGCAATCCCACTCCTGGGGATATACCCAAAGGAATGCGACACAGGTTACTCCAGAGACACCTGCACACCTATGTTTATTGCAGCACTATTCACAATAGCCAAGTTATGGAAACAGCCAAGATGCCCCACTACTGATGAATGGATTAAGAAAACATGTTATTTATGCACAATGGAATTTTACTCAGCCATGAAGAAGAATGAAACCTTATCATTCCCAAGTAAATGGATGGAACTGGAGAACATCATTCTGAATGAGGTTATCCAGGCTCAGAAGACCAAAACTCACATGTTCTTCCTCATAAGAAGACTTTAGATCTAGGGCAAATACAGCAATGTGGTTGAACTTGGGTCACACGCTAAGGGGAGAGCACACACGGGAGGTATGGGGATAGGAAAGAAACCCAAAACATATTTGATGTCCCCACTGCAGAAGATCTAATAAGCGACAGAGGTCAATATGAGAAGGAGATCAGGAACTAGTGAAAAGGTCAGTTAGAGATGAATCAACTTGGAATGTAACACATTTGTACATGAAAGCAATGCTAGGAATCTCTCTGTATAGCTATCCTTATTTCAACTTGCAAAAACACTTTGTCTTATTATTGCTTATGTCTTCGCTTCAACAAAATTAGAGATAAGGGCAGAACAGATTCTGCCTGGAAACGAGCCAGAGTGGGGGGCAGATAGGGAGGGCATGGGGCGGGGAGGGGGGAGAAATGGCCCAAACAATGTGTGCACATATGAATAAATGAATAAAAAAAGAAAGGAAAAGAGTAAAGGAGAAGGTGGTATTTAATACATGAGAAAGAGTGACCTGAACACTGTGAATATGTTGAAAAGTTTTCTGAGAGTTATTTTTCCTTAACAATATTGATTGAAATTTGATAAATTTTTCAGCTGCCATTTAAAAAGCTTCTATATTTAATAAATTAACTATTATGTTGAAAATACAACCACCACCATCACCCTCAAAAAAAAGAATGAATTCAAGAATTGAGGGACAAACCACTGAGGAGAGAACTGAAATGACCCCTTACGGGGTTGGATCCTTTAGAACCTGATTTGATTGCCATGTTCAAGAACAGCACTGTTCAGTAGGAATGTGGTGTAAGGAGACTTCACTGACAGGCTCTGGGTGTCAGGGAGTCCATGAAGCTGTACTTCTGTACTTCTAGTAGGCTTGACTTTTTAGCCCTGAGGACTGGCTGAGTATCGAGAATGTAATTCATTCTCCATCCTTTAGCTAACATATTTTTTCTTTGAAAAAAAAAGTCTGTAAATACTCCTAGGTGGAATTTTTTTTTTCTCTTTTCTCAAAATACTTTGCTTTACTTTCATTATCCTTTTTTGTTTTATTTCTATTATAATTATTTGCTTGTTTACATACTGCTATGGTTTGACTGCTTCCTCCAAAACTCATGCTAAAATTTTATTGCCATTTTGATGGTATTAAGAAGAGGGACATTTAACAGGTGATTAGGCAGAGCCCTCAGGAATGGATTAGTGTGGTCATCATGGGAGTGGGTTGCTGATAAAAGTTAGACCAGATTTCCTCTATCTCTGTCTCATGTTTGCTTGTTGGCCCTTCAACCATGTTACGACCCAGATCAAAAGCCCTCACCAAATGCTCTTGGACTTCCTAGCCTCTAAAACCATGAGCCAGTCTATTCTAGCAGCAGAAAATAGACTAAGATGCCTACCTGTTACTTGAAAGCAAAGGTTACATCTTATTTACTTTCTGTGTACTGATAATTTTCTAAGCATTATCTCCTTTAATGCTCTCAATAATCTTCAGGATAAGTAGTGTGATTGTTCCATACTTTGCAGATGCCCAAACTGAGACTTGAAAATGTGTATAAAGTCTCATCCTTAGCAAAAGCTGAACCATGAATGCAGTGCTATATGCCTCCAGTGACTGATTTCCTAATCATGAAATTATAAAGACTTCCACCTATAGTAGGTAATCTCAATATATGTTTGAATGTCTCTTAATTTATTAAGAAGTAAATGGTGAATATGAGGGCATTAATTAAATGGAGCCCAAACTAGACAAGGAGAATCACAAAAAAATGAGTTACAGAGTTTTAAAAGAAAACTGTTGTTACTGAATATGCAAGTTCATTTTTCACCATTATGAAAATTTTATGAAACCACATTTCTTATGCAATATTCTACTAGCAATACAAACTATGAAAAGTTACACAAGGTACTGTAAAAGAACTGATGCCAGCACACATGGACATACTTCCCATCTGACTTTAATGCCACAGTAACATATTCCATCAGGTTTAGGCTTCATTTTCCCAGTTTCAGAGCTGTGATCACCATGTTCTAAAATGGCTGAACCAATCCTTCTGTTGTTAATCAGCAAGTTCTTTCCTTCTGTTGACTATTCCAGAGTGTCAAATGGTGAAACTAAGTCATCAGATGGCTGAGGCATCTGAATGTGTGAAGTGGTTATTCATCTCATTTGGGGTAAAAGCTAAATTTCTTACAGTGGCCCAAAGCCCTTACTATTATTTTCCCCCACACCCTCTCTGACATTGTGTCCTACTCTTGTCTCCTAAGTCATTACTCATGGGGCACACTGGCTAACCTTTCACCACTTCAAGTCCTTGCTTGAAGATCACTTTCCAATTAAGGAAATAGCTCCCTACCTACTGCAGTTCCAGTGTTTCTTTTTTATTTTTTATTCATTTATTCATATGTGGATATGCTGTTTGGGCCATTTTTCCCCCTTGCCCCCTGGTCCTTCCTCTTCCCCTCTTCCCCTCGCTTCTAGGCAGAACCTGTTCTGCCCTTTTCTCCAATTTTGTTGAAGAGTAGATATATCAATAACAAGAAAGACATATCTAGTTGAGATAAGGATCGCTATACAGAGAGATTCCTAACATTGCTTCCATGTACAAATGTGTTACATTCCAAGTTGATTCATCTCTAACTGACCTTTTCACTAGTTCCTGATCTCCTTCTCATATTGACCTCTGTTGCTTATTAGATCTTCTGCAGTGGGGACATCAAATACTATTATGTTTTGGGTTTCTTACCTATCCCCATATCTCCCGTGTGTGCTCTCCACTTAGCGTGTGACCCAAGTCCAAACACATTGCTGTATTTGCCCTAGATCTAAAGTCTTCTTATGAGGAAGAACATGTGAGTTTTGGTCTTCTGAGCCTGGATAACCTCATTCAGAATGATGTTCTCCAGTTCCATCCATTTACTTGGGAATGATAAGGTTTCATTCTTCTTCATGGCTGAGTAAAATTCCATTGTGCATAAATAACATGTTTTCTTAATCCATTCGTCAGTAGTGGGGCATCTTGTCTGTTTCCATAACTTGGCTATTGTGAATAGTGTTGCAATAAACATAGGTGTGCAGGTGTCTCTGGAGTAACCTGTGTCACATTCCTTTGGGTATATCCCCAGGAGTGGGATTGCTGGGTCATATGGCAGATCTATGTTCAGATTTTTAAGAAGCCTCCAAATTTTTTTCCAGAGTGGTTGCACTAGCTTGCATTCCCACCAGCAGTGTACGAGGGTTCTTTTTTCCCCACAACGTTGCCAACACCTGTTGTTAGTGGTGTTTTTGATGATGGCTATTCTAACAGGGGTGAGGTGGAGTCTTAGTGTGGTTTTGATTTGCATTTCCTTTATTGCTAGGGATAGTGAGCATTTTTTCATGTGTTTTTTGGTCATTTGAATTTCTTCTTTTGAAAAAGTTCTGTTTAGTTCAGTTACACATTTCTTTATTGGTTCATTGTTTTGGAAGAGTTTAGTTTCTTGAGTTCTCTGTATATTCTGGTTATCAGTCCTTTGTCTGATGTATAGCTGGCAAATATTTTCTCCTACTCTGTGGGTGGTCTCTTCAGTTTAGAGACTATTTCTTTTGTTGTGCAGAAGCTTTTTAGTTTTATGAAGTCCTATTTGCCCATCCTTCCTCTTAGTTGCTGAGCTGCTGGGGTTCTATTGAGGAAGTCCTTGCCTATACCTATTACTTCCAGAGTGTTTCCTGCTCTTTCCTGTACCAACTTCAGAGTTTGGGGTCTGATATTAAGGTCCTTGATCCATTTTGAGTTAATACTAGTACAGGGTGATAAACATGGATCTAGTTTCAGTTTTTTGCAGGTGGATAACCACTTTTCCCAACAACATTTGTTGAAAAGGCTGTCTTTTCTCCATCATATATTTTTAGCATCTTTGTCAAAAATAAGGTGGGTATAGTTGTGTGGATTCATATCCAGGTCCTCTATTCTGTTCCACTGGTGTTCATCTCTGTTTTTGTGCCAGTACCATGCTGTTGTTATTGCTATTGTTTTATAATATTAGTTTTAAGTCAGGTAGTGTGATACCTCCAGCATTGCTCTTTTTGCTGAGTATTGCCTTGGCTATCCATGGTCTCTTGTGTTTCCAAATGAATTTTAGAGTAGATTTTTCATTCTCTGTGATGAATGTCATTGTGATTTTGATTAGAATTACATTAAACATGTAGATTGCTTTTGGTAGAATAACCGTTTTTACTATGTTGATTTTACCAATCCATGAGCACAGGAGATCTCTCCACCTTCTGTAGTGTTCTTCAATCTCTTTCTTCAGGGGTTTGTAGTTCTCTTTGTAGAGATCACTCACATCCTTTGTTAAGTTTACTTCTAGGTATTTGATTATGTTTGAGGCTATTGTAAATGGAATTGTTTCCATATATTCTTTCTCAGTTTGTTCATTATTAGTGTATAGAAAAACTAATGATTTTTGTAAGTTGATTTTGTATTCTGCCACCTTACTGTAGCTGTTTATGGTCTTTAAGAGTTTTGGGGTAGAGGTTTTTGGGTCATTAAGGTATAGGATCATATCATCTGTAAATAGGAATATTTTGGCAGTTTCTTTACCTATTTATATTCCTTTTATTTCTTCTTCTTGCCTGATTGCTCTGGCTAGGAATTCCAGTACTACATAGAATAGGAGTGGGGATAGTGGGCACCTTTGTCTTGTTCCTGATTTTAGGGGAAATGGTTTCAGTTTTTCACCATTAAGTATGATGTTGTCTGTAGGTTTGTCATATATAGCCTTTACAATGTTGAGGTACTTTCCTTCTATTCCTAGTTTTCTTAGAGCTTTTATCATGAAGTGGTGTTGGATCTTGTTGAAGGCTTTTTCTGCATCTATTGAGATGATTGAGTGGTTTTTGTCTTTGTTTCTATTAATGTGCTGTGTTACATTTATAGATTTGTGTATGTTGAACCACTCCTGCATCCCTGGGATGAAGCCAACTTGGTTGTGGTGAATGATCTTTCTGATGTGTTGTTGGATTCAGTTTGCCATTATTTTATTGAGGATTTTTGCATCAATATTCATTAAGGAGATTGGCCTATAGTTCTCCTTTTTGGAGGTGTCTTTGTCTGGTTTTGGGATGAGTGTAATACTGGCTTCATAAAATGAGTTAGGCAGCTTTGCTTCCCTTTCTATTTCATGGAACAGTTTAAGAAGGGTTGGTATTAGTTCTTCTTTAAAGTTCTGATAGAATTCAGCAGAGAATCCATTAGGTCCTGGACTTTTCTTTTTTGGGAGATTCTTTATTGCTGCTTCAACTTCACTTTGTGTTATACTTTGTCTCTTTTTCTTAGTAATTTGCTTCTTCTTAAAATCACCTATCTTATTTGGGTCAGTGATGTTTGATACTGTAGCTCTATGCTCTGCCCACACTTTTTATGAGCGGTCAGTTGTAAGGTGCTGAGATGCTTTACAAGTTTCACAGATTCTCTGTCCTTGGATCCTGGTTTATTGTGATAGTTTTTACCTGATTTACCTGACTACAGTCTCTCCCTTTTCTAAGCTTTCCTGTCTGCTAAAACACTGGTTCTTACATCCTGACTGAGAGATCCTTAGTGTTTGTCCCACCAAAGCACTCTGAGCTGCACGTATTGAGGAAAGACACTACTACTTAATTTCTGAAACAAGAAGCTGAATTGCTTGTTACACAATAGAGATCCGGGCTTGTAGGGCACAGTATCTTTAAACAAAAAAATGTGCTGAGTTTATATGGAGTTTTGGGAAGTGGTAGATTTGGGGAAATTTCTGGACTTGTAGAAGTGGGAATTGTGAATTAGAATTTTAAGCAAGGAAATGTAATTACTGGAATGGAATTATTGTAGATTTACTGAGTGTGTAAGTGTGAGACCACATTGACTGAGTAGCTTTCAAAATCATAGTCATTAAAGCACAGGTATCCTTGGTCAATTGTGACAGGTTTTGATTTGGTTCTAGTTGTTTCTTATTTGAAGCTTAAGTGTATGGACATTTCTGTGACCCAAATTCCTTTTTTGAATTTGCAAGCTAGAAAATTTTTATTTTCACATAAGTAGAGAGACTGCATCTAGTTTTTCTCCCAAACTTAATGTAGTTTTTGGGCTTATTAAACAGATCTAAATCCCTTTGCCTGTCATTCATGGAATTAAAAACCTATCTTCTCATATATGCTTATTTTTTCAATATTCTCTCATATAAAATCTCTGATTTAATTAGGCATTCTACTATCCTACCATACCCAGTACTATCAGTATGAAGCACATCAAGCTTAGTTGCACTTCTCCACTCAACTGATTGTCTTTTCTCTCATTATCTCAATGCCAGGTCTGGAGTTTGATTTTACTCTACCTACAAGCTAATATCCTATTCCTGAATCATGGGAGTTGGCAAAAGAGATGAAATTTCTGGGCCAATGGCAAAAGCTGCATTATTCATAGCAGAGCAAACAGCATGAGCTCATGCTTGCATTGGTTCTCCTTGTCCCTAAGTTTTATGGCTAAGGTGGGAACTTGCACACACAGTCAGATGTATTACTGGAGAGAACATTGATCTTGGGGATTATCATTTCATTATAAGTAAAAATTAAGCCTGTTGTTCATTTAAGATCTTGCTTCATCTTTCAAGGTTACATGATATGAACAACCCTGAAAAATGGCTTGAATTGAAAATAGTCACATCCTTGAATTCTTGGCATGTTAGCAGATGTGAGAGCAAGAGAGACCTCAAGAAAACTACCTTCCAACACAGTGTATTTTCTGTCTTCCAATTCCTATTTTAAATTGCACTTCCTCCTCAATGTGTCCCGCAACTACATTGATCCATAGCAACTTCCTTCTCAACACTGCAGCAACTTCATCTCTCACACTCATGTACACTTGATTGTGTACCTTTTTGTATCATAGTAGAACTATGTGTTTTCTTTTCCCAGCATGATTTTTAAAATTGGGGAAAATTAAAAAAAGTAATTTTGGACCAGAAGGTGAGGCGCAGTGAGGATGGCTGCCTCAGTGCCGAAACTTCTTCTGCCAGCACTGTAGGAGGCCAGGGAAGGGATGTAAAGTGCCTTGTAGGTTTTGGGTTTAATGGTCGTAGGAGAGTGAGGATCAAATCTAGCAAAGAGTCCATGCAAGTGAAAATGAACTTCAGTTTTGTGAAGACATTGGAGACAGTCATATTAAAGAAGATTGACTTTAAACAGGGAAGAAGCATTTGCCAGAGGCTCCTTCACTGAATTTGTGAGTATGCAAGTGCTGGCGTTTATTGTGAGAAAATCATGGGATCCTTGAGAAGTTCCTTCAGAGTGTTTTCCTGCAGAGAGCTCCAGAATGTCATCATTCTGCATTCTGAAAGGATCTTCCTTTATTAACTTCGAGAAAGCCCACCTTGTGTTCCAGAGAGCATCTTACTGTGTTTCGCAACCTACTCCCAAAATCCTGGACTGAGGAGATGCTCCTGCCTTCATGTGGAGACAGAACTTCAGGAATGTGTCATATTTGCAGACATAATGTGTATATATCAGGACCAAGACTACCCTTAAAGAACAGCAGAGATAGATTAAAGATGGCAGCTAGAGGGAGGAAGCAGAAAGCATGCCTCTTACAGCGAAATCTTGGAGAGACCCTGGAGACACACCTTGCAGGCAAGGCCACCGAGAAGAGGCAAAACTTTGAGCCCTCCACACCTCCAGCCGGCACAGAAATCTCCACTTCACATTAAATTGAGAAACCAGGAGGGCCCCCAGGCCGTCAGATGCCCGTGCCCAGACTGCTTGGGAAGATGTGGACAAGATGAGCTAAGTGGTACGTGGTAAGTCCACAGACAACCCTGGGCCAGATCAACATAGACCCATGGACAGACTGACCCCCACCCAGGGAAAAAAGAGAAACTGAGTAATAAGCACTAAGAACAATAAAGACACGTAGCAAAGAGGGTGGGGCACCCTGAGCGCCAAAGGGGGAAAGGGGAATCCTTCCCGGAACTGTAAATAAACAAGCCAGGCCTGGCCAGAGAGGGCGGGAGCCAGGATGCACCCAGCAACCAGGAGCGGGAAAGCTTGTGAGAGTGGCAGAAGGAGGAAAACTCCACAGGAGAGGGGAGAAGACCCACTGCCCATGTGAACTGTACACAAACACGCAGGCCTGAGGAAGCAGGTGCAGTGTCACCTCCCCCAGTGTGCTTGGAAAGAGGAAAGCTTGTAGCAGTGGCTCACGCACAGGAGAACTCTGAGTACACAAAGCCTGAGGGGTCAAGTTGAGTGGTAAGCTCACCCCAGAGATCTCCATAAATAATGCTGCCAGCAACAGCAGTCTGACAGCAGCAAGCAGGAAGGCCACAGCTGCAGATAGCCATTCACAGACCTGTCTCTAGACTCTTTTTTTTCCTCTCTCCCTACCTTTGATGAGAAAACAACCAAACTACACCTGCATGCTGAAAAATTTACTGAAACTGTATTGCATTTGAACTTAGGATACTTGGTGGTTTTTTTGGGTTGTTTTGGTTTTTTTTTTTTTTTGCAGTTTTGTTCTACTTTATGTCTCTCCTTTGATGAGAAAACTACAGAACAACATCTGAGGCACCATCTCCAGGATTGGAGGCTGTGGGATGAACACCAAAATTTTTAAGACTGAAACTTCATTGCATTTGAACATGGAGGGTTTTTTTTATTTTTCATTTTGTTTTATTTTATACATTTTTTAAAAATTTTTATTCTTATCTTTACTCTTTTTATTTTATATTTTCAATCCTCTCTCTGTCTCTCTAATGCCTTTTCATTTTATGGTTGATTAGTACACTGTCTCTCCCTCTTTATATCTTTGAAACTTTTTTTGCTTGTTTCTTTGTTTTATTTTTTTACTTGATTGTTTTTCCCTTTTCCTTTAACTTCATTGATTTCCATCCCCTCTCACCCTTCCATTCTAAATATCACTAGTGCTATTATTAAAAGCCAGAAAATACTTAATTGCACACAGTACAGGGACAATAACAACACCAAAGGCAATGATGGGAAGACAGAAAAACCAGGGAAACCAGTTTCCCCACAGCAAAAAATTAGTACAGGAACCAGAGGGAAATGAAGAAAACAGATACTCAGATCCAGACTCCAACAAAAGGAAGATAAACTTTGCCAAAGAACCCAATGAAGCCCACAAGAACAATCTAAAAGAAGACATCCTACAGGTAATCAATGAGAATTTTATAGAGATGACACTGGATATGGTCAACCACAATGTACAGGAGACACTCAAGAAATTCCAAGACAACAAAAATAGAGAATTTGAAAAAGCAAAAGAAATAAAGGAAACCATAGAAGCACTGTATAAACACCAAAGTGAAATAGAGGACACAATTAATAAAGAGATAAATGAACTCAGGACAAAAATAGACAACATTAAAGAGGAAAGGACACAGGATATGGAAAACCTCAGAAAAAAGAACGAAACAGAACTGCAAAACAAAATGGAAGGCCAATCCAGCAGAATAGAACAAACAGAAGACAGAATCTCAGAACTTGAAGATGAAAATGGTAATTAAAGGAAAAACCGAAGAACTATTAATTAAACAACTCAAGACCCATGGAAAGAAAATGCAAGAACTCACTGACTCCATTACAATGTGAGTCAATGCCCTGTATAGCTATCCTTATCTCAACCAGCAAAACCCCTTGTTCCTTCCTATTATTGCTTATACTCTCTCTACAACAAAATTAGAGATAAGGGCAAAATAGTTTCTGCTGGGTATTGAGGGGGGGAGCGGGAGGGGGTGGAGTGGGTGGTAAGGGAGGGGGTGGGGGCAGGGGGGAGAAATGAACCAAGCCTTGTATGCACATATGAATAATAAAAGAAAAATGAAAAAAAAAAAAAAAAAAGACCAAACCTGAGAATCATGGGACTGAAGAAGGAAAAGAGGTGCAAGCAAAGGGAATGCATAATATATTCAACAAAATAATAACGGAAAATTTCCCAAATCTACAGAAAGATATTCCCATACAGATGCAAGAGGCCTCCAGGACACCAAACAGACCAGATCAAAGTAGAACTACCCCACGACATATCATCATTAAAACAACAAGTTCAGAAACTAAGGAAAGAATATTGAAGGCTGTAAGAGAGAAAAAACAAGTAACATACAAATGTAAACCCATCAAAATCACAGCAGACTTCTCAACAGAAACATTAAAAGCAAGAAGAACGTGGGGTGAAATCTTCCGGGCACTGAATGAAAATAACTTCAACCCCAGGATACTCTACCCAGCAAAACTATCATTCAAAATAGATGGAGCAATAAAAGTCTTCCATGATGAGCAGAAACTAAAACAATATGTGACCACAAAGCCACCATGAAAGGACAGGCAGCACCAAACTACAGGAAAAGAAAAAGCAAGAAAGTAGAGAGTAACCTCAACAATCAAACCTTCAAACAACTAAGACAACTAAATGACAGGAATCACCACATACCTATCAGTACTAACGCTTAATGTTAATGGACTTAATTCCCCCATCAAAAGGCACCACTTGATGAAATGGATAAAAAAGAAAGCTCCAACAATTTGTTGCTTACAGGAGACCCATCTCACTGACAGAAATAAGCATAGGCCTATGATGAAAGGCTGGAAGAAGATTTACCAAGCCAATGGCCCCCAAAAACAGGCAGAAGTAGCAATACTATTCTCTGACAAAGTAGACTTCAAACCTACATTGATCAAACGAGATAAAGAAGGACATTCCATACTAATAAAAGGGGAAATAGACCAAAAGGAAATAATAATCATCAATCTGTACGCACCCAATGTCAATGCACCCAATTTCATCAAAGATACTGTGAAAGACCTAAAAGTATATATTAACTCCAACACAGTGGTTGTGGGAGACTTTAACACCCCATTATCATCAATAGATAGGTCATCCAAGCAAAAAATCAATAAAGAAATCCAAAATCTAAAATATACAATAGATCAAATGGGCCTACTTGATGTCTACAGAACATTTCATCCAACTTCTACAAAATATACATTCTTCTCAGCTGCCCATGGAACCTTCTCCAAAATAGATCATATCCTAGGGCACAAAGCAAGCCTCAGCAAATACAAGAAAATAGAAATTATACTGTGCATACTATCTGATCACAATGCAATAAAACTAGAACTCAACAACAAAAGTAAAGACAAAAAACATGCAAACAGCTGGAAACTAAATAACTCATTACTTAATGAACACTGGGTCATTGATGAAAAAAAAGAGGAAATAAAAAAGTTTCTAGAAGTCAATGAATATGAAAACACAACCTACCAGAACCTATGGGACACAACAAAGGCAGTCCTGAGAGGAAAGTTTATAGCCATGAGTGCATATACTAAAAAGACTGAAAGATCCCAAATCAATGACCTAATGACACATCTCAAACTCCTAGATAAACAAGAACAAGCAAATCCCAATACAAATAGAAAAAGAGAAATAATAAAAATAAGAGCTGAAATCAATGAAATAGAAACAAAAAAAAACCATACAAGGAATTAATGAAACAAAAAGTAGGTTCTTTGAAAAAATAAACAAGATCAACAGACCCCTGGCAAACCTTACTAAAATGAGGAGAGAAAAAACCCAAATTAGTAGAATCAGGAATGCAAAAGGGAGATAACAACAAACACCATGGAAGTCCAGGAAATCATCAGAGACTGCTTCCAGAACCTATATTCAAATAAATTTGAAAATCTTAAAGAAATGGACAGATTTCTAGATACATATGATCATCCAAAACTGAACCAAGAGGAAATTAATCACCTGAATAGATCTATAACACAAAATGAAATTGAAGCAGCAATCAAGAGTCTCCCCAAAAAGAAAAGTCCAGGACCTGATGGATTCTCTGCTGAATTCTATCAGAACTTTAAAGAAGAACTGATACCAACCCTCCTTAAACTGTTCCACGAAATAGAAAGGGAAGGAAAACTTATGAAGCCAGCATTACACTTATCCCAAAACAGGGAAAGACACCTCCAAAAATGAGAACTATAGGCCAATCTCCTTAATGAACATTGATGCAAAAATCATCAACAAAATAATGGCAAACCAAATTCAACAACACATCAAAAAGATTATTCACCACAACCAAGTAGGTTCATCCCAAGAATGCAGGGGTGGTTCAACATACAAAAATCAATAAACGTAATAAACCACATTAACAGAAGCAAAGACAAAATCCACTTGATCATCTCAATAGATGCAGAAAAAGTCTTCAACAAGATCCAACACCACTTCATGATAAAAGCTCTAAGAAAACTAGGATTAGAAGGAAAGTACCTCAACATCATAAAACCTATATATGACAAACCTACAGCCAACATTATACTTAATGGAGAAAAACTGAAACTATTCTCTCTAAAATCAGGAAGTAGACAAGGATGACCACTATCTCCACTCTTATTCAACATAGTACTGGAATTCCTAGCCAGAGCAATTAGGCAAGAAGAAGGAATAAAAGGAATACAAATAGGTTAAGAAACTGTCAAAATATCCCTATTTGCAGATGACATGATCCTATACCTTAAAGACCCAAAAAACTACTCTGAAGCTTCTAGACATCAATAGCTACAGCAAGGTAGCAGGATATAAAATCAACATAGAAAAATCATTAGTATTTCTCTACACTAGTAATGAACAAACTGAAAAAGAATATATGAAAATAATTCCATTTACAATAGCCTCAAAAAAAATCAAATACCTAGGTGTAAACCTAACAAAAGATGTGAACAACCTCTACAAGGAAAACTATAAACTTCTGAAGAAAGAGATTGAGGAAGGCTATAGAAAGTGGAGAGATCTCCCATGCTCATGGCTTGGTAGAATCAACATAGTAAAAATGTCTATACTCCCAAAAGTAATCTACATGCTTAATGCAATTCCCATCAAAATTCCAATGACATTCATTAAAGAGATTGAAAAATCTACCATTAAATTTATATGGAAACACAAGAATAGCCAAGGCAATACTCACTCAAAAGAACAATGCTGGAGGTATCACGATACCCGACTTCAATCTATATTACAAGGCAATAACGATAAAAACAGCATGGTACTGGCACAAAAACAGACATGAAGACCAGTAGAACAGAATAGAGGACCCACATATGAAGCCACACAACTATAACCAACTTGTCTTTGACAAAGGCACTAAAAATATACGACGGAAAAAAAGCAGTCTCTTCAATAAAAACTGCTGGGTAAACTCGTTAGCAGTCTGCAAAAAACTGAAACTAGATCCATGTATATCACCCTATACCAAGATTAACTCAAAATGAATCAAAGATCTTAATATCAGACCCCAAACTCTAAAGTTGATACAGGAAAGAGTAGGAAATACTCTGGAGTTAGTAGGTATAGGTAAGAACTTTCTCAATTGAACCCAGCAGCACAGCAACTAAGAGATAGCATAGATAAATGGGACCTCATAAAACTAAAAAGCTTCTGTTCATCAAAAGAAATGGTCTCTAAACTGAAGAGAACACCCACAGAGTGGGAGAAAATATTTGCCAGCTACACATCAGACAAAGGACTGATAACCAGAATATATAGGGAACTTGAAAAACTAAATTCTCCTAAAACTATTGAACCAATGAAGAAATGGGCAAGTGAACTAAATAGAATGTTCTCAAAAGAAGAAATTCAAATGGCCAAAAAACACATGAAAAAATGCTCACCATCTCTAGCAATAAAGGAAATGCAAATTAAAACCACACTAAGATTCCACCTCATCTCTGTTAGAATAGCCATCATTAGCAACACCACCAACAAAAGGTGTTGGAGAGGATGTGGGGAAAAAGGAACCGTCTTACACTGTTGGTGGGAATGTAAACTAGTACAATCACTCTGGAAAAAAATTTGGAGGCTACTTAAAAAGTTAAACATTGATCTACCATTTGATCCAGCAATACCACTATTGGGGATATACCCAAAAGACTGTGACACAGGTTACTCCAGAGGCACCTGCACACTCATGTTTATTGCAGCACTATTCACAATAGCCAAGTTATGGAAACAGCCAAGATGCCCCACTACTGACGAATGGATCAAGAAAATATGGAATTTTATGCAGTCATGAAGAAGAACGAAATGTTATCATTTGCTGATAAATGGATGGAATTGGACAACGTCATTCTGAGTGAGGTTAGCCTGGCCCAAAAGACCAAAAATCATATGTTCTCCCTCATATGTGGACATTAGATGAAGGGCAAACAGAACAAGGGGATTGGACTTTGAGCACATGATAAAAGCAAGAACACACAAAGGAGGTGTGAAGACACCTAAAGAATTGGCTAGCATTTGTTGCCCTCAATGCAGAGAAACTAAAGCAGATACCTTAAAAGCAACTGAGGCCAATAGGAGAAGGGGGACCAGGAACTAGAGAAAAGGTTAGATCTAAAAGAATTAACCTAGAAGGTAACACACGTGCACAGGAAATTAATGTGAGTCGACTCCCTGTATAGCTATCCTTATCTCAACCAGCAAAAACACTTGTTCCTTCCTATTATTGCTCATACTCTCTCTTCAACAAAATTAGAGATAAGGGCAAAGTAGTTTCTGCCAGGTATCGACAGGGTTGGGGGGAGAGGGATGGGAGGAGTGAGTAGTAAGGGAGGGGGTGGGGGCAGGGGGGGAGAAATGACCCAAGCATTGTATGCACATATGAATAATAAAACAATAAAAATTAAAAAAAAAAAAAAGAACAGCAGAGCCCTACAGTGCAGACCCTCATCAAAATGAGGACAATTACCTGTAATGACTAGGATGCATCCTGGAGCAGCAGTATTCATCTCTTGGGAACCAGATAGCGCCCTTCAAGTAATGACACTGATAACAACTTTTCAGCCAAAGCTGTGTGAGTACCTTTTATTCCAGTATGAATAGTTAAAACAGTCTTAGACAGAGATATAGTCTGGTTGGTCCTTATTTTAGTTCTTGTTCTGGAAGAGGTTCTATAGTTGGTATCTGAACTCATTGTCACCTGGCAGCTGGACCTTCCTGAGGAGGTTCTACTGTTGGAAGTAGTTTCTGTATCTTGTCATGAAGATGTTATCAGTTCTGTCTTTTCTGAAATCCAAGGTGATTGCAAAGTTACTGCAGAGATTGGTTTAGAACAAAGACAGAAAGATATAAAATGAAGGAGAGATGCCATACTTTTCTCCCTCTTTTAGAACTTCTGAGTAAGGAGTCCATGTAGTTTGAGCACCTCTTATAGTACAATGGTATATTACCTCATTTTCAAAGCTCATATGAAGGAAATGCCTTGGATAGTTATTAAAATTGATGTTTTTTTTCAAGGAGATGATCACTAGAGGGTCCTATTCTGCCATTTTGCTCTGTCCTATCCTAACATTCACCTATTTTTTGTATTTTATTTTTATTTTATTATTATTAATTTCATGGTTCTGGAATTTGAACTCATGGTGTGAGGCTCTCTTTTTTTAAATTTTATAAAACTTTTTTTTGTTTTTTTGATTTTTTTTGCCTGGATAACCTATGTATTGGTGAGAGTGATATATTTCAGTCACCAACTATCATAGTCTTGGAGTCTGCCTGTGCTTTTATGTCTGATAGTTCTTGTCTTATGAAATTGGGTATGCTGATTTTCAGTGCATATAGATTTACACTTGTTATCTCTTCTTGATGGGTTGTTTCCTTTATCAATATGAAATTGATCTTCTTTGTTCTTCTGATTAAATTTGGTTTGAAGTCTGCTTTGTCAGATATGAGCTACTCCTTCTTGCTTTCAGGCTCCATTTGCTTTTTTTTTATTGTTTTATTATTCATATGTGCATACAAGGCTTGGGTCATTTCTCCCCCCCTGCCCCACCCCCTCCCTTACCACCCACTCTGCCCCCTCCCTCTCCCCCCCACCCCCTCGATACCCAGCATAAACTATTTTGCCCTTATCTCTAATTTTGTTGAAGAGAGAGTATAGGCAATAATAGGAAGGAACAAGTGTTCCTGGTTGAGATAAGGATAGCTATACAGGGAGTTGACTCACGTTAATTTCCTGTGTGTGTGTGTGTTACCTTCTAGGTTAATTCTTTTTGATCTAACTTTTTCTCTAGTTCCCGGTCCCCTTTTCCTATTGGCCTCAGTTGCTTTTAAGGTATCTGCTTTAGTTTCTCTGCGTTAAGGGCAACAAATGCTAGCTAATTTTTTAGGTGTCTTACCTATCCTCACCCCTCCCTTGTGTGCTCTCGCTTTTATCATGTGCTCAAAGTTCAATCCCCTTGTTGTGTTTGCCCCTGATCTAATGTCCACATATGAGAGAGAACATACGATTTTTGGTCTTTTGGGCCAGGCTAACCTCACTCAGAATGACGTTGTCCAATTCCATCCATTTACCAGAGAATGATAACATTTCGTTCTTCTTCATGGCTGCATAAAATTCCATTGTGTATAGATACCACATTTTCTTGATCCATTCGTCAGTGGTGGGGCATCTTGGCTGTTTCCATAACTTGACTATTGTGAATAGTGCTGCAGTAAACATGTGTGTGCAGGTGCCTCTGGAGTAACCTGTGTCGGTGTGAGGCTTTCTTAACAATTGCTCTCCTACTGAAGCCAAGTCCCCAACCCTTTAATGCAGTAATTTTTGTAGTGAAAGTGATAGTAAATTTTGTTAACAAATGTATATATTTTCAATAGGATGAAATTGGGTCATCTCTAGAATGAAGGTGTAAATTGTATTTATTTTTACCCTCGTACCAGTTAATGATGAAGTGGAAGTGGCTTGAGGCATTAAATCCCTACCTAAGACCAGTCCAGGATGCTGGAGCTAAGTCCTGAAGCTAGGGTAGATGAACAGATTTATGATGTTGCAACGATTATTGGGTCCACCTGTTCCCTAGGATATAAACTTAGTCTTTGTTTTGCTTAAATAAAGATCTATTGTTTGAGGAACTGTCGTGGACCTATCGTTGGATGAGTGACTCAAAAACATCTTGTGATATTCCATGACATTGGTGGGTTAATGTGCTGTTAATAGAGGGATGGGGCAGGCAGGAGGTAGATGCAGTTTGTGAATAAAATTAACATCAATTATAAGCACATATGTGGGTTTCACAATGTATCCCCCTCTCTATAATTATTATATACTAATAAAGAGTTTGAAACTTGAAAAAAAAAAGTTATTTTGTGACTCCCACAAAGAAGTAACAAAACTGATAAAACAAGTGAGCAAAGTTCAATTTCCTAAATTTATTAAGAAGAAAAATTTTAATTATTACAAATACTTTTTGAAATTTTAAGTCACAAAGTATGTAACCACAGATAGTAAATTAGCAACCAAATGCATTTTGGTTAATACATTATCAATCCTGAACTTGAAAAATATGTGTTCATAAATCAGGTGATTTTTTTTAGTGTTTTTTGGTCTTTTTAAGGTTGATGAATGGGTTAACACATTTTTCACAGTAGCAAGTCTATTTTTCACTGTTTCTATTTTGGCTCACTCTCCTAAGCCCCTACTTCCCAAATATTTAACTAGTAAATCCAGCCTGCCTGAAAAGAAGAATTTAAAAAAATATCAAAGAACAAAACCAGTCTTAGGACCCCCTAATCAATAATCTTTCTTTAGTTTTTCAGAGACTAGGAATGCCTGGTGGTGACCTGTAGACAATATCAAAATTTTGCTAACAGAATTTGCAAAAACTAATGCCCACTCCAGTGCTCTCCTGGCTATGGCTAAAATTAACCTCTCCAGAAACCCCATGTAAGCATGTGTGCCTGTGATCCCTGGCAAGATGGAACTTGGTTGTCAATAAAGCATTCTTTATAGAGACAGAGTAACATCCGTCACTCGGTCTCTGGTTTTATTGATTTCATAGTAGAACTGGATTTCTCATGGCTACATTTTGTGTATGACATTCCTTTTTGTGTGTGTGTGTGATTCTGGGGTTTGAACTCAGGGGTTTGCACTTGCTAGTCAGGAGCTCTACCGCTTGAGCAATGCCTCCTGCACTTTATTTTTCTGTTATGTTTTGTTTTTGTTTTTTGAGATAGGGTCTTGCTTTTTGCTCAGGTGATCCTCTGATTTTATACTTCCCACCATCACTGGGATGACAGGTGTGTGCCACAATGTCTAGTCTTTTTCCATTGAGATGGAGTCTTGCAAACTTTTTTTTTCCAGACTGACCTCAAATCATGCATGATCCTCCTGATCTCACCCCCTGTGTAGCTTGGAGGTGACAGGTGCACACCACTGCACCCAGTCATACATTCTGTTTCTTATATCCAGACTATAATATTAGAAAAACAATTTTATGCATGAAAAACATTTATATAAATATATTTAGTAGCTTTCTGATATATATATATATATATAAAATAAAGAAATAAAACTAAAAACACACAATTTTTTTTGTTTTTAATAAAGTGCCCACCAACAATTTAGGAGTTATTGTTGCTTCACAGGATACAGTTTGGGAAACAGTACCTCAGATAATTAGAGACAGATGGCTACCAACTGTTTGGTTTAGTTCACAATATTCTTAAATCACACAGTCTAAACCAAAAACAGCAATTTGAATAAACTAAAATCTGAGACATGATAAAGATTGGGATCAACCGATCGCAATGGCAAATCAAACACATGAATCCATAGGGGATTCATTAAGCTATAGTTTATTTCATGGAGACTAGATCATCATGTGTTTAGGCATCTTTAAAGATACTTTCAAGCACTTAGGTAGAGGGCAGTTCATGAATCAAAACCAGATGTTTTTCTCTTAAAAATCAAAAACAATCCTAACCCCCTTTTGGGCTTCCAGCTCTGCTCAAGATTTGTTGAGCCAACTGCTCTTTTTCAACTCATATGCAATACAAGAGGACTAACTATAATGAGGCCACGTTTTTTCACTTTTAAATCTGCTTGCCACTATGCATACCAGCAGAATTCCACAACCTTTCCAGGCTTGTAAACACATTGTCCCAGATGAAAGCTGACTAATTCTTCTTGCAGATGTATGATGACACTTTCTCTTTAAAAGAGTCATTTTATTTTTCTTAAAATATCAACCTTTATTCTGGATCCTCAGCATTCCCACTTTAACTTGAGATCAAAACTTATTAAAAATAATGCTTGCTAAGTAAGATTATTGGCAATGAGTGACAATCAAAAGAGGAATTCTGGTTAAAATTGTTATTTGACAGTACACATTCATCCACAATAAAATAAAAATGAAAGGATCTTTTTTTAGCGACATAAAGCAACCAGAGAAAAAGAGAGGCGAAAAAGGCAGCCAAGAATGATCTAAAAGCCTTAAGAAATTTGAAACCCAAGCCAGAATTGGAAAAAAGATAAGAAGCAGCGTGATTTGTAACATGGGGTCTGTAAACTGCTCAGGAATTAGCAGTATCAGCCACCTCTAGAAGTAGGGCGGGACATGTAGTTAATAAGGATTGTTTGAGCACTTACTTCAGAAGAATCATCTCTCAGCTCCCTGTCCCCTTCCACTCAGCTTAGCATTTCTGCTCTACATCCTAACACAAGATGGAAGTTTTAATCTCTAGATACAATTTTTCAAAAAGATGTCTGAACTTAGAGACAATAAGGCATAAAAGTGAGGATACTACATTGAACAAATGGATAATAAGTTAAAATAAACATACTGAATTTTTATTTCCCCAGTCTTCTTCCCTAAGCTGGCCAGAATGCTGGCATATTCTCCAGACAGTACCAGCAGATCCATTTCTAGTAAATCTGACTGTCCCCCTTTTAGGGGGGAAGGAGGGGAAAATGACCCAAAAATTGTATGTACATATGAATAAAATAAAATAAAAAAAGAAGAAACTCCAGAAAAATGACACATTTTAAGATTTACACTTATATTCTCCAACTTATCCTGTTAAAGCCCACAATCTATAGGCTCTACCAAAGTTCATATTTTATCCAATATAAATGGACAGCCAAGGATCTCCACAGATTTGAGAAAAGTATGAAAGACAGACACCAAAGCAAACAGAAAAAAAATCATATGGAGGAAACAGAAACTATGCACTTTTAAGAAAATTTTTAACCAGAAACAGTGGTTCATACCTATAATTCCATCTATTTGGGAGGTAGAGATTGGAAGGACAGCAGTTGGAGGCCAGCCCAAGCAAAAAGCCAGACCACATCTCAACAAACAAGTCAGGTGTAATGGTACACACTGTAGTGTAGTGTGGAGATCAGAAAGATCACAGTCTCATGCTGACCTGGGCAAAAAGTGAAACCCTATCCAAAAAATAACCTTAAGTAAAAAGGGCTATGAAAACACAAGTCCCTGAGTGCAAACTGAAGTACTTCCCCAAAAAACTTACCAATATGAATTTATGATTGTAAATATTTATTCCTGTTTTATGGGTTTACTTTTATTTTGTTAATTGAGCCCTTTGCTACACAGAAGTTTTAAATTGTAATGAAGTAAGTTTTCTGTTGGTGTCTGTGCTTTAGATGTCATATGTGGGATCTTTTTAGGATAAAAATATATCAAGAGTTCATACTTACAGTTTCCAGTTCAAATTCTGAACTACACTTTTATTTTGTATAACTTAACTTTATTAAAACTACCTTCTTAACCTCCTTTCTTCATGCCAAGAATACCTGGTCCTAATAACACAAACATATTAATTACTTTTCTTGGTACCACCATATATGTCCAAAAGATTCAGAATAATAATGCCAACACATGTAAGCAATTTGATTACTGAGTGCAGTTCAGAATTTTCTATTTTTGTTGATCTTTTTTGTCCTAAAAGTATATCCTACTAAAATTGTACAGCTAAATCACTGTGTTTAAAATAATTTAAATTACTTCTTTTTTTTAATCTCACAAATTCAATATACAGTTGGGTTCATTTAAATATTTTGCTTTTAATTCTTAGGAATTGTTTTTAATTTGAATATTTAATTATCTTGTAAAGTGATTATATGATTACAAAATCACATAACCCAAATAGGGTATATTTTGAGAAGCCTATCTTTTATTCTATTGTTTCTACCCTGTTGTCTTCCTCAAGTGATAATCTTTTTAAAAAGTATTTTGGGTTACACATGTGAATAAATGAACAACAACAACAAAAAGAAATGTTATTAAAATCAGTATTTTTTTCTGCAAGGGGAAAAAAAGTATTTTGGGTTAAGCCCTCTGCTTTAAATAAATGTATTATATTCTATGTATATTTAGATATTTATAACATCCCTTTCTTAAATAACTGTTAGTTTACAATGTGCACTTTTCCCCACCTTACTTTTTTTACTTAATATATTCTAGAAGTTATCATGCCACACAGTAAATAACATAATTATTTATTACTTTTTAAATAGTAGTATAATACTCCATTACATATATATATTATATATGCATAATATATATTTTATATATATATAATAGTTTATACTTTGAATCCTCTATTGATGGACATTGGTTGTTTTTATTTTTTAGTTAATATAAGCGAATAGTTCTGTGCATATATCTAGCATTAATATTTTGCTATATTTGATTAATCTTTTGTTAATGAACTTAAAAATACAGATATGCTATTTTGTTCAAAATTGTTTAACATATCTCTATAAAATGGTATTTTTCCCAAAGCTGCAATATTATTATCACATATAACATAATTAACAAATCTTAGTTGGTTTTTAGAAAGAGCAGTCAGAGAATGCCTTTGCTATGGTGATAAGGATCAAAACTAGATATATGTAGGGAAAACAAAAAATTTATTCGAGACATCTAGAGATGGTAGTAGGAAATTTATATTAACAAGCGTTTTTATTGTGGTTACTTAAAAATATCTTCAGCTTATGTATGAAGGTACATGAAAACTCTTTTGATAGTGTACCCATGTCAATTCTATTATAGTCCATTTGTCTTTTAATTTTATGGTATATTTCCAGAGGAAAAGGAGCCAAAGAATGGGTAAGATAAAAAACATCCACCCATTTATTATAGAGACTGGTCACATCAGAAAATTAAAAGGAGACTGGTGGCTTAAGTGGTAGAGGACCTGCCTAGCAAGAGCAAGGATCTGACTTCAAACCCCAGTATCAAAAAAAAAAAAAAAAAAGAAAATTAAAAAGAAGAATATCTTGAGAAATATGGAGTAAAATTATTATCTCTAGTCTAATCCCTCTAGTCTTGATCAAAGCAAAGTATGAGTAGTCAATAAATCCTGGATGCCATCATGACCAAATGAGTCTTTAAGTAGAAAAGCACATTCTATGTGTCTTCTATTGGTGAGTTTTAGAACCTTGCACCAAAATCTTGACATTAGCAGTATAATGTCGAGTGAATATTATGAAACTGAGAACAAGATGGACCAATGGATATTTAGATTATAGTATCATTCATTCACTCATTTTGCAATTTTGTCACCCAATAAAAAATTCTGTTAAGTATTTGACTGAGTGGCAGAGACTGCACTAAGTTCTGGGAATATAAAGATGAATAAGATGTGTTAGGCACCAGTGGCTCATGCCTGTAATCCTAGCTACTTAGGAGGATTGTGGTTCAAGAAAGTGTTCTGGAAGTGATATTCTATGAACAGGAAAACCTCTGAGAGGTTTTCAGCCTAGATATATTGTGCTCTGCAGAGATAAAATGATTCTAGTGTGGATAATAAATAAATTGGAGGTGGAAGTAACAAGAGGTGTGAAATCAATTGAGAAGCAATGAACTGGTTAAAGCATTAAGACGGGGGGGAGAAAAAATATAAAAAAGAGTTTAGGAGTGGAATGAAAAGACCTTGGTGATGAATTGGATGCAAAGTGTCAGAAATAAATGTGAGGTTTTAGTTTTGAAGATTGGGGTCATTAACTAAGGAAAGTAGTGTTGGAGGAGAAGGAGATTTAACAGGAGGTATAGGAAATAAGGAATTGAGTGTTGGACATGCCAAATACATGCTTCTGGGATACCTAAGTGGAGTAATTAGTGAGGAATAGGAGCGGGAAGGGGAGGAGGGTAGAGAAGAGAGGTGTTCCTGTAAGGGTCATAATGTTCATGGGGCATGTCTACCTTAAGAAAATGTCAACAAAAAAGAAGGAAAGAAAGAAACAAAACAAAACAAAACAATCGTGAAGGCCTGTGTATAATATTTGGGGAAGGCAGGGGAACTGGAGAGCAATGATAAAGAATTGGAGTCATTAGTCAGGTGTAGTACAGGAAGAGTCAGTCAGGATGGAGAAATTTCTCTGAAGCCCAGCTTGGAAAAGGATCAAGGCAGGAGGAGTTCCGAATGTCAGAGACTTCAGAAAGATAAAGATAGATCAAGAATAAAAAATGCTGACTTCATTGGGCAAATGAGGATGCAACTTGTGATAATGAATAAAGACTCAGTAGAATGTGGCACCAGAAATCAGATTTCCATGAACTAAGGAGTGAAGGATAGGGAAAGAAGAATGAACAGCTTTAAGAATATAAATTGCATTCACAAAATACCTAATCCTTTAAATAATGTATTATCATGCCATTTTGCCTAAAGAAAGGGGACTTGCCTAAGTTACTTAGATCTCTGATGGCAATGTAAGTAACATAAACAGAATTGCCTCCTTTCAAAGCTGGCTTTTATTCTGCAATATCTGGTTTTATTAGTTTACTTGAGAAAGGATGAGGGAGACATTGAGGAAGTGTCAAGGGAATGTTCTTTATTGGGGCTCATGAGAATACTTTTAGGCTTATGAGAAAGAGCCAATGAGAGGAGGAGAGGGATAATTGATAAAGTGAGGGCCCTGAAGAGGTAGCAAGAATGGAACCACTCTATGTCTCTCTAAGAAGAAGCAATTTCATCATTGATTCAATTCATTCTTCTCTGGGATCTTCCTCATGGCATCAAATCAAACCTTTAGGTATCACAATAAGTTGACCACTTAAAAATAGGATGCTTTATATAATCCCCAAGATAATTTTTTATTCTAAACTTTTGTTTTTATAGCTTTCTCTATATAAAATAAACTATCCCAGACTGGAAAGAATTTTTCAAGTTATTGCATGGTCTATCTTCCTGTATCCAAGCCAAATTTGTGACAAATGTTTCTTTCTCTAAAATGTATCTACCTGGAATATCATCAAGACTTACTTCAAGTCTGATAAATCACGTTTAACATTAGATTATAGAAGACAAATCTTTCCTAAGAGACAGGTGGCCTGTGTCCATGCATGGAAATACAACCTTAGTCAGTCAGCAGCTTGCAGAAGTTGCACTCTTGGTAAAGAATTGCCCCTGAGCTGTTTCAACTCGAGCAACCAGTTTGGGGAATTTCCCCCCATATATTCATTTTGATTGATGTCCTTCTGGAGGACTCCACCCAGCAGTTGCTCAGAGAAACTTAAAAGGCCAAATTTTCACCTGTCCTGTGGGTTTAAAATACATTGTTTTTACCTGGAGTTCTTCCAGACTGTGTGAAATGAGAAATGCTTCAGCATTCCCAAGACAGTCACAACTTACAGATTTTTTTTGGAGGACTGCTGAGAACAGATAAGGAAATTTTGTTAATTTTGTCAATTTTTAAGCATTCCTGTAGCAGTAAAAACTGCTTATGGGTTATTTTATGTATTGGCTTCACATTTGGTAATGCTTTTTCTGGTTTTTTCCCCTTGCAATAGTTGTTCTTGCCAATTTTTCTCATTTCTTTGTCATCTTTGGGACAATGATTATTGTTATGATTTGAATATGCAGTTTCTCCCCCAAAAGTTGATGTGTTCAAGGCTTGATTCCCAGTTAATGACAATATTGAGAGGTGTTTGTATTATGAAGGCACTTACATCATCAATGGATCAACCCATCCATGGATCAGTCTTAGCCTAATAGGCTATTAGGAGGTGTACTAGTTGGAGGAGGTAGGTTAGGTCACTGTGGGTATGGCTTTGAAAGCTATACTTTTTTTTCTTGCTTTCTCTCTCTCTCTCTCTCCTTCCTGGCTGTCATAAGATGAGCATCTTTGCTCCATCACACCCTTCCTCCATGCCTCACATAGGCTCAGAAACAATGGAGGCAACAACTGTTCACTGAACTCTCTGAAACCATGAGCCAAAATAAAACTTGCCTCATTTAACTTGTTTTTCTTAGGTGTTTTGTAACAGCTATGAAAAGTCCACATAACCATTCAAGTTTTTTTGTCTCAGTTATATTGTTTTCTGTGGCTTTCCTCAGTGGTCACTACTATATGTCATCATAAGCAGTTTCAGAATGCAAGAGGACCTGGGGTGGGGAAACTTTGTAGCCACAATTCTAGTGTTTATAAGGAAGAGCTCATTAAGATATCTATCATGCCACCAAATTGCCCATCTCCTTTGAAGAAAGAGGAAACTGTGCTCATGATCCACAGGGAATCTCAGACAAGTATGTCTAGTCAGGATATTATCACCCCTTCATTGGTGCCTTCATGGAAAATCATCCATTAGAGCAGAAAGATCATGTGTATTTTCTCCCCCTGCCTGTACATGATCATTGAATCTGAAGGCTGGGGTATTTGCTACTTTAGGGATGTCAGAGCTGAGAGTAAAGTTAGTGTTACCCAGTAGACAGTATTCTTATCAGCCTCTGTCCACCTCTGTCTCCACAAAAAGACATCAATCTTGTTTCACAGAGAACTTGAGGCCAATGGTCATAAGCTGGATCAAAGCCTTCCACTAAAACCGCTGAACCCATTTCCCTCTGTGGCCACTCAACTTCACCATGCCTTTCTTAGGGGCAGAGCAGTGTTTCTAAGGCTCAAATTGAGACCCTTCTTCTATGATCTGGATTCTTCCCTCCTCCCCTTCCCATGGCTTTGCACCATCAGTTCTTCCTTCCTTTCTGTAATATCATATGACCTCATTCTTAAAACATGAAAATGAAATCAAACAGCACAGTTTTGCACTTGGGTTTTCTATGTCTCTTTCTATGTATGGTCAAGTTCCATAAAATAATCACCGTTGCAGTGTCTCATGTCCCATTAATTCCTCAGTTCACCACAATGAGGCTTCTGCTTATACCACTATTCTGAAATTGCTCTGAGACAAAGACTTTCTAATTACCAATCCCAACTTCTCTTTTCTAGATTAACATTCTTGGCTTTTTTGTGGCATCAAACACCTCTTTGACACTTGGCTTCATGCTATCAGTTTGTCCTCTCTGTATTTCTGACTGAAAGCTTGGGTTCTCCTTTCCTTGTTTCTCCTTCTCCTTCTCCTCCTTCTTCTTTTTTTTCTTCAGCAGTCCTGGGGTTTGAACTCAGGACTTAGTGCTTACTAGGCAAGTGCTCTGCCATTTAAGCTATACCCTCAGCCTTTTTTGCTTTAGTTATATTTTAAGATAGGGTCTTGTGCTTTTGCCACCCAGGACCAGCTTTGGTCTGCAATCCTCTATCTCCACCTCCCACGTAACTGGTATTACTGGTATGGGCCACTGCACCTGGCCTCCTGTTGTTAATTTCAAAGATTCTATCTTGGCCTCTAACACTTTCTCAAGTTCACACGCTCCCCAGATGCTGCCACCTGTACCCACTGCTATTACTATGACACACTGATAACTCCAAAGTCCATCTTCAGTTCAGCCTCTTCTTCTGAGCTCCTGGCATTCTTTGAAGGGTTCAAAGGCATCTCGACCTCCTCCTATGGCCCCCCCCTCACTAGTCCCCCAAGTTAAACCTTTGGGAGTCATATCCAATTCTCTTTACCCACCAGCCTCATATATATTTTTAAACTAGCATATATCAATTGTACAAAAGAGTTTCATTGTGATGTTTCCATACATGCATACTTTGTATACTTTGATCAAATTTACCCCCTCTCTTATTCTTCCCACTTTATTAAACAATTTTAATGGGCTTCGTTATTCTATTTTCATACATGCATATGAAGTACTTCAATCATATTCAACTCCCACCACCCTCTCCTTTCATCCCCATCCCACTGGTTCCTGCCCTTAAAGAGTCCCCCATTTAAACTTGTGTCATTAATATTTTTCTTTTAGGCCTAGATTCCACATATATATATGTATATATTGTGAATAGTGTTGCTTTAAATATGGGTGTACAGGTGTCTGTATTGTATGCTGGTTTATATTCCTTTGGCTCTATGCCCAGAATTGGTATAGCAGGATCATATGGCAGTTCTATTTTTAGTTTTTTGAGGAACCTCCATATTGATTTCCAGAATGGCTGCACTAGTTTATATTCTGACCAACAGTGTATGAGGGTTCCTTTTTCCCACACCCTTGCCAACATTTCTTGTTGTTTTTTCTCCTGATGATAGTTATTCTGACTGGAATGTGATGGAATTTCAGTGTTGTTTTGATTTGCATTTTCTCTAAGGCTAAAGATATTGAACATTTCTTTATGTATTTATTGGTTATTTGTACTTCTTCTATGACAATTGTCTGGTCAGTTCATTTGCCCATTTGTTAGTTGAATTATTTGTTCTTTTGATGTTTAATTTCTTGAGCTCTTTATATATTCTGGATATTAATATCTTGTTCAATGAATAGCTGACAAAGATTTTCTTCCACTCTGTAGGTTTTCCTTTTGATTCTTTTACTCATTTCTTTGCTGTGCAGAAGCTTTTTAATTTAATACAATTCAGTTTTTCAGTTCTTGATCTTATTTCCTGAGCAATTGGAGTCTTATTCAGAAAGGCCTATGCCTATATCTTTCTCTATGTGTTCCTGTAGAATTTTCAAAGTTTGATCCATTTTGAATTAATTTTTATACAGGGGTCTAATATCAGTCTTCTGTTGTGGATATCCAGTTTCCTAACACTGTTTTTTTTTTTTTAAGAGATTGTCTTTTATCCTACCTATGTTGTTGTCATCTTTGTCAAAAATCAAATGTCCTTAGCTGTGTGAGCTTATTTCTGGATCCTCTATTCTATTCCATTAGTCTATGTGTGTGTCTGTTTTGTACCAACCACATATCTTAATGCACTTAAAGAAGTGGCATATTTCATTGTATTGTAGTTTCATAGTCAACCCACTTTCTTTTTCTGTTGCAAATTCAATCCCTCACAAACTGTGGTGAAATTTAAATGATATACCACTTATGCCTATCACCTGATAAAATGTTGATTGAATCTAAATCCAACTAACCACTATTTCTAAGTACTTCTAATGCTTGGTACATACAAACCAATGAGAACTGTCATTTCTTCTTCAATTCTTCAAAATGCATGTGATTTGCACACTCCACCAATATAGTAAGCCACGAAATACAGTGTGTGGTTTGAAAGATTGATGCCAATGAGTAGCTCCTGAAACCACATGATTGTTCTGACTTTGAAGTCTTTAAATCTGATGTGATTTAAGTTCCTAGTGGAAAGAATTGAAGCAAGGATTACGAGTTTTTGTTTTGCTTTATTTTAAGAGCTACCACTGTATCTTCTGCTTAGTGAATCTCTCTTTTGTCTGAGCCTTGGGTACAAGCATTTGCACACTATAATGTAATGTCTGCTTTCTTCCTCCTGTAGCTTTTTCCTCTTAGTGAGGGGGAGAGTTATATAAATATAAGTTTTCTTTCACTGAGCAACTACATGAAAAATGTAATAATAACAGTTTATTTACTTTGATATTCTCCAATTATTGCCTCATGTAAATGAAATTCCACAGGCAGGAAGATCTTTTCCTCCTCTTCAATCTGTTCATTCTTATTATCTTCCCTATGTCACTAGTAATCAGAACGGGGTGTGGAGGGGGCGCGGACAGAGAGAGAGAGAGAAGGAGAGAAGAGAGTCTGACTTCCCATAATCATAGAATAAAATCACAGGGATGGGACCATGCCAGAACAATGCTCTGTGGTCTAGGAATAACATGCGTGGATTGCCTTAGATCTAGTTGGTGGGAGTGGGGGCAGAGGGCAGGGAGAGTTTTAAACTAGAATGAGCCTCTCTGCGTAGGTGATAGTGATGGAGTTGAGAATAAAGCTGATTTCCTCTGGAGTAGATGGGTTGCCTAATTAAATGGTGGGCACCTAAACAGGGAAGTGTCATTTTATTGGGCTGGGGGGAGATTGAGCAAACCAACAAAAGTCCATTACATGAAGCATCATTAAAAGAAAGGAAATAAAAGAAGAAAGAATAAAGGAGGAAGATTTCCTTGAAATTGGAAAGAGAGTCTGAATTTTAGGAATAATAAGAAACTGCCTGGTGATATATATTTCTTAACAGTTTTTAATGAAGTCTTTAAAATTTTTAATTTGCTTGGTTTAGCTACTCCTGTCTAGTGAAATACTTGAAAAATAAAATTTTGCTAATAATTGTTGTGGCTGCATCTTGTTTTCAATTTCTATATGCTATGTTGCTTTTTATTTGATGGTGGTTTGCCATATACAAGCCATTGATTAACCACAAACCATTAATTGACCACTGGTGATATCCAGATAAAATTCTGGATGGTTTATAAGTGTGGAAATGCAGCAACTGGATAAACCTTTCAAAAAATATGCAACTAAGTGGAATAAATAAAAAGTTGGTCCTCTTTTTAAAAAAGAAGGATACTAGGTCTTTTGTCATATCAAATTTCCAGGGCTTGGAGGATCCCTCCATCATGGACTCCTTCAGTGTTACTGAGAAGATATTAAGTGGCTTCTATAACTGGTGAAGAAAACTGAAATATAAGGACTGCTTTGGGTTTATAGTCCCAACTAGAAAGAGACTTGACAAAGAATAATATACTATTCAGAATTTACTGTGTTAGTTAATATTTAACAGATCTTTGTTAAAATACTTTTATTAAAGTAGACTCTTTGGTTACAAAAGTTTTAGTTTTCTCTCACTTGAAGCAATTCACTTCCCACATTTCTACTTTGGTGTTTCATAATCAAGAAGAGGGAATTTTCTACTTACTTACAATAGTTCATTCCAATAGCTAAAGAGATCCAGGCTTCCAGTAGCTAATGGATAAAACTGAGAGGTTTGAGGAGACAATATATAAGTGCATAGAATGCTGAAGGAAGTCTTTCTGATTCCTGGCAACTGTTCATAGTGAACAGACAACTGGCCTCCTCAGGAAACAGCGTGGGCAGCAATTTGGGGAGTCATTTGAATAGCACAAATCTGTCTCTTCACCCCAAACATTTCTTTCTCTTTGTTTTTTGCAAAGATTATAGAAAATTCTTTTTTGATCAAGCTTTGGGGTTCAAAGTGAAGACTTTTGCAAACTGAAAATTTAACATGCTCCTATAGTAGTGCTGAAGAACTACCTTAAGCCCTTAATCAGAAAGACCCAACTTTACATGATAGTAATGGAAACACACTTTGAGGACAGACATGAAGTGAAATCTCTGTTTGTTGTTTCTCTGGATCACTACTAAAATGATGGAAGAGCATTGCACAGATCTCTGACTGGTTTTCCAGACTAGTGAAAGGAGACTCAATGGACCTTTGACTGGAATTTTTTTTTCTGTTACCATAAATAAATGAAATGGATAGACTCTCTGAGGATGGAATTGTATAATATGTTGAATTCATGCTCACTATCTTATAGGAATTATTTGTATATAAAATCCTGTGAATATGAGATTGAAAATGTGTGATTTGTAAGCAAAAGAAAATCTTTATACCTGCATTTCAAATTTCTGGCTGATTTATAAGCATTTCAAAGTCAAAGCTATTAAGCACTTCAAATTTTCTATGGCTATGCATGGTTGGTTAATATTTTTTTCCTCAGCTAGCCACCCAGTGGCATTTTGCATGCAAGTCTTCATTTTTTCCGTCTATATTTTTTCTCATCTAGCTTTTTTAGAAATGTTATTCCTATTTCTGTTACACTGTCACCTTTTAGTCTGTCATGCAAGAATGTAACATCAGCAGCCAAATTAACCTATGAAAGAAAAAAAACAGGAATGCGTCATTCAATTAAAAAAAACTTTAAAATTTTCTCAATCTCTAAAAACCAGTTTGTTCTGTAGATGAAGGGCCTTTGATTGTGTGTTCCCTAGAGATGGTCTGGCAACATGTCAGCTCTGTAATGTGAATCTGCTGAGAGAAGAGAGAGCAGTCCAGACCAGGCCCAACAGGGGTGGCTGGGATGCCTAGACATGTTCGCCATGACAAGCTTTGCTCAAAGGGCAGGGTAGAACTATGGATCCATCTCAGGAAGAACACAGATTCAAAACTCAAAGATAGCCCTGACTCAGTGTGCTTGGTCAAGCAGAACTTCCAAGAATAAATGGATTCTTAAAGAATTCTCAAATAGATTTGCCATAAAACACTGTCATCAGCAAAATAACATAATAACTTATCCAAACAACATTTAACAATCACTTATGGCTTTGAGAGCCTTGAAAAAATACCAACTAAATAAATTAAGTTTAAAATTAAAGATTGAAATTATAGACATGAACATCTGATACTCAGACCTTCTTTTCCTTTCTAAAGCAATTCCCATTTTCAAGACAATAAAGTAAGTCCTCAGGGCTCACTTCTCTATCATTAAAATGTATCTATGGAAGAAGAGCCTGGAATTGCTGACCCATCTCAATACAGTATTTTTTCAGAGTTATTTTAAGTCATTTGGATAAATAAGATAAATAAGTGAAAGAACCTAGTTAAAAAAAAAAAAAGAATCATGCTGGAGACTTGGCTCAAGTGGTAGAGTGCCTGCCTTGAAAGCATGAAGCCCTAAATTCAAACTCCAGCACAGCAAAAAAAAAAAGTGAAACATGCCTGCATCTAGCAGGCATTTAAACCTTATCTGATTCACTCCCCTTTCTTTTGAAGAATTCCTGGGCCAATCAGCCTGGATTGTTAAATCAGAGACCCCCATGTGCCCAATTATCTGGTTCATACAGAGTATAAATACCATGCATTGTGATGCTACCACCTAACAGAAGGATGTAGATTGTACTTTGAAATACAGAAGCCAAATTTACCCCCAGCTGATTTTTTTTCATAGTGCTTTTTAAATGTCTTTCAAAATTTAACAGAAAATCAATTAAAATAATTGAAGCTCTTTGAGTAGATGAGACCACATGGGTTCTGACACCTATCTGTCATTCGGCAAATATAATCAACTGTTATCCATGAAAGCTGAAAATTTCTCTATCCTACTTTTGACTTCGTTTTATGGTTTTTCCCTTTTCTACAATTTCTGTAAACTCTCTTTTTTCCTTTGCCACCAATCTAGGACAAATCTAAAAAAATGCTAGGGTAGAAACATGCAGTATCTGTGTGAATAATATATTATTTCTATTTTGTGCTTTGGGGTTACTTGTTACGTTATCCTTTCCCTAATTATTACAAATCATTAAAACTTATACACATGGCTCATTATTGGGCAGGTCAACACATGCCTAGACTTTGGTTAGGACCTAGTTGCACCATTCTTAACAGTGAAGATTTTGGAAAAATGAGACTTTTCTGACTGTTCCCTCTTCCTAAGCTGCCATTAACTCATCAGCCTAGGACAGACTACTACCTTCTCCCTACACTTTCCCCATAAAGGCTTTTTACCAGCGCCTCCTTGACCTTGTGGTAAGAGGTATGGCTGTTTTTTCAGGTCTTGTTTTACTTAACCTTTGTGTTGAACTTGATCTTGTTAATCACTCCCTCATCTTGAAATACTCTTCTCCCCTGTTTCTGTGACTCCATTCTTTCCTGATATGCTGCTACTTGTATTTATTCCTCCTTGGTATCCTTTGCAGCCTTTGTGTTCTGTGTTCAACTTACTCATAGTTTATTGCTTCCTATTCTTCTGCCGCTATAGCTTCTTTCTAGGCATGGTTTGCCAGTTTCAATGTTTCCTCACTCATATCCCTTCCTGAGCTCCAGACACAAGTGAAACACTTCTTGCTGGATGTCCTCACTCCGTGTGTGTGTGTGTGTGTGTGTGTGTGTGTGTGTGTGTGTTAGACATTTCTACCAACCACTTTCAAACTTGAACTCCTCCTCTTTTCTCTTTCAACCCCAAATGTACTTCTGGTTTTGCTTTCTAGATTAGTAGTACAACCTTCCCTATATGTTACTCAGATAGCTAAAAGTTATTCTTTTTATTTTTTAATTGCTTTATTAGCATAAGTTAATTGTACAAAGGGGCTTTATTGTGATATTTACAACATGCGTATAATATACTTTGATCAAATTCATCCCATCTGTATTACTCTTTCTTAACCACTTTGCAATAGTTTTGGTGGATTTGTCATGCTGTTTTCATACACGTATGTATTATATTTCTATAATAGTCCCCCATACCTCACCCTTATGCTCAAGTTATTCTTCAATCCTTTTCTCAGTCTTGTCCCTTTTAGCCAACTGGCTACCTAGTCTTACCTGCTCTACCTTCATAAATATTGTTCAAACTGTCTTGATTACTACTATGAGGGCTTTCTTCCAGTTTTACTTGAGGTTGCCATTATCAGCTTCTGAACTACTTCTTCCCTTTCAGTATTGTTCCTCTTGTATACTGTCATGTGGTTGACAAGGAAATAAAATTCCTTGAACACAAAATTCAAATGTCATTTTCCAGTACATAAACCTAATGATTTCAGTGTGGAAGTGTGAATTGCCAAGCTTGCCATATGAATCTCTTCCTTTACTAGGCTTCTGTAAAGAATATAAACCTCCTTTCTCACAAAAATCCCTCTCTCAATCTTCATGTCCATCATATCAAACTAATTCAAGTTCCTTGTTTTCTTGAATTTAACATTTGTTTTGGTGCCTTTGGAAAATTTGATTCTTCTACCTGGAATAATATTTTCTCCTTACCCAAGGTCTTCACCTAACTCTTATTTTTCCTTCAGAAGGCAGTTCAAAGTGTCTCTAAAAAGTGTCAGAAGTCACTGACCTGCCCCAGTTCCTGCCCTAGCCCTTTATCACACTTCTTTGCACATTACAATATATCAACTACACAGAAGGTTCTTTAAGGGCAGAAACTGTATCCTATTCATCTTTACATTGTTAGTGCCTGACACTTAAGAGATACTAATAATTGCGTCAGTTAAATCCATGAATAATTCAGGTGTGAAAGCTATGTCCAAAGCGGCCTGCAATGCCCTGTCCTTCCTGTTATTTTTGCTCTCAGCTAGGCCCCTCCCATGTTGCACCAGGGCTGGTAGCACATGCTGATACGTTGTATTAGATCTATAAAGTTCTCCACTTGGAGGGAACTTCATGAAGCCAGAAAGGCACTGAGACTACCACAGTGAGCTTAGGAGGAGGTTTTCCAGCTGTGGCCGTTTTCAGTATCATGAAGTATCATATGAATACATGTGTATAAAGCTGTGAAAGATTTTGAACCCCAGCCTCTCATCTGATCCACTCTCAGTCCTCATTCTCAGAAACTGTGTGCTCTTTATCTTAAGTTGCCACATTTTGAGGTAACTTGTTACTCAGCACTAGATAACTAATACATGTGGCAAAATGAAATACATGCTTTACCATTTCCAGGGCACCTCTGATAATCCCACAGAGTAAATTGCAATAGCACAGAGAAGATCGCCCAGCAGGGAGCTCTTCCACAAACTCCACCAGAGGATTCTTGTCGAGAATCAGGGAAAATTCATTTTTGCTTGCATTGTTACAGGTCACACTTGGTGTAATTCCCAAATACATCTTGAAAGCAACCTGTTGAAGAGAAAACAATTATTAACACTTGGTATAGAACAAATATTTATTAGCACAAGAGCGAAATACTCTGCTCCAGGCATTGCAAAACAATGGTAAAAGCGTGTTGAGTCTGCAGTCAGGACATCTGGATTCACATTTAGCTTTGTAACTTATTAAATTTATATCATGTGAGAGTCTTAAATTCTTTTACTTTTAATGGAACATTCTAAAGGAAGCAATATGGTTTTCTAAAAACTGTCATAAGGCATTATTTTTAAAAAACTTTTAAAAAGGAAATACATGCTTAAGAGTAAGAGATTAAAAGATCATTAACCAGCAACATAGCAGCATAATATTTGTCATATTGATCCTAACAAAAGATAAGCCCCTGAATTCAAGGGGATCTAGGACACATGTGTCACATGTGTGATGTGACCATGATAATGGTCAGACTAGAAGATGCATTGTGTAGAGTATACCCAAGGATGTGTTTTGAGAAGTAGAGGGAATCCTATTTCTATAGATCACAAGTCTCTGAGAAGGAGCAAGGGGGGAGTGGTGGAAGAAACATACATGAGTGATAAAGTAATCCTCAAAAATGTTTGACTGAATGCTCATGGCTCGCACCTGTAGTCGTAGCTACTTGGGAGACTGAGATCAGGAGGACTGAGGTTTGAGGCCAGTCCAGGCAAAAAGTTAGCAAGATACCATCTCAACCAATATCTGGCCACAGTGACATGCTCTTGTCATCCCAAGTTACACAAGAGGCTCAGATCAGGAGGATTTCAACTCCTGGCCAGCCTAGACAAAAAGTTTATGAGAACCCATCTCACTGGAAAAGGCAGGGCATGTTGGTGTGCACTTGACATGTTTTCCTACTTGTGATGATGGGAAGCTTAAAATAGGAGGATCACAGCTTGGGCAAAAAGTGAGAGCTTATCCCCAGAATAACCAGAGCAAAAGGGCAGAGGTATGGCTCAAGTGGTAACGTAGCTCAAAAGGTAGAGTGCCTACCTAGCAAGTGTGAAGTCTTGATTTCAAACCCTAGTACTGCATGAAAAAATAGAAAAAAGTCTTATAGGACTTGAAGAATTTTACAAGATAGGAGTGAAAGAAATTTAGGAGACTATTTCTTAGTCCCTTGGTCTAGTCCAAAGCAATTTCTTTTCATAAAACACACAGGCATAGGTTTTAAACTTTATTAATGGAAATTTGTCAGCTTGATGCGTCATCTTTCAAATGACTTAATTAATTTAATTTTTAAATTAAGAGCAGTGTAGGAGAGAAATGGAAGCAATTTTCTTAAATTACCTATAATTTGAAGCCTTAAGAAGTTCTTCATTCATTCATTTGGTACTTGTTTAGCACTGCCTGTCTAGCAAGTGCCTAGCATGCAGTGGGACCTCAATAGCCATTTTCAAATAAATTATTGACTGAACATCCAATCTATGTTTGACACCATGTTTAGACCCAGAATACATGAATACTGACTCAGGATTTGCCAAGTAGACAAGGTGAGGGCAGATGTGAGTCAGAAACTTTCAGGTTCTAGAACATGTCTTGGCATGAAATACCATGATGAGGTTCAGGAGAGGTCTTCATCTATCAATTTGTGAACTGGGGGGATCCTTAATGATGTGAATAGGTTAATAAAGAACCCATGTCTGCTTTATAGGATCTCTTTTTGTTAACATGGAGGGTGGATTTAAGGTTGTGAGTTGGATGGGCATGAGATCAAAGGGAAAGATACTAATCAAGAAGATACCATGACAGACTAGGAAAGAAATGGTGAAGACTCTTTTTCTTCAAAACTTAAACTGTGCTTAAACTTCCCCATATAAAATTTCAGATATCCCAGATCCTACAATGAGGTTCGTGTCTCTAACAAAAGCCAGTTTAAGAAGGTGCCCCTATCTTCCAAAATCTTCCTTAAGTTGTATAGCAAGAGAAAAAACTATCTTGAAACATTGAGTTTGGTAATTCGATTTGGCTCCCAAGCAGTTGGTTGAAACTCCTGCTAATGTTAATTCCTTCTACTGGAAAATTCCAAAACTATTATTTGTATGAGTGAGAATTTCTTTCTGCTTTCCAATCTAAGGCACATGGAAATAACATTAAAAAGGAGCCTTTGAATTTCTCATTCTGTGTTTAGGTGACCAGTTCAGGCCCAGTATCCACCAGTAGGAGGCATTAAATGAACACTGTTGAGAAATATGCATTCCTAGGTAATGACATTGTTTCCTTATCTGGCTGAATTCAGTCAAAGAAGGAGGACTGTTGTTTCTAATGAAGAAAGAGCTCCACCCTCAGCCACTGCCACAGCTGCTGTGTCAATAGCAAGGGCAAAGTATTCTCCCTCTTTGTGTTTGTCCAACATGGATGCTTTTCAGAGCATTTTAAAGTTCTTTCTTAACCAAAAAACTGCTATTGGCTACAGCTTCATGGCTTTGCTGACTTTGGGAGGTGAGCGCCTCTTTTCGCTTGTGGCTTTTAAATGCCCCTGCAGCACTGAGAATACGGCCTACGGTTTGGTTTTCCTTTTTGCTCCTGCCTGGGTGTTACTGATCCTAGGATTCTTTCTGAACAACAAGGCATGGAAACTCTTCACAGGCTGTTGTGTAAATCCCAGGAAAATCTTCCCCAGGGGCCACGACTGCCGCTTCTTCTATGTCCTGGGCCAGATCATTCTGAGCTCATTGGTGGCTCCAGTGATGTGGCTTTCTGTGGCTTTGCTTAATGGAACTTTTTATGAATGTGCCATGAGCGGGACGAATAGTTCAAGACTTCTGGAACTGATTTGCCAGGGCAAGCCCAAAGAATGCTGGGAAGAACTTTACAAAGTATCTTGTGGTAAAACTAGCATGCTACCCATGGACAATGAAGAAGTGAAACTGTCCCTTCAAGCTCAGTCCCAGGTAAGATCAAACTCGCTTTTTTCTCCCAGCATGAGTTAGAACTATTCTCTCTGTTCCCCTTTCAGCCAGAGAGAAGTCCAAGTCCTGCCAGAACAATTTGAAACTAAATGGAAATTGGAAAATGATGTAGCATTAAGACAATCTCGGGAAAAACCTTTTAGAGGCTGGATGGCTCCATAAAATTGCTGATTGGATTATATCTTTTCCATTTCTGAAAAGACAATATCCTCTGGGTTATGCATATGTAGATACTTAAGTACTTAAAAACAGTCTGTCTGAGTTGACTTTGTAAATAATGCATAACACCAAATCATAAACTGAGTGTTAATGGCTGAGCTATAATTAAGAATTACTGTCTTCTATCACTTATTTATTTTCAAACTGGTTTCTCAGAGAAACACAAACACATATTGTTCATCTATTAAAATATAGCTGAGCCATATGAGTGACTTCTTTCAAAGTTGCATGTCATATACTATTGTAGTTATTCCCTTGAATGGTTTCTGGCAATTGCTGTTTCTTGTATAAATAAATATTGTCAAGATTGAGAAAAACTCCCATATAAAGTCAGACCAAGTAGTCTTTAAATAGCCTTCAGTGAAAAGTGACCATTTCTCTAGGGAGATTATGTCTCTTACTCTTTGTACTGTACAGTTAAAGAAGTTCATACATTATTTTAGAAACTCAAATTTGGGGACACTGTTTTATTTAAGAGGAGGGAATCATATTCAGGTAAGTAGTAACTTGTCATTTCTTCAGGTCCATAAACACAAATCCGGACACATGAGCTGGGCCTGGCCTTAGAAAGACTGATTTTCTATTTGTGAGTAGTGGAATTGCATTCCCCAAATCAAAACAAACAGCAACAGCAGATAAACAGCTTCATAATTTGCCAGGAATATGATTTGTTTTGGAATGAATGCCCTGAAAATAGTGTTATTTTGCATTTTTCAACAGGATTTTTCTTTATAACACATGGAGGCAAAGTCTGTTCTTAAAATAATACATTCCAAAGTGGTTTGCAATAAAGTCATACTTTCTTTATAAACTGATAAGCCAAAAACTTCCCCAAACAAAATCTTTTGTTTAATGCACAAAGACCATTTTAGATAAAACATGTCAGGCTCCTAAATGTCTTCCATCTTTGTTGAAGGAAGGTATTAATTACAAATGTTATAATAGAATGTATGACTTATGGTTTATGTCCTACGGCACCAAGCTCCATTCAGTCAGTGCCAAGTTCAAACACTTATCACTGTGTAAGCTTTTCTTCTCTAAACACAGGCACAAGGAAATCATGCACATCCTGTCATAGCTTAGACTGGACACAATGACCTGTTGACTTTTCAGCAGAATGAGAAGAGCCTGGGGCTGAATCTAATGGGAGGAGACCTGAGAGATGTGGATGAAGGGACATGTAGCAACAGCAGGTGCTGACCATGAGGTTCAGATGGTAGGAGGCAACACACACTGCACATCAGTAATTGGGCATGTGGGAGGGAGTGGAAAAGTGCATTCATCTGTGGGTGGGGCTTAGCAACAAGAAATCCAACTATATGACTCTATTCTTAAGGATAGTAGAATGGAGTGGAAAGAGCTCAGCCTTGGAGTTAGCTGGCTTTGGATTTGAATACTGATTCTGCCATTCATGAGCTAGCTATAGATAGAGGTTCAACCTCTCTGAGTTGTAGTTTTCTCATAGTGGGGGACAATAAGTACCTATTGTGGAGAGTTGTTGGAAGGTTTACAAATAATGAACATAAAACTTCTAGAACATCATTCGTATTCCAAATTGAGGAGAAAACTGCCAGGGTTTGAGGAGGAGACTCATGGAAAACAAGACTTGACTGGGGGCTGGGATGGGAGCAACTACTGCATTCTAGTTGGACTCTAGGTATCCTGAATTTGAGGAAAAAACAAGATTCTGTACTCAGCACTCAGATGAGAGCAGGTTGATGCTAAGGTCATCATGTGTCAACCTTTGCCCCAAAAGGGCAAAGAGGACCTGAAGCTGATCCAATAGATTCTAACTCAGCTAGAATTAACTCAGACATTGAGGTAACGTGTCCAGGAGGCCCAGCAGTAGGGGAAGAGGAGGTAGATGCTGAAGGAAAAGAGGAAGATCTGAGGCTGCCAATCACAAATCCACAAATGACCAAAGGTAAAGATGAAGACTTTCACATGTTTTTTGTACCTCACTCAGTAATTGTAAGTCAAGAAGGAAATCATGAGTTCAGCTAGAACTCACTGGATGAGTTCACGTGCTCAGCATCATTTCTTTGGATTCCCAAAAAACATCCTCAGAGATGAGTCATCTCCATTTCCTAATAAAGAAAACTCCGAGACACAGACTGCATCCATAATAAGGGGAAAGCTAGGGTTAAAACTAAGTAATGCCAGCCAGAGCTGGAACTTATGTAGAGGGTGGGATCCTTTGCAATAATCCCATGTTTGAGCTAGATGTTGGGAAACACCGATCTAAAGCATGTTTCCAGTTCTTTTATGGTCTGAATGGGTTTAGTTGCAAATTATTGTTTCTGTTTTCAAATAGGTCCATCTGCTAAAGGTCATTTGAACTAAATGTAAAGGCATATGTCAAAAAATATGTTAGCTCTCCAAATAAAATTAATTCTTATTATGAAAAATAGATTACAAGCAACAAAAATTAAAAGATATGTTGAGCCATGTAGACTTTTACTTTTAAAATAGCTTTTTAAAAAAACCCAACAGGACCATTCATATTCAGAGATGAATTTATTTTTTCTAATCACCCAAATTGAAAACACGTAATCCTCAAAGTTAAGAATGACCCCATTTTTTCTCAGCATTTAGATGGGATTTAAATTCATGCAGCTTCAGTGTCCTTCTCATATTCTGTCTCCCTTCACTGTGGACAGTAAGTAAAGGCCTTTCTGCCAGAGAGTGTCTGCTGCAGTCACATGGGAAAAAAAATTGGTCACTAGCAATGAATATGAATATGTGTGAATGCCTAAAAACACCTGGGTCATTCCCTTAAATGACCACAATTACTCATGCACAAAATTTTTTTTCACTAACAGCTATACTATTTGGAAGCTTGACTTAGTCAATTCTTGGATAATCTATACTTCTTTCTCTTTTCCATTTGCCAGTCATCTGGTTATTTCTTTGCATAGCAAAGATGTTCAGTAGGAGACTGGTAATTTCTAACTTTATTTTGACTGTTAATGTGTTTAAAAATTAATGATTTCAAGTGAGACATGGTAATGACTTGTATTTTACATGTCCTTAATAATTCTTTTTTCCTAAGATTTTAGGATGGTGCCTGATTTGTTCAGCATGCTTCTTCTCTCTGCTTACTACTTGTTATGCACGCTGCAGATCTAAAGTAAGCTACCTACAGCTGAGTTTTTGGAAGACATATGCACAAAAGGAGAAAGAGCAATTAGAAAATACATTTCTGGACTATGCCAACAAACTCAGTGAGAGGAACCTGAAGTGCTTTTTTGAAAACAAGAGGCCAGATGCCTTTCCCATGCCCACTTTTGCTGCCTGGGAGGCTGCTTCAGAGCTGCATTCTTTCCATCCAAGTCGGCAACACTACAGCACCCTCCACAGGGTTGTAGAAGATGGTCTGGAACCTAGACCCCAGGACAATGAGACAGCAATGGTTCTTCTGGGTTCAGCTGACAACCTGTAGCTCCTCCACCATCACTGACTCACATTGTCCAATGCTACACTAATTCTGAGAGTCTCCTGCTATATCAACAAAAATCTTATATTGCTATACTCCTTCGCAGTCAGAGCTTCTTTACAAAAAAATAACATGAAGGGAAACTGCTTTGAAGCTTCCAAGTGCAATGTCAGGATGCTCTCAAATTAATGTTGAGTGGTGACAATGATGCTCTTAAATTGGTGGAGGGTTGGGCTCAGCAGGCCCAAACATTGCTCCAAGTTCTAAGATTTTATTATTCAGCACACAGACTTACACAAGAGGGTCTGCCACTATGTAAATACTGGTTATAGCATTTGTAGGGGCTGAAACATTGGTTTATGAGGGACCAAGATATTCAACATAGACTGCTGTGTATTGTGACATCCACAGTGTGGTCAGCAGGAATCCTTGGGTAAATCAATCCTACTACCCTATACCCAAGATATATGAAATTCTACCATTTGAAATTCATTTCCTGGACTGGTGGAGTGACTCAAGTGATAGAGTGCCTACCTAGCAAGCATGAGGCCCTGAGTCACCAAGGAAAAAGAAAGAAAGAAATTCATTTCCTTAGAATCTGAAGACCTCAATTCTCAAAAATAACCAATTGAGCAATATGATGCTAAAAATCCAGTTTTCCACATGCTTTCACTGTATTCTGAAAGTATGGTCCCGGGGACAAGACTGCATCAAGATTTTAGGGAACCCTAGGTACTTTGCCTTTACAGGTCAATTTCTACACTCAAAATGATAATTATATTTGTATATTCATATATATGAATGCACATATGTGACTACATTGACATAAACAGAAATATATAAATATTATACATTAGAACACTTTTTTCAATCTAAAAGTACATTTATTTCCTCCTTATTTTATAAATGTTTTCATGGTCCCATACTAATATTGTAGGTTATAAGCATGGTGCTTACTATACCATGGGTATGTCTTAATCTGGCCTACTATAACAAAATGTCATAGACTGGGCATCTTATAAGCAATAGAAATTTATTTCTCACTGTCATAGAGCCTGGGAATTGTGAAATTAGGGTGCCAGCATGGTGAGGGTAGGGGTCCTCCTTCAAGTTGCAGATTGCTGACTTCTTATTGTGTCCTCACATGGAGGTAGGGCAAATAGCTTCCTAGGGCGTCTTTTATAAGGGCACTAATTTTATGCCTGAAGGTTCTGCCCTCATAATCTAATTACCTCCCAAAGGCTTCACCTCTTAATCTTATCACTTTGAGGGTTAGGTTTCAATATATTAGTTTGGGGTAGGTGGGTGGGTACAAACATTCAGATCATTGCAGAGTAAATTGGTCATGACTAGAAGTCTGGGGACACTGTTCAAAGTAGTATTGGTATAAAATTGTTCTACAGTTTTACATTTATCAGAAAGAATGCAAAATTTGCATTCTACTATGTAATATACATCTATGTTAGTGTGTGTGTGTGCGTGTGCATGCATATGTGTGTATGTGTAAATTCCTCTTAAATCTCTGAGTGTAATTGTACTTAAGGAAGAGGAGCCATGTTTTGTGTTCAGGTTCATACCTTGCATCACTAGGAGTCCATATTCCCAAATCAGGAAAAGCTGGATATTAGCTTCTCATTACCATGAAACATGAAGACAAACCAAGGGGACAGCTTATCTGTGGCATTATGATTTATAACAATATATGTTTCTTATTCATGCCCATTCCTGGCACAGAGTTTCTAAAACCCTTGGGATTTCCATTATGTGTGTTTTTTTGTGTACTAGTAAGATGAGCAGTGGCTCCTGGATAGCCTGAGGATGAGGGCTGGTTGCCAGAGGAACCAACCATGAGACTAAGAGAGTTGAAACTTTCAGCCCTATTGTCAGACTTCTGAGGAATAAAGAGGGGTTGAAGGTTGAATTGATCACTAATGTCCAATGACTTAACCAATTATGCTTATTTAATGAAGCTTCCCTAAAACCCCCAAAGGTCAGATTGCTGAGAGTTTCTGAGATGTTTAACACATAAAGGTGGCATACCTAGAGAGGGCATATGGAAGTTCTGAGCCGCTTCTGCATATACCTTACTCTATACATGGGGCTGTGTCTGCATTTTATTGTTTTATGAAAAAAAGATAATAGTAAGTAAAGTATTTTCCTTAGTTCTGTGAACCATTCTAGCAAATTATCAAATGTGATGAAGGAATCATGAGATCTGATGATTTGTAGCCAAGTCAGACAGAAGATGTAGGTTGCCTGATGGACATACTGTTGGAGATCACCATGTAAAGTTAGGGGAAATTCTTAAGAAAACGAGCTCTTAATCTGCTAGGGGGGGGGTGGTCTGAACTTAACTCTGGTTACTGTTAGAAATGAACTGAATTATAGGACACCTAAATGGTATTGGAGAATTAGTCAGTGTGAGAGAAAATCCACAACTCTCGTGGGCAGAAGTGTTCAGTGTTGCGTGTGAGAAGGAGGGTATATACAAATTTTAGAGGTACAGCATCAGGGGTGTGTGTGTGTGTGTGTGTGTGTGTACATGTGTGTGTGTGTGAGAGAGAGAGAAACAGAGACAGAGACAGAGACAAAGACAGAGAGAGGCAGGGATTGGGGATGAGTAGGAATAGAGATATCAGAATGAAGACAGAGAAAAGCAAGCTAACACAAGATGAGCTCCTTCTTCATTTGGAGCTCATCTGCCCTTAAATATCCAACCGAGCCAGAAGGCAGATGGAAACCAGTGATGCCCAGGTATCCTTTGGCTGGGTGAAAGGCTGAAGCAGCAGTTCTATAAAAGTAGCTTCAGTTCTAGAAAGCTGCAGTTTGAGGGGTCAGCTGTGGAGCATATTTTTGCCATCTCAACCCCAGAGGCAGTTTATACTTATGAAATGGATGCCTCATTCAAGAATATCCTCCCTAGCTAGTAATAAGCTAACTGCCTGGGGGACTTTTGCTGCAGATTAGTAAGTAGCAGAGAAACCCATCCTCTGGAACAAGTTGCCCCAGGATGCGTCAGGTTCCTATCCTGACCCTTGGTCCTAATTCCTATAGAATAGTACTTTACTCCAGAGGACAAACAAGTCCAGGAAACTTTATATGTCCCATAAACAACCTTAGAGGGAATGGGTGGAGACAGAGAGAGCAAATAATCTGTTCTTGGGTGTCAAGAGGGAACAGGTACCCAGAGGCAGCTGATTTGAGTAGAAGAGAGTTTAGAAGTATGAACAGTTTGTTGTCTTAGAATAGGGTCTCTAGAATCAGTGCCCAATACAGGAAGCTGTGTGTAACTGATTTATTAAAAAGGTATATGCTAAAGAGAAAACCATAAGCAAGACAGATACAAGAAAGAGTGATGTTTCAAGAGAAGTCTCAGCCCAATCTGTCCTATAGGAAATTCTGGGCCATCAGCCTTTGCTTGATCCCAAAGGGACTCTGAGACTTTGGATGTGATTGTGAGTTGTTCCAGAGCAACAGAGAGAATGGTCCAGACAGCTCTAGGAGAGTAACCACCAGTGGTCCAAGGGTGACCTTCCAGAGAAGGTCGCACCTCAGCAACTGGGGGAGATTAGTACTCTGAAATTAGTTATCTGGAGAAGGTTCCAGAAAGGTCCCACTAATTTGTGCTAAGAATCCTCCTTTAGGTCTAGAATTGAAGCATATGGAAGACACCCCTGGACTAGAATCAACCCAAGCCATGCTGACTCCCTTTTTAAACTTATAACTTCCCCTGAAGCCAAAGACAAATAATCTCTTCCTACTACTGTTACTTTAATACATAAAAGGATGGTGTTGGAGAGTTCTTTTTGAAAGAATTTGACACCTTCTCATATAAGGATGTATAATACTTACTTTGTCAAATACATCCCATGAATAAGTTGTGTACAAATTTAAATGATTCTATTTTCTGTGAAGTTCCTACTCTTTTGTTCAAGCTTACCTAATTAACTCATTAACTTTAGGACATGTTCCCTTTACTCATTCCCAGTAGAAAATGGGGGGAAAGTACTTAGCAAGGATTACAAAACTAAAGTTTCATAGACAAAACATGAAAAATATTATACCTTTATTAATACATTGTGAAGTATAAATGTACCCAAATATGCCTTAAAAATATATATATATGATTCTCTACTTGAAACCTTTGAAGCACTGCTGAATTTAGCATGAAAATGATGAAATTATCAAATTCACATATAGTACCACATTTTAAAGTCTGATGATCCACTGATTTACTATAAAAACTGGTTAAGATTCTAGAACTCACTAGGTAGCAGAAAATTCCTACCTCTTCTCACATGGTGTATTTCAGATATTTTAACTACTGACTTGTGTTAGGTAGCTTTCTTTCATCATAACAAATATCTGAGATGATTAACTCATAAGGGGATAAGGTTTATCTTGGCTCACAGTTTTGGAAGTTTCAGTCCATGATAGATTGATGCCATTGCTTTGGGCTATGGTAAGGCAGCAGATCATGGTGGAAACATATGGTAGAGCAAAACCGTTCACCTCATGACCAGGAAGTAAAAGAAAGAAAGAGGAAAGGATACGGCCCACTATCCCATTAAAGGGCATGTTCTCAGTGACCTGAAGACCTCTCATAGTGTCCCAACTCTTTCTACCACCACCCGTCTCTCAGTAACGCCAAACTGGAGACCAAGTCTTTAAGGGGTCTTTGAGGGACATTCCAGATGTGAACTATAGCATAACTATTATTCTACTTATATTCCAGTGGTTCTGAACTATCTAAGCAAATTTCTTAATTTTCTAATATTTCCCAATCTTTTTTTTTTCTGTTGCACAAGCCACAGGACATTTAGTTCCTTTTGTGTCTATTATTTATATCTGTCTCTTTTTATATCCCAAAATTATTAAGAAAAATTTAAATGAACAGCATGAAAGGTTGGATTGGAAGCATCTGTGCTTGTCAGTGATTCTTAATACTCATTGTAGTTTGGATTCATCTGAGGGCTTTGAGATTTTTAATATCTGGCCCTGTCCAGAGATCCTAATGTAACTTTTCTTCATTGTGGCCTGGACATAGAGTTTTTTTAAGATTCCTAAATAATTTTAATACACAGTGATACAGGAGAACTACTGATTTTACATATGGAAGTTCATGGAAGTGGTAGGGAATATGAAGGCTGCAATGTTTGAAATGTTATCTGATTTTCAAATAATGGCATGTAATAAAGATTTAGCAATTGGGTTTCCAGAGAAAACAAAAGTCTGAGCATTTGCCAGTTGCCATGGTGTAATTTCAAATTACCATGGTAATGTCACTGAGTACAGAGGTAGGAAGAGACACTAACTTTTCTTTCTTGAAGGTATGAGCTTTCAAAAGAGGTTGTAGGTAGGGTTTTTTTAAATCTTTGTTTTGTTTCATGAAGTAACACTGGTTCCATCCAAGTCAACTTTGGAGCTATTCTGCTGCATTTCCATCTCACTGTAATAAAACTTAACACTGGTGTGTTAGGTTTCTTCAGAAAAACAGAACCAATAAGATCTATATCTATACATACAGATTTATGAGAGGAGATTTATTGTGGGAATTAGTGCACACAATTATGGAGACTGAGATGTCTCATAAAATGCCATCTGCAAGCCAGAGAACAAGGGAAGGGAGTAGTGTGGTTCAGTATACGTCCAAAAGCCCAAGAACCAGGGGAGCCAATGTTGTCACTCCTAGTATGAGGTAAAAGGTTAGAAACCTGGAATTTTGATGTTCAAGGGCAGGAAAGACAAGTGACCCAACTGTAAGGGGGAGGGAAGAAAGAGAGAACAAATTTATCCATCTTTTTGTACTATCCAGACCCCAATGGATTTGCATGGTGCTGAGTCACATTAGGTTAAGATGGAACTTCCATTAACCAGTTCAAATGCCAATTTCTTCCAGAAATACTTTTGAAATAAAGCTTTACCAGCTATCTAAGCATCCTTTAATTCAGTCAGATTGATATCTAAAGTTAATCATCACATGTGGCAAAATAAATATAGTTTGATGGCTCCAATTGAAAGTTGGAATTGTACTGTTCACATTGAATCTTAATAAACCAATACAATATGACAGAATATAAAGCTAGATTGTTGAGAAATGTTATAATTTATTTCTTGGCAAGATATAATGTTCAAAAATCTGGTAAAATTCAGTCTCAAATTACTCAGAGACCACCTGAGTTAGCCAAGTGTAGAGAAAAAGAAGGAATAAGAGAGAGAGAAAGAGAGAGAGAGAGAGAGAGAGAGAGAGAGATCTAATTATTCCAGTTTGCTCAAGTGGCAACATATAATTGAAGGACCATTTTGAAAATTCCATACAGATGACATGGAGAAGAAACACAGAACCCAACTTAGAGCTAGAATAGAAGGCCCCAAATCTAAGGCCTTAGTCAAACTACTCTAGCTATCCCCAGATGTTTAAGCCACCCCAGCGGGAGCTGCAGGCTTTGTAGAACAGTTCCTACTATGTCCTGCCTAAGTTTACTTTCTTTTTTTCTGGCTTAATATCTGATCCAGAAAATCATGAGCTTAAATAAATGTTTAACCATTAAATTTGGGGATAATCTGAAGCAATACATAACCTAATACAAATAAAATTATAAGAATTCATGAAAAGAAAAATTAAAGCAATTTGCATTTCTACATAGATTTATGCAAAGATTCTCTCTGTACATGGGCTTTTCCTTAATATTTTCTTCTTCCTTAAATTCCAATTAGCAGTGTATCTTCTATGGCATGATTAAATAAATGCTGAACAGGTACCTATTCATAATAGCTCCACCAAAGCTTGAGATGCACTTTCAATTATTTTTGGTTAAATTTTGTTTGAAGGGAGCATAGTGCTGTGGGCCAAATTCCATTTAAAGTAAACACATTATCAGGAGGAGTAACACATTAAACTATTATTTCTCATTAATAAGTAGGACAAAAATAGGAGTGGGGAGGTTACAGGAGAGGTTGGCCTTGAGCAAGCTGTAAACAGATTGGTCTTCAGTCTTGTTTTTCAAAGTGTTGCCTTCAGACCATCAGCATCAGCACCAGGAGGGAGTTTGTTAGAAATGCAGAGTCAGACTCCATCCAAACATGCTGGATCAAGTCTGCAGTTTAACAAGATCTCAGCCAATTACAACTTAAATTGGAGATGCACTGGAGCAATGGTTCTCAAACTTAGTACATACTAAAATCATCTGGATGGATTATTAAAAATGTAGATTGCTGAATTCCATCTCCAGAGTGTCTGATTCAATAGTTCTAGAGTAAAGTAAGAGAATCTGCACTTCCAGCAAGTTCTCAGGTGATACTGATGTCCTTGGTCCAGTGACCGGACAGCTCCAGAAAGAGCACTCAAAAGCGCAGAACAGGCCATTCTGGGGAAGGTGGGCTTAGAAGAAAGTTGGGCTCTGCCTCAGATCTGATCTACTCAGACATCTATGTTACATTGTATCAGCCTGTTTCAGAACTCACAGTGCCTTTCCTTTTGTTGAAGGATACCTTTGTATTTTAAAAATATTTTAAAATTTATCTCACTTAAGTTTTCCATGTTTCTTGTGAACTTTATTTGTAGGGGTTTTTTTTTGTTGCTATTGTCAACTTCTTTTTTCTATCATTTTTCTAAGTGACTGTTATCTGAATATGCAAAAAGTTATTGTTTTATGCATATCAATTTTATCCTTTTATTGTTTGTATAGCTTTCCAGAATTTGAAAAAAGTAAACATTTCACAACCACTAATTTACAGGCTATTAGGCGAAATCAAGAAGGTGTTGGGTGTTGTGCAACTTGAAACCATTATCTGTGTTAGCATCTATAAAAATGGCCACTAGATGTTATTTGCCTTGTGATGCAAGACAATAGTAAGTATATAGGCTAGGCATGGTGGTACATGGCTATAATCCCAGCTACTTGGGAGATGGAGGTAGGAGGATTTCCATCAGAGAGAAGCCAAAGCCAAAAAATACCTATGTGAAAAACAGACTTAAGAAAAGCAGAAGGACCAGGGGGATGGCTCAAGTGGTGGAGTGCCTGCCTAGCACCTAACAAGCATTAGGTCTTGAGTTAAATCCCCACTACAGTCAAGAATAGAGCTAGTACACAGAACCAGCTGTGAAATATTGTTTCCTAAAAACTTAAACTTGATGCTAATAAAATATTTAAACATCATTATTAGTTTATAGGAAATATGAGCAACAGAAATAAAAGTGATTAACACCATAAAGAAGCAACCAGGTAAATTTAGAAATGAACATTCTATTCTACAAGTGCTATAGCTTGGATTAAAAATGTCCTTCAAAGGACATTGTGCTAAAGGCTTGATTGCCATCCTGTGGAGCTATTGGAAGGTGGTGACCCTTTAGCAGGTTTAGCTGAATGGAAGGAAGTTAGGTCATTGGGAGTCAAGCCTGCTCTCTTCTTTCTTTTCTTTTCTCCCCTTTTCCTCCCTGCCACTCCCCTCCTTTCTCTTTTTCTCTCCTCTCCTCTCTTCTCCTTTATCTCCACATGTTCTCTACCATGATGCCCTGCCTCATCACAGGCCCAAAGCAATGGGGTCAAATCTCTGAAGCCATGAGCCAAAATAAACCTTTCCTCCTTTTAAGCTGTCACAGTGACAGAAAGCTGTGTACACCACAGATGACTCAGCTCTCCACAGATCAATGGCATAAAATGGGAGAATAAATAAGATATGTTTATAGAGACATAATAACCAAATGCAGTTTGTACAGATGTCTTTGAGATATTTAATGAAATATGGAAAAGAAAAAATGTCTTTGAGGTATTTAGGGAAAATTTAATGGGTGTTAGATGATTTTACAGGGTTTTTAATTTTGTCATGTATTAAATGGCATGCTGGCTTATTTTAAAAGAAAGTTGGCCTGGTGGCACATGCTTGTAATCCCAGCTATGCAGGAGATGGAGATAGGAGGATCATGATTGGAGGCCAACTTGGGCAAAAGTTAAAGAGATCCTGTCTCAGAAAACAAGTTGAGCATGGTGGTATATTCCTGTAATCTTAGTTAAGCAGGAGGCAGAAGTAGGAGGATTGTGATCTGAGGCCAGCCCTAGGCAAAAAGTGCAGAATCCTTCTTAAAAAATAAACTACATCAAAAAGACTAGAGGTACAGCTCAAAATGTAGACCATTTGCCCTGCAAACACAAGGCCCTGAGATCAAACTCTAGTACTGCCAAAAATAAAAAATAAACAAGAAAGTCCTTATTAATTAGAGATGCTTATGTATTTACATATCAATTGCCATGATATCTAGAATTTTCATTAAAATACTCCTACCCAGCTGGACACAGTGGTTCACAACTGTAATCCTAGCTATTCAGGAGGCAGAGATCAAGTGGATCACAGTTTGAGGCCAGCCCAGGCAAAATTAGTTCAGGAGACCACATCTTAACCAATAAAAGCTGGGTGTGGTGATGTGTGCCTGTCATCTCAACTACACAGGAAGCTTTAAATAGGAGGATAGCAGTCCAGGCCAGTCATAAACATGAGACCCTATTCTAAAAATAAGGAAAACTAAAAAGGCTAGGCTCAAGTGGTAGAGTGCCTTTCTTGTAGTTCTGAGTTCAAACTATAGTATTGCAAAAAAAAAAAAAAATGGGGGAAGGGGGGAGTTGAAAGATGAAACTACAAGAGAGATACATAGAATCCTTGCTTTATTGTTTTTACATTTTTCTATGCTTGGACATTTTTCATAATAGTTAACACAACAAAATACGCAGAATGCACACCTCAGTTCTTCTGTTGAGCATTGCTGATTATCTCCTGCTCAGCTGGAGTTTATACTTCAGTGTCATTCACAAGAAAGAGTTCATAGAAAGGGCTATTCCTGAGGTTCTTGCATGTTGAAATGGCTGGTCTATGCTTGAAAGACAGTGGGACTGGTTCACATGTTCTCTGACAGGAATGTATGCATTACCTCCATTGCTTTCTGTCACTACATGTTGCTGAAGGGAAACCCAGCCTGTCTCTACCTCTACTTTTTTTTTTTTTTACTGCTAACATAAAGTTTTTGCTTATATTCTTTAACTTAATGTCCAATAATGTTAACAAACATATTTTCACATAGGTCTTTTGCACAAATTTTTCTGCTATTAGATAGACTCTTTAATTATGAAGAGTGATTTTATTTCAAGAAAATTGAGTTTGCAAATTTTCCCTTTAACCTCCTTCTTGCTCTGTATGATTTTCAAGGAATTATATTGGATTCAGAACTAAACAACTGCTATTTTCCTACTGAAGTTCATTAATTCAATTTTTAAAACTAAGTTAGTCTTGGTTCTTGTTTCACCTGAATTTCATAAGCATACAAGAAGAGAGATATTACTATTTCCATTTTTACAATAACACTAAAGTTCAAAAAGGTTAAGATGGTTAGCCACTGTTAAGTTATGGACCTAAATTTGGAACCAAATCTGTCTGGCTTCTGACTTCCATCACACGAATGCTTCTCGTGTTGCTGTTATTCTTGAGTGTTCATTTAACCTTTAAAAACACATTTCCTCATTTGTAAACCGAAGATGTTGAGTTAGTACATCTCAAGGTTTGTTTCAACTCTGTCATCTTACACCTTATAGCTAGTAGTAAATGATTTCCCAGTTGATTGGTTTTTTGGTATTTTCCTAGAAATAGGTATCTATCTCTAAGTTCCCTATCTTTTGTCTGAGCCCCTGGACTCTTTCACATCCCGAATAGCTTTTTTCACCTTGAGTTTCTGGACACGTGGGAGAGTTATGCTCAAATTATGATTTTACTGTATTGATAAGGTCAATTTCCTTGTTTTTTTATATCCTTAGATAAAAATGACAACTAATTAAGAGGGATTTTCAGCAGTGTAAAGTTCATAAAAGATTTAGAACATTCCCTAAACTTTAATTTTTACATACTTTAAACCCCATCTTTCCTTCCGTTCATCTATCTTTTTACAATTTCAGATATCCTGAATCTATGCAAACCTATCAGAAAGAAATCTTTACAAGTTTTAAATTGTAAGGAAAGCTCAGGTTAAAAAGGGGAAAATGAGTTAATTAATTCATCTAATCACACCACTGGATCATATCAAGGAACAGAACAAATTCAGTCAAGTAAGAACTCAGGTGATATTGAGTAACTTTGCTTAAGAACAATGCCTCAAAATGTAGACATCTTCTGGCAGAGTATGTAACCTAGAAAACAGTGAGTAGCTGCATTATAAAAATGTTCTGGACTTCAAACAAAGGGATGTGCCTATGCAATAATAATGATTGCTGATGACTTCAACAGAACAAGCTTATTTTTCCCAAGGGTTCTGTTAGTATTTGTGTCATGGGAGGAAACATGAGGTATAGTAATCAGAGTTTTACAAAAGTTTGCTTCGTATGAAGCAAAGCAGTTTAAAAAACTGCAGTTACAAATTGGTGTTTGATAAGCTTCCATCCTCTTTAGAGTGAATATGTAGAAAATACAGCCTTTTTGTCTTCCCAAGAGATAAATTAGTCCTCCCAACCACTGGTGGATGGGCTTTCTTTCAATCAAAACTCTTCAACTTTTGTCATACTTGGCAGTGTTTTCCCTTTTTATCCCAGTGCATTTTGTTATATTTGAAGCATTTAATGGAGATAAAATGAGAGGTAACTCTGGAAGAATTTGAATGCAGGGTCAGGAGGAGTGCCAGCCTTCACCTCACTTCTACAGAGGATATCAGAGAGTTCCAGGGAACACAGTTTAAAACTCTTGCTCTAAATGTGGGTGCCCATTAGGAAGACTTGAGAAGCATTTTAAAGGTTCTAAGACCTGTGCCTTATTCCTAGAGACAGTGATTTAACTAATAAAAACTAAGCCCTAAGCATCAGGACTTTTTACAAAACTTTAGGTGATTCTACAGAGCAGCTAAGATTGATCATTGCTTTGTTGTATATGTATGAGTTCAGGGTAATCTGAACCACATCTTACTTCTGACACAATCTACAAATCACACAAAGAAGGGATGGGCCAGAATTTGGTTGACCTTCCTGATGTGTCTCTGAATCCTTAGGCCCAGATAGATCTCACTTTACCCCTCAGGGGCTTGATTGCCAGTTTTCACCTTCTAATGAAGAATTTCATTGTAAATACTTCCATCAATGAAAGGCTCTCAAAGCTATGGCCATTTTCAACTGACCACATGCTTAGTTTTATTTTGAAGGAGTTAGGAATATATTACATTCAAAGGTCCCACTCCAGTATATTCACTTTAGAGTTTGAAAAACAGCAGTCGCAAGATCATTCTGATCTCATGTTTCTTAAAAGCAAGAGATGAAATTCCCATGTGAAAGATGCCCTCCCTATATTAGAAAGAAAGTTTTCTCATCATTGAGGACAAGAAGTTGGGGCTGAGAGAATCCTGTACAGATTTTGTTGAGATAATTCTTATCTTCTAGCCTCCCCACATAATTTATTTTCTTCTTCTTTTTTTTGACAACACACTATTCTTTGTCTAATTCAGTATGTAAGTGTTCAATCCTTTGGGTTTTCATTTCCTTATGAATCTTCCTTGCCTTGTACAATTTGTATTAAATAAATTTGTATGTTTTTCTCCTATTGATTTATCTCATATCAACTAATTCTCAGGCCAGAAGAAAACAAACAAAATAAAACAAATAGAAAACCTTAGTGGATAAAGGTAAAGTTTTGTCTTCCTTATGATTTTGTGTCATTTTCTCATGAGCTTGACCCAAAGAAGCTAAACAATAAAACCAAAACCAAGACTCTCCAATGGAAGATTCTCTCCAATGGAAGTTAGGGCACCCTAGTTTTCATGTGCTGAGATGGAAAATTGAAAACATCCCCTCTGGATCATCTGTAATAATAGTGCCCAGGACATCAAGGCTTGGATGAACCAAGTCTTGATCATGACCAGAAGGGAAGGTGGGTATTCATAAGTAAGGTTAGAGACAGTGCTTGGTTAATTTAGGAATTTATAGAATTCACTAAGAATTAAGCCTTAAGAGACACTTCTAAAACTAAATACTTCTAAAACTAAATAATTAAAGAAAAAATGTTACTCAAGTGTAGTCATGATTAAAATTTAAGAATAATTTCCCTGATCATGCCTTGTCTTCAGCTGATGTGGTCATTTGGGTTCAACCCAGTTCTGAGTTCTGCAAAATTCATAGAACTTGTGGTTATATATATATATATATATATATATACACACATATATATATACATATATATATATATATACACACATATATATATACATATATATATATATATATATATACACACATATATATATATACATATATATATATATATATATATATATACTGCTTTTCCACAAAAGAGATTTTCTTCCTCTACCCCTCCCGGAGGCACAGAGAAGAACAGATCAAGTGTGTGGGGTTATATGAGGCAGTTCTTGCCTACTCAGTGTGGAGAATCAAACCTAAGTAGTTATATGTCTTTAAAAAGCTTCTGCTTTTTAATAACCTATCTACCATATTTCTAACCCAAAGGGTAAAAATTCTCAAAGTATCTGAGCTGCTTTTACTGTTAATATTATCATTTTTAAATATTGAAAACTTTATGATCATAAATAATTTTTCTTTCCTCTGCTCAAAAATTCTACTAACCAGGAAAATGGCATGGCATTCAGGTAAGTATGATGCCAGCTTTCTCTGGAATGCTGTGTTGTGTTGGGCTGTGACTTCTATGGAATTCAATTCTTATTTACCAAGGGCTCCCACTTATTTTAATATATGTTAGAAAAAGGGAAAGCAATTCAATGGACTTCTAACATCAGGTTTTGAGTTAGCCTTTGAAAAACAAGAATGGCAAAGATTTTATATTTTGGCTTATCTGATTAGCTTGTGTTGATTTTTTTTTTAAGTTGAAGGATTAAAAGAAGCAGTAATTCTAGACTCCTGTTGAAGATGGGTCATACATGGTGCTTTAGCCCATGGGTGCTTTAGACCCATGGCTAAACCAACTGCTCTCTTGGCCTGGTTTTCAGTTCCCACAAGGTTGTGCACTTGTACTCTCCACATCTGTTCAGACTCTTTGTATTAACAAATGAGCTTTTCACTTGACTTCTCTTCAGCTCTGTGCAAGGTAGGTGATACCTGGATCTCAAATCCCACCTAGACACTCTAATAGCTTACTTTGCTACTTCAATCTTTTGGCTGAAGTAGAATATACAGATGATAGTAGCTATACTCCCAAACACTGATTTACAAATTATTAAAGTATGAAATAATGATATGATATCTAAGTCACTATATCTTTAGATATAAAGATTTGGGGATCTTTATAACTAACTGACAACTCTTGGCTGTTTCATGTGGGTGAAATAAGTGGGAGGTTCCCTGTACCCTTTTCTCTTCCCACCCTTCCCTGAAAGGGATTCCTGGCAGGTTGTCTTGAGTGAGTGAATTGAGTGAAGCACCAAGTTGCCTGAGGTGGAGTAGATTTGAGCTGAGTGGAAGTTATCCTGCATTAGTATCTGCCTTTTTTTTTTTTTCATTTTTCTTTTATTATTCATATGTGCATACAAGGCTTGGTTCATTTCTCCCCCCTGCCCCCACCCCCTCCCTTCCCACCCACTCCACCCCCTCCCGCTCCCCCCCCTCAATACCCAGCAGAAACTATTTTGCCCTTATCTCTAATTTTGTTGTAGAGAGAGTATAAGCAATAATAGGAAGGAACAAGGGGTTTTGCTGGTTGAGATAAGGATAGCTATACAGGGAGTTGACTCACATTGATTTCCTGTGCATGGGTGTTACCTTCTAGGTTAATTCTTTTTGATCTAACCTTTTCTCTAGTTCCTGGTCCCCTTTTCCTATTGGCCTCAGTTGCTTTAAGGTATCTGCTTTAGTTTCTCTGCATTAAGGGCAACAAATGCTAGCTAGTTTTTTAGGTGTCTTACCTATCCTCACCCCTCCCTTGTGTGCTAAAGCTTTTATCATGTGCTCATAGTCCAATCCCCTTGTTGTGTTTGCCCTTGATCTAATGTCCACATATGAGGGAGAACATACGATTTTTGATCTTTTGGGCCAGGCTAACCTCACTCAGAATGATGTTCTCCAGTTCCATCCATTTACCAGCGAATGATAACATTTCGTTCTTCTTCATGGCTGCATAGAATTCCATTGTGTATAGATACCACATTTTCTTAATCCATTCGTCTGTGCTGGGGCATCTTGGCTGTTTCCATAACTTGGCTATTGTGAATAGTGCCACAATAAACATGGATGTGCAGGTGCCTCTGGAGTAACAGTCTTTTGGGTATATCCCCAAGAGTGGTATTGCTGGATCAAATGGTAGATCGATGTCCAGCTTTTTAAGTAGCCTCCAAATTTTTTTCCAGAGTGGTTGTACTAGTCTGCCTTTAGTAACTGTGTAGGGAGCACAGAGGTAACTGCCCTCCATGTCCTGGAAGATAGACGTAACACTATATATCTGGTGAGGCTGACAGCTAGGCATTCATAGTGATGTGTTTGCAATCCAATGAGAGTTGCATGAATGAGTCACCTTTTGAAAGGATCATCAGGAAAAATCAGTTCTCTACAACATCAGTGAAAGATTTTAATGAACAGAAGGGCAGAAATTGCACAGAAATAAAGAGACTCTAGGTTTCCCTCTATCTTATGCTCTTCCAACTACATTTCTTCACCTACCACATGAAATAAGTTGTACATAAGAGACAGGTCATGTGTGTAGTGGGGAGAGAAATGGAAGGCAACTCTAAAATTGAAATTGAAATTTTCATTCTGATAAAGTAAAAGCATCCAAAGGTCAGAAACAAAGCCTCCCATTTTGCATTTGGCATCATGATGGCAACACAATTCAAGTGCTGGGCATTATGCTGGGTGCATTGCATTTAGGCTTATACTAGAATTCTGAAATATAGAAACTTTAGGAAAAATATTTTGAAAATGCTCATTGTCTAGAAATAAAGGGAGCCAAATATATATATAATCGGCAAAAAGTAACTAAAAAACAGAAGCATTAAGTAAAAACATTTTCTACAGGAGAAAAAAAATTCAAAACAGCCTAAGATGTGCTGATGTCTCTGACTTGAGCAGCCTGGTTCACATTCATTTTATCTGGGAAATTTTCCTATTCACATTAAAAAAAAAATCGGGTCATCTCTGGCAACATTCTATGAAAAAACACATAATGCCAAGAGAAAGGACTGAAAAAGATTTTGAAAACAGAGTAACAAAAGAAAAAGCCCCATAGGATTAGAGGACCAGAGCAAACTCTTAGGATTGGTTCCTTTATAAGCTCAAAAGAAATCCTAACCCTGTCTGTTGTAGCACAATATCATTTTTCTGAGGAGAAGTTGTTTACCTCTGTACTATCAAAGCATCCCTTTGAGCTTACTGTTCTGAGAAACGTCTGCCCCACTCATGCTAATGATTTAAAATACCTACTTTCAACTAACAATGTGGTTTCACTTGGATTGCTTCCTAGGAGCAGCATTTTTTTTTAAAGGTTCACTTACTTGATTATTATCTGACAATGCACGACAAAGACAGTTCTCTTTATTTCAGTGCCTTACAATAAGCACTGAAATAGTGCACTAAATGGAGCCTGCTCTACAAAAATACCTCTCTCCCCCAGTTCTAGTCTCTGAAAACAAACACTAGCCTCACTGAGATGATTAAGTGAGCAGAGGGATCATAGGTGAAGTAAGAGTCATATTTACTGTTACTAATTTCCTAGGCAGGAAGAACAAGGCACTTAAAAATGATTTTGCTCCATTCTGGAAATCTCAGAATGTTGTTCATGCCAGATTTCCTTTAGGGTTCCCTATGATGCTGTGCTCTGTGTCTCATTCCCCTGCTATTCTGACCACAGTTAATGGGTTCCAGTGGGCATTTGGGAGCTAGGCAGTCTACAGTTTGGCTAAGTGCCTGGAAATGACCTATTATGAAAAGTTTACCTCATGGAGAGCAGTGATTGACTTGACAGGTTAGAGACTCTCTTTTCAGGGCTTTCAACATGAGAAACACAGAGAAAGTCACAGTTTGGATGATTGATTGCACAGAAGACAAACAATACCTGGAGAAAAGAGTAAGCAGAAGCTAGGAAGCAGCAAAAATAGAATGGCATTGGAGGTGCTCAGGCAGGGAGAGAAAGAATAGAAAGATGTCAGTGGGCATTTGCAAAAGCAACATAAGCAAAGTATGGTTGAGTCACCAGAGAGGTGGGGGACTGAATATGGAACTGCAAAGTTCTGCTGATGAATGACAACACAGACTGAAGGATCTTCTGATTTTTGTTCTTCCAAGAGGCCTGACTATTCTAACCCAGAACAACCTTTGACATAGCCAAATGCAGACAACCTAAAGGAATCTAATACAATTTGGTTCCATGATAAGTTTTAGGATACATTCCAAAACAGTTTCCATAATGATGTGAAATGTAATATGTAATAATTTAATTACCTATTTAATGTTTGCATTTTGCAGTTACAATTAATCTCAGAGTGCAGGAATGAAACTCTCTCTTCTGAAACTTTCTAGGCACATATAGATAATTGAAGAAATAAACATTTTGATAAAATTTTCATGATAAGTTCACTGTGTGTTATTTAATGATAATCAGCTACTTTCCTACCCAGGATCCTACTGCAGTTCAAATCTTTTTGTTGCAGATTTGTTATTGTGAACCACATGACTGAATTTGGTACACTGAATTTTCACTGTAATAAATGTTGCTTGAAATACAAAGGTTCTTCTCTATGTGGTGGGAGTTACAATGTAAGGGAAAAGGGCTAGAGTCTAACTTAGAGATAAATGTGGATTATTGCCCTCTTCTGGACAGAATAGAAGAAAAATAATGTATAAAAATATCTTTTCAACATTTTCTAAGTTCACTTCAATAACATATAATGAATGTGTATAATGTGTGGTGTCTGACACCACACATACCCCAGCGATACCAGAAAATTTTCCTCCCTTAGAAAAGCTTCCAGATGTAACAGTGAAATTGAAGGACTGAAGGACAGACTGCAGGAGGTCCCAAAACGTGATAAGTGGTCAAAGAGATACTTCTCCTCCCTAGGAAACACTTGTTTGCATCTGGCAATGCAAAAATAGGCTATAAAACCCCACTCCCCACCCTGACCCATGGGATCACTGGTTTCTGGGTCCCCCTGCATTCCCCAATATGCAGTCTTTCTCTTTTCTTTTCTCCAACTAAATTCTCTACAAATAAAATCTTTCCAACCTCTGCTGTTAGAGGCTGTCTGTGCTTTCATTCTCAGAGCAGGCTCAAGAACCCTGAGCACCTGAAATTTCTGCGTGTGTCATCTGTGCATCATATTTGGCAATGTACAAAGGGACCAGCCATCACCTGAGGTCAGTATAGGTTGTACCAAACTGGGAAAGACTGCCTAGGAATGTGACCATGAGCATCCGGCACTCTGGTGGAGTCTGTTTTCCAGGAGAGACCCCCCCACCACGGCCTAGCTACGGTGGAACTCTCAGGTAGACCTTTTCTCCCTCTCTCTCTCTTGTCTTGTTAAGGAGGGTTTCTTCCTTAGGAAATTGAGGAAAAGGTCCGAGCCCACTACAGCTGTATGGCAGGCAATCTGAGGAAACTTGGATGCCAGGCAGGGGGTTATACCGCACTGCCGATGCTATGGGCAGAACTCAACTTCAGTGCACCAAGGCTTTTTCTTTTTCCCTCTCCTTAAAGGCTAACACTCTCTTTCAAGATCTGACCAGCTTAAGGGGAGGTCTGAAAACCTCCCCTTAAGGAGCTGGTGGAAAGGAAAGTTTGTCTTCAAGCCACAAAAGGTGTTCTGGCTGGGGAACTCCCCGGTGTCACCCAAAGTATGGAGATGCAACTTCCTGACCCACCCTGAGGCCCCAAAGGTAGCTAAGTCTCAGACCCCTCCAGCCATGTCCATGGCAAACAGACAATCAGATATCTTATGTTCTTTCATGGATTCCATGGCCTGAGAGTGGAGGTCACCTCTTGCTTCCAGTGCTCCAGTACAGCCTTTGGGCAGGATCAACCTGGACAGCAGTGATGACCAATAATCCCTCATGCATTGAGCCTGGAAACTCTCTTTTCCCCCAACCCTCAGCCTCTCCTTCCCCTTTCCCAGGCAGTTCAGGATGAGTGTCCCCCTCCCCACTTTGCGCTAATAGCAGTGAGCTTCTTTCTTTAGGGAGTTTGGGAAAAATCCTTACAGGCACCAGAAAGTGCTAGTCTCCAATTTAGGCTTAACTGTCTTTGTCAAGCATCAGGTTAACTGGTTAAACAGGTTCTGCAGCCTGCCCTCAAGGAGAAAACAAACAAAACAAAACAGTTAAAAGACAAAAACTGCAGGTCTCCATTTTTGCCCCTTACTGGAGCAAAACCCTCTAGATGCTCACTCTCTCTCTCTCTCTCTCTCTCTCTCTCTCTCTTCATAGAAAGCATATATGCCTCACAGAATAAATAGGGGAACAAAAGTCTATTTCATCAGGAGTCCCCATCCATGCCTCTAAAGAGGTCCTGCTTCTGGCCATGCAAGCCCTCTTGGTTACTTTGATAGAGTTATTATTTTTTAATTACAAGTGTTCAGCTGATAGAGGAGAACTAAGGCTACCTGGGTCACAGGGCAAACAGGCAAGTCAAAGTAGATAAGAGATTGGTCAAAGATCATCTCGGGGGGGTGGGTGCAACTCAGATATCTATCTGTAAATCCTCCACAACTCTACCCACGAGTGGCAGTGGAAGGAGCAAGGGAGAGCGAGACGCCCTCTGCCACTAGAGTTTCTCCTCATCTGGGGACGCTTAGATAAAAGGAGAAACCTCTGTTAAGGTGACCAATTTTCCCTTGTTTCCCTTTTTAGATGGGAAATCAAGTCTCAAGGATCCAGGACGGATCCCCCCTTGCCTGCTTATTAAAACATTGGAAAGATCTTGATCCAGAAAGTCTTCAGCAAAAGCAACTCAAGTTTTACTGCACTCAGGCTTGGCCACAGTATCCTCTGGGAGATGAGGAAAGATGGCCAGAAGGAGGGAACATTAATTATAATACCATTCTTCAATTAGATATGTTCTGTAAAAGAAGAGGGAAAGTGGACTGAAGTTCCATATGTTCAATTGATCTTTTTCCTAAGAGACCACCCAGAATGGCTAAACAAATGCAGGCTAGATACCTAAGACCATGGTAACCCTTTGCAAAAAGCCCCCAAACTCCCTTGAACCAAAAAACCCACCTAATGCTCCATCAGCTCCCCCTCTTCCCACTTACCCAGCTACCTCACACACTAGATGCTGTCCCACAGGACTCTACCCCGTCCAGTTAATTCCTGGAGGGGACAGAGCTCATGTTCTTTTTAGAGTGAGTGAACTTAAAGAAATAAAAAAAGATTTAGGAAATTACACAGAAAATCCAGATCAATATATCCAGGCATTTAGAGAAGTCAGCCAAAACTTTGAACTGAGCTGGAAAGATGTAATGCTATTGCTATCTCAGACCCTCACTTCTCTAGAGAAACAGTGGGTACTAGATCAGGCAGTCACAGCTGGAGACAATTATCACTTAGATAAAAGTGGCCCTACAGCCCTGTCTCAGACTGGGCCCTCACAGGAGGAGGAGGGGGAAGGAGAAGAAAGAAAAAGACACTAGATACCTAGAAGGGAACCTCAATTCCCAATTCCAACAGGAGATCAGGCAGTGCCTAGGTATGACCCTAAGTGGGATCCTGAAAATGACAAGGATGAATGGAGTTGTAACCATTTCATCCACTGCATTCTTGAGGGTCTAAGGAGAGCCAAGGTAAAACCTCTTAATTACTCCCAAGTCACAGCTGTATAACAAGCACTCTTAGAAACTCCAGTAGCTTTCCTACAGAGACTTAAGGATGCTTTACAAAAGCATACCAACATTATACCAGAGTCACAGGAAGAGGAAATCGTCCTAAAAGATAAATTTCTAACACAGTCAGCACCAGATATCCGTAAAAAGCTTCAGAAATTGGTGGCTGATGGGAGCAGAGATCTGGACCAACTGGTCCATGTAGCCCATCTGTATACTATAACAGGGACTTAGAAAAAGAAAGGAAGGACCTGGAAAAGGAAAAGAAAGGATAAGCAGCAGGAGGCTCTCATTACAGCGCTCAGAGAGGCTCCCCCGGGGCAAAGTCTAAACCCAAAGACATGCTTTCAATGTGGACAGGCAGGCCATTTTAGGAGGGAGTGCCCCCGGAAAAAGCTACCTCCAGGACCCTGTCCCATTTGTCAGGGAAAACATACTGTCCCCGGTTCCCCTGGGAACTGAGGTCAGAGCCTCCCACCCAATGACAGGTCCCTGGGCCTCTTATCCAGGCTCTGTAATCACCGTAAATGCAGAAGTGCCCCAAACTAAGCACAAGGTCAGCCTTCTTATCAATACTGGAGCCAGCATCTCAGCTATTCCTTTCTCTCCTGGACCCAGGTCCTCCAAGAAAATTACTGTTTGAGGCATACCAGGCCAGCCTTAGAGTGTTATTTCACTCAGCCTTTAGCCTGCTCTTGGGGAGATTTCCATTTCTGTCACTCCTTTTTAATTGTCCCAGAAACTCCTACTCCTCTGTTAGGGTGAGACCTTCTATTTAAATTGGGGGTACAGCTACTTTTATCCCCAGGAGAGTACTTTTGCTTGCCCCTAATAGATGAACAAGTAGACCCCACAGTGTGGACAATGGACCCACTGTGGGACGGGCACGAACAGCTGTCCCAGTCCTAATTCATCTCAAGGACCCCTCCTGGTTTCCCCATCAAAAACAATATCCTTTAAAGCCAGAAGTTAAGAAGGGGCTAATTCCCATAATCAAAGGCTTAAAGAGACAGGGACTGCTAATAGAATGCTCCAGCCCATATAGTACTCCTATTCTCGGTGTCAGGAAGGGACCTAACAAATGGAAGCTAGTCCAGGATCTCTGCCTGATCAACAAAGCAGTAGTGCCTCTCCACCCTGTAGTTCCAAATCCCTATATACTTTTAGCCCAAATACCTCCAGGTACTGCTTACTACTCTGTCCTGGATTTAAAAGATGAATTTGCATTCCCTTACACCCTAAAAGTCAACCTATCTTTGCCTTTTAGGACTCCACAAGAAAGTCTGGACAGGTCACTTGGACTATCCTCCTCCAGGGATTCAGAGACAGCCCCCACCTCTTTGGGTTAGCTCTAATCCAAGCCTTGGCAGAATGGCAATATCCACAAGCTACTCTGCTACAATATGTAGATGACCTCCTGCTCTATGAACCAACTGAGCCTGTCATTTCATGAGCCACTGAGTCCTTACTAAACTTCTTTTCTAAAGAAAAGGCCCAATTGTGTCAGTCTAGGGTTACATATTTAGGTCTTGTCCTGGAGAAAGAAATGAGGTCTCTAGGAGAAGATAGAATCCGTCCAATCCTGATGTTTCCTCTACCTAAAACTCTAAAGCAATTGAGGGCCTTTCTTGGGGGTCACAGGATACTGTAGAATTTGGATCCTGGGATATGCAGACCTAGCCAGGCCTTTATATCAAATCCTTAAGGAAGCACAGAAGGATACCCAGCCCTTTATTGAGTGGGATGACAAGTCAGAAAATGCATTCCACAGGTTAAAGAAGGCTCTTATGACAGCTCCTGCCCTGGGTCTCCCAGTACAAAACAAGTTTCAATTATATGTCTATGAAAAGGGAGGACTGGCCTTGGGCATGATGACTCAACTCCGGGGCATCACTCCCCAGCCAATAGGCTACTTAAGCAAAGAGTTAGATCAGGTAGCCAAGGGATGGCGAGGATGCCTCAGAGCAATGGCTGCAGTAAGCCTTCTAGTGCTTGAAGCTCAGAAACTTATCCTAAACTGCCCCCTAATGGTTTATACCCCATACGACCTAGGGGGAATTTTAAACTCAAAAGGAGAACTTTGGCTATCTGACAGCCATTTACTTAAATATCAGACCCAGCTACTGGGAGGGACAGAAATAACTTTAAGGACCTGTCAGAGCCTAAATCCTGCATCCCTTCTACCAGAGGCAGAGGGAAATCCTGAGCACTCGTGTGAGGAGGTACTTATGGAAAATTATGCTGCCTGACCTGACTTAACTGATTGGCCCTTAAAAAAAGCCAGATCTAGAATTATACATTGATGGTAGTTCCTTTGTCAAGAATAGTGTCAGACATGCAGGATTTGCAGTTGTGACAGAATTTGGCATCCTCAAATCAGGTTCTCTTCCTCCTAAAATAAGTGCTCAATTGGCAGAATTAGTGGCCTTGACAGAATTCCTAAGACTGTCAAAAGAACTGAGAGTCAACATCTATACAGATTCTAAGTATGCCTTCCTGATCTTACATGCTCATGCAGCCGAGGAATGCTAATGAATAGGAACAGCTTCCCATGGAAATAAGAGAGGTTACTTTAGTAGTTTTAGGGATAACAGCATTAGTTGCAGCCCTTGCTGGAATCAGTTATGGGGTAATTGCCAGTCATGTAACTGCAAAAAAACCTAACCAAAGTGGTAGAGGACACCTCAGACCAGGTAGGCCTTGCTATTAAGGACATGCAAAGGTCTTTGTCATCCTTTGCCTGTATGATAATGGACCAACACCTGGCCCTAGATTTTCTTTTGGCCATACAAGGTGGGGTATGTGCCATTGCCAATACCTCCTGTTGCACATATATAAACACTTCAGGCATTGTAGAGGAATGTTCAGATTACATTCTCCAACAGGCTAAATGGCTCCGGGAGCAATCTCTTGAAACTCAGGTTTCTACACAGGTGTGGGACCAAATAAAATCCTGGTTCCCCTCCAGGACTTGGTCCCTGCGCTTTCTGGGGCCTATAGTTGCCATTATTCTCTTGCTTGTGTTTGGGCCTTGCATTTTAAACTTACTTGTCAAGTTTGTTTCTTCTCGCCTAGAATCCACCAAATTACAAATGCCTCTGGTGGAGATGAAAATGACCTACTACCTTGGTCCCCTTGATGACCCCTCTCATGGTTAGCCCTGATGCTGTGGGCCCTTTCATCATCCCTTGTCAGCAGGAAGCAGTTACTGAATAGACTTCGTTGTCCCTATCCCTAGCAGCAGTTAGGTTGACCATTGGGGGGGAGATGAAGGACTGAAGGACAGACTGCAGGAGGTCCCAAAAGGCGATAAATGGTCAAGGAGACACTTCTCCTCCCTAGGAAACACCTGTTTGCATCTGAAAGCATCTCCCACCATCAGGCAATGCAAAAATAGGCTATAAAACCCCACTCCCAACCCCGACCCATGGGATCACCAGTTTCCAGGTCCCCCTGCATTCCCCAATATGCAGTCTTTCTCTTCTCCTTTCTCCAACTGAATTCTCTACAAATAAAATCTTTCCAACCTCTGCTGTAGAGTCTGTCTGTGCTTTCATTCTCAGAGCAGGCTCAAGAACCCTGAGCACCTGAAATTCCTGCGTGTGTCATCCGTGCATCAAAATGAAACTGTCCACAAATGAAAGATAACCTCATTAGATAATGCAATAAAGCATCAAATTCAACAATGTTATACATACTACCGTAATTTAGGGAAACTATATTATTTACATTCTTTTTTATTGGGACTGGGTCTTTCTATGTTGCTTAGGCTGGCCTTGAGTCCCTAGGCTGACCTCAAGGGATCGTCCCACTTCGGCCTTCTGAGAAATGAGTACTATAGGCACACACCATTGTGCCCTCGTGCATTTCTATTCTTTGTTTCTCTGGTGGAGAATGGAAATATATACAAAAGAAGATGGTCAACAGCAAATTCTTAGAAGACTGGGCACAAAACACAATAAAATTGGATTTCACAGACTGATTAAACTAACATATAGACTCATGTTGTTGTATTTTCATAATAGAGATGTTTAAATAAGGTTATTCATGAGTTCTCTTACCTCCAGGAGGTTGGTCCACCCTTTTTGCTTACTAATCTGCACACTGCAACTCCTGCTTCATCTGATGCAAACTAACTTTTACCCGTTGGCCCAGTAAAACTTACAGATACTTCAGAAAGTGAATTTGGTTGACCTAAAGTCTATGAGACCCTCACATAGGCATTAATCCTAAACCCCAATGTCATACTACACTTTCCACTAGGTGGTATCTGACACTGTGCCTTACATAACACTTTCTTGGACTGCCAGAGAGGAGAGAACAAATTATTAGCCTACAATACACAATGTTATAGAGTTCTTGGCCATAGTATTTTTTTTTTTTTTTTTGGTGAGACTGGGGCTTGAACTCAGGGCTTCACGCTTGCAAAGCAAGAGGCACTTTACCACTTGAACCACACCTCTATTCCATTTTGCTCTGGTTATTTTGCCTGGGCTGGCCTCAAACTGGTATCCTCCCAATGTCAACCTCCCAAATAGTTAGGATTACAGGTGTGAGCTACCTGCCCCTGACCATAGTATCATCTAATAACATTTCTAACAATATTAAATTAGAAAGAGTAGAATTTATAATTTATAATTATGGGAATTATTGAGAGGAAAGGTATGGTTATAGGAATTAAGAAATTTGTAGAAAAGAGAGGAAATGGTTGAATTTGGCAAATTTCACAGAAAGTGAATTCAGAAGAAAAGTCTGCAGATTGAAAACTGCTGTTTAGTTTATTTTTCATTTTCAGTTGGAGACAGTTGATACTATCTGGGCAAGAGAAGAAGCATGGCTTCCTTTGCTTTTCCCACCAGCCCATGTGAGTAAGCAGGTGAAAAGGGTCAAACACAAGGCCAAAGCTATAAAAAAATGGTCATAGAAATAAGTAATAATCAGGATAGCTCATGCCTTCTGTGCTAGTTGTCAGATGACTGCCTCTCAGCTCAAAAGCCACTCTTCATTGCCCTGGTTGAGTTGCTCCAGCTACAGCATTCAAACATTCCTTCCTTGCCAGTAGAAGGTGCTATAGTGACACTGGAAAAAGCTCATCACCTGTGTATCTTTTCTTGGTTTGCTCCTGCCTGGTGACCAGTAACGCAAATGATGCGCAGCGGCTCTCTGTGTCTGACTTGTTAGTCTCAGCCAGTGGTTCTCGTATGACAGCCTCAGCCTACTCAAGTCTCTGTGGGGGTTTCCTACTTCCACTTTGGGCCCATAGTTCACTGTCTACCAGTCTTAACCTGGTGGCCTTCTCCATCTTTCTTGGTCTACAGTCTCACCTTCTCTAAACAGATTTAAGCCCCAGGCTTAGAAAGAAGACCCTCTTTCAAAAGGTATTTTTTTTTTTTTTGCATATTATCTTTCAGATCTAGAGTCTTGAGTTTTTCTTTTTTTTTCCCTTTCTTTTCTTAGTAGCTAATCCACTGGAAGTAGTTTGAAATTTTTTTATATTCAGTCTTCTTTGTTGAAATGATTGTGTGTTTTTTGTCTCCTGACTGGACCCCTCACTAGTTTACCTCCCAGCCAAGGCACTTTCCTGTAAAAATGCTTACCAAAGCCAGACTTAGATGTTCCTTTTGAAGTGTAAAATCGTTGTTTCTGAATACAAACCCACGTTAAAGGTGGCATTCTATGGCCATGGAGCTGTCCCTATCTTAAAGTGACCCAAGAGATGGAGGCTTCAAAAGGTTTGAATTCTTCACACAGATTTGATTATGGCAGTCTTGTGCACTCAGACCAGAAGAACAAAAAGTAGTATGACTGGTATGATCTATTGGAATCGTTTCATATAGACTCAATTCTAATCTTAAATGGACCACTTTTAAAGAATAAAAATGAGTTAGCCTGTTTAAAAAAAAAAAATCTTCTGCTATTTAGATTCCTGTCTGGATTATGTCTCCAATCTCTTGCCCTGGAGAATATGCTTACCACATTCACCATTTATGTTGCCTCCTGTGAAAATTTCCTTTCAATTATTCCATCGATTTTACATCACCAAAAAGTCATGGCTTACATTATTTAATCAAGGTAAAATTTCAATTTACACTATAAAAAAGAAATGATCTCATTTTTGCTTCCCAGAACTTCCAACAAGTATAGTATGTTGGATTCCAATAGTTTAACCTAAGGGTCAGAGTTTCAAGTTTTACAGTCTTTTCATACTATATTTTTCTCATTTAAAAAATCTCCTGTTAGAGTGACAACACCAATGATGTGATGTTTTCACTGAAAAATGTTAAGTTCCTTCTATTGCACTACAGCTGAAAGAGTTCTCATCTGAGGTTCACACAAGCTAAACAACTCACTCAAGGACACACCATTGATTTGTGGCTGAGCAGAATGTGAAGTCTTCTCTTTTAATCTCCACTTCATTAGATATGGACATGGTTTAATTTGTGTTTACCTCCTGGTGAGTATCAGCACTCCTTGTGCTTAAAAAGGTTTTTGCAGTGATAAAACTCAGGGTCTTACACATGCTAGGCAAGCACCGTGTCACTGAGCTAACATCACAAGCGCTGCATTTTTTTTTAAAGTAATATTACAATATTCATTATCAGGCACAGTCTTTATAATCGTCTTGATTTAAAAGATCAAGTTTATCTCTAATTAATGTCTTCTAATAATAAAAATATTTTTATTTTTATTTAGTATCCTAAATATGTTTGGAATATATTTTTGTGTAACCAAGGAGATGTTTCTAATTCTTAGACCAGAGACTGTGTTTTCTACTTTCTCTTGTAATAAACAAAGACCTAGATTTGTAACAGTAAATTCTGTAACATTTCTTTACTACAAGTAACATCAACCATGGTAATTCTACTGCAAATTACACATTTTCATTTAGAACAACTATTAATTTTTTCTTATAAGAGTTATCATAGTAGAAAAAGACTTCAAAAGTATATTTTAAGGAAACAATTTGTGAAAAAAAAAGCACCAGAATAAAGTCAGAAGGATTAAATTATCATCTAATTCTCAATTACAATATCAGTAAAACGGGGCTCACAATAGGTATCCTTTTAACTCCACGGTTCTTGTAAAGAATGCGTAAGTAATAGTTGGGAATTACTGTGGACTTTCATGAAGAAAATCTTTGTATTATTTAAGTTTTTCAACATTGTGTTATAATGCTGACAACTTCTAAAAATTATAGCCATCCTTCGCTATCTGCAGGAGATCGATTTTAGAGCCTCCCCTCCTCTCTCCCCCTGAATAACAACCTCTGTGGATGCTCAATTCACTTTATAAAATGGTATATCGTTTGCATATGATCTATGCATATCCTCCTGTATCATTTAAATCATCTCAATCCCCTATATCTAATACAATGTAAATGCTATATAAATATTTGTCATACTGTAATATTTAGGGAAAACAAAAAGAAAAAAGTCTGCACATGTTCAATATAGACACAATTTAAAAAAAGATTTTTTTAATCTGTAGTTGGTTGCATCTTCAGATGTGGCACCCATGGATATAAAAAACTGACAAACTATATTATGTCTTAATATTTGTTTCTGTGCTTTGATGTAATCACAAAAAGTAAACTTGTATATAATAAAATCACATTTTAAAACTGGATCCATTTTAATGTTGCAGGAAGTTGAGTTTAGATTTTGACTGTCTTCTCTTCATTATATAAAATATAAGACAAACTGGAGAGTTTTTCTTTTCTTTTTTTGTTTTTGGTGTGACCAAGGTTTGAACTCAGGACTTTATGCTTGCACAGCAGGTGCTCTACTGCTTGAGCTGCACCACCCCCCAGTCCATTTTACTCTGGCTATTTTGGAGATGGGGGTGGTCTCTCAAACTAATTGGCCAGACTGGCCTCAAACTGTGATTTTTCCAATCTCAGCCTCCCAAATAGCTAGGATTATAGGCATGAGCCACTGGTGCTTGGTTGAAGGGTTTTGTTGATTGAAGATTTGGCCCCTCAGGCTGTAGATGTGGCACAAGAGGTAGAATACTTGCCTAGAGGCAAGTACTAGGTCCTAAGTTCAAACCAGTGACACACACACACACACACACACACACACACACACACACACACACACACAGGTCTCTGTCATGCATTTTCTTTTCAGACCACTAGATGGAGAAATTAAAGGTCTACTGTTGAAAGAATTTTGTCAGATGCCTGGTAGTAGAGTGATACCCCTTTTGGAAAACGTAAAGGGAGGAAAATAACAGAGTAGAATGTTATTAATACCTGAAGTTACACAGTTCTCTTTTAAATATGGAGAATCACAGAGTAGAGCTGTAAGTTCAGAAGACTTGTTACAGTTTTTTGCTAACTCAGAGGAATCAGTTCCTCCACCTAGTCAAAGATTTCTTCAGCTAGTCAATTCTCTTCAGAAGAATTCTCTTTCTCTTTTTCTTCCTCTGGAACCAGGACAGAGGTCATGGGTTCTGTGGAAGCTGTAGTGTATGGTGTTCAAGAGGATGATGGTATTCTGATCAGTGCATGTTCTAAGAGGGCGGCCAGACGAAATTCACAGCCATTGGGTTTTTTTCCTGACTCTGCTCTGAGGGTAGCATGTGACTAAATTTCCTGTGACTTTGTCCTAGTTCTCCAAAATTAACTCAGTATTATTTGCCACCTGCCTCCTCTGAAGAGAGCTTACAAGGATTAATGAGATAATGCTGCCAAAGGCCAGGTCTTTTAATGAAAGCTGCTAATTATAAGCAAAGCATCTTGTTATGTGGGCAGGCACATAACTAAAGTCTGACCACTCATCTGTATCAAAATGCTCCTGAAATGACATCATCACCATGTGGAAGAGAACATTTTTTTGGGTAAGTGAAAATGATTACATTGTGAAAATCAGGCCTTTGAAGAAACTTGAAAAAAACAGGAGACAACTGCTTTGCATGAGAGATGAGTGTGAAGGTGATGAATCTTGCCTAGGAGTAGAAGTGGAACTTTTCCCAGTTCACTGAGGACAGCAGATGTAAAACAAGACTCTATATGACATCACAATGGTTGATGAGACATGAAAAGTTTAGAGAAGGGATTTTTGGAAAGCAGATGTTCTACATGTTTCAGCTTTATATCGAACAGTCTCATTTCTAAGCTGGTAAAAATTATGCATGGTTAGAAGGTCTGGTATCTTTAGAGGCTGCTTTATCTCTTTTAAAGGCAAAATATGTTTTCTGCATTAGGGGATACTCTGTGGGTATTTTTTTCTTCTTTTTGGATGAAATAGGATTCCATTTTTCTCTTTCTTGCACACTCCATATAACATTTGTCACTAGGTTCTTCTTCAGACTTTTCTTCCTCTTTTTTGCAGGGGTGGGGGGGTGGCAGGGATGAGTGGGACTGGGGTTTGAATTTAGAACTTCATGCTTACAAAACAGGCACTCTACTGCTTGAACCACACCTCCGGTCCACTTTGTTCTGGTTATTTTGGAGATGGGAACTCCAGAACTGTTTGTCTGGACTGACCTCAAATTGCAGTCCTCCCAATCTCAGTCTCCCAAGTAGCTATGATTACAGAAGTGAGCCATTGGCACCTGCCAGGCTTTTCGTCTTAAATCTGGTATATAGAAAGCGCTCTTGTCCTATTTCTGCATACTGAAGACTTCATTGTCAGGTAAATTGCATAGTTCCTCATGGAGAGGATTCAAAGACCCCTTAAATATATCAGACAGCACAGGAAAATTCCCGGTAGCCTCCCTGATGAAGAAAAGCTCTCTTCCCAAGGGGCCTGAATAGAAGATGGCTTCCATTCCTCTTCCCTTTCATCTCTTTCCTTTAGTCTTTCAACTAATTTTTATTGAGTATTAATAAGTAACAAGTTTTAGGTGAAGCCCCAAATAAGCATGCACTATACTTAATACTGGCATAGTTACTTTGGCTTTCAGCTTTGTGTTCTTCCTGTGGTTAATAGGACATGTAAGATAGCCTCTTAGAGGTAACTAACTTTCATGTGAGACCTTCAGTCATCTTAACTACTTCTGGAAAGGACTTATATTTCTTCTATTGATTTTTTTTCCTACCAGAGAAGTCTAGTTTTCTTATGTTTTTTTCTGATTAAAGTGAACAGGTAGAATCATGCCTTTCTCATCCACAGAAGCCCTTCAGTAACTTGGACTCTGCACACAGAGTCAAGAATAATAGCAACCTACAACTGGAGAGTTCTCCTTCATGACTGCTTACCCTAACTGGAGATCATTTAGACCAACAGCCAATATTCTCTGAGCCAAAGGCATTTGTAGTGTCAGACACATTTCTGATGAACTCTGATCTTCCAAAGCATGGCACATAATAATCCCAGGCTCTTGATAATGAGATCATATAAACTCGCACTTCAAGATGGTCATTGTTCTTTTTTCAACAAATTTTAAAAATCGTTAGTCATCTTTTTAAAAATGAAAATGGAGCTGGGCATAGTGGTACACACCTGTAATCCTAACACTGGAGAGGCAGAGGCAGGAGGATCCATGAGTACAAGGCCAGCCTGGGCCACACAGGAAGACCCTAGCTCAACAAACTGCATTAAACCAAGCCAAACCCAAAATGAAGCAAAGCAAAAATACCCATAAGTGAATACGTTATTAAATGAACAACTATGCGCATCATACATATATATACACATCCAGAGGAATAAAAACTTTCACAGGTTCTCCTAACATATCCTTAGAATGTAGTCTCTAATTAGTCCTTGACATTATTTCCTTTTTCAGATACCAAACCTTAGCAAATAACTCATGTATGAGTAAGGTTTTATTTTTCATATTAAATGATTTTTCAAATTATCAGCAAATGTTCTAGCCTGCAAACTTAGCTTTATGAGAACACTTTATATTTAATATTATATATACATATGAAGACAATGGAGTGGATTTGGGCAAAGGTCAAAAGAAAGTCATTCTCAGAGCAATTTGACCATCATTACTGAAAGCCTGTGCCTTAATAATCAACAAGCCCAGAAGGCTACCAACTGGAAATACAATAAACACAGCCATATACATTTATATATTTCAATTTCTATATTTATTTTCCATTAAAACAGCTGGTATTCTTACAGTATTGCCCACAGAATTGGTTTAGTGAAAAGGTATTTTACCTTCCAAGCCACTGCTTTAAGATCTTGTTTACATTCTGTGAATATATACAGAAAGAGACTTTATGAAAAACCTGCCTAATGGCACGGTAAATTTACTGTGTTAAGGTTGGAAGACATCTGGATTCCAACTTCAGCCTCATGATTTAGTAACCATGCAATAAAATAATAACATTAGTAATTGGAACAAAAAAATCTTTCATTTGGATTGTGTTTTTGAATATATAATTTTTCATATATTACTATTCTTCAATTTCATCATATTCTTTCTGGGGCTCATTTTCTTTTTTGGAAAATGAGTATAATTTCTACTTTGCTTACTTCAAGGGCTACAAAAACTAAATAACTGAATTTAGAATCACAGAGTCCTAAGTGTTAGTATTATAACCATTTATGTGAACAGTCAGTTTGGTCATGTATATCAACATTTAGAAACAGGAGAGAGAAAAAAAGTAAGACTGACTTAATTGGATAGTGTGTGAAGCATGGGGCAACATATCTGGACCTCCTCAAATATCTCATATCCATGCCTACTTTCTGGGTGTTCCACAAATCAACAACACCAAGTTAATAATGGTAGTCTGATATTAAAAAGAATGCTGGCTAAAGTGCATTTCACAGCTTTATTTCTAAGAAAGATGAGCTAGTCTTTGATGATCCCAAGTTGTTTCCACACAAAGGGCTGTGAGTACATGCATCTTCATGTACACACGTGCATCTGTAGGAAGTTTTATTTTTCTTTTGGGAAAACATTGCTCTGGGAATGACTACAACAATATTCTCTTATACTGCCAAAGCCTATCTCTACCTGCTGAAAATGACCACATAAGGAAACTGGTGTAGGGCATGCATGATGTAAGGTTGCCTGTTACACTCTCCTGTTTACTTTCTCAAAACATTTTTCCCAGTTTGACACATAAACTCCACATACACCATGTAGTCAGGAAAATCTATAGATGCTTAGATGCCTGGAAGCGTTTCTCTTTCAATTCCCAGTAGCTTTATCTCTAAGCAGAAATAAAACACTTTTCAATTAGAATCCCCTCTAGCAGCACCCAGCAAGGTATATAGATGGAACTTGTCCATTCAGAGAGAAAACCACCAAAGTTAGAAAGAATAAAACACATTGATAAGGCTGGGGATGTAGCTCAAGGGTACAGTGCTTGCATAGCCTGCATGAGGCTTTGTGTCCAATCCCTAACATTGGAAACAAACAATCAAACAAACAGGCAAACAAACAAAAAATGACAGCTAAAATAGCATTCACCTGAGCAATTATGTCTGTAATTTCTGAGTAACTGTGGCATCTTCTCACACGGGATCGAGCCAAAAAGTCTTCTACCAGCCGTGTTCCAATGCCATAACCCCTGTGGATGAAGGAAAAAAGTGTGGTATGCACAAGTGGATAACAAACTAAACTTAATGTGACAAGTCAAGGGGCCTTTGGCAGTGGGCTTCTTATTTGTTCCTCAGACCACAGAAGCAGAGAGCAACACATACAAGAAATATTAAATGGCTTCATACAAGCAGGGGAGTCTGACTTAGAGTTGAGACTGGCCCACACTTGACAGTGTAAATTAAACTTAAAGAAAGCTGGTGTTTGCACCCTACTGTTCCTCATTAATCATGAGCTAATTAATCAATAGCTAATACTATTGACAGAAAGAGAGTGAAAGTCTGAATGATTGTCTGCTACAGGTGTGGCACCTGGATTCTCTTAGCATAGTTATCAGGGTAGGAGGGCAGGTATTTCCAAGATGGGCTCTTGAAGAAAAGGATGAAAGGAAAAGAGTAACACTTTTTGTTGCTGGGGAAGGCTTAAGCAGTTGTACTTCGAAATTTACTGTGTGAGTGCGAGCAAGCTTTGTGTGTGTGTGTGTGTGTGTGTGTGTGTGTAGGGGTAGGAAGCCAAATTCAGAAAATTCAGTTTTCATTCCTCAGAGACTGAAAGGGTGGATAGCAGATTTGGCCCAAGGCATCTGAATTACATATTAACTCCATCCAAGCAAGTAGCTCTAGTTGTAGCTGAAGTATAATTGTGAAAACCGTTTGATGAGATGTGATAACACAACTGAGAATGTGGGTAAGATGGCTGAGCACACTCCTTGAACTAGGTAAACCAAAAAACTATTACATTTCTAAGAGGAACACCAAAAACTGTCAGTCTCTGTCTTATAGGAATTTGCAATCCAACTAAAAAAATAAGACCTTAATAGTGGAAATGAAAGGAATACTGTTTAGCTAAACCACTAGTAAAAATATTGCCTGTAATCTCACAGCCCCAGACACATGTACATAGACAAGTGAAACAATTTGGCTAGAGCAACAGAGAGCTCAAAAAAATAAAGATATTGCAATTTTTAAAAGCAATCATTCTTCCAGAGGATCTAAAAAGGGGTGATATCTTTGGTGACTTGGCAGCTGAGGGGATTTGATGTGGATTTGCTGATTTGATGGCAGCATGCTTATTAATTCACTAAATTTAATGAGCTATTCTATTTGTATTTCTGAATGGATAGAAATATTCCATTTAGTTTACTTGATTATCAAGCAAAGTAGTTAAAAATTCTACCCAAGAAACTCACACCAAAAAGATTTTTAAAGAACAGAACATACACTTTAAAAGATAGTTAAACAAGGATTAAAAAATATTTCCAGGGGTGGTATGTTGGTTCATGCCTGTAATCCTAGCTACTTGGGAGCTGGAGATTAGGAGGCTCATGGCTCAAGGCCAGTCCCTGGAAAAAGTTAGCAAGCCTCCCCCATCTCAACCAATAGCCAGATGTGGTGGTGTGTGCCAATCATCTCAGCCATGTGGGAAACATAAAGAAGAGCATGTGGTTGTGGTCCAGGCCAGCTCATGCAAAAAAACCAGAGCCCATCATAAAAATAACTAAAGCAAAGAGCTCAAATAATAAGAGTGCTTGCCTGGCAAGCACAAGCCCCTGAGTTTAAACCCAAGTACTGTTAATAATGCATAATAATATATATAATTGTATGTACGTATAGATAGATAGATAGATAGAATGTTCCTAGGCTTTTTTTTTCTTTTTTGAGGCAGGATCTCTCTATGTAGCCCAGGTTGACCTTGAAATCCCTATGTAGTCTAGGTTGGCTGAAACTCACAATCATGATGCCGCAGCCTCCTGAGTGCTGGGATTACAGGTCTGAACCACCATACCAGGCTATGTCAATGTTTCTTAATTATCATTATGCATAGCCATAGGCTTGGCCACTGGAAATAATGATAGGAAGTTGGAATATTGTAAGCAGTGTATATGTTGTACATTGATCAAAGGGTATTTTTTCCCCAAAATAGATAGTTATATATTAAATTAAAAATATAAAATCTTCTCTGAAGCTATGAAAGAAATTCAAATGTGAATTATATTTTTTTAAAGCAAGGTCTTCCTCCAATCTCTCAAATTTATTTTGAACTAATACCCCACACATATTGGTTACAATCTATACTCAAATAGCTTATCAAATGTATTTTTTAGTCAAATAAATGAGCTTCTTCATTTTCCATATTTCCATGTTTCCACAAAATAATACTAATTTAATATAAGTCAAATAAAATGAAGTCACTTCTGGAAATGCTGATCAGATATTTAAGTGTGACCTAAACATAAAACAGCCTTTGAAGCTTCACAGTTACAGACATTCAGCTGAGGAAGTAACCAAGAAAGCCAAAGATGGGTAGGCTGGCAGTTTGCTTCTTTGTGAATGTTCCTGCCTAATCAAGAGAAATGCAAAAAAAGAAAGAGAGGAAAATAAAAGTTAAAAAAAATTTTTAAGCTTTCCTTTATGTTATCTTGTTCTTTATTCCAATGGAAAATGCAACAAACCCTTTTAAAATCTTCAAAGTGCTAGACTTACTTGCCCCTTCAACCTTACTAAGTAAAACTTCTAATATATTTTCCAGTGATTGCTCTGTTACAGCCTTTTTCAGGGTCCTTAATTGGGAGATTAAAAAATGCTGACAGATATTTTATTATTTGACAATAATCTAATGATCAAATAATTAGTTTGAAGAAATTAAAAGGTTGAATTTGAATAAGAGAAATCTGCTATTTAATAATGACAAGGAGAATGGGATTTATTTTTTAAAAGGGACCTTTTTCTATTTAATATATTTTAAACATAGATTATAATAATGATAAAAACATTCAACCAATAAAAAAAAACTGTATGCAAAAAGGAATATCTTTCTTTAACCTTTAATACTGCATTATTTAGTCTTCTTGGGCAACTACCATTAGGTTTTTTTATATATCCTCCCTTAGATGATCTATGTTTATGTAAGCAAATATTTATATTGTAAGGAGTTATATTAGAAAAAAAGACTGTGGAATATAATCAAATTTAATGTTTCAGCATGTATTTAAAGAACACCTCGATTTTATTATATCCTTTGCTTGTAAGTGATTAATAAGGAAATGATTTCTAACTGGAAAAGAAAACATTTCACATTTGATATGTGTAGGAAAAAGTTTCCTATTATTTTATGCTATCAAGCCAAGTATCAAGTACAAGCAATTATGTTCAGCTTTCAGATGTGGTTCATTGAAATCAGAGAAGAGCTGGTGAAATGGAGTCATTAGAGGCAGAAAAATGCAGGTGATGTTAAGAAACAATGAAGATTCCACAAGAATGAAAGACTTCCACTTACATTTTATCTAAGTATTTGTTTACATCTTCATCTTTTTCATAGTCCTTACACAGTTGGGCAACCAGAGCTCCATAGGTGAGGACAAAAAGATCTTTGTTCTGGAGAAAAAGGGAGGTTTCGTAATATAGGCAAAGTTTTGACAGTATACTACTAGGTTGTCATCAGCTTCAGAGATCATCTTTCCACTTTTCATTTTTTTCTACCCTGTTATTATTGCAACAATTTTCACTTTTGAGAACAAATTGTACTTACCTTTGGATGGATTCATTGCTGGGTCTGGGGGAGGAGCTGTGAAATTAATTTAACATAACAATATCTTTCTATGCATTTGCTTCTGTTATATAACTTACTGTATATTTTCATGGAGAAAGTTTTTTATTAATCACTAATTTCTAATTCCTATTTTTCTAGAGTGGCCTTTCATTTATGCTGGTTCTCTTTTCAGTGGGAAGGAATACCTGGGTGAGACTCTCAGGAGTCTTCATGAGCCCTTGGAGTTCACATCTGCCAAGGATCCTTCAGGATTAATCCAACCTCAGTGGCAAGCTTGTGGAATTTTTTTCTTTTTATTTAAAGAAAAAAATGGAAGTTTGTGCTTTCTTTATGTATCTCCAAAATATGTTCAACTTTTAGTATGAATTACAAATGAAAACTAAAACCAAGGCCAATTTAAGTTTCATTTAACACAGATGTGTTGAAAATATGGGAAACAGAAGACATAAAGATTAATCAGTTTTGAAAAATCTTTTTTGTTTCTGGTATTAAATGCTATTTTAGGAAGGGAAGGAGCTGCATATGATAGTGCACACGCCTGTGACCCCAAAACTAGAGAAGTTGAGGCAGGAGGATCATGAGTTCAAGCCCAGCCTGAGCTACATAGCAAGACACTGCCTTAAGAACAACAACAACAACAACAAAAACAAATAAAAGGAAGGAAGAAGGAAACAAAAAAGAAAGGGAAAGGGATCTTAGAGATAATTTACTTCAATGCTGTCGGTCTATAGAGAATGAGGCTTCAGGAGGACTGAGAGACTTGCCCAACTAGCCAGCAACTGCCAGAGCCAGAATGGCCTCTCAGACTCCAGGCCTCCACTCTGACGCAGCACTTAGACTGCCATGTGTGAAAGCATGGATACTGTTTGGAAGAGAGGTGAGTGGGTGATGGAGCAGGATGGAGGCCCATTACTGAAATAATCTCATTTCTCATATAATCTTGTATTTCCATGAACAACCAGTAGAAGAGGTGTTTCTACCTCCAGGCCAAAACATCATGGATAGCTTCATATGTAGGGGAAGAGAAGGACTAAGGAATATGTGGGATTTTTATGAGGATGGACAGAAGTGACTTAAAAAATCCAATAAGACTTTTAATTAGACAAAGTGATTTCTGTGAAATGTTATATGATTTGGGATGTAAATATTTGCCAACCACCAGTGTCCTTTCTCTCTTTTGTATGGGTTTATATCATGACACATACACTTCTTTAGTCAAGTAAAATATTACACTAAATAAACCTTAAAGGAACAGAATCTAAATATTATTTGGCACATATGGACATAATTTATGTGAAAAATATAAATCAAAGTGTCATAAGTATATTTAAAATACGTACTCATTTTCACATTACATATTAATATAGAATATATACAATTCAAGTATAGGAAAATAATGAAAAAATATTTTACTAGGAAATAAGAGATATAAATTATTGATTTGAACAAAAATATTACTAAATATAACACTAAAGGTTACCAGTATTCAATTTTATTTATTTTTACTTAAATCTTTCCAGAACTTAATCATAAATCACAAGAAATGCCTATAACATGTAAATGAATTAACTACCTAATATAAGGGAATCACAGTAAAAAACAAAGTAGTGATATGTATCAATGTTGCAGCATAAAAAAAGCAATGATGAAGGAGAGAGGGAGAGAGAATGATAATGTGTTTATTGCCACTGGCAATATAAGAATTTGAAAAAGAAAGAAAAGGAGAAAAATGACAGCCTATATATATGCTGTAGCTTCAGCATTGGGTCCATTTGTAATTAAGGTCAAATGTAGCATTCTCTCTCTTTCTCTCTCTTTCAGGAGATATGCTAGTATATTTTGAAACACTTTACTTCCAGTTGAGTTTCAAGTTCAATATCCATAGAGGCCCATTTTTTTTTTTCATTCAGCTTCATGACCAAAGGTTGTAACTTGAACTACATGTCCAGTTTGGTCTCAAGTCCATACTACATATCCCAATAAATATCAAAATTATCTTCCTGGTTTTAAAAACAATAAAAAAAAGAACACTATTATTTTCAGACGTTTTTGATACATCAGGATAAAAAATGTTCTGTTATGTGTATATTAAGTGACTTAGCTACAATATGAACTATATTCTATAGGTTTTAGCATTTGAGAGCCCCACAGAAAAGCCAATCAAGATCCCAGAATGCCAGAGGGGCATCTGCAGCCATTTCTAGCTGGTGTATGCCAGTTAGTCATCAAACCCTAAGTACTCAATGCTGAAATTACTTAACTACATCAAATGCCCATCATTTTCATGAAATAATTAACACACCTTTAAACTTAAGCATGGGTTTTCATATCTGTAACATCTGAATGTTAAAACTATAATAAGAGAAGATTAAAGAATATTTATCCAAATTGAATCTGCAAAATAATTAAGTTTTAACAATAACTCAGAACTTGAAATATAAAAGAAGGCTAATAGCAGAGACCAAATAGAAACATATTTAAAACTAGAAAAATATTTTTAAATACAGTCTTTAGGTACCTAATTTTTTGATTATCTTATTCCTATTTAATTTTACACATAATTAACTATAAACATTTCATTTCTTATTTCATGCAACATAAAATACAAACAAATGCCTAATCATCAGTTTTATATTTTTTGTCAGAGTCAAAAGGAAAATCTAACACCTTTATTCATGTAATCAATCAGAAAAGAAGATCCTAAAAATCTTTATAAAGAATTGATTATTCTGTTACAATATTTGAGAGATAATTGTAACTGTTCCCAGAGGTGTCATTTATGATCCACTTCACCAATCATTCTCTTTGCTCCCCTGAAAAATTCTACTTGTCGCATCACCTTTCAAAATAAAATTTAAAAATCGCTCAAAACATTTCCATGAAGTAGGAAAAAGCCTCTTACAATTTTATGGTCTTCTGGCCTTCTGTTTGCAGGACGAGACATAGTACTTGGTGATGAAAAATGTGGTCTCAATTTCTTTTCTTCTGTCTGTGCCTCAGAGGTGTAGCAGATCTTTTGTCTTTTTTTTTTGGTTCTGCAAGTTCCTCCTTGTTTTGAGACAGGAGTGCGACTTTTGCACTCTACCGCTTCTGCTCTTTGCTGAACTAAAGAGGAAAACAAAAATCATGAACAACAGAGCTGTCTTATACCTACGTAAGTGGCCACTGATCAAATAACTGCTTCAGAAGTGAGGATGAATTGTAATCTAGACCCATAAAAGCTGATAGTGTGAAGTCAGACCAGATACACCAAGACACTAAAAATTCTTTAGCCCCAGGGAGTTCAAGAGTGGTGTTTTGTCCTCATGCCAAGACATTGTTTTAAAATCACAAACAGAAACCTTCACAATCCAAGCTAGATCTAAATGTTAGCATTATTCAGTCTTGTATTGATTGTAGCATGAATTAGAGAGACAGGATCAGCAATCTGTAGGCACTAAATCCTGATTCAGATTTGATCAACAATGCAAATAAGTATCACATTGTCTCCAGCACTAGATCCACCTCCCCCATCTCTGTGACTACAATAGTCAGATATAGCTGGTATCTGGTTTTTTTCCTTTTCATAAGCAGCAATCAGCTGCAATTTTAAGAAATGATAGAATGGGTAGTATTTTCTTACAGAACTGTTGCTCAAAATGGGTGCTCAACAGTTTAATAATGTATAATGATTCTGGCAGAGAAAGTAAGCCCTTAGCTTTCTTTTGATAGTTCCTAAGCTATTGAAGGTTCTCTTTATTTATGCAGAAGTATAGATATTTAAAGTTCAAATAAGAAATCTCATCTTGACAACTGCAGGATCAAAGCCATTCCAGAAATAGAAACATAAAACTCAGTTTAGGACAGTAATTTCCTACCACTTATGGCTTGAGACATTAGTCCTATTTATTCTCGCATACTCTTGCTACAAAGTGACAGACCGGTGAATACTTTGAAGAAGAATATGGCAAAGTTGAAAGAGCCTAGGCAGATTGGGAAGGCTTGGGTTAAATTGCAGTTCTACCAATTACTGGCTGTGTGGCTTTGGGCAAGCCACTTTATTGCTCTATGGCTCAGTTTCCACATCTGGGAAATGGCAATAGTAATTCCTACCTCACAGAATAATTGTGATATCAAAGAGATAATATGTGCTTTAAAACACATTATAATGCACTGTATAAAAACTAATGACTAAAGGTTATTCTTCTAGGTGAATATATTAAAGACATTTCCTTTAGTGCCCATGCTCTATGACAACATGAACTCAGGAAAATCAGTTTTGCTGTACTGTGAGGGTATGGAGTTTTCAGTGGAGATTAATAACAACTTATATTTATGTAAACTTTGCAGTTTAGATTTTCATTCTCTTTATTTTAATTCAACTGCAGTCTGTGAAATAGTGCTGTCGTAATTGCCATTTCATAGGATAGGAATAGAAAAGTAAAAAGGCTAAGAAATTTGTTCAAAGATATCTGGATAGTAGGGAAAAGAGATATTTCAGCTAAATTTGCTGACTCAGAATTTTAAAAAATTATTCTAATTATGTCAGAGCAAAATATTTTCAAAGTAGACTCACAAAGCCTTCTAGGGCACAGTTGACAGCATGTTACTGGGCTCTGGAGGCAATTTTAGGTTGCGGGTTTCTCCCTGAGAAGAACTGGAAAAGCCTGAGTGCTTTGAGAAAAGACATGGTGGTACTGGAGTTGAAATCACTAAACCCTAATGGCTGTGGCTTGGTCACATCAAGGGTATTGTGAGAATTCAGGATGTTGTTAGTGCATTAGAAAAGGAGACCTCTTCCTCCAGACCAACAAGCTCCTACTACCCAACAACCCTCCACCTGGGACACAGGGCTTGGGGAAGGAGCTGAGTGCCTGCTGGGCACACCTGAAGAGAACACAAACTGCACAACACTGCTGTAGTCACCTTTGCTGGGACTGGGACTTCTTTTCAGACTGTGAAATCCACAGCCTTCAGCACTTCTTAGGAACTGAGTGAGCTTTATGTCTCCCTGGCTCCTTCTTTTTATGTAAAGCCACTCCTCCCTTAAATAGCAGAAAGCACAGATGTTATATTTCAAGCAGGTAAATAATCTATAAAGTCTGCCCTGGCAATAAAGCAGGAAGGAGAGTTATTTCAAAATAATGTACAAGAGTACTTTCTCCTCTTTCAGTAAGAGTTCTTAGGCTGTTTAGGATTAAACTTGGAGTTAGGAGTATGAGAAAGAAGCATTCTTCAATCTCATCAAATGTGTGCTATAGTCAGCCATAGCAAGTAAAAGGTGAACTGGAACATGCCCTGATGCAAGGTCTTTGGGGGGTACCTGGGCACCTGAGTAGGCTTTGGGATATGCTAATAGAGGACAAGAGACACCTTGTCCAGCCGCTGTAATTTCTGGTCTAGAGGCTTGTTTTATTTTTACAAATTCTTTTCTATTAAAGCTGATCTTAGTGTTAGTTTTAATCTGATTTCCTCACATGAGTGTGATTTGGTCTATACCCCCACTCTGTAAGGATGGCTGTACTGCCCAGATCCAATTTTCTTTGTCCATGTGCTAGTTTGTGCTCAGTGAATAAGTTTGTGCTGGTGGATCCCTTTGAGGAGGATAAACAGAAAGACAATTTGACTGTAAACCCTGTAATGGTCTGAATGTCCTCCAAAATGCATGTGTTAAAACTTAATCCCCATTGTGGTGGTATTAAAAGATGAGGCCTTTGAGAAGTAGTTAAGCCATGAGGCCAGAGACTAATAAAAGGGTTGGAGGGAACACATTCAGATTTCTTTTTTCTTCTTTTTTTCTCTTCTGTTCTGCTATGTGTGGTCATAGCAACATGGTGCCATCTTGGAGTGTAGAGCAGTCCTCACTAGACACCAGTGTTAGTTTCCTGATTTTGGACTTTTCAACCAGAACTGTAAGAAATAAATTTCTGTTCTTTTTAATTTATCTAGTTTCAGGTATTTTGCTATAGCAGCACAAAAAGAGTAAGACAAAGTCCAAAAGAAAATTGATTATTCATAGATATAATCAGTTATTGACAAGTTACACACTGGTACTGCAGATGAAGTGATTCTTTCAGTAGTAAACAATAATAAAAACTTACAATTTTGTTACCAACAAACTCCTTTACAGTAATAATATCACACTCTAATAGTGACATCTGACCAAGCAGTGCTCCATCCTTTCCTATATAGTTTTGAGAAAAAATGGTGCATAACTTCCTTCCCCACTTTCTCATTTCACAGATTCTCTAATTCAGTGAAATTTTAAATATGAAATTATAAACAAGCTATGTTAAATGTTGTTATATGCCCTCAGGCTTTATTTTAAGCAATAAAGCAGGGCAGAGACAGCTTAACTATCCTGCACTCTTTTTACGACAGTATTTTTTTTTTGGCAGTACTGGGGTTTGAACACAGGACTTCACACTTGCTAGACAGGTGTTCTACTGCTTGAGCCATGCATCCAGCCTTTTTAATGCTATTTTGCTTTCTTCCTCAGTGGTTACCACTATCCAGACCTTGATATCTATCATTCTTATGCATGTTTAAAACTCTACATATGTTAGTATCCATAAAGAACACATTATAGTACTTAAATATTTATATACTAGTGTCATACTACATGTATCCTGTAACTTGAATTTTTCCTCAAAATTAATATTTATCCATATTTGTCTCTAGATATAACTTATTTTGACATATTTGTAGCATGGATCAGCAAAACCTTTCTGTACATGACCAGACAGTAAATAATTTAGGTTTTGAAGTCACACTGATAATTTTCATAATAATTCAACCCTGATATCATAGTGCAAAAGCATCCATCCACACTTAAATAAGAGACAAAGGTATGCTCCAATACCTTTGTCAGTGTCCAATACCTTTTTCAGTATTTCATAAATACTGAAATTTGAATTTCTTATAATTTTCATGTTACATATTATTTTTTAATTTTTTCCCACCTTTGAAAAATGAAAAAGCTCATAAGTCATACAAAACAAGCAATAAAACAGTGCTTGAAACACCTGAATTACACTGCCCATTCTTCAATCCTTTATGGGTCATGTTAGCTGATAAGACATAGACTGCCCATTCCTCCACTATAACATTCTGCTATCATAGTTTATTATTTTCTTGTTATTGGATAGTAAGGCTGACTTTTTCTTTGTGACCATTTCCCAAGTTATCAATACATTTTAGCAAATGATTTTGGGAGGAATTTATAAAAATGTTTATTCTCTACATTTACAGTATAAAATTATTTACATATGTCTATCTAAGTAACTGTATGTTAGACAAAACTTGCTAAGTTTATTCTTTTTATCTTTCGTATCCTTTCTAATGTTCACCTGATCAATTCATTTCTGATAATAGTAAGTTTAAAATCTTCATATTTCAAAGTTATGCAGTCATATGCATGCATACAAGTTGATATTGCCATATCTTTATAATTATAATGGATCATTGCTTTTATTATGATGGAGAGTTCAAAATTACCTTTTTGAAACTGACTTTAGTTTGGTTTTGCCTTCTGTTAGTATTATTGTTCCCAGTAATTTACATCTCAATACCGTTTTTTTAAAGCTTTGTATGTGGTATAGTTTTGAGTGTCACTTGTAAGCAGCTTGACTATTTTAAAATTACTTTGTAGATGAGTTTAAGCCAGCTGTGGTCTGGTGGTGAAAAGCATGTCAGACTGCCTGGATCCTAATCTCGGTTCTTCCACCATCTGCATGTGACCAAGTGCTATTTCTTTAATTTCTCCACACCTGGGTCTTCTCATCTGTAAAAATACTGAGGATACTATCAGCACCTCATTGTACTGTTATTATGAGGATTAAATGAAAGAACTTTCTCAGAATGGTGCCTCTGTTGTAGTAAAAATTAAGTAATTCCTAGCTATTTCAAATTTTTTGTTGTGCTTATCGATTTATTTAGTCCCAATTCTACCATTGTTTTGTGTTTTCTTCTCCTCTTCCCTTTGTTTACTATCTCCTTTCATGACAAAATTCCCTTTTCATTTCCTCCATTTTTTGGTTGATCTACAATTGTATATCTATTAGTGATTCCACTCAAAATTTCTATGACTTTACTGATGTAATCAATGTGCACTTTGATGAGTATATGTATGTATATATGCGTATACAGCTAATGATGAGAAGTCTGTTGTCAGTCTTAATATATTCTGCTCAGAACAGCCAACATTCTTCTAATGTGAGAACTTTTGGCTCTGCTCTAAGTTATTACTCTCGAATACTGATTCTCTGCCTACCTTTTTTCTTTTGGAATTCGTATTAGACAGATTGTGAATTTGCTTTATCTATTTCCATTAATTGTTTTTTAAAGTATATTATTCCTTTTGTATTTCATTTTGGATGAATTTCTCAGTGCTATGCTTCAATTTACTAATGAAGTATTTAATCATGTCCAGTTGAGAGTCTGAGAAATTTACAAACCCAACCAAGCCTAGCCCAGTTCTCTTCCTGTAGAAGTTAAACAATAATTATTTACTGATTAAATAAACATCAAAGAACCTTACATATTGATCATTTCATTCTTATTTATAGATATATAACCTTATTAAAAATTAAATATCACATTTTCATATAATCAAAAGATAGCATAGAAACAAATTTGCCACTTAACTTTTAAAGCAACACATACCACTATTCTGAAAATACAAACAGATTTTAAATTTTATGCAGAGCTAGACTGCTTTTATTGTGATTTGATTTTGAGGGTTAGGAAGACTTGTTTTTCTCCTGTGGATAATCTTTGGGGATCTTTAGTAGAACCCTTAGGTTATAGACTTTCCAGTTAGCACTAAGTTTTGGATTGTTATAGTATTTTATTGCTTTCATTATCTCATATGTTGTAATTTTCTGGTGATAGAACTCTGGTTTACCACAAAGGTTATGAATGTCCTTGTTTTGATTCCAGTGCTCCATTTGGTGGTGGTCAGAATTTTGTGTTATGCAAAGAAGCATATAGAAAGATGGAGGCAGTTTGCTTTGCAAGCAAACTATGCTCTTTTTTATTAGGAAGAAACATTAAAGTTTTCCCTCCTTACTTATACTATATGAGAACTGATTTGACCTCAGTCTCTTCTAGCTAGAGTCTGATGTGAATTTATTAGCTCAGAATTTACAAAGTACACAATGAAAGATGCGAGATTCTTTTAAACATGTAAGCATACTGGGTCACTTGACACACAACCAGTTAAACCAGTAAAATCCCATAAAATGATTATAGCTGGTGGAGTCTAATGATCAGAAAGGGCCACCAGCCGATTTGTGTCAGAGCCTTCCAGGATGAGCCCGACTCTCAGCAATATCATATCTTCTCTGCAGAAAAGTGGAACATTTATCAATTCTTTGATTGCGGCTTTGACTGTTGGTGGGCAACAACTTTTCTCCTCTTCCACATTCAGATGTCCCTGTCAAGTTGGGAAAAATTTCTATTATGGTTCAGCTTTTCTTGTGGTTCCTGCCTTGATCCTTCTGATTGCCGGCTATACTCTGAGAAGCCAAATGTGGACTTTTACCAGTGAATACTGCTGCAGCTGTGCCCTTCCACACCGGAGAATCAGCCCCCTGGAGCGCAGGCTGGCTTGCCTTCGATTCACTAGCATTACTGGCAGGGCACTTGTGGCTCCATTAACATGGCTGGCGGTGACCCTGATGAAAGGCACCTACTATGAATGTGCAGCAAGTGAGTTTGCATCTGTTGACCATTACCCAGTGTTTGATAATGTCACTGGCAGCAAACGAAAGGAGATGCTAGCTGGATTTCCATGCTACAGTTCAGCTCCTCCTGACATGATCCTAATAAAAGATGAAATAGCTCTTCTTCACCGATACCAGTCACAAGTAAGTTTTTTATTTTTTTTCTGCCATATTATCCCATACTTACTATAGTCACTAGAAACCTGTCATACTTCTGCTGCTTCTCATATTGTGTGATGACAGAACACAGACTTGATACCATACATATACTTAGGACATTGGGCTCTGGAAGCAGCAGACCTAGCTTTGTCTTGCTTTTTTACTTACTGACCTGCAATTTTTTCTATTCTTCACTTTCCTTAGATGTAAAATGGGGATATTAATAGTGTCTACTGCATAGGGTTGATGTGAGCCATAAGCGAGTTAATACATTTAAAAGGCTCAGTACTCTGCCAGAATCTATACTAAAATAATGAATTCTAGACAGTAGTACACACTGGTATATATCACTAAACCTTGCCTTTTTGCATGTGGTCCCATGTGCATTCTCATTTAGTAAAATCTCATTTAAAATTGTAAAAAACTCAATTATGATTTCAAAATCACAAATGAAGTTTCTAAATTTAGTGACAGGTTTGTGTCAGAGGACAGGATAGGGTGGGAGGAAGTCCTCATCGGTTAAATCTTAGAGGTGTGATTGTGCATTTTGTCAGGAGAAGTCCATTGACTAATGAGTTTCTTCAAGAGACTTGGAGAAAATACATTTCAAACCACTGCAATACAGTAAAACATGTTATTTTTTAAGCTGCTTATTGCAAAGCACATGCTTTTTGATCTGCATCATTTTAGTTATTAAATTTAGAAATGTTAATGTTATCGAATTGAAAAAAATTATAATCAAGACACATAATACTGAAGTGTAGTAATATGACCCAGTTTAAGAAAAGTTAGAAATCCCATTAGGATATACTTTGTCTCAGCTTTTTTTATACTAGCCCTGAAGCTCAGGCAGAGGAATTATGTGGGTAAAAGTAAAAAGAAAAATAGGACAATTTTAACTTTCACAAATGTTCTTGCTTAGGAAAAACTAAAATATAATACATAGTAGTCAGATTTTCTTAAGGTAAAATTAAAATATAATTAAATGCACACACAGATTTCTGTGAAAACACAGTTTTAGAGTTCTGAGTATAATTACTAGTGGATTTTTTTGGTTCTGTGGCAACAAACATGTATCTTTAGATATTAATCAAATATAGTATTGTACAAACATTTCATATCTTAACTCTAGCCTCATAATATTGGGAGACAGATACTATTAGCTCCATTTTACAGATGTGTAAACCAAAGCTCAAAGAGTTTATGTAACTCGTAGAAGCTCATAGAGCTAATAAATGATGGATCAAACTGGCTACATACTGTTAGCTTTCCCAAATGTCAGGAATTTGTCTTCCTTACTTTCCAGAAACAGTTGGTAAATATTGAAAAAGAATAATGAAAATAAATAAAAGGATTCTAAGACTAGAAAACATTTATGTCAGTCTTTAAAAGTGGGCACTAAATAGTTTTAAAGGGAAAACAGTAAGGTATTAAAAAGCATAGCAACTTAGAGATACAAGTCTGCTCACTTATTTCTTTGGTTGCAAAAAAGAAGAGGAAAGAGGAACAAAGGAAGAAATACTAATGAATGCTTGTTGTTGGTCATTGAGGACATCTTAAGAGGCTACCATTACTGTCTATCCTACCATCATTTTCATCACTATCATTAGTAAATATTTATTAAGCTACCAAAGAATGTATGGGCCTGTGCCTGATGATTGAGAAGTTAAACTATAAGCAAAGAACAGTATTTATGTTTCTTATGTAAGGTTAATTGGTGGGTTATAGCGTCTGTCACTTCAAGGGCAGGATATAGTGACCATTTCATGTTAACTGGTCAAATTCCTTTGTAATCTGAAAGGCAAATTGAAATGGCTTGACCTATCCTTCTATCAGAACTACTTCAACATCATGATCAGCACTTTGTTAATATGTTAAAGACTGGAAACACAGTGTTTTTACCCACATTTTAGTTCTTGGTTTTATAGGAATCCCTTTTACCATGGCTGTTTGTCAAATATTTGCTGTATTGATGCTTTTGTTTTTGTTTCCCATATTTATGTGAAGATGCTGAGTTGGATTTTGATCACCTTGGCAACCATCGCAGTCCTGGTCTCCCGCTGTCTGACAAGGTGCTGCTCTCCCCTCACCTCTCTGCAGCATCACTACTGGACAAACCACCTCCATAATGAGGGAGAGCTCTTTAAACAAGCTGCAGAGGAGCACTCCCGGATCCTCATCAGGCAGCGCATAAAGAAACTATTTGGCTTTGTTCCTGGGAGTGAAGATGTCAAACAAATCCGTATTCCTTCATGTCAGGACTGGAGAGATATTTCAGTACCCAATCTTCTATGCATGGGTGATAACTCGCAAGGCCACTATAGCTTTCTTGGAGACAGGGTGGTTGAGGATAATGAGGAAGACAAATCAGGAGGTATTGAATTAAAACCTTGATAATACAACCTTTCACAATTCAAATTGCTTAGCAAATACTTAATTTTATGAGTTTGGTATTTCAATTTCTTCATCTTTTTCACTCTCTTTGATATTTGTTTATAGACATTCATCCAAAATGTTATTTCTAAAATCAATTTATCTGACAATTGTGCCAATCTATGTTTTTGAAATTTCATTTTTGCTCTGGTAATGCCTATTGTGTCATATTGGTCTAATTAAAAAGCAATATGGAATTTAATGTCATATCAAAATTTATATCTTAATTCTATTACCTAGTAGCTATCTGAAAATTAATTTTTCTGAGTTTCATTTTGTCATTTGCACTTAGTAGTTACCTAATGGAGTTGTCGTGAAGATTAAATATGATAAAATTAGCAAAATGTTTAACATAGAGATTTCATAAAATAAATGCTAATAAATGCCACTTTCTCCCTTCCTCTTTGAATTCCATGTTTTCTGTCATAACTTTCTCTCCAATTTCTGTTTTTTTGTATTATTACCATTATATAATAAGTTTTCACTGCTCCTCTTTCTTAACCTGAATATCTGACCTTTTGGGAAGCAGGATAAAATGCCCTGCCTAAATTTACAACATGTGAGGAAGATCTTGGTCCCTCTGCTATAATCAGAAGGAAATGATGCATTATCATATCATTTTAATATAAAAAATGTTATTTGCAGTAATTCCATACTTGGAGCATTTTTATAGTCACTACATATAAAGTTTATTCTAGAAAGTTTCCTTTCTGGGCTTTACTGTGGGTGTCCCATCTGGGCCTTTACTTTATTAGACTGAACATTTGCACTCAAAATCTGTTTGGGGAACTGTGTGCTGGTGGCTCATGCCTGTAATCCTAACTACTTGGGAAGCTGAGATCTGGAGGATCGAGGTTCATGACCAAACTGGGCAAATAGTTCTCAAGACACCATCTCCAAAAATAACAAGAACAAAATGAACTGGAGGTGTGGCTTAAGCAGTAGAGAGCCTGCTTTGCAAGTGCGAAGCCTTGCGTTCAAACCCCAGTCCCACCAATATGTATAGGTATATCTACACCTACATATACATATACACACACACATATACAGCTTATATTTGCATGTCCATTACTAAAACGCAAAGGCGATAACATCTCCCTGATCTTCCTCTGCATGACTTTGCTAAATGCAGTTTCCGCATTCCAAACCTTCCTAATTTAGCTTGATTACTTCTGATACATGTACACTATCAGATTTTTGCCATGTTCACTAACTTTCCCTGTCTGGCTTCAAATTTGAGATCCAACTGCTTGTGACTCTTAAGTAGTTGGGATTATAAGCATTCACTATCATGCTGGACTAGAAAAAGTATTTTTATTTTTTGGCAGTACTAGGGTTTGAACTCAGGGCCTTGTGCTTGCTAGGCAGGAGAGCTACTACTTTGAGCCATTCCACCAGTACTTTTTGCTTTATTTATTTTTTGAATAAGATCTCCCATTTAAGCCCTGGCAGGCCTATACTGTGATCCTCCTATTTTAGCTGCCCAAGTCACTGGGATGGCAGGCATGTATCACTACACTCAGCTTTTTATTGCTCAAGGTGGCACCTTGTGAGCTTTTTGCCCTGGCTAGCCTGGAACCTCTGTCCTCCCAATCTCCACTTCCCAAGTAGTTAGGATTACAGGTGTGAGGCACTGTGCCTGTTTAGAAAATGAATTTTGAAGGAGACAAAAGTTTTCAGAATTCTGTCCTTTCTCTCCTCAAGTTAGAGAGTGTTCTGTGTCATACCTTGCTAGGACAGGAAACTTGTCCTGTGTCACTATTACTTGCTAGGTATTTAACCTGCCACAAGTCAGTTCATCTTTCTTGGTCTTACTAGTCTCATATACAAAATAGGAATAATGACACCCTACCTTCTGGAAGGCAAGGAACTGAACTAGATGAATTTTTGAGTTCCCTTCTAAATTCTATACACTCATGTATGAAAATGGAAAAATAAAACCTGTTGAAACTATTCTAAGAATGGGGGAAGGGAGGATAAAGGAGAATGATGGAGGGTGTGAATTTGATATATTGTAAGCACTGTTGCAAATGTACTGGAGTATAACAATATGATAATAAAAATAAAATCCAATACATTTTTTATGTTTATGCATGTACAGCTCAATATGTATGCAACCCTCTGAATTGGTAGCCGATCAATGCTGCTTCTTCCGGAAGAAAAATATCACTGAGTTGGATTTTGAACTTTCTCAAAAAGTTTTCTACTTTTAAAGAGTGTTAATGTACTGACCTTTTTCAAGTGGCTAGGGAAACTATTCTTCCTTATTAACAAACTATATACTCTACTGCTATGACATTATAAGAAGGATGTTTAAGACAAAATTGAAGTATATCATGGAAGGCAACTATGGCTTTAGCTGCCGCTGACACATGAGTGTGAATATGCAACAGCTTACTCATTTTGTTCTTAAAATTTTCCTTCAACTTTAAAATTCTGTGAGAGTTTTTGGTGTTCCTCTGTACCAGTGCCACTAGTAAAATAAGCCATTTACATCATGCTCAGAATTAGTGTATTAGTTTTTAGGAACTATACCACAATAAAGACTTCAATAATATCTTCAATTAATAGCAAAATCAAAGAATATATACATTTATAGCATTACATCATCAGAAAGAAGATTAATAGTTGTTTATACCTTAGTGACAGGAAACTTTGTTTCTACTGGCTTCTGAAGCCCTTTCTACATCAAACCCAGAGGTTTATATTGAGCCGGTTAACCATGATCTTTAACCATAGTTTTCTGGTAAAGAAGAATAAGCATTCTTTGGCTAGTTGACATGGCTTCAAAGTATTTTTCATCTATATGAACATTTAAAGGGTAGTATACATACTTTGGATTTCACTGTGTTGTATATTATCCATTTCAAATAAAATGAATTGAATTTCCATCCCCTTTTTGTCTAAAGTATTATTTTGTTCCACAGCCATTTAGCTAAAAATTTCCCATTAGGAATGTGGCACTTCCACCCTTTATGCTTAATGGATTTATGTAACTATGAAACATATAATTAAAAACAATTATGTGCTAATTCTACCTCAGAGTTTGCTACCAAGTGCTTTTGGATACCACATCAAATTCTGTGACTTGGCATATAGAGCATTGCTGACTTTTTAACTTCAAATGTGTCTGTTCCTTCATTCCCCTACCATAATCTAAATTGCCTCCTTCCCAGGAGACAAATAAACCCAATATTTAGATAGATTTAATTTAGATTTATGTTTTCAAAACCTGAATTGTACAGAACTATACTTATACTTTGTCATCTTCCTTGTCTCTTTTCTCTGTTCTCAGTCTCCAAATTTATTTTTGAAAATTTTAATTCATTATTGCAATAAGAAAAAACTGTTTTCTTGCATTTGGTTTGTATACAAAAGGAAAGCACATTAACCTTAAAAAGTTGAAGTACAGTGACTAACCAAAGACCTCTAAATGCAAGACTAAGTAGGTATTTGCTATCTCAAAAATATGAGATAGAGAGATACAATTTTAACTTCTAAAGAGGTCTACTAAAATTTAGCTCTGGTTAACAAGAAACAGATACTGGTAGGTCGAGGGAAACAGATAAGCACACAAATGGCTCCTTGAGCTGGAGGGGCAAAAATCCCTAAATGTGACCCTTGATGGAAGAACAACAGATGGCATTTCGAGAGAGGTAAACTGCTTTATTTCTGACCTGAGTTACTTTTCTGTACTAAGTACCAAGTACGATTAAGCTTCTTTAATTTCAGTACACACCAGAACGTCAGAAAAAAAAATTTTTAGTATTGCTTCCTCTGCTGCCACCCAGTGGTATATACTGGTATCTGCAGCCATTTGTAGTGATGCTGACAGCAGTAGGGGTTGAGTGAGCATCTTTAATTCAAAAATCTGAAATCTGAACTGCTCCAAAGTCTGAAACTTTTTGAGTGTTAACATGACAGATTAGGGATGCTCAACCAGTAAAATCTGTGCAGAATCCAAATTTGAAAAAAAAAACCTCTGAAATCTGAAGCACTTCTGATCCCAAGCATTTTGAATAAGGGATGCTCAACCTGTAGAAGGAAAAATAACTCATAGTGTTCACTATATGCCAACTGCTTATACCAAAGTGGAAAATAGAGTCATATTAGAAAATAGCTCACCATAAATATGTTAAATGCCCATAGGAAATGTAAAAGGGTTTTGTAAAATCCTACACAAGTGAAATACTTTCTTATTTATATAATTATTTTACTAAAAAACTGGTGACTCAAGTCATCATTGGAATCCAAGCCTACCTAACTCCAGTAAAGTAAGTTCTCTGTTTCCTTACTGAGGTAATTGAGATACAGAAAGATCAAGCAATTTGACAAAGAGTGCATACTTATAAGTGAGGAAGTCAGAATCCAACCCCACAGTCTGACTCTTGACCCTGACTCGCAGCACTGTGTTAGACTATTGCCATGGGGGCAGTTTATCAAACTTCCAGGGCCTTATGGGTGTTAGGAAGATTCTCTGCATACTCCTACCAGTGAATATCTGAAATATCTTGAGTTCTGACAAGAAGGCACCATATTGCATTTGAGTCCCTCTCTTTCTACCTAAATTCCACTTACATACATTAGGGCTCACTTTCAAGGTGCTAAGCTTTTTGCCAAAGTGACTACTTCTCCACTCTCACTTGGACCTACCTACACAACAGTCAGCAGCACTGATTGTATTAGCATCACCCTAATCACAAGCCTTCCCTGGAATCTCAGATATTCTCTTATCTGGGCCTTGGCAGGACAGCCCTATACTCTGATTTGCTTTCAGTACAGAAAAGTTAAAACAAGGGTCAGGAAAATGCAGTCTATTACTCATATGATCTTATGCAAGTCAGTTTCTATGGAGCTTTAAATTTTTTGCTTACGTGAGATAGGGGAGGGTGATTAAATTGTGAGAGTAGGTAATTAAAGTATATTGTGCTATAGACTTCTTTGAGGAGCCATTCCAGGAAAAGCTATTTTGAGGAAATATATAACAAAACTGTGAATACACACAGACATAGGCTCATGCATTGCAGAGTTTACAATACTGTGGTAGGCTAAATAATAGCTCTTCAAATATGTGCACATCCTAATCCCCCAAACTTGAGGGTGTTAGATATATGGAAAAAGAGACTTTGCAGATGTGATTGGGTTAAGTATTTTGAGATGAGCAGAGTATCACAACATAACCACAAGGGTCTTAAAGGAGGGTTTTAGGAAGAATCCACCAGAGAAAAAACAGTGATAACAGAAGAGTGCCAAGGAGTGTAAGAATGACACAACTTGAGAAAAACTCCATCAGCCATCACTGGCTTTAAGGATAGAGTAGGTCATGAACTAAGAAATGTGGGAGCCCCTAGAAACAAAAAGGTGAAGAAATGGACACTCCCTGAAAGCCCTGCTGTAGCCTTGATTTTAGCCCACTGAGACCTGTGTCGGAGCAGTAAGAGCTATACACTGTTCTTATAGTTATGGAACTGTGACATAGTACACTTGCATTGTTTTAAATCACTGAGTTTTTAGTAATTTATTACAGTTGTGATAGGACACTAATACACATACCAATACAACCCAAGAGCTCATGAATCCACAAGCCTATGGATGAATGACAACCTTTTCAAACTCATTTCTAGCACTCTAAGCATTCTAAGATTCTGCATGTGCATGATGCACCACTCTAGGCACAATTGTTGCTTCTAGAAAATAAGTATGTGTAATATAATAGTTTATAAATTAAAAATACAATATGTTCTAATATTTTAAGATGTTGTAAAGTACAGAAAGACATCTGAACATAAACTTGAATTGGCTTTACAGATGCTTCATCTATAAACCATATTATTTATAATTATAAATAATATAATTATTCATGATGTAAATATATTTCAGCATTTGCAAATTCCCAAATACAAAAAAGGAATCTAGAATTATGTGATGCTTTATTGATTGTATAAATTTCATTAATCAAGAGTAGTTTGACCTATTTTTGGTAAGTCTATGCCTGTCATTCTTGTTAAAATCACTTGAATATGAGAAAGCATCTACAAAATAAGCATCTTTCATCCAGTGATTTAATAGATCCTATGAAATCCAACGAGGATTTTTTTGTGAGAAAGATAAAGTCAAAGAGGGAAAAAAAAAAATCCAAGTTATTACAGGAAGCGCTGGAATAATTAGCACGCATTTCGGTTTGTCGCCATCAGGGCGCCTGCTCTTTCCAGCTCCTCTCTGAAGCGTTGTAGGAACGCGCAGGTGGGGCGGCGGAGCAGAGCCGCGTTATACCACCCTGCTTGCACCCACTGGTTTAGTCCTTTCCTCGTGATTTCCTACTCTGCAGCCCTGTGGAGAGTTCTGACCTGAGGGGCCACCCCCCACCTACAACTCGGGAGCCCAGGGGGTGGCGGGTATCCGGGTTGGTCCTCTAGGCGGGTTGCGGGCTTCTGCTCTGGCTTTTAACTGGCCTTTCCGACCGCATCGCTGTCCTTTCTGGTCTCTGCCCAATTCGGTGACACCGTGCTCTCCGGATGATCAAGGACATTACTTGCACTGGAATGAGAGTGCTTGGCCCGCACTACCCCGGCCCCCTCCCCTCTCCCACCGCCTGTGCTTCCACTTGGTGGCCAAGGGCAGAAGGCAGGAGTGGCCAGCACTGAAAGAGATCCCATTCTAAGGATGCAAGTGACAATGGCCTAAAAACAGAAAAGACATGGTTGGAAAATGTATGGTAAATTTAACTGGCTAGGAAACAAGTGGTCACTTACAAAAAATTTTCCTGTACAATTTGGAATGGACTTGCATTTGTCGTCATCAAGAAATCATATTCTTTGAGAGGGTCATTGGAAGCCAGAATTCAGGAGCAGAATGATGGGTGATGAAGCTTAATGAGTAATTACATTAGGATACTGTAGAGGCAAGAAGGACTAATGAGATAGTGCATGGACACTATGGAAAATCCATAAAGTGATTAAAGAGAGAGAGAGAGAGAGAGAGAGAGAGAGAGAGAGAGAGAGAGAGAGAGAGAGAGAGAGAGAAGAAGAAGAAGAAGAAGAAGAAGAAGGAGGAGGAGGAGGAGGAGGAGGAGGAGGAGGAGGAGGAGGAGGAGGAGGAAAGTCAAAGGGAAGATAAAAACTATCAAAGTAGTCATTTCTAGATGGGAGAAAAGAAACACCACATATAATTTTTATTTCTTGTCTGCTCACCTCACATTTTGTTGTTACATGCAAGGTCATGTGGGAATTGTAGCACACTTAAAACTAATGTCCTTGCTTTGTTTTTGCTGAGATTTGAGTTCCCACCTGTTATGTAGTTCAAGAACATTAGCATAAGGTCATTAGGAGAGTAACAACTCCATCCATAGAAATACTGCTCCTTTGGTTATGGCACTGTGGGTCCAAGAAATAAACCGTTAACTTTGAAGTCTGATTCCACACAACTGGCTCCAATACAAGCAAGGAGTCATAGGCTCTTATATCTGGAAAGAATCTTGTAAATAATTTTACCCAAAGCCCCCATTTTATAAACGGGAAAGTTGAGACTCAAGAGGTTGTGTCTTGCCCAAATTCATATGGTAAATCAGCTGTAAAGAAAACCGAATAACCTAATTTTAAAACCCTCTGATCCAATGTTTTTATAAACATACCATGTTACTACTTCATTGTGTTCATTCATTCAGAGTAAATGTTTCCTTAGAGCCTACTTAGTTTTAGGTATTGCTCTATGTGCTAAAATATGGTAGTAAAAGAAAAAAAAATCCCTGTATTTGAGGAAAGATAAGGAGAGGGAATAACTCATGTGGTTAAGGAAGTAACTGTATTCCAGGTAGAGGGAATGCAGTGAGTGCAAAGATCTTTGGAGGAGACATGCCTTCCATGTCTAAGGAACAGCAGAGGCTGGTGTGGGTGGAACACAGAATATGTGGCAGAGTAATAAGAGATAGGTCAGAGAAGGGACAAGTGTTGTAGGTGAGTCAGGGAGCCAGATTCTGTAGGGCTATCCTGTAAAGGGTCTTTAATCTGAGATGGGAGTTGGGAACACTCATGAGCAGAGGCGTGACATCATCTAACATTGTAACAGGATGGCTCTGGCTGCTGTGTTGAGTCAAAGTAGACATGAGATAAGTGGAAGCAAGAGGTCAAGAAGTATTACCAGATTCCCAACTCTTCAAGGGAACTCCTCAAGGCACACAGAATAAGAATTTCACATGGCTATTTGTGTTTATGACTGGTGATGAGCCTTTCAGACACCTGAGTAAATGAAACATTAGGCACATGAAGTATTAGACAATTAAAATTAACCTTTGAAATGGGAATTCTCAATTCTGAATGTTTGAAAGTAGTGTGAGATTGCCTAGAAGACACATAGGCACAAAAAAGCAAAAACAAGTACCAAAACAATTTTTAAAGATTGATAATATTAGGAAATAGCAAGAATGAGGTTGCATTACTTATAGAACAAACTAAGATAAACCTTAGGGACATTTTTATTTAGCAATAAAGATGAACAGAGAACAGCAATACTTCAGGGATATTGTATTCTAAAAATTACTAATAAACAAAATTGGTCTTGAATTCTTGAGTTTATAACATGCTTTCACACACATTATTTCATGTTATCTGAATGATCTTATAAGCTTTTATAGCTAAGGATGAGCTCAAATCTGATTCTACATTCCATCATGGTTGTTCTCATTATATCATTGACCTTCCTGCAGAGCTTGAAACATACCTGTTCTACAACTTTAATTACAAGTCAATAATGAAACTCTAAAAGAAGGCCAATCTGCCTCTTAAGAATTTTCCATACTTCTAGTTTCATGCTGCTTATGGAGTGCTTCCATCATTGCCAAATTAAGAGATCAACTAAAAAGTATTTAATGATGCCCATGCAGATATGATAAAGTAAAGATCTGGGTGAATGTTCTCTTGATTACATTGGCACTGGAAGTCTCTTATGGAGCTCTCTCTAGTATTAAAAACAACACTCTTGAACATTCTGAAACATAAAGGCTTTTCAGTAACACATACCAAGTTTGAAAAGGATACTTTGCCAAAAATTCTATTAATAAAATAGTAAAGCAGAAAAAGGGACATTCCATTTACTATGTTAAAGCTTTCAACCAACGGTAACCTTTCTCTAATATAAATTTTAGGCTGATTGTTTTGGTAGCTTGTTTTAATTATTATTCAATTAGAAAATTTTTTCTTTGATCTATGGGTCATTTAAAGATATATTATCATCTTCCTTTACCAAACTCATGCTGTCTTCCCCACTTGTCATTTTGATAATCAGAATTTCATCTTTCCAGTCATTCTAGCCATTCGTGACTCTTCTCTTACAACCCACAAACCTCAAGTTTTATCTTTAAAATATATCTAGAATTTCATCATTACTGTACACCTATTAGCTATCCAAATTACCATTGTCTTTTGCTTAGCTGATTGCCATAGCCTCCAATTTAGTCTCTATAGACTTTGTTACCCTTAAGTATACTTTCACCACAGTAACTACAGTGGCACTTCAGTCCCATTGTCACCTTTCCATTCAAACACTTTAATCATCTTACACAATCTGAAATAACCTCATTTCCCTATCCTCATCACAAGCTCACTGTGCACTGTTCACAGTGGCTTCCAACATGTCAAGGAGGGGGTTCCACCTTAGGAACTTTGAACTGGATGTTTCCTTTGCTCAGTTGACCTTTCCTGAAAACAGACCATTACACTTCCCTGGAACTAAGGATATTCAGAAAAATAAGCACTTTATTGCAAAATAATTTCATGATATTTTATTTGATTCTCAGTATATTTAGGGGTTTCCATTTTCCCTCAAATTTCAAAAGAATGTTCCTAAATCAATCTTAATATTTCAAATACAGAATCAATATCAAAGTTTGCCTGAATCTGCTTGATATAATGTACTTCTTTGCTATAGGGAACACCTCTCAATAAAAAAATCAAGGTGCCTTTTAGTCAATGGGATATCATAATTTTGACAAAAGAAAATTTCAGGGCCTTCATCATTATTTATTTAAAAAGTGTGTGCATCCATAGATCAAATGGACCTGATAGATGTCTACAGAGTATTCTATCTGCAACAGCACAATGTACATCCCTCTCAGCAGCCCATGGAATTTTCTCCAAAATAGACCCTACTTTAGGTCATAAAGCATGTTTCAACAAATATAAGAAGAAAATTGAAATAATCCCTTGCATACTTTCTGACAACAATGCAAAAAAAAAAACATAGAACTCAACAACAAAAGAAACAACAGAAAATATTCTAACACCTGGAGACTGAACACCACATTGCTCCATGATTAGTGGATCATTGAAGAAATAAGGGAGGAAATAAAAAAGTTCCTGAAATTTAACAAGAAAGAAAGTACAATCTGTTAGAACCTATAGGACACAACAAAGGCAGTCCTAAGGGGAAAGTTTATAGCCATGAGTGCATATAATAAAAACACTGAAAGATCTCAAATAAACAACCTAATGCTGCATTTCAACTCCTAGAAAAACAAGAACAAGCTAAATCTAAAACTAGCAGAAAGGGAGAAATAATAAAAATAAGGGTCAAAGTCAATGAAATAGAGACCAAAACCAAAACATAACAGAAAACAAAACAAAACAAAACAAAAAAACCCAAACCATAGAAAGAATCAATGAAACAAAAAGCTGGTTCTTTGAAAAGATAAATAAGACTGACAAACCCTCAGCAAATATGACTAAAAGGAGGAGGGGAAAGACTCAAATTAATAAAATTAGAAAAGAAAAAGGGGAGATAAAAACAAACACCAAGGAAATTCAGGGAATCATTAGGGACTATTTTGAAAACCTATATTCAAATAAATTGGGAAATCTAGAACAAATGGACAAATTTCTAGATACATATGAGCATTCAAAACTGAACCAAGAGTATATTAATTACTTAAACAGATCTATAACAAGTAGTGAAATTGAAGCAGCAATAAAGAGTCTCCAAAAAAAAGAAAAGCCAGGACCTGATGGATTCTCGGCTGAATTCTACTAGACCTATAAAGAAGAACTAATACCAACACTTCTAAACTTTTCCATGAAATAGAAAGGGAAGGAACACTGCCAAACTCATTCTATGAAGGCAATATTATACTCATCCCAAATCTGGACAAGGACACAACAAAAAAGAATTACAGGCCAGTCTCTTTAATGAACATAGATGAAAATCCTCAGTAAAATAATGGCAAACCAAATTCAACAGCATATAAAAAAGATAATACACCATGACCAAGTCAGCTTCATCCCAGAGATGCAGGGATGGTTCAACATATGCAAATCATTAAATGAAATACAGCATGTTAACAGAAGCAAAGACAGAAACCACATGATCATTTCAATAGATGCAGAAAAAGCCTTTAACGAAATTCAACATTCTTTCATGATGAAACTAAGATTAGAAGGAATCAACATAATAAAGGCAATATATGACAAGCCTATAGTCAACAACACACTAAATGGCGAAAAACTGAAACCATTTCCTCCAAAGTCAGAAACGAGATAAAAGTGTCTACTCTTTCCACTCTTATTCAACATAGTCTTCGAATTCCTACCCAGAGCAATAAGATAAGAAGAAGAAATAAAAGGAATAAAAATTAGAAAGGAAGTAGTCAAACTATCCCTATTTTCAGATGACATGATCTTATACCTAAAACCCAAAAAACTCCACTATAAAAAGCTTCAATAAAATAGTAGGATACAAAATCAATTTACAAAAATCAGTAGCCTTTCAATACATCAACAATATACAGAATGAGAAATATAGGAAACTAATCCCCATTTACAATAGTCTCAAAAAACAAAACACCTAGAACTTAACAAAGGATGTGAAAAAATTCTACATGGAAAAGTATAAACCACCGAAGAAAGAAAGACTATAGAAAATGGAAAGACCTCCCATGCTCATGGATTGGGACAGTCAATATAATGAAAAATGGCTATATTACCAAAAGCAATCTACATGTTTAATGAAATTCCCATCAAATCCCAATGACATTCACCACAGAGATTGAAAAATCAACCCTCAAGTTCATTTAGAAGCACAAAAGACAGTGAATAGCTAATGCAAAAAAAGCAATGCTGGATGTATCAATATCTGACTTCAAACTATACTACAGAGCCATAGCAATAAAAACAGCCTGGTACTGGAACAAAAACAGATACAAAGACCCAGATATGAATCTACACAGCTCTGCCCACCTGAATTTTTACAAAGGAGCCAAAAACACACAATAGAGAAAAGACAGTCAACAAATGCTGCTGGGAAAACGGGATATCTGCATGCAGAAAACTGAAACTAGATCTGTGTCTGTCACCCTGTACAAGTATCAACTCAAAGTAGATTAAGGACCTTTGTATAAGACTTGAAACTTTGAAGCTAATGCAGGAAAGAGCAGGTATGGAGAACAGATTATGGAAAGCCTCTGAGAACTGGATGTAAGCAAGGCAAGATGTGGCTTAATTGCTTTTACCTGTAGGCCGAGATAGGCACAGCACCGGCCTCAGAACAGAAAAAAGCAGAACAGCTGCGTCTCCTAAGTTTGCCTTCAGAGAAACAGGAAGGCAGTTTTCTCCTGTTACAATGTCACACCGCAAGAGCCTCTGCTCCATCCTTTTTGCCACTGTTTATAAAAGGCCCACTGAAGGAGGGCTTAAGGCTCTTTGCTTTTTGCCTTTGGCTTGGGTTTTTCACTTTCGGCTTTTGCTTTGGGCTTTTTGGGGTGAGAAGCTTTTGGAAGGGAAAAGAACTGCTAAAGGGAAATTGCTGAAGGGAAAAGAATGGCTAAAGAGGGGTTGATAGACTGCACCAAGAACTTTAACATAGGCTTTAGAAGCTAAAGAAAAGCCAAAGAGAACACCTGACTGTGCAAGATAGAAGTATGAGACTTTGCAACTCTGAGCACGGAGGCTAAAGAGAGAATGTTAAAGAAAAGCTGCAACCCTAGGGACAAAAGACTTTAAGAGCGATTAAGCTAAAGATAACCTAAGAGAAAACATGGGACAGTGAGAGTCTCTGGAAAGAGGTTTTAAGCAAGGTTTTAAAGAGTTGCAAGGAATAAGGCATCAAAGAATAAAGATAAAGAAGCAATTAGGATTGGGCATCTCCACCCGAATGCCCAACACACCTGACCCTACTTTCTGTCTGTCTGTCTATCCTATGTCTTTTCTGAATCTCCAGTCACCCCCAGTTAAGCCCAGTTAGGTTCAGTAATAACCAGGAGTGAGAGAGAAAGCTTGCTGTAAGAAGGGAGGGAGGGAGAAAACATCGCCCCCTCCAAGCAGGGAATACATTAGAATTAATAGGCATAGGCAATGACTTCCTAAATAGAACTCAACGGCTCAGCAACTAACAGAAAGGATTGACAAATAGGACTACATGAAATGAAAAAGCTTATGCACAACAAAAGAAATCGTCTCTAAATTGAAGAGGCTAGCCAAAGAATGGGAGAAAATCTGTGTCAGCTATACATCTGATAAGAGATTAATTACCAAAATTTACAGGGAGCTCAAAACACTAAAGCCGCCCACCACCCAATCAATGATCCAATGAAGAAGTGGGCAAATGATCTGAACAGAGCTTTTCCAAAGGAAGAAGTCCAAATGGTTAAAAAACACATGAAGAAATATTCAACATCTTGGTCATAAAGGAACTGGAAATCAAAACCATATTAAGGATGACCATCAAGAACACAAACAACAAATGTTGGTGAGAATGTGGGGAAAAAGGATCCCTCGTACACTGTTGTTAGGAATGTAAATTAGTACAACCACTGTGGAAAAACAGTATGGAGGCTTCTCAAAAAACTAAAAATAGAACTGCCATATGAATTAGCAACTCCACTCCTAGAAATACACCCAAAGGAATGATTGTCAGGTTACAATAAAGGCACCTGCACACCCATGTTTATTGCAGCAGTATTTACAATAGTTAAGCTATGGAAACAGTCAAGATGCCCCACTACTGATGAATGGATTAAGAAAATGTGGTATTTATGTACAATGGAATTTCATTCAGCCATAAAGAACAAAATTTGTCATTTACAGGTAAATGGATGGACCTGGAGAACTTCATCTGAAGTGAAGTTGGCCAGGTTCAGAAGGCCAAAAGTCACGTTTTCTTTCATATGTGGAATACAGATCTAATACAAATACAGTAATAATATGAAAAATAGGTCAGGCTAAGGGGAAGTCACATATAAGAGGAGGCAGTTAAAAGAAGGAAGTTAAGGTGAATATAGTTGATGTATTCTCTATGTAAGAGTGAATACAGAATTTTAAATCCATTGAACCACCATAAGAATGGGACTAAGGTAGAAAGAAGAAAAACAGAGTTGAACCAATTCAGGCTGTAATAATATAAACATGGACATGTCACAAGGAAACTCCCTGTTTTGCGATCTTATGAAAAAATGGAACAGGTTCTTTCTGAGGGGTTGGTACCAGCTGTGGGGGTGGGGGGAGGAATTGGGGAAAGGATGTGGGAGGGTGAATATAGTGCAAATACTGTGTACACATGCATGTAAATTGAAAAATGATACCTGTTGAAACTATTCCAGGAATGGGGGGGGGGGAATAAAGGAGAATGATGGATTGGGTAAATTCATGTATGATGTATTTGATATAAGAACATTTGTTAATTCCACAATGTATCCCCACCCAGCACTATAATAAAAATAAATGTATTAAAAATAAAAAGTGTGCCCTTTATTATACAAATGAAATCAGCTTTAATACAGAAAGCAAATGAAATACAGAAATGTAGGGAACATCTTTAAATATGTTGGGGTATTTTCTTACATTTTTCCATTTTTACTAAGCCCAGTAACATAATGGGCTCCTTCATTATAAAAGTAAACATAAATGTAACTAGCTTAATATTCCTCTCATGAATGTGTATTTCTGTTGCCATTTTCTTAGTTTTTGCCATTATGTTTGGCAGTTGTGTGATCCCCTTGATAAGCTTGGTCTAGTCTCAGAAGTAGTATCAAATGAAAGGTTCTGAACATTTTTCACGGTACTCCTTATCAAACCTGTTACTGAAATCTACATCATCTTCATCAATTCACAGAAACATGGAATCGCATACATGTTTAGGTCTATGTCCCACCCCGTTTATTTCACAAATTCTAAAGTGAGGCCTGAGGTCGGATATCCAGACTCCCAGTGGATTTCGCCCCAGGTGCCAACACGATTTTTTTATGCAGCTGGGCCAAAACTTCTGGACAACCCCACCCATCAGCAAAGCTTATGCCTCTCTGTTTTACTGGATTCCACTTTGGTCTCAGCCCGTTGCCTTGCTCCCGCGGGACGCCAAGCAGCTCAGACTTCCAGAAGTGCAGAAATAATCTAAACCCCACTAGCAGCAAACACCGAAGACGCCCACACCACCACTGCCAGCCACAAGCCGGAAGCTGGAGAAGGCGGAAGTTCATGGCTGCCCCGCCCCTAGCGACGCCGTCCCGCCCAACGCGCGACGCCGGCTGCCAGCCCCGACGCTTCGAGCGAGGATGCCGCGTTGAGGGGCTTCTCTGCCTTAGACTCCGCGAAGCCCGAGCAGCTGCTTCTAGGTGTCCTTAGCGAATGCCAGACCGAGCGCTCTGGCCATCTAGCAAATCCTGAGCAGGCTTGGGTACAGGCGACCAATCAGTGCCCTGCTGTCCAGGCTGAACGAGTCGAACGCGGAATCAGAGATCAGGCTCAGGGCGGCTCAGGGCTGCAGCTCAGCAAGCCGGGCCTAGCTTTGAGTCCCGGACCCTCCAACTCGGACTCTGCGCCTGCGCCTGCCTGGCAGCCGGCGCGGCTGCGGTCTCCGCGGCTGCAGTGCACCGCCTGGGTATTTGGGCAATCCATGGGCAGCAGCGAGGGCCGCGATGACAGATTACGGCGAGGAGCAGCGCAACGAGCTGGAGGCTCTGGAGTCCATCTACCCCGACTCCTTCACAGGTGACTTTGGCCGCCGCGAGCCCGCTGCCGGTTTAGGGCGGAGTGGGGCGGGCAGGAGCCGCTGCAGCCTCGGTCTCCGGGGCTAGGCTGGAGCCGGGACCTTGAGGCCGCGCGGCCACCTCGTTCGCCACTTCGGCCAGTTACCAGTGGCGGTTGCCCTCCTCTTCTGCTTGCTGCTGAAATCTGGAAGTTGGAGTGCTGGTGGATACCTGGGATTGAGTTGGGAGTGCTTTGATTTCGGTGTAATTTACAGCAACCCGAGATTCAGTGAGATCTACGAAAAGATACTCCGCGATTAGTTTCTCTAGAGTCATAAAGGTGTCCACTCTGTCGAGGTAGAAGCTGTTTTTTAATACGATGGTGTTTGAAAATTTAAGAGTTTCTGAGTGCTGTTCTTAGAGTTGCCCAGAGTCAGTTTTGAGAGTAGCACAGTCCCTGGAGTTAGTTGGCTTTCTTTTCTTTAAAAATTGTCTGGAATTCTTCAGGGTGCCAAATGAATGGTGTGGCCATTTCCGTTCCGCTGTGGATTCATATACAGGTCGCTCGACTGGTAGAGATGTTAGCCGTCATCTAGTTTTGAGACTCCTGCCCGGAGCGAAGTGATGGAGGCTCAGGAAGGCGGTGGCCGCCTCAAGTCCGCCGGCGAGTTAGCAGCGGGGCGGGGACTGAGACAGGGCTGACCTCTTTCCTGTTCTTTCATCCTGCGCCCACGTGGGATTTGGGATCCCGCTCCAGCTGAGATGAGGGATAGCCGGCACCTTGGACGGTTGAACTAAGATAAAATGTTAATGAGAAGTTCATTAGGTATATTTTAAAAGAAGAGAATTCCTCCGTGTGAAGCCATGCTTCAGTTAATTCTGAAAGTTGTAACAAGATAACTCTCGGTGGCTTCTCTCAGGTGTGAGAAGCAGTCAGGGTAAAGACCGGATGACTCAAGAGACTCTACCTTTGGAGGATTTGCATTCCCTAGCCCTTGTTTTGACTGTTGTCCGTTACTGAGTGTAAAGTATGTTACTTTAACTCATCAACTCTAGCCTTTCTCCTTTCCTTTGTTTAGCTTAGTTTTTTTTTCTTGGCTCCAATTTTTGACCACTGCTTGCAATGGTAGCAGATTTTGTTCTGCTTTGCCAACAGGCGGTTGTCTCACAGCTACCCCTTTAGAGCTCTAGTTCTGTTCATATCTCTCTCACCAGCAGTACGGCTGTGCTGTGAGGATGTTAAGGGGATGAATGAGGAGGGGTTTGAAAGTGGCATTATCTGGGTGACTGCGTGTGGAGTCTGGCTCCTTTCTCTATCCTTGCTTGTATGTCGATGTCTAACTAAAATAGAATACTTGGATATATTCTTAATTGTGTTTGGTCATTTCCAGTAATTTGAGAATATAGCGAACATTGTGTAGGCAGAAGCAAAAAAGCTTGTGGTATATTCTTTTCATTTCTTTGTACATAGGTATCCGTCATTAAATGTCGTGCATATATACATTTATAAAGGTGTTACGTGAAATTCTTGTTAGATGCCCTGAACCAGGGCATTAAATGACAATTTATGAATCTTTTGATGCATTTCAAGTATTCTGCAGTTAATCAGTTGATCCTGTCGGCATCTGTATAAGATTTGCAATAAATAAAATATCTTGGTTTATAGTTCTTAGGGGAACTTTGCCGTACTTGTGATCGTGTTCTTATGAAGCTTATTAGGGAAGAGGCAGAGGACTTTGAAATAAAATGTTTCCATATTTGATGTCTTGAAATTTTTTAGAGTTGCAATGCTTGTTGTTTTGAACTTTTATATCAGGTTTGCCAAGGAACATTAATTTGTAATTTTCTAACTTCATTTTGAATCACATTTAACACTAGATTTTGTAAATGTTTATTGATGAAGGTAGTTGATGCACTTTTTTTTTTTTAATGGATGACTGAGAGCTTACGAAAGAAGCATTCAAATACACATGACCTTATGTGGGTACCCAAGAGGCATAGTTCCAGCCCATAGACCTAGCCTAACCTCAGAATTAATTACTTTCTATTTTCAAAGACCTTTTGGTCCAATGTTGCATTTGTTGTGAATTATAACATATCATAATGCACTTTCTTCTTTTTGCCTATTCTGTAGCTTGATTGCACATTGATCCAACCCTCCTAACAACTAGTCTTCCAAAATATAAATGGACTCTCCTGATACCACATTCTCCTTCAGTAGTACGTCACTTGACAAGGTCCTGCTAAGGTAGTAGAATTTGGTTATTTCCATTTCTGTATCAAAATCTCTGGCTGTGGGGAGTTTTTTTGTTTGAATAAATTGGTTGACATAGGTTAACCAAAAACCAAGTTCCCTTTGTTTTGTTTGCCTTACCGAGAGGGGTGCCTAATCTTGTATTTTGCTATATCACTCTTCTAAGTAGCAGTCATTAGCATTTAATAGTTACAGTAGTATCTTAGAACTAGAGCAAAAATCTTCTTGTAAAAACAGTTTTTTTGAGACATACTTTTTGAAAGGTTAGATACTCCCTAACAACCAAAGGGGTAAGCTATCTGATTCTTCGTGAAAACCTAAGGTCATTTGCATATACATTAGCACACCTTTTAGCTACCACCTCTGTTATCTCTGTTCTTCACAAAACTCTTTAACTCCGTACATATCATCATATTCCCTATATCACCAAACATCTTTCCTGATTTTCCACTAGTTCTTTCTGCTATGCCCAGAAACCTTTTCTTAAAAGTATTTTAATCCACTCACAGTAGTGGAAGTCTGGCTGCCTTAGAATTGGGAACGGGATTATTTCTTTATTAGAATTGGTCCAGGTGTGGTGATTTAATGCCTGTAATTCCAGCTACACTGGAGGCAAAGATCCAGAGACTCAAGATTAAGACTAGCCTGGGCAGAAAGTTAGCTACACCCCCATCTCAACCAACAAGCCAGATGTAGTGTTGGTCATCAGCTGCTAGAAGCATAGGTAGGAGGATTGTGGTCTGAGGTGAGCTTTAGGCAAAAACTTGAGACTTACCCAAAAAATAACAAAAAGTAGTAGAGTCTTTGCCTAACAAGTATGAAGCCCTGAGTTCAACACCAGTATTGCGAGAGGAAATAAAAAGAATTTAGGAGTCAACCAGGCATGGTGGTTTACAGCTATAATTCCAGCACTTGGGAGAAGGCAGGAGGATTGTGAGTTCAAAGCCAGCCTGGACTACATAATGAGTTTCCAGCCAGCCTGGGCTACATAGTGAGACCCTGTCTCAACTCACCCCCTTTCCACTCCCAAATAAAACAAAACCTTAGGAATCATCCACTTTTGCTAGCTTTGCAAATCCATTTAGGTAATTTTCCCTTCTCTGTTTCTGCTTATCTTTGGCATATTGTACCTTTTTCTGTTTTTTTTTTTAATCAACTGTGACAGAGACCCTCAAATAACAAAGGATTTTAAAATGTAGGGGGTTTTTGCTCTTATCCATAAAAGATTTGTGACAGCTGCAATCCAAGAATTCCTCAAGGATGAGACTTGTTCTGACTTAGCTTTTGCCAGCCCCAGGTGTGCTCTCACCCTCTTGGTGAACATGGCAGTCACATTCCATTTCCAGCAATAGGATAAAGGAATGAAGGGGGAGGAGGGTATGTGAAACCCAGCAGTTTCTTAAGGAGATTTCCAAACTGACAAAGGTGGTGTCTGCTTCCATTTTGTTAGCTGGAATTTAGTCATTTCATGAGAAATGGGAAATGTAATCCTTGTTGGGGGACTGGTCAGTACGCTTGGTTAAAAACGGTGCAAGTGGAGAGTGAATATTGTTGCACCTGGTTCCCATTTTTTCTTTATGACAGCTTGGTGTTTATTTTGACCTGAAATTCCTCCTCCTGTCTATATAACCTTTGTAGTCCTACAGTTCTTTGTCTCATGTGTTCACATGCTTCTTAGTATGATTTCTCATGGATTGTTAGTTCATCAGCTTTTTTTCTGGTCAATTTTACCTCCCTATTCTCTCTGGCTAGCAACATCAGGCAGTTCAGTGATTATTATTATTATTATTATTTTGCTAACCTCTCCATGTCTTTTTGGCTTGCCCGTTTACCAAATATTTATTACTAACATTTTAAAGAACTCTGCTTATTAGGGAAACAGATATCATAGACATTTACGGAGAGAAGGGGGTAGCCTAAGTTGTTTTAAAGAACAGAGGGGTGATGAGTTAAGAAGTAAATGAGACTCAGGAAGGATTTCTCAGGAGAGGGCACAGCGTATTTATATACAGAAGCAGTACTCTTAAGTGATTTGTACTAAGGACAAATGGCTTGATGTTGCTAGACCATAAAGTGAGAAGTGAGAGTTCATGGAAAATGAGACCTGACAAATAAGCAGGAGCCGGATCTCAGAGAACCTTGTTAGGGATTTAGATATGATCTTATAGGACAATAGTTCATTTCTCTTTTTTTCCCTACATAGCTACACTAACTATACAGTGCACATTAGAGACACTGCCAAATTAAACCCACATCTTCATAGTTGAGTAGTTTCACCAATAAAATAGACTTCAGGTTACACATGTTTTCTAGTGTGTTGGCTATATGACTTCCACCTCATTTTCACAAGTGATCCTAACACACTGTACAGATAGGAAGAACTACTGTAGTAGGCAGGTAACTGTGATAAAATGTGTATGTGATAAAAATATGCTTGCTAAAAATCTCTGTGCTAAGAGACAGTGATCAGGATCTGGCCACCTTGTCTTAAAACTCTTTTCTTGATTTGTACAGCAATGGTGTCTCTTGTGTTATTACCTCTTGTGGCTACTTCTTTTTGGTGGTTTTTTCTTGCTTTTTGTTCTCCGAATTGAGGATTCCTTATATAGCCTTCATCTCCTCTATTTTGTATCTCTCTGATGATCTCGTTTAGTCTAATGGCTTTAGTTATCACCTTGCTGCAGATAATCCCTAACTAAATTAAAGCCCAGTTCTCTTTAGCTCCTTTTGTCCATTTCTAATTGCTTTACTCAGTGCCTCTAACTGAAAGTATCACTGTCTTTAAATGTGTCTAACATTTCTTTTGTATTTCTTGTTTGTGTTGGTGGTACTACATCCTCAGCCTACGAACCATCTTAATTTCCTCCTGGTTTTCTGCTATTCCCATTACTGTCAAACTAGTTGAGAACCTCCTTACCTTGACCTGATTTATTGTAATAGTTATCTAATTTCATCTGCCTGCAGTTCTTTCACTTCTTCTAGACACTATTGCTACGTTTATCACCTTATGTAGTGATACAGTTCCAACCATACTACTGCTAAAAGCTGTTGTTGTCCAGGATTATACTTTGAACTGTATTTTCACCTAATTTTCTTCACTGACAGAAAACATAATTATTTCCTAAATATAATGACTATAATATTCCTTGTTATCATGGTACCCTCACCTACTTTCTTTTCTACTTAGCAGTATGATACTCATGGTTTTCATATGAAGTCATATGTCATCCCTGATATTTCTTAATTGGAATTATTTTTTCTTTTTAAATGAAATTCTGACTCAGTTACAATGTATTCAGTTGTATCAGTTACTAGATGTAGGGCTTTTGGCAATTTATGAAAAGCTCAGTTCTTAAGTTTCTTCATTTATGAAATTGGGGTGATAATATAATCTAAGACTCTTTTTTTTACATTTTAACATCACTGAATTAGGAACTTACAAGTTACATATCATTTGACAGCCTTTTCTTTCTTAGTAGAATATAAGATAAAGTATATTTCATACTTAATAGTGCCTTAAATTTTGATGAAATATAGTATAAAACTATTAGAATTAAAGATATTTCATGTAAATGCACAGCACAGCATGGGCATAAATTGATGCTCAGTCAATATTAGCTGTTATTGTTGCATATAGGTTACCCCTTACTTACAACCTTATGGAGTTCTTGTTCCAAAAGGTAACAAGTTGGAATGTCATTGGGTTAAACTCTTATATCTATGTTTGCAGTATTTACATTTCATGGCATGTAAATGCTAAAGTTGATCATGAAAGAAAAGAAGAATGAAATATATCAAATGTAGTTTGTACACATTTATTTAAAAATGGTAAGATCAATCATGGTGAGAGCTTTCTTGTGATGAGCTTTCAATAGCTATTCAGCCTGGGCTGGATTGCATAAGATCTAGTATAATGAGTCTAGTGAGTGCTTCATCTTCCTGGCAAACATCCTTGTAGTACTTACAGATGTTCATCATTGCTTCATGTACCTTAAACTTGAATTAAAATAAAAATGAAGTCATCTGTCTTAGAAATAATTATTGATAATATATATTTATTGTGGCTTCAGGAAGTTCTTGGGTGGGAATCCTGAGTAGTTTCCTTGGTGACATCTTGCTCTTCCAGTTTAGAAAGTTGGAGAGCTGCTGCCAAACTTGACAGTGCTTTCCTAGTGTGCAGTGAGGCATAGGCTTTTCTCACAGGCTTAGCAGCCATACCTTTAGCTTGAAGTTTCTTTGTTTATTCTTGATGTGGTTTTGAATACAAGTTTTCTTCGTTACTGTTTTTCTCTTTTCCTTCCTTTAGTTTGATCCTTGTTTCATTAATCCAGTATTTATTGAGTTTCTAGAATCTGCCAAGTATAGATTTGGGAACTCTCATAGCATTTTATAATATCCTTATGAGGAATAGATAATAAACAGAGGTGAGGTAGTATATATAACACTGTAAAATGATTTATAATGCTTTCTTTATGTAAACTTTGATTTATATGTCTTGTCTTGCTTAGTAAATTGTGTGTAAGTTGATGTTTAATTTCATAGCTAATTCCTTTTATAATTCCATGAAAGTTTGGTTTCACTTAAGGATATAGGAAATACCAAGAATATATAAAGTATAAATATCAGTGATAGCATAGATATCAGTGTGCAGTGTCTGGTGAGACTCATCAGTTTTATTTAGGATTTTTTTTTTAGGAATATAATTTTCATGTCTAGGTGGTAATTTTGAAATGTAAATACTTAGTGTTGTAATTAGGTAAAACATCAAGAGAGTTATCTAATATAGGTATTTCTTTGCAGATTAATGAAAATTCTCACTTTAAATAGAAGATTGATGTAGCCTTATTTTAGTGTTCTGTTCAGTTTGTACTTTTTAAAATGAAAATACAAGCTGCGGATGGTTTCTAGGACTGGACAGTGATAAATTGCTAACAAGGAAGAGGGTCTGCCTTAGGAAGAAGGTTAATAACTTTTATGTATATTTTCTTGCAGTATTATCAGAAAGTCCACCCAGCTTCACCATTACTGTGACATCTGAGGCTGGTGAAAATGATGAAAGTAAGTCTTTTGACAGATACTTGGGGTTTTTCTAATCTTTTTAGTAATTTCACTCATTCTGCAGTCATGGTGCTGGGCATTGAATGTGTGGATGTACTAAAGTGCTGTTAAGAATCTAGCATAAATGTTGTAATGTGTGTTTGTAGTCTATATTTACTATGTAAAGGATTCTTAAGAAATAGAGAGGAAGAGAATGAGATACGTAGCCTGGCAAAATTTGCTGGGTTTTAATAAGTGAAATAGAAACATTAATAGTACAATAAATAGATGGAAGATTTTTGTCTAAAACAAGACTTTGCATGCAAACGTTTTTTCAGTGGTTGTGTGGCTTTTAAGTGAGTTGACCATTAATTTTCTGTGGCTGTTTTTCAACTTTGGACATGTTTGTTGAACATGTGCTTTTATTATTGGGGCTGTATTTACACTGGTTGTGTTTTTCTCTTGCTCTTGAAATAAAGCAGCTTTGAAATCAGTAAGTTAGGTAAATTAACTTAAATTTGGCTTGTAATTGAAGAGATAGTGTCTGAAGTTCATTTCCACCTTTGGTCCAGGTCGGTTAATATAATAATTTGATACAAATGACATGTAAATTCCCATTCCCAGAATATTTTTCTTCTGTCATATAGTAAACCAAAATTCTGTCAGATGGAGTCAGTAGAGCCAGTTTTAATGGTATCACTTGATAACTCTAAATCTGCTTTGCACAATTGAAAATGAGGTCAGCATTGAGATATTTTGAAGTCTGAATGGAAAGGATGTCAGCTACAGTTATTTACTACTAGATTGATGACACATATACTCTTACAGTTACCTAACTTGTTTTCAATGATGCATAAAAATACAAAATAAATTATTATACCAATTGCTTTTCACTATTTAACATTTTTCTTTGTAAAGAAGGGGTTGACATCGTTTGGGCTCCATGTGATGCCATTATGTTTATCAGAATTCTGTGGTAGTACTCTTTGATAATAATCCAGGATATAATTTTAAGATTACACTGAAATGAAATACAACACTTAAAAATCTGTGGAGATTGTTCCCATATTCTGCAAATAGCTTTACTAGGACCTAATAATAGCTCTGTACAATTCATCAGTTCTGATTTGAGTATAATTTTAAATATATTTCAAAGAATTCTTATTGTTACCAAACCCCATTTTAATCAGACAACTTGTAGAAAAGCAAACAGAGGGAATAGATGTATAATTTCTAGAGGCAGCATTATAAAATGGTCATTTAAAAAGTTAGTTTTACTAACAATTAAGGCAAATTAAAATGAAAATCATATTCCATCTCATCCAATAGATTATCATTACTGGTAAGGATAGAGCAAAATGGTGTTGGAAGTCAATATAAATTAATATACATGTTCAGGAGAGCCCCTGGGTCATGAAGCAGGAAATTTAAAAACTATTCATACCCTTGCTGAGTATCAGTTACGAAATTTATTGTAAAGGAAATATTATGGCACAAAATGTATACAAATATAATCATTGCTTCTGTCCTAAACAATGAATGATGGCATACTATAGAATGGAAATATGCTTGGATTTATTATTTAAGAAATAGGAAGGATGTTCATATTATGTTTGAGATTATATATCTTTTTTTCTATTTAAGCTGATAAAAATTTAAATGTGTGGTACAGTGTGATGTTTTGGTGTGTGTATATGTGCACAGCACTGAGTATAGTAATGTGGTATATGTAAATTCTTTTTTGAAATATAAATACATGCATTGAAACATAATTTAAAGTATATTTTTAGAACTACTTTTAAGATTTTTAAAGTAAATTAATAGTGAGCTCTTCTTGCTGGTGGGATTATTTGTGATTTTATTTCTCTTCTAAATTTTCTATAGTGAATGTCTAGTACTTATTTTCTTTTTTGGCAGTACTGGGGCTTGAATTCAGGGCCTTGCACTTGCTAGGCTGTTTGAGCCATGCCTCCAGCCCTTTGTGTTCTGGTTATTTTCAAAATAGTGTCTTGCTTTTAGTTCAGGCCAGCCTGGACTGCGATCCTCCTGTTTTAAGCTTCCCACTGTCACTGGAATGAGCACGCACATGCTACAGTGCCCAACTATGAGTTGAGATTTGGTGGCTCACTGAACTTTTTGCCTATGTAGCCTCAATCAAGGTCCTTCCAATTTCAGCCTTCCAAGTAGCTAAGGAGCCACTAGCTTAGTGCTTATTATAATAAATCAATACATAAGACCATATTTAGAGAACAGAGGGAAAAATTAATATGCCAACCATAATATGTTTTATTTACTAAATTTAATTTTGTGTTGACAACATTCAATTTTAATCTCTTAGCAATTTCAAACGTTATTACTGGACTGAAGCTCTAGCTCAGTGGTAGAGAGCTTGTCTAGCATCTCTATTTTTGATAACCAGCTGTGCAAACAAAACAACAAAACAAAAAATCCAAATATCTGTATATATATCTATATATCCATATCTCAGTATCAGTTTGTAAAGTTTCATCTTTCATTTATTTTTGTCTTTTCCCTTAGCCTACTAGTTTCATTGAAATTTTCTATTGTTGTTTTTTTTCTCCAGCCGCTATTTTCATTTATTTCTCCTCCAATCATTATTGTTTCCCTTTCTTTGGTTGATTGTGTGCTTAGATTTTTTTCTCTAGATCCTTAGGGTGTAAAGTTTATTTATCTGGGATCTTCCCTCCCCCTTTTTAATATAGACATTTCTACAAACTTCCCCTCCCTTAAAACTTATTTTATTATAACCCATAAGTTTTTTTTTATTCATTTATTCATATGTACATATATTGTTTGGGCCATTTCTCCCCCCTACTCCCTGCCCCCTCCCTTCCCCCACCACGCCCCTCGCTTCCAGGCAGAACCTGTTCTGCCCTTTCTCCAATTTTGTTGAAGAGTAGACATAAGCAATAATAAGAAAGACATAGTGTTTCTGCTAGTTGAGATAAGGATACCTATATAGAGAAATTCCTAGCATTGCTTCCATGCACAAGTATGTTACAACCCAAATTGATTCATCTCTACCTGACCTCTTCACTACTTCCCGGTCACCTTCCCATACTGTATTAGCTCTTCTGCAGTGAGGACATCAAACACTTTCATGTTTTGGGTTTCCTACCTATCCCCATTCCTCCTGTATGTGCCTCCCCTTAGCATGTGACCCAAATCCAACAACATTGCTGTATTTGCCCTAGATCCCACAAATGAGGGAGAACATACGATTTTTGGTCTTCTGAGCCTGGCTAACCTCGCTCAGGATAATGTTCTCCAATTCCATCCATTTACTTGCAAATGATAAGATTTCATTCTTCTTCATGGCTGAGTAAAACTCCATGTGTACAAGTACCACATTTTCTTAATCCATTCGTCAGTAGTGGGGCATCTTGGCTATTTCCATAACTTGGCTATTGTGAATAGTTCTGCAATAAACATGGGTGTGTAGTTGCCTCTGGAGTAACCTGAGTCGCATTCCTTTAACCCATAAGTTTTCATATGTTGTATTTCTGTTTTCATTTGTCTCTCGGTACTTTTTAAAAAAATTCTCCTTTGACAAATTGGTTATTTAGATGCTGGAACTGGAGGGAAGGGAGAGATGTTGGCCAAAGGGTACCTAGGTTCAGTTTTGCAGGATGGTCTTAAATGTTCTCAGCAACCCCCTCCCCCCAATTATAGCTGTGGGAGAGGATGGGTATGTTAATAGCTTCACTGTGGTAATCATTTCACAATATGTATGTTTATTACAATGTTTATCACATTGTATCCCTTAAATATGTAAGTTTTTTTGTCAAATATATCTCAAGAAACCTAAGGAAAAATAAAAGTTAAGGAATTATGTATTTATTTATTTTTGTGGTACTGGGGCTTGAACTCAGGGCCTCAAAGCTTGTGAGGTAGGCAGTCTACCACTTCAGCCACTCCACTGGCCCTTTTTGTGTTGGGTGTTTTCGAGATAGGTCTCATGAACTACTTGCTTGTGGCTGGCTTTGAACCAGGATCCTCCTGATCTTTGCCTCCTGAGTTGCTAGGATTACAGGCATGAGTCACTTGCACCTGGCTAGGAAATTTCTTATTCTAGCAATAAAGTTGGAAATGTGTTAGGAAATGAAAGGGGAAAGGGAAGGGAAGTCAAACTTTTGTATTCATCGACTCACAAAATTGGTCCCTCCCACTCACCCTCCTGCTCCCTCTCCCTCCCCATATATTCTCACTCCCTTCTTTGGCTTATACTATTACATAGATCTGACACTTGTTTGGGAGTGAAATTCTGATGAGCACATTACTACAGGTTTTTCTGCAACCCATCTCAGTGAATCATGTTAACTTTTTCCAGATAACTTCTTAAACTGTTCTCTTGAAACTTTATCTTCTAGCCACAGCTAGCAGTGCTGTGCTGGCTTTATGCAGATATAAATACAGATTTTAGGACTACAGCCAGACACTGTAGCTTGGAACCGCCTCTGATATAGACTGAAAATGAGACTAAGGTAGTACTTTTTTCTGTGTGTTATGTGTATTCCTTGGTTTTTGTTTATTACACAGAATATTTGAAAGAGTAGCTTTTGTTCATCCTGTTTCTCAGAAGTGAAGGATAATAAAATGACAGTTTCATGTGTAAGAAGTGATTATTTTGGTATTTCCTTGATTTGTTTCACTTACGTTGTTGTGGTATTACTGATTAGTGATTAGCTGGTCTCTTGGTAACTTAATTTTTTTGGTAAGAAAATCTTTTGTGCTACTTTTCATTGACAAATTGTAAACTAATTACTGAATCTACAAAAATACTGATTTCTATACTTTTAATGTATTCACATCAAATTCTTATTTTGTGTCTTAGCTGTACAGACTACCCTCAAATTCACATACAGTGAAAAATATCCAGATGAGGCTCCCCTTTATGAAATATTCTCCCAGGAAAATCTAGAAGATAATGATGTCTCAGACATTTTAAAATTATTATCATTGCAGGTAAGGAAATGCGAATTTTGTTTTGCAGTGCTGTTATTTTATTGGCCTTAATGCTATATGTTAATTTAAGAGTTAGACAATGCTATTAAATATATGTAAATAGTGCATTGACCAAGCAGAATTAATGGTTCACAATCACAATGCATCTTTGTTTGTTTCCCACTGTCCTTTAAAATTTGCATTATAGAAATTGTGTTCCTTTTTGAACCTCAGTCCGTTCCTTGACTTATCTCCTTATTCTTTAAGTGATAAAACAGCCAGACAGATACTTTAAGACAGAAGCACAGTTTTTTGTTTTTTTAATTTTTATTTTATTCATATGTGCATACAATGTTTGGGTCATTTCTCCTCCCTTCCCCTATCCCTTCCCTCTCCCCCCCTACCCCCTCGCTACCCGGCAGAAACTATTTTGCCCTTATCTCTAATTTTGTTGAAGAGAGAGTATAAGCAATACTAGGAAAGACCAAGGGTTTTGCTAGTTGAGATAAGAATAGCTATACAGAGAGTTGACTTGCATTGATTTCCTGTGCATGTGTGTTACCTTCTAACCTTTTCTGTAGTTCCTGGTTCCCTTCTCCTATCGGCCTCAGTTGCTTTAAAGTATCTGCTTTAGTTTCTCCGCGTTGAGGGCAACAAAAGAAGCACAGTTTTGATTTGTTTTTTAGACTGTCTAGTCCCAAGTATAGCTAAAAATTCCAACCTAAAAAAGAAATTGAAACTCCCACTCCTTCATCTGTTTCAGGCTAGTTGCTTACTGTCTGAAAGGAGGACTGTGGTTGATTTTTGTTTTTGTTTTTCTTTATCTCTACTCCTCCCTTAATCTTATAAAAACCAATAATGTCTTCTGATCACAAAATGGTAGGTGTTATGTGGAAGAAAAAAATGGATAGGGGAGGTTCTTTCTGGATAGGTTCTGTTATGGGATGGGGGGCTACCCAAAGTGTGGGCTTGGAAAGTAGTTAAAATTTATTTGTGTTTGGGTAGACAGCTTTCATGGATTCATCCGAGTAAAGAATAGGGAGGGCAAGTGAAAGCCTTACTGCACTTTTTTTTAAAAATCAGAAGTCCTAGTTTGTTTGACTTAAGAAGAAAACATGAATAATAGCAGACTTAAATAATGAAGGACAGGAATGTGAAACAGGTCATTTTAAGGGGAGGATAATAGAGAAGGGGAAGAGTAAATAGAGTATAAAGGAGGGTGAATATGGTTGAGGTACTTTCTATACATGTATGAACATGGAGCATTGAAATCTGTTGAAGTCATTTTAAGAAGGGGAGTGAGGGAAGAGGCAGAAGGAATAATGGAGGGGATGAACCAAACCAAGTACAATAGATGTATATATGCGAATGTTACAAGAAAACCCCCCCGTATGACTAATATATATTAGTAAAAAAAGTTTAAAAAAAAAAAAGAAAGAAGAAAACCATGTCCACTCTATATGTGACTATTCTAAGTACCAATAGTCCTCTGACTGCTTAATTTATAACAAAAATATTTAGAGCTATTAGGGAATAAGGCATGAAAAAAGGTCTGTCAGGCAGATTTTGTTGTTCCTGGGCCAGCTCATTCTGTTACCCGTGGAATTATACTTTGTATTACAATTTGGCTTAATCCTTCCATTTAAAAATATTGTGGAGAATCTAGGATGGTTACACTGTATTCAGTCAGTCACACATTTATTCATTCTGAGTAAATTTTCCTAAGTGTTTAGTATTTCACTTATGCTCATACTCTGTCCTTTCAAAAAGGCAGTTGTATACTACTTGCCTGAGATCACATGCGTTGAAAGGATATTTGTACTTTTGTTTTAAAAATAGTATTAAGTTTCAGTTACCGAAACAAAAAATTCTGAACTCGGGCATGAAGAAAAAATGATCACTTTTAATCACACCAACTAAATATGAATATCTACTAATTTGGTAACATTCTCCTTTTCATATAACAATGTATGTGGACATCTTTCCATTTCAGTTAAACATACATGTGTATGAATCATTTTTTGATAACTATAAAATTCCATTATATGTATATGTAATCATCTATATCTTTTTAAAAACACAACTTATAATTGCTTCTCATTTTTCTTCATTTAATATGTAATTCTTTCAACATTCTTATGTATCTATCACTGTTTAGATTTATACCCCAAGTCCTCCATTATATTTCTGTTCTAGTGCCTTTAGTGTTACAAGGGAGATATTCAAGTATTTGTTGAATAAATGAAAAGACTGAATTAGTGATGAGCACACTAGTCCAGTACTTTCCATTAGCAGAATTGCTGGATTAAAGGGTATGCATACTTAGCAATTGCATACATATTTCCAAATTGATCTCAAAATGAAAATGCTAGTTTATGATCTCACCATAGATACTACATTGTCTGTTTTCCTGCATTTACTAATAATAGATATTTTAATTTAGAAATAAAATGATGACAAGATGAAAATGGTACATAGTTATAATTTGTATCTCTTCAGGTACTAACAGTATGGAACTAGTATGACTTCTAGGTTGCCTGGTTTCCCTGTGAATTGATATCCACCCCTGGTCTCATAGATTTCATACTCTGTTAAGGAATGTGGACTGGAAATCATTAGTCTGTGTGAAAAACATGAGAGAGCAAGAGAGAGAGAGATGTTGATTTTTAAGATTTTATTTTTGCCTGAAACTTCCACTCACATAGAATTAATTGATCTTAGAATTTGAAGTTGGTGGTGAAAAGATTTTAAAAAGACCTGTTGGAGTTTCTTACAGTGTTCCAATCTGGAAATGATGGTGGGTGTCCTGGGATAAGGTGTTGACAATGTTGATAGAACAATGGGCACATTTAAATGACATTTAAGAATAGATAAGAGGCAGAGATCAAACTTACACAGGGTAGAGGTCTTCAGGCTAGGGTGGAGGGAAGTTAGTGGTATGGTTTGTTAAGATTGAGAAATCAGGAATGGGGTTAGTGAAGATGGTAACTGTTGGACATCAAGTCATAATTCAGTGGGCAGTTTTAATAAGGGTTTGTCACTTGAGAGAGAGGTTTTTTTACTCACGAGTTTAGGATGATTAGCATAGGTAAACCACAGAGAAGCTCTATTAAGGAAGATTACTGGACCTGGTTGAAGTCCGGCATTTATGGAGGGACTGTGAGATGAAATACCCTCAGATGTTGCTGAGGCCAGCCCTGTAAAAGAAATTCTTAGTAATCTCCAACTACCATGATTTGAAATAATATTTCTCTCTATCTCATTTCATTTCTGTTTTCAAATGACCAGCTTCCAAATAGCCTTTAATTTATATTCCTTTCATGAGTTGGAGATGCTTCTTCATTTGATTTTAAACCATTTCAAATATGAAGAAAAAGAGATTAAAGGTAAATTACAAAAGTACCCACATTTTAATTGTAAAAATTAGAAAATCACCTGGCCTCAACTGAGCTCATTGTCAGAGCTCTTACATCTCAAAAAGAATTAGAATGCTGAGACATGCTGAAGAGATGATGTTACTGTTTACTATAGGAAAGGGTTCACTGAATTCTGCCTATGTGATTTTTAAATAGAATTAACTGAAATAGCTGCTTTATGTTGGAAATAGCAAATTACATAACATTTAAAATAAGATATTATTTATATATATACTTTTGAGAGGGTCATTTGTGTAAGTATATATGAACATATGGAGTAGCTAAATTAGTAATCATGTTATAAACATGGGACTCAGTAATTATACTAAAATTTTGTTTTGTGGATTTGTTCTTATTTTTCTGAGATGTTTCTCACCACTTACAACAGGCTGAAGAAAATCTTGGTATGGTGATGATCTTTACTCTAGTGACAGCTGTGCAAGAAAAATTAAATGAAATAGTAGATCAGATAAAAACCAGAAGAGAGGAAGAAAAGAAACAAAAAGAAAAAGAAGCAGAAGAAGCAGAAAAGGTATACGTAAAAGGCTTGTTTTCTTTCATTAGTCTGTAAATCTGTTTGTTGGTGAATTAATGATTAATTTTTCTCCTTTTTTTGGCACTTTCAATATTGTGTGTGAGGAAATAACAAAAATAAAAGTAAATTTTGGTAAAACTTTGTTAAGAATAAAATTTTAGAAAACTCATTTGGTGGTAGCACAGCATGAATAATGCATAATGATGAGGTCAGTCAATCTCATGCAAGTAGGACCAAGAAATGTAAATTATTTCACCTACAGTTTAGAGTTTTGAATTATAAAGCCCCTATTGCAGTAATCTAAATAATTCCTAAATGTGTAGAGAACCACAAAATCTGAAATGAAGTGTAAAAGCAGTGACTTAGTGTTATAAATTGATGTGTATTCAAATATATTAATACTTATAATGGCTTTCTTAACAGCAAATAACTATGATGAATGCAGTAAATACATCTTGTTTTCTTTACATATTACAGCATATTATCTTTTTTTTTTAACTCAGAATAAGTTACCCATACCAAAGGGAGTCACTAGTACAGACAAATCAGATTAAATTTTTCAAAATTTCAAACTTTTTAAAAAATAATTTGTCCCTGTTTCTCATATAAATGGTTGTGTTTATTTGTCTAGAAGACATAGTTAGGTTTTGTTAAACTGTCTCATTAAGTTGATAACTTAAGTCTTTTTAATTTTTAAAGCAATTATTCCATGGCACTCCTGTTACAATTGAGAATTTCCTAAGTTGGAAGGCCAAGTTTGATGCAGAACTCTTGGAAATTAAGAAGAAACGGATGAAAGAAGAAGAACAAGCTGGAAAAAGCAAATTAAGTGGTATGACACTTCGCCTCCCCATAATCATTCTGGATCGCCCCAAACCCTCCTGCATTTTTCCTTGAGTAGTAGAAGGTTCATTTGGATAAAATTCTGTAAGAAAATACGTATCTAGGGCAAAAAGAGAAAACATCTACAAGATGATATTTCCTTGTACACAATGCATAATTACCAGTAATTGTACATCTTTGGTATAAAAATACTACAGATGGTAGATTTTAAGATTCAGGAATGTTTAGAATCATAAGTCTTGGAAGTGATAGAGTCAAACCCATACTTTTCCTAGGACTCTAGGCAGATTAGGTTTGTACCTGTTCCATTTTGATGTGAATAAATTTCATATGTCACTTAGCTACTGAATGTGCTCGTAAATTTATTTTAAAATGATTGTCTGGAAAATAGGGAATATTTTGCCATTTGATTAAACATACTTTGTATATTTCTTTTAGGGAAACAGCTCTTTGAAACAGATCATAATCTCGACACATCTGATATCCAGTTCTTGGAGGATGGTAAGATAACTAGAATTCCACATGTATGCAATATGTTATCTTCAAAACCATAGAAATTAGAGCAGTAATTTTATTTAATATAAAGTTTTCCTCCTAAGGCTGTCAAAGAACACATTTTGAAGCATAAATTCTGATAGCTGATCAATTTATACATTTGAACTAAATGCTTTAATTCTATAGCCATGTATTTTTTTTTTTAAGTTTTCTGATGACTTAAGCAATCTGAAAGTAGCAATAGAAAGACAGAATATGCTAGTCTCTAAAAACTAGTAAACTAAGACACTGTGACCTGAGTCACAATGTTTTTGTGGAGCTGGGGATTGAACCCAGGGCCTTGTGCCTGTCTGGCAAGTGCTGTAAGGAAGGAAAGATAAGGAAGGAAAGGAAAAACTCATTTAGGATATCTTTTATTTTGCTTAGGAAGTGTAGCTCTAGAAACTTTATCTCATTCTTTCTTGTGCTTTAGTGGTTTTAGTATCTTTACTCATTCTTGACGCCTGGCCCTTTGTAATGGATGTAGTATCTTTTTATATGTGATAACTGGATGCTTAAGAAAGATATTTTGATTCTGCCTCTAAAATATCTTCTCAGTGATTTCATTTTATTTGAAGGTTTTATTATCTTCACATGGACTTTTATTGTAGCTTCTTGAATTATTTTCTTGAATTTCTTCCTCCTTACCTATTCTATAGTTGCTGCTTCTGAGGTGGTAAAACCCATATTTAATCATAAAACTTCCCTAAAATCCTTTGATGGTTACAGGAAAAGGTTGACTTACATAATGATTCTCAGTCTGGACCATATCTGTGTTCTCTTCAGGTATTTTGTCTCAAGAATCTTGCCTTCCAGTTAGAAGTATTCAGAGTTTTGCCTTTTTTTCTGTGCCTTTGCGTATACTTTTGCCACAGAATTGTTTCATCCTTGCTTTTTTTCTTCTTAGTGCATTCATATTTTATCATGAAGACTTTTAGACTTCATCTGCTGTCTGAAACCTATAGTATGTCTTTAAGAGTCAGTTATTCCTTGGCTTGGACTAGTATGTTGTGTTTTTATGTATTGCTACTACTCATAAACCAAGTCTCAGTCTCTTCATATTCTCCTTGAATCAAATGTCAGTAGGCTAGAGTCTGAGAGGGAAGAAAGATACAATTTGTGGTGATTCAGAGTGTTACAGTATCCTTTTATTAAAAACCTATTTCAAACAAACTGCAGAGTCTGGCTACTGGTTCTTGTAGTTCTTAGACATTTGGGATCTTTGAAATCTAGTGGTTATAAAGAAAACTGGGGGAGAATAAAGGTCAAGTTAAATCTGTCAGTTAAGTAATGGATATAGCTGAGCTTTAAGCTATAATGCTGTGGGTTCCTGCTACTTTTAGAAGAGAGAACTCATGGTACAGATCCCAGTGATAATCAACTTTGTATAGCCAAGATAATGTATCATTATTGTCTTCAACTTATAATATGCTACATTATAAGTAATGCATTCTAATAAGCATTTTCAAAAAAAATACCAGATCTTTAGACTATGAGAAATGAATTTGCTCCTAAAATGTCAGTCTCCACTGATCAGTATAGATATGATTTGCACTGCTAGTTTGGGATTTTCATTATTCACATCTAATATGCTCATTTAAGATGTTTCCATTTGCTACTGCTAACAAGTTACATTTCTTTATTTCTGAGTCTAAGACTGAAGGTCAAATTTACTTGCTTTTTGCAGCTGGAAACAATGTGGAGGTAGATGAGTCATTGTTCCAGGAAATGGATGATTTGGAGCTGGAGGATGATGAAGACGATCCAGACTACAATCCTGCTGACCCAGGGAGTGACTCAACAGACTAACGGCCTGTCTCCAGAGAGGCTTGATTGCCACAGCATCTGTGGCTATGCTGAGAGGGTTTTGAATTTCCTTCCTTTTTTTCTAAGAAAAAAAATTAATTTTCAGGAGAATATTCTTCTGATAGCTTTCATCATTGAACTCAATAAACTGACCTTAAAATTTCAAATATAAAATGTTCACTTTCTCTTGTTGATGAACAGAAAGTTACATATTTAAAATCATTCAGTGTTGGAGAGTGAGCCTGCCTGTAACATCAAAACTTGAAGATAGGCTGCTGCTGTATGTGTGGGTTTATATACAAAGAATTGGAATAATTCAGAATTTCTAAGATGGAGATAGTGATTACTTTTGGATTTCAAGTGGTATCATTCAAATAATGTATTAGAAATCTGAGATGGATAGAGCATTAAACCTGAATTCTAGCAAATTGAAGTCTTATGAAACCAGAAGACATCCTGTAGAATTCTAACCTCTTGGTATAATAAATTTAAGTCTTACAAAACCGGAAGCCCATCTTATAGTCAGGAACAAATTGTACTTTATAGTTTCATTTGAACTGCAGTTTGTAGTGTTTTTAAGAAATACACAGTCCTAGACCCTTCTGAGGTTAGAGTCACAAACAGCTCCAATTTTAAAGCAATGAACTCTGATGCCAGTTTTACAGGTGCTTCTGATAGATACTCCTGATTGAACCGATGTTCTGCAGTTGTTAAATATATGTTTTCCCTACTAATTCACCAATCTGAAGGGGTCTGTGAGGGTTAAACATTGTCTGCAACAGAAATACACATCAGTATTAATGCATATGTGAGACCTTCTTCATATTAACTTGGGATGATTGACTTGGAGGCATCAGGTAGGATATCCAGGCTTCATTCATGTTTTCCACTCACTGCAGCATGGAGGGTTGACTCTTGGCCTCAATTGGTAATCACTGTGTTATTGCAAATAGCTGCCTCTGTGCAAAAATACATATGCCACATACCCAAAAACAGTGATATCAATCCCACATTTATTTTTGGAGTCAGATCTTATAATTAAAAACAAGATAGAACTGTCATGGAATTTAATACTTTTCCAAGGGATCTTTTGGTTATTATCCTTGTTCCCAGATTGAGGAATGGCAGTAATGTTCAGCATTACTATGCAGAGAGATCCAGCAGTTTGCGTTACTTGAGGCTTTGCTTTTCATAAAGAGACACTTTTTGAATCTGATCAGTAGAGGTATGTGAACCTAGAAGAAGCTATCAATTGAGGTTAAAAAAGAAGGCTGAGTAATGTGTGCTGAGGTCAATGAAGACTTGATCTGGAACTGTCAAGAATGATTCCTCTCTCCCCTTCACGGAATTAAATTTTAAGGATAAGTTTTATATATTTTTTCCAGGTCTTGAAGTGACTTTTCACTTTTGTCAGTTTAGACTGTAGGCAGAACCTAGTGGTAAAATGAAGATAATATGGTAGAGTAAATATTAATCTTATTGTTGGATTCATATTCTGGGAAGTAACCCTAGAATTTGCTTCTCAAACTGGAGCACACATACTTCCAAGATGTGCAATGGCATAACTTGTGGTATTTGAAGCAATATGTAGTTCATCTTGGATTATCAGTTATTTTGGGTTTGGGAAAATATTTTTCTACTTGTGCCAAGTTGTATAATAATATCACAGAGATAAAAGCATGGAAATAATGTGCATTCATTACTGTATCCCTTTAGTAATGCCTGGCACAGAGTGGACACCTAATACTGTGAATGAATGAATTTTGGAATAGAATGCAAATTTCTCATGCACTAAAACATGAGAGTTCAAGCAAGTTTTCTGTTTGCCTTCTGCATCTTTGAATAAGGCTCCTAGTGTCTCTGCTCCTAGAGTTTGTGCTCTTTTTCCAGCAAAGATCCTTAGGGAAAAAGTTCAGTAAGCACTGATCTAAGGCAACACATCTAAATAGTTATGAGACCATTGCCCAGTTGAGGTAAAACTTAAGGGGAATGATCAATAACATCTCAACGAAAAGAATGAGTTTTCATTGTACTTTCAGACTTGAGATATGTTTGACAAGAAGCAAAGAGGTACATTCTTAGAGTCCAGAGACAGGTGATGATTGTGGGTTTTTAGTGTTTGTGTGCTAGCCCTTGGTTAGGAGTTTGAGGTGCAAATGGAATATAGGTGAACTACCTCAAAACATGCAGTGTTGGTTTTCAAAGAACATGCATGCCAGGTAGCAAAAAGGAGGCATTGTTTGATTAAGTGTCAAAATGAACCATGTTATTAAGCAGCCATGGGGAGTAGTTTAGAAAGAAACCATATTGAATGGTAGGTAAAATTTTTCAGAAGAGATGACACATGAAGTGTGAATTTATAGTTGTGTAAAGGTGAATGCATGTTGCTTTTTAGGAACTGTGTCAGGGCAACAGATGAAAGAATGTTGCCAAGAAGATGTAAGATTTCAGGAATCTGTTTAGATGAAGATTCATGTGATCTTTGTTAAGTTTCTTATGTCAGGGTGGCTGAATGGGTCATTTTAATTGTTGAACAAATTCATCAAAGGGCTTCTTATGTTTTGTTGTCAAGGAAAAATCATTAAAAATGATTTTAATTTTACATTTAAAACTATTTAGATGTGTTGGCTTAGATTAGTGCTTACTCAACTTTGCATGGATGGGATGAATCTCAACCTAGGTCTCATTTTTTGGTCTAACTTTTAATTTCATTTTCATTGATACTGGACAACACAGTCAAAAACATATATTTGCTTTGCAGTTATTTATTGGAAATGATCACTTTAGATGACTCATTAAATAAGCTGACTTATTGAGCCACTAAAGCGAACACTTGAGAATTACTATGTCCCAATCATCCTTCATGGCAACATTAAGTGACTTTTCCCCCTCCCCTCCATGAAGGGAAGAAAAATAATGCTTTTCAGCCTTGACTTTTAATATTCTAATCAGAACCTTATCCAACAAATTCTATGGTAAATGAAACTTTTAAAGAAGGGAGAACCATTCCAGGGCTTGGGGGGCGGTGGTGGTGTGTTTCTGTTTCTGTCCATGGTCCTGAACCATCAGTGTTAAATAGCAATCCTGTGATGTAGCTAAATATTTCAGGAATACTGACCAATTTAGAAGAAAGTGGAGAGTGCTGACTGATTAGTACTATTGGAAAAGCATAGCCTTTAAAAGAGGGCAAGTGAGAAAAAGACAAGTGGTAGGGTTTTCAAATAATGAAAGTAACCAAAATAGAGAGATTCCACTCAGAGATTTTTAATTTTCTTAAACAACTAACATGATGAGTTTTAAAAATGATTGTTTTGTTTTTCTGCCACTTGCCCATCTCTACTCAGCATTTCTTAATTTTAAAAAATATTTCCTAGCCCTTCCTTTCACTGTGTCACCACATTTGCAGCCATTTTCCTTGAAAGAATAGTCTCCATTAGTTTTCTTGACTTTGTCTCCTTACACAAAGGTGAAGTGTGTTCAGTTTTTAAAATTCTTTACTGTTGAACACTGCACCATGGTATTTGTTGGCTGGAATCAATAAAAATTTTTTAAAGGTGAAGATATTTAACAAAACTACCTAATGATCCACTAATATACCAATGCTAAAATGAACCTTAACAGCAACAACAAAAAAATGGGAAATGATAGCTTTGATGAGCTCTGCATTTCAAGTTCTATTTGCCACTGTTTTCTCCTTGCTATTTTCAACTAATTTTATGGAATCCTGTTTAAGATGGGAAGTCTCTCTGAATGTTTTTAATACTTTATATTTTAATTCACCAGTGATGTTTAACACATTTCTTAGTGTGAAAATACATGATAGTTGTTTAGGATAGTGGAAAAAAATGGTGAAAATTGGAATAATATAGTCTCTTGTACTAGCTCTGGGAGCTTAATCAAAAGGCACCGAACTTAAATTTCCTCTTGGTAAGATGGAACCTGACAATACTTAACATACGTTTTCCCTTTTAAAAGAGGAATATTGATCAACATGCTCTCAGTTGGTCAGTTACCAGTGAAGTTTTTCACAGGGTTTGGCCTATAAATCTTCCCTGCACCATATTATTCTACCTGCTGTACACAATAAAGTTGCAAGGAAGTATACTCCATCTTCCATTTGCCATGATCTTTTCAGGGGAAAAAAATAGAATCTTAGGTCAGGAAAAACCCAAAAAGTTATTTAGCAGAGCAGACAATACCTCCTTTAGCTACAGTTGCATAGCTACTGTCTTGCATTCCTATCTGTAGCTGCCAAACTGCCTCAATGAAGAACAGAATAGGGATGTCCTTGGCTTCCTATTCCATCAACTGTGGCCTCTGTTGCAACTGCATTGCAGTTCAATTCCCTCTGCCTGGTGTACTTCCCTCAGTCCCTCACAGATACTGTCCCTGAGAGTACATTCCAGTCTGCATGCAAATCCTAGTCTGCTTCCTGAAGGAACACAACCTAAAATATTGTAAACAATGAAAGCACCATAGTGACCCAATCAATGGCAGATGGCACTTGAATTGGCTGATGGTAGAGTTTGGAAGGATGGGTCTGGAGTTCATGCCAAGGCTCTACTTCTTACTGACCCTAAGTTGTGCTAGGGAGAATGGTTCTGTGTGGGTACTGTAATGGGTGGGAGCATTTGTGGTCATCACAATATACCATGGTGAGCAGGAACCAGCGATACTAGACATTTACCAGTGTGAACATTCCTACAAAACAAAACTATCTAGAATTCTGCACAAATTTCTTATGTTCTTCTGTATACTCATAGATGTGAAAACCCAAATATAACTGTGTAGAATTTAATTCTATTTTTGCATATGAACTCTGTTTTGCAAAGTTTTAATAACCATTGAGTGTTGCAAAAGTGTAATTACCATCCCAATCAAGGAAAGATTCTATTTTGTCATGTTCAAGAGTTTTTCAGCTGTTATTTTGTTAAATACAAAATAACAATTACAATATCTCCTACATGAATATTTGGGACTATTTTTCCAGTCATAGTGTTGAATTTATGATGAGCCTATTTATAGGAGCAATAAGTTGGCGACTTTACTATGCCTTACAGTAATACTTGAGTATTTCATATGTAAATGCATATTTTATTTTTCTTTTATAGTTAGGGCATTATATTTTTTGGAAATTATATATATAGTTAGGTCATGTTACCTACGGATTTTATCTAAGGAGAGTGAAGGAATTACAACATTAAAAATAGAAAAAACACAATCATTATAATGTGTAAAATTAATGTAATTAGATTGACAACCTCAATATTGAGAATGTGGCACAACTGGAACTGTCACAGTGATTCAGGAAGTGTAAAATGGTACAATCATTTGGGAGAACTGGAGGTTTCTTATAAAGTAAGTCATTCATCTATGACTCAATAATTTTACTGGTAGGAATTTATGCAAGCGAATTAAAAATGTATGTCCAAAACTTGTTCAAGACTATCGATAGTGACTTTATTTATAAAAGTACCAAACTGGAAACCACCTAAATGTAAATGAAAAAAACCAAATCCTGTTATTTTTTATACAATTGCATACTAAGCAATAAAAAGGAAAACACTGGTGCACATTAGAATACAGATCAAAACAACATTATGTTTAGCAAAAAAAAAAGATTGGTGCCAATTATATGAGGTTTCAGAGCAGGAGAAACTTATGTTGATTAAGGAAATGAAAATAGTAGTTGTCTCTGAGGCATGGGAGATTAGAAAAGAATTGGGTTGAATAATAAAGGCTATATGATATAGCTACAGCCAACACTGTAAATGGGGAAAAAGTGAAACCATTTCCTCTGAAGTGAGGAATGAGACAAGGTAGTCCACTCTCTCCACTCTTATTCAGTATAATGCTTGGATTCTTATCCAGAGCAGTAAGGCAAGAGAAAGAAATAAAAGGAATAAAAATAGGGAAGGAAGAAGTCAAATTATCCCTATTTGTGGGCGAAATGATCCTATACTTAAAACAACCTAAACACTCCACCAAATAGCTCTTAGGTCTGAAACAAAATAGCAGTATACAAAATGAATATACAAAAATTAATAGCTTTTCTATATTACCAACAATGAACAGGCTGAGAAAGAAGTGAAAACAATCCCATTCACAACAGCCTTAAAAAATTAAACACATAGGAATAAACCTAACAAAGGAGATGAAAGACTCTGCAATCAAATTATAAAACCTTGAAGACAGAAAATGAAGATACTCATAATGGAAAGACCTCCCATGTTCATGGATTAGCAGAATTAATATGAAAATGGCTGTACTGCCAAAAGCGATCTACAAATTCAATACAATCCCCATGAAATTCCAATGTCATTTTTCACAGAAATAGAGAAATCAATCCTAGAATTCATTTGGAAACACAAAAGACTGAATAGTCAAAGTAATCCTAAGCAAAAAAGACCAATGCTAGTGGTATCACAATATCTGACTTCAAGTTGTACTACAGAGCCATAGTAACAAATACAGAATGGTAGTGGCACAAAAACAGACATGTGGACCAGTGCAATAGCACAGAAGGTCCAGAAATAAACCCACATAGCTACAGCTCTCTGACTTCATCAAAGGCATCCAAAACACACTTTGGAGAAAAAACAGCCTGTACAGCAAATGGTATCGGGGAACTGGAGAGCCACATGTAGGAAACTAAACCCCTGTTTCTCACCCTGTACAAAAGTTAATTCAAAATGGATCAAGGATCTAAATGCAAAGCCTGAAACTTTGAGACTATTAAAGGCAAATATAGGGAAGACCCTTGAAAATATAGGCATCAGTAATGTATTTGATTGATTTTAATTGCTCAGGAATTGGACAAGAGCAAGAATTGACAAAAGGGATTGTACCAAAGCTTCTGCACATCAAAGGAAACCATTGCCAGAAATAACAGATAACTCATAGAATAGGAGAAAATCTTTACCAGCTGTTCATTGGGTAAAGGATTAATATGTAGGATATCTAAAGAGCTCCCCAAATTAAACACCAAAAGAAAATCCAATTAATAAATTGTGTAGAATTGAAGGAATGATCCTCAAAAGAAGTACAAATGGCCAATAAATATGTGAAGAAATGTTTCACATCCTTGTCCATAAAAGAGATGCATATTAAAACAATGAAGATGCAGAGGAGGAAGGGAAAACCCTCATACACTGTTGGTGAGAATTTAGTGAAATCAGTATGGATGTTCTTCAGAACACTAAAAACAGAACTACCATATGATCCTGCTGTAGCACTCCTGGGCATCTATCCAAACAACATACAATACAGACACCTGTGTACCCGTGTTTATTGTAGCACTATTCACTATAGCTAAACTATGGAATCAGCTGTAAAGAAAAGTGAAATTATGTCATTTGCAGGAAAATGGGTGAAACTGGAAATCATGTTAAGTAAAATAAGCAAATCTGTGTTAAGAGAAGTAATCCAAATTGAGAAAGAGAAGTATTACATGTTTTCTCTCACATGCAGAATCTAGACTTAAAAATAAATTGACATGAGTGTAAAATGGGTGGTGGGGGGGTGGACTGTGGGTGGGAACCAATGGGAAGGGAAAGGAGAAAAGAGAGGGTGAAGGGGGGTGAATATGAGTGAAGTATTTCATACACATATTTGAAAATAGAATAATGAAACCCATTATAATTGTTCAATAAAAGGGACAATAAGAGAGTAATAGAGGAGGTGATTTTGATCAAAGTACATATGCATGCATGCAAATATCACAATTAACTTTCTTTGTACAATTAATATACACTAATAAAAATTCTTAGGTTATGGAGATGGATATAGTTTACAAAATCTGTCCAACTGTATGCTTAACAATAAGAAATTTTGAAACATGCAAGCTGCGCCCCAATTAAAACATAGTATTGTGGTGGGGAAAGTTAAAAAAAAGATATGAGGATAGGATGGCATTGAAAACAGTTTTTCTAGGATATAAAGAAGTTCCACCAAGCTCCTGTTAAAAGATGCAAAAGGGTCAAGAGACTCAACAGCTAGACCCAGGGAAGGGTTAGGATGCTACTGAATGTGAGGAACTTGAGACTATAAAAGGCAAGGTCCATTTTCATCAGCTGCAGTTGACAAATTTACGAAGACACTGCTGGATGCCCAGGTGGAATGAGACACCTTAGTGAAGGTCAGCAGAAATCAAGACAGAACACAGAACACAGACCAAACTAGAAGACCCTCTCTCCACTGATATGTGGACCCTAATCTTCCTTTGTGTCCTTTACCACTTTGGGAAGGAGAAATATGAACAAACATTTTTTATTAACCTATTATTGTTGTACTGGGGGTACGTTGTGACATTTACAAAAGTACTTATAATGTATCTTAGTCAAATTCATCTTCTTCATCATTCTCTGGAAGGAAGATTTATTGAGAAGGGAAATGCAGCCCTGACAGGGAGTTTAACTTGCCATAATATTTACTTGAAGTCATTGTTTAATGCTGAAGGATTGTGAGCTTTAATCTTCAGGTTTAACTTACTGTTTCAATGGTGGGAATAAGGATTTGAGAACAAGATGATTGGGTAGAAAATAGCACCCCTTGTCCTGACTGCTACATCCAGTCTTTTTCTAGGTTGTAGAATGAATTGAGATAATAAAGTCCTAGATTAAATTTGAATCAGCTCTAGGAGGTGGATCCTAGAGAGTGAATTACTTAGTAGATAAAAAAGTATAGAGGACAGCCTTGTTAAAAGATCCTGAGGAATATTCAAATTACAGATCCTACATGATTGTGAATGAAAGAAATTAGATTTAATTTGAATTTCATTCTGAATTGCCATGATACAAATACATTGTCACTAAATAAATATTTCTGTTCAAAATATAATTCCTTATTCTAAGCATAGAATATATTCCTCATTATAATTGTATTTTGAATATATAAATAATAAATTTAAAGACTTGTTTTTTCTAATTATTCATTTATTCACATGTGCATACATTGTTTGAGTCATTTCTCCCCCCTCCCCCCTCAGTTCCAGGCAGGTCCTGTTCTGCCTTTATCACTAATTTTGTTAAAGAAAAGACACAAGCATAATAAGGAAGACCAAGCGTTTTTGCTAGTTGAGTGAAGGACAGCTATACAGAAATATTCCTAGCATTGCTTTCATGTACACATGTGTTATGACCCATGTTGATTCATCTGTAGCTGATCTTTACACTGGTTACTGATCCCCTTCTTATGATAATCTATGTCGCTTTAAGGTTTCTGTATTAGCTCCTCTGGAGTGAGGACATCAAACGCTTTCATGCTTTGGGTTTTCTACCTATTCCTATATCTCCTGTATGTGCTCTCCCCTTGTTATGTGATCCAAGTCCAACTACATTGCTGCATTTGCCCTAGATCTAAAGTCTGCATATGAGGAAAAACATACGATTTTTGGTCTTCTGAGCCTGGATAACCTCGCTCAGAATGATGTTCTCTAGTTCCATCCATTTACCTGAAAATGATAAGATTTCATTCTTCTTCATGGCTGAGTAAAATTCCGTTGTGTACAAGTACCACATTTTCTTGATCCATTCATCAATAGTGGGGCATCTTGGTTGTTTCCATAACTTGGCTATTGTGAATAGTGCTGTAATAAACATGGGTGTGCAGGTGCCTCTGGAGTAACCTGTGCTGCATTGCTTTGGGTATATCCCCAGGAGTGGGATTGCTGGATCATATGACAGGTCTATGTTTATATTTTTAAGAAGTAAAGACTTATTTTGATCATGCAAAAGACATTCTTAACCATGTATTAACCAAATTTTAGCATTATCTTCAACACTAAATGCTCACACAAGTGCCACCTGGTGGTTAAATTATTTTTCATGTTTTAGTCTCCAGTACTGCTGTGTAACTGGCAAAACAAAACAAAAACAAAAAATTTAAAACAAGCAAAAGAAAAGAGAGGGAACTTAACACTCATCCTTGCTAATTCTTTAAGTTTTATCTCCCTTTGCCATCTGTCTTTCTTTTCTTTTCCATATTCTCGGCTGGTTGTGTGTTTTGCATTTATCCAAAGTTCACAGCTATTTGAGAAATGGGCAGAAAGGGGCTTACACTGCTATACTGGAACTAGAAATTTAGTGATAGGGTTTTGATTCTGAGATTTTATGGAGATCTGTGTAACCACACTTGAGGTTTAAACTCATCTAAACAGGATTGATTTCAGACAAAATTCTAACCTTTCCAGTGAATTGTGTCTCTTTCTGCTATAGGTAATATTTTTGTACAGAACAGCTGGCCCCTGTAGTTTTTCCTTTGAATCTGATCTTTTTTTAGGTTCCCTGCCTAACTTTTTAAATTTCTCATTTTTCAAGGTACAACTGTACTGGATTTAAACCTCATCTTAATCTCCATTTTGTTGGGTACCAGGCATGAACCCTGGACTGGAAATAATGGAGCTTGCAGAGCCTCACCATCATAGGAGCTTGCAAAGCCTCTCCTACCATATTTTTCCCAGCACCTGGTGTCTTGACCTTTGCTCTCCCATCTCCCTTGAACAAAACAACATGCTGTGTCCGCATACCAGCCCCCTGATGCAAAACTAGATAACGTACCAGAACTGTTTGGAGACTCCCCGATGCCAGACTAATCAATACCTTAGAAAAGGTGTCCTGCATGCCTTGATGATTTCCAGAACAGATGTCCTGTAATTAAGCTTCCATAGCCTTAGGAAAATTAGCCCACCAGACCTCATTCCTTTTACCTTAGATCTAAGAATTGTTGAAGCTTGATTTTTACCTGAGTCTTTTCCTTGTACTGACTTATAAAATAAACACTTTGGCTCAGGTAGGCACTCACATTTCCCACCAGGAATGTGTAGTTCTCCCAATCCCAGTTTTTTGTTTTCTGTTTGTATATCTGTGTGTGTCTTTATTTCTCATTCCCTGAGGCTCCTAGTCAGGTTCACACAGCATACCCACTCAGGTTGCATGCACCATTTGGGCAAAATTCCAGAGATAAGAGATTACTTATTTTTAATCTTCCAATCACCCCCACTGCAAGGAGAGAAAGTAGACCTTTCACTTTCTTTCTTTCTTTCTTTCTTTCTTTCTTTCTTTCTTTCTTTCTTTCTTTCTTTCTTTCTTTCTTCTTTCTTTCTTTTCTTTCTTTTTGCAGTACTGGGGCTTGAACTGAAGACCTATACCTTGAGCCACACCACCAGGCCTTTTTTGTGATGGATCTTTTTGAGATAAGGTCTCTCAAAATATTTCCCTAGGCTGGCTTTGATCTTCAATCCTCCTAACTTCTGCTTCCTTAGTAGCTAGGATTGTAGGCATGAGCCACCATTGCCCAGCTCCTTCACTTTCTTGAGGGTTGTCTAAGAGTTTGAGACTTTCCCATATAAATATAAACTAATGTGTATTGTTTCCAATAAAATAATAGTATGTATAAATGAAATTTGTATTTCTCTTTTAGCCCTTCCTAAGAATTCTCTGTATTTCAAAGTCTGTAGAGATTTTTTAATTTAAGAAACATAATCCACTAAATTTCCTAAATCAGACACAGTATTAAAAAAGACATTTTTAAATTCTTGGAATCACATCTATAACCCAATCATCACCTAATTCAGTCTTTTAGGAGATATTTATTTCTTTCATTCTCAAAATTCTCTAGGATAGACAACTTCTGCCCACTTTCCCAGAAGAAACATTGAGATTAACATATCAGATTCTCCTTCTATCCTTCATCCTTAAAGGTTCCCCCCCAAAAAAGGAGTTAGCCTAATTAGTCAATGAGTGTCTAAGAGCAAAACAGGCTTTGTCCTGTTCCTTTCTGGGATCTTTGGATCTGGGCATACTGGGTCAACTTTGTGCCTCCAGTCTCACAGCAAGCACACCAGGGTATCTCTCCTGGGCATGGATGTCTAGGTTCTAGTTTTTCTGCCTACCAGTTGCCTAGTAAGGCAGAACTTCATGAATATAAATATATTTTAGAGGGACAAAATTCCACCTCCTTCTTCAGGGTAAACAACATGGTTTCTCATTTGGCTTAGTACTGTGTGCCTATAATCAATTGGTCAGAACTCTGGAAGGAAAGAGAATGAGCTTTCTGTGGGTTGGCCATTTCTCTGTTCCAGGCAGCAGAGTTTAATGACAGGAACTTGAACCTTGATCCTGTTCCTCCACTGCTTTGGAGGAATGTATTGTATGGAGATGTCATAAGATTGAAGTGGTCTGGAATGCAGGGATCCCACTTGGAGGACAGTTGCTCTGTAGAATGCCTAGTTCTTAACAGACTATGAGAGCAAGATACAAATTTTTTTTTAGCTCTGAGATTTTGTGGTTATTATGTAACCTAGTGACTATTAAACCCAATTGTGCTACATAACTTGAAACCATTCTTCTGATTTATTTGTAATATGTTTATGTAATTTTCAGCTCAACATTTCTAAGAAAGATGATGTTTTGATCTGTGTAGTCTCTGAAAACCCTGGTCAGAAGATTTTCACATGGAAAAATGTCCAGGCAGGACACATAGATGTAGTAAGGTAGATGAAGTAAGGGAGATAATGAAGTTTACTATAAGTGAGGGAAAGTACTGAAAGAGCTATGTGGTCTCTGCCAGGTAAGGTGGAGGATCTGTGACTAAGATAGAGAGAGCTCTTTTTTTCAAAGCATTTTTAAATTGCCAAAAATGTGCTGGGGGGGGGCTGCAGGGGGCCTGGTCTAATGTGATAGATCACACTTTCATATACTTATGCGAATTATCAGGTGTCCTAACTTCATGTATGGGGTCCAGGTTGGAATTTTTCAATTTTTCTGGCTAGATCTGTAGCTTGCTGAGAATTTACAATTAAAAAGGGCCCTGGTGACTGCTAAAATTTTTGCAGTTGCAAGGAGGTTTAGAGAGAGTGTGTGTATGTCTAATCTGAAATGCCCTAAGTTAAGCTATATGGCACCTAAGAGTTCCAATGGTGTCCTTTCCCTCCTTTCTAACCTGTCCCCTTACTCATTCTGAGTTTTCCCCCAGGTGAAAATTCAGTTTATGTTTGGTTACAGTACTAGCTCTTATGTTTGGGTTTAATTTTTTCAGCAAGTTTTGAGTTATAGTTCCTTTCTTGTGTTTGCTTTTTATCTTGAAAGTAATATTTGATTTTTTAAATTGATTCATTTGTTTTTTTCTGAAGTAATTCACAACATATGTAATTGATCTGTGGCAAGAAGGCAGGGATGAGGAAGTGAGATGATGAGAGACAGTGAGGGAGATAATGAGAGATAATGAATGCAACAGTAAAACAAACAAACAAAAAAACCAGATTTGATGACTGTCAAGTAGCACCTGGGATGAGAGCAGAGATTTACCTCACCCCAGAGGTTAAAATAGCCAATGAAATAATATGTGACCATTGTATGGGACAAGCTGCATCCCCCATTTCTGTAACTTGCTCTAAGTGGTATATAAGGAAAGCCCCCTTTGTCCTTGGGACTCAGTCTTTGACTTGATTTTGCTGAGTTGCTGCTGGCTTGCTTAATAAACTTGCTTCCCTAAAGCTTTGGTGACCCATCTGTCTGTCTGAGCTGTCCCACAACATTTTTTGGGGCTTGTCTGGGATTCATTTGGTGGTGTTTTCATCTCCTTGTAACTGGCTTAGTGTTCTGGCCTGCCAGGAGGGCTGCACCTGCCAGGTATCATCCAAGGGTTGATCTGAGGGGAGGGAGCCTCTCTCCCAGTGAACCAAGGAGGTGAGTTTCAGTCACACAAAGGAACCTGAGAAGGCTTGGGAATCAACCTGGGAGCCCTATTCCTCAGACTGGTAAGAACCCAGGTTCAAATTCAGGCCTGCCTCAGGAAGCAGTAAAGGAGTCTGATTAGCTCTCAGTGAGACACCCTAGTAACCACCTTTTGGGGTGAAACTGTGCCTCTCAGTTTCAGGGAGCAGAGTAAAAGTACTGTGCTGTGTGAGAGTGTGTGAAAGTGTGAGCCTGAGATGCAGCCCAGCTGTGAAGCGAATTGGAGTCCCAACCTGTGGGTCCATAGCAAACTCATATGGTGCAGGGTGAGCCCTAACAGGGCTTCTGGTTGGGACTTACACAGATTCACTACTGCTAAGAGATGCCTAAATCCCTGTGAGGGGAGTGGCCAGAGATGGATGAAATGAGTAGTGTTATTTGTTTTCCCCTGTGTGCTGGAGAGGAGGATCACTTACCTCTCTCCACAATCCTCAACCCTTCTGTTTCTGTCTCTGTCTTGATGTCTGGTAATAGGAGGAATGGGAGGAGGACAGAATAAGAACACACCCCTAGAGTGCATGCCTAAGAACTTTAAAAGGAGATTTAAAGGAAATTATGGAGTCAAGCTGGCTCCTGACAAGCTTAGGACCTTCTGTAAAATAGACTGGCCTGCTTTTGGTGTAAGATGGCCCCAGACAGGTTATCAGATAAGGTCATAGTCAATAGCATTTTTGAAGTGGTTATAGGGGAGCCTGGACACCCAGGTCAGTTTCCTTACATTGACTGCTGGCAGGATGCAGTCCTCAGTCAGCCCATGTGGCTAAAGCCCCACCTAGAGAAAGAATGTAGGGGTCATGCTAGTCAGGGTGACAGCAATTTCCACGTGAAAAATGTACAAAACCAGAGAAACCCATGTAAGCAGGGGACCCCTTGGAGATGCCACCCCTTTATGTGCCACTGTACCCACTGCTTCCCCTTCACCTCCACCCTTGGAAGGGGAAGCAACATCAGATGGGGAAGCTCCAGCAGTGAATATACCTACAAGGCCAGGCCCAGGAGTCCTTAAAACTGCAACAATCCCTCCTTCCTCAGGCCCTATGAACTTCATGCTCACTCTGAGTCTACCAGTCTTCACTCCACAGCTCCTTGCAAGACTGGCCCCTAGGTTTGAACAGTCCCACTATGGGCCTAGCCTCTGCCCCAGAACCCACTGCTCTGCAGATGCCCCTGAGAGACATTCAGGGCCCAATATATTATGACCAGCATAGTCAGATACAAAGAGGAAGGTGGACATTCATCTACCAGTCTTTTACCACCACAGACCTCCTAAGTTGGAAGCACCATACCCCCTCCTTCACAGAAAAGTCTCAGGCTCTGATTGATCTAATGTAGCCCATCATTCAAACTCATAAGCCCACTGGGACAGACTGCTGACAGCTTCTTCTGACTCTATTTATACTGAGGTATAACCTTGGTGACTCTAACGTGGCTGGAAGATTATGTCCCTGCAGGAACTCTAAATGCCCAAGCCTATGCTCAGGGCCAGTTCTCTGAGGAGGACCCCCTTTGAGACACTAATTATGATCAAGATTATCAGCAGATTGAATAGTGTCAGGAGGTATGAAGGAAGAAGAAAAAATATCCATGAAAATGAGTAGGATAACAGAAATCCTCCAAGGGCCAGATGAGAGCCTCAGACAGTTTTCTGAGCTGCTATTGGAGGTCTTCTGCCTATACACCACTTTTGACATAGAGGTGGCCAAAAAATAGAAGATGATTAATGCAGCATTTGAGCTTGGCTCAGGGGACATAAGGCAAAAATTACAAAACTTGAGGGGTTTTCTGGTATGAACACCAGCCTTTTTTGGAGGTGGCCACAAAAGTCTTTGTCAATCAAGATCAGGAGGCCAAATAGGAGGCTAATAGAAAGATAAAAAGGAAGGTGGACCCCCTTGCTGGTGCTGTAGTTGAATCTATATGCAGGCTATGGCAGAGGAAGAGGCAATCCCCATGGATGGTGGTCAATGCCCCCATAGTGGCTTCACTCTGGAGAGGAACTGAAGCGAGACCAGTGTGCCTACTGTTATCAGGAAGGACACTAGAAAAATGAATGTCCCAGAGACTTCCAGAAGGCCCCCCAGACCAGAGGCAGAGGCTGAATTGTTAAAGGAAAGAAACAGCCTGCTCAGGGAAGAAGCAGCCCCTGGGAGGAAGACATCATCAGGCTGGACAATTTTGAGGATTATGAGGAAGATTAGGTTGAAGCAGGCTCCATTCTACTGGGCTTCCAGGAGCCTGTGGTCTAAATGAAGACAGAGGGCATCCCTTTGACCTACTTGTAGACACTCATATGGCCCAGTCAGTTGAAATCTAACCTGTGGGACCTCCCTCTCTAACTGACACATACAACCATTGTCAGGGCCACAAGAGATCAGAGTCCCCACCCCTTCCTCATATCCAGAAAATGCAATCTTGAAAAGCATGAAGTAAGGCACAAGTTCCTCTACCTTCCTGATTGTCCTGCGGCCTTGATGGGCAGAGACTTTTGTGCAAACTGAGGGAACAGTTAACTTTTGATTCTGATGGCATGGCAGACTTAAAGCTGAGAGGGTCTGAAACCAAGATTCTAAGTCTTCTGGTTGTGCAGGAGGAGGAATGGTGACTCTGTGCCTCTAAGTAAGAGATTCCTGAGATGCCTGAGCTTCCCTTTAAGATTCCAGGAATATAGGCTGAGGACAACCCCCCGTACCCCATCTGGCTCAGACCATACCTCTAGTGGTGGTAGAATTAAAGCCAGGAATCATTCCTGCTGGCTAGAGTCCATATTACATTCCTTGCAAAGCCCAAATTGAGATCCAAAAGCATCTTGATAGACTACCTCCATGCAGTCAGCTCAACTACTGTTATTTTATACCTTGTGGTCCCAAACCTGTACACACTTTTGAGCCTTATCCCAATGGAGGCAAATTTCTTTACTTGCCTGGATCTTAAGTACACAATTTTTCGGCATCTGTCTGGCTCCACAGAGCCAACCCATTTTGCCTTCCAATGGGAAAGTTCTATTACTGGAGAGAAGGGACAATTGACTTGGATTCAGTTGTCACAAGGCTTCAAAAACTCCCCCACTATTTTTGGGACTGCCCTGGTGTCTTATCTAAAGGCTTTCTCAGCCAACCAGCATGGCTGTATACTCCTCCAGTATGTAGATGACCTTCTGTTGACTGGACCAACTCAGGAAGATTGTATAGAAGGAGCTTGCCTCCTTCTCTCCCTTTTGTGGAAGACAGGATATGAGACTTTTTGAAAGAAAGCCCAAATTTACCAGGATATTTTCAATACCTCAGGTTTCACCTATCACAAGGACAATGTAGACTGGGCCCTGAGAGGAAGCAGGCTGTCTGTTCTATTCCGGCCCCTAAGACCCATCAATGGATTAGAGAATTTCAAGGAGCTGCAGGTTTCTTTGGGATATGGATCCCCAATTACTCTCTTTTGGAAAAACCTCTTTATGAAGTCACAAAGAGGGGAGAGGAGCAAGAGAAGGCTCTTAAAAAATTAAGAGGGCACTCACAAATACCCCTGCTCTGGGCTTGCCAGATGTGGTGAAGCAACCTACATGTACATCATAGATTGAAGACAGCTATGGAAATCTTGACTCACCTGTTAGGTTCCTGGCACAACCTGGTGACCTATTTATCAAAGCAAGTTGATGCAGTTTCCCAAAGCTGGCTACCCTGCCTGTATGCCCTGGTGGCCACTGCCATCTTAGAGGTAAAGCAGACAAACTTACTTTGGGAAAAGGACAGTTCAAGTTCCCCACTCTGTTTTAAAGTATGAACAAGATATCCTGGAGTTGCTAGAAATGGTATGGGCCCCTAAGCAAGTAGTGGTCTTGCACTTCCAAGGGCCCAGAAGAGGGGGACAACAGCTATTCAGCAAAACTGAAAAGCTGATAGGGAAGCCAAGCAAGCAGCCCTCACAGGAAGACAAACTTCAGCCTCACTGACAGCTGCCTTGTTCTTGTGTCCTTATCTGAATAGGACCCGTGGTATACTTCACAAGAACAGGCTTGGTTTGAGAATGAAGGAGGAAGTTTCCTGCTAGGTAGATGGTGGAAGGTTGTCAACGGTCATATTGCAATTCCAGAATTGCTAGCTCCCACATTTGTCAAGCAGTTCCATAAAGGAACTCAGGGTGGACAGCTTTTAAGACCACCTTGGCTCAGAATTTTATGTCACCAAGCTCCCTGGCATATGTGAAAGTTACAGTCTGTGTTCCAAAAACATTCCCCAAGAAGGTACAAGAGCACCACACAAAGTGCAAAGTGTTAGAGGAACTCCTTTGAAAACCTGATTGTGGACTTTACTGAGATGCCATGGGCCAGAGGATATAAATATTTGCTGGTGATTGTCTGTACCTCCTCAAGATGGGTGGAAGTCTTCCCTACTCAGACTGAGAAAGCCTAGGAAGTGGACAGGTGTCTGTTAAAGGAAATCATCCCTTTGTTTGGAATACCTGTGTCTGTTGGATTGGACAATGGGCTGGCCTTTGTGGCTGAGGTGGTGTTGTTGGTGACTAAGGGTTTAGAAGTAATTTGGAAGCTACACCTGGCTTACCACCCCCAGGGTTCAGGAAAAGTAGTATATATGAACAGGATTCTAAAATTGCAATTGGAAAAACTATGCCAGGAGACCCACCTACAATGGGATCAGTTACTGCCCATTGTCTTGCTCAAGATTAGGTCTAGCCACACCAAACAGATGGGTCTCTCCCCTTTTGAAATTCTTTTTGGGTGCCCACATTCTTTAGTCAAGGGCCTGTGAGGGGACCTAAAAAAATGGTGACATCACCCTGAGACAGCAGCTATAGGCCCTTGGATTGACTTTCTCAAAAAATCAATGACTGGGTAAGAAAGAGATTCCCAGTTAGCCTGACAACTCCCCCACACCCTTATAAACCAGGGAATGCTGTTTGGGTAAAGAAATAAAATGTGCAACTGCTAAAGACATTTTTGTTGTTGTTTTATCCACCCCCACCACAGTTAAGGTAGCAGAGATCGTTCTCTGGATCCACCACAGCAGAGTAGCTCATTGCTGTCATGTGGGTGCTCCAGTTTGCTGCAGGAGGTCAGGACCCTGATCTCAGGAGACAACAAGAGACCACAAATGATGAGACGTCAGCCCTGCTATAGCCACTCCAGAAGCTGACTTGTCTAAGGATGGCAGGACCTTGAGGAGTTGCCATTTCACCTTTGAAGATGAGTCCCTTCCATGTTTTCTCTTGGTCAGCTCTCTACCTGGGGACCCCCAGGTCTTGGACTATGGCTCATGCACGTGCAGTACCCAAACAAGAAGTGTTGTTACCAAAAATTTTTTTCCATACTTATTATTCTTGTGCAGGCACAGTTGTTGGGCCATACATCCACAACCATACCACCTACTCAGTGTGCTCTCATGACAGTCAGTATCTGTTTTAACCCCTAGGGAGCAATGTCTAGAGGTTCAAACCACTGGGGAGCTATTATCCAGACACAGGTTTACAACCCAAAAGGCCAATAATATATACTTTTATATGTGCACTGTAATAGCTAAAAACTCCATTTATCAACCTCAGGGATTGGAAACACCTCTGGAGGCCTAGCCCGAGAGAAAACTTATATGTCAAATGATAAGCATATTTGCTGGGAAGACAGCTGCTCATGTAATGATGTGAAAATATACACCCCTAGATCAAGATGATGCTCTTTGACCCAGAAGAGGGTCTGAGCATCAAAGCAGGGAATGTGGGATGGGGAAAGGAGACAGTGAGAGACAATGAAGGAGATAATAAGAGATAATGAGTGCGAAAGTAAAACAAAGAAAAACCAAATTTGAGGAATGTCAAATAGCACTTGGCACGAGAACAGAGAAGGTTCACCTTGCCTCAGAGGTTAAAATAGCCAATGAAATAATGTGACCATGTATTGGACAAGCTGTACCCCCACTTCTGTAACCTGCTCTAAGTGGCATATAAGGAAACCCCCTTTGTTCTCGGGGCTCAGCCTTTGGACTCGAGTCTGCTGATTTGCTGCCAGCTTGCTTAATAAACTTGCTTCCCTAAAGCTGTGGTGCCCTCTCAGTCTCTGTCTGAGCCCTCCTGAAACATATCTAACTCTATTAGTGGTTACCTTAAGGATTTTAAAGGCTTTTGAGTTTTAAAAATATTTTATTAGCATAGATTAATTGTAAAAGGTATTAGATTGTAGTTCCATACATGAATATAATGTTCTTTGATCAATTCACCCCCTGTATTAATCTTTCTTATCTTTTTTTCCTCCTTCTCCCCCCCCCCTTTTAACAGTTTTGAATGGGTTTCATTATGCTATTTTCATATATGTGTGAGTGTGTGTGTGTATGTACTTCAATCATATTCATCCCCTATCACCTTCTCCTTTCTACCTCTGTTCTTTTGGTTTCCTCCCAAACAGTTCCCCTTTATAATTGTGTAATAATAATAATAATAATAATAATAAGTTTTTAGGACTAGATTCTACACATGAGAGAAAATATACAACATTTGTCTTTCAGAACTTGGCCTATATCATTTAGCATGATGATCTCCACTTCCATCCTTTTCTCCTGCAAATGACATAATTTTATTCTTCTTTAAGGTTGAATAATCCTCAATGGTATCTATATACTCATCCCTTGGATATATGTCCAAGAGTTGTATAGCAGGATCTTACGGTAGTTTATTTTTAGTTTTTTTTCAGGAGCCTCTATATTGATTTATATACTGGCCACACTAATTCTCTCCCATTCTGTGGGTTGTTTCTTGATTCTGGTAATTGTTTCCTTTGATGTGCAGAAGATTTCTAATTTAACACAATCCCATTTGTCAATTCTTGCTCTTATTTCTTGGGCAATTTCAGTCCTTTTTGGAAAACATCTGCCCATACTTATATCCTCCAGTGTTTTTCCTGTGTATTCCTATAATAGTTTCAAAGTTTCAGATCTGACATTAAGATCCTGATTCATGTGTACTGATTTTTGTGCAGGGTAAGAGCTAAGGATCTAGCATCAACCTTCTATATGTAGATATTCAGTTTGCCAAATATCACTTATTAAAAAGACTGCCTTTTTCCCAAGATGTTTTTTTGGCATCCTTATCAAAAATTAGATAGCTGTAGCTGTGTGTGTTTGTTTCTGGGTCTTCTATTCCATTGGTTTATGTGTCTGTTTTGTGCTAGGACCATGTTGTTTTTGTTACTGTAGTTCTATAGTGTAACTTTAAATCAGGAATTGTGATATCCATTATTGCTTTTTTTTACTCAGTATTGCTTTGACTCTTTAAGGTCTTTAGTGCTTCCTTATGAATTTTCAGACTGGTTTTTCTATTTCTGTGAAAAATAACATGGAGTTTTAAAAATGGGGAATTACATAAATTGCTTTCAGTAAAATAGCCATTTTCACAATATTAATTCTGCCTATCTATAATCATGGATGGTCTTCCATTTTCTGGTATCTTCTTCAATTTCATTCTTCAGTGTTTTATAGTTTTTATTATAGAGGTCTTTCACATTTAAAATTTATTTCTAGGTATTTTTTTCAGGCTACTATGAATGGGATTGTTTTCCTGATTTCTTTCTCAGGATGTTCTTTATTGGTGTACAGAAAAGCTACCAATTTTTTATGTTGATTTTGTAACTGCTACTTGACTGGAAAAAAATGTAAAACAAATCTACAAGTATTTTGGTGGAGTCATTAGTCTTTTGAGTATAGGATCATATCATCTGCAACTAGGCATAATTTGACTTTTTCCTTTCCTATTTGTTGTACCTCTTTTATTTCTTCCCCCTTCCTTATTGCTCTGGCTAAGAGCTCATGCACTAAATTGAATAAGAGCGCAGAAAGTGGAACACTGGCTATTGTCACTTTAGAGAAAGTAATTTTAGTTTTTCTCCATTTAGCACAATGTAGGCTATAAGTCTGTTGTTCCTTCTATTCCTAGCTTCTTCAGAGATTTTATAATGGAAGAATATTGAATATTGTCAAAGGCATATCACTAGAGATGACATGTGATTTTTATCTTTGTTTCTGCTTATGTGCTGTATTATGTTTATCAGTTAGCATATGTCAAACCATCCTTGCATCTCTGAAATGAAACCAACTTGATCATGGTGTGTGATATTTCTAATGTTTTGTTAAATTAGCTTGCCAATATTTTACCATGAAGTTTGCATCTATGTTCATCAAAGAAATTGGTCTGTAATTTTTTTTGTTGTGTCCTTTTCTAGTTTTGGAAACAGGGCAATACAAAGTTCATAGAATGAGTTTTGTTGTGTTCCTTCCTTTTCTATTTTATGGAATAGTTTGATAAGCATTGATGTTAGTTCTTCCTTAAAAGTCTGGTTGAATTCATCAGTGAATCCATCAGGTTCTGAGCTTTTCTTTGTTGGAATACTTTGTATTACTTTTTCAATTTCATGGCTCATTATATATATATGCTTTAGTTCAATTTAGGTAGGTCATAGGTGTCTAGAAATTTATCTATTTTTTCCCCTAGATTTTCCAGATTATTAGAATGTAGGTTTTCAAAGCATTCCTTAATTATCCTCTGAATTTCATTAATATTTGTTGTGATATATCCCTTTCTCCTCTAATTTTGTTAATTTGATCTTCTCTCTCTTTTGGTTAGTTTGTCTAAGGTTTTGTCAATCTTGTTTATCTTTTCAAAGAGCCAATCTTTTTTTTCATTGATTCTTTGTGCTATTTGTTTAATCTCCATTTCATTAATATACACCCTGAATTTTAGTATTTCTTCCCATCTATTAATTTTGGATTTGGCTTATTCTTATTTTTTTAAGAACTGCAGGTGCATCATTATGTTATTTATTTGAAATCTCATTTTTTTCACATAAGTACTCATAGCTATGAACTTTCCTCTTAGCACTGCATTTGCTGTGCTATGGTTCTGCTGAGTTGTGTTTTCATTTTGTTGATTCTAGGAAGTTTATGATTGTCCATCTTATTTCTTTGATGGCCCACAGTGGGTCACCCAACTGTATTATTCAAGCTTCATGTTTTTCAATATTTCCTATAGTTTCTCTTGCTGTTCATTTCTAGTTTTATTCCATTGTGGTCTTATAAAATACAGAAAATTATTTCAATTTTCATATTATATATATATTTGATGGTTCTGGGGTATAAACTCAGGGCTTTACACTTGCTAGTCAGGCACTTCACCACTTGAGCTATACCTCCAGCCCTTTTCACTCTGTTTATTTTGGTTTAGGGTCTTACTTTTGCCCAGGCTGGCCTGGGCCATGATTCTTCCTGCTGTCACTGGGATAACAGCAGCATGCCATCGTGCTCAGACTTTTCCATTGAGTTGGGGGTCTCACAGACTTTTTTGCCTGGGCTGACTTGATACTGTGAACATCTTAATCTCAGCCTACCATGTAAATTGGGGTGATAGGTGTGTGCTACTGTGCCCAGTTATTGGTTGAGATGGGTATCTCACTAACTGTTTGCCCAGGTTGGCCTCAAACTTTGACCCTCCTGATCTTCGCCTCCTAAGTAAATAGAATTATAGGCATGAGCCACTGGTGCCCAGTAGTTTTCCTGTGTATATTAAGAGTTCTTGTTCTAAAATGTGCTCTATTTTGGAGAAAGTTGATAGTGACTGAGAAGAATGTATATTCTGCAGCTAATGAAATGTTCTGTAGATGTCTGATGAGTCCATTTGTCCTATAGTGTCATTTAATTATGAAGACTTTTTTTTGTTTTTTGATTTTTTTTGCCTGGATAACCTATGTATTGGTGAGAGTGATATATTTCAGTCACCAACTATCATAGTCTTGGAGTCTGCCTATGCTTTTATGTCTGATAGTGCTTGTCTTATGAAATTGGGTATGCTGATTTTCAGTGCATATAGATTTACACTTGTTATCTCTTCTTGATGGGTTGTTTCCTTTATCAATATGAAATTGATCTTCTTTGTTCTTCTGATTAAATTTGGTTTGAAGTCTGCTTTGTCAGATATGAGCTACTCCTTCTTGCTTTCAGGCTCCATTTGCTCTTTTTTTAAATGTTTTATTATTCATTGTGCATACAAGGCTTGGGTCATCTCTCCCCCCCGCTCCACCCCCTCCCTTACCACCCATTCCGCCCCCTCCCTCTCCCCCTCACCCCCTCGATACCCAGCATAAACTATTTTGCCCTTATCTCTAATTTTGTTGAAGAGAGAGTATAGGCAATAATAGGAAGGAACAAGTGTTCCTGGTTGAGATAAGGATAGCTATACAGGGAGTTGACTCACGTTAATTTCCTGTGTGTGTGTGTTACCTTCTAGGTTAATTCTTTTTGATCTAACTTTTTCTCTAGTTCCCGGTCCCCTTTTCCTATTGGCCTCAGTTGCTTTTAAGGTATCTGCTTTGGTTTCTTTGCTTTAAGGGCAACAAATGCTAGCTAATTTTTTAGGTGTCTTACCTATCCTCACCCCTCCCTTGTGTGCTCTCGCTTTTATCATGTGCTCAAAGTTCAATCCCCTTGTTGTGTTTGCCCCTGATCTAATGTCCACATATGAGAGAGAACATACAATTTTTGGTCTTTTGGGCCAGGCTAACCTCACTCAGAATGATGTTCTCCAATTCCATCCATTTACCGGCAAATGATAACATTTTAATCTTCTTCATGGCTGCATAAAATTCCATTGTGTATAGATACCACATTTTCTTGATCCATTCATCAGTGGTGGGGCATCTTGGCTGTTTCCATAACTTGGCTATTGTGAATAGTGCCGCAGTAAACATGGGTGTGCAGGTGCCTCTGGAGTAACCTGTGTCACAGTCTTTTGGGTATATCCCCAAGAGTGGTATTGCTGGATCAAATGGTAGATCAATGTTTAGCATTTTGAGCAGCCTCCAAATTTTTTTCCAGAGTGGTTGTACTAGTTTACATTCCCACCAACAGTGTATGAGGGTTCCTTTTTCCCCACATCTTTGCCAACACCTGTTGTTTGTGGTATTGCTAATGATGCCTATTCTAACAGGGGTGAGGTGGAATCTTAGTGTGGTTTTAATTTGCATTTCCTTTATTGCTAGAGATGGTGAGCATTTTTTCATGTGTTTTTTGGCCATTTGAATTTCTTTTTTTCAGAAAGTTCTTTTTAGTTCACTTGCTCATTTCTTTATTGGTTCATTAGTTTTGGGAGAATTTAGTTTTTTAAGTTCACTATATATTCTGGTTATCAGTCCTTTGTCTGATGTGTAGCTGGCAAATATTTTCTCCCACTCTGTGGGTGTTCTCTTCAGTTTAGAGACCACTTCTTTTGATGAACAGAAGCTTTTTAGTTTTATGAGGTCCCATTTATCTATGCTATCTCTTAGTTGCTGTGCTGCTAGGGTTTCATTGAGAATATTCTTGCCTACACCTACTAACTCCAGAGTATTTCCTACTCTTTCCTGTATCAACTTTAGAGTTTGGGGTCTGATATTAAGATCCTTGATCCATTTTGAGTTAATATTGGTATAGGGTGATATACATGGATCTAGTTTCAGTTTTTTGCAGACTGCTAACCAGATTTCCCAGAAGTTTTTGTTGAAGAGGCCGCTATTTCTCCATTGTATATTTTTAGCTCCTTTGTCAAAGGCAAGTTGGTTATAGCTGTGTGGCTTCATATCTGGGTCCTCTAATCTGTTCCACTGGTCTTCTTGTCTGGTTTTGTGCCAGTGCCATGCTGTTTTTATTGTTATTGCTTTGTAATATACTTTGAAGTTGGGTATTGTGATACCTCCAGCGTTCTTCTTTTGACTGAATATTGCCTTGGTTATAATGTTGGCTGTAGGTTTGTCATATGTAGCTTTTATAATGTTGAGATACTTTCCTTGTATTCCTAGTTTTCTTACAGCTTTTATCATGAAATGGTGTTGGATCTTATCGAAGGCTTTTTCTACATCTACTGAGATGATCAAATGGTTTTTGTCTTTGCTTCTGTTAATGTGGTTTATTACATTTATTGATTTTCGTATGTTGAACCACCCCTGAATCCCTGGGATGAAGCCTACTTGGTCATGGTGAATAATCTTTTTGATGTGTTGTTAATTCGGTTTGCCATTATTTTATTGAGGATTTTTGCATCAATGTTCATTACGGAGATTGGCCTACAGTTCTTCTTTTTGGAGATGTCTTTGCCTGATTTTGGGATAAGTGTAATACTGGCTTCATAAAATGTATTAGGCAGTTTTCCTTCCCTTTCTATTTCATGGAACAGTTTAAGGAGGGTTGGTATCAGTTCTTCTTTAAAGGTCTGATAGAATTCAGCAGAGAATCCATCAGGTCCTGGACTTTTCTTTTTAGGGAGACTCTTGATTGCTGCTTCTATTTCATTTTGTCTTATAGATCTACTCAGGTGATTAATTTCCTCTTGATTCAGTTTTGGATGATCATATGTATCTAGAAATCTGTCCATTTCTTTAAGATTTTCAAACTTATTTGAATATAGGTTCTCAGTGTACTCTCTGATGATTTCCTATACTTCCATGGTGTTTGTTATTATCTCCCCTTTTGCATTTCTGATTCTACTAATTTGGGTTTTTTTCTCTCCTCATTTTAGTCAGGTTTGTCAGCGGTCTGTCGATCTTGTTTATTTTTTCAAAGAACCAACTTTTTGTTTCATTAATTCTTTGTATGGTTTTTTTGGTTTGTATTTCATTGATTTAAGCTCTTATTTTTATTATTTCTCTCCTTCTATTTGTTTTGGGATTTGCTTGTTCTTGTTTTTCTAGGAGTTTGAGATGTATCATTAGGTCATTGATTTGGGATCTTTCAGTCTTTTTAATATATGCACTCATGGCTATAAACTTTCCTCTCAGGACTGCCTTTGCTGTGTTGCATAGGTTCCAGTAGGTTGTGTTTTCATTTTCATTGACCTCCAGGAACCTTTTAATTTCCTCTTTTATTTCATTGATGATCCATTTTCCATTAAGTAATGAGTTATTTAGTTTCCAGCTGTTTGCATGTTTTTTGTCTTTATTTTGTTGTTGAGTTCTAGTTTTACTGCATTGTGATCAGATAGTATGCTTTAAGTCCTTCAGGGTATATTTGATGAAATTGGGTGTGTTGACATTGGGTGCATACGGGTTGATAATTATTATTTCCTTTTGGTCTATTTCCCCTTTTATTAGTATGGAATATCCTTCTTTATCTTGTTTGATCAATTTAGGTTTGAAGTCTATCTTGTCAGAGATAAGTATTGCTACTCCTGCCTGTTTTCGGGGGCCATTGGCTTGGTAAATCTTCTTCCAACCTTTCATCCAAATCCTATGCTTATTTCTGTCAGTGAGATGGGTCTCCTGTAAGCAACAAATTGTTGGATCTTCCTTTTTAATCCATTTCATCAAACAGTGCCTTTTGATGGGTGAATTAAGTCCGTTAACATTAAGTGTTAGTCCTGATAGGTATGTGTTGATTCCTGTCATTTAGTTGTTTTAGTTGTTTGAAGGTTTGATTGTGTGTACCTAAGTTGAGGTTACTACTTTCTTGCTTTTTCTTTTCCTGTAGTTTGGTGCTGCCTGTCTTTTCATGGTTAAGTTGGGTTTCACTTTCTGTGTGCAGAATCCCTTGAAGAATCTTCTTAGTGGTGGCTTTGTGGTCACATATTGTTTTAGTGTCTCCTTATCATAGAAGACTTTTATTGCTCCATCTATTTTGAATGATAGTTTTGCTGGGTAGAGTACCCTGGGGTTGAAGTTATTTTCATTCAGTGCCAGGAAGATCTCACCCCACACTCTTCTTGCGTTTAATGTTTCTGTTGAGAAGTCTGCTGTGATTTTGATGTGTTTACCTTTGTATGTTACCTGTTTTTTTTCTTACAGCCTTCAATATTCTTTCCCTAGTTTCTGAACTTGTTGTTTTAATGATAATATGCCGTGGGGTAGTTCTATTTTGATCTGGTCTGTTTGGTGTCCTGGAGGCCTCTTGCATCTGTATGGGAATATCTTTCTCTAGATTTGGGAAATTTTCTGTTATTATTTTGTTGAATATATTATGCATTCCCTTTGCATTAGAGAGACAGAGAGAGGATTGAAAATAAAAAATAAAAAGAATAAAGATAAGAATAAAAATGAAAAATAAGTAAATGAAAGAAATACATATATAAAAATAAAATAAAACAAAATGAAAAATAGATAATAAAAAAATAAATTAAAAAAACTCCAAGTTCAAATGCAATGAAATTTCAGTCTTAATAATTTTGGTGTCCGTCTCAGTCTCCAGTCCTGGAGATGGTGCATCAGATGTTATTCTGTAGTTGTTTCATCAAAGAGGATGCATAAAGTAGAACAAAACTGCACAAAAACAAAAAATAAAAACCCACAAAGTGTCCCAAGTTCAAATGCAATACAGTTCCAGTAAGTTTTTCAGCATGCAGGTGTAGTTCAGTTGTTTTCTCATTAGAGGTAGGGAGAGAGAGAGAGAAAAAAAAAAGAGTCTGTAGGCAGTTCTGTGAATGGTATCTGCAGCTGTGGCTTGCCTGCCTGTTGCTATCAGCCTGCTGTTGCTGGAGGTGTTATTTCTGTAGAGCTCAGGGGTGAGCTTAGCACTCACCTGGCCCCACAGGCTTTGTTTACTCAGAGTTCTCCTGTGTTGGGGGAGGTGACACTGCACCCGCTTTCTCAGGCCTGCATGTTTGTTTACAGCTCCTGTGGGAAGTGAGTCTTCCCCCCTCTCCTGTGGAGTTTTCCTCCCACCGCCGCTTTTACAAGCTTTCCTGCTCCTGATTACTGGGCAGTGCTGCTGCTCTTGCCAGCCACCATGTTTGTTTACAGCTCACGTGGGAAGTGTGTCTTCCTTCCTCTCCTATGGAGTTTTCCTCCCTCCATCACTCTCACAAGCTTTCCTGCTCTTGGTTGCTGGGCATGCACCCTCGCTCCTGCCAGAGCCTCACTGGCCCTCCTGGCTTATTTATTTACAGTTCTGGGAAGGATTCCTTTCCCCCAATCTTTGGCACTCAGGGTGCTCCACCCTCTTTCCCACGTGTCTTTACTGTTCTTATTGCTTATTACTCAGTTTCTTTTTTTTCCCCTGGGTGGAGGTCGGTCTGTCTAGGGGGTTATGCTGCTTTGGCTCAGGCTTGTCTGTGGGATTACCACGGTACTACTAAGCTCACCTTGTCTGCGTCTTCCCAAGCCATCTGGGCGTGGGCGTCTGGCACCTGGGGGCCCTCCTGGTTTCTCCATTAACATGAATTGGAGATGCTCTGCACCAGCTGGAGGTGTGGAGGGGTCAAAGTTTTGCATCTTCTTGGTGGTTTTGCCTGTAAGGTGTGTCTCCAGTGTCTCTCCAAGATTTCACTATAGGAGGCACACTTTCTGCTTCCTCCCTCTAGTCACCATCTTGGAAAATCCCCCTCCATTTGCTTTTTTTTTTTTTTTTTTTGAGCATTTAAAATGGCAAGTTTACTCAGCTTATTCAGGTAAAGTTTGTGTTCCTCCACTGACTGAATTTACAAAATGGAGTAGACAATCAGCACCTTAAATTATTCATAGAAATAATTAGGATGTAAAGCTTGTAAGAAGTGAGGAAGATTTTGACCACTGGCAACACTGGCATTCTTTTTCAGACTACAGCCATAATATACTCAACTTTCTTCTAATAATATAGTTTAGAGGGGGAAAAAAAGGTGGTAGGGAGTGCAGTGCAGATATTCTCTGCTTCTTGGCTGCCATATATGAGCTCCTCTGCTCTTCCCTGCCCTCTGTCATGATGGATGGAAACCACTTGGACAACCATGCACAATGAAGTATTGCACAAGAGCCATGACCCCCCCTCATGCTAAAGAACTTTATAGAATAAGTTCGATACGTATTAGAGTTAGCCACAGATATGAAATTTAGGATAAAATTTAGTATAAATTTGGCATGATTTTTGAGAAAAGGTCTTGAACAAGACTGCCCACAGAAACAGCCATGGCTATCTCCTGGAGAGGATCTGAATGTCTTGCTACTCAGGGATCTGAGGAGCTGGTCCTTCAGGACATCATCATCAAACATCTACACAGAAGTCTTTTGGGACTTCTCTATTTCCATGGGATTCTGAAATTCCTTCCAGTGTTTTGGTCTTCTGGGAAGATTCCCTTATTTTCTTACCAGACACTCATTTGGGTGTGAAAGAAAGTTTCAAGGACACTGCTCAGTTTGGAAATCTTTTCTCTCCAGAGCTAATTTCAAAATCTGATGGATTCATTTCAAAAATAAAACATGCTTCTCCTTAAGAACAAAACAAAAAGAAGTGGTGGGAAAAAAATGAAGGAACAAGCTGACCTCCAAGGGAAAGCAAAGGCAATTTCAGACAAAAAGGAGTCAGTCGCTGAGATTCAGTCTCTGTGCTCTCAAAGTTTTGCCCACAGGGGCAAATTACAAGGGTAAATTCTTTGGGTGACAATGGACATTTACAAAGCTAAATATTTGTAGTTACTGCCATCTTAAATTTTTTGGTCTCCAACTCTTTTGACACTTACCCAATACTGTATGTATGATCTCTTGATTTTTTTTGCACTGTTTTCAAACTCTTGAAATACTTAACTTTTAAATATGCCCACAAAGACTAAGGTCTTTGAGGTAAATGAGTTTATCCTGTGCCTGGTCCCCATGCCTGACTAGGAGGGTCATACAGTTCTCAATGAATCTGGTGTAGCTTTTAACTTCCATATTTGGGGGGAATGCCCTTGGGATATGAATTCTGTAAATGAACACTCAATACTGTTTCCAGTGAAAATCTAATGGCTGACAGCCCAGCTAGTATAAACACATTCTTTTTACTTTTGCAGGTTTGCATTCTAATGACAACGGATTGCTTAGATTTACAGAACAAGCATGACTTTCTTTTTATAGCGTGTTATAAGTGTTTTAGAAACAGTAAGTGAAAATTGTTTGAGCTTTATGCTGCATGCTTTGCAAAGCCCTGTGTGACCTAGCCTACTGATTGTAGTTGCAAAGTTGAATAAAGACTCCGAAGAATAAGCTCTTGGCACCCATCCCTCCCCCTACATCTAGAGGCACTTAAACCTGAGCTGCGATCCTACTTCACCGTCCACTCTGCCAGGTTGTAAAGCAAATTAAAATTAGGGACTTCTGAGCAAAGATGGCCCATAAGGAGAGGAGAGGATCCTCAGGCAGTGAAGCGACCCCAGGGGGTGGTTACACCTCACTTCCGCAGACTTCCCTTTCTAAGCGTAGCAGAAGCGCATTTGTTAGTGTGCAGGGCCTTGTGCCCTAAAACCTGAACGAGTGAACTGGAGATATTCGGAGCGAGGGCACAGACCACTGAGCGCTGAGTGCCCACCTGACAGCAGGGTATGAGCACCTGTATAGGTGTACGTGAGATCTGCTCCGGAATGGCTGGCAGCAGGGCCCGGCCCGGAGCGGCCGCCAGGTCAAGGACAAGCAGACGGCTTTGTTCCCTGAGTGTGAATGCCGGCGCCAAACCGGAGGCAAAAAAAAAGCAGCGTGCCGCAGCGGGTGCCCGTCATCTGCTTGGCATTTTGGGCAGCGCTCGAAATTCGCAATCAGGCTCCCCGGACCCAGCCGCCACCAACAGTCTCAGTGCGCACCGGAGTAGCCAAACAAGCGTGCGCTGCACCCGAGCCACGCGACCAGGGAGAGCCTGTGAGTGAGGTGTACTTCCTCCAGGCAACAAGTTGTTGAGTCTTATTTTTTAATTCAATTTACCAGTCTGTATCATCGGGTGGGAGAATTGAAATTATTATGCAGAATTAATATTGAAATGTATGCAGTAATTCTTGTCATTTTTGTTGTTTTTGTAATGTTTGAGACCCTCCTAATCTTCATTTGTTTATCTACTTGTCTAGTGAGATTTACTTTCTTATTTTCCTGGTTGCATTTATCTTCCATTTCTGTGTGTAAGATTCTCTTAAGGATCTTCTGCAGTGCTGGCTTAGTGGTCATGAATTACATACCATGGAAGGCCTTTATTTTTCCTTCAATTAGGAAGGATAGCCATAACCGATATAGTGATCTAGGTTGGGACTTACTTTTTTCAAGACTCAAAATACATTATTTTATGTCCTCCCCTTTAAAGTTTCTTTTGAGAAATATGCTGTTATTATGATGGATTGTCTTTATATGTGACTTGGTGCTTCTCTCTTGTAGCTTTCAACATTCTCTCCTTGTTCTGTATATTTAATGTTTGATCTATTATATGCCTTTTAGAGATTCTTTTATTATCTTGTCTGTTTGGTGTCCTAAAAACCTCCTGCAAGTGGATGATGACCTCTTTCTCAAGATTTTGGAAGTTTTCTGGTATTATTTTATTGACTATGTTTTCTATGCCTTTATCTTGTACCTCTCCTTCTTCTATGCATGGGACTCATAGGTTTGGTCTTTCAATGGTGTCCCAGAGATCTTGCATGCACTGTCTGTAATTTTTCCTCTTTATCTTTATCTAAAATTTCAAATTCTTCTAAGTTTTCTTCATACCCTGATATTCTGTCTTCAACTGATCCATTCTAATGCTGAGATTTTTATCTTTTTAAGTGTTTATACATTGATTCATATGTGTATATGTTGTTTGGGCCATCTCTCCCCACCCCCTCACTTCCAGGCAGAACCGGTTATGCCCTCTTCTCCAGTTTTGTTGAAGAGAAAATATAACAGATAATAAGAAAGAAATGGTATTTTTGCTGGATTGAGATAAAGATAGTTACATAGAAATTCCTAGAATTATTTCCATGCCCTTGAGTATTACAATCCACATTGGTTCATCTCTACCACACCTCTTCACTACTTCCTGGTCACCATCCCATAGTGGCCTCTGTCAGTTTATGATTACTTTTTGCTCCTCTACAGTGGGCACATCAAACATTTTCAACTTTCAGGTTTCCTTCCCTTTCCCTATTCCTCCGATATGCATTCTCCCCTTAGTGGGTGACCCATGTCCAATAATATTACTGCAATTGTTTTAGGTCTATAATTTGCATTTCAGGAAGAACATATGATTTTTGGCCTTTTGAGCCTGGCTAACTTCTCTTAAGATGATGTTCTCCAGTGACAAAATTTCATTCTTCTTTGTGGCTAAGTAAAATTCCATTGTGTATAAATACTACATTTTCTTAATCCATCTGTCTGTAGTGGGGCACCTTGGCTAGTTCTGTAACCTGGCTATTGTGAATAGTACTGCAATAAACATGGATGTGCAGATGTCTTTGGAATAACCTGAGTCACATTCTTTTGGGTATATCCCTAGGAGTGGGATTGCTTGATCATATGGCAGATCTATGTTTAGTTTTTTAAGAAGCCTCCATATTGTTTTCCAAAGTGGTTGTACTAGCTTACAGTCCCACCAGCAGTGTATAAGGGTTCCTTTTCCCCACATCCTTGCCAACATTTGTTATTGGTGGTATTTTTGATGATAGCTATTCTAACAAAAGTGAGGTGGAATCTTAGTGTGGTTTTGATTTGCATTTCCTTTATGGCCAGGGATGCTGAACATTTTTTCATGTGGTTTTTGGCTATCTTGATTTCTTTCTTTGAAAAAGTTCTGTTTAGTTCAGTTGCCCACTTCTTTATTGGTTCATTGATTTTGGGGGAGTTTAGTTTTTTGAGTTCCCTGTATGTTCTGGTTATTAGTCCTTTGTCTGATGTATAGCTGGCAAATATTTTCTCCCACTCTGTGGATGGTCTCTTTAGTTTAGAAAACATTTCTTGTGTTGTGGAGAAGCTTTTTAATTTTATGTAGTCTCATTTGTCCATCCTTTCTCTTAGTTGCTGGGCTGCTGGAGTTCTACCAAGGAATTCTTTGCCTATACTTATTGCTTCCAGAGTATTCCCTGCTCTTTCCTGTACTAACCTCAGAATTTTAGAACTGATATTAAGCTCCTTAATCCACTTAGAGTTGATACTAGTGCAGGGTGATAGGCATGGATCTAGTTCCAGTTTTCTGCAGGCAGATAGCTACTTTTCCCAGTAACATTTGTTGAAGAGTCTGTCTATTCTCTATTGTATGCTTTTGGCACCTTTGTCAAAAATAAAGTAGGAATAGCTGTTTTGATTCATATTTGGGTCCTCTATTCTGTTCCACTGGTTTTCATATCTGTTTTGTGCCAGTACCATGCTGTTTTTATTGCTGTGGCTATGTAGTATAGTTTGAAATTGGGTATTGTGATACCTCTAGCATTGCTCTTTTTGCTGAGTTTTGCCTTGTCTATTCGTGGTCTCCTGTGTTTCCAAATGAACTTCAGGGTTGATTTTTCAAACTCTGTGATGAATATTTTTGGGATTTTGATGGGGATTGCATTGAACATGTAGATTGTTTTTGGTAGTATAGCCATTTTTACTATGTTGCTTCTACCAATCCATGAGCACAGGAGATCTTTCCATCTTCTGTGGTTTTCCTCAATCTCTTTCTTCAGAGGTTTGTAGTTCCTGTAGAGGTCATTCACATCCTTTGTTAGGTTTACTCCTACATATTTGATTTTTTTTGAGGCTATTGTAAATGGAATTGTTTTCATATATTCTTTCTCAATTTGTTCATTGTTGGTGTACAGAAAGACTACTAGTTTTTGTAAGTTGACTTTGTATCTTGTTACATTGCTGAGGCTGTTTATGGCGCCTAGAAGTTTTTTGGGTTTTTAGGTGTAGGATCATGTCATCTGCAAATAAGGATACTTTGCATTATTTGTTTTCCTATTTATATTCCTTTTATTATTTCTTGCCTTATTGTTCTGGGTAGGAATTCAAGGACTATGTTGAATAGGAGTGGGAGAATGGGCATCCTTGTCTCATTCTTGACTTTAGGGGAAATTGTTTCAGTTTTTCTCCATTAAGTGTGATGTTGGCTGTAGGTTTGTCATATATAGCCTTTACAATGTTGAGGTACTTTTCTTCTATTCCTAGTTTTCTTTAAGCTTTTATCATTGAAGTGGTGTTGAATCCTATCAAAGGCTTTTTCTGCATTTATTGAGATGATCATATAGTTTTTGTCTTTGCTTCTGTTAATGTTCTGTATTATATTTATTGATTTGCATATGTTGAACCATCCCTGGATCCCTGGGATGAAGCTGACTTGGTCATGGTGAATGATATTTCAATATGTTGTTGGATTCAGTTTGCCATTATTTTATTGAGGATTTTTGCATTGATGTTCATTAAGGAGATTGGCCTATTGTTCTCCTTTTTGGAGGTGTCTTTGTCCGGTTTTGGGATGAGTGTAATACTGGCTTCATAGAATGAGTTAGGCAGTGTTCTTTCCCTTTCAATTTTGTGGAAAAGTTTAAGAAGAGTTGGTATTAGTTCTTCTTTAAAGGTCTGATAGAATTCAACAGAGAATCCATCACGTCCTGGACTTTTCTTTTTTGGGAGACTATTGCTGCTTCAATTTCATTTCATGTCATAGATCTGTTTTGGTGGCTAATATGCTCTTGGTTTAGTTTTGGATGGTCATAAGTATCCAGCAATGTGCCCATTTTTTCAAGATTTTCCAATTTTTTGGGATATAGGCTTTCAAAGTAGTCTCTGATGATTCCATGGTCTTTGTTGTTATTTCCCCTTTTTCATTTCTGATTTTACTGATTTGGGTCTTTTCTCTCTTCATTTTAGTCAGACTTACCAGGGACTTGTCAGTCTTGTTTATTTTTTCAAAGAACCAGCTTTTTATTTCATTGATTCTTTGTATGGATTTTTTGGTCTCTATTTTATTAATTTCAGCCCTTATTTTTATTATTTCTCTCCTCATTAATTTGGGTTTTGCTTGTTCTTGTTTTTCCAGGAATTTGAGATGTAGCACGAGGTCATTTATTTGAGATCTTTCTGTCCTTTAATATATGCACTCATGGCTACAAACTTCCCTCTTAGGACTGCTTTTTCTGTGTCCCATAGGTTGTAGCAGATCATGTTTTAATTTTTATTAACTTCCAGGAACCTCTTAATTTCCTCTCTTATTTCATCTGTGACCCACTGTTCATTGAGCAATGTGTTATTCAGCTTCCAAATCTTTGCATATTTTCTGCTGTTGTTTTTGTTGTTGAGTTATAGTTTTTATGCATTGTGATCAGATAGAATGCGTGGAATTATTTCTGTTTTCTTATATTTGCTGAGGCTTGCTTTGTGCCCTAAGATATGATCACTTTTGGAGAAAGTTCCATTGGCTGTTGAGAAGAATGTATATTGTGCAGATGTGTGATGAAATATTCTGTAGACATAGCAGGGAGAATAGCACCAACTTTTCTCAGTGTAGCATGGCATGGGGAGGCTTTCCATGGGCTAGGGGTTCAGGGTGTCACAGAATTTGATTCTGGTTGATGCCTAATTTTGCTTGATGGAAGAAGGAGAAGTGAAGGAAAGAAAGAAAAAGGAAAGAGAAATCACTGTGGGGGGAGGATGGTTTCCCTGGGGCAGGAAATGCCTTGTTGCTTGTGCTGGGGGGTCACAGCTGTTAGGTGAAATTAAAGGCTGATTTGAGGGTCAGTCTTTGAATTTTTTTCTGCACCTAATGAGATGACAGTTATTATTTTGGCTAGAAGCAGTCAGAATTACCCACGTGTGGCTCCAACATCTCAGGGAGGTTTTTGGATTCACGGAGCTTAGGCTTTCTGCTTCTGAACCCTACTTGACATCTTCAATCTCTTTTACTGAGATTTTAAGCTGAATTTTTATTTAGTGTATTGAGCTTTTCATTTCCAGAACTTCAATTTGATTTTTTTCTGGATTTATATATAATTATTGAATACCTCTTTCACATATCATGTTTTTTCTTCCTTATTTAATACAACTTTTTACTTTTATTTTTGGTGGCACTGGGGCTTGAACTCAGGGACTCACACTTGCTAGGCATGTCTACCACTTTAACCAGTCTACCAGCCCTCAGTTGTTTATCTGTATTCTCTTCATTCAGGTATTCATTTGTATCCTCCTTAATTTCATTGATCATTCTTATAATCATTTTTTGAATTCTTTGATATTTCATGTACTTCATTATGAATGATGTCCTTTAATATTGAGTTGTTGACTTTTGAGGAGTCATATTCCCTTTTAAAAAATTTCTTGTTTTTCTACATTGGGATTTCTGTGTCTGAATCTAAGTCTTTTGTTGGGTGTTTTAATCACCTGTAGTCTTTCCATTGATATGTTCTCAATGTTCAGGCAAGGTTGTACAGTGTCAGGGTTGAGGTGCAGTTTTCATGCAGGACTAGGGTATAGTTCAGTAGCCAAACATTTTCTCAAACACTCAGGGCACCAGAAAGGATCCACAGGATCATTCAAATAGAAGAAAACTAGCTGGAGTCTCTTATAGTTCCTATTATTTAGGTTTGTGTTATATGTGAGTTGAGGGTAGGATGAGTGAATTGTCAGTTGTACATTTCTGTGCTGCTTTCACCTTAGAAGCTTCCCTTCTTTGTGTGTTGAAAGCCATTGCTAGCTACAAGGAGCTTTGTAGTCTGTGGCAAGGCAGGTTCTGACTGCTGCACAGACCCCCCTGTTTGGGTCCCCAGGGACAGTAAGTGTACAAACTTATGAGCACACCTCAAATGATTTGTATATTGTGAGGAGCAAACAGAGCACTAATGTCTATATTCAGTGGGAGAACTGTTGGATTCTGGCACTCTGTCTGCTGGTCTTAGTTCTTCCCACTGCTGTATTGAGATCATGTGATTTCCATGTCTTGTGCTCAGAACCCTCAGCCTTACTGGCAGCAAACATCCTTATTTTTGGGCAGTTCCTGGAGCTTGAGCACTCTGCCAGCACCAAACTGGGTGCTCTGTTTTCACAGTAATTCTGAGGCTATGGGGCTTGCTCTTACCAGAGAGGGTGGGGCACTGACCACTGGTTCCTATACTGCCCAAGCTCTGTACTACTTAAACATCTCAGCAGGACCACATCAAACCTTCTACCTCTTCATGACCACTTCTCATGACTGTCTCCCACTTAGTCATTGCAGAAGAGTGTCTCAAAACTTCTTGAGACACAATTGTTCCTTGTTTTCAAGTCCCCAGTGTAGTTCAGTCTCAACCCTCACCTGGCAGCAAACATCCACATCCAGAAGGCAGCTGCTGAAGCCTGAGCACCCTGCAGTCATAGACTTGGTGTTCTATTTGTGCTGTGATCTCAGACATTGAGACTTACTCTCACCAGGGAGGGAAGGGCCACTGACTACTGTGCCCTTCACTACCCGAGCTCCCTAGTTGCTTAATCTTCTCAGTGGGTTCATGCCAGACCCTCTCCCTCTTCACAACCAGCTCTCATGACTATCTCCATCCCAGAACACTGTGGTTAGGTGTCTCAAGACTCCCTAAGTCAGGACTGTTAATCGTTTTCAAGTTTCCAGAGTATCTCAGCCTCAAATAGTAGGCCCCCTCTCAAGATGGAATTTTGCTATAGCTCTCTAAGATATAGGAATAAAAAGCATGTCTTTCTTGTTTGATGCTGGCCTGTAATGCAAGGGAAACTCACTTTTCTACCAAGTCCCTGTATCAGGATTAAGGCTTGCAGGAAGTATGAACTTTTCCCACAGGTATGTTTGCCAGTATGTCATGAAGTCCACCTAGCTTATCTGGTGAGAAGACTTTGGTTTCCTCTGCATCTGGGGAACTGGGGTTAGAACTGCAGACTCGTTCCTAATTCACATGTAACCTTTTTATTTCTCCATACTTTTCAGTCATTCTGTCCTTCTTTTGTGATTCTCAACACTCTTCCTCTCTTTCTTTGTCCAGAATGTAGTCTTCCCTTTGTTACTCTGACTCTTCTTCCTCATGGAATCAAATGGAGAAAGCTTCTGCTCTACTATCTTGCTCCATCTTAGCAAAGACTTTTGACAAGGCCTCAATGCTTTTATAGAAATAATAATACTGGTTTCAGACATTTGAAATGATATAGAATTGCATAATTAATTTCTTAAAGGTCTTAAATGACCCTCTAAGAAATGCCATATTTTAGAGGGGATGGGGAGGGAGCTAAGGGGTTAAGTATTTGCCTAGTATCCACAAGGACATGGGCACAATACTCAGCACCACAAAATAAAATGAAATAAATTTGCATAAAGCCATACCATAAGTAATGTTTGAAGAGCTTATATCTTCCAGTACACATGGACATGCCTCTACCAACTGTTTAAGCCTATATCTCTTGTCTGTGACTATGCAATACAGGACGCTAAATATTTTGGATATCATTACTAAATAACACCACCACCATTACCACCAATAATAACAGTTAGCATGCACTCAGTATGTGTTCAGTTCTGGTTTAAGCCCTTTGCATGCATTAACTTATGTTACCCTCCCAACAAGTTTACAAAGTAAGTACTCCTACTATCTTCATTTATGGATGTGGAAATTGAAGAACAAAAGGGTTATATAATTTATCCAAGAGCAGAGGGTTAAAATATGAATATAGATACTAGATTGTAGAAACCTTTTTTTTTTAATGCTTCTTGCTATTCAGTACCTTCTTCGTGGTAACCATTGTTGTGACTTCTAAGGCCACAGATTAGTTTTACTTTTTTTACACATCATATAAATGAAATAACATAACACACTCTTTTCTGTTTATTCTCTATTGTTCAACACCATATTTTTGTGATTTCTCCATGTCATTGCATGAACTAGTGTATGAAGTTCATTGTGGTGTTCCATTGGGTGTATATGCTACAATATATTAATTCTACTGCTAAACTATTTTTAAATGCATTTTGTATTCCATTACCCATGATTGATTTGTTACCAATGCTTGCAGCTCTCTGTTTTTAATTATTTCTTTTTTAGTGTGAGATTATTTCATTGTGGTTTCAATTTTCATTTTCCCAGTGACTAAGGATGTTGAGCATCTTGATAAATGTCTTCTTTGAGAAATGCTAATTCATCTTTTTAGACCATTGTTTTCAATTAATTATTTTTTATATTCAGTTGATTCAGTTCCTTATATATTTTGGAGACTAGCCTCTTCCATTCCATCAGTTGCATTTTTTACTTTGTTGATAGTTTCCTTTACAATAAGGAAGCTTTTAAGTTTGATGGAAGCCATTTGTCTATTTTTGTTTTTGTTGCTATTCCTTTTGGTGTCATATCCAAAAAAATCACTGCACAGATGAATATCAATACATTTTTTCTCTATTCTCCTAGTATTTTTATGGTTACAGGTCTTATGTTTAACATTCCTCATGATTTAACACTCTCAACAAAATAGACATGGAATGTACTTAACTAACACAATAAAAGTCATATGTGAAAAATTCACAGCTAACATCACAATCAATGGGGAAAGACTGAAAGCTTGCCCTCTAAGGTCTGGTATTAGGCAAGGAAGACCACTCCCATTACCTGTATTCAACATAGTACAGGAAAGCCCTAGCCCTAGAAATTAGACAAGAAAAAGAAATAAAAGGCATCCAAATTGGGAAGAAAGAAGTAAAATTATTTCTATTTACAGATGACACAATCATATATGTAGAAAACCTTAAAGTCTGAACAAAATTGTTAGAAATTGTAAATAAATTCACTGAAGTTATGGAATATAAAATCAACATACAAAGATCGGTTGTGTTTTTATAGACAAACAATGAAGTATTCAAAAGAAAAACTGAGAACATGATTTCATTCCCAATTGCAATAAAAAGAATTAAATATCCAGGAAAAAATAAATTAACCAAAAAATAAAAGACTCTACATTGAAAATTATAAGATATTGATGAAGTAGATGAAAATTATCTACAGTACATAACCTTTGATTTTTACCTATTTGGTTAAACTATTGTGTACTTTGCATTTTATTTTCATAATATTCATATATGTGTGGAAATTTATATTCATGAATAATCCCAAATGGAATTGCAAGCTAACAGCTGGATGTTTGTCACCAGAAACTACCCACTGTTATCACTATTTTTTAAAATAATTCTGATAGATATGTATTATGTTTACATCTTGGTCTCATCCATGTTTTTTCTCACATGTGTATATATTGCTTGGGCCACCCTCCCATAGCCCCTCCCTGCTTCCAGGCAGAACCTGTTCCATCCTCTTGTTCTCTGATTTTGTTGAAGAGAAAACATAGAAGATAATAAGAAAGACACAGTATTTTTGCTAGTTTGAGATAAAGATAGCTGTACAGAGAGATTCCTAGTGTTGCTTCCATGCACATGTATATTACAATCCACATTGGTTCATCTCTACCAGAACTCTTCACTACTTCCTAACCCCTTCCCATAGTGGCCTCTGCCAGTTTAAGATTATTATATTCACTCCTTTACAGTGAGCACATCAACCACATTCAAGTTTTAGGTTTCTTTTCCTTTCCCTATTCCCTCCATGCATATTCTACCTTTAGTGTGTGACCCATGTCCAATAACATTACTGAATTTGATTTGGGTCTATAATCCACACATGAGGAAGAACATGCGATGTTTTGGCCTTCTAAGCCTGGCTAATTTCTCTTGAGATGATGTTCTCTAGTTCCTTCTATTTACTTGTGAATGACAAAATTTCATTCTTTTTTGTGGCTGAGTAAAATTCCATTATGTATAAATACTACATTTTCTTAATCCATTTGTTGGTAGTGGGGCATCTTGGCTGATTCTATAGCTTGACTATTGTGAATAGTACTGCAATAAACATGGGTGTGCAGGTGCTTTTGTAATAACCTGAGTTGCATTCCTTCAGGTATATCTCTAGGAGTAGTATTGCTGGATCATATGGCAGATCTATGTTTAATTTTTAAAGAAGCCTCCATAATGTTTGGTAATATAGTCATTTTTACTATGTTGATTCTGCCAATCCATGAGCATGGGAGATCTTTCCATTCTTCTGTAGTCTTCCTCCATCTCTCTCTTCAGTGGTTTGTAGTTCTCCTTGTAGAGATCATTTTCATCCTCGGTTAAGTATATTCCTAGGTATTTTTTTTTGAGGCTATTGTAAATAGAATTGTTTTCCTATATTCTTTCTTGATTTGTTCATTATTGGTGTATAGAAAGGCTACTGATTTTTGTAAGTTGATTTTGTATCTACTACATTGCTGAAGCTGTTTATGGTCTCCAGAAGCTTTTTGGGTTTTTAGGTATAGGATCATGTCAAATAAGGATACTTTGATTGTGTGTTTTCCTATTTATTTTCCCTTTATTATTTCTTGCCTTATTGTTCTGACTAGGAATTCAAGGACTATGTTGAATAGGAATGGGGAGAATGGCCATCCTTGTCTCATTCCTGACTTTAGGGGAAATGGTTTCCTTTTTTTTTCAGTAAGCGTGATGTTGGCTACAGATTTGTCATATATAGCCTATATAATATTGAGGTACATTTCTTCTATTCATAGTTTCATCAGAGCTTTTATCATGAAATGGTGTTGAATCTTATCAAAGGCTATTTCTGCATCTATTGAGATGATCAAGTAAGTGGTTTTTGTCTTTGCTTGTATTAATATGCTGTATCACATTTATTGATTTATGTATGTTGAACCACCCCTGCATCCCTAGGATGAAGCTGACTTGGTCATGGTGAATGATCTTTCTGATATGTTGTTGGATTCAGTTTGCCATTATTTTATTGAGGATTGTTGCATCAGTGTTCATTAAGGAGATTGGCCTGTAGTTCTTTTTGGATGTGTCCTTGACCAGTTTTGGGATGAGTGTATTAGTGGATTCATAAAATGAGTTAGGCAGTGTTCCTTCCCTTTCAATTTCATGGAAAAATTTAAGGAATGTTGGTATTAGTTCTTCCTTAAAGGTCTGATAGAATTTAGCAGAGAATCCATCATGTCTGGGAGTTTTCTTTTTTGGGAGATTCTTTATTTCTGCCTCAATTTCATTATGTGATATAGATCTGTTTACCTGGTTAATATCCTCTTGGTTCAGCTTTGGGTGGTGATATGTGTCTAGAAATTTGTCCATTTCTTCAAGATTTTCCAATTTATTTGAGCATTGGTTCTCAAAGTAGTCTCTGATGATTCCTTGGATTTACTTGATGTTTGTTGTTATCTCTTCTTTTTTGTTTCTGGTTTTACTAATTTGGATCTATTCCCTCCTTATTTTAGTAAAATTTGCCAGGGGCTTGTTGATCTTGCTTATTTTTTCAAAGAATCAGCTTTTTTTTTCATTGATTCTTTGTGTGTGCTTTCTTTTGTTGTTGTTGTTCATTCTATTCACTCTTATTCAATAAAGTGCTCTACCTATTGGCTATTTAAATGAGGCAAGAGAAAGAAGGATACAAATAAGAAAGGAAGAAGTCAATTTATTCCTGTTTGCAGATGATATAATCCTATTCTTGATCCAAAAGACTCCACCAAAAATTCTTAGATTTCATAGAAACAATTCCAAAGTAGCAGGACACAAAATAAGCATATAAAATCAGCAGCTTTTCCATATCCAACAACAAACAGGATGGGAAAGAAAGCAGAAATAATCCCATTTATGATAGGTTCAAAAACATCTAACAATAAACTTAAATAAGGAGGTGAAAATTCTCTACAATGAAAGCTATAAAACCTTAAAGGAAAAAAATCTAAGAAGTTACCAGAATATGGAATATGTCTCATGTTCATGGATTTGCAGAATTAAGATTGTGAGAATTGTTAGTTCAAATGTCATTCTACACAGAAGTAGAAAAATCAATCACAAAATTCATATGAAATCACAAGACCCTGAATAGCAAAAAAAAAAAAAAAAAAAAGAAAGAAAGAAACAACCAGAAAAACAAAACAATCCCCCACCCAGGCAAACAAAAAAACCTCCAAAACAAAAAATTTCTAAGCAAAATACAGGACTGGAGGTATTACAATACTACTGAACTTCAAGTTATCCTACAGAATTATAGTACAAAATCAGCATGGTATAGCACAAAAACAAACATAAAGATTAGTGAGACAGAATAGAAGACCCAGAAATAAACCTGCCAAGCTATAGTCATCTGCTTTCTTTTTTTAAATAAAGAAGCCAAAAACATACACTGGAGAAAAGAAACCCTCTTAACCCATGGTATTGTGAAAACCTCATACCTATATGTAGAAGACAAAATAGATCTTTATCTATCACCTTGTGTTACTGGAATTTTAAAGTATTCAGTAATCTCATGGCAATCAATCTAAACCAAGGCTATTCATTTTGTTCACTAATATAGCTTTGTTATTAATGATTACATAATATTAAGAATTTATATGAACATTAAATTATGGGCTCTGGTTAGTAGACTTTTATATGATTATTGCATACTGTGATTATAATTCTATTCCTCATTTATATCCCAAATGAACTCCAAGGGAAAGTCCTTCATGTTCCTCTGGAATATTGTGTCAAATCATTCATTCTGCTCTGCAGTGAAATGATACTGCCAGTGTCCAATGGTACCTAATGGGATAGGAAAGTGCATAAACAAAACTATCAGGGGAAAGGTTTTATAATCCATTTTAATTTTATTTACAACCAAAGCTAAATATATGTGAGTTCTCCTTGGAGCCTGCTACCTCACCTTTCTTTGTAGAGGATTAAATCAGGAAAGAAACTTAAGAATGAAGTATTGCAGTAAATATACTTATAGTTCACATTCCCATATGTTAGCATTTCACCAATTATTACCACCCAATCACAACCACTCATTAGGAAGAAAAAAAGATATAAATATGTTAAAATTAAAAATACATATTTTACTATATGTCAGTCATGAGACTAAAAAAATTACATCTACTAATACAATTCCTATTCCATCTTTAAGAGATATGCATTCTTTATTTTTAAATTGAAAAATAAACTCCAGAGATTTTTAAATAATGATATCCAGTTCACTCAGGGTGCAAGAGCTTCCATTGTTGTGGTTATACTTGACAGAAGTTTGAAACCATCACCACACAATTTTAAAATGAAAACAAGGAAGGGGGATAAAGGAGAATGATGGAGGAAGTGAATTTAACTAAGATATGTTATAAACACACTTGTGAATGTCAGAATATACTCCCAGTACAACAAGAATATGATTAAAAATGTAAAAAAATGAAGAAAAAACGCTTGGCCTAGCTGAGAGTAAAAAAATAAAATAAAATGAAAACAAGAACTGGGTATCTTCAAGTAATAGGGTTAGACTCAATTAAGTGCCATATATGTGCGAGTAAAATACTAAGGCAAAACCCCAGGGAACAATGAACAGACACTTAAACAATGGAGGACAGGAATATAAAACAGGTCATGTTAAGAGGAGGGTACGAGTGGGAGGGGGAAGGTAAATGAAGAAAGTAAAGGGGTGAATATGGTTGATGTACTTTCTATACATTGAAACCTGTCAAAGTCATTTTAAGAAGGGAAGTGGGGGAAGAGGGAGAATAATGGAGGTGATGAACCAAATCAGTGTGCAATATATGTACTTATGGAAATGTCACAACACAACTCCCTATGTAATTATCATATACTAATAAAAATGCTGAAAAATAGAGTTGGGCATCTTTACTGTCAGATAAAATTATGTACTCATTATTGTCAACACTCTTACAGGTATGAAAATTGCTTTGTATCTGGTCTTGTTGAGGAATGAGAAATGAGTGTTGATATTAAATGCAAAAGAGAAAAATAACATAAAATACCAAAATCTAGGCAAATTTAATCTGATAATTAAAAGTTATCTATATATCAATGACTATCATCATGATAATAACTTACAAATAAATTAGAAAATAAATAGAAGTATTTATAGATTAGAATGTTGTACATTAAATGATTAAATTAAAAAAATCAGGTTTTAGGGGTATGGCTCAAATGAGAGAGTAAGTGTAAGGCTCTGACTTCAGACCACAGTATTGTCAAAAGTTTGTTTTGAATTTCGGGAGTATTAAGTAAGAGTAAATGTTCATTCTTAAAAAAAACTCTCTTGGCATGGAATGACATTATAATAAAAATTAAATGCATTTTAAAATAATTTAATTCATAGCATAGAAGTCACTATACTTTTTGTGATAAAGAAATGGGACACATGAAGAAATAGTAATTTAACCATCTTGCCCCCACAAATGAAAACATAGTTGTTAGAAATGAAAGAAGCATGGACCTGTCAGTGGGTGGTGGGGTGTTAGTGAGCTGCCTGAAAGGATAGGGGTATCCAATCCTAAGGTGGCCTCATTTTGTTCACCCTAGCAATAGTAACTTTACTTCCCAGAATATTGTTGAAGAAATAAAGGAAAAGAAAAACTAGATTTCTTTGAGCCATGCCTTCAGACGTGACTATGGACATATTTTACAGAGTAGAGTCATGTGACTTAGAAGGAAGGCAGTATTTATCAAATCAATATTAGCATGCTGTGTAAGAAAACATTGTTAGGTTTCCTAAGAAGTCCTTTAGATTTGCTTTCAGTTAAAATATTTGATAATCTCTAGGTCCCCATTGTCATGATCACCAGGAGAGACATACTGAAATGCTGATTAGTTCTCTGAGGCCCCAAGGACTGAAGGCACCTCTCAACACTTTTGGTACTATGAGCCATCAAGAATTACCTTTGCACAGGAAATTTCCATCAGTTCTAGCTTCAAGTTTATTTTTTATAACATAATTTTAATTTGCTCATGGATCAGATTTCATGTTCTGAAATGTAGCTTGCTTCACTGTTATTCAATAAAGTGCTCCACGTATTGGCTATTTAAATAAGGCAAGAGAAAGAAACAAGAAGGATACAAATAAGAAAGGAAGAAGTCAATTTATTTCTGTTTGCAGATGACATAATCCTATTCTTGATCCAAAAGATTCCACCCAAAATTCTTAGATTTCATAAAAACAATTCCAAAGTAGCAGGAAACAAAATTGACATATAAAATCAACAGCTTTTCCATATCCAACAACAAACAGGATGGGAAAGAAAGCAGAAATAATCCCATTTATGATAGGTTCAAAAATATCTAACAATAACCTTAACTAAGGAGGTGAAAGATCTCTACAATGAAAGTGATAAAACCTTAAAGGAATTGTTTCCATATATTCCTTCTCAGTTTGTTCATTGTTGGTGTATGGAAAAGTTAATGATTTTTGTAAGTTGATTCTGTATCCTGCCACATTGCTGAAGCTCTTTATAGTGTCTAGGAGTGTGTGGGTTGAGTTTTTGGTTCTTTGAGGTATAGTATCATGTTGTTTGTACATAAGGATTCTTTGACCCTTTCTTTACCTATTTATGTTCCTTTTATTACTTGTTCTTACCTTATTGCTCTGGCTAGGAATTCCAGAACTATGCTGAATAGGAGTGGGGAGAGTGGGCACCCTTTTCTCATTCCTGATTTTAGGGGAAATGGTTTAGCTTTTTCCCATTAAGTATGATGTTGGCAATAGGTTTGTCATATATAGCCTTTATAATTTTGATGTACTTTTCTTCTATTCCTAGTTTTCTTTAAGCTTTTATCATGAAGTGGTGTTGATCATGTGGTTTTTGTCTTTGCTTCTATTAATATGCTGTTTTACATTTATTGATTTGCATATGCTGAACCACCCCTGTATCCCTGGGATGAAGCTGACTTGGTCATGGTGAATGGTCTTTCTGAGATGTTGTTGGATTTGACTTGCCATTATTTTATGAGGATTTTTGCATCAATGTTCATTGGCCTATAGTTCTCCTTTTTGGATGTGTCTTTGTCTGGTTTTGGGATTAGTGTAATACTGGTTTCATAGAATGAGTTAGGCAGTGTTCTTTCCCTTTATATTTTGTGGAAAAGCTTAAGGAGAGTTGTTATTAATTCTTCTTTAAAGGTCTGATAGAATTCAGCAGAGAATCCATCAGGTCCTGCACTTTTCTTTTTTGAGATACTCTTTATTGCTGCTTTAACTTCATTTCATGTTGTACATCTGTTTATGTGATTAATATCCTCTCGGTTCAGTTTTGGATTGTCATTAAGTATCTAAAAATTTGTTCATTTCTTCAAGATTTTCAAATTTATTGGAATGTACATTCTCAAAGTAGTCTCTGATGATTCGTGGATTTCCTTGGTATTTTTTGTTATCTCCACTTTTGTTTTTCTGATTTTACTGATTTGGATCTTTCCCCTCCTCATTTTGGTCAGATTTGCCAGGGTTTTTTTAATCTTGTTTAGTTTTTCAAAGAACCAGCTTTTTATTTTGTTGATTCTTTGTATTTTTTTTTAGTCTCTATTTCATTAATTTCCTCCCTTATTTTTATTACTTCTTTTCTCCTGCTTGATTTGGGTTTTGCTTCCTCTTGCTTTTCTAGGAGTTTGAGATGTAGCATTAGGTCATTGATTTGAGATCAAATCAAAATCTAAAGCTAAAAGCTTTCCTCTTAGGACTGCCTTTGCTGTGTACCATAGGTTCTGGTAGATCATGTTTTTTCATTTTCATTACTCTTTTAATTTCCTTTTTTGTTTCACTTATGACCCACTGATCATTGAGCAATGTGTTATTCATCTTCCAATTGTTTGCATATTTTCTGCTGTTGTTTTTGTTGTTGAGTTCTAGTTTTAATGCATTGCAATCAGATAGATTGCAGGGGATTATTTCTATTTTCTTATATTTGCTGAGGCTTGCTTTGTGCCCTAAGAGATGATCAGTTTTGGAGAATGTTCCATGAACTGCTGAGAGGATTGTATTTTGTGTGGATATGTGATGAAATATTCTGTAGACATCAGTTAGATCCATTTGATCTATGGTTTGATTTAGTTCTAGAATTTCTTCTTGATTTTTTTTTTGTGTGGATGACCTTTCTATTGGTGATAGGAGGTTATTAAAGTCTCCTTCTACCATTGTGTTGGAATGAATATGGTAAATCTCCCTCCACACTTTCACCCCAAGCCAGTGTTTGTTTCTGTCAGTGAGATGAGTCTTGTAAACAACAGATTGTTGCATTTTCCCTTTTAATCCAGTTTGCCAAATGGTATCTTATGTTGGGGAAGTTCAGTCCATTTATATTCAGTATTAATATTGATAGACATGTGGCAATTCCTGTCCTTTACTTGTTTTTGTTGTTTAAGGGCTTGATTGTGTGCAACTGAATCAATATTACTCTCTACTTTCTTGTTTTTTCTTCTCTTGTGGTTTGATACTACCCACCCTCTTGTGGTTTTGTCTGCTTTCATCTTCTGTGTGAAGAATTCCTTGAAGAATCTTTTGTAGTGGTGGCTTGGTGGTCATATATTGTTTTAGTTTCTGCTTATCATGGAAGATTTTTATTACTCCATCTATTTTGAATGGTAGTTTTGCTGGGTAGAGTATCCTAGGGTTGAAGTTATTTTCATTCAATGCCTGATGTACCTCACTCCATGCCGTCTTGCTTTTAAGATTTCCATTGAGATATCTGCTGTGATTTTGATGGGTTTACATTTATATGTTATTTGTTTTTCTCTTTTATAGTCTTCAGTATTTTTTCTCTATTCTCTGTGCTTGTTGTTTTAATGATAATATGCTGTGGGAGGTTCTATTTTGGTCAAGTGTGTTTGGTGTCCTGGAGGCTTCCTGTACCTGAATGAGCAAAAGTGTCTCAAGATTAGGCAAATTTTCTGTTATTATTTTGTTGAATATATTATGAATCCCTTTTGCTTGGACCTCTTCTCCTTCTTCAATCCCTATGATTCTCAGGTTTGGTCTTTTGATGGATTCAGTGAGTTCTTGCATATTTCTTTCACAGCTCTTGAATTGTTTGACTAACATTTCTTTAGTTTTTTTCTTTAACTTCTATTTTATCTTTGTGTTGTGAGATTATGTCTTCCACTTGTTCTAGGCTCCTGAGTGGCCTTTTACTGTGTTTTGTGTTTCTGTTTGATTATTTTTTCTGAGGTTTTCCATATCTTGAGTCACTTCCTCTTTAATATTGTGTATTTTCATCTTTAATTCATTTGTCTCTCTATTTATAGTGTTCTCTGTTTCAATTTGGTGCTTATTTAGGGTGCCTCTGAGTTAATTTATTTGTTTCTGTGTCTTCTCATGTTCTTTATTTTTGGTGTCTTGAAATTTCTGGAGTGCATCTTGTACATTTTGGTTAACCATGTCTAGTATCTTCTCCATGAAATTCTCAGTGATTTCTTCTTTGAGGTTGTTTTTGTGGGCATAGCTGGGTTCTTTAGTGTTGTTTATCATTGTTTTGCTAGGTTCAGGAACTGGGTATCTGTTTTTTTCATTTCCCTCTTACTCCTGTATTTAATAGTTTTTTTTTTTGAGGAGAGTGGTTTCCATCCCTTTTTCTTCCCATCACTCCATCTATGCACTTAATAGGCTAGTTGTTGATTTTAGTTTCCTGTTTTCTTTCCCTTGATTTATTTTTTGTGTTTTGACTGTCTTGGTTATTAGCTAGGTTGGTGTGCTATTTCTGTCCCTGCTCTGGAGGTGTAATTTAGCAATAACTAATTTGCAGGTTTAATGCTTGACCAGTTGTTTATATATTACATAAATAGTAGACTCCTTGGTGGTAATATCTATAAACAGTGGGAGTTGGGAGTTAATGTTTGTTAGGCTTGCTATAGAAATTTTGGGAATTGGTTAGGGTGGCAATTAAAGGGGAGGCAGGAAGTGGGGTGGGTGAGTGAGGGAAGCAGGGTGGGGTTTGCTTGGATTTGGCCCTTGTGTTTTGGGGTGTATTTCTTTTGTTGTTATGTAGGGTGATTGTGTCAGGGATTGTAGAGGGTTGGGGTTATGTAAAGTTGGTATAGTATGTTGGTCAGCAGGTGGTGTGTGTGTAGGAGGGAGGAGTAGTCTGGTGACAGGTTGGGGGAGAATGAGAGGGGAAGGGGAGGGAAGGGGGGAGAGTGGATTAGAAGGGGCAAAAAGAGTAGTTGGGAAGGAGAGCAATGGATTTTAGCACAGAAGAAGGAAGGAGAGTGAAAAGGGTGAGAATAAGGATGAGAAGATAGTGATGGTAATATTGATAGTACAGAAAGAAAATAGGAATAAAAATTAAAAACCCACAATAATATAACAAAGAAATGAATAACAAAGCAAAAAACAAAACAAAACAAAACCCCCAAAAAACAGGAGAAAGAAAAAAAAAAAAACTAAAAAAACCCACCAGGTTCAGGAACAATAGAATTTCAGTCTTAGTTTAAGTTCTGGAGTTATTCCTCTGTCATCCAGTCCTGGTATTGGCATATAAGCAGAAGCTCTGACATGGTCTCACTATTTGAGTAGTGTTTTGTTCTTCTGTCTACCAGTTTAATTGAAATTGTGAGGTGTGGTCAGTTTGCTAGATCATGTAGGGTGGTCAGAGCTATTGGTTTCCCCAGCTGATAGCTGTGTTATCCTTCGGCTGCAGCTGTTTGGTCAGCTGCCCTCTGGTTCAGGAGATCAGCTTTGCGATCCACTGCCTGCCCTGCTTTGGAGGTGGCTTATCACTGTGTTTGTTTACTGAGAGTTCAGTGCTGGGAGTTTAGTTCTTTCCTCCACCCCCTTTCTCTGTGGCAGGTTCAGTGTTCCACTAGCCCCTTTGTTATCCATGCTAGATTACAGTTCACTGTTTCCCAGTTTTGCAGGGCAGTTTGGTTTTGCATGCTGTTCTCTGGCTGAGGAGATCAGCTCTGTGATCCACTCCCTGCCCTGCTTTGGGGAGTTGCTTATCCCCTGCCCACTGTCAGCCTTCACTGTCTTTCCTGTGTTTATTTACTGAGAGTTTGGCACTGAGTTTAGCTCCTTACCTTGCCCCCTTTCTCAGGTTCAGGTTCAGTGTACCACCCACCCCCTCAGCTATAGTGATGGATTACAATTTGCTGTTTGTTTTTCAGTTTTGATGGAGGGTGTCCTGTCTGCCCTGGGGCTGTGTTGGTTTATGTTCCCAGGGGTGGATAGTGGAGTTCCTTGTGGTGTGTGGTGCTCACCTGTTTGTCCTGTCAATTGACCTGCAGGCAGGTTTGGAGCCAGTGGCTGCAAAAATGGTGCCAAGTTTTCTCAGTGCAGCATGGCATTTGGAGGCTTTCCGAAGGTTAGGGGTCCAGGATGTTGAAAGTTTGATTCTGGTTGATGCTTTATTTCTGCTTGATGGAGGAAGGAGATGAGAAGGAAAGAAATAAATATCACCACGGAGGAGGAGTGTTTCCCATGGGCTGGACTGGCCTTGCTGGCTGATTTGCTGGTCACAGCTGTTAGGTGCAATTAAATTGAGGGTCAGTCTTTGAATTTTTTCCTGCACCTAATGTGATGTCAGTTATTGTTTTGCCTAGAAGCAGTGAGAATTACACCAGTGTGGCTCTCATGTCTCAGGGAGGTTTTTGGAGTCATGGAACTTAGGCTTTCTGCTTTGTACCCTAGTTGCCATCTTGGATCCCCCCCATAGTATTTCTTTTTATTTATTTATTTATTATTCATATGTGCATACAATGCTTGGGTCATTTCTCCCCCCTGCCCCCACCCCCTCCCATACCACCCACACCCATCGCCTCTCTCTCTACCCAACCTCCTCAATACCTACCAGAAACTATTTTGCCCTTATCTCTAATTTTGTTGAAGAGACAGTATAAGCAATAATAGGAAGGAACAAAGGTTTTTGCTAGCTGAGATAAGAATAGCTATACAGGAAGTTTACTCCCATTGCTTTCCTGTACATATGTGTTACATTCTAAATTAATTCTTCTTGATCTCACCTTTTCTCTAGATTCTTCCCCTTCTCCTATTGGCCTCAGTTGCTTTAAAGTACCTGCTTTAGTTTCTCTGCATTGAGGGCAACAAATGGTACCTAGTTTTTAGGTGTCTTACTTACCATTATACCTCCCTTGTGTGCTCTTGCTTTTATCTTGTGATCAAAATTCAAGCACCTTATTGTGTTTGCCCTTGATCTAATGTCCAAATATGAGGGAGAACATATGATTTTTGGTCTTTTGGGCCAGGCTAACCTCACTCAGAATGATGTTCTCCAATTCTACCCATTTACCAGCTAATGATAACATTTCGTTCTTCTTCACGGCTGCATAAAATTCCATTGTGTATAGATATCACATTTTCTTGATCCATTCGTCAGTGGTGGGGCATCTTGGCTGTTTCCATAACTTGGCTATTGTGAATAGTGCTGCAATAAACATGGGTGTGCAGGTGCCTCTGGAGTAACCTGTGTCACATTCTTTTGGGTATATCCCAAAGAGTGTTAAGGCTGGATCAAATGGTAGATCAATGTTTAGCGCTTTGAGCAGCCTTCAAATTTTTTTCCAGAGTGGTTGTACTAGTTTACGTTCCCACCAACAGTGTAAGAGGGTTCTTTTTTCCCGCATCCTGGCCAACACCTGTTGTTCATGGTGTTGCTAATGATGGCTATTCTAACAGGGGTGAGGTGGAATCTTAGTGTGGTTTTAATTTGCATTTCCTTTATTGCTAGAGATGGTGAGCATTTTTCATGTGTTTTATGGCCATTTGATTTCTTCTTTTGAGAAAGTTCTGTTTAGTTCACTTGGCAATTTCTTTATTGGCTGATTAGTTTTGGGAGAATTTAGTTTTTTAAGTTCCCTATATATTCTGGTTATCAGTCCTTTGATGTGTAACTGGCAAATATTTTCTCCCACTCTGTGGGTGTTCTCTTCAGTTTACAGACCATTTCTTTTGATGACCAGAAGCTTTTTAGTTTTATGAAGTCACATTTATCTATGCTATCTCTTAGTTGCTGTGCTGCTGGGGTTCCATTGAGAAATTCTTACCTATACCTGCTAATTCCAGAGTACTTCCTACTCTTTCCTGTACCAATTTAGAGTTTGTGATCTGATATTAAGATCCTTGATCAATTTTGAGTTAATATTGGTATAGGGTAATATACATGGGTCTAGTTTCAGTTTTTTGTAGACTGCTAACCAGTTTTCCCAGCAGTTTTTGTTGAAGAGGCTGCTTTTTCTCCTTCATATATTTTTTGCACCTTTGTCAAAGACAAGTGGGTTATAGTTGTGTGGCTTCATATCTGTGTTCTCTAATCTGTTCCACTGGTCTTCATGTCTGTTTTTGTGCCAGTATTATACTGTTTTTATTAATATTGCTTTGTAGTATAGTTTGAAGTCAGGTATCGTGATTCCTCCAGCATTGTTCTTTTGGCTGAGTATTGCCTTGGTTATTTATGGCCTCTTGTGTTTCCATATAAATTTAACAGTAGATTTTTCAATCTCTTTAATGAATGTCATTGGAATTTTGATGGGAATTGCATTAAACATGTAGATTACTTTGGGGAGTATCGACATTTTTACTATGTTGATTCTACCAATCCATGAGCATGGGAGATCTCTCCACTTTCTATAGCCTTCCTCAATCTCTTTCTTCAGAAGTTTATAGTCTTCCTTGTAGAGGTCATTCACATCAATTGTTAGGTTTACACCTAGGTATTTGATTTTTTTTGAGGCTGTTGTAAATGGGATTGTTTTCATATATTCTTTCTCAGTTTATTCATTATTAGTGTATAGAAATGCTAATGATTTTTCTATGTTGATTTTATATCCTGATACCTTGCTATAGCTATTGATGGTGTCTAAGAGCTTCTGAGAAGAGTTTTTTGGGTCTTTAAGATATAGGATCATGTCATCTGCAAATAGGGATATTTTGACAGTTTCTTTACCTATTTGTATTCCTTTTATTCCTTCTTCTTGCCTAATTGCTCTGGCTAGGAATTCCAGTACTATGTTGAATAGGAGTGGAGATAGTGGGCATCCTTGTCTGGTTCCTGATTTTAGAGGGAATGGTTTCAGTTTTTCCCCATTAAGTTTAATGCTTGCTGTAGGTTTGTCATATATAGCTTTTATAATGTTGAGGTACTTTGCTTTTTTTCCTAGTTTTCTTAGAGCTTTTATCATGAAATGTTGTTGGATCTTATCAAAGGCTTTTTCTACATCTACTGAGATGATCAAATGGTTTTTGTCTTTGCTTCTGTTAATGTGGTTTATTACGTTTATTGATTTTTGTATGTTGAACCACCCCTGCATCCCTGGGATGAAGCTTACTTGGTCATGGTGAATAATCTTTTTGATGTGTTGCTGAATTCGGTTTGCCATTATTTTGTTGAGGATTTTTGCATGAATGTTCATTAAGGAGATTGGCCAATAGTTCTCCTTTTTTGGAGGTGTCCTTGCCTGGTTTTGGGATAAATGTAATACTGGCTTCATAATATATGTTAGGCAGTTTTCCTTCCCTTTCTATTTCATGGAACAGTTTAAGGAGGGTTCGTATGAGTTCTTCTTTAAAGGTCTGATAGAATTCAGCAAAGAATCCATCAGGTCCTGGACTTTTCTTTTTTGGGAGGCTCTTGATTGCTGCTTCAATTTCATTTTGTGTTATAGATCTATTCAGGTGTTTAATGTTCTCTTGGTTCAGTTTTGGATGATCATAAGTATCTAGAAATCTGTCCATTTCTTTAAGATTCAAATTTATTTGAATATAGGTTCTCGAAGTAGTCTCTGATGATTTCCTGGAGTTCCATTGTGTTTGTTGTTATCTCCCCTTTTGCATTCCTGATTCTACTAATTTGGGTTTTTTCTCCCCTCATTTTAGTCAGGTTTGCCAGGGGTCTGTCAATCTTGTTTAGTTTTTCAAAGAACCAACTTTTTGTTTCATTAATTCTTTGTATGATTTTTTTGGTTTCTATTTCATTGATTTCAGCTCTTATTTTTATTATTTCTCTCCTTCTATTTGTTTTGAGATTTGCTTGTTCTTGTTTTTGTAGGAGTTTGAGATGTATCATTAAGTCATTGATTTGAGATCTTTCAGTCTTTTTAACATATGCACTCATGGCTATAATCTTTCCTCTCAGGACTGTCTTTGCTGTGTCCCAAGTATCCAGTAGGTTGTGTTTTCATTTTCATTGAATTCCAGAAACTTTTTAATTTCCTCATTTATTTCATCAGTGACCCATTGTTCACTAAGCAATGAGTTATTCAGTTTCCAGCTGTTTGCATGTTTTTTGTCTTTACTTTTTTTGTTGAGTTCAAGTTTTATTGCATTGTGATCAGATAGAATGCATGGTATAATATTTATTTTCTTATATTTGCTGAGGCTTGCTTTTGGCCCTAGGATATGATCTATTTTGGAGAAGGTTCCATGAGCTGCTGAGAAGAATATATATTGTGTAGGAGTTGGATGAAATGTTCCTTTTTTTATTGTTTTATTATACATATGTGCATACAATGTTTGGATCATTTCTCCCCCCTGCCCCCACCCCCTCCCTTAACACCCCACTCTACCCCCTCCCTCTTCCCCCACCCTCTCAATACCCAGAAGAAACTATTTTGACCTTATCTCTAATTTGTTGACGAGACAGTATAAGCAATAATAGGAAGGAACAAGTGTTTTTGCTAGTTGAGATAAGGGTAGCTATACAGGGAGTTGACTCACATTAATTTCCTGAGCGTGTGTGTTACGTTATAGGTTAATTCTTCTTGATCTAACCTTTTCTCTAGTTCCTGGTCCCCTTTTCCTATTGGCCTCAGTTGCTTTTAAGGTATCTGCTTTAGTTTCTCTGCATTAAGGGCAACAAATGCTAGCTAATTTTTTAGGTGTCTTACCTATCCTCACCCCTCCCTTGCATGCTCTCACTTTTATCATGTGCTCAAAGTACAATCCCCTTGTGTTTGCCAATGATCTAATGTCTGCATATGAGGGAGAACATATATGATTTTGGTCTTTTGGGCCAGGCTAACCTCAGAATGATGTTCTCCAATTCCATCCATTTACCAGTGAATGATAACATTTCGATCTTCTTCATGGCTGCATAAAATTCCATTGTGTATAGATACCACATTTTCTTAATCCATTCATCAGTGGTGGGGCATCTTGGCTGTTTCCATAACTTGGCTATTGTGAATAGTGCTGCAATAAACATGGGTGTGCAGGTGCCTCTGGAGTAACCTGTGTCACAGTGTTTTGGGTATATCCCCAAGAGTGGTATTGCTGGATCAAATGGTAGATCAATGTTTAGCGCTTTGAGCAGCCTCCAAATTTTTTTCCAGAGTGGTTGTACTAATTTACATTCCCACCAACAGTGTAAGAGGGTTCTTTTTTCCCACATCCTGACCTACACCTGTTGTTCTTGGTGTTGCTAATGATGGCTGTTCTAACAGGGGTGAGGTAGAATCTTAGTGTCGTTTTAATTTGCATTTCCTTTATTGCTAGAGATGGTGAGCATTTTTTCATGTGCTTTTTGGCCATTTGAATTTCTTCTTTTCAGAAAGTTCTGTTTCGTCCACTTGCCCATTTCTTTATTGGCTCATTAGTTTTGGGAGAATTTAGTTTTTATCGCCTATATATTCTGGTTATCAGTCCTTTGTCTGATGTGTAGCCGGCAAATATTTTCTCCCACTCTGTGGGTGTTCTCTCCAGTTTAAAGACCATTTCTTTTGATGACCAGAAGCTTTTTAGTTTTATGAAGTCACATTTATCTATGCTATCTCTTAGTTGCTGTGCTGCTGGGGTTTCATTGAGAAAGTTCTTTGCTATATCTACTAACTCCAGAGTATTTCCTATTTCCTATATCAACTTTAGAGTTTGTGATCTGATATTAAGATCCTTGATCCATTTTGAGTAAATCTTGGTATAGGGTGATATACATGGATCTAGTTTCAATTTTTTGCAGACTGCAACTAGTTTTCCCAGCAGTTTTTGTTGAAGAGGCTGCTATTACTCCATGGTATATTTTTAGCTACTTTGTCAAAGACAAGTTGGTTATAGTTGTGTGGCTTCATATCTGGGTCCTCTAATCTGTTCCACTGGTCTTCTTGTCTGGTTTTGTGCCGGTGCCATGCTGTTTTTATTGTTATTGCTTTGTAATATAGTTTGAAGTTGGGTATTGTGATACCTCCAACGTTCTTCTTTTGACTGAATATTGCCTTGGTTATTTGTGGCCTCTTGTGTTTCCATACAAATTTAACAGTAGATTTTTCAATCTCTTTAATGAATGTCATTGAATTTTGATGGGAATTGCATTAAGCATGCAGATTACTTTTGGGAGTATAGACATTTTTACTATGTTGATTCTACCAATCCGTGAGCATTGGAGATCACGCCACTTTCTATAGTCTTCCTCAATCTCTTTCTTCAGAAGTTTATAGTTTTCCCTGTAGAGGTCATTCACATCTATTATTAGGTTTACACCTAGGTATTTGATTTTTTTTGAGGCTATTGTAAATGGAATTGTTTTCAAACATTCTTTTTCAGTTTGCTCATTTTAGTGTATAGAAATGCTAATGATTTTTCTATGTTGATTTTATATTCTGCTAGGGATATTTTGACAGTTTCTTTACCTATTTGTATTCCTTTTATTCCTTCTTCTTGCCTAATTACTCTGGCTAGGAATTCCAGTACTATGTTGAATAGGAGTGGAGATTGTGGGCATCCTTATCTGGTTCCTGATTTTAGAGGGAATGGTTTCAGTTTTCTTCCATTATGTATAATGCTGGCTGTAGGTTTGTCATATATAGCTGTTATAATGTTGAGGTACTTTGCTTTTTTTCCTAGTTTTCTTACAGCTTTTATTGTGAAATGGTGTTGGATCTTATAAAAGGCTTTTTCTGCATTTATTGAGATGATCAAATGTTTTTTGTCTTGGCTTCTGTTAATGTGGTTTATTACGTTTATTGATTTTCGTATGTTGAACCACCCCTGCATTCCTGGGATGAAGCCTACTTGGTCATGGTGAATAATCTTTTTGATGTGTTGTTGAATTTGGTTTGCCATTATTTTGTTGAGGATTTTTGCATGAATGTTCATTAAGGAGATTGGCCTATAGTTTTCCTTTTTGGAGGTGTCTTTGCCTGGTTTTGGGATAAATACTGGCTTCATAAAATGTGTTAGGCAGTTTTCCTTCCCTTTCTATTTCATGGAACAGTTTAAGGAGGGTTCGTATGAGTTCTTCTTAAAGGTCTGATAGAATTCAGCAAAGAATCCATCAGGTCCTGGACTTTTCTTTTTGGGGAGACTCTTGATTGCTGCTTCAATTTCATTTTGTGTTATAGGTCTATTCAGGTGATTAATTTCCTCTTGGTTCAGTTTTGGATGATCATATGTATCTAGAAATCTGTCCATTTCTTTAAGATTCAAATTTATTTGAATATAAGTTCTCGAAGTAGTCTCTGATAATTTCCTGGACTTCCATGGTGTTTGTTGTTATCTCCCCTTTTGCATTCCTGATTCTACTAATTTGGGTTTTTTCTCTCCTCATTTTAGTCAAATTTGCCAGGATCTGTCAATCTTTATTTTTTCAAAGAACCAACTTTTTGTTTCATTAATTCTTTGTATGGTTTTTTTGGTTTCTATGTCATTGATTTCAGCTCTTATTTTATTATTTCTCTTCTTCTATTTGTTTTGGGATTTGCTTGTTCTTGTTTTTCTAGGAGTTTGATTGAGATGTATCATTAGGTCATTGATTTGGGATCTTTCAGTCTTTTAATATGTCATGGGGTAGTTCTATTTTGATCTGGTCTGTTTGGTGCTCTGGAGGCCTCTTGCATCTGTATGGGAATAGCTTTCTCTAGATTTGGAAAATTTTCTGTTATTTTTTTGTTGACTATATTATGCATTCCCTTTGCTTGCACCTCTTCTCCTTCTTAATGCCCATGAGTCTCAGGTTTGGTCGTTTGATGGAGCCAGTGAGTTCTTGCATTTTCTTTTCACAGGTCTTGAGTTGTCTAATTAATAGTTCTTTGGTTTTTCCTTAATTACCATTTCATCTTCGAGTTCTGAGAGTCTGTCTTCTGTTTGTTTTATTCTGCTGGATTGGCCTTCCATTTTGTTTTGCAATTCTGTTTTATTCTTTTTTCTGGGGTTTTTCATATCCTGTTTCTTTTCCTTTTTAATGTTGTCTATTTTTGTCCTGAGTTCATTTATCTGTCTATTAATCATGTTCTTTGTTTCACTTTGGTGTTTATACAGTGCTTCTATGATTTCCTTTATTTTTTCTTTTGCTTTTTCTATTTCTCTATTTTTGTTGTTTTGGAATTTCTTGAGTGTCTCTTGTACATTTTGGTTGACCATATCCAGTATCATCTCTATAAAATTCTCATTGAGTACCTGTAGTATTTCTTCTTTTAGATTAATCTTGTGTGCTTCATTGGGTTCTTTGGCATAGTTTATTTTCATTTTGCTGTAGTCTGGATCTGAGCTATCTGTTTTCTTCATTTCCCTGTGGTTCATGTACTAATTTTTTGCTCTTGGGAAACTGGTTTCCCTGTTTTTTCTGTCTCCCTGTCATTGCCCTTGGTGTTGTTATTGTCCCTGTACTGTGTGCAATTAAGTACTTTCTGGCTTGTAATAATACCACTAGTGATATTTAGAATGGAGGGTGAGAGGAGATGGAAAGGAAAGAAGTTAAAGGAAAAGGGAAAAACAAATAAACAAGTAGAAAAAACAAAACAAAGAAACAAACAAAAAAGTTTCAAAGATATAAACAAGGAGACAGTGTACTAATCAACTGTAAGCTGAAAAGGCATTAGAGAGACAGAAAGAGGATTCAAAATAAAAATTAAAAAAATAAACAAATAAAAAATATATAAAAATAAAATAAAAAAATTAAAAAAAATCTCCAAGTTCAAATGCAATAAAATTTCAGTCTTAATAATTTTGGTGTTCATCCCTGAGCCTTCAATCCTAGAGATGGTGCCTCAGATGTTGTTCTGTAGTTGTCTTATCAAAGGGGAAAAATAAAGTAAAACAAAACTGCACAAAACAAAAAAAACCTACAAAGTGTCCCAAGTTCAAATGCAATACAGTTTCAGTAAGTTTTTCAGTATGCAGGTGTAGTGTGGTTGTTGTCTCATCAAAGGTAGGGAAAGAAAAAAAAAAGAGTCTGGAGACAGTTCTGTGAACAGCTATCTGCACCTGTGGCTTGCCTGCCTGCTGCCATCAGCCTGCTGTTGCTGGAGGCTTTATTTATGCAGATCTCAGGGGTGAGATTAGCACTCACCTGGCCCCGCAGGCTTTGTTTACTCTGAGTTCTCCTGTGTACGAGCTGCTGCTACAATCTTTCCCCTTTCCAAGCATTCTGGGGGATGTGACACTGCACCTGCTTTCTCAGGCCAGCATGTTTATTTACAGCTCACGTGGGAAGTGGGTCTTCTCCCTTCTCCTGTGGAGTTTTCCTCCCACCACCACTTTTACAAGCTTTCCCACTCCTGATTGCTGGGCGTGTGCTGCTGCTCCCGCCTTCTCTGGCCCAGCTTGTTTGTCTACAGCTCATGTGGGAAGTGGGACTTCCCCCCTCTCCTGTGGAGCTTTCCTCCCTCCACCACTTTTACAAGCTTTCCAGATCCTGGTTGCTGGGCATGTGGCACAGCTCCTGCCTTCTCCGGCCTGGCTTGTTTATTTACAGTTCTGTGAGGGATTCCCCTTCCCCCCTCTTTGGTGCTCAGGGTGCCCCACCCTCTTTGCTATGTGTCTTTATTGTTGTTATTGCTCATTACTCAGTTTCTCTTTTTTTCTCTGGGTGGGGGTCGGTCTGTCCAGGGAGCTATGCTGATCTGGCCCAGGGTTGTCTGTGGGAGTACCACGTACCACTTAGCTCACCTTGTGGTCTGCGTCTTCCCAAGCTGCCTGGGTGCCGGCATCTGGCGGCAGCCCCGGGGCTCTCCTGGTTTCTCCATTTAACATGATGTGGAAATGCTCTGCACAGACTTGAGGTGTGGAGGGGTCAAAGTTTTGCCTCTTCTCAGTGGTTTTTCCTGTATGGTGTGTCTCCAGTGTCCCGCCAAGATTTTACTTTAGGAGGCACACTTTCTGCTTCTTCCCTCTAGCTGACATCTTGGAATCTCACCCATAGTTTTTCTTTACATAAGCTTCCTATACCTTTCTTTATCTACTCCCTCTTGAGCTCAGTGGCTCAAAGTTTTACTCTATTGATACTGTTTTATAAATCTCATAATTTTTATTCCTTTAATTTTTTTTCATTTTCCTCTTTTGACCATATGTATTGAAGTGTATCTGCAACAATAGCAGATTAGGTCAACCAGAAGAAATGTTCTATGATCAAACCTGTTCAATTTCACTTTGTGGACACATTATTTTTGTTATTTTGTTGAATTGTTTCTGTGTATTTTTCTGAAGTTCACAAGGCTTCCTTAAAGCTGTTACTTTAATTGTTTTAAATTCATTCTTAAACAAGTCATATATCTGTATTATTAGTCACTGTACTTTATTTAAGGACATCACTGTAATAATCCATTTTGTATTGCTATATCTAAGGACATAAAGTAAAGAGGTTTATTTGGTTCTTGGTTCTGGTGTCTGGAAGCTCAGTTGTGGGAGACCAAGACAGAACTTCTCTCTTCTCTGCTGGGTGCCCAGCCTCTTGTAAGCTTCCAAGAGAAATAAGTATTGTTGGGCATTTTATCATTCTCCTTTCAACAGATACAATTTGAGTTTTCTTTCTTATCTTCTATATTATGCTATCAGGATGGTCTGCAATTGCAAATCTTTTTCAAGGGATATTCTTGAACCACTGCTCATTTTCCTTGGTTTTGTAAGTATTCAAAATTCACATTAAGTTAGTACTTTAAGATAGTTTCTTATCCAATGCTCTGTCAATGCTTAACATTCAATTTAAATTAGCACAAAATAAGACCTGTCAATTAAAACCCAGTTAGTCTACTCTTAATGGTTATTTTAAAGCCATCACCAAGAACCAAATAAAAGTTTCAAAAGTCTTACCATTTGGACACTTTAAGGTTCATCTTTGTATTGGCCATGTCTTGCTGCTTTCTTTAAGTATGCTAGAATATTCCAAATTTGGGGGTCACTAAGTCATGAGTATCAAACCTGTGTTTGCCACCTGTTAGAGCTCATTTATTTAAGACTTTCTATAATAATTGCTATTTTGGATAATTCTTATTTTACAAGGCAAAGAAGTACCTCAGAATTTTTGAATCACTCTTTAAAGTACTCCTCTATTTTTCATTTCATGAAGATTCTCAGATACTAAAAGATGAAAAAATGAGAGAGTGAGAATAGAGAAAATGACATTCAGTATTTAAAAGGATATTTCCAATCTAGTGGTTTCAAGTTTGCCCATGTCATTTGTCAAAATAAATAATTTATAACTAAGTTGTGATAACCTCTTTCGTGGGATATCGAATTCAGTTATTTTGTAATATCCAGTGGATCATGAGTATATGCTAGTGAAAAGACTAAGTTTTTATTATACATAATAACCATTTTGTGTTTTAGGTTAGCTATGAGACTAATGAATTTACCAGAGTTGTTCTGGTCGTAAGAAGGAAGACATCATAATCTATTCAAAAACATCTGAAACGGCAACATCAACTCTAGAACATTCAAAATAATACCCTTTAAGTTTTGATAAAATGTTACCATGTCTTCCACAACTCAAATGACAGCAAACATTTTATGATAGAAATTTAGTGGAATTTTGTAACTTTCCTGTATGTGCTTACTTATTGACTATATACTGAGAAAAGAAATGTATTTCTACCTTTTTTTCATCAATGCAGATATCCTTCTAGTTTTGTAAACTTCTTTACTGATTCTGGATATGTGGTACTTGCTCCAGTATTTATGACCTGGTTGTTTTAGGGTTACATCTCAGTGTTATTGTGCATGTGTTCCAGATATGTAGGTACAGGGGAAAGAGATATAAACAATTATGGAAATGAGCTAAAAAATGATACTTTTTAAAATCAGACATTAATCCATTGATGACGATAGTGTTCTTATGATCCATAAACTACTCAATAGCACCTCAAGCTAGAGACAAAATCTTCAATATTTGAGCCTTTTTGGGGGGCACTTCAATATTGAAACCATAATCGGGGGTATTATTTATAATTCTCATTAAAAAACATAGTATTAGAATAGATACAAATGTAGTCCAACACCCAGTGAGTTGAAGAATAGGGAATCAAGCACAAATTTTGTGATTAACTGACACACTTGAAGAGCAATATTGGAAATACTGTTGAATTACAACTAATGTATTTTATTAAATATAATAATTTTTAAATAGTTCAAAATAAAGGAATGGATATAGAATTTGTGGATAAATGTTTTATAGACTTTCCATTGATTAGAAGGCAACAATTAGAATAATAAAATATATATTTGTTTTTGAGGACATGAAATAAAGGATACATATGAAAATAAAACTATCCTTACCTTAAGGAACTTAATAACTACATTCAAAATGTTTTGCAGTTATTGAAATGAATATAAATTTGAAAAGTGAAAGTAAGGAAGTGAAACATTTAAGAGAAATGATAATGTCGTGCTAAATTATGAAGTTGTTTGAATTTATTCTAATAAATTTAGATATGTGGTTATTGGATCAAACTATTTTAAGTACAACTAGTATAACTAGTTATAAAATTATATATCTGGCCTGTGCTAGTTTCTCATTGCTCTGACAAACTACCTGAGATAACAATTTAATGGAGGAAGCATTTATTTTGGCCCATGGTTTCAGAGGTTTTAGTCTCTGGTCAGCTGGGTTTCTTGTTTTTGGGCCATAGTGAAGTTGAACATCATTGATGTGAGAACATGTGGTAGAAGAAGCTGCTCACTTCAAGGTGGCCAGAAAATAGAGAGGAGTGACAGAAAAGGGACAGAAAGAAGAAATACCCCATAAAGGAATGTACTACCTCCAACTAGGCCACACCTTCCACAGTTCCACCATCTCTTAATAGTCTGTCCAAAATTTGAAACTATTAATGAATTTAATCATTGATTAGATCAGAGCCCTTGTGATCATCATCTCTGGAAATGTGCTCACAGACATACCCAGAGGTATGTCCTAGGCATCTCTCAATCAAATCAAAATGACAATCAAGAGTGAGCATCACATAACACAAAGATATATTTTAATTCTCATATTTTACATAATGAAATTTAGATAGGTTAAATAACCAGCTACCAATAACCTGTTACTATCTCACAAAATTGAAATGAGACACCAGAGCTATTTTCAAGTGAAACTGAAATTGAATAGCTCTCACCTACTACATAATCTCTAGTTCTGAACATAAACACATGACAGGGAAACTACAAATATCCAGAATTTCTAAACTTTTCATTAGTTTTATACTCATTTTTCTCAAGTCACCTGATGGATAGGATGAAAAATAATTCTTTTAAGTGCTCTACAAATATTATTTGCATAAAATATTCTTTTATCCAAAACCTCTGAGACTTAACTAAAAGAATAAAACTATGAAAAAATTGTAAAGTGACTAAAAATAAAATATACAAAATTAATTGATTTATTTACATCAGATAGGTTGTGTTCTCTTAGAAAGTCAACAAAAGCATAAAGAGAAGTAGGCACTCAAAGGATATATTGGGAATACACTTGTGAAGGATGGAAGGAACAGTGAGCAAGATCAGATAGGATATGGCTTCAGACTGAGGCGAAGTGTCATAGCTGTGAATGGAAGAAAGGAAAAAGGGGAAGGGAGGGCCTCACTTATCAGCAACTCTGAGAAATATTGGAAAGGCCAACAGAGGGCCTACCAGAGCCAAGATTTTCCATTAGAGGAGTCCCATGACAGGAAAAACTGCCTGGTACTAATACTGCTTCCATATCCAGTCACTGGCTTGGAGGAACTACAGAAGAATGTGGATCAGTGTGGAAGCTATGACAGAGCCATAGGTGTAGAAAGTGGAGGCCTCTGGCCAAGGAAAATCATCATAGCAGGATCTATTGAGAAGTGCACTTCTAAATCAGAGAGAGAAAACAACAGAAATAAAAATGGCAGAAGAGAAGGAAAAACATTAAAAATAGAAAAAAAATGAAGAAAAATACTTAACAAGTAATTCTATGAACACAGGAAAACACTTTATGAAGATAATTACAAAAATAATTCTCAGTCATTCTTTAAATGACTGAGAATGAAACAGAAAAGAGGAACAGGTCCTATATTCTACTGCATATTTAAAAATACTATAAATCATGTACAAGCAATCACTATGGCAGTAGTAGAAAAAAATGAAAGACTGGAAAATGAAAAGTGGCACAAATGCTTCACAAGTTATGATTAGGGATACATCTTAAAAAACTGATAGCAGCTGGGTACTGGTTGCTCACACCTGTAAATCCTAGCTACTCAGGAGGCAGAGACCAGGAGAATTGCATTTGAAGCTACCCCAGGCAAATAGTTTGCAAGATCCTATCTCAAAAAATCCTTCACAAAAATAGGGCTGGTGGAGTAGCTCAAGGTTAAGGTCCTAAATTCAAGCCCCATTACTGCAAAAACAAACAAACAAACAACCTCCCAAAACAAAACAAAACAACAATGAAATCTCAGTAAATTTAAAATACTGACAGTTGAAAATTCATTCAACACCTGTATATTAGCAGCACAGTGCACTATAGAGTATTGGTTGTTGACCCTGTTTGGTCACCTGGCTGACCTGGAGCTGTGACTTGCTACTGCTTCTGGCATTCAAGGAGTATCTTAAATGCTGCAGACATCTAAGCTAGGCAAAGATCAAAGTTCAAAATGCAACATGCTGTTTCTACTTACTTCACAATACAAAAATAAATAAACAGCATGTTGGTCAGATGCAAAAGTCCAAACTGACTCTGATATTCTTTTGACTTGCTTCCAATATTCTATGTTTACTCTCCTTTCTACTCCAAGAAGTTTTAGGCTGTTCAATTGCATTTCCCTGCCACACTTTAATAATCAACCTTTTTTTTTTTTCTGATTCTTTGAGCAACTCTTGCTGCCTCTACCATATCACCATTTGGGATGGAAAGAGAAAACCAAAACACTGCATCTGGTCACACATGCAGTGATCTCTCAATTAGTAGTTATTACTGACTGCTGTAGGTGTCTCACAGCTGATAACTATAAATGGGGACAGAGGAAGTGAGGAAGAGAGAGAAAGAGAAAGAGAAATAGAAAAGAAATGCTTGGGAAAAGTTCCCAAGATCTCAAATGGCTCCAAGAGCAACCACTTCAATGATAATTTGTTAGGAAATCAGAAATTTTGGGGTAAGCTACTCATTTTAGCAAGTAGTCTACTCAGTTTGATTTCTACTCTTCACCACTCCTCACATTATGTCATACTTACAACATTGACTATTTTGCAAACATTGCCTTAATTTACAAACATTGTTGAAATCATTTAATAAGTTAAAAAAATATTCCCAGAACAAGTTAAATTATTTCCCCAGATTCAGGTTTGTGCTCTTTTTTCTTGCCTGATTAGGCTACACATCATCAAGCTTAGCTAGGAACACCCTACACTAACTCTTTCTGGAACGTTCCTGAGTGCCAGCATACATATAACCCAAAAATGGATCCTATAAACTGAACTGGGCAAAATTTAATTTAAACTCACCAAGGTAAACTGCCTCTAGATTTTCTAGAAGCATCTATGCCAGGTGTGCCTGCATCCACTCTATGTTTTTGGCAAGGATATTTCTTGTATCATTTTAACATTACTGAGCTCATAATAACATCTTGTAGCATCTTTCTGGTAAATCCAGTTTTGAGTTCTGCAAGTTAAAATCAATATTTTTGTTGATTGGCATACCTAATTTAAGACATTTCTTGTTAATACCTTTAAGAAAATTTGTAAACTGCAATTACATGTAGAGGCATTTGGCTCTGTAAACTTTTTTCCTCTTAGGCTGTCATTCTGCTTATTCTAAGATAATTTTCTACACTTGATCTTAGCCAAAAGGCAGAGAAGTGATCTAAGATAATTTTATTTGAAGATTTGTTATTTCAGTGAGTCCTAGCTGGAATGCAAATAGTGATGACTTAACCCTCAAACTAACTTGAAACCAAGGAAAGAAAAGAAAAACATATCACAGGTTATTATTAAAAAAAATTGGCTGTTAGCTGCTTCACCTAAGAATTTGTTCCAAATTTTAAAACAAATAAGTCTTGCAGATAAAAAGATTAAAGTTTAACCCTAAAAACAGGTGTCCTTAACTTTTTACATTTTGTGATGAATATGTTCACATGATGTAGGTAAGCGTGTGTCAGATGACTTAATTTAAATTTGTTGATGAAATTAAAGTAAATATGTCTTCAGAATTATTAATAAACATTTTTCCTAGGCTCCTGGCAATCTGGATTATATTTCTCTCTGCTGGATGGTTAAAATGCAACATTTATTTCTTTGTATGTTTTAAGTACAGTAACTTTTAGGGATTCCCTTTCACAAAGATATAAATTTTGGGTAGGAATGTGGATTTGTTTTAAAGTGCTAGTCTAGCAAGTGGGAGAAAATAAGTTAAATTTGTAGCATAGCAAAAAAAAAAAAGGAAGAAAAAAATGGTGTAATGTCTTTCTGATATCTCAGTCTTCAATTTTCATGGATTTTGTAAGAATGTTAAAAATAAATAAATATTTATAAATGTGGCAGAGACAAAACATGAGTCATTTCTTTTTTTTCCTTACATCTTTCAAAAGGTTATTGAACATTCTTATATTTTCTTTTTTTAAAAATTACATTTATTTGCATGTGCATATATTGTTTGGGCCATTTCTCCACCCTGCCATCCGTCCACATCCCCTCCTTCCCCTCCTTGCTTCCAGGCAGAACCTGTTCTGCCCTTATCTCTAATTTTGTTGGAGAAGACATAAGCAATAATAAGAAAGACAAAATGTTTCTGCTAGTTGAGATAAGGATAGCTATACAGAGAGATTCCTAGCATTGCTTCCATGTACAAATGTGTTACAACCCAAGTTGACTCATTTCTACCTGACCTTTCAACTATTTCCTGATCCCCTTCCCATATTGATCTCTGTCACTTTAAGGTTTCTATATTAGTTCCTTTGCAGTGGGGACATCAAACACTTTCATGTTTTGGGTTTCCTACCTATCCCTGTACCTCCCATATGTGCTCTCTCCTTTGCATGTGACCAAAGTCAACTACATTGATGTATTTACCCTAGATCTATCTGCATATGAGGGAGAACATATGATTTTTGGTCTTCTGAGCCTTGCTAACTTCTCTTAGAATGATGTTCTCCAGTTCCATCCATTTACTTGAGAATAATAAGATTTCATTCTTCTTTAGGGCTGAGTAAAACTTCATTGTGTACAAGTACCACATTTTCTTAATCGATTTGTCTGTAGTGGGGCATATTGGCTGTTTCTATAACTTGGCTATTGTGAATCACACTGCAATAAACATGGGTGTGCAGGTGCCTCTGGAGTAACCTGTGTCACATTCCTTTGGGTATACCCTCAGGAGTGATATTACTAGATCATATGGCAGATCTATGTTTAGATTTTTAAGAAGCCTCTGTATTTTATTCCAGAGTGGTTGCACTAGCTTGCATTCCCACCAGCAGTGTATGAGGGTTTCTTTTTTCCCACATATTCACCAACACCTATTGGTGGTGTTTTGGATGATGGCTATTCTAACAGGACTGAGGTGCAATCTTAGTGTGGTTTTGATTTCCATTTCCTTTGTGGCTACAGATGGTGAGCATTTTTTCATTGTTTTTTGGCCTTTTGAACTTTGTCTTTTGGGAAAGTTCTGTTTAGTTCAGTTGCCCATTTCTTTATTGGTTCATTGATTTTGGGAGAACTTAGTTTTTTAAGTTCCTTGTTTATTCTGGTTATCTGTCCTTTGTTTGATGTATAGCTGGCAAATAATTTCTCCCAATCTGTGGGTGATCTCTTCAGTTTAGAGACCATTTCTTTAGTTGTGCAGAAGCTTTTTAATTTTATGAAATCCCATTTGTCCATCCTTTCTCTTAGTTGCTGAGCTGCTGGAGTTCTATTGAGGAAGTCCTTGCCTATACCTGTTACTTCCAGAGTATTCTCTGTCCTTTCCTGTACTAACTTCAGAGTTTCAGGTGTGATATAAAGATCCTTGATTCATTTTGAGTTGATACAAGTACAGGGTGATAAACATGGATCTAGTTTCAATTTCTTGCAGATAGATAACCACTTTCCCAGCAACATTTGTTGAAGAGGATGTCTTTTCTTCATCATATATTTTGGCACCTTTGTTAAAAATAAGGTGGGAATATCTGTGTGGATTCATATCTGAGTCCTCTATTCTGTTCCATTGGTCTTCAAGTATGTTTTTGTGCCAGTACCATGCTGTTTTAATTGCTATTGCTTTGTAACAGTTTGAAGTCAGGTATTGAAATACCTCCACACAATTGCTCTCTTTATTGCTCTTTTTGATGAGTATTGCCTTGGCTATTCACAGTCTCTTGTGTTTTCAGATGAACTTTAGGGTATGTTTTTCAATCTCTGTCATGAATGTCATTGGGATTTTGATGGGAATTACATTTAATATGTAGATTGCTTTTGGTAGTATAGCTATTTTTACTATGTTGATTCTACGAATCCATGAGCACCGGATATCTCTCCACCTTCTGTAATCTTCCTGGATCTCTTTCTTCAGGGTTTTGTATTTCTCTTTGTAGAGGTCATTCACATCCTTTGTTAAGTTTACTCCTAGGTATTTGATTTTTTTGAGATTATTGTAAATTGAATTGTTTCCATATATTCCCTCTCAGTTTTTTCATTATTGGTGTATAGAAAAGCTAATGATTTTTGTAAGTTGATTTTGTATCCTGCCACCTTGCTGTAGCTGTTTATGGTGTCTAGGAGTTTTTGGGTAGATTTTTTGGGGTCTTTAAAGTATAGGATTATATTGTCTGCAAATAGGGATATTTTGATAATTTCTTTACCTATTTGTATTCCTTTTTATTTCTTCTTCCTGCCTAATTGCTCTGACTAGGAATTCCAGTACAATGTTGAATAGGAGCAGGGATAGTGGGCAAACTTGTCTCATTCCTGATTTTAGGGGAAATGGTTTCAGTTTTTCACTGTTAAGTATGATGTTGTCTGTAGGTTTGTCATATATAGCCTTTACAATGTTGAGGTACTTTCCTTCTATTCCTAGTTTTCTTAGAGCTTTTATCATGAAGTGGTGTTGGATCTTGTTGAAGGCTTTGTCTGCATCTATTTAGATGATCTAGTGGTTTTTGTCTTTGCTTCTATTAATGTGCCGTATTACATTTATTGATTTTCATATGTTGAACCACCCCGGCATCCCTGGGATGAAGCCAACTTGGTTGTGGTGAATGATCTTTCTGAAGTGTTGTTGGATTCAGTTTGCCATTATTTTATTGAGGAGTTTTCATGAATGTTCATTAAGGAGATTGGCCTATAGTTCTCCTTTTTGGAGGTGTCTTTGTCTGGTTTTGGGATGAGTGTAATACTGGTTTCATAAAACAAGTTAGGCAGTGTTTCTTTCCTTTCTATTTCATGGAACAGTTTAGGAAGGGTTGGTATTGGTTCTTCTTTAAAGGTCTGATAGAATTCAGCAGAGAATCCATCAGGTCCTGGACTTTTCTTTTTTGGGAGACTCTTTGTTGCTGCTTAAATTTCATTTTTGTTATAGATCTATTCAGATGATTTATATCCTCTTGGTTTAATTTTGGATTGTCACGAGTATCTAGAAATCTGCCCATTTCTTCAAGGTTTTCAAATTTACTAGAATATGTTATCAAAGTAGTCTCTGATGATTTCCTGGATATCCGTGGTGTTTGTTGTCATCTCCCCTTTTTCATTTCTGATTTTACTAATTTGGGTCTTTTCACTCCTCATTTTAGTGGTTTGCCAGGGGTTGTCAATCTTATTTATTTTTATTTTTTCAAAGAACCAGCTTTTTGCTTCATTGATTCTTTGTACTTTTTTTTGTTTCTTTGTTTCTATTTCATTATTTGGGCCCTTATTTTTATTATTTCTCTCCTTGTGCTTGTTTTGGGATTTGCTTGTTCTTGTTTTTCTAGGAGTTTGAGATGTAGCATTAGTTCATTGATTTGAGATCTTTCTGTCCTTTAATATATGCACTCATGGCTATAAACTTTCCTCTTAGGACTGCCTTTGCTGTGCCTCATTGGTTCCGATAAGTCATGTTTTCATTTTCACTAACTTCCAGAAACCTTATAATTTTATTTTTTATTTCATCTATGACCCATTGATCATTGAGCAATGTGTTGTTCTGCTTCCAATTGTTTGCATGGTTTTTTTATTGTTGTTTTTGTGGTTGAGTTCTAGTTTTAATGCATTATGATAAGATAGAATGCATGGGATTATTTCTATTTTCTTATAGTTGCTGAGACTTGCTTTGTGCCCTAAGATATGATCAATTTTGGAAAAGGTTCCATAGGCTGCTGAGAAGAATGTATATTGTGCAGAAGTTGGATGATATATTTGGTAAACATCATCTAGGTCCATTTGATCTATGGTGTGATTTAGGTCTAGAATTTCTTTATTGATTTTTTTGTTTGGATGACCTCTCTATTGGTGATAGGGGGGTATTAAAGTCTCCCGCTTCCACTGTGTTGGAGTCTCTGTATGTTTTTAGGTCCTTCAAAGTATGTGTGATGAAATTGGGTGCATTGATGTTGGGTGCATCTAGGTTGATAATTGTTGTTTCTTTTTGGTGTATTTCTCCTTTTATTAGTATGGAGTGTCCTTTATCTTGTTTGATCAATGTAAGTTTGAAGTCTACTTTTTTTGAGATAAGTATTGCTACTTCTGCCTGCTTTTGGGGGCCATTGGCTTGGTAAATTTTCTTCCAGCCTTTCACCCTAAGCTAGTGCTTGTTTCTGTCAATGAGATCGGTTTCCTGCAAGCAACAGATTGTTGGCTCTTCCTTTTTAATCTGGTTTTCCAAATGTTGTCTTTTGAATAGGAAGTTAAGTCCATTAACATTCAGTGTTAGTATTGATAGGTATGTGATGATTCCTGTCATTTACTTGTTTTTATTGTTTAAGGGCTTGATTGCATGCAGCTAAATTAATATTACTCTCTACTTTCTTGTCTTTTCTTCTCCTGTGGTTTGGTATTGCCTGTCCTTTCATGGCTTTGTTTGCTTTCATTTTCTGTGTGCAGAATTCTTTGAAGAATCTTTTGCAGTGGTGACTTGGTGGTCATATATTGTTTTAGTTTCTGCTTATCAAGGAAGACTTTTATTGCTCCATCTATTTTGAATGATTGTTTTGTTGGTAGAGTATCCTGGGGTTGAAGTTATTTTCATTCAGTGCCCAGAATACCCCACTCCATGCTCTTCCTGTTTTTAAGTCTTCTGTTGAGAAATCTGCTGTGATTTTGATGGGTTTACCTTTGTATGTTATTTGTTTTTTCTGTCTTATGGCCTTCAGTATTCTTTCTCTATTCTCTGTGCTTGTTGTTTTAATGATGATATGTCATGGGGTTGTTCTATTTTTGTCAAGTCTGTTTGGTGTCCTGGAGGCTTCCTATACCTGAATGGGCATAGTTTTCACTAGATTTGGGAAATTTCCTGTTATTATTTTGTTTAATATATTACACATTCCTTTTGCCTGCACCTCTTCTCCTTCTTCAATGCCTGTGATTCTCAGGTTCAGTCTTTTAGTGGCATCAGTGAGTTCTTGCATTTTCCTTTCACAGGTCTTGCATTGTCTGACTAATTGTTGTTCAGTTTTTCCTTTAATTTCAATTTCATCTTCAAGTTCTTTGATTCTGTCTTCTGCTTGTTCTAGTCTGCTGATTTGGCCTTCCATTGTGTTTTGTATTTCTGTTTCATTCTTTTTTTCTGAGGTTTTCCATATCATGGGTCACTTCCTCTTTAACATTTTCAATATTAAATTCAATATTGTCTTTAATTAAGATTGTGTAATATTGTCTTTAATTTTCATCCTTAATTCATTAATCTCTATTTATGGTGTTCTCTGTTTCACTTTGGTGTTTATTTAGGGCTCCTATGAGTTTATTTATTTGTTTTTGTGTCTGCTCATATTCTTTATTTTTGTTGTCTTGGAATTTCTTGGGTTCCTGTTGTATATTTTTATTGACCATGTCTAGTAACATCTCCATGAAATTCTCAGTGATTACTTGCAGGATTTCTTCTTTCAGATTGTTCTTGTGGGCTCTTTGTGTTCCTTATCATAGTTTATCCTTCTTTTTTTGGAGTCTGGAACTGGGTATCCGTTTTCTTCATTTCCTTCTGAATCCTGTATTAATTTATTTTTTTGTGGGAGAATGGTTTCCATCTCTTTTTTGTCTTCCCATTGCTCCACTTGTTGCTCTTTCTGTCCCTGGTTTGTGTGTGATTTAGTATTAGTGAACTTACAATAGAAAAACTAACAAAACAAAGAAAGCAAGAAAAAAAAAAAACCAAAGAAATCAACAGGGAGAGGTGGTAGACAAATAAACAGGGAACAAACCAAACAAATACGTTAAAAAAATTCCAAATTCAGGAACAATAGAATTTCATTCCTAGTTGGTCTGGTGTTACTCCTTCAACATCCAGCCCTCTTGTTGGTATTTAAGCAAAAGCTCTGTTTTAGTCTCAGCAGGTGGTTGGGGAGACTCACCAGTTTTTTTCCCATGTTTCAGCAGTAGCTGCTTAGTCAGCTTTTCCCTCCATGAGGTGTGGCTTGTGTTCAGGTTCTGGAGATCAGTTCTAAGGTTCACCAGCCATCCTGCTTTGGAGTTGGGTTTTCTGTGTGTTGGTTTACTGGGGTCTTGTTCCTTTGCCTTGTCCCCTTTCTCTGGGGCAAGGTCAGAGATCCATCAGCTGGCTCCCTGCTGTCAGAGTGTTATGCTGGTTTGCTGATTGTTTTTCAATTTTGTAATGTTGTTTGACTTTGGATGTTGCTCACTGGCTCTGAAGATGAGCTTTGTGGACTGCTATCTGCCCTATTTCAGCCAGTGGCTTATCACCGGCCCACCGTCAGGCTTTCTGCCTTTCCAGTCTTTGTTTACTGTAAGTTCATGCAGAGATCAGCTCCTTGCACCTTCCCCCCTTCTCTGGTGCTCTTAGAATACCCTGCCCCATCTGCTGCATGTTCCTTTTCAGTTTCTTGTTTATTATTCAGCTTTTTTTTTTGCAGGGTGGTGGTGGGGGTCAGTCTGTCCAGGGGGCTCTTCTGGTTTATCCCAGGGGTAGCTGTGGGAATACCACATTTTGCTTATTTGCTCACTTGTTGGTCTGTCAGATGTCTCCCAAGCAGGTTTGGAGCTGGCATCTGGTGGTGTGGGAGCCCTCCTGTTTTCTCAGTGTAACATGCATGGAGAAGATTTGTATGTGCTGGGGGCTCAGTGTGTCAAATCCCTGACTCTTTTTGGTGCTTTATTTCTGCCAAGTGTGGCTCCAGCATGTCAGCAAAATTTTTGATTTATGGAGCTCATGCTGTCTGCTTCTGAACTCTAGTTGCCATCTTGGACCCCTGTAGGAATGTTTGTAAATGACACAATGTATCCCTACCCAGCACAGCAGTAAACAAAAAGTTTGTCCTGAGTCTTTTTGAGCCTGCTCTAACAGACCTGCCATTGGAGAATCCAGATCTTGAGGTCTTCTCAGATGGGAACAGTTTTATAGACTAAGGGCAACATAATGCTGTATATGTGGTGGTCGCCCAGAAAAAAAAACATACTAAAAGCAAAATCCCTTACACCATGTATTTCTACACAGAGGATGGAACTTATAGCTCTGACAATGGCCTTAGTTAGGTAAAGACAAAAAATGAGTATTTTCAGAGTTACAAATATGTTTTTCTCCCCAGTGGTTCATGATCACAGTGTCATTTAATAAAGAGAGATTCCTCAAAAATTTATTAAGTTGGATAGCTTCTAGCTCTGTTTCCTTTTGTGTTCTGGCTTGCAGTTTATAATGGTGCTTTTACTTTCAGTTTTAAGTGTCTGTCAAGATAATACTTACATCTTCAGCCATTGTTTAGAAGCCCACTGTTGACTTCATTCACATAAGATTATGTAATGGAACAAACTGACAGTGGGGAACTGAACCTACCTGTTAGGTTAAAGGATAATATTCCCAGATTTCCCCCCTGATTAAGATTTGTTTTCTTTCTTCTTAACTGATTAAACTGCATCCAAGTTGAGACAGAAACATACTATGCTCTCACTTTCCCAAACACTCCTTAGAACCATGGCTTCAGGAAAGATCACACCTGAAGTGAAGAGCATGTAATTGGAATTTGCCATAACAGAACCAGAAAGTGACCAACAGACTTTTAAAAATCACTGATGTTTGCTTTTAGATTCATAAGGTTGAGACACTCATATAACTTTTCCAAAACAAGTCTAGTGTCCACCTGTCTAGGACCTGTATCCAGTCTCTTGCAAAAATCACATATAAGGCAGGTGGTTAGGGTGAATAGCAACTCAGTCACTAAGGGTGTTTTGCCTGTAGTCTTACATGACAGATTATTAATAAACCTCTTTATTCTCCCTTTACTATGTCTCCTTAGTCATTGGCTTTATCAAGTGCCACCCAATTTGGACAATGCTTTGGCTATACTATGAGAAACCAAAGACAAGCTTAAATTTATAAGGTTAGAATGCTCACAGATTATATCCTACTTCATTACCAAGGAAGATATAGACACTAAAAAGATTAAAATTCTCCCTGGGAATCTGTGAATCATTACCAAAATGCAGCTTATAAGGACAACAGAAGAATGTAGAATGAATGAAGAGTCCAAGAGAGATGCTAGAATTGGGTGGAAACAAATGCAAGTATTGTGGAAAACAAAAAGACAGGTAATATTTCCCTTTTGAGGGTGATAAGGCACTTATACAGGCAGATGTCTGATATATGGATAGTTCTTGCCATGGACAATTGGCTGCATAGACTGCAGTAGCAGTACAGCTGAGCACAGACTCCATATGGCAATGGATTGAAATAACCAATGGGCCAAACTGTGAGCAATGCAGCTTGTGATTGAAAATGAACCTAGTCCCTTGTCCATCTGTACTGACAGGCTATATACTGAGGACTTAGAATGTGGATCCCCTCATGACAATTCACTTGGTGGCTGAAGGCCCCTTCCCCCTTGTGAGGACAAGCCTTGTGGCAGGGCCTTTAGACAAGTGACTCTGTTATGTAGCTGGGCATATGTCCCTGGCTTCACTGGAAACAATGAGGCTGACAATGAGTCTAAGATGGATATTGATGTCCCAAATGTAAGTTTTAAAGGCCCCAACCTGACAGGGAATCCTCTCCAAAAGTGATAGCACCCCTTGTTGAGCCAAACCTAAATGGTGGACATCCCTCACATTGTCATGACATACTGGTATTGCTGTTATAGCATGTGGTGTCTGCCTGCTGATTGCTTATTGTTACAGTCTATATTTTTATTGTAGCTTATGAGTACAATGTTCCTTTCTTCTCACTAAGGGACCTCATGGAAGATCATTCATGTAGATTGTATGGCAATTACCTTAATAGGAGTGGATTGTAAGGAAAGTAATTATTAAGCTAATCACCTGTACACAAGTACATGATAGAGACAAGTATACTGTGGCTTGATAACCACCCAAGGTCGGTTGGTCACACTATTATTGGATGGATTAATATGCTCAGTATATGAGATAACTTGGCTAGCTGCCACTTTTGTATATCATGGTATAGCCTGTTGCTGCTGCTGCTATGGCTGATGATAATGGGGGCTGACTGACTGGCTACTGGCTGCAATGGATAATAAAGCATATAAACTCCTTCTTGTCTCCTGTTTGAACCCAGGGTCTGCTCAAAGCAAAGGACCCATCTGCTTGAAGAAGGTTATTTGACTCACATACCCTGTTCTGGGACACAACAACTCTTAAAATTTTCTTTCTTCTGAAACTGTACAAGCCATACCAGTTGAGAAAATAAACATAATAAATAACAAAAAAGGAAAGTTTCACACAGATATTTGCACAGGCTGCCTGACACTCTTTCCTCAGTATCCAGAGTTGGTGGAATCTATAATGGATTTTTAGAGTGTGGGTGAAAGGTTTGTGAGATGTTTGGAGAGATGTGATAGTGATTTGTACTTCATTTTTGCCTTTATTTCAACTGTATTTTATACTTGTACACATATCCATTTGTCAGTGTTTTGTAGTGTAAATGCTCCCTTATCCCACCCCCAAAGCTGAATTCCCCAAGGTTTTTCCCAGCAAAACTGTGATGTTAATGTCAAAGTAGCTCTCTACCTACCTCTTTCAATACCATTCCCATGATTTATGGCCCTAAGTATTCTCTCACCTGTAGCCAACAGTCAGGTTTCCTGAACATCATCTTGTAGAGAGGATTTTGTAGCATCTTAGTATGGCCTTAATTATACATTTCCATTCTAGTCAAGGAACAGCCACAAAGGCTTCACACAGATGATTCTGATTTAAGTGATTTTTTTATTCTTAAGCAGGTGGCTTAGACTATTTCAAAAAAATTAAATATTGTTTGTGAACATGCATTTTTGGCAATGGGTACTTTCACCTTTTCATTAAATTCTATTGTTTGTTGTACACATATTTTTAAAAAATTAAGACCAGACCTGTATCTTAGTTCTAACTCTAGTATCATTAGAACTTCTGTCATTCTCTCACCTACTTAACCTACAAATAAAGATTTCTCAGGTCTGGATTTTGAAAAGATTTGCTTTTAGATTATTTGCTTTCTGCTTTCATTTTACTTTACAATTGAGATTTGCATCAGATTTCTGATTTTAAAGTCTACTGTTGGAAATTATCATAATTTCCATGCAATATCTCATAACTTTATAAAAGCAACATTTCTAAAGTAAAACCAACTGGTGTCAGGTGAGCATTTTCCACTATTCATATGAAGCAGCTTCTCACATCCCAAGCCTCAGAAGCTTCATCCACAGAAAGCAGGTTATTCATACTCTAGGATAAAAGCACATTCATTAAAGAAGTTTTTATTTCTATAAAAATGAAAAATAAAAGAAATATAAAATACTAAGAAAATCTAAGATCATGAACTCTCTCACCAAATTGTTATCCCAGTATAGCTAGCTGGGAAACCTTGAATAATTTACTTGACTTCTATGTGCCTTAATTTCTTTATTTGTTTTTTAGAAATATGATAATCCTTCTTTCATGGGGTTTTAGGAAATTCTGTTTGGATTCTTATTACTTTGCTTCCTTATGTTAAAATGGTGATTATAAAAATATGAAAATGTTAAGTATAAAAATATATTTGTGACATTTAAATAATTTAAGACATATAACATATAATATAATGAATATTGAGACAATTAAGATAGTTAAATGGTACTTGGCAAACATTGAACACTTAATAATTATCAGTAATTATTATAAAATCCTAAGAACTTAAAGAGAATTTTGTTTTTACTTATAGGTGAATAATTATAGTTAACACAAACATATATTTATTAAACTGTAGAGGCTGTAATTTTTAACATTCTTTAGTTAAAATTGAGATAATAGAAAATATAGAAGATTTTGAAATTAGAAATCATGAGAGATCCAAGATGGTGACTGGAACACAGCCACAGACCTTCTGATCTTTGTGATCCTGGGACTTTGGTAAGAAGCTGGAGACATGCTTGATTGAGGTAAAACATCAGGGAGAGCTGAAACATGACACTCTGAATCCCTAGCTTGTGGGAGGCCTCTCCACACCACCATATACTAAAGGAATAGCAGGTGCTGCATGCTAAGCCCCAACCCATAGGCCCATGGAGCTGCTGCTCCACACATCTCCATAGGATCTCTGATCCTCCAGCCCTGCTCCTTTGCCCCACCAGGGCTGTACTACCACAAACTCCCACCCCTCAGAACTGCAGTATCTCTGTGGGACAAGCCCTAAAGGCCGGAGATCCACAGACATTTATGATCTCTGCCAGGCCACACACCCCAGGGGCCTGCACAGCCCTGCACGATCTCTGCCAGGCCTCTCCCCCAAGGCCTGCACAGTCCTGCAGGAACTCTGTTTTGCTGGGCTTGGCCCCTAGCCCTGCACTATCTCTGCTTTGCTGGCCATGCCCAAGACCTGCACAGCCCTGCAAGATCTCTGCTCTGACGGGCCATGCCCCCAAGGTCTGCCACACCAGAGATACAAACATGCACGATTTCCATTCTGCTGGGCCACGCCCCCAAGGCTGGCACAGCCCTGCAGGAACTCCATTTCACTGGGCTGGGCTTCCCAGCCATGCATGACCTCTGCTCTGCTAGGCCACACCCCCAAGGCCTGCCATCCAGAGATACAAACAGGCACAGTCTTCATTCCACTGGACCATGATCCCAAGGCCAGAACAGGCCTGCAGGAGCTCTATATCACTGGGCCATGACCCCCAGCCCTGCATGATCTCTGTTTTGCCGGCCATGCCCCCAAGGCCTGCACAGCCCTGAACAATATTCACTCTGCAAGCTGTGCCCCTAAGGACTGCCAAGCTGGGGACCTACACACACACGATGTCCGTTCTGCTGGACCATGCCCTCCAAGCCGGGATACACAGACATGCAGGATCTTCACTCTGTCAGCCTGAGCCCTTCAGGCATGCAGCCCACGCTCCAAAGGCCCACTACTTCACCTCAGCTAAAGGCCTCCACCTGTAGGCCTGTGGGACCCCACCAATCATCCACTTGCCACAGGAAGGCTCCAAACCTACCTAAGAGACACACGCAGACTGGTCTGGATGCTAAAGAACTAGCATCAGAACAACTAAGACTGAAATTCTACTGTTCCAGAACTGGTGAAGTTTTTTTTCCCCTTCTTTAAGGGATTTGCTGCCTGGCTTACTGTTTGATCATCCACCATCTCTACCATATTTTTTCTCTTATCCTCTCTACTCTATTCCTTTTATCTTCCATCTCTCTCTCTTTTTTATCCTTCTTTCTTGGTTTTGTTAGTATTAACATTGTTACCCAGCTAATACCAAATTACACATAGTTCAGTGATAGAAACGTTACCTAGTGGAAATATGGGAAGAAGAAAAAGGGAAGGAAACAATCCCCCCCCCAAAAAAAATAAAATACAACAGGATTTAGAACGAAATGAAGAAAACAGATACCCATATCCAGACTCCAACAAAACAAAGGTAAACTATACCAATGAACCCCAAGAAGTCCTGAAAGAAGAAATCTTACAAGTAATCAATGAAAATTTCATAGAGATGTTACTAGATGTGGTCAACCAAAACATACAGGAGGCACTCAAAAAAATTCCAAGGGAACAAAAATAAAGACTATGAGAAAACACAAAAACAAATAAATGAAATCATAGCAGCCTTAAATAAATGCCAAACTGAGACTAAGACAACCATAAACAGAGAGATAAATGAATTAAGGTCAAAAATTGACAATATGAAAGTGGAAGTAACCCATGATATGGAAAACTACAGAAAAAAGAATGAAATAGAAATACAAAACAAAATGGAAGGCCATTCCAGCAGAATAGAACAAACAGAAGACAGAATCTCAGAACTCAAAGATGAAATGGCAATTAAGGGAAAAACTGAAGAACTATTAGTCAAACAATTCAAGACCTGTGAAAAGAAGATGCAAGAACTCACTGACTCCATCAAAAGACCAAATCTGAGAATAATGGTTATTGAAGAAGGAGAAGAGGTGCAAGCAAAATGAATGCATAATATATTCAACAAAATAATAACAGAAAACTTCCCAAATCTAGAGAAAACTATGCCCATTCAGGTACAGGAAGCCTCCAGAACACCGAACAGACCTGACCAAAATAGAACTACCCCACAACATATTATCATTAAAACAACAGTACAGAGATTAGAGAAAGAATATTGAAGGCTATAACAGAGAAAAAGAAAATAACATACAAAGGCTAACCCATCAAAATCACAGCAGACTTCTCAACAGAAACATTAAAAGCAAGAAGAGCACGGAGTGAGATTTTCCAAGCACTGAATGAAAATAACTTCAATACCAGGATATTCTACCCAGCAAAACTATCATTCAAAATAGACGGAACAATTAGAAGTCTCCCATGATAAGCAGAAACTAAAACAATATATGACCACCAAGCCACCACTATAAAAGATTCTTCAAGGGATTCTGCACACAGAAAATAAAAGCAAACAAAACCATGAAAGGGCAGGCAATACCAAACCACAGGAGAAGAAAAGGCAAGAAAGTAAAGAGTAACATTGATTCAGCTACACATAATCAAACCCTTAACAAAGACAACTACATGACAGGGATCACCAAGTATTTATCAATACTAACACTGAATATTAATGGACTAAATTCCCCTATCAAAGACACTGATTGGGAAACTGGATTAAAAAGGAAAATCCAACAATCTGCTGCTTATAGGAGACCCACCTCATCGACAGAAATAAGCACTGGCTGAGAGTGAAAGGCTGGAAGAAGATCTACCAAGCCAATGGTCCCCCAAAACAGGCAGGAGTAGCAATACTTATCTTGGACAAATTAGACTTCAAACCTACTTTGATCAAATGAGATAAAGAAGGACACTCCATACTAATAAAAGGGGAAATACACTAAAAGGAAATAACAATTATCAACCTATATGCACCCAATGCCAGTGCACCTAATTTCAGCAATCATACTTTGAAGGGCCAAAAAGCATATATAGACCCCACCACAGTAGTAATGGGAGATCTTAATACCCCCCCATCACCAATAGATGGGTCATCCAAACAAAAAAATTTCTAAAACTAAATCGCACCATAGATCAAATGGCCTAACTGATGTTTACAGAATATTTCATCCAACTTCTGCACAATATACATTCTTCTCAGCAGCCAATGGAACCTTTTCCCAAACTGATCATTTGTGCTGAGGCACAAAGTAAGCCTCAAAAAATATAAGAAAATAGAAATAATCCCATGCATTCTGTCTGACCACAATGCATTAAAACTAGAAATCAATGACAAAAACAGCAGTAAAAAACACACAAACAATTAGAAGCTGAACAACACATTACTCAATGATGAATGGGTCACTGATGAAATAAAAGAGGAAATTAAAAGGTTCCTGGAAGTTAATGAAAATAAAAACACGAGCTACCATAACCTATGGGACACAGCAAAGGCAGTCCTAAGAGGAAAGTTTATAGCTATGAGTGCATATATCAAAAGGAAAGAAAGATCTCAAATCAATGACCTAACACTACAGCTGAAACTCCTAGAAAAACAAGAACAAAAAAATCCAAAAACAAGCAGAAGGAAAGAACTAATTAAGATAAGGGCTGAAATCAATGAAATAGAAACAAAAAAACCCACACAAAAAATCAATTAAACAAAAAGCTGGTTCTTTGAAAAAATAAATAAAATTGACAGAACCCTGGCAAACCTGACTAAAATGAAGAGAGATAAAACCCAAGTCAGTAAAATCAGCAATTCAAAAGGAGAGATAACAACAAACACCATGGAAATCCAGATCACCAAAAACTACTTTTAGCGTCTATACTCTAATAAATTTGAAAATCTTGAAGAAATGGACATATTTCTAGAAACTTACAACCATCTAAAACTGAACCAAGAGGATATTAATCACCTGAATAGATCTATAACAAAAAAAGAATTGAAACTGCCATCAAGAGCCTCCCAAAAAAGAAAAGACCAGGACCTGATGGATTCATTGCTGAATTCTATGAGACATTTAAAGAGAACTAATACCAACACTTCTTAAACTGCTCCACAAAATAGAATGGGAAGGAACACTGCCTAACTCATTTTATGAAGCCAATATAACTCTGATCCCAAAACCAGAAAAAGACACCTCCAAAAAGGAGAACTACAGGCCAATTTCCCTAATGAACATTGATGCAAAAATCCTCAATAAAAAAATGGCAAACCGAATCCAACAACACATCAGAAAAGATCATTCACCATGACCAAGTTGGCTTCATCCCAGGAATGCAGGGGTGGTCCAACATATGCAAATCTATAAATGTAATACAGCACATCAATAGAAGCAATGACAAAAACTATTTAATCATCTCAATAGATGCAAAAAAAGCCTTTGACAGCATCCAACACTACCTCATGATAAAAACTCTAAGAAAACTAGGAATAGAAGGAATGTACCTCAACATTGTAAAGGCTATTTACGACAAACCTACAGCCAACATCATATTTAATGCTGAAAAACTGGAACCATTCCTCCTAAAATCAGGAACAAGACAAGGATGCCCACTCTCCCCACTCCTATTCAACATAGTACTAGAATTTCTAACCAGAGCAATTAGGCAAAAAGAAGAAATAAAGGAATACAAATAGGTAAAGAAACTGTCAAAGTGTCCTTATTTGTAGATGATATGATCCTATACCTTAAAGACCCAAAAAAACTCTACCCAAAAATGCTTAGACACCATAAACAGCTTCAGTAAGATGGCAGGATACAAAATCAACCTATAAAAATCATTAGCTTTTCTATACACCAACAATGAACAAACTGAGAAGGAATACATGAAAACAATTCCATTCACAATAACCTCAAAAAAAAAAAATCAAATACCTAGCAGTAAATTTAACAAAGGATGTGAATGACCACTACAAGGAGAATTACAATCTCCTGAAGAAAGAGATCAAGGAAGACTACAGAAGATAGAACAATCTCCTGTGTTCATGGATTAGTAGAATCAGCATAGTAAAAATGGCTATACTACCAAAAGCAATCTACATGTTTAATGCAATTCCCATGAAAATCCCAATGACTTTCATCACAGAGATTGAAAAATCTACCCTAAATTTCATTTGGCAACACAAGATACTGTGAACAGCCAAGGCACTACTCAGCAAAAAGAACAATGCTGGAGGTATCACAATACCTGACTTCAAACTATGTTGCAAAGAAATAACAATAAAAACAGCATGGTACTGGCACAAAAACAGACATGAAAACCAGTGGAACAGAATAGAGGACCCAGATATGAATCCACACAACTATACCCACCTCATTTTTGACAAAGGTGCCAAAATCATATGATGGAGAAAAGACAGCCTCTTCAACAAATGCTGCTGGGAAAAGTGGTTACCAGTCTGCAAGAAATTGAAACTAGATCCATGTCTATCACCCTGTAATAGTATGAACTCAAAATGAATCAAGGACCTAAATATTAGACCTGAAATTCTGAAGTTACTACAGGTAGGAGTAGGAAACACTCTGGAACAAATAGGTATAGTTCCTCAACAGAACTCCAGCAGCCCAGCAACTAAGAGAAAGGAAGACTAAATGGCTCTTCATAAAATTAAAAAGCTTCTGCACAACAAAAGAAATGGTCTCTAAACTGAAAAGACCATCCACAGAGTGGGAGAAAATATTTTCCAGCTATACATCAGACAAGGGACTGATAACCAGAATATACAGGGAACTTAAGAAACTAAACTCCTCTAAAATCAATGAACCAAATAAGAAATGGGCAACTGAACTAAACAGATCTAGAAGAAATTCAAATGGCCAAAAAAACACACGAGAAAATCCTCACCATCTCTGGCCGTATAGCAAATGCAAATCAAAACCACACTAAGATTCCACCTCACTCCCATTAGAATAGCCATCATCCAAAACACCACCAACAACAAGTTTTGGTGAGGATGTGGGAAAAAAAGGAAGCCTAATCCACTGCTGGTGGGAATGCAAGCTGGTGCAACCACTCTGGAAAAAAATTTGGAGTCTTCTTAAAAATCTAAACATAGACCTGCCATATGATCCAGCAATCCCACTCCTGGGGATATATCCAATGGAATGCAATACAGGTTACTCCAGAGGCACCTGCACACTCATGTTTATTGCAGTGCTATTCACAATAGCCAAGTTATGGAAACAACCAAGATGCCCCACTATTGATGAATGGATCAAGAAAATGTGGTACTTGTACACAATGGAATTTTACTCAGCCATGAAGAAAAATGAAATCTTATCATTTTCAGGTAAATGGATGGAACTGGAGAACATCATTCTGAGCAAGGTCAGCCAAGCTCAGAAGACCAAAAATCATATGTTCTCCCTCATATGTGGAATTTAGATCTAGGGAAAATGCAGCAATGTGGTTGGACTTGGATCACAAGACAAGTGGAGAGCACATACAGGAGATATAGGAATAGGTAGAAAACCCAAAACATGAAGGTGTTTGATGTCCCCACTGCAGAGAAACCTTAAAATGACAAGTTATCATGAGCAGGGGTTCAGGAACCAATGTAAAGATCAGTTAGAGATGAATCAACATGGGTCGTAACACATGTGGACCCAAAAGCAATGCTAGGAATATTTCTGTATATCTATCCTTAACTCAGCTAGCAAAAATGCTTTGTCTTTCTTATTATGCATATGTCTTTTCTCCAACAAAATCAGTGATAAAGGCAGAACAGGACCTGCCTGAAACTGAGGGGAGGAAGAGGAGAAGGCTGGGGTAGGGAGATAGGTGGAGAAATGATCTAAACAACATAGGCACATGTGATTAAATGAATGAAAGAATAAATAAATTTAAAAAAAATCATGATATTTTCATAATCACATTTCCAAAATCTGGTAAGTATAAGGAGTGGGTTATCTCTTATTATTCTTTGCTTTAGTTTGCAAAATTTCTGCATATAAATTTGTTTAAAATGCCTATAAATATATTTTTTTCCATAAATCAACAACCTTCCAACCTACATTTAGATAACCATTTAGAAACAGAAAAGTTAAATAAAACACAAATCTGTATAATGTAAGGCCACTAGCAATGCCTGTTGTCAATTCTGATGGCCAACATGAGAAGATATCAAATGTTGACCCAAGAGCAGATTCTTGGTAAATGAAAACCCATTGGCTTAGTCTGCTTGACAGATTTGATCAGTTCAAATGGTAAATGCTGCAAGGCTTTATCTCCAATAATGATGCACTTACCAACATGTTCCATGCTTGTCAAACATTTCCAAAAGGTTTGATTCTACTTAAGAGTCTCAAAAAAGTACTTTACCAGAGAAATCTCCTGGAAAGAGGATTTTCTTTTCAGATATGGGAAGTTCTTCAGTACAAAAAAAGGGTGAACATGATCCTGTGGGGTCACAGCAGGTGCTGAAAATCCTTTGCAAATGATTTCTTCTGCTTCATAGAGTGTGAGACTGGAGGAACTGGATAGAGTTTTTACAATGGTCAATGCAGAGTATGAGATAAAGTGGGGGTGGGGTGGAACACTGAACCAACCTCGGAGAGTGGGGCTGGGGCAAGGAACAAATGCTGAGAGTGAGCGTGGATTGAGAAGCCCAAAGTGGGGCTTGGCAGATTGCTGATCTAAGCTTGTAGAGTTGTGGATGGTTCACAAAACTGAATTGCCCCACCTTGTTTGGAGAGGAGCTGATCAGCCAGAGTTGTGGCTGTAAAACAATTCAGCTGTTACCTGGTGAAAAACAGCAACATTTCTGACCACTTTGCACAATCTGGTAGCAAGCAATCACAGATCTCAATTGCAACCTGCCTTGTTGGCAGAAGGAACAAACTGCTGCTCACAATCTAGTCTTCTGGTGAGACCACTTTACAGCTCTCATTTGCACCAGATGCCCCATTAGACCAAGGAAAACAGGACTAAAAAACCCTCAGCTGAGTACTGCCCTAAGCTGTCCAACAAGAGGGACAGCACCCTTGTCTACACAGCCCAGAATACTAACTTAGAGAAGAGTCAGGGACACTGAGAAACCACCAGTCATAATTACCAGTACTTGGATTTGATGCCAAAGGAATATGTCCAGAACTGATTTTACTTTGTTGTTGTTTTACTTTATTTCATTTTTATTCTTATTTTATTTTTCTAAGTTTTTTCCTTTTTTATTTAATATTTTCAGTTTTATTATTATGATTATCTAATCTCTATTCTTCCTTCACTTTCTCTCCTTTTCTTGTGCTAAAATCTTTTGTTCTCCCCTCCAACTATTTTTCTGCCCCTTTTCATCCATTTTCTTCCCCTGAATTTTCTTCCCCCTCCTTGCCTTCCCCCACTCTTCAACCCACTACACTTCCATACTCCACACTTACCACTCACTGATTAGTCTACTGTTCCAACCCTACACACCACTATCCCTCTGCAATCCCTAACACAAGCATACTTCACTACAACAACTGAGCTACACACTAACACACACAAGGGCCTTAAACTATCTAGCCTACACATCTCTTCCCCCCATTACCTCATCCTCCCCCTTTGCCTCTTCTTTTAGCACCAACTTTTTCAAATTACCCAAGTAACTATCTCTATCCAAACAACAATAATCCCCCCCATTCCCACTGTTTCTGGATATTATTACCAAGGGCTTCTCCATACAATATGTAAACAGCTGGTCTGGCACTGAAATTGTGAATTTGTTATTCCTTATTTAAACTTCCAGGTGAGAGACAAAAATAGCACATAAACCTAGCCAACAAATAACCATATACAACACAGTAATTAAGTCAAGGAAAAGATAATAGGTGATTAAAACACTCAACTAACCAATCAATAACATAAGAGCACAACACAAATAGAAGCATGGGGAGAAGAATAAGGCTAGGAAATTCTACCCTTAAAAAGACCAAGAATTCAATAGAAGATTCAGTAGGAAATGAAGAAATTGAATACCAAAATTCCTGACCCTGACTGAATTATGAGAAATATGACCAATGAGCTCAATGACATCCGTAAAAAAATCTCAGGGGAAATCGTGAATGTACTTATTGAGAAGCTCATGGAGAAGTAACAAGAGACAGTTAAACAGAACACACAGGATGAACTCAAATAATATCAAGACACCAGAAATTAAAAAAAAAAAAAAAAAACTTGAGAAGACACAGAAACAACTTAACAAACTCAGAGAGGATGTCAACAAACTCCAAAGTGAAAAAAAGGAGACTAGAAAAAAGAGATACATGAAATACAGAAGACAGCATAAGATATGAAAGAGGAGTTCAACAAATATATGGAAAACTTCAGAAAAAAGAATTAAACAGAAAACCTAGAAATAAAAGTTCCTTAAATCAAATAAAAGAAAAACGAGTGTAAAGCCATATCAGCAACTAGAACAAATGGAAGGCAGAATTTCAGGTCTCAAAGACAAAATGGATATCAAAGAAAATACAGAAGAACTCTTAGACAAATGACACAAGAACTGCAAAAGGAATATGCAAGAATTCAGTGATTCAATCAAAAGACCAAACCTGAGAATCATGGGCACCGAAAAGAAGAGGTGCAAGCCAAAGGAATATGTAATATATTCAGCAAAACAATAGCAGAAAATTTCCCAAATCTTGAGAAAGAGTTGCCCATTCAGTAAAGGAAGCCTCCAGGACAGCAAACAGACTTGACCAAAATAGAACCTCTCTATGGCATATTATCATTAAAGCAACAAGCACAGAGAACAGAGAAAGAATATTGAAGGCTGTAAGAGAGAGAAAAAAAAACCCAAATAATGTAAGGTATCAACAGATACCTTAAAAACTAGAAGGGCATGGAGTGAGGTATTCCAGGCACTAAGTAAGAATAATTTCAGCCCTAGAGTACTCTACCCAGCAAAACTATCACTCAAAATTGATGGAGGAATAAAAGTCTTCCATAATAAACAGAAATGAAAACAATATATGATCACCAAGTCACTACTACAGAAGATTCTGAAAGGCATCCTACACACAGAAGACGAAAACAAATGTAATCACAAAAGAATGGGAAGTATTAAACCTCATGAGAAGAACAGATAAGTACTCAGAGAGTAACATTAAATCAGCTGTGCACATTCAAATCCTTAAACAACAAAAACAACTAAATGGCAGGAATCACCACATACCTCTCAATATTAACACTGAATGTTAATGGACTCGAGTCCCCCATCAAAAGACACCAACTGGCAAATTGGATTAAAAGGGTAGACCCAACAATCTGTTGTTTACAAGAGACCCACCTTATTGACAGAAATAAGAACTGGCTTAGGGTGAAAGGCTGAGAGAAGATTTACCAAGCTAATGGCATGTGAAAACAGGCAGGAATAACAATACTTTATCACATAAAGTGGACTTCAAACCTAAATTAGTAAAAGAGAGAAAGAAGGTGACTTTATACTAATAAAATGAGCAATGCAATACATCAAGAGGAAATAACAATTGTTAACTTATCTGCACCAAACACCAGTGCATCCACTTCATTAAACATACACTAGTGGACATAAAATCACATATAGACTCCAACCAAAGGTAGCGGAAGACTTTAATACCCCTCTAACATCAATAGATCTATCATGCAGAAAAAAATCAACACAGAAATCCTATAACTAAATGACACCATAGATCTAATGGAACTGACAAATGTCTTCAGAGTATTCCATCCTGCATCAGCATAATAAACATTCTTCTCAGCAGCCCATGGAACTTTCTTCATAATAGACCATATCTTAGGGCACAAAGCAGGTCTCAACAAATATAAGAAAATTGAAAAAAACCCTGCATACTATCTGATCACAATGTAATAAAATGAGAACTCAACAACAAAAAGAACAGCAGAAAATACTCAAGCACCTGGAGAATGAACAACACATTGCTCCATGATCAGTGGGTCATAGAAGAAATAAAGGAGTGAATTAAAAAAGTTCCTGGAGTTTAATGAAAATGAAAACACAACCTATCAGAACCTATGGGACACAGCAAAGGCAGTTCTAAGAGGAAAGTTTATAGGTATGAGTGCATATGTTCAAAACACAGAATGATTTCAAATAAATGACCTAGTGCTACATCTGAAACTGCTAGAAAAACAATAGCAAGCTAAACCCAAAACATGCAGGAGGAAAGAAATAATAAAAATAAGGTCCCAAGTCAATGAAATAAAGACAAGAAAACCATACAAAGAATCAATGAAACAAAAAGCTCATTTTTTGAAAAAACAAGCAAGATTGACAACCCCTGGCAGCAAATCTGACTAAAAGAAGGAAGGAAAAGACTCAAATTAATAAATTTAAATGTGAGAAAGGGGAGATAACAAACACTAAGGAAATCCAGGGAATCATCAGGGACTACTTTGAAAACCTATACACAAATAAATTAGAAAATCTAGAGGAAATAGACAAATTTCTAAATACTTATGACCATCCAAAACTGAACCAAGAAGATATTAACCAACTAAATAGATTTATTACACACAATGACTTGAAGCAGCAGTAAAGAGTCTCTCAAAAAAGAAAAGTCCAGGACCTGATGGATTCTCTGCTGAATTCTACCAAACCTTTAATGAAGAACTAATACCAACACTCCTTAAACTTTTCCATGAAATAGAAAGAGAAGGAGCACTGCATAACTCATTTTATGAAACACTATTACACTCATCACAAAATCAGACAAGAACACAAAGAAAAAGAGAACTACAGGCCAGTCTCCTTAATGACAGAGATGCAAAAATCCTCAATAAAATCATGGCAAACCAAATCCAACAATGTATTGGAAAGATCATACACATGACCAAGTTGGCTTCATCCCACAGATGCAGGGAAAGTTGAATACATGCAAATTATTCAGTGTAATACAGTATATATTAACAGAAGCAAAGATAAAAACTACTTGATCATCTCAATAGATGCAGAAGAAGTCTTTGATAAAATTTGACGCCACTTTATGATAAAAGCTCTGATGAAACTAGGAAAAGAAAGAATGTACATCAACATTCTAAAGCTATATATATCAAATCTATAATCAATATCATACTTAATAGGGAAAAAGGGAAACCATCTCCCCTAAAGTAGAATGAGACAAGGGTGTCCACCCTCTCCACTCCTATTCAACACAGTCTTGGAATTCCTAGTCAAAGCATTAAGACAGAAAGAAGACATAAAAGGAATATGAATAGGAGAATGAGTCAAACTATCCTTATTTGTGATGACATAATCTTATACCCAAAAGACCTGAGAAACTCCACCAAAAAAAATTCCTAGACACCATAAACAGCTTTGAATACTGAAGTCAGTATTCAAACCAGCTACTGCAAAGCCATGTATAATGCCACATTCTTCACAGTAGCTGAACCATGGAATCAGCCTAGACTCCCATTGACAGAAGAATGGATAAAGAAAGTATGGTGTAGGCTAGAAGCATGGCTCAAGTATTGGTGCACTTGCCTAGAAATCACAAGACCCTGAGTTCAAACCCCAGTACTACCAAAAATAAACAAAAAAACAGAGAAATTTGTGTTTGTGGTGAGAGCAAGGCTCAAGTGGTAGAGTGCCTGCTTAGAAACTAAAAGGCCCTTAGTTCAAACCCCTAGTACCTCAAGAAAGAAAATATGGTGTGAAGACACAGTGGAGTATTATTCAAACAAAAAGAAAAAGAATCTGTCATTTGCAGCAAAATGAATGGAATCTGAGGACACCATGTTAAAAGATATTAATAAGCCAAATATAGAGATGCAAGTATCACATGTTCTCTCTCTTATTTGGAAACTACACACACACACACACACACACACACACACATACACACACACACACATACATATACATCTATACATATTAAAGTACAATTGTAATTACTAGGGATTAGAAAGGGTCCTAGGTGAAGGATAGGGGCAAGGGTGGCAAAAAGGTGCTTGGATATAATCAATGCAAACTGTATGCATGTATGGAAATGTCACATGAAATTCCATTAATATGTATAATTAATATGTATTAATAAAATTTTTTTAAATTAAGAAAAGATATTGCTATACTAGATATTTGAGATTGTCTTTACTAACACAGATGGTTATACAAAAAGAGATCACAAAAGATGATACATATAATGAGAAGAAAGCCCTGAGGAAGACTAATACTGGAAAGTCAGAAAATTAGAAACTCCCTCCCAAAGGATGAGGAACAGTTTGTTATGAAGATAAATGTGAGTATGTTTGATTAAACCCAGAGAAGTATTTAAAAGAAATAATTTTAAATGTATAACCTTTTCAAATTACATTCTTCATAACTTCATAGCTGAAGAATATTGAAGTTATGTTTGTGTCCATATCAGCCTGTTATGTGACCAATGACTTTCTACCACTGAGGGAAAAAATAATGATCAACAAGATCAGATGTTTCACTTCTTAAAAACAAACTAAATTCTCTTTTCTGATTTTGAACCTCTAGAAATAAAAACAAAGCTCCCACCACTGGACATATATATCAAAAAGGAATTGTATTGGGGAACAATTACATGACTTTCATTGAAACCTATGTACACAAGGTTACCCTAAACATGTAGGAAAACAAGAATACAAAAATTTGAATCTCAAGATCTAAGTTTAAAGATGTCTTTAAGGCAAGACTCTTCATTTTCTTATTTCCTCCACCTGAAAACATGGTTCTCTTTTCCCTTCTTATTCTCCAAATTGTCTGGATAGCATTGGTAGCTGTCTATAAGACAGAACATAAATGTAATCTTCTAAATGATTAAAATTCTGATATCATATTCTACAAGCTTCTTGCATCACTCAGCTTTCCTCAGTAATGTAATGAACAATTTCAAAACTTCCCTATAGGACCTACAACAAGTTCATGACAGAGTATACATATTCCCCCAAACATACTTTCCAACCCTGGGAAGTATGACTGCACCTACTACTCTAGGTAATATGAATTAACAGAATACTGGTAAACCTCTTATAGTTTGTCCAAAATAATTTTAAAGAATATGCCTTTGCAAACTTTAAATCCCCAAATGGTCCTGGCAAGGACACAATAGCCACTGGGTGACAAACTAAGCTGATGTGCATATGTTAACTACTTACATGCATTCTATTGCCTTCCCCATCTCAGGTTAAAATTAAGAATGCTCTTAATCAAAATATGGGGAAATCAAGACAAATAAGTTGCAGTAGATTAGTATCCAGAAACTGTATAAAAAAATTACTGGGGGGAGGGGCAAGATGGTGATTGTTGACATCCATATTGCCCAGTAGTGACTACCCCAAAAAAGGAAGATCAAATGACTCCAAAAGTCACCCAAAGGGTCCCATAACCACAAGAAGCAAAGCAATCTCCAAATCCACAAATAGAGAAACAACTAACCATGGGAAGAATGGGAGGAATGACTGCCAGCTCAACACTCTGGATCCTCTGTCACTGAATTCATCTTGTGCTTCAGACTCCATCACTTGGCACTTCCTTGGCAGTTAAGTCCTAATTCCCATCACACATAGGAACTCAGAGCTCCACACTTTCCCCTACCACAGGACCTGTTACCTTCACCCTGAAACTCCTCTATTGTTGTGATGGGTGGGGGTACATTGTGGCATTTACACAGGTCATTACAAGGTATCAAATATATCATACATGAATTCACCTCCTCAACCATTCTCTTTGATCCCCCTCCCCTGATTCCTGGAGTAGTTTCAACAGGTATCATTTTTGCTTTTTACATACATGTGTACACATTTTTATACCATATTCACCCTCCTACCACGTTTTCCCATTACCTCCCCCTCCTACTGGTGCCAGAACTCCCCCCTGGGTAGTTCTTGTTCCGCCCTCCTGTTCTCTGATTATGTAGGAGAAAAAAGAGAAAAGATAAAATGAAAAGCATGACATTTTAGCTTGAGATAAAGGTAGCTATCATTGTGGTATTTCCATGTATGTATTATACCCTTTTGTAGAGCTAATGAAGGAACTTAAAGAGCAAAGTAGGAAGATCAAAAAACTATCATAGAGGAATCCTTAAGGAACCAGATCATATACAATCTGTGGGCTATGTTAACAATAAAATATTAAAATCCCAAAGTAGAAAAGGGTCCTTTAAAAGTTATAAGAAGGATAAAGCTGGATGTGGTGTCACACACCTTCAATCCCAGCTATGTAGGAGGCATAGGTAGAAGGATCTTAGTTTGAGGCTAGCCCTAGGAAAAAAGTGTAAACCCTATTAGAAAAACAAAGTAAAAACAAAGCACTGAAGTGGGGGATTGACTCAAATGATAGAGTGCCTGCCTAGCAAGCTCAAAGTCCTGAGTTTAAATCCCAGTACTGTAAAAAATTACAAGAATGACAGGAATGAATGGAAAAATTTTTTTAGAATATTATTCTCAGTTATGGGCAGAAAAGTAAAAATAGTGAAAGTAAACTAATCAGCCCAGTTAGAGACCAGTGTGTCAATCCACTGAATAACCATGATGCCTCGAATCAGAGTTGTACCACTGGGAATGAAGAGTACATAGAATATTAAGACATATTTAGGATGTAAAAAGGAAAAAAACCAAAATGGGTCATATAGAGTAGAAATGAAAAGAAGGCATTAAGGCTGCTTCTGATATTCTAGTTCAAGTGTCTATGTAGATTTTGGTGTCATTCATAAAGGTGTTCGGGGACCCAGAAGCAGGGTAAGTTTACAGAGACATTGAATATGTTTTGTGTTTGATAAATGGAGTTTAAGATGAAGCAGAGTATCTAAATGAATAGACTGAAAAATAAATGTAAATCTAAAGCTTAGAAAAGAGGTTTGGTCTGAAGATAGCAATGGCATTGATTTGGATATTGTCACTGTATAGAACATAACTGAAACATCAGATGCAGATTCAACTTTAAAAGAAGGATGTAGGGAGGGGTTATAAGACAGGAAGGCAGGGTGGCAGTAAGAAAGGGAAGGAAAAGAAGAAGGGGAACTAGAACCAATTACTCAGTGACCTGAAAATGGATAGCATAGGTTTAGTGAGATGAGCTCACCAAAGAAACAGAAGAGGAGCATTCAGACAGGGTGTGGTGACACAAAACCAAGTGATTGAGTCAAGAAAGATCTTGAAGAGCTTTGAATGGCTGTCATCAAGAACACAACAACAAATGTTGCTGAGAATGTGTGGAAAAAGAAACCCTCATATAATGTAGGTGGGAACGCAAATTAGTACAAGGACTATGGAGGACAGTATGGAGGTTCCTCAAAAAGCTGAAAATAGAATTGCCGTATGATCCAGCAACAGCACTCTTAGGGATACACCAGAAAGAATTAGGTTAGGTTACAATACAGGCATCTGAACATCTATGTTTATTGTAGCATTATTCACAGTAGCTAAGCTATAGAAACAGCCAAGATGCCCAATAATTATGAATGGATTAAGAAAATGTGGTTTTTATATGCAATGGAATTTTATTCAGCTGTAAAGAAGAATGAAATTTTGTCATTTGCAGGTAAATGGATGGAATTGGAGAGCATCATCTTCAGTGAAGTTAGCCAGGCATAGAAAACCAATGGCCACATATTTTCTCTCATATGTGGACTATAGACCTGATACAAATGCAAGCAATATTATGAAAAACAGGTTACTCAAAGGGGAGATCACATACATGAGAGGGAGGGTAAAAGAAGATACGAAGGTGAATATGTTTGGTGTACTTCCTGTACAAGAATGTAGAATTTTAAAATCTGTTGGAGTCACTATAAGAAGGGGACTGAGGTAGAAAGGAGAAAAATGGAGGAGATGAACCAATTAGGGTTAAAATTCTGTCACAATGAAACACCCTGTATAGCCATGTTAGAAAAACAAAAATGTTATTTGTTTTTTTTTTTTTTTTTTACAAAAAACAGAGGACAGAAAGGTGAAACAGGTCCTGTCTGGGGGTTAGTAACAGAGGGATGGGGAAGGATGAAAGGAAAGGGTGTAAGAAAGTGACTATGGTGCAAATACTGTGTACACATGTGTGTAAATGGAAAAATGAGACCTTTTGAAACTATTGTAGGAGTGTGGGATGGGGGAATAAAGGAGAATGATGGAAGGGGTGAATTCAACTATGATAATTGTAAGAAATTTTGTAAATGTCACAATGTACCCCCAGTACAATAATAAAAATAAATTAAAAAAATTAAGACAACCATTTCTTAGGGAAATAATCTATTTTGTTTGAGTGGTGACATTGTAAGAGTTATTGTAGAGAGGAGCTTACAAAAATCAGATTAAAAATATTATCTGCTACACTTTTTGTTTGTTTCTCTCCTCTTATTTTATTGTTTTTACATTTACTTACATGTGTATACATTGTTTGTGCCACCTCCCTTCCCCCCAAACCCCTCTTCCAGGCAGAACCTGTTCCACCCTCTTCAATTTTATTGAAGCAAAAACATGTGAGATAATAAGAAAAACATATTGTTTTTGATGGTTGGGGATAAAGATAGCTACAAAGAGAGATTACTAGCATTGCTTCCATGCACTTGTATATTACAGCTCACATTGGTTCATTTCTATCTGACCTTTTCAATACTTCCTGGTCCCCTTCCCATAGTGGCCTCTGCCAATTTAAGATAACTTTATTTGCTCCTCAACAGGGACCACATCAACCAGTTCAGGTTTCAGGTTTCCTTTCCTTTCTCTATTTATCCCATTGGTGTTCTCCCCTAGTGTGTGACCAATGTGTAATAATACTACTGGATTTGTTTTGGGTCTATAATCTGCATATAAGGAAGAACGTGATTTTTGGCATGCTGAGCCTAGCTAACTTTGCTTAAGATGATGTTCTCTGGTTCCATCATTTACTTGTGAATGACAAAATTTCATTCTTCTTTGTGGCTGAGTAAAATTCTATTGTGTGTAAATGCCACATTTTCTTGATCCATTCATCAGTTGTGGGGCATTTTGGCTGTTTCCATAGCTTGGCTATTATAAATATTGCTGCAAAAAACATGGGTGTGGAGGTACCTTTGTAATAACTTGAGTCACATTCCTTTGGATATATCCCTAGGAATGATATTGCTGGATCATATGGCAGATCTATTTTTAGTTTTTTAAGGAGCCCCAATAATGCTTTCCAAAGTGGTTGTACTAGCTTACATTCCCTCCAGCAGTGTATGAGTGTTCCTTTCCCCCCGCCTCCTTGCCAGCATTTGTTGTTGGTGTTCTTGATGATAGCCATTCTAACAGAAGTGAGGTGGAATCTTCCTTTGTGTGGTTTTGATTTGCATTTCCTTTATGGCCAGGGATGGTGAGCATTTTTTCATGTGTTTTTTGGCCATTTGGTTTTCTTCCTTAGAAAAAGTTCTGTTTAGTTCAGTTCCTTATTTCTTTATTGGTTCATTGATTTTGGGGGAGTTTAGTTTTTTGAGCTCTCTGTATATTCTGGTTATCAGTCCTTTGATGTATAGCTAGCAAATACTTTCTCCCACTCTGTGGGTGGTCTCTTCAATTTAGAGACCATTGCTTTTGTTGTGCAAAAACTTTTTAATCTCATGTAGTCCCATTTGTCTATCCTTTCTCTTAGTTGCTGGGCTACTGGAGTTCTACTGAGGAAATCCTTGCCTGTTCCTTTTGCTTCCAAGGTATTCTCTTTTGTGTACTAGCTGCAAGGTTTCAGGTCAGATATGAAGGTCTTCAATCCATTTTGAGTTGATACTAGTACAGGGTGACAGGCATGGATCTAGTTTCAGTTTTCTGCTTGCAATAGCCACTTTTCTTCACACCATTTGTTGAAGATGCTGTCTATTCTCCATTGTATGTTTTAAGCACCTTTGTCAAAAATAAGGTGGGTGTAGCTGTGTGGTCCTCTGTTCTGTTGTACTGGTCTTCATATCTGTTTTTACTGCTATGGCTCTGTAGTATAGTTTGAAGTTGGGTATTTTTATACCTTCAACATTGCTCTTTTTGCTCAATATTGCCTTGGGTATTCACACCTTTTGTGTTTCCAAATGAACTTTAGGGTAGATTTATCAATCTCTGTGATGAATGTCATTGGAATTTTGATGGGTATTGCATTGAACATGTAGATTGCTTTTTGTAGTATAGCCATTTTTACTATGTTGATTCTACCAATTCATGAACATGGGAGATTTTTCCATTTTCTGTTGCCTTCCTTGATCTTTCTCTTCAGTGGCTTGTAGTTTTCCTTGAAGAAGTCACTTATGTCCTTCGTTAAGTTTACTTCTAGGTTTTTAAATTTTTTTTGAATCTATTGTAAATGGAATTGTTTTCCTGTATTCTGTCTCAATTTGTTCATTGTTGGTGTATAGAAAGGCTACTGATTTTTGTAAGTTGATTTTATATCCTGCTACATTGCTGAAGCTGTTTATCATGTCTAGAAATTTTTGGGTGGAGTTTTTAGGGTTTATGAGGTGTAGGATCATGTCATCTGCAAGTAGGGATATTTTGACTGTTTCTTTACCTATTTGTTCTCATTCTATTTCTTCTTCTTGACTTATTGCTCTGGGTAGGAATTCCAGGACTATGTTGAATAGGGATGGGGAGAGTAGGCACTCTTATCTTGTTCCTGATTTAGGGGGAATGGTTTGTTTTTCCCCATTAATTATGATGTTGGCTATAGGTTTATCATATATAACCTTTATAATGTTGAGGTACATTCCTTCTATTCCTAGTTTTCTTAGAGCTTTTTATCATGAAGTGGTGTTGAATCTTATCAAAGGCTTTTTCTGCATCTATTGAGATGATCATGTGGTTTTTGTCTTTGCTTCTATTAATATTGATTTGCATATGCTGAACCATCTTTCCATCCCTAGGATGAAGCAGACTTAGTCATGGTGAATGATCTTTCTGATATGTTGTTGAATTTGGCTTGCCATTATTTTATTTGGGATTTTTGTATTAATATTCATTAAGGAGAATGGCCTGTAGTTTTCCTTTCTGGATGGGTTCTTGTCCAGTTTTGGGAAAATGTAATACTGACTTCATAGTATGAGATAGGCAGTGTTTCTTCCCTTTCTATTTCATGAAAAAGTTTAAGGAATGTTGGTATTATTTCTTCTTTGAAGGTCTGATAGAATTCAGTAAGAATCTGTCAGGTCCTGGGCTTTTCTTTTTTGGAGAGTCTTTATTGCTGTTTCCATTTCATTACATGTTATAGATCTGTTTAGGTGGTTAATATCTTCTTGGTTTGGTTTTGGATGGTCCTATGTATCTAGAAATTTAAGTTCTCAAAGTAGTCTGATAATTCCCTGGATTTTCATGGTGTTTCTTGTTATCTTCCATTTTTCATTTCTGATTTTGCTAATTTGGATCTTTTCCCTCCTCATTTTAGTCAGATTTGCCAGGGGCTTGTGAATCTTGTTTATTTTTTCCAAGAACCAAGTTTTTGTTTCATTGATTCTTTGTATTTTTTTTTTTGTTCACTATTGCATTAACTTTGGTCCTTATTATTATTATTTTTCTCTTTCTACTTGTTTTGGGTTTTGCTTGCTCTTGCTTTTCTAGGAGTTTGAGATGTAGCATTAGGTCATTTGAGTTCTTTCTATCCTTTTAATATATACACTCATGGCTATAAACTTTCCTCTTCGGATTGCCTTTGCTGTGTCCCATAGGTTCTGGTAGGTTGTGTTTTGGTTTTCATTAGCTTCCAAGAAACTTTTTATTTCCTCTGTTATTTCTGCTATGACCTACTGATGATTGAACAATGTATTCAACCTCCAATTATTTGTGTGTTTTCTGCTGTTGTTTTGTTGTTGAGTTTTAGTTTTATTTTATTGTAATCAGATAGGATGCAAGGAGTTATTTCTATTTTCTTATATTTGCTGAGCCTTGCTTTGGGTCTTAAGATATGATCTATTTTGGAGAAAGTTCCATGGGCTCCTGAGAAGAATGTATATTGTGTTGTTGTTGAATAAAATATTCTGTAGACATCAATTAGGCCCACTTGATTTATGGTGTCAGTTCTAGGATTTCTTTGTTGATTTTTTGTTTGGGTAATCTATCTATTGGTGATAGAGGAATATTAAAGTCTCCCATTACCAGTGTGTTGGAGTCTATATGTGTATGTTTGATGAAATTGGGTGCACTGACATTGGGTACATACAGATTAATAATTGTTATTTCCTTTTGATGTATTGCCCCTTTTATTAGTATGAAGTGTCCTTCTTTATCATGATTGACCAATGTAAATTTGAAGTCTACTTTCTCTGATAAAAGTATTGCTACTCCTGCCTGTTTTCAGGGGCCATTGGCTTGGTAAATCTTCTTCCAGCCTTTTACCCTAAGCCCGTGTTTATTTCTATCAATAAAATGGTTCTCTTGTAAACAACAGATTGGTGAATCTTCCTTTTTAAGCCAGTTTGCCAAACATGTCTTTGGATAGGCGAGTTGAGACCATTAACATTCAGTGTTAATATTGACAGATATGTGGTGATTCCTACCATTTAGTTGTTTTTGTTAAGGGTTTGATTGTGTGCAGTTGAGTTAATGCTACTCTCTGATTGCTTGTCTTTTCTTCTCTTGTGGTTTGATGCTTCTTGTTCTCTTATGATTTTGTTTGCTTTCATCTTCTGTGTGCAGAATTCCTTTTAGAATCTTCTGTATTGGTGGCTTGGTGGTCATATACTATTTTAGTGTCTGTTTATCATGAAAGATTTTTATTTCTCTGTCAATTTTGAATGGTATTTTGCTGGGTACTATCCTAGAGTTGAAATTATTTTCATTCAGTGTGTGAAATACCTCACTCCATGCCCTTCTTCCTTTTAAGGTTTCTGTTGAGAAATCTGCTGTTATTTTGATGGGTTTACCTTTATATGTCATTTGTTTTTTCTCTCCTACAGACTTCAATATTCTTTCTCTGTTCTTTATGCTTGTTGTCTTGATGATCATATGTCATGGGGAGGTTGTCTTTTGGTCCAGTCTGTTTAGTGTCCTGGAGGCTTCCTGTACCTGAACGGGCAAAACTGTTGAAATTTGGGAAATTTTTTGTTATTATTTTATTGAATATGTTATGTATCCCTTTGGTTTGCACCTCTTCTTCAATGCCTGTTATTCTCAGGTTTGTTTTTTTGATAGAGTTGCTGAGTTCTTGCATATTCCTTGCACAGCTTTTGAGTTGTTTGACTAAGATTTCTTTGGTTTTTTTCTTTAATTTCTATTTTATCTTTGAGCTCTGAGATTCTGTCTTCCACTTGTTCTAGTCTGCTGGAGTGGTCTTCCAGTGTGTTTTTTGTTTGACTATAGGGACTTTTAATTTTCTGGATTTCTGTTTGATTCTTCTTCTGAGGTTTTCCAAATCTGTGATCAACTCTTCTTTTATATTTTGTGTAGTCCTCATTCATGTATCTCTCTTTTATAGTGTCCTTTGTTTCACTTTGGTGTTTGTTGAGGACCTCTCTATGTTCCCTTATTTGTTTATGTGTCATCTCATGTTCTTTGATTTTGGTGTCTTAAAATTTCTTAAGTGCATCTTGTACATTCTGGTTGGCCTTGTCTAATATCTTCTCTCTGAAATCCTTCTTTGAAGGTTTTTTATGGGCATTGCTGAATTCCTTAGTTACCTTTATTGTTGTTTTGTTGAGGTCAGGAAGTGGGTATCCATTTTCTTCATATCCCACTGAATCCTTTATTGAATTATTTTTTAGGAGAGGGATTTCCATTACTTTTTTTCCCCATCACTCCATTTGGTGCTGTGACACTAGTTGGCTGATTGATTGCCTGATTTCTTTCCCTAATTTAATTTGTGTGTTTTGACTGACTTGTTTGTTATCTATGTTGACATGCTCTATCTGACCCTGGTCTGGGGGTGTTATTTAGGATTATCAAGTTCACAGGTTCAATAACAGAACAGTTGTCAATGTATTTTATAGAAAACCTTTTGATGGTAATATCTATAAACATTTGGAGTTGAGGGAGGAGAATTGTTATTATGCTAGTTCTATATTATGAGGAATTGGTAAAGTGGCCCTAATAAAAGAGGGGAATTGGGAAAGGTAGTGGGTTGGTTAAGAGTTATAGGGGGTGTTGGGTTTTGTGGCCCCTGTGTGTGTTTGGGTGTATTTCTGTTGTTGTAGTAGGTGTTTGTGTCAGGGATTGCAGGCCACTGGGGTGTGTGCAGTTGGTAGAGTAGGCTAGTCAGCAGGTGATGAGTGTAGGAGGGAGGGGTAGTGTACTGGTGACAGGTTGGGGGAGGTGAAGACAGGGGAAAGAGTGGAAGAGAAAAGGCAGAAAGAGTAGTTGGGAGGGAGAGCAATGGATTGTAGTACAGCGAAGGAGGGAGAGTGAAGAGGATGAGAATAGGGATAAGAGAATTTTGATGATGGAATTAATAATACAGTCATGAAAAAAGAAAGAAAGAAAGAATGAAAAAAGAAACACAATAAAAAACCCCACCAGGTTCAGGAACCTGGTTCAGTAGCTCAGTCTATTAATAAAAGTTCTGGAATTATTGTTTATGTGTCCAATCCTGGTATTGGTGTTTAAGTGGAAGCTCTGATGTGGTCTCATTAAGTGACTGCCTTGTGAGTGGTATTTGGACCTTCTGTCCACAAGGTTAGCTGAAGTTGTGAGGTGAGTTAAGATTGCCAGCTTCTGCAGGGTGGTCAGAGCTGTTTTCAGCAGGTGGCAGCTGTATTGTTCTTCAGCTGCAGATGTTTGTTCACCTCCTCCCCCAGCAAAGTGGGGCAATTCAGTTTTAAATGTTGCCCTTCTTCCAGAGATCAACTCTGTGATCCACCTCCTGCCCTGCTTTGGGATGTTAGTTTGTCACTCCACTTCCTCTCTTAGCCTTTATGCCTCTCCCAATCTCTGCTAGGTACCAGTGGCTCCTGTAGGCAGTTGGCTTGTCAGCCTGCCTCTACTCTCAGCATTTGCTGCTTTATGGCACATCACTGAGTGTTCAGTACTGAGAGCTCAGTTCCTTGCCACCTCCCTGAGAGTTCAGCAGTGAGAGATCGGCTCTTTGTCCCTCCCCTGTTTTCTAAGGTGGGTTCAGTGTTCCATAGCCTCTCCAATGTTGGTGTTTGATTACAGTTCACTGTTTATAGCTTTCAATTTTGCTGCAAGGGGGGGTTCAGTCTGTCCAGGGGCTGTGCTGGATTATTTTTCTGGAGTGGGGGAGTGGATCAGCAAGCCATGTGTGGTGAGTGATGCTCACCTGTATCTTCTGCAGTTTCATGTAGGCAGCTTTGGAGCCAGCTGTTGAGGAGAAATGGGGTCATTCAGTGTGGCAAAGGTAGGCTTTCCACGGGCTAGGGGTCCAGGATGTTGCAGGGTTTGATTTTGATTGATGGTCTGTTTTTTGCTTGTTGGGAGAAGAATGAAAAAAAAAGAAAAGAGAAGTGGCCATGGGATTTTTTTTTTTTTTCCCCAGGGCTGGAGCCAGACACACCTTGCTACCTCTGCCAGGCAGGATTTTTGTGGCTGTTAGGTGCAATTAAAGGCTGATTTAAGGGTCAGTCTTTGAATTTTATCTGCACCTAATGTGGTGGTGGTTATTATTTTGCCTAGGAGCAATCAGAATTACCCCAGTGTGGCTCCAGTGTCTCAAGGAGGTTTCTGAAGCCACAGAGCTTAGGAGATCTGATTCCTTACCTTAGCTGCCACTTTTTCCCCCCTGGAAATAATCCTATTTAAATGTGCTGAAGGAAGATAGACCTAGGTCAACTCAATTTTTTCATGTTTAAAGCTCTCAATGTTTTAAAGCAATTATGGATCTATGACAGTTGGAACAAAGTTTGAAGTCTTCCCTTGTCTGCTGCTTCCTTTGTAAATTCTTTGTAATTTTTTTCTAATACTGTTTATGCCTATTTTTCCAGTGGTAATTCCATCAAGACACCCAAAGCCAATGCAGTTTAATCAGATGACTTTGCTCATTACTCACTGATTTGGAAGGGATGTGACTTTAGTGTTATCTCTAGGACCTCACTGACTACTCAGCATCATTTTCTACTTCCTGTGTCAAGGGTCCAGTATATAGTTGGAATGGAGACAGTTATAACTATAATGTCTAAAGATTCATGTTTATGTGGTAAAACTATAAATAAAGCAATGAATTTAATCTCATAAAATGAGGACAGTTGTATCATGTGGGAACAGGACAAAGTTTATCATTAAGAAAGGATATATCTGATTGGGTTCTGGAATATTTACACTGCTCATTGTCTTGACATACATGCTAGAATCTTGATTGTGTGTGTCCTAAGACTTCATTAAACTGCATGTATATGTAATGCCTTTATATATGTATGTTTTCCTTGAAAATGTTAAAGATTCTAAAATGATTTTAATTCATCTTAAAAGGAGTGAGAATTTATATAATGGGACATCTTTTTTGGGGGAAGTCTGATATGAGAGATTTAATCACCCCTCCTAATGAATTTTCCTTTGTATGATATAATTGGCTGAGTCAGTAATGAAATTCATGTGTTCCTTGGTGGTGTAGTTTCTGAAGATTGGAATCAGGGATAAAGAATAGGGGTACTCCTTGCTTTGCATGAAAAACAGTTTGCTGTTTTGTGAAATATGGCTCAGAATTGTAAACAGTGGTAGTAGAATTAGGAAATGCCTCTTATGTTGAACAGGTATCTGAAATGGAAAACTTTAGAGGGACAAAAGAAAGTCATATAAGCTGTCTTAAAAGATAAACTTCTTTGCAGAGGAACTGGCCTCTGTTTTGGTCCCTATAAAGTATCATTCGGAATATGTCCTTCTGTCTTTACCTTCCAGTTCAACCTTGTTTGACTCATCTAAGTTTAATCTGGCATTAAAATTATTCACTAATGTCTTCATTTCTATTAATGAGCAGGGATCTATTTTAAATTTGCCATATAATTTATCATATCTAGATTTTGGACAATTTTGAATTGTTGTCTTTTGTCTCCTTAAGTATAATGCTCATAATTTTGTTAAAACTTTCTTTTTATAATTCCAGTATTTGTTCCAGCATTTGCTACTTCTGCCCACATTGCCAATTTTTCATGTTTTTGTATGTTTTGATATTGTAATAGTCATTGGACATCAAGGTTATTTGTAGAAATAAGTTAATAACTAGGATTTGTAGAAATAAGTTAATAACTAGGATGCTGTTGTTTAACTTACCCATTCCATGAAATTTCTTCTGCCAGTGATTTCCTACAGAGGCAAAAACTTATAATACCCTGTGATCTTGGCATGGCCTTTATCCTCTGTCGTAAGTGTGACAGTCCAGCTTAATATTACTATTAACTTGTCCAGTCTGAGCCCCAGGATCTTTGTCTAGAATTTCAAAGAATGAAAATCACAGACAACAAGAGTGAGCAAATCAGAGTAGTTTACTGATAAAGAGAAAGAGCAAAGAACAGTGGTCCCACAGACAGGAGGGGTCCCAAGAGAAGATTGCCCATTGGCTAGTCTCTGGCTAGTGGCCTATATTCCATCTGGGAAGAGATTTCAGACAAAGACCCTTATCCTGAATGGGAAAGATCCATTCAGATTGCCTCTTGGGCAAACCAGGCATCTTCATGCTTTGTATATGTGTATCGTACCCTATCATGGCTCTGCTCATGCATCAGACAATGGGTAAGATTTACTGAAGGGTTTAGGTCATCTTGCTCTAGATGAGGAATGAGTCATGTACCAAACACTCTGAAGTTCAGTTTTCATTGCATATAGAGGGGATTTCAAGTTTCTGTGAATTGGGGCTTGTTTTTCATTCAGAGAGGGAATCCATGCATTTCCAGACATTTCTTATTCTTTCTCCTTGAATTGAAATATTTCTTCCTCATGAAAAATATCATAACATCTCTGAGATAAAATAAATCTCTCCTTTCAGCTACCACCACATGTCCTATTACAACTTGGGTTATTTCTGCTATTGAATTTTAAAGTATCTATAACATAGAATACACTATTTAAACAATTTTTTTCCTTGATTGTTGTGTTGTGGCATTTACAAAGGTTCTTATAATGTATCAAATATGCCATATTTGAGTTCATTCCCTCCACTGTTCTCCTTCATACCACCTCCTCTGATTGCTAGAACAGCTTCAACAGGTATCATTTTTGCATTTACATACATGTTTATACATTATTTGCACTTTCATCCTCATTTACCATAATGTCTTCAAGGTTCATTCATATTGTAGTTGGTATCAGAATTGCCTCTCTCTTAAGGCTAAATATTATTCCATTGTGCATATGTACTTTATTTTGCTTATATATTCATCCATCTATATACACTTGACTTGATTCTATGTTTTAGCTATTGTGAATAATTATTCTATGAACATTGGTATACAAATACCTCTTTGAGACTTTGGTTTTTGTTCGTTGGGTCCATACCCAGAATTACTAGATCATGTGCTAATTCTGTTTTTAATTTGAAAAAAGAACATACTATTCATAGGTGTATTCTATGTATTCTAGATAGTAACCCTGTATCAGGTACATGATTTATAAATATTTTCCTCATCCAAAAGGAGGCCTTTTCACTCTTTTGATTTTGTCCCTTGAAAACAAAATTATGTCACTTGATGAAGTCAATTTAATCTATTTTTCTTTTGCTAACTGTACTTTTGTAGTCATATAAAATTTATTGTTGGGCTGGTGGTGTGGCTCAAGTGGTACAGTGCCTGTCTAGCAAGCATGAGACTCTAAGTTCAAACCCCAGTGCCACCAAAAATATTGCCAAATTGAATGTTGTAAATCAATTCCCTTATGTCTTTGTATAAAGATGTCATAATTTTTGCTTTTCTATTTATGTCTGATCAATTTTCACATATGGTTTAAGGTGAGAATCCAACTTTATCCTTTTTATGTGGATATCATTTTTGCCAATACCATTTATTCAAAAGACTGCCCTTGCTCTACTTAATGTTCTTGTCACTCATGCCAAAAACCATTTGAACATATATGTGACAGCTGATTTCTGGGAACCCAATATTATGCCTTCAGTTCATATTAATGTATTTATACTATTATCACACTGCTTTTGATTACCATATTACAGTAATTTTTGAAATCTGGAAATGTGTAACTTCTCAAACTTACCTCTCTTTTCAAGATTATTTGACTATTTCAGGGCCTCTGAGATTTCATATGAATTTTTTCATGTATTTTTCAAATCTTCAAAAAATGTAAATGGGATTTTAGTGAGGATTATATTGAATCTGTGGACTGTCGTCTTAGAATTACTGTCTTCTAATTCATGAGTATGAGGTATTAGTCTGTTTATTTCTGTTTTCTAACATTTCTTTCAGCAGTGTCTTCTTGGTTTTAATAGAGAAGTCTCTTACCTCCTTTGTTTGGTTTCTCCCTAGGACTTTTCATTCCATTGATACAACTTTGATGTTTTAAAATATTTTATATTAGGATTGTTCAGGTTTGTCTACCGAAATTCATCTGATTTTCTTCTGCTGATCTTGATTTAGTATCCTACAAATTGGTAAAATTTCTTTATTCATTCCAACAGGTTTTCATGCTTTTGTTTTTATTTTCAACCTATAAGTCATATTGTATACTTAACAGATAATTTTACCTTTGTTTCTAATTTTGATGATTTTGTTTCTATTTTATTGATTACTCCGCTTATTCTTTCCAGTATTATGTTCAATACAAATAGTCAAATATGGCTTATTCCTGACCTCAGATCAAAATTTTCTAGTCTATCCTTTTTGAGTATGATGTTTACAGCAAGTGTTTCTTTTTTTAAATTATTATTATTCATATGTGCATACAATGCTTGGGCCATTTCTCCCACCTCCCCCTAACCCCTCCATTACAACCCACCCTGTGCCCTCCCTCTCCCCCCACCCCCTCAACCCGGCAGAAACTATTTTGCCCTTGTCTCTAATTTTGTTGAAGAGAGAGTATAAGCAATAATAGGAAGGAACAGGGTTTTTGCTGGTTGAGATAAGGATAGCTATACAGGGAGTTGACTCACATTAATTTCCTGTGCATGTGTGTTACCTTCTAGATTAATTGTTCTTGATCTAACCTTTTCTCTAGTTCCTGGTCCCCTTCTCCTATTGGCCTCAGTTGCTTTTAAGGTATCTGCTTTAGTTTCTTTGCGTTGACGGCAACAAATGCTAGCTAATTTTTTAGGTGTCTTACCTATCCTCATATCTCCCTTGTGTGCACTCACATTTATCTTGTGATCAAACTTCAATCCCCTTGTGTTTGCCCTTGATCTAATGTCCACATATGAGGGAGAACATATGATTTTTGGTCTTTTGGGCTAGGCTAACCTAACTCAGAATGATGTTCTCCAATTCCATCCATTTACCAGCGAATGATAACATTTCATTCTTCTTCATGGCTGCATAAAATTCCATTGTGCATAGACACCACATTTGCTTGATCCATTCATCAGTAGTGGGGCATCTTGACTGTTTCCATAACTTGGCTATTGTGAATAGTGCTGCAATAAACATGGATGTGCAGGTGCCTCTGATGTAACCTGTGTCACAGTATTTTGGGTACATCCCCAAGAGTGGTATTGCAGGATCATATGGTAGATCAATGTTTACCTTTTTAAGTAGCCTCCAAATTTTTTTCCAGAGTGATTGTACTAGTTTACATTCCCACCAACAGTGTAAGACGGTTCCTTTTTCCCCACATCCTCACCAACACCTGTTGTTGGTGGTGTTGCTAATGATGGCTATTCTAACAGGGGTGAAGTAGAATCTTAGTGTGGTTTTAATTTGCATTTCATTTATTGCTAGAGATGGTGAGCATTTTTTCATGTGTTTTTTGGCCATTTGAATTTCTTCTTTTCAGAAAGTTCTGTTTAGTTCACTTGCCCATTTCTTTATTGGTTCATGAGTTTTGGGAGAATTTACGTTTTTAAGTTCCCTATACATTATGGTTTTCAGTCCTTTGTCTGATGTGTAGCTGGCAAATATTTTCTCCCACTCTGTGGGTGTTCTCTTCAGTTTAGAGACCATTTCTTTTGATGAGCAGAAGATTTTAGTTTTATGAAGTCCCATGTATCTGTGCTATCTCTTAGTTCCTGTGCTGCTGGGGTTCCACTGAGAAATTTCTTACCTATACCTACTAACTCCAGAGTACTTCCTACTCTTTCCAGTATCAGCTTTAGAGTTTGGGGTCTGATATTGAGATCCTTGATCCATGTTGAGTTAATTTTGGTATAGGGTGATATACATGGATCTAGTTTTAGTTTTTTGCAGACTGCTAAATAGTTGTCCTAGCTGTTTTTGTTGAAGAGGCTGTCTTTTCTCCATCGCATATTTTTAGCACCTTTGTCAAAGGCAAGTTGGTTATAGTTGTGTGGCTTCATATCTGGGTCCTCTAATCTGTTCCACTGGTCTTCATGTCTGTTTTTGTGCCAGTACCATGCTGTTTTTATTGTTATTGCTTTGTAATATAGTTTGAAATCAGGTATCGTGATACTTCCAGCATTGTTCTTTTGACTGAGCATTGCCTTGGCTATTCGTGGACTCTTGTGTTTCCATATAAATTTAATGGTAGATTTTTTAATCTCTTTAATGAATGTCATTGGAATTTTGATGGGAATTGCATTAAACATGCAGATTACTTTTGGGAGTATCGACATTTTTACTATGTTGATTCTACCAATCCATGAGCCTGGTAGATCTCTCCACTTTCTATAGTCTTCCTCAATCTCTTTCTTCAGAAGTTTATGGTTTTCCTTGTAGAGGTCATTCACATCTTTTGTTAGGTTTATACCTAGGTATTTGTTTTTTTTTTGAGGCTATTGTAAATCGAATTGTTTTCCTATATTCTTTTGCAGTTTGTTCATTATTAGAGTATAGACATGCTAATGATTTTTTTATGTTGATTTTATATCCTGCTACCTTGCTGTAGCTATTGATGGTGTCTAGGAGCTTCTGAGTAGAGTTCTTTGGGTCTTTAAGGTATAGGATCATGTCATCTGCAAATAGGGATATTTTGACTGTTTCTTTACCTATTTGTATTCCTTTTATTCCTTCTTTTTGCCTAATTGCTCTGGCTAGGAATTCCAGTACTATGTTGAATAGGAGTGGTGATAGTGGGCATCCTTGTCTAGTTCCTGATTTTAAAGGGAATGGTTTCAGTTTTTCTCTGTTGAGTATAATGCTGGCTGTAGGTTTGTCATATATAGCTTTTATAATGTTGAGGTACTTTCCTCCTATTTGTAGTTTTCTTAGAGCTTTTATCATGAAATGTTGTTGGATCTTATCAAAGGCTTTTTCTGCATCTATTAGATGATCAAGTGGTTTTTGTCTTTGCTTCTGTTAATATGATTTATTACATTTATTGATTTTCATATGTTGAACCACCCCTGCATTCCTGGGATGAAGCCTACTTGGTTGTGGTGAATAATCTTTTTGATGTGTTATTGAATTCAGTTTGCCATTATTTTGTTGAGGGTTTTTGCATCAATGTTCATTAAGGAGATTGGCCTATAGTTCTCCTTTTTGGAGGTGTCTTTGCCTGGTTTTGGGATAAGTGTAATACTGGCTTCATAAAATGTGTTAGGCAGTTTTCCTTCCCTTTCTATTTTGTGGAACAGTTTAAGGAGGGTTGGTGTCAGTTCTTCTTTAAAGGTCTGATAGAATTCAGCAGAGAATCCATCAGGTCCTGACTTTTCTTTTTGGGGAGACTCTTGATTGCTGCTTCAATTTTCATTTTGTGAAATTAGGTCTATTTAGGTGATTAATTTCCTCTTGGTTAAGTTTTGGATGATCATATGTATCTAGAAATCTGTCCATTTCTTAAAGATTTTCAAATTTATTTGAATATAGGTTCTCGATGTACTCTCTGATGATTTCCTGGACTTCCATGGTGTTTGCTGTTATCTCCCCTTTTGCATTCCTGATTCTATTAATTTGGGTTTTTTCTCTCCTCATTTTAGTCAGGTTTGCCAGGGGTCTGTAGATCTTGTTTATTTTTTCAAAAAACCAACTTTTTGTTTCATTAATTCTTTGTGTGGTTTTTTTGGTTTCTATTTCATTGATTTTTCTCTTATTTTTATTATTTCTCTCTTTCTACTTGTTTTGGGATTTGCTTGTTCTTGTTTTTGTAGGAGTTTGAGATGTATTATTAGGTCATTGATTTGGGATCTTTCAGTCTTTTTAATATATGCACTCATGGCTATAAACTTTCCTCTCAGGACTGCCTTTGCTGTGTCCCATAGGTTCCGGTAAGATGTTTTTGTTTTCTTTGACTTCAAGGAATTTTTAAATTTCATCTTTCATTTCATCATTGACCCATTGTTCATTAAGTAATGAGTTATTCAGTTTCCAGCTGTTTGCATGTGTTTTGTCTTTACTTTTGTTGTTGAGTTCTAGTTTTATTGCATTGTGATCAGGTAGTATGCACAGTATAATTTCTATTTTCTTATATTTGCTGAGGCTTGCTTTGTGCCCTAGGATATGATCCATTTTGGAGAAGGTTTCATGGGCTGCTGAGAAGAATGTATATTGTGTAGAAGTTGGATGAAATGTTCTGTAGACATCAAGTATGTCCAGTTGATCTATTGAATATTTTAGATCTTGGATTTCTTTATTGATTTTTTGTTTGGATGACCTATCTATTGATGACAATGGGGTGTTAAACTCTCCCACAACCACTGTGTTGGAGTTAATATATGCTTTTAGGTCTTTCAGCGTATCTTTGATGAAATTGGGTGCATTGACATTGGGTGCCTATAGGTTGATAATTGTTATTTCCTTTTGGTCTATTTCCCCTTTTATTAGTATGGAATGTCCTTCTTTACCTTATTTAATAATATAGATTTGAAGTCTACTTTATCAGAGATAAGTATTGCTATTCCTGCCTGTTTTTGGGGGCCATTGGCAGGGTAAATCTTCTTCCAGCATTTCATCCTAAGCCTATGCTTATTTCTGTCAGTGAGATGGGTCTCCTGTAAGCAACATATTGTTGGATCTTCCTTTTTAGTCCATTTTGTCAACTGGTGCCTTTTGATGGGTGAATTAAGTCCATTAACATTAAGTGTTAGTACTGATAGGTATGTGGTGATTCGTGCCATTTAGTTGTTTGAAGGTTTGATTGTGTGTACCTAAGTTGAGGTTACTCTCTTCTTTCTAGCTTTTTCTTTTCCTATAGTTTGGTGCTGCCTGTCCTTTCATGGTTATGTTGGGTTTCACTTTCTGTGTGCAGAATTCCTTGAAGAATATTTTGTAGTGGTGGCTTTGTGGTCACATATTGTTTTAGTTTCTGCTTATCATGGAAGACTTTTATTGCTCCATCTATTTTGAATGATAGTTTTGCTGGGTAGAGTATTCTTGGTTTGAAATTATTTTCATTCAGTGCTTTTAAGATCTCTGTCCATGCTCTTCTTGCTTTTAATGTTTCTGTTGAGAAGTCTATTGTGATTTTGATGGGTTTACATTTGTATGTTATTTGTTTTTTCTCTCTTACATCCTTCAATATTCTTTCCATCATTTTTTGACCTTGTTTTAATGATGATTTGCCGTGTGGTACTACTATTTTGATCTGGTCTGTTTGGTGTTCTGGAGGCCTCTTGCATCTGTATGGGAACAGCTTTCTCTAGATTTGGGAAATTTTCTGTTATTATTTTGTTGACTATATTATGCATTCCCTTTGCTTGCACCTCTTCTCCTTCTTCAATGCCCATGATTCTCAGGTTTGGTCTTTTGATGGAGTCGGTGAGTTCTTGCATTTTCTTTCACAGGTCTTGAGTTGTTTAATTAACAGTTCTTCAGTTTTTCCTTTAATTACCATTTCATCTTCGAGTTCTGAGATTCTGTCTTCTGTTTGTTCTATTCTGCTGGATTGGCCTTTTGTTCTGTTTTGCAATTCTGTTTCATTCTTTTTTCTGAGGTTTTCCATATCCTTGGTTGTTTCCCCTTTAATGTTGTCTATTTTTGTTCTGAGTTTATTTATCTCTTTATTAATCATGTTCTTTGTTTCACTATGGTGTTTATGCAGTGCTTCTGTGCTTTCCTTTTTCAAATTCTCTATTTTTGTGTTCTTTAAATTTCTTGAGTGTCTCTTGTACATTTTGGTTGACCATATGCAGTATCATCTCTATAAAATTCTCATTGAGTACCTGTAGTATTTCTTCTCTTAGATTATTCTTGTGGGCTTCATTGGGTTCTTTGGCATAGTTTATCTTCATTTTGTTGGAGTCTGGATCTGAGTATCTGTTTTCTTCATTTCCCTCTTGTTCTTGTGCTAATTTTTTGCTGTGGGGAAACTGGCTTCCCTATTTTTTCTGTCTTCCCATCATTGCCCTTGGTGTTGTTATTGTCCCTGTATTGTGTGCAATTAAGTATTTTCTAGCTTGTAATAATACACTGGTGATATTTAGAATGGAAGGGTGAGAGGAGATGGAAAGCAAAGAAGTTAAAGGAAAAGGGAAAAAGAAATAAAGAAGTAGAAAAAAAAACAAAACAAAGAAACAAACAAAAAAAGTTTCAAAGATATAAACAGGGAGAGACAGTGTACTAATCAACCATAAGCTGAAAAGGCATTAGAGAGACAGAGAGAGGATTGAAAGTAAAAAATAAAAAAATAAAAAATAAATAAATGAAAAAATATATATTAAAAAAAGAAATCTCCATTTTCAAATGCAATAAAGTTTCAGTCTTAATAGCTTTGGTGTTCATCCCTCAGCCTCTAATGCAGGAGATGGTGCCTCAGAAGTAGTTCTGTGGTTATCTCATCAAAGGGGAAAAAGACTGGAAAAACCAAAATAAAATAAAACTGCACAAAACTAAAAAAAACATACCCACAAATTGTCCCAAGTTCTAATGCAATACAGTTTTGTAAGTTTTTCAACATGCAGGTGTAGTTCGGTTGTTTTCTCTTCAAAGGTAGGGAGAAAGAAAAAAAAAGAGTCTGGAGACAGTTCTGTGAATGACTATCTGTGGCTGTGGCTTGCCTGCCCACTGCCCACTGGAGGCTTTATTCATACAGATCTCTGGGGTGAGCTTAGCACTCACCTGGCCCTGTAGGCTTTGTTTACTCAGAGTTCTGTGCATAATGCCACTCCTACAAGCTTTCCCCTTTCCAAGCACACTGGGGGAGGTGACACTGCACCCACTTTCTCAGGCCAGCGTGTTTATTTACAGCTCACCTGGGAAGTGGGTCTTCCCCCCTCTCCTGTGGAGTTTTCCTCTCACCGCCACTTTTACAAGATTTTCTGCTCCTGGTTGCAGGGTGTATGCCCCCATTCCTGCCTTCTCCAGCCAGCTTGTTTATTTACATTTCTGTGAGGGATTTTCCTCCCCCTCTCTTTGGCACTCAGGGCACCCCACCCTCTTTGCTATGTATCTTTTTTGTTGTTATTGTTTATTACTCAGTTTCTCTGTTTATTCCCTTGGTAGGGGTCGGTCTGTCCAGGGAGCTATGCTGATCTGGCCCAGGGTTGTCTGTGGGAGTACCACGTACTGCTTAGCTCACCTTCTGGTCCGTGTCTTCCCAAGCTGTCTGGGCGCCGGTGTCTGGCGGCATGGGAGCCCTGCTGTTTTCTCCCTTTAACATGAAGTGGAGATGCTCTGCGCAGGCTGGAGTTGTGGAGGAATCAAAGTTTTGCCTCTTTTCAGTGGTTTTTCCTGTAAGGTGTGTCTCCAGCAGTGTCTCTCCAAGATTTTACTTTAGGAGACAAGTTTTCTGCTTCCTCCCTCTAGCCTCCATCTTGGAATCTCTCACAGCAAGTGTTTCACACACAGTCTCTTTGTGTATTGAAGTTGTTTTCTACTATTGGTAGTTTGTTGAATTTTTTTGTCTTAAAAATATGTTAGATTTTATGAAAAGTGTTTTCTGCATCAATTGGAATAATCAGGTTAGGTTTTTTCCTTCATTCTATTTATGCAATAATTTTCATTAATTTATTTTTACATGTTGAACCATTTTTACATTCCAGGAATAAATCCTACTTGATCACAATATATGTTTGGTTGTATCTCATGCATTCTTCATAAGCCTGAAAATTTTTCTTGTCCTCAACTCTTTCAGGACCTCAGAAGCTCAGCACTGAAAGTCATCAGTTTTCTTGAGAAAGAACTGAATAAAGAAGATGAGAATGCTGTTGTGAAATGGGCTACATGTCAGAATATCAAATTTAATCCACCAGGAAATCATCCACCATATTACAGAAAAATGAAGTTGAGACAAGAAATAAGGAGGTGAACTTCATGCACAAAGGTCATTCTCAGTCATTTACAGTATAAAAAATATTAACAGTTCCCCTGAGGTCTTCACCCCTTGGAGAACTAATCAGCATTTTCAGTATTATTCCCAGATGATAATGACATTTGGGACCTAGAAAGTATCAAACAGCCTAACTGAAATTGGACTGAGGAGTTTCTCAGGAAACCTAATAGTGTTTTATTACATGACATAACAACTTCTATTGGTTAGTAAATATCACCTTCCTTCTAGATGACAGGACTCTATGATGTGAAATTCACCATAGTGTTTGAAGACAATGAATATATTGGAATATAATAATTTTCTTTCTGCAGAGCACCCTTGTATTACTTTTTCCTCTTTTACAGATCAAGCATATGTAATATTTTAGGCTATATAAGCCACTATTTGAATATTAAGAATATATTATTTGTTCTGAGGAACATGTAAACAATATAGGTATAAATGTGAAAAAGATTCATACACTGACAATTTGGAATCCACTAAACAGGTAAGAATGGTAGTATATAAAAATATGTGACCTTATTCAGCCTCAGAAAATATTTCCCCCAGTCAAGCTTATCTTTTTTGATTAAGCTAGGAAGAAATATATATATTTATGATTATATTTTTCACAAAACAAGTAAGACTATATCAGATACTGTACTAAAGATTTTTTTACATAGAATATTATTCAACATCTTTCTTAATTTTATGTATATATGTATTTGAAAAGCATATTTGATATTAAATAAATTCTAAAATCTCTGTAATCATTTGGGCTACTGATGCAGACTTAGATTTTCAATATCTCCCTTTTTCTTGTTAGGTAACTTAGTCTCATGCTTGGTTAGCATGTGTACTACCATTAGGTGTATAGCACTTAGCCTCCAATTTCTTACTTTTAAAACAATGTAATTCTAAACACTTCACCACAGTATACTTGTTTAGTTCTCAAGGTATTTACAATGTGTGTGTGCATATATAAATATATGTTTGCATATGTGTATATGTATATATATGTGTTAGTATATGGATGAATTAATAGATGCAAAATTTCTGGGACAGCAGTTATGTACATTGACAACTTTTGTTTATGTTGTCAAATGGTGATTAATAGAATTGATAATCTGTTATAATTATTACATTTTTAAGATATCTGAAAAAATGTGGTCCAATATTTTAGATTGTATGTGTATCAATGTTTTATGGCAATGCTTATAAATTGATATAAGTAAAGTTGATGGTTAACTAATGACTTACCTAAAATATTCTGATATTTGCAAGGAATTTTCTGCTTATTGTGTTTCTAAATACTTCATTTTACAGTCAAATTTCTATATAGAGAAGAAGCAAACCAACAACTGTAAAATATATTAGAAATGGTGGTTGGGAGTTAGGCATAAATTATCCTGACATTACAAAAATGTGAAGAAAATACAAATACTATGTTCTATTCTATTTGTCATTTAAAAAATTTTGTACAGAACATCCCTGCCTTACTGTTGTTCAACTCACAGTTTTTTTGAATTTACATTATTGCAGAAATAAAATGCTTTCAGTAGAAACCATACATCAAGTTTTGCGTTTTGATCTTTTATGGGGCTAGAGATGTGTGTTACAATACCCTGGTGCTGCCAGGTGGTGGCAGCAAGCTACATCAATCAGTGAGCCATGAGGTCCTGAGAGTAAACAAGTACTCTATATACACTGCATTGCTAAGCTGTGATATTTAGTCAGCTACACCTGTTAATTACATTTAATTAATTACTATGCATTAAATTATTACATTAATAGTTACACCTATTAATTACATTCTTCACTTAACACTTATTTCAAATTATGGGTTTATCAGGACATATGCCTATTGTAAGTTGAGGAGTATCTTTGTCCATGCCATATGATACATTTTTATTATTTAGGACTTGGATGGAACACATAAACGCCTAATTATCCCTTTAAAATTGGACGGTAAATGCACCTGTAATAGAACATCAGGCATTAAGCATTCTACTGATTGATAGCAGTGCCAAAACTCCCAAATATCTTGATATTTTTCCCATAAGTTGCTAGGATGACCAAAGAAGAGAAAGAGAAATTAAACTTCTAAGTTTTTACAATATATTACATTACTTTATAATAGATCAATGAACAATTGAAGAACAGATCAAAACTAGAAAAGATGAATATCAGTCGCTGTATTTTAAATGCTGAAACTTTCCACAATCACTTGTTGATCCAAATTTTCTCAACCAGCTGGAAGACTTGGAAATCCAATGTAGTAATGTCTTATTTATTTCCTATCCAAAATCAAGTAGTCATACAATCTTTTAGATTTTAATGCAACCATTAGTGTACATATCAATAATCATTAGAATAATATTTTCCAAAAATGTTCCAAGAGAAGATGGGTGTATGAATGTATTTGATCCTGATCAGTTTAAATGGAACATATCACCTTATTTTAAGTAGAAACCATTCTTCTTTCTTAACTTTAAGGGTGTTTAGGAAATCGCAAAAGCTGATTGTGATTACCAATTAGAAAAATCCCACAGTATGAACTCAATTTATTCTACTATGGAAACTTTTTATTCCATTTCTTTCCCCATTTCCCTGAATCCACTTTTGTTTCATGCAGTTTCTTCTCCACTGCCTCTGGTGTGTGCATTTGATCATAGATCTGCTTGGTCAGATAGATAATCTAATTTTAGTTGTAATATTCTTAGAGCCAAGTAAAAAGGTTTTGAGCATGAAAAGGTACCATCATTTCCCTTTAGTTTCCTTCTTCACTTTACAGAAAGACACCCTTTCCATGAATGTTGCTCTTCAAATTATATTCATTTTTGTAAGCAGTTTAGTGAGTTAAGTGGGGAACTTATGTGGACTGTGTACTCTTTTTATGACATTAGAAAGGACTTTGTATTAAATAGGCAGTGGAATGGTTGCCTGAATTGAAATCATTTCCCTCAGTGTTTGCTTTACCACCCGTCCTCTTGGTCATAGCTGATTGATCAGGTGTAACAATCCAGATTCCAGGCAAGCATTAGAGTTTAAAATTTCAGCAGGAAGATTAACTGAGGCTTGCTGAATTTCCTCAAGAGGAGTCTAGATCTGTGCTGATTCCTCCCTTCTTTGTGCCAGTCTTGAATTTTTCTAGAATTCTTGGAGCACATGACATTTGTAAAAGTCAATAAATAATGTGCAATAGAAAGAAACTGAACTTATTTAGGTCCTGAAGGATAGCAATATTTAATTCCTCAAATTTATTATAAAAATCAAAATTTAAGATACAACAAAACATAATGAAAACTGTGAACATTAGCTGGGAGGGGAACGGAGTAAGGAAGAGTAATAGATAGGATTGGACTGATTAAAGTACAATATATTTGCAGGTAAAATGCCAAGTAAAACCCCAGTGAATAATGAACAGACACTTAAACAAGAATGTAAAACATGTCATGTTAAGAGAATGGTAATAATGAGAGGATGTGGGTAAATAAAGTGGGTAAAGGAGGATGAATGTTGTTGAGGCACTTTGTATACATGTATGAATGTGGAACATTGAGCCCTGTTTGAGTCATTTTAAGAAGTGGAGAAGGGAAAAAAGGAGAATAAGGAGGGGATAAACCAAACCAGGGAACAGTGTGTGTGTGTGTGTGTGTGTGTGTGTGTGTGTATAACTATCACATGCTAATAAAAAACTTCAAAAAATCAGAATGTTAGTGCCAAAGTTTGTCAATATTCTTTTCCCTTTACTTTGACAGGCACTGTTTGGACTCAGCAGATACTGAACTTAATTCCGTATGATGATCACTAGAATGGTACATAAAAATTGGAAAAGGCCAATAAAGCTTATGAAATTGAATACAATATTTGCAACACTGATTATTACCACAGGTCACCTCCTTGACTCTTCATCAGCTCTATCTGCCCTGTTATTTAAGTTCTCAATGGTCTGGAAGGCCAGAAATTGGCAACCAGGTTGTAAGTTTATTTTATTGGGTTCAAAGACAAAACCTCTTCTTAACTGGTTGAGCCATGCCTTATTTTTTACAGGAATAAAACCAATCCTGATAATTTATGTACTTATAGATTATAATTAATAAAACCTATCTTCATTATCAAAAAGGTTACCAGTAATTCAATTGAAAATTACCCATCTTGTGGACTGTGCTTTGTTTTCCTTCTCCTTTATTACATATCTGTGATAGTTTTCTATCATTGTGACAAAATATCTGAGATAATCAAATTTTGAATAAGAATGTTTAATTTTGTTTCATGCTTTCAGAGATTTCAAATAATGATCATTTATTCCTATTGTTTTGCACTTGCAATGAGGCAAAACACAATAGCAAAAAGTCCATGGTGGAGCAAAGCTGCCCACCTCATGGTAGTCAGGAAGCAAAAGGGAGGGAAGAAGGGGCCAGGGATCCCAATATTTCCTTTAAAAACTTCAATGAAAACTTCAAAGCCAGGTCACCCTCAATGACCTAACTTTCTTACAGTAAGTTACAACCCCTAACTTTTCTACCACTGCCCAATAGTACCACAGGCTGGTGATCAAGCCTTTGCATACAGGCATTTGTATGACATTTAAAATCTAATCATAACATTCTGTACTGGCTCCCAAAAGTTCATGACCATCTCACAATGTGAAATGCAATCTGTCCATCTCCAAGATCTGATAAAATCTTAACAGTTCCAGTATTGCTCACAAGTTCAACTCCAATGTTTCCTCAGTAAGTGCATACTCTAAGCTACGAGACACTATAAAAATAAGACATCAAATTATATACTTCCAATATAAAATGGAAGACTAGGTATATGGTAATGATCCCCATTCTAAAAGGAAGGAATGGAGGCATAGAAAGGAATGATCAGACAAAAATAAGATCAAAACTGAGCAGGGCCAACATTAAATCCTACAGCTCCATGTTCAGCATCCAGGGACAAATAGTGGTATGATAGGAGAAACTGGGAAGTACCACCCCTACAGCCTTGTTGGTTGCAACTTAAGTGAGCAGGCCACTTTTTTGGGCTGACTCTGTTTTCTGCATGCAGCTTCCCTCATTAGATGGTTCATGTGTCTGGAATCTTTATCCTCATGGAGATCTCCATTGCACTTTCATCTTTACTCTTACAGTTTCAGCTTCAGTCTCACAGTTCCACGCACCATGCCTCAGGGACTACTGGTAGGGACCCTGATGCAGCCACACACTACTTGACCTCCCAGTATTTCCTTTGAGTTCTTGGTAGAAACCTTCATCAGCCCATAATTCTTGTATTCTGCATAACTGCACAACCAGCATAATCTGAATGGCTCCATGGTTTGCCACTAGTGTATGTTGTACTGAGGTTCACTTCAACACCACCTACCTTAATGGCTGAACAAGGGGAATTATTCTTACGGATATAAAACTGAGGGGCACAATTCTCTAGGTAGACCTGTGTAGCAAGGTGACTTAGGGTTCTCTTTTCAATTGAAAGGTTAAAAATACATTAAAAATACATTCTATTTATGGTAATATCACAATGAAATTCCTCTGTGTAATTAATTTATTCTAAGAAAAAAGAAAGGTAGGAAAGAAGGAAGGAAGGAAGGGAGAAAATATTTACAATTTACATCTTTGAACACAGAATACTGTGTAGGGTCTTGCTGATTCCTAAGATGCTCTCAAAACATCTTCCATATTGTCCTGGTGAAAAGTAGTTGGCTTCTTTTTAAAGAAACATCGCTATAGCCTCTTTTGATCTACTTTAAATACACTTATTTTCTGGCCCAACTGCAAGTTTTTAAAATCTTTCCCTGATTTTTTTACCCTGAGTCTCACTGTATTTTTAGCTAACAGTAGCCAGAAATGTCAATGATGATGCTTGGATACTATGCTCTCATGAAATTTATTCCAGCAGAATAATTATCTTATCATCTTTAGATTCAGTCCCCCATAAAATCTCAAGGCATGGACAAATGTGGACAAGTTCTTTGTCATAATATAATGAGTATAACCTCTGGTCCATTCCCACTAGAGTACTTATTTCCTTCTAAAAATTCATGAGCCTGTCCTTTATACTCACTTCTATCAGCATTTTTGTCTTCTGAGTGCCAACCAAATTGGACCTAAGATCCACTACCAGCATTCTAGGGTTTTCCTAATCCACTTCTGTTAACTTTTCCTAACTCCTCCCACAAATAAATTCCAAAGTTTATTGAACTGAATCACCAGAAATTGTTAAAGCAATGATACCGCTTCTCAGTACTAATTTTTTGTGTTAACTCCTTCATTGCTGTGACAAAATACCTGAAAAAATTAACTTTAAAATTAGTTTTAACTCTGTTAGTTTGGCCTGATACTAAAAATGTTTGTCACAAATGCCTGAATAACTTTATTCTTGATTTTTTTTTGAAATATTTTAATTCTTCCTTGTAACTAGACAATTTCTTGTGCTTTTACTATTTCCAGGAATCATGAATTCCCCAACTTGAGGCATTGCCTTTCTTGCTTATATTTTTATATAATGTAGTGCACACTCATAAAGATAAGCACATACTCTTCCAGAATCTCAGATATAAATTTCAGGTTATCTAAACAAGCTTCCAAAAGATAAGCAATCCTGTTGAAGAAAGCTTTTACTTTGTTTACACTTTTGGTAAACTCAAAAGTTGTACCCTTGGTCATGTAAGGATGATAAACTGATTAACTTTATTAAGTACTTTGGATTGTATGGGAAGCATTGTCAAATAATAAAATAATGCTAAAGACTCTTTAAGCTGTATTTATGTAGTGATGTGAACAGTCTAAAGATTATATGAAGTTTAAAAATATGTAGTGGTCCTGATGTCACACTGTCAGCATGATTATCACCTAAAATACTGCATGCTAGGAAAATAACTGGATTTCCTTATAAAGTGCTGAACTTTCATCACAATTTTATCCTATGCTATTGTAAATCCTTTGTTGTCCACAGATTTATTTCTTCTCCAAAAACAATTGTAATTAGATTCTTTGAAAAGACTCAAGTGAGTAATCTTGAGAACAGGTCTCTGATAACTTTAAGACCCTTAGGCTAAATTAAAGTTTTCAGAGCTCCAGTGAAGAAACTGATGGCTCATGAGCCACTAATGAAGATCAAACAGAATTAAAATTAATTATATAATATTGAATGAAAATAAATGGATTTTTATCTCTGTTATTTAAAATGTTTCTTTTTCTACATGTCTAGATTTAAGGAAACTTCTTTCTTTGCTATCTATAGTTTAAGCAATTTGGTAAAGTCAACTTTTTATCACTTTTACATTTACTTACATGTGTATACATGGTTTGGGCCACATCTTCCACTCCCCCACCCTGCCCCTTGCTGCTTCCAAGCAGAACCTGTTCCACCCTCTTGTTTTCTGATTTTGTTGAAGAGAAAACATAAGAGATAATAAGAAAGACATAGTACTTTTGTTAGTTTGAGTTAAAAACAGCTATACAGTGAGATCCCTAGCATTGCTTCCATGCACTTGTGCATTGCAACCCACATTGGTTCATCCCTGCCAGACCTCTTGGCTACTTCCTGGTCCCTTCCTATAGTGGCCTCTGCCAGTTTAAGAGTACTTTATTTGTTCCTCTACAGTGAGCACATCAACCACATTCAAGTTTTAGGCTTCCTTCCATGTATTAAATTTATTGATTTGTGTATGTTGAATCATTTCTGCATCACTGAGATGAAGCTGACTTGGTCATGGTGAATGATCTTTCTGATATGCTCTTGGATTTGGTTTGTCATTATTTTATTGGGGATTTTTTCATTGATGTTCATTAAAGATATTGGCATATAGTTCTCCTTTTTGCATGCGTCCTTGTCTGGTTTTGGGTTGAGGGTAATACTGACTTCATAGAACGAGTTGAGCAGTTTTTCCTCCCTTTCTATTTTGTGGCAAAGTTTAAGGAGTATTGGTATTAGTTCTTCTTTGAAGGTCTGGTATAATTCAGCTGAGAATCCATCAGGTACTGTACTTTTCTTTTTTGAGAGTCTCTTTATTGCTGCTTCAATTTCATTACATGTTATAGATCTGTTTAGGTGGAGAATATCCTCTTGATTCAGTTTTGGGTGGTCATAAGTATCTAGAAATTTGTCCATTTTTCAAGATTTTCTAATTTATTGGAATATAGTTTGTTGAAGTAGTCCCTGATGATTCCCTGGATTTCCTTGGTGTTTATTGTTTTTCTCACATTTTTCATTTCTGATTTTACTAATTTGGGTCTTTTCACTTCTCATGTTAGTCAGATTTGCAAAGTGCTTGTCAATCTTCTTTATTTTTTCAAAGAACCAGCTTTTTGTTTCATTTATTCTTTGTATTTTTTTGGTCTCTCATTAATTTTGGCCCTTATTTTTATTATTTCTCTCCTTCTATTTCTTTTGCATTTTCCTTGTTCTTGTTTTTCTAGGATTTTGAGATATAGCATTAGGTTGTTTACTTGAGATCTTTCTATCCTTTTAATATATGCATTCATGGCTATAAACTTTCCTCTTAGGATTGCCTTTGTTGTGTCCCATAGGTTCTGGTAGGTTGTGTTCATTTTCACTGGCTTCCAGGAAACTTCTGATTTCCTCTCTTATTTCTTCTTTGACCTACTAATGGTTGAACAATGTGTTATTCAGCCTCCAATTAATTGTGTTTTTTTCTGTTGTTGTTTTTGTTGTTGAGTTCTAGTTTTAATGCATTGTGATCAGACAGAATGCAGGGAATTATTTCTGATTTCTTATATTTGATGAGGCTTGCTTTGTATTTTAAGATATGATCTATTTTGGAGAAAGTTCCATGGGCTACTGAGATGAATGTATATTGTGCTGTTTTTGGATAAAATATTCTGTAGACATCAGTTAGGTCCATTTGATTTATGTTGTCATTTATTTATAGGATTTCTTTGTTGATTTTTTTGTTTGGATGACCTATCTATTGGTGATAGAGGAGTATTGACGTCTCCCACAACCAGTGTGTTGGAATCTATATGTGCTTTACAGTCCTTTAGTGTATGTTTGAAGAAATTGGGTGCACTGACATTGGGTGCATATAGGTTGATACTTGTTATTTCCTTTTGATGTATTGCCCCTTTCATTAGTATAAAGTATCCTTCTTTATCTTGTTTGACCAATGTAAGTTTGAAGTCTACTTTGTCTGATACAAATATTACTCCTCCTCCCTGTTTTTGGCGGCCATTGGCTTGGTAAATCTTCCAGCCTTTCACCCTAAGCCAGTGTTTATTTCTGTAAATTAGATGGGTTTCTTTTAAACAACAGATTATTGGATCTTCCTTTTTAATGCAGTTTGCTAAATCATGACTTTGGAGAAGTCGAGTCCATTGACATTCAGTGTTAATGTTGACAGATGTATAGTGATTCCTGCCATTTAGTCTTTTTTGTTGCTGTTTAAGGATTTGATTGTGTGTGGACAAATCAGTGCTACTCTCTGATCATTTTTCTTTTCTTCTCCTGTGGTTTGATACTTTCTGTCTTCTTGTGGTTTTGTTTGTTTTCATCTTCTGTGTGCAGAATTCCTTGTAGAATCTTCTGTATTGGTAGTTTAGTGGTCATATATTGTTTTAGTTTCTGTTTATTGTGGAAGACTTTTATTGTTCCATCAATTTTGAATGATAGCTTTGCTGGATAGAGTATCCTAGGGCTGAAATTGTTTTCATTCAATGCCCAATATACCTCACCCCATGCCCTTCTTGCTTTTAAGGTTTCTGTTGAGAAATCTGCTGTTATTTTGATGGCTTTACCTTTGTATGTTATTTGTTTTTTCTCTTTTACTGCCTTCAATATTCTTTCTCTGTTCTCAGTGCTTGTTGCTTCAATGATAATATGTTGTGGGGAGGTTCTATTTTGTTCAAGTCTGTTTGGTGTCCTGGAGGTTTCATGTATCTGAATGAGAAAAACTTTCTAGAGATTTGAGAAATTTTCTGTTATTATTTTATTGAATATATTACATATCCCTTTGACTTGCACCTCTTGTCCTTCTGCAATGCCCATGATTCTCAGGTTTGGTTTTTTGATGGAGTCTCTGAGTTCTTGCATATTCTTTTCACAGCTCTTGGGTTGTTAGTCTAAAATTTCTTGTTTTTTTTTTCTTTAATTTCTATTTTATCTTCAAGCTCTGAGTTTATGTCTTCTACTTGTTCTAGCCTTCAGGAATGGCCTTCCACTGTGTTTTTGTTTGACTAAAGGGACTTTTTATTTCCAGGATTTCTGGTTGATTCTTTTTCCTGAGGTTTTCCATATCTTTGTTCAAATCCTCTTTTATGTTTTGTGTTGTCAACTGTAATTCATGTATCTCCCTTTTTATAGTGTCCTTTATTTCACTTTGGTGTTTGTTGAAGTCCTCTCTTAGTTCATTTATTTGTTTCTATGTCTTCTCATGTTCTTTATTTTTGGTGTCTTGAAATTTCTTGAGTGCATCTTGTACGTTCTGGTTAACCATGTCTAGTATCTCCTCCATGAATTTCTTAGTGATATCTTCCAAGATTTCTTCTTTGAGGGTTTTTATGGGAGTGTCACTGGGCTCCTTAGTGACATTTACAATTATTTTGTTGTGGTCTGGAACTGGGTATCCATTTTCTTCATTTCCCACTGAATCCTCTATTGAATTATTTTTTTTGAGAAGAGTGGTTTCCATCCCTTCTTCTTCCTCTCATTGCTCCACTTGGTGCTCCATAACTATGTTCTTGATAGGCTAGTTGGTGGTATTAATTGCCTGTTTTCTCCCTTGATTTAATTTTTGTGTTGTGACTACTACTTGGTTGTTAGCTAGGTTGATGTGGTCTTTCTGTCCTTGGATTGGAGGTATAATTTATCAATACCAAATTCACAGGTTCAATGCCAGACCAGTTGTTTACATTTATTATACAGAAAACACCTTGGTGATAATATCTATAAATAGTGGGAATTGGGGGAGTTATGGTTATTAGTGTCAATATAGATTTTTGGAAATTAGTAAAGGTGGCACTAAAAGGGGAAGGCAGGAAAAGTGGTAGATTTGTGGGGGAAGTGGGAGGAGACTCCCATGTTTCATGGCCTTTGTGTGTGTTTATGTATATTTCTGTTGTTGTAGTGGAGGGTGTTTTGTCAGGGATTGCATGTGCTGGGTTTGTGTACAGTTGGTACAGTAGGCTAGTCAGTGGGTGCTGAGTGTGTCGGAAGTGTGGTTAGTGTGGTGACAGGTTGGGAGAGGATCAGAGGGGGAGGTGAAGATGGGGAAAAGAGTGCATGAGAAGGAGTGGAAAGAATATTTGGGAGGGAGAACAATGGATTGTAGCACAGGAAAAGGAGGGAAAGTATAGGGGGTAAGAATAGTGACAAGAAAATAGTGATGGTGATGTTAATAATTCAGGAAGGAAAAAAAAACACAATAAAAAACACCAGGTACAGAAACAACAAAAAGTTCCGTCTTTTGGTAAAAGTTCTGGAGTTATTCCTTAGATGTCCAATCCTGGTATTGGTGTACAAGTGGAAGTCTCCCTGGTGACTGGCTTGTGAGTAGTATTTGGTCCTTCTGTCCACAAGGTTAGTTGCAATTGTGAGGTGAGATATGTCTGCCATCTTGTGCAATGTGGTCAAAGCTGTTGTTTTCACCAGAAGGCAGTGTACTGCCCTTCAGCTGCAGCTCTTTTTTTTGTCAGCAACTCCCTCAGCAACGTGGGGAAATTCAGTTTTGAATGCTGCCCTCTGTCCACAAGCTCATCTCTGGGATCCACCACCTGCTCTGCTTTGAGAGGATTGCCTGTTGCTCTACCCCCACTTTAGCCTTTGTGCCTCTTTTGACCTTTGCTGTATGCTAGTGGCTCCTCTGGGATGTTGGCTTGTCAACCTGCCCCCCCCCCCCGCCCTCTCAGCCTTTATGTCTCTCCCAAACTCTTCTGGGTGCCAGCAGTTCCTTTGGGAAGTTGGGTTGTCACCCCACTCCTGCTCTCAACATTTGTGCCTCTCCCAACCTCTGCTGGGTGCTAGTAGGTACTCTGGGAGGTTTTTTTTATCACCCTGCTCCTGCTCTCAGGCTTTGCTGCTTTTCCTATGTTTCACTGACAGTTTGGCACTGAGAGGTTTGCTCCTTGCTCCACCCCCATTCTCCAGGGCAGATTCAGCATTCTACCCCAACTTCTACTGTTGGTGTTAGATTATAATTTGCTGTTTATGTTTTCAGTTTTGCTGGGGGGGTTCAGCCTGCCCAGGGGCTGTGCAGGATTATTTTCTAGGGGAGTGGGTGGGAGAGTGGCTTGTGGTGCATAATGTTCATCTGTTCATTCTGCAGATTCATGCATGCAGCTTTGGAGCCAGCTGGCAGGGAGAAATGGTGCTGTTTTTTTCAGTGCAGCACAGCATAGGGAGGCTTTACATGGGCTAGGGGTGAAGGATATCAGAGTTTGATTTTGATTAATGCTCTGTCTTCTGCTTGTTGGAGAAAAAAAGAAAGGAAAAAGAAGTGAAATGGCCAAGGGACTTTCTCCCAGGGCTGGACATGCCTTGCTGGATGTGCAGCACAGGATTTTTGCAGCTCTTAGGTGCAACTAAAGCTGATTTAAGAGTCAGTGTTTGAATGTATTTGTATCTAATGTGATGGCAGTTATAAATTTTTGCTAGAAGCAATCAGAATTACCCAAGTGTAGCTCTGATGTCTCAAGGAGGTTTCTGGAGTCACAAAGCTTAGAATTTCTGATTCTTTACTGTAGCTGTCATCTTGGATCCCTCCTAAAGTGTACTTTTGTGAACAACAGTGTAATAATTTTTTTCTCACTACTGGATTCCTGCAAATTAAGAAATTCATGAGTATTTTATTTTTTCATGGCAATGTGGATAGTCCCATAAACTAAATAAAACTACATTCTCTTTATAACAAGAAATGATTGAAAACACTAGCATATTTGAAAACATGCACAGAATACCTGGCTTTAGGTTTTCCATTCTTATAACAAACTAATAAAATTGTAACTTAGAACCCCAGGAATCTCAAAAGATTAGTTACTACAGGTAAAATCTAATGCTTGCCTTGGTTTGGCACTCTAGTGTCGAGAGACTTCTTTCTTTAATTTAGGAGAGATCACTTTCCCTCTTGTCCTGATGCATTTATATATAATCAGCCAAATCTGGTAAAACTAAACTTGTTTTGCAAAAAAACTTTTTTCTTTCATTATTTTGGTAAAAATCTATCTGGCTCTATAGAGGAAAATGATGTTTTTAATGAAAGATTATAAAGTACTGCTATTAGATTACAGCTTTGTTCATTTTTTTTAAAGCTTTTTCCCATCTACTTGTAGGTTAAAGTAGATAATCAATTCTTTGAATTTCCTCTGATTTAAATATCTCCCACAGAATTACAAAGAAGACAAAATATTCTTTGTTAAAGTCACAAAATTAAATTTTGATAAGTTGATGTAAATTTCAAGGGAAAACCCTTGTGCTTGATATGTTGACCACATAGAAAGTTTATTGAACTGTCAGTGCCATAACCAGTGATATTTGAACTGCAAACCAGGACAACAAATTGATATTAGAACACTGCTTCATATCACAATGAGACTCTAATTGAAATGTCATGATCAGTTTCTACTGCAAATACCTTGACAAACATGACTTAAGAAATGCTTCAGACTGAGGCCAATAGGAGAAGGGGGCCAGGAACTAGAGAAAAGGTTAGTTCAAGAAGAATTAACCTAGAAGGTAACACACATGCACAGGAAATCAATGTGAGTCAACTCCCTGTATAGCTATCCTTATCTCAACTAGCAAAAACCCTTGGTCCTTCCTATTATTGCTTATACTCTCTCTTCAACAAAATTAGAGATAAGGGCAAAATAGTTCCTGCTGGGTAGCGAGAGGTAAGGGAGGAAGTAGGGTTGGGGGTAAGTTGCTTATCACTTCCCCTAATGTGGGAGCAGACCAGACCAGATAACCAAACAGGTCCATTCTGGCATCAAGTTACAACAACACCTTAAAACAAGATGAGTGATACTTCTGGAGAAAGATTTTGATCAAAAAGAGAAATTACAAAATTTGTCAAATTAATCATTGAGTCACTTTTGCCAATCCTTAACCAAAATTAATTAATAAGGGGAGGAAAGATGAAAAAAAGAGAAAGAAAGAGAGAAAGAAAGAAAGAAAGAAAGAAAGAAAGAAAGAAAGAAAGAAAGAAAGAAGGAAAGAAAGAAAGAAAGAAAGAAAGAAAGAAAGAAAGAAAGAAGGAAAGAAGGAAAGAAAGAAAGAAGGAAAGAAAGAATGAAAGAAAGAAAGAAAGAGAAAGAAAGAAAGAAAGAGAAAGAAAGAAAGAAGGAAAGAAAGAAAGAAAGAGAAAGAAAGAATGAAGAAAGAAAGAAAGACACAAACTGAAGGAAGTAAATTGGGGTGCTATGAAGGAGCATATCTCCTGCATGTATTTCTTACAATATAATCTACTCACCAGAGACTTTGCTGAAATCACAACCATGAACAAAGACTGCTTCAACTTTACACAAAAAGTATTCTGGGAGAATATGTGTAGCACTTGTCTTTTCATCCTTAGAATTCCATCCCTATAATTCATCCTTATTTCCAAGTAATATTGTTTCAAAACGTCTTATGTAATGCTCCTTATTTCACCTTTAAAAACTTTCCTTGGCCTCAATCTCCTTGTGTATGCTCATGTGGCATGTCTATTTCCATTGCAATGTCCAGTTTATTCCATGAGAATCTGTTTGTGATTGTTATATATGTTGACATATAAAAAATGAAGAAAGACCCACAAAGAGCAAATTTTGACATTATGACCCAAATTCCTGGGAGGTAGAGAAGCAAGAATTTCTTTAAATGTATAATACTAACATAATGTGCTTTGTTTAAAAATCAGGATAGGAGAGGGTTCTATTGTCAGAATTTGTTAGTGTTTGAAGTAATTTTCAAGTATTTTTCTTTGAAGATTTTTCTGTCTTGTAGATTGGCATCTGATTAACTTCCCTTCATGAGCCAGTTAACTGTGTCTTAGAAATCTAATAGCTTCAAAAAGACATTGTTATAGAAAAATGGTGTAAACTTTAAGCAAATCTGATTTAACATGACAGATTACTGACAGCTCTGAGCTACAGATGGAGCTCCATAAACCTGAAGGAAAGTGGAAGCAGTCCACTGGAAAGATACACCCTAGGCCCCACAGTTTGGGAGGAGCAGAACTCTGCCTGAAACTAAACCTATTGAAACAACAGAACACATGGAGAAATGTTTGCAGGTTTGCACTCTCAGCCATACACCTAAGCTGAGCATCAGAGCCCAGCAGGGTGCCAAGCCCTGGCTCCCCTGGTGGGGCTGGGAGAGTTGAAACCTTCATCACAAGAACCCATTGGAGGAGTCTGGTGCCCAATGAACAAAGGTGTCCTGAGGACAATCTGTCAAGGAGAGCTGTGGGATCCAGTGACCAGAAATGAAGCTACACTTTGCTGTGGCCCAGAACAATAGCCCTCTCTGGAGCCACTTTTGTTGAACTTCCCTGGGCATGGCTCCCATACTGGAGCCCCATTGACTCCCAACACTGCTGGCAAAACTCCTACTTGATTTACTGGGACCCAGCAGTTGCCCACAGAAGTCACAGGGAACCAGAGTATGGTAGCATTACCATCAAGGAACTGTACCTCCAACACCATCAGAGGTTAGACAACATCTGGACAAAATTCTTTGCTTGGTAAATAATTACAGTCTGTAAGTTCTGGGGATCTTGAGAGATAGGGTGAAGCTTGCCTGGAGTCAGTACAAACTCCAAAGAGATCTGCAAACACCCCTCTCTCTACAGCACTAGTTGCCAAACCAGAGGCAAGTATCCAATTTAGCCTGCTATCTAGTAGACTGAAAGACAAAGAGGGCTGGGAGAAGAGCAACAGCAATAAGAATTTTGCAATTATTTTATTGTTGTGCTGGGTGGGGATAACTTGCATATTAATAAAGGTTCTTACAATGTTTCAAATACATCATACTTGAATTTACCCCTTCCACTGCTCTTTTTGTTTCATCCCCTCTCCTCTGATTTCTTGAAGGGTTTAAACAGGTATAATTTTTGCAATTACATACATGTGCATACATTAACTGTACCATATCCATCCTCTTATCCCTGTCCCTGCCACCTCCCCATCCCACTCAATGGCAAAACCTATTCTCTGATTTTGTAGAAGAAAAAAACATAAAAGACAAAAAGAGAAACACATTTTTGTTAGTTTGGGATAAAGGTACCTACACAGGAAGTTTCCTTGTGTTGTTTCCACGCATATATGTATTACAGCCCTAACTGTTTCATCTCTAGCTGTCCTCATCACTCCTCCCTAGTCCATTTCCCATGGTGGCCCTGGCCTCTTTAAAATTTCTATATTCATTCCTATACAGTAAGCATATCAAACACATTCAAGTTTTTGGCTTTTTTCCCTTGTTCTGTTCCTCCCCTGAGAGGCCTTTCCTTAGTGTGACCTATGTCTGAATATATTGTTGCATTTGTTTTAGAACTATAATCCACATATGAGGGAGAACATGTGGCTTTTGACCTTCTGAGCCTGACTAACTTAACTTAAGATGATGTCCTCCAGGTCCATCCATTTACTTGCAAATGACAAAATTTCATTCTATTTGAGAGTGAGTAAAATTCAATTGTGTATAAACATTTTCTTAATCCATTTGTCAGTAGTGGGTCATCTTGGCTGTTTCTATAGATTAGCTATTATGAATAGTGCTGCAATAAACATGGGTGCTCAGGTGCCTTTGTAGTAACCTGACTCATATTCCTTTGGGAATATCTCTGGGAGTGGTATTGCTGGATCATATGGCAGATCTATGCTTAGTTCTATAAGAAGGCTCCATATTGTTTTCCTAAGTGGTTGTAGTTGCTTACATTCCCACCAGCAGTGTATGCAGGTCCTTTTTCTCTGCATCCTTGCCAACATTTTTTGTTGGTGGTGTTCTTGATGGTAGCAATTCTAACAAGAGTGACGTGGAATCTTAGTGTGGTTTTGATTTGCATTTCCTTTATGGCCAGGGATGGTGAACATTTTTTCATGCATTTTTTTTAGCCATCTGGACTTCTTCCTTTGAAAAAGTTCTGTTCAATTCATTTGCTCATTTCTTCATTGGGTCACTGAATTTCTGGGAGTTTAGTTTTTTGAGCTCCCTGTATATTCTGGTTATCAGTCCCTGATGTGATATATAGCTAGCAGAGATTTTCTCCCATCTATGGGTGGCCTCTTCAATTTACAGACCATTTTTTTTGTTGTGAAGAAGCATTTAAATTTCATATAGTCATATTTGTCAATCCTTTCTCTTATGTTGGGCCACTTCAGTTCTACTGAGGAAGTCTTTGTCTATGCCTATTGCTTCCAGTGTATTCCCTGCATTTTCTCACACTAGCTTCAAGGTTTCAGATCTTCTATTAAGGTCCTTAATCCACTTTGAGTTGATATGTATACAGGATGACAAACATAGATCTAGTTTCAGTTGTCTGCAGTCAGATATCCAGGTTTCCCAGCAACAATTGTTGAAGAGGTTGTCTTTTCTCCATCGTACGTATTTGCCAACTTTGTCAAAAATTAGGTGGGCAGAGCTATGTGGATTCATAATTGGGTCCTCTATTCTGTTCCACTGGCTTTCAAATATTTTTTTGTGTGTCAGTACCATGATGTTTTTATTACTGTTTTTGTGTCAGTACCATGCTCTGTAATATAGTTTGAAGTCAGGTATTGTGATACCTCCAGAATTGCTTTTTTGTTCCTTGGCTATTTGTGGTCTTTTGTTATCTAAATGAACTTTAGGGTTGACTTTTCAATCTCTGTGATGAATATCATTGGCATTTTGATGGGAATTGCATTGCAGATACAGATTGCTTTTGGTAGTATAGCAATTTTTACTATGTTGATTCAGCTAATCCATGAGCAAGGGAGATCTTTGCACTTCTGTTATCTTCTTTGATAACTTTCTTCAGTGGTTTGTAGTTTTCCTTGCAGAAGTCATTCACATCATTTGTTGAGTTTATTTGTAGGCATTTGTTTTTTAAGCTAGTGTAAATGCAATTGTTTTCCTAGCTTCTTTCTTAATCTGTTCATTGTTGGTATATAGAAAGTCTACTGATTTTTGTAAGCTGATTTTGTATCCTTCTACTTTGCTGAAGCTGTTTATTGTGTCTAGGAGTTTTTGGTTGGGATTTTTCAGGTCTTTTAGATATAAGATCATGTCATCTGCAAATAAAGATAGCTTGACTGTTTCTTTACCTACTTGTATTCCTTTAATTTCTTGTTTCTGCCTTGTTGCCCTGTCTAGGAATTCCAAGACAGTGTTGAATAGGTGTGGGGAGAGTGGGCACACTGTCTCATTCCTCACTTTTGGGGAAATTGTTTCAGCTTTTTCCTAGTAAGTATGATGTTGGCTATAGGTTTGTCATATTTAGCCTTTGCTACATTCCTTCTGTTCCTAGTTTCATCAGAGCTTTTATCAGGAAATGGTGTTGAATATTATCTAAGGCATTTTCTACATTTATTGAGATAACCAAGTGGTTTTATCTTTACTTTTGTTATTGTGCTGTATTACCCTGAATGATTGGCATACGTTGAACCATCCCTGCATCCCTGGGATGAAGCTGACTTTGTCATGGTGTATGATCTTACTCATATGCTGTTGAATTCAGTTTGCCATTATTTTATTGACAGATTGGCCTGTCATTCTCAATACAGTGGTAGTGGAAGACTTTAATCTTTACTCCTCTATTTCCAATAGATAGGTCATCCAGATAAAAAATCAACAAAGAAATCCTAGAACTAAATGACACCATAGATCAAATGGACCTGACAGATGGCTACAGAATATTCCACCCTAAAACAGTGCAATATACATTCTACTCAGCAGTCCATAAACCTTTTTCCAAAATAGGTCATATCTTAGGGCACAAAGTCTCAACAAACAGAAGAAAATTAAAATAATTCCCTGGATTCTACCTAATCACAGTACAATAAAAGTAAAAATCAACAATGAAAGCAGCAGCAGCAGAAAGTATACTAACAATTGGAGGCTAAACAACACATTGCTCACTGACCAGTGGATCATAGAAGAAATAATGGAGAAAATCAAAAAGTTACTGGACTTTAAAGGAAATGAAAAGACAAACAAACATTAAAAAGACTTCTCAAGGAGCATAGAAAATACAGAGAAGGAGGTACAAAAATGATCTGAGTCATCTGTATCATAGAATTAGACAACCACATCTCAAGTGAAAAGGAAATTTGTTTTTAAGTTTATTAATTTTAATGTTAAATGCAGACAACAAAACAAAAAACTGAACAAATTTATTAGCATTAGCATAGAGTATTTAAAAAAAGAGAGAGCTCCAAATAATTTTAAAGTGAATGACATTAATGTCATTTATTATTAAAAACTCCTTTAGCATTGAAAGCAGTATTATTTGTTTCACAGGTACTATCTGGATTCAGCAGATACTCAGCTTGATTTTTTTGAGGGACATCGTAATGGAACTGAAAACCTCCCAACAGTGGAAAGAGTCCCCCCTTCCTTGAATATAATATGTCCAAGACAGACCTTACTAAAAGACCATTCTCTCGCCTCTTTACTACCCACTTCATATTATTTAGCACCAAAGGATCTCAAGAACAAAAAGGCAAAGGTATGTCATAGCGTTTAGTCACTTTTTTCACAGACAAAATATCTTCTTTAAGTAGTGTTCCCCAGTCCCATTCATCCACATCCACTCAAATGTTATGATTATTATATCTTTATGATATTGTCTTATATATTAAAATATATTTGAAATTATAAAACATGTATATGCAGAGCCGCTATACCTCTTATGTGCATATATCCAAAATTCTTTCATATCAGCACATAAATTACTTTTTGTGGCTCAAAAGTGTTTTACTGTATGGCTATGCAATATTTAATGTACATTTAATGCACATGCATGTTGCAGTAAATGTGCACATTATATTGTAATGAGCATCTCTATTTTTATTCTGAAGCAATGTTTCACTGAATGTGAAGTTTTCAGACTGTAGAATCCAAATATTTTAAGTGTTGGCAAACTTTATCTACTTGCCTTCATATCAACTTATAACATATCAAATAGGACATAAGAGGGGTAGGTATGTGGCTCAAGTGTTTAAAAAAGCCTATAAGAATGTGTCTTTCCTCCAGTGCTACTAATGATAGGAATTATTGATCTTTGCTAATAGAAAAAAATCTTTTTTTTTTTTTGGTGGTAAAAAAAAAATTCTAGTTTGAACTCAGGGCCTCATGTTTGCTAGGCAGGGTTCTACCACTCAAGCCACCCAGCTAGCTCTTTTTTGTGTTGGGTATTTTTTAGATAGGTTCTCGCCTGCTATTTACCCAGGCTGACTTCACACCACCGTCTTCCTGGTCTCTGCCTAATGAGAAGCTAGGATTACAGTTGTGAACCACTACTTTTATTATTTTTTCCCGGTGCTGGGGATCAAACACAGGGCCTTGTAGTTCTTAGGCAAGTGCTCTACCACTTTGTTGGAGAACAGGCATGATCCCTGGACTGGGATATAATGGAGTTTGCACAGCCTCTCCATGGTATGAGTTTGCACAGCCTCTCTTACCATATTTTTCCCAGTACCTGGTACTTGACCTTTGTTCTCACATCTCCTTGAAGAATACAATCTGCTGTGCCCACATACCAGCCCCTGATGCAAAACTAGATAAAGTACCAGAACTGTTAAGAGACTCCCTGATGCCAGATTCATCAATACCTTAGATAAGGTGTCCTGCGTGCCTTGATGATTCCAGAACTGATGTGTTGTAATTAAGCTTCTATCACCTTAGGAAAATTAGCCCACCAAACCTCATTCCTTTCACCTTGCATCAAGAATTGTTAAAGCTTGAATTTTACCTGAGTCTTTTTCTTGTACTGACCTATTAAAATAAACACTCTGGCTCAGGTAGACATTCACATTTCCCACCAGGAAAGTGCAGCCCTCCCGTCCCCAGCTTTTTACGTGTTATGTCTGTATGTCTGTATGTGTCTTATTTCTCATTCTCCACTGCTCTTAGTCAGGTTCACACAGCATACCCACACAGGTCACAAGCACCACTTCAGCTACCCTGACACACACACAACCCCAATTCACAACCCTTTTGATTTTAATAGAAGTGAATGATTTTTATATTTATTAAGCCTTAAAATTTTTATATATGTTTTTTCATGTTTCTTTACTTTGACTTTTATTTAGTGTTTTATGGAAGCATTTATAGAGGAAAACTTGTCTTCCCAATCAATAGCTTCCTTTTAAAAAATGTGGAAAGCTTTTAATTTTATGTAGCCAGTCTGCCAATGTTTCCTTCATGGCTTCTAAGTCTAGGGCCTTGCTAAAAAAGCACTTCCTCCACCACAAAGATTATGCAAATATCTTAAGGATTATCCTAATTAACATTATATTTAATTTTTTATGTTTGATTTTAAATTGTATCTCACACTGCATGTGTTATAAGATATGAATCTTGTATGATATTTGTCTAGGGGGTTATCTAATTTGGACAAATATCATTTCTTCAAGCATTACCTTTAAAAATTTACCATTGTTTTGCCATCACATTGGACCTCTTCCAATTTTGCATTCCTCGTCTAATGTGTGGCAGTTCTTCATTGTTTTACATATTGTGATGGTTTTATAAATTTATTTATATAAATAATATATACTATATATATATATATTGAAATCTTTTCATCAACTTTTAAAAATATTTTTTAAGTTCAAAAACAGATATGAAGATCAGTAGAACAGCATAGAGGACCAGGATATGAAACAACACAGTTATGCCCATCTTACTTTTGACAAAAGCTCCAAAAACATATGATGGAGAAAAGACAGCTTCTTCAACAAATGGTTCTGGGAAAAGTGACTATCTGCCTGAAGAAAACTGAAACTAGATCCATGACTGTAACCCTGTACTAGTATCAAAGTGGATTAAGGACCTTAATATCATACCTGAAACCTTGCAGTTAGTACACAAAAGAGCAGGGAATACCCTGGAAACAATAGGAATAGGCAAGGACTTCCTCAGTAAAATTCTATCAGTCCAGCAACTAAGAGAAAGGATGAACAAATGGGACTACATGAAATTAAAAAGCTTCTGCACAACAAAAAAAATGGTCTCTAAACTGAAGAGACTACTCACAGAGTGGGAGAAAATGTTTGCTAATTATATATCAGACAAAGGACTGATAACCAGAATTTACAGACAGTTCAAAAACTAAACTCCCCCAAAATCAATGAACCAATAAAGAAGTGGCCAATTGAACTAAACAGAAATTTTTCTGAGGAAGAAATCCAAATGGCCAAAAAACACATGAACAAATGCTCATCATCCCTGGCCATAAAGGAAATGCAAGTCAAAACCACACTAAGATTCCACCTTACCCCTGTTAGAATGGCTACCATCAAGACCAATACAAATAATAAATGCTGGTTTGGATGCAGGAGGAAAGGAGCACTCATACACTGCTGGTGGGAATGTAAGCTAGTACAACCACTTTGGAAAACATTATGCAGGCTTCTTAAAAAAACTAAGGAAAAACTAAGCCTAGATCTGCCATATGATCCAGCAATACCACTCCTAGGGATATACCTGAAGGAATGCAGCTCAAGTTATTACAAAAGTACCTGCACACCCATGTTCATTGCAGCACTATTCACAATAGCCAACCTATGGAAACAGCCAAGATGCCCCACTACTGACAAGTGGATCAAGAAAATGTAGTACTTATGCACAATGGAATTTTACTCAGCCACAAAGAAGAATGAAATTTTGTCATTTGCAAATAAATGGATGGAACTAGAGACCATCATCTTAAGTGAAGTTAGGCAAGCTCTGAAGCAAAAATTGCATATTCTCCCTCGTATGCAGATTATAGACCCAAAACAAATGTAGTAATATTATTGGACATGGGTCACACACTAAGGGGAGAACATGCACAGGAGAAACAGGGAAAGGAAAAGAAACCTAAAACTTGAATATGGTTGATGTGCTCCCTGTTGAGGAGTGAATAAAGTAAATTGGCAGAACCACTATGGGAAGGGGACCAGGAAGTGGTAAAGACGTTTGTTAGAAATGGGAAGGGGACCAGGAAGTGGTGAAGAGGTTTGGTAGAAATGAGCCAATGTGGGTTGCAATATACACGTGCAGGGAAGCAAGGCTAAGGATCTCTCCATATAGCTATCTTTACCTTAAACTGGCAAAAACGTTATGTCCTTATTATCTCTTATGTTTTCTCTTCATCAAAATCAGAGAAGAGAGCAGAACAGGTTCTGCCTGGAAGGGGTGGGGGAAGGAAAGTGGCACAAACAATGTATATACATTTAAGTAAATATAAAAACAATAAAATAAAAGGTGAAAAATATTTTTAGCTTCACAATGATTTTTGAACACTGATTTTATTTTATCAATTATATATAGATTAATTCTTGCACAACCAGCATTGCAATATTCTACCATTTCTCCACATCGTTCTATCACACTGTGTTTGTGAGCTCCACTTTCATGGTCTCCATATGTACTTCATATGTTTCTCAGTATGCGTCCTGTTCCTATCATGTAGATGCTAAGATAATGAAAAAATTACAACATATTGTTCCATAATTTTACCAATTTATTCCAATTCTGTGTTTATAACATTTTCATTCACTCTATAATGATACCAATGTGTATTTTCTTTCTTTTATAGATTATTCAGGATATGAGGGGTTTTATTGTTTCTTGGGTCTCCATCCTCTGAAAAATAAATTGCATTTGTTGTTGGTTTTGTGTATGTGAAGACTTTTTTGTTTTTATAGGGTCTCACTTTTCACCTAAGCCAGCCTGACCTGCCATCCTCCATCCTCCTATTTTTGACTTCACACCATAGCTGGAATGACAGGTGCACACTACCATTCCCACCTATTTTCTGTTGAAATTGGGTCTTATAAACCTTTTTCCCAGGCTGGCAACCACTATCCTCAAGATTTCAGTCTCCCAAGTAGTTAGGATTATAGACTTGAGCCACTGGTGACCAACTTGAAACATAATTTAATGTTTTCTACTCTGTTGATTTATGTGTTAATTTTAATTATTTTCTCATGTTCATTTGCATTTATATTTCTTCTTTTTTTTGTAACTGGGATTAAACCTCAGGGCTTCATACTTGCTAAGCAAGCCCAGCCCTCTCTATCTTCTCTAATTACATGCTTATTTTATGGATTTCCAATGCTGATCTTTAAAATATTAACATTTTAAGATTATGAATAGACTTTTTAACATAGCCATGCATATAATTTTGTTGCTATCAAAATAATCTAGACTTCCAATTTAACTTTTGTAATAAGTTCTGGTCATTTTGATAATTTTTGTTTGTGTTGATATAATTATTTTGTAAAGTTTTATTTTGCTGATTATTAGTATTATTGCCACTGCCTTTAGGCAATGGTGCTCTATGAGTTCTAATTTTGGTAGTTTAAGAAGTTTAATTGTCAATGATATGATTTCAACATATAATATATTATATAACTGCATGGGAAAATATCTGTTTTCAGATAGTGTGCTATTACATGTCTATATCAAATAAATATTTAAATTTATTTTCTAAAGTTCCCCCTATGATTGCTGCTACATCAAAATATTGTTAGACTTACTAGAACTTTTTCCATTTCAGTATTTGTTTTTCCATGAAGAATGTTCCTGTTCTCTTCATCATTGCAAACAAAGACTTTAATTGTTACCCAGTTAAATTATTTGACCTTAATTTTACTTAACTTTATATTGTCACTTTCATTTTTGTTGTGATTTTGCCACATGCCTTTGTTTCCTTTTGGTTTTCAATATTTCATTGCTGTATAATTTTATGAAATGTATAAGTAAGTATATCAGATCTCTACTTTCTGTTTGCTCAATAATTAGGGTATTCCAATATTTTGCTATTGTAATACATGGTATCAACATTCCTGAGCATGGCCCCTGGATAGACCTACATGAGCTTCCACAGGATATACATCCAAGAATAGAATTGAAAATCCACAAGTACAAGAATATTTGCCTTTATGGGTTAGTACTATATTTTCTTTTTTTTTTAATAAAACAGGATTTTAGCTCATATTTTGGCAGCTTAAGGTTCAAACAGCATGATGCAGGATCTGTTGAGGGTCCCCCAGTACATGACTATACCAACTCATGGAGGGTAGCAGTGCTACCATGTGAGAGGAAGGACAAATATTCAGCAGGATGACACAGACAATCTGAGCAGAACTAGACTCTTATACTAATGCTGTCATGAAACTTAACCATGACTCCATGAGAATACCCTAATCCTTTTCTAGGGAATGCTTATAATTGACTTAAAACCTCCCACTAGGCCCCCTCTGAAATTTCTGCCTCTCAACTTTGCCACACTAGGACCTACTTCCCAACTCATGGACCCTTGGGTAACAAACCACGTCCAAACCATAGCACTATCCCACATCAATTATGATATACACACACATAGAGAATGTTGATAAAGCATTCCCCACCAGATAGCTTATTCTCCACAAGATAGAGTCTCAACTTTCTTAGACATAACCAGTAAAATTCAGGAAGTCAGCTTTGTTGTCTCTGCAAACTTTATAAAAGAAATGGATGAGATAAGTACCATACCTAAATTTTCTAGCCCATTTGCCCCATGTATATATTATTTTCAAGTATATGTTTATTGTACAAGGGGGGTTCATTTTGATATTTTCACAGAGGTATACTCTGTGTTTTGAAAAAGTTAACCCCACAACTATATTCCCTTAACCTCTCAAAGGTGTTTCAAACAGTGTTTTCTGGGTTACATTATGGTATCTTTATATTAATAGTTAGGTAGGTAGGAAGGTAGGTAGGTAGGTAGATAGATGATAGATAGATAGATAGGTAGATAGATAGATAGATAGATAGATGATAGATAGATAAACATACATTGAACTTGTTCACCACCCAGTACCTCTTCATTTCCCCCTCTTTCCCACAATCTGATTCCCATACACAGCCTTCTCTTTCTGCACATACCCCATTATAATAATTTTCATCATTTAGATCTAAACTCTGCATATGAGCAAAAAATGCAATATTTGGCCTTTTGAGCTTGTCTTATCTCTCTCAACATTATGAGCTAAAGTTCTACCCATTTTCCTGCAAATAACATAATTTCATTCATCTTTGTAGCTGACTAATTCCCCAATGTGTGTGTATATATATATATTTTTTTCTTTATCCACTCATCAGTTTGGTGCTCCTAGGCTGTTTCCAAAGCTTGGCTATTGTACATGACACTGCAATAACATGTATGCAAATATCTCTATCTACACTCCTTTGAATATATGCCCTAAAGTGGGATAGATCATAAGTTAGGTCTACTTTTAGTTTGTTGATGAACTTCCATACTGATTTCCATAGTGGTTGAACTAGTTTAGATTGCCACCAACGGTGTATAACTAACTGTTCCTTTCCCCCTGCATCCTTACCATTATTTGTTTTATTGATGATAGCCATTCTGACTGGGGTAAGATGGAATACTAATGTCATTTTGATTTGCATTTACTTTGTAGCTAGGGATGTTGAAGATTTTTTCATATTTATTAAGCATGTGTATTTCTTCTTCTGTGGCTATCTGTTCACTACATTTGACCACTTATTAACTGTATTATTTATCCTACTGATATTCAAGTTTTTAAATTCTTCATGTATTCTGAATATTAACCCTTTATCTGATGAATAGCTTGCAAAGATTTTCTCCCATTCTATGGGTTGGCTCTTCATTCTGGTAATTGTTTCCTTTGATGTGCAGAAACTTTTTAATTTGATGTGATTCCACTTGTCAATTCTTGCTCTTTAGAAAATAATTACATATCCCTACTTTCAAGTGTTTGCTCTGTTTTCCTTTAGTAGTTTCAAAGTTTATGGTCTTACATTAAGATTTTTAATCCATTTTGAATTGATATTTGTACATGGTATAGTTCTAGTTTCAAGTCTTCTACAGGTGAATATCCAGTCTTTTAAGCCCTGTTTTTGGAAGATGTTGTCCTTTATTCAATGTATGTGTTTGATTCCTCAAAAATCAGATGGCTATAGTTGTGTCCATTTTTGTGCCAGTACCATACTATTTTATCTCTTTTACTGTAGCTCTGTAGTGTAATTTGTAGTATAATATTTTATCTAGTTTCTTTTGCTACTGATTTCAAGTTTTATTCCCTTATCTGATAGGAGAGGGTTATTTCTATTTTCTTGCATTTGTTTTATGTCCTAAAAATGTGATCTGTTTTATAGAAATGTATTGCTAAGAAGAATGCATATTGTGAAACTGCTGGAAGAAACATTCTGTAAATGTTAAGTCCAGTTGGTCTATAGTGTAATTTAATTCTCAAGTTTCTTCATTGATTATTTTTTCTAGATGATCCATCTATGGGACTATTATTGTGTTGGGGTCTATTTGGACTTGCAAGTCTGATACTGTTTGCTTTATGGAGTTGGTGTGCTAATATTTGGTGAGTGTATTTTAAAAATTGTTATCAACTCTTGATTGATTTTCATTATATTAATTTGAAGTGGTCTTTGTTTGTTCTAATTTTAGTTTGAAGTCTGTTTTACAGATACGAGTGCAGCTACTCCTTCATGCTTTGGGGGTCAGTTTGCTTAGAAAATCTTCTCCTTGTTAGTGAGATGCATTTTTTGTAGGCAGCAAATGGCCGGGTGTTATTTTTCAATGCACCCCACCATTCTGTCTTTTGATTGGAGAATTGAGAACATTGACATTTAGTGTTATTATTGAAAGGTATGTAACATTTCCTGTCAATTTGTTTTATGATGTTTGTGTCTTTCTGATCCTCATTTGATTATTTATCTAATGGACTTATTGTTTCCCCTATTTTCCTAGTTGTGTTTATCTACCTCTTCTGTTTGTAGGATTCCTTTATCTTCTGCAGTACTGTTTTAGTGGTCACGAACTCTTTAATTTTTGTTTATTATGGGAAATTTTCATTTCTCCTTAAAGCACAATATCTTTGCTGGACACAGCAATCTAAGCTGACAGTTATTTTCTTTCCATGCTTGGAATATATCATCTCATGCCTTCTTACACTTAAAGTTTCTTTTGAGAAGTCTGTTGTTATTCTGATGGATTTATCTATATATGACTTACTGCTTCACTCTTGCAGCTTTCAATTTTCTTTCATTGCTCTGTAAAACTCTAAATAATGAGTTTTAATTATATGTCTGGAGTGGTTCTTTTCTGATCATGTCTGTTTAGTGTTCTAAAAGCCTCCTGAATCTGAGAGACCTTCCATTTCTCAAAATTGTGGAAGTTTTCTGCTACTATTTTATTGATTATGTTATCTAGGTTTTATTTGTACCTCTTTTCCTTCTTATATACCCATGATTCATAGGTTTGGGCTTTTGAAGGTGTTCCAGAGGTTTTGCATACTCTTCATATTTTCTTAGTAGTTTTCCTTTATCTTTGTCTAATTGCTCTATTTTGTTTTCAATATCTTCAATCCTTGGTTTTCTCTATTCACCTTTTTTATTCTATTGGCAAGACTTTTAAAAAGTTTTTATTAGGGCTATTGAGTTTTTCATTTCCAGGATTTCAATTTGATTTTTTTCAGGATTTCTGACTTTATGGAAGTCCTCTTTTATATCCTGCATTTTCTTCCTTATTTCATTCAGCTGTTTATTTAAATTTTCTTTGAGTTCATTCAGATATGTGTTTGTATCATTCTTGAATTCATACAGGCATTTATTAATGTCTTTAATTTCATTGCTCTTTTCAGTTCATTACTTGAAATTTTATATGTTTCACTGTCTTTCATGTCATTTATTGTGGAATTGTTGTCTTTTTGAGGAGGCACATTTACTTATCTTTTCATATAACTTGTATTTCCATGTTGCATTTAAGGTCATTCAGAGGTCAATATTTTGGTTGGATGTTTTAATCTCTAAGTCTTTTCAGTCAAAATTTTCACTATGTTTAGGCAAGACAGGGTAGTGACTGGGTTGTGGTGAATTTTTCATCACTAGAATGGGAGTGGGGGCTCCTCAGTACTAAAACATTCAACCATAGTGCTCAGCATGTTGAGTCCATCTCCCTACTACTCTCAGGAAAAGGAAGCTTATCCACAGAAGCAATCACAGTTGATAAACATCTACCATGAAAATACAGAGATCCCTATTTAAAAAAAAAAATCACCACTCCTCCAGGATCTTTGGAAGATTAAATGAACAAAGATAATACTTCATCAACTAGGAAGACCTTGCTTAATAAGGAAGAAGATAGGAGGGATAATGTTAATGAATAGTGCAAGGGTATGGTTTTATGGCTGAAAGTTGGAAGCAATCAAGGTTAATAGATGGGGATAATGAGAAAGTGGAATGAGATAGATAGCAAAGGTCTAGCTAAAATTGTGTTGAGAAAGAGGAAAGAGGAAAAACAAACAAAACAGAACCAAAAACCAAACAAAAAAATGATCTGACAATCTAATTACATGCTAAAAATGAAGGCAACAAAGAAGGATTGTGGATGAGAGAAAGAGAGAGATGAAAAATAACAAACAATCTACTTTAATTATAGATAGAAAATAGAAGTGGAGGGAGATAGGAGTCAAAAGGAGAAAATATGGTTAAAGATGAATATCAAAGATTGGTGTTGTAGCTCATACATGACTGAGAAAAAAAGACAGGAGAAAAACCTGTAAAAAAAAAACCCAAACAAACATATTTTACCACATGAATTTGTTTTCTTTGATTGTTAATGCTATCTCTTTTCTGTATAATTTTATGAATTGTGTAAGTAATTTTATAAGATCTCTACTTTCTGCCTAGTGGATAACAGGGTTATTCCAGTATTTTGCTGCTATACTACATGCTATGAATAATCTTGAGTATGTCTCATGGGCAGGTCTGCCTGAGCTTCCATAGGATATACATCTAAGTGAGGGGTTACTTGTACAAAATGAGGGGTTTCATTCTGGAATTTGCATACATTCACGTAATGTACTTTGATCATAATTATTACACTTTCTTATTCAAGTTTCCTTAAACACACCCTTTTTAAAAAAACTTTCATTCATATCAGACTTCTAAATGTTTGTATTATAGTTATAAAATGATGAGAGATTCCAAGATGGCAGCTAGAGGGAGAAAGCAGAAAGTGAGCCTCCAATAGTGAAATCTTGGAGAGATGCTGGAGACACACTTTGCAGGCATAATCACTGAGAAGAGACACAACTTTGACCCCTCCACACCTCCAGCCAGCACAGAGAATCTCCACTTCACGTTAAACGGAGAAACCAGGAGGGCCCCCAGGCCTCCAGTCACCGGCACCTAAACAGCTTGGGAAGACATGGACTAGGTGAGCTTCCCAGTACGCAGTACTCCCACAGATAAGCCTGGGCCAGAGCAGCATAGCCCCCTGGACAGACTAACCTCCACCCGGGGAAAAAAAAGAGAAACTGAGTAATAAGCAATAAGAGCAATAAAGACACATGGGAAAGAGGGTGGGGAGCACTGAACACCAAAGACTGGGGGAAGGGAATCCTTCCTGGGACTGTAAATTAACAAGCCGGCCTGGCCGGAGAGCCTCTGGCGGGAGCAGGGGCACACGACCAGCAACCAGGAGTGGGAAAGCTTGTGAGAGTGACAGAGGGAGGAAAACTCCACAGGAGAGGAGGGAAGACCCACTTCCCACGTGAACTGTAAACAAACATGGTGGCTGGCAGGAGCAGCAGCACCACCCAGTAATCAGGAGCAGGAAAGCTTGTGAAAGTGGTGGTGGGAGGAAAACTCCACAGGAGAGGGGGGAAGACCCACCTCCCACATGAACTGTAAATAAACACGCAGGCCTGACAACACAGGTGCAGTGTCATCTTTCCCAGTGTGCTTGGAAAGGGGAAAGCTTGTAGCAGAGGCTCACACACAGGAGAAATCTGAGTAAACAAAGCCTGCAGGGCCAGGTGAGTGCTAAGCTCACCCCTGAGATCTGCATAAATAACGCCTCCAGCAACAGCAGGCTGACAGCAGCGGGCAGTCAAGCCACAACTGCAGATACCATTCTCAGAACTGTCTCCAGACTCTTTTTTTTCTTTGTCTCCCTACCTTTGATGAGAGAACAGCTGAATTACACCTGCAAGCTGAAAAACTTACTGAAACTGTATTGCATTTGAACTTGGGACACTTGGTGGGGGTTTTTTTGTGCATGTGTGTGTAGTTTTGTTCTACCTTATGCGTCCCTTTGCTGAGACAACTACAGAAAAACATCTGAGGCACCATCTCCAGGACTGGAGACTGAGACGGACACTAAAATAATTAAGACTGAAACTTCATTGCATTTGAATTTGGAGGTTTTTTGGTTTTTTGGGTTTTTTTAATTTTCTATTTTTTCATTTTATTTTAGTACATTTTTATATATAGATTTTTCTTTCATTTACTTATTTTTAATTTTTATTCTTACTTTATTATTTTTTTATTTTCAATTCTCTCTCTGTCTCTCTAATGTCTGTTCAGCTTACTGTCGATTAGCACAATAAAGCTCCCTGTTTATAACTTTGAAACTTTCTTGTCTGATACCTTGTTCTGTTTTCTCCTTCCAGTCTGTGTATTTGTTTTTCCCATTTCATTAACTTCTTGCTTTCCATCTCAGCTCACCCTTCCATTCTAAATATTAACATTGTTATTATTACAAGCTAGAAAATACTTAATTGCACACAGTACAGGGACAGTAGCAACACCAAAGACAATGAAGGGAAGACAGAAAAAAAAGGGAAACCAGTTTCTCCACAGCAAAAAATTAGTACAGGAACCAGAGGGGAATGAAGAAAACAGGTACTCAGATCCAGACTCCAACAAAATGAAGATAAACTATGCCAAAGGACCCAATGAAGCCCACAAGAATAATTTAAAAGAAGACATACTCAGGTACTCAATGAGAATTTTATAGAGATGATACTGGATAGGGTCAACCAAAATGTACAGGAGACACTCAAGAAATTCCAAGCAACAAAAATAGAGAATTTGAAAAAGCAAAAGAAGAAATAAAGGAAACCATAGAAGCACTGTATAAACACCAAAGTGAAAGAGAGAACATAATGAATAAAGAGATAAATGAACTCAGGACAAAAATAGACAACATTAAAGAGGAAACCAGCCAGGATATGGAAAATCTCAGAAAAAAGAAGGAAGCAGAACTGCAAAACAAAACGGAAGGCCAATCCAGCAGAATAGAACAAACAGAAGACAGAATCTCAGAACTTGAAGATGAAATGGTAATTAAAGGAAAAACCAAAGAACTATTAATAAAACAAATCAAGACCTGTGAAAAGAAAATGCAAGAACTCACAATTCCATCAAAAAACCAAACTTGAGAATCATGGGCATCAAACAAGGATAAGAGGTGCAAGCGAAGGGAATGCGTAATATATTCAACAAAATAATAATGGAAAATTTCCCAAATCTAGACAAAGATATTCACATACAGAATCAAGAGGCCTCCAGGACACCAAACAGACCAGATCAAAATAGAACTACCCCACGACATATCATCATTAAAACAACAAGTTCAGAAACTAAGGAAAGAATATTGAAGGCTGTAAAAGAGAAAAAACAAGTAACATACAAAGGTAAACCCATCAAAATCACAGCAGACTTCTCAACAGAAACTTTCAAAACAAGAAGAGCATGGGGTGAGATCTTCTGGGCACTGAATGAAAATAACTTCAAGCCCAGGATACTCTACCCAGCAACACTATCATTCAAAATAGATGGAGCAGTAAAAGTCTTCCATGATAAGCAGAAACTAAAACAATATGTGACCACAAAGCCACCACTACAAAGGATTATTCAAGGGATTCTGCACACAGAAAGTGAAACCCAACTTAACCATGAAAAGACAGACAGCACCAAACCACAGGAAAAGAAAAAGCAAGAAAGTAGAGAGTAACTTCAACTTAGGTACACACAATCAAACCTTCAAACAACTAAGACAACTAAATGACAGGAATCACCACATACCTATCAGTACTAACGCTTAATGTTAACAGACTTAATTCACCCATCAAAAGGCACCATCTCACCAACAGAAATAAGCCTAGGCTAAGGATGAAAGGCTGGAAGAAGATTTACCAAGCCAATGGCCCCCGAAAACAGGCAGGAGTAGCAATACTTATCTCTGACAAAGGAGACTTCAGACCTACATTGATCGAACGAGATAAAGAAGGACATTCCATACTAATAAAAGGGGAAATAGACCAAAAGGAAATAATACTTATCAACCTGTATGCACCCAATGTCAATGCACCCAATTTCATCAAACATACCCTGAAAGACCTAAAAACATATATAAACGCCAACACAGTGGTTGTGGGAGACTTTAACACCCCATTATCATCAATAGATAGGTCATCCAAACAAAAAAATCAATAAAGAAATCCAAGATCTAAAATATGCAATAGATCAAACGGACCTAGCTGATGACTACAGAACATTTCATCCAACTTCTACACAATATACATTCTTCTCAGCAGCCCATGGAACCTTCCTCAAAACAGATCATATCCTAGGGCACAAAGCAAGTCAGTAAATATAAGAAAATAGAAATTATACCGTGCATACTATCTGATCAAAATGCAGTAAAAGTAGAACTCAACAACAAAAGTAAAGACAAAAAGCATGCAAACAGCTGGAAACTAAATAACGCATTACTTAATGAAGAATCATCGAAGAAATAAAAGAGGAAATTAGAAAGTTCCTGGAACTCAATGAAAATAAAAACACAACCTACTGGAACCTATGGGACACAGCTAAGGCAGTCCTGAGAGGAAAGTTTATAGCCATGAGTGCATATATTAAAAAGACTGAAAGATCCCAAATCAATGAACTAATGATACAGCTCAAAGTCCTAGAAAAAAAGAACAAGTAAATCCCAAAACAAATAGAAGGAGAAAAATAATAAAAATAAGAGCTGAAATCAACGAAATAGAAACCAAAAAAACCATACAAAGAATTAATGAAACAAAAAGTTGGTTCTTTGAAAAAATAAACAAGATCGATAGACCCCTGGCAAACCTGACTAAAATGAGGAGAGAAAAAACCCAAATTAGTAGAATCAGGAGTGCAAAAGGGGAGATAACAACAAACACCATGGAAGTCCAGGAAATCATCAGAGGCTATTTTGAGAACCTATATTCAAATAAATTTGAAAATCTTAAAGAAATGGACAGATTTCTAGATACATATGATCATCCAAAACTGAACCAAGAGGAAATTAATCACCTGAATAGACCTATAACACAAAATGAAATTGAAGCAGCAATCAAGAGTCTCCCAAAAAGAAAAGTCCAGGACCTGATGGATTCTCTGCTGAATTCTATCAGACCTTTAAAGAAGAACTGATACCAACCCTCCTTAAACTGTTCCATGAAATAGAAAGGGAAGGAAAACTGCCTAACACATTTTATGAAGCCAATATTACACTTATCCCAAAACCAGGCAAAGACACCTCCATAAAGGAGAACTATAGGCCAATCTCCTTAATGAACATTGATGAAAAATCCTCAACAAAATAATGGCAAACCGAATTCAACAACACATCAAAAAGATTATTCACCATGACCAAGTAGGCTTCATCCCAGGGATGCAGGGGTGGTTCAACATACGAAAATCAATAAACGTAATAAACCACATTAACAGAAGCAAAGACAAAAACCACTTGAGCATCTCAATAGATGCAGAAAAAGCCTTTGATAAGATCCAACAACATTTCATGATAAAAGCTCTAAGAAAACTAGGAATAGAAGGAAAGTACCTCAACATTATAAAAGCTATATATGACAAACCTACAGGCAGCATTACACTTAACAGAGAAAAACTGAAACCATTCCCTCTAAAATCAGGAACCAGACAAGGATGCCCACTATCTCAACTTCTATTCAACATAGTACTGGAATTCCTAGCCAGAGCAATTAGGCAAGAAGAAGGAACAAAAGGAATACAAATAAGTAAAGAAACTGTCAAAATATCCCTATTTGCAGATGACATGATCCTATACCTTAAAGACCCAAAAAAATCAACTCAGAAGCATCTATACATCAACAATAGCTACAGCAAGGTAGCAGGATATAAAATCAACATAGAAAAATCATTAGCATTTCTGTGCACTAACAATGAGCGAACTGAAAAAGAATGTATGAAAACAATTCCATTTACAATAGCCTCAAAAAAAAAAATCAAATACCTAGGTGTAAACCTAACAAAAGATGTGAATGACCTCTACAAGGAAAACTATACACTTCTGAAGAAAGAGATTGAGGAAGACTACAGAAAGTGGAGAGATCTCCCATGCTCATGGATTGGTAGAATCAACATAGTAAAAATGTCGATACTCCCAATAGTAATCTACATGTTTAATGCAATTCCCATCAAAATTCCAATGACATTCATTAAAGAGATTGAAAAATCTACCGTGAAATTTATATGGAAACACAGGAAGCCACGAATAGCCAAGGCAATACTCAGTCAAAAGAACAATGCAGGAGGTATCACAACACCTGACTTCAAACTATATTACAAAGCAATAACAATAAAAACAACATTGTACTGGCACTTGAAGACCAGTTGGACAGAATAGAGGACCCAGATATGAAGCCACACAACTATAACCAACTTGTCTTTGACAAAGGAGCTAAAAATATACAATGGAGAAATAGCAGCCTCTTCAACAAAAACTGCTGGGAAAACTGGTTAGAAGTCTGCAAAAAACTGAAACTAGATCCATGTATATCACCCTATACCAAGATTAACTCAAAATGGATCAATATCAGACCACAAACTCTAAAGTTGATACAGGAAAGAATAGGAAATACTCTGGAGTTAGTAGGTATAGGTAAGAACTTTCTCAACAAAACCCCAGCAGCACAGCAACTAAGAGATAGCATAGATAAATGGGACCTCATAAAACTAAAAAGCTTCTGTTCATCAAAAGAAATGGTTTCATTTGATCCAGCAATACCACTCTTGGGGATACACCCAAAAGACTGTTACTCCAGAGGCACCTGTACATCCATGTTTATTGCGGCACTATTCACTATAGCCAAGTTATGGAAACAGCCAAGATGCCCCACCACTGATGAATGGATTAAGAAAATGTGGTATCTATGCACAATGGAATTTTATGCATCCATGAAGAAGAACAAAATGTTATCATTCGCTGGTAAATGGATGGAATTGGAGAACATCATTCTGAGTGAGGTTAGCCTGGCCCAAAAGACCAAAAATCGTATGTTCTCCCTCATATGTGGACATTAGATCAAGGGCAAACACAACAAGGGGATTGGACTATGAGCACATGATAAAAGCGAGAGCACACAAGGAAGGGGTGAGGATAGGTAAGACACCTAAAAAATTAGCTAGCATTTGTTGCCCTTAATGCAGAGAAACTAAAGCAGATACCTTAAAGCAACTGAGGCCAATAGCAAAAGGGGAACAGGTACTAGAGAAAAGGTTAGGTCAAAAAGAATTAACCTAGAAGGTATCACCCACGCACAGGAAATCAATGTGAGTCAATGCCCTGTATAGCTACCCTTATCTCAACCAGCAAAAACCCTTGTTCCTTCCTATTATTGCTTATACTCTCTCTACAACAAAATTAGAAATAAGGGCAAAATAGTTTCTGCTGGGTTGGGGGGGGAGGGAGGGGGCAGAGTGGGTGGTAAGGGAGGGGGTGGGGGCAGGGGGGAGAAATGAACCAAGCCTTGTATGCACATATGAATAATAAAAGAAAAATGAAAAAAATCTGTATGTACATAAACATTGTGGGAAAGCCTTCAGTTCTTCTCATTACATTGAAATACCTGAAAGAACTCACACTAGAGAGAAACCCTATGTCTGTAAGCAGTGTGAGAAAGCTTTCATGCCTTCGATTCAAGTTGAAAAACATGAAAAAATTCACAATGGGGAGTAACTCTATGTATATAAGCAGATGAGAAAGCCTTCCTGTATTTAAGCGAGTCTCGAGGACATCAACAATATCAGAGTGAAGAGAAGCCCTACGTATGTGAGCAGTGTGGCAAAGCTTTCATTTGTTGCTGTAGCTTTCCAAAACATGAAGGAATTCACACTGGTGACAAACCCTATGAGTGCAAGCAATGTGGAAAATTGTTGACCTGTTCTGGTTCCCTGAAGAGTCATGGGAAGACTCATGCAGGAGAGAATTCCCAAATACAGAATGTAGGAAAGTCTCATTATCATGAGACTTTAGCAAACATGACACTGCATGGGGAAGTGGCTACAATGTGAACTGTGGGAAAGCCTCTAGTCAGCCCAGTTTAATTCAAGAACATAGAATAGCATACACCTGTGAGAAATCTTGAGCAGAAAGAGTGTTGCAAAGTCTTCACTTAGGGAACATGTAAGTATGTACCCAAACTCAAAACATTTTTAATGCAAAAAAAGATAGTAAAGTTGTCATTTAAAACAAATACTTTGAATCCCTGACTGTAACATGAAAACGTATACACAAGATGCTCTCAGCTGCCAGGCACCAGTGGTTTCCTCCTGTAATCCTAGCTAAGGAGTCAGAGATCAAGAGGATTATGGTTCCGACCCAGCTCAGTCAAATAGTTCAAGAGACCTAATCTTGAAAATACCCATTACAAAAAAGGGCTGGTGGAGTGGCTCAAGTGGCAGAGCACCTGCTTAGCAAGTGTTCAGCATTCAGGTCAAACCTCAGAATGCCAAAAAGAACAAGGAAAAAAACAGCACATATAAAAGGCTGGTGGCATGACCCAAGTGGGAGAGACTTGCTTAATAAGCCTGAGGCCCTGAGTTTAAATCCCAGTACCAACAAAAACAAAATGCTCCCAGGTATAATTTAGCTTCATTGCTAATTATTATCCAGACTTGCTCAATGATCCAAGTTTATCCTGTCCTTTCTTTGTTTAGTTCCTACCATGTTCCTCATCTGCCTGTCATTGGAAGTAGACATGCAACTTCTGAGAAGCACAAATAATCCAGGAAAGACCAGGAGCCTAAAACTCCTGGACTTTCAATTAAAAATCCCACATCCCCTTGGTACATTACTGTAGCACTGTAATCATGAGTGAGCCTGGCAAATTAATAAAGCTTTATTTCCTTTTCTCCATAAACCCTACTCTTGGTATCTAGGCCCGAGTTTGGAAATTCAGTAACACTAAAAATTCCTCATAGGTTGGAATCTTATAAATACAAGTCCTAGGAGAGCTAGAATTATTTAGAATGATCTAGAAATTGCAAAACCTAAAGGAAATATTATATAAGCTCTATCTATTGTTTTATTGCAGTTTGAATTTTTGGGGGGTAGTTGGGTTTTACTTAGGACTTCATGCTTACTGTGCCAGCACTCTTCCACTTTACCCATGTCCACAGACCTAATGTTTGTTGTTGTGTTAGGGTGTTGAACTCAGGGCTTCCAGATTCCAAAGCAGGCACTTGAGCCACTCCTCCAGTCCATTTTGATCTGGACATTTTGGCATTGGGGTCTCAAACTACCTGCCTAGGCTGGTCTTGAGCCTTGATCCTTCCAAGTAGCTAGGATTATAGGTGTGAGCCCCTAGCACTTGTCACTAGTTGCTCATTCTTAAAGTGCACCTCTGGACTATTTATTTCTTATTTTCTCCCTTGAAAAGAAATTTTGAGAAGGATCCAAGATGGTGACTAGAATGCAGAAGCAGATAGCATGAGCTCCATAAATCAAAAGTCTTGCTGAGATGCTGCAGCCACATTTGGCAGAAATAAAGCACCAAGAAGAATCAAAACTTCAACAACCTGAATTCCTAGTCAATACAAAGTTTCTCCATGCCATGTTACACTGAAATAAAAAAAGGGCTCCAGTGCCCTGCCAGACATTGGCTCAAAACTTGCTTGGGAGACATCGGCAGACCAATAGGTGAGCACCAAGTAGAATGTGGTATTCCCAAGCCACTCCTGGGATAAACCAGCATAGCCTCCTGGACAGACTGATCCCCCCACATCACAAAAAAACTGAACAATAAACAAGGAACTGGAAAGGAACATGCAGCAGAGGGGGTGGGGTGCTGTAAGTGCACCAAAGAAGGGGGAAGGATCAAAGACTGGAAAGTCAGAAGGGCTGACAGTGGATGGGTGATAAGCCGCTGCCTGAAGTAGGGCAGGTAGCAGTCCACAAAGCTCATCAACTGAGCCAGTGAGCACCATCCAAAGTCAAATGACACTGCAAAATTGAAAAACAATCAACAAACCGTCATAACACGCTGACAACAGGGAGCCAGCTAACAGGTCTCTGACCTTGCCCCAGAGAAAGCAGGTAAGGCAAAAAAAAAACAAGCCCCCAGTAAACCAACACAGTGAAAACCCAACTTCAAAGCAGGATGGCTGGTGTGCTATAGAGCTGTTCTCCGGAATCTGAGGACAATATACAAACTCAAACTGCCACACCACACTGAGAGAGGAGCTGACTAAGTAGTTGCCGCTGAAAGACAGAAAAAAAAACTAGCAAGACTCCCCAACCACCTGACAAGACTAAGACAGAGACTCTGCTTAAATACCAACACCAGGACTGGATGCTGAAGGAGTAACACCAGAACTACTAAGACTGAAATTCTATTGTTCCTGAACCTGTAATTTTTTTATGTGTTTGTTTGTTTGCTTGTTTTGTTTTCTGTTTGATTGTGTGTGTGTGTTTGTCCTTCTCTCCCTGTTGATTTCTTTGGGGTTTTTTGTTTTGTATTGTTTTGTTTTGCTTTGTCTTTGTTTCTTTTTTTTTATTTTGTTTTCTTAGTTTTACTATTGTGACTTAGCTAATACTAAATTACACACAGATATAATAGTGCATAGCATGTTGGCAGATTCTCAAGTATGTGTTGGATAAAGGAGTGCATGAAAGGATGGTAAATATAGCCTGATCTCATCCCATTAAGATCTTCAGAAAAGAACCAGGCTCCTAACTGCCTCTATTCTCCATTTTGTCTATTCATTTTCACGTCTCAGCCTTCAACAGTCTGGCTCTTTACAGTTCTTCACAAAGTGAGATCTCATGAGTTCTTTCCAGTTTTTCATGTAAATTCTCTTGTTTCCCACTTTTCCTATTTTAATTCAGTCTTTTTTATCTCTCAACCCTCCTATCAGGATGACCCACAATATATTTTCTGTATTTCTGATTTTTCTCCAATCTTTTCTCTGCATAGCTTCTAGAGATAGCTTTCTAAAACATGCATGTAATCATAAACCTATCAGAGTGCCAACCTCTTCCCTGTTGCTTCTATAACACTGCATCCCCAACCTTATTCACAGGCTAGAAACACAGAGCTGAAAAAGATAATGAAGCAAGGAGAACTCTTAAAGTCTCCTGCTTTGGTATTTTGCATGATCTCATTCAAATTATTCTTCATCACATCTTTAGACACTTAAGATGTCAGTAACCACAGGTAGATAGGTTCTGTTTAATTACCTGCTAATAGTGATACACAGCAGTTATCAATTAACATCAGTTTATTTTTGGCTGGAGGGCTGGAGTACACACACCGAGTGTATGTGACCAGTGCTCGCCAGGGCACAACTGAGTTGCTTGTTGTCTCACTGTTGTAAACATTAGCCTTGGGCCTTGGGCCTTGGGCTGGGAGTGTTGCTCAGTGGTAGCTTTTCTAGTATGTGCAGGGTCCTGCATTCATTGTTCAGCACAACACAGCAAAAAAAAAAAAAATCCTGAATATTATTCTGAGGAGTACACTCAGAAGAAAGGAGCAGGTTGTATTAATTGCTCCTCCAGCTAAGGACTGTTCAAAGCATTCTTTTTCTTTATCTTGAACTCAGGGTCTTGCAGTTACTAAGCAGACACTCTACCACTTGACCCACAACTCTAGCCCTGTTTGCTTTAGTTATTTTTCAAATATGGTCTCACCACCATCCTCCTATTTGTTTCCTGTGTAGCTGAGATGACAGGCATATGCCACCACACTCAGCTTTTATTGGTCTTGCTAACTGTTTGTCCAGGCTGACCTTGACAACCTTGATCCTCCTGATCTCCACCCTCCAAGTAGCTAAGATTACAGACACAAGTCACCACACCCAGTCCAAAGTGTTTTTTTATTTTATATCTTTAATACTTCATAGCTTTTATTTTTCAAGAAAAAGCAAATCTGACATACACAGATTTTATTTGTTCTAGAAATAGCACATTTATGAAGTACAGCATATGCAAACAGCCCCAAAGAATGGAGAAGCATATGTTCATCTGCAATGACCACATCTCTCTCATTCTTTAGCTGAATGGTTATGTTTATAGTCCAGTTCAGTGGCTACCAAAATTCTCAGGCATATGTCAGATTGTATTCAATCGTCTAATTATTTTATGATACCAGTCTTTGTCCACAATGATAAACTTCATGCCCCAAAGCTCTTAGTAACAATCTTGCATGATCAAGTTATCATTTTATGGTTCCAAAAATTAAATCTGCTACACTTTTTCCACCCTTGTCACACAATATGAACTTTATGGGATTTAAACCTGCATGCTAGTGCTTCTTCACCTCCTTATCTACACTACCCACTCAATGCATCTATAAGTATGTAGGCAGGCAAAACTAGCAATACTCATTACCAATGTCACTCCTTACCCATGTAGTTACAAAAAAAGAAAGTTGTCCTCTCATGAATGTGAATGATGCCACCTCAAACCTCCTTAAGATAACTACGGTTTGCACCACATGCATGCATACATATTTCTTTACTTTGTTTTTTCTTACACCGTCATGATTTCTCAGAAACTGGGAAATGATCTATCTGAACATTTTGCCTGTTCAAAAAAAAAAACAGCTCATCAAAATGATTTTATTTTTTCTGTTTAAAACCTTTTGTCTTGAGACTACTCTTAATGATTTCTAATTTTCACTCTGAAGTATATGAATATCTAGGCAAAGCTGATTAAAGGTGCAAAGGTTTTACAATTTTCTTTTTGATTTTTACATGATACTTATACATGACTGTCTATAAACAGAAACTTTATTATTTATGATTATGAAATAAATATGTATAACAAAATCTGTTTATAATAATTGGCTGAGCATGGTTGCCAAAAATTATTTAAGTACTGGTGGTGTCCCACAAGAAGTTTGTGTTGAGTTAAAGAATTAAAATCTAGGGAAATTTTTCAGAGTTGAAACTGAACAAACTAAGGTACAGAACATTATAGGTATTAAAATAAACTATTTTATTTTGTTCATTCAGTTTTTTTCTTTCATTCACCTGGAAAATGTGGGTTGAATGTCTACATTCAGAGGCCTTGCCCAACTAGATCAATATTAGGCTATCTAAAAATCAAAATTTAAAACTCTAGAAAACAGCTATCTCCTTGAATATATACTTAATTATAATTGTAACGTCCATGTTTACTCATAATAAATGCTTATTCTAAAAAGAATTTATTACATTGACAAAATGAATGTATTGATTCAATAATAAATTTCTGTTGAGATCTTTCAAAAAATTTAAGTAGGGTTGAAGACTTCGATTTGTCAGTGTTAAATAGTCTACTTCTGCTACAGCTATTACGCTCTAAGTTTGAAGTGTTCTAAGTACTTCCTCTAGCACTCGCCTAAAATCTTCAAAGCTGGTTCATAAAAAGCTTAGACTGCACTTAGAGAGCAGCAAAGAATGTTTGGGCACTTGCTAGTTGTATAAATGCTTTATTTAAAAATTAGATTTTAAGGTCACTTTAATATATGCTATCATAATAGCTTTGATAAAATAAATTCCGTTATGACTGGGCATGTGGATTCATGACTATCATCCCACCACTCAGGAAGCTGAGATAAGAGGAACTTAAATTTTGCTTACTACAAAACAAATTTCAGGCCAGCCTGGACTACATAAAAGATTCTCTCTCAAAAACTAAAATTGGAAGATTCAAGATGGCGACTGGGACACAGCCACAGACTGTGTGAGCTCTGTTAGTCAGGGACCTTGCTGAGACATGGAGACATGCTTGGCTAGGGAAAGCACCAGGGAAAGCCAAAACATCGGCACCCTGAATTCCTATCTTATGGAAGGCTTCTCCAGGCCACAATTTACTGAAAGAACAGCCGGGCCTCCACAAGCTGGGTCCATGTACCACAGGTCCACCAGGCTGCACAGGCCCACCTGGCCCATGACCCTCAGGCCCGCTGGGCCCCCTGCCCTGCAGACCTGCCAGGTTGCCACTCCACCACGCCTCAGCCCTGCAGGCCCACTGGGCCCCCGCACCGCCGGACTGCTGTCCTTCAGCCTACCAGGCCACGGCCCACCTGCTGGCGCACCGGCCAACCAGGCCTCTGCCCCTCAGACCCACCAGGCCACTGCCCAGCAGGCCTGCTAGGCTACAGCCCACCACTGGAGGTCTCCAACACCATGAGATGCTGGCTCTAAACCTGCCTAGGAGACACAGACAAACAGGACTAGATGCCAAAGGAGTAACACCAGAACAACAGAACAACTAAGATTGTAAACCTACCGTTCCTGAACTGGTGATTTTTTTTTCCCTTTCTTTAACGGTTTGGCTGTCTTGTTTACTGTTTGATTGTTCACCATCTCTCTCTCTTGATTTCTTTGATTCTCCAATTTTTTTTCTTTTCTTTCTCTCTTTCTTTCTTTTTCTTTTTTCTCCTTCTTTCTTGATTTTGTTAGTTTTACTATTGTAACCAAGCTAATACTAAATTACACATAGTCCAGGGACAGAAATGGAAACAAGTGGAGTGATGGGAAGAAGAAAAAGGGATGGAAACCATTCTTGCCCCCCAAAAAATTAGTACAGGATTCAGAGGGAAATGAAGAAAATGGATTCCCAGATCCAGACTCCAACAAACAAAGATACATGACACCAAGGAACCCAACAAAGCCCACAAGAACATCCTCAAAGAAGAAATCCTGTAAGTAGTCACTGAAAATTTCATGGAGAATTTACTAGACAAGGTAAACCAAAATGTACAGGAGGCACTCAAGAAATTCCAAGACAACAAAAATAAAGAATATGAGAAAACAAAAAAACAAATAAATGAAATCATAGGAGCCCTAAATAATCACCAAAGGGACACAGAGAACAGCATCCACAGAGAAATAAATGAATTAATGATGAAAATTGACAATATTAATTGACCCAAGATATGGAAAAACCTCAAAAAAAAGAATGAAACAGAAATACAAAACAAAATGGAAGTCTATTTCAGCAGAATAGAACAAAGACAGAATCTCAGAACTTCAAGATGAAATGGAAGTTAAAGGAAAACTGAAGAAGTATTAGTCAAACAACTCAAGACCTGTGAAAGGAAAATGCAAGAACTCACTGACTCCACCAAAAGACCAAACCTGAGAATCAGGTTTCTGATTGGTCTTCTGGGCATTGAAAAAGGTGAAGAGGTGTAAGCAAAAAGAATCATAATATATTCAACAAAATAATAACAGATAATTTTCCAAATCTAGAGAAAACTATGCCTGTTAAGGTACAGGAAGCCTCCAGGACACCAAACAGACTTGACCAAAATAGAATTACCCCATGACATATTATCATTAAAACAACAAGCACAGAGAATAGAGAAAGAATATTGAAGACTGTAAAAGAGAAAAAACAAATTACATACAAAGGCAAACCCATGAAAATCATAGCAGACTTCTCAACAGAAATATTAAAAGCAAGAAGAGCATGGAGTGAGGTCTTCTGGACACTGAATGAAAATAACTTCAATCTTAGGACACTCTATCCAGAAAAACTATCATTCAAAATAGATGGAACAATAAAAGTCTTCCATGATAAGCAGAAACTAAAACAATATATGACCACCAAGCCACCATCACAAAACATTCCCCAAGGAATCCTGCACAGAAAGTGAAAGCAAACAAAACCATGAAAGGGCAGGCAGTACCAAACCACAGGAGAAGAAAAGGCAAGATAGTAGAGAGTAACATTGATTCAGCTATACACATTCAAACCTTTAAACACCAAAGACAACTAAATGACAAGAATCACCACATACCTATCAATACTAACACTGAATGTTAACGGATTTAATACCCCTATCAAAAGACACTAATTGGCAAACTGTATTAAAAAGGAAGATCCAACAATATACTGCCTACAGGAGATCCACCTCATCAACAGAAACAAACACTGGCTGAGAGTGAAAGGCTGGAAGAAGATGTACAAATCCAATGGCCTCAAAAACAGGCAGGGGTAGCAATATTTATCTTGGACAAAGTAGACTTCAAACTTACATTGATCAAACAAGATAAAGAAGGACACTCCATACTAATAAAAGGGGAAATACACCAAAAGGAAATAACAATTATCAACCTATATGGATCCAATGTCAACACATGCATTTTCATCAAACATACTTTGAAGGACCTAAAAATATACATAGACTCCAACACTGTGGTAGCAGGAGACTTTAATACCCCCCTATCCCCAATAAATAGGTCATCAAACAAAAAATCAATAAAGGAATTCTAGAACTAAATCACACCATATATCAAATGAACCTAGCTGATGTCTACAGAATATTTCATCCAACTTCAGCACAATATACATTCTTCTCAGCAGCTCATGGAGCCCTCTCCAAAACTGATCATATCTTAGGGCACAAAGCAAGCCTCAGCAAATATAAGAAAATAGAAATAATCCCATGCATTGTATCTGACCACAAGGAATTAAAATTAGAAATCAACAACAAAAACAGTAGTAAAATACATGCCTACATTGGAAGCTGAACAACACACTGCTCAATGATCAATGGGTCATTGATGAAATAAAAAAAGGAAATTAAAAGATTCCTGGAAGTTAATGAAAATGAAAACATGAACTACCAGAACCTATGGGATACAGCAAAGGCAGTCCTAAGAGGAAAGTTCATAGCCATGAGTACATATACTAAAAGGACAAAAATATCTCAAATCAATGACCTAATGCTACATCTCAAACAAGAAAAAGCAAATCCCAAAACAAGCAGAAGGAAAGAAATAATTAAAATCCAGGCCAAAATTAATGAAATACAAACAAAAAACCAAACAAAGAATCAATGAAACAAAAAGTTGGTTCTTTGAAAAAATAAATAAGATTGACAGACCCCTGGTAAACCTGAGTAAAATGAGGAGAGAAAAAACCTAAATCAGTAAAATCAGAAATGCAAAAGGGGAGATAACTATAAACACCATGGAAATCCAGGAAGTCATTGGAGACTACTTTCAGAGCCTATACACTAATAAATTTCAAAATCTTGAAGAAATGGACAGATTTCTAGAAACTTTTGACCACCCAAAACTGAACCAAGAAGATATTAATCACCTGAATAGATCTATAACACAAAAAGAAATGAAGCAGCAATTGAGAGCCTCCCAAAAAAGAAAAGTCCAGGACCTGATGGATTCACTGCTGAATTCTATCAGACGTTTAAAGAAGAACTAAAGCCAACTCTCTTTAAAACTGTTCCATGAAATAGAAAGGGAAGGAACACTGCCTAACTCACTTAATGAAGCCAATATTACTCTCATCCCAAAACCAGAAAAGACACCTCCAAAAAGGAGAATTATAGGCCAATTTCCTTAATGAATATCGATGCAAAAATCCTTCATAAGATAATGGCAAACTGAATCCAACAACACATCAGAAATATCATACACCATGACCAAGTAGGCTTCATCCCAGAGATGCAGGGGTAGTTCAACATACCCAGATCTATAAATGTAATACTGTACATCAGTAGAAGCAAAGACAAAAACCACTAGACACCATCAATAGCTATAGCAAGGTAGCAGGATATAAAATCAACATAGAAAAATCATTAGCATTTCCATACACTAACAATGAACAAACTAAGAAAGAATATATGAAAACAATTCCATTTACAATAGCCTCAAAAAAAATAAAATACCTAGGTGTAAACCTTCCAAAGGATGTGAACAACCTCTACAAGGAAAACTATAAACTTCTGAGAAAGAGATTGAGGAAGACTACAGAAAATGGAGAGATCTCCCATGCTCATGGATTGGTAGAATCAACATAGTAAAAATGTCTGTACTCCCAAAAGTAATCTACATGTTTAATGCAATTCCCATCAAAATTCCAATGACATTCATTAAAGAGATTGAAAAATCTACCATTAAATTTATATGGAAACAAAAGAGGCCACGAATAGCCATGGCAGTATCAGTCAAAAGAACAATGCTGGAGGTATCATGATACCCAACTTCAAACTATATTACAAAGCAATAACAATAAAAACAGCATGGTACTGGCACAAAAACAGACATGAAGTCCAGTGGAAAAGAATAGAGGACCTGGATATGAAGCTACACAACTATAATCAACTTGTCTTTGACAATGGTGCTAAAAATATATGATGGTGAAAGACAGCCTCTTCAACAAAAACTGATGGGAAAACTGGTTATCAGTCTGCAAAAAACTGAAACTAGATCCATATATATCACCCTATACCAATATTAACTCAAAAATGGATCAAGGATCTTAATATCAGACCCCAAACTCTAAAGTTGGTACAGGAAAGAGTAGGAAATACTCTGGAATTAATAGGTATAGGCAGGAACTTTCTCAATGGAACCTCAGCAGCACAGCAACTAAGAGCATAGATAAATGGGACTTCATAAAACTAAAAAGCTTCTGCTCAACAAAAGAAATGGTCTCTAAACTGAAGAGATCACCCACAGAGTGGGAGAAAATATTTGCCAGCTACACATCAGACAAAGGACTGATAACCAGAATATATAGGGAACTTAAAAAACTAAATTCTCCTAAAATTAATGAACCAATAAAGAAATGGACAAGTGAACTAAACAGAACTTTCTCAAAAGAAGAAATTCAAATGGCCAAAAAATACATGAAAATATGCTCACCATCACTAGCAATAAAGGAAATGCAAGTTAAAACCACACTAAGATTCCACCTCACCCCTGTTAGAATAGCCATCATTAGCAACACCACTAACAACAGGTGTTGGCGAGGATGTGGGAAAAAAGGAACCCTCTTACACTGTTGGTGGGAATGTAAATTAGTACAACCACTCTAGAAAAAAATTTGGAGGCTACTTAAAAAGCTAAACATTGATCTACCATGTGATCCAGCAATACCACTTTTGGGGATATACCCAAAAGACTGTGACACAGGTTACTCCAGAGGCAGCTGCACACCCATGTTTAGTGCAGCACTATTCACAATAGCTAAGTTATGGAAACAGCCAAGATGCCCCACTACTGATGAATGGATTGAGAAAATGTGGTATCTATACACAATGGAATTTTATGCAGCCATGAAGAAGAAAGAAATGTTATCATTCGCTGGTAAATGGATGGAATTGGAGAGCATCATTCTGAGTGAGGTTAGCCTGGCCCAAAAGACCAAAAATCGTATGTTCTCCCTCATATGCAGACATTAGATCAAGGGCAAACACAACAAAGGGATTGGACTTCGATCACATGATAAAGTGAGAGCACACAAGGGAGGTATGAGGATAGGTAAGACACCTAAAAAACTAGATAGCATTTTTTGCCTTCAATGCAGAGAAACTAATGCAGATACCTTAAAAGCAACTGAGGCCAATAGGAAAAGGGGACCAGGAACTAGAGAAAAGGTTAGATCAAGAAGAATTAACCTAGAAAGTAACACACGTGCACAGGAAATCAATGTGAGTCAACTCCCTGTATAGCTATCTTTATCTCAACTAGCAAAACACTTGGTCCTTCCTGTTATTGCTTATACTCTCTTTTCAACAAAATTAGAGATAAGGGCAAAACAGTTTCTGCCAGGTATCGAGGGGGTGGGGTGTGAGGGAGGAAGCAGGGGGGGTGAGGGAGGGGGCGGGGGGGTGAGAGAAATGACCCAAACACTGTATGCACATATGAATAAAATAAAAAATTTGTTTTAAAAAGTGCTAAGGAACCTAGATAGAGAAGGAAAATTCTGGAATTCCTAGCCAGAGCAATTAGGCAAGAAGAAGAAATAAAAGTATACAGATAGGTAAAGAAACTGTCAAAATATCCCTATTTGCAGATGACATGATCCTGAACCTTAAAGACCCAAAAAACTATACCCAAAAACTCCTAGACACCATCAACAGCTATAGCAAGGTAGCAGGATATAAAATCAACACAGAAAAATCATTAGCTTTCCTATACACTAATAATGAACAAACTGAGAAAGAATACATGAAAATAATTCCATTTATAATAGCCTCAAAAAAATCAAATACAAAGGATGTGAATAACCTCTACAAGAAAAACTATAAACCCCTGAAGAAAAAGATTGAGGAAGATTATAGAAGGTGGAGATATCTCCCATGTTCATTTATTGGTAGAATCAAAATAGTAAAAATGGCTATATAACCAAAAGCAATCTACATTTTTAATGCAATTCCCATTAAAATCCCAATATCATTCATCAAAGAGATTGAAAAATCTACCCTAAAATTCATTTGGAAACACAAGAGACCACAAATATCCAAGGCAATACTCAGGAAAAAGAACAATGCTGGAGGTGTCACAATACCTGACTTGAAACTATATTACAAAGCAATAGCAATAAAAACAGTGTGGTCTGGCATAAAAATAGACAGGAACACCAGTGGAACAGAATAGAGGACCCAGATATGAATCCACACAACTATACCCACCTCATTTTTGACAAAGGTGCTAAAAACTTTTAATGGAGAAAAGACAGCCTCTTCAACAAATGTTGCTGGGAAAAGTGGTTATCCATCTGCAAGAAACAAAAGTAGATCCATGTACTAGTATCAACACAAAATGGATCAAGGACCTAAATACAAGACCTGAAACTCTGAAGTTAGTATAGGAAAGAGCTGAGAATACTCTGGAAGTGGTAAGTATAGGCAAGGACTTCCTCAATAGAACCCCAACAGCCCAGCAACTAAGAGAAATGATGGACAAATGGAACTACATAAAATTAAACAACTCTGCACAACAAAATAATTTCTAAACTGAAGAGACCAACCAGAGAGTGGGAGAATATATTTGCTATATATCAGACAAAGTACTGCTATATATCAGACAAAGTACTGATAACCACGATACACAAGCAACTTAAGAAACTAAACTCTCCCAAAAATCAATGAACCAATAAAGAAATGGACAACTAAGCTAAACAAAACTTTCTCAAAAGAGGAAATTCAAATGGCCAAAACACACATGATAAAATGCTCACCATCTCTAGCAATAAAGGAAATACAAATTAAAACCACGCTAAGATTCCACCTCACCCCAGTTAGAATAGCTATCATGAAAAACACCACCACCAACAGGCATTTGCAAGGATGTGGGGGAAAAGAAACCCTTGTACACTGCTGGTGGGAATGCAAGCTGGTGCAACCACTCTGGAAAACAATATGGAGGCTTCTTAAAAATCTAAACATAGATCTGCCATATGATCCAGCAATCACACTCCTGGTGATATACCCAAAGAATATGACTCAGGTTACTCCAGAGGCACCTGCACACCCATGTTTATCGCATCGCTACTCTCAATAGCCAAGTTATGGAAACAGCCAAGATGCCCCACTACTGACAAATAGAGAATGAAATCTTATCATTCTCAAGTAAACAGATGGAACTGGAGAACATTATTCTGAGGGAGGTTAGCCAGGCTCAGAAGACGAAACTTTTATGTTCTACCTCATATGCAGACTTTAGATCTAGGGCAAATGAGCAGTGTTGTTGGACTTGGGTAACACGCTAAGGGGGAAAATAGGGATAGGTAGGAAACCCAAAACTTGCAAGTGTTTGATGTCCCCACTGCAGAGGAGCTAATACAGAAACTTTAAAGCAAAAGAGGTCAATATGGGAAGGTGATTGGGAACTAGTGAAAAGGTCCAGTAGAGATGAATCAATTTGGTTGTAATACACTTGTGCGTGGAAGCAATGCTAGGAATCTCTCTGTATAGCTATCCTTACCTCAACTAGCAAAAACACTTTGTCTTTCTCATTACTGCTTATGTCTTCTCTTCAACAAAACTGGAGAAAAGGGCAGAACAGGTTCTGCCTGGAAGTGGGGGGGGCAGGGTGGGAGGGCTAGGGAGGGGGTGGGGTGCAAAGGGGAGAAATGGCCCAATATATGCACATATGAATAAATGAATAAATAAAAAAAATTTTTAAATAAATAAAAGACATTTTGAGCCAGGAGTTGGTGCCAGTAATCTTAGCTACTCAGGAGGCAGAGATCAGGAGAATCACAGTCCAAAGCCCTTCTTAAAAAAAAAAACCCTTCATAAAAAAGGGCTGGTGGAGTGGCTCAAGCTGTAGATCTGAGTTGTTCATACCCAGTACCACAAAAAAAAAGAAAAAGAAGAAAGAAGAAATTTTGAGTGACATAATTCTGTCCCTTTATTCAAAATAGGTAAATAGTTCTATGGGTTTTTGTCCTTTCAATTTGAACCATGTTAATCCATGTGTAAATCTAGATGTTTTTCTGGTATGCTGGGTGTTGAATTCAGGGCTTTCAGTTGCAAAGCAGGCAGTTTAGCCACACCTCCAGTCCATTTTAGTATGGTTATTTTTGGAGATGGGTTCTCTCAAACTACTTGCCTGGCCCGGTCTTGAACCTCAGTCTTCCCTGATCTCTGCCTACCAAGTAGCTGGAATTATATGTGTGAATCCATGACACCTGTCACTTTTGGCTCATTCTTTTTTTTTTAAGTCAAGTTTGTTTCATTGTTTTATTACCATATAGTAGTTGTACATGGGGGCTTTATTGTGGCATTTATATATGTGCTTACAATGTATCTTTTTTTATTCATTTATTCACATTTGCACACTTTGTTTGGGTCATTTATTCCCTCTGCTTCCCTCCACCACCCTCTGCCCCCTTCCCCTCTCAGTTCCAGGCAGGTCTTCTTCTGCCTAGTTTTGTTGAAGAAAAGAGACAAGCATAATAAGGAAGACAAAGTGTTTTTGCTAGTTGAGTTAGGGATAGCTATCCAGAAATATTCCTAGCATTGGTTTAATGTGCACGTGTTGTGATCCATGTTGATTCATCTCTAATTGATCTTTACCCTGGTTACTGATCCCCTTCTCATGATAACCTCTGTTGGTTTAAGGTTTCTGTATTAGCTCTTCTGGAGTGGGGACATCAAATGCTTTCATGTTTTGGGTATTCTACCTAATTCTTTTTTTTTTTTTTTTTTGCTTTCAATTTACATGTATTAGCTTTTTTTGTTTCATTTATTCACATGTGCATACATTGTTTGGGTCATTCTCTACCCTGCCCCCTTCCCCCACCCTTCCCCCCTCCCCTCCTCAGTTTCAGTCAGGTCCCATTCTGCCCTTATCACTGATTTTATTGAAGAAAGGACATATGCATAATAAGAAAGACAAAGTGTTTTTGCTAGTTGAGTTAAGGATAGCTATACAGAAAGATTCCTACTATTGCTTTCATGTACCCATGTGTTATGACCCATGTAGATTCAACTCTGAGCTTTTCCTTGGTTCCTGATCCCCTATTCATGATAACCTGTTGTTTTAAGGTTTCTGTATTAGTTCCTCTGGAGTGCAGACATCAAACGCTTTCATGTTTTGGGTTTTCTACCTATTCCTATATCTCCCATATGTGCTCTCCCCTTTTCTTGTGATCCAAGTCCAACAACATTGCTGCATTTGCCCTAGATCTAAAGTCCGTATATGAGGGAGAACATAAGATTTTCGGTTTCTGAGTTTGGCTGATCTCACTCAGAATGATGTTCTCTAGTTCCATACATTTACCTGCAAATGATAAGATTTCATTCTTCTTCATGGCTGAGTAAAATTCCACTGTATAAAAGTACCACATTTTCTTGATCCATTCATCAATAGTGGGGCATCTTGGTTGTTTAGTAACTTGGCTATTGTGAATAGCGCTGCAATAAACATGGGTGTGCAGGTGCCACTGGAGTAACCTGTGTTGGATTCCTTTGGGTATATCCCCAGGAGTGGGATTGCTGGATCATATGGCAGGTCTATGTTTAGAGTTTTAAGAAGTCTCCAAATTTTTTTCCAGAGTGGTTGCACCAGCTTGCATTCCCACCAGCAGTGGATTAGGGTTCCTTTTGTCCCTGCATCCTTGCCAAAACTTGTTGTTGGTAGGTTTTTTTTTTTATATTCATAAGTGCATAAAATGTTTGGGTCATTTCTCCCACCTTACCCCCACTCTCTCCATTACCCTCCCCCCCCTTACCCCTCGCTCCCAGGCAGAAACTATTCTGCCCTTATCTCTAATTTTGTTGAAGAGAGAGTATAAGCAATAATAGGAAGGACCAAGGGTTTTTGCTAGTTGAGATAAGACTAGCTATACAGGGAGTTGACATGCATTGATTTCCTGTATGTATGTGTTACCTTCTAAGTTAATTCTTCTGGAACTAGTTGGTGGTGTTTTTGATGATGCCTATTCTAACAGGGGTGAGATGGAATCTTAGTATGGTTTTGATTTGCATTTCCTTTATGGCTAGAGATGGTGAGCATTTTTTCATGTGCATTTTTGACATTTGAATTTCTTCTTTTGAGAAAGTTCTGTTAAGTTCAGTTGCCCATTTTTTAGTTGGATCATTGATTTTAGGAGAGTTTAGTTTCTTAAGTTCCCTGTATATTCTGGTTATCAGTCCCTTCTCTGATGATAGCTGGCAAATATTTTCTCCCACTCTGTGGGTGGTCTCTTCAGTTTACAGACCATCTCTTTTGTTGTGCTTTTTAATTTTATGAAGTCCCATTTGTCTGTTCTTTCTCTAAGTTGCTGGTCTGCTGGGGTTCTATTGAAGAAGTCATTACCTATACCTGTTAGTTCCAGAGTGTTTCCTGCTCCTTCCTGTAGTAACTTCAGAGTTTCAGGTCTGATACTTAGGTCCTTGATCCATTTTGAGTTGATACTAATACAGGGTTATAGACATGGATCTAGTTTCAGTTTCTTGCAAATGGATAACCACTTTTCCCAGCAACATTTGTTGAAGAGGCTGTCTTTTCTCCATCATATATTTTTTGGCACCTTTGTCAAAAATGAGATGGATGTAGTTACGTGGATTCATATATGGATCTTCTATTTTGTTCCACTGGTCTTCATGTCTGTTTTTATGCCAGTGCCATGCTGTTTTTATTGCTATTGCTTTGTAACATAGTTTTAAGTCAGGTATTGTGATACCTCCAGCATTGCTTTTTTGCTGAATATTGCCTTGGCTGTTCAGTCTCTTGTGCTTCCAAATGAACTTTAGAGTAGATTTTTCAATCTCTGTGATTTTGATGGAATTTGCATTAAACATGTAGATTGCTTTTGGTAGTATAGCCATTTTTACCATGTTGATTCTACTAATCCATGAACAAGAGAGATCTTTCCATCTTCTGTAGTCTTCCTCAATCTCTCTCTTCAGGAGTTTGTAATTCTCCTTGTAGAATTCATTCACATCTTTTGTTAAATTTACTCCAGGTTATTTGATTTTTTTTAGGCTATTATGAATGGAATTGTTTCCATATATTCCTTCTCAGTTTGTTTGCTGTTGGTGTATAGAAAAGCTAATGAGTTTGTAAGTTGATTTTGTGTCCAGCCACCTTACTGTAGCTGTTTTTTGTGTCTAAGAGTTTTTGGGTAGAGTTTTTTGGGTCTTTAAGGTATAGGATCATATCATCTGCAAATAAGGATATTTTGACAGTTTCTTTACCTATTTGTATTCCTTTTATTTCTTCTTCTTGCCTAATTGCTCTGGCTAGGAATTCCAGTACTACATAGAATAGGAGTGGGGATAGTGGGCACCCTTGTCTCATTCCTGATTTTTGGGTAAATGCTTTCAGTTTTTCACCATTAAGTATGATGTTGGCTGTAGGTTTGTCATATATGCCCTTTAAAATATTGAGGTACATTCCTTCTATTCCTAGTTTTCTTAGAGCTTTTATCATGAAGTGATATTGGATCTTGTCATAGACTTTTTCTGCATCTATTGAGATGATCAAGTGGTTTTTGTCTTTGCTTCTATTGATGTGCTGTATTACATTTGTAGATTTGCTTATGTTGAACCAACCCTGCATCCCTGGGATGAGGCCTACTTTGTCATGTTGTATGATCTTTCTCATGTGTTGTTGAATTCAGTTTGCCATTATTTTATTGAGGAGTTTTGCATCAATATTCATTAAGGAAATGGCCTATAGTTCCCTTTTTGGAGGTGTCTTTGTCTGGTTTTTGGATGAGTAATAATTGGCTTCATAAAATGAGTTAGGCAGTGTTCCTTCCCTTTGTATTTCATGGAAGAGTTTTAAAGAGAGTTAGTTTTAGTTCTTCTTTGAACATCTGATAGAATTCAGCAGTGGATTCACCAAGTCCTGGACTTTTCTCTTTTGGGAGGTGCTTAATTGCTGCTTCAATTTTTTTGTGTGTTATAGATCTATTCAGGTGATTAATATCTTGTTGGTTCAGTTTTGGGTGGTTGTATGTTTCTAGAAATCTGTCCATTTCTTCAAGATTTTCAAATTTATTAGAGTATAGGCTCTGAAAGTAGTCTCTGTTGATTTCCTGGATTTCTGTGGTGTGTGTTGTTATTTCCTCTTTTGCATTTCTGATTTTACTGATTTGTGTTTTTTCTTTCCTCATTCTAGTCAGGTTTGCCAGGGGTCTGTCAATCTTATTTATTTTTTCAAAGAACCAACTTTTTGTTTCATTGATCCTTTGTATGGTTTCTTTTTGTTTCTATTCCATTGATTTCAGCCCTTATTTTAATTATTTCTTTTCTTCTTTTTGTTTTGGGATTTTCTTGTTCTTGTTTTTCTAGAAGTTTAAGCTGTAGTATTAGGTCATCGATTTGAGATCATTTTAATCTTTTAATATATGCACTCATGGCTATAAACTTTACTCTTAGGAATGGTAGGTCGTGTTTTCATTTTCATTAACTTCCAGGAAATTTTTAATTTCCTTTTTTATTTCATTGATGACCCATTCATAATTGAGCAATGTGTTGTTCAACTTCCAATTGTTTACATGCTTTTTACTGCTGTTTTTGTTGTTGATTTCTAGTTTTAATGCATTGTGGTCAGACAGAATGCATGGGATTATTTCTATTTCTTATATTTGCTGAGGCTTACTTTGTGCCCTAAGATCTGATCAACTTTGGAGAAGGTTCCATGGGTTGCTGAGAAGAATGTATATTTTGCAGTAGTTGGATGAAACATTCTATAGACATCACCTAGGTCCATTTGATCTAGGGTGTGATTTAGTTCTAGGATTTCTTTATTGATTTTTTGCTTGGATGACCTATCTATTGGTGATAGGGAGTATTAAGGTCTTCCACTACCACAGTGTTGGAGTTTATATATCTTTTTAAGTCCTTCAGAGTATGTTTGATGAAATTGGGTGCATTGACATTGGGTGCATATAGGTTAATAGTTGTTATTTCCTTTTGGTGTATTTCCCCTTTTGTTAGTATGGACTGTCCTTCTTTATCTCACTTGATCAATGTAGGTTTGAAGTCTACTTTGTCTGAGATAAGTATTGCTACCTCTGCCTGTTTTGGGGGACCATTGGGTTTGTACATCTTCTTCCAGCCTTTCACTTTCAGCCAGTGCTTATTTCTGTCAACAAGGTGGGTCTCCTGTAGGCAGCAGATTGTTGGATCTTCCTTTTTAATCCAGTTTGCCAGTCAGTGTCTTTTGATGGGGAATTTAGTCCATTAACATTCAGTGTTAGTTTTGATAAGTACATGGTGATCCCTGTCATGTAGTTGTCTTTGTTGATTAAGGGTTAAATTATGTGTAGCTGAATCAATGTTACTCTTTATTTTCTTGCCTTTTCTTCTCCTGTGGTTTGGTATTGTCTGCCTTTTCATGGTTTTGTTTGCTTTCATTATCTGTGTGCAGAATTCCTTGGAGAATCTTTTGTAGTGGTGGTTTGGTGGTCATATATTGCTTTAATTTCTGCTTATCATGGAAGACTTTTATTGTTTCATCTATTTTGAATGATAGTTTTGCTGGGTAAAGTATCCTAACATTGAAGTTATTTTCATTCAGTGCTTGGAAGATCTCACCCCATGCTCTTCTTGCTTTTAATGTTTCTGTTGACAAGTCTGCTGTGGCTCATTCTTAAAGTGAATCTCTGGACTATTTGTTTTCTGTCTGGAAATGTTGAGGTGACATAATTCCATCCTTTTATTCAAAATATGTTAATAGTTTTATGGAGTCTTTTCTTCTTTGATTTTGACCATGTTAATCTATATGTAAAGTAAGATGTTTTTCGGTTATGCTGAAAGATTTAATATTTATGTATTTTTGAGATAGTAATGTTTCATGGTCACTGAAAATGAAATTTTTCTTAATTGTTGGAAATTAATTAACCATCTCTATATATTACTTTCTTCTCTTGTCATTGTAACCAGTTAATTGAATACAACAACCGAAGGGGAAATTTATTTTCATGGATGTCAGCCATGTCTGCAGAAGTGTTGTGTGAATGTGGTGGGATGTGGTAGGGGCAATATAACCAATGTATAATGTAAGGCTATTGGAAATTGGTACAATGAATCCCACTATACAACAAATATATACTAATAAAAATGAAAACATAAAACACCCCAAAAAAGATGCTTTGATCTCATATTTTCATTATTCAATATTGACAATTACATTGAAAGGTCCAGATACCATAGAATAATTTGTGAAAAATTTTCTAGATGGAAATGGTAACTATGAATTTACTTATCCAGCAACATGTTTATTAAATAATACCAAATTCTCACTCTAAGGGAAATATTTGAGAGAGATGGAGAAGAGCAATAGAATTCAGGAAAGTTGTTACAAGTGCACATCAGCATAGTCTACAACTCAATGGCTTTTCTATCATTGCCAGAACCATTTGGGGATTGTTGAGTTTGGAAAGACATGTTGTTTAGGAAATATTTTTAGCAGACCATAAGAAAGTTACAAATATTCTATCACCTCAAACTAGGTAGTGATGTACACTAGTCACTAGTGATGTACAGTCATACATTCCAGTGTAGCTAATGTTCAGAGTGGTTGTGTGTGTTCAGTCATGGACTTGTATTAGGTCTTACAAAACAGCTGTGGAATTGTTCATTCTGCTACAGATGAGGATAGATTGATGCAAGAGGGTTATAGAATGTGGAATCAGGATCATTCTCATTTAGAAGATTACATTCAATTTGTGTCTCATTGTGGAAAATTACCACTATTATCTACATATTTTGGAGAATAAGAAGAGAAATGAATGCAAATGTCTTGGTGCAGCAAATAAGAACATGAAGAGCCTTTTCTAAAGATAACTTCAAATTTAGATCCTGGCTCATCTTATATCCATACTGCTGCTTTCCTACATACATGGAGTAGCTTTGCATAAGCAAGTTTCTATAAATATCATATACTTGTTTCCTAAAGTAATAACTATTTTAAAACAATTATATAGATGTCTAGAGGTAGGTAGATATTTTATTCATATTCCTAAAGATTCTAAATAAGAAAACAAATAATACAGTTCATTGATTGATAGGTGCAACACCTTTAACTTGTTGCTCATTAACTTTTCCCACAATGGTAGAAACAAGTGGTTTGATCACATAAACATCTGGTATGAACACAAACATTAATTGAATAGTCTGTTCATGAGGTATGAAAATTTGAAGAACGTAAGATAACATGGTCATTTTTCAAATATCACTTCTTTAAACACTATTTCTCTTGGTTTGAACAAATCACTTTTCCCACTCATCTTCATACCTAATATTCCTTGGACGTTTTTGTGCAGGCATGGAGAAATTCAAATTTCCTGCCTATTCCTTATTTACTGGTCTTCCTTAGCATTCTCTTTCACTGCAGAGTCATCTTTTGTGATCCCTTCTTGTGTAACCACCTGTATCATTAAAAGCAATCACAAATACCTAGAATAGCAATATCCTTTTAATTTAAAAGGATATACTAACATGTATAAATTATACATACATATGGAAACCTTTTTGATATTTACATATGTGCATACAATGTGCAGTTATTATAGACAACCATTTCTCTACTTATCTCCAAAGCCCTAGTAATCACATTTTTTTGGTTTTTGTTGCGTTTCTATGTATGAGAAAATGTATTTTTTTCTGACTTGTTTCACTTAACATAATGATTATAAACATCTTCATACATAACCTACTCATTTATTTATTAGTGAATTATAACTATGGGCCAAGCACTGAACCATAAATAGGACTGAATAATATATAGAGAGATCTCATAAATTAACAAGGCAGGAATTTACCATGCATATATATATATATATATATATATATATATATATATATATATATATATATACTTTTTTTTAAACTTATCCTCCTCTTCCCTCCCCATTTTGCCTCTTCCTTTTCCTTTTACCTCCTGAGTATTGCACCTCTATTTTCATGATATATCTTTTGGCTTTGGATTTAATTTTTTGCCATCTTCCACAAATGATAGAAAACATGTGATACTTGCTGTTGTGACTGGCTTACTTCACTTAACATGACAAGTTCTACCCAATTCCATTCATTTTCCAGAAAATAATATAGTTTCGTACTTTTCAATGGCTGAATAAAACTGCATTGTGCATGTTGTCATGTGTGTGTGTGTGTGTGTGTCACATTTTCTTAACCCATTAATCAACCGATGAGCACCAAGTTTCATTCCATAACTTAGCTATTGTGAATAGAACTGCAATAAACATGGTTATACAACTATCTCTATAGTAAGATGGTTTTTATTCTTTTGGATATATACCTAGATGTGGTATGACTGGATCATATGAGAGTTCTTTTAGGTTTTGAGGAATATCCATTCTGATTTTCATAGTGGCTATACTAATTCTTATTGCCACCAGGCACATATAAGTGTTCCTTTTCCTGCAATATCATCACCAGCATTTGTTGCTTGTTTCCTTGATAACAGCCACTCTGAGGTGAGATAGAAACTCAGGGTCTTTTTGATTTGCATTTCCTTGATGGCTAATAATGTTGAACATTTTTTATATATTTATGAGCCATGTGTATTTCTCCTTCTGAGATCTGTTCCATTCATTTGCCCAATTATTGATTAGATTATTTATTCTTTTTCTTTTTTGTGTCTCTTGAGTTTTTTATGTATGCTGAATATTAATTCCCTGCCAGATGAATATCTGGTAAAGATTTTCTCCCATTCTATAAGCTGCCCCTTTGTTCTGTTATCTCTTATCTTTGCTGTACAGAGCTTTTTAATTTGATGCAATCTCATTTGTCAATTCTTGCTGTTACATCCTGAGTCCTAGCCATGAAGTCCTAGTCAGAGTCATATCCAGAAAGTCATTGGCTATGCCAAGATCTTTTTTCCTCTAGTTGTTTCAGTTTCAAATCTTAAAATTAAGTCTTTGATCCATTTAAAATCAATTTTGTGAGATGAGAATCTAGTTTCAGTCTTCTACAGATAGATATCCAGTTTCCCAGCACCATTTGTAAAAGGAACTGTCATTTTTTCCTTCATATGATTTTGGCACCCTTGTTCAGACTAGTATGGCTGTAAATATGTGGGTTTATTTCTGGGTTCTCTATTCTGTTCCATTTGTCTTTATCTCTGCTTGTGCGACAGTACCATGCTATTTTAATTAATATGACTCCCTGCAGCATATTTGGAAATCAGTACTTCCAGCATTGTTCTTTATGCTCAGGATTACTTTAGGCATTCTAGGTCTCTTGTGCTTGAATGTCAATTTTAGGAATTTTTTCTAGTTTTGTGAAGAATATCACTAGAGTTTTATGGGGATTGCATTGAATCTGTAGATTCCTTTTGGTAATACAGCCATTTTCAAAATTAATTCTACTGACCCATGAACATGGGAAGTGTTTCCATCTTCTAGGATCACCTTCAATTTCTTTCTTCAGTGTTATTGTAGACCTCTTTCACCTTTGTGGGTAGGTTTATTTGAAGTATTTTTTGAGGCTGTCACAATTGGGATGTTTCATTCTTTCTTAGTAAGTTCATTATTGCAGTATTAAAAGGCTACTAATTTTTGTATGATGATTTTGTATCCTGCTACATTGCTGAATTTGTTTATCAAGTCTAAAAGCCATTTGGTGGGGTCGTTAAGATTTTCTAGGTATAGGATCACAACATCTGCAAATAAAGATAATTTGACCTCTTACTTCTCTATTTGTATCCTTTTTATTTCTTTCTCCTAACTGATTACTTGGACTAAAAATTTCAAGTGGTATACTAAGAGAAATGACAGTGAACATCCTTGTCTCATTCCTGATTTTGGAGGAAGTGCTTTCAGTTTTCCCCAATTATTTTGGTGCTGGCTATAGGTTTGTCACATACAGGCTTTATTATGTTTATCTTTCTATATCTAATTTCTTCATGAATTTCATCATGAAGGAATATTGAACTTTGTCAAAAACTTTTTCTGCACTTATTAAGATGATAATGGGATTATTGTCCTTGATTCTACCTACAATTATATTATTGCATAATTATATTATGCATTATATTTATTGTTTTACATATGTTGAACCATCTTTGCTTCTCTTAAATGAGACCAACTTGACCATGGTGTATGATTTTTTAATATGTGTTGAATTTCATTTCCAAGTATTTCACTGAGGATTTGGGGGAATATGTTTGCCAAGGATGTTGGTCTACAGCATTTTTTTTTTTTTTGGTTGTGTTCTTATCTGGTTTTAGTGTCAGGATAATCCTGGGTTTATAGAATGAGTTTGGAAGCATTCCATCCCTTTCTAACTTGTGTAATATCTCGAGAATTGGTGCTAAGTCCTTTAGAAGTCAGGTAAAATTCAGCAGTAAATCCATCCGATCCTAGGCCCTTTTCTTGGGTCTTTTTACTACTTCATCAATCTCATTGCTTATTACTGATCTGTTTAGGCTTTTCACATCATCTGGTTTCAGTTTGGGTAGGTCATGTATTTCTAAAATTTTATCTATTTCTTCTAGGTTTTCTAATTCGTTTCACTATAAATTTTCCAAAGAATCCCCAATGATCTTCAGAATTTCAGTGGTATCTATTGTAATATCCTTTTTCATCTCTAATTTTATTAATTTGGATCTTCTTGCTCTTTCTTTTGGTTAGTTTGACATCAAGGTTTGTGAATTTTGTTAATCTTTTCAAAGAAACAACTCTGTTTCATTGATATTTTTTATTGTTCTTTTAGATTCTATTTCATTAATTTCAGCTGTGGTCTTTATTATTTCTTTCCTTCTACTGATTTGGGGTTTGAATTGTTCTTTTCTATGACCTTAAGGTGCACCATTAGATTATTTCAGATATGTTTCATTTTTAATGTAAGCACACATAACTCTAAATCTTAGCCTTTGCTGTGTCTCATATGTTCTAGTAAGTTTTATTTGATTTTCACATGATTCTAGGAACTTTTAAGTTGCTTCCACTGATTTATTTTTCCCTATTGTTAGCCAGTGTTTATTTCTTCATTTTCAATTATTTTGTTGATATTTCTTGTGCCTGAGGATTATTACTATGAAATCATAATGCTTCTTTGCCAGAAATAAAGTTATATCTCTGGGGACAATAATTAAGGGTTTCCATAAGTACTCATATTTTCATTATGAGGCCAAGGGTTTTTGGAAAGATAATTTTACTTTTGAGCCATTACTTCCACTGTAGTGGTTTGGCTCCCACAGAGCACTTACTTCTGGAAATAACATGCTTTCAGTGTGTGATACACAATTAGTTTATTAACACTGAAGAGATTTGGAATAAACTGAACTTCCAATTGTATATAAAGAGCATTAATTCTTACATCAAGTCTTATTTTTTAAGTCTATGTTAATGTTGAGACTGTTTTGTGACAGAATTGAGATGGTCCGCATATTTTAGAAATCTTTGAAGAGTCAGAAGTGTATATATAAATTTTCATTCTTTGTATTTGAAAAGTATAAATAAAATTGTTGCTCTTGACAAATTTAATATCAATAACTCATTGATTATTCAAAAGCATATTGTTCAATCTCCATGTATGTGTTTATTTCCTACAGCTTCTCCATGGTTGATCTCTAGCTTTATTCCATTGAGGTCTGTTAAGATATAAGAAATTAATGTAAGTTTTTGTGCTTGTTAAGACTTGCTTTATGAATTGTCATCTATTTTGGAGAAAGTTCCAGAGCTGCTGAGAATGTGGATAGAATAATCTATGGATTTCTGTTAAATGTATTTGATGCATGCTGCAGTTTAACTCTGAAGTTTCTTTGTTGACTTTTTTGTCTGGACGATGTACCTGTGGGTGAGAATGAGGTATTGAAGTCACTCCATTATTATATTTGTTCCTATCTATCCTTTATGCCCAGTAGTCTTTATTTTATGAAATTTGTATGCCAACATTCAATGAATAAATATTTGCAATCATTATATCATCTTTATGGATCGTTCCCTTTGTTAATGTATAGTGACCTTCTTTATCCCTTCTAATTCTGCCTTGAAATCTGCTTAGTTAGATGTAGGCACATTGCATTTAGATAGCAATTGCTTAGAATATCATTTTCATCCTTCCACTTTCAGTCATTGCACATCTTTGTTAGTGAAGTGAGTCTCTTGCAGAGTGGAAACAGTTGTATCTTGTTCTTGATCAAGTTAGCCAGTGTACCTGCTTTAATTGGAGAATTAAGAATACTTATCTTTAGGGTTATTGTTGAACGGTATGTACTTATTCAAGTTATTGTACTGTTTTAAATATGGCTGTTTTGAATAGTGTTTGTTCTTGTCTTTCTCCATCATGCAACTTGAAAGTAAAGCTACTTTACTGTGTTAATAATGTTTGATTCTTTTTCTCATTCATTTCTATATTCTTCTAGTTAGATTTATTTTTTCCTGAGTTCATATTACTGTGTATCTCTTTTTTCCTCATTTGTGTGTAGGATTCTTTTGATTATCTTCTGCAGTGCTGCCTTGGTGATCATGAATTGATTTAGTTTATGCTAGTCCTAATAGGTCTTTATTTCTCCTTTAATTTTAAGGATAATTTTGCTGAAAATAGTAATATTGATTGACAGTTGTTTCATTGCTTTATGTACCTAAAGCAATGTTCTCTTGGTCATTGGTGCTTCAACTAAGATGTTTGCTGTTATTCTCATGGGTTACCTTTGTAAGTGAGTTGTCACTTCTCTCAGCTGTCAATATTGCTTATTTGTCCTAAAGTCTTTACATTTTGAAGTATAATATGATATAGAGAGGTTCTTTGCTGGCCATGTCTAAATGCCTGTACTTGGATGTCCATATTTTCTATTATTATTTCATCTAATAGGCTTTCTGTTGCTTTAGTCTGAATCCTGGAGTCCTCTTCTATACCAATAATTCATTAAGTTTGATCTCTTAACCATGTCCCAGAGGTTCACATATTGTGCTCATATTTTTTGGTGGTCCTGGAGTTAGAACTCAGGTTTTTGTGCTTGCTGGGCAGGTGCTCTGCCACTTGAGCAAAACCTATAGACTTTTTCTCTGATTCTCTATAGGATATTGACTTTTACCCAGGTCAGCCTAGACAGCAATCCTATTTTGTGTTCCATTGTAACTGGAATGACTGGTACATACCATCACATCCAACTTTTTTCCATTAAGATAGGATGTCATGAAATTTTTGCCTGGCATGGTCTGGAATTGCAATCCTCCCAATATCAGCCTCCTGTTTTGGTAGGATAGCAAGCCACTACCACCATACCCAGATATTGATTGAAATTGAGTCTCGGGATCTTTTTGCCCAGATTGGCCCCCAACCATCAGCCTCCCAATTATCTAGGATTATAGGCATGACTCACCAGTGCCTGGATCCATTTTCTTTATTACTATCTGAAAGTAATTCATAACCTTGTCTTTAAGCAATGATATTATTTCTTCACTTGATCTAGTCATTTTAATGCCTTCCACTGCATTTTTATTTGATTTATTGTTTTTCATTTCCATTTTTTCAGAGTCTCACTTCTTTGCTGAATTTCTTGTCCATGTTCTCTATTGCCTTCTTTACTTCATTCAGCTGTTTATTCATATCCTTTTTCAAGTCATTGACCATCTTTTAAATCTAGAGTTGTATGTACTTTATTCATTATTTCATCTTCTTCAGTATCTTTGGGTTCAGCAATTGAAGAGTTAATGAAGTTTTGAAAGAGTCATGTTGCATTGCTTTTTCTTATCTCTGGTATTATATGTTGCAATTTATGCATTTGTTGGGATAAATATCTCTTCTACTTTTAAATGAGACTCATCATAGTCAGCAGACTTCTTTTAAGAACTCAGTTCCCAATATGAAACAAAGCAGAAGAAAATAAACTGCAGTAACAATAGCAATAGTAAAATAAACAAGATATTGTAAATATAGTAAAAAAATTAGAAACATCAACTACATCCCCAACAATGAAAGAAAAGAAAGGGAAAATAATATATAATAAAGTGTTCTGTTTCACTGAAAATGCAACAATGTGCAGGTATTTCTAATTACCATCTTCTTGAATTTCTAATTACTATCTTTCCTGAATTCCTGTATACTGAACAGCAATGATCATGTTTCTTTAATTTCAAATTTTCAAGAAAGTTAAAGTGATTTCAAGTTGTCTGAAAAGTGAAAATTTGCTCAATGGCATAATCTTTGGGGAAAGTTTGATAAAAGAGATTTAATTTGATCTTTTCCTTCATATAACTGATTGAAAACTTCAGTAAAGGAAGTCACAGATACCTATATGCCTCATTGTTGTATTCTTTGTAGACAGAAGTAATGTGACAGTAAAGAAGAGGATTGTCTTGCATGGAAAACACCTTCCTATTTTGTGGAATATGGCTCAGAATTGTGAACAATGACAGTTAATAGAGTTACAGAATTGCTCACATGCTGGAGAACTATCCCAACTGGAAAACTTTAGAGAGATATAGGAGTCTTATAAACTGTCTTACAAGCAGAAATGTTTTGTAGAGGAACTGTCCTCTGTTTTATCTCTCTGTGATTTATCACTCAGAATCTTTTATTTTTTCCTAGCTCCTAATTCAGTCTTGCCCATCTGGGTCTAATCTGCTACTATAATTATTCACCAAGGTCATCATTTCTATTAACAAGTTTGGAATATAGTCTAAATCTGCTATGTTATTTATGGTACTAGTTTGTTGTACAGTTTTGACTTTGTCTTTTATATCCTTGAATATATATACATATATATTGATATATATATATGTTAAAAATTGTTCTGATACTTCCAGTATTATTGCATCTATATTTTTATTTCTATTGTCTTTTTCTGCTACTTCTTGCCCACAATGGATTTATTTTTATGTCTTGGTTTTTTGTTAGTGATCTCTCATAAACATAATTTGTAGTAATAAATTAATAATCAAATTTTGTTATTTCACTTACCCCATCACTCTAAATTTCGTCTACTGATAACTTATTAAAATAAAGACTAAGATATTCAGCAAGTTTAGCAAGAATTTTTATCCTCTGTCCCCAACCTGCCAATTCAGCTCCATTTTTTATAACTAAACATGTAATAAAGAGCTCTGATGTTCAGTTTTCATTGAATATGGAAGGGATCACAAGCCACTGTAATTTAGAACTAATTTTCACTTTCATAAAGGAAATCTGTGCATATCTAAACATTTCTTATCTTTTCTTCTTAAACTAAGGAAGTATTCTTATTCATGAAAATTGCTATAATTTCATATTCCTGAGATAAAATTAATCTCCATTTACTCTGAACAATGACTGTATATTATATTTCCATACAAGCTTTTTCTTGCATTACAGATTTAAATCGTGATAAAATATCAGTAACAAAAAATACACCATTTTAGCCATTTTTAGTATACTCATTTGTGGCATAATATATATTCACTACCATTATCCACCTCCAAAAATTTTCAACTAATTAAATAAAACTGTGCATTCATTAAACTATAACCACCCATGATCCCCTCCCATCATCCACAAGAAACCACCATTCTGCTTTCTTTCTGTATGAATTTCATTATACTTAATACTTCATACAATTAAAATCATACAAGCAGTATTTATTCTTTTAGCCTACTTCATTTCCCATAATGTCTTCAAGATTCACCCATGTTGTAGCATGTGTCAATTTTTTTTTCTTAAAAGACTCAATAGAAAAAAAGACTGAATAATATTCCATGGTACATATGTGTTATATTTTCTTCATAAAATCACTTGTCTGTATACAGTTAGCTTGTTTCCACACTTTAGCAATGTGAATTATGGTGCTATGGATATGCATGTACAGATGTCTGAGAATTTACTTTTTAAAAGATATGTGCCCAGAAGTGAAATATCTATATCTTATCATTTAGGATTTGTTTGTTTTTGAGGAACCACTGTAGTATTTTCCATTGCCACGGCCCCATTCTACATTTCAAAAATGAGTGCACAGAGTTACAGTTTCTCCACATCCTTGCTACTTGTTCTTTCTGTTATTGTTCTTTTAATAATAGCCATTCTAATGGGTGTGAAATGAATGTTATGTCCTTGTGGGTTTATTTGCATTTCCCAAAAATTAGTGATGTTGAGTATCTTTTCATGATTTTATTGAATATTTGTCTATCTGCTTTGAAAAAATGGTTATTTAAATCCTTTGCCATTTTTATTGTTTTTGATTTATAGGAGTTTCTGTATTCTGATTATAAATTCCTATCAGACATATGACTTGTCATGGTTTTTTCCATTCCTTCAATTACCTTTTCATTTTGTTGATCATGTCACTTGATGTAGAGTTTTAATTTTTTGCTTAGTGAATTTACTCCATTTTTATCTATGCTTTTGGTGGTATATCAAAAAAATTGTTCAATCCAATGTTGTGAAGCATTTCCCCCTATGTCTTTCTTTAAGAGTCTCACAGTTTTAGCTCTTATTTGTGTCTGCTCAACATTGACCTGCTTTTTTGTGTCATAGGTAAGCATCCAACTGTATTCTTTTTTTATATGGATATTTGTACTACTATTTATTAAAAAGATTCTCCTTTTCCCATGAATGTTCTTCACACTCATGTCAAAAATCATTTGACCATGTATGTCAGAGCTAATTTCTTTGAGTTCTAGTCTATTCCACTAGTTCATATTTCTACATTTATGCCAGTACCACACTATTTTGATTCCCATTGTTATGTAATTTTTAAAATCTGGATGTGTGATAACTCCAAATCACTCTTCTTTTTTTTTCAACACTGGCTATTGAGGGTCACTTGAAATTCCATATGCATTTTAGGATGGATTTTTCTGCCTTTACCAAAAATGTCATTGCAATTTTGAAAAGGATTGAATTGAAATTGTGGATCATTTTGTATAGCATCTTACAATTACTGCCTTCCTATTCATGGGCATAGTATATTGTTCCCTTTTGTTTGTGTTTTTGTCAATTCATTTAATTTTTTAATTTTTGTAATTTATTTTATTTTTGAGTTTGCATACACTTACAAGGTATTTCATTGCATACAGTGCCTCTATATTTCCATACCCCCTTCCCCCCATCCATTTACTTCAGCATTGTTTTATTGGCTTCAATGGACAATTCTTTCACCTCTTTTGTTAAGTTTATTCCTGAGATTTTTTTTTATCCTTTTAATGCAATTTTGATTTCCTTTAGGAATTGTTCATTATTAGCATATAGAATTTTTATTGATTTTTTATTCTACAACTTTGTTAAATTTGTTTTTGTGCTGTTAGGATTTTATATATAAGAATTTGCTGTCTGCTAACAGAGATAATTTTGTTTCTATATTTCCAACTTGGATACATTTTACTTTTTATTGTGTGATTACTCTTGCTAGTATTTCCAGTATTATGCTAAACAGAAGTAGTAAAATTGAACTTACTTCAAATCGTGAATGAAACTCTTTCCCCACTAAATAGGATATAACCTATAGTTACTTCATATTATGACCTTTAATGTTGAGCGAGTTTTCCTTTGTTACTAGCTTGTTAAGTGTTTTTTTATGTCATGAAAAGATGATGCATTTAGATAAATACATTTTTGTGCATCAGTTGAAATAATCATATTGGATTTTTTTTTATTTTTGCTGTTCATGTGATAAATTGCATTTACTAAATTTTCTATGTGGAAACATTTTTTCACTTCAGGAACAAGTCCTACCTGATCATGATTCATGTTTGGCTATAATCATGCATCCTTCATATGTAGAATAATTTCAAATACCCACATCTCTTTCAGGACCTTGAAAGTTCAGTGCTGCAAATAATCAGTTTTCTTGAGAAAGAACTGAGTGAGGAAGATGTTGATGCTGTTGTGAGACAGGCTACATTTGAGAACATGAAGTTTGGTGCACAAGAAAATTATGAATATTTAATTCACAGGGATAACAGAAATAATAAACAGCTGATATTTCTGCACAAAGGTGATGCTTGGTAGTATACAGTAGCAAAAATGTTGAGAGTTCTCTTGAGTCCTTGGTCCCTATGAGAAATAATCAGTGCTTCCAATATGTCTCCCCAAGTGATAGTGATGCTTGAGACCTAGCAAGTATCAAATATTCTAACTGAAAATAGACCTGAAGAGTTTTTAGAAAATCTAACAAGTTTAGCATATAACTTGACATTTTAACTTGTTTAGCAAATATTAACTTCATTCCATCTAGATCACATGACCCTACTCTAAAATTGATCAGTAATCTTCTCTGAAGGCAAAGAATATATTAAGCTTGAATGAGTCTAACTCTTGTTATCCTTTATTTCTTCTAGAATGTTCTTAAGCATAACCATTATGAGTGTTCTGTTGGGGATAGGAGTTTGGATTACTATTTCCTTGTATGAGATATCTGCTATGAATGTAATCATTTAAAAACAGTAAATTTTTGTGACAGCACTACATGTCAGCAGTTGTTAAGAATGGATGTATTTTTCTCTTAAATCATATTCCTTAAGATCACATTTTTATTTTAATTATTTAAATATACAATTTTTTTTAGTGGAACTGGGGTTTGAACTCAGGGTCTCGGGCTTGTCAAGCATGCATTCTAATTCTACCACTTGAGGCACTTTACCAGCCTTAATGTAAAATATTCTAAACCACAATTTGACTTCTATTTTATTCATACACAGTTTTCTAGTTAATTTATAACTTACCATTATGTCATGGACATTTATAAACAATGGTGTGTTCTTATGTAAATTGCCCTAGATATTAATATTTTTTAAATTCTTATTTTTTCTTTTGTGCCACTTATTACCAACTCTTACTTCTCATTCCCCATAATAGCTTGCTACCTGTTCTAAATGCCAATAATAATGTTTCTAAAAGAATATCTGATAGCTAAAAATGAAAAATTACTAGTTTTCATTTACAGAATGACAGAAGGGTGGTTTCAGACTGCTACCAAATAAAACTGAAACAATGGCAGCTCTGCACTCAATGTGAACTTGACTTCAATAGTTGAAAGTCCTTGGATTTCATTTTTTTAATTTAAAAAAATTATGAATACTTTTGAAGTGTATAAAAATTATATTAATACTTGTAATTTGCTTAATATGACTCCTGGCTTATAATGAAACACATATTTTAAATTCTCATATATTCATATACTTGAAGGTTTTCCTTTTTATTTTTAAAGAATGGCAGATGGTAAAAGTCTAACTTGTGAGACAGTAAATTCTAAATCTATATACTGCATTACTACATTCAAATTCTATCCTAGGTTACTTCTCCATAAGGAAAGGCAAGGTAAAATTCAGATATTTAGTGTCAGTTGGAGATAAGACTACAAGGGACTGGGTAACCTTTTCCCTGAGAGTTTCATTTACTCACTTAGGTATGCTTATCCTGTTAGGTACCATTGGAGATTGGAAGCATCACTTGACTGTGGAGCAGAATGAACAATTTGACAGGATATTTCAGAAGAACATGAAAGACTTTCCCTTGAAGTTGATCTGGGATATAACTTAGGTGTAGAATTCTAATCACAGTATAGAATAATTATATACAAATCTACTACTCAGTTAGATAGGTATTTTAGTATACATATTAATTTGTGCCTATTAATTATTAATTATAAGGCAATGAAAAGAACAAACTTTTCTTAGAGTTGCAATGAGACTGATTAATGCTTTAAGAATTCAAACCAGCTGCATGTCTGTTCAACAGTGTAAACAGTTGGCAACAGGGTCAGATAGTTCTGACCGATCTGCCATTTTTTTCTTTTTTTTTTTTTCTTTTTCTCTCTCTCTTAATTCCTTCCTGCTGGGTTGATAAAGCTAAATAAAACACAATGCAGAGAACAGCAAAAACCTGCAAGCATCTGTGAGTACCTGGACCCACCATAATACACACAGACACAGAACCTCTGACTATTTTTTTGTTTTTTCTCTCAATAAGCAGAAGCTAGAGCATCAATCAGAATTGAACTCTGTGACATCCTGGACCCCTAACCCATGGAAAGCCTCCCTACACCCTGCCATGCTGAACCCAGTTCACAGTCTGCCTTGGGAAAAGTGACACACCATTTCTTCCTGCAAACAGGTTTCTAAGCTGCCTGCATAAACCTGCAGACCAAATAGGGAGCAACACACACATGACTCCCCTACCCACTGCACTGGATTATGTCCCCTGGGATCATGATCCAGTACAGCCCCTGAGCAGATTGAACACTCCCCCCCACAAAATTGAAAAGCATAAACAGCAAATTGCAATCTAACACCGACAGCAGGTGTGGAGTGGAAGGCTGAACCTGTCCCCAAAGAATGGGTGTGGGGCAAGGAGCCAAACTCTTAGTGAATGAAAATGGGAAAAGTAAGAATGGCTGAGAGCTGGGGTGGGGCAAAAAGCCAACGGCCCAGAGGAGCTGAACTAGCATCTAGCAGAGGTGGGGTGAGGTACAAAGATGAGAGCAGGGGTGGGGTAACAAGGCAACCTCCCAAAGCAGGGCAGCTGGTGACTCCTTGAGCTGGTCTTGTGGCACTGAAGGTGGTACTCAAAACTGAACATCCCCACCTTTCTTGGGGAGGAGCCAACCAGACAGAGTTGCAGCTGTAGGGCAATGCAGCTGTCACCTGGTAAAAACACCACCAGCCCTGGCCACCTTGCACAAACTGGAAGTGACTTACCTCAGGCCTCAATTGCAACCTACCTTGTCAACAGAAGGAACCAAATACTGCTCACAAGCCACCTGGTGAGACCACTTCAGAGCTCCCACTTGTAATGGACAGTCCATAAAACCAAGGAAAGCAGATAAAAAAGGAAAAAAGAAAAGGTAAAATACCTCCAGCTGTCTCCACACCAAGCTGTTGGACAAGAGGGACATCACTTTCTTTTCCCCACAAATTTGTTATTGCCACAAAGCACAGAATATCAAGCACCAATACTAGGATTGGACACCAAAGGAATAACTCCAGAGCTTCTACCAAGCAGAATGAACTTTTTGTTGTTGCTATACCTGGTTTTTTTTCTTTTTTGAGACAGAGAAGATCACTTCATACTAACAGAAGGGCAAATATATCAAAAGAAAAGAATAATTATCAACTTATATATGCCCAATGTCAGTGTACCCAGTTTCATCAAACATACACTAAAGGACTGAAAAGCACATTTAGACTCCATACAGTGGTAGTGGGAGAATTTAATACCCCTCTATCACCAACATATAGGTCATCCAGACAAAAAAAAATCAACAAAGTAATCCTGGATCTAAATGACACCATAGACCAAATGGACCCAATTGATATCTACAGAATACTTCATCTGGAGACAACACAATACACATTCTTCTCAGCAACCCATGGAACTTTCTCCAAAATAAACCATACCTTATATTTTCAACATATATAAGAAAATTGAAATAACTCCCTGCATACTATCTGATCACACTGCAATAAAACTGGAACTCAACAACACAAGCAAAGCAGAAAATACACAAACAATTGGAGGCTGACTAACACATTGCTGAATGATCAGTGTGTCAAAGGAGAAATAAGAAAATTAAGTTTCCTGGAATTTAATGAAAATGAAAACAAGAGCTATCAGAACCTATGGGACACAGCAAAAGCAGTCCTAAAAGGAAAATTTATAGCCATGAGTGCATATATTAAAAGAACAGAAAGATCGCAAATAAACAATCTAATGCTACATCAAACTCCTAGAAAAACAAGAACAAGCAGAACCCAAAACCAGAAGAATGAGAGAAATCATAAAAAACAAGGACCAAAATCAATGACATAGAGACAAAAAAAATGTACAAAGAATCAATTAAACAAAAAGCTGTTTCTTTGAAAAACTCACAAGCTGCTGGCAAATCTGACTAAAATAAGGAAGGAAAAAACCCAAATTAAAGAATCAGAAACAAAAAAGGGGAAATAACAACACTAAGGAAATTCAGAGAATCATCAGAGACTACTTTGAGAACATATATTGAAATAAATTGGAAAATCTTGAAGAAATGAACAAATTTCTAGATACTTATGACCATCCAAAACTGAACCAAAAGGATATTAACTACCTAAACAGATCTATAACATGTAATGAAATTGAAGTAGCAATAGTCTCCCAAAAAAGAAAAGTTCAGGACCAGACAGATTCTCCACTGAATTCTACCAAACCTTTAAAAAAGAACTAATACCAACATTCCTTAAACTTTTCCTTGAAATATAAAGGGAAGGAACACTGCCTAACTCCCTTTATGAAGCCAGTATTACCCTCAACCCAAAACTGGACAAGGACACATCCAAAAAGGAGAACTACAGGCCAATCTCCTTAATGAATATCAATGTAAAAATCCTCAATAAAATCACGACAAACTGAGTTCAACAACATATCAAAAAAATTACACAAAACAACCAAGTTAACTTCATTCCAGGGATGCAGGGATGGTTCAACATACACAACTCAATAAATGCCACGGAGCACATTAATAGAAGCAAATACAGAAACCACTTGATCATCTCAATAGATGCAGAAAAAACCTTCAGTAAGATTCAACACCATTTCATAATAAAAGCTCTAAGGAAACTAGGAATAGAAGAAATGTACCTCAACAGTATAAAGGGTATATATGACAAAACTATAGACAACATCATACTTAAGGGGGAGAAACTGAAACCATTTCCCTATAGTCAGGAATGAGAGAAGGGCGCCCATTCTCCCCACTCCCATTCAACATAGTCCTGGAATTCCTAGCTAGAGCAATAAGGAAAGAAGAAATAAAAGGAATACAAAGAGGTAAAGAAGTAGTCAAACTATTTCAGTTCACAGATGACATGATCTTATACTTTAAAGATCCAAAAACTGCTGGACACCATAAACAGCTTCAGCAATGTAGCAGGATACAAACTCAACTTACAAAAATCAGCAGTCTTTCTATACACAATTAGCAAATTGAGAAAAAATATAGGATCTCTTTCTTCAATAATTTGTAGTTCTCTTTGTAGAGGTCACTTACATCCTTAGTTAAGTTTATCCCTAGGTATTTGAAATTTTTGAGGCTATTATAAATGGAATTATTGAAGAAAGAAATTGAAGAAGACTACAGAAGGTAGAAATATCTCCCATGCTCATGGATGGGCAGAATCAACATAGTAAAAATGGCTATACTAGCAAAGTAATTCTACAGCATGGTACTGGCACAAAAACAGATATGAAGACCAGTGGAACAGAATAAAGGACCCAGATATGAATCCATGCAGCTATTTTTTGACAAAAGTGCCAAAAACATACATGGGCGAAAAGGCAGCCTCTCCAACAAATATTGCTGGGAACAGTGGGTATCTTCCTGCAGAAAACTGAAACTAGATCCATGCCTGTCACCCTGCAGTAGTATCAACTAAAAGTGGATTAAGGACCTTAATATCAGACCCCAAACTTTGAAGTTAGTACAGGAAAGAGCAGGGAATACACTGGAATCAATAGGTATAGGAAAGAACTTCCTCAGTAGAACTCAAGCAGCTCAGCAACTAGGAGAAAGGATTGACAAATGGAACAACATGAAATTAAAAATCTTCTGCACAACAAAAGAAATGGTCACTAAATTGAAGAGATCACCCACAGAATGGGAGAAAATCTTTGCTAGCTATATAGCAGACAGAGGATTGATAATCAGAATATACAGATAGCTCAAAAAAAACTGAACTCCCCAAAAATCAATGAACCAATAAAGAAGTGGGCAACTGAACTACACAGAAATTTCTCAAAGAAAAAAGTCCAAATGGCCAAACAACACATGAACAAAGCTCACCATACCTGGCCACAAAGGAAAGGCAAACCAAAACTCACTAAGATTACACCTCAGTCCTGTTAGAATTGCTACCACCAAGAGCACCAACAAAAACAAATGTTGGCAAGGATGCAGGGAAAAAGGAGCCCTCATACACTGCTGTAAGCTAGTACAACCACTATGGAAAACAATATTGAGTCCCCTCAAAATACTAAACATAGATCTGCCATATGATCCAGTGATACCACTCTTAGGAATATACCCAAAGGAACGCGACTCAAGTTACTACAGAGGCACCTCCACATCTATGGTTATTGTAGCACTATTCACAATAGCCAAGCTATGGAAACAGCCAACATGCCCCAGTACTGATTAAGAAAATGTGGTATTTATCCACAATGGAACTTTATTCAGCCACAAAGAATTAAATTTTGTCATGCACAGGTAAAGGGAACTGGAGAACATCATCTTAAGTGAAGTTAGTCAAGTCAGAAGAATAAAAAATCACATGTTCTCCCTCATTTGCAGATTATAGACTGAAAACAAATGCAGTAATATTACAGGAGATGAGTCATACACTAAGGGGATACTGTGCACAGGATGGATAAGAGAAGGAAACCAAAACTTAAATGTGGTTGATATGCTCACTGAATAGGAGCCAATATAGTAATCTTAAACTGGCAGAGGCCACTACAGGAAGAGGACTAGGAAGTAGTGAAGAGATCTGGTAGAGGTGAACCAATATGGGTTGCAATACCCATGTGCATTGAAACAACACTAAGAATCTACTTGTACAGCTATCTTTATCAACTAGCAAAACCACTATGCTTTTCTTATTATCTCTTATGTTTTCTATTCAACAAAATCAGAGAAGAGGGCTGAACAGGTTCTGCATGGAAGCGGGGTGTGGTGGGGGAGTGGGGGGGTGGCTCAAATAATGTATACACACATAAGAAAATGTAGAAAAGATAAAATAAAATAAAATTTTAAAAAAGAAAATATCACAAAAAAATTGATGGAGCTTTAAATGACAGGTTGCATTTAAATGGATTGTTTCTGTTGATATGAGGCAATGGTTAAAAGGATCAATCTTGACTCCTGATCCAAAATGGCGACAGAGACAGAGCTGCAGACCTCCTGAGCTCCAGACCCGGAGACCCTGCTGAAAAGCTGGAGACATGCCTGACTGAGGTAAAGCACCAGGGAGAGCCAAAAACACAGCACTCTTAAACACTTAGATCATGGAAGGCTTGTAAATGCCACTATCTAATAAAAGAATAGCTGGCCTGCCAAATACCCACCCTGTATGTCTGCAGACCCAGTGCTCTGTTCTGCCAGGCTCTCCACCCCTCGAGCTGTGCCAGGCCACAGCCCTGCACCAGACCCACACACGGAGGGATACCCGCCACTCAGCTGTGCCGACCTCTAGCCTCTGGACCCACACCATGCCGGAATACCCGCCCCTCAGCCGTGCCGCTGAATCCACCACGACCACCAGGATCCCAGCCACCAGTCCATGCTGGACCCCAGCCTGGAGCCAAACAGCTCGCTGGGATACCAGTCCCCTCCCCCGAGCCCACCACCCTTCAGGCCCTAACGTGGAACAATTGGACCCCTGCTCCTCGGATTCCCCACACTCATCAGGCCCTGCCGGACTCCAGCTCCAGCTCCATGTGGAATGACTGGAGCCTCACCCCGCTGGGACAGCCACCAGCCTGGCACAAGAAAGCCAAATTCACCATCCTGCCAGGAGCTTCCCACCCCCCACCCTTTGGGTAGAGCAGACCCCAGCTCTATGAGCTTCCAGGATAACCACTCCACGAGGCCGCCACTAGAGGGCTCCTAGCATTCCTCAGAGACACACACAGACTGGACTGTTCCAGAACTGGTGATTTTTTTTTTTCCTCCCTTCTTTAAGGGTTTGGCAGCCTGGTTAACTGTTTGATCACCCACCATCACTCCCATTTTTTTATTTATTTCTTTTTTTTCCTCTCTTCTCTCTTCCTTTTATCTTTCCTTCTCTTTCTCTTTTTTATCCTTCTCTCAAGATTTTGTTAGTATTAACATTGTAACCCGGCTAACACCAAATTACACATAGTCCAGGGTCAGAAATGGTACCTAGTGGAAATATGGGAAGAAGAAAAAGGGATGGAAACCATTCTCCCCCAAAAATCAACTAGTACAAGATTTAGAGCAAAATGAAGAAAATGGATACCCAGACCCAGACTCCAACAAAACAAAGATAAACTGTACCAAGGAACCCAACAAAGACCATAACAACACCCTGAAAGAAGAAATTCTACAAGTAATTAATGAGAATTTCATAGAGATGCTACTAGACATGGTCAACCAAAGTGTACAGCAGTCACTCAAGAAATTCCAAGAAAACAAAACTCAAGAATATCAGAAAACACAGAAAAAAATAAATGAAATCATAGAAGCCCTAAACAAACACCAAACTGAAATAAACATCACCATAAGCAGCCCATGGAACCTTCTCCAAAGTTGATCATATCTTAGGGCACAAAGTAAGCCTCAGCAAATATAAAGAAACAGAAATAATCCCATGAATTCAATCTGACCACAATGCATTAAAACTAGAGATCAACAACAAAAACAGCAGTAAAAAGTATGCAAACAATTGGAAGCTGAACAACACATTGCTCAATAATGAATGGGTCATTGATGAAATAAAAGAGGAAATTAAAAGGTTCCTGGAAGTTAATGAAAATGAAAACACGACCTTCCAGAACCTATGGGACACAGCAAAGACATTCCTAAGAGGAAAGTTTATAGTAATGAGTGAATATATTAAAAGGACAGAAAGATCTCAAATCAATGACCTAATACTACAGCTCAAACTCCTAGAAAAACAAGAACAGGAAAATCCCAAAACAAGCAGATGGAAAGAAGTAATTAAAATAAGGGCTGAAATCAATGAAACAGAAACCAAAAAAAAACCATACAAAGATTCAATGAAACAAAATGTTGGTTCTTTTAAAAAATAAATAAGATTGACAGACCCCTATCAAACCTGACTAAAATGAGGACAAGAAAAAACCCAAATCAGTAAAATCAGAAATGCAAAAGGAGAGATAACAACAAACACCATGGAAATCAAGGAAATCATCAGAGACTACTTTGAGAGCTTATACTATAATAAAAGAAATTGAAGCAGCAATCAAGAGTCTCCCAAAACAGAAAAGTCAGGACCCAATGGATTCACTGCTAAAGTAGAATAAATACTACTACTTAAAGAAGAAATAATGCCAACTCTCCTTAAAACTGTTCCACGAAATAGAAAGGAAAGAAACACTGCCTTACTCATTCCATGAAGCCAATATAACTCTCATCACAAAACCAGAAAAAGACACATCCAAAAAGGAGAACTACAGGTCAATTTCTTTAATGGACATTGATCCAAAAATCCTTAATAAAATAATGGTAAACCAAATCCAATAACACATCAGAGAGATCACACACCATGACCAAGTCGGCTTCATCCCAGGGATGCAAGGGTGGTGCAACATATGCAAGTCTATAAATGTAATACAGCACATCAATAGAATCAAAGACAAAAACCAATTTATTATCTCCAGATGCAGAAAAAGCCTTCTACAAGATCCAACACAACTTCATGATAAAAGCTCTAAGGAAACTAGGAATAGAAGGAAAGTACCTCAACATTGTAAAGGCTGTATATGACAGACCTATAGACAACATCATACTTAATGGTGAAAAACAAACCATTTCCCCTAAAATCAGGAACAAGACAGGGGTGCCCACTATACCTACTCCTATTCTATGTAGTACTGGAATTCCTAGCCAGAGCAATTAGGCAAGAAGAAGAAATAAAAGGAATACAAATAGGTAAAGAAACTGTCAAAATATCCTTATTTGCAGATGATATGATCCTATACCTTAAAGATCCAAAAAACTCTACCCAAAAATTCTTAGACACAATAAACAGCTACTGTAAGGTGGCAGGATACAAAATCAACTTACAAAAATCATTAGTTTTTCTATACACCAACAACAAACAAACTGAGAAAGAATATATGGAAACAGTTGCATTCACAATAGCCTCAAAAATAATCAAATAACTGGGAGTAAATTTAACAAAAGATGTGAATGAACTCTACAAGGAGAATTACAAACTCCTGAAGAGAGAGATCGAGGAAGACTACAGAAGATGGAAAGATCTCCCGTGTTCATGGATTAGTAAAATCAATATAGTAAAAATGGCTATACTACCAAAAGTAATCTACATGTTTAATGCAATTTCCATCAAAATCCTAATGACTTACATCACAGAGATTGAAAAATCTACTCTAAAGTTCATTTGGAAACACAAGAGACCATGAATAGCTAAGGCAATACTCAGCAAAAAAAGCAATGCTGGTGGTATCACAATACCTGACTTAAAACTATATTACAAAGCAATAGCAATAAAAATAGCATGGCACTGGCATAAAAACAGACATGAAGACCAGTGGAACAGAATAGAAGATTCAGATATGAATCCATACAACTATACCCACCTCATTTTTGACAAAGGTGCCAAAAAATATGATGGAGAAAAGACAGCCTCTTCAACAAATGTTGCTGGGAAAAGTGGTTACCCATCTGCAAGAAACTGAAACTAGATCCATGTCTATCACTCTGTACTAGTATCAACTCAAAATGGATCAAGGACCCAAATATTAGACCTGAAACTCTGAAGTTACTAAAGGAAGGAGCAGGAAACACTCTGTAACTAACAGGTATATATAGGCAACGATTTCCTCAACAGAACCCCAGCAGACCAGCAACTTAGAGAATGAACAGACAAATGGGACTTCATAAAGTTAAAAACCTTCTGCACAGCAGAAGAAATGGTCTCTAAACTGAAGAGACCACCCACAGAGTGGGAGAAAATATTTGCCAGCTATACATCAGAGAAGGGACTGATAACCAGAATATACACGGAACTTAAGAAACTAAACTCTCCTAAAATCAATGATCCAACTAAAAAATGGGCAACTGAACTTAACAGAACTTTCTCAAAAGAAGAAATTCAAATTTCAAAAATGCACATGAAAAAATGCTCACCATCTCTAGCCATAAAGGAAATGCAAATCAAAACCACACTAAGATTCCACCTCACCTCTGTTAGAAGAGCCATCATCAAAAACACCACCAACAAAATGTGTTGGCGAGGATGCAGGGAAAAAAGGAACCCTAATCCACTGTTGGTTGTCCAGTCCTGCAGGACACTTCAGCGTGGGTAACAAACCTAGAAGGGGAAGAATGAAGGGACAAGAGACACGAAGGATGACAGCAAGACAGGAGTTCTGATCAAGCTGCAAAATTTTATTGTTCACACAGGGGTATTTATGTGCTGAGGGAATGAGCGGTATGACGAGGTGCAGGCTGGTTGGCTGGTTCTGCTGTAGGACTTCTGATAGGGTGCACGTTCGCGCCGGGGGCAAGGTAAACTCCCGGAAGAGAAGCAGGGACGGCGCCATCTTGTGCTGGAGATGGAGAAGTTGGGCGGGTGGTGTGACACCGCAGGGTATTTGCATGAACACAGGATGTTCGGAGAAATGCAAGATGTCCCAGGAAGACAAACAACCGCAAAATGTTCCAGGGCAAGGTCAAGACAGAATGGCTCACAAAGGGAGCCTGGTCTCCGACATCTCCCCCTTATTCTTATACAAATATGACCAGAATATGTCGGCTTATTGAGAGGGGATGACAGAGGCCCAGTTCCTCAGGGTGGAGATCATTTTTGCTTTGTAAGCAAGCGTCCTTGCTAAGTTCTCAAGAGAATCTCCTCGGCATGTTTTTTGAGGAGGCGGATTTTTTAGGAGCATGCCAACCGCCATGCACCAGGGCATGTCATACAGAGGTCTTGGGTCTGGGGATCCTAGGATCCACCCTCCTGCAGTCTTACCTGCACCCTCGTTTAGAAAAGCCTTTATGATCACTCTCCCTGGGTGCTGCCTCCCCCAAGCAGAGGGGCCCAGCGGAAGAGGGCCCAATGGGCGATGAGTGGTCAAGAATGTTATATAAGAAGAGGGGGTGGCAGAGAGAAAATTTGGAAACCCAGATGGAGCATTTAGCGAGTTTCTATTGAAAGGAAGGTCTCAGGAGCACGGTCTTCCATTTCCAGGCGATGATAATGGACCTGTATAGGCTTAGAGGCTAAGGTGTTAATTTGTTCTTTAATAAATTGTATCAGCCTGTTTATAATGCAGGGCCCTATGATCACAATTAAAAGTAGACCCAGCAAGGGACCTAATAGTGGAAGAAGGTAGGGTAGAATTCCATTAAGCCCAGTCCAGAGGGGGTTTTCAAATAGCTCCCTTCGTCTCTTTTCTAAATCTTCTTGAAGCTGTTTAATTTTGGTGCGTACTATGCCTGATTTATTGGCATAAAAGCAGCATCTTTCCCCTAAGGCCAAGCGGATACCTCCCTGGTTGGCTGTTAGCAGATCTAAGCCTCGCCTGTTCTGAAGGACCACTTCTGCCAGGGAGTCTATTTGGTCCTGTAAATCCTTAATGGTTCCAGATAGAGTTTGTACATCATCTATAAGTTGTTGAGATAGGTGACGGTAAGAGTGTATAGCCGTGCCTAAGCCAGCTGTACCTGTACCTATAGCTGCTGTTATTCCAAGGCTGGCAAGGAGCGGTAAGGCTTGTATTGCCCATTTATGTCTTTTAATTAAGGTGTCTAAGCTAGGAATGGGCAGAGGTTCATCTCCTGAGACAACAGTAATATCTGGGAGTAATAAGGCAACAACACAGCCGCCAGTCCAATTTGCTGGAAGCCTGGGGAAGGCTGAGTTTCCTCCACACAAAAAAACTGTACCGTTGGGGGGACAAAGAGCTGGAGTGGGTGAGGAATAATTTAGAACTGATGAGCAATTTCCAAAAGAACCAACCCCAACGTCAATATCATAAGAATTATTTTGCATCATGCCTTGAAGGCATACTGTAGGTGCATCCATAGGCTGTACTTTAAAGGGAAGTCCAGATTGGCAGGTATCCTGATTATTTATGGTGGAGTTAACAGGTATTGCCATGGACATTATTGCTCCTGTGGTCATGCAAAGCCAGCAATCCTTAGCAAGGGTGGGGTTGGAAGTGTTAAGCAAGGAGAAGGTAGTTTCCTAAATATCTAATGTATTGGGATCTAGATCTGGGAGCTGGGATTTGGGCAACATTAAGGGGTGATATGTGAGCTCGGGGATTTGGGGTTTTAAAAGCTCGATTATTTGAAGATGTTTGACAGCATCCGTGGGTCCTCCACCATCAGAGACCCCTGTAGGAGGGCAGGAAGCCGTCTGCATAGCATTTTGCCCGATTTTAACAAGTTTTAAAGTACCATTATCAAAGGGTGCACTTTTGAGAATGTCATTAATCAAGTTCCAATAAGAAAAGGTGGTCACAGGGACCTTTTCAGGGCCAAAAGATTCATAATAGTCTTTTAAACAGTCTCCGACCCGGAGCCATCTTTTACCATCGATGGTTCCTTCAAGAGGAAACCAAGGACATAGGTCTCCTATGTAAGAAAAGAATGACTTTAAGTCCTTTTTCTTAACATGCGCCCCTCGCGTCTTGAGGGCCTCCTTGAGGCCTGACAGAAACAAATCATGTGACGACACTGCTTGTCCCATGGTGGGTCACTCACCGTTCGCCGTCCTCACTCTCCTCCTGGATCTGTCTCTCGGTTGCGTTTGCCGAGGCGATCGCGAACTCCGCTTGGCGCCAAGTCTTCCCGGAGGACGGTGTTCTCCCCGCAATCAAAGGAATAGCTACAGCCACGTTGGGCGCCAGATGTCCTGTCCTGCAGGACACTTCAGCGTGGGTAGCGAACCTAGAAGGGGAAGAATGAAGGGACAAGAGACACGAAGGATGACAGCAAGACAGGAGTTCTGATCAAGCTGCAAAATTTCATTGTTCACACAGGGGTATTTATGTGCTGAGGGAATGAGGGGTATGACGAGGTGCAGGCTGGTTGGCTGGTTCTGCTGTAGGACTTCTGATAGGGTGCACGTTCGCGCCGGGGGCAAGGTAAACTCCCGGAAGAGAAGCAGGGACGGCGCCATCTTGTGTTGGAGATGGAGAAGTTGAGCGGGTGGTGCGACACCGCAGGGTATTTGCATGAACACAGGATGTTCGGAGAAATGCAAGATGTCCCAGGAAGACAAACAACCGCAAAATGTTCCAGGGCAAGGTCAAGACAGAATGGCTCACAAAGGGAGCCTGGTCTCCGACAGCTGGTGGGTATGCAAGCTGGTGCAACCACTCTGGACAAAAATTTGGAGACTTCTTAAAAATCTAAACATAGACCTGCCATATGATCCAGCAATACCACTCCTGGGGATATACCCAAAGGAATGTGACACAGGTTACTCCAGAGGCACCTGCACACCCATGTTTATTGCAGTGCTATTCACAATCGCTAAGTTATTAAACAACCAAGATGCCCCACTATTGATGAATGGATCAAGAATATGTGGTACTTGTACACAATGGAATTTTACTCAGCCATGAAGAAGAATGAAATCTTATCATTTGCAGGTAAATGGATAGAACTAGAGAACATCATTCTGAGTGAGGTCAGCCAAGCTCAGAAGACCAAAAATCTTATGTTCTCCCTCATATGTGGACTTTACATCTAGGGAAAATACAGCAATGTGGTTGGACTGGGACCACATGACAAGGGGAGAGAACATTTGGGTGATATAGAAACAGGTAGAAAACCCAAAACATGAAAGCGTTTGATGTCCCCACCCCAGAGGAGCTAATACAGAAACCTTAAATCAACAGAGGTTATTATGAGAAGGGGATCAGTAACCAGTGTAAAGATCAGTTAGAGATGAATCCACATGGGTCATAACACGTGTACACGAAAGCAATGCTAGGAATACTTCTGTATAGCTATCCTCAAATCAACTAGCAAAAACACTTTGTGTTCCTTATTAGGCTTGTATCTTTTCTTCAACAAAACTAGTGATAAAAGCAAAACAGGACCTGCCTGGAACTGAGCGGGGGAAGCAGGGTGAGTGTGGGAGAGGGGGACAAGGGGGAGAAATGACCCAAACAATGTATGCACATGTGAATAAAAGAATAATAAAAAAAGAGGATTAATCTTGCCAGACAAAAACAAAAAATAACATATCAATTTAAATAGTGCCCTTAAATGTTTGAATCCATAGCTCTATCCCCATGAAGAGCTGATAATCACCTTCTGTTTGGTGTTGGGTACCCAGATTTATCTCTTTGCAATTTTGTTAATTGGAACATCAATAGAACAACTTTGCTTCTTAAAAAAAGAATTCAAAGCATAATTAATTTGGTAGAGAGCCACCATTGGTATTCTGCATATAGTACAAAACATTACTTTAGACGTTATTGGAGAGTATTCTATAAAACACCTTGACCTTTATCTACACTTAAGTTTAGGATCAATTAAAATTCTTTCTTTGTTAAAATTTAACCTAATTCTTTGGTTTCATAATCAATGTGAATGTTGAAATGTGACAGTAAGTAAAATAGATCAGAAGTCATACTCTCGATTTTTTAAACAATTTAACTTATCACAATTTGAACTAATGATCAAGAGCTCAAAGATGATTTAAATATTTATAGTTCAATTATTAATCAATGGCATAAAAATAGTTCCATCCATCATATATACCTCATCACATAAATTTAATAATTAAAAATTTAAGGTAAAAAACCATTTTAAATCAGTAGAAAAATATAGGCAAATTTGTTTATAATTTTCAAATGGAAAATTATAAAAGCAGTGGAATAAACTTCAAGGAAAAACTTGAGTAAATTTATAACCATAAACATTTAATGGTAGACCAATTCATAATACTCATCAAGAAGAAACAATCTATGTTGGTCAATAAGCCATTACTGTAACAAAATACCTGAGATAATCACCTGATAATAGGAGGTTTATTTTGGTTCTTGGTTCCAGAGATTGTAGTCTACTATCTGTTGGTCCTGTGACTTTGGAGCTAGTGGAGAGGCAGTTAAGTCATGGTGAAGAATGTGGTCGAACAGAACTGCTTACCTCATAATGTCTGGGAAGCAGAGAAGAAAAGAAAGGTGACAGAGGACCAATATCACTTCAAGGACATTCCCACAAAGTCCTACCTTCCTCCCACAAGGGCCTGCCTCTTAAAAGTGCCACCACTTCCTCATAGTACTGTGGGCTGGAAACTAAGCTTTTAACATGGTTTTTTGAGGGACACTTGTCCAATATCCATGTATCATTTTAAAGTAAGTTATGACATTTCAAATGATGAAACACTGAATATCAATAACCACGCATGAATAAAAGCTACAGGGAAAACATATGAATCTCAGAAACATTATTTTTAATGGACAAAAGTTAGACATTTGTTGCATATTCATTATATAAGATTCAAAGGTGGATGAAACTAATCTATGGTTTTAGAAGTTCAAAAAGCCGTTACTTTCAGATGATAGAGTTGTAACTGAGCAGGTAAATGAGAAAAACCCCTGTGTGCTAGGAATATTTCTTTTGCTGATAACAGTGCTGGTCATTTGTGAATATTCATCTGATTATGTATGCATGATTTGTGCATTTTCTATATTTTTGTCATACTACCATAAGTTTCACAAAATAATTCATAAATATGAACCTTTTTGAAAGGCTTCACCATCAGACTTTGCCTGTAACACCTGCAATTTGATTGAACTGCTTTCATCTTAAGGAAAATATTCTGAATTTTCTATGCCTGCCAGAAAGTGATATGTCTTAACTCACCTCTCAGACATCCACATAAGGGAAACATACATGTAAGTCATCATTGTTCCCCAAGAGTCTTTATTGATAGCACAAAGTTAATCTTGATTCTTTAAAATTGTCAAGCCATATTTGAAAATGTGGAATTCTAGTCAAATCCTTTGTAATATAACCAATGTTTCCAGTTGTATCTTCTTACAAGGGGATAAGTTTCTTATTAAACTTATGCAAATGAGGATACTCACCAGTAATTTCCAAACTTGAAAGGATCAAATACTCAGCAGTATAGGTTTTTGATAATTTAGAGGTCAAACCATTGTACTTGATAAAAATTTGCAGGTATTGAATGAAGAAGCTGATGGGTTCATGAAATTGTTATGCCAATATCAAGAAGAATAAGAATAAACTATGCAGGTTGAAATGAACTGAATCAAAACTATATTGAAATATTGCTAGTTTTTATTTTTTATTTGGCTGTTTGGGGATTTGAATTCAGAACTCTGTGTTTGCGAGGCAGGCACTCTTCTATCTTAGCCATACCCTCAGCCCTTTTTTGCTCTAGTTAATTTCCAGATATGGTCTTACTTTTTTGCCTGGGGCACACCTCAGACCACTATACTTCTACATACCTCCCATGTACTCTCTATAAGACATGTGCCATCATGTTTGCTTTGTTGAGATGGGTTCTCCTTAACTCTTTTCCTGGGTTTGGCCTCAAATTCAATTCTCCCAATTTCTGTTTCCCATGTAGCTGGGATTATAGATGAGTACCACCTTTTTATGAATCTCCTTGAAAAATAAGAAAATTTAAGTGAAAGTTAAATTATTTACAAGAAAAATCAGAATAAAACAACTTCTGTGAGTACTAAAGATCTGATACTATTATAATGACAAGAAAATTTGACTACTTCTGTAGCACTCAACATGTTAACATAATGACTGAAATCATTTATACTAGAACATATAATATTTTTAGAAATTCTATATAATTTTTGCAAAACTTATTTTAAACATATGCCCATATAAGTATAATCTAAATAGATTTCCTTCTCTTATTATTTGACAATGCGTCCCATGAAATTTAACATATCAAAAAAATCTATTCAGTTTAACATTTCTCTTTTTTAAAAAAACAAGTTTTAACATATTCCTGGGGACATCTGGAAATTCTCAAAGTTAATTTGGAGTCAAAAAGAGTTCATTCAGAATTTGATTTGGGCAAGTTGTCAAAATTGTCGAAAAACTAAAATACTCAATACATATGATCACAGATTATTATGAAATAATACCTAAATTCACTCAAATAATTAAGAACATGATAAAGGTTACCATAAGTTACAGGAAATTATCCTGACAAATACAATATAGTTTCCTTAAAAGCTAAAGAAAAACCTTTTAATAATTTCTTATTAAGAACAGAAAAGGCCAGGTGTGGAGGGGCTCACACCTGTAATCCCAGATACAAAGTAGGTAGAGATTGGGAGGATTACAGTTTAAGACCAGCCCAGGCAAAAAGTTGCTGAAGCCCTATCTCAGCAAAACAAGCTGGGCATGGCGATGCACACGTCATCCCAGTTGCCACAGACATAGGTAGGAGGATTGCGTACGAAGGCTACCTCCAGGCAAAATGAAAGACCCTATGTGGAAAAATAACCCTAAAGGAAAAAGGACAAGAAGTGTGGCTCAATTAGCAGAGTGCTTGTGAAAGGTTCAAATTTCAAACCCCTTTACCCCCACCAAAAGAAAAAGAACAATAGGCTCAAGGTTATGAAAGAGTAAACTGTTTTGAAAGACTTTCCCATAAGTAGAGAGTGCTTCTGGGGCACATGGTTGCAAAAGGCAGCACAGGAAAGGGTTTTGCCAGGATTCTTCTCACCTTTCTCAGCTGCCCAGGCACTCAGAGGCTGCTGAAGCTATGATCCAAGTGAGTCCAGTTACCAATGGAGGTGATTTCAGACCTTGGTGTCATCCACATGATGCTGGTCTTTCAGGTGTTCAGAATGCAAATGTTATGAGGTCATAGAGGTTTCCACGGTGATTTCAAAGGAAAGCTTGGGAAGCTAGGCCTGCCCTGCAGGTAGCTACTGAGAGAACCATGCGTGAAGTTATAAGGCTAAAGCCAAAGTTGAAGTGGAAAAACCCAGAATGTTGGAGATGCCAGGAACGTGGAATGACATCCGAGCTAAGTCACAGACAATGAATAGAGCCAGTTCAAGACACAGGTCATGTTGGAAGCAAGCAGCAAGGCCACAAGGACTTGTGGCTGTCCAAGCCCACTGAACTTCACAACAACTCTTGCCCTGATGCTGGATTTGGAGCAACAAGATTTAATGCATGTCCTGCTGGGTTTTAGTCCTGCGTTGGTCCAATCCTTCCTTGCTATTTTCCTGTTCCTTTTGGAATGGTAATCTTGGTTTGTGTCATTGTATATTGGAAGTAATTTGCATTTTGGTTTTTACAGAGGCTCACAGCTGAGAGTTGCCTTGAGTGTTAAACTTTGAATGTGGGCTTCTGAAGAACATTGGAGCTATTAAGGATATATAGCTATACAAACTTACAGCCAACATAATACTAAATGGGGAAAAACTGAAACCATTTCCTCTAAAGTCAGGAATGAAACAAGGGTATCCATTCTCCCCACTCTTATTCAATATAGTTTTGGAATTCATAACCAGGGCAATGAACAAGAGGAAGGAATAAAATTGATTCAAATAGGGAAGGAAGAAGTAGAATTATCCCTATTTGCAGATGACTTGATCTTACACATAAAAATTTCCCAAAAAGGATTCTTAAGCATTATAAACACTTTCAGCAAATTAGAAAGATACAAAATCAACATAAAAAATGAGTTACTTTTCTATATACCAACAATGAACAGACTGAGAAAGAAATAAAAACAATTCTATTCACAATAGCTTCAAAAAAATAAAATATGTAGGCATGAATTTAATGAAGTCAGACCTGCACAATGAAAATTACAAATCACCAAAGAAAGAAACTAAAGAAGACATCAGAGGATGGAAAGATCCCCCAAGCTCAGGGATTGGCAGAATCAATTTTGTGAAAATGGTTATACTACCAAAGGTAATACCTATGTTTAATGCAATCTCTATCAGAATTTCAATGACATTCTTCACAGATATAGAAAAATTAATCCCAAAGTTCATATATAACCACAAAAGACCTCAAATAACCAAAGCAGTCCTGAGTAAAAAGAGCAATGCTGGAAGTATCACAATACCTGACTTCAAATTATACTACAAATCCATATCAATAAAAACAGCATCATATGGGCACTAAAACAGACATGCAGACAAATGGAACACAATAGAATGCTCAAAATAAATCCTCACAGCTATAGTCATTTAATTTTGAACAAATTGGGCCTAAAACCTACATTAGAGAAAAGACAGCCTCTTCAACAAATGGTGCTGGGGAAACTGACTAGCCACATGTGGAAGACTGAAACTAGATCCCTGTCTCTCACTCTGTACTAATATCAGTTCAAAGTGGATCAAAGAACTCAATGTAAGACTTGAAACTACTAAAAGAATAGGGAAAACAGTGGAACATATATTCCCAGACAATAGCTTTCTGAATAGAACTCCAATAGCTCAGCAAATAAGAGATCAGATTGACAAATGAGACTTGCATCAAACTAAAAACTTCTGCATAGCAAACAAAACAGTCACTATACTGAAGAGACAGTCCATAAGGTACTCAAAAAACTAAAATCCTGAAGAAACAGCAATCCAATGAATAAATGGTCCAATGAACTAACAATTTTCAAAGAAAGAAGTACAAAGGGCCAATAAACATATGAAGAAATACTTAATATCCCTGGTCATAAAAGAAATGCAAATCAAAACAACACTGAGATTTCACCTCACTCCAGTCATAATGGCTATCCTCAAGAATACAACAACAAATGTTGATGAGAAAGTGGGGCAAAGGAACTCTTACACACTGTTGGTGAGAATGTAAATTAGTACAATCACAATGGACAGTGGTACAGAAGTTCCTCAAAAACCTAAAAATAGAATTGCTATATGAATCAGTGATAACACTCCTGGGTATATATCCAAATGAATGTAAGTCAGGATACAATAGAGACACATGCACACCCATGTGTAATGCCGCACTAGTCACAATAGCCAAGCTATGGAAACAGCCCAGATGTCCTGTTGAGTAATAGGCGATGAGGGAAAGATGAAGGGATAGAAATAGAGGGTGTTAATCTAATTAAAGTACAATATATTCATGGGTGAAATACCATGGTGAAACCCCTTTGAACAATGAATATACACCTTAAAAATGAAAGACTTAAATGTAAAACGGCATGTTGGGAGGTTGGGTACTAGTGGGAGGGGGAGGGGGAATGGAAAGGGTGAAGGAGAGTGAATATTGTCCATCTACTTTATATCATTGTATGAAAATGGAACAATGAAATCTGCTGAAAATATTTTAAGTACCAGAGAGAAGGGTGCTGGAAAGCCATAGAGAGCATGACCCTAACCCAGGTATATTGTAAGCATATCTGGAAAATGGGACAATGAAACCCTCCTGCACCACTAACATATGCTAGTAAAAGTGTTTTTAAAAAGAAATATAATTAAAATGCTAAGAGACAAATGAAAATGGAATCATATAAAATATTTAATGAAGAACAGAAATGGTGGAAAATGTAGAAGACAAGGAAAAAAAGAGAAAGAATAAGAGTAATGTATAGGAATGGTTAGAAATACAATAATTCTGAACATAATTGTTTCAACACTTACTACAAAAATGAATAACTTAAATGAAAGATATTGTCAGAGTAGTTTACAAAATATGATACAATTTTTCATTGTATATACAGTTCCAATTTTAAACAAAGTCACATGTAAATTAAAGAGATGGGATCATTTTGTTAGCTTCAGATAAAGCAGACTTCAAAGGAAGGAAATTTTCAAAAATAAAGAGAACTATTACATAACGGTACAGTGGTCAATTTTCCAAGAAAATAACATACATATGCACCCAACAATACAGTGTCAAAATATGTGAACTTTAAAGAGAAATAATGAAACCGTTGTTGCTTGGAGAGTTAAACACCTCTCTTTTAGTAATTGACATATCTAGTAAGCCAAGGATCAGTAAGAATATGTTTGAACTGAACAGCACCACCAATCACTGGATCTAATTGACATTTATAGAATTCTTCATCCAAAAATACCCAAAATACACATTCTTCTCAAGTTCACATTTATAAATACATCACATTCTGAATATAAAACACACCATCAGAAAATTAAAAATAGGCCAGGCATAGTGGTACACACCTGTAATCTCAGGTATTTGGGAGTTGAAGGTAGGAGTGTCACGGTTTGAGGCCAGACTGTGCAAAAAATCATCAAGAACTGTCTCAAGGTACTGGCAATGTGGCTAAATTGGTAAAGCGCCTGCCTAGCAAGCTTGAGGCCCTGAGTTCAAACCCCAGTACCACCAAAAACAAAAAAAATCTGTTATCTAATTGAAAGAAAAAATAATAATAATAAAAAAGAAACTGTCTCAAAAATAAAGCCAAGTGTGGTAGTTCACGCTTATAAATTCATGCTTGGAAGTGAAGGTAGGAGGATTGCAGTTCAAAGTCTGTCCTAGTCTGTCCTATCTTAAAAGCAAAAAGGACTCAAGCTGCATACTGCATGCCTAGAAAGATTAAGGCCTCTTGAATTCAAACTTCAGTATCACATACACACATACACACAAAAAAAAAGTTTAAAAATCCTATGTATGCTCAAAGACCTCAATGTAATTAAATAAGAAGTTAATAAAAGCTGGAAAATGCCAAACTTGAAGATTAAACAGTATACTTGTAAATAAAGTAAGTCGAAGTTTCAAGAGATGTTTTTAAGTGTTTTGTCTAAGTGTAAAGCTGCACACTTGTAATGCCAGCACTGGAGAGGCTGAGGCAGGAAGATTGCAAGTTACAAGCCAAGCTGGGAAATACAATGAGACCCTGACTCCAAAAAAATTACATCTATATCTATATCTGTACCATATCTATGATGAGAGAGAGAGATAAAACTAAATTAAATGAAAATACACCTTATTGAAATTTGTGTTGTAAAGCATTGCTTACAGGGACATTTATAGGATTGTATACATATATTTCAATGTGTCTACATCTACAATCAATGATTCCAGCTTTCATCATAGAAAACTAAGAAGAAGGAGGAGGAGAAAATAAATTCAAATAGAAGAAAGGAAATAATAAAAGAACAGATATCAATGAAATTGAAAACAGGAAAGTAACACACAAAATCAAAAACAAAAGTTACTTCTTTGAAAACATCAATAAAATTGGTAAGCCTCCAGACAGTTTAACCTCAAAAAGAGAGGAAAAGGAAAAACACACATTAGTAATATCAGAAAAAGAAGAGGGGTCATGCCAACAGAACCCATGGACATTAAAGGGAAAATAAAGAAATGCTATGAATGAATGACTGTTCACAAATCTGATAAGTAAATGAAATGGATCAATTCTTTGAAAGATATAACTTACCCAAATCACAAAAAATACATAGATTGTCCGAATATAACCATACTTATTAGAGAAATTAAAGCAATAACTTTGTATTAAAAAAAGCAAACTAAAGGCCAGGAACAGTGATGCATGCATGCCTGTAACCCCAGCTACTCGGGAGGCAAAGATAGAAAAGTCATGGTAGTTCTAGGCTAGCCCAGGCAAAATAGTTAATGAGGCTCTGTCTCAAAACTCATGCTGGACATGGTGTCACAGCTGTAATCCAGCTGCTTGAGAGTCAGGAGAGTTAGGACTGCAGTCTAAGAACAGCCCAAGCAAAAGCTGAAGATCCTATCTGAAAAATAAACCGTACTAAAGCAAAAAAAGGCTGGAGCATGGCTCAAGTGGTAGAGGCCAGAGTTCAAAAATTAGTACCACAAAAATAAAAAAAAACAAGCAGTAATCCTGAGGGTTTATTTTGAATGCTACCAAATATTTGAGAAAGAAATAACACAAATTCTCTACGATCATTTGCACGCAGAAAGTAGAAGCAGAGGGAACGCTTCTCACCTTGTTCTATGAAGTCAATGTTATGAAAACATGAAAACCAAAGACATTACGAGAAAAAATATTAGAGGTCAATATAGCTCATGAACATAGATGCAAATATTGTTCAACAAAATATTAGCAAATTGAAGCCAGTACTGCATAAAATGATACCCCACAGTTAAGTCAAATATATTCCAGATAGATAAAGCTGTACAATTTTTAAATCAATTGATGTAATCCATTACATCAACAGGCAAAAGAAGAGAAATTATTTTATTATGTCAATGAAAGTAGAAAAACTATTTTACAAAATCCAATACTCAGTTATGTAAAAAAAGAAAACTTTATCAACTTCAACAGAGGAACTTCAATTTTTAAAAAACTTAAATTAAAAAATAAAACAAAACCCCAAATTAATAATATTTAATATTAGAAAACTGGATGCTTTCACCTTAAGGAAAAAGAAGAAAGCATGCCCCACCACTCCTTCTTAACATTGAACTGGAAGTCCTACCTAATGCAATAAGACAAGAAAAGGAACTAATACATTTATATAGGTATAGCTATCACTATAGCTATCGATATAGATATAGATATAAAGAACAAAAACTGACCTTGTTAGGAAAATGTGCATTTTCCTAAATGAAAGAGCTCAGTCCAAAAGGATTATATATTATATGACTGTCATTATATGATATCCTGGAAAGGGCAAACTCTAGACACAGTAAATAAATCGGTGGTTGTTAGGGGTTGAAGTAGGGAAGGGGGAACATATTTGCTGAAAACTGTTCTGTATGACCTTGTACGTTTATCTAGAATGTCATGTTATGTTTTCATAGTTTCTCTTTTAGCTGCTCATTCCCCAGTGTTCAAGTTTTTCAATTTGGTTTTTATATAGAAATATTCTTCTCCACTCTTCTGGTCCACTTATAATCCTGGGCACCATTACTGTAATTTAATAATCATTGGCAAAATCTTTGAAGAGTGTAGCACTTCTAGAAAAATCTCTGTCACTGGTTGAATTTAAAATGCCTATTCCAAATGAGGTAAAACTGAATTAAATGGAATAAATGAATTGTAAAGTACTAAGAGCATAGGCTAAGAAGAAGTAGGCGTAGAGCACAGAAAAGGGAGATTGCTGTATTTGGTTGGCAAAGAATCTTGAAAAAGAGGCTGCAGCTCAGACTCATGAAATCAAGGAGTTGGGAGAGAACTCAAAAGTCTCCAGTTCAACCTCCCATGAAGTGGGAACCCTAAATCCTAACAGAAGACCACACTACTTTTAACTAAACTCTAGCAAGCCAAAGGAAACACCACTCCCATGAGAGAGAAATTTAGCACAGCTTGTAGGAAAGCTTTTATCTAGAAAAGGAGTTAATTTAGGAGTGAATTAGGTTGATATCTTTGAACAAATAGCCTCGTCCTTGATCCTGCCAGGGTCTGAATTTCACAGAGGACACCACACAGAGCACTGCATATACTTTATTCAGTAAACACTCACAGTAACCTCATGTTGTCAATGGCACTGTGCCCACTGCACAGAAGGAACTATGTTCCTAAACAAACACCATGACCAAGTCTACGCAGTGAAGAAGGGACAGCACCAGGATAGCACCCAAGGTGGATCCCAAGACTCACAATCTCTCCACCCTCTTCATTGGCCAATGGACACTGATCAGATTTTCTCTGTACTACTTGTTAGACAAACTAAGAAGAGAGAGATAGATAGGAAATGCAATTGGCGGAGTGAAATCTAATTAACATAACCTAATCTACTCACTCAAAGGAGTTTCAAAGATAACAGAATCAAGGTGTTTACTAGAACTGCCCTTTAAAAATGAGTCAAAAACACAGAGATCATAATAATGCATGATTAAAGACATTCCGTTAAAAAAACAAACATACTAGAAATGGCTAATTAGGTAGAAGCATATGTAAGGAAGACACTGTGGAAACATCAAGCAGCACTGAGAACACTGCTGGGCTGCCTTCAGGGTTCTGATGCCTCTGCCACTGTCCTCCCCATTTACTCTGTGGGTTTTGGTGACCATTGGTAGCAATGTGGCCTCTGGGATTCCCAGATGCAAAGTGAGCACTTGAAGTTCCCAGCAATGACCAGGGAGACAGTAACCTTCAGAAGGACATCTTATCTGCTGAAACTAGCTTTAAATTAAAAAGAGGCCCTGGTGTCATGAGAGCTCATTTTTTAAAGTTAAGGCCATTACCTGATTGCCCACACCGTCTTTAATAGACATCTTTCTCATTGTCACAGGCTAACTTCCTCTACATAAGCCACTTGGAAGCTAACAGGATGTTTCCTGTCCTATCCTTTTGCTCCTGCCAGGGTGCTACCACCAGCTCATCAATTTACAGAACATTCAGAAGCTGCTGCACCACTCCTGTGGTGGACTTCCCGACTGTGACAACTTGCCCCCACCTCAGCAAGGAGGCAGGTAAGAAGGGGCAGAGAAAAGCTGCAAGTCCTTGATATAAGCTATGGACTTTGCACCTTCAAATTAAGGACTTTTGCAGCTTTGTAGATATTTAACAAAATATGTCAGAGCGTGTAAATCCATTACAAATGTGTAAACTGAATTAACAGTTAGCATGGCAAGGGTGGCTCCCTGAAGTTCAGGTTTCATTAGGATCATGGTAAGCCGGACTCTGTTAAAGAAGGAGAACAAAGGACATACAGAAAAGAACAGAAGGTGCAGATTTGTCTGTGGTTCTAGGTGAAAGGTAACAACTGATAAAGCAGCAATGTTTTCTAGGTTGAAAAATAAATACTTTCTGAAGCTTTGTGTTCTTTAGCTAAACTTACTCTTGTCAAAGATAATAAATAATGTATATTTTCTTGACAAAGAATGCTAGCAGTTCAGAAAGAAGGAAAAGGATACTTTCAAGTTTGCTGCCTTTATTAAAGTTGAAGTGAATTCAAGGTAGGGAAAAGAATCTGGTGATCTTTAATGGATATTCTATTATGTACCTCAGCACATAAATAAATGGGAAAATGATAAACTTCTAAGTATTAGTGTGAGATATATATCACATTTTGCTAAGTAAACAGAGATAATATGAGCTGTAATTTGTTTGTGCTTTAAGGGCACCATCAAAAGTTCCTTTTTATTAGAAACCATACTTATATATTTTATTTACTCATTTATTTTTATTATTGTACTGGGTGGAGATACATTGTGGGATTTACAAAAGTTCTCCCCTCTCCCCATTCCTGGAATAGTTTCAAGAGGTATCATTTTTCCATTTACATACACGTGTACACAGTGTTTGCATATCCACCCTCCCACACCCTTTTCCCCACCTCCTCCCCCCTGCCATTGGTACCAACCCCACTCCCTCCAACCCAGGCAGGGCCTGCTCTGCCCTACTGTTCTCTGATTTTGTAAAAGAAAAAAAATATTTTTTTTGTTTAAGATAGATACACTGGGTATTTCTTTGTGACATTCCATATATATATATATATATATATATAGAGAGAGAGAGAGAGAGAGAGAGAGAGAGAGAGATACATAGATAGATATAGATATAGCTATTATAACCCCAATTGGCTTATCTCCTCTATTTTTCTTCTCTCTACCTCAGTCCCCTTCTTATGGTGGTTTCAACTGACTTAAAAATTCTATATTCATTCTTATATAGAGAGTACATCAACCATATTTACTTTCTTAATTTCCTTCTTTTACCCTCCCCCTCTTATATGTGGCCTCCCCTTAGCATGACTTTTTTTTTAATAATATTGTTATGTTTATATTAGGTCTATATTCCACATATGAGAGAAAACATGCAATTTTTGGCCTTCTGAACCTGACTAAATTCACTTAAGATGATGTTCTCCATTTACCTGCAAATGACAAAATTTCATTCTTCTTTGTGGCTGAATATAATTCCATTGTGTATAAACAGCACATTTTCTTAATTCATTCATCAGTAATGGGACATCTTGGATGATTCCTTGGTTTAGCTGTTGGGACTAATGCTGCAATAAACATGGGTGTGCAGGTGCCTTTACTGTAACCTGACTCACAATCCTTCGGTATATCCCTAGGAGTGGTATTGCTGGATCATATGGCAAGTTTATTTTTAGTTTTTGACAAGCCTCCATACTGTTTTCCATAATGGTTGTACTAATTTACATTCCTACAACATCCTGACGAACATTTGGTTTTTGTGTTCTTAATGGTAATCATTCTAATAAGTTTGAAGTGGGATCTTAACGTTGTTTTGATTTACATTTCCTTCATAGCCCAGGATGTTGAGCATTTCTTCATGTGTTTTTTAGCCATTTGGACTTCCTCTTTTGAAAATGCTCTGTTCAGATCATTTGCCCATTTCCTCATTGGGTCATTGATTTTGAGGGAGTTTAGTTTTTTTAACTCCCTATATATTCTGGTAATTAATCCTGTGTCAGATATATAGCTGGCAAAGATTTTCTCCCACTCTGTGGGCAGCCTCTTAAATTTAGAGACCATTTCTTTTCTTGTGCAGAAGCTTTTTAATTTCATGTAGTCCCATTTGTCAATCCTTTCTCCTCATTGCTGAGCCATTTGAGTTCTATTGAGGAAGTCATTTTCTATGCCTATTAATTCTAACGTATTCCCTGCTCTTTACTGCACTAACTTCAAAGTTTCAGGTCTTATATTAAGGTCCTTAATCCATTTTTAGTTGATACTTTTGCTGGTGAAAGACATGGATCTAGTTTCAGTTTTCTACAGACAGATATCCAGTTTTCCCAGCAACATTTGTTTAAAAGGCTGTATTTTCTCCATGGTATATTTTTGGTGCTTTTGTCAAAAATTGGGTGGGCATAGCTGTGTGGATTCATATCTTGGTCTTCTATTCTGTTCCGCTGCTCTTCATATCTGTTTTTGTGTCAGTACCATGATGTTTTTATTGCTATGACTCTGTAGTATAATATGAAAGCGGTTATTTTGATACCTCCAGCATTGCTCTTTGTGCTCATTATTGCCTTGGCTATCCATAGTATTTTGTGCTTCCAAATGAACTTTAGGGTTGATTTTTTTTCAGTCTCTGTGATGAATGTCATTAGAATTTTTATGGAAACTGCCTTGAACATATAGATTGCTTTGGGTAATATAGCTATTTTCATAATATTGGTCCTACCAGTCCATGAGCATGGGAGGTCTTTTCTTCTTCCGTAGTCTTCTTCAATTTCTTTCTTTAATGGTTTATACTTGTCTTTGTAGAGGTCTTTCACATTCTTTGTTAAGTTTATTCCTTGGTATTTTTTGAGGCTATTTATATAAATGGGATTATTTTCCTATATTCTTTCTCAGTCTATGCATTGTTGGTGAATTAAAACATACTGATTTTTGTAAATTGATTTTGTACCCTGATACTTTGCTAAAGCTGTTTATGGTGTCTAGGAGTTTTTGGTGGAGTTTTTCAGGTCTTTTAGATACAAGATCATGTCTTCTGCAAATAAAGATAATTTGACTACTTCCTTTCCAATTGCATTCCTTTCATTTCTTCTTCCTTTTTATTTCTCTGACTAGAAATTCCAAGACTACGTTGAATAATATTGGAGGGAGTGGACACCCTTGTCTCATTTCTGACTTTAGAGGAAATAGTTTCAGTTTTTCCCCATTTAGTATAATGTTGGCCATAGGCTTGTGATATAAAGCCTTTATTATGTTGAGGTACATTCCTTCTATTCCTAGTTTCATCAGTGCTTTTATCATGAAAGGATGTTGATTTTTGTCAAAAGCTTTTTCTGCATCTACTGAGATAGTCACATGGCTTTGGTCTTTCCTTCTGTTAATATGCTGTAATTACATTTAATGATTTGCATATGTTGAATTATCCTTGCATCCCTGAGATGAAATTGATTTCATCATGGTGTATGATCTTTTCCATATGTTGTTGAATTCAGTTTGCCAATATTTTGTTGAGGATTTTTGCACCTAAGTTCATAAAGAGATTGCCTGTAACTCTCTTTTTGTTGTGTACTCATCCAGTTTTCGGATGAGTGTAATACTGGCTTCATAGAATGAGTTTGGCATGTTCCTTCCCTTTCTATTCCATGGAAAATTTTGAGGAGTACTGGTATTAGTTCTTCTTTAAAGGTCTGGTAGAATTCAGCAGAATCTGTCAGGTCCTGAACTTTTCTTTTTTGGGAGACTCTTTATTGCTCTTCAATTTCATTGCTGGTTATAGATCTGCTTAGGGGATTAATATCTTCTTGGTTCAATTTTGATGGTCAAATGTGTCTAAAAATTTGCCCATTTCTTCTAGATTTTCCAATTAATTTGAATAAAGGATTTCACAGTGGTCCCTAATAAGTCCCTGGATTTCCTTAGTATTTGTTGTTTGGTCTTTTGCCTCTTCATTTTAACCAGATTTGCCAGGGGTTTGTCAATTTATTTATCTTTTCAAAGAACCAGCTTTTTGTTTCATTGATTCTTCGTACAGTTTTTTGGTCTCTATTTCATTGATTTCAGCCCTTACTTTTATTATTTCTCTTCTTCCACTAGTTTTGAGTTTAGCTTGTTCTTGTTTTTCTAGGAGTTTGAGATGAAGCATTAAATCATTTATTTTAGATCTTTCTGTGTTTTAACATATGCACTCATAGTTATAAACTTTATTCTTAGGGCTGCTTTGCTGTGTCCCCTAGGTTCTGGTAGATTGTGTTTTCATTGTTGTTAAATTCCAGGAAATTTTTTATTTCCTCCCTTATTTCTTTAATGATCCACTGTTCAGTCTCTAGATGTTTGAGTATATTCTGCTGTTTCCTCTGTTGTTGAGTTCTAGTTTTATTGCATTGTGGTCAGACAGTATGCAGGGGGGTTATTTCAATTTTCTCGCATTTGTTAAGACTTGCTTTGTGCCCTAAGATATGGTCTGTTTTGGAGAAAGTTCCATGGGCTGTTGAGAAAAATGTGGCAGGACCCTACTGTTACAGAATGGAATACTCTATAGAAGTCTAACAGACCATTTTATCTATGGATCAAATTGAATTGACATTCAATTCTAGAGTTTCTTTGTTGATTTTTTTGTCTGGATGACGTATCTATTGGTAATAGAAGAGTACTGAAGTCTCCCACCATCACTGTGATGAGGTCTATCTGTGTTTTTAAGTCCAGTAGTGTATGTTTGATGAAGTTGGGCTCACTGACATTGGGAACATGTAAGTTTAACAATTGTTATTTCTTCTTGATGTATTGCTCCTTTTATTAGTATGAAGTGACATTCTTTGTCTCTTCTGACTAATTTGGGTTTGAAGTCTCCTTTACACAATATAAGTATTGCTAATCCTGCCTGTTTGGGGAAGCCATTGACTTGGTATATTTTCTACCTTTTCACCCTAAGGTAATGTTTGTTTCTGTCTGCAAAGTAAGTTTCTTGTAAACAACAGAACGTTGGGTCTTCTTTTTTAATACAGTTTGCCAATCAGTGTCTTTTGATGGGGGAGTTGAGGCCATTAATATTCAATGTTAATACTGAGAGGTATGTGATGATTCTTGTCAATTAATTGGTTTTTTTTGTTTAAGAGTTTGTGTGTGTACAATTTATTCTATACACTTTCTGATTGTCTGCTTTTCTCCTGAGGTTTAATAATTCCCATCCTTTCATGGTTTGTTTGTTTTCATCTTTTGAGTATAGGATTCCTTTCAGAATCTTCTGTAGTGGTGGTTTAGTGGTCATGTGCTGTTTTAGTTCTGTCTATCCTGGAAGATTTTTATTCCTCCTTCAATTTTGAATGATAGCTGTTTGGGGTAGAGTTTCCTAGGACTGAAATTTTTTTTCTTTCAGTGCTCAAAATATCTCACTCCATGTCCTTCTTTCTTTTAAGGTTTCTGTTGAGAAATCTGTTGTTTTAAAGAGTTTACCTTTACATGTTATTTGATTGTTCTGTCTTTAATATTCTTTCCTGTTCTCTGTGCTAATTGTTTTAACTATACTATGCCATGGAAAGGTTATATTTTGCTCATGTCTGTTTGGTGTCCTGGAGGCTTCCTGTACTGGCATATCTTTCTTGAGATTTGGGGAATTTTTTGCTATTATTTTCTTGAATATTTTACCTATACCTTTGGCTTTCACCTCTTCTACTACTTAAATACCCATAATTCTCAGGTTTTGAGCTTTGATGGAGTCACAGAGTTCTTGCTTATTGTTTTCACAGCTCTGGAGTCTGCTGTCTAAGAATTCTGTTTTTCTTTAATACCTATTTTTTTCTTCAATCCCTGAGAATCTATCTTCCACTTTTTCTAGTCTGCTACAGTGGCTTTCAACTGTATTTTTTACTGGATTTAAGGAACTTTTTATTTCCAGGATTTCTGTTTTGTTTTTTCTGAAACTCTCCCTATAATTGTTAAAGTCCTCTTTCATATTTTGTGCTGTCTTCTTTATTTCATTTATCTCTTTTTTTATAATCTCCTTAGTTTCATTTCAGAGTTTATTAAAATCCTCTTTGAGTTCATTTAGTTGTTTCTGTGTCTTTTTGAGTTTTTTATCCATGTACTTTTGAGATTCTTCAAGTTGTTTTTGTATGTCCGCTTTAGGCTCCTCTTTAAGCCCATTGAATATTCTTACAATTTATCCTTACAAATTTTAAATTCCCATTCTGGAATAATCAACTCAATTATTCCACTGACTATACCACACATAGAAGTCTTTCTCATAATAAAAAATCCCTCCCATTTTTAATTTTTCTTACTAAAAAATACATTCTCATACTTACAAATTTCATTTCATGTCTATTCCCTACTTACTCATTCTTTTGGCCTTCTTTTTAATTCCTTTATTAAATTTATACTTTAAATAAATATTCTTTCAAAAAATCTCTGAATTAGACAAATGACTTTTTCTTTTTAAATATTTTAAATATTTTCCTTATAGCATTTTTTCATGAATGCATCTTATTTTTCTTTTTGCATTCTTTGCATATAAAAGTACACATAATACAAGTTTTCAGTCTTGGTATCTTAATTTATAATGAAATTTATAGTAACAATTTGTGACTACATATTTTATAGTTTCTAGAAATATGCTTTCTCATAGAAAATGATTTCAAATATGGGACAAAACATATTTATTAATAAGCTCATATATAAATAAATATATTTATATAAATATATAGAAAGTTTATAAACTTTTCTATAAAATTTAAGAACTCAAAAGGAAATTTGAATTATACTTAGAATTGAAAGTTCAATATTTCACTTACTTAAAATTGATTCAGACATTTTTAGTAGATATTACTTAATTTTAAATAACTTTACAACTTGAAATTAAATGAAAAAACTTATAAAAATTGACCACAATTTCTCTCACCAAATTTATTTCTAACAATTATACCTATATTACTTATGAAAGCTGAGCTATTAGCAAGCATAGTCATAATTTCAAATTATTTTCCTATAAAAGAAAAAATACTAAAAGCAGAATTGTTGTGCTTGATACACAGGAAACGACTGACATTGCACTGAACTCTTGTCAGTGTACTCATTCTTAAGTTAAACTTATATTTTTATGATCTTGAACATCTCAAAGGGATAAAATTAACACTGCCTCACAAAAAAGTAGGCAAAAGATGTATGGTAACAATTCCAAAGACATATTCATTTTAACTTTCAGAAAAATTAAAACAGGTTATTTATCAAAGATCTGTATATATCATGTGACCTAAAAAACATTTCAGGTAATTGCTGTAAGTCTTACCAGTTTCAATTTATAGAAATTCTGGATAATGTATGAATTTGAATATAATTCCTTAAGAGATTTTATCATGCAGACAATATACAATAAAATTTATCTTAAAAGGGCTTAAGCCAGACCGTCATAAGTATTTGTTTGGTCAATCTCAAATAGTTACATATTATAAGGTTACATTTATATAGCAGTCTTGAAATGAAATTACAGAGATAGATAACAAATTAATGGTTGTCAAGAATCAATGTGGTCGTTACATGAAACTACACACATGATAAAATTCCATAGAACTACAGACACACACACCTGCAAAACTGGTGAAATATTAATAAGCTATGAGGATGGTACCAAAGTCAATTTCCTGGTTTTAATCATTTATTGCCTTGGAGAGAAGCTGGGTGAAATATTCATAAGACATCCTATTTATGTTTTTAAAAACTTTGTGTGAATTTATAATTATTTTAAAATGAAAAGTTAAACATAGTAAAGACTTAAATGCCAATGCAAATGTGTAATAAGTAAATATATGCATAATAATAAACAGTATGTATCTATATAATAACAAAAATATATGCATAAAGAAATAAATGCAGAGAATAAAGGCCATGCTCATGAAGTTTCAATTAGAAATAAGGACTCTATTGGGAATTGGACAATTAACCATTCATGCTACAATCTGAAAAAGAGCTTGTCTGTACTTTGTCCATCCCCTGAGACTTTGAGGAAGGCTGAGTATAATGGAGATGGAATAATTAATCTGATAGGTGAACATTCAAAGCAGCACAGCATTCAGGCAATGGTGTGGGTAGTACCAATTGCTCTTAGCCAGATCTAAAATTAGAATCAGGAGCAAAAGCAAGCAGAAATATTAGAAGATTTGCAGTTTGGCCAGAAAAGAAGAGAATTTAAAGTTGCAGCCAAGGAGGGTTGGAGATTATTGCCCTTTAAAAGAAGTCAAGTGCTTTGGACCAGGACAATAAGAAAGATGCCTTGGAAGAATCTCAGGAATTGGCAAGACCCCACCCACAGCATGCTCAAAGGTATAAAAGTGCTTGCACATGGCCATCTAGGGAATTGATGAATCCATATCCACAGGATTAGTTTCTTGTGAAGTCATCAAGATATTCAGAGGGCACTGCAGCTATGTTCAAGTGGTGGCAACCCTTGGCATCATCACTACAGCGCTGGTTTTAAAGACATGAAGAGTGGAAGAATTAGGGGGTCATGGAGGCTTTAATTGAGATTTCAAAGAAAAGCTTGGTGAACTGGGCAATGGAGGTGGCAAGATCAGAGTCCCTACAAAACAGCCCCTGAAGGCTGATGTGTGGAGCTACCCACCCTTCTCTCTTCTGCTCCACCAAGCCCTGAACACCACCTTTTCTAAGTGCATATGCTACCATTTCCATGCTCTGAACCCCTATCTCGGTACCTGTTGAAATTTATAGTCCGTTCTATCTCCTCAGGGAACCTGTCCTTCACCTTCTTATACCAACTGCTTTTCTATCATTATCCATCTCCTAAAGTACTACCTCAGTACTACTTCCCCAGGTCTTATCTCTGTGCCCTTTGAAATCCATGGACAATTATGAACCAAAGAATCACCTGTAAGCCTGGGGTCATGGCTCAAGTGTTAGAGAGCTTGCCTAGCAAGCATGAGGTCTTAAGTTCAAAACTGTACATCAAATAATAATAATAATTTTTAAATTAAAAAATGTTTAAAGACTTACCTATAACATCAACTCTGCTCTAGGATCTTGTCATTCACTTTCTTGCTAAAACAAATTTGTCTCTTCCTATGAAGATAATTCTTCATTTGTAACATTCCCAATTAGTAGCTGTTTTCTCTCTGATAAGAGGGGTAGCTATGTCTCTCCCTCCTTCTTATTGCCCACTCTCCTCCATAAAAACACCCAGGTTTGAGATTCATGTTATTTAACCATATAAGCAATTCTCCATCTTCACTATAATTGTCAACCAACTTCTGAATCAATCCTCTCATGCCTTGAAGATTTTAGCTCCTTGACAACTAAAAGATAAGTAAGTATATTCTACCCTATTACTCCCATTAATTAAAACTGGAAACTCCAAATGAACAGCATAAAGAAATTATCATAAGATTCTGAAAGATGTGGAATAGAAGACTGTCTAGAGATCACAGGACTTTAGGAATTAATTGAGGTGAGTTCTGTCTTTTTTCCTCCCTTCTATATACCCAAACCTGGTCACAAGAGCAGTCTACACCCAGAAATTCCACTGAGCACAAAATTTTAAAAGCCCCAAGAAAGGTTTGCTCATCTGTAAGAAGGCCTGGGAGTAGAAAGGACCTGCAGAACAGAATCTTATTTTATTCCACCCAACCCTCTCTAGGCAAATACCAAGGAAGATGTTACAGTCCACATTGGTTACTACAAATCAGTAGATTGAAGTCTATTTAATCTTTCTTACCCTATGTGAACACAAGCAGAGATGCAATCTTTTCCCTTCCTTACTAAATGCTACACTTTTGGAGACTGTGAGGAAGAGTCCCGTCAATCAGCAGCAGCCTGCATTAATAGGAGCAGAGGCAGTAACTTTTTCCCTCCTTATTTGGCACTGCAGAGAGTAGAGTAGAACCTTGTCAAATATTCCCACTCAGCATTAAGTGAATAATGGCAAAGAGGTGACATACCACCTGTTCCCAGTTAACATAATGGAATAAAAACTATGAGAGGAAGCAACAAAAATAAATAGACAAACAATGAAGGGTTCTTTAAATAGCTGTACATGTTTCTAAGCAAAACCCCAAGTGGCCGATACATAAAATGAACAAGAATCAGCACAAATTGTGATAAATGAATTAATGTATGAACAGTGGTTGTATCTCAAATTGACTTATGGGGAGTATGTAGACAGGCAAACCAAAATACTATTCACAGGTTTTGGAAACTAAACTGAATTTCAAATTACAGTTCACAAAATTAGGTCTGGACATAAAAGAAGACTGACATCCTACTAAAATAGATTTATGTAAGAACAAATGTTTCAAAATATCAAAATATGTAGAATATAATCTAAAATTATTTGTTACTAAGAATAAGGAATCTTCAATATCAATTTAAAAATACAAAAGAAGTCAACATCAGAATGGTACAAATGTTTGAATTCTCTGACCAAAATTTTAAAGCAGTCATCATAAAACTACTTCAAGGAGCAATTACAAACATCCTTCAAACAAATGGAAAAATAGGAAGTTTCAGCAAAGAAATAAAATATTTTAAAAAACAAACTGAAATTTTAAAACTGAATGATAAATAACTAAAAAACTCAGTGGATAGTCTATGGCAGAATGGGAATAACAAAGAACATAACCAGTTATCTTGAGTTTAATCAATAGAAGTTGTGTAATTGGACAGCATAAGAAAAGTAGATTAAAAAAAAGTGAGAGAGAGACCAAAAACTTAGGGACCTTTGTGACAATAATAAAAGACATAATAGTTGTGTCATTGCAATAGCAGAAGAAAAAAAAAAGAAAATGAGTACAAGATGTTTTCAAAAATAGATTCTTTTGGTTTGGGTTTTTTATTTTTTTTGTGGTACTAGGGTTTGAACTCAAGGACCTATGCTTGGTAGGCAGATGTTCTACCACTTGAGCCACCCCACCAGCCCTCCAAAAATTTTTTTTAAAGAAGCAATGTGCCAGGTGGCTCATGCCTGTAATCCTAGGGCTAGATGATCATGTGTTCAAATCCAGTTTGTACTACATAATGACTTTCAGGCCAGCCTGAGGTATATAAAAAGACCCTACCTCAATATAAATAAATTAACTAAATAAGTAAATAAATAAATAAATAGAGAAAAGAAAAGAAAGACCTTAAAAGTTTTTAGGTTTGGTGAAAGGCATAAATATACAAATTTTAAAAGCTGTGGGAATCCCAAAAAGAATACACTCAAAATCTGAAATTTAGCCTTGATATAACATCAGACAATGTCTAAGCAGAGAAAAATAAGAAAATCTCCAAACACTTAGAAAAACAACACATTTTGTATTGATCACATTTTCATCACTATAACAAACACCTAACATTATCAATTTTTGTCAATCTGTAAAAGAGAAAAGGTTCAATTTGCCTCACATTTCTGAAGGTTTTGATCCATGATTTGCTGGTCCCACTGCTTTGGGACCTGTGGTTAGTTAAGCCCTCATGGTGAAAGCATATAGTGGAGAAAGTTTCTCACATCATGCCTGAGAAGTAAAAGAGGAAGGAACTTGAGTCACTCAATCTCCTTCAACAGCTCACCCTCAAAGATATAAAAATATCTCCTACAAGGCACCAATCTTAGCATCTCCCAGGGGACTCAACTACCAACAAATGAGCATTTGGGGGACATTACCATTTGAAACTATGACATTCCACCCCACCCCAAAAAATTTGAGTTGATTTTCATAATTCAGATTGCATTTGTTTCATCTTCAGAGTCCCAATGTCTTAACTGTCCTGGAATTACTCAAAAGTCCAAGACTAAAATCTCATCCAAGACTCAAAGCAAACTTAAATATAAGTCCCCTTAAAATGTTTATGAAGAAAGTTACTTACTTCTAAGATATAGTAGTGGGACAAGCACAAGGTAAACATTCTCATTCTAAAAGAGAGAAATAGGAAAATTGAAAGGAATCATCTATAGAAGACCAGAACCCAGCAGAGTAAATAATAAATTCTAAATCTCCACATCCAACATCCAGGGCACGTTGTAGAATGAGAGTTCCAACGGCCTTAGATAGTCCTGTCTCTGTGGCTCTACGGCTTGAAGCACACATATCCATTCTCTTAGGTTGGCCATGCCCACTGCCCATAGTTTCCCTGATGAATTTTGCATATTGCTGGCATATCAGATTTCCTTGGATCTACATGCCTCTTCAGCTTCCTTCTTATACCTTCATGCCTCACCCTACTTATTGAAGATTGCTTTCAGGGGCTCCAAAGCTACAACATGCTGCCTGGCCTCCTATGCTTTCATCTGAAGTAGAAACCTTCCTTACCCTATAGCTCTTACATTCAGCATCCTTACAAAACCACTATCATGTGGACAACACCAAGTTTTGCCTCGAGTAAGAACAGGACCTAGGCCACTCAAACGTAGCTGCAGCAGCCTCTGAGTGCCCTGCTGGTTTAACATGGGGGAAATAATTCCTTAGAAAGTCCTGGACATGCAATGTGCCCTGGGACTTTTTTCTCAAATAATTCTATCATGAATGATTTTGAAGCATTTTTACATTTCCACATCTCTGAACATATATGATGCTGGTGAACTTCCCAATTTCTGAGATGCCCTTGAGGCATCCTTCCTGTTGTCCCATTGCAAAGCATTTGTTTTTTTTTTTTAAATGGGGCTAAAACCCTTATCCTCCTTGACTGAAATACTGCATTTGCTTCTTTTCTGGCTAAGTCACAAAAGTTTCAAATTTTTATCCTCTGTTACTCTTTGCTTCCCATCCTCACTGTAAATTTGGCTAAAATCCACCATATCAAGAATGAAAATGGAGATACCACTCCATATCTTACAAACAGTAAAAAGAAAAAGGAGACTACTACAAAGAACTCAGTTTACATTAATTCAATAACTCAGATGAAATACATAAAAACCTTCAAAATTGCTAAATACCAATAAACATCCTAGATGAAAGACCTAATCTGTACAGTCCTATAAATAGACTGTCAGATAAATTGAATTCTTGGTTTCAAACCTCCAAACAGTTAAAGTATAAATTTTATTAACCATTTAAAGAAATAATGCCAAATCTACGCAATCTATTCTAGAACAAGGAAAAGGTTGGAATAATTCTTGACTCATTTTACAAAGCCAGCATTTTGGGCTTAAGGTGAAGCTGGGAAAGTAAGCAGGCAAAGTACTGTGGTCTTTTATTGATGTAATGGGGGTACATTGTTGACATTTACGAAAGTTCTTACAATTTATCATAGTTCAATTTACTCACCTCTCTCATTTTTACCCCCTTCCCCCATTCCTGAAACAGTTTCAACAGGTCTCATTTTATCTTTATCTTAGGCAAAATGAGAAGCAACTCTGGGATTATTTAGATCCAAAGTCTAGACAGAGCTTGGGTTGAAGCAGGAATAATAATGTACATTTTCTTAGATTATCCCTTTCAGTTGCTCTTCTCTCCTGAAAGGGAGACATAAACAAGCTCTGAGTATCTATTCCTGCATGCTTCTTTCCACCTGGCTCCACCACCCTGATCTGGCTTGTGTTCTTCAAGAAAAAAATCCTTCATCCTATCTTGTCAGCTGTAAAGGAGAAGAAAAAATACCTATGAGGAAGGAAAAAATGCTTATTCCAAATCTTATACCAATTATTAAAAAAATATAGTTCTAATTTATCTTAACCTCTTGTTTTCAGAATTCCAAGGGTTCTAAATCTGGGCAATCTGACTTTAAGGAGGCCTTGTACCAGAGAAACTGCATACACTATTGTGTGGGTATGCATACATGTGTATTTGGGGAACAGAAAAGAGTCACGGGTTTTAGCAATTTATTGAAGGGTTTGTGATTATCCCACCATACTTGGAGTACAAGAAAAAACTTATCACCAACTTGTTTCTGAATGAAAGTCATTCCGATGTAAAGTGTAAAACATCAAGTATTAGTTGGTTTATCTAAAAATAGAGAGAAATATAGGAAAATTACGATGAAAGACTTCAATTTATGGCTTATAGTCAAGGGCAAATATGGTCCAATATGGTATCCCTTCCTCATGTTGAAAACAGCATACTATAGTCATAATCATAACCTTAAATTATTGCAAAATTATGAATTCACATTTATACTGGAAAATAAATATTTTGTTATATCCATATAGTTTTAGGGTTACTTTGAATTTTAATTATTAGAAATCAGGTACTATCACGAGCTATTTATCTAAGATAACTTTCTGCATTGCCTTTGCCTTCAAGATAATATTCTGCCTACTCATCAGGTATATTTCACATGAACAGGAAAAGCAAAACTCAGGGTTTTGTTCATTCCCCAAAAGTCTCCAGAGTTCATTGGTTGGCTCAATAAGACATCTTGTATACACTTCAAGTGTGCATCTTAGGCTCTCTTGGTCCTCACACTGGGGTTTCATGGTCACCTGCACCAAGATTTTCAAGTTGTCTCTCTCCTTTTTCCCTTCCCTCTTTCCTCCATTCCCTTCTCCCTCCATTCCCTTCTCCCTCCTTCCTTCTTTTCTCTCTCCTTCTCTCTCCTTTCTTCCCTTTTCTCTCTCTCTCTCTCTCTCTCTCTCTCTTTCTCATATCATATATCACATATCATATATCATATTATATCATATCATATATCATATATCAGAGAGATATATCATCCCTTCACTAATGGCACAACTTAGATCAAATTTGTCAGACCTTTACACTCTCCTGCTAGCTTTTCCTCAAGGCATTGAACCAGGACTTCTCAGGTTTCCAAACAGGACTGGTTGGATTGGCTGAGCTAGAAAGACAGGCAGGGGCTCCACCAAATCCCAGTCCAAGAATTTTCATCTTTCTTGGTTCATCCCTAGAATCCTAGCAACAGGCTCGCATTGTTTTTCTTAGTGGAACGCAGCCCTAGAGTTGCTATGGAGATAGGACGCTGAAATTTCAGCGCTAATAGGACCCAGAAATCACACAGGAGCTCTCAGCAAAGGCTCTGTGCCGCGTTGCCTTATTCTGCGTTGCCTTCTGCCACACCTTCAAACCCCATTGATCCAGAACATTTTTCTCTTGACTCCCAACATGGAAAACTCTATCTCTCTGAAGCAAGAAAAAGCAAACCAAGAACTTGGGGAAGCAGAAGAGCCAAGGGAAGGAAAGTCAGCAGCTTCTCCCCATGATCCAGATTATGAGTTACCTGAGGCCACGGGGGCAGAGGAGGGGCCAGACACTGCACCCCAGCCCACAAACAGCCCTCCTTGGAGCCCGCAGTCTACAGCCAGCCAGTCTCTGGAGGACCTCACAGAACCAGGAGCATCACGATCCTCTCCTTTTCTTGGGGAGCCCTCCCCCACTCCTTCTCCCCTGACTCTGGAAAGGCAGGACCCCGTCTCTCCCTTGCAGTCAAACAGAACCACTACTGTTGTGGCTGGACTACCACATTCTAATCCTTTGGAACCATCATCTGATAAGAAGGAATCAAATGGTCATTACACAAACCAATCAGAGGAAAACACCTTTCCACAGTCCCAGCATGGGACGGCTGGACTGTGTGGGCTAAGGGATGTCAGTTATGACAATCCCAAACAAAAAGAGCTGAAAGTTGACGTTTTTCGGGAGGAAGACTCAAACAGTAAGTGGGATCCAGATCAGCCTGATCCTGGGGCCAGTGAAGCAGCCCCCAGCACACTTGAGATTGCCATTCAGAATGCCAAGGCTTATCTACTGAAGGCCAGCAGCAAGTCAGGCTTAAATCTGTAAGTCCCATGGAGAAAAAGGTTTGGCAAAGTAAAAACGGGTGTGAGTATCTCTCTGGGAAAGTGAGTTTTGAGTACATGAAAACATATTTGAAAAGATTTTATTACTAAAAGAAAGTTAGTGACATAACTGCACCACAGGACCCCACCACTAGTGGGGAGTCTTCTTGTTTCTTTGAAGATTCCAGACACACAGATAGAAAGCCTAGAATTCACAGAATCTTGTGCTTGGAATAGAACATAAAGGTAGTGAACTCTAAGCATCTTCCCAGGATGCTTATAAAATACAATTGTCTGCAGTGATAGATTGTGTACATATCTGTAATCTAAGCATTCTAGTGTTTGCATAGCTTGGTTAAGAGTTCCTTCCCAGGAAAGTGCTGGGGACACCACCCATCCCAGTTCTAGGACTGTACTAATTTCAGCACGGAAAGTTCTACATCCAAAGAAACCCTCCAGTCCTGGGAAAATTGGGAGAACTGGTCACTCAGAACACATGAATTTCATTGAGGTATCTCTTAAAATGTGGTAAACAAGTGTCCAGGTATTTCCTAGTCATCCCCTTGTAGCTTTAATTTCAGAACTCATAACAATAAAGATTTCTAGAGAATCAGCTCCCAGGGTCATATAATCAGAGCCTAATTTTGTGCCATGAAGGGATGTTATAAAATATCAAATCAATTCATTTGTCTTTCAAATGAAGCTGAAAGAATATAATTTTATACTCAGTAGTGAATTCTGTCTGAATTTCTAAGATAAAGATTTTGTCATAGTAGGTTAAATAAGAAGTATGATTTACAAACTTTGTTGAAAGCACAAAAGAGCTCATTGAAAATACTTGAGTTCAATGAAAATTTAAAATTGAATAGGAAAACTAAAGTGAGAAAAATCTCCTTTACTGGATTATTTTATAGCTGATATCCCTTAAATATTTACATCTAATTTTATTATCAAGTACCATCTCTGTGGGTAATAAATTAACATCTTTCATTATATTCATCATTATCCTCTAAATGTTTTAGAGCTTGCAGTTAAAAATTTCTTAGAAAATGGCTGGGTGAAAATGCCTGTCAAGAGAAGCCCAGCCCAGCTTGGGCAACAGGGCAAGACTCTGTCTTCAAAACAAAAACAACAGAAAAAAAAACTGATTGATAATGATGACTTTAGTCCCTATATCTTAATATTCAGATCTAAAAAGTATTTTCAGCCACGCACCGGTGGCTCACACCTGTAATTCTAGCTACTCAGGAGGCAAAGATCAGGAGGATCGTGGTTTGAAACCAGCCAGGCAAATAGTTCTCAAAACCCTATCTCAAAAATACCCAACACAAAAAGGGGCTGGTAGAGTAGCTCAAGGTGTAGGCCCTGAGTTCAAACCCCAGTACCAACAAAAAAAAAAAAGTATTTTGCAGTAATTAAAGCAATCTGACTAAATACATGATCTGATCAAGATTTCTCATTATTTAACTGGAAGCCTATGAAAAAAGTATTTCCTTCTTTTCTACCATGCCATTAAAACAAGTTATTAATTCTGACTGAAAAAAAAACTTAATCAGGAATTAAGATCTAATAACCCTATTTCATAATTTGTCACAAAGGTATTTTCAGGTGTGGATTTAAAAGCATTTGTATAATGTCTGAACTAAAAAATTCTGAATACACCTGAAAAGTAAATGAAAATTTGACTTACAGTCTCTGATTTACACAGCTCCTGTTGAGCAAATCAAACTCTCTAATCACAAACCCAGCTATTGCCTGGTATGCAGCATCTTTTTAGCCTAGATGCTACTACATGAGTTTCAACAATGAATAAATATTAAGTAAAATAGATGACATTTTAAGGAAACCCCCATCAAAAACATTCTATTTATTTACTATAATAACAAGATTAGGGAAAGAATGATATATTCTTCAAATATACTTTAACTGCTCTTCACACCCATTGCCCATAAAATCTACAATGTTAGTGACATTCTTTTTTCTTTCTTTCTTCCTTTCTTTCTTCCTTTCTATCTTTCTTTCTTTCTTTTTTGGTGGTACTGGGCTTTGAACTTAGGGCCTCATGCTTGTTACGCAGGTGCGCTACCACTGGAACATCTCTTCTAGCCCTGTTTTCTACTAGGTAGCTTTCAAGATAGGGTCTCACACCATTCCTCCTGATATGTGCCTTCCAAGTAGCTAGGATTACAGGCATGAGCCACCAGCACCCAGCTTTTGGTGACATTCTTAAGGTCCATTAGATAAATACACATTAAAGAAACCATCCAGAAATAATATCTCAGATCAATTCATAGAAAATAAACCATTATTGAGCATATATTTATTTCATTATAGTAAGAGAAGAGACATTAAAAATAAAACTTTAGTCCAGTTTCTAAGTAAGAAATATATAATGTACAAAATTCCACAACAGCATATCAGTGTTTTCAGAATGGGCCACTCTAAACTTAGAGATAATAGTTTTAGGATTGGCTTGTGTAGGGAGTCCTTGAGCATAAAGGAGGTTTTAAATTAATTTTTGACAGAAATGACATATTGGAGACAAAGATAAAAAGGGAGAGAACAAATCTTAAAGTAGAATCAAAGGATTTAGAAATCAAGTTGTATTATGTGAGGGCAGAAGGGAAATGGAAAAGAAGTTAAGGTAAAAGAGTGGAAATGTTCATCACTTTTAAGTTTAAGAGATTTCAACTTCAGAGACAAAATGTAGAAATGTAGCTGGTGTGGAATATGTATCTTGCTGCAGCATGGTTTTCTTTAATAACTTGACCATTTAGAAGTTTCCTGAGGAAACTTCTTACAGGATAAGTTCTTTCTGGTGTGGTAGAATTTACCTTCACAGAAAATCTCGGAAGACTTCAAGCTGTTGAAGTTCCCTAAAACCCAAACAGAGTCTGCATGAAATGCTTCTTTAAATGCTATCGATGGATATATTATCCGGAAACTTCTCTGTTTCAATAGATATGATCACCTTTCTAACATGCTGAGCAAGATATTAGATGAGCGTCCTGAAAATGCTGTTGACATCATTGAAAATATCAGTCAAGATGTGAAAGTCGCACATTTTAGTAAAAAATTAGATACACTCCAAAATGAGAATGAGATGCTCCCAACTTATGAAATCGCAGAGAAGCAAAAGGCTCTTTTTCTCCAGGGACATTTGGAAGGAACTGATCAGGAGCTGGAAGATGAAATAGTAAGTCATTACTGTGTGTTTTAATACTATAAATAAATACTATAAATCAAAAGTGGTTATTTGGGATGAGTGGGATATAATTTTAAGTTCATGCCCATAGTTTTTATAGCTCTCTTTAATATTTGCATTATATTTTTATTAAGTCGATTCAAGCTGTTTTGACACATGCAGAATGCACCAGACAGAATGGAACAACTAACTCCCTTAGTGGCAACTGAGCAAAGCTTTATAATGGAGGTGATATTTCATTTGGATCACAATGATAAGTGAGAGAAATACAATTCTGGGGGAACAGAACAATAAAAAATCAGGAAAACTCATGCAAATTTCAAACAGCCAAATATCAGTTGAGATGGTATAGGAGAACACTTCCAAACTAAGAGCATTGAGGGATGAGATGAATGAAAAGGAAATTTTTAGGAGACTAATATTATGGGTGCAATAATAAAAAGGAACCAACAAAAGAGGCTAAGAAGAAAGAGTTATATAGAGTTGAGTAGGTCAAGAGTGGTTCATTAAAATGCCAAGGAAAAAGTTTCACAATCCTACATCAAACAGATGAGGATTTATGAGGTGTTATATTTATCTTGACACCACAATGATGATATAAATAAAATGAGATCATTTTTAAGAATAAGTGCTTTCAATTTTTCCACCCTATTGGCCAAGACTGTCTTGCATATTATCACAACCTCAGTTCGGGTTCTTTCATATGTTCTAAAATTCTCATTAATATTTTTCTGCATTCTACTTAAGACTCTGTTCACTTTTCTGTATGGAATTATTTGTTTCCCTTCATTAATTTAAGTACCAAATTATTTATTGTAAGTGTGAGCATATGACTACATTATGTCTTCAAGTATAGGTCATACCTGAACACTTCATTATATTTCCCCTTTTCATCTTTATGTTACCTTATATATGTTACTATGTTGATTTTTATTTACCATACATATATAAAATCATATATTTAATACTTATTTTTAAAATGTAGTAATATAAATACACATAACTATATTTTCTAAATTTATGCATACATAAGTTACACTACATCTTATTTAAGATAGTAAGAAAATCACCTGAAACAAATCTATTGAATTTTTATTGTTAATAGTAGTTAATAACTATTTCTTGAGACACACATAAAACAGAGCAACTATCATGTTAATGAGTAGAAGCCATGACTAGTATAAGAATCTACAGTTATAAATTATGAATTAAAATTAAGGAGTTAACACAGATTGATCTAAATCTTGAAAGAAATGTTGAAGAATTCAGAAACAGAAAGTAGAGCTTATATCAAGATGTATAAAAAAGAAGAGAAACAAGCATTCAATGTCCTTGTATAAAATTTTAACCAAAACATTGTTTTCCCAGGCAGAAAACTCTCTTCCAAATGTGATGGAGTCAGCTTTTTATTTTGAACAAGCTGGAGTTGGATTGGGCACTGATGAGACTTACCGCATATTTCTTGCCTTGAAGCAGCTTACTGAAACCCATCCAATCCAAAGATGCCGTTTCTGGGGCAAGATCTTGGGTCTGGAAATGAATTATATTGTAGCGGAAGTAGAATTTCGTGAGGGGGAAGATGAAGAGGAAGTGGAAGAAGAAGATGTAGCTGAGGAGAGGGACAATGGAGAAAGTGAAACTGATGAAGATGAGGAAGATGAATTACCAAAGTCCTTTTACAAAACCCCACAGGCAATACCAAAAGAAGAAAGTAGAACAGGTGCCAATAAATATGCCTATTTTGTTTGCAACGAACCAGGAAGACCATGGGTGAAGTTACCATCAGTTATACCTGCACAAATTGTTATTGCAAGAAAAATCAGGAAATTTTTCACTGGGCGATTAGATGCTCCTATCATAAGCTATCCACCCTTCCCAGGAAATGAGAGCAATTACTTAAGAGCACAAATTGCCCGAATTTCAGCAGGGACCCATGTCAGTCCTCTAGGATTCTATCAGTTTGGTGAAGAAGAAGGAGAGGAAGAGGAAGAGGTGGAAGGTGGACGAGTTAGCTTTGAGGAAAACCCTGATTTTGAAGGCATCCAAGTGGTTGATCTAGTGGACTCTCTATCAAATTGGGTTCATCACGTACAGCATATTCTTCCTCAGGTAGGAGAGCATTTGCCGAGTAACTGCAGATTTAGATTTAAGTGTGTTCTGAAATGACTCTATTTTTATACAGGGCATTAGTTTTAGAAATAGTTATTTTATTCTAGTTTTATAAGAACACTAAAGGATTATAATAAAAGCAAACAAACAAAAACGTCATTTTTTTTTTTTTTTTTACAGATCAGACAACAGGAAGGTAGAATGGGTCCTGCCTGGGGGGATTGGTACCAGTGTGGGAGGGGGGAGATGTGTAAATACTTTTACACATGTATGTAAATGGAAAATAATACCTGGTGAAATTCTTCCAGGAATACAGGTGCCGAGGGAAGGAGAATAGTGGAGGGGGTGAATTCAGTATGATATATTTGATATGTTGTAAGAACTTTTGAAAATGTAATGTACCCTCATGCAGCAAAACAGTAAACTCTCACACAACAAACAATAAAAAAAGGATTGTAATAAAAACAAGCCAACAGTGCTATACAGCAGTTATATAGAATCTATTGTGCCAGGTACACTACACATATTATGTATGCTAAAGTATGCGTATATGTATATAACTATATATACTTATGATTTAATCCCCAGAACAACCTTATGGAAGATTTAGTATTATTTTTATTCTACAGATAAGGAAATTGAAGCAGAGTTTAGAAAACATGGCAAAGAGAATATAGCTAATAAGTAGCAGAGTGAGATGTGAGGCTTGTGCAGGATAGATCAGAGTCTGTCCTCTGAAACACTCAACTCATCTACTGCAGGTAGATATTTATTATACTTTGATCTAGATAAGAGATGCTCTCAAATATCTTTAGATAAAAGTTAATTCACTGATAAGTTAAAATTCCCAACACTATTACATTTAAAATTTTATTAATAATTTCATAATAACTTTACTTTGCTTATATCAATTTTGCAAACCAAATCATGAGTTTAAAACACATAATTACCTTTTCATTAAGGTTTTTCTAATTTTAAAACATATATGTGGGTCTTCAAATTCTGTAACTTCAAAATGTTGGCTAATTCTTGAAATAAATAGTACAAGTTCTTTGGCTTGAAATAACTTGGACGGAAATAGCACTTGGTAAATGTACATAGAGTGAATGAAAGATTGAATGTTCAATATCAAGAAACCTCATCTTGATAAACTGTCAATCCAAATGAATATTCTGAGAATTTAAAGTCCTCATTGGTCTGTTAAGTCTTGCAACATTCATCTTCAGGGTCGTTGTAATTGGTTCAATCCCATACAACAAAATGAGGAAGAAGCAGAGGAAGAAGGTGAAGAAAAAGGAGAGGAGCCTGACTATATAGAACAGGAAGTGGGGCCTCCTCTTTTGACACCAATCTCTGAAGATTTAGGTAATTTTACATAATTATTAACACACAGACACATAAACTACATAATATATGCATTATGTGGTAAATATTAGAGCTGGAAATCTTCAGAAAGTAGACAGGAGCCAAAGTCACATCCCCTTTTTTCTTTCGTGTATTGTGGGATGGTGGGAAGTAAAGAGTGCTTGAGGCGATACCAACATGCTCTGACAAAATGAAGGAATGATGCAGGGAGGGAACTCAAGTGGGCTGTGGCCCTTGCTAGCAATACTGATTGTTTTCTTGTGCATCATTCTTGTCTTGTATTCTGCAAATCACAAACACATGGCATAGCTATAGTAAAAAATATTTATGTGGTACAGTTATTGTAGCTTAATCTATTCTTGTCACCATATTCTTTTTACTTCTATTCTTTTTTGCTTATAAACTTTAGTCTTTTCCATTGTAATGACATGACCTTTCATTTGGTTATCAGATAGTACTCCCTCTACCTCAAAAACTTCCTCTCCCTTAGTAAAAACCTGTATTGGAAAAAAAAATGCCCATACATATGTCTCAAATTTTATTGCTCCAAAATATTTATGAAATACTCTCCTGATTTTAAGCCACTATTTTAACCTCTTTTTATTTCAAATGTTTATGTGTCTGTGTGTAAAAGCTTAAGATTTATAAAAATAACATTGTTCACATAGTAGATTCCTGTCTTTATGCGGTAAGCTTTTGAATTTCTCATCGGTTTCCAGAGATTCAGCATATACCCCCTTGGACAGCACGGCTATCATCCAATCTCATTCCACAATATGCTATTGCAGTTCTTCGTTCTAACCTTTGGCCTGGAGCGTATGCCTTTTCCAATGGCAAGTAAGTATCCAGCCACTTAGTTAGCCAATTATAGTGACTATTTAAGCTCTGGAAATTATGTTGTTACTGCAATGCTAAGGCACTACTATTTTAACTCATCTTTTGTGTACAAGGAGTGTGTGGTATAAAATTTATTAAATTAACATCTGTGTTATAAAAGCACCAAACTCAGGACATCAGAGTCATTCAGGACTTTCCCCTTTCACCATAATTATCCACTAACTGAATTTTCATCTATGATTATTTGGGTAATTTATTCATTAATTTAGGTGATTAGTGGAGATAATTTTAAACAATGTTTAAGATTCAAGGATTATTTTGTAGATCATCTTTGATAAAAAATAATTTAAAATATGCTTTATTTAGCCTATCACTTTCAAAGGAATTTGGGTCAAGGGGTTACTAAAAATCCTTTTATCCTTAGAAAGAACACAAGATTGATTTGTCTTATGCTTCCATTTCTTTCTTAATCACTGTGTCAGAAGCTCAACTGAGCAGGAAAGAGCTGAGCCACCAGGTGTCAGAGTAACCATTAAAGCAACATGCCAAAAGTCAGAGTTTTTCATCATTGGCTATGATAGTGTAAGCAAGAGCTAGCTCTGATTTCTTCTTGTGTCATGTTCCTCCATAGAATGACTGCCAATGGACTTGCAAAGATGTAGGTGTCATAGGTTTGGGGGCCCTGGGGTCATCTTCCTTGATGACAGGTCCTGAACAAAAGTCTCCTGCAGTTTTAAGACTAGGCATTAGGGTGGGGAACCAGAAGTGAATGAAAAAATTGGCCTTTACAGACCCAGAAATAAAGGCATCTGGGTTAGGGATAGTGAAGAGCAAGATCAGCCAGAGGGGCCTTGACTACAGCTGCCTGTAGGGAAGGCAATGTGCTGTGCACATGTCTGTTGCAGGGACAACAGTTTTCCCCAGTGGGGTGAAGCTTGCAAACTGAAGTCTTTGTAACTTCCTATGGTCAGGCTTGACAAATAACTATTTTTCACCTAGCCCAGAGTTTGCAGAGTTGACAACTTTGTAACCCTTTTTAACTTTGTGGAAGGCAGTAACTTTTTCCCCTGAAAATAAATAAATGACTAATCTAAGGCATTTTTTGTAGTCTAGATACAGGATACATTTTGACAACATCTAGCCTCATGGTTTTCTTAATAAGGTTAAGTAGTTTGGATCAAAATAATTCCCTGCAGTAGAAAAATTATTGAGGGATATTTCACCTCTGTGATTGCAAATGAATTTTTTTTTAAATTATGGGACCATAATAGTCATATTTATTATAGTAATGTCATACTTATTACTATAAAAGTTCATTTTTTCTTACTGAATAGAGTATATAATGACTTTTTTCTTTACTTACAGAAAGTTTGAAAATTTCTACATAGGCTGGGGTCATAAGTATAGTGTGGATAATTATACACCCCCAGTTCCACCACCAGTTCATCAAGAATACCCCAGTGGCCCAGAAATTGCAGAAATGGATGACCCTAGTGTGGAGGAGGAGAAGGCATTCCAGGCTGCACAAGAAGCAGTTGAACTTGCAACTGAGGAGGAAGAAACCGAGGAAGAGGAAGAAGATGATGATGACTAATAAGAGTAAAGTTAGCCCAGTCTTATGTGGCACTACTAAACACAAACCCCTTATGTGGTACTGATTTTACATATATGTGTATATATATGAAACTAATGTGCACAATATTATTCCTTGAAAATACCAAACTTGACATTTCACACATACAACTATCAAAGTTCATAGAAAGATGCCTAATGGATTTTTCAGAGGCTAAAGAACATGTGACACATCACTGTTCTGATAGCTACATCTATGAATATACACTTGTGTATTATTACAAAAATGTCTCACTCAATTCTAATATGACATTGAAAGGTATAATCCACAAAACTTCTTGGAAACATCAATACTTTTACAAATATCAAGGAGTATGGAAACCCAAAACATTGACAACCACTAAAATAGTGTATGTATTTTTAGCCTTTATAAGAACTGAGCTAAAGCATGTATTCATAAGCCTTGTGATTGGTTATGGTCAAGCCTGTGATACTGTGTGAAATACTTTGTAGGTAGATATATTCATCTCTTTCTTCCTGGGGTGAGTGTTCATAATTCCATGAACTGATCAAACTATAGGGACAAATTTTTAGCCCTTCATTATTTATGAACTTCTCTGTATATCCTATAAAAATTGATTTGAATGGTTGGGTGCAGTGGCTTAAACCTCTAATCCTAGCTATCTGGTGGAAAGAGAACAATTGCAGGTTGAGGCCAGCAGGAAAAAAAGTTAGTAAGACCCTATCTCTGAGAAGCTGGGCATGGTGGTACAGGCCTTTAATTTCAGCTGCAAGGAAGGCAGAGATGGAAGAATCATGCTCCAAGACTGGCATAGGCAAAAGCACAAGACCTTATCTGAAAGATAACTGAAGCAAAAAGGTCTCAGGGTGTGAGTGAAGTGATAGCAAGCTTGCCTCAAAAGTTCAAGGCTCTGAGTCCAAACTCCAGTACTGCCAAAAAAAAAAAAAAGAAAAGAAACTGAACTGATTGGAGTAAATGATATGCAGAGATCAGAAGCTGAGACATCAAGTCACTTTAAACTTACATTCCCTTACCACTGCTTCTCAAAAATAATTAAGTCCAAGTATACCAGACACCCTGAGATCCTGAATAAAACCTAGGCAGTGCTCCTGAAATCACAGCTTTCCTTGAAGACCAGAATACAAAAAAGTAAACAGAAAATTAGACTGTAATTCAGCAAGTAGTGTGATACATCTGATAGGTCCCATAGAACAGTCTCTATAATTTTGTGGTAAAGGAGCAACTTAAAAAAAATTACTCCAGTTCAATGCTGTTATTTTTGCAAAATAAAATTTAAAAACTGCAGAAACTCTACATTACCGCACTTACTTTGCCACAGATGAAAGTTGCAGACCAATGGTCTACAATTTGGGTTAGCACTGCTGTCGAGTACTTAAAGGTATACTTCACCCAGACTTGAGCAGGTCAAGGGGACATAAAAGCCACCAAGTCGAGTGTTACGGGGGAAGAGTTCTAGACTGCTATTATGACTTGGATATGAATTGTCCTTGAAAAGGCTCATGTGTTTAAGGCCTGGTCACAAGTTGCAGGATCTAATCAGAGAAGTGATTAGATCATGAGGGCTGTGAAAAAAAAATCAGGTCTTTTCTGTCAAAGAAATTAATGTATCACTCTCATTGTGTAAATGCCAGCCAACCTCCCCAAATTGTTGCCTACATGCTTTTGAAAATGTTGCTTGACCGATGCATGGTTCTTGCAGCCAGAGTTGTTTATCGCCAGATGCCCTAATCTCAAACTGTTTGACCTGTCTTTTCTAAGTAGCTTAATCAAGCTACTATCATCTTTTTGTTTTTATTTTTGAGCTTATTTCTTAAAACATGAACAATTACTCTCATTGAATTGTAAAATGTCAGCTCCAGTCTCCTGTCTGCAAGGGGCCTTGACAAATCACTCACTGAGCTGTAAACCATGAGTAATCATTCTCTCACTGAATTATAAAATGTCACTACATCAAAAAACCTTGCCCTTATCCCACAGAGAGTTGTGAGCCCAAGAGTAGACCAATCCTCTTGAGGGACAGAAAATTGTGTCAGGGACATAACCTGGGTGGGCTTCCCATTCAGTTGTGCACTATCACTTAAGTCTGTGGCTGTACCCTTCTGCAGAAAAAAAAAAAGTGGGGGGGAGGTTGACTTGCTGAGCAACTCTCAAGTGTTTCTTTAATCACCATTTGGGAACTGCAGTTCTAACGGCTCAGGGCTCTGGCCTAATCAATAACCTGATCCAGTAATGGATTGATAATCTGATGGTGTTACCTGGGCGCCAGTGGCTCACACTTGTAATCCTGGCTACTTAGGAGGCAGAGATCAGGAGGTCTTAGTTCAAAGCCAGCCCCAAATAGTTCCTGAGACCCTATCTCTTTTTTTTTTTTTTTTTTTGGTCTTTTTTGTGAGACTCTTATCTCAAAAAAAACCCAGCACAAAAGAAGGCTGATGGAGTGATGGAGTGGCTCTAGTAAGAGTGCCTGCCTGGAAAGCGTGAGGCCCTGGGTTCAAATCCCAATGCTGCCAAAAACATAAATAATTTGATAGTATTGATGGAAGTGGTAGAAACTAGGAGGTAGAGTCTGGTTGGAGGAAGTAGATATCTGGGGGAATGCCTTTGAGGGGTATATGTTGAGATATGGATGTAACTTCCCTAGCAGTTCAACCCTAGCACCACACAAAAGATGTGTCTTGCCTGTAGCCCATTCAAATCTCTCTGCTTCCTGGCCCCCTTGAAGTGAGCAGCTCAAGACCAAAAACAACAGAGTCAGTCAAACATGAAAAGTAACATCTGAAACTATAAGCCAAAATAAATCCTTTTTCCTTTAAACCGGCTTCCTCTGGTATTCCTCACAGTGACGAACCTGCCTAACATAACAGCCAAATGGTACAGTGTTAAGAGCTTGGAGTGAGACAGCCAGGGTTCACAGCCTGCATCACCATCATGTTCTTGGGCAAATTATTAACCTTTCAGAGCTTCAGCTTCAAAGCATTATTTAAGATAAAATTAACATATGTTAAATGCTAAGAGTACCTAACACAAATAAGAACCCAATACATATCTGTGTATAATACAAATTGGTTTCTGAAACATGGATAAGAAAAACAAAACCCAGAATGCAAATAAGATGTTTATTGAAATAAAAATGTAATGAAGTACTAAAGGTACAGTTATTATAGAAGGTAAATGTGTTGAATACTTAGAGAATTTAGACGAAGTTGTATTAAGGAGTTCAATATCTGAATTTGGAAAACAAAGCATAATTCCACAATCATCATACTTGATTCTTCAAGGAATCTTCTCTGCGGTAAAAATTTGAGAAGCTTGTCTCCTAGCCTTGGAAAGGAATTAAAAAAACAATTAATTGTAAGCTAGAAATGAATTAATTATACTATGTTAGATATCATTTAATGTAAAAGATAAAATCTGGATTTTTTTTTTCAAGATAATAAAAATTCCTATTGGAAATTGCAACTTCAAACTTAGGAAATTAGGAATAAACATTTTTTAGAGCCAAGACATAAAGAAAATTCTAAACAAAGACAAAACAGAATGAATGAAATATAATGTCATTTTTTAATGGGATAATGAGTTGAATATAAAAATGCTGACTCACAGTCCGAGAGATAAAAATGGGGGTTGGGGCAGAAAGGAGGACAAGACGGAAATGGTGATAAGAACAAAGAACCTTTAAAAAATTATCTTGCTCATTATATCCTTTCAAAAAACTTTTCAATGTTTGTGCTATTTTCACAACTTGATTTACAAATCAAAGCATTATTCATCTAAGCTAAATTAAACCAATTGCGTTAAATCCAGTTCAGAATGCAAGGATAACTCAGTGGAAAGCCACAAGTTGAGGTAAATTAACTACTGTGTATTAAAGTAAAAAAAGAACTGAGGAAAATGGCTATTACATGCTCTCACATTTTTAAACTGAATTGCATTATTTTTTAACTAAATTGCATTAGAAGATTTTTTTAAAATAAATTCTTTCAACTAAACAAGTGTTCTAACATCTAGAACAGGGTCTGGAATATATTTATTGCAGAAATGTCTTATGTTAATTATAAAAAATTCACAAGAATAAAAAAGTTTTGAAAACCAACCATTCTCTTTGAAATATATAGCTGCATGATCATTAAAATATCAGAACTAATCTCCACATATAAAGAACAAAACAAAGTGCAGTTATAAATGTTCATATTTTAGCATATTGTAAAGTATCAAATTTATTCACAAAATATAAAATTAAGAATGATAATAACTGCTTAGAGAAAAAGACATCCTAAAAGTGAGAATAAAAAGAAACATGAATAAAAAATTATTTTGTCCTTGGTAAAGCTTCAGATTTCCATCTAATAATCTATAGATCAATCAGTACATCAACATGTATAAAACAATGTCAAAAAAGGCAGAATAACTGTAAGATATTGATGATTAAAAAAATCAAAGGCAAAGAATTGAAGGTAATATGGTAAACAAAAAGTTTAAAGAATGGGCTTGCCTGATTACAACTGTAATTCCAGCTTCTTGGGAAGCCAAGTTAGTGATACCTTATCTCAAAAATAAAATAATATACACGTGGAGTGACTCAAGTGATAGAGCACCTGCTTAGCAAGTGTGAGGCTGTTCAAACCCCAGTACTGCCAAAAGAGAAAAATAATAATAATAATAATGAAACAACACAAACAAAAGGCTGGGGTCATGGCTCAAGTGGTAGGGTACTTGCTCGCATGTGTGAGGCCCTAGGTTTAAGCACTGGGAAAAAGTGTTAAATTAGTAAGATTAATTTTTTTTTTCAGTTTTTAAAATGTAGTATCTTTTCAACAATAAATGTGCAATGGTTTGTGCAAAATTTAGCAAACATGAAACTATGAAGCTCGGTGTCCTTACAAAAGGCAATACTGGGTAGGGCTCTGGATAAACAGTGCCTGAACTCAGTAACTGTATGACCTTAGGAATGGAGCAATTAACTTTGTGCTACAGCATCCACGTGTATAAAATGAAAGTACCACATGTCTACCTTACAGGGCTCTCATGCAGATTAAATTAGTAAATGTACGTAAAGTGCTTATGATAGCACCTAGCACAGAACGAACATTATATAAGGTTTTAATCATATTACACTTACATTACTCTTTCTCTACAGGGCAGTATTACATATTGCTAACCAAGTTATAATCCTTACAATTAAAGACATAGCTATTGTCTATGACTCAAAACAATACAAAAACATTAAATGGACAATTTGGGAAGCACATTTTTAATACTTTAATATCACCTACACAAGAAAGATAGAAAAGAACTCAAATGTTTGATTTTAGTCCATGATAACATCTAACCACAAGTATGCTCTCAAAACTATTTGCATCATAATTAAACCTATTAAATAATTCTTGATTTTATATTTCAAATTATTAGGATGAAAAGATGATCTCCCATTGTAAGCAATTTTATTGTCCTTTCACCCAAGATCCGTTTTGTTTTCATGTTCACCTCTAGTACTTTCTTTTGCATTTTAGAGACAAACATATCAGTATGAAACACTATTAACAAGGGCATTTTTAATTTGTTTAAGATCCTGGGGCCTGGACATTTTCTAGACTTGATGTGCTATCATGTACCTTCTGTTCGTAACAAGTGAAAGCTTTGTACTACCTAAAATTTTTTCTGTGATATGCCACTCATCAGTTAACTACAAGGGATAAAGGCAAGAGTTAAATTCTAGAACTGTGTAAAACCACTAAGCCCAAATGCATAAAATAGAGCCTCAGGAATCACAAGAATCACATGTTAATAAATAGTAATTTTAACATCAGAAGAGTTAGTACACTGGCTTAAGTTAGGTTTTCTTACCATATGTATTATTATTATTCGTCATTCACATGACATTAAAACTATTATAAAACTGAACATTTTTATGAAGCTGAGTGAAGCAACTGAAAGTCATTTAGGTATCATTTAAGTTTAAAATGCACATTCCAGAAATTCAGACATAGAAAACAAATACATTTGTCAATTTAATGAAATAGAATGAGATGAGATGTTAATAACAAAGGGACAACAGTGACTTTAACTAAAATTAAAAATTTAAATTCTGCCCACTTAAGCATCACATAAATACTGAGTAACTTACAACTTTCTCCTCTGGAGATAGGACACCCTCTACTGCCACTATCTGGTATTGCTTATGTTTTAAATTTCCCACAGATTTTCGAAGTTGTTTGAGACTGCTAGCCTCTATGTCTTGCTTTAATAGTTTCTGCATTTCTTGAGAATGACATCCAGGATCAAATATAAGTAAACATAATGTTCGGTTTTTTTTCTCTTCAATTCCAACAATTGTTCGACTATGACCTATCAAAATATAAATAACAGGTATATATGGGTCATATTTATCTAGATACACATATATACAAACATTACTGTGTATGTATATACATATATCTATACATATTTATACATACAGACATACATATACATTCTTATTCTCTGTATATATAGCATGTGAATATATATGTATGTGGCCAGAGTATAACTATGGTCAGTTTCTAACATTTATGTACCTGAAATCTCTAAGACAGTAAGTGATTGATTCTACTTTTTACCGTTCAGTTTTCTTTTGTTCATTTTTAGTGTTTTAAAGACTTCATTACAAAAAAATCTGCTCTACGCTACCATTTATTTCACTTTTCCTTTCCCAATCTCTTGCTTCTTTTTCCTTTTCCAATCTCTTATGCAAATGAAAGGACTTGAAATTTCCCTATCCTAGAACAAAAACACTCATGGTTCTGAAAGATGAATAAAAATAAAATTATATATACCAGAATATCTCTTATGGTTATTTTCCCCTGCTCAAAGCTTGCTTCACTTTATTCCTGTTAATTCAAACCATCCATTCAACAAAATCTTGTCAAGTATCTATAAGCTAGGCACTATCCCTAGGAGCAAGGTTTATGGCAGCAAGTAAAACGGACGAATGTGCCTGTCTTCATGGAGCTTATAGTCTAATATAAAGAGATACTACAAACAAGATTTAAAAAGTAAAGGAAAAGCCAGTGGTGAGAGGCTGGGATAATGAGTTCCACTTATAAGTAAGGTGAGGTTGGGGAAGGCTTCAATTAAGTGATGCCTGGGGTAAACACTTGAAGAAGGTAAGGGATGATAAAAGAAGAATGAGTCAGAAAAAGAAACAGCAAGTCCAAAGCCCCTAAAGAGGCCAGGAATACCACCACACATTACCTAGGAATGTCCTTTGAAGACATAGCAGCTCTGAGCATCAAAGTAATGCACAATACTCCCCCACATCTTTATTGTCTAACCTGTCCTAAAACAACAGATAGTCTGTTGTCTTATAACAACATTATCTATCAATTATACTAACCTTGATGCTGGAGATAGATAGGAGGTTTTGATGTACACACAACCTTTGCATTTCCTTCCCTCTCTGAAGAGTAATAGTTCAATATCCATTCAAACAAGCGAGGGTGTGTACCCAAAGGACCAGTTGACTTGTGAAAATCAATAATACGGCATCTATAAAAATTGACAAAATAAAGAGTTAGAAAAAACCCATTCTCTCATCTACTAATAAAGTGAATTTTATTACTCCCAAAAAACTGACCAGATAGAGTATTTAGAGAACATTTTAAAAATATTTTTATCAATGTAATTATCTAATATGAGAAAAAATCTTAATTTAAGCTATTTTATCCCATTATTACTTCCCTATGAATGAAGAAAATCAAATATTTTTATTATTTATCTGGAAAACTGTCATTTTGTGGAGGCAGTAATTATTTAATTATCATTCACGGTAAATATAATGATTGATCTAAAGGTTAAAAATATTTTCTGACATACAAGTAAAATCTCTTTGAATAGCAAAGGACGATAATGGTAGACTTTTAAAAGTCATTTACATATTTTCTGGGACACAGTTTTTATTCAAAAGTCTCTAATGCTGATGATCAGTTAGAAACTGACTTCTGATTTTAATTCCTCAAAAGCCATTTCCATGCATCAAAGTAATTCATACAGACTTTTAATAGTAAACAGATCCAGGGTCTACTAATGAAAAAGCTTTATTAAAACTATGTAGGATACCAAGAAAGAAGCTAAATATATCAGGTATTTAGAAGGTAATTTTTCTTTCCTTAAGAATAACTTAAGCTGGGAACTAGAGGCTCATGCCTATAATCCCAGCTACTCAGGAGGGGTTGAATCCAGCCTGGGCAAATAGCTTGCGAGACCCTATCTGGAAAAAAAAAAACATCACAAAAGAAGGCTGGTGGAGTGGCTCAAGGAGTAGGCCCTGAGTACAAACCCAGTGCTGCAAATAAAGAAGAGAGAGGAATATATATATATATATATATATATATATATATATAGAGAGAGAGAGAGAGAGAGAGAGAGAGAGAGAGAGAGAGAAAGTAACTTAAAAGGGCTATTTAAATCAAAGAGCAAAAGAGAAAAGGAAAAGAGAAATAAAATAAGCAATGAGCAAAATTTATATGATCATAATGTGAACTGATTTTAATTGAATAGAAACATTTATTTGAGGGTGAGCAAGTAGAAGATATAAAAATGAACCATGTCTAAATCTCATAAAGTAAAAAAAAGGCTATAAAAGTCTATTATTTAAAAATAATGGAGGACAGGGTAGTGACTCACACCAGTAATCCCAGCCACTCAGGAGAATCGTTAATTCAAGGCCAGTCCATGCTAAAAATTAGCAAGACCCTATCTAAACAAACAAGCTGGGTGTGGTGGCACATGACTGTCATCCCAGCTCTGGAGGTAGGAAAACTTCAGTACAAGGCCAACCTGGGCAAAAACTACAAGACCCTATCTGCAAAATAACCTAAAGCAAAAAGGGCTGGAGGCATGGATCCAGTGGAAGAGCTCTTGCCTAGCAAGAAGAAAGCTCTGAGTTCAAACCCCAGTACAGCCAAAAAGAGGGGGAAGGCAGTGGTAGTCACCTCTGAAAATTAGGACTTGAGAATAGAGAGAGCATGAGCTAGAAAATAAGTTGCCAGTTTTCATTATAAGCCTTTCAGTACTAAATAATTTTATTTTTAAGCTATCTCTTTGAATGAATGAATACATACAACATAACATTTACAAAAACAAAAGAAGTTCCCTCTCAGAAGGCTGGGAGAATGGCTCAGGTGGTAGAGTGCCTGTGTAGCAAACTCAAGGCCCCAAGTTCAACCTTCAGTACCACTGCCATAACCCCTAAAAATGAAGCTCCCAGATATAGCTGTAATATTAACACATTAACTTGAGTTTCCATGTACCTACTTTACCCTCAGGGAAGTCAGGAGTGTATATATTTCACAGGCTCCAATCCAGGCCTTTGTTCCCTGTAACCTATTATTGAGTTGAGAGGCTCCCTGAGGATCAAAACCTTCCTTCCATGCATCTTCAATCATAGACTGAATTTTTGGAATACAGGGAACTGACATACCTACAATTATATAAGCAAACAAATTATAAGGCAGTTTCAAAAGTACTGAACAATATTATTTAGTAGTATGTAAATAATATAGAGGAACCTAGACCAGTTTGTAACAGTTATTTCTGGTATCTTCTATTATTTTATTTTCTGTCCCTCCTCCAACTGGAATTCAAGTTTCTGATGCAACTGTCCACTAAAATACTTTCTTATAAAAGATATTAACTATGCATGCTACATATTATATTAATTTATTCCATAACCCATATATAGTTAGTAGCTGATAAGTTCAGAGTTACTGAAGTTATTTTACATACCTTTCAAGCAATCATAAGAATCATTCTGTAGTAATGATGAAAGTAGCATTTGGAAATTTCTGTAACCACAACCCCAACCTTTGTCGCCTAAAGATGAATGAAAGTGATCCACCACTGTAGAAAGCCACACACGCCTCACATCTGTAGCAGTATTCTGATAATATCTGTGAAGTGCTTCAATAATTCCTAAAGTAGAATAGAGGTTCAGAAGATTCAGAAAGAGCTGTCTCATACATTTCTAACATCAACCTCAAGATCCACAGGGAAATTCTATTATTTCATTTTTTCATATTCTTCTTTGCTACAACCTCAGTTCATGTTCTTGTTTGTTACTACAATCCAAGTTTCCTAACACTGGTATATTATGCATTACACTGAGTGGAAATTGTTTGCATCTCTTATTTCTGCATCTGCATGGCCCAGCACACCAAAGTACAACTACTGAATGCATGCTTTTCTAGTCTATTTTATTATACACATGGCCAGATATCACTCAGTCCTGATCAATTTACTCCCATTCAAAAGACAATAGTGGGTTGGGGATGTAGCTCAGAGGTAGCGTGTTTGCACGTGTGAGGCCCTGGATTGGACCCAGTAATGTGAAAGAAAAAAAAAAAAACTCCCTATGACCTACATAATAGTATGTAGGTCAGATACATAATAGTATCTGAAGCCTGCTGCAAGCTGTCCTCAAACTTTCAGACCACTCTTCTTACATAATTTTGGCTATGACCTAACTGAACAAATTAAACATTTTGCCCACAGAATTTTAATTCAATTTCCATGTTTTACTGTGTACATACTTCATACTATATTAAGTGCTGATCATAAAAAGATGAATACGACATTATCCCCTGAAATCTCATGAACCAAGCCTACAGTGCTATAATATGGATAAGCAAGTTATTAAGACAAAGTATTTCTGGCTGTCCTTCCTCCTCTTAGTGTACTCACCTTACACTTAGAATTCTACACATCTTTCAAAGATCCAATACCACTATCTTCAAAGATCCTTTTTCAGAACAATCACTGTATTTATTTTTTGTGATCCCTGGATACTGGTCTCATTGTCAAAGCAGAATACTATAGTTCTTTACATATATTTTATCTACGTTATTGACTCTGAAGTTTATATGCAGTGATATCCTATTTATATAGCTTACACTTTCTTATAGCATATGGCACCAAAAAGACAATCACTAAATGTTTTTCACTTGAAGAAAGGGTGTCCTATAGGAAAACGGGTTTTTACCATTTACAAAGGTCAATAAATCAAAACAATCAAATGATTTCTGTATTATAAAGGACAGAAATAAAGATCATTATCACCATTTCCAAAGAACTCACAAAGGTAAGATTTTCATGCAAGAAAAAGAACAATTTAAATGGTATATAACTGAGGACTGAATGTTGTGGCATAGAATGGGTACTCTAGGAATTCAGAGAAGATAAATGTACACTTCAGTAACAGACTTTAAGAGATCAAGAGTTAAGAGAACCCTTTAAACATGAAAAAGGGAAAAAAACCATAAAACAATGAACTCATATATATTCTAGTATTCTTTGAAAACTTATTACATATAATACAGGAGTACCTCACTAGCTGGGTAACTATATCTTAGCAACCATACAACTGCTATAGAAGAAAATTTCCTTATAATCATGTATGTTTTATTCCTTAGCAGATAAATCTCTTTAGATATTTTTCCAAGATAATCTACCTTTTTCCTATTCCTAAGACTGTAACGTTGAAGTCCATAAGCTGACACTAAATGATGGCTGCTTTTTTTAATAACAACAAAAAAATTTTGCCACCAAATCAAGCACTTCTAAATTTCAATGCAGTTTATAAAAAGGACACAGTATATTAGAGAGCAATGATTTTGTCCTTTTAAAATTATAGTTATTGCTGGGAAAACTGGTTAGCAGTCTGCAAAAAACTGAAACTAGATCCATGTATATCACCCTATACCAAGATTAACTCAAAATGGATCAAGGATCTTAATATCAGACCCCAAACTCTTAAGTTGATACAAGAAAGAGTAGGAAATACTCTGGAGTTAGTAGGTATAGGTAAGAACTTTCTCAATGAAACCCCAGCAGCACAGCAACTAAGAGATAGCATAGATAAATGGGACCTCATAAAACTAAAAAGCTTCTGTTCATCAAAAGAAATGGTCTCTAAACTGAAGAGAACACCCACAGAGTGGGAGAAAATATTTGCCAACTATACATCAGACAAAGGACTGATAACCAGAATATACAGGGAACTTAAAAAACTAAATTCTCCCAAAACTAATGAACCAATAAAGAAATGGGCACGTGAACTAAACAGAACTTTCTCAAAAGAAGAAATTCAAATGGCCAGAAAACACATGAAAAAATGTTCACCATCTCTAGCAATAAAGGAAATGCAAATTAAAACCACACTAAGATTCCACCTCACCCCTGTTAGAATAGCCATCATCAGCAACACCACCAACAACAGGTGTTGGCGAGGATGCGGGGAAAAAGGAACCCTCTTACACTGTTGGTGGGAATGTAGACTAGTACAACCACTCTGGAAAAAAATTTGGAGGCTACTTAAAAAGATGGACATCGATCTACCATTTGATCCAGCAATACCACTCTTGGGGATATACCCAAAAGACTGTTACTCCAGAGGCACCTGCACATCCATGTTTATTGCGGCACTATTCACAATAGCCAAGTTATGGAAACAGCCAAGATGCCCCAGCACTGACGAATGGATTAAGAAAATGTGGTATCTATACACAATGGAATTTTATGCAGCCATGAAGAAGAACGAAATGTTATCATTCGCTGGTAAATGGATGGAATTGGAGAACATCATTCTGAGTGAGGTTAGCCTGGCTCAAAAGACCAAAAATCGTATGTTCTCCCTCATATGTGGACATTAGATCAAGGGCAAACACAACAAGGGGATTGGACTATGAGCACATGATAAAAGCGAGAGCACACAAGGGAGGGGTGAGGATAGGTAAGACACCTAAAAAACTAGCTAGCATTTGTTGCCCTTAATGCAGAGAAACTAAAGCAGATACCTTAAAGCAACTGAGGCCAATAGGAAAAGGAGACCAGGAACTAGAGAAAAGGTTAGATTAAAAAGAATTAACCTAGAAGGTAACACCCATGCACAGGAAATCAATGTGAGTCAATGCCCTGTATAGCTATCCTTATCTCAACCAGCAAAACCCCTTGTTCCTTCCTATTATTGCTTATACTCTCTCTACAACAAAATTAGAGATAAGGGCAAAATAGTTTCTGCTGGGTATTGAGGGGGGGAGCGGGAGGGGGTGGAGTGGGTGGTAAGGGAGGGGGTGGGGGCAGGGGGGAGAAATAAACCAAGCCTTGTATGCACATATGAATAATAAAAGAAAAATGAAAAAAAATAAAATAAAATAAAATAAAATTATAGTTATTTTAGATTACATATACTATTATATTTAACTCTAAAACATATGCACAAACAAAAATCAAAGGGCAAAGGGTGACATAAATCTAAGTAGAACTTTAATAATTTCTTCTTGTACCCTCAGGATTCAGATCACACATCTGCTGGGACATTCTATGATGTATAGACCTTTTTACCTTTTTAACATGGAGACTCCATGAGAAATATAAAAACAGCCTTTTGGAACAGACTCATGAGTATGTGAAAATATTGGGATATGTATTGCATTCCATTTATGTGTAAATTAAACACATGTCAAATATATGTATTTCATAGAAATGTACATACATGGTAAGACTATTGAAGCCTATATGAGATTAATAAATACAAAATTCAGGATAATGACTTTTAAGTAAATACGGTAAAACATTAAGATTCAAAAAAGCTGGTGGTGGGAACAAAGCTTTTTCCATATAAATTTAAAATAATTAACGAAAAATCATTCATCAGAAAAAAGGCATGCTTTGGAACAAGACAGAACTAATTGTGAATAGCAGGCAGTCCAATAACTAGCTGTGTAACCTTGCCTTGGGAAAATTACTTAACTATAGTCAAAATATCTCATCTAGAATATGTAACAGTACATACAGAATGTCTGTTTTGGGTTAAATGACATAATGTGTGTGAATCTCTTGGTACAATACAATAGAACAGTAACTAGCCACATATGACTACTGGGCATTTACAATGTGGCTTCTCAAACTGATGAGCTGTAAAATATAAATACACACTGAATTTAGAAGAATGTACAGTATCTCAATAGTTCTTAATAAGAATTCATGTGGAAATCATGGATACAATGATTATCCATGGATACACATGGGTTAAACTATTAAAATTACAAATTAATGCGAGTTTAACAGAATTTTTTTTTATTTTACAATGGTGTGAAACAAATAGGCATTCTGCAGAGTCCATACTTTGACATTTTCCTGGCCTATGGATATGCAGAATGTTATGTATAGATGTGGGTAGCAACAGTGAGTTGCAGCTTCAAGTCAGTCACCACATCACCAGGGTAGGCAACCAATACTCTACACTGTACTATGTTGCTAGGATGTTCAAAAGCATAGGTATATTAAGGTCATTTTCGATTTAGTGTATTTTCAACTTACAGTGGGTTTATCAGGACACAATCCCAATGTAAGTTGGGGAGTCTCTATAATTTTACCAATTCCTTTTTACTTTTTAAAATGTGACTGGGAAATTTAACTCTGTATGTGTTTCACATTATATTTCTATTAGACAGCCATAGTCTAGAACATGGAAAGCAACCAATAAAAACTTCAAAGGTTCATTTTCCAATGTCAAGTAGTTAATACAAAATAAAAGTAAATTATTTATTATAAAAGTAAGTTCAGAAATTTCAAAACAACATATTAAAAATATATGAACACAGAGTTTCACCTAATCTACATAAACTTTGGACTGTAAAAACTGAATAAAACTAGAGCGGTTTTGGTTACCACTTCAGTGGGGTATGTGCCATTAAATCTACAGTTCTGATGTTCAAGTACTCACCGGAAGTTTTTGTTTTCCCATCATCAATACCAACAGCTAGTGATTCCATCATGTCAGCTTTTATTCTATGAAATTCTGATGGATGCATTCTTCCCCTATTTACTTCTATTTCCATATGATGTAGTTGCTGTTGTTTGTATCCTCCAGAGTGATCTAAACCATATTGTTGCTGTTGAACATAAAAACAAATGAGTTAATTTTTATCCCCCTGTACTTCAATGAGGTGCAAAGTTTCTATAGTTGTATTTATCTGGAAATATATGTTGGAGCATTCTAGTTTATGGACTTATGATGCCTAAAGATTAAAGTCAACTTAAAGATTTTTATGATAACCAAAACACACATACATGTCCCTAACAATAATTAATTAACCATTTTTCTATAAACAACTACTTGCATTTCTTATAGTAGAATAACTAGAATACCCTTTCTTCTAAAGGTGTTGTGAAAGAAAGAAGAGTTCCAAACACACTGCCAATATTTTTCAGGAAACTAGTTGTCCTTGTTATTTGGTTCTGAGGCTAGTCTGCAAAGGCTTACTTCATCAGCAATCTTTCAGACAATGATGCTACGTAGTAAATGAACTGAGTTTTTGTACACTGGACTGAGAATCTCAAATAATATGTACAAAACTGTCTCTGTGGAAAAGCTTCTTGAAATCTAAACAACTTGCAACTTGCATAACAAACCTCCTTACACATTGGAAGCATTTTGTACTAATAATTTTCAAAGGGCGTTTTGCCTTTTACATAGAAAAAAAGACTTAGAAAAAGCCAATTTTCTTTCTTCCTCAGAATTCTGGTGGGAAACTATTTTGAGAATAATTTGATATTGCAAAAAAAAAAAAAAAGTCTGGGAAAAATGTATAATGCAGATGAGTATATTAAAGGCTTTGAGAAACATACAAAACTATTTAACTGATGTATTTAAACTTATATGACCAGAACCCTTTTTACTCATACACTATCCTACTAAAACCTGAGAAAATGACATTTAAATACTCCACAAGCATTAATAGCACACAGGACAGGACAGTCCACAAATAAATGGAAAAGGAAAAACATCCATTAAAAATTTAAATGCATTAACATATTAATCCTAGCTACCCAAGAGGCTGAGATAGAAGGACCATGGTTCAAGGCCAGTCCAGGCAAATAGTTCACAATACCCCATCTCAACCACAAGCTGGGTATGGTGGCACATACTGTTATTTCAGCGGGAATGGGAAGGATAAAATAGGAAGATCAGAGTCCAGGCTGGCCTAGACAAAAAGTGAAACCCTATCTTCAGTGTAAAAGGCATTGCTCTTAACAGTAGAGTGCCTGCCTAACAAGTATGAAGCCCTGAGTTCAAACCCAGTACTGACAAAATATACACATGTGTGTGTACACACTGCACACATATGTATATACACACACATATGCATAAAACATGTTGACAATTTATTTCAACAGATAATTCCATCCACTTAAGACACATGTAGTAAATGTCATCAAAATCACTTTCCACTAAAAATTGAAATGCCTAAAATTGCAGTCCATAAAAGAATTTAAGACTGAGACAGTAATCTAAATTTCAGTTCTAAGTATCTATATACTCTTGATTCCAGCTATCAGTTTCCTAATTTGTCCCATCAACTTACGTGGTTTAAATCCTAGTCACTTAACAGCTGCCTAACCCTAGGCAAATTACTTAACCACTCTAATTCCATCTCTTCATCTGAAAAATAAAGATGGGGGAGGAATGAGGGGAGAAGGTAGTAGTTTTTGAGATACTATACATGAAGTGATTACTCCAGTATCTGGCCAAAAAAAGACTTGTAATAGCTGAAGTCTTATAAGTGTAGTCAAGAACTCTACCAAAGCAAAATACTGTTAACTGTTATTAATCTTTGTACCTGCAGCTTCTGAAATTCTTCTATTTCTTGTCTTGATTCCTCAGATCTTCTTTTTCTGTCTTCTTCTTGTTGAAGTTGGTGAGCCAATTCTAGATCATTAGAACACTGGACTCTATCCATACCTGTTTAGTATTTTTGACATTCAGAATTTAAAAAGTGCTAAAATCAAAGTGGACTTATCAGTTTATAAATATTTTAAAAGTAGAGCAAATGCTATTATTTTCTACTTATTTATGACTGTGTTGTCATGGAACCATGGAGAACAAATCTGGCAGAATTCAGAACTGCTTCTGTGAAAAAATAACCTACATTTAAATAACTAACATTCACTGACTGTTTAAACTGTGACAAGTGCTTTTCATTAATTATCTAATTTGATCTTCACAACAACTTTATGAAGTAGGTATTATTATCTACCAAGGAAAATAAAATTTAAAGAGGTTAAGTAACACCCTACATTGATGCCCATAACACAACTAATTTTTCAAAGAAATACTAAGGGATAAAAACTGGAAATAACAGAGCACATAAAAATACACATTTCCAAAGTAAAGGAGTTAAATACTAACTTAATTACAATTTGGCCCCAAATTGCGTAACTTTGTAGTATCTTGCCTTGCTTCCTCTCTCTCAGTGCCTCTCAGATCTATTAGCCAGTGCTTTCTGGCCAGTACCTTGTCTCTGTGACACCTGTATTAGCCAGAATTCTCTAGAGAAATAGGACTGAAGGAAGCAGAAAGAGAGACTGAGTGCATATACATCATGAAGTTCACATGACCACAGAGTTTGAAAAGTTCCATGACAGCCCATCTATAAGCTAAAGAATCCAAGAAACCAGTAGCATATCTCAGGCCAGGAAACTGGAAACCCCAGAACCAGGGAGGTAAGGGTGCAGGTCCTAGTCCAAGGCCAAAGGCTCAAGAGCCTTGGAAGGGCTGCTGGTGGATGTACCAGAGTCAGGTCAAAGGATCTGGAGTTTGCTGTTCAAGGGGAGCAGCAGGAGAAACAGGCCCAAATCCAGAAGGAAGAGCTAAAATGAGTTTGCCTCTTCTTTGGTTTTCACGGTCTATCTGGATTGCCAGCTAAATTTGACTATACCTACCCACACTGAGAACAGGTCTTCCCAACTCAATTTGCTGACACATAGGCCAATTTCCTCTGGAAACACTGTCAATAACACACCCAGAAGAAATGGTTCACCAGTGCTCTAAGTATGTCTCAATCCAGACAAGTCATACCCCCCTAACCTGATGGCTTAATTATGTAACTGAATAGTTCTTTCTTTTCAAGCATCTCAGCTGCTAGTGTATTTTTCTATTTTGTTTCCCACTCCACTCTTAGGATATACAATTCACTCACAACTGCTCAGACATCTTCTTTTCTCATTGCCTACTTACAGAATAATATATGTATCCCATAAAAAGCTTATCAAAAACGGAGTAAGAATTACCAGACATTGAGTTTCAAGAGTTATTCTTGCACACTATTTCCTCACAACTTTTTCCAAAAACAGAACACGAAATGGAGTAGGTAGAAGAGAACTTCAACGTAGAAGACTATTTCATCTTTGCTCCAATAAATTTCCTCTTGTAATTTGGCTCAATGAGCAGGTAATGCTATGCATGGAGATGACTGATACTAGTTCTAGATTAACTGATACTAAACACTAAAGACCCTTGCATTACTAGGACTTATCTACATACCTTCAGAAACTGAAATAGAGTAGAATACAATTGGTTTCTTGTAGTTTCTATTTCTTTTTACCCCAGTGTGTATGTGGAACTCCTAAGAACCTTATAATGATATGATTACTTAATGCCACCATTAAAAAAATTGAAAGGAAAACTTTTATAAGGTCATTATTAAACCAAAAAGTATTTTTAGAACCTGGGGCAAGCAGATAGAAAGGCACTGAAAGACTTTTAAGATACATAGTTCACACACATTTTTAAGATTTAGACGTGCCACTTGATGATTTCAATTCAACAATTTTTGTTGGTCAAATGCTAAGTTCAGTTGCTTCTATCTGATTAAGGAATGGCCTCAACTTGTAAATAAAAACATTGTTGAATGACATAAAATTTAAAAATCATTGTCTTAAATGCTGTACCCTCTAAATATTGTTTCTCTAGAGCAAAATCCAAGACACAAAGCCATAGTTATGATGTTGGTCACCAAGCTCATCCTTTACAACTTTTCTGTGAAACAATTTCCAAAGAAGTTGCAGCTAGATAAGATTTAAAGGAACGATTTTTAAATAGTATGATTTTTTTTATTTGTATCTATCTAAAACTTGGATATGTAACTGAAACAAAATTTAAATGAAATACTTTTATCTTTAGATGCATGAACATACCTTGTCGAAAGCTGCTTTCTTCTAAATGCAAGTCAACGTGTTCCTGGAGAATACTGTAATTTGTACAGACAAGCCCACACATAGGACAGTCATAGAGTGGTTGATCACAGTCTACATTAGAGACAGAAATAAGTTGGTTTAGTTTTTAGAATTTAGATTTTTTTTTACCCTGTGCAAAACTTTAATATGTAAATAAAAGCTCTTTGTAGTAAACCACTGCACCTCATATGCATTCTTGAATAGCCACAACTATGTAATAGAGTCATCCAGATTTATGTAAGCACCAGCACTATTCTAACAATGAATCCATCTTTAACTATTTGCAGTACATCCACTAATTTGACCCAAACTATCATCCCTTCCCTCAAGATCTCTTGCCCACAGAAATTATACTGTATCATAAGTTCACTTTTCTATAACCACAAATTTTATCTGCATATTTACTTCACCTTCTTACATTAACTTGTTGGCTCATTCCCTTGACAGCTTCCTAACACAGACACAATTTTTCTCTCTTTATTCAGGACCCTAGAAGTAGAAAAGGAGTCCCCTTTTGCTCCCTTCCACAACTTCCAAACCACTTTTCTTCTTTCCTTTTTAAAAAGTTCTATCATGTTGCTAGAAAATAGCATCCCATACCCCTTAGTGGCTAATATTTTTTTCTGAAATTCTACATACCTCCTTTCATTTACTGAAGATTTCAGCACCTGAATCAAAATTTTCCTTTCCTAGCCCTTACACTATGATCATTCTTAGCAACTTCAAGAAACATCCATAGCAGTGGTTCTTTGCTTTCACTTCCAACAATGTTTTCCTTCACTCTAATTTAGCCACTCAATAACACAAATAATATCCTTTATTTATCATCTCCTATAACTGACCAACCTGGAAATCTCTATTTTCTTCCTCTCACTTGAGTTCTACCGCTCTAAATTCTTTTGGCCTAATTAAAATCTGCAATACAGACCCTATTTTTTTTTTTTGTCATTCATCATCTCACTCATGATTTTTTATTTTCCAGCCTACACTCTGCATCCACTATCTGACAATTCCCTTAAACCACCTGCAAACTCCCTTGTTTCATTTACTGTACCTGAACATTAACTAAATCCAGCTACTTATTGCATGTCTGTATCTCTAATAACAACCAGATCTTGTTTTCACTCAACTAAGCACGCTTACTCCTGAGATTGCCATAGGCATATTTCACATTAGTATGTTAAGAAACTTTCAAAAAACAGTGTTTCAATAGAGCATGGTCAGGAATTTCTCAATAGTGGGAGTCCTTGTAGCAGGTCCATAAAATTTTCATTAATTCTACTTAGAACACTGATGGGAATCAATGGACAACTATCAAATTAGGGATAAACACCTTAACTATATATAAAAATTGAGAACGCTTCCATAAACTTGCAAGTTTATGTAAAAGACTTAAGATCCTAAATTTACATAAACCAACATCAGAGCCTCAAAAATGAAGCAAAACCTGACAGAGCTGAAAGGAAAATACCAAATTTATAATTATAAATGGGAATTTCAGCAATCTCTTCTCAAAAACTGGTAGAACTACTAGACAGGCCTAGATAAGAAAAGGATACTCTGAATACAAATAACAGGATCAAGTGACATATATACAACACTACCCAACAAAGCAGAATAGTTTCTATTTCAAGCATCTATGAGACATGTACCAAGAAACCACATCATGAGCTATACAACAAGCTTCAACAAATTCCAGAGAACTGGTATCACATGGAGAGTGTTCCCTGATCACAATGGAGTCAAATTAGAATTAACTAACACAGTCAGTCTCGGACTGTCCAGATGCCTCTGGGCTGCTGGAATTAAATGGACAGACAGGTTCCAAAACTACTCTCAATGTAGCTGAAACATTTTTATCTGCATTAAAATCCTTTTTCATAATTGCACTTTTATACTTCAATCATTGCAAATGAACAATACCATGGACATAAATGAGATTTAAAAACACACTTGTAGAAACCAACTTTTATGATATAACATATTAAACTGAGACAGTTACTTAAAATAATTCATAATAAAATGAACACTTTACCTTCTAATGGAGTGTCTAAAAAACTGGCATGCTTTGTTTTTACATGAGTTTCCAGAGCTTCACTACATTCCTCCATTTTTCCACAAAATGGACACTCAGGAGGACTATACATTGTTTCATAAATTGATCCTTTTATTTCAGAAAATTCAGATTGTTTTTCCCTACTTTTCAGGAATTTTCTAGATTCAGTTAAGTTCTCTGAATAAAAGTCTTCATGTTTTAAAGTACTATCCTTAAGCAGGTTTTGAGTTGAATTTTTTGGCTTAGATGCACAAGCTGAATGAAAATTTGAATTAACTTCCATTTTACTCTGTAGGGTGTTGTTCTTGTTATCTGAAGTTCCATACTGTGTTGTGTCTATGCTCTCAAAGTTTCTTTCTAAAGCATTCTGCTCAAAATGAGCATTTTCAATATGAAAACACATTTCATCATAATTCATGCCTGACAATTTGCAAAATGGACATGTAACTTCATTTTCCATGTGAACAATTAGGAGGTGAGTCTTCATATCTGGTTCTGAGGTTACTGTTTCACCACAAATATCACAGTAAAGCATGGTATGATAGGTAGCTAGAAAAGAACACAATATTATTTTAAGTTTCAAAGTAAGAGTCGAAGAAAAATACATTTCATAAAATGATCTGAGACAATTCTTTCATATTTAGTGCTGTATATTTTGATGAATTTGTCAACGTATTTACTATTTTTTTAATCTGCAAACTTATTTACAAATCTCAACCAAAACTTCTATTACACACTGAGCATCCAAAATCCAAAAATTCAAAACCCCAAATTCTCCAAAATTTGAAACTTTTAAAGCACTGACAGTGGAAAAGTCCATACCTGATCTCACATGACAGGTGGCAGTCATAACACAGATACACTAAAAACATTACATAAATTTATCTTCACACTATGTGTATTGGATGTATATGAAACATAAATGAGTTTTGTGTTTAGAACTGGGTCCCATCCCCAAGAGCTCTCATTATGCATATGCAAACACTCCAAAATCCTAAAAGAAATCCAAAATCAGGAACACTTCTGGTCCTAAATCTTTCAGATAAGGAATACTAAACCTGTACTGTACATCAAATTTGTAGTTTCAAGAAATCAAAGCTTATAATAATGAAAACAAATAACTTTAAATTAAAATTAAAATTTTTTATTTCAAAAACTGTGTGTCTGGTTCAAGATACAGAAAAAAAATTATGCCTAAAAATTGTTGAAGTAAGATAAGTCAGGTAAAACAAACAGAAGAAACCTATTTATGGACTGTTGTACCTAAATACAGAACTTTGGAGTTTATTATACTCCAAAGCAAGCACACTTTGGAGTTGAGTAAGCACACCTTAAAATAACACTTAAGCAGCTTTACATATGTCAAACTAACTAGTACAATTGTTTTCATTCTACACCTGAGAAAACCTGGCTCACCTACGTCACCACAGTCTGGAAGCCAAGATGTTAACCCATGGTGCTCCACAGCCCACAGCAGAGTGGTGCAGTGGAAAACAGCAAGTAACTCCTGAGCCTGGAGAGCTGCGTTACAGTCTCAGGCTTCATCACTTTGAGTAATTCATATCATCTGTTTGAGTTGCGATCTATAAAGCGAGTTACTCTAGATCAGCAATCGCCTGAATATTTTATGGACTCAAAGTAGTCACTAGTGATGAAGTGATGTTATTGAACCAAATTTTTAAAAAAGCAATTGCAGCTACACCTATCACCCTCCTACTACAGAACATCGTTCAACTAAGAACTATTTAAAGACAAACAGGAGAGGGGAGAAATGGCATAAACAATGTATGCACATATGAATAAACGAATAAAAAAATAAAAAATAAATAAAGACAAACAGGAAAAGGAAAGTAAGCACCCTGTAGCCCTCGCTAAACACATTTGGTTTTACAAGACCTTTCTACGTTGTTCTTGTTCTCATTTCCCTACAGACAAGTGAAATCGTTTTTGGTGTTCTTCACTCTGCAGTGCAAAAGCACCGCACCCAGAGTTTCCCTTCTTCCAGGGGCTGACGCACGGCCAGACAGGACACACGCGGACAGGGACCCAGACACGCACAGGAGGCGTGAGCCAGCATGGATGGAGGCGTAATAGGAGGTGGCAAGGGCCGAAGGCCACAAACGCAAAGCCCATCCCTGCATCTGGAGCAAGAAGAAGAAACCAGTCCAGACCCCGACCCGGTCAAAGCTTGGAGCCTGGGGAACGAAGACAGGACCATCACTTCTTACCGACCCGGACATCCAGCAGCTGCTATTGCGCTCGCTCAGCTTCCCCTCCGGTCCCGCCGCCGCTGCCGCCGTCTGCCCCGCAGACAGAGAAGTACAAGCGTGGCGTCCAATACTCTCCTGGCATAAAAGACTTCGGCCAGACCCTCCAAATATTCATAGACTCACCATCAACCGAGAGAGGAACCGAAGACGCCAAAAAAAACCTTAATCCCCAAGAAACCGCTTTCAAAAATGCGCTTCCTCAGTCGCCCGGAAGGGAAGCAATCCCAGCATGCCTCGCTCCCCATCGGTCTGGGTTGTGGTGCATTTTGGGAGTCGTAGTCATTTTTGCGTCCTTCCGTTTCCCATTTTTTTCCCTCCGCCTGTGGGGGATTCGTGAGTCTTGGTTTGCCGCAAAAGAAACTAGGCTCCAGAAGAGAAACTAGGTTCAGAGATTTTTAAGAGTCAATCTGAGTAAATTCATAGGGCAGATGCTAGGGAAAACGTGTCTACATTACTCATTATCCGGAATCCGGCTGAGTAGCCCGCTGGTCTAGTATCAATAAAAGTTTTTATAAAGGGCTGGCGAAGTAGCTCAAGTGGTAGAGTGCCTGCCTGGCAATCATGAGGCCCTGAGTTCAAACCCCAGTACTGTTAAAAAAAAAAAAAAAGTTTTTATAATAATACAAGATGTCAAGCTCCAAATTATGTTCTATGGGTTTAGAACAGCTAATAGTAGAGCGCGTGCCTAGCAAGAGTGAGGCTCTGAATTCAAACCTCAGTACAGGAAAAAAAAAAAAAAAAGCATAGACAATACCTAAATAAATGTGTGTTTACTCGTGGTTGCTAAAATTTCAATTTCCTATACATTCGGGCTAGTGGAGTGGCTCACGTGGTACGGCGCCTGCCTAGAAAGTGTGAAGCCCTCAGTTCAAACCCCAGTACCACCAAAAAAAAAAAAAAAAAGTAAATAGAACAGACAGGTTCTTTCCTTCAGGTAACAAGACCACCTGTACCTTACATTCATCACTCAGTCGTTATTTATTCAGCAAATATTTAAAGATTAACCATTAGCAGCATGCTACTTGGAACTTGAGCTGCAACAGTACTCAAAATACAGGTCATTTGAAACTTCCATTCTGTTGAGTTAGAGCAAAGAAACATGTAAGTAAGGCGGCCACGGTAAGTGCTATGAGAAACATAAAACAGAGGTACTAATGTTAGAAAAAGATTAAGCTGCTGAATATCCTGATGAACAAAACTTGCACCAACAGGGAAGAACTTTTCAGTTATGTAACAGTAAGGAGAGCTGAGTAAAAGAATGATTACAAAATTAGGTCCGAGTTGTAGACATTGCTTAAATCATATAGGGCCTTCTAGAAAGCCACTGGGATAAACAGGAGGGTTATATGACCTGATGATGAACAGTGTACTAAGAAAATGATTTTGGGGAGGTTCTAAGGCGTGGTGAGTGGCATAGGCCTGGAATCCTAGCAAGACGCTGTGGATTCTTGGCCAGTTTAAGCCACAGGGCAAGACCCTGTCGCAAAAACAATAACAAAAAAATTATTCTGGGGATGTTTATGGTTTAACATGGAAGATTGAGCAGGATTTCTTTGCTTCCAAAAATGTATTTAAATAACAGTATAATAATAATAATAACAGCTAATGAGAGTTTCACAAAACTTTGAAAGTTAGAAAGAGGATGAATGAGGTGTAGCTAACTTAGCTAAGATGAAGGGCCCACAAAAAAACAATTCTTACCCTTTGGAAATTTGGAAATGTTCAGCAAATAGAGACCAGATACTTTTGAAAAAGATGTTGAAATTTGGGAATGAAAAAGAAACATGTTGCTGAATTGTGAACAAGGAGCAATTAGAACTCAATCTTCAGATGTTCTTCATCAACCAGGCTGCCAAGTGACTCATCTTTCCCTCCAAGACAAAAAAGGCCACCAGTTAAGTTCACAAAGAAAATGAAACAGAGAGGAAATGAAGAAGTACACAGACAAGGGTGGGGGCAAAGCACTGGACTAAAAATGAGGACTAGAAAACAGTAAGTACTAAATTATGAAACCCCTAGGCAGTCACCCTATCACATCCTAAAGTCTGATTTGTGTCCTCAAGGCAGAAGATTTTGAAAATTTCCCTTTGAGAAATCAATTGTTATAAGAAACAGAGAAAAAAAAATCCTACAGATACTTTCAGATTGTTCTCTAGTGAAGCAGAACAAACTCCACTGATACATAGCTTTCAATAAGTATTTTTAGGGTCTTTTCTTAAATATGATTCATACTCAAGGGTCACCAGGCATTTAAGTAGTCAGTGGTAGATAAGATGGGAACAAAAACAATGTTTTTTAAAGTGAGCTCTGAAGAAATACAGGCAAAGAAGGAAGAGGGGGGGAAAAAAAAAGAATTCATTGGAAACCACAATATGCTCAGATAAGAAAATGTATTTAATCCCTGAATGTAAAATAGGAAATAGTTCTTGGGATTGAAAAATACAATCATAGGTTTAAAAAAAAATGTGTATCATAAGAGTTCTGGAAGATAAGGCCCTATAAGTTACTCAGCAAACAGAACAAAAAGAGGAAGGGATGGAAAATAGAAAAGAAGAAATTTATTAGATGATAAACTCAAAGCAGGATAGGCCAGGAAAATTGAGGCATGAAAATAGCAACTGGAAATTCAAAGATAAACATTATATTAATGAATGGCTTGATAAAAAGTATATAGATACTATTTTCTTTAAGACTTACACTCCCTCAATAAGCTACAATATTTAGTAAAAAGAAAAAAGGGAGAGGAGGAAAGCAACTCTCTTGCTCTAACCTTGCCCATTTGCCCCCAAATAATTACTGCACTAGGAGAACTAAGCAAGAATGTCTCAAAGAAAGGCACAACTTGGGGGTAAAGCTGTTGGGAAAATGACTCCTCTGGGTACAGAAAGTGTCTACAAAGGAAAATACTTATTACAAGGATGGACACTTGTCTTAAAGGGAACATCTGGTAGGACCATTATTTATCTAAGGGATGTTCAAACATCTATCTCATAGCGTTCCAAATTTAATGAGTGAACCAACTTTGAAATCTTTAGGTGTAATTTATGAGATAGTGTAACTGCAAAAAATGACTATGATAGGTATCAAAATAAAAAGCACTTTTCCTAAGGTAAATTGAGCCAACCCCCTACCTACTTTTTCACCATAAATACCTCTGATGTTAAAACATTCATTGCATCCATTATTGGATGTGCCTGTAGCCATGTATGGGTGTGTACTGTGTTTCTATTTTTCCTTGTTTTTGCTTTGCTAACATACTTTCTTGGTCTCTATTTCTATGTGTCCTAAAATTATTATTATTTTTTGCAACAATATCACAAACTTAGTATCCAAGGGCCATGCAGAGGCCTCCTCCCTTTTGGAGACCTTCCTTGGAGTATCTGTGGTTCTGGTAACAAATAGAGCTCCACTTCCAATTAATAAGAGGTACAGAAAAGAGTAAAAGGTAAATGAAAATTAATTATCTAAGAAATGACAGTGAAGATAATTTTCCCCAAACAAAACATCTCATCCATTCTTTCTCAGGAAGCTCCTGCTAAAATGAGGGCGGAAACAAAGAAAGTTAAGGTAAGGAATTCAACAAGAATGTCCATCTAAATGAAGGAGGAAATAAACAAGTAAAAAATAAATAGAAGCTGCAGACAAATAGCCCCATGTTCATGACTAAACAGAGAGAAATATTACACCCTGCAATAGATTGACTATATTATAGTCAATGTGTTAATTCCCAGAATCTGTGAAGATTAAGAATGTTGAGATGAGATTACCCTGGTGGTGCAATGTAATGCCAAAGGTCCTCATCATTCGGAAGAGGATGGAGAAAGAGGAAATAAGGACAGCATGCCAAGTGATTAAGTACAATAAAACCCTATTAATATTTCAAAAGTCCTGTCCATGTTTCCTTTGTCAGACTTCTGTTCTCTTCACAGCCACACCTATGGCCAGTTAAAAAATCACTTCTCTCCTGTTTATTTTTCGGCTAGCAAACAAAGCCATTTATTTTCACGTTTTCCCCTTTATATATGGCATACTTCTTTAGAGCAAGGATCATGGGTATTAATCTTGAGTGTTCTGTGCCTAGCATCGTCTGGGACTCACTTTTCAATACTGCTTGTGGGACTCCACGGTGGACTATGGAGCTGTGTTTGTGTGTTAGAATTTAGAGTACATTATTTGAAGTTACTTATAGTATAGAATAGTGACTACATTTATTGTCAAAAACTTGCAAAGATTATAGAACCCAAATTTCTAAATGAATACAAAATTAAAAGGCTTTGAAACAAATGAGTATATAGGAAGAAGTTAATGAAAATGTAGAAGGCAAAAGCCTGTGTGTGAATTCCAGGAGGCCGGTTTGACTACTGTATCTCCATTATCTAAAAGGGTGCCTGGCAGACTATGCTGTTATTCAATATTACTTGTAGGTTGGATAAATGAATGAATGAATGAATGAGAACTTGTCCTTGGTGGGCTCGCAGAGGACCATTAACCCTCACGGAAGTGAAAATCAGTGGCCGGCTCAAGCAGCAACCCTATGGCAGGTGGGGTGGGGCGCACTCTTCTCCCCGCACCCTGCCCCCACCGCCTCTCACCCCCATCCCCGCTCCCCGACCCCCGTCCGTACAGCCACGCCCCCTCCTCCCCGCCCCCACCGCGGTCTGCAAAGGCTTCTGGGAGCCGATCCGCGGGGTCTCGGGGAGGGGGCGCAGGTGGCCGCCATCTTGGGTTGCGAATTGAGTTGCTGCGCTTCACGCTACGGGGAGGAGTGACGGCCTCTCCGTTAGCCGCAGCAGACGTCGCCGCCGTGGACTGGAAAGTCTGGGCGCCGGGGACAACACATTCATGGGTAAGTAAGAATGACGCAGGCTGGGCCGGGGGCGTCTCGGATTTGGATCCTTGGGTTGCCGGGGCCACGGCGCTTTTCTGTCCCTTTCCCTGGCCGCCAGCGTGTTTTTTGGTTCCCCCGCGGCCACCGCAGCAGTGGGGGCGTGGCCGCCGGACTGTTTTCGCGGAGGCGCGGCGAGAGCCGCTCCAATGGCCGTTTCTCGGCCGGTCTCGGTGCCCGCCTGGCCAGCCGTCCGCTTGTGAAATGCCGCCGTGCGGAGGCGAGTAACGGCGATGCGGGGGCCTCCGCCGCCACTGGCACCTGCGAGCGCGCGCGCGAACCGCGCCGCCAGCCCGGGACCCGAGCAGCCCCCTGTCAGCCCCGATCCCGGGTGGGAACTTGGCAGCGTTGCTAACGGGATGCTCGGGAGGCGTCAGAGAACCTAACGCCCGTCTGCTACGAGCTTTTCGGACACATGAAAAGACAGGAGGACAGCACTCAGGCCTGACTGCTGTTTTGCAGGAATGGTCCGCCCTTCACACCCTACTTGGTTGTAGGGGCTCCCACTGGGCACGTCCCTGGTGCACAGTCTTGTAATGTTCTAATGAGGTGTCTGAACCCATACAAATGAAAGTTTTGCTGGAATGAGAAATTCCGTTAATAGTTGTCAGAAAAAGGAAACCCTAAGTAAAGAGTCCAGACATTTGCTCAACTTCAGCATGGTAAAAAAATGGTAAGTTTATGAAAGAAAAATCCTAGTAACTTTAAAGTGTCTGAATAGCATCTCCTGTATCTGACATAAATTCTGTGAAACCCCAGCCTTTGAAGCACAGTCTTTAATATACATTTATTTTCCAGAAAACAAAATTTTCTTGGGGAGGTGTCTTTAGAGATTATTTTCCTTGGCCTTAACTGACATCCCTTTTAATGTAACATGGCGAAGATGAAGGTGCTTGAATAAAAAGCAGAAAGTTAGTACTATAGAACAAAAAAGGGAAAAAAGTGATATGCGTTCTTTGGACTACATTTTATTTGGATAACAAGTTTATATTGAAATGTTTCTGTTGAAATGCTTTAGTTCGGTTGATTAGATTAATAGTCTGAAAAGTAGTGTCTAGAATGTGTTTCCTGGAGTAGGCACACTGTGATTCAATTGAATGTGGTTAGAAAAATATTAGAACTACTGTTTGTTTACCTTTTAAAATTATTGCTTTTGTAAAATTGCTGTTTTGTTGTGAATTTAATAATGGGGCAGTATATTAAGATAGTAATACATGTATAGAAATAATGAAGATAAATATACAGATAAATTTTGCATGCATAAAGGTGTCTGATCAAAAAAGTTTAGAGGCCACTGGTCTAGAAAATGCCACACATACAGGTGACAAATATTTTTAAGCAGTTTATTTCCACAAACATTTCCTTTTATTAAAATATTTCCTACTGAATAAGCATCTTTCACCAACTAATGTTGAGACCTAGATTGCTCTGTAATGAACTTTGTGATCTCTATTTTTTGTTTCCAAATTTAGGCTCATAGTGGGATTAGAAAGACATTTTTAATGTGTAAAATAGAGAATAATGTTAAACTTGCCATTGATAATGTTAGATTTGTAAAGATAATTATTTGTCGGTGCATACAGTATTGCTCAAGTCCATTAAATATTTTAAAGAGGGATTTTGGCAATTTATGAATGCATTTTGATTGTTAGAATGAACATTTGTTAACTTCGAAGGTGCAAAGTAGCTCCCCCATCTTTGGTGTTGGGGGTTGATCCCAAGGCTTCCATCTTGATATAGGAATGAGAGATAGTATTCTTTGTACATAAGTTTCACAGTGGGTTTTGTTGGACTATGTAATTAGTGAACTTGAATTTAATGGCCTTAGGGTAGGCCTCTTAAGTTGTTTTGAGGGTTATCCCTGTTTTCTTCCCTTAAGATTCCATGGCTAGTCCAGGGAAAGATAATTATAGAATGAAAAGTTATAAGAATAAAGCCCTAAATCCTCAAGAGATGCGTAGACGAAGAGAAGAAGAAGGAATACAACTACGAAAACAAAAAAGGGAAGAACAGGTAAGTGGTTTCAAATACTTAATTTTTTCACTAAGAAATTACAGAAATTTAAACATTTATTAATGCTAATTTTAGATAATTTTAAATGGAAAAGTGTTTATAGAAAATTTATTATAGCTGTCTATTCTTTAATTAGAGTAAAGAAATAATATTCACAGATTCATTAATTATAATCCTGTGGAAGGAGATGGGCACAAGGAAAGGGAGAATAAGGGTGAATATGGTAGATGTATTTTGTATCCATATATGAAAATAGAAAAATAAATCCTTTTGAAATTGTTCTAAGAACGTGGGAGGAGGGAAGAGGGAGAATGATGGAGGGAGTAAATCTTAAGATATATTTTGAATTCCTGTGTTGTAAATACCACAATGTATCCACCTGTACAACCATTATATGTTAATAAAACCATAAAAAATTATAATCCTGTATTAATTTTAGTTACTGACAGGAATGACTTTCTGTTTTATGGATAAACTATTATTTTTTTATTTGCCCCCCCCGAAAAAAAACATTAATTATTTGCTGCTCTTGGTTTTCATAAGTCTCAAGTTATAGTCATGTTTGCATGTTGCTCATCCTTTTCTTCCTATAGTCTCATCAGCCAGATATCTTAGCCTCCTCTATTTAAACATTACATACGTGACATAAAGAACAGAAAATCATTTGAGAGACCACATCTTAACATTTTTCATCCCAAGGTATACTTAAATTTAGAAATATTATAAGTAAATAGGAGGGCATGGTCCTCACATTTACAAATTAAATCTGATATGTGAAAAGGACTAGTACAAGGAAGTAGAAAAGGCATCTTTTAGGAATATGATTATGATTTGTCATCTCCCTGTCATGTCTTGCACAGTACTTGATACATCAGTCACTCAAAAAACCCAAAAACCTGCTGATTAAAAAGAAAAGTATAAGGGCCAAGTGAGGTGACACACCTGCTGCTTCTCAGGAAGTGGAGATCAGGAGGATGTTTAAGGCCAGCCTGGGCAAAAAGTTAGTGAGACTCTAAACCAGATGTGGTGGTGTCTGTCTGTAATCCTAGCTACAAGAGAGTCATTGTTAGGAGGATCAAAGTCCTGGGCAGAAAGCATGAGACCATATCCCAAAAATAACTAAGGCAAAAAAGGCCTGGGACTCTGATTTAAGTGGTAGAATACCTGATTAGGAAGCTCCATGCCCCAAGTTTTACCACAATATTGGGAAAAAAGAGAAAATATATACAGATTGAAGAACACCATAATTTAGCTATCAAAAAGAATATAAAAATTTTTTTATTAATTCTGATTTAGGAAATGTACCTATAAATCTCCTTTAGTGACTTTACCCTTGTCTCTTTCTCTTTTTTTCTTCATTTTTATTCTCTTCTGAATTAATAATAAGCATAGGACTGTTTTTCCTGAGAATTTTTCTGTTGCTTGTTAATTGTATATACTACCTCTGTTAATATACCATATGTTATCTTTACACGTAACAGATTTGCCTCTTTAATTGAGATTTCCTTGGAAAAATTCTTAGACATCTCACAATCCAGTGTAGAAACATATGCTTTTTCAGGTGCTATAAGATGTAGATGTGTACTTAATGTTTTAAATTATAAAATGCTAGCTTGCTTTTTTCGTGCAAGTGAAAAATGGAATTTTATGGCAATTGAATGTTTTATGGAAAGTGTAATGTATAAATTGATTTCTTTTTGTTGCAGCTGTTTAAACGCAGAAATGTCTCGTTGCCCAGAAATGATGATTCTATGTTAGAAAGTCCTATCCAGGATCCAGACATCAGTTCCACTGTACCCATTCCAGAGGTATATTTTACAAAAATATAATTTGGATTATACCTCAACAATATTTCAGAGACAGCAAATACTATTCATGTAAGATATTTAAATATTTATTTTCTTTTTTGTGTGTCTTAGGAAGAAGTTATTACCACAGATATGGTTCAGATGATTTTTTCGAATAATGCTGAACAACAGCTAACAGCAACACAGAAATTTAGAAAGCTGCTTTCTAAAGGCAAGAATTATTTTCAGCATGTTTACTTGCTATTACAGGATTTTCTAGTGTAGTTTTATTAGAGATTTTATAAGACACTTTTTCACTGGTCTTAGTTTATCTTTAAAATATATTTTTAAATAGTATCTTAACATATTATAAAATGAGGAATTTAAAGAAGCAAATATATACATATATTTTAATTTTTTTTGTTTGGTAGTACTGGGATTTGAACTCGGCAATTTTTTTCTGAAACCAAGGTAGAAAGATTTATTTGTACTTTGTTACTGGAATATCTTTCTTTGAATTTTATTTAAATTTCCTAGAGATCTTATGATTCTCAAACCACTTTTGCATTTCATGAACATTTCTCAAAAATTTGGGGTAGTCTATAGCATTTGTAAATATAATAAGTAGTATACAGGCAAAATAAAATCTCATCTAGCTGAGAAGCATTAAGCAAGTCTTGGTTGATACTGAGAGAGAGAGACCCTTGAAAGTTTAGGATAGTACTATAAAGAATTAGGGAGAACTTTTTTTTTTAATACCTCAGTTGATGGTTTGACTATTGGACTGAAATTCTCCCATGTTGTAAAGGTGACCTCCTAAATAGCCTTCAACTTATGAAATTTAAATATGTAGGAAATATTTTTTAAATTTCCTACCATTGCAGTTAAGAAAAAAAGTAGAATTTGCTTTGCAAAAAGATAATGCGATTATGAGAATATTTGTCTTTCATTACATCCAGACAAAGGCTTTAAACCTATTGAAGTTGGGGAACCGTATTTTGTATGCCTTGTTAATTGAAGTTTGGACCAGGTCTTTGTCTTTTCAAGTCTATTTGATAACTTCTTCTTTAATTTTTAGAACCTAATCCACCAATAGATCAAGTTATACAGAAACCAGGAGTCGTACAGAGATTTGTAAAATTTCTTGAAAGAAGTGAAAATTGTACTTTACAAGTGAGTCTAAAGTTTTCTTGCTTAATGTCTTTCTAGAAATGACATGTTAAAGTTAAAAGTGAAAATAGTTTCTTCAATACTGACTATATTGTAAGTATTCAGTAAATACTTTTCAATTAAAGGAAAAAGTAGCATCACCTGTCTTGCCATAGCATGGTTATAGTGCTAGTTTCTTCTATGAATTATTTTAGTAAATAATTTTGGGAAAAGTCTAAAATCATTACTAATATAAATAAAAATTTTATAGTTGTAAATTTTAATGATTTTTTGTTTTAGGAAACCTCAAACTAAAATACTAGTTTAATGGTTAAATTTATTTTGGTTCTTAGATTTTCATAGTTGTACCTTTTACCTTTTAAAACATTTTTAACTGATTGATTAATTTTTTGAAAAAGACTAAATTAGTAAAATCTACTAAAAATGTAACCAAAATTAGATTGGCCTTAGAAAGCATTATTTGTCAACCCTGATACAGTTACAGTTAAAGATGTCCTCCAAATTTGCCAGCTGGGTATGTTGAATCCCAGCTGCTTTGGAGGCGAAGACCAGGAGGAGGGTGGTTCAAAAAGTTAGCAAGATCCTATCTCAACCAACAGCTGAATGTGGTGGTGCTTACTTGTTACCCTAGCTATGGGGAAGGCATACGTAGGAGGACAGAGATCTGAGGCTGGACCTAGCAAAAATGTGAGACCCTATCTCAAAAATAAGTAAAGCAAAAAGTATCAAGGGTGTGGCCCAAGTGGTAGAGTGCTTGCCTAGCTAAATTCAAGCCCTAGCATTGCCAATAAAAAATAACATATTTCAAATAATTTGCTACTAATGATAGATTACTGAAATTTGCAAATATTTTAATGTTAATTAAAAAACCTTACTCTGACTTTAATTGCTATGCATATTCTTAAGTAAGAGTACAGGTAGAATTTTATCTGTACTTCAGGAATTACAGCAGACCTACAACCACTTAACCAGTGCGGTTGTCAGTAATGAAGGACTGCTATTTAAGTAACCATTAAATTTACAACTTGGAGTAGTGGTGCACTTATCTGAATAATTTGAGAAAGACCCTCACATTTTAGGTGGAGGCAAAGGAGTGTGTAGCACACAAGAATGTGAAAGGAAACAGCATATATTTTATTCAGGTAATACTTCTACTGACAAGTTACTTTGGATTAGAAATCATGAGATCTAGTCCCTTCGCTTTATATCAGTTTTGAGTCCAGACTAAAACCCAGGTCTCCTGAAATCTGGTTAATTATTTGGTTTTTTGGAAAAGATGAAATGAGTAGATAGGAATAAATAAAATTGGATGCTAATTTGAGTCAAAGTACTATGTAAGGTACTGTAGTTCTGAAATTAAGACATTTTTTCTGTCTATAGAAGTTCTTCACTCTCTGCTGCAGAAGGTAAACATACAAAGAGATCTGTGCTAATACAGTTTGCTTAGTGCTGTAACATAAATGTGAACAAAGTGCTCTGGGAACACAGAGACCCTGCAATTGACCCTGTGTAGGGGAAGTTAAGGAAGCCTTTATAACTGTAGTCTTATGAGTGAAGGAGAGTTTGGCAGAATGAGAGTGACATCAATTTTAGGTTGAGAGCGTAGCACATAGAGCGTGTTGCTCCAAGAACATTGGTAATGTGAGTGTTTTGTTAGTTACTATGATTGAAACCTAACGAAATCAGTATGGTCTTGGGGCAGCTCCGAACATACCATGCATGTTACCTCTCCAAGTACATGTGAATGTGCTAGTTCAGACCATTAATCTGTCTTACTAAGAGTAGCCTCAAGTGGGGCTGTAGGTCAGATCCACCTGTAAACAAATTTAAAATGTCAATTAGATATTAGACTTTTAAAAATCAGGGAATTTCAAATGAAAATACCAGATTTTTTACTTCATTTGACAAAGACTGTTGGCATTATTGCCACATAGTAAGATGAAATGGGGCAAAGCAAGATTTTTTTCCCTTTTTTGTCTTTTTTTTTTTTAAATTCATAATCATGCATTCCAGTTTTTCACTAATGCTTTCTACTAGACATAGCAGAGGAGAAGTTTGTACTCTTAGTTGCCTTTTATTTCATTATTTATGATTGGTTAAGATTGTTCTCCATTGTTCTTTAATAAAAATTCTTAAATTTTTCTTCATCTCAGTACATTATAGTAACTATGCTTTTCAGTATTTTGGTAATGCTTTTTTTTTTTTTTAAATAATTATAATGATATTTATACTAATGTGAAAGTTGTGTACCCAACTAAGCTGTGGTCACTGCTTAGTTTGGGAGCCATGTGTTAAATTTTCTCCACTGTTGCTGTTAAAGTCCATCATATATAGATATATTCAAATTTAATTAAATTGATATGAGTAACATCTTAGAGGCTGTACTGCTTAAAGGATATCAAAAATCTTAGTCCTGGCTCTGCTTTTTTGAAATCTTAATATCGAACAATCACCTCAATCTCTGAACCTTTACTTTCATGTTTTTAAATGAGATTGTGACTACATGATCCCTAGGCCAACAGGTACTTTTTATGATTCTATTGCTCTGTTAAGTTATATCTCATTTATTTTGGAACTGTTTGCTTTAGAACACTTGACTCTCTAATAGTAAATATCAGGAGTTTTATGAATTGTAAATTAAAATGTTTTTGTGTATTGTTGGTATAAATTTCCACTATACTCCTTCTCAGTTTTTGTTTGTACAGATTGAAGCACCCTGTTTTTTTCTTAAATAATGGTTTCCATCGCTGAAACCTGACTTAACAATGAAGCTTGCTAATCAGAAGCCAGCCTTTCTCTCAGCCTGTTCAGCTAAGTCTTTATTTCCTCTCTTCTTCCTTTCTTTTCCTTTCTGACATTACTTTGGTACTTTCATTTATTTTACTTTTTCCCCTTAGTTTGAAGCTGCATGGGCATTAACTAATATAGCATCTGGAACTTTTCTGCATACCAAGGTAGTGATTGAAACTGGAGCTGTTCCAATTTTTATCAAACTTCTTAATTCAGAACATGAAGATGTTCAGGAGCAGGTAAGTTTGTAATTTGTACTGCTATGTATAATACATTCTAATTTTTCTTGAAAATAGCACTTGTGATTGTGATTTATAATGCGAAATTTTGTGCGTAATTTACTTACTTGTCTGCTGCATTTGTTAACATTAGAAGGGAGGAAGAATGAATTGTCTTGTATACAAATGCTGGGTTCTTCATAGGTACCTCAGCTAGCATAGGAACCAGTGTTCCTTTTCAGTGATCCTGTTTACAAAAGGCATAGTAAGATCCAGAAAAGTCAATAGCTTACTCAGTCATAATGAGTGGCTTGCAGGTTTTTAATCTGAGCCAATCTGACTCCTTACTCTCTGCATGTATATGGATTATTTTATTGTTTCTTTTTACTGTATCATATTACTTTGGATATACTTCAGGGATAAATTTTTAAGTTTTTCTTATAAGAGGGAAAATTTGGTTATGTATAATTGCTAATTGCACCATCCAAAGAAAATCAAGTTTTTGGTATTTTTGTTTTTGTTATGCACATTGACTTCCTAGTCCATTCATCATTTAATTTTATGCCATTTTTTTAATCCACTGAACAGTAACATTGGGCACTTTTTCTTATGGCATTAATTATTCTTCCAAGAAAATTTTACTGATTGCTTAATATACACTCAGGTGGTTTTCTTAATTTTCATCTATTCTTAATAACTCTACATTTGTTATTTCTAGTTTATTATTAATAAACTATTGGTATATAATGTTTTATTGATGATGTTATAATTATGTATCCTTATAATTATATAATATATTAGCTTTTATGTTCCTCTTGATTATTTTATTAAGGAAAATGACTATCCTGTCAAAATATATTTTAACTTAAGGGTTTTATTGCATATTTCAAAATTGGCCTCCAAAAATTCAGAGCAAATAATATCCCTACCAGTAGAATATTATACTTTGCAGAGTAAAAAGCATCTTTACTTTAAAAGGGTTTTTTTGTTTACTTTTATTTTTTCTTTTATTCATATGTGCATACAATGTTTGGGTCATTTCTCCCGTTTGTTTACTTTTTAAATGTTTTTTTCAAAAACATTTAAGAAAAGCTTAGGTCTAAAGTAGATGTTGTAACTATTAATTCCTGTTTTGAATGTTAAAAAAAAGTTTTCCCAGTTGAAAAAATAAGGTGCTTTTGTACTTATGTGATAAGTTTACAAACTGACTAATCTTAATTTTTTTTTTTTTTTTTGGTGGAACTGGGGTTTGAATTCAGGACTTCATGCTTGCAAAACAGCTACTCTATCACTTGAACCACAACTCCAGTCAATTTTGCTCTGGTTATTTTAGAGATAGGGGTCTCATGAACTATTTGCCTGGGCTGGCCTCGAAGTGAGGTCCTCCTGTGCTCAGACTCCCAAATAACTGGGATTACAGGTGTGAGCCACCAGTACCTGGCTTTAATTTGTTTTCAGTGATCAAGCTAATCTACTTTTCATGTTAGCTATTACTTTTTCTATGCTTTGTCTCTTTCTCTCTTTTTTTTTTTTCTTCTTTTTTGTAGTACTGTGGTTTGAGCTCGGGGTCTTGTGCTTACCAGGCAGGCACTCTACCACTTGAGCCATGCCCTTAGTTCTATTTGCTCTAGTTATTTTTGAAGTAGGGTCTCTTGTTTTTGCCCAGGCCAGCCTGGACTGCTCCCTACACTTCCCGCATATTCCCACCTGTTGGCTTGAGATGGGGTCTTGCTAACTGTTGCCTGGGCTGGCCTCAAGCCATGATCCTCCCAATCTGAGCTTCCTGAGAATCTGGGATTACAGGTGTGAGCCACCAAATTTAGCTTTCTCTTTTTATTTATACATCAGTACCTTCCCAGTTAGAGGCATAAGAGCAAGCTTCTAGTATAGGTAATTGGAAAATTTGCTAGAAAGATATATTTTGTTTCTCCATGTAGCTTCAGAATAGACACAATATGCTCTTTGTTGAGTAGTACAGACATCTCATTAGAATGTAAGGGAAAGTTTTTAAGTGCTCTTATCTTTACATTTAAAAGTATTCTATAAAATTGCATTTTAAAAGTTTTCCTTTCTTACTCTATTACTTTTGTTTTTTTCACATTGTTGTTGAAAACTATTACCTATTCATTCTGTACTAAAATGTCATTCTTAAGAGAGCATCTTATTTAAGATTCTGTCTTAGAGAATTTTTTTTCTTGTTTCTCTAAGGCTGTTTGGGCTCTTGGTAATATTGCTGGTGACAATGCAGAATGCAGAGATTTTGTTTTGAATTGTGAAATACTTCCACCTCTTTTAGAGTAAGTATTTTATGTAAAATTTTCACAATTAATGTAATCATACTTTTGGGAAAAAAAAAAAACTATAACTCCACTGTGTTTCTACACACACAATTAAGTTCTTCAGCAGTGTTTTAGAATTTTTCTTAATGGTTAGCCATGCCTTCAGTAGCTTGAAAGTAGGTAAAACTAAGACAAGTTTTTAAATTGTGTCATTTTATGTTCTCCTAAGCCATACCTAACAGTGGTCATTGCTTACTAGATATGTTCAGTGCTAAAATAATTATTCTACAAAACAAGAATATGTTGTAATTTATAATTCAATAAATTTAAAGTTTTCCTATATCATGGAATCTTTAATACTTGAACAGATAATACGTTTTGATCTTGGAATGTTCAGAGGACAGAGACCATAAGATCTTTCTTTCAGAGTTAGAATTTTAAAGTGACTCATCTAGTGGTTTTCCCCTTAAGATGATACTCATTTTTTAAAAAGAACTACTTTATAATGTAAGGACTGAATGACATAAATTATTTGAAAGACAGGTTTATTTATACATGTTGTTTATCAGTTACAAAAACGGTCTTTATTTAGGCTAACTGCTTATGGTAAGAAGTGTGAAAAAAAAAGCGAACTGAGGAGATGGTTAGAAGAAAATTTTACTGTTTATCATTTCAGTGCCATTTTCTGTCCTCTCCAGCTGAGGAACTGAATAGGAAGAATAAATTTCAAGACACTAGTTTGTAACAGACACTTTACTCCTATAAAGAAAGTAGCTTTCTGGGCTGGCAGAGTGACTCAGCAGTAAAGCACCTGCTTAGTAAGCACAAAGCCCTGAGTTCAAATCCCAGTACCTCCCCCCCCACAAAGAAAAAAAAAGAAAGTAGCTTTCTGTGGACATAAGAAATTTCTTGACATGACTTCATACAAGTAACATTAATTAAGGACCAGTTGCTACAACTTTGTTCTTATGGACTTATCCAAAGTTAATTTTCCATAGTATGTGAGCATTCAACTTACGAAGAAAATACTGATTTAGAGTTCAATATCAGTCATTTTGAAGTCTGCACTATGAAAAACACCTCCTAAAGTTTCAGTATGACATTTTTCTGACCTTAGGTGATTTGAAGATTGACTGTTTTGTTTCTTTTTTACTTTTGGTTCTTTTTTCTAGGTCATTTTATTATCTGTTAATATCTCAAGTTGGTAGTAGTTTATGAAGTAAGTAGTAAGCATGTTTTAGGTTCTATGCCTTTGAATGTCCTAAGAAGCTTTTTAGTCATGATTGAACTTAAGCTAGTGGAGAACAAATAAGTAGTGCCTACCTATCAATACCAGTGAATTGCACAAAAGGATGTTAGAAAATTTCAAAATTTTCAGTTTCATTGTAAAGTTTGATATTAGGAAGTTCAAAGCCTTATAAAAAAATTCAAGAAATGTAATCAAAAGAAAGTTAAGTCAGATTAGCTACCAGATGCTGTCACTTTAAGGAAAAAAATAATAACTTAAAAATTATTACAAATTATCTGTTTTCCCATTGAAATTCACATTTAGCTAATGCTTAGTTACATGTACATATATCATTTGATCAGCTTTTTTCAAGTTTTTTTATTGCTAATTCATTTGATTCTCATTAAATATAAATCTTTTACTACTATAGGCTATACACTGACACACTTTAACTTATTAGAAAAGATTTGTACTTTCTCATAATTACCCCAATAGTACAGAAGAAGAAGAAGAGTATACAACAGAGCCATCCCTAGTCAATACCAGTTTAGGCCATCAAGCCAAATCTGGTTGGCTGTGTTTCTAAATTAAGTTTCACACTTACTCACTTAGCTGATGCCTTTAGTTGCTTTCATCTTCCACTAGTATAATTGTGTAACTGCAGAACAAGAGCCTAAAACATTTACTGAAAAACATTGTCAACCCCTGGGTATACAAAATCTGTTTAATTACTTTATTTCTAAATGAGATGTATTTTAGGCAGCCTTAAATCTATTTATAGGAAAATCTTTAGAACAGAGATGTTTTTTAGTGCGTAAGATACAGATAGCAGAAAATTTACTGTTTTAATCATTCTAAAATATATAATTCAGTGGCTTTAAGTACACTCCTAACATTGCATAACTATCATCACTATTTAGTTCTTGAACTTTTTCACCTACTCAAATAGAAACCCAATACCCACTAAGCAATCACATCTCATTTTGACATCACCTCATTCCTTGGAAACTAAAAATCTGCTTTGTAGCTTTGTCTTTATTGGATAATTCATATAAATGGGATCAACAATATGACCTTTATATTTGACTCCTTTCTCTTAGCATGTTTTTAAGAGTTCATCCACATTGTACAGTGTACAAATATTTGGTTCTTTTTATGGCTGAATATTCCAATTCTGCACAAAGGCCATTGCCATTTCGAACCTATACTTTGTATTGAATTGCCATCTTAATACTGTTATGTCTTCCAGTTGATAAACATGGGATACATTTTAATTTAGCTAGGTCCTCTTTAATTTGGCAGTATTTTGTAGTTTTTTAGCATACAAGTCTTATACCACCTAGGTAAAGCTTATTCTGAAGTATAGACAGTCCCTGATTTTTTGACTTGATGATGGTGCAATAGTGAAATATATTCAATAGAAACTGTAGTTTGACTTTTGAATTTTGATCTCTTCTTAGATCAGCAATATGTAATATGGTAATCTTTTGTGATTTCTGGTAGCAGCAGAAAGCTACATCTGCCAGTGAGGGTAAATAACCAGCATTCTACGTATGTTTGGAAGGCATGATGTCTGCTTTTTGTCACTGGTAAAATATTTGAGTTTAATCAACTTACATGGAGGAAAGATTTATTTTGGCTCACAGTTTCAGAGGTTTCAGTTAATGGTTGCTTAGCCCTGTCACTTTGGGCCTAAGGAGAGACAGCATCAAGATGGGTGTGCTGGCAAGGCAAAGCTACTGACCTTATGGTGGCCAGGAAGCAAAAAGAGCAAGGTCCCCAGGTCCCCTTCGAGGGCATGTGCCCAGTGAACTGAATTCCTTTCAGGCCCCTTCTTCTTATGGTTCTCTTCTCTTCTATTAGTACCTCACAGGCTGGTGACCAAGCCTTTAGAACATGGGTATTAAGGGAACATTTAAGATCCATGCCATAACAGCAGGTTAAGTGTATCGTAAGCATTTTTGCCTTGCAGTATTTTCATCTTGATGATGAATTTATTGGTAGGTAACCTCATAAATCAGGGAACATCTGCATTTTATTCTTTTTGATGCTGTTATAAATAGATGTTTTCATGATTTCTCTTTTGACTTTTTCATTGATAATGTATAGAAATGCAAGTGACTTTTGGTTTTGATCTTGTATCTGCAATTTGGTTGAATTCACTTATTAGCACTAAAAGTTTTTTTGTGGATTCTTTTGGATTTCTATGCATAAAATCATCTGAATAGAGATAATTTCACTTACTGCTCTTCAATTTGGATCTCTTACTTCTTTTTCTTGCATAATTGTTCTGGCTAGTGCTTCTAGTACTGTGTTATATAAAGGAATGACAAAAGTGACTATCTTTGTTTTGCTTCTTATGCTGGAATAAAAACTTTTATTTTTTTTTTTATTATGGAGTATGTTAGTTACGGGTTCTTCATAAATCCCTTTGTCATGTTTCCTTTTCCTCTTTTATTGAGTGTTATGAAGTATTGAATTCTTTTAAATTCTTTTTGGGCAGCTGTTGAGATGACTGTCTTTTCCTTCATTTTATTTTAATGTGGTTTATTACATTGATTGATATTTGCATATTGAACTAGCCTTACATTCATGGTATAAAATCCCATTGTGTAATATTATTTAATCCTTTTAATATGCTGTTGGGCTCATTTTTTTCTAGTATTTTATTGAGGATTTTTGCATGTATATTCATGCAATCCATATAGAATTAATTAGGAAATGTTCTGGCTTTTTTTGTTTTTGTTTTTGGCCTCTAGACTTGCTGTCTACCATTTGAGCCTTGCCTCCAGTCTGGTGTTCTGTTTCTTAGAAAAATTTAAGTAGGATTTAATTCTTTTTTAATGTTTGGTAGAATTTGCTAGTGAAGCTGTCTGATGCTGGACTTTGTTATAAAGATTTTGGTTAGTAACTCAATATACCAAGCAAAGGCTTGATAGAAGCCTGTTCAGATTTTCTGTTTTTTTCTGAGTCAAAAGTAATTGTATGATTCTAAGAATTTTTTCATTTCTTCTTGATCTTCCACATTATTGGCTTTTGATTGTTCACAATATTCTCATATAATTCTTTTTTTTCCTTAAATCTCAGTAGTAATGTCCTCACTTTCACTTCTAATTTTAGTGATTTAAGTCTTTTTGCCTTTGTTGGTCTAGATAAAGATTGGTTAATTTTGTCATCTTTTTTTTTTTTCCCCAAAGAACTACCTTTTGATTTTCATTAACTTTCTCCAGTATTTTTCTGCTTGGTTTATATCTGTTTCTGCTTTTTCTTTCCTAATATTAGAGCATAGGAATTTATAGCTTTATTGTACATTGACTTGTTTCCTCTTAGCCACAGAGAAAACCGAACAATGTCCCCACATTTTCTAGTATAACTTAAAATACATTATGTAGTACAACTCTATTTATTCTTCAATAAAATACATTGTATCATTACTACACTGTTTATACTTCTTAATTCTATAAAGCATATTTCTTGTAATTTTTATCAGAAAAATCTATAAACAAGCTCCATTCTGCCTCCCTTCTCTACCAGTTAGCTTTACATTTACTACTGTACAGTTTAACAGGCTTATGCAAATCTCACCTTCCAGTTTAAAATTTGATCCAAGGACCACATAAAATCTCTGAAATGAAGTATTTGAATTTGCATGGATGGATTATGATGACCTTCATAAAAAAGCCTTTTCTCATACTCAATATTTTAACTTCCAAAATTTTTCACTAAACAGAATCATACTTGGGACTCTTAGTCAAGGAGTGTGCAATCCTAATACCTCATGTATTACTTTAACACATTTTTAAAAATATGTGAAGAAAGAAAAATTTGAAAATGTTCAAACAATTCTGTTATTTAATAAACTAGTTCTTAATAGCCTCGTTGTTTATTTTTGAAGTAGAATAGTTCAACTTAGCATGCAGGTACAACCTCAGTGCTACTTGAGTTTGATTAGTTGTTTTAAATAAAGGATTCATAGACCTCCAAACTGTGATAGCATATATTGAACTTACTTCTGAAGAATGCTGCAGAGCTGGCTAACTCTTTGAGCCGAGTCCTTCTCTCCTTCCAAATATAACACCCTGGTAAGGGAATTACAGCTCTGGGAATCTCAGAAGAAATCTCCCCTGGAAATGCTAATGGGGGAAAGAGGCTAACAACATGGAAAAGCTTTGTATCAAGTACAAAAAATTATCTACCTCCTTATGGTAGGATTATAGTACCAAGCACAGTGCCTCATTTGTAGAAAATGTTTAATAATAAATGCATGTCTGTTTTAGCCTGGTGGTTAACTTGTTTATACCAAGGGAATAAAAATAGCAAACCTGATACTTGTTGCCCACCTGTCAGGGAATTATCTGTTCTTAGCAAGGATGAAGGCAAAATAATGATGAATTTGATCTGTAAGTCTGGTTTTCTAAAAGCCAAGACAGATTACTGCCTTTCAGTACTGCCATTCACTGCAAATTCTTTGTTAGCACTATTTTTACCTTCAGAGTTTTACAGCTATTGTTTAATAAGAAGTGGGAAAACATTTATTTTTATTTGTAAGAGGCCTTTAATGAATGAGCACTTTTTGAGTTTTCCTGCAAAAGAATGACTGCACTTAGAGAAGCTGATATACTTCAATCCTTAGATCTTAGCATCTGTGTATCTTCCCTAATTTCAATGTTTCATTTACTTTTTGAAGTGTTATCCACCCATCACTTCTTACCTGAGATCTTAAGACTCATTTTACTTTCAGGCTTTTAGCTGTTCTTTATCTTCTGTTATCTCAAGTATATAATTCAAATTACGTGAAAGGAAACAGAAAGGTAAGTTTTTAAAAGATAGTGTTAAGCTGGGCACTGGTGATCTATAATCCTAGCTACTCAAGAGAAAGTGATCAGGAGGATTGCGGTTTGAAGCCAGCTGAGCAAGTAGTTTGAGAGACCCTATCTCAAAAGTATCTAACACGAAAAGGGCTGGTGGAGTGGCTCAAGGTACAGACCCTGAGTTCAAGCCCCAGTACTACAAAAAAAAAAAGATAGTATTAAATGGTTGGAGATACTTTTCAGACTTTCAATTCCTATGCATTTTAAAGTAGAAGGGAATGTATTGTTACAATATTTCAATGACCAATACAGAAATAAGATATTTGTCAAAAAAAGGGAAACTTAAAAAAGGGACAGAATCAGGTAATCCATTTTTTTGGGGAAAATAGAGAATATAAGCATCACCTGGAAGACTTGGGCATTAACACCTGAATTAAGTTTAAAATTTCAGTTTCTAGGCAAGTATAATACCATTTCTCTCAATGTAAAATAATGGTGAGTGAGTTTTTGTCTTTATATTTCTCAGTGGATTTTCTGGCAGTCGATAGGGAGAAAACTATTATGTATCACTTCATGTTTTTTAATTTAATTTTGTCTTCATTTCTGAAGACCTGAGTGCTGATTTTTTTTTAATTTCTTAAACTTTCACAACATTCAGAAGTATTTTTTGCATTGTGTCTTCTCTGATATCTAAAAAAAAAACCAAAAACTGAATTTTGACCACAAGGATTTCCCACACTGAATGTGTTCATAAGGTTTCACCCCAATATGGATTTTCTGGTGCTTAATAAGCCTAAGATTCTGGCTAAAGGCTTTTCCACATTCAAGAACTTTGTAAGGGTTTTCTCCAGTGTGAACTCTTGAGTTGTACATGGTTGGGGCTTTTGCTGAATGCTTTTCTACCACCTAATACATCAGTAAGTTTTCTCCCCATTATGGATTCTTTGATGAAGAATAAGGGCTGAGCCTTGACTGAAGTGTTTTCCACATTCATCACACATACTGTTTCTCTCAAGAGGATTTTCTTTCTTTCAGATGTGTCTTCAAATATGGTTTCTCCATATTTAAAAATTTGAGTTGGGAGACTGAGATTAGGAGGCTAGTGGTTAAAGGTCTGCCTAGGAACACCTATATTAGGAGCACCAGGAACTTCATGTGATTCTACTGCTGAAGGAAGTAGGAAGTAGTAGTTAAACAGTATTTAACTACTGATGAAGGCTGGCTTCTGTGATTTCATTGTTTTCTTTTTTTTTAGAGTATTTTAGAAATTTTTTACTGTAAATTTTTTATTAGGATATATTCATTATACAGGGGAGAGATTCATAATGACAATTCCAATTAGTCTTGATTTGTATATTATTTATATTACCCCCATTGTCTTTCCCTCTTAGCCCCCTCTCCACACCAGTTAAGGCAATTGAAAGAGGGTTTTTTAATATTAATTTATTTGTTTTGCATATTTTTAAAAATATTTTTTGTTAATTGTTTACACATTTGCAAGAGGTTTTTTTAGTTCTGTTTCATAGGTATATGAAGTCCATCAACCATATCTCCTTTCTTCACCCTCCTCCCTCCCACTATACTTGTATCCTCCCCCAAACACTGCCTGTTTTTTATAATTAATATTTGAGTTAACATTCAAATGGGTGTCTCAATGTGTGCCCACTCTGGGTGTGCTTTACTTTGGTCTGTTCAATCCCTTTGAATACTCTCCCTTAACCCTTTACTTCCCACCCCTCATCCCCATTTTTCAACAGCTTTCAATATATCCTTTACTTTCCCATCTTATGGTATACAATATATACCCTATCATTGTCTTTCCCTTTCTCTCTTTCCCTGAGTTCCGTAGACTAGTTTCATTGTTAAAAACATGTTCTACAACTGAATTTGTATATGGTCATAATTGTTTTTGTGTATATGTTTATCTTTGGATCTACCACATATGAGAGAAAACATGCATCTTTTGAGTTTCTGATGCTGGCTAATTTCGCTTAACATAATGTCCTCCAGTTGTATCCATTTACCTTCAGACTCCATGTCATTATTCCTTGTAGCTGAGTAATACTCCCATTGTGTGTATATACCACAATTTCATGATCCATTCATCTGTTGTAGGGCATCTGGGTTGTTTCCAGAGCTTAGCTGTGTGGATAGTGCTGCGATGAACATCAATGTACAGATGTCTCTATTGTATCCTGATTTACTGTCTTTTAGGTAGATACCCAGGAGCAGTATCACTGGATTATATGGCAGTTCTATCTCTAGTCTTTTGATGAATCGCCGTACTGGTTCACATAGTGGGTGTACTAATTTGCATTCCCACCAGTAGTGTATAAGGGTTCCTGTTTTGCCACATCCTCGCCACCATTTGTTGTTGTTATTACCCTTCATTATGGCCACTCTAACTGGGATGAGATGAAATCTAAGTCTTGTTTTGATTTGTATCTCTTTTATAGCCAGGGATGTTGAACACTTTTTCATGTATTTACTGCTGTACCTCTTCCTTTGAGAATTCCCTGTTTAATTCATGTGCTTATTTCTTTCTTGGGATGTTGATTCTTTGGGGGCTGAGTCTTTTGAGTTTCCTGTAGATTCTGAATATTAGTCCCTTCTCAGATGAGTAGCTGGCAAAGACTTTTCCCATTCTGTGGGTTGTCTCTTGAGTCTGGTGATTGTTTCCTTTGCTGTGCAGAAGCTCTTTAGTCTGATTCAATGTCATTTGTTCATTGTTTCTCTTAGGTGCTCAGCCTTTTGAGTTCTGTTTAGGAAGTCATTCCCTATACCTATCTGTTTCAGTGTGTTTCCTATTGCTTCTTGGAGTTGTTTCAAACTTTCAAGTCTTACCTTAAGGTCTTTGATCCACTTTGTGTTGATTTTGGTGCAGTGTGAAAGATGGCTCTCATTTCAGTCTTCTGCATGTGGATATCCAGTTTTTCCAGCAACATTGTTGAAGAGGCTGTCTTTTCTCCATCGTGTAAAGTATTGGGCTCCTTTGTTGAAGATCAGTTGGCTGTAGATGCATGAGTTTATGTCTGGATCTTCTATTTTGATCCATTGGTCTTCATGTCTGTTTTTGTGCTAATACCATGCTGTTTTTATTGTCATGGCTCCAAAGTATAGTTTGAAGTCAGGTATTATGCCTCCAGCATTGGACTTTTTGCTCAGAATTGCTTTGACTATTCTAGGTCTTTTGTGTTTCCACATGTTTTCCACAATTATTTTTTCTATTTCTGTGTAGAATGTCATTGGAATTTTGATTGTGATTACATTGAACATGTAGATTGCTATTGGTAGTATGACCATTTTCACAATGTTGATTCTACCAATCTACGAGCATGGAAGATCTTTCATCTTCTTATGTCTTGTTCAGTGGTTTATACTTTTTGTTAAAAAGGTCTTTGGTTTCTTTAGTTAAATTTATTATAAGGTACTTTATTGTTTTTTAGGCTATTGTAAATGGGATTGTTTCCCTGATTTCTTTCTCAGTCTGTGTATTGTTGGTATATAGAAAAACTACTGATTTCTGTATGTTAATTTTGTATCCTGTGTTTTGGTAGAGTTTTTGGGGTCTCTTTGGTACAGGATCATGTCATCTGCAAATAGGAATAGCTTGACTTCTTCCTTCCATATTTGAATACTTTTGATTTCTTGCTTTTGTCTTATTGCTCTGGCTAGGAATTCCAAAACTATATTGAGTAGGAGTGGGGAAAGTGGGCAGCCCTGTCTTGTTCCTGACTTTAAGGGGAACAGTTTCAGTTTTTCTCCACTTAGCATGATGTTGGCTCTATGTTTGTCATATATAGCCCTTATTATGTTGAGGAACGTTCCTTCCATTCCTTGTTTCTTCAGTGCTTTTATCATAAAAGGGTGTTGGATTTTGTCAAAGGCTTTTTCTGCATCTGTTGAGAGGATCATGTGGTTTTTGTCCTTGCTTCTGTTTATGTACTGTGTTAGGTTTATGGATTTAGATATGTTGAACCATCCTTGCATCCCTGGAATGAAAAAAATTGGTCATGATGTATGATCTTTTTGATGTGTTGTATTGTTTGCCAGTATTTTGTTGAGAATCTTTCATCTATATTCATTAAAGATACTGGTCTATAATTCTCTTTTCTGGTTATGCCTTTATTGGATTTCAGAATGAGCTTAATGCTGGCTCCATAGATTGAGTTTGGTAGTGTTTTTTCCCTTCTATTTCCTGGAAAAGTTTGAGGAGTGTTGGCATTAGTTCTTCTTTAAAAGTTTGGTAAAATTCAGCTGTGAAACCATTAAGTCTTGGGCTTTTCTTTGTAGAGAGACTTTTTATTACTGCTTCAATTTCATTGCATGTAATAGGACTATTTAGGTGGTTAATAACTTGGTTGGTTATACAAGCAACCAAGGAATTTATACATTTCATCTAGATTTTCCAGTTTACTTGAGTATAAGTTTTCAAAGTAGTCTCTGATGATTCCCTCGATTTCATGGTATTTGTGATTATGTCCCCTTTTTCATCTCTGATTTTATTTATTTGGGTGTTCTCCCTCCTCTATTTTGTCATGTTGGCTAAGGGTTTGTCGATATTGTTAATCTTTTCAAAGAACCAACTTTTGTTTCATTGATTGTATAGTTTGGTTTGTTTCTATTTCATTACTCTTAGCCCTGATCTTTATTATTTCTCTCCATCTGCTGGTTATGGGTTTGGTTTGTTCTTGATTTTCTAGGAGCTTAAGATACATCATTAGATTATTTATTTGAGAGGTCTCTGTTTTTTTTAATATAGGCACTTATAGCTGTAAACTTTCCCCTTAGATGGCCTTTGCTGTATCCCACAGATTCTGGTAGATTGTGTTTTCATTTTCATTGGATTCTAGGAACTTTCTGATTTCTTCCCTTATTACTTTGATCACCCATTGGTTTTTTTAGAAGTGTGTTGTTCAGTCTCCATGTGTTTAAATATTTTCTTGGGTTTCTTTTGTTGTTGAGGTCTAGTTTTACTCCATTGTGATCTCATATGATGCAGGGCGTTATTTCAGTTTTCTTGAATTTGTTAAGACTTGCTTTGTATCCTAAATATGATCTATTTTGGAGAAAGTTCCATTAGCTGCTGAAAAAAAATGTATATTGCCTAGTTCTTGGGTGAAATACTATAGATATCAACCATGTCTATTTAGTCCAATGTATGGGGTAGCTCTGAAGGTTCTTTGCTGATCTTCTGTCTGGATGATCTATCTACTGGTGACAGTGGGGTATTCAGGTGTCCCACTATCACTATGTTAGTATCTATCTGGGCTCTTAGGGCCATTAAAGTTTTTTTTTAATGTAGCCGGGTTTAATGTAGCCCATGTGTTTGATGCATATATGTTAAGGATTGGTATTTCCTCCTGATGAATTTTTCCTTTCATTAATATGAAGTGACCTTCATTGTCTCTTCTATTTGATTTTAATCTGAAATCTTCTTTGTCAGATATGATTATAGCTTATTTATGGGGTCCATTTGCTTGGAAAACTTTTTTCTACCCTTTGACTCTAAGCCAGTGTTTATTTTTTTTCTGTTAGATGAGTCTCTGGTAAGCAGCATATGGTTATATCTGGTTTTTTAAACCAGTTTCCTGCTTTGTCTCTTGATTTGCACATTGAAGCCATTTACATTCAGTGTTAATATTGAGAGGTGTCTGTTGTTTCCAGTCATTTTTGTTTCCCTGTTGTTTAGTTTTACCTATTCCTTGTTTACTGGTCTGTTTGGACAAAAGTGTTTATTCTTTCTTGAGTCTTCCTGTCTCATTCTACTTTCTTCTATATGTAGAAGTCCTTTAAGTATCTTCTGTAGTACTGGCTTGGTGGTCGCAAATTCCTTTAGTTTTTCCTTGTTGTAGAAGGTGTTAGTTTCTCCTTCAAAATAGGAAAGATAGTTTTGCTGAGTAGACTAGTCTACGTTGACATTTGCTTTTCTTCGGGGCCTGAATTATGTGTTTCCATGACCTTTTTGTGCTTAGAGTTTGAGTTGAGAAATCTGTTACTGTAATGGGTTTGACTTTATATGTGACTTGTCTTTTCTCTTTTGCAGCTTTCAGAATTCTTTGTTCTATGTGCTGAGTGTTTTGATTATGATGTATCTGGGGAGTGTTTCTCTTTTGGTCCTGACAGTTTGGTGCAGGTAAGCTTCCTGTACCTGGGAGACTCACTCTTTCTTGAGGTTAGGGAATTTTTTAGCTATTACTCTATTGAATAGTTTGCCAGTGCCTTTAGTTTGTATCTCTTGTCCTTCTTCTACACCCATGATTTGTAGATTTTGTCTTTTCATGGTGTCCCAGATATCTTGCATGTTTCATTCATATTTTCTTAGTATTCTTTACTGATCTTTTACTGTTTGGTCTAATTCCTCTACTTTGTCTTCTGTTCCTGATACTCTGTTTTCAGCTTGCTCCACTCTGTTCACCAAGCTTTCGATTGTGATACTTATTTGGGATATTGAGTTGTTTATTTCAGATTGATTATTTTTCAGGGTTTCCATATCTTTATTGATTTCCTCTTTCGTATCTTGGATAGTCTTCTTAATTTCATTCATCTCTTTGTATTTTCTTTTAGCTCATTTAATTGTTTATTCATGTCCTCTTTGAGGTCAGATACTAACTTTTATGTTTCTTCTTTGAAGTCGTTAGTCATTTTTACTATTGCTTTTTAGGAATTCATTATGTGATAGCTCTTCCTCTGCAGCAGATATCTGGATCCTTAGTGATGGAATTGGCTTTTGATAGAGAGCAGGTCTGCATTGAAATTTACACATCTGATTTGTTTTTGGCTATGGTTTTAATCTCTCGTATGCCTGTAGTTGGTATTTTGAGGGTTTTTTTTCTTCTGGAGCTCCAGCAGTGTTCCTCAGAGAGGGGTATGCTGGATATGTTATACCTTGTAGGGTTCTTGTTGTGGTACCAGTTGCCTCCTTTCTCCCCTCCGTGAGGAGGCTAGAGTTCCTGTTCTTTGATGGGGGCAAGGGGCTCTCCTACAGTAGCAGTAGGGAGCACAGGGTCTCTGTGCACTATGGAGGGTAGGCCTCCTAGCACCAGCACAGTAGCAGATTGCCACTCAGTAGAGGAGCTGGGATTCCTGCTCTTGGATAGGAGAGACATAACTCTCCTGCAGGGAGGTGCAGTGTGAAGTGCTGGGCTTCTGTGTACCTTGGGGGAACAGAGCTTCTGGTGTCGGCCTGCAGAGCAGCAGGTTGTAGCTTTCTTCATCTCAGTGGGGAATCTGGTGTTCTCACTCTTGACGGGGGACCAAGGGCTCTCTTGTTGTCAGGAACAGTGGGAGTGCTGGGCCTCCATGTTGTATGAGGAGGGAAGCCTCCTGGCACCAGCAGACTAGCAAGGTCTAGAGCCTGGTGTGTGGTGGCGGGCTCCTGGCACTGTGTGGCAAGCTGAAGACACCTGTGGGGCAGCAAGGCCAGTGGGCTTGAATCGTCTGGTGTCCACCAGGCAGCAAAGGCCCTGGGGTCTACTTGTACTGTGGCATGGACTTCCAGGAGCCACAGCAACTGTTGCAGGTGCCAGAGAACAGAGCCTGCAGGCAGTGGGAGTTTTGGGACCTAATTTTCCATAGGAGCTTCAGAGAGCATGGTTCTATAGCACTGCTACCTGCTCGGGAGAACCAAGCCTGTGGATGGTGGGAGTTTTGTGGCCTGATTTCCTGCACGAGCTTCAGGAATAGCAGTCTGGTGGCACTGTTGCTGGCTTAGGAGAACAAGGCCTGTGGGCAGCAGGAGTTCTGGGGCCTGATTTCCCACACAGGCCTCAGGGCTCGCAGTTCTGTGGCACTGCTGCGTGCTCGGGAGAACCAAGCCTGCATGTGGCATGAATTTTGGGGCCTGATTTCCTGTTCAGGCTTCAGGAAGTGCAGTCCCATGGCACTGCTGCCAGCGTAGGAGAACAAAGCCTGTGGGCAGTGGGAATTCCCCGGCCCAGTCTCCTACAAGGGCTTCAGGGAGCACAGTTCTGTATCACTGTTGCCAGGAGAATAGAGCCTGTTGGCTTGCATCTTCTGTTACCGTGGAGCAACAGGAGTCATGGTACCTGCTTATACAGGGGCACTGGTTTCCCTGGTATTTCAGGGTGAAGGCACTAGGTCATGCATTAAGGGGGAGCGTGGAGGTAGGAGTTCCTGTGTGTGTCAGGAAGTAGAATTTACCACCGAGTAATGGAGCCTGGAGCTGTGTGACAGGGGTGATCAGGAGTGTTGAGCTGAGTGTTGTTCTTCCCATTCTTCCCAGGGGTTAGTTGTTTCTGTATTTGCAGATTCAGAGAGGGCTTTGCTTCTTGCTGATTATAGGACCCTGTGGGTACCTTTTGGGATCCTCCCATCTTCCTTTTTCAGGGTAGTTTTTTCACCCTGGGCTGTAGGAATCATCCACCATCTTGAAATCTCTCGTTTTCTATATCTCGTATTTTTTCTCAACTCCTGTCTAATTGCTTTCCATTATGCTTAATTGATATTTATCTATTTATTTACTTGTGGTGCTGGGATTCAACCCAGGGCCTTGTGTGTGCTAGGTAAGCATTCTATCACTATGCTATATCATCTCCCCTTTAATTGTTTTTTTTTTTTTTGTAGTATACTGTATTGATTCCTTTCCCAATTGCTTTCCTGTCTGTATACTTTTTGTTTGTTTTTGGCAGTACTTGGGTTTGGACTCAGGGCCTCATACTTGCTAGGCAAGTGCTATACTGCTTGAGCCATGCCTCCAATGTAGGAAATCTTTTTTTAAAAACTAATGGTGTTTTGCTACATTACCCAGGCTGAGCTTGATCTTGTGTGCTCAAGAAATTCTCCCACCTCAGGTTCTTGAGAAGCTAGGACTACAGGCATGCACCACCAATCCTGGTTTTCTTTTGTTTTTATTCAGCATTCTTCCTATAATTACCTTTTGACAGCTTGATTATAATGTGTCTTGGTGTGGATCTCTTTGAGTTTATCCTACTTCAATTTCATTGACCATCTTGGAAGTTTTAGCCATTCCTCTTTAACTGTTTCTTTTACTCCTTTCTCTCCTTCCCATCTTGGTCTTCCATTATACATATATTGGTATGCTTAATGGCATTCCACAGGTCTATCAGATCTGTTCCTTTTGGGAGGGAGGGGTCATTCTTTTTTTTTTCATTCCTCATACTGGGTAATTCTGTTGACCTGTCTTCAGATTCATGAATTCTTCTGCTTCATCCAAGTCTACTGTTGAACCCCTGTAGTGAAATTTTAATTTCAACTGTATAATTTCTGTTTAGTTTTTTATATTGTCCATTTTTATTAATAATTCTCTATTTGTTAAGATATCATTCTTTTAGTTTTCTTTAGTTCTTAGATGTGGGTCCCTTAGTTCTTTTGAGTATATTTAAGACAGTGGATTTAAAACATTGATTTTGTAAATCCTTTGTTTATGATACCTCACGGGTGGATTCCTTTAATCATTTATAGTTCCTTAATTTCTTTGCATGCCTCTTACTTTCTTGTTGAGGGGAAAGGTTTTTTTTTTTTTTTTTTGGTCTTTTCTTTTTTGGTGCTGGGATTGAACCCAGAGCCTCACGCATGCTAGGCAAGCGCTGTACCACCGAGCTACATCCCAGCCCTTTAATTTCTTGTTGAGAACTAGACATTTTGATTGTTAAAATTAGGCAACTATGGAAATAAGAATGTCCTTTCCCCCCAGGTTGTGATGTTGTTACTTACTGTAGTTTTCTGGTTTTTTGCTTAAGGATATTTTAAAAATTAATTTTGTAAATCTTTGTAACCCAGATTGGCCTGGAACTTACTGTGTAGCCCAGACCGGTCTCAAAACTTAAGACCCTCCTGCTTCATCCTCCCAAGTGCTAAGATTATAGGTGTACACTACCATGCCCAGCCCCTATTCCTTTAAATTAGTGGCTAGCTCATGGTTCGACATCAGAGAATTACTTAAATGTTTGGAGGACCAGAAAGAGAGAGAGAGAGAGAGAGAGAGAAATGAAAAATTATCTTTATAGATTAGGTCTTAGTTGGGCTATTCCTTTAGTGCTTAACCAGAGCAATTACAACTGTAACTTAGCCTTCACTTCCTGCTTATGGTAAGCCTAAAATCCAGCCAGAGCTGAAAACTTAGGGTTTTTTCCTGAGTATCTACTCTGGTATGAGCATATGTGCAGATGTCTAGATGTCTGACATATGTGAGAGCTTATGAAATGCCTATTCTCTGAAATATTCTACTCCCCAGTTTTCCATCCAGTCTTTTTGTGTGTCTCCTGTTTGCCTAAACTATATTCTTTGTCTCAGGTTTCAGCACATTATTGACTTGCCTTACAATATTTTCAAGGAAGATTCTTTGCATGACTTTTTTTTTTTACCCTGAAAGAGTTCCCAGATAGGCAAAACACAGACAAGTTCCTTGTATCACATTTTCAGGGAGCCCCACAAAGACTGAAACACAAGCACTTGAAAACAAAGTTTGCTCAGCTCCCTCTGGAACCAGAAACTCACAGTTGGAAAATGGGCTGCTGCCAGGCTGGATAAGGGTTTGAGCAATGGTAAATTACAATGCTAGAAAGCTTTCTTGTACATTTTAGCTCTTTATTGGATAAAAGTGGCTATAAACTTTGACTGTCTTCCAGAGTTCTGATAGAGTTGATCATGGCAGTTGCACAAGTGTTGCTTATTTCTAGGGAGGGACAGTACACCCAGAGTTCCCTTCAACATTTTTACTGATGTCACTCCAAAACAGGGATTTTTTTTTTTCCCGACCTGATCCTCTATATTTCTAGCAGGTATGCGGATGTCCTTGGGAGGTTAATGAATTCCTGAAACTGCATGCCAAATACTGTGATGACTATGCTTTTTTTTTTTTTTTTTTCCCAGATGTGATCTATCATGGTTTCTCAGGGGTCCACAACTCCCTAAAAGTTTCATGGACCACTATTTGAGGGTTCTCCTATTTAAGTATAAATAGCTAAAACATATAAATAATTAAAACATTATGTTGTGAAAAAACAAAAAAATCCCTGTCAATAATAACTTCTTAGGAGGCTGAGAAGAAAATTTCTTATATCAGAAACTCAGTTTCTTAGCAGATACCAGGGTTCATTGCAAAACAACAAAAGTGCTTAGAAATACAGTCTGATTGAGAAAGAAAAAAAAAAAAACACTTCTCTTCTCAAAGTGATCTTTATTTGATTCAACTCTATTCCTGCTTCCTGAATTTGTATGATGTATTATTTTCATGATTAAACCAAATGTAATCTTTAAATTTTATGGGAATAGTAACTTTCCCATGACACCAATTATTTTCAAAGTGTTTTATGATTTAGGAATCTGTTCAGATCTTAGATTCAAACTATAGAGAATAGAGCTATAATTGTTTCTGAAAATATAATACATTTTAAAGACTTACTTTTCCTACTTTACCAATTTGAATGTCTTACAGAATATATTAAAGAGAACTTGTTAGTTATGGTAGAAAAAAGTTGAGAAGGAAAAATGAATTTAAAGTGACAGTTGCTTTTTTTCTTTTTCTTGGCAGGCTGTTAACAAATTCAAACAGACTTACAACAACCAGAAATGCTGTGTGGGCCCTCTCAAATTTATGTAGAGGCAAAAATCCTCCTCCAAATTTTAGTAAGGTATGAGTAAAATAAACAGATTAAGAAATCTGTCTCCATAAACTTAAGTTTCTTTATGATAGCTTTTTGAGGTTGAACATCTCTTTTGTTCATAAATATTTTCTTTATTGGCTAAACAGTATTATTTGCACATTCACAAAATGGTAAAGATTTATAGATTTTTATTCTTCATTCCACCTCTGTGATTCCTCTGTCCAGAGGCAACCACAAACCAGATGTTTACTTAAGTTTACTTTAGAAATCTAGTCATTTCACTTCAAGGAAATTGAAGCCCCCCCACCCCAAAAAAATGAAAGTAATTCATACAGGTCATCTGTTGGCTATAAAATTGGGACTGTAAAATAACACGGATGCTTCTGTAGGAATTATCTGTCATTCACACTGCCTGGTGCTTACTCAAGAAATATGAAATAATATGAATACAAAAAGACCTATATGCACATATGTAGGGCAGCTTTATTCATAATCAATAAAAAGTAGAAACAGTGAAAAATGTACATCAGTTTGGTGTAGGACTAAATGAAGTATAGTGTGCTCATGTGATAGAATACAACTCAGCTGTAAGAAGAGAAGAAGAGACAAACTTCTGATACATGCAACAACATGAATTAACCTAAAACTTTAAGGTAAATGAAAGGAGCCATTTACCAATGTGTCATCTTGCATGATTACAATTATATAATATTTTGGAAAAGATAATGCTATAATAGCAAAAATCATTGGGGATTGCCTGGGGAGAGGAAATTGACTACCAAGAAGCAGAAGAGAACTTTTCAGAATGATAGAATATTCTGTGTTTTGACTGGATGTTCGTCATACAACTTGTACAAATTTTTTTATTCAAGTTGACATACCTAAAAGAAATAGACATACTGAATTGTATACCTACAAAGGATGTAATTTTACTATTTGTAACTACCTTAGTAAGCCTGATTTTTAAGTCACCTTTTAAAGAGACATAGCAAATAAATGAAATATTTAATCCTTGGTTACATAATGGATCAAAATTAATTTTTAGCTTAAAAATTGGAATGTGATTTATCTCTTAGATAATAATATTGTATCAATGTTAAATTTCCTCTGTGCAATATGTTGTAGTAGAAGAATGTAGGGTGCCCTTTTTATTAGAAAATATGTACTAAAGCATTTAGAGGTGAAGTACCATTATGGTGTTTCCAATTGGTTCACAGGTGATCTAGTTTTCAAACAAGGAAAGAAGAAATACATGTGAACTCAAATCTTGATGTTGAAAATTTTCTGTAGGTTTGAAATTTTTCAAAGTAATATATTCAAGAAGGATGTATATCACCTATCTGGAGTTGGAGTATACTACCTTTTATCACCGTTAGCCTGCTAACAAATCTTGCATCTGTCTTTTCCCACCCATCATTTTCTGTTCTCAAGAAAACAACCAGAATGATCCAGTTAAAATGTTATTTCATACCATTGCAATCCTGCAATGACTTCTTAATTTTATTCAAAGATTTGACCCATTGTTATGTCTGACTCATTTTGTGTTCTCCATTTCACTTTATTCTAGCCACACTGACTTGCTTGCTATTCCTCAGATTCACAAAGCATACACTTAACTTTGCTGTAGCTATTCCCTCTGCTTAGATCAATAAATGAGTGGTCCTTAAAATTTTGGGGCTTAGATACTGGGTGCCAATGTCTCACACCTATAACTACTTGGGAGGCCAAGATCCAGAGTATCTTGGTTTGAGGCCAGCCCAGGCCTCGAAAATATCTAGAGCAAAATGGAGACTGGATGTTGGTTCAAGCAGTAGAGTGTATGCTTTGCAGGCATGAAATGAAGCCTGGAGTTCAAAATCCCAGTTCCACAAAAAAAAAAAAAAAAAAAAAAAGAAAAGAAAAGAAAAGACATTAGGGGTCTTAGAATCCCTTTCCACTCTTAAAAATTATAAGGATCCAAATCCTTTGTTTATGTGACTTATATGTAGTGATATTTACTAGATTAAAAAATAAAACTAAGAAAGAATTTAAATAATCATAAATTCATTTAAAAATAACAAACCTATTACGTGTTTAGTAACACTTTTTATGAAAATTATTTTTCAAAACAAATTTTGTAAGAGTAGTATTGATTTATGCTTCTATAAATCTTTAATAACTTGGAGACAGCAGAGTTCTCATTTCTTCTCTGCACTTTGTGTTGCTATGCTGTGTTGTTTTAGTTGAACAATATGAAGTCTTTTCAGATAACCTTTGATAGTACACCAAAACTTGAGCAGTAGTTTCTTGAAAGTTAGTTGCATTGAAGAATCTGAAATCTTACCTTAGAACTTCTGCATTGTTTTACATTGGAATCCATCAGTCTTATCTTGCATTTGAAATGAATCTTTATCTCACTCACAATTTTATATATTATGCTTTAGTCTTTTGGAAAATAATGTTCCACTGAATTACTCAGCTCTCCCAAGTGTTAACACATTTTACTATTAACATATTTTTTAAAATCACACCATCATCACAAATACTATAGGATGCTGTCAAACTTAACAATGGAAGGTGACAGTTTTCCAAAATTCTAAGTTTTGAAACTTACAATTTATGATTAGGAACAAATACTGTCAGTTATTTTCCTTGAAACGACAGGCTTGCTTAGTTTTAAAATGGCCTCCAAATACCTAAGACTGAATAAAGATTAATAGTCTCTCAAGTAAAAATGGTGTGCCCTGGAAAAAAGTGGCTAGTTCTATATGCAACTCAATCATAAGTGCTTTTCTAGAAGACCATCTTAGTCCTGCTGTGAGCAGAAGTGCTTTGCGTATGTTTCCCATTTCCTGCCATAAGATATTTAGAAGACATGAACTCAGGAGTTGAGATTTAGTGAAATTAGTAATTATTATTTTTTTGGCAGTACTGTGATTTAAACTCAGGGACTCGTGCTTGCTAGGAAGGTACTCTATTGTTTGAGCCACACCTCCAATCCTTTTTTTCCTGGGGTTATTTTGGAGATAGTATCTCAACTTTTTGACCAGGCAAGTCTGGACACCAACGGCATCTTATTTTACACTTCCCACCATTGCTGTGATGACAGGTGCATGCCACCCTCCCACCCTCCCAATTGAGATGAGATGGTATCTTGCAAACTTTCTTGCCCAGGCTGGTCTGGAACTGCTACCCTCCTGATCTTAGCCTTCCATGTAACTTGGGATGACAGGCATGTGCTACTGTGCTCAGCTATTGGTTGAGATCTCAAACTTTTTGCCCGGGCTGGCCTTGAATTACAATCCCCCTGATCCTCAGCCTCCTAAGTTGCTAGGATTACAGGTGTGGGCCACCAGCATCTGGCTAGAATTAATAATCTTTGCTTCTTGTTCGGGGACATTCTCAAAAAAAATTGGCTTACTCCATACCCTTTTTAACTGGGGTGGAATACAAAGGTGAAGAACACAAAGATCTATAGTCCATTTGGTACTGCTGCCTTGAATTGGGCCACAGTGCCAACAATTTTACTCAACAGTTTTTTGTACCATGAATACAAATGTCAACAAAATAAAAAGACTAATTATAATTTAGTATTATTATAAAAATAGTTTTGACCTCACACATCCCTTAAAAGATTTTCAGGAACACCATCCTTGTCCATGGAGCATACTTTGGTAACTGGTGACCTAGTCGCCCTTGTCTGGTTGTCTTATATCCTTACGTGTTTGTGAAGAAATCCCTTTTTTCTTGAACTTTTTCCAGACGGATACATACATTGTTATAATCTGTTACTGCTTACAGCCCCTGAACTTTTCTGACTTCTTCATTTCCTGACCCTCTAATTTTTCCAAATCATTTTTTATATAACAGGTATTTTCTTATTTATTATGTATATTAATTTAAAATAACTCTTCCACTAAAATTAAAGTCTTCCACTAAAATTAAACTCTTTAAAGCCAGGAATCTATATTTCTTATATGTATTTCAAAATTATGGAACAATCACATTATAGGGCCTTAAGACAGGTTTCCCGCTTACCATTCTCAGAGGGTTTTTTTATAATTTCCCCAATTATATTTTATATTTTTAAGGTTTTTTTTTTTTTTTTTCTTTTCTTTTTCTCGTAGTAGTAGGGTTTGAACTTAAGGCTTTGAACTTGCCAGGTAAGTGCTCCACTGCTTGAGCCATGTCTCTAGCCCAAGAACTATTTTTATTATTCTCTGGTTGCTCATGTTTTTATAGAATTCTGTTCTTCTTTTATGAACCAGCAAATACCTATTTGAGAACGTACAGATTTTTTTAAAGTTTGCTTTTTTCTTGTGTCCGTTTCTTCAGCCTTTTTTTCTTTGTTTATGGCTTATTGTTTGTCTTAGTCGCTTTCCTTCTGGAGGCTGTTATTTATCTGCTTGGCTCTTTGGACATATTTAGGAAGAGGCACGAAAAGACTGATTGGAAGATGGGTGTCTGGAAGGGACTTTTCATCTGGCTTAATTACAGGGTAATTGGGCAGCAAAACCATATTATCGTTAAGAAACTCCAAATTTCAGTCTCTTTTCTGAGATCATTCTGGTTTTTCCAAACACGTTTTCCATTCACTTGCTCGAAGCTGGATAAATAGAGCAGGTAGTACACCTAGCTTCTGGAGGTATGAGAATTAGACATTGGGAGGAGACTAGAGGTTTTTACTGATCAGTATGTAGACTTTTTCTTAATCTCCCTAGTTTCCATCCACTGCTTTATTTCATCCTTTACTCTGCCTAATTCAGATGTGTCAAAGAGAAGCTGCAAAGGACTTTAAAGAGAAAACTTGAAAGTTCTTGGCTTAATAAGGAAAGTAAACAATCGTATATTGAGGTTGCTAAGATCTATGGTAAGAACAAATCTTTTGTCTGCAAAATTGTGAAGGGAAAAACAACGGACTGGCAGAGTAGCTCAAGGGTAAGAGTACCTGACTAGCAAGCATGAGGCCCTGAGTTCGAACCCCAGTACCAACAAGAAAAAAAAAATGATTGTCTTCAGGAAAAAAAGAAATCCAAGCTTGTTTTGCTGTTGTGCCTCAAATTACAGATGTTACAGGCACAATGCCTCTGTATATATAGGGAAAAAAACAGCAGTATATTTAGTATTCTACATGGCTTCAGACATCTACTGGGGCTCTTAGAATGGATTCCCAGTGGATACAGGTGGAAGCAATGGTAGCTGTTATCTGAGGAAGGAAACTAAGGGATAATGTTATGTTGCCTACAGGGGTAAAACAAACAAACAAAACCCTTAAGGAATAGAGAATCAATACTGATCATGGGAATTAAAGAAAGCTTATTTTATGTCAGGCATTGTTCTTAGATGGTATGTGCATTCTTACAAATTAAAGAGTACCATATTATTCATGTCTTAAATAGAGATGTTAGGTAAATTTTCAATGGCCACTGAAGTAGTAAGCAGTGTTTGAACTAGGTCTGCCTGACAAAAAGATAAGAAGAATCTAAGGATTTATGTAATCCAGTCCCTTTATTTCACAAATTTGGAAATAGTATGATGGAGGTGAGGTAGCTTGCTCACTTCCACAACTAATTAGTTGTAGCGTTAAGAAGGATTAAAGTAGTTGTAATGCTAGAGGAATTGCAAATCTCCCTTATTATATGTTTAGGTGTTTTTGTTTTGATTTTTTGACAGGGTACTGGGGTTTGTACTTAGCTTCACACTTGGTAGGCAGGCACTCCATTACTTGAGTCATACTTCAACCCTTTTTGTGTATGTGTTGGGGGAGTATTTTTAAGGTGTGTCTTGCTGTTTGCCTGGGCTGGCCTTAAACCATGATCCTCCTGATCTCTCCTTTTTGAATAACTAGAATTATAGACATGAGTCACCCACACCCATCCCTTTGTTTTGTTTTTATTGTTTGTTTTTTGAGGCAGGGTCTTACTATGAATGTACAGTCCAGCCTTAGCCTCCTGAGTGCTGGCATTACATATGTGTACCACTCCACCTGGTGAATTTTGGGTTTTTGGCTGATGATTTAAGGTTTCATCATATCAAGAGCAAATATAGCTGGACTAGGTGTGGTAGTTCATGCCTATAATCTCAGCAGGGGACTGAGAGTTCGAGGCCAGGTTAGGGAATGTAACTTAATAGTAGAGCACTTGCCTATTTCAATCCCTAGCACCACAAGAAGGGGAAAAAAAAAAAATTCAAGGCCAGTGTGAACCATATAGTGAGACTCTTCTAGAAAAAAATAAAAAAGAAAAGAAGTAATACAGCTTATTAGCAACTTCCATTTGAAGATCCTTAAAAAATATATTTGCTTTTAAATTTCCTATACCTTTGCTCTTCAAATGATTATTAGATTTATTTCTAGTAAAGTTCATGTAATGAATAAAGCGAGGCTCATTTAGGTCATATACTGTGTTCATTGTAGTAAACCCTAGATTCAAAGTATTTAGACTTTTCTCAGCTTTTATATGTAGTTTGGAGGGCAGTGTAGATAATCGAAACATAGGCGATACAAATACATAGTTCATTATTTTTTTAAAAACCTTTACCACATATTTTGTTCAATATAATAATCAGTTATATGTTCATATATCTAACCATACTTAAAACTAATACAACATTTTAATTTTATTGTATTTTTGTTTTAAATTGAATTTCTGCATTTTCCTAAGGAAATACAGTTTTGAAGAAAGAAAAAAAAAATGACTAAATGGCTCTTTCTTCCTTTCCAGGTTTCACCTTGCTTAAATGTCCTTTCACGATTGTTATTTAGCAGTGACCCAGATGTGTTAGCAGATGTATGCTGGGCCCTTTCTTATCTCTCTGATGGACCCAATGATAAAATTCAAGCAGTCATTGATTCTGGAGTCTGTCGAAGATTGGTGGAACTTTTGATGTAATTAAAATTTATACTTAATTTATGATTGTGTATGAGATTAGCAATTAAAGTAATAGTCTCATAAATACCTCAACAGTCACTGTCTTCAGGAAGAGTTAAGAAGCTGCCAACCCCACACTACAAAATAGCTATCATCCTAAAACATTGATCCTTAAACTTACATTCTGAAGTATGGATAAATTATTTTGTAAATTCATCTCCTTAATTTTATCTGATCTCTTTATGAATGAGAGACTTAATTCAACAAGTATTGATAGAATGCCTATTATCTACCAACATGGTATGTGAGACATGTTAATGAAGTATAGAATACGTTCCTACTCCCACAGAACCGGTAATCTAATTTATTATTCATTCTAATAATTTATTTATATAAAAGGCCATGGAAAAAATTATCTAGTATCTCACTTGTGTAAAAGGTAATGTTTCTCTTTACTCGGATGTTACAGCTATCTTCTTTTAAAAAACTTCAAAGAAAACTTTGTTTAAAAGATACTGTAACTTTCATCCTCCTACTTTCTTTAAAAAATTGTTATCTTCCTTTCTTTTGCCAAAAGTCATTAGTTAGACCCAAATGAGGCAGTTGGCATAACGAATAGAGGTCTGATGAGGAATTGAGGCCCCAGCATAAGGGCAGCATCATAAAAGAGTAGACAGGCTGGTCCAATGGGGAGATCACGGTATCCATCAGAGTGACCAGACAAGCAGCCTAAAGCCAGTATATCATGAGGTACCCTAGCTGGATCAGAAGATTATCCATAAATGATTAGGAGAAAAGATGCTTGCTATCAGAGAATGAGATATAAATATGGAAGGGGAGACAGCCTGAATAATCCTGTGGCATTAGATTCAAACTGAAGCTTTCAGTATAAATGCATGGCTCTCAACATAGAGATATATAAATGTGTGTATGTGTGGGTATCCTATAAAGGTCTGGGAGCAGTGGCACCCCTCTAGAAATAAGCTGAACACACTGAATACCAAAATCTTGGTTTCTGAATACCACTCTCCTTTCAAAAGAACCAGGATTCTTAGAGAAATGACTAGTCCCAGGGCTGGGACTGAAAAAAAATAATACAGAGAGTAATGAGGAACAAAGAATGGAGAAATGTCAGAAGGACATACAGACTCACTAGAAGGGTCTCCCACTGTCCAAAATTGGGACAGTTTGAGTTTTGGCATAAAGTATTGTAGTGTATTATAACTTATTGAATAACATAGAAAACCCATGTGTTCACACTAAAATAAGTAGGTAGGGAGGTAGATGTATAGATAAGGCATATCACTGGAATGATAGTTTTGGTAAATCATCATTAGTAACAAAACCGGTAAAGCTAGTGGTGGTAAAAGTAGGTTAAGGAAAGGGATTTTTACGTGATCTGAAAGTATTTCCTCATCAAATGTACTAATTTTAAAGGGAAATCAATGGTAAAGTAGAATCATCTGACAAGACTATTTTAATGAGTGAATAGAGTGCAACACCACCAAAATGGGACTATATACCACCTAATATGTTGTAATGAGAAGACTATGTAGCATTTGTAATATCTAGCCAAAAATATAACCTGGGCCTTAATCATGAGGAACCATGGGGTAAAAGTGAATAACTGGCTTGTGATCTTCAACAGTGTTAAAATTATGAAAATCAAGAGAAGACTGAGGAACTGTTCTGATTGAATGAGATTAGAGGAGAGACATGACAGCTGGGTGCAACATGTGATCTGGGGTTATATTCTTTGTTATAAAGATAATATGGGCTGAGTTCAGTGGCTCATGACTGTAATCCTAGCTACTCAAGGAGGCAGAGATTGGGAGGTCAGCCACTACACAAAAGTTAGAGAGGCCCTATCTCAACCAATTAAAGCTGGATGTGGTGGCACGCACCTGTCATCCCAGCAGTGCGGAAGCATAAATAGGAGTATCATGATCCAGGTTGGATTGGGCATAAATTTGAGAACCTGTTAAAAAAATATCTAAAGCAAAAAGGGCTAGGGGGCGGGGCATAGCTCAAGCAGGAGAGTAGCAGCCTAGGAAGTGCAAGTTTGTGAGTTCAGACCCCAGTCCTGGATATTAGTGACATTTACATTTAAGTGGGATTGCTGAGTTGAAGACTATAGGAGTTTTTGGTACTGTGTGTAAGTTCCTATTTCTGTTTTTAGGCACAATGACTATAAAGTTGTATCACCTGCATTAAGAGCAGTGGGTAATATTGTGACTGGTGATGATATTCAAACACAGGTGAGTTCAGACTTTAATATAACAAATTGTTAACATAATTATTTTTAAGTTTATTGTGTTTTATACCATGCAATTATACATTAGCCAATAATTCAGTATTACTGTAATTCTGCAGGCATCCATGGCAGTAAGCATATTCTTGATAACATGTAATCAGCCTGAAACACCTCTATGGAAAAGGACTATCATAGACTTGTGTCAGTGCAAAGAAGTACATATTTAGGGTTCAGCTTTTGAGGGATTTATAATCTAATTAGGAAGAACAAATACACACACACACACACACACACACACACACACACGCGTGCATATTAAACTAAAGCAAATTAACCAAGTTAGTATGTATGCTATGAACTGTTCAGTGAGTAAATGGTATAAAAGTTTTAGAAAGAGATTACTATACTAGGAAGTCTTTGTAGTTTCCATAAAGAGGTTGGAACTATAGCTAGATCCTAAAAGTGAAGAAGTTCTTAAGTAGACAGTAAGAGATTTATGTTGTCATAGGTACAGATGCAGAGATGTGGAAGGGTTTATTTAAGAAACATTAAACTTCACTACACTAGAACTGTTAGTGAAGGATGACCGAATATAAATAGGGTTGGAGATGGGAGGACCTTTATACTAGATTGAAGACCCAGTTATGAGACCAAGGGAAAAACAGCAAGGAAACAGTTCCAGAATTGGTAATTAACTACATGTATATGTGTGTCTATCTTTGGGAGAATGGTGAGATGCCAAATAAGGTATGATGTAAAGAGTGACTTCTGATTTTGGGTAGAGTCTTTCTTAAAGATAGAAACTTCATCTCTGTAACACATGGTAGTCTCTTTGTTTAACCACCTTAAAGTGTGTTTTTTATTCTAAACGTGTATATTTTTCAGTTGTAATTTCTTCAAGTCCTATTTCAGCGCTCACCAAAGTTATTAAACATTTGATCCTTAGTAATTGATAGTTATTCAAAGTAACTCTTCAAGTGAAAATGCCCTTCTAAATATATATTTCTTTGTCATTCTCTTTTTTGTTGTTCATTTATTTACATGTGCATACATTGTTTGGGTCATTTCTTCACCCCTCCCCCACACTTCCCCCCTCCCTTCCTCAGTTTCACGCAGGTCCCGTTCTGCATTTGTGACTGATTTTGTTGAAAAAGACATAAGCATAATAAGAAAGACAAAGCGTTTTTGCTAGTTAAGTTAAGGATAGCTATACAGAAAGATTCCTACTATTGTTCTCATGTACCCATGTGTTACGACCCATGTTGATTCAACTCTAACTGATCTTTACATTGGTTCCTGATCCCCTGCTAGTGATAACCTGTCATTTTAAGGTTTCTATATTAGTTCCTCTGGAGTGGGGGCATCAAACACTTTCATGTTTTGGGTTTTCTACCTATTCCTATATCTCCCGTATGTACTCTTCCCTTTTCTTGTGATCCAAGTCCAACAACATTGTTGCATTTGCCCTAGATCTAAAGTCCACATATGAGGGAGAACATATGATTTTTGGTCTTCTGAGCCTGGCTAACCTTGCTCAGAATGATGTTCTCCAGTTCCATCCATTTACCTGCAAATGATAGGATTTTATTTTTCTTCATGACTGAATAAAATTCCATTGTGTACAAGTACCACATTTTCTTGATCCATCCATCAGTAGTGGGGCATCTTGGTTGTTTTCATAACTTGGCTATTGTGAATAGCGCTGCAATAAACATGGGTGTGCAGGTGCTTATTGAGTAACCTGTGTTGGATTCCTTTGGGTATATCCCCAGGAGTGGGATTGCTGGATCATATGGCAGTTCTATGTTTAGATTTTTAAGAAGTCTTCACCAGCAGTGGATTAGGATTCCCGTTTTCCCACATCCTCGCCAGCACTTGGTGGTGGTGTTTTGGATGATGGCTATTCTGACAGGGGTGAGGTGGAATCTTAGTGTGGTTTTGATTTGCATTTCCTTTATGGCCAGAGATGGTGAGCATTTTTTCATGTGTTTTTTGGCCATTTGAATTTCTTCTTTTGAAAAAGTTCTGTTTAGTTCAGTTGCCCATTTTTTAGTTGGTTCATTGATTTTAGGAGAGTTTAGCTTCTTAAGTTCCCTGTATATTCTGGTTATCAGTCCCTTCTCTGATGTAGAGCTGGCAAATATTTTCTCACACTCTGTGGGTGGTCTCTTCAGTTTAGAGACCATTTCTTTTGTTGTGCAGAAGCTTTTTAATTTTATGAAGTCCCATTTGTCTGTTCTTTCTCTAAGTTGCTGGTCTGCTAGGGTTCTATTGAGGAAGTCCTTGCCTGTACCTATTAGTTCCAGAGTGTTTCCTGCTCCTTCCTGTAGTAACTTCAGAGTTTCAGGTCTGATATTTAGGTCCTTGATCCATTTTGAGTTGATATTAGTACAGGGTGATAGACATGGATCTAGTTTCAGTTTCTTGCAGATGGATAACCACTTTTCTCAGCAACATTTGTTGAAGAGGCTGTCTTTTCTCCATCGTATATTTTTGGCACCTTTGTCAAAAATGAGCTGGGTGTAGTTGTGTGGGTTCATACCTGGGTCCTCTATACTGTTCCACTGGTCTTCATGTTTGTTTCTGTGCCAGTACCATGCTGTTTTTATTGCTGTTGCTTTTTAGTATAATTTAGTATAGTATAGTCGAGTATTGTGATACCTCCAGCATTGCTCTTTTTGCTGAGTATTGCCTTGGCTATTCGTGGTCTCTTGTGTTTCCAAATGAACTTTGGGGTAGATTTTTCAATCTTTGTGATGAAAGTCATTGGGATTTTGATGGGAATTTCATTAAACACGTAGATTGCTTTTGGTAGTATAGCCATTTTTACTATGTTGATTCTACCTATCCATGAGCACGGAAGATCTTTCTATCTTCTGTAGTCTTCCTCAAGCTCTTTTTCCAGGAGTTTGTAATTCTCCTTGTAGAGGTCATTCATATCCTTTGTTAAATTTACTCCTAGGTATTTGATTCTTTTTGAAGCTACTGTGAATGGAATTGTTTCCATGAGTTCCTTCTCAGTTTGTTCATTGTTGGTATATAGAAAAGGTAATGATTTTTGTAGGTTGATTTTGTATCCTGCTACCTTACTGTAGCTGTTTGTGGTGTCTAAGAGTTTTTGTGTGGAGTTTTTTGGGTCTTTAAGGTATAGGATCATATCATCTGCAAATAAGGATATTTTGACAGTTTATCTATTTGTATTCCTTTTATTTCTTCTTCTTGCCTAATTGCTCTGGCTAGGAATTCCAGTACTACATAGAATAGGAGTGGGGATAGTGGGCACCCTTGTCTCATTCCTGATTTTTGGGTAAATGCTTTCAGTTTTTCACCATTAAGTATGATGTTGGCTGTAGGTTTGTCATATATGCCCTTTAAAATATTGAGGTACATTCCTTCTATTCCTAGTTTTCTTAGAGCTTTTATCATGAAGTGATATTGGATGTTGTCATAGACTTTTTCTGCATCTATTGAGATGATCAAGTGGTTTTTGTCTTTGCTTCTATTGATGTGCTGTATTACATTTATAGATTTGCTTATGTTGAACCAACCCTGCATCCCTGGGATGAGGCCTACTTTGTCATGTTGTATGATCTTTCTCATGTGTTGTTGGATTTGGTTTGCCATTATTTTATTGAGGACTTTTGCATCAAAGTTCATTAGAGAAATTGGCCTATAGTTCTCCTTTTTGGAGGTGTCTTTATCTGGTTTTGGGATGAGAGCAATATTGGTTTCATAAAATGAGTTAGGCAGTGTTCCTTCCCATTCTATTTTGTGGAACAGTTTAAAGAAGGTTGGTATTAGTTCTTCTTTAAATGTCTGACCGAATTCAGCAGTGAATCCATCAGGTCCTGGACTTTTCTTTTTTGGGAAGCTCTTGATAGCAGCTTCAATTTCTTTTTGTTTTATAGATCTATTCAGGTGATTAATATCCTCTTGGTTCAGTTTTGGGTGGTTGTAAGTTTCTAGAAATCTGCCCATTTCTTCGAGATTTTAAAATTTATTAGAGTATAGGCTCTGAAAGTAGTCTGTGATGATTTCCTGGATTTCCGTGGTGTTTGTTGTTATCTCTCCTTTTGAATTTCTGATTTTACTGATTTGGGTTTTTTCTCTCCTCATTTTAGTAAGGTTTGCCAGGGGTCTGTCAAGCTTATTTATTTTTTCAAAGAACCAGCTTTTTGTTTCATTGATTCTTTGTATGGTTTTTTTTGTTTATATTTCATTGATTTCAGCCCTTATCTTAATTATTTCTTTCCTTCTGCTTGTTTTGGGGTTTGTTTGTTCTTGTTTTTCTAGGAGTTTCAGCTGTAGTGTTAGGTTATTGATTTGAGATCTTTCTAATCTTTTGATATATGCAGTCATGGCTATAAACTTTCCTCTTAGGACTGCCTTTGCTGTGTCCCATAGGTTCCAGTAGATCGTGTTTTCATTTTCATTAACTTCCAAGAACCTTTTAATTTCCTCTTTTATTTCATTAGTGACCCATTCATTGTTGAGTAATGTGTTGTTCAGCTTCCAATTGTTTGTGTGTTTTTTACTGCTTTTTTTGTTGTTGATTTCTACTTTTATCGCATTGTGGTCAGACAGAATGCATGGGATTATTTCTATTTTCTTATATTTGCTGAGGCTTGCCTTGTGCCCTAAGATATGATCAATTTTGGAAAAGGGTCCATGGGCTGCTTAGAAGAATGTATATTGTGCAGAAGTTGGATGAAATATTCTGTAGACATCAGCTAGGTCCATTTGATCTAGGATGTGATTTAGTTCTAGGATTTCTGTATTGATTTTTTGTTTGGATGACCTATCTATTGGTGATAGAGGGATATTAAAATCTCCCATACCACTGTGTTGGGGTCTATATATGCTTTTAGTCCCTTCAGAGTATGATTGGTGAAATTGCGTGCATTGATGTTGGGTGCATATAGGTTGATAATTATTATTTCCTTTTGGTGTATTTCTTCTTTTATTAGTATGGAGTGTACTTCTTTATCTCATTTGCTCAAAGTAGGTTTGAAGTCTACTTTGTCCAAGATAAGTATTGCTACCCCTGCCTGTTTTTGCGGACCATAGGCTTGGTAAATCTTCTTCCAGCCTTTCACTTTCAGCCAGTGCTTATTTCTGTCTATGGGGTGGGTCTCCAGTAGGCAGCAGATTGTTGGATCTTCCTTTTTAATCCAGTTTGCCAATCGGTGTCTTTTGATGGGGAATTTAGTCCATTAACGTTTAGTGTTAGTATTGATTAGTATGTGCTGATTCCTGTCATGTAGTTATCTTTGTTGATTAAGGATTTGATTGTGTATAGCTGAATCAGTGTTACTCTTTGCTTTCTTGCCTTTTCTTCTCCTGTGGTTTGGTTTTTCTCACCCTTTCATGGTTTTGTTTGCTTTCATGATCTGTGTGCAGAATTCCTTGGAGAATCTTTTGTAGTGGTGGCTTGGTGGTCATATATTGTTTTAGTTTCTGCTTATCATGGAAGACTTTTATTGTTCCATCTATTTTGAATGATAGTTTTGCTGGGTAGAGTATCTAGGGTTGAAGTTATTCTCATTCAGTGCTTGGAAGACCTCACCTCATGTTCTTGCTTTTAATGTTTCTGTTGAGAAGTCTGTGATTTTGATGGGTTAGCCTTTGTATGTTTTTTGTTTTTTTCTCACAGCCTTCAATATTCTTTCTCTATTCTCTGTACTTGTTGTTTTAATGATCATATGTCATGGGGTAGTTCTATTTTGGTCAGGTCTGTTCAGTATTCTGGAGGCTTCCTGTACCTGAATGGGCATAGTTTTCTCTATATTTGGGAAGTTTTCTGTTACTAGTTTGTTGAATATATTATGCATTCTTTTTGTTTGCACCTCTTCTTCTTCAGTGCCCATGATTCTTAGGTTTGGTCTTTTGATAGTGTCAGTGAGTTCTTGCATTTTCTTTTCAGAGGTCTTGAGTTGTTTAACTAATAGTTCTTCAGTTTTTCCTTTAATTGCCATTTCATCTTCAAGTTCTGAGATTCTGTCTTTTGTTTGTTCTATTCTGCTGGAATGGCCTTCCATTTTGTTTTGTATTTCTGTTTCATTCTTTTTTCTGAGGTTTTTCATATCTTGGGTTACTTCCTCTTTAATAGTGTCAATTTTTGACCTTAATTCATTTCTCTTTTTGTTTGTGGTGGTCTCAGTTTCAGTTTGGCGTTTATTTAGGGCTCCTGAGTTCATTTATTTGTTTTTGTGTTTTCTCATATTCTTTATTTTTGTCTTCTTGGAATTTCTTGAGTGCCTTCTGTACACTTTGTTTGACCATGTCTACTAACATCTCTGTGAACTTCTCATTAATTACTTGTAGGATTTCTTCTTTCAGGGTGTTCTTGTGGGCTTCCTTGGGTTCCTTGGTATAGTTTATCTTTGTTTTGTTGGAGCCTGGGTCTGCGTATCCATTTTCTTCATTTCACTCTACATCCTGCAGTACTTTATGTTTGGGGGGGAATAATTTCCTTCCCTTTTTCTTCTCCCATATTTCCAATTGGTAAATTTTCTATCCCTGAAATTTTTTTTTTTTTTTTTTTTTTTTTTTGCGAACACTGAGCATTTTATTAAACGTTAATTAAAAGTCTGCCCGGGTGACATGGAGCCCCAGGCGCGTGGCGTCACAGCCGTCTTCCCGGTCGGGGAGCCTCGCACCTCGGCGGGTTCTCGGTGAAGATCCTGATGCAGCTGCACTCCGGGGACCAGAGCGAGAAACTGATGGCCTCCTCTTCTTCCTCACTGAAGTGCTTCTCGATGATGCTCAGGGCGGACTGGCTGATCTGACGGTTCTCGTGGAGCTGCAACGCCTCGATCCTGTCCACGCCGCCCAGCTCCTCCAACAGGAGGCACAGGCTGGCCTTCTCTCGAACCTTCTCTGCAGCCTGGAGGACACAGGCCACCACGTCGAGGATGATGACGACAATTCTCACATCGGGGACAGTGAGCAGGTCCATCAGGGGCCCCAAGACCCCAGTGTGGACAAGCTGGAACAACTGCTCCACTGAGGCCCCCGTGGTGAAGTTCGCCACCGTCCACACAGCCTCCTTCTGGACTTTGAATTCCGCGCTTTTCAGCAGGGCCACCAGAGCGGGCAGTATGTCACTCGCGATCAGCTGCTGGATGTGGTGAGGGGGCCCAGCTGCCACGTTACTCAGGGCCCATGTGGCCTCCTTCTGGACGGAGGACTTGGGGTGCCTCAGGAGCTGGGGCAGGGCCTGCAGCATCCCGGCGTCAAGGGCCTTCTGGGTCTGCTGGTCTGTTCCCGTGACGATGTTCCCCACGGTGCGCAGAGCAGGGCTCAGGACACTGAGTTCTGAGCCGGCCATGAGCTCCACCAGCCTGGGCAGGACCCCCGTGTCCACCACCTGGCCGATGCGCTCATTGTGGCCGTCAGTGAGGTAGGACAGGGCCCAGCAGGTGTCCGAGAGGACCTCGCTGTCATGGTGGCACAGGAGGTGGGTGAGCGCCGGCAGCACCTGCCTCACGGCTGCCTGGCTGGGGTACGGGTTCTTGTTCCGGCACAGGTTGGACAGGGTCCACGTGACGTTTCGTAGAAATGTGATTGGGATGGCTGATGACAGAAGAGCGAGCAGATGCGGAATAGCACCTCCTGAGATAACAATGTCTCTGAATTCTGGGCCATCACCGGCTATGTTGCCCAGCGCCCACACGGCCTGCTCGCACACGGTGGCATGGGGGGAGGACAGCAACTCGGTCAAGGGTGGGATGGCGCCTCCTTCCACCACAGCCCGAGTCTGCTCTGACGTCCCGGAGGCGATGTTGGTCAAAGCCCAGGCCGCCTCGAACTGCAGGTTGGGGGGGACGGGGGGCTTCAGCAATTCCACCAGCCTTGGGATGAGCCCCGCTTCCACCATCACTTTTAGGGGGGGGTTCCTTTCCTGCGACAGCATTTTCCTGGCTGCCTGCGTGGCCAGGAAACAGAGAGTTGGATCCAAGCTGTTCACGCCTTTGATTATTTCATCCAGAGTGAGGCTGACCCTGGTGGCAGGGACCTCTGAAGCCACATCGGAGGACAGGGGACCGATGTTCCTTCTCTTTAAACTCTGCTCGTCCTTCTTGGCCTTCCGGAGCTCCAGGCTGGCCGCCACCCTCTGCTGCCGCCTCACAGATGCATCTTTGCCCCAGTACTTAAATTTTCTCAGCCTCTCTTCGGGAGCGTCTAAGGCAGGCATATTGACTCCAGGAAGAAAATCACACGAACTTGAATCTTGACGCGATTCCTCAGTTCCTCCCCAGTGCATAGCCCGTGACAGGTCCTCAAAGGCTTGTTGGAGGAGGAAGACCAGTGATAAGGGGCAGACTCTCAATTTCAGGAGGTTATGCAAAGCAGCAGGGAGTCTTTCTACACAGGTGCAGTGAGTCTGTGTCAAAGTATCCAGACTTCATGCTGGCATGTTTAGCATGAACTAAATTACTATGTGTAATTTAGTATTAGCTGGGTAGTAATATTAATACTAACAAAACCAAGAGTAAAGGATAAAAAAGAGAGAGAGATGGAAAGGTAAAAAGGAATAGGGTGGAGAGGAAAAGAGAAAAAAAATGGTAGAGATGGCGGATGATCAAACTGTAAGCCAGGCAGCAAATCCCTTAAGGAAGGGAAAAAAATAAAAATTAAAAAAAATATATCTGTTCTGGTTCAGTAGAATTGCAGTCTTAGTTGTTCTGATGCTAGTTCTTTAGCATCCAGATCTGTCTGTGTCTGTCTCTTAGGTAGGTTTGGAGCCTTCCTGTGGCAAGTGGATGGTGGGTGGGGTCCCATGGGCCTATGGATGGAGGCCTTTAGCTGAGGTGAGGTAGTGGCCTTTGAAGTGTGAACTTGGCATGCCTGAAGGATGCAGGCTGGTGGATTGGAGATCCTGTGTGTCTATGGATCCCTGGCTTGTGGGGGAGGGGCGTTCTAGCAGAACAGAGATCATGTGTATGTGTGTGCCCGGCTTGGCAGGCGTTAGGCATGCAGCCTTGCAGAGTGAATATTGTGCGGTGCTGTACAGGCTTTGGGGGCGTGGCTGGCAAAGCAGAGATCGTGCAGGGCTGGGGAGCATGGCCCAGCGAGACAGAGGTCATGCAGAGCTGTGCAGGCCTGGAGGGTGTGTGGCCTGGCGGAGATGTAAATGTCTGTGGATCCCTGGCCTTAAGGGCTCGTCCCAGGGAGATCCTGCGGATCTGAGGAGTGGGAGTTTGGGGTAGCACAGCCCTGGTGGGGCAAAAGAGCAGGGCTGGAGGATCGGAGATCCCATGGGGTAGGGAGCAGCGGCTGTGTGGGCCTATGGAGCGGGACTTGGCGTGCAGCGCCTGCTATTCTTTTAGTATATGGTGGGGTGGAGAGGTCTCCCAGGAGCTAGGGGTTCAGAGTGCTGATGTTTCAGCTCTCCCTGGTGTTTTACCACCATTCAAGCAAGTCTCCAGCTTCTTGTCAAAGTCCCTGGATCACAGAGGTCAGAAGGTCTGTGGCTGTGTTCCAGTCGCCATCTTGGATCTCCAGTCCCCTTCTAAATATTGAATGTATCTTTCACCTAAATTTTCAGTACATTGCTCCATACATTCTTCTCCAATGTCATGTAAATCTCTGGTGCTGATTTTGAATATAGGAACATGACCAATATTGCTGTGGAATAAAGAATGTCAAAGGACAAAGCAGAATTTACTTCTTTACACAAGAAAAGTAATGTAGTAAAAATTTTAATGAAACAGACTTTTTCCTGCACATTATTATTTGTACAACCAGAGTCTTGTGCATGCTATGCAAGTACTCTCCCACACCTCGAGCTCTCATTAAGGTTTTTGTTTTGTTTTGTTTTGTGTTTTGGTGGGACTGGAGTTTGAACTCAGGGCTTCACATTTTAAGCCACACCTATAGTCCATTTTGTTCTAGTTGTTTTGGAGCTGGGATCTCGAGAACTATTAGCCTGGGTTGGTTCCAAACCCTGAGCTTCCCAATCTCAGCCCTCCAATTAGCTAGGATTATAACATAAGCCACCAGCACCTGGCTAAGGTTTCTTAGTGGGCATATAATTAGGTATTTCAGGCTTTTTAATATATGTAATGAATTTTTTTTCATTAATTCATTTCGAAAACTAGAGATTGGATCCTGCTGTCAGTCAGTAATCTTTCTTCATACAGTTTATGTCATTTGAATTCTGAAAATATTTCCAAAACTCCTTGCCTGTGACCTGCATGGGTATGCTGCATGAATCTGACTAAGAACAGCAGGGAATGAGAAATAAGACCCATACAGACATAAAACAGAAAGCTGGGGACAGGAGGAGGACTACATGTACCTGGTGGGAAACGTGAGCGCCTATATGAACCAGAGTGTTTATTTTATAGGTTAGTATAAGGAAAAGACTCAGGTAAAAATCAAGCTTCAACAATTCTTTGATACAATGTAAAAGGAATGAGGTGTGGTGGGCTTATTTTCCTTAGGCTATAGAAGCTTAATTACAACACATCTGTTCTGGAATCATCAAGGCAACCAGGACACCTTATCTACTAAGGTATTTATTAACCTTGCATCAGGAAGTCTCCAAATAGTTCTGGTACTTTATCTAGTTTTGCATCAGGGGGCTGGTATGTGGACACACAGGTGGTTCTCTTCAAGGAGATGTGAGAACAAAGGTCAAGACACCAGGTGCTGGGAAGACTGAGTAGGAAAGACTGTTCAGGCTCCTACCATGGACAAACTATGTAAGCTCCATTATTTCCCAGTCCTGGTCCCCAACAACTCCTGACTTTTTTTTAAAGCCATTGAGTTTTAAGACTCCTCTATTTGGCAATATTTTAAAAACAGTATTTGCAGTGACTATGAAGCAGAAACTTACTTTAATTTGTTAAGTTAAAGAGGATTCCTCGATTTGCATTTTAGTGGGTTGAGAACCGGCCACTTTGCTACATAGGCATTAGACTAGCTTTGGCAACAGCAGGAGGGTAAAAGATGACAAATACATAAATTTTACTTTGAGACCAATTTTTCTTCTTTTGTTTTTCAGAGTGATTTTTATACTTCTAAACAGTCTGCTAATAGATTTTTGCATAATTTACTATAAACCTTTTTGTTTCCATTTCTTACTTGTTTTAGGTAATTTTGAATTGTTCTGCATTACCCTGGCTCTTACACTTGTTGAGTAGCCCAAAGGAGTCAATTAGAAAAGAAGCCTGTTGGACTATTTCTAACATCACTGCTGGAAACAGAGCTCAGATTCAGGTAAACACCTTTCATAGCTGAGGCCAGAACACACAGGTCTAAGATACCAGTTTGGACAAAAGTCAGAATTTCATCAGAGATGTTTTAGTGAATAACTAAAAAAGAATTTAAGAAAATATTGTTTGAAACTATTTTAAGTAACATGGCCTTTCTTCTAAAATCATGGCATATGTTTTTGGTTTTCTAGTGAGGAGTAGTAATTCTGTCTTTTGTATTAAGTTTAAATTAGGCATCATCTTCCTCTCAGAGCATTTAGTGATTTTTTTAAGTCCTGAAGCTCCTTGAGTTAGTTAGTGCTTACTTGCACATTTTGGTTAGTCATATTCTTCTAGTTTACCATCTTTAAAATTTATATTTTGCTAATATCTTCTCCATTCTTTAAAAAGCTAAAGACATGGTAGACGTGGTGGCTCATGCATGTAATCCCAGCACTCAGGTGGCTGGGTCACGAAGATCTTGAGTTGGGCTACATAATAAGACCCTATCTCAAAATGAATAAAGGAATAAAATAATGAATTTCCTTTTAGGAAAGAATGCCATAGTTTATTTACAAATTACAAACAAAACATTTCCAAAGATACATTCCAAAAACATTTTAAAGCTACTGAGTTTCAATACTCCTTTACTTGATAACATTTTTAGAACAGCATTTGCACTAATTACGCTATATCATTTTCCTTTCTCTCAGGCTGTTATAGATACAAGTATTTTTCCTGTTTTAATTGAGATTCTTCAGAAAGCAGAATTTCGCACAAGGAAAGAAGCAACTTGGGCTATAACTAATGCAACATCAGGAGGCACGCCAGAGCAAATAAGGTGTGATTCAAATTTTTAAAAATTGTTTTTAAGAGCTGGGCACGATGGCTCACACCTGTCATCCCATCTACTCAGGAAGTAGTGACTGGGAGGATCAAAGTTTGAGGCCAGTCTTGGCAAAAACTTGGCTAGAACTCATCTTAGTCAATAAGCTGGGCATGGTAGTGGGTAAATCTGAGCTACTTCGGAGGCATAAATAGGGCTAGACTGGCCCAGACAAAAATGAGACCCTGTTTTTTAAAAGTTAAGAAAAAGAGACTAGGGGTGTGGCTTGGGTGGTAGAGCTCCTGCCTAGCAAGCTTGAGGCCCTGAGTTGAAACCCCAGTACCACAAAAAAAAAAAAAAAGTTTTTAAAATTCAAATCAGACAGTTTGAATTTGAAATAAAACATTTTTTTATTTATTGATGAAGTTGACATTATTCTGTGTCCATTTGATAAGCATTATTAATATAAAGTGGCAGCATTAGCTATATCATTCATTTCTCAATTTTTTTAATTAAATTGAAATTATAATTAATATCATTTTCCTTGGCAAACCAGAGATTAAAAATCTGAATAGGAACAGTCTGTATTAATATTTAAAATACATTGTCATGAGCATAGATATTTTTTAAAGCATTAAAATCACAAAAACTTAACTTTACCTTATAGAAATAACTAATATATTTGAGTATCAACTTATTAAAGTAAAATTGAAATAGATCTTTATTTGAGGATATTCTACTCCTAATCATTTGTTAGCCATGGCAGTAGATAGAACCATACTTTTATTTTCTACACTACACTTTTTTTTTTTATGTACTAGACTTTTTTTAAATATAGGGCTTTTCTTAACTTATTTTACTGACAGCTTATAAACAGTTGGTGCATGAGCTTTAAGTGAGCCTGGCACCAAGTACTCCTTCAGTAAAAGTTGTGTGATCTTGATGGAGTTATTTAAGCCTTCTAATCTAGTCTCTTCATTTTTTAAAATGAGTTCAGTAACAAAGTACCAACAGTCAAATGTATGTATTTAAAATGCTCAGCACAGAGTCTAAACATTAAGTTCTCAAGTAAAGGTAGTTATTATTGTCATTATTATTTGTGATCATAATTTTTATCACTTGATTCTTAAGTCTCTTTATTACGAGCTTTTCAGCCTTCAGTAGCAAAGTTCTACTTTGTGCCTCAAATAAAAGGCTGTCTTCCTATGGAATTTTACCCTGAGGATTTCTCCACAAGACTCAAAATTAACTTGGGACTTAGGTTTCTTGAAGTGGCTATTTAGGAAATAGTTTCTAATGAATACTTGACTTATTTTTAAGGTATAAAACAAGAAGTCAAATGAAATGCTATTTTGCAAATCATGGGATTTTGAAATTTGCCACCTTTTTTGATTGCTGATACAGGGTCTTGTTATAGAGCTCAGATTGATCTTGAACTCGTGATGATCCTCCTGCCTCAGCCTCCTGAATGGACACCACATCTAGCCAGATCATTGCTCCCTATTGTCTCCATTTATACTATTCCCTTGTTCTCTTAGATTCAAAATTCGTATTTGTATGTAAGGATATAATCTGTCTCTGCTTTTTATTTTTCCATTCTATTTTGTTACTTTCGGCAGTATTTGCACTTCATTTATATCATAAATAGAAGTAGTGATAAAGCAAGATTTTTTCCTTTTTTCTCTTGAATTTTTGTAATGAAGTTATTTTTATCTGCTTGAAAGTTTATTCATCTATAAACAATTACACATTTTTTCAATTCATTTTCATGATTATTTCTATTCCATGTATTATTTCTTAAGTATGGATCAAGTGTTCAGACAAATGATTTTTCTAACCATTTTAGCCATTTCATAGTTACTAAATATATGGGAAGAGACTATCTTGATCTTAGTTTAGATTCAGCATGCATACCACTAATGTATGATGAGTACCTGCTAGTGCCAGTTGTGTGGTTATTGACTACCAGCACTGTATGAGGTGCTTTTATCTATTTTATCTCCTTTCTCATAATTATTAGGTAGTTATTCATTCAATGAATATTTTTGATCAAATTACTGTGTAGTATATAGAAAGTAAGTGTTCCAGACAGAAACGTTTTATTAAATGGCCTACTGTATTCTCATAACCTTCTAAGTTGGGTACTATTCTTATCCCCATTTTAAGATAGGGAAACTGAGGTACAGAGTGTTTGATCAAAGTCACATAATTAAGAGTGAAACTAAGTGGGACAGGCTTCAGAGCCTGTTTTTAACCTTCCTATTTAATATAAACCTTATGCAAAGTGAACAAATCAGTTACTTCATTTGCATTAGAGAGAACAGAAAAATAGATAATAACAAAGCATTCGGAAATGAATGGAATATTTTATGAACATTATTTATAAGCACAATGGTCTGTTTCGTTCCTAGAGGTCATTTTCATTTTGGAAACATATGTTTCAGAACATTAGCTATGATTGCTTTGGTGAGAAATATCCTAAAATTTAATTTAGATGTTCCTTCTCCCTCTCCATTTCTACATCACCATCATGTGACTCTATTGTGTGATATAGCCTAACCTTTAAAAAAAAATGTGGAACCACTATTTTTAATGCTTATATGCCATGGAAAACTATATCAAAGTACCAGTTTGCCTGTGTGTAAGTTTTTCAGTGTTTGCAATACTATTTATTGCTAATTATGATTAGAGAATAGGAAAATAAATGTTTTCAGGTTCCAAGGCAGATAAAAATTTAAATGCATATAATATTTGAGTTTGTATGGGAGTACTTTTCTTAATTGCTTATATTTCATTATGAAGAATGTTTTTGTATCATTATAAAGTAAACTATTTAAGTTTTTTTAATTCTCTTCCCCCACTCTTCTCTTACTCAAATTTCTCTGAAGGTATTTGGTAGCCTTAGGCTGTATTAAACCACTTTGTGACCTTTTGACTGTTATGGACTCCAAAATAGTTCAAGTGGCTTTAAATGGACTTGAAAATATTTTACGTCTTGGAGAAAAAGAATCAAAGCAGACTGGAGTAGGCATTAATCCATACTGCGCTCTCATTGAAGAAGCATATGGTAAGCAGTCATTTAAAAATTAACCGTTGTAGGCAATTCTTACCGGTCATAGGCAGTTTTCCCCTCCAGTCCATAACTTTTTTTTATGGAAGAGCAATAATATTTGATAAAAAAAGCTTTTAAATAAGTTACTGATGACTCTACCTATAACCACTTTCATTATTTACTTTTTTACATTGTAAAAGCCGTACATTGATTTAATTACAGTTTATGTCTACTTTTGTTACCAACTTTTTAACATTTTGGGGACACTTTACATTCTCCATGATTTTCACAATTATAGTAGTCACATAAAATTATATTGAATGAATGTTGTGTGCAGTTTTAGCCATACACTTGTGGTTGATCATGAGTTTACTACTTTATATGTGTCAAAGTAAACAACTTTCTGCATATCAATTTATTTCTTCTGTTGAATCTGTATCTTGAGATAAATTTTCAGGAATAAAGTTGCTGAATCCTGAGTACAAACTTTGTTTTAAGCTTTGGATGTATCTTCTCATTTTCTTTTCTTACAGCCTGTCAGTTGACAGGGTTATTGGCTGTGTGCGTGTACTCCACAGCTTCATGTTTGTTGATCTGCTGATTTTGCAGATGTCACTGGCATTCCCAAGTCATTTTCACACACATTTCTTGGCTTATTTCATGTAGAGTGGTATGTATTTTCCATATGGTAGTATATTTCCTCATCAAAATTGAATGTTCACTGTATTTTGTCAAGTTATCATTATGTAACTCTTTTGTAAAAATTTGCATTAATTTTGTTTTGTAGTTTATTTTGATGTAGCTTTTTGCTCACTTTTACTACTTTAATGAAACAAATTATGTTTGTTTATATTTAACAAGTGGCTAGGTTTCTTATTTCTTCAAAATTTACAAAGTCATTGTTCTGTGCAGATCTGTTGAAAATTGATTTTTATCAGCCAGATTTTTCCAATTAGATTCTTAAAATATTTAACTTAACTCATGGAATTGATTTTAGGATAGGTATGACTCTAAAGTATTTTTTTTCTTTTAACTTATCTATATGAATATTCACTTTTCTTTGTTAAGTCCCTTTTATATTGTATGCTGATCCAAGCTTTTACTTATTACTCTTTTTTTAATTTTTGGTGGAACTGTAGTTTTAAGTCAGGGCCTGTAGCTTGTTAGCAAGTGCTCTACCACTTGTGCCAAATCCCCAACCCTTTTTTGCCTTAGTTATTTTTCAGATAAGGTCTGGTCTTGTGTTTCTGCTTGGATGAGCTTGGAGTACCAGCTCCAAGTATGGCCTCCCACATAGCTAGAATCACAGGCATGTGTCACCACCTCACTAGCTTTTGTCAGGGCTGGCCTCAACTCTCAGTCCTCCCAATCTATGCCTTTAGATTAGCTGGGATTATAGGAATGAGCCACTGTGACCAGCCTTGCTTTATGATCTATTTTTTTTTCTTGTGGTAGTACTGGGATTTGAACTCAGGGCCTTATGCTTGGTAGGCAGGCACTCTACCACTTGAGCTACTCCGTCAGCCCTTACTTATGATTCTTAAATAAAGCCTAGGATATCACATTGCCTTTATTTCAAATTATATATCACTGGTTAAAACATTACATAAGCACAAGATAGTAATCACTAATTTAAAATATTTCCTTACTATAACCATTATTTTGATCCCAAATTATAGTTTGGGGTATTCTGTGATGTGAATAGATATGACTGCTTTGCTAGTTCTTGTGCAGTAATCCAATTAAAGTGGTTTATCTGTAAATGAAAAAAATATTTCAGCATTACTCAGATCTATGTAAAATTTTTTCCTTGTAAGCAATAAACTAGGGTTCTGTAGATTTTTCTCATCCTTTCAGAATGAGGTTTTTCCAGTTTTATTTATAGATTTTACTTTTAGTAAACTATGTAGCAGTTATATGTGATATTTTGTTGTGAAATAGTGTCATGAGTTTGCAAATAATTTGCTTTTATAATACCCATACTAACATCTTCAGGCCTAACATGTTTTGATTTGTTCATTTAGTTTGTTTGATCACTTTCCATTTTTGTGCTTTCATATTTAGTATAATTACTCTGGAAATGACCTGTGGAGTTACTTGTTCTAAAACTGTCGTTTTATAGTAGAGCAACCTAAGTACAGAGAAATTGAACTTATTTGGCTAAGATCCCATGGCTAGCAGGATGGCTGATGTTTGTGATCTTACTTCCAGGCCTGTGGTCCTCCTTCATACTGTATTTCCCATATCCTCATTCTTGAAGAATAAGGGTAATTTGTTGGCTATTGAATATGTAAAAATTAAGTAAAAAAGCAATCCCATTGCAAGTGGATTTATTATTTTGATTTAAATATATATTAAAACTCTGATAATATTTTTAAAAAATATATGTGCTTTCTATAATAGGTCTGGATAAAATTGAGTTTCTGCAAAGCCATGAAAATCAGGAGATTTATCAAAAGGCTTTTGATCTGATTGAACATTATTTCGGTGTAGAAGAAGATGACCCCAGCATTGTACCTCAGGTGGATGAAAACCAGCAACAGTTTGTTTTTCACCAGCAGGAAGCACCAATGGGAGGGTTTCAACTTTAATTTGGTAGAAGAAAAAAAATGTAATAGCTAAAAGAGGTAGCTTCAGATATTTCCTATATGTTGCCAGTGTCAGAAGAAATGTTTTTCACATAGAAAAGAAAGAATCTGTTGCATTTAAAAAAACCAAAAGTTTCCATTCAGATGCAACCTTTCCTTAAAGTTGGGTTTTTTTTTTTTTTTTTTTTTTGGTTGGTTGGTTGGTTGTTTTGGTGTGGCTATATTTGTATTTTGTTGTTGAATTTTTATGCCTATTTGTGAACAGTTAAATATATTATGCAATTATTTAACTGAAGCTTGAAAAGGAGAACTTAAGTATCCCTGGAAACTACACCATACAGCTGTTGATAATTGTATTTTGACAATAAGTCTGATATGCCCAGTCTATTAAATCTACCTCTATCTTGAAGCAAAAGTAAAAACAAAAAGCTTCAGAAGCATGTACTCATGTAAAAAAAAAAAAAAGAACTAGAATGTGAAAGTATTTATTACCTTAAATTATATAAATCACTGTGCTGTAGGTTGTACTTTGCAAAAATTTGCAACGGAAACCTGTAAAATTTATTTATACAACAGAAAAATATACTGATAATCAATTAATAAAATTGTGGCAATTGTGGAGAGAAGCTGTTCTTCATGTTGAGCACATTCAAGAAATTACAGAACACTTAAACACTTGTGTTTTTAACATATCAATGCTATTATACTAGTGTATTTTGTATTTCAACCAAATCTACCATTTTTGGAATTAAAGTTTTATTGTTTTTGCAGTCTTCATTTTAAAGAGTATCATGACAGGATTATGACAGATGTCATAAATCCAAAGGAGTGCTGCATACCTAAAAGAATACTGTAGTTATTGCTCTGATTTTTCAGAGCAGTAATTGAAAGGTTTTATTCTATGTATATTAATGAAGTTAAGTGCTTGAGTGACAAACGTATTTCGAAGAAGTCACCTTGTAATGTATTAAATTCTATCAAATGTATTTAATGTTCGGACTAAATAAGTGATGAGATATTAATGAAAATTGCTAAGAATTCTTTAATGTGGAAATCTGTTAGGAATATTTTCTTTTGGTAATATTCACAGAGTTATACTACTGCTTATATAAATCATGTATTAGATTACATTCGTATCAGATTGGTCAGTGTAATGTGCATTTTATGAATTAAAAGCAAAAGTCTCTTCAAACTATGAAACTATAAGAAAGGTTTCAGTAGAAAAATTGTATCTATATATTTGCATACATGTCATCTGTCTGTGTTATTCTCTCAGTGCTGTGCTTGGTAGAAGTTTCTAAGCAGATGTGGTACTGTTGAACTCAGTCTTAATTTATACATATATGCAGGCTATTTACATTTTCCAATTATATAACCAGAATACTAATTTAAAACCTAATTTACAGCTCTTTTAAGATGGAAACTAAAACATTTTGATATGATTCATAGTCTATTCTGTAAAGAAAGATTTCATTTATGGTAGCATTTACAATGTTTCTGCTGGAAATCAGAGGCGTGTTACTAGAGGACAGTGTATATAGGAGTACTTTTAAGTAGTATGGCACTTAGTAAATTATATATCATGAAATTAAGCTTTTGGCAAGACACCTGAAACCTGAAACATTAAATCCATGTTTAAATGGTGTCTCTAATGCTAACTGCATCTTTCATTTCTTTTTTATATTGTTAAGTAGAAGATTGTATCTGTGCCCTTTTTATTGTAGTGGAAATTACATAGTTGAGTATAAAAAGTTTTTCTTTTGCGTTATAGATATTCAAAAAACAGGGTAGTGATACTAAGATTATCGAGTTGATGGTGAATTTATCCAGTAAACACTGTTTGTGGTGCCAGTGGTTCTAAGTGTCAGGTGACAGGGTATTCTACTCTTTCTAATCAGTTGAACTTGATAATGTAGCATAATTCACAAACTAGCCAGCTGTGCCTGCTTTTGAGCACCCCATAGTCACTATAATAATATTATCCATGAGCCCAATCCTTCAAAAAAATAGTTCTTATAGAAGGAAAAATTATATATATATGTTTGTGTGCACATGAAGCAACCTATCAAGGGAGGTTTTAAAATTTGCCAGTAAGACAAATGCGGTATCTCTAAGTACAGAATATGGTCATATTTTTAACATTTAAATACGAATTTACACTTAACTTCTTGGGTCTATTACTTGGGTCATCAATTTGATTAGATTTGAATGCAAAGGGCACTGGACCAGCTATATGCCTGATGATGATTTTATCTGATTAAGACTAAGAGGTACTTTGCTTTTAAAACATTAAAAAATATGGCCACTCTTCAAATGTACTGTGAAGAATATTCCAAAATGTGTTTCTATTAATCTTTACTGTCCCTTTTGAAAAATTGATCTAACTTGCTTTTCTAATATTTATATTTACATCTGAGAGAAACTGCTACATTAAGTCAAAGTATGTTCTAAAGGGGAATGAATGCAACATTAATGCAAATACCAAGAAAATACTTGAAAGAGTCCATTTAATTTAAATAAATTTTTGGTTTGAATTTCAATTTCTACTAGTCAATCTATGCAATAATGCTTATTAGTTTTATAAACACTTGACTCACTGGTCTGTTTTTTTTTTAACTGTTATTTTAAAAGATTCTAAAACAATTTTTAGCATCCTTAACTTTTAGTATCATTTGCTCACTTAACTGGGAGCACCAGAACAGGAACAACAAAAAAAAGGAATAAAGTCTCTGGCAAGGAAATAGCATGTCATTTGGTAACTGTAAAACTTGTTAGCAGTTAAAGATGATCTGTTGGGTGAAGGACTAAAAAAAGCATTTACTACTTTTTGACTATGTATTATTTCTTCTCACAAGGAGCATCATGGAAAAACAAATATAAATACGTCTCAATGGATTTTTGTAATTGTTCTAAATCCAGTAATCTACTGGTTGCTTAATTGTGAAATTGTGAAATCAAATTGTTGTTAACTTTTATTCATTTTAATTTGTAGCATTACTGTTTTATGAAATGTGACAGATTAGGAGTCAACATAATAGGGTTCTAAAAGGGTAGTGTTTCTTCAAATTCTGATTTGGGAGTGAGGAGAAGGGAAGGTATTGTTACCTAAATAAATAAACCAACATTTTGAGCATTATGCAGTATTATGAAATATTACAACACTATATTAAAAACAATAAAATGCTATTTTACAATTGCATTTATGTAAATGTATTTCATTTGTTCTCTCTTAAGGTTGTATATTCCTAACAACAAGCAAAATCAGATGCCATCATTGGTTAGCATTCCATGTACTTTATAAAACCAATAAAGAAGCTAAAATGCAGTCATAAGAAAAAATACCTGATTAATCCAAGAGAGGAAAAGGGAGACCTCCTTCCCCCACCCCCCAAAAAAAAGAAGGAAAAAGGAACAAATAGCAAGGCAATAGATTTAAATTGCACCATTAATCACAGTAACTTAACAATTTAAGGACCACAATTAAAATGTTGAGAATGTCAGGTAGAATAAAAGAGCAAGACCCATCTGGTAAATCAATTTTCAGTTTTTTTAGGAACTTTTGTTCTCCAGAATGACTACTAATTTACATTCCCACCCAAGGTGCTTAGGAGTTCTCTTCCTCACATCCTCACCAGCATTTTATTTTTTGACTTTGAGGACAGCTGTTCTAACTGGGGTGAGATGATATTTCATGTAGTTTTGATTTGCATTTCTCTGATGCTTAATGGTGTTGAACCCATTTCTGGATAAACTCAACATACCAGAGAGATACCTGCACTCATGTTCATTGCAGCACTGTCCATCATAGCTAAGATACAGAATCAACCTAGGTGCATTGTTCTTGAGCTCTGTTATGGTCCACAAGTTATTTGGAAAAAAGTTGATTGTTTACAAACTTGCTTTTAAATTTTGTTAGAGAATCATTAGGCAGTTCCATTCTTGTACTCTAATACTCTAGGATTTGTACTTAGCTTTCCATGTGTGAGCTCTAAAAATTGTTTCCTCTTGTCTTTTCTGCTGGTTATTTTGATGCCTTGGGTGGTGGTTATGTGGTTAAATTAGCTAAGACTCAAGGGAACCCTTTGCACATTCTGAAGCAGTCTGGCAGCTCTGTCACTTTTGGTACTCTATCCTGTGAACTCCGCTTGTCTTGCCCTCCATGGCCTTCCAACTCAAGAGACTTCAGGATTTCTCTTTCCCTGCAGTCTTGAAACTCCTTAGGATGTAAAATAAAGCAACCATAGGGCTTAATTAATTGTTTTCCTTTATTTCACAAGTCACTGCCTGCTACCCAATGTGTTCTGTTTGTTTCATATTTTGTCTGGAGTTTAGTTTGTTTCAGCCAAAGAGTAAATCTAATCATTTCTCCATTTTGGCCAGTAGCAGATGATGACATAATGCTGCTGTTGTTGCTGGTTTGTTTATTTTGAGACAGGGTCTTGCCCTGTAGCTCAGGCTGGCCTTGGACTTGCAGTCTTGCCTTAGCCTCCCAAGTGCTAGAATTCAAACATGGACCATCATGCCTGGCTGTATGATGTTAACAATATAAGCTTTCCTTCATTTTGTCATTCCCAGTATTGTTTTCATTTGTCTTTTTTTTTTCTTTTATCTCAATGACTTGTTGAATTTGGTTATATTGATCATCTATGTCTTTATTCCATTAGTTTCTGCCCTTAACTTTAAATTTTCCAATCCTCTATTCTCTGGACTTTTCCTATAGTTTTTATTTTTTCTTTGAGATACTTATGACATTTGTTCTAGATCTTTGTTTTCTAAGAAAAGCACTTTGTGAGCTAAAAATTTACAATTTAAAAACTAACATGAGATGAGATATATAAGTTGCTTTAGGTTTATTCAAACAAGTTTGGAGATTATTAGCCATTATACCATTTCTCTTTTGATTTTGTCTTTAAATTACTTTTACAATTATTGTTTTAGTACTTTATCATTTTAGTAATAGATTTTGCAATTAATAATTCTTAGTTTGTAGAACTTAGGTTGAAGAATTAGTTTTGATTTTAAAGAGTCCTTCTGACTTCAACCTTACAAAATGCTCATTTTGGCATTTTCTCTAGTGACCAAAAATTGAACCAAATATCCAGGTAAATTATGCTATACTCAAACAATGGAATACTGTAAAATAAAAATGAAGTTCCACACTGAATGACATTCAATACAATGTTAAAAGTCCACACACTCAAGTGCATACTATATGATTTCATCTAGAGTTCAGAAACACAAAATTAATCTATGGTGATAAAACTTAGAACAATGGTTACCTTTGAGGAATAATGACTTAGCAGAAAAGTGTCTAAGGTACTTAACTGTTGACATTCTACATTATCACCTGAGCAGAGTTTACCCAGCATTTTCATTATAAAGGTCTACCAAAGCTGTATATAGTTTTGTGCACTTTTTTGAACTGGTATGCTTCAATGAAAGTTTTCTAAAAAATACAATAAAAGGACCGTGTCTGGTTATCAAAATAAAACCATGGCAAATGTCTTTTAAATATTCTATTTTACCTATCTTGTATTGTTGATAATAGTGGTGGTGTTTAAGTAAACACTTTCCATTTAGAATATCATTTAGCTTTAGCCTGTGCAGCTAATGCAGCTTCTTCACGCCACTTAGCTTTCTTTGCCAGGTTCCAACTTGTTAAGGATTCATGTCGTTTTGCAGCCTGGAAAAAAAAATTGTGACTCTGGGAGAATATATATTTTAGTTAGATGTGCATAGAGAAAATCTTGTGAATACAAAAGTAACATAACATCTGTCACAGATAGTATCCAAGAAAAATGTTTTTTTTGTTAGGGAAAAATGTAAATTTTCTTGTTGACTTCTAGTCAACAAGACACCTGATGTCAGAAATCTACCTCCATCCTCTCTGGTACATATAGATGTGTTTGTGAATAGAAAAATATTTTCAAGTAACCCCAAAATCCAAAAAGGGAAATCTTAAAAGTACCAGAAATGAAAGTAACTTAAAGCACGAACTAGTGAGTACAGGAGAGATAAGCCAGAATGGAAAGAAATGGTTTCAGTCACAGGCATCTGAGAAAAAAATGTTGGCCAGGTGACACAATGAAGAGGGACCTGGTAAATGGATGTGGCCCGGGAGAAGTTGACTAGAGAAGGGAAGACTCAGATGTGTTATATATGTATCCTAATACATATAACAATATTGGTGGAGTGAAATTGTGTATTCATTCAGCTCCTAACTGATGAAATAATATTTTCTTGGTGGCAAAAACTGACCAGCAAATGAAAGGATTTGAGCAGGAAGAGAACAAAATTATTTGAAAATTATCAGCTCCTAATTTCTCTCTAGAGGTATTAAGCAGAAACTATATATTGGAGATGGCAAAAAATAACTCACAGATAATCTAGATTATCTTGGGGATCATTTGCAACTTGTACAGTTCTATTTCATAATTCTATGCAACAGCTCATTCATGATTTAAGGAATGGTGAATTTCCTGTTTTTGTTTATTTTGCAATTTAAAAAAGTTTTGTTCTTCTTGCTCACGTAGCTAATTTGTTGACTCAAATTTCCATGAATAAATTTGTTTCTAGTGTGATAGATGTATGTGGGTGGTCCCAGACCTCAAAGATAAATTTGCTCTTAGATTAAGGAATAGTCATAATCCCTGAATTAAGAACAAGGTCTATGACATGTCTTAAAATTCAAAATCTTGGGTTAGTGGAGTGGCTCAAGTGATAGAGCACCTGTCTAGCAAGTGTGAGGCTCTGAGTACAAGCCCCAGTGCTACCAATAAATAAATAAATAAATAACATCTCTTTTTTTCCTCTTCCTCCTCCTCTTCTTTTTCTGATTAAACCCTGGGCCTAGGCTTCTACCTATTCCCTCCTCCTCCTCTTCTATTCCTTCCTCTTTAACCAAGGGCTTCACACAAGCTAAGCAAGTGCTCTACCACTGATCCTATCTGCTGCCCACCACAAGTCTGTATTTTTAAGGAGGTACTCACCCTTTTGGCTGACACTATCACCGCAATGCAGGCAATGATTGTGAGCCCAATCATTATATAGCAAGCTTTCACTCGAGCTTTGTTTCTTGCAGCATCTATCATTTCAGGCCTAAACCAAGATGTATATTTCATTAATTAAAACAAAAAATATGGTTTTCTGACAGACATGATGATTGCATTCTCCAAATGCAAACTATAGATGCTAAAGACTTGCGAATGCTAGCCTATTAGTCTTACCAATTTCTAATTAACAGGCATTTATTTAGCTTGAGATCTTTAATATCAGCCACTATGAAGCCATTGTAGTATATATAGTTTCCAAATGCTCAAATGTTAGAGATTATAGCCTGTGTTTTTTTATTTGTTAAATGGAGTAAGAGTTAAAGCTATTTTGAACAGGTTATTTTTCAAGACACATTTTCAATACTTTGTTTTTTGCACTGACCTTCCAATCTCTTCTTGCCTCCCTCCCATGATATTACCAATATATCATATTACTGCACATTTTGTAGAAATAATTGTTAATGTAAGGATGTTTTCCTTCATTGCTTTGCAGGAAGCTTAAAAGATGTGATCAAAATCATAATTTGTCAAAAAGACAAAAGATACCTTCATTTTTTATATTATTCTGAAGGTTGATATATTTTTACTTAAATACTGGGAAGTAGTATTTATTAATAGTTACATGCAAGTTGTCTAAGATTTTAGCAATATCACTCACAAAAGTGCTGTAAAAGGAATCATGTTTCACATTGAAACAAACTTTAGCAATTTGCAATAATATGAAGTGGCAGTTTATAAATATGCATAAAATACTTGGTTCTTGAAAATGTATTTAGTGGCATTCTTTTCTATCTAAAGTCAAGTTTAAATAGAAAGTAATTACATTTTTAAAAAAATTCCAGAAAGACAAATTACAATTTCTGTTAAAAATGAAAAACTTTAACTTTTTCACTACTTGAAAGACCACACAGGCACGCACACACACACACATACGCCTATGTTCATTCAGTGTGGGCAAAATGTAAGTTTAAGATGTAGTTATAAACAGTTCCAGTTAGAGTCTATGGAGACATTATTAAATTACATTTGTTGGTAGCTTTTGTTCCAGATGGAACCTAACAGATCTAATCTTTTTTACGTATCCATCTGGCTTTGATCTGCTACACCAAATTAGTTTAGCACTAAAAAAATATGTATATATATACAATTATAAAATAAAATTAGTGTATGGTACAAAAATTACAGGTCAGTTGTCAATTACATGTGCATTAAAAGCATAAAAAGTGAAAGCTATTTATATTGCAAGTCTATCGACTTAATAGGAATATCCTTCCTAAATAGAAGTGCTTAAAAGATTATAAAAATAATAAAATGAAAAAAATTCAAGGGTGAAAGGAGAAGATGAAGGAGGTGAATATGATTGAAGTATTATGAAAACAGAATAATGAAATCCATTAAAATTGCTTTTAAAAGGAGGGAGGGGAATATGAAGAAGAGAGGGAGAATTTGATCAAAGTACATTATATGCATGTATGAAAATGTGCAATTAAGATACAATAATAAAACTATTCAAATGCTTTCATATTTCCAGCTCAAAACTGCAATGCTTTGTATAAGCATCTTGTTCATTGTTAAATAGTCCAGTATGTAATGCTTCTTTTTACTGTGACTCTGAGGAAATTAAATAATTTCTGTAAAATGGGTCTCTTCCCACATACAGCTATGCTAATGCAATATGTCAGAAAGATGGTTGTCAATGTAAGGCTAGTCAGAATTGTCACAATGTATCCCCTCTGTACCGTGAATGTGAATGTGTGCTAATAAGAATAAAAAGATTGTTGCTTTACAAGTTACATTTTATTAATAATAAGTATTATTATCATTACAGGTTACTGTACCCTGGAGATGAAGTTGCTAGCTTAAATTTTATCACTTCATGAACTTGGTGAGTTTAGGACCATGTAGAGGCCAACATGCCAGCACTCCCCTCATGTCCCAATCCCAGAAAACCTGGCAGGTAGAGACCTACATAACTGCATTCTCCAGGGTTCTCCCATCCCAAGACCAGGCCTCATGAGTTAAATTTCTTCCCGAGAGACATTATCACAGCCCCAGGAGACATTATCACATTATCAAGGAGCCCCTTTCTGGGTGGAGGGGCGAAGAGACACCTTCGAATTACCGAACCTCTCCCTCTCCGGCGCCACCAAAGCCACCCACGCGGAGAACGGTGCCTTCTGTTTGGCCTGAGTACTCCACTGCCTCCGGTTTGGAGCTCTCTGGAACTGGTATCTGGGCCATTGTGGAGTACTTAATGAACTTCTAGGTGTTCGCCCAACTTCTGCACTCTCACTGTTAGTTTACCTGCCCACTAACCAAAGAACTTGACATTTAATCAAACGGGGGTAGGGGGAGTGTGAAGTCCTTAACGATCGTGGATGTCATTGCAAAGGACCGTGTGGTACCATCGTGGGTCACTGGATGAACCATCTCTCTCGGACCGACAGACTCTCCCCTGCGCGCAAAATCCCGGCGGCGACACCGCTACACTTACGGGACTAGAGGTGGGATGTGCTCTACGGATTTGAAACGCCCGGTCCACAGCAGGATTTTCTTGTCGAATTGCGAAGGCTTCAGCTGGGCGGGGACCCTGTGAATCTTCTCTGCAAAGAAAGCGACAGGGGTGGACGAGGGGAAGGACAGATCCAAGGCACAGTGGATCAGCAGATGCTCAGGCCTGGATCGCAGTCCCTCTTCACTCTCCTCCCTCCCAGGCCATTTCCGTTTTACCGCTGGCTCACCGTGTCCTTGGGCTCCAGAGCCACTGGGGGTCCCGTTGCTGGAATAGCGGCGTAGGCTCCCGGGCAAAAGAACCCATGCCCGCCGCTGCGGGGGCAGAGATGCCCCCAGTACGCAGCGAAGCCCGCACCCCAGGCCCAGCCTCAGGAGGCTCCCAACCGCGGGGAGCATGCTGCGCAGTTTCCCGCGTGCACACCCTCACCTGCCACCACGAGATCTCCCTTCAGCCCGCCCCGCAGGTCCCCAGTGCAGCCTGGGGGGAAGTTCAGGGTGCGGCTGCCCCTAATCCCCGCCTTCTGTCCCCGCCCCAAGCCAGTCACCCGGGGCATTCCAAGCCCCTGGGGGAGGATTCCTCAGGGAATGGCCTGGCTCTGTTTGAAAACAGAACTCATCTGACAGCTCATTTTAAACATATTTCTTTGTGTTGAGTAGATATGTGTTCCCATTAGGCTTTCCGTCTTGGTTTCACTGTGCCCATGAGAATAAGTCTGAATCTTCTCTAAGAAAACATAACAGTCCTTCAGATATTTAACAAAGAAGGGTAGGGGGCACTCAACGAACTTCTCATTTCCCCTTGAAGTTGTTTGAAGTTAGTGCTTCATCCCACCTTAAACTCTATACTGTTTCTGTTTTTTAGGCAAAAAGTCCTTAGTTCCTACAACTGTTTTTCTCTACTTTGCCATTTCTTAGTAAGCCCAGAAACTCTCCAAACTCTCTTCAAAATGCGTCTTTCTTCTTTCATCTTTCACCATCTCCCCTGTGCAGACGGGAGGGGCGGGGGGGCGGGCGAAGGCGGGGAGAATGTACTATTCGTCAGTACTAAACGGGAATAGGGGCACAGACTCCAAGGTTGGAGATGAAGAGGGTGTACAACTAACTGCTCTTTACTTTGAAGAAATATTTGTGGTATTCTACAAGCAACAAACCTCAGACAGCTCAGGCTCACCAAACTCTCTTACCTGTTTACTGCCTCTGAGGGTTCCTTCCACACCTCCCAGTTGCTCTATATTTGCAGCTGGACTTTCAGATATTTTTTTCCTAACTGGATACAGCCTCCTGAAAGCAAGGCTTTCTCTGTAACTCCAGGCCAATGTCTTTCACATACAGTGTTTGAACTAAAGAGGGCAGATTAATAGTTCTGCAAAGAAATATGCATTTAGAGGAATGATTGTGGAATGAACCTGAGCTTTTCTTTACATCTAGGTTTAAATGTGATTTAAGAGTTGTGTAATCATGGGCAAATCATTCAAGTTATGTCTTGGTCTCATTTGTAAAACCAGAATTCCTACCTTTCATTCATTGAAACAATGGCTACTTCAAGCCTGTTATGTGCCAGCTGCTTCTTAGAGCTGGTGACAGAACAGTGACAAAGTTAGGTGGGGACTAGTAATAAAGAAAAATAAAGCAAGATAGAAAAATAACTAAGCAGAAGTGGAGTATGGGGTTCAAGGTTAGAGGCTATTTAGAATGTTCAGGGATATCCTAAATGTGTCCAACACATAATAATATATCAAAAGACATGAATTCTTTATTTTTGCATTCTTGAAGTATTTTTGAACACAAGAGCATTGTAATGCATGAAATCTCTGTATGGAGAGAACTATGAACTCCTGGACTAGAAGGATTTGTTACTATATTTCCAGAGTATAGCTGAAAAATTGGCAGTTGGTGGATATTTTATTAAAAAATATCTGTTTAATAATGAATGGATAAATATCATAAAAAATAGAATAGACTCCACCTGGGCTAAGAAATGACTGAAATATTTGACAATTTTTATCCTATGCAACTTTGTCCAGAGTCTATCACATAGCCCAACACATAACAACACTGGAACTGAACTGAATGAATTCATATTTGAGAAAGCATGGTGCCATAGATAATATCTGATTGTTACACCACTATGAAAATTCTCCCATTACTCAAATGTGTTTTTTAAGCTTATTTTATTTTCTTCATATCACTGGGAAAAAGTATCCCTAGAACTACAGAAAACCAGCTCAAAAAAAAAGAAAACCATCTCTGATTAAAAAGCTAGTCATTAATAGTTCATCAAGAAATATTAAACTGGTTAAATAAATTTATCTCCTGCAGCAAACTATATATCATACAAATATACTCTAACTCTCCTGGCATTACAAACCTACAGGGTGCAAGGAGAGTAAACAGGACCCAAGTCATGAGAGAAAGAACAATTTGCTTTCTATTCTCTATTCTTAATGGGATTAAAATACCATTATTTGGCAATGATCTACATAAAATAAATTGCTCACAGCTGCATAAGTTATCTTTTCTTTAATTCTAAAATTAAAACAAGTTAAAAAAACTTGAATCTACTCTTAAAAGAAGCAAAATCATAGTCCTTTTTTTTTTTAAACCAGGGAAGCAAATCTGTCCATTTAACAATAAATATTTGTTGGGTGCTTCTATATGCTGGACCCTGTTCTAAACTCTCAGGTGATAGCAAAAGTCTCTGCTCCTTGTTACCAATCCATGGTGGTTTCAGTTTACCCATACTGTTTTGTTCCTTTTTAGTTCAAAGGTTTATGTTATTTGTTTGAATATGCCATTTTCAGTATCATTTCTTCAGGGGTTGATTTTGATTAGTATAGTTTACATTTCCAGTTCCTCCAGCTATTGTGGCTATAGATACACTGTTCTAACTAGCAAGAGAATTTGTGGGGGTAATTTTTTTTCTCTTTTTCTTTTTCTAAATTGAAAGCTGTGTGATATGTGTTAGGCTAAAGCAGGGAGTTCAAAGACTAAGCTACAGAGCTGTCCCTGGGAGCTGCCAGTCTGTCTGAGATGATGTCCTCCCAATCAGGAAATACTCTAACTCCCAAGGGAAGGGTTGGGAGGGACCTTAACTAACTTCTTTTTCCAATTTCTTACTAATCTCTAAGTGGGGAAAGTTTTAAAGAGACAGTTTTCCTACAGACCCAGCTCACAGTGGTCTCTAATGCTTGGGGAAAACTTATCAAGTAGGTAGATCAGGTGAGGGCCAGTTAACTTTTAGGAAGTCAGCAACAAAAAGGACACACACACACACAAGTGAGGGAGCAGTTTGAAGTTATTCTGAGATTTAGAATGTAAAAAAAAATTTTTAGGGAGCATCAGAAGTTTGTTAACTTGGTTCTTAAATATATACTTACATATAGGTTGGGGAAAGGTATAGTATTTTCAGCGTTTAAAGATGTCAAAAATTAATTTGACATGAATTCCTACAGCTAGAACTTATTTTAACATCAAAACCTGGTTTGATTGTGGTATTTAAAAAAATATATAAATCTCTAGCAAGATAAAACTTTTCACTGATTCTACACTGTACTTGAGCTAAAACTGAAACTCTTTATCAAGGTCTAAGGACCTTGTGGGACCTAGTACCGCATACCTATCCAAGTTCAACTCTGACCATTCTCTCCTTTTTCCATGTACCAAACTGCTCTCCTTGGAGTTTCTTAATCAGCAAGTTTGTTCTCTTCTCAAGGACTTTGCCCTTGCCTCACATTTCTTTTGTTGTCAATATTTAGGTGTCAGTGTAGCTGCCATTGCCTGATATAGGGCTTTCCACTGCCTGATAGAGGGCTTTCTTGTTCCTAGCAGAAGTACCACCACACCTGCACTCACCCTCATTTCCAAAAAGCTTGAAGTCATTCTCTATTACATCACCTTGTTTTTTACTTTGCAGTTGCCACTCTGTGTGTTCAATCTCCATGATCAGGATAACTCTGTCTGTCTTGGAGAATAATTTTATGGTCAGGATATAATAGTGCATAGCATGTTGGCAGATTCTCAAGTATGTGTTGGATAAAGGAGTGCATGAAAGGATGGTAAATATAGCCTGATCTCATCCCATTAAGATCTTAAGAAAAGAACCAGGCTCCTAACTGCCTCTATTCTCCATTTTGTCTATTCATTTTCACATCTCAGCCTTCAACAGTCTGGCTCTTTACAGTTCTTCACAAAGTGAGATCTCATGAGTTCGTTCCAGTTTTTCATGTAAATTCTCTTGTTTCCCACTTTTCCTATTTTAATTCAGTCTTTTTTATCTCTCAACCCTCCTATCAGGATGACCCACAATATATTTTCTGTATTTCTGATTTTTCTCCAATCTTTTCTCTGCATAGCTTCTAGAGATAGCTTTCTAAAACATGCATGTAATCATAAACCTATCAGAGTGCCAACCTCTTCCCTGTTGCTTCTATAACACTGCATCCCCAACCTTATTCACAGGCTAGAAACACAGAGCTGAAAAAGATAATGAAGCAAGGAGAACTCTTAAAGTCTCCTGCTTTGGTATTTTGCATGATCTCATTCAAATTATTCTTCATCACATCTTTAGACACTTAAGATGTCAGTAACCATAGGTAGATAGGTTCTGTTTAATTACCTGCTAATAGTGATACACAGCAGTTATCAATTAACATCAGTTTATTTTTGGCTGGAGGGCTGGAGTACACACACCGAGTGTATGTGACCAGTGCTCGCCAGGGCACAACTGAGTTGCTTGTTGTCTCACTGTTGTAAACATTAGCCTTGGGCCTTGGGCCTTGGGCTGGGAGTGTTGCTCAGTGGTAGCTTTTCTAGTATGTGCAGGGTCCTGCATTCATTGTTCAGCACAACACAGCAAAAAAAAAAAAATCCTGAATATTATTCTGAGGAGTACACTCAGAAGAAAGGAGCAGGTTGTATTAATTGCTCCTCCAGCTAAGGACTGTTCAAAGCATTCTTTTTCTTTATCTTGAACTCAGGGTCTTGCAGTTACTAAGCAGACACTCTACCACTTGACCCACAACTCTAGCCCTGTTTGCTTTAGTTATTTTTCAAATATGGTCTCACCACCATCCTCCTATTTGTTTCCTGTGTAGCTGAGATGACAGGCATACGCCACCACACTCAGCTTTTATTGGTCTTGCTAACTGTTTGTCCAGGCTGACCTTGACAACCTTGATCCTCCTGATCTCCACCCTCCAAGTAGCTAAGATTACAGACACAAGTCACCACACCCAGTCCAAAGTGTTTTTTTATTTTATATCTTTAATACTTCATAGCTTTTATTTTTCAAGAAAAAGCAAATCTGACATACACAGATTTTATTTGTTCTAGAAATAGCACATTTATGAAGTACAGCATATGCAAACAGCCCCAAAGAATGGAGAAGCATATGTTCATCTGCAATGACCACATCTCTCTCATTCTTTAGCTGAATGGTTATGTTTATAGTCCAGTTCAGTGGCTACCAAAATTCTCAGGCATATGTCAGATTGTATTCAATCGTCTAATTATTTTATGATACCAGTCTTTGTCCACAATGATAAACTTCATGCCCCAAAGCTCTTAGTAACAATCTTGCATGATCAAGTTATCATTTTATGGTTCCAAAAATTAAATCTGCTACACTTTTTCCACCCTTGTCACACAATATGAACTTTATGGGATTTAAACCTGCATGCTAGTGCTTCTTCACCTCCTTATCTACACTACCCACTTAATGCATCTATAAGTATGTAGGCAGGCAAAACTAGTAATACTCATTACCAATGTCACTCCTTACCCATGTAGTTACAAAAAAAGAAAGTTGTCCTCTCATGAACGTGAATGATGCCACCTCAAACCTTAGGATAACTACGGTTTGCACCACATGCATGCATACATATTTCTTTACTTTGTTTTTTCTTACACCGTCATGATTTCTCAGAAACTGGGAAATGATCTATCTGAACATTTTGCCTGTTCAAAAAAAAATAACAGCTCATCAAAATGATTTTATTTTTTCTGTTTAAAACCTTTTGTCTTGAGACTACTCTTAATGATTTCTAATTTTCACTCTGAAGTATATGAATATCTAGGCAAAGCTGATTAAAGGTGCAAAGGTTTTACAATTTTCTTTTTGATTTTTACATGATACTTATACATGACTGTCTATAAACAGAAACTTTATTATTTATGATTATGAAATAAATATGTATAACAAAATCTGTTTATAATAATTGGCTGAGCATGGTTGCCAAAAATTATTTAAGTACTGGTGGTGTCCCACAAGAAGTTTGTGTTGAGTTAAAGAATTAAAATCTAGGGAAATTTTTCAGAGTTGAAACTGAACAAACTAAGGTACAGAACATTATAGGTATTAAAATAAACTATTTTATTTTGTTCATTCAGTTTTTTTCTTTCATTCACCTGGAAAATGTGGGTTGAATGTCTACATTCAGAGGCCTTGCCCAACTAGATCAATATTAGGCTATCTAAAAATCAAAATTTAAAACTCTAGAAAACAGCTATCTCCTTGAATATATACTTAATTATAATTGTAACGTCCATGTTTACTCATAATAAATGCTTATTCTAAAAAGAATTTATTACATTGACAAAATGAATGTATTGATTCAATAATAAATTTCTGTTGAGATCTTTCAAAAAATTTAAGTAGGGTTGAAGACTTCGATTTGTCAGTGTTAAATAGTCTACTTCTGCTACAGCTATTACGCTCTAAGTTTGAAGTGTTCTAAGTACTTCCTCTAGTACTCGCCTAAAATCTTCAAAGCTGGTTCATAAAAAGCTTAGACTGCACTTAGAGAGCAGCAAAGAATGTTTGGGCACTTGCTAGTTGTATAAATGCTTTATTTAAAAATTAGATTTTAAGGTCACTTTAATATATGCTATCATAATAGCTTTGATAAAATAAATTCCGTTATGACTGGGCATGTGGATTCATGACTATCATCCCACCACTCAGGAAGCAGAGATAAGAGGAACTTAAATTTTGCTTACTACAAAACAAATTTCAGGCCAGCCTGGACTACATAAAAGATTCTCTCTCAAAAACTAAAATTGGAAGATTCAAGATGGCGACTGGGACACAGCCGCAGACTGTGTGAGCTCTGTTAGTCAGGGACCTTGCTGAGACATGGAGACATGCTTGGCTAGGGAAAACACCAGGGAAAGCCAAAACATTGGCACCCTGAACTCCTATCTCATGGAAGGCTTCTCCAGGCCACAATTTACTGAAAGAACAGCCGGGCCTCCACAAGCTGGGTCCATATACCGCAGGTCCACCAGGCTGCACAGGCCCACCTGGCCCATGACCCTCAGGCCCGCTGGGCCCCCTGCCCTGCAGACCTGCCAGGTTGCCACTCCACCACGCCTCAGCCCTGCAGGCCCACTGGGCCCCCGCACCGCCGGACTGCTGTCCTTCAGCCTACCAGGCCACGGCCCACCTGCTGGCGCACCGGCCAACCAGGCCTCTGCCCCTCAGACCCACCAGGCCACTGCCCAGCAGGCCTGCTAGGCTGCAGCCCACCACTGGAGGTCTCCAACACCATGAGATGCTGGCTCTAAACCTGCCTAGGAGACACAGACAAACAGGACTAGATGCCAAAGGAGTAACACTAGAACAACAGAACAACTAAGATTGTAATTCTACCGTTCCTGAACTGGTGATTTTTTTTTCCCCTTTCTTTAAGGGTTTGGCTGTCTTGTTTACTGTTTGATCGTTCACCATCTCTCTCTCTTGATTTCTTTGATTCTCCAATTTTTTTTCTTTTCTTTCTCTCTTTCTTTTTTCTCCTTCTTTCTTGGTTTTGTTAGTTTTACTATTGTAACCAAGCTATTACTAAATTACACATAGTCCAGGGACAGAAATGGAAACAAGTGGAGTGATGGGAAGAAGAAAAAGGGAAGGAAACCATTCTTGCCCCCCAAAAAATTAGTACAGGATTCAGAGGGAAATGAAGAAAATGGATTCCCAGATCCAGACTCCAACAAACAAAGATACATGACACCAAGGAACCCAACAAAGCCCACAAGAACATCCTCAAAGAAGAAATCCTGTAAGTAGTCACTGAAAATTTCATGGAGATGTTACTAGACAAGATAAACCAAAATGTACAGGAGGCACTCAAGAAATTCCAAGACAACAAAAATAAAGAATATGAGAAAACACAAAAACAAATAAATGAAATCATAGGAGCCCTAAATAATCACCAAAGGGACAGAGAGAGCACCATCCACAGAGAAATAAATGAATTAATGATGAAAATTGACAATATTAAAGAGGAAGTGACCCAAGATATGGAAAAACCTCAGAAAAAAGAATGAAACAGAAATACAAAACAAAATGGAAGGCTATTTCAGCAGAATAGAACAAAGACAGAATCTCAGAACTTCAAGATGAAATGGAAGTTAAAGGAAAAACTGAAGAAGTATTAGTCAAACAACTCAAGACCTGTGAAAGGAAAATGCAAGAACTCACTGACTCCACCAAAAGACCAAACCTGAGAATCAGGTTTCTGATTGGTCTTCTGGGCATTGAAGAAGGTGAAGAGGTGTAAGCAAAAGGAATCATAATATATTCAACAAAATAATAACAGATAATTTTCCAAATCTAGAGAAAACTATGCCTGTTAAGGTACAGGAAGCCTCCAGGACACCAAACAGACTTGACCAAAATAGAATTACCCCATGACATATTATCATTAAAACAACAAGCACAGAGAATAAGAAAGAATATTGAAGACTGTAAAAGAGAAAAAACAAATTACATACAAAGGCAAACCCATGAAAATCATAGCAGACTTCTCAACAGAAATATTAAAAGCAAGAAGAGCATGGAGTGAGGTCTTCTGGGCACTGAATGAAAATAACTTCAATCTTAGGACACTCTATCCAGAAAAACTATCATTCAAAATAGATGGAACAATAAAAGTCTTCCATGATAAGCAGAAACTAAAACAATATATGACCACCAAGCCACCACTACAAAACATTCTCCAAGGAATCCTGCACAGAAAGTGAAAGCAAACAAAACCATGAAAGGGCAGGCAGTACCAAACCACAGGAGAAGAAAAGGCAAGATAGTAGAGAGTAACATTGATTCAGCTACACACAATCAAACCTTTAAACACCAAAGACAACTAAATGACAAGAATCACCACATACCTATCAATACTAACACTGAATGTTAACGGATTTAATACCCCTATCAAAAGGCACTAATTGGCAAACTGTATTAAAAAGGAAGATCCAACAATATGCTGCCTACAGGAGATCCACCTCATCAACAGAAACAAACACTGGCTGAGAGTGAAAGGCTGGAAGAAGATGTACAAATCCAATGGCCTCAAAAACAGGCAGGGGTAGCAATATTTATCTTGGACAAAGTAGACTTCAAACTTACATTGATCAAACAAGATAAAGAAGGACACTCCATACTAATAAAAGGAAAATACACCAAAAGGAAATAACAATTATTAACCTATATGGATCCAATGTCAACACATGCATTTTCATCAAACATACTTTGAAGGACCTAAAAATATACATAGACTCCAACACTGTGGTAGCAGGAGACTTTAATACCCCCCTATCCCCAATAAATAGGTCATCAAACAAAAAATCAATAAAGGAATTCTAGAACTAAATCACACCATATATCAAATGAACCTAGCTGATGTCTACAGAATATTTCATCCAACTTCAGCACAATATACATTCTTCTCAGCAGCTCATGGAGCCCTCTCCAAAACTGATCATATCTTAGGGCACAAAGCAAGCCTCAGCAAATATAAGAAAATAGAAATAATCCCATGCATTGTACCTGACCACAAGGAATTAAAATTAGAAATGAACAACAAAAACAGTAGTAAAACACATGCAAACATTGGAAGCTGAACAACACACTGCTCAATGATCAATGGGTCATTGATGAAATAAAAAAGGAAATTAAAAGTTTCCTGGAAGTTAGTGAAAATGAAAACACGACCTACTCGAAACTATGGGACACAGCAAAGGCAGTCCTAAGAAGAAGTTTATAACATGAGTGCATATCTAAAAAGATTAGAAAGATCTCAAATCAATGACCTAACACTACATCTCAAATTCCTAGTAATACAAGAACAAGCAAATCCCAAAACAAGCAGAAGGAGAGAAATAATAAAAATAAGGGCTGAAATCAATGACATAGAAACAAACAAACAAACAAAAACTATACAAAGAATCAATGGAACAAAAAGCTGGTTCTTTGAAAAAATAAATAAGATTGACAGACCCCTGGCAAACCTGACTAAAATGAGGAGAGAAAAAACCCAAATCAGTAAAGTCATAAGTGCAAATGGAGAAATAACAACAAACAATACAGATTCCAGGAAATCATCAGAGACTACTTTGAGAACCTATATTCTAATAAATTTGAAAAATTTGAAGAAATGGACAGATTTCTAGATACTTAGCAACCATCTAAAACTAAATCAAGAGGACATTAATTACCTGAATAGATCTATAACAGAAAATGATATTGAATAAAAAATAATGAGTCTCCCAAAAAAGAAAAGTCCAGGACCTGATGGATTCTCTGCTGAATTCTATCAGACATTTAAAGAAGAACTGTTACCAATCCTCCTTAAACTGTTCCACAAAATAGAATGGGAAGGAACACTGCCTAACTCATTTTATGAAACCAATATTGCTCTCATCCCAAAACCAGACAAAGACACCTCCAAAAAGGAGAACTGTAGGCCAATTTCCTTCATGAACATCGATGCAAAAATCCTCAATAAAATAATGGCAAATCGAATCCAACAACACATGAGAAAGATCATACACCATGACCAAATTGGCTTCATTCCAGGGGTGCAGGGGTGGTTGAGCATGCACAAATCTATAAATGTAATACAGCACATTAATGGAAGAAAAGACAAAACCACTTGATCATCTCCATAGATGCAGAAAAAGCCTTTGACAAGATCCAACACCACTTCATGATAAAAGCGCTAAAAAAACTAGGAATAGAAGGAATGTACCTCAACATTGTAAAGGCTATATATGACAAACCTACAGTGAACATCATACTTAATGGTGAAAAACTGAAATCATTTCCCCTAAAATCAGGAATGAGACAATGGTGCCCACTGTTCCCTTTCCTATTCAACATAGTACTGGAATTCCTAGCCAGAGCAATCAGGCAAGAAGAAGAAATAAAAGAATACAGATAGGTAGAGAAACTGTCAAAATATCCCTACTTGAAGATGACACAATTCTATACCTTAAAGACCCAAAAAACTCTACCCAAAACTCCTAGACACCAAAAACAGCTACAGCAAGGTGGCAGGATATAAAATCAACTTACAAAAATCATTAGCTTTTTTATACACCAATAACAAACAAACTGAGAAAGAATATATGGAAACAATTCTATTTATAATAGCCTCAAGAAAAATCAAATATCTAGGAGTAAACTTAACAAAGGATGTGAATGGCCTCTACAAGGAGAACTACAAACCCCTGAAAAAAGAGATCAAGGAAGACTAGAAGATGGAAAGATCTCCTGTGCTCATGGTTTGATAGAATCAACATAGTATAAAAATGGCTATACTACTAAAAGCAATATACATGTTTAATGCAATTCCCATTAAAATCCCAATGACATTCATCACAGAGATTAAAAAATCTACCCCAAAGTTTATTTGGAAACACAAGAGACCATAAATAGCCAAGGCAATACTCAGCAAAAAGAGCAATGCTGGAGGTATCACAATACCTGACTTCAAACTTTATTACAAAGCAATAGAAATAAAAAGAGCATGGTACTGGCACAAAAACAAGCATAAAGAGTAGTGGAACAGAATAGAGGATCTGGATATGAATCCACACAACTATACCCACCTCATTTTTGACAAAGGTGCAAAAAAACATATGTTGGAGAAAAGACAGCCTCTTCAACAAATGTTGCTGAGAAAAGTGGTTATCTGTCTGCAAGATTCTGAAACTAGATCCATGTTTATCACCTTGTACTGGTATCAACTCAAAATGGATCAAGGACCTTAATATCAGACCTGAAACTCCAAAATTACTACAGGAAGGAGCAAGAAGCACTCTGGAAGTAATAGGTATGGGCAAGGATTTCCTCAATAGAATCCCAGCTGACCAGCAACTAAGAGAAAGAACAAATGGGACTTCATAAAATTAAAAAGCTTCTGCACAACAAAGGAAATGGTCTCTAAACTGAAGAGGCCACCCACAGAGTGGGAGAAAATATTTGCTAGCTATACATCAGACAAAGGACTGATAACCAAAATGTACAGGGAACTTAAGAAACTAAACTCTCCCAAAGTCAATGAACCAATAAAGAAATGGGCAACTAAACTAAATAGAACTTTCTCAAAAGAAGAAATTCAAATGGCCAAAAAACACATGAAAAAATGCTCACCATCTCTAGCCATAAAGGAAATGCAAATCAAAACCACATTAAGGTTCCACCTCACCTCTGTTAGAATAGCCATCATCAAAAACACCACTACCAATAAGTGTTGGTGAAGATGTGGGGAAAAAGGAACCCTCGTACACTGCTGGTGGGAATGCAAGCTAGTGCAACACAGGTTACTCCAAAGGCACCTGCACACCCACGTTTATTGCAGCGCTATTCACAATAGCCAAGTTATGGAAACAACTAAGATGCCCCACTATTGATGAATGGATCAAGAAAATGTGGTATTTATCCACAATGGAATTTTACTCAGCCACAAAGAAAAATGAAATCTTATCATTTGCAGGTAAATAGATGAAACTGGAGAACATCATACTGAGCGAGGTTAGCCAGGCTCAGAAGACCAAAATTTGTATGTTCTCCCTCATATGCGGATTTTAGATCTAGGTCAAATGCAGCAATGTGGTTGGACTTGGATCACATGACAAAGGGAGAGCACATATGGGAGATATAGGAATAGGTAGAAAACCCAAAACATGAAAGCGTTTGATGTCCCCACTCCAGAGGAACTAATACAGAAACCTTAAAGTGACAGAGGTCAACACAAGAAGGGGATCAGGAACCAGTGTAAAGATCAGTTAGAGATGAATCAACTTGGGTTATAACACACTTGTACATGGAAGCAATGCTAGGAACCTCTCTGTATAGCTATCCTTAACTCAACTAGCAAAAATGCTCTATCTTTCTTATTATGCTTATGTCTTCTCTTCAACAAAATTAGAGACAAGGGCAAAATAGGTTCTGCCTGGAAGAGAGAGGGGTTTGCGGGGAAGGCTGGGGTCAGGGGAGCAGGTTGGAAGAATGACCCAAACAACGTATGCACATGTGAATAAATGAATTTTTAAAAGTTAAAAAAATTTGTAAAGATGTTGTTTCATATGCATTATAATTAGTTTTGGGAGAGAGATAACTTTCTATAATTGCTTTACCTTAAGGAAACAAAGTGTATACAAGCTCAAAATGAGGGATTATTGTTGTTAAGTTTAAAATTTGTACTTTTTCCCTAAAAATCTAAAAGAAAATTCTTTGTCTTTAAGAATATGTCTTTATGTTATCATTTGGTAATTATTTATGTCTGGTAAACCAATAAAATATATGTTTTACCTCAATGCTTGTATTATTTAATATGGAGCTATACTGAAACAGCAGTATTAGCACTTATCATGAAATTATTCTAAAAAGTGTTCCATAAGGGTCTTAGTTCCAGTTACAGCACTGCCTACAAATAAAAAGTAAAAATATAATTGCCCACCAGGTGGCAGCAGTATCTCCACATTGTTTTACAAACCAACTGCAGATTAGAACTTTATTGGGATGTGAAAAGGGGGATTTCTCTCCTTGTCCTTAAGTAACTTGCAGTCTGTATTCTGTAATTCATGTATGTATTTTACTTGTCCTTTTCTTTTGTTAGTTAAAAATTCTAAACATAGATTATTCTCCTGTTGGAAGAAAAAATGAGTCTTCTTTTAGCTGTTTTGTCAAGGTCTATGATATGCCTGGAATCAAATTGTGAATTTCACCCCACAAAAAGACAGACTAGTAGACATTCTGTGGGGTCTCTCCACTAAAAATATACATGATTTCAGGCATGTGTTTTTCCTTAATTTTTCTCAGCTCTAGAAATTAAAACTGACTTTTCTTTCTTTCTTTCTTTTTAAATTAAAAAATGATTGCATTTTTAAGGGCATCCAGTTCACCTTTGTCACATTTATGTTATGGTCTATTTTTTCACTAATTAGTGAGAATAGAGCTGCAAGTGGATGGGAGCATCTTACTCTTTTCATATGTACATTCCAACACACCCCATTAGGTTTAAAAGTATATTTATAATATTATTAAAATAGCATTAAAGGCAGCATAAAATTACTTTCCATTCTCACAGCCAGAACACAAAATATTTTTTATTTTTCTATGCTACTTTAGGATCATTATCCATGTTTATATGGTATTTTAATTTGAGTGTCTGTACCATTTTAAAACTTTATTACATAATGAAACATTTTCATTTAAAGCATAACCTTTATATTTGTCTTTTTTTTTCTTTTGTAATAAGGTCTTGCTATGTACTCATATTGGCCCCAGCTTGAATGCTGGGATTGCAGGTATGTGCCACCACATGCCTGGCTTATATTTATCATTTATGTGATATCTTAATGTTGAATTATAAAGATAAATTATAACTTATTTCTAGGGTAGACACTTAGGATGTTTCCTTTTTTGTGAGTTCTTTTTTTTTTATTTCTTTTATTCATATGTGCATACAATGTTTGGGTCATTTCTCCCTCCTTCCCCAGCCCCATCCTTTTCCCCCCACTTCCTCCCTCTCCCCTTTTACCCCCTGGCTACCAGGCAGAAACTATTTTGCCCTTATCTCTAATTTTGTTGAAGAGAGAGTATAAGCAATAATAGGATGGACCAAGGGTTTTTGCTAGTTGAGATAAGGATAGCTATATAGGGAGTTGACTCGCATTGCTTTCCTGTACATATGTGTTTCCTTCTAAATTAGTTCTTCTCGAACTAACCTTTTCTCTAGTTCCTGGTCCCCTTCTTCTATTGGCCTCTGTTGCTTTAAAGTTTCTGCATTAGTTCCTTTGCATTGAGGACATCAAATGCTAAGATGTTTCTTATTTTATTTGTTGTAATTAGTAAGAGAATGATCTGGATAGTCTTGCTTCCGATTTTGTTAATTCTCTTCTGTGTCTATTCGTATTTCAATATATATTTCTGGGTTTAATTCCCAACACCTGTTAACAACAAGAGGATATGCACCAACAGTTTTAGTCTGGGAAATTGATTTATGGAAATAGTTCAAAACAAAGAAATATCTGAATAATATGATGTTTCTTCATGCTTTATTTAGCTTCTGGGAATGTTTGCACTTTACTTTTATAACTAATTGTTTGCTTCTTTTTCCTTTAACATTGCTATGCTTGAATACTTCTTATGCTGTTCATTTAGTGTATAAATTTTAGATCTAAATCAATTTTCCCTATATTGCATTATAACTACCTCTTTACTAAATAATATAAATTTTCCTGGAATTATGTGATTCTTATTTCATCAAGTACATATATATAATATAAAAAATAGTTCATTGGGTTTTAAAAATTTCATTTTAATTATGCTTATTTTTGAATCAACATTGTACCATTTAATTATTATGGCTTTATCTAGAGGACTAGTTCCTACTGGCAAATCTCTCAACTTTATTATTACTATTTTAGAATATTCCTTAGTATTTATTTTTCTCTTTTCTAATTTTCTATATAAACATCATTTTATGATTTTCATTGTGATTGCACTAAGTCAGTGAATGGACAGGTAAAGAAATGGCATTTCATTTATATTTTTGTTTTGAAATAGAACATGCTTATGATGAGAGTTGTCACAGTAACAAAATATAGAAAGTGAAAGTCATGCCTCTTTAGGGAAAACTGTTATGATCAGTTAGATACATGTGTCTCTTCAATGTTTATATATGGATATAAATTATCTAAAAATTATGCTAGTCTAAAACTGTTTTCTTCATTCACAATGTACAGCAGGGTGTTTTAATACCTATTCAAATAAGTTTACTTCACTTTTTTTCATTGAAAAAATGTACCAGAATTTATGTCATTGTTTTTATAGACATTTACATTGTTTGAAGTTTAAAAATCTTTTTTTTACTTTGAGGGTTATAGTAAAGTACATCTTATATATAAATATATCTCTGTATTACAGAGAATTCATTTCTGAGGTCCTAATTCTTTGCAGTGGAATTGCTAAGTCAGAAACTATGTGTTCCTTTATTGTGACAGCTATAGACAAATTGACCTCCAAAAATTGGTCTGATTTATCCTTCCACATATAATATGTGATAATTTCCAAGCTAGTAAATTTAACATATTTTGAAGGTCTGAGCATATCTGTCTCTTTACAGTTGGGTAAACATTTGATGGACTCTACTCTTTCCTCCTTTTTCATATCTTATTTTGATTGATTCACTGTAGAAACAGGTTTATGGATTTTAATGTGGTCTTTTGACTTGGACATCTGGCAGACTGTTTAACCTCTCTGTCTCTGTCTCTCTTTCTCTGGCTTAAGCAGTGTAGGTTGAAGAAATGAAAAAAAAAGTTCATATAAAAGTCCAGAACTCTTTTCTTTTCCTGATTTTACTGTGTTTGACCTGGTATTCTAGTAGCAAGTCAGGTGTCTGAATTCATTTCAATGTGGCAACTAAATAGGTAAGTAACTATAATCATGACAGTTATGTTACCATTCCCTAGTTTCCTCCTTGGTGATAGTCACCTTACAAAACTGCTGTGAAAACAAATACTGACAGTGACAGGGATAGAAATGATATTTTGAATAGTGATTTATAGCTTTCAAAATACTTTAATGTGCATTCTCTCTTCTGAACTTTATAATAACCTAATATGGTAGACTGAACACGTATTCATAACTTTTCATATAAAAGAAACTAAGACACTGTTAAAGTTTGGTAATAGTTCCAAGGAATATTTCTTGGTGAAGTTGAAAGAACTAAACAAATGTAATACCAAGGACAAGAAATACAAATGTTATCCTGGCAAGGAACTTTGGAAAATACTGCTTGTGTGTATTGCATTTCTCCTTCCAACAGTCCTAAGGATATTTACTATGAGGAAAAGATAATCCTGTGCCCAGCCCTTCTCCTTAACTTTCCCCACAAAACATTTAGTATATAGTTACAGAGAAAACTTTATTTTTTTTTCAGAGAAAACTTTAATCAACAGAAAATAGTATACCTGTGTATGTATGACTTATACATGTATATACTATAGAAATATTGAGCATTGATAGATAATCATTGCTTTTGTATAGCAAGTCATCCCACCCAGATCCTCTGACAACAGAATGGTTTCTTCCTTTCCTTCACCCTTGGTTGTAATCTAATTTCCGATGCCCGCTTTCTCAGCATCTTCTAGTAAAATTCATTGTAAGCATTGATTTGGGACCTTGAAAAACTCACTGTGGGTGAATCATGTAATAGATTATTAGGGTTACCCTGAGCACAGTATGAACTGTATTTTTGAGGAGAACAAGAAAAGAGCACTGTCTCAAGCGTCTTAGCAGAATGACTCCTTCTTTTTACCCCATATTTGAGGACAAATGACAAGTGATGTGTGTGTGTGTTATTTTGAAATGGTGCTTGAAAGAAAAGAGAGCCCTAACATTAACAGAAACATAAAGTTCCAAAACTTGGCTTATGCTCCTTTTAGTTACCAATTCAAAAAAATTCCTTTTACATTTCCCCCATTTTTCACAGATAGAAATCAAGAAAGTTCAAATCTTAAAATTCATTATGAATGAAAAGATTAATTGTTGTTCTCTATAGTTAGGTAATGTCAATGTAACTCTTTGGAATGACTGAATTTTCCATGGTATCAGATCAACAGTATAATATGTATTTCTCACTTGAGTATCAAACACACTTATTAACTTAAACGCCATTATATAACTGCTTTTCCAGGAAAGAGAAACCTGTGAACATGTTTTATTGGGGATACAGAGGGAAATAAAGTAAGCAAAAATAACAGAGGTAATTGCTTTATAAAAGGATAGGTTTAAAAATAGTTTTCAATGTGATACAAGAAATAGTAATTGAGAACCTGCTAACTGCCAAAAATCCAGATCCCCGAATACATGAGATAATACCCCTGTCAAGATATCAGAGGGATACTTGAGCCAAGTTAGTTCATGCCTTTCATTTTCTAGATGGGAAAATATAAACAATCATGTGAAATGTAAGTATTTTCATCATGGATCTTAAATTTTAAATCAAATAAATCCTAGGAAAATAAAGCTGCATCTCTCTCTCTCTCTCTCTCTCTCTCTCTCTCTCTCCTCCTTTTTATCCACCACTTGACTTTGCTTCATCTCATTAAAGCAGGTTTCTTTCATGTACAAGAAAGACAATGGTCAAGGGCCCCATGGCTCATCAATGAAGAAAGTACCAAGAAGGATTCTCAGAACTCAGTCTGAGCCCTTTCCTGCCATTCTGGTTTGATAGCTTTTCCAGTGGCAGTGGAATGGAGTGATTCCTCACAGAATTGTGAAGTGGGATGGGGGACTTTTAAGATTACATAGAAAATACAGAATTGCTTAGAACAGAAACAAATCTGTTAAAGTATACAACTTCCAAAACCAGTACAAGCTTTGCATATTGACAGTGTCCACTTTTCTGTTCTGATCCTCACAGCTAAGTCAGAGCAAGAGCACCTATTATGACCACTTTGACTTCAATTATTATCTACCTTGTTCCATTATATACTTTATTTTTAAGAATTTTATTGAATACATTTTCTTTTAGTAATATCCATTTCAGGTCCTTTTTGGAAATAGGTTGTCCAAATATAATAAATAAATTACAGCTGTCAACACTGTTTCTATGTTGTTTTCCAAAACAGGAGTCTCTTAATATTTGCTCTCACTTTCTGTTTAGTCTCATGAAAAAATTTAGTGCTTTTCTAATATGTTGGATTCCATTGGTTTTGAATTGGATCCAGAATTTGGATCCATGTTTTATATTTGTCTGTATATTTACAATGAATAGTTCTTTAGATAAAAAAATACTCCAACACAGCCTACTGGTCAATTGCAGATTGGATTTCATACTCTAGACTCTTGTATTTTCTAGTCATGTTCTTGTATGTCTAACAAACAAGAGGCGCATCGAGTCCATAAAGTCCACATTTATAGATGCAAAATAATGACTACATTTAACAAGGAGGAGATATTTGACTAATTTGGTTTGGTCTGAAAATTTCATTTTCTGGTAATCTGCCTTTGGGTAGAAATGACAGGCCAGGTTACAAGAAAAACTATGAGAAGCTGTAAAAACATAATAAATTTCAATAACTTGAGATTTTCCTACAAGGGGCTCTTAGATGGGAGTGGATTATGTATTCAACTTTTGAATTCATGACTATGTTAAGCTGTTTGTTCTTTTTTTTTTTTTGAAGGGCAGAGAAAGATTTACTATGCGGTCCGGGACATGCCATGGAGAGAGACCCCCATTTTCAGCCATCTTTAGGGTGCAGACATGAGCTTTGACTGAGATACACAAACAATAAAGAGCAGGACATAAAGGTATGCATAGGTAAACAATCCCAGTCACAGGTGTTTCTATGGTTGAGGGGGGCTTAGTTGACCATTATCTCAGTCCTTGTTCTCTAAGGATTCCAAACTGTCATCACTTGAGGGGGACAATCTGGTGTCCAAGAGATGATCACTCCTGCTCCAGGGTGTAGCCTGATCATCATAGTTGTCCTCAACTATTAACTATTTGGAGGGTGGTCTGTCCTGCAAGGCCCTGCTATTCCTGGGGTAACTGTAAAGATGTTATCCATCATTCCTGGCCTTTCTTGAAAGCTGTTTGTTCTTACATATCCTCTAAGCATAAGAAAATCAGGGTCAAAAAAATTTAAAAAAATAGCTACAGAGTGTTAAGGAGCAAAGCTTCTTTAATCATGTAGCAGATTCTAGATCATGGATCAAGATTGAACCTCCATTTCTGCATAGTGGTCAGCAAGAAGGGGAAAAGAATTAAGATGAGAGCATACTCTTTTCTTTTTAATTTTACAATGAAAGTTCCACTTTTTAGAAATTGTTTGCACACTTATTTTCATCTTCCTGCTACCCAAGTTTGAGGATTATGCAATTATTTCCGCCTTAACTGTCTGAAAACTCTTATGTGGAGATTCTAATATGAGAGGGGAAATTTGAAAAAAAAGTCATGAAATTACAGTTTTGACCAAGATTTTTAGAATATTCATGAAAATGTTAGTTGCTCATTCATCATTTGTTGAATACCAATTTGGGAGTGGAGTTGTGCAAACTCCAGGACACACAGATGATAATTACACTTGGAAGTTACTCTTTGTAAAAATAAATTATTATTGATGTACTGGGGGCACACTGTGATATTTACAAAATTTCTTGCAATATGTCTTAGTTGAATTCAGCCCCTCCATCATTCTCCTTCATCCCCCAATCCCTCCATCCCTGGGGTAGTTTCAACAGGTCTCATTTTTTCCATTTTCATACATGAGTACATGATATTTCCATGCACCCTTCCCTTATAATTCTCCCCCACCCAACTGGTACCAACTCCCAAGATAGGACTTGTTTTGCCTTCCTGTTATCCATTTTTATTTTAAAAATGACATTTTTGTTTGTTTAAGATAGCTATACAGGGTATTTCATTGTGATATTTCCACGTATATGTATTATAACCCAAACTGGTTCATCACCTCTATTTTTCTCTTGTTCTACCTTAGTTCCCTTCTTATGGTGAGTTCAACAGGTTTAAAAATTCTGTATTCATTCTTGTATTCATTCATAGTAGTACATCAACCATATTCACCTTCTTAACTTCCTTCTTTTACCCTTGAGAGCCTTAAACCTGCTCTGACTGGGTTCTGATTTCAGCCTACCAATAAAAACTGGGCAAAATGTAGATTATTCCCCCAGGCTCCAATTTTAGCAATAAAATGTTTTACTACGTGTGTCTCTGTGGGCAGGGTAGGAGGATAATTATATGAGTTAGTTTGACACTGAATTCTAAGTGCTTTTTCACCTAGATCGGTTGGTCTTTTATAGGAAAGTTTCTATCCAAATAATGATTTGAACTTGAAAACAATCTATACCTAGTATTGTCATAAAAAAGACAATATGTAAAGAGTTGAATTATTTATAGTGGAGGACTGCTGATTGGTTGGAATTATAGGTACTTTTTTGTGTGTTCCTTTTGCTTATTTTTATTTTCTAATTTAAAAATATTTAGACATTGCCTTTAATATTATAAATTATTATTTATTTTTATTAAAAGAGAACTGCTGTATTCAAAAATAATTAAAAATAATTTAACTTACATCAAGTTGAATTTAAGATCTTCAAAAGTTAAAGGAAAAAAAAGTAGAATAGTTATTCTCTTGGTTGTTACTGACTTCAAATAACTCAGAACTTAATTTCTTACATTAAGTAGCATTTTTCCTCTTTTGGAATAATCATTGAAATCTATGTAATTCTAGTAAAACTCTCAACTCTTATGAAACAATGTTTCATTCATTATTCTATTAGCCAAACCAGCTTGGAGTTTTCTTTTGTATGACCACACTCAAAAACCTGGAAATTTTCCTGCAGCTTTGCTGTCGTGTCAATAAGAGAAACTGTTTTCATATCAACAGAGAAATGAGTCAATAAAACCACAAACAGAAGAGTCATTTTTGAGATTTTTAAGTTGATCAGAGTATTTTACCCCTTTAACAATTTTATGAGATAATGCTACATCATATGTTAATAAACTTAGGCTGAGCAACAAACCATGATTAATCTCTTGTTTGATTTTTGTCTTAAAAAAACAGTCTTGTTTAGCATGGTAGGGAAACTTAATTGTGAATGCAATAGGAAGTTATTAAATTTTCCTGAATAGGAGAATTATAATATTAGAACTATCTTCAGAAGGACTGATCTGTGTGGAATCAGGTAAGCAGCTAGCATGGACTCAGCCCCAGAGGTATCAAGTCCTAATAGCAGTGGTAGTGCTAGTACTATGGGAGTAGAAAGGAAAGAGAAGTTGAACGAACTGCTTCCAAATAACTGACTTTATTGCAAAAGATGAAAACACTAGAATGTAAACCTCCTGTGAGCAATTTGTCTTTTTGTTGTTGTTGTTTTTCTGAAGCACAGAATTATGCCTGGTACATATAGGCACTCAATAAATGTTTGCTGAATAAATTAAGATAAAAACAAATGAATACAATGAAGTGTAATAAGTGCTATGACAAGCGTAGAAAGGATCCTTCATAGAAGAAGAGACACTTGTATCATGTCTAGTGGATTTAGGTAGAGTTTTTCAGGAAGACAATGTGTAGAGAAGAGAAGAAAACACAGAGAAGAGTCCAGGCTCTGAGGCATAAGTAATTTGCTATTTCTGAAGGATACTGCATCAAAAAGAAAGGGATGGGAATTGGTGCTTACCTCGAACCTGTGCATTAGGACAAGGAGTTCTGACCTGTTTCAGGTTTGAAATAATTGAGTTTACAAGAAGAGTTTTTTTTTTTTCAATAGAAATAGATTAAATAGATGTAATGGAAGTGAATACAAAGTTTACCAAGAACTCCTCTATGTTTAGAGTAAAATATTTGAGACCAGAATCTGTTGGCAACAATCTATGAAAGAGATGATGGAGGCCTGGATTAAGGATGTGACGATAGGGAGAAATCATGGCAACATTTTCAGAAAATGTAAGAGTTAGAAAACAAAAGACAAATGATAAATTAAAGGTGTAGAAAGGCTGAAGTGGACAGTGAAAGTCAAGAATGAATCCCAGGATCCCAATTAATCCAAAGGTGGTACAGCATCCTAAGAAATTAAAAACAGGAGGAGGAGGAAATTAGGAGGAAGCAAAAAATGAATTGTATTTTGGGTACATTGACTTTGATGTGTCAGAGGGACAAGCAAATGGGTTGGTTGGAGAGTGACCTGGGCCAGAGTTGTGATTCTAAATGTTGTGTGGGTCAAAGTCAACACATGGAAATGGGAAATATTTTATAGTAAGAGAGTGCATTAAAAGAAGAGATGTTGGTTGAAGGTGGAAATCTGGGGAATATTCACATTTAAGAGTCAAGTCAAGAAAGACAAAGCAACAAAGGGGACCAAACACTATTGAAGCAAAATTGAAGATGATGGCAGTAAAGACGCACAAGTGATATGGGTAGGTAAATACATATCTTTGATTCAAAGAGCTAGAAACATTTTACTTAGGAATGTGTTATCTCCTAATGGCTAATCATATACTTGAAATTCTTTTCCGAGGCAAAGTTTTAGACACATTTGCAGAATTTTCTCTGCATATGTGTACAAGTGTTTGTTCTTGAAGATCTTTGTCTTTCTTCAAGGCTGCAGACTTGTCACCAAGGCTGGGATTTGTCATTGTGATATTGTCATTAATGGAGTCCATTGAAACATGACTCATGGCCAGGCTGTCTGCACTATGAGAGGAGTAACTATAAATCATCTTGAGAAAGGCTGATTTTGTGTTAGTCTCTTGTTTGTAAAGGATAACATAGCACTTGGGAAAGAATGTACAACACAAGATCCCATAGTTGGATATTAAAATGACAATAATCTCCACAGCTGGCAAATACTTGCCAAATGTGGTAGCATACACAGGGATGAATGTGATCCAAGCTATGAAGTAAATAAGCATGCCAAATGTTATGAACTTGGCTTCATTGTAATTCTCAGGTAGTTTCCGCCCTTTGAAGGCAATTATGAAGCAAATGAAGGCCAGGATGGCAATATAGCCCAGCATGGTGCCAAATGCAAGTATGGATCCCTCCTCACATTCCAGGATAATGATTCTGGGCAAGGAGATATTCTCCTCCACAGCAGGTTCTGCAAAGATGAGCCACAGTGTGCAAATGACCACCTGGATGCCAGTGCAAGTGAGGACAATGGGGACTGGTTTATATAGGCACTTCAGGAAGTTCTGCAATTTTGGATCAAAGCTGAAAGCTAGCAAAATTTTCAGGGACTTCATCAAAATGCAAGAGACACAGAGAGTAAAGCTCACGCCAAATAGTGTCTGCCTGGTTTTACATGTGAAGTCTTGTGGTTCTCCAATGAAAAAGCCTGTGCTAGCAAAGTTGAGGAAATGGCAGAGGAGGATCACATAGCAGACCATTAATCCCCCAGATGATTTCACAACAGGAGTGTTCAGATTTCTTGTAAATATTATGCCAATGGCCAGAACTAACGTAATTCCCAGTAGGGAGAGTGCCACAAGCAGGATAGCCAAGGAGTCATTCCAGTTGAGATACTCCACTTCCTTTTCAAAGCACATAGCACTTCTTACAGGGGCCCAGTGAGTTTTGTTGTTGCATAAAAGGCAGCGATCCATATCTAAAAGGCAGAGAAGATTCAGTTACATTGCAAACATTTAAACTAGGTGATTGTCCACAATACTACAAATGAGACTTCTGCAGTACTAGTTCTGACTAGAAAACAGGTATAGGTTGTTGTCACATTGGTTACTTATTAAAATAAAACAGGCCTAAAAGAAAGTCAGAGAGAAAGGTAAAGATAAGGGAAGAGAAAGAGGGGAATAAGAAAAAAAGAGAAAGACAAAAGACCAGCTGTGCTAGGAGTCCTTAGGAGACCTATATACCCAGGAGAGACAGGAGAGTCTTACAACTTTCTAATAGAGAGTTATTCTATTCCTCAAGAATAAAAATGTGGAACCTCAGACATAGCTCAAGTCCCTTTCTTTACACTTACGATTTCTGTAATCTTGAATATGCTACCTGAAACTGAACTTTCTGGGACTATTTCCAAGTTTCTTTCTCTCTCTCAAAAAACAAAACAAAACAAAAAAAAGTGTGTTGCCCTATTGAGGTGTCATATTCAGAACACTGCAATATGTGGGAGCTCTTATTATGAATAAGTCTTCAGCTTCTTAAAAGCAGAGTCAGTATGGCTAAGTCACCCTAAAAACTTAAGGTCTCTTTGTAAAATTGAGATAACATGAGATTGTAATCAATGAAATGACAGTTGATGAAGACTTAAAATTTATTTTTCCCCTAAGGATTTTAGTAAACTTGAGCCTCTCATATTGTCAGTGATGAATTTGAATGATATTTATGCTGATTTGGATGGCAGGGCAGTATGAATAACTGATGACAGAATAGAGTCTGGGAGTGGACTGCATTTACTCCCCATTCCAAGCCCTTTGGGATGATAGGTCCCAACTGCTTCCAAAAAGCCTCTCTCAGGGCATCCACCTGATTATATTCCAGGATTGTTGAAAGTGTTTATTCAATTTTTTTAAATTTCTGTGTTCTTTTTATTAATCTCAAAGTGAAGTGGTATTTTCATTTATAAACTTCATGACCTTTCCAACTTCCTCTTTTCAAACTCAATTTCCCTACCAATACCCATTCATTGTTTTCCTTTAACCATAGCTGCTAATGTCATTCATTCAATGGACATTTTTTGGTCTTGTCCATGTGTGAGAACCATGTGATAGAGATGTACAGGATAGATGGTGCCCTTTTAGGCTACACTAACCCCTAGCTTTTCCTGCAAAGCGTTATCAAGCAATGATAGAACATGAAATCTGGAATATTTTTACTGCTATCCTTCTCCTTTGAAGTCAGTAAGAAAAAAGAATATGTATTTGGGGACTATTCCAGCTCTAGGGTCCATGCATCCCCCAACCATGCCTCTGAGAATGTTGGACCATGCATCCTTGAGAAAACTTCCACCATCACAAGCAATCTTCCTTTAGCACTCGAGCAGACCTGTGTGTGTGGTATTAGTATCTTCGCACCCTGACTGCCTCATCATGTGGCAGGGATCAGGGTCAATGAGATAGGAAACCAAGCCAGCAATGGCAGTGACAGACTGGGTGCTCATCCAGTTGATGAAGATGTGAGTATATTTGGGATCTGGAAGGATTCTCTTTGTGGTGTCATAGATACTGAAGTAGGCAATTTGGTAGATAATAATACCCTGTACATGGTACAGACCCTTAATCTCATCAGATTTGTACATCCTGACCAGGACATGGCTGAGGCCTTTGAATTCCTTTTCAGCTCTGGTTTTGCCCACAACAGCTGCTAGATAGGTAATGGACAAAACCAAGACGGTGCTCAAAACACAAGGATGTAGCCCCAGTGGCATCGTCTGGTACCAGGTTCCCTGCACTGTTCCAGTGCCACACTGGGTCCTTTTGTCCACACCACCCAGAAAGATCTACTTGTATTTATTATCCTGGGTAGGGAAGTATTTGATGATGTTGCCAGGTTACCACTATAGAAGGACAGGGCTCTCTGATCCTTGGGGACCTGAACCAAACAGTCTCTAATGCCTTGGTATTGCCTGTCTGCAGTGATTTGCCTGCTGGCATGCTGCACATACAGCAGCAGCTTAATCAACTTAATGGATGCTACTTCAGCCTTGGAAATGGCTGCAGTCACTCCACCTGCCAGGAAGTCCTTGGGGTAAGAACATAGGAACATCTGTCATGTTGAAAGAAAAGAGAAAACAGGCAACGGGGCTGGGAACAGCTTTGACTCCCAGGCTCTTGGAGGAATATGATGCTTGTAAAGTAGGCTTACCCAGAGAAAGTGTTGACAGTTCCTTCAAGGGCTCTTACAGCTGCTGACCTCATTCTTGCACTTTATTTGTGTTTTTTGCTCTGGTCTTGTCACATTGATAAACACACGGTTGACAAATAATCAGTTGCTAGCACTGCATCTCTGTCAATAGTTGGTCCCCTTGTCCCACAGAAGTCTCTTTCTTTTTAGACTTAACTTTTGCAACTTGGTAGGAATTTTAAGATCTCCTGAATATGCATGTCTGCTTCTCAATTCTAGTTGCCTCTGGGTTTCTATTATGTTCAGTGTAGTTAATCCAGAGTTGACTTATTTGTACTTCTTGTATCCCAATTATATGTCAGGTATGTCTGTATAGGGATGGATACATGGGCAATATTGACAAAGACTTTGTATTGCTTTAAGAGTTGCTGGCAAGGAAGCATGCATGGGGGAATGACATCTTTCCCTTGAAAGTGAAATTACTCTTATATTTCTATTATTTATTTGCCATGCCTCTGTTGCCATAATAGAGCAGTTTCCTAGGGTAAAATGAAATTTCACTGGAGTTTAATCTATAGGATCATGGGATGCTTTCTTATTTTTTCAAATGAAAAAATAGAGATTATGCACAGAAAAAAATCAGTTTAAGAGAAATAGTCCAGGTGTCTGTGATACTGTAGTGGCTGTGTTACCTGTCTGGTTACTGTAGTGGTTTTCAGGACAGCTCACACACTCATAGCAGCAGATGTGCTGACTTCCTGTAGTTTTCTTCATTTGTCCTGGACTGCATTCTTTGGAGCATTTAGATAGAATTTGCTATATTCAAAATGAAAAGAAATCTCAAATAGATTTTTAGAAAGAATGGTCCTAATTGTCCTTGACTTAACTTAAGGAAATATTTGCTAAATACTATATTGGGTTTTTTTTATATCTTTAAAGATTTATTTTTTGCTGTCTTAAGGAATATGAGCAAGCTTAAAATACATAAAATGTTTCAGATGAAGAAACTGCTTTGGATGGAACGCATTTTTTGTGACATTTGTAAATTTCTATAAGCAAGTTATAGAAATTAGCTCTTTCACATCATTCCCAGCAGTAGGAGAAATATGTAATAGTAGAACCAAAAAAAGAAATGATGGCTTAGAAATGTCCGATCCCATGCTGAATAAAAAGTTCCACTACATAAGAAAATAGTAAATTATTAAACTTTATGTTTTTTAGAAGTTCATATCATGCCATCTAAAGAACATATCCAATCTACCCCTGAAAAACAAAACAATGGAATATTTTAAAGTTAAATCTATTAGAATGCTAGTTTAAAAGATAACACAAAATATATTGATAATATTTATTTAAAAAATATTTTTGTGCATTAATTGCACATAGTACTAGGGCTCAGTGTGATATTTCAATTCATGCATATAGTGTGCACTAATCAAATTCCAGTTACCTTTGCCCACTTCCTATTCACCTTTCCCAACCTCCAGAAATCACTATTCTACATTTGGGTGGGCATAGGAAGCTTCCAAATTTAAGGTAAAACGTATGGTACTTGTATTTCTGTGTCCGGCTTATTTCACTAAACGTAACATTCTATCCATTTTCTGGCAAATAACAGGATTTCATTCTTTTTATGTGTGAATAATATTCCATCATGTAAATATACCACTTTTTCTTACATAGATAATATTTAAATTATGCTGAGTTTAGCTTATAATTCTGCATGTTACAATGTGAATCACATGCAACATTCTACTTTTATGGACCCTTATGCTTCTTTTTTATTTGTTTTTTGTTTATTTTATCATTTTTACATTTACTTACATGTGTATACATTATTTGGGCCACCTCCCCCATCCTCCTGCTTCCCCCGCCCCCTTCCAGGCAGAACCTGTAGCACCCTATTGTTCTCTGATTTTGTTGAAGAGAAAACAGAAGAGATAATGAGAAAGCCATGGTGTTTTTGATTGTTTGAGGTAAAGATAGCTATACAGAGAGATTCCTAGCATTGCTTCCATTTGCTTGTATGTTGCAACCCACAGTGGTTCATCTCTACCAGACCTCTTTGCTATTTCCTGGTCCCCTTCCCATAGTAGCCTCTGCCAGTTTAAGACCTCTGGGCTTCTTATACACCTAGAAATGCTCTACTGTTCATCTATGTTATTTTTCACTCACAGTAGTACATCTTGTGACATAAATCTGTGTTATTGTTTCACTTTTACCCTTGGGAAGCCAGATCAGAATGGTTAACAGAGGCTTTCTCAAAATCCTCTGAACAGCTATTGCTGAGTCTGGAACACAAAGTGCTAAGCCAACCAGTCTTTTCTCTGGAAGTTGAAAATATCCTGGAAGAAAGTGAAAAGCAGCCAAGATTTGTAGTCTTGTGTCCATGGCACTGACTGTCTTTTCTCAACATAGTTATTGCTGACCTGGATTTTCAGCAAGAAGTAGATATGCCTCAAGGATTCCCTAGACAGACTTTTAATCTGAAGTATCCTTTCTCCTGGAGAGTTCTCAGAGACCACGGAGATTAAACTATTTGATAAAACCAGATATTGTTAGGGGACGAAAGTGCAGCCTTCCTTCCCAGCAACCCAGTCCTATCTGTCTCTTTCTACATCGAGAGATGATAAAGACATTTTAAAGTCTTTTATGGTTACCTTTGGAATATAAGTGGATTTAAGGTTATTTGATGTTTTAGACTGGGATTTTTGGTAATTTATCAGAAATACTGATACCCCAACTAACCTGTAAATTGACAAATAGTTCTTGAAATATGACCAAATGATCTCAGATATTGATTTTTACTATATCCTTGGAATGCAAGGTGTGACCATCAGAAAGGACATATTTTGAAAGTTAAAGTTTCAATGCAGTGTGATAGAAAGAGAAGGATCCCAGCAGGACTTTTTATAAGCAATTTAAAAAGGAGAGTTGTCATTTACTGAGATGAAGATAGGTTCAGGTGGAAATATTAGGAGTTCTATTTTTGAGATATTAAATTAAGATGATCATTAGACATCCAGACACAGATGTCAGTAAGGCAACTATGCATTCATTTGGGTTGCCCTTAACGCAGAGAAACTAAAGCAGATACCTTAAAGCAACTGAGGCCAATAGGAAAAGGGGACAAGGAACTAGAGAAAAGGTTAGATCAAAAAGAATTAACCTAGAAGGTAACACCCACACACAGGAAATCAATGTGAGTCAATGCCCTGTATAGCTATCCTTATCTCAACCAGCAAAACCCCTTGTTCCTTCCTATTATTGCTTATACTCTCTCTACAACAAAATTAGAGATAAGGGCAAAATAGTTTCTGCTGGGTATTGAGGGGGGGAGCGGGAGGGGGCGGAGTGGGTGGTAAGGGAGGGGGTGGGGGCAGGGGGGAGAAATGAACCAAGCCTTGTATGCACACATGAATAATAAAAGAAAAATGAAAAAAAAAAAAATCTTGGAGTCAGTCTTCTATATAATGACATTATTTAAAACGATAAGCCTAATAGGATCACTAAACAAAAACAAAAAAGAAAGAAAGAAAGAAAAAGCAATATTGAGTCCTGCTTACTATAGTGTTTAGAGGTAGTAGGAAAGATAAGGAAGCACAAAGGAGGTAGGGAAACAGTGACTAAAGACACAGGAAGAAAATAAAGGGAGTGTGGTGTTGTAGAAACAAATAAAGCAGGTTTTTATGGAGGATGGACTAAATGGCTCGTAAAAGAAAAATGGCTAGATTTATATGAGTGAGCTAGATAAACTCTCTTTCTCTCTCTCTCTTTCTGTCTGTCTTGCTTTCTTTCTTCTTCCTTCCTTCCTTTCTTTTTTTGACAGTTAAACTCAGGATCTCATGCTTACTTGACAGGCACTTTACCACTTGAGTCCTTCCTATAGCCCTTGTTGTGTTGGTTATTTTTATGCCCAGGCTGGCCTCACCATGATCCTCCTATTTATGCTTCCCTGTGAAGCTGGGATGACAGGTACATACCACTGAACCCAGCCCTTGGTTGAGATGGAGGTTTCCAGAACTTTTTGCCCAGGCTGGCTCTGAACTATGATTCTTCTGATCTCCACCTCCCAAGTAGATAAGATTACAGGCTTGAGCCACCACACTCAATCTAAACAAACTACTCTGATGCATTAAATACAGTTCTAAATAGTATGGGAGGAGAAGATTTGTGGCCAGTGAATGTATTCAACTTTTTCAAGGAGTTTTGCTATAAAGAAAAATAGAGCCACAGATAGTAAATAGAGGGGGGACATGGGAGACTCTATGGAGTTTCTTTCTTCTTTTTAAGATGGGAGAAAAAAGAAGAAGAGAGAATAATTGAGGATGCAGGAAATAGGGTAAAGTTGAGAGTGAATGAGATCCTTGATTAAGTGAAGGGATTGGAACCCAAATGTCAAGTGGAGGAGCTGATTTTGGCTAGGAGCACAGGCAGGCCTTCAATAGTGCCAGATGAAAGGTAGGGACATGGGCAAAGACATGCTTCAGGGGAACATGGGTGTTCTTTTCTGATTGTTACAGTTTTATTAACAGAAGAGAAAGTAGTATTAACTGAAAGTGAGGATGAACAAGATATATTGAAGTCAGAGGAGACAGGAGAAAGTATAAAGTATCTATCTAGCAAGGTGAGCAAGTAGTGGGCTAGGGCAGAAGTCTGATTACCCAGTAGCATTAAGGGCCCATCTGCAGTTAGAGATCATAAATTTAGTGAGACCAGTGAGCAAGATTTTCATTTTTTTCCTCCAAGTTTAGCTGCATAGGAGTTACACTGATTAGACACAGAGTTGAATTACTTAACCAACATTGAATTGATTGAATGAGTATAATAAGGAAAGAGAAGAAAGGGAGCAGAGGACATGTGCAAGAGTTTTACATGAGTTGACCATGGAATACAAGGAGGAACATTGAACAGGTAAAAGGGTCAATGAGGGTCCTAATAGGAAGAAGGACTTTTGTAGATGAGGTACAGGTTTTAAATGCTGCAAAGCAGCTTACAGTAAAATTACCTTAAGTTTCCAGAACTCATTTTTTGTTTCTTGGTTTGTGATGATGAAGACATCATTCTGCAGGTCATATTCTGCCATCTTTACAATAGTCATGTGGCCATCAATCTCCTTCCACAGCACAACATCATACCCAGTGTTCAAGTCCCCATGAGTGTCAAAATGAAATGAATTCCTTCCATTAGTGAATGTTACATTTTTCAGCACATCAAGTAACTGTAAAAAATAAAAGTGGAAATAAATACTGAATAGAAACACAGTATGTTTACCCTTTATCCCAATTATAACACTGCCTGGTAAGGAATACCACTTATATAAACCAGAAATAAGAAAGGTTCTGATTCACTGTTGGGGGATGCTTATCATCTAGCTAAGAGCATGAGTTCCCCTTCGGTTCTGCATCTCATCTCTGGCAAAGTTTTACTATGTGAAATTGAAAAAGCAAGTTAATTTCTATAGGTGTTAGCTTCTCTATACTATAAAGTCAAAGTCTGAACATCTGCATGCATTCATGTTGCAGAATTTCATAATGAGTCCCTTGGAGCAGACACCTGGGCCCTCATTCTGGTTCCATTCCTCATTAGTGGTGCAATCTTGATGACTAGAATGACTTTCTATCATGATGGTCCTAAGTTTCTTTTAGTGATTGTGGTCATAGTAAAGTGATCTCTAGATTCTATTTCTAATTTAATATCAAATGATTTTTCTTATAAGGAAAGAAATGTAATGAAAAATTACTTGTCTTAATACCAAATTTCTTGTTTGTTTGTTTGACAGTATTATTAGTTGAACTCTGGGCCTCTCACTGTATGCCTGGACTGGCCTGGACTATGATCCTCCTATTTGTGCTTCCCCATGTAACTGGGATAACAGGTATGTATCACCATGCCCAGTCATTGATTGAAATGGTGGTTTTGTTAACTTTTCTGTCTGGATTGGACTCAAACTGTGATCCTCCTGATCTCTGCCTTCCAAATAGCTAGGATTACAGGCGTGAGCCACTGTACCCAGCCTTGTTACTCAATTTGAATAGGAAGAAATGGTATATAATAGCATTAAAACAGGAAAGGATTTGCTGGCAAATGAGGTGGACACATTGAGCTTGTGCTGTAGAGGAAGAATTCTGGAGTCGGAGATGGAAAACAGGTCACAGTTGTGGCCCCATCATTACCTTGATATGTAAATTAAGTAAATACACTCTCTGGATGCACTCATATGGGCCACTCATTACCCAAGTCTATGCTTCTGTGTGGTGTTGTGGATTAAAAATCCATGGAATAATGAATAATTTCTAATTAAGAGAAAATGCAAATAGCTGATCACCAAATATGTTTGTGTGTATATTATAAAATACCCATCAAATGAACATGTCAAAAGATAGGTAAACACCTTTGGATGATGTCAAAATGTATCATGTTTTTGCCACTTCAGTAACTATAGAAAGAAAATGAAGTGTAAACTCATACATAAAATGAAAACACAGTTTTTGGTTACATGAAAAAAAATCTGTGGAATGAGGCAGAAATTATTCTCTCTGAGCAGAATTATTCTACTCTATTCCTTTTCAATAAACCTTTTCAAAAACATTTTTGTCATAGAATATAAGAAAATAAAGTTGTATTTTAAGGTAAATATATTAGCTACAATAGTCACACAAATGACCAAATGTCCTTTTAGCAAAATATTAAGTGTGTACCTTGATTTTATTACAGTTTCCACAGATTTATTACTTCTTTTAACAAATTTAATTTAATTAATTTGAAGTAGGGGAAGTAGGGGATATCACATCCGTGGTGTGGGCTCAAGTAGTAGAACACTTGCTTTGCAAGTTCAGGGTCCTGAGTTCAATCTCTAGTACCGCATGCACACACAAAAAGCAGAATATCGGATCTAACATGGGAGAAATAACCAAAAGGATATCGTTCTAACATTGCCTGGAAGAAAAAAATGGAAACAAACAAAAAAAGTAGGCAAAGGTCTGCTTTCAATATTCTTATTTCTTCTTAGGTATGCTTTCAATTCTGTCCCTTCCTTAAGCTACAGTAAATTCTGTTCTTTAGGGAACACATCCTCTTCCACTCTTGTGTTTGAACTATAATTTCCACCTGTTTTTTCCTGCATTTAATTAGGTTTTACAGGGTAAAGTTCTGACACATGTCTGTTCTGTAAATAATGATAACATTGTATAAGGTAAATAAACTTGCAGAATTTTATGCTTGTTCTTACAGGAAAGAGGATAGAGGCAAATAAACCAGTACATTTATTACTCATTAAATATAGTAGAACATTTGCTTTGGATTAAGGTAAAATTTGAACACGAACACTCTAGTTATTAAGCTATTAAATTTTTCCATCATTTAATTTTTTTCAGTGGGGACTCTGAACTTTATGAGTTGACCCTACAAAATTTAAAAACTGGAATTTGAATTTCAATTGTTATATAATTGATAATATCCCATTTTTAGGCCACACCAGTTAAGGTGTCGTGGTTGATCTTGTGTTGAATTTCTCTAACTTCTTTGATGTCTGCCCCATCTCCATTAGTGAGTTAGCTTGTGGAGAAGAGGTACCTATGGGACAAAATTAGAGAACAACATAGCAAACAGCCTTACATCTTTGTCCTGGTGCTCATGCCATGTTTTTTTCTTTAGTGAAGTTTTCTGTGGCATAGCAGAAAACACATTGAACTAAGCATGCAACCATTTCCCTGCTAACTATGTGGATAACATGGAACAGAACTTTATTTTCAAGGACCTTTCTTATAAACTGTTGTGAGTCCCTATGTTCTTCAGACTCAACATCTCCAAACTGGAATGCTTATTTCTTCTCCCATCCTGACCTCCACTTTTCTCTGTGTTTCCACTTCAACAAGTGGCATCAGTTGCTTAAATTTGGAATCATTTGCAACATCTTTGCTATTCTCTGTGTGTCCTTTCCATATCCAGTGTATCTCCAAATGTTCCTCATTTATCCTTTTAAATATCCAAATATACGTCTCTCCATCCTTATTGTCAAAAATGTAGAAGACATTCTTATGCTTGGATTAACAAATTGGCCCTTCTTTCTTCAATCTTGTGTTCCTCTAATCAATTCATACTGCAGTTGGAATGCTATTTCTGTAATGGAAAACATATCCTATCACTTGGTTGCCTACAGTATTTTTTTGCTGTATTAATTGTCAGTTTGTAAGCCCCATGGCACCTCTGTCTGATGTTCTTTCTAACCCTTAATTCTTTCTTCTGCTTACCCTCTCATTTGCTTGGGCTTTGCCTTGGTGTACAACTGTAGTTTTGAATGAATTTAGTGATTTTAATTATTTGCTACATTGTTTTAACTCCAAGGACTTATATAAACAAAGAATAATCTTGTATATTTCCTGTCTATTATACAATTGTCATTTGTATCAGTGTTGCAAAAAAAAATCTTTAATTGGCTCCCTGTTGTTCTCTAAAGTCCAAACCCTAAACATAACTTGTAATCTTTTTATATAAAAATTGGTACCTAGACCAGCAGTGTGAATATCACCTGGGAGATTGTTAGAAATACAGGTTTCCAGCACTTGTTTTGGAATTACTGAATTGGCATCTCCATAATAAGATTCCCAGGTAATTCGACTGAACACCAAAATTTTGAGATGCCATAATCAACAAGGGCATCCTTGTTGAATTCCTCCTCCAGACTCCTTTGTCTACAGATTCCACACAAGACTCCAGTCCTATGACATTATTTCTGCTCTCCAAAGATGCTGTGCTTTCTCTCCTTTCTGGGACTTTGCTGGATTATTTCTGCCCTAGCTAACTCTTATCCATCCATTAATAGATGACATATAATCTGGATAATGTTCTCTGAATTGTCAATTCTGGTCTAGATGCCTGAGTTATGGGATTCTCTGGTATCTTGTACTTGTTTGAAACATTTTAATGCATCATTCTGTATTATATTCAGCTCCATAATCATTTTATTGCTTGCCACACTAAACAGATGACTCTATTTAGAAAGAGGGAAATCTTTTTTTGTTCTGCACAGTATCTTCAGCACTCACTCAACACAATTCTGGAAACATTAAGAGAGCAACACATATTTGCTAAATAAACATAGAAATAGAATTTTGACTATTAGACATTTCTCATCTCATCATAAGAAATATACTGGCTTATGTATTTTCAGGAGTAAACAAAAACCAAAAACCACTAGCCAAGACAAAGAAGTGATATTCTTATACATATCTGAAAAACATTTAAAAAATGTGATGAAGTAAAATCAGTGTGACCTTGCTATTTCCAAATACTTCTCATAAATATCACCAAATACAGAATCAAAGCACTTATAATCCTCAAACACTAGGAGCAACTAACCCCTTTAAATTATTGAAATCTAAAATCATTCAGAAAGTATTGTTTAATATTAGTGAATATTACTTAGGGACAAAGTTTTAATCCTTAGGAATAATATATCCTTGATTAGGAATCCTAAATGTTGCTTTTCAAAGTTTAATGTCTTATGAAGATTTTAGTCATGAATTATTTGTCTGACTAAATCTGGCACTGCTTGGATGCAACTCACTTACAAAATGATCAAAGGAGCAAGTCACCACTATTTCTCTTTGCTAATCTGTTTCTGTTTATTTTTAGATAAACAGGTTCTTAAGGGCATCAAGAATGACCCCAGGCTCCTAGAGCATAAATAAAACATTTTAGAATATTTACATTATGCCCTCTCAAGTAATTTCTTCAAAATGTTTGAGATATAGTCCTGATTTAAAATACTTTCCCAGATCTTTAGTGGATAAATAGCTCTTCTTCTTTGATTTCCTTTATCCTTATGAGTCTCTGCTGTCTTCTCCCTCTTTTCCCATCTGTTTCTAAAACTATTCTCCATTTCTCTTTTTCAATCTCTCATTCCTAAAATTCCACATAGTGATTTCACTATGGTAGCCCACTTTTAAACTAAAAAGCATTTTTTTGCAATGCACCAGACCCACTGTGTTGAAATGTATTACAAAATGTTATATTGAATTTGGAGCAGAAGAATAGCAATCTAAAAAGATTATGATTTTCTCCAATCCCTCATTAAAGTTTTATACTACAAATGGAGTACTTTCAAGTAAAAATTTAAAAATCATTAGGAAAGGCTGGGCAATGGTTATGCAAGCTGCAATGCCAGCATTCAGGAGGCTGAGACAGGAAGATCATGATTTTGAGGGCAGCCTGGCTAGGTAGAAAGGCTCAAAATAGATAAATACATAGATAAACAAAAATAAAACCATTAGACCTATAAATGTGTTATTTAAAGGAGAAAATTAATTTTAAAAAAGATAATCACTGGTCTTATATTTCCATTGACTTTTGGCTTTGCATTTACAAAGTGAAAATAGTTGAAAATGAGCAATATATACCCCTTACATATGTACAATAATTGTGACTCAATTTAAAATAAAAATAAATAAAATTTAAAGACATAATCCATCAAAATGTAAGCTGTCCACCTGAGACACTGGGAGTTATGTTTGTGGTTGATTAAAGTCCAAATGACACAGTCTAGGGGTATATCTCAGTGTAGGTCTTGTGTTTAGTAAGTGCAAAGCTCTGGATTAAATTCCAGTGCCAAAAAAAAAAAATCAAAAGAAAATAACCTGTTCCGGATATCCAATTATGTGATTATGTGAGCAGAAGAATTGAGTCGTACTCCTTTACCTTCTTTATAAAATACATGTATTTTTGTAATATCATTCTGCCTCATGATATACAACTTTGGTTTTAAATATACATTATAAGAAATTTGTTTCTAATTAGTAAAATACTTACCATAATTAAAATAAGCATTTTACTTTTAGATGCATTGTTTATGGGCATTTTAGAAAATATAATGGATATTTTTCTTTTCTTTTTTTGGCAATACTAGAATTTGAACTCTGGACCACATGCTTGCTAGGCAGATGCTCCACCACTTGAACCACTCCACTAAGGGTTATTTTTCACTAAATAAAGCTAAACTAAGCTTTCACTTTCTCCAAACTAATCAAAGAGAAGAAAGGGAAACGCTTCTTTTATCCATGGTTGGTGGTTCATTTAAACCTAGAGTATCATAACTGACCTAACACTCCATGGAACATTGACCTGACAACATTCCCTTGAAGAAGACAAAAGTTCTATGAAATAAATAAGTGAGTCTAACTGGGGTGACACAATGAAAAACAAAGGGAATGGAGTCAGAAGTCCCAGATTGGAGTCATATTTATGGTACTTCCTACCGTTAGTTTCGTCATTCATAATACAGGTTGAGCATCCCTAATTCAAAAATCTGAAATACAAAATGCTACAAAATCTGAAACTTCTTGACCACCAATATAACACCACATGTGGAAAATTCCACACCTGACTTTGCAGTTATATGGCAGGTGCCCTGAAAATATTGTATGAAATATGTAAACATAAATGAATTTTTGAGTCCCATCTCCAGGATATCTCATTATGTATATGTAAATATTTCAAAATTTGAAAAAAATCCAAAAATCACAAACTTTTTAGGTAAGGGATACTTCATTATATTTAGTGATAATGAAAAGGATCATTAATCTTATATGTTCTAATTCTCCTGGTTAACAGCATTAAATAATTAATTTATATGAGACATTAAAAAACCATAAACTCAAGGAAGATAGCACTGTCAACAGAATCTTCTTGGCAAAAAAAAAAAAGAACTTTTTTTTTTTTTTTTGGTGACACTGGGGTTTGAAATAAGGGCCTCATGCTTGCTAAGCTCTTACCACTTGAGCTACTCCACCAGTCTGATCAAGAATAAAGAGCTATTATAGAAATTCAGGTTATTCAAACACTGATAGTTTCTGTTTATAAAAGGAATAAGATCAAGAGCAATAAGCATAAAACTTTGCAAAATAAGACAATGAAAGGAATAGGAGAAAGATAGTAGGGAAATTTTCTTAGATGTATGAACTAGTACCTCCCATGGTTGAAAGGTGCTGGGGTTCTGGCAGTCTCGAACTCGACACAGATCCCGAATGGCATAACCAAGGGCAAGCACTGCAAGCTGGATGCTGTGAATGAGTCCTGGCTCTGAATACTGCCCAAGGAAGTCGTTTCTCATGAAGATACTCCTTTTCATAGTCATGTTAGCTTCGTAGGTCAAACTCTCCTGAGAATAGTTGGAAATGCATTTACTCAATTCACTGTCTTTAGCATGCTCACAGGCAGAAAAAAGCATGGCATATTCACGTAGGGGTTTATTGTTATCATTGAGATACATATGCAGAGTTTGAAGAAAGGAATGAAAAGAGGACATATTCCCTCTTCGAAAGGTAAAGCCCACTACTTTGCCAATCTTTTTAATGTCAGGAATGGTGATGATCTTGGCAGCAGTTGACCAATTATCACTAGCAATCCAGATCTTATTTATATTCCTTTCAATGACTTTATGGAAGAGACTGAAAGCATGGAATTTCCTCAGAAATACCACAATGACATTAACCTGAGTTTCTGCAATTATTTTCTCAAGTGTCTGATTGATCCTGACTTCGATGGTGTTAGCTGAAAGAACAGCTGGGAAAACCTCTTTGAAGGCAATGCACACATTATTTGCTGCAGCCTGAATTGCAAAAGTGTCGAGAGCCAATCGTCCATAGTCATCATCTGTGGTTATGATGCCAATCCAGTTCCATCCAGATTTCTGAATCAGGTGGGCCATTGCTTTAGTTTGATAGAAATCACTGGGTACAGTACGTAAAAATGAAGGGAAGCGCATTTTGTCACTTAGGATTTCTGCGGTTGATTCATAACTCACCTGGAAATGGATGGAATCTTTTAGTTATGGTGTTGATGAAGTCCAGGTGTCTGCTTGTGGTAGGCGTTCCTCACTTTGGTTTCAAAAGGTTCCTATAACCTCTTCTTAAATTCTCTGGTCTTTCTATCTTGAATCCCTACTTTATGAATTTCTTTCTTTCTTTATGAATTTCTTAAATCATGATCATTAGTACCTAAGAATGCTGGTTAAAGCCATTGCTTTCTCATCATTTTGAATTGTGTATAGTAGAAGTCCTTCAAGAGTTCAGGCTCTATCTTATGTTTCTGTCTACATCACTACAACCATTCATATATATCTTAAATCTTTGGACAGGGCCAGTAGTGGATATTATTTTTTAAATTTAGAGCTAAATATAGATAAAAGGAATCCAGTCAAATAAGCAAAATGCATTTTGGGGTTTGCCAAAACAAAAAAAAAAACTTGTTAAATTCACAACTTTGATAATTTTATTCTACATAAAACAATCCAGTCAAATAAACATCCAGTGGCCAAAAATTTTTCTGCAAAGGACTAGAAACAAAATACTTTAAGCTTTGTTGTTTACCTATGGTCTCTGTCATATATTCTTTATTGCATTTTTTTGGTTATAACCTTCTTAAAAATGTAAAAAATCTATTCTTAGCTTGACAGCTCAAAAGCTTGACAGTCGCATTTGGTCTGTGGGTTGTAGTTTTCTGCTCTCTGATCTAGTCAAATAAGCATCAGCATTTTGGGAGATCTACCTAATGTGTCTAATTTAAATTAAATTAAACAAATTTAATTTATAGCTTTGGTGATTCTATTTTAAGGAGAATTATTACCTTCCATAGCTGTAATAGTATCATGTCACTAGCCTAATGGTTTCTTTTTCCTTACTGCTTGATGGCAACACTATAGTATGGTAAAAAAGGCAATATAGGCTTTGGAGCCAGACAAAATGTTAGAATCCTAACTGTAATAAATTTGGAAAAGTTTCTTTACCTGTAAAATTATAGGATTCTTGTTAATTACATTTTTACATTAACCAATGGTTATCCATTTTTCCTACTTTTCTTACCAAGTACCTAGCATTGTACACAGTGTAGAAATTTTGAACTCAAGTCTATCTCTGATGTGTTTGGTAAATAATTCTTTTTTTTCTTATTTTTTTTCTTCTTTTTATTATTGTTCTGGGTGGGGGTACATTATGGCATTTATAAAAGTTCTTACAATATATCAACTATATTATATTTGAACTCAACCCCTCCACCATTCTCCTTCATCTCCCTCTCCTTTGTCTTTTCATTTTGAACTTAAATTTATTATTGCTAACTTCACTAGGGAAAATTATAATGGAACTATTTATGACTATAAGCACTTATTTACTACAACTCCAGGAAATCATATATTTTGAATTCTTATGCATGTTCATTATGCTATATATTTTTCTATCTGCTCATTTCCATCAGATAGTCATTTCTTGATAATCTCACTCTAAGCTTTTTTCCTTTCTAACTCTTGACTACTAATATGCCTTGAGCTTAGAAAGCACTAACCCAGAGAGTTATGTCTGTTTTTGGTTTTTCAAGGTCTTTTTTTGTTACTTTCAGATTATTGGCTTCTATTCCAGGGAGATGGATCTACATCTCTATTCAAAGTTTTTTCATCCCATTTGAAAAAAATACAAATCATACCACAGATTTAAAAATGCTACATGGCCTAGTCCTTACAGTCCTTACTTGTGTCTATTTTTCTCTCTGCTCAAACTGTTCTAATTATATTGATCTTTTTGTTATTTTTCTACCATTACCCTTGGTGTTTTCTCAATAAGACACTGTCTTCCCCTCTCCCAAACTCCCTTCCAATCCTTCTCATTCAATTTTGAGGCTAAATATCACTTCTCTGTGGAGTATTCTTTGGACCCCAAACCCTCTGACTCCTCACTTCAGTTTCCTTCATAGCATCTGACTGATGTTATTATGGAAACAGGGCAGCTGAGGGCTCAGAGGTGTGTTTCTTGTCCAAATCATTGTCAGAAACTATACCTGAGTGATGTAAAAGCAATTCCTTAACTACTTTCTCTAGGTTTTCCTGAATCTTTTGTAATAATAAATGTGATAAAAACCAATGTATGGAAGTGCAAAAAGCCTACCTGTGGCATGAGCTGTAAGTTCAGCATCCTGGAGACAGCCATAGTTATTTCTGAGTAGCCAGCACCTATGACAGCTTTAACCCTTGGCACATAGCTGGAATAGTCGCACTGAAACGCCACAGTTTCTCTAGAGCAGTTGAATTTAGAAAGAAACCTTAGAGTGGCTGCCATTGCCACTGTGACTTCTGTACAAGTGTCATAGATTTCATACCCCAGTTTGACTCCAGATAACAGTGTTGAATTATTGATTGTCTCAATGCTGTGTATCATGGCAAGAGTTTGAAGAAAGACTGATATTTCAAAGCTGTTGAGAAAAAGGTATTTTTAAATCAAAACATAACTCCTATATAAATCCGGTGGCATTTCATTTTATCTACATCTCTGCCTTAAAACAGACAATTTTGGGATGTGAAGCTTATCACTTGGAGGGTACAAACTTTATTTGAAAATATTTTTTGGAAATATAATGGAGGGGGTAAATTTGTTCAAGGTACACCTTACACATGTATGGAATTATCACAATGAACTCCCTCATATTATTAATGTATAACAAATCAAAAATTAAATTTAAAAATTTTTTGAAAAGGGAAATTTTTGATGGAAACCTTTACAAAGGATAATAGTAGAAGTCAGTTTCTTAAGTGGAGTTTATAGCACAAGAAATAGCCTTTTCTGGATGAATTTTGAGATAACTTTGAGCACTCAGGTTAGTATTTTGCTATATGAGATTTGTCTGACTTTTGTTCCCTTTTGTAGTTAGATGTCAGCATTTTATTGCTTTCAAAGTACTTGCTACTGGAACTCAGTGGACATGGTCTGGCTTTCTTATTCTAATCTGTGTGGTTGGACACTAGATAAATAACAGTTATACTTAAGTAGAAGCCAGGTGTTGGTGGCTCACACCTACAAACTTAGCTGTTTGGTAGGCTGAGATTAGGAGGATTGTGGTTCGAGGCCCAGCCCAGGCAAATAGCTTTTGACATCCCATCTCCAAAATAACCAGAGCAAAATGGACTGGGGATGTGGCTCAAGTGGTATAGCATCTGCCTTGAAAGTCCAAAGCCCTGAGTTTAAATTGTACTTAAACAGGATCTGCAGGTGTGGTTCAAGTGGTAGAACACCTGTTTAGCAAGTGCAATGACCTGAGTTCAGATCCCCCCAAATTATACTTAAACAGGCTCTGAGTAAAAGCTTACCTTAGACAAGGCGCACTAGTTTAGTTCACAGACACAGCTATTTCCACAATCAGAGACAATTTTCAACATGTTTCTTGATTTGTGATTATTGCAGAGCTTGGAGTTTTTTCACTTTGATTTTATTGTTTAATACTGTTTACTGTTATTTTATCCACTTCCGAAAGCAAGAGATTACAAATAGTGCCTGACATATACATTGCGACCTTTTTATTTAAAAAATTTTTTTTTATTCATATGTGCATACAATGTTTGGGTCATTTCTCCCCCCTCCCCCCCCCAATATTTTTTGTGTGTGGGACTGGGGTTTGAACTCGGGGCTTTGCACTTGCTAGGGAGGAGCTCTACCACTCGAGCCACTCTGCCAGCCCTGCATCCTTTTTAAATGCAGAAAGTAGGACATTTTTGTTCAGGGTTTTAATATTCTAAGGTTCCTTACAGGTCATTAAGTCACCACAAACTATTTGACAAATACTACTTGTCATTGTGAACTGTTTAAACATAGTTCAGAAAATCAGCATGATAATTTTTATTTACAAAAAGAAACAAACAAGGAAGGGTAAACTAATAGATTGTCTCAATATTAAGTTTCATAGTATTCTGAGTCCTCTATGTATAAGCTCCATTAGATTTAGAACCTCTTATTTACTTTAGTATCCAGAGTGCTTAGAACAGGGCCCAGATAATGTAGGCTCTTAATAAATAGCAGTTCAATGTTGAATGAAAAATATTTCTCTTGTTCCCCAGAGGACATTTTTAGAATAAATGATTCTTCAGTATTTCCCATCAGTTGTTGGCCTACACTTTTGTGGGCTTCAAACCTGCAGATTGGCTGGGCGAAGGTGGCTCATGTCTGTAATCTTACCTACTCAGGAGGCAGTGATCAGGAAGACCCTGGTTTGAAGCCAGCCTGGGTGAGATCCTATCTTGAAAAAAATCCAACACCAAAAAGGGCTGGTGGAGTGGCTCAAGGTGTAGGCCTTGAGTTTAAGCCCCAGGACTGGAAAAAGGAAGCAACAAAACAAAAAACCCCCTGCAGATTGGATACCAATGTAGTGCTCTGAAAGTATTCATTAGTTATTTTGTGCCATTCCTTGGTATTCCTGCTAACCAGCTCAAAGTGCTCAAATTCTGAAGATTATACCCCAGAAAGAATCTAGAGTAACATGGGATCACTAGCATTCTTAGAAGGCTTAGTAAATGCTTTTTGAAAAAGAAAGCTAAAATCCCAACAACTCCTATCCTGAAAAAAATAAAGGAAAAAGGCAAGCATACCGGTAATCCCAGCACTTGGAAGGCTGAGGTACTAGGATTGACAGTTCAAGGCCAGCCTGGGCTATATAGCAAGACTATCTAAAAAGGAAAGGAAAAGAAAGGAGAGGAGAAGAAAGGGAGAGGAGGAAATTAAACTTAAAAGTCAGAACCAAATTTTCCACATTAGAAACAGGTTGCCAGAGCACCTTAAACTGCTGATGCCTATATCTTTCTTTAGAAGTTATCAGACTTTTATTTTACAGATAAAAAAATGGAAACTGAAAGCCAAAGAGTTTAATTGATTTGCCTACTTTTGCAAAACTAATTTGTCCTAAAACTGGTGTTAGAATTCCAATATCCATTTCTAACACCTCCACCCAACTTTGCTTTTTCACATTGCACTGTGCCACTGTCATTTCTGTGATTAAGCTTCATGGTACAAACTGCACATTAAGAAAAAGGAACAATTTAAGTTAAAGAAGGTCATAATTTATCAGCAGAAAATTAGATTATTTCAAGAGTGAAATGAACACATGGCTGACAAACATGTTAGCGTGAGAATAAATTTAAATGAGTCTATTTTAAATAAAGCATTAAACAATATAACTACATTTTAAACAAAGTACACGCTGTGGACTATGGAAACACATTTGCTGATCTTTGTGTGTGGTAAAGGAAAGTCTTCTTAGGTGACACTTCAGGGATTTTTTTTTTTAAGGCACAATCCAAAAAGCACATTAACATAAAACATTTTTTATCTCTGCATTTGGAGGTTGTCTGACTATGGGTATAGGGCTAATAAGTCTCTTTAAAGGATTGCAAGACCATCCCTATGCAACTCAAAATATGTAAGTTCAAATTTTGTTAAAATAATTTCGATATTAACATGAGTAAGTGCTTTACATGATCTAGTCTCACAACATAATCTTGAAAACTAAGTGTGTTTTTTGAGGCTTTACTTACCCAACACACTTCTGAATTTGAGGTCGTCTGGGATGTTCTTCTGAGGACAACATTTTTTCATGAATGGCGAACAAACCTCCAATCATGATGTGTCCTGGAGAAGTGGCAGCCACAAAGTCATCAGGGGCCTGGCAAGACTGGGAAGTAGCAAGAATAATCACAAGATAGATAATAACTACAATTAATAAAGCCATGTTTCTGTCTCATTTGCTCAGTTCACATGAGAGTTCTCAGGGATCATTAAGCTCAGAGTGTCAACAGGGTTCTCCTTTCACCTAAAAGCAGCTTGTAAGATATAGGACTGCATCAAGAGCCAGACACACTCAATATTCAGCTACTTGATGATAGTACAAACAATTCTTTCACCAATAGGAACACATCAGACTGTCTCTAACCCTCTCCTGTTTTGGAGATGTGATAGAAGAAATGTGATAGATCACTTATAAACACAGGTCTCACTGCAATCATATTCTTTTACTCTAGTGATCGGTGAAGGACTTTGAGTCATGTTGGCATTTCTTTTGAAGCAGGATAGAGAAAGCAGTTTGAGAAAATTCACTTTCAAAATGGATACTTTTGCATTTCCAAATGTATCACATTTCCCGAAAAACTCCAATTGTTAAAAATGAAATTCAGTTGTGTTTAGGTTTTTACCACTTCTAGTTTACAATGAGCTCCAAATAAATAGCTTTTGTGGTGATGGACAAAACTAAAACGAGATGAAACTTGTCTGAAAAGGTGATTCAACAGCTAGCTAACTCTTTGTTTGGAGATTTTTTTTTCCTCAAACATCTTAAATACATTTCTGATAGAAATGATGATTTTTATAATCATACCACTGCAAGATCATTGTCCTCCTAAAATGACAGTCCATTATTGAATTAATACACAGAGTGTATTAATTACTCATATTTCCCTTGGACACTATCTTGACTACTGTAGTTTCTATCATTATCAGTTTTTAATTTGGGACCAGGTTCAGAACTTTTAGCCATTATTTAGAATATATAACTATTAAATGTTTTCTCCTATTTAAGCACACACATGACAATAATTATTTCTATTCCTAATGATTATGACTTTTAACATTATCTGTCGTAGATCACTGATATTGACCCCACTGTTTGTTCTGTTTTATTTTTATAAGTTTTGGACCAACTTCAAAGTAGATGTTCTTAAATGCTTAGAAATTTAGAGTAACTTGACTTCATAGGTATCTTTTGAAATTTAACAGAAGCAAGACAAATCTCAGTAATTTAGGCACTGTTAAGGAAAAGTTTAAAGTTTTCAAATTGATTTTTCAAAATCAGTCATTTAAAAAAATTGATACACAAGGAATATCTCATGGGAAAGGAGGCCCAAATCCAATATATCTTGTTTGTTTGATGGGTTGTACCTACATTTAAAGGAATTTCAAAAAATAGGAAAGTATAGTGGGTACTGTGGTATTTTTATTAATCCATTAGTCTTAGATTCCATAATCTCATGTTATTCCATCTGAGAGACAAGTTATAGCTCATTATATAACATCAAATGTTTTCTTAAACTTTATCAATTTTCTGATGACAGGGTTTCATAATAGGATGCAAACCAAGAACTTCAGTTGTCTAGAAAGTTTAATAAACACATAAATTGAAGACTTTTTGAATGTTTAGCAATTAAATTTTGTTTTTAAAATTTTTCTTGCTCATTTGTATGTGTGCACCCTAGTGGATGGATTTGTGTTTTATGAATTTAGTTATTTGCTCATATACCCTCAAAAGCCTCCTAAAATTATAAGTGCAAAGACGATTTTAGTAAAATTGTACTAAAAGTACAAAACTCAGATAATTTCCTGGCAATTGTATATAATAGGTATTAAGCAACTCAGAGTGATTATAAAGATATGCTATTTAAATCAGATATTTATTTGAAAAATCAGTGATTGAAGCTATTCTAATGATTTCTCTTAGAAATTCTTGTTAAAATCACAATTTTAACAATATTTAGGGCTTTTAAAATCTGATAAACATAAAGTTAAAGCAAATTTTCTTATTTTAATAAAGATAATCTAAATTGAAGATTTATTTCTATAAAAGAGCTTCTGAAGGTAGGAACACAAAAGCTTTAGAAATCCCTTTGCCTTGCAAAATGCATGTGGCAGAAAGAAAGCTGACAGATCTGAGTGACTGTGTCCACAAGCTAATTATGTGACAGAGAGTGACTTATGTAATTTCTCTGAACAATAATTTTTTCATCCATAAGAATTAATATGTTCTATCTAGTGAGTATATTGTGAGACTTGAACTAATCTATGTTGTAAATTCCTATTCTAGTAAGCACTCAATAATTAGCTCCTTACTTTCCCTTCCCAAACCAAACTGAAAATTATTAATTTCAGATTTTGAAGTACTATCTACAGCTAGCTAACTCATTGGATTTTTTCTCAAACATCTTAAATGTGTTCCTGGTAGAAAGGATTATTTTTATAATCATATCACTACATGGTTACTGTTTTCCTAGAATGACAGACAATCCATTATTGAGTTAAGCTTGAACAAAGACACAAAGTATATCAATTACTATAGAATTTCCTGGGACTCTTTATCTTGACTATTGTAGTTTTTATCATTATGGGTTTTAATTTGGGGCCAGGGTCATAACTTTTAGCCATTATTTAGAAAGTAAATCTACAAATGTTTTTTATTATTTAAAAAGACATACGTGTCAACACTAATAATTTCTACTCCTAAATATTGTTACTTTTACCTTAAACAACTGTTTGTGAAACTTGGGGATATGAGTTAGTAGCTAAACTAGTTTGATTGTTCTTTGGATCTCAAGGTTCTGTATTTCTTTATAATGATCTTTATGTGAAGAGCTATATTATCAATATTACTAAAAGGAAACAAGAATAAAAGTGATACTATTATCCAAGTTATTCTCATAAAGATACCTTTGCCCTGTTTGGAGTAGGGTAATAAGGAAAAATAATCAATGATTAAGGATACTTTACTCTGTCTAAACATTATGAGTTTGTAGTACTGAAGATAGGATGACTTTCTCCTTAATGAAAGATTGGTGAAGATTAGGTCAGGCTGAAAAATGATACTCTGGGACCAGAATACAGCATCAACCCCTCAAGACAGCTTTCAAGCAAGTGAAGTGAGACACCTCTTCTTTTTTTCACTTCAGTTTTCCCTCCTACTAGGCTAGCTTCCCACTCCTTGCTTAGCCTCCTCTCTTCATTGAATTTCATACCAATGATGACACAAAACTACTGTTTTCAGTGCTATTTGCATTTGCAATAAGATTTTTAAAATAGAAACATCTTCAGGATTAAAGAAAAAAAATTTAAACAATGGGATTTTGTTGTCTACAAGATGGGTTGGGGAAGTACAGCAATCAGGATTCCTGGGGAACCTTTGGATCACTCTGCCTGTGCAGCTGCCTGCTCTGCCTCCACACAGAGCCAGCCTGACAGAACAGGTCAGACTACCCACTCAGAATGGAATGAAAGAAGAAGCAGACACCAATGTTATGAAAGTAGATGCCAAGATCTATAGCCTAGAAGGGAAATAAAAAGAACTTAAGAATGAATTCTGACTCATTGCTTTATACTGTCAATCTCCTTCATCTTTTTTCAAGGCTGCACAAAAGAGTATATTTAGTTTAAACAAGCAGGAATTCAAAGCACAACATCACAACTACATTTTATTTAATCAACAATAAATTTGAGTGCATTTTTTTGTGATGTGCTTCCCTTATCATGAAGGCACAACAAGAGAGATTGTATCCTTAAGAATGTAACTTTAAGCACTGAACCATGAATCTGATGATTAGGCATATTTAATTTATGTTTCTTGTGCTAATGTCTTGCAAATTTATTACTCCTACTATTATTTACTAATTTTTCATGTGCTGTTGCCTCTTCAACCTGATTGAAGCATATATACTTTTATAAAGAGCATTTATACAAAGCATTTACACTTAGTATACCACAGTTCATTATTTTAAAACTATAACTTCAGTTTTGTGATGTAGTGTGAAATATGTTACAAGTGTACTCAAAACATTATGTATATTATAAATATGTGGCTCAGGTTGATCACATTTACAAGTTCTCCATAAGGTCATAGTAGATAGGATGAGTCAATTAAGCCTCTGCTATAAGTAGAATTACAGGCAAAGGCTTAAATCCTTAATGCAGCCAGATTCATGTATAGCTAAGACATTTATTTCATTTAGTTAGATCAAATATTCCCCAAAGAACAGTATTGGGCCTTAACAAGTTTATAAAATAATTGAGTCAGATTTTGTCCTTTTGAATCCTTTCCCATCAGGTATGCTGATCCCCTGAGTTACCTGACTCCATCCCTGTGCTATGAAACATGATTTGTCACTGCAACACTTTGCTCCATCAGGCACCATCTTTTTTTCCTGCTGTGTCTCTATTTATAGTTAAAATCTCCCATATGGTGCTTTTTATTTAATAGTTTCCATAGTAGGTTATTAATATTTTGTAATGTGCAGTATAGAGGATCTTATACTACTTTGGGCTATGTAGAAGATCTGTGGATAGAATTCATGGAAGTCTGTGCATCCCTTGAAATTGCATAAAGATTTTGAGTAAACAGGTAAATATAAATTTTCCAGGGAGAACATTCAATGCTTTTTTCATATTAAGTGTTTCATAAACCCCAGAGAGGTGAAAAACTGGTATCTACTGGAATAATTGAGTCCTGCTTCTCAGGAGATAGAGGAATGTTTTTTGAGACAATGATTTTGCCTTTGTTGTTACCCATCTGAACTCAAATATCCTCACTAATCTTCCACCAACACCACTGTGTGTTTGAAGCACATCACCATTTAATATCATCAGTCAAAAGATTATTTTAGTTAAGTATTATTCCTTACAAATTACCTTTTATCTATCCTGGAGTGGAACATAGCTTGGTGTGCTACCTACAAAGACTACTTCTACTTACTTTACTAACCATAAATGAAGAATGGTAATTTGCTGGTGAAGTTAAGCAATAGTAATAGTCTATAGTGTTTTATTACTTCAGGATGTTGTAAGTGTTCACTTTTCAAAGCTTTTTTTTAATTCTTCTCTACCAATAATACAAAAATATTGACTGTTATTTGCTCATACCTGTAATCCCAGCACTTGGGAGTCCCAGGAAGGAGGATGGAGAGTATGGGGCCAGCCTTTACTACACTAAGAGTTCAAAACCAGGCTGGGCTACATAGCAATAACTTGCTTCAAACAAACAAATCAAAAAAAAAAATCTCAGTTCACTGAGAAAGTAATTGTTTTGTTGTAACTTGTATGTGTATGTTGTAACATACATATACACATATATATCCTTTTGTATCTATACATATATGTGTATATATATATATATATATATATATCCCTTTAAGGGGAGAACTTCAATACTTTAGGTAACCATTTAGCTTTACCTTTTATTTTCTCCTGTGGAACAATATTTCCCTCCTATGGAAGGGAAAGGATAATGAAATATCCTTTCCCTTAAGCCTGATATTACAGTTCCCGTCATAAAAATAAATTCCTTTACTCAATTCAACACTAACTGTAAAATAGCAAGGAAATAACAACCCCAAAGAATGTACCATTTATCTATCTTAGCATCCTCAGCTATTTTTTATGTATTAACTGACTTTCTCATATTGCAAACCATATTTTCAGCAGGCTTATTTAAAAAAACTAAATAGTTTAGTGTTTAGATTAGTGTTGCATATTGCAATTTGGATAAGTGGGCTGGAGGCATGGTTCAAGTGGTAGAGAACCTGTGAGTGAGACCATGAGTTCAAACTCAAGTACTGCCAAAAAAGTTGGATAAGCTTGAAAGCTATTTTTATATCAAGGTAAATTATAAATTTAATGAAAAACCAAATCTATTACTCACTATTTTTATAGTTTTAAGCAGTTTAATAAGTCACATATTATATAATCTACATTCCACAAATCTCTGAAGACCATCAGAATAAAAAAATCAAAATGTATGTGAAAGTTTCTCTTAACATACATATAAAACACTGAAAAAATTTTGTTCATAAACTTTTTAATTATCTTATTATTGATGTACCCTGGAGTACATTGTGACATTTACAAAAGTGCTTACAATATATCTTAGTTAAATTCACCCCCACCATAATTCTCCTTTATCCCCTCTGCCATTCTTAGAATAGTTTCAATTGTTCTCATTTTTCCATTTTTATACCTGCATACATCATATTTCCACCATATTCACACTTCTAACCCTTTTCTTATATACTCACACCCACTAGCACTAACCTTCAGAAAAGACCAGTTTTACCTTCCTGTCCTCTGTTTTTGAAAAAAGACATTTTTTTGTTCAAGATATCTATATAGAGAGTTTCATTATGACATTTCCATGTATATATGTACTGTATCCTGAATTGGTTCATCCCCTCCATTTTCTCCTTTCTACCTTAGTCCTCTTCTTATGGTGCCAATCACTATTTTATTGCTGCTGATACAATAATTAATATTTTTAATGTCTCATTTTTCAGGAGATTTTGATGTATATAGACATAGTCTAAGTCAATCACTTAGCTCTTGTTCTACATGACAAATAGTGTAGAATTTTAGAACTAAATTTTCTTCAGTAATCTCAAACTATGCTTCCTATGTCCCCATATTCCCTAATTGAACATTCTGTACATAGCACAGATGCTTATATTGATGACAAACTTATTTCTTCTCACCCAGATGACTGTGTTGGGGTCAAAGTTGAGGAAGAGTAAAGTATCATTTTCACCCTGCATATTAGAGTATTTTTCTTGCATGTTTTATTTGTGACTTTCTTGGAAAACTTACTCATTTTCTTCACAACATTTATCAAAATCTATCACTGTTAAGTATTGCTTTAGCTCTGTAAGGATAGAGATTATGTCCACATGTTTACTTGAATATACCCAGTATCTTATATAGAGCCTACCAAGTGGACCGTTAGTAGCTACTTGTCAGAAGAATGAATGAATACACTAAAAAAGCACAGATATGGGTAAGTACATCTTAGACTGCTCTTCTTAGCTGGGTGGATGTAGCTTTATGAAGCTACAATACCTGGAAGAATTCTGAAGACTGGATTTGGTAAAGATAACTCACAAGCTAAAAGCAGAAATTCTAAGTTCACATTGGTTTTCTCCAGTTTGCAATGTCAAAATGAGGATTTGTTTGGGGAATCAATAACACCTGCTTCCCTATTTGTTTATTCTCTGTGCTCCTCTCCTTAGGAGGAAATACAGTAAGCACCTGTCTGATGATAAGCCCAACAGACTGTCTACTACCTGCTTGTTACTTGTTTTTAACAGACAATTCCATCAGGTTCACAGTTCATGTTGTGAGTGTGACATTTTAGTGTTTTAAGTATAAATAATATTTTATATGTGTTATGTACGCAGAGCTTAGGCTCAGTTAAGTAACAAGGAACATTCTGAATCAAGTTGTAAATAATCAGACAACAAATGCAGAAATTCTGTCATATTGAAAGGGTGTAAAAGTTTGCTGAGAAATAGAAGCATTTATCATTATAAGTTTTTGTATTAATACAAGCAAAAAAAAAACAGGTTAGCAATTTGGCACACCCAATAAGCCATTGAGTAAGAGAAAAGCTCAGGGCTCTTCCTTGCGATTCCAGAAAATCAACAGCTTTAATCTCTCAAACAAAGGCAGACAACTATGGTTAGACAAGGTTGGTGAATTATTGCAGATCTGGATGCTTTGGTTGACAAGCAATCATTCATTGCAGTTTCCTTCAAAATCTTCCTTGTAGAAAGAGATGATAGAGCTATTTAAAACAAACAGATAGAAAATCTCTGTATTAGGATAAAAAAATCCCCACAATTCAACAGATAACTAATTTAGAAAGACAACAAATTTGCCTAGGCTTGCTGTACAGAGTTCTGGTTGGTTAGATTCTTCAACAGACAAGTAGTTTTATTTAAACTCTTGGAATCCATCACTTTGCCCTTAAATACTATACATAAATATTCTTGAACCGATTGGGGTTATAATACATATATATATATATATATGGAACTATCACAAAGAAACTCCCTATGTAGCTACCTTTATCTCAAGCAAAAATGTCATTTTTTTTCTTTTTTCTTCTACAAAATCAGAGGACAGGAGGGTAGGACAAGTCCTGCTTGGGGCGGGGAGACGTGGCAGGGAAAGGGAATAGGAGGGTGAATACAGTGCAAATACTGTGAACAAATGTATGTATATGCAAAAATGATTTCTGTTAAAACTATCCCAGGAATAGGGAGAAAGAGGGATAAAGGAGAATGGTGGAGGGGATGAATTCAAGTATGATATATTTGATACATTGTAAGAACTCTTGTAAATGCCACAAAGTACCCCCACCCAGCACAACAATAAGAAAAATGTAAAAAGCAGAAAATAAAAGTTGGAAACAAAAATTAGATTAAAACTTAAATAGTCTGTGCCAAAGACTATTCTTGAGGTACTGTTAATGGTGAGTTAATCATATAGAAATTCAGTGCTTTGGAGAAGCAGAAAGAACTTGAACCATTTATGCTGGCAATTCTATTCTGACAATTGCTTACTTTATCTAAATTAGCACTGGCCAAACCTGACAATCAAAGTTATTTTTCATTCTTCTCCTTGATTGTTTACATGTCTGTTCATTTTTCAGTGAGGATTTTGCCTTGGTATTTTACTTGTAAATATATTGTGCTTAAATCAGTCTACCCCACTCCACTCCTCTTTCTCACCCTTTTACTCCGACCCTGTATTGTTTAAGAGTCTTCAGTGTGTTGTGTTAGTCCTACATTCCTGTGATGTATTTCATTATTATTTACTGTATTATTCTTTTCTTCTTTTCCTCCTTCCTTGGTCTCCTCTAACAGTCCCACTTTTGGAAAGATGTTAAGTATATGTTTATATGTGTATATGATAATGCTTATATTTATATTACATCTATCTTCCACAGATGAGAGAAAACATGTGTCCTTTGACTTTCTGAACCTGGCTAGCTTCACTTAAGATGATACTGTCCAGTCCCATCCATTTACCTGCAAAACAGGTGATGATAAGGGGAGAGCACTAGCGGGAGAGGGAGTGTAAATGAAGACAGTAAAGGAGAATGAATATGGTTGAGGTACTTTCTATACAATGATGAATATGGAACCTTGAAACCTGTTGAAGTCATCTTAAGAAGGGGAATGGAGTAGGAGGGAGAATAATGGAGAGGATGAGTGAATTTGGGATTTAATACATGTATACATGGAAATGCCACCATGAAACCCCCTTTATAAGTATTATATACTAACAGTTTTTAAAAAGGAATAAAAGAAAGTAAAACAGGTCCTGTCTGGGGATGAGTGGAGGACAAATAAGGTGGAAATATTTTGTATTCATGTTATTTTTCATTTGCCTGTAGATGCTTTATTTTCTTGTTGAAGAGGAATATTAAGCCTTGCCTTATTCATTTATTCCCAAATATTTACTGTCTACTGTGTGCTAGGCATTGTTCTAGGTGCCAGAGAAACAGAAATGAACATGACAGGGGAATAAACATTCCTCAAATGGACAATGACGATATAGATGTGTGTGTGTTTTATAATGTATTAGACGATATTGAGAAGAATACTGAGGATTAATGAAGCAGTCAAAGGACAAAGAAATTTCCAGGGAAGAGTTTGAATTTTAGTCAGTCAAGCTGGCCTGTGAATACCTTGCTAGAAATATGATTTGTAAGCAAAGACTTAAGGAAGGTAAGAGAAGGAATGTTATGGGGTGGAGGGAAGAGTGACCCAGGCAGAGGTTGGTGCAAAGAACTGAAGGAGCTCAGTAGAAGCAAGGAGGCAGGTGAATTTGGAGTGAAGAGAGCAAGGGGAAAAGTAATAAAGTTACTGACATTGTGGTACCAACACAAACATTCTAAAACATACATTGAGCACATTTTCCTTCTTCATGGGTCACTACCCATTGCCTGCACATCTTTCACCATAAAACTCCTAACTTATTATTTCTCAGTGATTTATACCTAGCTCCCAAATATCAGCTCTTCTTCTGATATTCTGCTGTTGTCTCCCTATTTTGAAGCAAGATGGAATATATTTCATATCTCTGTACCTTTTAACACATTTTTCTCTCTGTTTTAAGCATCCTTCTCTTTTATCTGTGCCCCAAAAGCTTCGGCTCCTTATTTTACATGCTAAAAAATGAACTACCTTTGTGTAGATCTGAAAAAAAAAACCTATATAATACCTGTATACATTTAGAACCAAGTAAGACTGTGCTGTAATTTTTGCTTCATCTGTCAATAATAATTTAGGAAACTCATTACCCATAGTTTCTTCTTTTCATTGTTCTTTTCTTCTCTCCTGATGTTCCTTTCATTCTTGATAGGTATTTTCACTGGTAATATAATGCTGGCTCCACAATTCTCTCTTTTTGGCACTTGAAAAATATCATGCCAGTTCCTTCTCATAAATGGAAATCAATGCTTTTGTTTTAATACCTGCTTTATAATATTGCAACAATTCCTGCAGTATCTGTTTTCAAAAATTAGAATTCCTTGAAGTTTTTATTCAAGTATAAGTCCCAGATGCTACACTCACTGTTTGACCCATAGTAAGTATGCTTAATCTAATAGAACTAATTCATCTTGAAGAATAATATTTTGATATTTAAGATAGCAAAAAACTTGCTCTTTCTAAATAATTTCAAGTTAATAACTCACTACAAATAATAATTTTTATTCATTAATAATTTTTCTATTAAGAAATACATTTTTATGGGATATATAGAATCTTTACAAAAGAAAAGGAGTAATGAATCTTTGGTTCTTCTTATATTTAGGTCAAGTGTCCATACTTCCAAAGTTACTAGAAAAATTGCCAGCTCTAAAATTCATACCATTTTCTCCTCTCAAGTTTCATTCACAGATACTGAATATTCTCTGGCAAATTCAGGATATCAGATTACCTGTCTATATGGACTATAATTTGAAATAGATAAAATTTCTAGAAAACTATATACTATACCATTTCTCAATATTTTGTACTGCTATTGCTGTTACATTTATCCTAAGATACTCAGAAAAATGGGATAAAAGATAAAATGCAAACTGTCTTTTCTTCTACTAAGTATATAACTATTACTTTTAATGAGGTGTGGCTGAAGCATTTGATTTGAACTCCATGGTTCTGTCTTTGTGTTTACCTAATAATAACAGAACATATATGCCTCATAAAACACAGAGGATCAAAAGCTCCCCCCCCATTTCACTTCAAAGACAGCAAAGGGGAAAACAGGAAAACATAATAATTACACTTTCCAAATTTTGAACCCTATCACTATCTCTTAGTTTATTTTTATATCTTACTTTCATGGTTAGTTTAAAACCCACTATAATTTACTTTAGTAAATGAGAGATGATGAAAGCATTTTCTTGTGAGTATAAATAAACAAAAAACTCCACTTAAAAATACTTTTCCAGGAGATACAAGATAAAAAAAAAACTTATAATTTTGTTGAGTGATAGAAGGTTTCTGTTGGCTTCTTAGTTTGGGTACAAAGAAAAACCCGATAAAGCATGTTATATGAGCCACTAGATAAAAAGATAAAGAGTTAAAATTTCTAAATTGTTATTCCTGAAATGTTTTTTCAGATTATGTTGAGTTGTTCTTTGATAAAAGGATTTTTGTGTGTAAACAAAATGGAAAATCTTAGATTGAACTAAATGCAGTTGCCAGATTATTTATTTATTTATCCTAGGGCTCTCGCCTCTCAGCCTTTATTCATACCCCAGTGATATACGCACCTTGAAGCACACACATCATTAGGTGCACATACACACGATCATGATAATTATATCTTTCTTGTGGGTTTTTCATTTCATTCCTAGTAATATTATTTCTCTTAAATTCTACATTATCTGTTTCTAAAATTATACTACCAGTTTTCTTCTGACTAGCATTTACCTGGTATGTAATTTTCCTTTTCAACCTTAATATGTATTTTTGCTTTAGGTTTGTTTCTTTAAGCATTGTATAGCTGTACATTGATCAAATCTAGCTTCCCCTTATCTACCCTATTCCCCACTCCATCCTCCCCAAGCTCTACTAATCATTATTTTACATTCAGATCTACTCTTTTTTAGTGTCCACATATGAGAGAGGACATGTGGTACTTGTTTTTATGTGTCTGATTTATTTCACTTAACATAATATCTCTAGTTCTATCCATTTTGCTGCAAATGGTGGGATTTCATTCTTCTTTGTGGCCAAATAGTATTCCATCATGTAATGTATGTACCACATTTTCTTAATCTATTCATTTGTTAATGAGCACCAATTAATTTAATATCTTAACCATTATTAATAGTGCTGCAATAAACATGGGTGTGTGCATGTATTTAAGCTAGTTTTTCTTTTAAAATTCAGTAAACAAATTTTGATATATTAATAGATAGATAAAAAACTGACCATGAAGTCTGCCAAGACTGGGTTCATATTCAATCTCCATTATTTACTTGTTGGGTGAGTGTAGCCAAGTAACTTAATTTCTCAGTTCCCTTGTGTCTATAGCACTGAGCTCCTGAAACTGTTACAAGGACTAAGCAAAACTAAGTATGGAAAGCACCTAAGTTAGTCCAGGCACCAGTCAGTAGTTGCTCAATAACTATTATTAATAGAAGAAGAACTAGTGAAGCTCTACTTTTGTATCATCAACACATGCAACAGATATGGATACTTGCACATCATTTATGTTTTGCAATCCACTTTAAATTCCACTAAACTGTCAAAAGTTTAGTGGAAACATTGATTTAGCTCCCACAAGGCAGCATAGAGAGAAAAGACTGAAGTGTTGATCCTGTGCAGTGAGAAGACCCCTTTCCAAAATACCAGAGTTCACATTCTAAGCTGAATCCAATCATTTAATGGTTATTTTAAAACCTTTAAAACATTATTTTTAATCATTGAGAAAATTTCCCTTAAAAAGAGATTATGTAATATAATAAGGCAGGTGTTTATTCACAGTTCTGCTTTTCTTTCTTTTAAAGTCAGGAACAAGGCTTACAATGACCTAGAAAAATATTATTCAACATCCCCACCTACTGGTTACTCTACATTATGTTATTTTTCAACTAGTGAAAGAACTAAAAATTCCTGTTACTATTATTATTGCAATGTTTTATTGTCAATAAATTGCTATCAATGTTGAGAATGACTAATGCATACTGAGTACTAGCTGGAACCTTTTCAAGAATATAAACAATTACAGAATAGACTATATTTTGGATAATTCAATAAGAACTAATGAAGAAACAGTTTCTATCATTATCACAAAGCAAAAAAAGAAACAACTCAACACAAAGCAGGATCTTGAGTCTGTAGCATCTTATGTCTAGAGGATTGCAGCAGCCTCCTAAATGGTCTCCCCATCTTCAGTTTTTCCCAATGCTAGTGCATTCTATACTGTAAATTCATTTTCTCATGTCAATAAAAATAGACTTTTAAAAAATTTTAATTGGCACATAATAGTTGTGCATATTATGGGGTACAGTGTGATAATTTGATACAGATATGCAATGTGTAATGATTAGTCAGGTACTTAGAATGTCCATAACCTTAAACATTTGTCATTTCTTTGCATTGTGAACCTTCTAACTCTTGTACTTTTTAAAAAAAAATAAAATACATCGCAAATTGTTGTAAACTATACTCACTATACTGTGCTGTGGAACATTAGCATTTGTTCCTCCAATCTAACTTGTTTTGATTATAGCAAACTCAGAAGCTCTACACAGCAAAGAAAACAATTACAGAGTGAAGAGACACCGTCAGAATGGAAGAACATATATTCAAAATATCCATTTGATAAGGTATTAATATCCAGAATACATATTAACAACTCAACACCAAAGAAACAGGTAATCCAATTAAAATGAGCAAATGAGCTGAATAGATATTTCTTAAAAGAATATTGCAAATTGTCAAGAAATATATGGGAAAATGCTTAGCATCACCAGTCATCAGGAAATACAGCTCAAAACCACAGTAATATATCATCTCACCGCAGTTAAGATGGCTATACTCAAAAGACAAATGATAAATGTTTCAGAGAATGTGGAATAAAGGGAATACTTATTACACACTGTTGTTGCGAATGTTAATTAATACAGACATTAAGGAAAAGAGTATGGAGGTTCCTCAAAAAAAAAGAGAACTATCATATGAGCTAGCATTCCCACTACTGGATATTTATCCAAAGGAAATGAAATAAGTATGTGAAAGTATATCTGCATTCACACGTTTATTGAAGCTCTATTCATAATAACCAAAGTAGAAAAGTCTGTTCAGCAAAGGCAATGCTAGGGTTTGATTTGTGAGAGAAAAAGGAGCCAAAAGTGAAGCCTTGAAGGCAACAGAGCATAAAGAATTTGGTTTAGAAAACTGATTTGAAAAAAATTCATGATGATACCAAAATTGTTTTTCCTCTTTGATTAGACATAGATCTCACATTAAAGATTGGGAAAGGATGTGATCTGGATAATGATATCCTGGACCTACCTTAAGACTTAGCTTGATGTCATAAGGAATTTTGGGAGTGAGTGATTGTATTTTATATGTGCAAGTAATGTAAATTAAGTTGACATTCATCTACTTGAGTGTGAGGGCTTATGGAACCGCTCTTCAAATTTTGGTGTGCCCTGTAACTGCTTTTACCCACACAATATCATAAAAAGGTTACTATGCCAATTTCCAGTTCCAGGTCTTGGGAAATGTGCAGCTTCACCTTTCTGATTCTTGGAACATTCTCTCTGGGGACCCTGAGGCTCTGTGTAAGAGTCCATGGCCCAGAGATGGCCATGGTAGAGAGGTCATTCTAGGTGCATTCAAAGCACTAGAGATGAAAGCAAAGACAAAACAAGTTTCCATGTTTTCCTGATTTGTTGAGTACTTTTACATGAATGCGTGTTGAATTATGTTAAATGCTTTCTTGTACCTATTAAGATGTTTGTTTTTATTTACTGAGTTTATGTGATAGATTTGATTGACTTTTAAAAGTTAAAGTACCCTTGCTTTCCTGGATTAAACCTCCCTTGTCATAATGTATTATCCTTCTAATAAATTGTTGGATTACATTCGATTAAGATTTTTTGAGTGGATCATAGGTCTCTAGATATTTGGTTAAGCATTATTCTGGGCGTGTCTGTGAGGGTACTTCTGGATGAGATTAACACTTGAATTAGTAGACGGAATAAAGTGGATTGCCCTCCCTAATGTGAGTGAGCCTCATCTAGTCAATTGAGGGTCTGTATTTAAAAAAATGTCGGCCTTCTGAGAGTAAGGGGAATTTCTTCCTCCCTTACTGCTTTATGTGGAGATATTAGCTTTTTTGCTTTCAGACTTGAGCTGAAACATTGGCTCTTTCTGGGTCTCAGCTTGCTGTCATTTTGATTAAAACTATACTGTCAGCTCTGGTTCTTAGATTTTGGACTTTTGTCTGGAAGTGTAAGAATCACGTCTCCTGGACCACCAACTGGCTGATTACATATTTCACAACTTGTCAGCCTTCATGATTGCACAAGCCAGTTCATTATATAAATTTCTTATTTATATAATCTAATTTATACAATCTCCATATTTATATATATACATATACATTGCTAATCCTAAATAAGCTGAACAGTTGATCTGCTCATGAAAGTATGAAGAAAGCACCTACGTTTTTTGGTTTACCTTCTAATTCTATCCTCAACTGTTTGGAATTCTTAATTTCATTAATAGCATTTTATTTCTAGAATTTCCACTTTTAAAAAAACATCAAAGTTATCAAATTTGTCTTTTACCTATTGACCATATTAAACTTGGTAATTTTAAAACCAGTATCTAATAATTATGCTGTATGAATCTTCTGTGAATTCATTTGGTTTTGTTTCTTGTACTTTTTAAAGTTACATTTTCTTATTTCCTTCTGGCATAAGATTTTATTTTAGGAATAATTGAAGCCAAGATTAAAGTATTCTTCCTCCAGAAGGTATTGAACTTTGCCTTGGTGGCTGCATAGGAATAGCAGCAATTCAAATTACTTAATTCAATTTTATAGACAGAGTATTTGAAATTGAGCCTATGTTTCTCTCAGGGCCAGTTTATTTTTAGTTTATTCTTTCTTTTAGGGGAAATGGATCCTTCACTTTCCCATAACAAACCTATTTGTCAGGAATTTTTTTTCTTAGCATTATCTAAACTCGTTTGTTTCTACCAAGTTTTGTGAGACTGTCAACATATTACCCAGCCGCCCAGCCTCAGAGGCATGTTATATCTGACCAGTAGTCTTCCAGGGGCCACTAAAAAATCTGGGCTTTATTCAATGAGTTGTTTCTTTTCTTGGATCTCAAATAATCTTCTTAAGTATTTTAGGTGATCCAAAGTTTTTAAAACTATTTCTTAGGTTATTTTTAAAAATAATTTTAAACATTTCTGTTTGTTGTCAGTGGGAAGATTTATCTGAATTACTGAATTCATCAAGTCTTTTCTATTTTTTTTTTAAGTTTCTGGTGTAATTCTGCATTTCTTCCCTTTAGCCTATTGTTAATTCTTTCCATGAAGAGAATAGTTGGAAAATATTATAACTCAAGGAAAAATTGTGACACCCATAAGCATCTTATTACTCCCTGTATCATGGCATTTTTTTTTTTTGGTGTGTGCATTACTATAAAATGGCTACTCTTTAGCTCTTTTTTTCATTTTTTATATTCCTTTATTCTTTGGCAGTACAGGGTACCTGAATTGATGATCCTAAGCAAGCTGAACAATTGATCTGCTCACTAAAGTATGAAGAAAATAGCTAAGTTAAAATTGAAAATGCAGTTACTCATTTAACCATGACTATATGCAAAATTATACCAGAGTCCTAGTGTAGTTGAGTGGTTATTTTTCTGGTAGCCTTTCTATCTGAAGACTTGACATTTAAAGGCCAGATCCATTTCCTCTTCTTTTTATAGAGAAGTAGATTATATAGTTGTTAGAAAAATTAGACTATTAACTCTGCCATTAACGAATTGGTAGTGCCTTTTTTTTTCATTTTTCTTTTATTATTCATATGTGCATACAAGGCTTGGTTCATTTCTCCCCCCTGCCCCCACCCCCTCCCTTACCACCCTCTCCCCCCCCCAATACCCAGCAGAAACTATTTTGCCCTTATCTCTAATTTTGTTGTAGAGAGAGTATAAGCAATAATAGGAAGGAACAAGGGTTTTTGCTGGTTGAGATAAGGATAGCTATACAGAGCATTGACTCACATTGATTTCCTGTGCATAGGTGTTACCTTCTAGGTTAATTCTTTTTGATCTAACCTTTTCTCTAGTACCTGTTCCCCTTTTCCTATTGGCCTCAGTTGCTTTAAGGTATCTGCTTTAGTTTCTCTGCGTTAAGGGCAACAAATGCTAGCTAGTTTTTTAGGTGTCTTACCTATCCTCACCCCTCCCTTGTGTGCTCTCGTTTTTATCATGTGCTCATAGTCCAATCCCCTTGTTGTGTTTGCCCTTGAGTTTACTTTTCTAAAGTTAAATTTCCCTACCTTGCTGAACTTTTTCATGGGATCATGGAGCTAAGCACTGTGCTAGGTGTTATACATGCTGTATTCCCCAAATCACATATTATTATCATGATTCCCATTTTTCAGAAGCTAAACACACAAAGTCATACGTGTACTCGATAGTAGATTCTGAATTCTAATCCATGCTTACCTGACAACAATGTGAAGTTAATCATCCTTAACTTCACATTACTTTCACTTCATGGTTTAACAAAATACACGTTTTTTAGCTTTTGGAGAAGGTCAAAGTAAATCAGTTCTTTTTGTAATAACAGTAAGTGCATCTTAGTTGGCACATGTTATTTACTAAACATTTACTTACTGATAGCTTTACTGTGTAAATAAAGGTTTGTATTAAGCTTAGGATCCTAGACTAATTTTTCTTCTTATTGAGAACCTGTGCTACAGAGTCCCACCAGAAAAATAAAACCCCAGAGAAAATTTAAGATAGGAATTAATTATAAAGGCTGTAGAAGAGTTAAAAAGTCAAGTGGTGAAGAAACTCAGAGATCAGCAAGAGCAGAACCTGCCACTGTCTCTAGAGGTGGAAGAACCAAGGGGAAGAGAATGATATAGGGTCTCCAGTCACACCAATCAGTGGGAGCTAGGGTAAGGGAGGGCTGGCTGAGCCAATGAGACACAAAGTATCTGAGGCAGAGTGGATTCATTCCCTGGTTTCTCTTTTCCTCTCTCCTATTAGCTTCTCCTTGACTAAGTCTAGTCAAGGTTTAGTCTGTGTTTACATCCTCCTTTTCCTATCGACTTACATTTTGCATAAATATATAAACTAATGCGTGTAAGTACAATAACAATGCATTACTTATATTAGTGATATTTTTTGTTTGTTTGTTTGCAGTACAGAGGTTTCGACTCAGAGCCTTGTACTTGTTAGGCAGGGGTCCTGCCACTTGAGCCATGCCTCCAGCCCATTTTCACTTTAATTATTTTTCAGATTGGGTCTCACATTTTTGCTTTAGACCATCCTCCTAGCTATGCCTACTGCCTTATTTTTTGAGATGATGGTCCAATTAACTTTTTGCCCAGGTTATCCTATAACTGCAACCCTCCTGGTCTCCATCTCCTGGATAGTTATAATGAATCTTGTTTAAAAGTTTAAATCAGTGGTTTCTCATTGAGAATAACTTGTACCACTACCAGTAGAATTTTTTCATTGTGATTGGGGTAAATGTTATCAGTATTTAGTGGGTAGAATGAGGATACTTAAAATCCTAAAAAGGTAGTTCTATGCGCGCATTCTATATGACTTTTTCTCACCATACGTCTGATAAATGAAATAACTATGCATAGTTCTATAAGCCTAGATGATAACTATTTTACATACAAACACCAGAGTATTTTGGTATGGATATAATATTTAATGACTTTTTAAGGAATTCAACCAATGTAACAAAGTATTATAGTCTACTAATGACTTAAACATTGACAAATGTTTGGGTTTTTGGGATTTATCCTTTAATTCTTAAGGAACTTACACCTTCATTCTAGCTCAGTGTGTTATTTCATCATGTGTTCTTTCCAATAACAAGAAATTCTACTCCTTTCAGTTTATCTCCTGTTGTATGTAATCTCATCAGCATTTCTTACTTCCCTGCTGGACTTCAGGACTGTGCACAGGTGAACGTGGCTTTAAGTTCTCATTGGGCGTCATGAATCTGTTCAGAGAAGGTCATTTTGTTGGGTAAGATGGGATGGCTTGATTCCTCAGCAAGCATTAAAGTCATCCCTGACAGGGAGAGAGCCTTACTTCCCACAGAGCAAATTTATCCCCAAGGGAGCATTCTCTGCTTGATGCTCATTGAATGAAGCAGTGAAGACATCATATCCTTTTCCCTGATGCAATGTATCTTACTAAAATTTGAAAAAAAGGCATTTTATAATCTTAACTTTTAAGTTAAACCCAGAATTTCATCATCTATGGCATGCATTCATATTTCCATAAATTTCACGAATAAAATTGTTGTAGCTTAAACTACCTAGATTCACTAATATCAAAGTGAATGATGAAATAATTGGAATTCTAAAATATGCCTCTTCTTGGCACTATAGAATTACTTTTTCTCTCCAAAGTGTTGTAATTATCAATATACTGGAATGGGGTCAGAACAAAAATCATCCTTATCATGACCCTGACTCTATTATAATCCTCATTTTTACCTTAATCACTTCCTGTCTTAACTATTGCAATTTCCTTTATTTTATGGTCTTCCTCAATCCTCTAATTTCTGACACTAAGTGAATAGGGAAGGCAGCGGGTAGTCCACAGGCTATTTAATGGGAACTCGTCATAGGAGAACTTTCCATTAGTTTAATTTTCCTTATATGGTCAACCAGCAAGACCTTGATAACTTACCTACTGTCTCTGGAAGGAGCTATTAACTTTTATGTCTCTCATATGTCCCTTCAAAATTAACTCAGAGTCATAAAAAGATAATCAACCCCATTTTAACATGATTTAAGTTATAAATTAATAGTTATAATAACTAAGCTTTAAGGGTGAAGTGATTAGTCACTTAAAAAAATCAAAGCTTAGTTCACATCTTCTGCAAGTTTGTGAATAGATTGAATATATATTTTGATTTTGCATCTGCTTTTATTTTGTCCTACTTGTCAGTGATTTAAGTGTCTGGAAATCTGTGCAAAGAGAAATTATAAATAGATCAACCTAAAAGATATAATGGTATGTAATTATTTGATGTCCATGTTAGTGAAAATGTTACTATAGTTTACTTTTAATTCTGAATGCCATTTAATTTTTTAAAAAATGACATATTTCTCAAAGTTACATATTTTCTGATTTATTTAGCAATATTTTGATGTACCCAATTAATGCTGAAAAAATTGCTAAGATTCAACATAGTTTGAGTTATATATAGAAACTCACATTTTTAGTTTTGTAGAATTTAGGAAAGTGTTCAATAAGCTTTTTCATTTGAAATATCAATCCCTTGATATTTCTAGGTATTTTGATTTTATAACACCCAAGGCTATCTTTTGACTCCTCTGTTTCTAATTGACTCCTCCCTACTTTATTTCTTTTAGCTTAGAATGCATATGTGTTTGTTCTTGTTTTAAGACGAAAATGATCAGTTATCTAAAATAAATAAAAATGGATTCTACTGTTTTTCTCAATATTTTGGATCTACATCTTGTCTTATTTTATGTAGAATAATTCAAATTACTCTTGAAACTTCACTTCATAACATCATAGGTCACTAACTGCAAAGAAAATTCAGATAAATTGTATATGTACAATAAATATCAAATTAAAATGCAACTAAAATAAAATAAGAAAAATATTCTCCATGTAATGGAGTAATGCCAGTACTCAGGCATTGCTAGCAACGTGTACTGATGCAAACATTAGCAGGAAGAATGAAGGATGCTGTCTAGAGCAATTTCTCAGCAGGCGTCCCCAAAGGGATGGTGCTGATCCCCTCACTCCCTTTTGGGATATCCTGAGTCTCAGGTCTTCTTACCTCTGCCTGTGATACATATTCTACCACACAGGATATAACATTATTAACTTCTACATGTCATGATATGAAATACTAGAAAAGCACTGAGATCTCTGATAGATTGTGAGTACCCTCCTCACTGCTCTCCCTCCCCCTGCCCCCTGCCACCAGTTCCAACTATTTCCACCACTCTGCCCTTCTGAATAAACCAATGCTGAATTGTAATCTGGTTTATTATGTCCCCAAATCCTTTATTATGTCTCTAAATGTCTGGACTGTGGCTTAGGTTGGGATATATTCTCCTTCCTCACATTTTCTAAAAGCAAATTTTCCTAGTCTTGTTTTGAGAAAGTTTTATAAAATATGACACTATGTTGATAAAAACCCATTTCATGCATTGGTTCACAAGTTGAAAGGTGGGAATATGCATATTTCACAATGACTTCTGATGTAGATGATCCAATTTAAGGAAATGCTGTTTGAATCCTTGGGTTAGGCCACAGCCTAACTCCTAACTCTTAACTCCTAACATCCTCTACTCCTAACCCAATGTTTACTCACTTATTCTGTTATTCTGTTTCTATTGTTATTTATCCTCTTGGTACCCCAAAGCAATATGTTAGGAAAAGAGTTGTGTTCACTCAGCTCTTTCATTTGATAGATTGTTCAATAATGATGTTACATTGGGCTTAAAAGCTTTCAAGCAGAGTGAGAAATGAAGAATAAATGCATCAAATACACAGTCTTAAAACCACAGCCTGGAGTTAGTAGACATAGTTATCCATTCCACCTAGTGACATTGAACAAAGCTAACAATTTAAACAAAACTAATTTTATTTAGCTCAAGGAAATTTCATGAGTTGTGAAAAGAATCATTGATTTCAAAACTGTATTAAAAAGCAATACATTTCATCAAAATTATTAGTGAATTTATGATATATCCAAGGTGATTGCAATGAGTATATTCACTTACTAATTTTATGTAATACAAGAACAATTGGAAGATTGTGGAACAAGTAAAGACTGCAATCTTAAATATTCATGGAATGATTATTCTAAGTAAAGAAGCCATTCAGAGTGCAGTTCACAACTAAGCAACGACACAGAGAAGTACCAAATGAAAAAGTTACCTTTTCTACATCTGTATATATGTGGATTCAATGCACCTTAATGGACTGTAAGGTATACTGAGAATTAAAATGGGATTGAAGCCCATGATTGATTACAAACTATTAAGGATAAATTTGTGATCCACTGGGTATAACAATTTTATGATAAATAATGTACATTGCCTTAAATTTTAGATGATTTAATTTCTTCTATATTGCTCATGACAGTAGATAAATCTTAACTAAAATCTACTTAAAATATCAGGCAATACTTTCATTTTTTGCCTTTGTGTGATAGAAGTTTCAGGACTGAAAAGCATTCTGGTTTTGCCCATTTTTCCCAAGTGAACATTGACATGGCATTAAGCAGTTTTTTATCCTCATCTGGTAAACTATACATTATGTTTTGAAATTAAGTGCATGATAAAATAATATATCTTATTACATAACTCATTGCCTGAAATAACTGACACTTAAGCCCCAAAGCTAGTATGGAAATATGTGACAAATATAATAACTAAATATTTTGAAAGTGAAGAAAAGTTTATGTAGTTCTCAAACATGTGTAAATTATTTCAAGAAACTAATGCTGGCACTTGGAATATATTATTGTGTTTATACTCACAGAGTGTATCTCTGCGTGAACACTTCATTTTGAGGAAGCAGATGCTGAATTCCTTGGATATGGTGTAGAGGAAGAGAACTGTCTGCAAAAATAACATTCCATCCATGGATATCCAGGATTTTAGGGATCTGCTTCAGAGCATACTGTTACACCCAAATTGTTCTTCTCAAAATGGGATATGTGCACATGTATACCCTTATTATGTTCCATAATAAGTAAAATAAAAGAAAATGCATTTAATGCACACATATAGAGAGATATTTATAAGGCAACTGTTTTTCACTCATATTTTTGTGTCTATTATTCCATTTGACCTTTATATGAACCCTTGGAAGTTTTATTTTCAAAATATTCCTTACTTTTGAGTTCTATTCTTCCTCAACTAAAAACAAAAGCAAACAAAAACCCCTTCAAAAACAAATATCAAAAACTAAAAAAAACAACAAAAATATTGCCTCAAGCACAACTTTTCAAATTGTTTCTCTCACTAGTTACTGCTTCCCTGCTGTCTAAAAGTTAATAAAGTTTTTGTGAAATGCAAGGCTATGGCCTATCCTTTACTGTATTAGTTTTTGTCATGTAACAAGTCATCCAAACTTAGTGACTTAAAACAGCAATTGTTTATTGGTGCACAACCTTGTGTCAACTATTTTGCCTGGGTTCAGCTTTGATACCTTTATAGGGGCTCACTCAGGAGGCTAAAGTCAACTGGCAGGTCATCTAAAGACTGGTTATTTCAGAATGGCTTTGTTCGACATCACTCAAATGTCTGGAAGTTGGTTCTGACTGTCACTTGTCTGGCAGTTGAGTTTCAGCTGGAATAATGGGTTTAACATGTCTCCAATAAGCTAGCCTGGTCTAAGCCACATGGTGATGGTCCAGATGTTTCCAGCATCAGCAAGAGTAGCAAAGCTCTGATGCCTAAGTGCATTTCAAGCCTCTGTTTGTGTCCATGTGCTAATAGAGAAGTTCAAAGTAAAGATAGTAGGGCATGTGTGGAGGCTGTATGAAGCATTGGGGTGGGTATCACATGAATCTACCCCAATCACCATTATATATCCTCATTGGGCAATTTAGTCATTCCTGTCTTTCCTACCTTCACTGCTTAGTCCAAGCCTTCCTGGTTTTCCTAATGTTTCTCCAACAATCCATTGATTCTTTATATTTTTCTTCCTAATCCCTCAATTTGTTAAAGTCCCTTATAATAAAGCATACATCTTGGCTTGTATATAGCTTCTTGAGACCTGACCTCAATTCATGATCCTCCATGTTCTTTATGATTCTTTTTGTTCATTTGTCCCTCAATATAGATTCTTCTAACCATCCATGTTCTTTTTCTTTTGCCTCTGTGTCTCTGCACTCTCTTTCCTCTGTCTGGAATGTATTTTGCCCATAACTCCACTTGGGAATGCACTCAAATCCTTCACGAAAAGCTAAATGTTACATTCTCAAGTGAAGCTTTTCACTTGCATTTTAGGGACCAAGTCTTTGCCTGAGCTGGTCACACTCACCTATGTGTTTCTAGAGCACTCTTTACACATCACCATGCCGTATTTATCATGCTCTGCTCCAAGATGTCTACTTCCTCCTCGAGACCTATAATATTGATGGGAGAGTAATCATGGCTTATTTATTTTTGAATCATCAGGTCATAAAAAATTATTTTTGGTCAAATTAAGCAGAGGATGGAGGACTGCCACCACTTTCTATTCACCTTTTGTAACAAATATTTACAAGATATCCACTTCATGCCAGCAGCTGCTGCTTACCATATACATTTAGTATTTAATTTGATTTGCATCTTATATTATTCCTGTTTATTATATGTACTTATTACGACACTATATAAGAAGCATTTCTCAAATACACACAAAGCAGTACATTATTTGCTTTATACACTGACTAATCTATTTTCTTTCTTCACTTTTGCAAACATACAGTTAGTTTTATATTAATCTAAAAAAGAGCATTAAACTATCTTTTATTGGAAATGGAAAGACAGGTAAGTGGTTATTTATACATGAAGGACAAAGGTTATTGGAGACACTGGTTGTTAAGGTTTAACAAAGTAACTTCCAATAAAAAGCAGAGTGATTTTACTTTAACTCAAGAAGTGAATATTAAAATATTTTAAAGGTACTCTGCTCATTTTTTGACAATAGTTTTGTAATAAAAAGCATATTTCCCAGACCTTGACACATTTTATGTGCAAGTATGCTTTCCTAGAATTAAAGAAGTATCTTCTATTTACAAACACCCACAGGTCAACTTTCACTAAAGACTTTTAAAACACACTCAGTGAGGTTAGCCTGGCCCAAAAGACCAGAAATCATATGTTCTCCCTCATAAGTGGACATTAGATCAAGGGCAAACACAACAAGGGGATTGGACTTTGATCACATGATAAAAGCGAGAGCACACAAGGAAGGGGTGAGGATAGGTAAGACACCCAAAAAACTAGATAGCATTTGTTGCTCTCAACGCAGAGAAACTAATGCAGATACTTTAAAGCAACTGAGGCCAATAGGAGAAGGGGACCAGGAACTACAGAAAAGGTTAGATCATAAAGAATTAACCTAGAAGGTAACACACATGTACAGGAAAGCAATGTAAGTCAACTCCCTGTATAGCTATCCTTATCTCAACTAGCAAAAATCCTCGGTCCTTCCTACTATTGCTTATACTCTCTCTTCAACGAAAGTAGAGATAAGGGCAAAATAGTTTCTGCCTGGAAGCGAGAGGGGTGGGGAGAGGGAGTGGGGGGTAAGGGGGGAGAAATGACCCAAACATTGTATGCACATATGAATAAAAAATAATAATAAAACTCACTCAGCTTTCAGTTTGTTTGTTTTTTTTTCAGTACAGGATTTGACCTCAGGGCCTTGCACTTGTTAGGCAGGTACTTTACCATTTGAACTACATCCCCAGCCCTTTTTTTTTTTTTTTGCTTTTTAAGTTATTTTTTAGAAAAGGTCTCATTGTTTTGCCTGGTCTTGTCCCAGACCACTACCTTCCTACCTACACCTCTTAATTAGCTTGGATTATAGATGTGAACCACCACATCTGACTTATTGATTGGCATGGGGTCTTGGTAACTTTTGCTTGGGCTGGTGTCAAACTATAATCCTCTCAATCTCTACCTCCTGAGTAGCTGGGATTACAGGTGTCAAAACAACTAAGAGAAAAGTAAAAAGAGCAATCTAACAAGTCCCCCATATACTCTCTATCCTGGCATTTTTATTTTTCTAAATAATACATCAAATAACAAACGAACATTTTGGAATTTATCATTCATTGGTCATTCATAATAGTATGAAGAATTACAAGGGAAGGACATCTCAGATTAGTCCCTAGAAAAATCAAGTGTCTGAACACTGGAGTGTGGCTCAGAAACACACTTTCTTCAAAAACTTCTGACTCAGGGCTGAGTTATTACTTCTAGGCCCCAATTCAGAAGTCCCTTTCCTGTGCTTAAGACACATGTCTATCTTTGGAATGATTATGGTACAAGAGGTAATTATGCTTCTGAAATTGCCTGGTAACTGAGTTTGTCATTGACTATGCTGAGTTCTGGCATGGAGTCAAAGCTACTAGCTGAGAAATTACTTGCATATAAACTACTCCATCTCAGCTACTCAGGAAGCAGAGATCAGCAAGTTGGTGAGATTCCATCTCAACAAATCCCAGATGGCTAAGGTAGCACATGCCTGAAGTCCCACCTATGTGGGAGGCATAGATAAGGAGGGTCACAATCTGAGACAAGCCTGGGCAAAAAGGTGAGGTTCTATCTGAAAAATAACCTAAAAATCAAAATGTGCTGTAGACATGACTCAATGATAGAGCACTTGCATAGCAAGTTCAAAGCCCTGAGTTCAAACCCCAATACTGCAAAAAAGTATTTCTTTTCTTTAATATTTCCTACAGATTGCAATCTGAAAAGGAACTTTTCATTTCCACCCAAGACTGACCCATTTGTTACCAGGCAATGCTAATTCTTCCCTTTAAATGACATTAGTAATTCCATCCACCTCATTTCCAAGCTTGTCTCTGATCACTGTCCACCCAGAATCTGGCAATAGCTTCCTAGAAAACCTCTTTCCTGGCTTTCCCCAAATTTATTCACCTTTGATATTGATTTGTAATTACAGAAAAAAGCACAGTTCTGTGTACATGCAGACTAGACCCAAACGTTGTTTAAATTCTAACCAACAGGACATACTTTCTCTTTTCTTATTGTGTTGACACACATGGTCCTATCATATCTTTATCCTATCTTTTCTCCCACTTCCCTTTCTTAGTTTCTTTTTCCCACTATTTCTCTCTCACTCTGCATGCAATCAGGACATTTTTATTTTACAAAGCATATAACATATGACATGATAAGGACTGAAGGTAAAGGAAATTAGACTTGAAGAAGGAACAGAGGCATAAACTGATCCTTATAGAATAATAGCAAGGATGATAGCTCATATTTTAAGAAAAAGTGTGGAAAATTTTCCAAACTTTTAAATTTCTTTCCCAGCAAAGTCTTGGTGAGAATGTAGCAGATTCTTAATCTGTTTCCTTATAACCTTTCTTATTTTAAATTTTTCTTTATCAAAATAAAATTCTATATTTTTACAATTTTGAAGTGTAAAACTAAATGGTTTTCAGTATATTACAGTGGTGTACAACCATCACTACCATCTAATCCCAGAATATGGCCATTCTACACTATACTTATTATGAAACCATTCCTCATTTTTCCCTATCTCTATCTTTGGTTTCTCCAATAATTTACTGTCTGTCTCTATAGATTTTCATACTCAAAATATTTCCTATAAGTGGAGTCATAAAATGTGTGGTCTTTTGTATCTAAATTCTTTCATTTGGTATAATATCCTTAAAAGTTCAGGCACATCATAGCATGTGTCAGTACTTAATTCTTTTTTGACTGAATAATATTTCCTGTGTCGTATACCACATTGTATTTCTCTACTCAACAACTGATAGGGATTTGATTTGTGTCAACTTTTCATATACTATACATAATGCTGCAATGAACATTTGCATACTAGGTTTTTATACGTTTCAAGTCTCTTGGGTATATAATGAGGAAAGAAATTACTGGGTCATACATTCAACTGCCAAACTGCTCCCCACAGCATTTAGCTTATTTTACATTTCCACCAGCAACATATGAAGGAATTACTCTACAACCTTACTAACACTTATTTTCTGTGTTTTGCATTTTTAAAATTATAGACATCCCGGTGAGCAAAAAGTGGTATCTTGTCATGGTTTTGATTTGCATTTCCTTGATTCAAATGATTCTGAACATATTTTCATATTCTTATTAGCCATTCATATATCTTATAGAAATGTCTTTTTAAATCTTCTATCTTTTGCACATTTTTCAATTAAACTATTTTGATTGTTGAGCTGTAAGGATTCTTTACGTATTCTAGGTATTAGAACCTTATCAATAGATTTTCAACTATTTTGCCACTCTGTGAATTGTCTTTCATTTTCTGTTCTTCCTTCCTATTTTTTTAACAGACAGTTTTACTATATAAACCAGACCAGCCCTAAATTTCATGATACTCCTGCTTCTGCCTTGCCAATTCTGGGATTACAGGTGTGTATTATCATCCCCAGCTATCTTTTTTTTCACTTTTTTGGTAGTCTTGGGATACACACATTTTGATGGAGTTCAGTTTATCCAATTTTCTTTTTTTTTTTGTGCTTTTTATTTTTTTTTATTTTTATTTTTTTCCTTTTTCTTTTATTATTCATATGTGCATACAAGGCTTGGGTCATTTCTCCCCCCAGCCCCCACCCCCTCCCTTACCACCCACTCCCCCCCCCAATACCCAGCAGAAACTATTTTGCCCTTATTTCTAATTTTGTTGTAGAGAGAGTATAAGCAATAACAGGAAGGGACAAGGGTTTTTGCTGGTTGAGATAAGGATAGCTATACAGGGCATTGACTCACATTGATTTCCTGTGCATAGGTGTTACCTTCTAGGTTAATTCTTTTTGATCTAATCTTTTTTCTAGTACCTGTTCCCCTTTTCCTATTGGCCTCAGTTGCTTTTAAGGTACCTGCTCTAGTTTCTCTGCGTTAAGGGCAACAAATGCTAGCTAGTTTTTTAGGTGTCTTACCTATCCTCACCCCTCCCTTGTGTGCTCTCACTTTTATCATGTGCTCATAGTCCAATCCCCTTGTTGTGTTTGCCCTTGATCTAATGTCCACATATGAGGGAGAACATACGATTTTTGGTCTTTCGGGCCAGGCTAACCTCACTCAGAATGATGTTCTCCAATTCCATCCATTTACCAGGGAATGGTAACATTTCATTCTTCTTCATGGCTGCATAAAATTCCATTGTGTATAGACACCACATTTTCTTAATCCATTCGTCAGTGGTTGGGCATCTTGGCTGTTTCCATAACTTGGCTATTGTGAATAGTGCCACAATAAACATGGGTGTGCAGGTGCCTCTGGAGTAACCTGTGTCACAGTCTTTTGAGTATATCCCCAAGAGTGGTATTGCTGGATCAAATGGTAGATCGATGTCCAGCTTTTTAAGTAGCCTCCAAATTTTTTTCCAGAGTGGTTGTACTAGTCTACATTCCCACCAACAGTGTAAGAGGGTTCCTTTTTCCCTGCATCCTCGCCAACACCTGTTGTTGGTGGTGTTGCTGATGATGGCTATTCTAACAGGGGTGAGGTGGAATCTTAGTGTGGTTTTAATTTGCATTTCCTTTATTGCTAGAGATGGTGAGCATTTTTTCATGTGTTTTCTGGCCATTTGAATTTCTTCTTTTGAGAAAGTTCTGTTTAGTTCACTTGCCCATTTCTTTATTGGTTCATTAGTTTTGGGAGAATTTAGTTTTTTAAGTTCCCTATGTATTCTGGTTATCAGTCCTTTGTCTGATGTATAGTTGGCAAATATTTTCTCCCACTCTGTGGGTGCTCTCTTCAGTTTAGAAGCCATTTCTTTTGATGAACAGAAGCTTTTTAGCTTCATGAGGTACCATTTATCTATGCTATCTCTTAGTTGCTGTGCTGCTGGGGTTTCATTGAGAAAGTTCTTACCTACTCTTTCCTGTATCAACTTAAGAGTTTGGGGTCTGATATTAAGATCCTTGATCCATTTTGAGTTAATCTTGGTATAGGGTGATATACATGGATCTAGTTTCAGTTTTTTGCAGACTGCTAACCAGTTTTCCCAGCAGTTTTTGCTGAAGAGGCTGCTATTTCTCCATCGTATATTTTTAGCTCCTTTGTCAAAGATAAGTTGGTTATAGTTGTGTAGCTTCATATCTGGGTCCTCTATTCTGTTCCACTGGTCTTCATGTCTGTTTTTGTGCCAGTACCATGCTGTTTTTATTGTTATTGCTTTGTAATATAGTTTGAAGTCAGGTATTGTGATACCTTCTGCATTGTTCTTTTGACTGAGTATTGCCTTCGCTACTCGTGGCCTCTTGTGTTTCCATATAAATTTAACAGTAGATTTTTCAATCTCTTTAATGAATGTCATTGGAATTTTGATGGGAATTGCATTAAACATGTAGATTACTTTGGGGAGTATCGACATTTTTACTATGTTGATTCTACCAATCCATGAGCATGGGAGATCTCTCCACTTTCTATAGTCTTCCTCAATCTCTTTCTTCAGAAGTGTATAGTTTTCCTTGTAGAGGTCTTTCACATCTTTTGTTAGGTTTACACCTAGGTATTTGATTTTTTTTTTTGAGGCTATTGTAAATGGAATTGTTTTCATACATTCTTTTTCCGTTTGCTCATTGTTAGTGTATAGAAATGCTAAAGATTTTTCTATGTTGATTTTATATCCTGCTACCTTGCTATAGCTATTGATGATGTCTAGAAGCTTCTGAGTAGAGTTTTTTGGGTCTTTAAGGTATAGGATCATGTCGTCTGCAAATAGGGATATTTTGACAGTTTCTTTACCTATTTGTATTCCTTTTATTCCTTCTTCTTACCTAATTGCTCTGGCTAAGAATTCCAGTACTATGTTGAATAGGAGTGGAGATAGTGGGCATCCTTGTCTGGTTCCTGATTTTAGAGGGAATGGTTTCAGTTTTAATCCATTAAGTATAATGCTGGCTGTATGTTTGTCATATATAGCTTTTATAATGTTGAGGTACTTTCCTTCTATTCCTAGTTTTCTTAGAGCTTTTATCATGAAATGATGTTGGATCTTATCAAAGGCTTTTTCTGCATCTATTGAGATGATCAAGTGGTTTTTGTCTTTGCTTCTGTTAATGTGGTTTATTACATTTACTGATTTTCGTATGTTGAACCACTCTGCATCCCTGGGATGAAGCCTACTTTGTCATGGTGAATAATCTTTTTGATGTGTTGCTGAATTTGGTTTGCCATTATTTTGTTGAGGATTTTTGCATCAATGTTCATTAAGGAGATTGGCCTATAATTCTCCTTTTTGGAGGTGTCTTTGCCTGGTTTTGGGATAAGTGTAATACTGGCTTCATAAAATGTGTTTGGCAGTTTTCCTTCCCTTTCTATTTCGTGGAACAGTTTAAGGAGGGTTGGTATCAGTTCTTCTTTAAAGGTCTGATAGAATTCAGCAGAGAATCCATCAGGTCCTGGACTTTTCTTTTTGGGGAGACTCTTGATTGCTGCTTCAATTTCATTTTGTGTTATAGGTCTATTCAGGTGATTAATTTCCTCTTGGTTCAGTTTTGGATGATCATATGTATCTAGAAATCTGTCCATTTCTTTTAGATTTTCAAATTTATTTGAATATAGGTTCTCAAAGTAGTCTCTGATGATTTCCTGGACTTCCATGGTGTTTGGTGCTATCTCCCCTTTTGCATTCCTAATTCTACTAATTTGGGTTTTTTCTCTCCTCATTTTAGTCAGGTTTGCCAGGGGTCTATCGATCTTGTTTATTTTTTCAAAGAACCAACTTTTTGTTTCATTAATTCTTTGTATGGTTTTTTTGGTTTCTATTTCGTTGATTTCAGCTCTTATTTTTATTCTTTCTCTCCTTCTATTTGTTTTGGGATTTGCTTGTTCTTGTTTTTCTAGGAGTTTGAGATGTATCATTAGGTCATTGATTTGGGATCTTTCAATCTTTTTAATATATGCACTCATATATCCTCTCAAGACTGCCTTAGCTGTGTCCCATAGGTTCCGGTAGGTTGTGTTTTCATTTTCATTGACTTCCAGGAACTTTTTAATTTCCTCTTTTATTGCATCGATGATCCATTCTTCATTAAGTAATGAGTTATTTAGTTTCCAGCTGTTTGCATGTTTTTTGTCTTTATTTTTGTTGTTGGTTTCTAGTTTTAATGCATTGTGGTCAGATAGAATGCATGGTATAATTTCTATTTTCTTATATTTGCTGAGGCTTGCTTTGAGCCCTAGGATATGATCTATTTTGGAGAAGGTTCCATGGGCTGCTGAGAAGAATGTATATTGTGTAGAAGTTGGATGAAATGTTCTGTAGACATCTACTAGGTCCATTTGATCTATTGCATATTTTAGATCTTGGATTTTTTTCTTGATTTTTTGTTTGGATGACCTATCTATTGATCATAATGGGGTGTTAAAATCTCCCACAACCACTGTGTTGGCGTTTGTATATGCTTTTAGGTCTTTCAGGGTATGTTTGATGAAATTGGGTGCGTTGACATTGGGTGCGTACAGATTGATGATTATTATTTCCTTTTGGTCTATTTCCCCTTTTATTAGTATGGAATGTCCTTCTTTATCTCATTTGATCAATGTAGGTTTGAAGTCTACTTTGTCAGAGATAGGTATTGCTACTCCTGCCTTTTTTCGGGGGCCATTGGCTTGGTAAATCTTCTTCCAGCCTTTCATCCTAAGATATGCTTATTTCTGTCGGTGAGATGAGTCTCCTGTAAGCAACAAATTGTTTTGTTTTTGATGGAGTTCAGTTTATCCAATTTTCTTTGCATCTTCTTGCATCTTTTGTAAAATCATATTTAAGAAACCTATGCTCAATCCAAAGTCAGGAAAATTTATTCCAAGTTTTCTTTATAAGAGTTGTACAGTTTTAGTTCTTATATTTAGGTCTTTCGTCTATTTGAATTTTTGTATGTTGTGTGATGTAGAGTTCCAAATTCATTCACTTGAAATATTTTAGCCACATTTATTGAATGTGCTATTCTTTCCTCATTGAATGGTCTTTACATCTATTTTAAAAACCAATGTATCAATCAGGGTTCTTCAGAGGGACAGAACCAATAGAGTATATATTAATATAAGAAGAGGTTTATTGGATTGGCTTACAGGATATACTTTCACAGAATAAAGTGTATGGCCACTCCAAATCACACTATACCCACAAATAGACTAAGCAAGATATAGTTTCCTCAGAAGTTTTTGCAGTGAAAGAGAAAATTTCTCTTTTGCCTATGGCAACAAAAAAAAAAATCTGACACTTCACAATAAAAATACTAGAAACATTCTATTGAAAGCTTACTCTAATCCAGGCACTATACTAGGTCCTATCTTATGATATTTCATTTAATCTTACATTGACTCTCTAATATGGCACTCATATCAGTGAAATTTGACTCAAATATTAATCTACAAATGTGATTTTAAGGAAACATTTCCAGGAGAAACAGGTGAGGGGTAATAGAAGGAGGAGAGGAAAGGGGAAGAACCCAAGCAAGGATTTCAGATGGTCTAGTGGAGGATGGCTTCAGCCTGGCCCACAGAGAAGCAATAGGCTGTAAATTGCACCCCAGAAGTACCCACCATGAGGTCAAAGAGTTGAGCCTTTTCGTCTCCCTTATCATCAGACATTGGCTAAGGGCAAACCAGGAAATTCTAAACATTCAGGTTCCAGAGCTTTCTTTACCTGTGGGCATAATGGTCTGCCAGACAAGGAAAGTTCCTCCAAAGAAAAGTATGAGGTGCTTTTTTGGTGGTGGCCTTAGGGCTGGTTACTGTCAACAAAAGGAGGCAGAAGCTGGGGGGATGGGTACACTGAAAATGTAAGAATCTAAGGGGATCTGAGCAGAGCACTCAAGAGGTCCATTATTAATACCTACTATTTTTTCCAACTTAAAGGGAAGGAAACAAGCCTAGAAAGGTAAGTTCCCAGAGCCACAATTAAATCGAGTACAAGTATATTTAACTCTATATTCCTTTTCCTTTCTTCTTTAATATGATGCCTTTAGTCATCACATTTGGGAACTTTTTAGAATCTCTTCTTTTAGATACCATATGCTTTGTCTTAAAACAATCAACTTTTTCAGACAGTCTTTATTTGGAATCGGTCAAATTATGTGCAGAATTTTATTTGTATTTGTATTTTATTCACTGGCATTTCCCTCCTGGAGTAGGAGAACATTAGGTAAGTAAATTTCTTAAAGAGAACATAGAAAAACAAAATCTTAAGAATCACTTTTGTAACCCTGAGCAAGGCAAAGACGTTAAATATATAATTCCAAACTTAAAATCTATAAAAGAATAAATTGATGAATAGTTGCCTGGGGCACCAGTGGCTCAAGCCTGTAATCCTGGCTGCTCAGGAGGCAGAGATCAGGGCATCATGGTTTGAAGTCAGCCTGGGCAAATATTTTCATGAGACCCAATCTTGAAAAACCCTTCACAAAAAAGGGCTGGTAGAGTGGATTATGGTGTAGGCCCTGAGTTCAAGCCCCAGTACCCCATAAAAAAAGATGAATTGTATCTCATCAAAATTAAAAATTTCTCTTTGCCAAAAGAAAAAGAAAAGAAAAGAAAGGAATCACCATTTTAAAATACCTCTCTCCACATTTACTTCTTGTCCTGCCTGAGACTTTTTGACTTGTTTGTCACTATCACTAGTACTTCTCTAAAGTATTGATCTCAGAAACTCAGATTATAGTACAAAAGGCTCTACTTATCTGGCATTTCATTTTTCACAGTTTCAGTTACCCATGGTAAATGACAGTCCAAAAATATTAAGTGGAAATTTCCAGATATAAATGACTCAAAAGTTTCAAGTTGCATACTCTTCTGAGTAGTGTAATGAAATCTCTTGCATCTTGCCTGGGACATGAATCATCCCTTTGTCTAGCATGTCTGCATTGTATATGCTACTTGCCTGATAGTCACTTAGTTGCTGCCTAGGTTATTGGACTGACTGCTGGGGTACTGCAGTGTTTGTGATCAAGTAACCCTTATTTTACTAAATTGTGGCCACAGAGAGCAAGAGTAGTGATGCAAAGGAAGTAGTAGTAGGATATTAAACATGGGAGGGCAGATTAACTCTGGTATTATGTGGCAATGCTACAGGATATATAGGAAAACAGCATATATAGGATCCCATCTATGGTTTCAGGCATTCACTGGGGGTCTTAGAACATATCCCATATGAATAAGGGGAGACTACTGTAATGGGAAATGGCAACTTAGGATGATGATAGCATTTTCCTTTTACTCTGAGCACTGTATTCACGGCATACTATAAGTTTGGGAAGGATGGCATTAATTCCCTAAACTTTTGGTATAATTCTCCGTTGAAACTATCTTGTCCTGAACTTTTCTATGTTGGAAGTTTATTGATTGCTGATTCAATATTTACCTTTTACATACTTATTCAGATTTCCTATTTCTGAAAAGACACACAAAAAATTTTCATGGTATTTTGTTAAACATATGGTTTATGTAAAGTTAAGGCAAAAAGTTCATTTAAGGCCTTGAATGATCATGGTTTTCATTCCCATTGATCACTTTAATTGGAATATTTCCAAAGAGTCACTTAGTGTCTATATAACTTACATACACAAACATACTCCCTGGATATCAAGTAATCCATATTAAAAAAAAAAAGAAATTCCAGTAAGTTTCCTGAACATTTTTCCCCTGGCTATGTGACATAAGAGGAGAGTCTGTTTTACATACTCAAAAAGGACTCCCTTTACAGAATGAGTCTGAGTGTGTCTCCATAAACAGGAGAAATGCTAAACTTTAGTGCTATAGAGCTAAGCCCTAAGGACTGAGCAGGCTTTCAGGGCACTTGGTAAGAGAACACTGCTATGCAAAGCTATCCTAGGGAGGGAACAGTCTCAGAATTTTGAGTGTGCAGATGAATGAATGGCCCCAGTCTGAATGCAGCACCTGGAGGTTCCACTGAGAAAACCTTTGACAGAGGAGTGATGCCTTTCCCAACAAGTGGTGCTAAAAATGTGGAAGGTTCAACTATAACCATAATTCTAGCTGCTTTGACATGATAATGTTTTTAAACTGTATTACTCCTCCCCATAATTCACTCTTCAGTCATCCTCCACTGTGGGACTTATATTTTTTCCATGCTAAATTTCAACTTAAATCATTGATATTAAAGTTCAAGAGTGATTTCTCTTTCTATACTTTTTGAACATCTTTATTAGTATATGATAGTTATACAGGGGGTTTCATTGTGACATTTTCATATATACATATATTATACCTTAGTTTGCTTCATGATTTTTCTTTCTAATGCTCAAGAAAGGGTTACTGTTTGGCTGTGATGATGCAATGTGAACCAAAGAAGGATCCTTGCTTTTCCTAGAGAGCACTAGGCAAATAAAGGGACAGGACATATTTCTCAAAAGAGTGAGGATGGAAGGAAGATTAGGTGGCAGTCAGGCAACAAGACCTCAGGCCTCCACCAAGTGCTCTTGCTTAAGCGAGCATAACAAATTCCCCACCAAATGTAGCTCTTACCATTTTGGAGGAAAAAAATCATTTCGATTGTGTTTTTTTTATTTAAGCAAATGTCCTTTTGACTACTGCTAGGCATGAGATGAGGAATAGTCAGGGAAACGTTCAAATTACAAAATACTATAAATGGGAGTGAATGAATTGTTTCCTCCATGCAGAAGGCCACATTTTGGAGGGCAGCTAGGTCCAGGAGTCCACAGACATGGCAGTTGTGTGATGGGATAAGCTCTGTCCCTGTCAGTGTAAAGAGCCTTCACTAATCTCTCACATTACTGGGGGAATAAATAAGCCTGAACCCACTCCATGCAAAAACTGGGCAGTACTCTGGGATATACTTTTTTTCTGACTCAGGTGTGCAGAATCAAGACTGGCCAGGTGCCACATTTATGTGTTCCTGGAGTAGGGATGGGGACAACTAAAGCTGCTCTTCCTCCAGGAAGAAGAGCACAGGTTCCTGGAATCTTTCTGGACTTTTTGGGTGTGAAAAGTTACTCAGGGTCAAACGTCAGAATAGAGAAAGGGAGGAAGCAGGAATGGGACTCCATGGCTCCGGGCGTGACGGGCGCAGTTGAGGAAGTGAGTTCCCAGTGGAGCATCTGCTGGACGGTGGACAGGTGAAGACGGGCAGTCCGCCCAGGGGCGGCCTGGGCTGTACCGGTGCCCTGCGTCCCTCCTCTGACGTCCAGGGGCTCCGAAGCCTGTGGCCTCCTCCCCCGCCCCTGCGGCCACAGGTCCCCAGCCCCGCCCCGCCCCGCCCAGGACTCGGGGCTCCGCCGCGGCGCGCGGGCCCAGCGGCTGGTGCTGGTGCCGAGCTCTGGGCGGCGAGGAGGATGGCCAAGGTCCGGGAACTGGAGGACGCCTTCCTGCAAGCGCAGCCTTTGCCCCAACTTTCCCCCGAGATCCAGGAGGAGTGCTGCGTGCAGCTCCTGGGCAAGGGTTTGCTCGTCTACGCGGAGGAGAGAGCGTACCTGGCGGCCGAAGCGCAGCCCCGGGGCGCGCTGGGCAGCGGGGAGAATGCGGAGGACGCGGAGCTGCGGGTGGGAGTGAAGTCAGGTGAGTGCGGGGTTCCCGCCCCGGAGAAGACGGGGACTTGGATGTAGTCTAAGAAAGGCATCCGGTAATAAAAATAAACACATCTCAAAAATACAAATGCGTAGAATGTTCTGTCGGGATCATTACATTTCCCCAGGAAAAATGTTTATTGTCCACTCTAAGGGATTTTGCATAGCTCCTCCGCCCCCTTCCCTCGAGGGCACCCTATTCAACACAAATTTGTACTTAGAGACTACTTAATTGATGACATATTCTGCTTTTCTCAAATTTGCAAACAGAAATGCACTTAAGCAACGGAAATTTTTCCTCTGAAGAAGAGGATGCAGACAATCACTACAGCAAAAGCAAAACAGCCGATCAACACCTCTCTCAGAAGAAAACCATCACGCAAATTATGAAGGATAAAAAGAAGCAGACTCAGCTCACGCTGCAGTGGTAAGACTGGCCCACAGGCGGAGGCGCGTGCACCTGTTGAAGGTTGAAAAGCCAGTGTCATTGGATCTTTGCTTTTTCAGTTTCCCTCTCTCTGAAACTTTTTGTTAAAAGTCCAATTAGAAATTCATTCATTTTTAACTGTCTATTTAATATAGAGACACATTCTGGTTTATGAAAAACGGTCTGAGATACATTATTGATGAAAATCATAATTTCTTCAAATGTGAGCAGTGACGAATTTGTCTTTGACTTATTTGCTTAACATGCAATTTGGTTCTTGTATTTTTGTTATTTGGCAATTTTTGTGTTTATAAAACATCATACTTCAAAATAACTTGGAAGATGGAAGGATCTTAACCTGAATCTGTAGGAGGGCAAATTAGAAATAGTGTGGTGGCCATAAACTGGACGACTTGTATTTGAAGTAGAAAACTTCAAAAAATCAGTTAAGATATCATTATTAATTTAAACAAATGTTCAACTACTTTATAGCACCTGTCATATATGATTTACTACAGTGAAATATCACAAATTGGATTTTGTTGAAAACCTTTTAAAACCAAGAGACTATCAGTAGAGTGATAATGAAGAAATAGGAGTATAAATTTCTTCCCGAATTCCAAATAATAAACAAATAAATAAAAGGACTACTTATTTTCTGATTAGTTATAAGACCTGTTTAAATATACAATATGATCTAAAGTTTAGAACAATGCAATAGAAAAATAGAATGTTAAAATACTACTAAATTTTATTTTTATTTTAGAAACAATAAATTGCAATTACATATATTGAATTTTTGTGAGCATATGCTTGGCCCCTTACAAATATTTGAAATATAAAACAAATATTCATCTAAAGTTATATTTTAACTGCTGAAGTTGATGTCATGATTACTAGTTAAGAATACACCAGAGCTGTAAATAATTGAACTAATTATCTAGAATATTTAAGATACAATTAATTTCATTAAGATAATAGGGACAAAACTGTTTTGATTTCAGATATATTGTGGAGGTGTTTTCAATGATCAACCCCACTTTTTCAGTTTAAATTGAGTGATTGGAAACAATCTTGGATTTACTCAAAATTAATATTCTACTTATGTCTAGGATAATTCAGTATTTCAAAGACAAAATAATGCCTACAACAATATCAAAATAGATGACAAGTGGGAATTATTTACATGTCATTAAAATACAATTTTTGAATAGCTAGATATTTTTCATAACAATTGTCATATTTTTGAAACTATGAGACACTGTCATTTTTTGTGTGAATTTTCTATACTTCTGAAAAATAAGTATTATACATTTTTAAAAAAGAGTTAATTTGTACTTTGTAAATTTTTCTTTAAGTTTCTATAAATTATTTTGTAAGTGTTAAAAATTAGAAATGAAAAAATAGAAATGGAAATCAAAGTGAAAAAATATTGATTAACTCCAATTTTCATTGTAAGTTAGGCATTTGATTTTGTGTATGCAAATTAATTTGTTTTGAAACACTAGGTCTTAGTTTTTGTTCTTTTTTTCTTCTTCATAGAAGAATGTGCATCTGATATTTTACCTGCTAAGGGAATGTCTCCCTTAACTTTTTGTCTTGTGAACATTGAGAATACATTAAATCAGAAGTCTTGAAAAATGTCACCCAATTTTAATCTGAATGCATACCTCATATTGTGTCATTCTTGTAGTACAAGTTAGGATTTTACTAAACATAAATAAATTCTAGCTAAACTCATCTACTGAGATGTTAGAATAAAGAAACTGGGAGAAGAATCTACAAGTTCTGATTTCTAGATTGCTGTTTAGATAGTTATCACACAATTTCAGTCATTGTATTTTTATAAATTTCATTTAATTGTAAATTAAGTGAAATTACATTTAAGTTTTCAAAGTTTGTATAGTTACATTTATAATACACAGTTGGTTATATGTGTTATGTTTGGAGCCATCTATGAAGTTATGTTATTATATAATATATAAACTTCATGTATCTATGAAGTTATAATTATGGCACTAATCAGAATGAACAGGTATAAGGATAGAAATAGAGCAGTATCATTTGAGCTAAATGAAATGAGTTTGCCTGAATGTATATTTTGAACAAATGCTGCACCATACTTCCCTAACTAGCAGATGTTCAATGTCTTCTTGCTCTTCTAATATTAATCTTTGTGATCTCTTGTTTTGTTTCAAAACAACACAAATTCATTACCACACATTTTTTTGTGTGTGTTAGGCATCTAGGGTGGGTAACCTTGGTATCTTTCACCAGGCTGAAATCAAGAAGTTGGTTGATGCTAAAGTCTCATCGGATGTTCTAGTTTTCTCCTAATCTCCCTGGTTTTTTAATTGAATCCTTGTAACTGTCGAATTGAGGACCTCAGCTCCTAGGGATTATCTGTCATTCCCTGACAGTTGATCTTCAAAATATGAGAGCATTTGCTTCTTCAAGATCTTTAGGAGTGTGTCTGCTACTATTTCCAATCTTCCTGTCCTCTGTCTTTGACATCTAGACCTTCTTTCTAGGGCTCACCAAATTAGATCAGGCCATCCAGGGTAATCTCCTTTATTTAAAAAAGTTATTTTTGATTTACACATAATATTTATACATATTTATGAGGTAAAACGTAATATGTTGATTCATGTATACATTGGGTAGGGATAACAAGGTAACTAGCATAACTATCACCTTAACCTTTTATAATTTCTTTATGGTGAGTACATTAAAATTTCTTTCTTCTAACTATTTTGAGTAGAGTGTACTATTATTAATTATATTCATCCTGATAAGATTTTAATAATGTCTAAAATAAAGGAAGTCTACTCATGTCCACTCATTAACTTCTTTGTATAGTCTGTTTTCAAAATGAGCATTAGGTCACTGAGAAGGGGGGAAGGTATAATAAAGCAAAGGTTTGATCTAATATTTAGTCTTTTTTCTCAGGCTTGAAGAAAATTACATAGTGTGTGAAGGAGTTTGCCTACCACGGTGTATCCTTTATGCACACTATTTAGATTTCTGCAGGAAAGAGAAACTGGAGCCAGCCTGTGCAGCCACCTTTGGAAAGGTATATGAAATGTATTGGCTGTAGTGTAGTACTTTACAATAAAGTCATGCTAGTCATACAGCATGGAAACAAATTCATCTCAGCAAGTTCTCTTACAGAATATTAAGACATTCATTTTACAGGCATGAATGAAATCTCTTAAGGACTGTGTTTCCAACTGTTGTATGTTTATACCTTAATTTTGAATATTAGAGTCCTGATTATCAGAAGATTTAAAGTGAGCTAAAGCAAGGTCCATTTAACAGTAGCATTTCCCCTCAAAGAGGGATGCATTAAAGTCCTGTGAGAAGTAAAATTAAATGAAGGTGACAAATATCCTGTTAATGCTGCTAATTTCCCGTTAATGTGGTTATCCTTATTATTTAGATAGTCCAAGTACATGTTTTTATTCTATTACCTAAATAGTTTTCCTAATTCTCTGTTTCACACTGAATGTGCTTATATCCTAAACTTAAAAATTTTATGATGGGATTAGTTAAACTTCTGCTACTTTAAAGCTTTTCTTTTGACTGCACACAGTGGCTCACATCCATAATCCCAGCTACTCTAGAGGCAGAGATCTAGAAGATCATGGTTTGAGGCCAGCCAGGGCAAAAAGTTCACAAGACTCCACCTCAATCAATAAGCTGGGTGTGGTGGTGTCTGCCTGGCATTCCAGCTATAAGGGAGGTATAAATAGAAAGATAGCAGTCCCGGCCAGCCCTGGACAAAAATATGTGACCTTATTTAAAAGATAAATAAAGCAAAATGGGCTGGGAGCATGGCTCAAGTGTAGAGTATTTTCCCAGTAAGTGCAAGGCCCTGAGTTCAAACCCCTGTACTGTCAAAAACAAAACCAAAATCATTTCTTCCTATCCAACCTGTATAGTTAGGATGGGAACCTGTGTAGCTCACATTAGTGTAGTTGTATATGTTGATATCATTTTGAGAATCAGGAAACAATATTTATCTCTTGGGAGAGACTCATTCTTTGAGATCCTTGTGTGCTCTGTTGTCTGAGAACCTAGGGTATCTCAAGAAAATGGTGAGAAACTTGGGTCTCAAATATTGTATCTCATATAAACTGAAATCCAAACTCCAACCTGTAGAGGGACTCATTGTCCAGAAAATAATGAAAACTATGATCCACAATGGTCCAGTTCCCCAGTTTGGAGATTTCTTTTCTTTCTTTTTTTTTTTTTTTAGACAGCATTTTCCTATGTAGCCCTCTTGTCTCTGCTTCCTGAGTGCTGATTTACAGGTGTGAGCTACCATGCTCAGGTTCCCAGTTGTTTTTTTTTTTTTTTAATTGAAAACCTGCTGGTTAACAGATGCAATGTAATATGGCACATGACCTAAAATCTAGCCCGTGACTGTCACTAATATGTTGTGAGACTTTCTGAAAAACAATCTCTCCAAAGCTCCGTTCACTAACTGAAATTGTATACAACTTCCAATTTCCACATTAACATTATCGTTTTATGGATCTCCTTTATGGCAATTTTTTTACTACTTTTATTAGCATATTTATAGTACAAGAGATTTCATTATGATGATTCCATAGATGGATACAGTGTACTTTGAATAAGTTCACTCTATCTATTATAATGACAGTGATTCTTAATTGGGAGTAATGACACACCTTGAGAATCTGACAAAAGCTATAGACACAGCCACCAAGAAATTAACACAATATAGAGTTCGCTATGGAATCCTCTGAAGTTCATGTGTGGACCCTTGGGGAGAGTTATTTAATTGTGGGTATTTATTTCCCATTGCAGATGGAATTATTTTGAAGAAACCCAAACATTCCTCTTCTAGACAAAAAAAAAATTGTCTCAGTAGTAACATCAAGGCAAGAAGATACTGGTAGGATCTGCCTCAGTAATTGATGATCAAAATCAAAACAATACCTCCCCACCTGAGGTATTTTTTATAACTCTGTATATGATATTACTTTTTTCAGATTAAGTATTCACTTGTAGTTCAGAGTCCAAATTTTTCATTCCTTAATTAGTTGGTTATGAGTAGCTTGCATTAGAACAACATACTTTCTAAAAATTAAAGTAATTGTTTCTCTTTTTAGACAATTCGCCAGAAATTTCCCCTCCTAACAACACGGCGGCTTGGAACAAGAGGCCATTCAAAGTAAGACACGTGGGTGATAGTACATGAGGATGTGAAATAAGTTTTGTCCTTATCAGTGAATAGAAACAGGTATTTTCTTCTCAATGAAGCAGGCTTTTACCAAATATAAGAACTAAAAAAAAATAAGAAGAATTTAGAATAATGTTTAGAAAGGAAAATTTACAAAGAAAATTCATATTGTTCTTTCTGCTGAGATAAGTGAATCACTTTCATAATCTTGAAGCTGTTACTGAAGGAGGAATGTATAAGACTATATATAGCAACCAAGCAAAATGTACAGCACTCCCAAAAGCCAATACCAGCCAAGGAAGACTAGAAAAAATGTTACCCCAGCATGGTTCAGGTTCTTTCTTCTCTTTCTCAGACAATAATTTCCTGATAGCCCCTTCTTTTCTTTTCAAGACAAGTGACATTCACAAATGATCTTTTTGGTCATCTCTTATTGTGAATATAAAAATAAAATAGCTGTCACATATACCTCTCTTGGTATCTTCTATCTTCACCTTTTCTTCTTCTTTTTTTTTTTTTTTTTGTGGTTATCACTGCAGAATCCTCAGGTGCAAGTTCTTGTTCAGCAGTTATTTTTCCTGTTTACTATGTTTCCCCTCCTCCTCTCCTGTGCCTATAAGTATAGCCAGATCTACACAGGAAGAAAATAATCTGAGACTTGCTCTACCCTTCACCATTGCTTTCTTATTTTCATTCTCTTTGCTGTTTCCTGACAGAGTAGCTACCAGCTCACTCTACTTACCATTGATCATATTCTTCTGTCTTAATATACTTCTTTACCTGAGGAAAACTGAAATGGCTCATTCTTATTATTATTCAGCTTCCTTGGCTCTTGCCTAGCATATGATCTTGCCACTAATGGCCTCATAAAATAAACAGATATAGAAACTCCCCCTCTGGCTTTTCTGTCACACTATTACCCAGATCCCTTCTGCCAGTCTTTTTCTAGCATCCTTGCTGTCTCCTTCTGTCCTGACAACTAGTCCAGGGCTGACCAAGAGAAATATAATGCAGCCTCATATTTCATTCAAAGGTTACTGGTAGCCACATAAAAAGTAAAAAAGGAACTGGTGAAATTAATTTCAATAGTTTTCTGTAATACAATAATATAATACATTTTCATTTAACTATGGAACCAATGTAAAATTATTGAGATATATTACATTCTTTTTCTCATACTGAGTCTCTGAAAACCAGTATAATCTCAGTTCAGACTAACCACATTTTAAGCACAATACCAACATGTGTTTGTGTCTGCCTTACTAGCTAGCTCATCTTTAATCATTTGCCAAAATATAGGTCCTGCCTTTTGAATTCCCTTGAATTATCATATTCTCACTTTCCTAACCTGGCCTTGACTCTGTCTTTCTAGCTCATTCAATACAATGTTTCCAAACAGACTTTTCAAGTTCAGATTCAATCGTATTTCTCCTTTGCTCAGCAACTTTCATTGACTCATAATTTCTAATCTGAAAGACAAATCTTTCTCACCTTGACATTCAGTGTTCATTATGATTAAGTTCCAGTTCCCTATCTTATCATTTACTTCTTACTTTTCAGCATATAGCTTATGCCCTCACTAAATTATTACCCTAGTCGCCTTTGCTTCACCCCAGCTGTCATTGTTTTGTTCATGCTGGCTTCCCTCAATGAGGATGCCTTTTCCCCTGGATGTACGTAAATTGAAACCTGATCCATTTAAAGGAATCTCATAAATTTTTCTTTTGTCTATTTTTTATCTACTGATTTGTTGTAGGCTCTTTGCAGTCTCATAGCACTTTTTGGACCTACTTTAGTGTGACATTAACTTATCCTTTTCTCTAAATACATAGTATTTTGAAGGCAGAGATTTTGTGTATATATATCTATATATCTATATATCTATATCTCCTTTCTGTTGTCTGATACATAATAGATTATCAATTAATATTTATTTTAACAAGTAGTCATAGTTTTGTGATTTGGGAAAAAGTAATAAAATACCAGATTGAAAAAAGATTTGTCCTTTCCTTTGAACCAAGTCAGCTTTATTTCAAACTTAAGTCCATTTAGCTTGATATTTTCTACTGGATTTGATTCCTCTTGGGTTGGGCAGGTAGAGAAGAGATCAGATAATGACGTAGAAGTAGAAAGATAGGGAGAAAAGAGGCAAAGCAATGCAGAGAAATCCTCCTGACAAGACCTACAAGAAGGTGGGCAAGCAGGCTATAGAGAAAGTCAATTAATCCTGGAAGGAGTCTTTAGGATTAGGGATGAATCATTAACCCTGTCTATTGTTTCACAGTCATGCCTGAGTACTTAGGTTGATATAGCAACATTTGGTAACTTCTTGCAAATTTATTTTATATCCAACAGCCATAGGCATGCCCAGGATTAAAGCCCTAACAATTTGAATATGTTTTGCCATACTGATATTCCATTTGGTTTTTATGACATGACTGTTACATTTTTTTTGGTGTTTTTATATAGTGAAGAAAATAAATTTCCACAGTATAAACTAAATATGTTAAAAGATACAGTAAGGTGTACAGTTTTTACTCTCATGAATAGTAATGTTTTGTTATAACTATTCTTAGCCAGGTAATATTCCTATCTTTGTTTCTAAGAAATATTCTTAGATTTTATTTTGAAGATAGTACATCAAAAGGCAGTATAGAGCCAGGTGCTTGTGGTTTACACCTGTAATCCTTGCTACTCAAGAGGCAGAGATCAGGAGGATTGTGGTTTAAAGCCAGCCCTGGGCAAATAGTTCTTGAGACCCTATCTCAAAAATACCCAATACAAAACAGGGCTGGCTAGACAGTACCTGCCTAGCAAGCATGAGGCCTGGAGTTCAAACCCCAGTACCACACACACACACACACACACACACACACACACACAAAAGCAGCATAGGGCTGGAAGTGATAAAGCACCTGCCTTGCATGTGCAAGGCCCTGAGTTAAAACCCCAGTAACACTCTCCCTACCAAAAAAAGGCAGCACTGCCTAGAGCCAGGAACATGGGTTAGAAGTAGGACAAGTCTAAGTGTGAATCCTATATTTCCAGATATGGCTGCATGACATTATTTAGTTTTCATAAGTAAAGTGGATATATGATATCTCATATAGTTCTGAGAATTAAGTGAGATAAAATATAGGAAATGAACAGAGGAGCAAATATGCTTTCAACCTTACTGTACTTCATAATAGAAATTAGTGACTGAATGTATCCAAAAGTTTGCAACATAATTAAAAGTTATTATTTATTAAATACTACACACATTCATTATCTCATATCCTTTCAATAATGTATACGGTAGGAATTACTATGTTTTACAAATGAGGACACTGTAGTTAGAAGGTTATTATTGGCCTGCCCAAGGCCACAAAGACACTATTCAGTAACAATGTTGGCATTTATATCAAGGTTTATCTGACTCTAGGCTTGTCATCTAGTAAAAGTAAGAAAGCCTACTTCTTTCTGATATCATACCAACAAAATAATTATTTAACTTTTGATTTTTTGATGTACAACTTTTATTAAGATTTTACTAATCTAACAGTTCTTAAAATTTATTAATATATTACATTCTTCCTAATCTACATATGAATCTCATACTTCCATATATGGCTGTATGACATTTGATGAACTAATCATCAGTAAAGTAGATATATGATAGCTCATGCAATTGCTACATTGGTACTATTTGAGAAAATTCAAATTACTGTTTCCTGAGCATATCTATGGATTGTAAATATCAAATCTTCTTAACTCTTTGTTGAGCCTCAGTTATTAAATTAATTTAGAGATATTTATTTCAGATAAAAATGCAAATTTGCAGCATTAATGAAGTTTCACTCTCTGCCTTTTAATTTTTGTCCTTATTCTCTGTTAGTATATTATATTCACAATCATCATTTATAAAGGTTGCTTAATATCTCATAAATTAACATTTTATGAAAACTATGTTTATACCTGTGGAATATGAACAACTGAATGAAACAAATAAAAATGAAGTAAGCATATCTTGGAGAATCAGGAAATCATAATTGCTCCCTATTTCACAAAACTTATTTTATTATCATTAATATAGCACCCTAAGCATACTGTTACTGAATCACTATAAAATGTAAATAAAATTGCCACTAGTTTATTGTAATTTTGATGGATTGCATGTTAAAATATCCTGATATTAATGTAACTGTTCTGATGACAATTAATTCAAAGTAAGTTTTCAGTTTTTGTCGTTGTTTTCATGGAATAGCTAGAATGCACCCAATTATTTCATTTGGGACTGTCAGAATTTAAGTCATGATTGATTTAAAAGGCTCATTTGTATTCTGGAGCAAGATCACTCTCCCAATTTCACTGTGCATGTGTGAACTCTAGAGTTTGGGAAACACTGATCTATGAGACAAAGAGACAGTCTCTTTGAGAGAGTAGAGTCTACAAATTGAATGAATTCTGTTTTTAATTCTTGTCTTTCTAAATTCTGAGGTAACTCACTCTTAACACTGACTCATCTTACAACTCTCACAACAAGTAGGTGCACTAAAATAAAACATTCAATGTACAGAATCTCTATGTAAGCCCAGATATCCACTATCAAAATTAGACACAATTTCCACAGTGGCTCCTTGCTTAAAAATTATTTTAAAAAAATTTAAAAGTTAGACACAATTAAAAATGGAATAGTAATTTGTTTCCAGTGGCAAGACTGTTGTCCCACTGCTGCCAATGGTATGGGGAAGCTCTTTAAAGATTAATACATGGGGTCAGGAAGCCATACTCCAGAGAGTATGGCTTTTGGGACAAACCAGTGAATTTGCAAGTGACATTAGACTCTCAGCTCTTTAGCCATTCCTTCACCCTTATTATCCCTCCATGCCAAGAAAATTAGTGTTCCCAAAGGAATAATGCAGATTTTAGATGCCAAGACAGAAATGACCTCCACTTTCATGTTTCTTTTCTTTTCTTTGATTACCACCAATGACAAAGGTATAAATCTGTTCTTATTCTCTATAGTAACTTTACATTTATGTTTTCAATAAATAAAAGGGAAACAAAATTCTATAGGAGTAATAGAGTGATTATACCTATGTAGGTTTTGTGGTTCTGAATACATTATGTCAGGAATAGTCAATCCATTTATATTTTTATTGATGTACAAAGCATGGTACTAAAGAGTTCTGGAAATGCAAGAATTATAAATAAAGAGCTTTCACTATTAATGAACAAGTGTTCCACTAAGGGTCTCAGTGCTAAGTATGTTCTAGAGACACAAAGTGAGCCTATATTCTATCCTTGCTTAGAATAGCTTGCCAGAGTAAGGGAGAAGATAGTTGAGCCCACAATAGATTTCATTTACATGGTGGACTATTTGAGTTGGAGTTACATTTTAATTTCTTGTAGACTTTGATCAACCAAATCTGGGTTTTCAGACATGATGGACAAAAGCTATTATCTTATTTATTAGTGGTGATTTAGTGGGTTAATAAAACTGATATGGCAGCTGCTCTTATCATAGCAAGTTATTGCAAGTCCCTGAACAGCTTAATCCCATCATTTCCTTATCAGTTATCATTTGTGTAGTGTAAACTAACATCAGGACTACTCGCTCAGTGGGAACATATGTTTCAGGAATTCTCTATAAGGACTGGCATGAAAAAGAAGCAATATAAGTGCAGGTATAAATTGGTCAGCAAATGAAGAAAAGTATTAGACACAGTGTAAATATTTTAGTTGTAAAAAAAGAACTACAATAATTTCATTTGTCCTATTAAACTCTTGTATTTTGTAACATTTTCACTTTAAAATGTGGACACAATTCTTATATATTCATAAATTGTAAATGAGGTCTATAACTTGACATAAAATATAAGGCTGAGAATAGCTGATGCTAATAAAGGAACAAAATTTTGTTAGATAATTAGGCCATTTTCTTTTTTTAATTTGTTTATTCACATATACATACATTGTTTGGGCCATTTCTCCCCCCTACCTCCCCCACCCCCCACCCCCCTCTCTTCCAGGCAGAATCTGTTCTGCTAGTATCTCTAATTTTTTTGAAGAGAAAACATAACCAATAATAAGAAAGACAAAGCGTTTTTGCTAGCTGAGGTAAGAATAGCTATACAAAGAGATTCCTAGCATTGTTTCCATGTACAAATGTGTTACATCCCAAGTTGATTCATCTCTAACTGACCTTTTCACTAATTCCTGATCCCCTTCTCATACTGACCTCTGTTGCTTTAAGGTTTCTGTATTAGATCCTCTGCAGTGGTGACATCAAATACTTTCATGTTTTGGGTTTCTTACCTATCCTCATTCCTCCCATATGTGCGCTCCCCTTATCATGTAACCCAAGTCCAACCACATTGCTGTATTTGCCTTAGATCTAAAGTCTGCATATGAGGGAGAACATACAGTTTTTGGTCTTCTGAGCCTGGCTAACCTTGCTCAGGATGATGTTCTCCAGTTCTATCCATTTACTCGAGAATGATAAGATTTCATTTTTCTTCATGGCTGAGTAGAATTCTATTGTGTATAAGTACCACATTTTCTTAATTCATTCATCAGTAGTGGGGCAGCTTGGTTGTTTCTGTAACTTGGCTATTGTGAATAGCTCTGCAATAAACATGGGTGTGCAGGTGACTCTGGAGTAATCTGTGTCACATTCTTTGGGTATTTCCCCAGGAATGGGATTGCTAGATCATATGGCAGATCTATGTTTAGATTTTTAAGAAGCCTCCAAATTTTTTTCCAGATTGGTTGCACTAGCTTGCATTCCCACCAGCAGTGTACAGGGTTCCTTTTTCCCCATATCCTTGCCAACACCTGTTGTTGTTGGTGTTTTTGATAATGTCTATTCTAACAGGGGTGAGGTGGAATCTTAGTGTGGTTTTGATTTGCATTTGAAAGGCCATTTTCAAGATAGACATTTTCTTGGAGAACTTAGCTAGTCATACTCAGGATTTTTTTTTTAGCATTTAATATATATATATTTTACAAAAATAGATAATAATAATATAGGGTTCAGGAACTGTGAAACATTTGAGAATCTTTATTCAGAATAGCCTACAAGACAGGTATCAGGTAGTGATATCTAAATTAAAACAGCTACTTGTCCTACAGTGAGAGAAACCTCACTTTTTATTTAACATGCACCAGCATATGTTCTTGTTATATCACACCATCTCTAATAAATATTTTCTAGCAGAATTTATTTTAGGGAAATCTGTTGACAGCAAAATCATGTTATAAAATGTAAGGGAGATGGAAAGTCCCCGTACACTGTATCTGAACTCACTCTTCCCATTTTTATGAGGCTTATCTTTAGCTACAAGGAAGACAGAAGTGCTCATTTATTATCCTGTCTCATCTTTTCTGAAAGGCTCTAAATCATAACTCATATGAGAACATGTACTTAGTTAGATCATAAGAAAAATTAAAGGAGGAAAGATTATTTTAGTGGCTTCAGAAAAAACTAGGTATGAAATGTGTAGCCTTACAAAATACTTGACAAAATGGTCACTTTAAAATATGGAAATATGTATTTTTAACAAAGTCATTCTACCTAAATATGCTAGTTTCATCCTTTTGTATACGTTATTTAGGTATGAACCTTTGTTCAACCTCAGTATTTCACTGGTAACTTTGAAATGCACAGTGTTGGGTGGTATTTATTGAAAACTATCAGCTTTAAGAAAGTTTATGTTTTATCAGCTTCCAAATTCCTAGAACACCTTGATTTATCTGAAAAATATTTAAGGATTTTCTTTATCATAATTTCTAACTGGGGAAGATACAGCTCTCTTCCTTCTAATATTTTTTATTCAGTAGGGAAGGTAAGCCATGTACACACATATTAATGATAAGCAGGATAAGGTGACAATGGGACAAATGGTCAAGCGAGGAACACAGGGGACAGAGAGATTAGTTTTGCCTGAGAGACCAGTTAAAACTTCATACACTAAAACTGTGCTTCAGGTGCAGGTAAGAGATGAGGACATGAAAGTCAAAGGGCATTCCAAGGGAGAGTTCAATAAAACAAAGGTAAAATGCATAAGCTATTTATGGAGAGCAAGTAATCCTGACAGTAATAGATAAGTTTATGTAGTGCTGGTGGTAAGGTTAAAGGAGTTAGTAGATTTCCTTATATTACATTAGATAAGAGATATTTTAATCTCTACCAAAATTTAAATTATGCTGATAATGTTTAAGTAAATGATAATATATGTTTATGCCCTAGTTGACAAATTATATTTATAGTTTTCTTTATGAGCTGTCATTATTTTCAACAATTTTCATGTTATTTGTTCAGTTATTCAGAAAATGTTTATTGACTTCCTGTTATAGAGAGATTACCTCCAGAAGGAGGCTTTGTTTACATATGGAATGTCAAACATGAAATATCCCAATCAATGGTGTAGGGCTTCATGATTTATCTTTGTCATTTGTGCTTAGCATAACTCATTACTAACTAGAAGAGAGCATGTGCATGAGAGCAAACACATTCACGCTATATTTTACTTAAGAATTTCTAACTGTAAGTACACTTGGTATACAAAGTTAAATAAAACTTCTACATCTTGAGCATTAAAGCAACATTCTCTTTTGAAATAAAGCGTGCTCTATGGAGTTGTGAACTTGAGTTTTGCCTTCAGTCCCATAACTCCTTAATATAATTTTTTGGGTAACTGCATATTTTTGAACCTCTGTTTTGAAATTGGAATAAAGCTCTACTTGAAGACTGGAAGTTTGAGAGGGTATACACATACAATTCTTCACTTCTAATGGATACTCAACAGATGGTAACTGTTTCTATTATTTACTGTCACTCCCTTCAATTGTAGCATATATTAATTTGGAACTGCAATTCTTTCTTTACATGCTTTTCTCCCCCTCAAGACTGTCAACTTCTCCAGCACAGAGACTCTCCTCTGCGTCTCTCTGCATCCTCACCAGTGAGCACCCAGTAAGAGAGTCCACTCTTTTAGCAACTCTCTATCTCCTGGCCCATTTATAAAATTTCATTGATAGAACAAATTCAGTTATGTCAACATGTGAAAATATGAGACATTGCAAATGAGAAAAGAATGTGTGCTTCTCAGATGTAGAGCTGAAGGTAGCTGTCTGGGTTGACAGTGTCCTTACTTTAAAAACACTTTTTTGGGGGAAGGAAGAGTAGATATAAAATAATGACTCTGAATGCAGGTAGAAGGACTTGTAAAGGTCCCTTGTCCTAATGATTGAAGATGGGAATAAGGGAACAAATGAAACAGTTTTTTTTTCTAAAAATGAGGAACAAATAGTATAATGGAAATATTCTTTATGTCATGAATAAGAAAAAGAAGTACAAATTCATATTCATCAATATTTATTAGAGCCTGAATGATGTTGCAATTTAAAACAAATGTGATCATCAGGTAGTTTAAAGCTGTGAACTACACTTGGCCTAAGTGCTGGTCAGAGTGATCACTGTTCCATGATTGGCAAGAATCTGGCTCAGTAGACCATAAATTGGGGTAGAATTTGAAATGTGAACATTCTTGACCAGATTTTCCATGGCTGTTTGTTCACTATGGTACTGACAACCAGCACAGTGGCCAGACACAGAATGTACTCTAATATTTATTGAATTTATTGTCATGCCTTTGACTTATGATTTTTGTCTGCCACCTGTAAAGGCACTGTAGTTTCTTCTCAGTCAACATGGAAAATTACTTTACTATGGTATATTATTTGTGTGTTGAAAAAATATTAGAGATGAGAAATAGGAAAGTTGAATTTATCATAAAAGAGGCTCTTATCAACCTTTAAGGCAATGTTTGACATATATTGCCTTAGTAAATAGTTATTTAAACTATAAAGACTATAGAACAAATAGTAAGCTTTGCAAAAGAACATGAAATTACAATATCCTTCTATTGTAAGAGATTTCTTTGTTCTTGACCATCACTTGTTTTATTTCTTCTAAGATACAGATTTTTCTTTTGGTAGCTTAGCTCTAAAATCTGATAAAAGAAGTACTATTAGCTATTTTCCAGATTCTTAGGTTCATGGATTCTAATTCTACTAATATACTTGGCTGAATGTCCTCTAAATCTGCTAAATTATTCATAATTTTTGAGCATTTCCCTTTTCTACTTCTGTTAATATATCTCTTTTGGTAAGGTCTTCAATGACTTAAGCTTCCTTTTTATAGTTTCTAATAAGAGACATAAATCAGATCAGTATTTTGTAGTTTTCGTAAATTTCATATTTCCTTCATTTCTCTTTGTTCCAATACACCTTAGAGATTCTTTTTCCTCAATGCCATATGATATTTTTTCTATTCTGTAAAAATGGAGCAATTATAAGAGTCCTCTGTTCAGATTAACAGACTATTATTATCCATCTACCAAAACTGAGATCTTGAAAACTACTTCCAGTCTGCCACAACTGTGCTCATTAACTTTGATCACTGCACAAAATTGTTAGAGTTGGGCTGGGGTCCACTGGAAATCCCTTCATTTTATTTCATTCTTTTCCTGGTCTTAGATGAATGCAATTGTAAAGGATAGGCAAACAAGTGGGCTATGGTAATTCAGAAGGTCATTCAGGGACTGCAGTCCTTACTGTGGTTACTTCAGTCATACCTTAGTCCCTTTGTCTCCTTCAGAAACTCCATCATTAACATACAGCTGACTCCTGTCCTTGCCCTAGGTATCATTACTATGGAATTGGCATCAAAGAGAGCAGTGCATATTACCACTCCGTTTATTCTGGAAAGGGCCTGACAAGGTAGAGTTACGTCATATTCAAGACTTATTTTCGGCATTTCTTTAAATATGCATGATATATTTAGAATAAAATGACTTTATAATTTTGTTTAAAAATGTTTTCTTCTAATCGTCAAACTTTAATGTCAACCTTACATGGATATTTAAAATTATATAGTCTATATTACTTATTAAATTGTATAATTTATAAAAATTAATAGGAAATTAGTGGCAAGCTAAACTGTTCCAGGAAAAAAAAGAGAAATTAAAAAGGCAAATTTGCTTTTAAGTTAATATTTGCTTATACAAAAGGCTTAGTGTAATTTCAGGTTGAATCCAATAAAATAAAGTAGAAAAATGCACTTTGTTCTAAGAGAATTTGTTTTAAAGATCTGTATGTTTGATTAGTGCCTTCCCAAGATGAAAAGTTTATTATAATCATTGCTAATCAATTATTAGCAATTACCTGTTTGGATCTCTGTAACAGGAAAAACATAAATGAATATGAAGAATACATTGCTCTAAGCTGTCATTAACTATCAGGAGGAGGTCATTAATAGGTGAAGTGGCAGCCAATCAAACCCATGACTGTATGCAATTATTTTTAGAAAATACTGGAACTCTGAATAACTAAAACTGATTCTGATATTGCTTTATGGTATGATTATTGAGAATTACTCTTAGCTCTTAAAAGTCGAATTTATTTTTGAAAGTAAAATATCTTGTAAAAAATTAGTCACCTCAGTTATACTAAGAAAAATTCAAATATAACAAGAAACATGATGGCAATTATTACACACTACCCACTCTGAAGTGTAAACTCAGGCTGGAACACACGAGTATTCAGTATCAAGTGTTCTTGCCTCAACTCGTACCTGACTTCTCTAAATATTTCTCATTTTACTGTCTCTTAAAAGTCATGTTTTTAGAAAGTTGAGAAATGTGCCTGAGTTCCTTTGAACAAAAAAACAAATATTTCCAAATTATTTCACTAATCAGGATATGAAGTTATTACTTTTTTTGGTCTTCTGCATTTCCTTGAATTTAATTTGTCTTTGAACTAATGGAAAATGTACTGATTTTTAAGGTTTTCTGGAAGTAAACTGAAGAATGAGGTAAGAATTACTTTCATGTCTGTTTTACACTGTAATATGTCTTACAAGCTCAGCAATACTTGTTAATCATCGCTATTGGCAGATACAGGGAAAAAATGCTATTGTGTCATGAGCCCTTTGAATAACTGAGAATTTCAGATGCAGCTAAATTAGACTCAGGGTAACTGATGAATTTCTACATGGACCTAATGAAAAACTTTCAATCAACCTAGAAGGGATAATTTTCAGTGATTTTTACCTAATATCAGATATTAATGAGATTCAAAAACAACAGGACTATCATTGACCCAAAAGGTTTTTACTTAAATATAAACAGAAAGCCTAAGTGGAGGATATGGAAAGAGTTTATAATTGTATTATACACATGAATAAAAACCTTTAGTAGTTACGAAGAAGCCCCAGTGCTGCGCTATACTATTTACTACTCAAAGTAGTAAAAGAAACCACACACACACACTCTCTTCCTTGGCTTCATCACCACCCTCTCCTTAAAGGACAGATCAGCAAACTGAGCTTATCTAAATGAGTTAGACTACCATTAGGGACTGCATGGCTAATTAGGCACCTGATAAGGCCCTCATTATCCTCAACTTAACTAATCATTAAAACAAGGTGCCACAGAACTAAGAGCACATGACAATGTGTTGCATGGTAAATCTGAATCTGAGGTAAAGTGTAAGTCCATTAGTTTGATGAAATGATGCAAGCAAATTATCTTAAGAAATAATAAAAGCCCCCAAACCTCTGAAATAACCCATTTCTTTCCAGTACTTTTAATACAGTTAATGGTTAATTACATAATAAAGTCCTCCAGATTGCTCTTTTTATCAATGAAATAATAGCTTCTTATTAAATAAACAATTGTGAAACTGCAAAAATATTGACTTAGAAATCCACTTTGGTTCACTGAAGATTAGGTCAATAGAGATTTTAAGTAACTTCTCTCAGGTATTCTACCTCCCAGTTTGATGAGGTTGGAGGTACTAATGAGCGGTCAGCTCTTTAGTCATGAATTTAGCAAGCCTTCCTTCACTTAATAAAAGAAAAATGTTTCTGGAGTCTACTTTTTCCTTCTTAGAAGGGTACTACAAATCCAGTTATAAATTTAGTTAATAAATGTAAGTTTAAATAATATATTCTAGAAAAACTGGGTGTGGTGGTACACATCTATGGTCCCAGTACTCAGGAGGCTGAGGTAAGAGGAGCACAAATTTGAGGCTGACTGGACGACATAGTTTGAAGACAACTTGGGGTATATACAACACTATTTCTCAAAAACCAAATAAATAAACAAAAAATTCTAGGTAGGTTATACAACCTATATATTATCTACAGAAAGCTGGAGCAATAATAGTGCATTTTATGATAACAACTATAAAAAACAACATAATTAAGCATTGTACAAAGCTCATAACTAATAATAATAAAATATCTTCATAACAAAATTGAAATTTAAAACATTATTTTGTATTTAGGATGGCCTACCGTCACTGTTTGCTTAAGACATGAGACATTTAGGGCACACTTATATATACATTAAACATTAACAACCATGATGTAGGGTGAGTAGGTGTTAGCAATGTTAATTTATAGCTAAGGAAAATGAGACTGAGAGATGTATTGACTTCCTAAAACAATTCAGAGCACAGTTCTATTTTTTAAGCCTATGGTCAAGATATTAATTAACAGACACATGGTTTTATAGATTCTAGGGGACAAAGTTGTAAATGCATGCAAAAGTAATTACAGGAGGTTATACAATGTACCTTGGGGCTTTACTGAATTTAGGGGGATAAGGACATTCCCCACAGGTAATTATGTTAAAGGAAAGAACTGAAAATGCAGAGTCTGAAGGAGGAGTGGATTACAGAGAGAGGGAAGAACAAGCGCTCTGATAGATGGCATGGCATAGGTAGTGTTTCTCACTCTGGACATTTTGGTCCAGATAGTTCTGTTTGGGGAGGATGTCATGTATATTGTAGGATGCTTAGTAAAAGCACATCATCTGTGGCCTCTGCCTACTAGATTCCAGTAGCAACCCCTTGCCTCTACCATTGAGAAACCAAAAATGACTCTGACATTGCCAAATACCAACATATGTGAAAGAAAAGCAAAAGGAGCATCTTGAAAGGAAAGAAGAGGGGGAGAGGGTAGGAGTGGGGGGCAGGAGGGAGGAATGACCCAAACAATGTATGCACATGTGAATAAATGAATAATAAAAAAGAAAGGAAAGAAGAAGGAAGGAGAAAAGAAAAAGAAATTTAGGATGGTTTAATATAGAATGAGATAGGAGTAGAACTATGTACTAGGTAGTGTTCTAGGTTAGGTTAAGAATTCTAGAATGGGAAGCCATTGAAGGGGTAAGATATCATCAGACTTGTGTTTTATAAAACTTATTTTGGCTATGATATGGAAAATGAATTAAAAGAGTATAAGAAAGGAAGCCAATAGATCCATCGGAGGCTATATGATAAAGAAAGGTGTAGGAGATTGAATATGGTGGAAATATTATGTACACATATATGTAAGTGGAAAAATGAGATCTGTTGAACCTATTCCAGGAATGTGGGTAGAGGAGGATAAAGGAGAATGATGGAGGGGTGAAACTATGATATGTTGTAAGAACTTTTGTAACTGTCATAATGTACTCCCAGCACAACAATTAAAAAGAAAAGAACAGAGTAAAGAAGATCTGGTTAAGATTAAGATAGTTCTAGAGATGGAGTCTTTTAATTAGAAAACATTAAGGAGAAGACAGAGTAGAAACATAATGGGTTCGATTTGAGACTTGTCATATTTGATGTGGTTGGGCAACATCCAGGGTAACTTTGAAGTGGGCAGTTTGGGGATATGTGAGTAGAAAAGAGAATTTAAAGATCTAGGTTGATGGTGATTGAGGCCATGGTAATGTATAAGAAGGTCAGGGTGGGGAGAATGGGTGAGAAGAGAAGAGGTTAGTAGAAAAGAGTTGTGAAAAGTGAAGAAGAGGAAGAGCAAGATGACTGAGAAGACTACAGAGTGGTGAGAAGTGAAGGTGCAGAATGTAGTGTCACAGACGCTGAGGAGTGGGTTGGGGAGAATGCTTCAAAACTGAAGGGAATGATCAATGCTATCAAATGGTGCTAAAAGATCATCAGGATAAGAACTAGAAAGTGTCTATGGAATTAGTTAAGTGGAGATAATTGACTTCGGGGAGAGCATTTTCAGTGGCGAGTTGGGGTTTGATTGACTTGTGAAATGAGTACACAGTGGCACTAAATGTAGAAAATTTAGCCAAATTAAATGTGATAGCAGGAAGAGGACTTGGAATTTAAGGATGATTAGACTAATGTTCTAATGTAGGCAAAACAGATCCAGTAAAGGGTAGAAGCTGAAGATCTGAATGAGGGTGAAGTTAAGAGTTCAAGGTCACTGAGGAGGTCAGAGGGAAAAGCTTCTGAGTGGAGAAATTAGCCCTGAAAAGAAGGCACACTTCTTTTTTTAAAACTGAAAAGAAGACAGATGCAATGATGGGCTTTGCACTTGCAAGGCAGGCTCTTTACTGCATGAGCTGCCAGCCCTTTTTTGCTCTGGTTATTTTGGAGATAGGGTCTCACTTTTTGCCCAAGCTGGCATGGACCAAGATCCTCCTATTTTAAGCTTCCTGCCTTTGCTGAGATGACAGGCACATGTCACCATGCCCAACAATTTTTTCCCCCATTGAGATGGGGTCTTGCAAACATTTTTTGTCCAGGCTGGCCTGGAACCTTGGCACTCTGGATCTCAGTCTCCCAAGTAGCTAGGATTACAGAAGTGAGCCACCAGTGCTTGGTTTAGATTTGTAGATTTTGTGACAGGAAGTTGTGGTAGCTTTTGTTTGGTGTTTTTAGATTTCTCTCACCCTATTTCCTGTAAGTGAAAATCATGGTGAGAAAGTAGGAGTTTGAAAAGCTTAAAATAAAGTCTTACTATTCTCAAACAGGATTCCCAGAAAGAATGTAACCCTAATGCCCTAAAGACACTTATTGTATGCACGGAAGGAACTCTCCCACTTGTGAAATGCTACTAATTAAGTATCTTCTTAAATAATGAGAAAATAGAAATCATTTTTAGTAAGAGAATTTTCTCAGATCTTTTGTAGAGAGATACGAGAACAGTCTTTGTGGAACATAAGAAAGGTAGAAAATTGTGAAATTTAAATGTCAGGAACAGCAGAAATATTAAGGAGTAAGCATAAGAGAGAAGTATACTGCCTGTCTAAAAACTACAGGTAGAAAAATTTGAAATGAAAAAGACACACCATATGCCTGACTAGGCATGCTAGATATTATCAATATGTCATTTCTTCCTAAAATATTTTTAATATTTAATATTCTGATAAACAGTTGGATGATAATTATTTTTTGGAAGTGATCAAAATGGTTAGAATCCTAATCTAGAGGAATATATGGAAGTAACAGTTAAGAGAATTGTAAACATGAACAGTCAAAAAGGAACTCATCTAGTGGATATCAAACTATTGTGACCCTGTGATACTGATTCAACTGTAAACAGAAAAAAAATCAGCAGCAGATACCTAAAACACTAGCACATAAAGAGTTAGTGTATGATTAAGTAAGCACTGCAGCAAAAGAAAGGAAGAAAATATTTTCTAGTGAGTTGTCTTAAGCCTTCCTAGAGGAAGGTAGAATATCAGATAAAATTCCTCAGGGCATAATGTTATGAAAATGGACTATTTTTGAAAAAAATTTCTATGCCTTTATATTACACTTTATATCAATTTCATGAAAATTATATAAAATTCATACCTATAAAGAAATATATGTATTTATTGCATTTCAGGATAAGGCAATTCACTTTTTAGACATAAGAACCATATTAAAAATTTCAAAGGAAAAGTAGAAGTACAGAAAATGGAAAATTCAAGCATCATATATAAAATTTTTTAAGAAAGGATAAATTGGGGAAAATATCTTTGGCAAATATGATATTTTTATCACATGAAGAAATTCCACCACTTATAAGAAAAATATGACATCCATAATAAATAGCAAAAGAAACTAAATAGATAGCTTACATAGCATGAAAAAGGTTAATAAAATATAAAAGTGGAACTGTTAAATAAAAAAAATAAAATTTCATATTATAAAATTATCAAATATAAGAAAACATTGTGAATCTGGTGAAAAGAATGCTGTGATAAACTTATATCATGTTATTGAGCACAGAATGAACATTCTGGAAAGCAGTTGGAACATCTCTAGGAAGGGTCTTTAAAGGACTGGGAGTGTAGCTCAGTAGCCTAGCATGTGTAAGGGCCTGGGTTCTAGTCCCAGTAGTGCCAAAATAATGGAGTCTCTAAAGAGTTGTACCCTTTCTCCTACTAATGCTACTTTTGCATGAAATTCACATAAAAAATTAAAATAGAAAATGCAGACCAAACATTATGCACAAAATTATTATTGACTTTAGTGGAAAACTAAATGCAACACAAATGATTAATAGTAAAGAAATAATTATATTGTTTGTGGTACTTTTATTGAGCTGAATATTACTTTACTTATTAAGGGGGTCTTTTGATGATATGGAGAAATGTTAATTATGAAAAAATGGCATAAAAGTAAATGTAAAACATGCAATATGTAAAACAAAACTGGGTATTTTTAAGTCATGTATAAATAACAGAGAATTCATATCTATAACTACATTGTGCACTATGGTGGCCACTACCCCCATGAAGATATTAATTAAATAAAATTAAAAATAAAAAATTTCAACCACATCAGCTATATTTTAAGTGCTAGAGCCCGCCATATTGGACAATACAGATATAGAGCCCATTCCACCATCACATAAAGTTCTATTGAGCAGTGCTGCTACTGTAGAATAGGTAAAAAGTTCAACTCACAATTAACATATTCTAATAAAAAATTTTTAAAAGATTAAGTCAATAATTAAAATGCAAACCAGTAGAAATATAGCAAAGTATATAAAAATGTAATTCACACAGTGCAAAAAAGCAATGACTAATAGTGCTGGTGTTTATGGCATCCATTCTAGTTGCTAAGTGTGCTTAATGTGGTCAAAATACATTTTGAATCTTTATCAATAAAAATGTGTTCAATATAAGTGATTAGAGTAAAATGCAAATTAAAATCATAATGAGTGATTTTCACAATTACTGGGTTAGCAATAATTAAATGGTGGTGGTGATAAGATAAGATGTTGGTAGGAATGTGGAACTAGAGAGCTCTTGTAAGCAATAACCAGCGTCAAGTGAAGTTGAAGGTGCACACACTTTATGACTACACTCATAGAGAAACCTTCACAGTACAAGGACGCATGTATGAGGGTGTTCATTTCACGTTGTTTGTGACTTCAGAATACTGAAAATAATTTATATATGTTATGACATAGTCATCTCAAAAATCTAAAAGTGAGTGAAAAGCAGGTTGAATAAAAAAGGATACATACTGTATGGTACCAGATTTAAATAGTATATTTAATATACTATTTAATATATAATAGTATAAAACTATTGCAAGAATGAAGAGGGAAATAAAGGAGAATGATGGAGGGGTGAATTCAAGTATGATATATTTGATATATTGTTAGAACTTTTGTAATGCCACAATGTACTCCCAGAACAACAATAAAAAAGAAAAAAATGTTTTGATTAAGAACATACTCATAGGAGATAATTTTTTAAAAGATATGAATAAGAGTGATCTAAACCAAATCCAGACTATCAAGTATTTCTACGGAGAGGGAGGGGAATGCATTAAAGGGGCTACACAGGCTTCTCTAATGTTAGAACTGTCTAATGTATAACCTTTTTTGAAGTTTCAATTACTTCAAATATAAAACTAAGCAAAAGCCAACAACAACCAAAAAACAAAAACAGGAAGAGGATGGGAATAGTTACCTTGTGTTGGTATGAATTTTGATTGTTTTAAATTTTTTATTCATAAATGCAGTGGTGTAAATTTCAAAAATATCATAGAGATTATCTCAGAATCCTTTAATCCCTGTCAGTAAAACAAATAAAATCTACCTCTAATACTTTTTCCTGTGACACTTCCATTGTGGTCCAAATTTTGTTTTATTTAGCTAGAGTAAGAAAAGTTGCTATTTCTTAGAGAATAAATAGCTTTATTTCACGCATTACAGCCAGCAATTTCCCCTATAGCCAGAGTTTCCTTCTCTTCATCAACCATTCATGGTCAGTTGAACAACTTTGTACAAAGATCAGTATCAAACCCTCCCTCCTTGGGATATGCTTTTCAAATATTTGTAGACTGTCATCTGCTCTCCTTTGTCATCACTTAGGCAAGCTGTGCACTGCTACTTATCGCCTTTAATCTTTCTTCATGAATCAGTCCCTCTTCCCTTCTAATCAGATTTGTCTCTTTTCTATAGGTACCTTCTTATTTTCTCTTAGAAATAAGATTCTTAATAGTTCATCTAAGAGTACTGAAGTCGTCAGCTGAGAAAGGAAGACAAAGTCAGACCTCTATGTTTAGCCTATAATCTGGCACCATTTTTAATACAATTATAATGCCAAACATAGTAATGGAATTAAAATGAGTAGATGACCAATCCTTTCTTTCTTTCTATGTGACACATTCTGGACAGCATATTAGTATTTGATTTATGAGACTTTTATCATCTTTGTACATAATTGTTAACATATTCAAAGACATTTAATTTTTAAAATTTTTCTCTTGTATTCTTTTGCTTCTTGTTGATGTTCTGTGCATATTGCTAGCTTTGATTACATTAAAGTATTATTTATCATCATGAAAATTAGAACATTAAAATAAAAGTGGATACATTATTTCTTAATATGTGTTTCCTTAGAATGCTAAAATTTTTTTTACTTGGAAATGTGTTATTTGGAACAGCCCCTTTACACACATACATAGAGGTTTTTGGTTTTTTTTAAATAACTGGAAGATGAAAGCTCAAGACTTCACCCCATAGTAATGGAAGTCCAGACTTTACCCATTATTTTCTCCTTCTTACTTACCATAGGTTATCTCTCTCCAGAATTTAGGTTGCTCATTCATTTGCTTTTGTTGAAAGTTTATCACTTTTGAATGTATCCCTAAACAATGTAGCACTTATTATTTTCCCAGTTTTAACCTATATAAAAAGATTATTTCTATGACTTCCTGTTTTCATTCAACTTTTAAGTTTTGTGATTGTTCAAGGCTAATCTGTAGCATTGAAGAATGTGAAGAATGTAGCTCTGCTTCATTTATTTATACTGTTTTATACTATTCCATTGTAAGAAAATATCACAATGCATTCATTTATTCTATTAATAGAATTTTTAAACATGTAAAGCAAAAGTGACATGAGCATTCTCCAGGTATGTATGGACAGAAGTGAAATTCCAGATCCCAGCACATACTCATGTTTAACTTTATTAATCAAGGCCTTTGTTTTCCAAAATGGTTGTATCAATTTAAGTCTCTCCAGTTGTGTATGAAAATTCCCTTTGCACAACATTCTTACACATGGTACTGAATGACATTTTAATTTTTATTATTTACTATCATTCTCTTCTTCTTTTCCTTCTCTCCTGGTCTCCTCTAACAGTTCCACTATTGGAAACAGATTATATATATAAAATATCATAATATATATTATATATGATATACATAGTATATGATAATGCCTTTATTTGTGTTTGGATCTATCTTCCACATAAGAGAGAAAACATGTGACTGTTGCCCTGTTGAACCTGGCTTATTTCACTCAACATGATGTTTTCCAGTTTCATTCATTTAATTGTGAACAGCAACATTTCATTTTTTTATGGCTATATAAAATTTCACACATATATCTCATATATCAAATTTTCACATTTTCTTAATCCATTCATCAGTAGTGGGGTATCTTGGCTATTTCCATAGGTTAGCTATTGTGAACAGTGCTGCAGGAAACATGGGTGTGCAGGTGCCTTTCTTGTAATCTGACTTATATTCCTTTAGGTATATCCCTTGGAGTGGGAATTGCTGAATCATATGGCACTTCTATTTTTAGCTTTTTGAGGGGTGTCCATAGTGTTTTCCATAGTGTTTGTACAAATTTACATTGCCACCACTAGTGTATGAAGGTTCCTTTTTCCCCACATCCTCGTCAACATTTGTTGTTGTGTTCTTGATGTTAGCCATTCTAACTGGAGTGAGATGGAATCTTAATGTGGTTTTGATTTGCATTTCCTTTATGGGCAGGGATGTTGAGCATTTCTTCATGTGTTTTTTTGACCATTTGTAATTCTTCCTTAAAAAAATTTCTATTCAGTTTATCTGCCTATTTCTTCATTGGATCACTGATTCTTTGGGAGCTTGTGTTTTTTTAGCTCCCTGCTTCTAAATTCTGGTTATTAATCCCTTGTCAGATGTATAGCTGGCATTTCCTTTATGGCCAAGGGTGTTGCTATATTTATTGAGGACAACTTGATAAGAGAATTCTCATACACAACTTGAGACATGCTCTTTTCAAGATTCTATCTTCATTTTTGTCTTTCCACCATTTGATAATAGTATGTCTCAATGTGGATCTCTTTGAGGGTATCATGTGTGGAGTCAATGGAAGTTCTTACATGTTTGTTTTCACCAATTTTGGGAACTTTTCAGTCTTTATTTCTTCAAATAGTCTCTTTCCCTCCCCACCACACTTTCTCTTTCTTTCTTCTCTTTACGGAACTTCTGCAACATACATATTGATTGGCTTGATGGTGTTCCACAAGTCCCTTAGGCTCTCTTCACATCAATCTCTTTTCTTTTTATTCCTAGGACTCTATAGGTTCACATGTATTTTTTCTTTAACCTTGTGTTTTGCTTTTACCTGATCTAATCTACCTTTAAATTCTTCTAAAAGATAAAAAATCTAAAATTAAAAACTGTTTATTTGTTTATATATTTTGTTATCCTGGGGCTTAAACTCAGGGCTTCAAGCTTGCTAGGCAGGTGCTCAACCACTTGAGTCATTCCACCAGCCTTGATGTTGTGTTTATTCTTGATCTTGATCTTTGTAACTCTACATGCATTTTATTTTATTTTTTGGACTCAGAAAAAACTTGTAGTATTTTTTTATTATTGTTCTGGTGGGAGTACATTGTGACATTTACAAAAGTTTTTACAATATATCAAATATAGCATATTTAAATTCACCCCCTCCACTGCTCTCCTTTATTCCCCCCTACCCATTCCTGGAATAGTTTCAAAAGGTATCAGTTTTGCATTTACATATATGCGTACACAGTACTTGCACTGTATTCACCCTCCCATCCCCTTTCCCTGTCACCTCCCCCCACACACTGGTATCGAGCCCCCTCCCTGGGCATCCACATGCATTTTAGAATCAGCTTGTTAAATTTCACGGAAAACCCTAATGGGATTTTTGTTGTTGTTGTTGTTGGAATTGCATTGAAGAAAAGATGAATAGTGTGTAACTGAAATTTTCTAAAGATTGACTGTTTTTATTCATAACTTCTGTCATATCTCTTAATAAAGTTTAATCATTTTGTTATACTTTTCCACTTCTTTCATTAGACATGCACATTTTAATATTTGTTATTTTACACAGTATATTTTTATTGAATATTCTTAATGTTTATTCCTTGATTTTTAGAAATTCAATTGACTTTCAAATTGATTTTGCATGCTGTAACGTTGCCTGAAAGGTGTTTAGTTAATTGTAACAATTTTTGTGTGGTTTGTCTTGGGATTTCAATGTAATTTAACATATCAACTGACAATTATGCTAGTTTTGCCTCTTCCTTTTCAATACTTAATTTTTTATTACTTTTTAAAGCATTTTCTACTCATTTTTTATGAACTCCAGTATAGTGTTGAGTAGAAGAGATACAAAGGAGATAAAATCAGGCAACTTTATCTGGTTTGTAACTTACAAGGAAATGTTTATAATATTTTACCATTGAGTAAAATACTTGTGGGTTTTTGACACATTCTTTGTCTAATGATTTAATTTCTTTGAGATAAATTTAAAATAAGTTTTTTCTTTCTTTCTAGTGAGAGAGAGACAGAGAGAGACTAATGAATGGCTATTAGATTTTAAACAAATTTCTGTGTCAATTGTGATGATTACATAATATATAGTATTCTTCATTTCTTCTGTTAATGTGATAAGTTTAACCCTAATTTAGCATGACAATTTTTACACACTGCTGTATTTCATTTGCTGATTTTTTTGAAAGTGCTGAAAGCATAGGGATGCATGAGATTTTCTTTCATTTTCTATCCTTGTCTAGTTGTGGTCTACATGTTCTTTAATGACTTGGAAAGAATCTCTTCTCTTCTGTTTTCTAACAAAATTCTTTTAAACTTGTAAGCATCTGTTTCCTAAATGCACAATTCAAATGCATTCTGCAAACATTAGGTTTATATTTCATCAGAAATTTTGCTTCCTTTAAAGAATTTTTAAATTTTCTTGCATTCTATATTATTTTCCCCTTGATTGACAATATTATTCTTTGACAGTGAAATAATAATGCTCATATAGGTAAACCCAAAGCATGCAAAGTCTTTGAAATATGTCCTGAATATTATGACAGATTAAATAGAGTAGGCTGAGATCAACTGTGCTATTATCAGTTTATGACAATTACTTATGCAATATTTATTAATTTTAAATTTTATTTAATCACAATTACTCTTTATCATGCTTGAAAACAGAAGTTAAAACTAAACATAACAATTTGAAAAAAATGTACTTTCATATTTTCAATATAAAATTTGTTAAAAGCTTATAGCAAATCATTCAATATGAAAACAATGTTTTTAAAGTATCTGGTGTCTGGGACTCAAAAGTCCTCCCAACTTCTTTCTTCTCTATGATAAGTCTGCAAAGGCTGAGGATAATAAAAAAGGGTGGGAACCCAGTCTATTTATGTTAGAAATAAATTTTTGTCTGTTTAGCATATTTAACATGACAGAAATACACAAAGAAACCCAAGGAGTATATAAATAAATGTGAGGAGACTGTGGAAAAGAATAAAATTTCATCCATGTCAGGAACACTTCACTTCCTTTACCATATTCACAATTTTATTTTGATTACAGTCTAGTTTGTTAAAGTCTTGTTGTAGAGCAGGAATAATCAGTTATGGCCCGGGAGACATTTGCTAAGGTTCCAGTTCGAACGAATATACATTCATTCTTTCTCTGTAGGTTTCATATAGGTACATCAGCACTGCATCATTATATATATCATATTTTTATAAATGTTTCTAATTTTCTGAAAACTGCTAGAGGTGTGCCTTCCCTAAGAGACATAAATGAACAACAAATATCTAAAGTTAGGGCAGGGAAAAGTTGATATAAATAATCTAGATTATTGCTTTGGAATTCAGTAGACTTTGACTGTAATCAAGATTTTACCAGTAATTATCTATTTACCTCTAATTCTGAATAAATTAATGTACTTCCCATCATCTCATTCACCAAATTTGTAAGTAAAGAGCTTAAATTTGATAATTTCTTGTCCTCTATTAGAATAAAAATAATTCTAATTCCAACAGTAGGTTTATCCCAAATTTATGCTATTAGCAATTTGAATTTCAATTTAATCTCTATTAGTTGTGAAAATTGGCAAACATTCAAAACTAAAATCCACAGTGATAAGAAAAATATTGTGATGACAAAGCTAGATAAGGTTTGGGAACAATTTGTCTGACTTCTCTAGGTTACTCAGTTTAATAGCTTAAACAGTTTGCCCAAATCTAATATGTAGGGTAATGGAAAATGAAATCATATGATTTTCTATCTTATTAGAGTAATATTTTGGATCCACGTAGTTGATAGTGACTTAATTCTTTTTTTTTTTTCTAAATTATAGGGTGGTTTTACTCGTAAATATTCGCTTAGCTCAAAAACGGGAACACTTCTTCCAGAATTCCCCAGCGCTCAACACCTTGTGTACCAAGGATGCATTTCTAAGGACAAGGTATCAATTAAAGATACTTCTCTATTGATTTCCTGATATCCTTCTCCTGGGGATTTCATGGCACTTGCAGGAAGCAGACAGAAATCTGCACAACCAAATAGAATTGACTGATTTATAGGAGAGACAAACGTTTACTAACATTGATTAAACACTTTTCAATTAATTATTTACCATCTCTATGATAGTATGTAATCAGAAGGGTAAAACTCAACCTTAAAAGACTAAAGATTTTTTTTATTTAAAACTTTATGTTGAGAAAGAAAATAATAGAATATGTCTATTGCATGTGGTTTATTTTCAATTCTAAGCTTTATGTTTTCAGTGAACTTCATTTTATTACAGTAAACAGTCATCAAGCATCTTTCTAGGACAGAATCTGTTCCTAGCCCTGAGTGGGAGATTCCTAGAGAATGCAAGGACTACACAAGATGGCACCAAGTCTCCTTTAACGTCTAAAATTATGCACTTTCCTACGTTTGCAAGTCTTTTAAAGGTTGACAAAGAAACATTTCATTAGATTAAGTTTATAAATTATCCCCAGTATAACTTTTCAGTGCTTATGTAGTAAAATCTAAGGCCATGTCCTTTTCAGTATCTGTACTTCTGGATTCATTTGTTGGGGGTCTTTTGGCTGTTTCATAGCAGAAGCTATTATTCAGAGTTAATAAACATATGATATGTTTTTTCAACTAAGATCATTTTAATTAGCATTTGATGAAAACATCTTTCACAGAATATTGAGCTAATTCATATTCTTGAGGTGTATTTCTTTAGCAATGATATTTTTGTAGAAACGAAATAATAATAGCATATGGATTTTAAAAAAATCTATTGATAGCTAAATGGAGATGCAGAGCAACTGTAACTTACAGGGTTCATTGTGATAACAGACATACTATGACAGTTAAGAACAGGCAAAGTATTGAAGATAATTCTCAGATGCTGAACCCAAGTAAGTGTCCTGAAGTATGTCCACTGCCTTCTGCTATCTTCTCCAATCACAATTTTCAAGATTATCTCACATTTTGTTTGTAGATATAATGTGTGACATTATGACTTCATACTTGAGGAATTGCCAGTAAATGTTAATGGGTGGCAGTTTGTAGGGAAACCTGTGAAAATCAGGGGGCCTCAGTTCTTTAAGAGAGGTATCGTTGGGTTACTTTTTGTGGAGAATATTGCTTATATTCCAACATATCACGAAGATGTTTACTGTGTAAATATACCTAGTGTGTGTGTGTGTGTGTGAGAGAGAGAGAGAGAGAGAGAGAGAGAGAGAGAGAGAGAGAGAGAAAGTGAGAGAGACAGAGAGAGAGAGAGAAAGAGAAAGTGACAAAAATAGAGAGGTGGGGAATATGCTCCAATAGTTTATTTCTGTTTCTCTGCTGGCCTCTAAGGAACTCCTTCCTTGTCAGCTTGAAAGTCTGCTAGATCATTTCTCATGGGGATACCAAGGTGCTTAAATAAACCCTGGCTTCTAAGTTCATTCCCAGTAGGCTCCCTCATGAGCACCAGGATTGACACTCTTCTTTGTCCCTTAGGGACAGCTTAACCTTTTCACCTTCCTTAGCCAGTAGCCAACTCCCGGAAAGAGATGGTGAAGCTGAAGCTAAGCAATTGAAGTACCTATTTCATTAAGGCTAAAAGAGTGGACACTGCTCAGTGAGAAGCTGACCCTAGAGATACATAGTGGCCAAAGCTTCTGAATTCACACATCACTACATGCTCACTTTCTATAATGGAACAGAGCCTGGCCTCTGCCCTGCCTTCTCCAAAGTGCTGTCTACTCTCAGAAAGTGAAGTCAAATTGTGTTTAGGAATGCAAGTAAGCTGCAATTAAAATTTATTGATGATTTGTGTATAAAAAGCAGTACACTTTGACACAAAGTGTTACTTGTGAAGAAAACAGCTTATTTTTACTTTAGTAGATTTTAAGGCCCTTCCATGTTGCCCTTGTTCTCATTTGAAAAGTATGTCTTGGTGATCCATTTAAAATATAACTCTTGCCTAAAGAGCAAGTTTCATTTGCATTGATAGTAACAAATCTTGTAGAGGTGTCCTGTAGTCAGCAAGCCTCCCTGGGAAGAGATTGGTAATATGCATGTCATCACTATTTAGCTGTGAGTTGGACCTAAGGATGTGAGCTGTCACTGAAATTCAAAGAGGTAGGACAGGACAGCCCACCACCCCTATAAATGCTGTTGGGTTCTAAGTAGCTGATATCCATCAATTTCTATAGATTATTCCAATGATTTTACTTGTGTTAATTTGCTTACACCTCACAACAATCTTATTATATAGTTACTGAGATGTCAAATAAGTTCCACAGATGAGAAAACTAAAGCACACAAATATTAAGTAGCTTTCCCAACACCACATAGCAAGTATGTAGCAGATGAGAACTAGGATTTAAATCTGCATAACCAAAGGCAAAGCTTTCATTTTTAACATTGAAGCTATGTGTCTTTTCACAAATATTACAGTTACAGGTAGGGACATTTCTAGTATATAAAATAAAGATTTTAGTTTGAATAGTGCTAAGTTACTAGAATATTATCTGGTTTTAAGCCATTACAAATTTTAGAATATGTTTAAAACTTTTTACTTTTATTTTTATTTATTTTTGGCAGTACTCAGGTTTTTGACCTCATGCTTGTCAGGCAAGCCCTCTACCACTTGAGTCATGCCCCAAGCCCTTTTTTGCTTTAGTTAGCTTTAGTTATTTTTTAAATAGAATCTCTTATTTTTGCATCTGATGGCGATCCTGCTACCTATGCCTCCCACGTAGCTGGGATTACAGATTTATTTTTACAAATTAAAAAAAAATTGGAATGCTGAGGTTTGAACCCGGGATCCAATGCATGCTAAAACACTCTACTACTGAGCTACATCCCCAGTCCAGCAGTTTAAAACTTTTGAAACTGCGATCCAAATATCCACAGTAACGTAGTGATAGAGACAGCTCATGATGTTCACAATGGACACTGAAAGGAGAAAAATAGAGGGGATGAACAAATTCGGGTTATAATAATAATTCATGAAAATGTCGCAGTGAGACTCATTGTATAGCTACCTTAAACAAATGAAACCACCTTTTTTCAAAACTGGAGAGCAGGAAGGTAAAACAGGTCCTGTGTGGGGTTGATACCAGTGGGAGGGGGAGGATATAAGAAAAAGATGTGGGAGGGTGAATATGGTGGAAATATTATATATTCATGTATGAAAATTAAAAAATGAGATCTGTTGGAACTATTCCAGGAATGGGAGGAGGGGGAATAAAGGAGAATGATGGAGGGGGTGAATTCAACTATGATATGTTGTAAGAATATTTGTAAATGTCACAATGCACCCCCTGTACAACAATAATATAATAATAATAAATAAATTACAAAAGAAAATATAAAAAAGTAATGCCAAATTATGTTATAAAAGCATTATGTGAATTTCATTTAACATTGCAATTAAACAATAGTAAAAAAGGTTTAAAACTTCTTTTTATAAATGCATCATTGGCTACTTTTGTGCATTATAAATAATATTTAGTTAAGGTGTTACCTACTGCACAGTTCTATGTATTTCACATCTTACTTTATGTGATTTTTAACATCATATGAGCAATGTTATTATTACCTACTTAAAGATAAAGGGCATGGAGCTCAGAGATAAAGCAATTTGTGCAATCACAGCTGGTCAGGTTGCAGTGAAGCTGTGCACCCAAGTTCAGCTGATTCCAAAACCAAAACTTGAACCCACTGAGTTCCACACATCCACTTAATTGGGAAGAATTGGTGTATTTTACTGCCTTATGCTCAATGTCCAATACATGGACATTTTTTATTAGGCAGAAAATTAGGATGTTGTTGCTTTGACTGACAGCTCCAGGCACAACTACATTTTTTCACTTCTCTTATCATACCATAGTGTCATCAATTTACTTGACTTTCTTCCTTCACAATGCAGTAAGTTCCTTGAAATAAAGATTTTCCCTTTATTCTTGAGTCCTCAGCATTGAACATAGTACCTGGTATACTATAGGAGGTTAAAAATCTGTGTGGCATGAATGAACAAGTGAAAGCAATATCAAAGGATACTTTGGTCAAGCTTTTTCTTCCTTGAAATAGGTCGATACTCTCATAATGATGTACAAAACTCACTGCCAGTGCATCCTGGATAATGCAATTAATGGGAACTTTGAAGAGGTAAGGGTGACAAAGAACACTTTCTTACCTATATTACACACACTTTCACATCCAGTTCATAATGAGTTTATTTTAAGGGGAAATCTTAACATATGTGTTCTTTACTCTGCACCTAGATCCAGCATTTCTTACTACACTTCTGGCAAGGAATGCCTGATCATCTTCTTCCCTTACTTGAGAACCCTGTCATCATTGACATTTTCTGTGTTTGCGACTCAATTCTTTACAAGGTGAGCAACTTGGAACATCTTAAATGCAAACCATTGATTTCTTTAAATGGCATTCTTTCTAAATTCTTGCAATGTATTTATAATAAGTTTGTTTTTCCTGTCTGGAGATACACTATCATTTTTCTGATAAGAAAACAAGCAACATCATAGTGCATGCTTAGAAGTATATGTAGCTTAAAAGAAACATATTAAGTAAAGCAAATTCAGTGTCTGTTTATAGCTAAGAATCATTCTAAAAGTGACATACTCACTAATATATGATTTACTTAATTTTTATTAACTCTTTAAGGTGTTTTCAGATTAAAACGATACAATGGATATTTTACAGTATCAGTGTTTGGGAGAAGAACAGAGTTAGCTTCCCTTGTAGGATTAATAACTTAAAAATCTTGAGAACCTCTAGCTTCGATGCATTAATGTCCAATTATATTTTTAACCAAGTAAGATTCCATGAATGTCTTCAGGAGACTCAAGAAGACATCCTGAGTAAAGAAGAGCTGTTTGGCCTTCCAGCCAAAGGTTTAGTGGGAAAGAAGAAAATAGTCTCTTCCCTGGTTGAGCAGCAATAAGGTCCAAAGGGAGGGATAAAATTACATCGCAATCTGGGCACTTTAAAGTGGTTTTTGTTGCACCCATCTACCAAATTGTAAAGAGGAAAAAACCAAAGCTTTAATTAAAAAAAAAAAACCTGAGTTGGCAAGAAAACCCAAACCTATTGAGCAAATCAGGTGCCGCTCTTGGGTTCTCAGCTTTGCAGAAAAGTAAAGCAGAAGTGAGGTAGACTTTCCAGAAGCAACTCTGCAAACCAAGAACTGACAGATTGGCTTAAGGCATAGAGAATGAGGGAGCCATGTTTTCATCCACTGTTCGGTCCTCATCACAGAAAAAGAGAGTGGAGGACTATGTACAAGATGTTATCTGCCTTTTAGTTCAAGCTAAAGTTGAAGAAGGATAAAGGTGAGGAAGGATTTTCTTTCTGGATTGAATAAATGCTAATATTTACAGAGAAAAGATTCAGTTTGTACTAATTGTCTGTACTACTTAAAACTTGAAAAGCAACCAGAAGTAGGAACAGAGGTAGTTCCAAGTAAGTACAGAAAAGACCTGAGACTCATTCACACTCATATAACCATCAAAGCAAAGCTGTTTCAGCTCTTCTAAGAATACCCTTGAAACATACTTCCCTTCCCCCAAGAAAGATCTATTATTTTTGAGCCCAACACAAAAATCCTGAGATTAAGTGTGATTTTGTTTTGTTAGGGCTTCACTCTTGCTAGGCAGGTGCATTACAGCTTGAGCCACATATCCAGCCCTTTTTGTTTTAGTTGTGTTCAGATATGGTTTCCCATTTTTGCCCCATCAGTTTAGACCACATCTTCCTATTTATGCTTCCTGCTTAGCTGGAATGGTAGACACTTGTCACCACACCCAGCCATTGGTTGAGATGGGGATCTCACTAACTGTTTTTGCCCAGGTTGGGTAGAATTGCAATCCTCTTGATCTTCACCTCTCTAGTAGCTGGAATTACAGGTGTAAACCACCATGCCTGGCCCTGAGTTTTAATTTTTAAATAACCTTAGTTTCTCTTCCTCATGGTAGACACAGAACACACAGTGAGTGTTGTAAATTCAAAAGTATAAAATAAGCTTCTTGAAGATCTTCATTAGAAGCCACTTGGTGACTTTCTAGTCAATAAAACAGTACATAATTACTACAGCCAGTCCATTGGTAATTAGCATTAGGGGCATACACAATACTGTCCTTTGCTTTGTTGTTTCACATACTACAAATACATCTGTTCATTTTAGTGAAAAATTATAGCTTCAGAAAGGAATTATATTATTCTCCAGGAAGCTAAGAAGAAAAAGTAATTGATGAATGTGTCTTTCTATATAAACGGTAAAGATTTATGATAACTCTCTTTTGTTGTGTTTAAGGTTCTTACAGATGTACTCATTCCTGCAACAATGCAAGAAATGCCAGAAAGGTATGTTTAGTTAATAAATAAGATAGCTTCTGATAGGCATGATTTAGGGTCACTTTCCAGTCATTATGTTTAAGGAAAACAAGTAGCCATTCATTCATTTATGAAGAAGAATATTTTTCTACTTCTGTCTCTTTGTACCATCAGCAGTAGATGTTTCTCAGACCTTGTAAGTGAAAAAAAATGGGCAGAATAAAAACTTGTAATCCCTCAGTTGAGGGCTGCTGAAGCCAAAAATAGGTAATTAAGTGTCATTGACCTTCAATGTACTAAAAAAGTTCTTAAATGGAAACTAGCTGGAGGAAACTCATAGGGATAATTGATAGACAATCACAATAATAAAAACTATGAAGAAAATTAATATATTTTTATTATTAACCTTAATTGCAACATGAGGAAGTGGCATAGTGTAACTTCTATCTTCTTTTAACAAATAAGCAAAAAAGAACTCAAATAATTTATTGAAATACCTGAAAAATTTTCACAAAGAAAGCCTTTCCAATGTGAGAACAGTAGAAACTTGAATAAAAGAGCCAAATTTTCCCATGAAAATAAAGTCTAATGAAATAATGGAAGTTATTTTAGTACTGGGTAGACACAAATTCATTTAGGGCTGTACATAATTGGTATTCAATTAATTTTGGTTATAGTTTATCTTTTACTATAGACTATTTTATTTAGTTATATCACAGTATTGGCCTATTCAGTGGTTTTTTAAATTATAAATTTCAGTCCTTAAACATCTAATCTGTACTCTGAATTGTGTATACCTGATAGTTCCGGGGTCATAGCAAAGTAGCAAACACCTGGTTACGTGACCATTTTAAATGATAATAGTATCTAGCCATATTAACACATATTAGTGTTTGAGAGTTTATATAAATTTGTTCATGTGACTTCTACAAGCCTGAAAGTTTCATTGTAGAGAATAAAAATCATACATGCACATATTTTTAAAAACCTTCTCAATCTCACCGTGTTTTTAATGTCTTAAATTATTATCTCACAGACTGTTTCTAGGAATATCTGTAAATACATGAAAAAGGGAACTGGAGTCTGGAGTATGAGTTGTCCAAATCAATAAACACAGATCAACATTAATTTTTTTTTTGCAGTGCTAGATATAGAACCCAGGGCCCCATGCATGTTAGGCACATGCTTCACCTCTGAGCTACACCCCACCATATTACCTTTCTAAGTGGTGAAATAAATTTCCATCATTCAAAGAACACTAGCTTTAACCAATTACTTGTTATTAAATAATTGTTTTTCTTTTTTTAAAAACCTATCATCTTACTGTTTTGATTAGCATATATTAATTGTATAAAGGGATTTCATTGTGATGTTTCCAACATACATATAATTACTTTGATCATCTTAACCCCCTATTACTCTTTCCTATCCCTCTCTCCATTTTTAGTAATTTTATGGGTTTCATTATATTTTCATTCATCCATATAATGTACTTTGATCATATCCCCCATTACCCTCTGCTTTCCCCTTCACTCTGTCTAGAGTACTTATTATGAACCAGAAATAATCAAATGAAGAAACTGAGAGCAGAAATAAATTACTTTATCTTTCCATATCAGCTAATTAGTAAGAAGTAGAGCTAGATTTTGACCCCAAACTTCTTGCTCTTTTTCCTGAACCATTTCACTGCTCCCCAACATATGCACTACCCCAAGTATGTTTAGAGTTGTTTTGTTGACATAGATCTGAGGATTTTAGATTGATTTTTAAATGTTTGTATGCTCTTAAAATATATTCACATCCAACAGTTGAAATTTTCTAAGTTGGGCCTGTAATTAATTAGTATGCTTTTGATAATTCATCTCACAAAATTTCATTTGGATTTTAAGAGTATGCTCCTCCTTATATCCCTGATGCAGTTGTACCTGTCCTGGGATTTGTCCAGGTCAAAGGTTCACAATCTTTCCAGGAAGGAAAAAAAAGAATATGCTAGTAAAACCAGAGTTAAACTCATGAAATCTTATGATCCCAACATGGTTTCTCTTAAGAAGCCAAGACATGCAACATCAAGCATACACTTATATTTTCTCAGAAATATATTTTATAGAAAACAATTGAATCATGACTTATTACTAATAAAATATTTTATTGATTACTCCATTCCAGGATTTTCCCTGACATTTTCCTGAATTATTTCATATATTCCTCACAATAATCCTGTGATGAGACACTATTTTTATTCCCATATATTCCCAGAGGAAATATGAGTTTAAGGAAATTGAATATTTTGATCAAGATAATAAATGGCAACCATGGGCTGAACCTCTCTGACTTCAAATCTATGCTTTCATGCTTTCAGAAGCATAGACTAATAGAATATCTCCATTAAATGCACTTACTCATTCTATTTTGGAACAATGTAGCATTAACAAATAGTTTTCTTTGTAGCTTATTAGCAGACATAAGAAATTTTGCTAAAAATTGGGAACAATGGGTTGTTTCATCCTTGGAAAACTTGCCAGAAGCCCTAACAGACAAGAAAATACCCATTGTGCGGAGATTCGTATCTTCTCTGAAGCGACAAACATCTTTCTTACATCTTGCTCAGGTACGTGGGTCAACTGAGACTCTTTGAGTCATCAAATCAAAATGCATTTTCTGATAAGGGAAAGACTGAGGATCTTTCACAGATTGAAGGGAACGTAGTAGACAACAACAAAATGCGATGTGTTATCTGACAGCAAATACTAGAAGTGAGAATGAATGTTACTGGAAAAGCTGGTGAAATTTGAATTACTTCTATAGTGTAGTTAGTGTTATACAGATGTTAATTTCCTGATTTGGGGAATATGCAATGCTTATAGAATATGATAAGAAGATGGATGGAGGTATGGGGAGCTTTTCTGCACTATCTTTGCAACTTATCTATGATTTACATTATTTCAGAATAAAAAGTGAAAATAAATCAATATAAAGTGAATCCAAATTAAAGGTGTCAAAATGTTATCAAACCCACAAACCCAACACACTAACTGCTACTAATTATGGCTCCCTTAAATAGTGAGGAACAAGCATAACTCTTATTTTAAAAATACCATATATTGTTAAATAAACCTTCACTGCCCTAAATGATGATTTGCTTTATAAATGTGTTTAGTTCCCTAAATTTTGAAGAACTGGCTAAGATAAGAAATGTGATATTTTAAAATCCTAATTTTGTGACCATGAACAAAAAAAATTCATTTTATTGTCTAAATCCAAAAATAAAATGAAATTTTATCAAAGGTGGTCATGAGTTTTGGCTATTGCTTTTAATTTTAAAATAAAAGTAATTATTAATGATTCTTTTTCTTAAGAAACTGTTTTTCTTGAAGCTAAAAGTTTCATGTTGATAGACTATAAATGATATAGTTTAGTGTCTGCTTTATTTTCTCTGTGCAGATTGCCAGACCAGCTCTCTTTGACCAGCATGTTGTGAATTCTATGGTATCTGATATTGAAAAGGTTGATTTGAATAGTATTGGATCTCAGGCCCTTCTTACCATTTCAGGCAGCACAGACACCGAGTCTGACCTCTACAGTGAACGTAAGTCTGTTTTCTTTATTAAGAACAGGTTTTCCTAACTTTGGCACTATTGATATTTTCCACAAGATAACTTCTTTGTGGGGCCTGTGCCATACATTCTAGGAGGTTCAGCAGCATCCTTGACCCCTGCTCACTAGCTGCCAGTGCTGGGATTCCCCCAAAGGACAACCAAAAATGTCAACAGACTGCCCAATCTCTCCAGGCTACAAAATCACATCTGTTTGAGAAACTCTGTTTATTGAAACATTTTTAATTAAAAAAAAACAAACAAAAACCTGTCCTCTACTTTACTCAGCATGGAAACCTGGAAAATACAACAAATATTGGGGAAAATAAAACAAATATTGGGGAAAATAAAAGTAATCTTAATCTCATTGTTCTAGACAACCAAATAACCAAAACATAAATAAACTGGAAATATTCAAAAGGGCTTTGAGTTTCGTGAGTTTTTTTTTTCAGTTACATACATACAAATTTTCATGTGTTTTTCCCTTTTGTCACCATGCAGTGTATGATACACATCAAAATGGTATCTCAGTGCATTATACAAAGTAGAGATTCTAGTCAGGTTTGGCTATTACATGGAGTTTACCAAGTGAAAATATGCATGATTAGACAACTTGGATTGATTTCCAAAGGATAACAGCTCACTATTTTCCCCTCCCTTTCTTTCTAAAAAGAATAAAAAACCTGCAGCCTCCCATAGGGTATAGAATAAACAATGGACTGCTCTCTGGGCTCAACACCAGCTGCACCTTTTCTTTCTTAACATAAAATGTCATTACTTTTTACTATTCAGTAAACTCTAGACTCTTCCATGAAATGAACCATCTTACAGTCTCCTTTAAAGTTTATAACAGAAGGTATACATGTAAATGGCTCAATTCTGAAGTGCAGAATTTTATTTATTTTTTTGCCACAGAATTTTATCTGCTGAAGATAAAGAACCATTTACAAAGTAGGAAATCAATGAGCTTAGCTTAATTGATTCATTTGCTTTTAACTAATCTGTTCCATGTAATGAAAGCACTGGGTTAAAAATAAATATTCATCTATGTTCATTTACTTTCCTCTAGTATTTATAAACATCAATGTATACCATATAGATATGCTTATGATTAAAATTTTGAAGACTACTGAGCATATTTGGTACTGCTCTCAGCATATCAAATTAATTCCTTTTATGCATTTAACCTAACTTACCTATCTTTCTCTTTTATGCTATAAAATTATTAATGATTCATAGTTCTAGGTTTTCTCTTGGGATCAAAATAGATACAATATTCTGCTTTCTTATGTTTTTTTTTTTTTGAACTGGTAGATGACTCTATCACTGTGTTCCAAGAACTGAAGGATTTGCTTAAGAAGAATGCCACTGTGGAGGCTTTTATTGAATGGTTGGATACTGTAGTAGAACAGAGAGTTATTAAGGTATGTTTTAATGATGGCTCATAAAGTACATATTTTTTGTAAGGGTTAACACTAAACTGGCTGCAATTTCTTGACTGATGGGAGGGTGGGTGGCAGGTTATGTGTGAAAATACTTTGGAAAGCTTTTGGAGCCCTGCAAATAAGGCAGCCCCAAATTAAGAATATGTCAGACTTGACAGTATTGGGCATAGATTCAATTCTGTTTCTCCTTTTTTTAGCTAAGGGCTACAAAAAGCTATCCATTCCCTATCAGTCAATAGTTACACATGAGTAACATCATTAATGAAAGATACATTTAGAAACTACAATGACCTTACCCTTCCTAGAAAGCAAGTTTTCACAAATGCCGACAGAAAATGTGATTTTATCAATTTGCAATTCTGAATTCTAAAAATGATTTCTTGTTTGGTTTCTTCAACTCTTTCAATTGGACAAATATATCCATTATTAGTTAGTGTGGGCCATTCCATATCAAGCAAACTAGTTAATAGTCTGGGGCTTTTATTTCTTTTAGAAAGAAAACAGATTATCATGCAGGACCTTAAAAGTCTGTTAATCATTCACAGAAATATATAACCTTTATCTCACACATTGCCTTCTGTTCTTTTTAAAGATCTATCAAAAAATTAAAGATAAAACTATTTTGTAAATTATTTTGTTGTTTAATTGTATTAGGAAATAAATGTCTACATAGAATAGACATTACTCTTGAAATGACAACAAAGAAAGGCTAAAATTAAAATCTCTGGACAGGTCATTTTATTTGATGAAATAAGTATCATACCATGCCATCTGTCCATTTGTCAGATAGTTTATCTACCTCTTGATCTAACATAGGATGCATGTAGTAATAAAATGACAGGTTTTATAGTTTCATGTTGTTCCTTTACTTTTAGACCAGCAAACAAAATGGAAGATCATTAAAGAAGAGGGCTCAAGACTTTCTGCTAAAGTGGAGTTTTTTTGGTGCTCGAGTAATGCATAATCTCACCTTAAACAATGCATCAAGTTTTGGTATCCTATGTGCTTCATAAAAATCTTCTTACATGAATTATATCATTCATTGTCTAGTCAGATCTCCTATCAGTTTTTAACACATTACTATCCACTGTTACTTCTCAAACTATATCTGAATATTGGCTTAGTAGAAAATGATACTTATGAACCAGGCTTTTAACATCAGAACTCACATAGGGTTAAATCCTAACTCTGCTTCTCTCTGGCTGTAGCTTTACCCAAGCCAGTCTGCTCATTTAAGAAAGGGAAGAATATTCTTTTCTTAAAATTGTGTAGGGACTTTCATGAGAGGACGCATTGCCTTGTATTCAGTAAACACTCGTGAATAGCAGCTATTATTATTACCTTCCATCTTTGCTTGGGTAAATTTTCTGTCAAACAAACAAAAATTAAGACACTATTTTCTAGAGGTACTACTCATTACTATATGGCAATTTTTCATCTTTTGCTGGCACCTGCTTAGCTGTACTCCAGGAATCAAAGAGTAGCTTATAAGACATATTGTCATAAGTTTCTAAGTGATCTGTCCTGAGCACTAGGACTCGTAAAATAAATTGTGTCAAATTCTACTAAAAAACTGAGTGCCTTCTTTTCCCTAAAATTTTTGAGACTCCAACTTGTCATGCTAAACTTATGGATATACTTTATATTTAATAGTTACAATTCAAGAAGTCTTCCCATTATAAAAGAGGTTACAATTAACTAAACTGTTTTATTTTCTGTTTGATTCAATTAAAATCTGTTAACTGTATGGAAGGATAAGCAAATACTTTCAGTCTATTATTTGAAATAGACTCGCTCATATTTTAAGTTTGTCAAATTATATAGCATTGAAGCCCAACTTTATTATGATAAAAAAAAGTCTTGTTAGCAAATCTTTTGAATTATTTTTAAAAGTTAGTTTTTCCAGTATATTTTTCACACAAAAATTGCTCTTTTGCTTTTTATTTTAAATGTCAAAGAATATTTTGTTTCAAGCTGAAAAGATACCTTATTTGATAAAATGTTCAGACCATGTTGGCCATTGTCTAATTATTTAGTACAAAGTAAACAGAAATAGAGCAGAGTAGAGCTCATTCTCCCCAGGTTAAAGCTTATCACACTCCAATGTGTGCCCTCTTAAAGTATAAAGCATGTCTCACTTTCATCCGTATTTTCCTTTGATGTAATTAGTGGCCAAAGAGCTGGCAGGACAGTACACACAGTGAGCTGGGCAGGCAGTACACAGAAAGATTAGAGACCCAAGTTAAGCATATTGGTCTTAGCAGGTCATTTAAAGTCCAGCAAGTATTTGTTTATTTCAGTTGCTTCTTGTAAAGTGTGGTGAGATGGTCACAGAGATAACTTAACTTCTCTCTTTCTCTTTCCCTCTCCTTCTCTCTCCCTCTCCCCTCATGTCCTTTCTTATTTTCCCATCCATAAACAAGGTTCTTTCCACTTGATCCGAATGCTTCTTGATGAATATATTCTTCTGGCCATGGAAACTCAGTTTAATAATGACAAAGAACAGGAGTTACAGAATTTATTGGACAAATATATGAAGAATTCTGGTAACTTAAAATAGCTATTATGTTTTTCGTATTTCTTTGTTTAAACCTAAGTTCAAGAATTTACAACTACACAAGTTAAGTGGGTTTATAATAGTCTCAGAGTTTTCCTCCAAACACTTTGCTACTAACATCATTCCTGACACTAGTGGTTCACTATCTTTTGCTCCATTTATGCATAAATTAGGCAAAATTCTTTACTGGAAATTTTGATGTTTACAAAAACTTATGTTCCTAACTTCTGAGAATTTAGATAAAGTTTGAGAAGTGACTATAATATAGAAAATAACTATAGTTCAAGATAACATATATAGTATACTGCCTATAAAAATAGGTGTAGAAATAAACTTTATAGGAGTTTAAAGATGAAGGAATCACATCTGTCTAGGATGTGAAAACTTGCATTTGAAGACTGTTCACTCAAGAGTGGATTATTTTGTGCTCCCCAGAATATACCTACACCCACAAACACACAGTAACACAAAGCACTACTGTCAAGGACAAAGGTCAGCCAGCCTTGTTTCCTATGGAAAATATTGCTTAGGAGTTTCCAGATTAATTACTAAACTATGAGACATTTTCACTATGTTTTATTTGGCCTTTGCAACTAGGAATATTGGAGTAATCTCAGCTTTCTTACTTTAAAAATCTTCCCAGATGCAAGTAAAGCTGCCTTCACTGCTTCCCCGAGCTCATGCTTTCTTGCCAATCGTAATAAAGTGAGCTCAGTTTCCAGTGATGCTGTGAAGAACGAAAGCAATGTGGAGACAACCTACCTTCCTCTGTCATCCAGTCAACCTGGAGGCTTACTCCCTGCTCTGCACCCATTCCCTGCTGGGAACACAGACAACATGCCACTCTCAGGTATGCTGTGAAGCAACAAAGAATTGCTTATTAGTCTTAACTTGTCTTAGAGGAGCCCATTCCTATGTTTTTAATGAAACTCTTAACCTCCACGGATTCCAAGGTTAGAAAAGGATTATTTTAACTGATTTATAATATTTTATGTAATAAAACATAATACTTTATTTGCAATTTTATAAGATTTAAAATATTTGTGATTTGTTAGAAACTACCATTCACATTTTTATTAATACCATTATTAACATGGGTATCACACACTGAAACACAATAAGTTATATCAGAAGTATGAGGCATGCTTATACAAACCTGTAATCCCAGCTCTCAGAGGGCAAGGGCATGAGGATCACAAGTTCAACACCAGCCTAACCTACATGGTGACTTCCACTAATCTGAGCTACATAGTAAGACACTGTCTTTAAAAAAAATGTATAGATAGCTCTCTTCATTTAGTAAAAGAAAAAACTAGATTAGGTGTACATAAAATCATTAAGATGCTTTGAAATCAAAAATGGGTGTTTTTTTTTCTTTGTGGCTTTTGATAATATTTCCCCTCTATTAAGAAGTGGATTCATGAATATAGAATTTTCTGTATCTATAAATCTGTTAAAATCATCATAAGAAGGGGACTCAGGTAGAAAGGAGAAAAATAGAGGTGATGAACCAATTCATGTTATAATACATACATACATGGAAATGTCACAATGAAACACCATGTATTAGCTATCTTTAGTAGACAAAAATGTCATTTTTTCAAAAACAAAGAACAAGAAGGTAAAACAGGTCTGTCTTGGGAGTTTGGTACCAGTGGGAGGGAGAGGATATAAAGAAAAGGTGTAGGAGGGTGAATGTTGTAGAAATATTATGTACTCAGGTATGAAAATGGAAAAATGAGACTTGTTGAAACTATTCCAAGAATAGGGGGAGGGGACATAAAGGAGAATGATATTGTAAGAACTTTAGTAAATGTCACAATGTACCCCAGTACAACAATAATGTCATAAAAAAAAAGTGGATTCAACCTTTTTAGATTATCTATTACAGTTATTTTACATTTTGGTCTAGGATCCCCTTTGTGTCAAAATGAATGTATAGTAGTTTAAGCTAAGTACTAGAGAATATCTGCTTATTGCCTCATGATTTTTTTAAAACGCTTTAAGATACATTAATCCATTGGCCAGTCAGAATTTTTTTTTCAGTGCTAGAGCTTGAACTCAGGGCCTTCACCCTGAGCCACTCCATCAGCCCTTCTTTGTGATGGGTATTTTTGAGATAGGGTCTCACGAACTATTTGCCTGGACTGGCTTCAAACCTCAATCCTCCTGATCTCTGCCTCCTCAGTAGCTAGGATTACAGGCGTGAGCCACTGGTGCCTGGCTAGCCAGTCAGAATATTAAACCTGGTGGGGCCTTATAGTTCAGTGATGCCAAGGAAAGTCAGAGGCACTGTGGTTGGCACCATTCATAGAGACAATTGTTCATCAGTGATGTGTGCACAATATGTTTAACTGCTTTGAAGTCATGGCCATTTTGACATTACTGCGTTTTCTTTTACTTTAAGACAAAACCGTTTCACATTCAGCTTGTTTTTTACTATGGAAAAATGTGAGCAGCAAACTCCCTTGCCCTTCGCAAATGTGAGTCCTACCGTCTTCATACCTGTTAAATACTAAAGCCATCCCAGACTTTCCATGGTAATCACTAGCTCCAAGTCTCTACTCTGTGATATAAGCCTGTATTGAGGATGTATGTGTGTGTGTGTATATTTCTTAATTTGAATTTTAAATTTTCTCTAGTTTCATTATTTTTGAGGCTAGGAACTAAGTCGGGAATAATTAGGATATTAGTAGAGCTTTTGAACACCTTTGAAAGTCCAAGCCCGCTTACTTTACTGTGCCACTAACTGATGCTCTCGTAATTGTTTCTAGGCCAAATTGAGCTTTCACAGAGCACTGGCCATCTGGCGACGCCACCTATTTCCCCAGCCACGGCAAACCGAGGCAGCGTCATTAACCAAGGGCCAATGGCAGGAAGACCTCCAGGTGTGGGCCCAGTGCCAGCAGCCCCACCACACCGCTCCACCCATCCAGAGCCTGATTATCCCGCCCTCGCTCAAGCCAGCCATGACTTTTACGGGCCCGGCGCTGACTATCAGACTGTGTTCAGGACCCAGCCCCACCCCCCACCAGGACTCTACCCTCATCGCTCGGAGCATGGGCGATGCATGGCCTGGGCTGAACAGCAGCTTCCTAGAGATTTCTTCAGCGGCAGCTGTGCTGGTTCTCCATACAATTCCAGGCCACCCTCCAGCTACGGGCCATCCCCACATGCTCAAGACGCACACAGTATGCAGTTTTTAAATACCGGGAGCTTCAATTTCCTGAGCAATGCGGGAGCTGCCAGCTGCCAAGGAGCCACCCTGCCTTCTAGTTCACCAAATGGTATCAAGTTTTCAAAACCTTTTTTCTGGCTTTTGAGAAGACAATAAAACAAAAGTAGACAGTTGAGTTCCAACTCTACCAAGTAGCGTGTCATCCATGTATGACTTGTAGTGATCACGGAATCTTAGACATTTAAAGCTGATATTCCCTAATAATAATTAGGAATTAAAATTCTAATTTTTTTTTTTGTGGTACTGGGGTTTGAACTCAGGGCCTCTCACTTGCTAGGCAGGTTCTCTACCTCTTGAGACACTTTTCCCACCTTTAAAATTCTAATTCTAATTAAAGTTGCCCTTCTAAATGTCACATATTAAAAATATATATGTCAAACCATATGCTAATACCAATTTTAATAGGCCCAAAGAAGAATATTATGTCCTTTGAAAATATTTTGTAGTGGAGAATATCTCTTCCAGAGAACTAAGAGCAGATTTTAAAGACAGGGACCAAAACAGTACTCACTGTTAGGCCAATAATAAGCTGAAGTTAAGGGGAACAGAAAGACCTATGGACTCCAGCTACTAACATAGGCCTGTGTATAGCTTCTTTGACATCTTTTTCCTAAAATGTTAGGCCAGTCCTTCTTCCATGGGCATGAACCTGTAAATAAGAATAATATTTGAAGAGTAGTATAATATGAAATGCATAATAGCTTTTTCCTTTTGCATAGGCAGGTTTCATCAATTTAGATAAGGAAGGTGTAGGTGGCAAAGATGTGATCTGTGTCTCAAAATTAATAATATGATTCCTTTTTAAAAAACACAGAAAACCACATAAGCACAAATCCAGCTCTCTAGTAAAAGTAGATAGGTATAATATTTGCAGTTTGATATCTTTAAGGCTCTACACAATTACCTAATGGCATTTTTACTATCCTACAATGGTTCTTATAATAAGCTAATAGCACATTCTCATCACTTTGTGTTCTAGGATACTATGGAAGCAATATAAACTACCCAGAGGCTCACAGGCTTGGATCAATGGTGAATCAACATGTTTCTGTCATCAGCAGCGTTCGCTCACTGCCTCCCTACAGTGACATCCACGATCCACTTAACATTTTAGATGACAGCAGTAGAAAGCAGACCAACTCATTTTATGCAGACACATCTCCAGTTGCATGTCGGACTCCAGTAGTAGGTAAGTTGTTGTAATTCTTGAAAACATTTTATAAAATGATGAATCTCAGGTATTCAGCATGTTTTGGGGTAAACTGCACATTCATGTTCCCACAGTTGATTTTTCACTTTGGATTCAAGGTTATATTTTTTTAACTGAATATATAGTTAGTAACAGTTTCCATTTCTCATTCTATAAATAAATAGTATGCAACCTATAGCTCTATTGCTAGAGCTATAATTCTTCCCCAAAAGAATAGTGGCATCTATTATGTATGCAAAAATTAATATAACCTGTCAAATACAGTCTGAAAGACAGTAAGTTCACAAGGACAATTAAGATGTCTTTTTATCACTCTCTCTCTCTCTCTCTCTCTCTCTCTCTCTCGTTCTTATTCTCTTACTCGCTCTTGCTTTCATTCTGGTTCTTGCTCTCTCTCTGGTGGTACTAGGGTTTGAACTTAGGGCTTCACACTTGCAAGGCAGGTGCTCTACCATATCATTCTCTCTTGGTCATTGTTGGACCCACTGGTAGTGCCAAGAGGTATATCTGGACCCCATAATCCATCAGTGCCTGAAACCACTGCAAGTTTTAAAAAAATGTATCATGTGATGGAAGCTATTTGCATTTTCTCAACCTTTCATAAAATGTGATTGAACAACTCTGTAGAAAATGGTGCTAATTTTAATGTTCTGTAATATACAATTGAAACAAAAGTGAGCAAATCAGTGAGTTTGCCATGAAGTATTGTAGCTTCTACTTCCAATCAGTTTTCTGTTCTAGTCTCACCTATGAAGAAATTCTACAACTTATACCAGATGCATCACTAGCACTTAGCAAAGTGTCTGGTATATAGCAGGAACTCAGTAAATCAGTGAATGAAAACAAGAGTAAAAACCAAATTTAGGGCTAGACTTCTAGCACAGTGGAAGAGCACTTACCTAGGATGTGCGAGGACCTGAGTTTGATGCCAAGCACCAAAAAACAACCAACCAACCAACCTCCCCCAAAACCCCTCAATATACACATATACTTACTCTGTAATAATTAATATGTTATTACTAATACCATAGATTTTGTGACTAAATCTATATATAAATTTATTTTCTGAACTTGCTAATAAAGTATCACAGCACAAGCAATATACTCATTAAGCATCAAGGCAGAGTGTTAAGGTTTATACAAGATGTTGAAATCTTCAATGAAATTGATTTTAGACTAGCATAAGTAAAGAGCATTGACACCCAACTGGAGCATAAAGGAAAATGAGATAAATTCCACCTCTCCTCATTCAGTGTACTTTTCCAATAATTCAATAGGAAGTACTTCTTCCCTTCCTGTGACCATCACAAATGCTCCCTGAGCAGTCTAGAAGCTCATCTCCTGCTATCTGCAAATAGTCATCGCTTCTAGGTTACTCTAATGAAGCAGAAAATTCCACTTCAGGAAATTTCCTCACCATGAGACTAAAGTGTACCATGTTGCTATTGTTACTATTAGTTCTGTTTACTTGTAGAGATAATGGAAGCTTTGATGGAACATGGTTGGGAGTAGGGTAGATTCTCAGCTTTACTTGTCAAAGCCGGCTGACAGATTGCTAAGTGGGCTTCAGGGTCAAAACAGGGAATAGAGTGACTAAGTAAAATGAGGCAAATTGAGACCCTCTATAGACTCCTTTAAATATAAAGCCTGGTTCTTAGTGACTGAGAGCATGCCACTTCAGCACTGAGATGGCAATAGTCATACATGAGGGAAATATAGACTCAGTGAGCTAGTTAATTAACATTTTTGAGAACAAGTATGTGTTAGACTCTGAGGATACAGAGGTAATCAGGCCATAGTCCCTGCTACTAATTTACATTTAGTAAGGAGAGAGTAATGCAAGGACTATATGAACAAATACATTAAAATGATAAATTCAGGTTCTCTGAGTTGGATTATATGAGCTAAAATGGCAGATAATAGTGAAGGACCTAGTCTAGGAAGGGTGGTTGGGAAAGAATGCTGAGGAAGGAACATTTGAGTTGAAAGCTGAAGCATGAAGATATGATGGTGGAATGCTAGGCAATTACAGAGCCTCTGAAATCAGAACAACTTTGGAAAATTTCATGGGCAGAAAGAAAGCCAATATATCTGAGCATGATGGACAAAGGAGAGAGTGGAGTAAATAAAAAAGCAAGGATCAGTTCATGCAGGGTTTTATGAAACAGACCAAGAAGTTTGGGATTTGTTCCAAGAATATATGAAGCCATTGTAGCATTTGAGAAAAGAGAAGTACTTTGCTTTACATTTCAGCAAGATCATTCTTGCTGGTCTCTGGAAGATGGGAGGGTGAGACAAAGATGAAAGTCATGAGAGCAGTTAGAAGGCTGCTGTGTTGGTCCAGGTAAGAGAAAATGGTTAGGCTGAGCTATAATTATAAGGGTGCAGATGGAAAGAAGTTTCCTCTGTAAAATACATGGAAGAATAACCTGGGAGAATAACAAATGGAAAAAGTGGAAGAAAAGATGGTTGCTCTGACAAACCATATGCATTCAATTTTAAAGCAGGTATGTGCATGTGCTATGTATAAAAATGCATACAGAGGCTTAAAGTGAGGGACACTTGCAGAGAAAAGAATACGTGAATTAATTTTCAGTTGCTGATTATATTTTCCCTTCCAGCTTCCAGCTTACAAACCCCAATTCCTTCCTCTTCATCCCAGTGTATGTATGGAACTTCCAGTCAGTATCCAGCGCAAGACACTCTGGACTCCCATGGAGCAAACAATAGAGAAATGGTGTCCTCTTTACCACCCATCAACACTGTGTTTATGGGAACTGCAGCTGGAGGCACCTAAGCCAGCAATGCTGAGTGATATTGAAACTTTAAAAATCTCTACTATGTTAATATGTATTCATTCAAACTCCCATGAGGGTGAAGGATATGGACTATGCAGTGGCTAAACATTGTTTTTCAAGTCACTGGTACCAATAGTTTGCCTTTCACAAAATAGTTTAAAATGTGATCTCATTACTAATCATAGTTTCAAACACTGTCTAATGAAACCGGTGGAGATTTGAAGATTTAGACATACAACTATGAAGATTTAATATTTCTAATTTATTGAAAATCTGTATGCTCCTTCACCTTTGGATTCTAAAAAAGAGAAAATATATTTAATGCCTTTACAATGCCTTTAATTTATTAGGATCTTAGAATCATTGTTTACTATCCTTTATTTGACAAAAAGTCAAATGACTATGTTCTACCTCCTATGGAAATGTTTACAAGGTCAAGATTTAATTCAATTCAGCCTAGACCAACTGGCTTGATTTTCCATTCTTGTGCATTAGTGAGATGACTTCTGTTACATAGTGGCATTCCTATTCTTTATGACTGAATAGAGATGATAAATGATTTCCCTTTTTATTTAAAAATATAAGAGGAAATAAAAGAAATAATGTATGGAAATATTTTCAAAGGTTTGGTTGCTCTCAGAGCTGGCACTATTTCTGAAGGAAGCTGGAGACTAATGCCTTTGGGTATGAAATGAAAAAGTGAAACTGGTTGGTCAAGACACTATAATTCATGAACATTTGTATATCATATTAATACCTATAAATGTCAGGAAATTGTGACTTTTAGACTGTTTGAACTTCCTCATATTTGAAAGCAGTCTTTTATCAAATACTTTGCATATAAATTGAGAATAAATGAGGATTCAAGGATCATCTGAATGCCAAGGCTAATTCAGAAGTGAAGGACTCATTACATCTAAGTTATTATAATTTGATAATACCATCTGTCTATGTTTGTTTCTTTTTCTTTTCCATATGTCTTGGTTGAAAGATTTGTTGTACAATTCTTAGCCTATAACAGGAGACTTCCATTAATTTTACCAGATTCTCATATAATCTTAATGCAGGACTCATATTATTTGTATAAAGAATTAGATCATACTATAAGCCCCAGGTACATCATAAGAGAATTCCTAAGCTCAAAATATCCATTAAAATTATGATATAATTTAGTAAAAGAAACTGTGGAGTTGTTTTCAGCAGGCAATACACAATTACCTGTGGACTTGTCAGTATATTGCTACCATTTGCTTAGTAGAATGCTCAGTAATATGTTGCATGATATAATTAATTGAGAAGAGAAGTTTTGCAATGCTAGCAAATCATAAGAAATAGAAAACTAAATGTCCAACTCTGTACAATAATAATATAGTGGGAATACAAAGGAGGATGAAATTAAAGACTTGGGATGAAATAGTAAACAAAACAGCATTAAGAAGGGTTCGGGGGCTGGAGTGGTAGAGCACCTATCAAGAAAGTGTGAAGTCCTGAGTTCAAGATCCAGGACCAACCCTCAACCAAATAAAAGAAAGGCTTGGCTGTGAGTCTTGAGAGTTAGGAACTAAAATTGCAATCAAATATACATTTAACATCCAATATGTCTCAGATGCTACATTAGACAACATAGAAAATGTAAAGATGAAAAAGATATTGACATACCTTTAAAACAATTGACAAAGGGGTGATGTGATAGGAGATAGAAGCACCTTGAAGATTTGGGGGTAGAAAAGCAACTTGGGGGAAGGATGTTTAGAGGACATCTAGCAGCAGTTGCAGGGAGGAGATGGATTGGATAGAAGAGGCCTACCTGGCAGGCCATTTCTCTCATCTGCTGCCCAGCAGATAAGCACAAAGAATACTTAGAAGCTTAAGAAAGGATATGTAGAAGGGAGGAAGAAACATGAGTATCATTTCAAAGAACATATTAATGCCTTTCACTAGCCCTATTTGAAAAGGTTTTGCCCTACCCTATTTGCAAAGCTCTGCAGTGGAAATATTTGACACAGGAGCATGAAAGAGAGACTCAGAAAACAGGTGAGCAGTGTCATTGTGTTTCATGTGCACTTGGCTGGTAACAAGGTGCTTGATGTTGACTTCAGGAAGAACGAAAACTTTCTACTTTCCTCAGGGAATAGGACTGAAGATTGTGTTAGATGTTTTCCAATGAGACACTATTGGCTTTCATGCAAGACAGTTCTGTATTTTGTATGACTATTCTGAGTATTACACAAATATAGTAACCCTGGTCCTCAAGCACTACATGCCAGTGGAGCCCCTTTCTGAGTCATTATGACACCACCACCTCACACACTTCCAAATGGGCTGGTCCTGCATGAATTAAGGGTGACAGCACCTTAAATTTTACCTCAATGGAACATGAGACAGCATAGTAATCCTTTGCCCTTTAGTTACTCAGCATTTAAGAATTCTTCCTTCAAAGATCTGAAGCCTGAATACTCAAGGTATTTTCTGATATTCTCTTTCTGAATTTTTATGTATGTAAAGTATCTTGCCTAACTTTTTAATGTTCCTGTTTTCAAAAGAAAACACATTACTCTTCAAGTGGTTTTTTTTGAAGTTGTAGAGTAATAAATATAAAGAAGTAACCTATTCAAGCTATTGCTTATGTGAAATGCAAAGTAAAGACTAGAAATCAAAATTTTTAAATGCTAAGTTTATAACTTGGTTTTTAAGGTATACTTTTCAAATTTTTCATTTATGTAGCTAAAAGACATAATGACAGATGAAAGCTCCTTTCAATTCAGTGAATCACTAATATAATTTTGAGGTCAAGAACATGTTTTGTAACACTCTAAAACTCAGCTGTGTCATTAACATAGAATCTCTGATCAGAAGGGACCTGTTTTATTTTCCTCTCTCCAGGCAATATTGCACTAAGAAAAGTCAGCACTCTCCTTAGTCACATGTTCCCAAGTATATGTCCAGGTTGAAAATTTTTTTTTAAATTAAGCTAAATTCCAGTTATGGTTGTGATGTAAAAATCTGTCCCTTTGTTCCTGCTTTAAGAAAGAGAGAGGGTAGTGTTCGGGTAGCCATGGTGCCTTAGAAAGACAGATGCACCAGTATTTAGTACTAAGATTAGGGATGTGAATACCTGGTAATGTGTGGGACAGATTTTCACATTAAAGAATTATCCTGCTTCAAAAGACAGTGATACTTGTACGAAGAAAGGAAAGAAGACCAATAGACTGATGTTATTACCCCTAAAACTTTTGCTGATAGTGGCCATTTATATTACACAGTATCCAACCAACTCAACTCAGATAATCTCCTCAGTACTTAGCTACTAAATTCTCTTCAGTCTCTTCTCTTCTCTTCTGTTCTCTTCTCTTTATACACACACACACACACACACACACACACACCCTAGAAAAACAAACAGGTGGAGGAGTAGGGCTAGAAGGAGAGAGAAAAGCAGAGGTGGAGAGAAGCTGACTTGTGAGGGGGGCCCGGGGAGGCACCGATGAGTGTGTTCCTCTAGGGAGGTCCCCGTCCTCCTGGAGTGCAGTAGAGCAGCAGATGTGCTATCCTGACCAGTGAGGAGCATTGCCTACTTCTCTCATGCCCACTTGAATTTGCCCTTGGGACCTTTGATAGATGCAGTCTCCTTCAGCCATTCATGGCACAGATGCTTTAACTATACTTCTGTGTCCACTGTGGTGTGTGTATTTTCTGCAGATAAACTTGTTTAAACTGTATTATAAACTCATTGATTTTTAGTTTTAAAGGACTGAATCTATTTTCATAAAAATGCAATCCATAAAAATGGGACAAAGAATACTGAATTTTTTAATTTAACTTTATTTTTAACAAATATCATAAAGACATAAAAGTTGGACATACTAATTTAGTACACATGATACACCAGTATGTATATATATTTTGTAATGTCTAAGTCAGTTTAAACACATTTATCTTCTCAAACACTCAAACTTCTTTCTCCTAGTTCTTCTAAATACCTATTTTCTTCTTTTTTGAAATACATAGTATTTTGAAAGTCAGCTTAGGTAGAGCATTTTCCTTCCCCATACCTCCAAAAAAGAAAAGGAAAAAGAGAGGAGGGAAGTAAGGAATGAATGGCAGGAAGGACAGAAAGACAAAGGAATGGGAGGAGAAAGAAAAAAAATTTGAGATAAACAAATTCTGAAACCCAATCCCAAAGCTCCAGGTTTTCAAAAGAGCAGTAAGAATTGAGAGTGATAATGCCCAACCCCCTGGAAAGTGATATTATAAGGACTGAAGTTTTAATATAACAGGGAGTGAAATTAATTGCCATACAAATGTCACAATTGCAGCTATGGGCTCTTACAGGGTCTGGAATAGAAAACTGGTCACACTGTATTTTGAGGACAGATTGATAATCCAGGATGAGTTATAGAAATTTAAACAAAAACCTTCCAAAAAAATAAACAACAGTGGTTATGACATACAGGCCATTTTGTTCTTTTGGAAAGATAAGAAATGATGAATTCATATAAAAAGTTAGCATACCATCTCATTCAATGATTGAATGCTAAATTAAATCCTTGAGTTTGTAAATGGCAGAGAACGCAACCTATCTGTTCCAAAAGCACAATAATTAAATGAAAAGAAAATAAATTTTAGTTGCTCCTTGATTATAAGCACTAGCAATGACTGGGAAAGATTCGTAGTTGTAAGGAGTCTCTGATAGAGTTGAGACATTAATTTTTAGATGTTTTGTCATGAAATAGTTTTGCCTCTGTTCTGACTGATAAAAGGTTCTCAAGTAGTTTTCTCATACCAAAATTCTATGAATAGTACTTAATTTTTAGTGATCTGAACTATATAATACTATAATAGAAATGTTTCCTATTAAAAAAATTATTTTCCAGAATGAGCAAACTAAAATGATTTTTTATAGAATTTAGTCCAGCTAGAAAAATCTCTGATTTTCCCCAAAATTTCTGTGTTTTTTGGGGGGAAGGTTGGAACTGGTGTTTGAACTTAGGGCCTCACACTTGCTACACAGGCCTCTACCACTTGAGCCACACCCCAGCCATTTTTTATTTCAGTTGCTTTTCAGAAGGAGTCTTGTGCTTTTTGCCTGGGTCTAACCTTGTTCCTTAATCTTCCTACCTATTCTTCCCATGTAGCTGGAATTACAAGCATGTACCACCAAGCTCAACCCAATTTTCTCTTTAAATATCTATATTGTCCATCATATTCATGCAAAAGTTAATAAGGATAATATTTACTTCTCATGAATTTTACCCTTTTACTTGTCATATCATATAATTCTAGTAAAAGCCTCCCTGTCCATTCAGTACCATAGGAAGCTTTTGGCATAGAAATGTAGATTACCTGTAGATTCCTGTTCCTATTAAAAACTTTATCTCCTTTACTAATATATCATCTGCTCTCAAGAATTTATTTATTCCCTAACTGGGCACTGGGGTTCACACCTGTAATCCTAGCTACTCAGGAGGCAGAGATCAGGAGGATCATAGTTTGAAGCTAACCCCTGGCAAATAGTTTGTAAAACCGTATCTCGGAAAAACCCATCACATAAAAGGGATTGTGGAGTGGATCAAGGTGTAGGCCCTGAGTTCAAACCCCAGTACCTCAAAAAAAAAAAAGCTATTTATTCCTTGAGTACTCCTAGTGGAATATCTTGGTAGTGTTCTTAGGTGTGGTTAGGTTGCATTAAGGAGTTAATGCATTGAAGGGTCCAAGAGCTAGTTGCTTTTATCCACATTTTAACAACTACGCCTACTCACAGGGGTGACAATAAGAACAGACAAGGTTCCCACCCTCAAGGACCTTAAAGTTTATGAGGGAGGGCAGACATTAAATTAAATAAAAGAGGGAAGACATTAAACAAAATATTTAAGCGATTTCTTATAAATGAGAGGTAATTGCAAGTATGAAAAGTGAAAGGTGCTCAGAAAAACTATAACAAAGTTATGCACAGTAGTACACACTTGTATTCCCAGTATTCTGGGAGCCAGAGGTGGGAGGCAGAGGCACAAGGATCACAAATTTGAGAACAAACTAGACTGTGCTACGTACTGAGTTCCAGGCCAACCTGGGCTACTTAGCAAAAACCTGTCTAAAAAACAGATAAACAAACTAAACCCAGAAAAATTATAAGGAAGAGTTAGGCTCATGGAGATGTATACAGGACGGAGGGTAGAATGGGGACAGCCAGTCAGGGTAGCTTCTTGCCTTTTTGAAGAAGTGATGTATGGGCAGAAACTTGAAGGAAGGAGTGTGATATCCCCTATCATTAAGGAGGAGGGTGGTCGTATTGAGCAGTAGATTAGGCGAAGTGGACAGGATAAAAAGATGTAGAAAAATACAGGGAGCTTGGAAAAGTCCAGAATGACTGTGGACAGATGCTCCTGAAGCTTTCAAACTTTAATGATGATCTTGGCAACTGGTTGATAGAACATGGGAAACTTGCATAACTCTGATTTGTAAAGAATTATAAGAGACTGGCAAAAGAATGTCAAGCTGAAATTTTCATAAACTCCAAAATGCTGAAACATTTTCATGAGAAGAGCCTTGCATCTTATTTCTTGGAAGAATTTGATTTCCACAATTGAAAATGATTTAATAACCTTTAAGCCACTTTTATGTGTCCTATAACAACACATAATCAGGGAAGTTATTTTCAGGGAATTCCTTATGAAGGTTTTAACTTGGGTCTCTTTGAAAAATAACAACAATGATTTCAGCCAAAATAAACAAGCTTCTGTAGAATTCTCGCAAATTCTTCCCTCAAAAAATTCATTTAAATAACCTGGAAAGGAAAAACATGGCAATGTTTTCCAATGATATTTTCCCATATTGTTGGTGGGATTGACTTTAGTCCTAAAGTTAAAGGGATCTAAAAGTGAAGAGGTCCAAAACGAGATTTTGCAGCATGATGTGGTAACTTCACCTCTTTTACCTAAAATAGTTGTTACAGAGCCTCCAAGTAGGAATCAGTGAGAAGCACATTTGCAGAAGTGAAAAATTAACTACCCAATATGATACGTGTTCTAAAGTAAAGAGAAGCCATTGTTTTTATTAGTTAAAAACAAGGGTGGTGTTCTTACCAATCAATAGTCAGAATGAGGGTCAGAGATTTACAGCCTTGTTCAAACATCTTTAAACACACTGAGGCAAATATAAGCTTTGTGGGCCTGGGCAGTTTGTTAATCAAGCTTTGTCATTTGGCTTTGTGTACTTTAGCTTATTAACGCTGTACACATGATCTCTATGAAAAATAAAACTGTTCCCGTATTTTATATTAAAAAGTGACCAGATTTTTTGTCCTTGAATTTTGGGGCTAATGTATTTGTAGTGTTTACCACACACCTATGCCCATACATGCACACTGTTTTTCATTCATTGTTCATTCCCTGAACACCTGTATGTTTTGACTCTCTGCTTCTGAAAGAAACTTCACCTAGAAAATGTGTCTGAAGATGTTATTTGAAGTGCTTTCACAGGAAGCTGAATATTGACTTGCCTGGAGGGTTAGAGACACTTGGACACCAAACCAGCAGAGAAAGCCCTCTGAAGGTCCACTGAACTTTGGATGAAACATAATCCCTTGGCATATCAGTGATTCTCTCCTGTGTGGATGCTTTCCTGGTAATACAAAGGAAAAGTTTCCAAGAACTGACTAGTGAATCCTAGAAGCCAAAGTAAACAAATAAACAACCTAGTCTCTTGGCACCTACTTCAGTGCTAAGAGGTTTGACCTGCTGAAACAACTTTGTAGCTTTTCCTGGGCTCTCTGCTCTTGAGTGTCAGAAAGAGTGCAGTAGGGAACTGGATGAATTAGGATGGTGTGAGCAAGTCTTAAGCCCTCCAAGGAAAGACATCTTCTCAAGAGTCCCAGACTCTCCTCTGCTACAGCATTGAACTGGTTACTCAAGTTTCTAAGAAGACATAAAGCCAAGATTAACATAAAACATGATTTCAAAGAAAATGCCAAATATGTAAGAATTTAAAACATGACAGACAGGTCTGTGTTTGAGACCACATTAGTTGTATGATAAATTGGGTAATTTCTCAGAGATGCATCTTTCTCAATTACAAAATGAACTCGATAATATTATTTACAACAGAAGGTTTTTGTGAGATTAATTGAGAGATTTAGCGTGGTGGCTCCTGACATGCACAGGCTCAATAAATGTAACTGTTATTATCGCCATCATTATTCCGATCCCATGGAATCAGTCATGTATTAAAACCAAAGCAAACTGTTGTTTTGTGTCTTGATGTAAAATGTTGTTTGATTTATTGCTAAAGTTGACTAATAAGACAATGTTGGCACTACTAATTAAATAAAAATTTGTATGTGAAAATAAAGGGAACAAAATCAAAACATACTAAATCATTAACTACTCCAAAATGATTTTATAGAAGCAGCACTCATAGACTACGATATGAGCTGACTCTTAGATATGAAAACAAGATTGCAAGCAATATCTTTAAAACATTTTGTTTTTATACATATCATACTGATTTCATACAATGATACAAATTCTTTCTGTATTCATCAGTTATTCTGAAATGGTAACCATCAATGTTTAGTCTGATTGTCTTTGTTTTTACTCATAAAAATATGAGATTTTTTTCAATCAAAATTTATATTATTAAGAAAATATTTTACATTAATTAGTTTTCTTCTTTAAAAGTCAATTAAGTTATCACTTAAAAATATAATTGATTAAATTAATCGTCAGAAATTACTGTGTTGGACATTTCAATGCCTTCATAACTGCAAGGTTAGGGACAAGGTGCTTTCTGTTCTTGTTATTACAGTTATAAGGAAAACCTTTGACCCAGCCAAAATCACTCTCCCAATCTGAGCATCAATAGTCAATTAACGGAAATCTCCTTCAAGATGTTCTGCAGGAGGGAGGGGGTGGGGGCAGGGGGGAGAAATAAACCAAGCCTTGTATGCACATATGAATAATAAAAGAAAAATGAAAAAAAAAAAAAAAGATGTTCTGCAGGCACCTGAAGCTTAGTGTGCACAGCCTGGAGCATTTATTTCACTGCCAAATTTCATTACTGTCACGTGTTCTACTCTGCCTTCAGGTGTTATGAAAGCCACAGACCTGGGTCATCCTAAGTGCTCTCTCACTGTCCCCTTTTCCTCCCAACAGTGTTTTTGAGCTCTCTCATCCTGTTCCTCATGTACAACCCAGTGCATACTCTCATCTCTTGTCACTTCTGGAAGGATCTTTCTTGAACACAGACTACAACTCTGCTCAAGATCCCTCTTTGGCTCTTCTTCTACATCAGAACAAGGCCTACACTTGCCTGCATGGGTCTATACCTTTCTCATCACTTTCTTGCTTGGGGTTAATATTAGCTTATATAATGTATATGCTTTGGTGGACTTTGTCTGAAAATTGAAGGTTTATAGGAGTTTTAGACAGCGAAAGTAATCACTCTATAGATTATAGAATTTCCTTTATGTTTTGTGTCAGAGTAGAAAATGTAAGAATATGAATAATAAGTGGTCAATAAAGATGAAAAAGCTTATAAAAATCAATAGCTTTAATGGATCTAAAATAGTTCAGAACATTAGCATTTGACACAAACAACCTTAAAAGAAACCTTATTTAATGGAAAATTTTGGCTCAATTCTCAGTCTTCCTAATGCATGACAAAGTGATATTGAAAGGCTGAGGAAAGACTTCCAAAACACATAGACATATAGAGTCCAACTGAGGCAAAGGCAGAAATATGAAAGCTAATACATGGAATTTCAATGAACTCAATAAAGTCTTCTCCTCTTCCTTCTGTGCTTGGCTGATTCTTACTCAACCTTCTAGTAACAGACACTGCTAAATTCTTCCTGAAAACCCAAAGTCCAGGTTGGTGTCTCTCCCATATGCTCTCTTTAGGTCCTGTACTTCCCCAACATGACACATGCTTTTCTGTGTTTTGAATTAGATTAAGTGCTGTGTGGCAATTGTCAAATTTAATGAATTCCCACAATACATCCCTATTTAATTAAAGTTACATGTAAGGAACACCTTTAAGACCTCAAAAAAGTAGTCAGCAGTGAGTCCATGTCTCAAAATGCTGCTCACTAAATAACATCTTGAGCCAGGTTGTGCCAACAATCATTATCATCCAACAGGGTACAAGGATTGCACAAGTATAGAAATTTACTAAGGCTGGGTTTGCCCTGGTATAGTCACCAATTGCACACATTCCTTGTGGAAGAAAGTTGTATTACATTATTATTGTTATTACTGTTATTTTTTTGCAATGCTAGGGATCAACTCAGGGCTTTGCATATGTTAAGGAAGTACACAACCACTTGAGCTACATCCATAGTCCTTGTCTTTTTGAGACAGTCTTACTGTGTAGACTGGCTGTCCTCAAACTCACCATCCTTCTGCCTCAACCTACTAAATGCCAGAATTATAGGTGCACCATCAAGCATAACTGTACTACTTTCTTAAAAATATTATTTTGAATCATAGATGTAGTTGAAACACAAGACTAAGAACAAAGATCTTAAATGGCCATTTATAGACAGATAGATCTTAAAAAACAAATATCCTTGAAATAAAATACTATGATTCAAGAAAAAGTTAATGAAATCTAAACATACTAACAAAAACAAATCTTGAAACAATCATGCTGAAGGAAAAAAGAATGCTCAAAAAATTAAGTCCAATATTTATATAAATTTAAAAAACATAAGACATTTATGGACAAATATATGCTGTAAAGGTTTAAATATGAGATTGGAATGTATATATATGTACATATATATTATCTTCATTATAATGATTACTTTTGAGAAAGGCAGAGGAATGAAATTGGATGAGAATCCAATTTTATATGAAACACGTTTATTTTAAAAAGTGAAGCAAATATAGCAAAATGCTATATATTTGTTGAAGTATAATGATGGATGTCTTGATGCCTATAATATTGTTATATGTCCTTTCAGTAAATTTAAATGTCTAATTATTTATTACGTTCAAATAAAGAAAAATAAGCCATAAAAAGGGGAGATACTGTTCAGTTTTCAAGTGAAAACTTTACCCATAGACATTAGCTGAAGAGAGCAACAATGAATGGATGAACATTTTTGGTACTGAATTTCAAGAAATATTTAAATCTGTTTGGCAAATGTTTATATATCTGTAGAGGTCAGTTAGGCAGTAATAAACATTTTCATAGAGAAAATAAAGAAAATGTTTTACCTTTGAAAAAATTTAAGTAGGTTTCCTAGGTACAACAGCAAAAGATATGCAGAAATATAAATGAGGGGACAGTGCACATATAATCCCACCTATCATAAATAAAACTTGTAAAAATAAATATGATTTAATATCATATTGGCTTACATTTATTCCATACGTGAACATTTTTTCCTACATTAATCTGGTTTCCTTTGCAGAATATTGTTAGTAGCTTTGTAGTTTCTTCATGTGGGTATTTTATAATTTAATCATCCCTAACTACTGGATTCTTGTGTGGTACTGGGGTTCGAACTCAGAACCTCATGCTTGCTAGGAAAGAGCTATCACTCAACCCAAGCCCCAGCTCTTTTTTTGTTTTTTGTTTTCAGGTAAGGTCTCACACTTTTCCCTGGGGCTCACCTCTGACCATGATCCTCCACTACTATCTGCAACGATAGACATGAACTACCACACCCAGATTATTTGCAGAGACGCGATCTGGCTAACTTTTTGCCTAGGCTGGCCTTGAATCATGATCCTCTTAATCTCTGCTCCCCTGAGTACCTGGGGTTGCAGCCATTAGACACTGTGCTCAGGTTTTGGATTTTTTTTGAGACAGGCTCTTGTTACATAGCCCAGGCTTGCCTAAAATTCATGATTCTCCTGTCCCATCTTCCTAAGTGCTAGGATTGCAAACATATGTCGTCATGCCCAGCCAACTATTGGGCTTTTTAAAAGTGGTTTCTAGACTTTAAAAAAAAAAGATAATGATTTTGTACCTCATTGGAAATAATGTTATCTAGAATATCCTCCAATCTCAGAATTGTTTTAATTGAACCCTAATATATAAGTAGAGAAAGAAAATGTTCTTTAGCATAAGGAATCATCCAAACAGTGAATTAAATTTCCCAAGTGTTTTTATCATATCTGGAGGATGACATCTCTTCGGCATACATGCATCCCCATAACAATTTTTACTTGCCTACTTGGAGGTGGGGGAAACAGATACCACACTAAAAACATTTAAAATAAAATTCTTCAGGGATGAGTAAATTGTTTAAATATTCCTAAATGGGAATTCTTTGTAAAATATAAATGATGTACATCAATAGATGTACTTTTGTAATCCTCAAAACAATCTAATATATTAAACTACATTTTTATTGATGCCAAATATTAGGAGAAACTTCTTTATGATAAATTAATGGAAAATAGCCTAAATGTCAAAAAAGACATTGAAAATGCAGACAGAGCTACGAGACTATGGCAGTAGTCTAGGCAAGGGTGATGGACACAATGCACAATGGAGAATATGAGTGAGTAAAGTGTGAGTGAGGGTCAATGCCACGAGGTAACCACACTTAGTGAAATTCATGCATGATGGAGGTTATGACTTGGCCCACTATCAATGCAATGTCACAACTCATTCTTTCAGTTAATATTGATGAGATTATAAACACATGGCTTCCTCCCTTGAAATTATTTCTCCATGCAAACACACCTCTCAATAACCTAGCAACTCATCTGCCTTCTGCTTTCAAAGATAGATGGATGCATCATACATTCCCTTAGATAAAAGGAATGGTTCAGATACATCTTCTGCACATCCTTCCCCAAGGAATCAAATCCAAATTTCTACCAAAGGTCAATTTAAACAATGTCAAAAATCAAAGGCTTTTCTAAGTTATATTAAGAACATCAATTCTTTGCTTGAACTCTTTTTTTTCTGAGATGGGTCTGTATATTCATGCTGCCATTTTGAAGTACAAGTAAATTATAGGTGGAATCATGTGTAACATAAAAGGTGCATTTAGTGCCTGGAATTCCTTGGGTTGCTACAACTTTTATAATCCATGACAAATATACTGTGATACCATGAGTAAAAGATGGTTGAGGCCCTAACTCTTACAATAAATGTAATAGGTTAATAAAAGAGAATACTTAATTCATTGAATGTGGGGTAGGGTAGTGGTGTAAGACTGATGGGAGAGAAAAAGCTGACCCAGGAAACTGGATATGTGGTGATGCCAATAACTCATTAGGAACTGTAAGAGGAAGCATAGTGCTTCTGTGAAAGATATTTGGGTGAAGAAAGAGACAAGAGACATAATGATTTTAAACAAATTAACTTTGAAGTGTCTTTGGGATGTGCCTGGACTGGTTTATTTCTATTCTGAAACTCAGTGGCAATATTAAGGTTAGAATTATGTACTTGGTAGTCATTAATATAAGCTATTATTAAAACTATATGCAGTAAAGTTGTTTCTCAGAGAGTACATAGACTGGACAGAAGTGGACCAAAAGAAGATCCCTGAGAGACACTCCTACTATGAAAATCTCTGTTTACATGCTGTTGACCACCTGTTCACAAACTTTGACTGGATCTACAATGACTTGTCTGTTTATGAGCCTTATTCTTTCAAGCTCTGCCTCAAAAATTCTGGCAAAAAAAAAAATGGAATAGTATGGTGATTAGTGAATGAAAGCAAAATTCACACCAGAAATATTCCGCTATTTTATTGTGTACTTATTTCTTAACTGCCATTATCAGCAATAAAATTTTTTAACCAGATTGCATCCCTCCATTAGTATCCTCATATAAAAGACAAGCTACATTATCAAAGCAACAAGCCCACAAAATCTTCATAAGGTGAAGAAGATTCCTACAAAATTTAAATTAATGGGCACATTGCATGATAGTCCCTGACTGCCTCAATTGAATTAGGGTAAGTTTTAAGCCACCATACTATACTCACATATACAGAGCTATTTTCTGGTGAAGAAGGAAGTTCTGACATGGCAATAACAAGCTACAAGCACATTTAGGCTAGTTTAAAGACAGATATCAAACTTTTAACTTTTTCATTACTTGGTAAAATGCTCATTAGACACCCATGCTCCATTGCTAATTTTCATTCCATGCCTCAGACTCACTCCTGCATTCCTTATGTGTGTTACTTGGAAGACAGAATGAGAATTAAAAGTGCATGAAGGTGTCCTGCTACCTTATTGCCTGGGAATTTTTATAAGTTGAAAACTAAATAATGCTTTGTCTTTTAATTTCATGAATGATATAATATGGTCACAATGTGAAAATAGAACATGCAAGCAGCTTTGTCAGAGGGACATGCAGCTTCCTTAGATTCTTTTGTCCTAGCTTTTCTTTATTCCCCAAATAATCACACTTTTTACCAATAACCATCTCCTGTTTTCTTTTCTCATCTTTTCCCTTTGAAGTTTATAACTGATATGACAATTCTTTATTTACTGCCTCCACCCTGTTGCAACTGTTACTGCCTTCCACTAGCAATTTAAGAAGCTTTTTCTGAGCTGATCAGTCAATATATGAACCAATAAATAATGTTAAGAACCAAGGACTATCATTTGGAGGTGGGGGAAATATGGTTTCTAAAACCAACAGCCATTGGCAAGTATGACTCATCTCCAACCCCCTCACACACACCTCTAGGACTTGCCGGTACAAAGAGCAGTAGATATAATTAAAATCTGAATCCTGAGTCCCAGAAGTGATCCAAACAATCAATGTAGGTTAGTAAGGTATTTGTAGTATCAGAATAACCTGCAAATTAAATGGTATTTAATATTTTTTTACATCAGTCTTTGGAAGATCTGAAGTATTACTATCACTTGAATGGCTAGTGTCTGAAAAATACTCAAATTTATAGAAACTCTAACATACTATATAAACTTTTTTCAAGTGTTAGAAGAAACATATTAGTATAGCAAATACCTAGGGAACCTGGGGAAGAATTTCGTCTTGGTCATGCTTCACAAATATAGGGCATTTATGCTGGAAACTATGATTAGAAAAAAATGTATTTTAGAGTACATTAAAATATTTTGGTGTTTGGAGCATAAATCTGAGATTTGTGCCCTCTGCTTACAATTTAAGGAAGAAAAAGAGAAGCATAGAGACAAAATTATAATATAGGAAAAGAAATAAAAGATAAAATAAGTTAACAAAACAAAAGCAGAAAATCTATGACTCTTCAGATTCACAGAAATGAACAAAGGACACATTTCCATTCACATAGTGGCACTTCTTACATGTGCATAGTGAAAGCAACTTTAAGTGTTTGGTTCATACTGCATCCAGCCCCTTCTGCAGATTTGTTTTCTTCTTGATGGTGGCACAGATGGACTCACAATTGGAGAGAACGTAAAAAGATTCTATTAGGCAGGTGAACTAGGAAAGCTGACCTATCTTCCTCTAGGCTTGGTTGATCATTACCTTTGATCAAATAAAAGGCTACATGTTCCAGCTGCCCTTATGCCCTGGTTACTGCAGTGGGAGAAAGAAGGGGGAGAGAGAGAGAAACAAAAAGAAAACTTAAGACAAGATAGATATTATGTAAATTTGCATATCATCTTGAATGCAAACAGATTCCATGTGTTTAAATTCTTCCTTTTAAAAAAAAAGAATATTTAAATGGAAATGAAATGACTCACAATAAGTCATTAACTCTTACTGGAATAGAAATTATAATCTTTTGAAATCAATTAAAACTTTAAAAATTAGAAATGCCATGCAATGTGTACATGGAAAAAAATTTGGATGCTGGTTTAGGCATGTAGAAGAATCAATGAGAGGTGAAAAAGAAGATGTACGGAAATAAAGCCAGAGAGAAATTACTCCTAATGACTTCACACTGAATCTTCATTGGTGTGAAGAAGGTTCTGATGCGAGCATCCATATAACCATCTATGCAGACTTTCTAATTATTATAATGATGAGAGAAGTTATGGTTTCCTCCATGTTCTTCGAACCTTTGAAAATGCTAATTGCTTAAGGAGGATTAATTAAATAGTTACTGAACAGAATCTTCTTGTTTTCCATTTCACCTTACTACATTTGGTAGATACTTGAATTTATTTTAGACATTTCTGCAAACACTCTAAAAATTAAGGGGATTATCCCCCCAAGATTATTTTGAAAACTTAGTATCTTCTGAGACACACAGAAAAATATTTAAACATGGTACAGGATGGCAAAACAAGCTGCAAATTAGTATACATGATAGGATGCTTTTCTTTAAAATATGTATTTTTTTGGTATAAGTAAAAATAGAATTCTGGGGAAGGATTTGGCCTTAAATTGTTGACAGTGATATTCCAGAGTAGAGGAAATCTCAGGGGCCTGTTTAATGGCTTCCTATAATCATTAAATTCAGTTGTCTACTAATACAATTAGGAAAAATCTAAGACATATTCTATGTAAATTGTATTCAGAATCAGTATTTAAGTTATGACTACAATGCACATCTCAAAAGAGTTAGATATTTTGATAGTGACCAGGCAGTAATCTGTGTTTTCTTGAGAATTTTGCTAATTAGCAGGGTCTGTTTGAATCTGATGATTCAGATTTGTGGAAAGATCAAATTATGAATACTTGCTAGAGTTTGAGAATCTTCTTTGTATTATCAAATTGTCAAATCAAAGGAAATGGTAGGCATTGTTTTGGTCAATGAAGGATATGCACACGGTAAATTTTAGAGATTTTGCTGCAATTGCCCAAAGCAAATTGTAAACCAAAATATAGCAGATCATAAGTACTATCTCAGTTCAAAATTTAAACAATAGCTGTTTAATTTGGACTAGAAAAAGATTTTGGGGGATGTATCTAGTGGAGGTAAACTTGGAATATGTGAGGCTTTCACATATGAATGACAAGAGGAGTGGTCGGAAGGGTGAGGAAGCATTAAGCCATCCCTAGAGTGGCGTCATTCAGCATGAGTTGTTTGAGTCTTAGAGATAAAAGTGTATCTCCTTTCAATTTTTAAAGGAGAGCTGAGTAAGAGTTTCAGTTATATTCATTAACTTTGAAAGACTCAAGACTAAGACTTTCAAATCAGCTTGAAAAAGATGTGATTGTAAAACAATACCATTTTACTTTGTGTCTGCTGAGACACAGAGGAACTTGACTACTATGCAATTTACCAACCTAAACATGGAGATATAACCCAATCTATTCTCATGACATTGACAAAGTCACTTGCTCATATCTGAAAGCATAGTTTCAAATGGCAAAAAGAAAGAATTTGGTCATAGGGCATTTGAAAATCATATGTATCTTGTAAGGATTACTTTAAATTGTGCAAATGTCATTTTTCCCTACATAGGTATTGACCAAAGCAAAATAAGAATCTTGTTATTCATGTATGCAAATACAACAATGAAACCTGCTGCAATTGCTCTACAAAGTGAGGGAGGATGGGTATAAGGGAGAAAGAAAGAGGGGGGTGAACCTAATTAAGACATATTGTAAGCACTTATGTTAAGGACACAATGTACTCCCTTCCTGTACAACTACAATATGCTAACAATTGTAAAAAAAGGAATCTTCTTCCTAAGTCAAAAGGGTAGGAAAAGTGGGAATGAGATTTCAGGATTTGTGCTGCATGCTTGCAAGATTTTTCTTAACCATGTGGTTATATTATCATTGCTCACTTTCAATAGTAAAAAGTTTTCTGGCAAGAGACGGAACATGTTTAGCTGCCTGAGTATATCAATAGCCTTTTAGTTACTCCTTAAAAATAACTTTATGATTTTATATCATATATAAGTGTTACTTGGTTGTTTCTTTTAAATTTGGTGTTTCTCAGAGAGTTGTTGTAACTCAGGTAAGTAGATTCCTTCCATTCCGCAGTTGCCTAATTTCTGGGGCTCCTTGAAACAAGCATGTCCCAGAATAGATAGCTTTCAGTGTATAGATGGCGAGGCGATAGCATTTCTTGAGCATGGTATTGTCTGTAATCTGCTGTCTCCATGAAGAGCATCTGCAACTGGCTTTGTCAAACAGAGTCAAACCAGATCAAAGCTGATGTCTTTGTGAGCCGGTTGACTGGCAAGATGAGCACAGCCAGCCACAGAGAACAATTAGGCAGCTGATGCACAGCTGATGGGCTCCCTGCTTTCTCTCACATCTGATTTTCCTAAGCTGATAAGAGCTTTTGTCCTGCACTGGACAAAAGCTAATGATAGAGGGTTATTAATATGTTCACATAAAAATCTAAAGGAATAAATAGAAATTCCCTAAGCAGTATCAGGTTGATCTTTTAGCTGTGACTTGTGTTAGCCATACAGTTTTTCCTCCAGAGAAATTTTAATTTTGTTTCTCCCCACTTTCCATGCCTGAGGAAAGGGAGTTTGTTTATAGTACAAGAATGCACCATGGAGCTAACACTTCTGGAAGTTATGGTGGCAGGCTAGAGGCTGTTTCTTAAATCACCTATATATCCATGGACAGGGAGAGATTTTTGCCCCATGGGGATTGCAAACCAGATGATATTTTAAAGAATACATTTTTCCCATGACACTCAGTGTTCTACAAAGTGTTGCTTTCTGAACTGATTATGGAATGTGAAGAATTTCTTTAAGGTTATCTGGAATACCTAAGCAGTGACTAGGAATCTCTGTATTGTTAAGATAATTTCCATTTCTTGCTATTCTTTCCCTTGTGCTAGTTTTAGTTCCTATTGAAGCCTACATACTTTTATATTTTTCATAGGTTTGTCCATAAATTTTGTCCAAGTTAGAACAGTTATATATCCCAATGTGCTCCTGGATTATGAGTTTATATAATACTTTCATAGAAAGTATTATGAATAATGATAAACTCATATCAACAAATTAAAAATAAAATTATATATTTTCCTAAACATAAATAGAACAAATTTTATAAAATTTTTACCCACCTTTTCATATTATTTTTAACCAAAACCACCATATAAATGTGTTCTTATATCTATGGTTTCAAGAGACTAGATGTGATTGGTACAACTCAACTGAATACATACTCCATCAGTAATTTTTATGTGACTAACATAGTGCACTATTGGAGGCAATTTATCCATGTTACAGGACAAGTAGTATCATTTACCTATTGGTTTTCTAATATGAACATAGTTTTAATAACTGCTCCTATTAATTTGGTCACTGGAGAAAAAACTTTTATTTTTGGCAGAGGATAAGTAAAGTTGTAAGAGAAATTAGATGCTCTTAGCTATTTCCTAATCTTCAAGACATCAGTAGCATGTACCTTACCTTGAATTCCAATATACAATAAGCAGTTATCACAGATTAATTACAGAAAACTTATAAAAACTAATAAGTGTAGTGAATGTGTGCTTTTTGCCAGGTAGCTATGCTAAGTGTGTTACTTGCATTACCTTTATAGACCTCCACACCAGCCCTATGACATAGGTACATTGCCATATCCATTTTATAGATGAGAAAACTATCTATTGAAAACAGGTGGAGGTCTCTACAGTTATACACATAATAAGCAGCAGTAGCAAGGATTAAAGCTAGCACCCTGAGACTGAAGCTTGCATTACAGCTCTGCCTCAGGTTGAATGTGTGAGCTACTGCCACCCACCTGCCATCTCCTCAGTCTTTACACGTCTGCCCCATGTTTCAGTTAGCTATGGTTGGCTTGGCGTGAACTGTTAAGAAATCTCTGACCTTTTTCTCAAAGTTTTCAAATTATAAAATTGTTTAGAGAGAGAGAGAGAGAGAGAGAGAGAGAGAGAGAGAAGAAAAAGCCTTCCAGTAAAAATGAATTTTAACTATTTTTCCTTCTCCCAAAATGGACACATAAATACGTATCAGCCAAAGAGATCTACAAAAGTTCTTTTAAGGCCCATTATTAAACCACACATCTAATTATTTTTTATTGATGAATTGCACTGAGGTATAAAGGTAAAATGACTCAATAATTTGCTTTTAGATAGATCAATTGATTGCATGGTTGTTCAGACATTTTCACATCCACAGTGTGGGAAGACAGGATTGATTCCATGCCCTTTAAAAAGTTTTAACAGAGGTGCAAAGTAGGCCACTGTTGTCCTTCCTCTTCTTTCTAGGAACAGAGGCAGGACTGCAGATTCTACATCAATGCCAAGCCAATACCTTTCATAAACCACTTAATTTTAAAATATTGTCTCCTTTCCTGAACACTTTACTTGTGTTCCATGAGGCTTCTCTTCACACATCAAAATAAGCACCACAATATCTGTGGTGAATACTGCTGTTAGATTATATCACAAGTTAACAAGAAAAGTTTCCAATATTGTAAAATCTGTCTTTAATATCATCACATTCATAAATAATAATAATTTCACACATGAAAAGAAATAAAGTACCTTTGAAAAAGGGCTGCAGGTAAAAGGTACTTGCATCTATAATTATTTTGAATTCTATGATACCCTTCCTTTTCCATCTCTCAGAGACAAATTTCTTTCTCTTTTTTTTTTTTTTCTTTTGCTGTGTTAACAAATCAAGACCCTAAAGTTAGGACTCAGAAGTTAAAAATAACGGCCACTGTAGATTTTTTTCTTTGCCCCAAGGGGAAAAAGAGGTTGCCTTCTTACCACAACAGATGGTTTTAAATGCAGTGATTACAAAATTCTGAAGGTAAAATGGTTTAATTACAAAGTCAATACTCCTCCAACCTGGGCTGAGTCTTTAGCGTAAAAACAACAGACGGAGCAGGGCAAACGCTAAGGCAATGTTTAACCAGAACTTTGCATAGTTACTGCAGTAGGGTTTTCCATGGGGCTTTAGCAAACTACAGAGCACATGATTCTGGGATCTTATTTGTTGAATGACCTCAGGAAGAAGAATTATATATGTATGTCTATATTTCCCTATGCAATATATCCACACACACATACAAGTCTGAGGACGTGTAGTGGAACCAAATAGTGTGAAACAGAGTTCAATTTTTAGCAAAGATGAAGAATCAGGGAAAGTTAATATTACATGAAAAAGGAGTTAGTTATAGGAATGAATTTATAGTTCATTGAAAAAGGACATCATTCCAAAATTATATGTTAGTGTTATTCTAAAAATTAACTTGTCAGTTTCTGTTTGTAACCCCAAGGAAAATAAATATACTAGGAAGTGATTCAATTGCTAAACATTTGACATTTGCAAAGCTGTTTTTCTTTTAATCACACAAGAGAAAACAAAATCTAAGTCTGCTTCTCTTACAATCTTTTTCCAAAATAGAAGAGATGGGAGGTTAAAAAATTCATTGATTAAACTCTGATTCTAATTGAATTTATAATACTGAAAAATAAAATTAGAGTGTAGTAGACACCTTCCTACATATTCACCCATCAAATGACTTAGTAATTTTTTCATTTTATCCATTCAATAGAATTACAACCATCCGTGAAAACCAATGCAAAACTAAAGTACATGAACTTGCCTTAAGGTGGTGTGCTCTTGCCTCCTATCTGCTGAACATTTAATATAGGCAATTACAGGATATTTAGGGTCGCTGGGCTGAGCAGGTGTGAGAGAATCTAAATAGTTAAAAAAAACAAACATTTCTGATGGTCTTATCTCTGGGCTTTCTGGTCTTAATAAATGTCACCAGAATAACCTAAAACAACTCTTCTAGTAACTCCCTACAGGGAATAAAAATTAGGAACATCTTACAATTTCTAACCTGTTCAGTTTCTCTGGAAGGAAAACACCTCATTCCAGCAGGAACTGGCTATAATTATATTCAATGAAATTTTGAAATTTTAGTGTTGAAGTTAAAACATGGAGAAAGTAAAGGGAAATAAATAGAATATTTTAAAAATGAAAACAGCTGAAAGATAAAAATTTTAAAACATATTAAGCCAAAGTAAGTACACTGCTGAATCATAATTATCACATATTAATATCACTTTGAAGAAATATTATAATTGCCCAAATTCTTTTTTGTCCCAATTCTTAGTGAAAAGAATTATATTTAATTGCTTACTTAATTTATTTTCTGACACAAGTTTCCTAAAAGTTCTAAAGCACAGAATAAATCATCTTACTCTAAATAGGAAATGTAATTAAGAAAATATTTGGTATTACTCAGTGATAAATTCTTGAAAACAATTCACTTGAAGTTACTCATTCACTTTCTTTCATTTCCTACTCTCATTCCCTCCTCACTTAAAAGTCACCATCCTAATGTACTATAGCTTTGAAAAAAACCTTTGCACTGAAATATAATAGAGATAAGACAATTCCATTTATCCTAGGCATACTGCTTGGTGGAGTTTACAAATTAAACACACCTGGTAGAACTAGCCCTACGATCAAGAAGCAAACATTTCCAGCACCCCTTAAACTTTTGACTCAGTAAAGATTAATTTTGCTTATATTGTATATAAATGGAACCATACCATTTTCAACTTATATGTGTCTGGCTTTCTTCACTTTGTGTTTTTGAGTTACATTCATGTTTTTGTGTGGAGCTGAAGACTGTTCATTCTGTGTATATCTTATTTGGTGAAAGAAAATACCACTATTTCTCTCCTTTGTACTGTTGATGAACATTTGGTAGGACTCAGTTTTTCTCTCTTACTAATTGAGTTTAAGAAATTTCAGGTTCATCTTTTGATGAATGCATGTTCCAATTTCTATCATACATGTATATCTTAGAATGGAACAGTTAAGTCTGAGTGCATACAATATGTTCACCTTTAGTTGATATGGCCAAAGGTGTATCACATGGCAAGTGTTTGTGCTGTTTTTATACAGTGTGAATTGCTGCTCATATGTAATTTTATTTTTATTAATGGATTTAAATTATGCTTTTCATTCTGTTCCTACTTTTCCCCACTCAGGATTATAGATTTAAGATCCATGCATTTCATATGTGAGCACTGAGTCTGTTACTTCTATCTGGACATCACCAAATGATGGGCAGTGATCTTTTTGAAATATTATATATAGCAAGAGACTATCCCATCCAACAATGAAGTACTATAGGCTGACTTGAAGCCAAGCTTTAGACAACTATTTGATTATATGAGGAAATTTGTGAAAATTAATATTTTAGGAAAAGGATATAAGACTGTTTACAAAGTTTGATCCAAATTTTATTTTTAAATGTACATTTCTGAAAGGAAATATACCAGATATAAATTGTGTTTATTGTGGAATGGAATCTAGGAAACTTTACTTTTTTCCTTATATTTTTCTGCATTTTCCAACATTTAAGTAACCTATGGACTACAAAACAGTAGTGTCTTTAAGCTAGTTAATATGTGTTATAAAACATACTGACTTTTGGCTGTTTGTTTTCCCCCATTGTTTTCATAATCATGACTCGCACTTTGTGCTGTCATTTTTCTCCTCAAATGCTACTTTGTTTTAATTTCACCATCTTTTCTCTGTGTTCTGTCTTCATTTTCTACTTTGCCCCATTCTTCATGAGAGGTCTACTACAAGTATGCACATCTCTCTTCCCTCAAGACTAAAACCTGAAAATCCTGAAACTTTGTGTCAAGATGCCTTCTCAAATTCATTTCTTAATTATCTGAATTATTAACATTGAGAACATTTTATTAACATGAAGTATTGCACAACAGGGTTCATTGTGGTATTTCCATACATATTTTAATGTTCTTTGATCAAACCTACCCTCACTATTACTTTTTCTTGACCGTCTCCCTCCTCACTTCCCGCTTTTTAACATGTTTTATTGGATTTCATTATGCTATTTTCACATCTATATACAGTATACTTCAATATAATTGTTGTTGCTAAATAGAAATAGGATCTCACATAAAATAGAGCTCTTACACAATTGTGATCCTTGTTAAGCAAGGATTCGGGTTATCAATCTTGTTTCTACATTTATTGGTCCTTTGTCTTTGGCTATAAACAGAAATGAGAGTGGACACTCTTTCAACTTGGAACAAAACCCCACCTTTTAGAATGAAATAATATTTTCTTATGCTTTGGAGAGGACAAGGGAAATCATCTACTTCCAAGGTTGACCACATAGGTTGAGTGACTTCCCAAATTTCATAACTGAATAAAGCCTTACCAGGAATAAATACCTCCACTACCTTTTCAAAGCTCTTTCCCCCACTAAATGGTGCTTCCACTTCAGTCTAACTTTAGAAATGAAGTCATAATTTCTCTGGTTGTTGTTGGTGTCTAACAAGTGTTTATTAAAGTCCACATTCCATATTTCGATTTAACATAACTTTCATCTCTTTTTATTCATTTATTATTACATGTAATGCACAAAGAAAACTTTAAATCATAGAGCTGATTATAGTTTGTCACATAATAATGCACAAATAGGGATGCCTCATCACTTTTATGGACCAGGGGCATTTTCTCTTAATGAGAGGAAAAATCCTCTATATGAAAATTTTTAAATTTTGAAAACTTTTTATATCCAGAAGAATGGGGAAAAGAAATAAAGAAATGAACTGAAGAAAGGTGCTGTGGGATATAGTATAAAGAGTCTGCCTAGATAACTGGCTGAGTAAAAGGTTCCTCTCATGGGGTTCCTCTGGAATTGCTTTGCGGAGATCTCAGAAGGCCACAGCCACGTCACTCCAAAACTATTCGGCCTTTTACCTTTCTTTTTTATAGAAACTGTTCTGTCCTGAAGATTGTCTCCTCAGGCCCCTGTTCTCTGTTATCTAGCAATATGAAAGCTGGTTCATCATATCAATAAATTTTCCAACATATATATGTTAGAAATATATAAAATTTTCATATATATATATATATGCACACACACACATATATATACACACACACACACACATATGTATATGTATATATATATATATACATATATATATATGGCTGCTCCAAGTGGGAGTTGCCTTTTTATCCTTTTCCCCACTATAGTAAGAAATGCTTTGATGATTTTCGAAGCAGTTTGTGATCCAAAAGTAAACAATGGAGAACACCAATGCATTTTAAGTCTTCTTTTGGTTAACAACTTTTACTAATGATGGCAACAAAATTATTGAAGCCTGCAATAAGCCATCCAGTGGTCAAAAAGGTCACTTTATGAGCAGTATTATGATTTAAATATCCTTTAAAATTAAACACTTTGGGGTTATTAATGTTTCCTTTCCTCTCAAAATTTTTGTGTTGAGAGGAGGTATGGGAGGAAATGTATTAGCAACAGTAGGATGTGGAGAATAACTCTAAGTACACTAAACATCTGTTGATGGAGCCATTAGCACAGTTTGCAGATACTACCACCTGGCCTTTATTCCATTTTGCTCGAACTTTAGTACCTTAACATGTACTATAGCAATCATGTTCCACTTCTTTTAAATCTTTTACTATTGCATTAAGTGGAGCATAAGTACCAATCAGTTCTCAAAGAGACAAAAAAAATCCCTACTTATGGCAAAAAATAAAATGCCAATAAGAAAGTGGCAAGGTTAAACATCACTTAGAATCTCAAGCTGGCTCTGGTGTTGTCTATGCAAGAGGAAGTCCTTAAAACAGCAAATGGAGATGAAGTGAACTGCAGGTTGTATAATCATGATACTCAGGTGAGAAAATTTCAGCTCCTTCCTCTATCACTTCTATCAGTTCTTTTCAAGTATAACATTAAGTTGATCATGTAAATAAAATAGAATCTCAAAGAAAAAATGTCTCCATTTTTACTGAATATTCAGCCCGAACTGATTGTTCTTTCTTGCAAAAGGCACATAAACAAGTGTTGTTCTGAAGTCTCATCAGATCCACATAGTCCAAATAAAGGTATAAAAAGTTCTCTCCTGAAACGAAGATTGACTTTCTTGATTTATAGTCCACTCATCCCTCATCTTCTATAAAACATAGTCCAAAAGCAACAGGAGGATTTTTTCCTGACTGTATGACAAAATCAATCTTCCATGTTTGCTGACACCTGGGTTCCTTTTATGTAAACATTTTCTTCATATATAATAACTTCTGCTAAAGAGTTTCCTCTGGTGTTCCAGAGGATCTACAGAATTAGAATTTCATTTTAGTTCTCATATGATATGTCCCTATTTCCAACTTGGCCATTTGAGATTTCAGTCTAGTAACATTTATAGGATGAATTGATGAATTAGATCTTTAAAAGACCATCCTGGGTCATCCTCAGTCATCTTAAATTGTTCTGTGCAAATGCTTCTGTAGTGTCATGTACTGGAGGCATGAAGTGCTCCTGAGAAGGAAGAAAGAAACGCATCTATGTGTCTACCTATTCCTTATGTAAGTCCTTTGTATTGTTCACTTGATACTGTGGACCTTTGTGGTGGACATCTGCCCCAATATTATGACAAAAATGTGTGTTGACCCTAGATTTGATTTAGTTAAGGAGTTTACCAGTTGTCATCATTCCAAAGGCATTTGTTTTCCATTCTCTCTGCAAATTCATGGTATGAGTTGTGGTGACATTTAAATCTTCAGCATCCTTTGCAAATTTGATCTCATTACTGTATTTACTTTCATAAATTTCCATTTGTTAACATTTTTATTATTTATATGTTATTATTCTTAACATTTTTACTATGTAAAATAAGAAAACGATGCTCAGGATATATATTTCATGAACTATGAGAATAAAATAACAACAATGTATCTGACACATGGATATAAAAGATAGTGAATGATGGCATTATTTCTCACCTTTTCTCCTCCTTACTATTCCTGATATAACTACTCCACTTAAGAAATTTCATATGTTTTCCCTACATTACCTCTGTGCCTGAGTCTCCCAGTTTGTCTCCTGCACATTCTTCTTCATACACTCCACTTATTCTTGCAGGCACTCACAACGTCTTCTTCATTAGCTGAGGAACACTCCTCTCTCAGACTATTAAGTAGCACCTCCTTCTCATTTGAGCCATAGCTGGATATTTCTCTTTAGAAAAGCTTTCCCTCACCACTATATATCAGGTAGTTTCTCCTCCACCTTATGACCTTCTGTTACTTTGTTTTACTTTATTACTAGAAATTGTAGCTATCAGAAATGATTTATCTATTTGTTCTCACATATACTGTATGCCTCCACTAGCCCCTCTATTACTTGCTATTCTAACTCTGGCATTTAGGGAAATGCCTGGCCTATTGTAGGTACTCAACAAATGCCTGTTCAATGAGTTGAATGTCTTGTTTATATATTCATTTAGAAAACACTCATAGAGCACCATGTATAGAAGGCCCTGTATATGTGCTTAGGATATAATCTGATAAAATACGACTCCTATTTTCAAGGCTCTCAGAATGTAATGGATAACACAGTGAGATAAACAGAGAAGTACAGCATAGTGAGCTAAGACCTTGATGAAGAAGCGGGCAGGAGGCATGGTAGCATGTAGTAAAGACATACAGACTTGGAGTGGCTGTTGAAGTTTAGGAAAAGACTTCCTGTAAAATAGTTACTGGGTTTCTATTGCTGTCAAAAATAAATTACCACAAATTTAGCATCTTCACATCCAGAGGGCTGGAGGTGACTCAGTGGTAGAGTACCACCTACACATGTAAGGCCCTGGTTTGATAAATAAAGTTATATATATATATATATATATATATATATTTTTTTTTAACTATCCATTTATTAATTCATGGGTTTGTAGGTCAGAAGTCCCAGCTGGTTCTCAGCTTAGAATCTCATAGTTCAAAATGGAGACATCAGTATTACAATGTCCCTTGCTGGAGGTTCTGGGAATGAATCGCTTTTAAACTCATTCAGATTGTTGACTGAATTCAATTTCTTGTACTTATAGGACTAAGGTCCCATTCTTTTCTGGCTATTAAAGGTTGGTCTTTGTTTCTAGACACTACTCAGATTTCTTGTCAATCTTTCCAAATATCTGACCTCCAGTAATGTTAGGTTTCTACAACTTCCCCTTCTGTTGCCTCTCTCTTCTGCCTCCAGGCAGAGGAAGTTCTCACATTTAAGTGTATATGTGATTACACTCAATACACCTGGGTAATGTAGGATAATTTCCCTGTTGTAGGATCTTTAAGGTAAATAGACTTTTATAATTATAACATCCATTTTGCCAAATAATATATATTAATGGGTTTCAGGAATTAGGGCATGGACATTTTTAGAGAAGCATTATTCTGCCTGCCGTAGAGAAGATGTGTAAAGTAAGTCTTTCAGGTTAATCAGGGGTAACTGGGGTGAAAAAAGCACTTTAGGCAGTGGGTGAAGAGCAGTCAGAGAATCATAAAATTCTTACCCATCAATCCACATGATTGTCAGGATGTGGGGAAGGCATAAAGGTAGAGGATGGGAAAAAGCCAGATGTTGAAGCAACTTTTTCATGTTGCTCATGAAAAAGTATGAACTTCATTACAAAGTCAACCAAGAGTCAACCCCTAAACTAGGAGCTCATAATGGGATTTGTGAAGAAAAACAATCCAAGCAGGACTAGGTTTGCTGCAAGAGCATGCTGCAAGAGCAGAAGAAGTAGAACCTAGTATTATCTGAACACTTAAGTGAACCAAAAAGTGAAGAAATGGAAGTGGAGGATTGCATAGATTTATGAAATGTGTCAGACAGCTTGGGAAGACTCTGGTACTATGACTTACTACTTCTGGTAAGGACCATGAAAGATCCTCAATATCAAATTATCTCAGTTAACTATGTCTGAAGATTTTCATTTAGTTTTAAATCCAAAATACTCCCAGATAGAGACCAATATTAATTAAAATGTGCTCTTTGTTTTAAAATGCTTTCCCTCCCACATGGTTCAGTTCATTAAACTAGTAATTTGGTTAATAAAAATACATTCAAAGTCTACCATGTAAAGTGCTAGCTTAAGAAGAGTGGAGTGGCCATTCACTCATGTGAATTTGTAATATCTTATGACCTTGTTCACACAATCCTTGACTAAGATCAACTCTACCAAGAAAACCACTAGAACTGAAGAAGGCAGAAAGTAGCTGAAAAGAGTGCCTCCAGGTGGACAGAAGGGAAAGGAAGAAATGAGGTCTTCAGATGGGGTGCATTAGAAGGATGAACCTGAACTAGAAGGTAGAGGTCCCAGTGTGTTTGCAAAAGTTATCTTGAAAACCTGCTTTTCCAGGATTTGTCAAGATGAGGTGCAATGACCTTTTTATCAAGATCTGTACAATTCTCTCTCTCTCTCTCATTTTTAAAAATCTACCTTCAGGATAGATTCACGCATGATGAAATTGAGAAATCCCTGATATAGGCCTGTCCTAGTTCTCCTTATCTGACAGATGAGAAATGTGGCCCAGGAATTTCCATTTCCAAGATCACCAAGACATTGGATAGCAAAATTGAGGTTGCAGCCTTGGATCTGGGGCTTTCCTCTGAGTGTACTGTTCACTGTACCACATTACCTATTGGATAGAACAAGTCAAGGCGTCAACTGGAAAATGTTGTCCCAGTCCAGAGGACTTATGGAAGCCACAAACTGAGCTGAGCTGGCAAGAGGAACCCAGGATTTTCCTTGAAGCATAAACTAGAGATGAAGCTAATAAAAATAGCTAAAAGCCAAGGTTAGGGCAGAAGATTGTATCAGAACAAGTCAGGGGCCTTGCTCCTCTCAGAAATTCCAAGGAAGTTGAGCCAAGGTTCAGCCTGAGTAACAATAATGTCCCCCTGTTGTTAGGAAATTATATCACTGACAGGCACAATAGTTTCGATCAATCATCATGATACTCAAGAGAGGGAAATCATCATGTGGGAGGGCACTGGGTTGGTTGAGATATAGCAAAGGGGAGGTTGGGTCACACAGAGGATCAAAAACTCACTGACAGTCAAGGGCCCAGCTATCTATGTCCACCTTCAAAATCATGGAGATTGTGTTCCGACTGCTGGTTTCTACTTCACTGAATCCAAGATCAGAGATAAGTTATAATGAAAATCCTGACCAAAGAACTTCTCCAATCTGGGTAGTGTTGTTGGTGGTAGGAATAGCTATACTCTCATTGTTTTCTCACTACACCATTCATTCTAGAACAACTGTAGCATGTTCCACCTTGACAAAATAGATTTTGCAAGCACTTTGAGATCCTGTGGGGAAACCAAAATAAAGCGAAAGTATATTTTTGCTTAATTGTACCAGCTCATTGACTTTGTCGTAAAAAAATTCTACATTGAAATTCTGTCTGTGACATTTCTCCTTCAGAAGTTGACCAATGATTGAAATTCTGTCTCAGTGACATTTCTTCTTCAGAAGTTGACCAGTTATAAGAAAGAGAACTATATACACTCCTGGGATGCTACTTGTGCTGAGGAATTAATATATGTGCTATTGTGAATATTACAGGAATCTCTTCAGGAAAGAAACAGTGCCTCCACCCTAAGGGTAAGAAAACTAAAATCCAGGGAGAGGAAATAATTTAGGTTTGGGAAGTGGTGGCACCAGGATTCAGTGTGAGATCTGACATCACATCCTGTGAGTTTTCCAGGTTACCTGACTTTACCAAACTGAGATTGCATTGTAGGAATGATCTGTAACAATGTAGAGTGGACTTCAAGGTCCTTAAAGCAGTGAATATGTTTCTTTAAAACTACTACACTGAGCTGGTGTGGTGGTGTGCACCTGTATTCCCAGGACTAGGGAAGCTGAGGTAGGAGGATCTAAAGTTCCATGTTAGTCTGAGCTACATAGTAAGACCCAGTCTCAAAAACAAATAAACCGACAACCTTATCCTCTAATCACACTTTATAAATGAAAGGATATGTCATACCAAAAAAAGGGAGCAAATAATTTCATAATAAAGGCCTTCCTTACTAAGTAAGGATAGTCGCTTCAATTGACATATGTCTTCACTGTCCTCATCATCTGCCCTCTTCAAAGAATATAAAACTTTATCAGTTTTGATCTTTTTCACAATTGGCTTTTTAAAATTACTAACATCTTCCAGAGCTTTCTATTGCTTTTTCCAAAAGATAAATAAATATATATAATTATAAATATATGAAATTATACATACACATGTATACTATAATTATATATATAGGATTTTATAACCTTGTATAATTTTATAAATATCTTAAAAATTTTTAAATATGATAGGAAATTATTCATCTGTATATTCAGTTTTTACTTAAGATCTAAGCCAATTGTCATTGAATGTTAGTGTCTAAAACTGAGTGTATGTCTATGATTCCATGGTTTATGTTTTAATGAGAGAAAAACAAAAGCAAACCTAAATGATTTAACTTGTGCTAAATGAAGAACAAATGATGCTGTATATGCTGAGGCAAAATAATGGTTATCAGAGTAGATTAAAAAATCAAAATGTGATGGGAAACTGAGTCATCAGATTGCATTGCGCGTGACAGCAAACCCAGCTCAAGAACTCACACCCCAGCAGTGAGCATTGCTTCATGTCTCAAATAGACATTTGGTAGCAATAAAACAAAACCATCTGTCACATTAAATTAAATGTTAATATGAATGGTGTTGGTTTTGTAGTTTTGTTTATATATAATTTGAAACTTTATTTTGCTTAATAAAGTTTGTCTGTGGTTTGTGGCTCTCTCTACATAAGTAACATTATTATAAAATTAATTCAAATTAACATGAGATATGGGGTCTTTAAGAGTACTTTTTCTTTTAATTCAAGTTTCAGCAATGAAACTCTATCATTGTAGTTATTTAACTGCTACCTCTCACTGGGCGGGTCATAATGTCCCAGTAATATAATCAAGGAGAAGGTAGGAGGAAAATGGGGTTACCCAGAGAATAGTAGTGCCAAATCACCACTGAACTTGAAGGACAGAGGGATCATCTAGTTTCTTAGAGTCTTTTCTGTATCCTGAAGAATTCTATACTTCAGGCATGCATATTTCTCTTAACTATGTTACATGTTAATTACATTTTGCCCATGACCTAAAACACATTATAATAATTTTATTGATAGTAAATAATCTATATTTTGCGTTAAAGTTCTTATATAGAATATTAGAACATGAGGAGTTAAAAATTACTTTTAAGTCCAGCTCCATCATATCCACACATACACACACATGCACACATTTATTTTTACAGATTAAAAAAATAAAACCAAAACCCAAAGGAGAAACAGAACTGCTTGTAATAAAACTTGCTATTTTACTCCCACCACTAGCACAGTGTCTGGTATATAATACATCCTCAAAACATATGTATTGGATAAATATATGTATGTTTTGGGAAAGATTAGGGGAAAATGTTATAGCCAACTCTCTTTTTTTTTAAGGTGATGGATGTTTAGTGTCATTCAGTCACTCCATACTGTGTACATAATACGACATCATAGTTACATACAATTATAATTTGTCATAAAATCTACATTATACATTGTAAGAGAATTCTACAGAAGCTGGAGCTTTAAGTCAGTGGTTACTAGCTGAATCAAAAACATTTTTTAAAAAGTTTCTGACATGCTATTGAATCGTGCATAGACACTCAATATAATTTCACTAGAATTTTATGATCAGTGTGACTTTCAGTTGAGTATGCTAAAAATCTCTCATCCTTAACTGTCATAATTATTATAATAAATATTTTGTGGATGACAAGAAAAAAAGGAAAGGAAGCTATGTACCTCACTTCTGGAAATCGGCCACATTACATAAAATTATTTTTCCTGTATTACAGCAGCTTGACATTATCCTCCCATCAACTGGATCTGTTCCTCTCCAGATCCAGCTACTATTTTATAGTGAAAGAAACTGAGGCACAGAGGTGTTGAGCACCTTGTCCAGGTCGCACAGCTAATATGTTGCAGAGTTCTTTTTTTTTTCTAGTTCTATTCTCTTTATCTTTTTGAACATTTTTTTAATTTTATTATTCATATGTGCATACAAGGCTTGGGTCATTTCTCCCCCCTGCCCCCACCCCCTCCCTTACCACCCACTCCGCCCCCTCCCTCTCCCACGCCACCCCCTCAATACCCAGCAGAAACTATTTTGCCCTTATTTCTAATTTTGTTGTAGAGAGAGTATAAGCCACAATAGGAAGGAACAAGGGTTTTTGCTAGTTGAGATAAGGATAGCTATACAGGGCATTGACTCACATTGATTTCCTGTGCGTGTGTGTTACCTTCTAGGTTAATTCTTTTTGATCTCACCTTTCTAGTTCCTGGTCCTCTTTTCCTATTGGCCTCAGTTGCTTTTAAGGTATCTGCTTTAGTTTCTCTGCATTAAGGGCAACAAATGCTAGCTAATTTTTTAGGTGTCTTACCTATCCTCACCCCTCCCTTGTGTGCTCTCACTTTTGTCATGTGCTCAAAGTCCAATCCCATTGTTGTGTTTGCCCTTGATCTAATGTCCACTTATGAGGGAGAACATACAATTTTTGGTCTTTTGGGCCAGGCTAACCTCACTCAGAATGATGTTCTCCAATTCCATCCATTTACCAGCGAATGATAACATTTCGTTCTTCTTCATGGCTGCATAAAATTCCATTGTGTATAGATACCACATTTTCTTAATCCATTCATTGGTGGTGGGGCATCTTGGCTGTTTCCAAGAGTTGGAATTATGGCCAACTCTTAAGAATCTATAAGACCACTGTCAAGTGAATCTCCTATGTACATTTTTTACAAGGAAATCAAAAACATCTCAGCAATTGAATTATAGGAAAAACATCTTCAATTAGATATTGCAAGATAAGAATTCCCACACATAAAGGAGAACACAAATAAAGGGAAACAGAATGGGAAGAAGATGAAATAAATGCTTTAGTAAAATACAAGAAAATGAAATTTATTTGCTCAAAAATAAAACTTAGACAGTTGATAAACTCAAAAATATACAATGACCTCTCCCAACTGAAACAAACACAGAGAAACTACCCTAAGAATGAATGGCTACTCTTAACCAACTATGGCACATAAGATACATGTAAGTGCTGCAGACAAAGCAAGTGTAATGAAAAACATCAGTGGAAGAGCAAGCAATGGATGAGCCTGGAGAAGCAGTCAGAGAACATTGTGGGTAATGAGATGAAGGATCTCAGTGATGCAACATGGAATGGCGTTGCTGTTGGAATGATTTGAATGGGCCACTTCCTGGCTATGTGATTTTGCCCAAGTTACTCTTGTTTGAGCCTCAATTTTGTATGTGTAAAATGAGGAGAATGATATTTACATTAGAATTAATATGTAGACAGCTGTTAATATTCAATAATCATTTGTTGCTTTTAAATTTTAAAAATTATATCATAATTCTTACGATTATCCAAGCATCAGAAACCTCTGGACATTAAAAGGCAAAAAAATTGGACCAGCAATTTCTTTTGCATTTTTAACAGCTTCCAAGGTGTTGCTGAGATTCCTACTCATACTAAAATGGTGAGAAACATTGATTTAGAATGCCGATTTTTCTGATGCATGATGGAGGTTATTTCTATAAGAAAAAAATGTAAAGATGAATTTATACAGCTCTAAATGGTGACAGCAAAATTATTTTAATGGGACATATTATCTGTAATTTTCTTCTTGTGATCAGTTGAAGAAGTAGCTGATGCTCAGGAAGGGTATCTTCTTATATTGAGGCAGCTAAGCTTGTGCCAGCCTCCCTTGGTTTTCAAAGAATGAGCGTTTGATACAGCTGGGCTGATATGTTCTTACCAACTAGCCCAAAGTGGATTAACTGTTACTGAGATCCCTTTAAGCCTTTGCTTTTGTAGCTTGGTTCATTTTCAAAGGCATCAAAGGTTCCTAGGGCATCAGCTATCAGCTCCTGCTAATTGGCCCTCAACTCTAAACCAAAAGTTCCCCTTATGCTTTGCTACCTGAACTTAGGATTTCAGGAAGCACTTGTTTCAAGCACCCCTGGAAAGGTCTGTACACTCCAGTGTTTATCCTGGGAGCTTGTAAAGGGACACCTATATTGGAAACAGCAGAGGCAGCTTTCTTGTCCAGACTCTGTCTTAATCTAAAGCAGGCAGCACAAAAATTCTAAGGAAATGAAGGTACAGAATAAGAGGTATGGGAGAATTAAACAAATAGGCAAGGGGAAGGCAGCTTTTAGCTTTAAAGAAGAATTAAAATCAGAGAGAGGAGAGAGAGAGAGAATACCCTGGCTCCACATTACATTAATGTGTATCAATGATATCTTTGTATCACTCTGGGATAAGAAAGAAATAAGATCTTCTTATGGATACACACTATCAACCTGGAACTTCAGGGTCTATAAAACATAGGTGAAGAAACAGGCCCTTAAAGAAACAGATATCAGAAGACAATTTGGTTACATAGCCAGGTCCTCCTCTGGGTAGACAAACCCAAGCTCATTACTCCCTCTGCTGGATATGCAAGAGTAGATCACCAGATTTATAAATTTCAAATCAGTCAATAGTGTAATTTGTCCTCTCTAAATGGAGCACCTGCTCTGAAGCACAACATGACATTTTGATGGTATAGGGAGAGCAACTTACCTACTCCTGAAAGTTATGATCCTGGATGATAAAGAAAACTTAGCATCACGTATTTTCCACATGAAAGAAAACTAGAAGGCAAAGGTCCCAGGTAGAGACACTTTCTAAATAGCAATGATAAAAAAGTATTCCTAGAAACGATGTGTAAGCATTCTACATGTGAAGAACAGAAAAGCACCAACACTTGTGCAGTGGTCTCCTCTCCTTTTCTGCCCACACACCCTCTTTAGGACAGCAGTGCTCCCTTCTTCCTCGTGGCAAACAGAAGTGCTCTTGGCATGCCAGCTTCTCCAGCAAGCATCACAGTATTCCAAAGGCTTTCCAAGAAAACAGTGAGAATGAAGCTTACCACGGACAAGCATAATCTATTACAAATGCATCCTTTTTTGTTCTCCATTTCTAAACTAGTTTGTGATAAGTGTGCTCCCCATTCTCTCTTTCCCATTGTAATGATGAAGATGTTTTAAATGGCATAATTTCAAAACTATAATGGATAATTTCAAACTTATTCAAAACTAAAAACAATACTATCCTATTCCATACATTCACTACCCACCTTCAACAGTTCTCTACACAGAGCCAGATGCAGTGGTGCATGCCTCTAATACCAGCACTAGAGAGGCTAAGGTAGAAGGATCATTATGAGTTCAAGACCAGCCTGAACTGCATAGCAAGACTCTCACAAAAAAAGAGCAATTATCTACAGAGGGCTAATGGGATGTCTGCACCCATCAACCTCTCTCCTATTGTATCATTTTCAAGTATATTTCATATATATTATTCCATTAATAAATGTTCCAGTGTTTATTCCAAAAGATAAAGACTATTCCTGAACATAACTATTATACTCTTATAGCCCAAAATTAATATAAGTCCTTAATATTGAATACCCAGATGATTCTAATTCCATTTGCTCCCTAAATGTCATTAATTTATTACAGTGTATTTTGATCAATTTCCAAATCTGGTACACACACTGTATCTGATGGACATGTCTTTTGGTTGTTGTTGTTGTGGGAGTTTTTTCTCATTTTTATTAGTATATATATTCATTGTATAAGGAGGATTCATTTTGACAATTATGAATAGGCTTACATTGTACATTGGTGAGATTGCCCCCTCCATCTTCCCCCCACCACCCTCTCCCCTTTCCACTAAAGCAATTATGAGAGATTTCATCATTCTATTTCCTGTATGTATATAAAGCCTATCAACCATACTCCTTCACCTTCAGCTCCTCCTTTCACCATCCCCTTCCCACAAGTACCTCCATATACTATACCTATTTTACACTCCTGTCTTTCATTGTTAATTCCAAAGTCAATGTTTAAAGGGATTTCTCAATGTTTCCCAGTTGTGAATATGCTTTACTTTGCTCAGTTCAACTCCCTCTGTTACTCTCTCATACCCCGTCCCTTCCACCCCATTATTGCTTCTTTTAATTTCTTTTATTCATATGTGCATACAATGTTTGGGTCATTTCTCCTCCCTTCCCCCCGTCCCCTCCCTCTCTCCCTCTATCCCCTCTCTACCAAGCAGAAACTATTTTGCCCTTATCTCTAATTTTGTTGAAGAGAGAGTATAGGCAATAATAGGAAGGACCAAGGATTTTTGCTAGTTGAGATAAGGTTAGCTATACAGCGAGTTGACTCGCATTGATTTCCTGTACATGTGTGTTATCTTCTGAGTTAATTCTTCTCAAACTAACCTTTTCTCTAGTTCCTGGTCCCCTTCTCCTATTGTCCTCTGCTGCTTTAAAGTTTCTGCATTAGTTCCTTTGTACTGAGGACATCAAATGTTACCTTGTTTTTTGGGGTTTCTTGCCTATCCTCATACCTTCCTCTGTGCTCTCGCTTTATCATGTGATTAAAGTCCAATCCCCTTGTTGTGTTTGCCCTTGATCTAATGTCCACATATGAGGGAGAACATATGACTTTTGGCTAACCTCACTCAGGATGATGTTCTCCAATTCCATCCATTTACCTAGAAATGATAAGATTTCATTCTTCTTCATGGCTGAGTAAAATTCCATTGTGTATAAATACCACATTTTCTTAATCCATTCATCAATAGTGGGACATCTTGACTGTTTCCATAACTTGGCTATTGTGGATAGTGCTGCAATAAATATGGGTGTGCAAGTGCTTCTGGAGTAACCTGTGTCACATTCCTTTGGGTATATCCCCAAGAGTTGTATTGCTAGATCATATGGTAGATGTATGTTTAGATTTTTAAGAAGCCTCCAAATTTTTTTCCACAATGGTTGTACTAGTTTGCATTCCCACCAGCAGTGTATAAGGGTTCTTTTTTCCCCACATCCTTGCCAACACCTGTTGTTAGTGGTGTTGCTAATGATGGCTATTCTAACAGGAGTGAGCTGGAATCTGAGTGTGGTTTTGATTTGCATTTCCTTAATGACTAGAGATGGTGAGCATTTTTTCATGTGTTTTTTGACCATTTGAATTTCTTCTTTTGAGAAAGTTCTGTTTAGTTCACTTGCCCATTTCTTTATTGGTTCATTAATTTTGGGAGAATTTAGTTTTTTGAGTTCCCTATATATTCTGGTTATCAGTCCTTTGTCTGATGTGTAGCTGGCAAATATTTTCTCCCACTCTGTGGGTAGTCTTTTCAGTTTAGAGACCATTTCTTTTGTTGAGCAGAAGCTTTTTAGTTTTATGAAGTCCCATTTGTCTATGCTATCTCTAAGTTGCTGAACTGCTGGGGTTCCATTGCGAAAGTCCTTGCCTATACCTATTAGTTCCAAAGTATTTCCTACTCTTTCCTGTACCAACTTTAGAGTTTGGGGTCTGATATTAAGGTCCTTGATCCATTTTGAGTTAATACTGGTATAGGGTGATATACATGGATCTTGTTTCAGTTTTTTGCAGACTGCTAACCACTTTTTCCAGCAGTTGTTGTTGAAGAGGCTGTTTTTTCTCCATCATATATTTTTAGCACCTTTGTCAAAGATAAGTTGGTTATAGTTGTGTGGCTTCATATCCTGGTCCTATATTCTGTTCCATTGGTCTTCATGTCTGTTTTTGTTCCAGTACCATGCTGTTTTTATTGCTATTGATTTGTAATATAGTTTGAAGTTGGATATTGTGATACCTCCAGCATTATTCTTTTTTGCTGAGTATTCCCTGGCTATTCATGGTCTCTTGTGTTTCCAAATAAATTTAACGGTAGATTTTTCAATCTCCTTGATGAATGTCATTGGGATTTTGATGGAATTGCATTAAACTTGTAAATTGCTTTTGGGAGTATAGACATTTTTACTATGTTGATTCTACTAATCCATGAGCATGGGAGATCTCTCCACTTTCTATAGTCTTCCTCAATCTCTTTCTTCAGAAGTTTATAGTTTTCCTTGTAAAGGTCATGCACATCCTTTGTTAAGTTTACTCCTAGGTATTTGATTTTTTTTGAGGCTGTTGTAAATGGAATTGTTTTCATATATTCTTTCTCAGTTTGTTCATTATTAGTGTATAGAAATGCTAATGATTTTTCTGCATCTATTGAGATGATCAAGTGGTTTTTGTCTTTGCTTCTGTTAATGTGGTTTATTACGTTTATTGATTTTCATATGTTGAACCACCCCTGCATTCCTGGGATGAAGCCTACTTGGTCATGGTGAATGAACTTCTTGATGTGTTGTTGAATTCAGTTTGCCATTATTTTATTGAGGATTTTTGCATCAATGTTCATTAAGGAGATTGGCCTATAGTTCTCCTTTTTGGACGTGTCTTTGCCTGGTTTTGGGATAAGTTTAACACTGGCTTCATAAAATGTGTTTGGCAGTTTTCCTTCCCTTTCTATTTGGTGGAACAGTTTAATGAGGGTTGGTATTAGTTCTTCTTTAAAGGTCTGATAGAATTTAGCAGAGAATGCATCAGGTCCTGGACTTTTCTTTTTTGGGAGACTATTGCTGCTTCAATTTCACTTTGTGTTATAGATCTATTCAGGTGATCAATGTCCTCTTGGTTCAGTTTTGGATGATCGTAAGTATCTAGAAATCTGTCAATTTCCTCAAGATTTTCAAATTTATTTGAATATAGGTTCTCAAAGTAGTGTCTGATAATTTCCTGGACTTCCATGGTGTTTGTTGTTATCTCCCCTTTTGCATTCCTGATTTTACTGATTTGGGTTTTATCTCTCCTCATTTTAGTCAGGTTTGCCAAGGGTCTGTTGATCTTGCTTATTTTTTCAAAGAACCAACTTTTTGTTTCATTAATTCTTTGTATGGTTTTTTGGTTTCTATTTCACTGATTTCAGCTCTTATTTTTATTATTTCTCTCCTTCTATTTGTTTTGGGATTTGCTTGTTCTTGTTTTTCTAGGAGTTTAAGATGTATCATTAGGTCGTTGATTTGAGATCTTTCAGTCTTTTTAATATATGCACTCATGGCTATAAACTTTCCTCTCAGGACTGCCTTTGCTGTGTCCCATAGGTTCCAGTAGATTGTCTTTTCATTTTCATTGACTTCTAGGAACCTTTTAATTTCCTCTTTTATTTCATCAATGACCCATTGTTCATTAGGCAATGGGTTGTTCAGTTTCCAGCTGTTTGCACGTTTTTTGTCTTTATTTTTGTTGTTGAGTTCTAGTTTTAATGCATTGTGATCAGATAGAATGCATGGTATAATTTCTATTTTCTTATATCTGCTGAGGCTTGCTTTGTGCCCTGGGATATGATCTATTTTGGAAAAGGTTCTGTGCACTGCTGAGAAAAATGTATATTGAGTAGAAGTTGGATGAAATGTTCTGTAGACATCAACTAGGTCCATTTGATCTATGATGTGTTTTAGATATAGGATTTCTTTATTGATTTTTTGTTTGGATGACCTATCTATTGATGATAGTGGGGTGTTAAAGTCTCCCACGACCACTATGTTGGGGTTAATATACGCTTTCAGTTCCTTCAGGGTATGTTTGATGAAATTGGGTGCATTGACATTGGGTGCACATAGGTTGATAATTGTTATTTCCTTTTGGTCTATTTCCCCTTTTATTAGTATGGAATGTCCTTCTTTATCTCGTTTGATCAATGTAGGTTTGAAGTCTACTTTGTCAGAGATAAGTATTGCTACTCCTGCCTGTTTTCAGGGGCCATTGGCTTGGTAAATCTTCTTCCAGCTTTTCACCCTAACCCAGTGCTTGTTTCTGTCGGTGAGATGGGTCTCCTGTAAGCAACAAATTGGTGGATCTTCCTTTTTAATCCAGTTTGTCAAACAGTGCCTTTTGATGGGGGAGTTAAGTCTGTTAACATTAAGTGTTAGTATTGATAGGTATGTGGTGCTTCCTGTCATTTAGTTGTCTTAGTTGCTTGAGGGTTTGATTGTGTGTACCTAAATCGATGTTACTCTCTACTTTCTTGCTTTTTCTTTTCCTGTAGTTTGGTACTGCCTGCCCTTTCATGGTTATGTTGGGTTTCATTTTCTGTGTGCAGAATCCCTTGAAGAATCTTTTGTAGTGGTGGCTTTGTGGTCACATATTGTTTCAGTTTCTGCTTATCATGGAAGACTTTTATTGCTCCATCTATTTTGAATGATAATTTTTCTGGGTAGAGTATCCTAAGGTTGAAGTTATTTTCATTCAGTGCCCAGAAGATCTCACCCCAAGCTTTTCTTGCTTTTAGTGTTTCTGTTGAGAAGTCTCCTGTGATTTTATGGGTTTACCTTTGTATGTTATTTGTTTTTTCTCTCTTACAGCCTTCAATATTCTTTCTCTAGTCTCTGTATTTGTTGTTTTAATGATAATATGTCATAGAGTAGTTCTATTTTGGTCAGGTCTGGTTGATGTTCTGGAGGCTTCCTGTAACTGTATGGGGATAGTTTTCTCTAGATTTGGGAAATTTTCTGTTATTTTGTTGAATATATTATGCATCCCTTTTGCTTGCACCTCTTCTCCCTCTTCAATGCCCATGATTCTCAGGTTTGGTCTTTTGAGTCAGTAAGTTCTTGTATTTTCTTTTTACAGGTCTTGAGTTGTTTAACTAATAGTTCTTCAGTTTTTTCCTTTAAGTACCATTTTGTCTTCGAGTTCTGAGATTCTGTCTTCTGCTTGTTCTAGTCTGCTGGATTGGCCTTTCATTTTGTTTTGCATTTCTGTTTTGTTCTTTTTTCTGAGGTTTTCCATATCCTGAGTCCCTTCCTCTTTAATATTGTCTATTTTCATCCTGAGTTCATTTATCTCTTTATTTATCATGTTCTTTGTTTCACTTTGGTGTTTATATTGTGCTTCTATAGTTTCTTTTATTTGTTCTTGCACTTTCTCAAATTTTCTATTTTTGTTGTCTTGGAATTTCTTGAGTGTCTCCTGTATATTTTGATTGACCATATCCAGTATCATCTCTATAAAATTCTCATTGATTACTTGCAGGATTTCTTCTTTCAGTGTGTTCTTGTGGGCTTCATTGGGTTCTTTGGCATAGTTTATCTTTGTTTTGTTGGAGTCTGGACCTGGGCATCTGTTTTCTTCATTTCTCTCTGGTTCCTGTACTAATTTATTATTGAAGGGAAAATGGTTTCTCTCTTTTTTTCATCTTCCCATCATTCCCCTTGCTACTGTTACTGTCCCTGTACTGTGTATGATTCAGTATTGTCTAGATTGTAATAGTAACAATGATTATATCTAAAATGGAAGGGTAAGAGGAGAGGGAAAGCAAGGAAGATAAAGAAAAAGGGGAAAAAAACAGAAAACAGAGCCAATGAAATAAACAGGGAGAGATAATGTACTAATCAACAATGAGCTAAACATGCATTAGAGAGACAGAGAGAGGATAAAAATAAAAGAAAAAAAATTCCCACATTTAAATGCAATAAAGTTTCAGTCTTAATAGTTTTGGTGTTAGTCCTTCAGGATCCAGTCCTGGTATTGGTGTCTGAGTAGTAGTTCTGTCATTGTCTCATCAAAGGGGAAAAAAAATATCCCAAGTTCAAATGCAATACAGTTTCAGTCTTAATTGTTTTGGTGTCAGTCCTTCAGCATCCAGTCCTGGTATTGGTGTTTGAGTAGTAGTTCTGTTGTTGTCTTACCAAAGGAAGAAAAAAAAAAGGAGTCTGGAGACAGCTTTGTGAATGTCTATCTGAGGCTGCAGCTCACCTGCCACCTACTGTCAGCTGGCTGCTGCTGCAGGCTTTATTTACTGCAGATCTCAGGAATGAGCTTTACACTCACCTAGCCCTGCAGGCTTTGTTTATTTAGAGTTCTCCTGGATGAATGTCCCTTTTGTTTTCTCCAGTGTATACCCCTACCTGCCTGTTGCAATTGCAGTCCTTTTTTATTTAGAGTTTGTGTGGGGAGATGCTCCTCCCCCACTCTCAGGTGGAGTGTGCCACCCTTTAGCCGCTGTTGGATGCCTTCTCCTCTCCAAGCACACTGGGGGAGGTGGCACTACAGCCGCCTTTTCCGGCCAGCTTGTTTATTTACAGTTCCTGTGAAGGAATGCCCCTCCCCCACTCTCTGGAGCTCAGGGTGCCCCAACTTCTTTGTTACATGTCTTTTTTTTTTCAGCTGGTTGTTTATTGTTCAGTTTTTTTTTTCTTTTTTCTCTGGGCAGGAGTCAGTCTGTCCAGGAAGCTATGCTGATTTGTCACAGAGAGTACCACATGCCACTTATTTGCTCACCTGGTGGTCTCCCAAGCAGATTAGGAGATGGCATTTGGTGGCACGGGAGCCCTCCTGGTTTCTCCATTTAACGTGGAGTGGGGATGCTATGCGTGGACTGGGTGTGTGGAGGTGTCAGAATTTTACCTCTTCTTGGTGGTTTTTCCTGCCAGGTGTATCTTCAGCATCTCTCCAAGAGTTTACTTTAGGAAGCATGCTTTCTGCTTCCTCCCTCTAGTTGCCATCTTGGAATCTCTCCCCACCCCATTATTGGACAGCTTTCATTACATATTATTATGTCTCCTATCTGCACAGATGTGATGTATGTCAATATTGTTGACTCCCTATCATTCTCTTTTCCTTTCCTTCCTCCCCCAAGTTCCATAGTGCAGTTCCACTATGACAAATATGTTGTACATGTAGATGTGTATATGATCATGTTTGTTTTTGTATATACATTTGTCTTTTGGGTCTATCTTCCTCATATAGGGAAAACATGTGGCCTTTGTCTTTCTGAACCTGGCTTACTTCACGTAACATGATTGGACATGTCTTTTAAGACAGTTTGATCAATAGATTCTTCATCCAACCCTCCTTTCTCTTGCAGTTTACATTTTATGTAACCAGTTTTCCCTATGGAATTTCCTTCATTCTGGATTTTGCTGATAGCTTTTCTGTGGTATATTTTAATAAGGTTTTCTACTCCTCTGTATAGTAGTATTCACATAGATATTATGTGTTGGTATTTTGGGGCCAGAGGCTTGCTAGATTTAGGTTATTTTCAGGAAGAGCACTTCAGGAAGCAGCAGAGGCATGTAGTACCCATTATCACTAGCAAAATGGATCTAGTACTGTTATCACTTCTTTTCTCCCATTAGCAGCTGTTGATGCTCAATGCCTAAACCATTTATTTCATGGGAAATAATTGCATTCTAATTATATAATTTATTATTCATTTACCATTACTTCTGTTGAAGAATACTTATATTTGGTTACTCAGTGATATAGTCTATAGGACAAGCAATATAATGACTAATTCTTTTCCTTCATTTACTAGATATCAAAAAAATGAACTAATTTCTTGGAATTCTTCATAAGTGACCAATTAGTTTTGTTTCTAGTCATTTCTTGTTAAACAATCTTAAGACCATTCTTGGTACAGTTGGATTTTGATACAATTCATAGGTTTCTATAAATGAATTATAAATTTGCTGGGATGTAACTTTCTGGCATTGTTAATACTTTATTTCTTTGCCTAAACTAGTATTTCTTAACTCAATGCATATTTGAATCTCCAGGGGAGCTTATAAAAAAGCCTATGCCAAGGCCATAGCTGAATAAATCAGAATCTCCTGGGTTTAAAGATGGGACTTATTTTATAAATTCTCAGGTAATTCTAATGTGCAACCAGAATTGAGAACATGAGCCTAAATTAAATAGGCTTTGTGTTCCTAGTGAAGGATTAAATGAAGCAAGTTCCCCAATACTATCATTAGAGGGCAGCACTGCCCCAATAATTCAAACTTCTCTCAGTCTCATGCATAGTCTGCTAGATTTCCCCATGTATTTTAAATTAGTTGTTCCACTTTTTTAAAACTGCAGTTTGGGTTCTAGAGTCATATAAGCTTTAACTATATCCTATATTTTTAAAAACTTTAAATTACTTAACAATTTGTTTTAGTATAGATTCTGGTTATTATCCAGCAATTTCAACAATACCAAGAGTCATTTTAAACTATGTTATTTTAAACCAACATTATTTGAAACTACAGATAGCTCAAAAATATTGTCATCATAAGTAATATCTCACTTTTTGTGAAAGTTGGAGGAAATATTTCCTGATTTTTAATAATTACATACTAAGTTAAAAAAAAAAACATGAATTGTCACCAAGATTGATCTCTAATCCTAAAGAGTCAAAGCACAGAATCAGGCAAGACTAACAGGAGAAAATTGCTAGGGGTGTATTTCTCAGTCCTGCACCAATACCTGAAAATAATTAATAAAAATATTTACTTTATCAATTAGATTCAACAAATGGGAAAATAATCCAGCCTGGTTTTTACAAAGCTTTTAAATTATTTATAAAACATGGAAAATACATGACATTTTTTACTGGCCTTACCTTCAGCTTTATCCTACTTTAATATGAGCAGGGTCCTATAATAATATGGTAGGGAGTGTAGTTGATCTGATAAAGATAAGGTTAAAAGTGTTTATTCCCTAAATCTTCTTAGAGAGAAGAGATTGTATGCACTAGTTTGGCTAGTTGAGAAGTACTACCAGGCTTACACAGATTTTATGCCACCAGTTGGATCTTCCTTCCCTTTTACCTTCACTTGTTCTGCATACATAATAATTTTAAAAAGTAGTATGTCTTCTAAAAATTCCTACTACAGAAATCCAAAAATCATCTCATTTTATAATAGGCTGTTATTTAATTTCTGCGATTGAGTAAATCTAGATAGCTGAGGAATTAAGTTGGCTAAACTCAGAAAAATTAACATTTTTTCATATTTATATATACATGTATAGTCATTTACATACAGAAAACATCTTCACACACACATACACACACACACATTCTTCACTCCATGATACTGGACATTAATAAATGAAGTTTTCATTAAAATTTCATGGGTTTTTGTTATTATTTGTTTTTGCAGAGCTGGGAATCAAACCTAGGGCCTCATGTATGCTAGGCAAGTGCTCTACCATTGAAACATCCCCAGTTTTATGACAATTTTAGTTCTATCTGCAGACTACACTAAATTGTCTGATTGATGTAAAAAATGATCATTTTAACAGTATTGTCTCAAAATTCATGGATGTAGCTATGTTTTACTCAAGAGGTTCTGATACACACAAGTAAGACTTAAGATATTTCACCATGTCATTACAGGACTTGAACTAGAGAAATAGAAGATTATAAGCTGCTTATGCCCATATTTATTTGGTAGAAATTTGTTTAACACCCAGTAAGACAGGCGGCAAAGATCAAAGACAACTCCCTCTTATAAATAATAATCTCTTTTCTTTAGCAAAACAGTTTTGTACTTGATCTGGCTAGTGGAAATACTTCTCATCTCTAAAGATTCAAAATTGTCTGTGTATATGTGGCACTCATGCTTTAGCTTGTAAGAATAAAAACAAGATAAAATACAGTGTTAACAGACAGCACAGTGAACTTCCACATAAGGATACAAGAACAATGAGCATTCCTAATGCCACATTGGGAGTACTCTGTTGTCCAAGTCTCCTGGTCTTCTTTCCTATAGTCATGGAAGCTATTTGGCCATTTTGCTTTAGCACACAAAAGTCAACTGACACTCCAGTCCCCTTGCCATGGGCCAGCAAGCCTAGGATGGAAAACAATTTCAACATTCGCCACTTGGACTTCTGCCCTTAGCAAGCACATTTGTTGTTCCTACATAGACTTTTGGCTGCCTTCTCTCCCAGCCATCTGTTAAAAGAGGCATTGTGCCTGCTCCAATGGGATGTTGTCACTACTTCCAAGACACTTTCACAAAACATATGTGTCTTAACTCTAAACTGTCCAAAGTTCAAATTACATTTGCCAACTAGAATTTATTTTTTAAGATGTCATTTTCATTGCTTTTAGAAAGTCATCTTGAAAAGCTTCCTTTTTTTTTTTTTTGGAGCAGTTTTAGGTTCACAGCAAAACTGAGAAGATACAGAAGTATCCCATCTACCCTCTACCCCACATATGTACTTCAAAGCTCTGAAGACTGAAAAATGAAGACTAACTTCTGTGTCAGGATAAATAACTTGTGAAATTCCCCCCAAAAATGATAGTGTGGTGACAGTGATTTTGAACGCTGTTTTTTCCATGATTGAATGCAGGATATAAATACAGCTGCATGCATTATTGCTATCTCCTTTCATGTGACCAGCTCTGAGAAAACAGTGATTGTACACCTGTTCTCCTCTTATCCTCAGGGCCACCCATGCCTCATCAATTCACAGAGATTGTTTATACACTCGGAATATTTGATTTGCATATAATTGATTATGGCTTAGCCCATGTTAGCCTGAATTGACATTAGCAAGACTGTAATAGCACGGTGGTTTCACATATGATAATAAATTTGCTCTCTGAAATTCCCAAGATCTGGAATTGCCTTTCAAAGAAGTTTAGTTTGGGGTTTTTGTAACTTTCAGCCTCAGCACATTTTCACATTTGACATTTCCCTCTTTAAGTTTTGAATGTACTTCTTCCCAGATTCCTAAGCATCCCAGGGTGGAATTTGAGCTTGTTTCCAGGTCTCTGTCAGGTTTCATCTTTCCACTGGAGAGGTCATCATGTTTTACAGCCAACTTGTGTATCCTTCTGCATTTGGCTGATGGACCATTTCACATATTTACATCTGGATCAGAAAGCAAAGCTAATTTGGGAAGCAAGTCTAACAAAGCCAACCAGATACCACCTGAATGAGTTTAGCACTGAATTATATAATAACACCATATTTCATCATTTATATATCTCTTTTTTCTAAAATTCCAGTTAGAAAAGTAATGATTTCTTACTTGAGACTATCTTTAAAAGAATTACCTAAAATAATGTATTTTTAGAAAGAATTAGCAAATTTATAGTATTGTGTTCATTCTCAGTATTAAAATGAATCTTAGTAATTTTATTTTAAGTAGAAAATTGATTTTATAATTTTTCCAAAGTGACGTGAAAAGGAATAAACTATTGCACTTGATCCAGTGGGGACCTTCTGTAAGTGATGAATAGTTTGAGGGAAGCAGTCACATTGAGCATGAGGCACACTCTGCATGGAAAGGACAGGTGAGGCAATGAAGATGTATAAGACATTTCATGGGGAAGGGACGACAGCACAGGAAAAATCACATGAGCTAAATGAGGGGGGCAGTAAAATGAGAGCACTGAATAATTCAGGGGAATATAATGGTGGCATTCTAAATGAGGATAAAGAACACATAGAGAACAGTATTATTTGGCAATCCAGGCTCCTGTGATCTGAAGCTGGTGTGCCCCACAAATTCATATTTCGAAGCCTATCCCCAGTACAATTGTATTAGGAGGTGGAACTTTAGAATTAGCTCACAATGGTGGAGCCCTCATGAATTAGATTAGTACCCTTATAAAAGAGGCCCTAAAGAGGTTTTTTTGTCATGTGAAATTACAAAAAAAGATGGCCATCTATGAACCAGAAAGTGCTGTACTCACTAGACACAAAATCTATGGATGCCTTTATTTTGGACTTCTCAGCTTCCAGAACTGTAAGGAATAAGTCTTTTGTCATTTACAAGCCTTCTACCTTATTTTTTTTTTGTTATACCAGTATGACTGGATTGAGAAACAGGCCAAGCCTTAGGCTAAATATAGCTTAACTAAGGTAGAAAGGAGAAAAATAGAGGGGATGAACTGATGCGGGTTATAATATATATATATATATATATATATATATATATATATATATATATATATACACATATATATATACACACACACATATATATGAAAATGTCACAGTGAAACTCTTTGTACAGCTATATTAAAAAAACAAAAATACCTTTTTCAAAAATGGAGAATAGGAAGGTAAAACAGGGCCTGCCTGGGGGTTGGTACCAGTGGGAGGTGGAAGAATATAAGGAAAGGATTTAGGAGGGGGAATGTGGTGGAAATACTATGTACTCACATATGAAAATGGAAAAAGGAGACCTGTTGAAACTATTCCAGGAATGGAGGGAGAAGGATAAAACAGAATGATGGACGGAGTGAATTCAATTAGGATATATTATAAGAACTTTTGTAAATGTCATAATGTACACCCAGTACAGCAATAATATCACTTTAAAAATTAATTAGAGTAGGACAGAACCAGAAAGGAGACAGCTGATTACAAACTAGAGTTGTTACAGCTTACAGATGGGTAGGTATTGCCTTCAACTAAACTCTGTGAGAGGAAGTACAGTGCATATTTTATACATCATTACATTTTCAAAGCTGAACACAGAACCTGGTGTGCAGTAAGTGCTCAGAAAATATGGTTGAAAAAACGGGAGAGTAAGAGAGGAGTTTTGTATGATGGTTGGAGGGAATGCTAATATTTTACCATGGAATGGGTTTTGTGCCTGAATGGAAGTTATTATTCCAAAGTTTGTTGTGTTGGAACTGAGTGAATTTAGCAGAAGCCACATAAACTTGAACTTCAGTGCCTCTTGCTTGTACAGGCCCTTTCCATGATCTAAGAGTGGCCTAGTAATGTGTATATATGTCCTTCATACCATTAAGAAATGAAAGCAAATCCCAGGACCACCAAAAACAATGAAAGATATTTTAACAACAGTGGATAAGACCTTTGCACTCTTATTTTTTTCTTGATCACACTTACCTTCGTATTCAGGGTGGCATTAGAGTAGCTTACCTTTCTAAAAATGTGGCTAAAAGGAAGATATTGATGACATACTTAGTTTTGGTTTAGTGAGACAGCAGTATATGATTTGCAGTCATTTTTTATAGTAGCTGAGTCACAGAGTTGCCTGCTGCTGTGACAACTCATATAGAGCCAGGATCAGAGGACGTCTCAAACAAAATCACCTGCTACCAACCGACAAGAATATGTATCCTACAGTGATGTACCTGAAACGTATGTGCTAGAGATGAAACAATATTTGAGACTTTAGAACTAGTAGGTAGTTTATGGAAAAATTTTCCTCTTTTCTCCTGTGTAGAATCATAAGTTAAACTTTCAATTTTTATTAATACTTAATAAAAAAAGACAGTATAGAGAATGTAGTCAGTAATGCAGTATAGAACATTGTATAGTTTAGAACATGCTTTTTTCCTTTTGACAAAAACCCCATGAAATAGAGTGATTCAGAATTATATATTAATAGGGCATAAACTTTTATCACACTATAAATACTCCATCTGTGTATAAAGTCACACATTTTATGTATTACAAGTATTGATAATAAAAATTCCTTATTCATATTTGAAGAGACTGAATTACCTTTCTACTCCATCCATAGGAGATATTTTAAATTACTGTAATATTACTAGGCAATTAAAAAGTATACACATAAAGGAGGAGAAAGTATTTTAGAGGTGCATTGATCAAAGTTATAAAACTATACTGTTTTTCTTCATTTTGATAAGGTCTGTGACATTTGTCCTTTTGTCAGCTTTTAGAATTTGATGGAGGGCAATATGGCTATATAGCTCTCACTCTTCCTTCACAAAGAAGAACTGGAACAATAAATAGATAGCTGCATTTTTGAGGTGAGTTGCACTGGAGTCAGCAAGTGAGAGCTGGGAACCCTGAGGAATTTGCAAATTGTTCACTTTACTTCTCATTCTGAATATTTGCCTCATAAATTTCATATTTTTTCCTCTTAAGAACTCCTCTCTCCCAAATTGTATGACTTCAGGACCTCCAAAAGTCTAAAGAAAATGTGGAGAACCTGATAGGCTGGAAAAGAAGGGCAAAATGCTTCTAGATAATAAAACATAAAAAAGTTAGAGGGACTTGGTGAGTATATTTGAGAGTATTGTAATGGACATTTTCTGTCATTTGCACTGATGGAAACCATGACATTGAGATATTTTAAAATTTGAATTCTGAAGTAACTCAACGATAGAGCACTTGTCTAGCATTCACAAAGCCCTGAGTTTTATCCTTAGCACCTCAAATTAAAAAAAAAAAGAAAAGATAAATGAATACGAATAGAAGTATACACAAATCTGAACCTGAAAGACTTCAACTTTCAGTGGAGCAGTAGGATATAACCCTAATGATTAGATCATTACGACAGAAGGTAAAAGTAAATTCTTGGAAGTTAAAATAAGAAATACTAAAAGCTCTATAGAATATAAAAATGAATTAGACATACATTATCTACAAGTACAGAAAATTTAAAGTGAAAGCAGTTTTTTCTTTAATATTTATTTATATTAGTAGTGACAATTCCTGTAAAAGAATAATAATAGTAATAATACAATCAGAGGATTTGTGTGAGAATTAAAAATGCTATCAAAGTGCTCGCCACTGTGTCTGGCATACAGAAAGTGCGAAAATTACATAGACTATATAACATTTCACTAATGTAAGCAAAAATTAAATCAGTTGAAGTCTGAAAGATATGTGGAAAGAACTCCTGGTGATAGAGTAGGCTTAATGGCATTTACAATCCCATTGGTCATAAATCACCAAGCAAAGTAAATTAGTGGACATGTATTGAATATTTTATTGCTCTATGAAAATGTTTATACTTGAGGGAAGTTTTGAAAGACTTGGAAAGAGTGAAAGACTAACGAAAGGGTTGATTTAATAGTGTTAGTTCTTTGAAACAGCCAGGCTTTATTTCCACTAATAATATACCACATAGTGACATATTATAAAGCTCAAGGAAAATTTGCAAAGCCCGTATTTATCTTACTGATCCTTTCCACTCCTGGACAATATCTTAATTATATCATGGTTTGATACATAAACTGTGCAAAACCATCGAATACCTCACAGACAACTTCCCAAAGCTTCCCATCATGAATTTTTTCAATATTCTAAAGCTGTACTTAACATAGTCCTCAGAGAGATATTTCCAGCTTCTTTTTTAAATAGATTTTATTAATACTACAATGCAATTTCAATGCAGTAATTCCATATACATGCATAGAGTGTACCTTAAACAAGTTTCAGTCCTTCTTTTTTTTCCTTTTTTCTCCCCTTTTTCAAACAGTGTTTGGTGGGTTTCATTATGCTGTCTTCATGTATATAGATATAGATATATAGATATAGATATAGATATATAGAGAGATATATTGTTTCTGTCTTCACCTTGACTTTTCATATTATAATATTTGTATTGTAAGTGTATTCCAAGACAATTCTTAATACATTAAGAACTAGATACCAGGCAGTTTAACTAAATTTTTGTAGCTTAATGGCAATAATGTTTATAGACTTTATTTCTAGCCCTATTTCAACAGAAGTAGGCTCCATATTGATCCTTTATGATGTAACTTTATATTGCCCCTTGAAATAGCATTTTATTGAGTTCTTATTTGGAGATTTTCCAGATATCATTCCATTACTGATTTTTTAAATTCATTTATTTTAATTAGGCAATATGCTTTGTGTGACTTGAAACTTTTTAGATTTATTGAGTCTAGTTTTATAACCCAGAACATGAGCTGTTTGTGCAAAACATTTTTCAAGTGTGATTATACTGTCTTTGTGGGAATTGTTATCTAAACGCCTCTTAAGCCAAGTTTATTAAAAGTGTTGTTCAAATTTTATATCCTTTGTGATGATATCAATTATTTATATTGTTGAAAGATTATTTAAATCTGTCAGTTTTTCCTTGCAGTTATACAAATATTTGCTTCACAGGTTTTGAAACTTTTACCAGGGGGATAAGCATTCAGAGTTGTGCTGTTCTCTCAATGTATCACTATGAGATGACTTCCTTCATCTCTGGTAATATTCTTTGCTCTAAAATCTACTTTGTTTGATACTAACATTGCCACTCTATCTTTCTGTCTTATGTTAGGATGATATATCTTTTTCTGTCCTTTATCCTATCTATTCCTTAATTTTTGGAGCACGTTTCTTATAGACAGTGTATAGTTCTACTTGCGTTTTAATCCTATGTGAAAATCTCTGCTATTTAAACTGTAATGCTTGGACAATTTACATTTAATGTAATTATTACTATATTAAGGCTTAAGTCTATAATCTTGCTAGCTCTTTTCTGTTTGTGCCACATTTTCTTTGCTTCCATTTCTTCCCTTTTATGCTTCTTATATATTGATCAATTATTTTTGTTATTCCATTTTATCTCTCTTTTTGGCTTGTGCGTTATAGATCAGTATTGTGCCATTTCAGTGGATTGTACATATTTAAATTAACAGATCTTCTGTCAAGTGATTTAAATACCACTTCACATATGGCAGAGGAAATTTATACTAGTATGCTTACATTTCTCACCTCTCAGCCTTTGTGGTTCTTTTACCATACATTTTATTTCGCTATATGTGATAAACTCTGCAATATATTTCTAATTTGTTATATTGGGGTTTGAACTCAGGGTCTCATGCTTGCAATACAGACATTCTATCACTTGAGCCATACCCTCAGCCCCACCTCCCTTTTATACTGTAAATTTTCACCACTTTGAAAGAAACTTAAGGGCATGTATCTATTTTACCCACAGTTATTCTTTCCTTGTGTTCTTTGTCTATTAACATAGATCAAAAATTTCATCAGCATTTTGTTTTTCTTAAAAGACAATACTTCTTATAAAGTACACGTTAATGACTTCTGTCAGCTTTCTTAGGTTTGATAACATCTTATTTTACCTTCTGTTTGAAATATATTTTCTCTGGGTAAAGAATTCTTTTGTCCTTTTGATCTTTAGAAAACATTGTTTCAGAAGAGCACTTCTAGAACAGGAAAGTAAGGACCCCTGAAACTCACTCCTCTATAAAAGCCCATGATATCATCAGAAAAAATTGTCAAAATAAGTTTTCAGAACTCTGAAACTTAACCAAAGACTTGCATTAATCTGAGAAGTGTTTATTCAATAAGGAAACTAAATTTCTGTGACTATATGAGCTTTGTGGCAATCAGCTACATGGAAGCCTTGAAAAACCAAAGTCATTATAATAATAACCATGAACACAGTAATTAAGTTGCTGCCAGAAGGAACATAGTGGATCTGAAGTTCCCAAAAGCTTCCCTATCAACAGAAGATATTTCCCTAACAGATCATTTCACCTGATTCTGAGATGTATCAGTGTGAAAAAGTTTGTACCTATGCTATTTGTCCAAAAAAACTATCAATAATTTTTTAATACTGTACACAGCTGAAGTGGTGAAAGTAGTTGAGTCAAACAAGGTAATCTTAAAACTTCAAAGGAAATCCAGAAACTTTGAAAAGTTCCAGCATATTCTTGAAAAATACAAGGCCATGTAAATACATAGGGCTGTGTGTATATTGAGGAATGTATGAATGTCAAAGAGAGATATGAGAGAGGTCTGTTCTTTCATCTCTGCCTAATGTTGAGGAACTGTGCAAGGAAGAAGTGGAGGCTAATGTAGAGTGGTAAACTGCTTGCCTAAGCATATAGAACCTTTTGGAAAATGATAGAAGCCTTATCAGTTCTAGTAATTTAAAGAAATCTTTGTTCAATCATCAGTTGCCTATTTATTGTGCAGAGATTTCATTAATGTCATATGACACAGTACAAATGTATAGAATTTACTCACAAATTCAATAGCCAACCCAACAGCAACAAATATATAACAACGATAAATTCAGGGAGGGAATGTGGAATTGACTTGCCAGATATACCTCAATATATTATTTAAAGTATCTGATTTCTAACAGTCATAAGATATGCAAAGAAACAAAAAATACAGCACCTATTTAGAAGAAAGGCAACCAATGGAAACTGAGTAATTCCAGATGAACTTACAAGAGAAGAGTATAAATCAGCTATTTAAAACATGATTTTTTTAATGAAAGAAATCATGTGTACAGAGCAAAAGGAAAGTATGAGAATGGTCTCACCAAATAGATAATAGCAACAGACATGTAGAATTACATATTTTAAAAAGAAAGAACCATATAGACATTCTAGAGTTGAAATACAGTAACTGAAATTAAAATTTTACTGATGCAACTCAATAGCATAAAAATCTTTGGGAGTGAGAATCCAAGATGGTAGATAGCAGAGGGAATCAGAATTCCTGAGTGCCACTGTTTCAGAAATCACTTAGAGTCATGATTGGTACATTTGTATAATTCTGATCTTTTTTAGCCAAATAAATAATCACCAACACATAGGATGCACATAAAATTCAAGGACAGCTTTCAATAGCACCTAACAACAGGGAAGTCCTAGCATAGGACTAGGGTGCATCTGCCTTGGAAAAAGCCTCTGGTTGTTTTTCACTTCTTTTTTCTTTCTTTGCAAAAAGCAGAAGACTGAACTGAACTGAAGCTCAAACTGAACTGGACTCTGCAACATATTGGACCCATAACCCATGGACAGCCTGCATACATCCCGCTGGCTTACACCTAGAACAGGACTGAGACCAGCACAGTCCCAGTAAGCATCTCCCTTGGGAATGCCACATGCATTCCACTGGCTGGACCCAACTCCACCCATGTGAAACTTCAAACCCAACAGGTGAGTGCGAGTGCCACACACCACACACCTTCCTGGGAACATTATCCAGGGCAGCTCATGGGCAGATTGTACTTCCCCCTTAACAAAACTAAACACAATAGAAAGTCAACATAATTCACCGTCAGCAGGCAGCGGAATGCTGAACCAACCTTGGAGAGCAGGGGTAGAGTGAGGGGCTGAACGCTGAGAGAGCGGATGGGGGGAGGTGGGGTGGTAGATCACTGAGATTATCTCCTAGTTCTCTGGGCAATACATAACACACTGAGTTTCCGCACCATGTTGGGGGAGGAGCTGACCAACCGAGTTGCAGTTATGGAGCAACTCACACGCCATGTCACCTGGTGAGAACAGTAACATATGTAACTACCTTGGACAATCTGTTTCTGAATGACCACAGAGCTCAATTGCAACTTGCCTTGTAGGCAGAAGGAGCCAACCACTGGTCACAAGCTAGCCTTCTAGTGAGACCACTTCAGAGATCTGGCCTGCACCAGACAGCCCATTGGGCCAAGCAAAACACGACTGAAAAAACTCCCAACTGAGTTCCCATAAGCTGTCATAACAAGAGGGGCAGGATTCTTTGCCACACAACCCAGCATACCAACCTGGAAAACAGACAGTGACAGTGAGAAAGCCCCAGTCATAAGCACCAGTACCAGGATTTGATGCCAAAGGATTAAGTCCAGAACTTTTATCAAGCTGATTTTTTTTTAACCTTATTCTATTTTTAATTTTTGTTTTATTTGTTTTGTTTTTATTTTTCCCCTTTTATATAGTATTTTTAATTTTATTACAACTATTTTCTTGTCTTTATTCTTACTTCCTTCACCTTCTCTCCTTTTCTTATGCTACAATCCATTGTTCTTCCCCGAACTATTTTTCTTGTCCCTTTTCATCCATTCTCTCCCTCTATCTTCACCTTCCCCTCTTTGCCTCCCCCTACCTTTCACTCCACGATCCCTCCATCTTCCATAGTTACCACTCACTGATTAGTCTGTACCAACCCTATGTACCACTATTCGTGTACAATTCGTGATGTAAGCACCCTACACTACAACAACTGAACTACACCCTAACACACATAAGGCCCCTAAAACCCTATACCCCCACACCTCTTCTCCCTGCACACCATCCTCCTTTTTGCTGTCCCCCTCTAGTGCCACCTTTTAAAATTATCCAATTATCTACCCCTATCCAAACATCTGTTATCCCCCCAATTCCCACTGCTTATAGATAATATCACCAAGGGGTTCTCTATATGTTATGTAAACAACTGGTCTAGCATTGAATCTGTGCATTTGTATTGTTATTACACCTCCAGGTCAAGGACAGAAATAGCACATTAACATAGATAGCAATTAAGCCCGTCACAACACAGTAATTAAGCCAATCAATGACATAAGAAGATGACACAAAATAGAAACATGGGGAGAAGAAGACGACAAAGGAATTCCACCCCCTCAAAAGACCAATGATTCAATAGAGGACTTAGTGGGAAATGAAAGTGAATACCCACCTCTTGACCCCAACAGAATGATGATAAATATGAGCAATGAGCTCAGTGATATCCATAAATAATTGCTTAAGGAGGAAATCAAGAATGAGTTCATTGAGATACGTATGGAGAAACTTCAAGAGAACGTTAAATAGAGCATACAAAATAAACTCATAGAATACCAAAACATCACAGATCTCAAGAAAGGGATGCCCATTCAGGGACAGGAAGCCTCTAGAACACCAAACAGACATGACCGAAACAAAACCTCTCCACAACATATTATGATTAAAACAACAATCACAGAGAAGAAAGAAAAAATAATGAAGCTGTAAGAGAGAAAAAAACAAATGACATATAAAGGCAAACCCATCAAAATAACAACAGATTTCTTAACAGAAACCTTAACAGAAAGAGGGCTTGGAGTGAGCTCTTTCAAGCCCTGGAAGAAAACAATTTCAGTCCTAGAATACTCTACCCAGAAAGCTTCATTCAAGATTGATAAACAGAAACTAAAATAATATATGACCACCAAACCACCACTACAGAAGATTCTGAAAGGAATCCTACTCACAGAAGATGAAAACAGACATAACTATGAAAGAATGGGAAATACTAAACCTCATGAGAAGAACACACAAATACTCAGAGAGTATCATTTGAATCAACTGCACACACACTGAAATCCTTAAACAACAAAAACAATTAAATAGCAGGAATCACCACATTCCTCTCAATATTCACACTCAATATTAGTGGACTCAACTCCCCCATCAAAAGACACTGGCAAACTAGATTAAAAAAGAAGACCTGACAATCTGTTGATTATAAACAATCTACCTTATTGACAGAAACAAGCACTGTCTTAGGGTGAAAGAGTGGAAGAATATTTACCAAGTTAATGGCTGCAGAAAATAGGCAGGAGTAGCAATACTTAGATAATATGGACTTCAAACCTAAATTAGAAGAGACAAAGTTACTTCATACTAATAAAAGGAACAATACATCAAGAGGAAATGACAGATATCAACTTATATGCACCCAGTGTTGGTGTACCTAACTTCATTATACATACACTAAAGGATTTAAATCACAAATAGTCCCCAACACAGTGGTAGTGGGAGACATTAATACTCCTCTACCATGAATAGATAGGTCATCCAAACAAAAAATCAACAAAAAAATTCTAGAACTGAATGACACCATAGATCTAATGGAACTGACAGACATCTACAGTGTATTCCATCCTGCAACAGCAAAATATATATTCTTCTCAGCATCCCTTGGAACTTTCTTTAAAGTATACCATATCTTAGAGCACAAAGAAAGGCTCAAGAATTTTCAGAAAATTGAAATAACCCCCTGCATACTGTCTGACCACAATGCAATAAAACTAGAACTCAACAACAAAAGAAGCAGCAAAAAATGTGCAAACAATTAGAAGCTGAACAATAATCCATTGCTCAACAATAAGTGGATCACAGAAGAAATAAGGAAGGAAATAAAAAAGTTCCTGGAATTCAATGAAAATGAAAACATTACCTATCAGAACATATGAGACACAGGAAAGGCAGTCTGAAAAGGAAAGTTTATAGCCATGAGTGTATACATTAAAAACACAGAATGATCTCAAATAAATAAGCTAATGCTGCATCTCAAACTCCTAGAAAAACAAGAACAAGCTAAACCCAAAACAGAAGGAGAGAAATAATAAAAATAAGGGATGAAATAGAGATTAAAAAAATACAAAGAATCCATGAAACAAAAAACTGATTCTTTAAAAAACTAAACAAGTTTGACAAACTTCTGGCAAATCTGACTAAAATGAATAGGGGAAAGATCCAAATTAATAAAATCAGAAACAAAAAAGGGGAGATAAAAACAAATACCAAGGAACTCAAGGACTCATCAGAGACTACTTTGAAAACCTATATTCAAATAAATTGGAAAACCTAGAAGAAATGGGCAAATTTCTAGTTACATATGACCATCCAAAACTGAACCAAGAGGATACTAATTACCTAAACAGATCTATAACATGCCATGAAATTGAAGCAGCAATAAAGAGTCTCTCAAAAAAGATAAGTCGAGGACCTGACAGATTCTATATTGAATTCTGACAGACCTTTAAAGAAGAACTAATAAAAACACTTCTTAAATTTTTCCAAGATAGACAGGGAAAGAACACTGCCCAACTCATTTTATTGGTATCACACTCATCCCAAAACCAGACAAAGACAACTATCTTTGTCTTTGATGAACACAGATACAAAATTCCTCAAAACAATGGCAAACCAAATTCAGTAACATATCAGAGAGATCATATACCATGACCAAGTCAGCTTCATCCCAGGGATGCAGGGATGGTTCAACATAAGCAATTCATTAAATGTAATACAGTACATTAATAGAAGCAAAGACAAAAAAACCCACTTGATCTCAATAGATGCAGAAAAGGCTTTTGATAAAATTCAACACCATTTCATAATAACATCTCTGATGAAACTATGAATAGAAGGAATGTACCTCAACATAATAAAGGCTATATATGACAAACCTATAGTCAATATCATATTAATGGGGAAAATCTGAAAACATTTTCCCTGAAATCAGGAATGAGGCCAGAGTGTCCACTCTTTCCACTTCTATTTAACATAGTCTTGGAATTCCTAGCCAGAGCAATAAGACAGGAAGAAGAAATAAAAAGACTACAAATAGGTGAGGAAGAAATCAAATTATCCCTATTCTCAGATGACATGATCTTATACCAAAAAGACCCAAAAAAACTCCACCAAAACACTCCTAGACACCATAAACAGCTTTAGCAAAGTAGCAGGATACAAAATCAACTTACAAAAATCAATAGCCTTTCTATACACAAAAATGAACAGACTGGGAAAGAATGATGTAGGAAAAATAATTCCATTTCAGTAGCCTCAAAAGAAATATCAAATACCCAGGAATAAACTCAATACAGGATGTGAATGACCTCTACAAGGAAAACTACAAACCATTAAAGAAAGAAATTGAAAATGAGTAACAGAAGATGGAAAGATCTTTCATGCTCATGGATTGGTAAAATCAACATATTAAAAATGCCTATACTACCTATACTATCCATGTTTGATGCAATTTCCACCAAAATCCCAATGATGTTCATCACAGAGATTAAAAAATCAACCCTAAAGTTCATTTGGAAACACAAAAATGGCAAATAGTCAAGGCAATACTGAGCAAAAAGAGCTATGCTGGAGGTATCACAATACCTGACTTCAAACTATACTACAGAGCCATTGCAATAAAAACAGCATGGTACTGGAACAAAAACAGATATAAAGACAAGTGGAACAGAATAGAAGATTCAGATGTGAATGTGCGCAACTATTCCCACCTAATTTTGACAAAGGCACCAAAAACATACAATGCAGTAAAGACAGTCTCTTCAACAAATGTTGCTGGGAAAACTGAATTTCTGACTGCAGAAAACTGAATCTAGATCCATGTTTGTCACTTTGAATTGAAGTATCAATTCAAAGTGGATTAAAGACCTTAATATAAGACCTGAAACCCTGAAGCTAGTATAGGAAATAGCAGGGAATACACTGTAAGTAATGAGTATGGGCAGTGACTTCCTCAGTAGAACTCAAATGGCTCTGCAACTATAAGAAAGGATGGACAAATGGAATTACATGAAATTAAAAAGCTTCTGCACAACAAAAGAAATGGTCTCTAAATTGAGGAGGCCACCCACATAATGGGAGAACATCTTTGCCACCTATACATCTGACAAGGGGTTGATAACCAGAATATTCAGGGAGCTCAAAAAACTAAACTCCCCAAAAATCAATGACCCAATGAAGAAATGGGCAAATTAAGTGAACAGAGCTTTTTTCAAAGGAACAAGTCCAAGTGGCTAAAAAAAAACACATGAAAAAATGCTCACCATCCCTGGTCATAAAGGAAATGAAAATCAAAACCACACTAAGATTCCACCTCATCCCTGTTAGAATAGCTATCATCAAAAACACCACAAACAACAGGTGTTGGTGAGGATGTGGGGAAAAATGAACCTCAGTGCACTGCAGGTAAGAATGGATGCTTCTTAAAAGACTAAACATAGATCTGCCATATGATCCAGCGATCCCACTTCTAGGGTTATACCCAAAGGAATGCAACTCAGGTTACTCCATAAGCCCCTGCATACCCATGTTTATTGCAGCGCTATTCATAATAGCTAAGTTATGGAAACAGCCAAGATGGCCCACTACTGACAAATGGATTAAGAAAATGTGGTATGTGTTAGAACAGCCATCATCAGCAACACCACCAACAACAGGTGTTGGTGAGGATGCGGGAAAAAAGGAACCCTCTTACACTGTTGGTGGGAATGTAAACTAGTACAACCACTCTGGAAAAAAACTTGGAGGCTACTTAAAAAGCTAGACATTGATCTACCATTTGATCCAGCAATACCACTCTTGGGGATATACCCAAAAGACTGTGACACAGGTTACTCCAGAGGCACCTGCACACCCATGTTTATTGCAGCACTATTCACAATAGCCAAGTTATGGAAACAGCCAAGATGCCCCACCACTGACGAATGGATTAAGAAAATGTGGTATCTATACACAATGGAATTTTATGCAGCCATGAAGAAGAATGAAATGTTATCATTCACTGGTAAATGGATGGAATTGGAGAACATCATTCTGAGTGAGGTTAGCCTGGCCCAAAAGACCAAAAATCATATGTTCTCCCTCATCTGTGGACATTAGATCAAGGGCAAACACAACAATGGGATTGGACTTTGAGCACATGATAAAAGCGAGAGCACACAAGGGAGGGGTGAGGATAGGTAAGACACCTAAAAAATTAGCTAGCATTTGTTGCCCTTAACGCAGAGAAACTAAAGCAGATACCTTAAAAGCAACTGAGGCCAATAGGAAAAGGGGACCAGGAACTAGAGAAAAGGTTAGATCAAAAAGAATTAACTTAGAAGGTAACACCCACGCACAGGAAATCAATGTGAGTCAATGCCCTGTATAGCTATCCTTATCTCAACCAGCAAAAACCCTTGTTCCTTCCTATTATTGCTTATACTCTCTCTACAACAAAATTAGAAATAAGAGCAAAATAGTTTCTGCTGGGTATTGAGGGGGTGGGGGGGAGAGGGAGGGGGCGGAGTGGGTGGTAAGGGAGGGGGTGGGGGAAGGGAGGGGGCGGAGTGGGTGGTAAGGGAGGGGGTGGGGGCAGGGGGGAGAAATGACCCAAGCCTTGTATGCACATATGAATAATAAAAGAAAAAAAAAGAAAATGTGGTATGTATACACAATGGAATTTTACTCAGCCATGAAGAAGAATGAAATCTTGTCATTTGCAAGTAAATGGATGGAACTGGAGAATATCATCTTAAATGAAGTTAGCCAGGCTCAGAAGGCCAAAAATCATATATTCTCTCTCATATATGAACTTTAAACCTAAGACAAATGCAGTAATATTATTGGACATGGATCACCCCCTAAGGGGAGAACACATACATGAGGAATAGGGAAAGGTAGGAAACCCCAAACTTGAAAGTGTTTGATGTGTCCACTGTTAGAGGAGTTAATATAGTAACCTTAAAACAACAGAGGTCACTGTGGAAAGGTGACCAGGAAGTAGTGAAGAGGTCTGGTAGAGATGAATCCATTCAGGTTGTAATACACATGTGCATGGAAGCAATGCTAGGAATCACTCTGTATAGCTATCCTTATCTCAAACTAGCAAAAGCACTATGTCTGTCTTATTATTGCTTGTGTCTTCTCTTCAACAAAATTGAAGAAGAGGGCAGAACAGGTTCTGACTGGAAGCAAGGGGGTGGGGAGGAGAGGGAGCAGGTGGGGGATGGGGCAGGGGCAAGAGGGAGAAATGGCAGAAATTTAAAAAGTAAATTTAAAAAGTAAATAAATAAATAAAAAAGAACACAAACAATAATAAATGTTGGTGAGGATAGGGGGGAAAAGGAGTCCTTATACATTGCTGCTGGGGATGTAAGCTAGTACAACCACTATGGAAAACAGTATAGAGGCTCCTTAATAAACTAAAAGTAGACCTGCCATATAATCCTGAAATTCCACTGCTAGGGGTATACCCAAAGGAGTATGAGTCAGATTACAACAAAATCACCTGTACACCCATGTTTGTTGTAGCATTATTCATAACAGCTAAGCTATGGAAACAGCAAAGATGTCCCATTACTGACAAATGGATTAAGAAAATGGTATTATATACAACGCAATTTTACTCAGCCACAAAGAAGAATGAAATTTTGTCATTCACCGTTAAGTGGATGGAACTGGAGAACATCATCTTATGTGAAATTAGCCAGTCTCAGAAGACCGAAAGCCACATATTCTCTCTCATATGTAGAATATAGGCCTAACACAAATGCAGCAATTTTATGAAGCACTGGTCACACTAAAGGGAGGTCACATTAAGGGGGAGGGGGAGGGAGAAGGAAACAAAAGCTTGAATAGGGTTGATATACTGTCTATACAAGAATGAGTATAGAAATCTTAAACCAACTGAAACTACCATAAGAAAGGGACTAAGATCGAATGAAGAAAATTAGAGGGGCTAAACCAATTGGGATTATAATACATATATACATGGAAATATCACAAGGTAACTCTGTATAGCTACCTTTATCTCAAACAAGCTAGAATGTCATCTTTTTTGTTTTATCTTTTCTCTTTTTTCTTCTACAAAAATTGAAAAACAAGAGGGCAGAACAAGTCTTGCCCAGGGGGGAGGGCTAACATCCATGGGTGGGGGAAGATGTTGGAAAAAGAGTGTAGGAGGATGAATATGATGCAAAAAAATGTGTACATATGTATGTAAATGGAAAAATGGTACCTGTTGAAACTACTTCAGGAATAAAAGAGGAGGTGATTTCATGTACAATATATTTGATACATTATAAGAACCTGTATAAATGCCACAATGTACCCCTACCTATTACAACAATAAAGGAAGAAAAGATTTTCAGATTCTACCTCACTTCTGTTACTATGGCTACCATCAAGAATACAAACTACAACAAATGTTGGCAAGGATGTGGGGGGAAAAAAACCCCTCATACACTGTTGGTGAGAATGTAAGTTAGTACAACCACTTTGGCAAAACAGTATGGAGACTCCTCCAAAAACTAAAAATAGTACTGCCATACAATCCAGCAAAACCACTCCTAAGAATCTACCCAAAGGAGTGTAAGTCAAGTTACAATAAAGGCACCTGTATACACATGTATATTGCAGCATTATTCACAATTGGTAAGCTACAACTAAGATGGCCTACTCCTGATGACTGGATTAAGAAAATGTGGTGTTTATATACAGTGGAATTTTATTTAGCCATAAAGAAGAATGAAATTTTGTCATTTGCAAAAAATGGATGAAACTGGAGAACTTCATCTTAAGTGAAGTTAGAGCCAGGGTCAGAAAGCCAAAGGCCTCATGTTTTCTCTCATATGTGGAATAAAAACTTAATACAAACACAAGAATATTATGAAAAACAGGTCACATTAAGGGGGAGTCACATACAAGAGAGAGAGGGTAAAAGAAGGAAGTTAAGAAGGTGAATATGGTTGATGTACTTCCTATACAAGAATGAATATAGAATTTTTACAACTGTTGAAATCACCATAAGAAGAGGACTAAGGTAGAAAAGATAAAAATAGAAGGGATGAACCAGTTTGGGTTATAATACATATATACATGGAAATTTCACAAGGAAACTCCCTGTGTAGCTACTTAAACAAACAAAAATGTTTTTTTTTAACAAAAAACAGAACAGGAGTGCAGAACAGGTCCTGTCTGGGAAGTTGGTACCAGTGGGAAGGGGGAGTAGGTAGGGAAAGGCAGTAGTAATGTGAATATGGTGCAAATACTGTGTACACATGTATGTAAATGGAGAAATGAGACCTGTTGAAACTATCTAGTAATGGGGGAAGGAGGATAAACAAGAATAACGGAGGGGGTGAATTCAATTGTGATATATTGCAAGAACTTGTGTAAATCTCACAATGTACCCTCCAGTACAACAATAATAAAAAATAATAAAATAGTAAAAAGTTACTCTATCAACTTTTGACTTGAAATATGTCTGAAAAGAAATCTGATGTCATTTTTTCTTTGTTCTTCTGAGTTGTGATCTAATTTTATATAATTTTCAGGTTTCCTGTGCTTGCATTTTATTGATATGCTTGGATCTGTGAGTTAATTGCTTCTTTCATCAGATTTGGTAATTTTCATAAATTATTTTTTGTATACTGTCCATTTTGAGTATACTGGTTACATGTATATGAGATTGTTGGAAAATTCGCCATAGCTCACTGAAGCTGGGTGTTTTGGGGGTTATCCTCATCTTTTTACATTTTAATTTATTTTACTTTTTTATTGTCATCAAATTAAACTTATGCAGTGTGTAATGATGCGCTATGTGTCCCAGTCAGTGTATTTTTTCATCTCAGACACTGAAGTTTCCATTTTAGAGCTGTAATTTTTGTCTGTTTAAAAAGTCTTCTGTGCTTTGCTTAGCATGGTAATTCTTTCCTCTTCCTTCTTGAACATATGGACTGTAGTAATATTATTTTGGTGGCCTTATTTATTAATTTCAAGTATGATATTTCTGTATTGTTTGTATTGGTTGGATTCTCTTAATTTGTTGGTTATATTTCCTATTTCTTTACACATCTAGTATTTTCTATTAGATTCTAGATATAAATTCAACACTTCAGATGTGTTTATATTCCTTTAAATACTTTCAATTCCCATTCCATATGCAGCTAAGTTTTTTGGAACCCATTTGGTCTTTTCAAAGCTTGTCCTCAAGTTTTGTTAGGCAGAATTAGAGCATCTATTAGACTTCAGTGAATTTTTCTGTATTCCTGAGATATTACCAGAAAAATACTCTCTCTGATACTACATATATCTGTCTATTGGAGAATATCTTTTTCCAGGAGAGCTCCTCAGGCCTCCTCCTATCTCTGCCTTCTGTGTTGTACCTCCTCCTTTTGAGTTGCCTCCCCCACTCCACCCCTGATTTTCAGGTGGTTCAGTTTTGACTACAACCAAGTCAATGTTCAGATACGAAGCACTCAGTCCATCACTCTCTTTGGTGACAGAAAGCAACTGGTTTGACTAATGTTTTCATATAATTAACAGGTGGTTAATGTCCTGAATGTAATATAGATTGTGGTTTAGTAGAAAAAAATGCAGGCTTAAGAATCAGAAAAGCTGGGCCACAAGCCTGGTTTTCTGCCTCATTACTGTCTTAATCTCTCTGATTCTGAGGTTCTTTACATATAAAATAGGTTATAATCATGCTAGTACCAGAGCATCTTTAAGGAGGATTAACATGATATATATAAAGTGTTTGGCTTAAAGAAAGACAACTGAAAGAGAAGAGAGTGGGAGAAAGGGCCCAGTTAAGAGATATCAGTAATAAGATAAGAAATGATATACATGAACAATAGCAGAGGTGACAGATTAAATACACACAAACACAGTCAGTTTCTGGGATCTATTTCAGATGAAGGACTGAAATGGGGGAAGACTCTTGGAGAAGCAGAGCTTAAGGCAACAGAGGTTTAGTTTTGAACACACTAAGTTTAAGATGCCTGTTAAATACCCACCTGGAGTTCAGGAAACAGGTACCGGCCGGAAATACAAGATAATGATAACATATAGAAGACATTTAAAGCCATGAGATCAAATGAAATCACCAAGGAAGTAAGTACAGAAAGAAAAGGACAGAGAACCAAACACTCATCCTTTAACAGAACCTTAGAAACATTCACAGTTTTGACTGATGAGGATATACCACAAAAGGGGATGAACTTTTGAACATCATTTAATATTGCAAAGTAAGGAGGAATTACACTAATATTCTTGCAGAAAAATCCAGAAAATAAATAGCTGCTATAAATTACTTTTAAACTCAAACATAAAAAACAAGCACATATATGAGTTTTCATAATATCCCAATTTGTTTTCTTTTGTGAAGAGTTTAATTTATACTGAAGTTCCAAGAAACAAAGAATAAATCCTCAATATGTGCTTTTGTTTCCTAAATCAGTTTCTGTAGCCTTTTATTTATAGCAAAAGCTATATGAAAGCAAAAATTTATCTCAGAGTTTGTCCTCCATTGTACCTTAAAAACACAAAGGTTGTAACCTGTGTTTGTAAGAAAGGTTCTATTTCAAAAATTTCCAATTTTTAAGGACAGTCATTCAAAAAAATCATATGGTGTACAAGGAAGACTTTATGTAAGATAGTATTCTGTACCGGGGTGTTCAGCTTTCTCTTATTTGATTCCCTTATTGGCAACTATTCATAACACAAATGCTTTGTCCTTTTTCCCCTCTCTCTGCCACAATAGACCAAGTAATTAACCAAGTGAAGAGGCTGTCAATTAAACACTGATACTAATCTAGGCATAAAAGCTTCTTTAGGGAACATTGGTTTTGAACATATTTTCAGCATTATCAGCATTGATTTTATTCAATCCAATTCTCATACAATAGAGTGCTCCAAATGTTTACATGCCATCCAGGCAACGCTTGCAACATGGATGACCTACACTGTAGAAACAACGTTCACAAAGAATGCACAAAGAATAAGCTCTCTATTGTGTCTGCAAGGTCTATTTCTCCAGGAATAGATGTTCCATCATTAATTAATGTCCCACATCTTTAATGATAAGATTGTCAAGGACAATTAAGGAAATGATTACAAGTGTCCTTGGCAACTGGAATGCCCCACAGATTTTAGCTTACTTTCCCTAAGTGTGGCTTAAAGGTCATTTCTTTGAAGTGCGAAGACTTAAGCATGCCTTGCATTGGTGTCATTATGTACAAATGTTACACAAAAAGAAGACATCTTTGGCATGAATAAGAAGATATTTCAAAATAATTATATTTTTGAGCCACTGCTTCAGCAATTAATTAATAGCTAATAGAAAATTTTCTTTGGGATTTGGTAAAGTTTATTATTACCTATCTTGTTAATCTGCTTATTGAATTCATATACTGAATACCATAATTAGTGTTCTTCAAATAAATGCACTTTTGGTTATCATTAGCTAACAATGGCATTCCTCTTTCTCTTTCACTTTAGTCTGCTGATAATTTATTCAAAGGTACAGTTTTGTCCAAGTATGCCTATGAGACCTTGTGGCTTCAAGAAAAACCCACTTTCCAAACTATTGTCAAACTATGGAGAATCTATAAAATCTATCCTATTTTCAAGACAATGAGTTAGCCTGATAGTTTCCTAGATGCTAGCAGAAGGCATGGTAAGCCCTCAAAAATTTTGTTAGCCATGACAGGACAAAGAACAGGAACATATGTTTGCCAGGGTTCTCCTAGTGTCCCAAGTCCCACAGGAAAGACACAGGGCCTGTATAGACGCAGTGCATACAGTGACTATGAGTCACAGCTGAAGACCACAAATTTGATAACTGTAATCTTCATAATAGGCACAAAGAAACTGGTATGACCTTTGCTACAGAGAGAGAAATTATTTCCAACATCCTAGACAAAAAGCAAAATGCCCTCTGCTCCAAAGAAAGACAGTATCTTCATCTTCTAAGGTTGTTTGCTGTATATCATTTTGTAAAGATTATGGTCATTAGTCTCTTTGGTTAGAGGACAATGTAGAAACATGAGAGACCTTTGGAGAATCTTCTCCACAAGGCTGTTTCTAGAAGGATGACATTGCAAGAGAATGTCTGGTAGACATGTGTTAATTATAATCACCTTTGGAAGGAGGAGTTCAGACCACACATACCCCATTTCCACAACATTTTAGTAACTTATTCCCCACCCTCTCCAAGCCCCTTCCTTAAGCACACTGTTTTCTTCCTACTAAGAAGGCTTATGGTCTTTCAAGGTTTTTTCTTCTTGTGCTAGTCACAGACAGGTGACTCAAGTCTAATCAAATCACTCATCAAAACGATGGCAATGCTAATCAATAGTATATTTACTTCTTTTTTCTCCTAGCATTGATTTTCTACTTACTTTATAGCATGTCTTATATAGTCTACATTGTGAACTGCCTTATTTTAGGAAACAAGTTGCCACATGTTATTTAAATAACTGCTAAATAATGCAAAGGTTATGTGTTCCAAAATAGTTGTCCACTTTGAAAAGCTTCAAAAATATTAAATCACCAGTGATCTCTTCAGAGACATTACAAAGAAATTTTTCATATTTCACTCATTCCATGGTTATTGCCCAAACTTCTCTAAAATATTGGAAAAAGTAGGATCAAAGCATATTGTGACAATCAATGAATAAAACAGACCATGTAACCTTAATAGTCATATTCTTTACTGTTAAAAATAGAGCATTTACTATATTAAAATACGAGAAATACAAAGAAAAAATTAAATTGCCATAGCACACCACCAGCCAGATATAAATAATGCTAGTTTAAGTGCAGTTTCAGTCAATCTTTAAATATAACTATTGATCTATATTGCATAATCAAAATTATATATGTGTACTTACAGATTTTTTTTTACTTTTTACATTTTATTATTAGTATTTTCAAACTATGCCAATGATGCTATTTAAAATGTAAAATTTTAAGTAATTGCATTAATCTTTTTACTATATAGCCAGACTGTGATTTATTAAAGTTTCTTCTGGTTTTTTAATTTGTTTATAATTTTCCTAGTAAAAATTCTATACCGCACTACCTTGTAAACAAATATTTATTCGTATTTGTGATTATGTTCTTGAGATAGTGTGATGGTTGATTTGGTGTGTCAACTTGACTAAATAAAGGGATACCCAGGTGTCCGGTCCTCTTCTGCTGAATGGGAAACATGGGCTTGGCAGTTGACTAGAGTGGTTGGGCTGCCCCAGGGGTGTCTGTGAAGGTGTTTATGGAGGAGACTGGCATTTGAATCAGTGGACTGCATAGGAAAGATCTGCCTTCAAGGTAAGCAGCACCATCTGATAGGGTGGGGTCCAGATGGAACGAAAAGGGAGAATTCTTCCCTTCTTCTCTTTTCCAGATCCATGATTTTTTTCTTCTGCCTGTGGACATCAGAACTCCTGGTTCTCTGGGTTTTGGGACTTTAGAATTTTCACTGGTTCCCAGGCTTTCAGGTCTTCTGCCACAAATAGAGTTATACCATTGGACGCGTTGATTCTTCAGCCTATGGATTTTGACAAAGCCACACCACTAGCTTCCCTGGTCTCCCGCTTTCAGCTGGCCTATTGTGGGACTTAGTCTCCAATAAGTGAGTGAGCCACTTCCTCTAGTAAATCCCTCCTCAATCTCTCTCTTTGTTTTTATATACCCTATTTGTTCTGTCTCTCTCAAGAAATCTGACAGAAGCCCAGGGAAATGAAATAACTAGGTAAGGCATATAGTTAAGGTATAAAACTGTTGCAGAACATTGGCAAACTACTGCCAGGAAATTTGAACAATTTTATGTTTCTGCTAACCATAAATAAGGGTCCTGGCCAGCACTGAAAATTTTTTAAAATTTGGATTAAGTTAGAGTCTCAATGTCTTAATCATTCTTAGGAGTTAGATTATTTTTAAAATTTATAGCTTGATCATGCAAATATTTTCTATGGTAAAGCACAGAAATCAATCCGAGAAATGGACTCTCAAATGCTAAAACAACAATAAATTATCCACCCAAACCCCAGGAACAGAAAAGTTGAATCTAGCAGCAAAAGGGGTACTGAAAGCTAATTCTGAACTCTAGTTCTTTCCTGTCCAGCTTGGACTTCTACAGCTATGCACTCCACTTTCCCAGCCACCTCACCTGATTCTACTTTGAGTATTATGTATACAGAGAAGATAGAGGCATCACACCAATAGCTGTTTATCACATGCTAGACACTATGGTGCAAGGGAAGCTACAACTAAATTCACAACCTGATTAAGCTTGAGATAATGCATACTATTCTCTAAGAACTATTACTCAAATATGTGATAAGGTAGTGTTGCCTGCTTTCCTCAGGGATAAGAATTGCTTTTGGTTTGCTATTTTGGTAATTAATGGAAACTCCCAAGAATCCTACTTCATACTTTCTCACTGTGCTAACATGTTGCCCCACATGCCAGAGAAACAAAGATGGGAATTCTGCCAGATGTGGAAAATGACTATCCCAACTGTACATTCAGGAACAGCTTCATCAACTTTCTCCAAATTTCTTGCTGTCTAAGCTCTACTTATGTGAATTCCATAAGCTTCCCTCCAAGTACAGCAGCATTCTGAGTTCACAACAAATAACTGCAAACCAGTGCTGTATAATCCTCCAAATATCTGAATACTTCCTCACCCAGTCCTAACTCCAACCCTCAGTCCATTCTGATCTTGAAAATGGTTACAGATTCTATTGGGAAAAAGAGGTAGACTTACTGAAGTCTCCACATCTGTCAATTAGCTCAAGTGTGGAGCTATGACTTAAGTTACAGTAACTAAAGCCAAATTTTTGTTCATTAGACTAAATTTCTTTTGGTTACAGAGACCAATTTGATCTTGGAAAGTTAGCTATCAATTTCAGTTATAATGATCAATTAGCCACCACAAAACTCATAGGCCTGCTACTTTTATGGTAAACACACCTACATTGATCCTTGAGGTTAAGTGTTGATTTCTGCTACCTCAGGCTCTCATAATGCCCACTGAAAAAAGGAGCCATATTTCAATGTCAGCATCTCCCTATGCTCTTGCCTTAAAGAACACTGCAATAGCATTTTTCTAGGCAATTAATCTAATAGACCTATCCATGACTTTGTGAAGAGTGTGTTTTCTAAGCCCTCTCAGGGGATAGAGTAGTATGAACTGATTATATATGATCAATCTTTTGTTCCTAAAATCATGGAACATTTCCATTTTGTCCATTGAATTAAGGTAAATAATACTTGGTATCTCAAATTTATAGAGCTTAAACCCTTGACAAGTACAGTTTTAGTTTACCAACTGAGTAATCAATTAAAATAATTTCCAGCCCCTCAAGCTAAAACACTAAATCTGTACTATTAAGCTAATATTACATCCCTCTCTATCTGTTTTAAACCCTGAAAACCCATTCACACATGTTTTCTAGTCCTCCTTCAAAATAAGTGAGAAATAAGTCACAGTCCTTTTAGGCCATTTCCTCCTGGGAAAATTGTCTGTAATTGGCCCTTTGGAGTGTATTGCTATTTAGCTCTTGCTAGGGAACTGAAGATATGGAGAGACAGTAAAGTTGGGTAGTGTGGAAACTTGAGATCCTCTTCAGAAGTAGTTACCTACCTTGGGTGAAGTCATAATGGAGTCCCTAGGCAAGGCAAGTCCAACTTCTCCACCGAAGCAGTTTTATTGATATAGGAAGCTCAAAAGGATTGGGGCAACTAAGTTACAGTTACTCAAATCCTCCCAAATTTGGTCATTTCAAATCTAAGTATCTCATTCTTTTCAAACTTATTTTTAGATGACAACACTGTAACATTAAATATCCTTGTAATTCATCAACTGCAGGATCAGATACTGACTTAACAATTATGATTTATAGCTATGACTACAAGAAGAAACAGTCTCATTCATGGCCAATGCAGAGAGATCTGTAGTTTGCTTTTTACCTTGTCTTCAGCTCTGAATTGAAATTTCTCACACTGTTACTTTTTTTTCTTGAATATCTCCAGTACAATTGTAAGTGAATGTAAAAGCTCAGTGTAATTTTTTTATTCTCCTGCATAAAAATTTCAGTATGCTGTTTCTTCTCCCTTGTTCTTTAGGATTTTTTCTATTGGTCTAAAAATAATTTATTTTTCCCTTTCTTTTTTCTATCTCCTTTTCTTTTCCTTCCACTTTTTAAATACATTCACACAAGGAGAAATTTATCTGAATGTGGCATTTGTCAATGGGTAGAGCACATGGATTTCCCACCTTAGTTCTTACTTTGTCTGTGGGAACTGCCAAACCCCATTTCTCTGATGTATACTTAGAAAGCAAGTTAAGAGGCAGAGTGCCACTTCACTTCTCATTGAGTAGCAATGTTTTATGTGGCATAGCTCTCATCCTATCACTCTAGTTCTCTAACATGCTTCAATGTTGTTATAAATTAATAATTGCCATTTTATCATATTCACTGTTATCAGAACTCTTCTCTTGTTACTCCTTTCTACAAATTTCTTGATGTAATAAACGATCTGCAATTAATCACCACCACTACTCCAACCCTATTATGGTCTTGTTTCCTGAGACTAAATGACTACATGAATATATGAAGATAGGGAGTAGAGAAGAAAAGTGCTCTAGCCATGTCAAACAGAAGCTCCACCAAGCTGACCAGTTTTAGAGTTAGGACAGATTGTGCCTCTCTGAGTCACAACATAGTCTAACATTGCTTATGTGTAGTGAGAACCACACATGCAAGTCACATATGTAGATCTGCCATATGATCCAGCAATCCCACTCCTGGGGACATACCCAAAGGAATGTGACACAGGTTACTCCAAAGACATCTGCCACCCATGTTTATTGCAGCGGTATTCACAGTAGCCAAGTTATGGAAACAATCAAGATGCCCCATTACTGACAAATGGATTGAGAAAATGTGGTATTTATACACAATGGAATTTTACTCAGCCATGAAAAAAAATGAAATCTTGTCATTTGCAAGTAAATGGATGGAACTGGAGATGTCATTCTGAGCGAGGTTAGACAGACTCAGAAGACCAAAAATCGTATGTTCTCCCTTATATGCAGTCTTTAGATCTAGAGCAAATGCAGGAATGTGATTGGACTTGGGTTACATTACAAGGGGAGAACGTATATGGGAGGTACAGGGTTAGATAGAAAACCCAAAACATGAAAGCATTTGATGTCCCCACTCCAGAGGAATTAATATAGAAACCTTAAAGTGACTGAGGTCAACACGAGAAAGGGATCAGGAACCAGTGTAAAGATCAGTTAGAGATGAATCAACTTGAATTGTAACACATTTGTACATGAAAGCAATGCTAGGAATCTCTCTGTATAGCTGTCCTTATCTCAACTAGCAAAAGTGCTATGTCTTTATTATTATTGCTTATTTCTACTCTTCAATGGAACTGGAGAAAAGCACAGAACAGCTTCTGCCTGGAAGTGGGAGGAGGAGGGTAGAGGGGTGGGGAGCAGGAGGGAGAAATGACTCAAACAATGTATGCACATGTGAATAAATGAATAATAAAGCTGAATAGTTACATATCACTGCTGGCTATGATATTGGACAGTTCAGTTCTCCATAGTCAGGGAATACTATTAAATTTGTATTTATACAATTTTTTTTGTATAAAAGGACTCTTTTGTATGAGTGAAGAATGGGTAATCTACCAACTATTTTTCCAGTCTTATGACTTCTCCCCTTTGATTAGTAAAATGCCTGCACATTTTCTGAAAATGGGTGGATTATCAATTTTGATTTTCAGTGGTGCTACAATGTTTTATCTTTCTCTGTATATTCATCAGTGTTTTGTCAAAAATTGTTATTTTAGACTGTAAATCAGAAACACTATCTTTATTTTTAAAGTTATTTTTATTTTTAATCATACATTAATAATGCATGGTGATTTCATTGCAATAATTCCATGCATTTATACAGCGTACCTTGACCAAGTTTACCCTTCCATTATATTCCTGTTTCCCTTCTTCCTCTTCCCCTCCTCTTTCAAGTAATATTTAGTGGGTTTCATTATGCTGTCTTCATATGTATTTATGCAGCATACCTCCATCCTCTTTGCCCCTCAATATCATTTCCTTTCTCCTTACTGCCCTCACTGATTCCCCCAGGTAGTCCCCCATATGCATTCTCATCCTATCATCATCATCATCATCATTTGGGGTATAGGTTCCACAGATGAGTGAGAACATGCAATATTTATTTTAATGTATATCAAACAACAGATAAGGAAAATCCACCCTGTAAAAAATGAGACACCTATTGAATAATAATGATTTACAGTGGCAAGAGATCTCTCATAATTTTCATGTTTCTAACAAAGGTGGGTGTGATTTTGACTGGTTTTAAATAGTTCTCATTCATATTTTGCTCTGGAGAGAGGATGTGCAATCATGCATCTACATGTTTTTGGGAAGGTGAAAAATGTTGGCATTCCCTGTATTTGTTTACAAACATACTGCTTCACAGAAAACTAAATAATCCTGATGTTTCTTTTTCAAAAAGTGCTATTTTAAAAGAATGTGAATAGCTTAGAACGACAATCCTGTTAAGGGTTTAATATCCCTTTTCTACATTAAGTTGACAAAATTCATTCATTTTGAGAATGCAAATGGAAATTTTCCTTCTTAAAGGACAGCATCAATACTTTTTCTTTTGTTATAATAATTTCTATTAAAATGAGCAAAATCTCAAATGCAGGGAACTTGTGAATACAATTAGACAAGAAGTGTAAAAACATGAGATGCTTGCAATATAAAAATCTATTAACCCTTAATATCGTATCTATAATAAAAACTCAAATTTCAGAACTATGGTACTTTAAATAATGGTCTTTCTATGAATCAAATGAAAATTATTATACCAATCAACTGCATCTTTAACTTTTTAATAACTAATTTAGTGTTCTTTTGGAAAACATAATTACTTGAATAAACAAAGTCAGCAGAATTTGACTACCTTGTGATAACACATGTGTAAATTGACATAATATCACATAAAATACCAAATGATTTTTAAAAGGAAAGTCACTGGTTCCTTAAAAATGGAGTAATAACTTATACTTCCTTCATCCATGCTGTAAAGTCAAAAGGATATTGAAAACGGGGTGGGAGTGGGGAGATAAAACCTATTTAGTTCCAAGTTCTTACCAACATTACTCTAAATTTTCAGATGGACAAAGATACAAAATCCAGCCCATGTATTTCAATAATTTAGTGATGTTTCACTTTAATTTGTAGGCAATTAGACAAATAAACAAAATAATTTTAACTAGAGTTTAAAGTCTACTAGTAATAACCAGCATTTATTGAGCAAGTGCAATCTATAAGGAAGTATTCTTGTAGTATTACTTGTAGTAATTTCTCAATAACTCTATGCTAGACAAACCTATTCCATTTTACAAGAGAGAAAATTGAGAGTTTATTTAATGAAAGAAGTTATTTGAGATAAACTCTTTTGACACACAATTAAAATATTCTTCCTGTTAAATAACATTTAATCAAAAAATGATTATTGCAAGTGGATCCATAGCAAGCAATAAAGACAAAAATTACAATCTCATAGAGCAAATGTTGCAAATTAAGCAATTACTTCTAAGTGCAATCAGCAATGATCAGCCAGGGGAATCTTGTGCAAGTTTCATGAAAATGTTTGCAGCAGAGTAGACCAGTAGACCACAGATTTTCTTTAACTCAGGAAAGTAAAAACTCAGTGGTAGGGAACATCTGGAACAAAAAAAAAAAAAGAAAAAAAAAAAAACCCTTATCCCCATGGATGCCAGTAGCTTAATTTTTTATGTAGGAAGATCTGTTGTGGATAGACAGCCCAGGAAGAGGCTAAGATCTATTGGAACAAGAATCCCTGTACTGAAGAAATATTCCATACCCCTCTTTCATTCCTTTCCACTGTCCTCAAGTAGCTGAAGGAGTAAACTTCAGTTACACTTATTGCTACACTTGTTATGCTGCTTACCAGCACTTGTCTGCATGTCACTGTATTATACAGTATAAATGGTTTATACTTTGTATGTGTTTAATACCTTTTGACTGCAAGTAAATTAACTGAATGACTGAAAAGTAACATGAAAGAACAATCCTTGTTTTCAACCTTCAAATCTATCTAAGAATGAGAAGAATAGGAAGAAATCAACACCTTCTTTAAGTGTTCCTTCAGCACTTGCCTTTGTTCTGAATTGTGAGCATGTCTTAATATCGTTTGTTTTAAATTGCTTCAATTGTTGAATTCCATTTACTTTGAGCTTCTTGGAATTCCAAATGTGTAAACTGCATTCTAATCAAGCAGCAATTCAATCAACCATTCAGAATAAAATACACACCAAAAGAAGGAGATTAGCTCATTTTAGTGAGAGATTAATTTCATTAGAAACTTTGTAGGTCAGTGGAATATGTGGAGTAGGGTTACTTTCCAGTAGTTTGAGTTTAATAATTTAATTTAAATTATTTAACAGTGAATACTTATTGAACACCTCCTATAAAACAAGACAGTAGGGACACATAGAGCAAGTACAAATTGTTGTCATTAAGAAATTCTTTCTTTTTTTTCTTTCTCCTTTTATTTTGTTGTTTTTACATTTACTTACGTATGTATACATTGTTTGTACCACTTTCCCCACCTGGTGATTTAGCCTAAATGCTGAACTTCCCTCCTTGTTCCAAATCTTACCAAAGCCAAGTAAACAGTAGGGAAAACCCTGCAGGGATACAGAAGGATGTACTGGATGAAAACAACTCAGCCATGGTCTACCATGGTATGAATGGCCAAAGGAAAAGAAAAAGAAAAATTTTAAAACCCACAATTTTAAGCATTTTAAGTCTCTATTTAAGACTGTCACTTATATTTTTATCAAAGATTTTTGCCAGTGTAAATAATTCTAGAAAGTAAATCAGAATCAGTTTGAGCTCGATAAGGCTGTACTAAGTCAAGGATAAGTTCCTGGGAATAGTTGAAAGTCAAGTGTATACAATTAAAATGTTAAATTACACATGAACTGAATCTGTTTGATTAAAAAGATAAAATAACATAGAAAATAGTCTTCTTCCATGAAAGATTATTAAAAAGTCAGCTAAAAGACAGAAAGGAAGATTTCAAATGGAAATGCTACCTACTGAAATTATTTTGTCACTATGGAAATTTAAAATTACGACATAGAATTCACTAAAAAAGTCAACCAGTTGATCACATACTTATAGATATCAAAGCAGAGGGAGGAAAAGGGACTTACTATTAAAAAAAAAAAAACCAAGACATGGAACCCACATTACCAATAAATCTATTGTCAATTCACATTAAGTGCCTGCCTCTGTTGCCCTATTACTGAGCTGGAGAATAGAGCTGCTGGCCAAAGGGAATTACAACAGTCGACATTTCAAGCAGGCAAAGTGCAGAACAAGCACTAAGTTAATGCACTGCACACAATGCAACTCAGTCGTATGTTTAAGGAGGAAACTTCACAGGGTATTCAAAAGAGAGTAAAGTGCTAGGGAGCTTGTTTTAAAAGATCAGAAAGCTCTTGCCTCTTTTCTGTTCCTTTCATGTGCACAGTAAAAGAGCAGAGGTATTCTATTTCCACTGTAGGTTTTGAGTGTAAGACCAAGAAAGCTATTGATGTGAAACTGCTCTTTAGTGACACAGTATTTCAACAAGGCAACCCTGGTGCAGCCCAGGTGATGGTCGTTTAAACCTCCCTTTTAGGTATCTGACATTGGCTTCAAGACAGCCTCTCCTCACATGTAAGTTTAAGATGTCACCTATAGACATGTTCCAATTATGGAAGTCATCAGTTACAATTTATGTACATGTTTCACACTCCTCTTCTACCACATCCTCTTCACGACCCTGGCTTGTTCCTTCTTCTATGTCCCAAAGGATAGAAATAAAAAGTCTTTTTGTGGTTTTTGTTATGTATCAGTTCATGTTCATTGTCCTTTACCAATTTCCCTTTCATTCAATACAGATGATTAATATGTCTTCTGATGTTTGCTTTAAAATCCCTGTTCTTTAGAATATTTCACTGTTAAGTGTTTCCTTCACCTCTAAGTTAAATGAGCTTACAAGCCCATTAAGATTGTCATTTTGTCTGAGGACCATATGCAAAGTCTGGCAGGTAGGGTTTCACTCTTATCTGTCTGATCAGGACAGGAAGTCTTGCTTAGTACCTCTTTAGCCTGAAGCTGATTATTGGTCTCACAATTACACAAAAGGAGATGCAGTTCTTTCCACACCTGAAGGCATTTGGGGTGCAATTTGTGTGGTACTTACAAACCATGCTAAAAGGAATAGCTGACTATTTTCCTAATCTCTGTTTGCATTTGTAGACATTGAGAATGCACAGTAAACAAGCTAAAGTACTGAAGCTTTCACAGGTTTGTATTGGACAATAAAAACTACTGGTGACAAAGAAAAGAAAAAGCTCTTCAGATAGTTATACTTCACAGAATGGTACCTATTTGAGATATTCTTTTTTTTATTCTTTTATTCACATGTGCATGCATTGTTTGGGTCATTTCTCCCCCCAGTCCCCCTCCCCCACCCTCTTCCCCCTTTTCCTCTCAGTTCCAGGCAGGTCCTGTTGAGATATTCTTAAGTAGACCTTCTAAAATGTCTATCACTTGCCATTTCTACAAATATGAACTAAAATTATCATAGCTAGGAAAAGATTTTCCATCTTCTGATTTTAAATATTCTATCCTTATTTGAAAACATATAATATGCAAATATAATATATTAATCTTAAAGCAAGTGATGGACAATAAAATGAATTGGTTACTGGGCTTCTGTTGGATTTGTAAAGGGAGTTTCATTCACCTCTTCATTATGGCATAGATGTTCTTGAAATTTGAGATAAGTTAGCACTAAACAAGAGAAGCTTTCAGCACTATGATTTTATTATTGTACAGATCTCTGCTTTAGATGAGTGCTATAGATATAATAAGTGAAGGATTTCTTAATCAGAACCATAGTAGACAAGGCCTGAGAACAAATGTTGATTGCATGTGGCACAGGTGAGTGTGAGGCAGAGCTCAGTAGTGCGTGCCTGCCCTTGACAGTTTGAGACAGTTAAGTGCTTCTGAGAAAAGTGTTCTCCTATTCACTGAATAGATACTCATAGCTTTTAAATGCCAAGTGGTTAAGATAAAAACTTGAAATTTTGCTAGGCAAATAAACTAGCCTAACTTATATATTTATAACCAGTACCAGAATAGATCAAAATTTTTCCAAGATATATTTCTTTAGGGATTTCCTCAAATGTTTCAGCAAATGTGCTGCTGAAATTCCAGGTATGTTTCAGAAAGCATAGAACAGTTGATCTTGGCCTGGAAAGCTTTACTGTTGGAGTGACCTATCAACTAAGGTCAATGTAAAAACTGCTATATTTCTCATAAACAGATTAATTTTTGAGCAAGAATTTTTTTTTTATTGTTTTATTATTCATATGTGCATACAAGGCTTGGGTCATTTCTCCTCTCTACCCCCACCCCCTCCCTTACCACCCACTCCGCCCCCTCCCTCTCCCCCCAACCCTCTCAATACCCAGCAGAAACTATTTTGCCTTTATCTCTAATTTTGTTGAAGAGAGAGTATAAACAATAATAGGAAGGAACAAGTGTTCCTGGTTGAGATAAGGATAGCTATACAGGGAGTTGACTCACATTAATTTCCTGTGCGTGTGTGTTATCTTCTAGGTTAATTCTTTTTGAGCTAACCTTTTCTCTAGTTCCTGGTCCCCTTTTCCTATTGGCCTCAGTTGCTTTTAAGGTATGTGCTTTAGTTTCTCTGCATTAAGGGCAACAAATGCTAGCTAACTATTTAGGTGTCTTACCTATCCTCACCCCTCCCTTGTGTGCTCTCGCTTTCATCATGTGTTGAGCAAGAATTTGATTAAAATATGAAATAACATTAAGTAAAGTTATTTAGAATTACCCATACAAAGACTAAAATTATATCTGTTTTAAACAATGATTTGTATTTTAATGTCTTTTATATTAAAGTCTTGTTTCTAGAAATAATTATTTATCATGTTCAGTTGTCTCTTCAGAGCTCTTGAAAATACTGTCATACTGACAGGTTAGAGGAAAATTCTTTTTTTTTTTTAATTGTATTAGCTTTTGGTGATTTTTTTTCATGTTTTTTTTCTTTTATTATTCATATGTGCATACAAGGCTTGGGTCATTTCTCCCCCCCTGCCCCCACCCCCTCCCTTACCACCCATTCTGCCCCCTCCTTCTCCCCCCCACCCCCTCAATACCCAGCAGAAACTATTTTGCCCTTATTTCTAATTTTGTTGTAGAGAGAGTATAAGCAATAATAGGAAGGAACAAGTGTTTTTGCTGGTTGAGATAAGGATAGCTATACAGGGCATTGACTCACATTGATTTCCTGTGCGTGTGTGTTACCTTCTAGGTTAATACTTTTTGATCTAACCTTTTCTCTAGTTCCTGGTCCCCTTTTCCTATTGGCCTCAGTTGCTTTTAAGGTATCTGCTTTAGTTTATCTGCATTAAGGGCAACAAATGCTAGCTAATTTTTTAGGTGTCTTACCTATCCTCACCCTACCCTTGTGTGCTCTCGCTTTTATCATGTGCTCAAATTCCAATCCCATTGTTGTGTGTAGAGGAAAATTCTTGTCTCCATTATAATAGTTGCTGGACCACTTGTATCTAATACTTATTTTTGAGCTCTAAAAATGACTCCTTTTGGAAAGGAGAAAAGTTAGAGTAAGTAAAAGGAGGGAATGAGAAGAAAGAAGGAAATAGGTTAAAAAAAAAAAAAGATCCAGATGATGGTATAGTGAGAAATAGAGGGAAAAGAAGAAAAAAAAACAAAAACCAAGATATAGAGATCTAACACTGTGCAAAAAACAATGACAAATTGTTGAAGAGGAAATAGAAAAAAAATAAGACAACTGATCTCATTCTGTACAGAAAGAAAATAAAAGTGGATCAGAGCAACAGGAGAGCAAGTGAGAAGAGATGCTTCAAAATTGAATATTAAAATATTAGTGTTGCAATTCACAGGTACAATAATCTCTACACTCAAGAGGCTGAAGCAGATGGGCCACAAGTCCCAGACCATCCAGTGTCCTGTGGGGAGAGCTCCTCTCAAAGATCAAAGAATAAAAACAAAAAAGAAGAACAGGTCAAATGAATTAGATCTTTAGTGGTTAAATAGAGAAGTAATACATGGAAAGTATAAAAACAAAGAAAGGGGAATAGAATAAAAATTTATATGTGAATATTTAGACCAATTGGTCTGGTTTGAAAAGATTATAAAAAAGCAAACAGTCAAAAAGCAGGAAAAATAAAAAGAAATAGCAACAAAACCAAGAACAAAATTTTTAAATTAAAAAGAAAAATTTTAATATGAAAGAAGATAAGGGATTTTTTGGGGGGGTTGGCAGCACTGAGGTTTGAACTCAGGGTCTCATGCTTGCTAGGTAGGCGCTCTAACCACTTGAGTCACTCCAAGGGGGTAGGAAGGTGAATATGGTACAAATACTGTGTACACATGTATGTAAATGCAAAAATGGTACCTGATGATACTTTTCCAGGAGTGGGAGAAGGGGGAAAAGGAGAGCAAGGGAGAGGGTGAGTCCAAGTATGATATATTCTGAATTTACTTCTGTAAATGCTATAATGTACACCCACCCAACAAAAAAATTTTTTTAAAGAAGGGGAAAAAAGGAAGGTAGGTTTCCAATCTTTTATGGGTGTCATTTGTGAATACAGTCATTCAAATTCTTGCTTGAAGCTGGCAGGTATTTCTTTCTTTGGCTAATTCATAGGTGAGCTAACAGATTATATGGAGAGAGGACTGGGTGAGTTCAGTTGTAAATTGTTCACCAACAGGTTCACTGCAAGAGAATACTCTTGTCCTCAGTCTCTATTCTCCAATTCTCCCCCTCCAACCTCTGCCTAGCTGAGAGATTGCTTCCACTTGATCACTCAGACAAGATTTTTTATGGAACTTTCCACACCCCTGATTCAGGCATTTCCCTCTTTGGCTTTCATAGTCAGCCCTCAATGAGAATGTACTCACTGTGTTTCCATGGCCCAGAGGTTGTCAGGATTTCTGACCTCCAATACTGCCAGCCAGCCAAGTCTTAGTATTTACGGGACAGCATCCAGTCAGTGCACAAGATGGAATGCCCACACAGGACAGATTGACCATGAATGACCAAATGCTGGAGGAGGGGAAGAGAAGCTTCCCCTTACTTATATGCTATTCTGATTTCCAGACTCTTGTCCAATTAGTCTGCAAATCTGTTTTGTCTTGAGTCCAGTGAATTGTGTTTTCTGAGTGGTACTTGTTTCATCTTCACTCCCTCCCTTTCTCTGCTCTGCTTTCCAAAGCCCTCTGGTTTGTTGATTTCAAGTTAGGGATATTAATGGAGGAGACGAGCCAAAGTGATATATGTGGAAATGTCACAATGAAACCTCCTGTATAACTATCATATACTAATAAAAATGTTTAAAAAGAGGATTCTATCTATTCACAACTAGTCCATAGTGATATTTTTCTTCTTTTGCCTCACTCTCCATCTACCCTCTAGACTGCCCCACTCCAGTTAGCATTTTGCTCTGAGCTCTTAGCCTATACAATAGAGGACACAGTTACCTTCTTTTTTAATGTCTGGTAAGTCTGTTTGCTACTGAATCCTTAGTGCTTTTCTGCCTCATCACCATGAGGTGTGCTGGTGTGCTGCTGCTTTTGGTCAGTTCCCAGGCTGCTAGAGGTGGGTGACTTTAGTAACTGGAACTTAAGAATGAATCCTTTCCAATAACAGCTAATCAGAAATATAGAGCAGGCCTTTCCAAGACTGGACGCAGTCTCTAATTGGCTCAATTCTTAACTAGATTAAGGTAATATATACCTATGTAACTGTCTGCTATAAATTTAGCAAAATCTTTTAAGAGGTAATTAAAACCACACATAATGCAATTTCTCCATACACAATGTCTAGAACTTAAAAAAATTACCAGGAAGAGCAAGAGAGTGTATGCAAGAGGAAAAAATAAAAAAACAATAGAAACAGATTCACAGGTGATCTGAGTGGATGACAGGAGCCAAAGACAAAGGAACAGAAATTGTCAAATCTGAAAACAAGATTGAAAAGGCCTCAGAGCTATGAAACAATTTCAAAATATATAATACATGAACAATTGGAATCTTAAAAATTAAGAAAAACTGGGGTGGAAAAAAGTCAAAACTTTTCCAAATGTAGTAAGGGCCATAAATTCAGAATACTCCAAACACGATAGATATAAAGAAACCACCTGGCATCAAGGCCAGTTATAGTCAAACTGTTGAAGGTCAAAGATAAAGACAATAAAAGCTAATAGAGAAAATAGGACATTATATATATAAAGGAACAACTTGAATTATGACTATCTTCAGAAATTATGGAGAACAGAAGACAGTAGACAGAAAGACAGATACTGTCAACCTAAAATCTTACATAGAGCAAAGATATCCTTTTGGAATGAAAGCAAAATAAATGCAGTTACATATATATGTATATGTATACATTATATATATATGTACATGTGTAAACTAATAAAATTTACTGCTGGAAGACCTGTCATATAAGACAGGATTAAGGAAAATAACTAGGTCATACCTGAAGAGGAAGAAGGTAAGAAAAATGGAAATGATAAATATCTGAGAAAATAGAAAAGGCATTTCTCTTTTAATTTCTTTATAAGACATAGCACTGATAAAAGCAAAATTTTAAACATTTTCTTATAGATTTATAATGTACATTAACATAATGTTTATGATAACTATAGCCTAGAGATCAGAGTGAGGATAAATAAGCCTATATTGTTAGAATTCTATACTTTATAAGAAAGTATATATTAACTCTAAGTAGACTTTGGGAAAGTTAAAAATGTATATAGAAATCCCTAAAGCAATCAATAAAATAACAATGCACAAAGCTTAAAAATCAATATTTAAATTGAAATGAAATTCTAACAGTTATTCAAATAACGTAAAAGAAGGAAAGAAAGAATAAGAGTCCAAAAAAACCCTGAGGGAACAAATAGAAGACAAATAATAAAATGGTATACCTAAATTCAATCATATCAGTAATTACAATAAATGCAAGTGGATAAAGACTCCAATTAAAAGACAGAGATTATTGGAATAGAGTATGAAAAAAACCACAATATGCTGTCTACATGATATGTATCTTTAAATAGGATGGCACAAGGTGAAAACTAATAGAAAATACTATGCTTTACAAATAGAAGGTATCAGAAAGCTGGAGTGACTATATTAATATCAGGTAATAGAAATCGAGACAAAGAGTATTATCAATAATAAAAGGACCATTTCATAATAATTTAATGCTCAACTCTATCAAGAATTTAAGTTAATTATGAAGGCCTGCAAGGAGTGCTGATACAATGTTTTTTCTACCCAGTGCTCTGAATGTCAAAGTGTAGAAATTCAATGAGGCATTGGCAAATGGTGGGGGTAACTATGTTGTTCCTAAGGCAGTCAAAGACTATGTCATCTATTTAGTGACATGCATGAATGGAAGGATGAAATTCCCACCATCCCTACCTATGACCCAGTGAAACAACAGCCAAGGGAAAGGACTTGGCAGATCTGGCAGGGAAAGAACTTGATCCTAGTTTCCTATGGTTAGAAGACATGAGAGGTACAAAATAAGTGGGAGGTCCCTGGCATCATCCCTTTGCCCTGTGAGGGAGTAGGGTTAGTTCTAATGGCCAAATTCAGAGCCCATGGAACTTTCTCCAAAATAGAGCATATTTTAGAATAGAAAGCAAGCCTTAACAAATATAAGGAAATTGAAATAACTTCCTGTATTTTATCAGAACACAATAGAATAAAACTAGAAATCAATAACAAGAGAAACTATGCAAAATACTAGAACACATGGAGACTGAATATGTGTCTCTTTGAATAATCAGCAGGTCATTGAAGGAATAAGAGAGAAAATAAAAAATTCTAGAATTATATCAATTATTACAATAAATGCAAATAAACTAAAGATGGAGATTATCAGGTTACAAAAAATAACCACTATATGAAAACACAACTTGCCAGACCTTTGGGATACAGTAAAGGCAGTTAGTTCTAAGAAGAAAGTTTATAGCTATGAGTACCTACATTAAAAAATAAGACAGATTTCAAATAAATAATCTAACAATGAACCTTAAGCATTTAGAAAATCAAGAACAAGCCAAACCTAAAATGCATAGATGGAAAGAAATAATAAAGGTCCAGCCAGAAATTAACAAAATGGAAAGCTATGGAGACAGCCAAGATACCCAACTACTGACAAATCAATTAAGAAAATACAGTATTTATACACAAAGGAATTTTACTCAGCCACAAAGAAGAATGAAATGTTGCCATTTGCAGGTAAATAGATGGAACTGGAGAACATCATCTGAAGTGAAGTTAGTCAGGCTCAGAAGGCCAAAAGCTACATTTTCTCCTTCATATGTGAATTACAGTTGTAAAACAAATGCAGTAATATTATGGGACATGGGTCACACTAAGGGGAGGTCAAGTACAAGAGGAATAAGGCAAGGGAAGGAAGCCAAAAATTTGAATATGGTTGATGTGTTCACTGTACAGGAATGAATACAAAAATCTTAAAATTGTCAAGGTAACTATGGGAAGAGGACAGAGAGGAGTGAAGAGAACTGGTAGAGATGAACCAATTGGGGTTGTAATGCATATACACATGGAAACAACACAAGGAATCTCCTTGCATAGCTATCTTTATCTTAAACTAGCAAAAACACCATGTTTCTCTTATTATCTTTTATGTTTTACCTACTAAAAAATTGGAGAACAGGAGGGCTGAACAAGTTCTGCCCAAGGGGAGGGAGTTGGCATCAATGGGATGAGGGTGGTGGCAGAGTAAGGGGTAAGAGGATGAATATGGTGCAAATAATGTATACACATGTATGTAAATGCAAAAATTACTTATTGAAACTGTTCCAGGATTAAGGGAGGGAGGATGAAATAGAGAAGTGGAAAGAGTGAATTCAAGTATGATATATTTGATACATTGTAAGAACCTTTGCAAATGTTACAATGTACCCCCACCCAGTGCAACAATAAAATAAATTAACAAGATGGAGACTAAAAGAACAATACAAAGAATCAATGAAACATAAAATTGACAAGCAAGATTGACAAACTCTTAGCCAAACTAACAAAAAGAGGGAGATGCCTTAAATTAATAGAATTGAAGATTAGAAAGAGTATATCACAATGAATACCAATGAAATGGCAGAGGACCATGAGGGAAAGCCATGAAAACCTATACTCCAGTAGACTTGAAAATCTAGAAGAAATGGATAAATTTCTAGATGCATATGACCTACCATGAGGATATAAACCACCTAAACTGGTTCTATTTAGAACCAGTAATTAAGAGTCTCCCAATAAAGAAAAGCCCAGGACCAGAAAGATTCAAAACTGAATTTTACCAGACCTTTAAAGAAGAGTTAACACAAATGCTCCTCAAACTAGCCCATAAAAATAGAAAGAGAAAGATCACTACCAAACTCATTTTATGAGGTCAATATCACCCTTATATCAAAACTAGATGAGGATACAACAAAAGAAGAAAATCATAGATTTTTAATCATTAATTTCTTTGATGAACATGGATGCAAAAATTCTCCATAAAATGCTTGCAAACCAAATTCAACAAGATGTTAAAAAGATCACACACCATCATCAAGTTAATTTAATCCCATGAACACAAGTGTGGCTGGATATACAAAAATCAATAACTCAATACAGCACATAAACAGAATGAAGGACAAAAACCACACAATCTTCTCAGTACATGCAGAAAAGTCTTTGACAAAGTTTAACATACTTTCATGAAAAAAAAACCCTGAACTGCAAAGAAAAGGAACATACCTCAACATAATAAGTTCTGTATACAATAATACTACAGCCAATTTTGTCCTCAGAGAGGAAACTGAAACCATTTCTTTTAAAGTCAGGAACAAGATAAGAGCGTCCACTTTCTCTATTTTTATTTGGTATAATGCTTAAATAATTACCAGAAAAATAAGGCAAGAGAAAGAGGTGAAAGGCCTTTTCATTGAAAACTATAAAACCTTGAAGAAATAAACTGAAGAAGGAGATCCAAGATGGCAACTAGCATAAGGAAACAGAAAGCCTAAGCTCCTTAACTCCAAACAATTCCCCAAGACATTGGAGCCACACTTGGGTAATTCTGACTGCTTCTAGCCAAGATAATAACTGCCATCACATTAGGTGCAGAAAAAAATTCAAAGACTGACCCTCAAATCAGCCTTTAATTGCACCTAACAGCTGAGACCAGCAGCATAGCCAGCAAGGTGGGTCCAGCCCCAGGGAAACCCTCCTACCCCACAGTGATTTCTCTCTCTGTTTTTTTTCCCTTCTCTTCTCCTTCTTCCATCAAAGAGAAATAGAGCATCAATCAGAATCAAATTCTATGACATCCTGAACACCTACCCAGGGAAAGCCTCCCCACAGTACACAGCACTGAAAAAAGTTGGCACTGTTTCTTGCCTGCTGCTGCCTCCAAACCTGCCTGCACAACAAATCATAGAATGAACAGGTGAGCACCACACACCATGTGGGACTCCCCTATCCACCCCCAAGAACATAAACCAGCACAGCCCCTGGGCAGACTGATTCCTTCCCCTAACAAAACTGAAAGACAAACCATGAACTGTAATCAAACACGGACAGCAGAGGGGGTGGGTGGAATGCTGAACATACCCCAGAGAAAGGGGGTGGGGCAAGGAGCTAAACCCAGTGCCAAACTCTCAGTAAATAAAACAAGAAAGGCAGTGGAGGCTGAGAGCAGGCAGGTGATAAGCCACTCTCTGAAGCAGAACAGGTAATGGATCACAGAACTGATCTCCTGAGCCAGAGAGCAGCATTCAAAACTGAGCTGCCCCACCTCGGTGGGGGATGATCTGACCCAACAGTGGCAACTGAAGGATAACACAGCTGTCAGCTGAGGAAAACAATAGCTCCAACCACCTCAGATGATCTAGCAAACTTACCTCACCTCACAATTCCAATTAAACTGGTAGACAGAAGAACAAAACACTACTCACAAGCCAATTACCTGGTGAGAACACATCAGAGCTTCTGCTTATATGCCAATGCCAGAACTGGATGCCAGAGGAGTAACTCCAGAACTTAAACTAAGACTGAAATTCTATTGTTCCTGAACCTGGTGGGTTTTGTTTGTTTTATTTCTTTTTGGTTTTAATTATTTTTTCATGTTTTTGTTTGTTTGTTTTAGTATTATGGGTTTTTTATTTTTATTTGTATTTTCTTTTTTTCTTTCTATACTATCAACTTTACCATCATCTTTTCATCCCTACTCCCACCCCTTCAATCTCTCTCTTTCTCCTGTGCTAAAATCCATTGCTCTCCTTCCCAACTACTCTTTCTGCCCCTTCAGATCCACCCTCTCCCCCTGCCCACACCTTTCCTCCCATTCTCCCCCAATGTGTCACCAGAATACCCTCCCTCCTACATACTCACCACCTGCTGACAAAACTACTATACCAACTTTACACAAGCCCAACCCCCTGCAATCCCTGATACAAGCACCCTATACTACAACAACAGAAATCCACTCAAACACACACAAGGGCCACAAAACCCAGTAGCCCACATACTGCTTCTTGCAATCACCTACCCCACATCCCACCTCCCCTTTTAGAGCCACCCTAACCAATTCCCCAAATTTCAATAGTTAGCCTAACAAAAGTTAGCTCCCCAACTCCCACTGTTTATAGATATTACCACAAAAGAGTCATCTATATAATATATCCCAACTGGTTGGGTATTGAACCTGTGAATTAGTTATTATTCCTAAATTATACCTCCAGACCAGGTACAGAAATAGCACACCAACCTAGCTAACAAACAAGACAGCACAACACAAAAATTAAATCAAGGTAAAGAAAACAGGTGACTAAAACCACCAACTAGCCCATCAAGAATAAAGTTGCATAGTACCAAATAGAGTGATGGGAAGAAGATGACAGGATAGAAACCACTCTCCTCAAAAAAAAAAAAAAATTAATACAGGTTTCAGAGAGAAATGAAGAAAATGGATACCCAGTTCTTGACCCCAACAAAACAAAGATAAATGACATTAAGGAATCCAGTGATGCCCACAAAAACACCCTCAAAGAAGAAATCTTGCAAGAAATCACTGAGAATTTCATGCAGAAGATACTAGACATGGTGAACCAAAATGTACAAGATGCACTTAGGAAATTTCAAGATGCTAAAAAGAAAGAACATGAGAAGACACAGAAACAAATAAATGAAATCTGAGGCACCCTAAATAAGCACCAAAGTGAAACAGAGAACACTATAAATAGAGAGATAAATGAATTAAAGGTGAAAATAAATAATATAAAAGAGGAAGTGACCCAAGATATGGAAAAACTCAGAAAAAAAGAATCAAACAGAAACACAAAACAAAGTAGAAGGCCACTGAACCAGACTAGAACAAGTGGAAGAGAGAATCGCAGAACTAAAGATAAAATACAAATTAAAGAAAGAAACTGAAGAACTGTTGGTCAATCAACTCAAGAGCAGTGAACGGAATATGCAAGAACTCACCAACTCCATCAAAAGACCAAATCTGAGAATGATGGGTACTGAACGAGAAGAAAAGGTCCAAGCAAAAGGGATTCATAAAATAGTAATAGAAATTTTCCTAAAACTTGAGAAAGTTTTTCCCATTCAGGTACAGGAAGCCTCCAGGACACCAAACAGACTTGACCACAATAGAACTTCCCCATGGCATATTATCATTAAAACAACAAGCACAGAGAATAGAGAAAGAATATACTGAAGGTTGTAAGAGAGAAAAAAGAAGCAACATATAAAGGTAAATCCACCAAAGTCACATCAGATTTCTCAACAGAAACCTTAAAAGCAAAAAGGACATGAAGTGAGGTATTTCGGGCACTGAATGAAAATAACTTCAACCCTAGCATACTCTACCCAGCAAAATTATCATGCAAAATAGATGGAGCAATAAAAATCTTCCACGATAAGCAGAAACTAAAACAATATATGACCACCAAGCCACCACTACAAAAGATTCTCCAAGGAATTCTGCACAGAGGAGATGAAAGCAAACAAAACCATGAGAGGATAGGAAGTATCAAACCACAGGAGAAGAAAAGAAAAGGAATCAGTGAGTAGCATTGATTCAGCTGCACACAATCAAGCCCTTAAACAACAAAACAACTAAATGGCAGGAATAACCACATATCAATCAATATTAACACTGAATGTCAATGGACTCAACTTCCCCATCAAAAGATGCCATTTGGCAAACTGGATTATAAAGGAAGATCCAACAATCTGTTGTTTATAGGAGACCCATCTCATTCACAGAAACAAATACTGGCTTAGGGTGAAAGGCTGGAAGAAGATTTACCAAGTCAATGGCCCCAAAAGAGGCATGAGTAGCAATACTTATCTCACACAAAAGAGATTCAAACTTACACTGACAAACAAGATAAAGAAGGACATTTCATACTAATAAAAGGGGAAATACACTAAAAGGAAATAACATTATCAATCTACATACAACCAATCTCAGTGCACCCAATTTCATCAAGTATACACCAAAGGACATAAAAGCACATATAGACTCCAACACAGTGTTAGTGGGAGACTTTAAAACCCCCCTGTCTCCAACCTATAGGTCATCCAAATGAAAAAAATCAATAAAGAAATTCTAGAACTAAATCACACCATAGATCAAATGGACCTAGCTGATGTCTACAGAATATTTCATCCAACATCTGCACAATATACATTCTTGTAAGCAGCCCATGAAACTTTCTCCAAAATTGATCATATCTTAGGGCACAAAGCAAGCCTCAGCAAATATAAGAAAATAGAAATAATTCCCTGCATTCTATCTGATCACAATGCACTAAAACTAGAACTCAACAACAAAAACAACAGCAGAAAACATACAAACAATTGGAACCTGAATAACACATTGGTCAATTATCAATGGGTCATAGATGAAATAAAAGAGAAAATGAAAAGGTACCTGGAAGTTAATGAAAATGAAAGCATGACCTACCAGAACCTATGGGGCATAGCAAAGTCAGTCCTAAGAGGAAAGTTTATAGCCATGAGTGCATATATTAAAAGGACAGAAAGATCTCAAATAAACAACCTAATGCTACATCTCAAACTCCTAGAAAAACAAGAACAAGAAAACTCAAATCAAACAGAAAGAAATAAATAATAAAACTAAGAGCCAAAATTAATGAAATAGAGACCAAAGAAACCATACAAAGAGTCAACAAAACAAAAAGCTGATTCTTTGAAAAAATAAATAAGATTGACAGACTCCTGAGAAATCTGACTAAGATGAGAATAGAAAAGACCCAAATCAGTAAAATCAGAAATGCAAAAGGGAAGATAACAACAAACACCAAAGAAATCCAGGGAATCATCAGAGACCACTTTGAGAACCTCAAAATAAATTTGAAATCTTGAAGAAATAGACAAATGTCTAGATACTTATGACCATCCAAAACTGAACCAGGAGGATATTAACCACATACACAGATCTATAACACCAAATGAAATTGAAGCAGCAATGAAGAGTCTCCCAAAAAAGAGAAGTCCAGGACCTGATGGATTCTCAGCTGAATTCTATCAGACCATTAAAGAAGAGCTAATATCAACTCCCCTTAAACTTTTCCATGAAATAGAGAGGGAAGGAACACTGCCTAACTCATTCTATGAATCCAGTGTTACACTCATCCCAAAACCAGACAAAACACATCTGAAAAGAAGAACTATAGGCCAATTTACTTAATGAATATCGATACAAAAATCCTTAATAAAATAATAGTGAACTGAATCCAGCAACACATTAGGAAGATCATTCACCATGACCAAGTTGGCTTCATCCCCGGGATGCAGGTACTGTTCAACATATGTAAATCAATAGACGTAATATAGCACATTAATAGAAGCAAAGACAAAAACCACTTGATCATCTCAATAGATGCAGAAAGTCTTTGATAAGATCCAATACCACTTCATGATAAAAGCTCTAAGAAAACTAGGAATAGAAGGAATGTACCTCAACCTTATAAAGGCTATATATGACAAACCTATAGCCAACATCATACTTAATGTTGAAAAACTGAAACCATTTCCTCTAAAGTTAGGAATGAGACAAGGGTGCCCACTGTCCCCACTCCTATTTAACATAGTCCTGGAATTCCTAGCCAGAGTAACAAGACAAGAAGAAGTAATAAAAGGAATACAAATTGGTAAAGAAACTGTCAAAGTATCCCCATTAGTAGATGACATGATCTTATACTTCAAAGACCAAAAAATTCTACCCCAAAACTCCTAGACACCATAAACAGCTTAAGCAATGTGGTAGGATACAAAATCAACTTACAAAAATCTTTAGCTTTTCTATGCACCAACAATGAAGAAATTGAGAAAGAATATATGAAAACAATTCCATTTACGATAGCCTCAAAAAAAATCAAATACCTAGGAGTAAACTTAACAAAGTATGTGAATGACCTCTATGAGGAGAATTATAAACATCTGAAGAAAGATATTGATGAAGACTACAGAAGTGGAAAGATCTTCCCTGTTCATGGATTGGTAGAATCAGCATAGTAAAACTGGTTATACTACCAAAAGCAATCTACATGTCCAACACAATTCCCACCAAAATCCCAATGATATTCATTACAGAGATTGAAAAATCTATGCTAAAGTTCATTTGGAAACACAAGAGACTGTGATTAGGCAGGTCAATATTCAGCAAAAAGAGCAATGCTGGAGGTATCACAATACCCGGCTTCAAACTATATTACAAAGCAATAGCAAAAAAACCAGCATGGCACTGGCACAAAAACAGACATGAAGACCAGTGAGACAGAATAGAGGACACAGATATGAATCCACACAGCTATGCCCACCATGTTTTTGACAAAGGTGCCAAGAACATACAATGGAGAATAGATAGCCTCTTCAACAAATGTTGCTAGGAACAGTGGTTATCTACCTGCAAAAAACTGAAACTAGATCCATGCATATCACCCTGTACTAGTATCAACTCAAAATGGATTAAGGACTTTAATATCAGACCCCAAACTGAAGTTAGTACAGGAAAGAGCAGGGAATACTCTGGAAGTAATAGGCAAGAAGAAGAGTAATAAGGCAAGAAGAAGTTATAAAAGGAATACATATTGGTAAAGAAACTGTCCGAGTATCCCTATTAGTAGCCCAGCAACTAAGAGAAAGGATGGACAAATGGGACTACATGAAATTAAAAAGCTCCTGGAAAACAAAAAATTAGTCTCTAAACTGAAGAGACCACCCACAGAGTGGGAGAAAATATTTGCCAGGTATACATCAGACAAAGGACTGATAACCAGAATATACAGAGAGGTCAAAAAACTAAACTCTCCCCAAATCAATGAACCAATAAAGATGTGAGCAACCAAACTAAACAGAACTTTCCAAAGGAAGAAATCAAATTGGCCAAAAAAACACATGAAAAAAATGCTCACCATCTCTGGCCAAAAAGGAAATGCCAATCAAAACCACACTAAGATTCCACCTCACTACTGTTGGAGTAGCTATCATCAAAAACATCACCAACAAATGTTGGCAAGGATGAGGGGGGGAAAAGGAACCCTCATACACTGATGGTGAGAATGTAAGCTAGTACAATCACTCTGGAAAACAATATGGAGTCTTCTTAAAGAACTAAACATAGATCTGCCAAATGATCCAGCAATACCATTCCTAGGAATATACCCAAAGGAATGCGATTCAAGTTATTCTAAAGGCACTTGCGCATCCAGGTTTATTGCAGCGCTATTCACAATAGCCAAGTTATGGAAACAGCCAAGATACAGACAAATGGATTAAGAAATTGTTTGGGTCATTTCTTCCTCCTGCCCCCCTCCCACCCTCTACCCCCTTCCCTCCTCAGTTCCAGGCAAGTCCTGTTATGCCTTTATCACTAGTTTTGTTGAAGAAAAGAGACAAGCATAATAAGGAAGACAAAGTGTTTTTGCTAGTTGAGTTAAGGATAGCTATCCAGAAATATTCCTAGCATTGCTTTTGTGTACATTTGTTGTGACTCATGTTGATTCATCTTTAACTGATCTTTACCCTGGTTTCTGATCCCCTTCTCATGATAACCTCTGTTGTGTTAAGGTTTCTGTATTAGCTCCTCTGGAGTGGGGACATTAAACGCTTTCATATTTTTGGCTTTCTACCTATTTCTATATCACCAATATGTGCTCTCCCCTTGTCATGTGGTCCCAGTTCAATGACATTGCTGCATTTGCCCTAGATCTAAAGTCTGCATATGAGGAAGAACACACGGTTTTTGGTCTTCTGAGCTTGGTTGACCTCGCTCAGAATGATGTTCTACAGTTCCATCCATTTATCTGAAAATGATAAGGTTTCATTCTTCTTCATGGCTAAGTAAAATTCCATCGTGTACAAGTAACACATTTTCTTGATCCATTCATCAATAGTGGGGCATCTTGGCTGTTTCCATACTTTGGCTATTGTGAATAGTGCTGCAATAAACATGGGTGTGCAGGTGCCTCTGGAGTAACCTGAGTCTCATTGCTTTGTGTATATCCCTAGGAGTGGGATTGCTGGATCATATGGCAGGTCTGTGATTAGATTTTTAAGAAATCTCCAAATTTTTTTCCAGAATTGTTATACCAGCTTGCATTCCCACCAGCAGTGGGCTAGGGTTCCTTTTTCTCCACATCCTTGCCAACACATGTTGTTGGTGGTGTTTTTGATGATGGCTATTCTGACAGGGTTGAGGTGAAATCTTAGTGTGGCTTTGATTTGCATTTCCTTTATGGCCAGAGATGGTGAGCATTTTTTCATGTGCTTTTTTGCCATTTGAATTTCTTCTTTTGAGAAAGCTCTATTAAGTTCAGTTGTCCATTTTTTAATTGGCTTGTTGATTTTAGGAGAGTTTAGTTTCTTAAGTTCCCTTTGTATTCTGGTTATCAGTTCCTTCTCTGATGTGTAGCTGGTGAATATTTTCTCCCACTCCATGGGTGGTCTCTTCAGTTTAGAGACCATTTCTTTTGTTGTGCAGAAGCTTTTTAATTTTATGAAGTCCCATTTGTCCATCCTTTCTCTTAGTTGCTGGGCTGCTGGGGTTCTATTGAGGAAGTCCTTGCTTATACCTATTAGATTCAGAGTGTTTCCTGCTCCTTCCTATAGTAACTTCAGAGTTTCAGGTCTGATATTTAAGTCCTTGATCCATTTTGAATTGACACTAGTACAGGGTGATAGACATGGATCAAGTTTCAGTTTCTTGCAGATAGATAACCACTTTTCCCGCAACATTTGTTGAAGAGGCTGTCTTTTCTCCATCATATGTTTTTGGCACCTTTGTCAAAAACGAGGTGGGTATAGTTGTGTGGATTCATATCTGGATCTTCTATTCTTTTCCACTGGTCTTCATGTCTGTTTTTATGCCAGTGCCATGCTGTTTTTATTGTTATTGCTTTGTAATATAGTTTGAAATCGGGTATTGTGATACCTCCAGCATTGCTTTTTTTGCTGAGTGTTGCCTTGGCTATTCGTGGTCTCTTGTGTTTCCAAATGAACTTTAGAGTAGATTTTTCAATCTCTGTGATGAAAGTCATTGGGATTTTGATGGGAATTGCATTAAACACGTAGATTGCTTTCAGAAGTATAGCATTTTTACTATGTTGATTCTACCGATCCATGAGCATGGGAAATCATTCTATCTTCTGTAGTCTTCCTCGAGCTCTTTCTCCAGGAGTTTGTAATTCTCCTTGTAGAGTTCATTCACATCTTTTGTTAAATTTACTCCTAGGAATTTGATTTTTTTGAGGCTATTGTGAATGGATTTGTTTCCATATATTCCTTCTCAGTTTGTTCGTTGTTGGTGCATAGAAAAGCTAATGATTTTTGTAGGTTGATTTTGTATCCTGCCACTTTACTGTAGCTGTTTATGGTGTCTACGAGCTTTTGGGTAGAGTTTTTTGGGTGTTTAAGATATAGGATCATATCATCTGCAAATAAGGATATTTTGACAGTTTCTTTACCTATTTGTATTCCTTTTATTTCTTTTTGCCTAATTGCTTGGCTAGGAATTCCAGTACTATGTTGAATAGGAGTGGGGATAGTGGGCAGCCTTGTCTCATTCCTGATTTTAGGGAGAATGGTTTCAGTTTTTCACCATTAAGTATGATGTTGGCTGTAGGTTTTTCATAAATAGCCCTTAAAATGTTGAGGTACATTCCTTCTATTCCTAGTTTTCTTAGAGCTTTTATCATGAAGTGGTATTGGATCTTGTCCAAGGCTTTTTCTGCATCTATTGAGATGATCAAGTGGTTTTTGTCTTTGCTTCTATTGATGTGCTATATTATATTTAAAGATTTGCATGTGCTGAACCATCCCTGCATCCCAGGGATAAAGCCAACTTGGTCATGGTGTGTGATCTTTCTGATGTGTTGTTGGATTCAGTTTGCTATTGTTTTATTAAGGATTTTTGCATTGAAATTCATTAAGGAAATTGCCCTATAATTTTCCTTTTTGGAGGTGTCTTTGTCTGGTTTTGGGATGAGAGTAATATTGGCTTCATAGAATGAGTTAGGCAGTGTTCCTTCCCTTTCTATTTCATAGAACAGTTTAAGGAGGGTTGGTATTAGTTCTTCTTTAAATGTCAGAAAGAATTCAGCAGTGAATCCATCAGGTCCTGGACTTTTCTTTTTTGGAGGCTTTAATTGCTGCTTCAATTTGTTTTTGTGTTATAGATCTATTCAGGTGATTAACATCTTCTTGGTTCAGTTTTGGATGGTTGTAAGTTTCTAGAAGTCTGTCCATTTCTTCAAGATTTTCAAATTTATTAGAATTTAGGTTTTCAAAGTAGTCTCTGATGATTCCCTGGATTTCCATGGTGTTTGTTGTTATCTCCCCTTTTGCGTTTCTGATTTTACTGATTTGGATTTTTTTCTGTCCTCATTTTAGTTAGGTTTGCCAGGGGTCTGTCAATGTTATTTATTTTTTCAAAGAACCAGCTTTTTGTCTCATTGATTCTTTGTATGGTATTTTTGGTTTCTACTTCATTGACTTTAGCCCTTATTTTTATTATTTCTTTCCTTCTGCTTGTTTTGGGATTTGCTTATTCTTGTTTTTCTAGGAGTTTGAGATGTAGCATTAGGTCATTGATTTGAGATCTTTCTGTCCTTTTAATAGATGCACTCATGGCTATAAACTTTCCTCTTAGGACTGCCTTTTCTGTGTCCCATAGGTTCCAGTAGGTTGTGTTTTCATTTTCATTAACTTCCAGGAACCCTTTAATTTCCTCTTTTATTTCATCAATGACCCATTCATCACTGAGCAATGTGTTGTTCAACTTCCAATTGTTTGCATGTTTTTTACTGCTGTTTTTGTTGTTGATTTCTAGTTTTAATGCATTGTGGTCAAATAGAATGTATGGGATTATTTCTATTTTCTTATATTTGCTGAGGCTTGCTTTGTACCCTAAGATAAGATCAATTTTGGAGAAGGTTCCATGGGCTGCTGAGCAGAATGTATATTGTGCAGAAGTTGGATGGAATATTCTGTAGACATCAGCTAGGTCCATTTAATCTATGGTGTGATTTAGTTCTAGAATTTATTGATTTTTTTGTTTGGATGACCTTTCTATTGGTGATAGGGGAGTATTAAGATCTCCCACTATCACTGTGTTGGAGTTTATATGTTTTTAGGTCATTCAAAGTATTTTTGATGAAATTGGGTCCATTTACACTGGGCTCATATAGGTTGATAATTGTTATTTCCATTTGGTGTATTTCCCCTTTTATTAGTATGGAGCGTCCTTCTTTATTTTGTTTGATCAATGTAGGTTTGAGGTCTACTTTGTCTGAGATAAGTATTGCTACTCTGCCTGTTTTCGGGGACCACTGGCTTGGTGAATCTTCTTCCAGCCTTTCACTCTCAGCCAGTGCTTATTTCTGTCAATGAGGTGGGTCTCCTGTAGGCAGCAGATTGTTGGATCTTCCTTTTTAATCCAGTTTGCCAGTCAGTGTCTTTTTGGGGGGAATTTAGTCCATTAACATTCAGTGTTAGTATCGATAAGTATGTGGTGTTCCCTGTCATGTAGTTGTCTTGTTGATTAAAAGTTTGATTATCTGTAGCTGCATCAATGTTACTCTTTACTTTCTTGCCTTTTCTTCTCCTGTGGTTTGGTGTTGCCTGCCCTTTCATGGTTTTGTTTGCTTTCATTTACTATTTGCAGAATTCCTTGGAGAATCTTTTGTAGTGGTGGCTTGGTGGTCATATATTGTTTTAATTTCTGCTTATCATGGAAGACTTTTATTGCTCCATCTATTTTGAATGATAGTTTTGCTGGGTAAAGTATCCTAGGATTGAAGTTATTTTCATCCAGTGCTTGGAAAATCTCACCCCATGCTCTTCTTTTAATGTTTCCACTAAGAAGTCTGCTGTGAGTTTGATGGATTTGCCTTTGTATGTTATTTGCTTTTTCTCTCTTATAGCCTTCAATATTCTTTCTCTAATCTCTGTACTTGTTTTAAAAATAGTATGTTATGGGGTAGGTCTATTTTTGTCAGGTCTGTTCTGTGTTCTGGAGGCTTCCTGTACCTAAATGGACATAGTTTTCTCCAGTTGGGAAATTTTCTGTTATTATTTTGTTGAATATATTATGCATTCCTTTTGCTTGCACCTCCTCTCCTCCTTCAATGCCCATGATTCTCAGGTTTGGTCTTTTGATGGAGTCAGTGAGTTCTTGCATTTTATTTTTACAGATCTTGAGTTGTTTAACTAATAGTTCTTCAGTTTTTCCTTTAATTGCCATTTCATCTTCAAGTTCTGAGATTCTGTCTTCTGTTTGCTCTATTCTGCTGGAATGGCCTCCCATTTTGTTTTGTATTTCTGTTTCATTCTTTTTTCTGAGGTTTTCCATATCATGGTTACTTCTTCTTTAATATTGTCAATTTTTGCCCTTAATTCATTTATCTCTCTGCTTATGGTGATATTTGTTTCAGTTTGGTGTTTGTTTAGGGCTCCTATGATTTCATTTATTTGTTTCTGTGTTTTCTCATATTCTTTAGTTTTGTTGTTTTGGAATTTCTTGAATGCTTCCTGTACATTTTGGTTGAACATGTCTAGTAGCATCTCTTTGAAATTTTCATTAATTACTTGTAGAGTTTTTTCTTTCGGGGTGTTCTTGCGGTCTTCATTGGGTTCCTTGGTATAGTTTATCTTTGTTTTGTTGGAGTCTGGATCTGAGTATTCATTTTCTTCATTTCACTCTAAATCCTGTACTACTTTATTTTTTGGAGGAGAATGGTTTCCGTCCTTTTTTCTTCTTCCTATATTTCCAGTAGATACCGTTTCTGTCCCTGGACTATGTGTAATTTGATATTAGCTGGGTTGCAATATTAATACTAAAAACATTGTGAGAGATGGATAAAAAAGAGAAAGAGAAGGAAAGATAAAAGGAAGAAAGAAGAGAGAAAAAAGAAAGAAAATAATGGGAGAGATGGTGGATGATCAAACAATAAACCCGGCTGCCAAACCCTTAAAGAAGGGAGAAAAAGAAAAAAAAAATCACCAGTTCTGGAACAGTAGGATTGCAAGCTTAGTTGTTTTTAGTTCTTTATTGTCCAGTCTAGGCTGTGTGTGTCTCTTAGGCATGTTTGGAGGCCTCTAGTGGCGGCCTGAGAGGGAGCCTGGTGGAGTAGTTATCTGGGAAGCCTGTAGAGCTGGGGCCAGCTCTGTCTGAGGTGTGAGGTTCCTGGTGGGCTGGTGGATGCAGTTGTCTGGCACCAGGCTGCTGCCTGCTCCAGCAGGGTGGGGCTCCAGTCGTTCCACATGGAGCTGGAGCCTGGCAGGGCCTGATCAATGAGGGAAGTCCGAGGAGTGGGAGTGCGGTCCTCCCACACGTAGCTGAGGCTCAGCAGGGCCTGAGGGGCAGTGGGCTGGGAGGGAGGGTGGGTATCCCGGTGAGCTGTGGGACTGGCTCCAGGCTGGCATCCAGCACAGATGGGTGTTGGAGATCCCGGTGGTCATGGATCCAGCAGCATGGCCAAGGAGTGGGTATCCTGGCATGGTGTGGGCCCGGAGGCCAAAGATGGGTATACTGGTGGTGCGTGGATCTGGCATGGCCTGAGAAGCAGGGATCCCACCGTGCATGGCTCTGGCGCAGCCCAAGGGACAGAGAGCCTGGCAGAATGGAGCAGCAGCTCTGCAGACCTATGGGGCAAGGATTTGGCAGGCCAGCTGTTCTTTTATTAGATCATGGCATGGAAAAGCCTTCCACGATCTAAGTGTTTAGAGTGCCATGCTTTTGGCTCTCCCTGGTGCTTTACCTCATCCAGGTGTGTCTCCAGCTTCTTGGCAGGATCTCTGGGTCAGGAGCTCATGAGGTCTGTGGCTCTGTCACTGTCACCATCTTGGATCTCCCTATATGATTCTGCTATAACATTCCTGGGAATATATCCAAAGGAATGTAGGACAACATACAGTAGAGATGCCTGTACATCAATGTTTATTGCAGAAGTACTCTAATAACCAACTTATGTAATCAGCCCAAGTGCCCATCAATCAATAAGTGGACAAAGAAAATGTGGTGTTTATAGACAATGGAGTATTATACAGCCACAAATAAGAATGAAATTACGTTGTTTAGAACAAAATGGATGGAACTGGAGAGCACCATGTTAAGATAAATAAGCCAGACTGAGAAAGATAAATGACTCATTTTGTGTCTCATGTGCAGAATCTAGACCTAAAAAATGAATAACAGGAGTATAAAATTGGGGCTGTTTGAAGGTGAGAACCAGTGGGAGAAGGGAGGACAGAAGGGAGGATGAAGGGGGCTGAATATGATCAAAGTAGTTTTACACATGTATTAGAATAATGAATACAGTTAAAAATTGCTTAAAGAGGGTCAGGGAGGAAAGGAAAGGGTAATAGAAGGGGTGAAATTGATCAAAGTATGTTTTATGCATTTATGGAAATAACACAATGAAACTCTGTACAATTAATACACACTAATAAAATTTCAATGGCATGCCAAGTTGTGCATCCTTGGAGCTCAGGTGGTTGGTGGCATAGAAACATACTCGAGTTCATGTTTGATAGCCTAGAACATTAATACTCTTCAAGTTTTCTGAATATTGTTAAGTGGCTGTACATTTGTTTAATTTTATCAGTAAAGGTACAGGGAATTTTTAGAACATTGAGAATTTTTAGAACTCAATATAACACATACTTATAAAATAAAGCTCATATAATGATATATATTTTTTCTTTAGTACTTTTAGTAGTGTTTCATAGAAGTGTATATTCAGAGAGTCAGGCACCGTGGTTCACTCTGTAATTCCAGCTATCTGTGGGGTAGAGATCAGGAGGATCATAGTATGAAGCCAGCTCAGGCAAAATATTAGTGAGACCCCATTTCAAAAAATAAGCCTGTGGGAGCACATCTAACCAATGTACAATATAAGCATATTCAGAAATGTCACAATGAAGCCCCCTTGTACAACTAATGTTTTTTGTTGCACAAAAATGCTTTGAGAAAAAATAAGCCTGGCATGGTGGCTCATGCCTATAATCCAAGCTACATGGGAGGCACAGGTAGAAGGAATGTGGTCCAGGCCCAACCTGAGCCAAAAAAAAAAAAAAGGGCAAGATCATATCTGAAAATAATCAAACAAAAATGGGCTGTGGGAGTGGCGCAAGTGTTAGACTGCCTGCGGAAGGTCCTGATCCAAACCCCAACAACAGGAAAAAAAAGTGTGTTTTTACTATGCTATATTGCACTATACTTAAAGATATAAATTACTTCACAAAAGCCACTCACTAATAGAATTCAATTTTTAGCTTAGTTGTTGTCAAGCCCATTCAGCTACTTAAACACTCTGCCCAGTTTTCAGACACTGAATACAGAATTAAAGATTGAAATACGTTTTAAATGATCAATAATATGTACTAAAAATCTTTATTTTATTCTACTATAATTTATTATACTTACCCATGTCTTTCTTAAGGCAATGTTTCATACAATTTATTTTTACTAGCTATGTGACAATTAAAGATTCACTTAAAAGCTTTATCAGATAAAAAAGAGAAGAAAATACAAACACAAAAACAATTTATGTCTTTATTTGACTTCCTATATCACCATACCACAAATATATCTTTAAAAAAACTAATATATCAAAAATCTAGGCTAATAAATAATTTACTATTTTAAAACATGTTAAAAGCAAACAAAAGTAACTTAAGAATACAAATAGTTTTTCAGTCCTTAGTCTTGAATATCTCTCTTTTTACTGGAAAATGTATAGAAAAATCATCATCTCTTAAGCATGAATAATGCAAAAATTTCACATAATAGCTAAGTAGAAACTATAAAAATATGAAAGCTTTGGTTTGGGACTAGTTCTGCCTTCTGAAAAGCAGCAGTTTATTGTATCTTTTCTCCCAATAATGACTGCCATTTTGTGTGAATGAAATGATTTTGCTAAATTATTGGTAATTGATTTTTCAGAGCACTTCCCATTCTATTCCAAAGATATGATTTCTTAAATTCTCAAAATTGCAACTATCAATTCACATAAATGTCAACCTGCAGAGACAAAGTGTGAAAATATATTAGGAGAAAACTACAAGGACATCCCCAATGGATGATGCTTTTGAATAGAGAAATAGAAGCTCCCTTCACAATGAACTCAGGGGATCTATTTGTGGTTTCATATACACATTTTGAAAGCTCCCAACTCTGGTTTCAGTGTCAAAATAATGAAGTGTCAAAGGCATTTCTCCTCACAGTAAAGAATTAATTAAACAACCTCTACAATGATCTGGCTTCTAATAGTGGTATTTCTGACATGAGACCCTTTTACCTTGGTTCTGAATTATGTGAATCCTTGTGAATGCTTTTGTTACAAATACTCATTTTGCTTCCACATGTGTGGTATGACTTTCTATGATCATAGCATCACAATTATCCCCTTATTCCTTTCAGAGAATTTGTATAGCCCTACGAATAAGAGAATCTCAAAGCATTTTGCAGATACACTGTTCAACCCAGCCAATATGAACCACTGCCCTTATTTTGTCAGAATAGCAATACCACCTTTCAGATAAATTGTTAAGCAAAGGAAAGTCTTAAGTCATATCTAAGGACAAGTTACAAGGACAGCAAGCACGCTAAGCTCTGGAAATCAAATAATTTTTCTGTTATCAAATATGCTTTGTCTAATCTGATAGATAAATTGTCTTAAAGATTCTTTTCAATCAAATAAAAATTTAATGCATTCTGAAAACTGAATCCACAACAATGGATCCTGTTGACTAAGGTTTCTGAGTTTTTAAAAGGTAGAATAGAATCTATATAACATATTTCAGAAAAAAGTCCACTTTGAATATGCCATGGAAGGGGCTGGCAGATTGGCTCAAGTGGTAGAATACCTGCCTAGCAAGTGTGAGGCCCTGAGTTCAAACCCAGTACTGCCAAAAAAAAGAGAGAGAGACATTAAATATACCAAGGAAGATTTAAATTTGCAATTTGTCTGAAACATTGTACAAGAGTTGTAAAATCTAACAGTTATAGGGCTAGGCAGGTAACATTACCTGAATAAGGCTGGATATAGGGTAGTAAGAGAGGAAAGTCACTGTGGCACAGATGTAAGAATAGATCCTAAGGGGCAACTGCTGCTCAGATGTCAGCCTGTGTATGGAGGGAGATAAGTCCATTTTATCATATTTTGAGTTTTCCAGACATGATGAAGATCCACTGGTTTATGTGAAATTCCCAAGTGTCCGACTTCAAAATCTCTCAAAATCACTGGACAGGTAAAACAGACAAGGCTCTCTGCTATGATGCTCTTTCCTCACCTCAGGCCCAAAGCAATGGAGCAAGCTGTTTGAAACCTCTGAAACTGTTAACCAAAATAAATCTTTCTTCCTTTAAGTTATGTTAGATATTTTGTCACACCAATGAGAAAACTATTTCAAATAGAAAGTTGACTAACACTACAGTTAATGTTTCAAGTGCTATTAATCATTAAATAAGGGCCAGAAGGGGTCACTTGATTTGGTAGTTAAAAAAAAGTCCCATTAAGACAAAGTAGGGCATCCAAGAGGTGGATAGAAGGAATCAAATTCCTGAGCTCCACAATTTTATAAATCACTTAGAGTCATAGTAGCTACATTTGGGTAATTCTGATTCTTTTTAGCCAACTAAATAACTGCCAGCACATACTGCACATAAAATTCAACAACTGAGCATTAAAACAGCTTTTTTTTCCCACTCTCCACAGCAATTTAATAATGCGTGGTAAATAAAATCAAATAGTGATAGCTTGGAATATAGGACTCTCTCTCAAAAAACAGCTTTTTTTATACGTTGAAATTTAAGGACTAGTGTGTATGTTTGCATGCATATATTTCAAAGTTGAAAAAACACATAACAGCTCATACAACTCTTAAATAAAACCTACGAGGTAACTACCATCACCTACTGTTGACCTCGAACTAGCTAAGTAAACTCTGAGCCTCAGTTTCTTCATCTTCAACATGAGGATATAGTGCCTTCCTCTTGGTGCTACTAATGAAATAGTTTTACCACTGAGCACGGTGAGGGCTCAAGAAGACTTGCTATTATTATTGTTATTATTCTCATCACATTACTCAGGTTAAAGCAAGGGTCAAATAGGTAAAGATTTCACCACATTAGGACTCAAACCAAGGATTTCTGACTCCCCAACCTTATATTCTTTCATTACCATATTGAAAACATTCCTTTTTCAAGATAGGAAGAGGCAGGCAATAGCTGAGTTTTCTAGATGGGAAAATTCACAACCAAGAAAGGTGACTGTGTGGAAGTCACACAGACTGATGGATCAGTGAGGCAGGAGGAAGGTGCTGGGTCAGGTGGGCCTCTCTGGATTTCTCTGCTTTACCATGGTCTGACTGTGGACCTTCCACTCCCCACAGCCTCTCCCTCAGTTTCTGTCACTGTGGACTCAGGGGACTGATATGGTTCTCACTAGGCTTTCTCCAGTCTTGACAAAACAGGTCTGTGTGTGAGCTGGGCCCAGGGCCCTCTCTGCATGGAGTATGCACAGCAGCCTCCTTTCTTTCAGCATTCTTGCCGGGCCGACACAGAGATAATAAATCATCCCTCCCTACCCAGAATGCCTCACTCTCCAAGGAGCCATGGGGCTGCAGGTCCAGTAAATGACTCCCTCCCCTCAGCCCGGCTGCCGGGTTATCCTGCTATACCACTCTTCGGCATGTATCCAAGGGAATAAAGTTAGCATGCAGTGGAGACACCTGTGCACCCATGTTTATAACAGCACTATTCACAATAACCAAACTATGAAATCAGCCTAGGTTTCCATCAACTGATCAATGGATGAAGAAAATGTGGCGTACATACCAGAATGAAGTATTATTCAGCCATAAAGAAGGATGAAATTTTATAATTTACAGGAAAATGAATGGAATGGGAAGTCACCATGGAAGGCCAGAGCTGCTCTTCCAGGAAGAATAGTGCTCCGTGACTGGCAAGACCAGCAAGGGACACTCTTTGGCCCATTAAAGAGAAGCCAGAGACTCGTCAGAGTCTCTTTACCACCGTGCAGAATGCTCCAGGGAATGCAGAGACCATCATCTCCTGGATCAGCCTCCCCAGAGCTCTGCAGCTCAGGATGTGCTTAAAACGGCTTTTAATTGCACCTAACAGCTGGGAAGTCTGCCGGCACCGGACAGCATGGCCACAGGGCACGTCTGCCTTGGGAAAAGTCTCTGGCTGTTTTTCTTTTTTTCTTTCACCTTTGCTTACAAAAAGCAGAAGACTGAGGCTCAATGCATACCCCCCCCACTGGCCTAGACCTAGAACAGGACTGGGACTAGCAGAGCCCCAGTGAGCATCTGCCTTGGGAAAAGCCACCCACCAGTTCTTTCCGCAATCTTGGACCCAATTCTGCCCGTGTAAATCTGCAAACTCAACAGGTGAGTACCACACAACACATACCCTCCCACGAATATTATCCAGTGCAGCTCTTGGACAGATTGCATTCCGCCCCCCCTCCAACAAAACCGAATGATATAGACAGTGAATATAACTCACTACTGTCAGCAGGGATGGGGCGGGATACTGAACCAACAGCAGAGAGCAGGGGTGGAGTGAGCCGAACTCTGAGAGTGGGGGTAGGTGAGAAGACAACATCCCAGAGTGGGGGCACAATGGATCACTGAGCTTATCTCATGGGACTGTGGACAGCACACAACACTGAGTTGCCCCAACTTCTTGGGGAACTTGCTGACAGCCAGAGTTGTGGCTGTAGAGCCACTCAGCTGCAGCCTGGGGAAAACAGTAACAGTAATCTGGTAGTGAGTGACCACAGATCTCAATTGCAACCAGCCTTGTGGGCAGAAGTAACCAACAACTGCTCACAAACCAGCTTTCTGGTGAGACCACTTCAGACTTGAGAAGACACAGAAACAACTAAGTGAACTCAGAGAGGACTTCAAAAAATTTCAAAGTGAAACAAAGAAGATTATGAAACAAGAGATATGTGAAATAAAAAAGACAGCACAAGATAGGAAAAGGGAGTTTGACAAAGATATGGAAAACCTCAGGAAAAAGAATCAAATAAAATCCTGGAAATAAAAAGTTCTTAAAATCAAATAAAATATACAGTTAAAAGTCACTGCAACTGACTAGAACAAGTGGAAGACACAATCTCAGGGCTCAAGACAAAACAGATATTAAAGAAAAAAAAAGAATTTGTAGACAAAAGACTCAACAGCTGAGAAAGGAACACAGAAGAACTCAGAAAATCCTTTAAAAGATCAAACCTGCAAATCACAGGCATCAAATGAGGAGAAGAAGTATAAGCCAAAGGGATATGTAATATATTTAACAAAATGATGGCAGAAAATTTCCCAAATATCAAGAAAGAGACAGGTACAGGAAGCCTCCAGGACAACAGACATGACCAAAACAGAACATCTCCATGGCATATTATCATTAAAACAACTAGCACAGAAAACAAAGAAAGAATATTGAAGGTTTTGAGAGAGAGAAAAAACCAAACAGTATATAAAGGTGAACCCATCAAAATAAAAGCAGATTTCTCAACAGAAACCTAACAACAAGAAGGGCTTGGAGTAAGGTATTTCAGCACTGGAAGAAAACAATTTCAGTCCCAGAATATTCTACCCAGAAAAGCTATCGTTCAAAATTGATGGAGGAATAAAAGTCTGCTATGATAAACAGTAACTAAAACAATCATTGACCACCAAATACCACTGCAGAAGATTCTGAAAGGAATCTTACACATAGAAGACAAAAACAGACATAACTGTGAAAGGAGAACAGATCAGTACTCAGAGTACCACTGAATCAACTCCACACACTCAAATCCTTAAACAACAAAAACAACTAAATGGCAGGAATCACCACATTACTCTCAATATTAACACTCAATATCGGTGGACTTTACTCCCCCATCAAAAGACACTGTTTGGCAAACTGGATTAAAAAAGAAGACGTGACAATCTGTTTACAAGCAACCCACCTTATTTACAGAAACAAACATTGTCTTGGGGTAAAAGGGTAGAAGACAATTTACTAAGCTAACAGCCCCTAAAAACAATCAGGAGTAGCAATATTTACATCAGGTAAAGTGGACTTTAGACCTAAATTAGTCAGAAGAGACAAAGAAGATCACTTCATACTAATAAAAGGAGCAATACATCAAGAGGAGTAACAATTATCAACTTATATGCCTCCAACGTCTGTGCACCCAACCTCATTAAACATAAATTAACGGACTTAAATCAGAAATAGACTCAACACAGTGATGGTGGGAGTCTTGAACACTACTCTGCCACCAATAGGTAAGTCATCCAGACAAAAAATCAACAAAGAAATCCTAGAACTGAATGACAGCATAGATCTAATGGAACTGACAGATGTCTACAGTGTATTCCATCCTGCAACAGCAAAATATACATTCTTCTCAGCATCCCTTGGAACTTTCTCTAAAGTATACCATATCTTAGGGCACAAAGAAAGTCTCAACAATTATCAGAAAATTGAAATAACCCCCTGCACCTGTATACTGTCTGATCACAATGCAATAAAACTAGAACTCAACAACAAAAGAAGCAGCAGAAAATATTCAATCAATTAGAGCCTGAACAACACATTGCTCAACAATAGTTGATCATAGAAGAAATAAGGGAGGAAATACAAAAGTTCCTTGAATTTAATGAAAATGTAAACATAACCTACCAGAACCTATGGGACATAGCAAAGGAAGTCCTAAGAGGAAAATTTATAGCTATGAGTGCATATATTAAGAACACAGAAAGATCTCAAATAAATGACCTAATGCTGGGCTCAAACTCCTAGGAAAATGAGAACAAGCTAAACCCAATACAAACAAAAGGAGAGAAATAATAAGAACAAGGCTGAAAAAGAATAGCTTACCATCAAGAACACAAATGATAACTAAAGTTGATGAGGATGTGGGGGAAAAGGAACCCTTATATGCTGCTGGTAGGAAGGTAAACTAATAAAACCACTTTGGAAAACAGTATGGAGGCTCCATAATAAACTAAAAATAGACCTTCCATATTATCCAGCAATACTATTCCTAGGGATATACCCAAAGGATTATAGTCAGCTTACCACAAAATCACCTGCACACCCATGTTTATTGTAGCTCTATTCACAATAGCTAAACTATGGAAACAGCCAAAGTGTCCCACTACTGACAAATGGATTAAGAAAATGTAATATTTATATACAATCTAATTTTACTCAGCCACAAAGAAAAATGAAATTTTATCATTTGCAGGTAAATGGATGGAAGTGGAGAACATCATCTTAAGTGAAGTTAGCCAGATTCAAAAGGCCAAAAGTCACATGTTCTCTCTCATATGTGGAATATAGACCTAAAAAAATTCAGCAATATTATGAAACACTGGTTATACTAAGGGAAGGTCATGCATGAGAAGGGTAGAGAAATCAAGAACCTGAATAGGGTTGATATACTCTATAAAAAATGATTATAGAAATCTTAAACTGACTGAAACTACTATAAGAAAATACTGAAGTAAAATGAAGAAAATTAGAGGAGATAAATCAATTGGGTTTATGAAACACATATATGTGGAAATATCACAAGGAAACTCCCTGTGCAGCTGCTTTTATCGCGAATAAGCTAAACTGTCATGTTTTTCGTGTTACCTGTTCTCTTTTTTTCTTCTACAAAATCAGAGAACAGGAGGGCAGAACAATTCCTGCCCAGGGGGCAGTGCTGGAACCAGTGACGGGGGAATGTGTTGGGGAAAAGGGGTAGAAGGGTGAATATGGTGCAAAAGATCTGTACACATATTTATAAATGCAAAAATGATACCCATTGAAACTGCTCCAGTAATTGGGTGAGGGAGATAAAAGAAAATGGTAGAGGAGTTGAATTAATGTATGATATATTTGATACATTGTAAGAACCTGTGTAAATGCCACAAGATATCCCCACCCATCACAGCAATAAATGGGAAAAGAGGCAGAAAGTAAAAGAAAGGTCCCATTAACTTTGGTGTTCTCAAGTGTGAAAGTGAATGAGGACAGTTATAGGGGTTGAAAATTATGTGAGAATTGTGACACTGAAGAAGAGGCAACACCATTATTCATGGGGAGTAATAATAGTATAGAGGGTTGAAAAAGAGGTTTTGTTATATTTTGTTTTGTATTTTAACTCGGGAAAGAATAAGGTAGACTTCAGAAAGGCAAAGACCACATGTTTTCACTTATGTTTGGAAGATGGAAAGGTTGCTCTCGTATAAGTAGAATGTATAATAGTGGCTTCCAGAACCTGGGAAAGATGTGAGTGAAGCAGAGAGATGACTGGCACATGGGTACAACTGGATGACTGCAAATTTCAAAGTTGCTGATAGAGAGGATTTTGAATGTTTTCAGCACAAAAATAAATGAATGTTTGAAGTGATGGGTATACCAATTGTTCTGATCATTACACATACTAGTGTCGAAATGTCACACTGCACTCCATAAATATATACAATTATTATGTATGAATTAAAACTTTAAAAAATATTTTAATACCTCAGGGAAAGAACCAGTAAAGAGAAAGTTATCCCAAGGTTAGGGGGAGCATTGAGAAACTTCTCCAAACTGTGTCATAGCAAGGCAAGTGCACTCAAAAGAGGCAACTTTGGGGCTAATATAGCAAACGGTAGGATTTAAATGTGAAGATTTGAAGATAAATCCAAAATTTAATAATGATGGCTTCTTTCAAAACTGAATTGCTAAGACAAAGATGCTTACTTTGAAAACTGTACAACTTACCGGGCTTAACAAATATAAAAATAGTAATAACCACCTAGCTAGCAGAGCAACATCTTCACTCTCTTTCTCCTTAATAAGTAGAAACCCAGGGGCTTCAGAAATAATTTAAAAGTTTCCTTTTGACATTCTCCAAAGAAGAAATAAAAATAGCCAACAGGGATGTGAAATGGTGCTCAACTTCACGAGTCATCAGGGAAATGCAAATTGAAACCAATATGAGATATCACCTCATATCCAGAAGGATGTGTGTTAATTAAAAGATAAGAGATAACATATGTTTCAGGAGTTTAGAGATGTAAGACTCCTTGTACACTATTAATGGGAATGTAGCTTGATACAATGATTATGGGGAACAGTATGGAAATTTCAAAACAAATTAAGAAATAGAATTACCACATGACCCAACAAATGTTCGTTCACCTGGTGCATACCCAAAGAAGATGAACTGTTCACCTTCTAAAAATATCTGCACTCCATGTTCATTTCAGGATTAGCCATAATAGCCAAGACATGGAAACAACTTGAATGTCTATCAATGGATGAATGAATAAAAAAATGTAGATAGATAGATGATAGATAGATAGATAGATAGATAGATAGATAGATAGATAGATAGATGATAGATGATAGATATAGATATAATGGAATATTGTTCAGTTTTTTTAAAGGAATATCTGTTATTTATCAGAACATGAATGTCACTGGAGGACATTATGCTAAGAAAATAAGTCAGAGACAGAAAAATATCATATGATCTCACTTATAAGTGAAATTAGGGGGAAAAGAACTCAAATGCACAGAAATAGAGAATGAAATAGTAGTAACTATTGGTGATGGAGGTCATGGGGAGTGAGGAGGAAATGGGAACATTCAGGTCAAAGGAGATGCATAGGATGGACAAATTCAGAGATCCAAAGTACAACATGAAAACTAAATTTAATAAAATTGCCTTATATTAGGGATTTTTGTCAAAAAAGTAAATTTAGCTGCTCTTGTTATGTAAACTGTATGCTTTGATAGATATATTAATCTGCTTCTCTATAGAAGCCTTGTTATTATTTATAAATATCCCTAGTATAATGTTGTAAACCTCAAATATACACAATAAAATTCACTTAAAAAAGAGTTTCTATTTGATAAAATACAAAGTTCAAGGTAGTCTTTGCTTTTGAAAGTTGTTTTTATGTTATGAAAGATCTGAGGCTATTAAATGCAGTGGCAATATGCAAGGGGAAGGGAGGCACTTAAATACTATTTTAGTTCTACTAATGGAAACATTGTTCAAAGCAAGTGCGATGGGTAGTGCTCCTTGATTTTCCTTCCAAAGCAGCATTTGCCAGAGAGAAAAAAACATTGACCTTATCTCATATTGGGAAAATGCTGCATTACATGTTAGCAATGCTTTGTTGGAAATTTTTCTAGTTTTCTTTTCTTATTGTTTAAGGCATGTTGTTTGCATTATTTTCCTACTGTAACTACACAGCATTGTAGAAAAAATCAATGTACTCCAATGATGCACAATTAGACATACTATATTACACTCACCAAGAAGGTTTAATTTACAAAGATTTCTCCATTATGCTGTTATTATATAAGTTACTAATATTATGCTCTGCATTGACTGCCTTCTATTCTATATATTTACATATTTTCTTGGCAATATATTTCTTTATATGCTTTGTCCTATGCATATTTTATCTACAGTAGTAGTACCATAACTATGTGTTTAATGAATTATTTGCTCTTCAAAATGCTTGCTTGATTTTTAGGAAACATTCACAAAATTGTTTTGCACTTTATTTATTACTTCCAGGAAGAAATTTTACCAAACAAGGAAGAGAAATTCTTAGTAGATTCCACAGAAATTGCACAATTTTCCCTATCAACTCTCACTGATATTCTAAGATTATCTCCACATTTTCTTAAACTATCTCCATATCTGTCTTTTATATGATTGATCACTCCATGAGGCAAGCAACCCAACTAGCTGAGATTGTGTATACTTGTTAGAACTGTAGCTTATACATATACACTTCCTTGCTGTACATTTATATATTCTTATTCATATAATTTAATGAATTTCTTTTATTATTTCTCTTTATTTGCTCCCTCTTGTTTTTGAAGTATATTGATATATTGCGGGTTGTTGAGTATACATTTCATTTCATGATTTGCAGAATATTAAAAGACGGGATGAGACAGAACTCAAAAGAAGTTGGACATCATTCCAGTATCTTTAAATTAGAGATGGGGGCATAAAGCATGTACCTTTTGGTTGCTTTAGAGAGAGAGGAGTAGATGTCATTCTAGCAGGTGAGAACATTTTCTTATGGAAGTAAAAAATATGGTGGGGAAACAAGCGCATTTTATATGGCTGTGGTAGAGATCATTTGTGAGTTTTGGGTTTTTTTTTACCTACTATACATCAAACCACTTTATTTGGCAAAGTCTCTCATTGAATGAGTCTTTGTGGAAGGTGAAAGGTAAATTTTCTGCTCTCTGTTCTCTGATAGCCAAGAAGTGGGCTCAAGACCAATGCTTAGCCAATCAGGCATTCCTACATTAGGACTTTGAATTTCCCGTGAATTGACCAACCATGGCATCAGAACAGTGGGATTTGGCAGTGACAGCTGTTTACAGCTGCTGTGCTGTATGGACAGCACATGCACAGACATATGGTTCTGTTGCCCAGCTGCTGGGACATACCCTGGTTCTTGTTCAACTTGGTCCATGTAGGTCCTTTTTTCTGAGCCTTTTACCACTCAAGCCTAGCCCCAACCCCAGAACTAGGCGGCTGCTGACCACCCACCGGTATCAACCCACTAGACCCCCTAGACGTCCCTCTCCTCAACACATCAGTTCTTCTCGCATCAGGAGTATCCATTACCTGAGCCCATCATAGCCTAATAGAAGGAAGCCGAAAAAATATAATCCAAGCACTGTCAATCACCATCCTATTGGGCATCTACTTCACCCTTCTACAAGCCTCAGAATATTTTGAAACCTCATTCACAATCTCCGATGGCATCTACGGCTCAACTTTCTTTATAGCAACAGGATTCCACGGCCTACATGTAATTATCGGCTCCACATTTCTACTAGTATGCCTAACCCGACAACTAAAATTCCACTTCACATCAAAACATCACTTTGGTTTCGAAGCTGCAGCCTGATACTGACATTTTGTTGATGTAGTATGACTATTCCTATACGTCTCCATCTATTGATGAGGCTCATACTCTCTTAGTATTAATTAGTACAGCTGACTTCCAATCAACTAGATTTGGTATAAACCCAAAAGAGAGTAATAAACCTAATCATTGCACTAACTTTAAACTCCTTCCTAGCAACTCTCCTAGTCACCATCGCATTCTGAATTCCACAAATCAACATCTATAACGAAAAATCAAACCCTTACGAATGCGGATTTGACCCCATAGGTTCAGCACGACTCCCATTCTCAATAAAATTCTTCCTAGTTGCAATCACCTTCCTCCTATTTGACCTTGAAATCGCCCTGCTCCTCCCCCTCCCTTGAGCACTACAAACAAACAACCTCTACCCAGTTATCCTCATAGCTCTTGCTCTCATCGTCACCCTATCACTGGGGCTGGCATACGAATGGTCCCAAAAGGGATTAGAATGAAATGAATATGGTGCTTAGTTTAACACAAAGCAAATGACTTCGACTCATTAGATTATGAACAACTCATAAGCACCAAATGTCCCCCATCCTAATCAACCTATTCCTGGCCTTCCTAGCATCCCTGTTGGGAGCACTAATTTATCGATCACACCTAATATCCTCACTCCTGTGCCTAGAAGGTATAATACTATCAATTTTTATTACCACAACCCTAATCGCCCTAAACTACAACATCACCCTATCATTTATATTCCCCATCATCATTCTAGTTTTTGCAGCCTGCGAAGCCGCAGTAGGACTAGCCCTGCTAGTCACAATATCAAACGCATACGGAACGGACTATGTACAAAACCTAAACCTTTTACAATGCTAAAAATTATTATACCAACAATCATACTAATCCCCATAACATGATTCTCAAAAAACAATATAATCTGAATCAACTCAACCGCCCACAGCCTACTAATCAGTATACTATGCCTATTCACCCTAAACCAATCAAACGAAAACAGCCTTAATTTCTCATTATTATTCTCCTCAGACGCCCTCTCAGCCCCCCTCCTAATCTTAACAGCCTGATTACTACCACTAATAATCATAGCCAGCCAGCAACACATGAACAAAGAGCCAGTAGGACGAAAAAAAATATACATCACTATACTAGTACTACTACAAACCCTACTAATCATAACATTCACCGCCACAGAACTAATCCTGTTCTACATCCTATTTGAGGCCACACTAATCCCCACACTAATCATCATTACACGATGGGGGAACCAAACAGAACGACTTAACGCAGGCCTATACTTCTTATTTTATACACTAATTGGATCCCTGCCCCTTTTAGTTGCATTAATCTACCTACAAAACTCGCTAGGATCCCTAAACCTCCATATCCTGAACAACTACTCAGAACAATTAAACCTGTCATGATCCAACGACCTGCTGTGGTTAGCATGCATAATAGCATTTATAGTCAAAATACCATTATATGGTCTACACCTATGACTGCCTAAAGCCCATGTTGAAGCACCCATTGCCGGCTCCATGGTACTAGCAGCAGTCCTACTAAAACTAGGAGGATACGGCATAATACGAATTACCATCCTTCTATCACCCATCACAAACCACATGATATACCCATTTATACTACTATCCCTATGAGGAATAGTAATAACCAGCTCAATCTGCCTACGACAAACAGACCTAAAATCCTTAATTGCATACTCATCAGTCAGCCACATAGCACTAGTGATCGTCGCTATCTTAATTCAATCTCCATGGAGTTTCATAGGAGCTACAGCACTAATAGTAGCCCACGGTCTAACCTCATCAGTCTTATTCTGCCTAGCAAACACGAACTACGAACGAGTACACAGCCGAACCATACTCCTAACCCGAGGCCTTCAAACAATACTCCCACTAATAGCCCTATGATGACTCACAGCAAGCCTAACCAACCTCGCACTGCCCCCAACAATCAACCTAATTGGAGAACTAATAATTATTACCTCCTCATTTTCATGATCCAACTTCACCATCCTCCTCATAGGAATCAATACCCTGATCACAGCCCTATACACCTTGTATATATTAACCACCACCCAACGAGGCAAGCCTACTTATCACATAAACAACATCCACCCGTCATTCACACGAGAAAACTCCCTAGTTTTCCTCCACCTGCTCCCCCTACTCCTACTCTCTTTAAATCCAAAGATTATCCTCGGCACAATATTCTGTAAATATAGTTTAACAAAAACACTAGATTGTGAATCTAGAGTCAGAAAATAAAACTTTCTTATTTACCAAGAAAGTATGCAAGAACTGCTAACTCATGCCACCATACCTAAAAATATGGCTTTCTTACTTTTAAAGGATGGCAGTTATCCATTGGTCTTAGGAACCAAAAAATTGGTGCAACTCCAAATAAAAGTAATAAACATACTAGCTTTGTCCATAATCATAACATTTATTATCCTCATATACCCCATCCTAATATCACTAACAGACTTTTACAAAAACAAAAGCTACTCTGAACACACCAAAACCTCAGTAAAACTAGCATTCATTACCAGCACAATCCCCATAATCATGTTCATTCACTTAGGCAACGAAACCATTGTATCCAACTGACACTGACTTACTATCCATACCACAAAACTCTCACTCAGCCTCAAACTAGACTATTTCTCACTACTCTTCGTACCAGTGGCCCTATTTGTAACATGATCTATCATAGAATTCTCCCTATGATACATGCACTCCGACCCCAACATTAACCAATTCCTCAAATACCTACTATTTTTTCTTATCACCATATTAATTCTAGTCACAGCAAATAACCTATTTCAGCTATTCATCGGATGAGAAGGAGTCGGAATCATATCATTCCTCCTCATTGGATGATGATACGGACGCACTGACGCCAACACCTCAGCACTACAAGCAATCTTGTACAATCGAATCGGAGACATCGGATTCATCCTATCAATAGCATGATTCCTAGTCTACTCCAACTCATGAGACCTCCAACAACTATTCATAGACCCTAAAATAACAACAATCCCCCTACTAGGCCTACTACTAGCCGCCACCGGAAAATCAGCCCAATTCGGACTCCACCCATGACTCCCTTCAGCCATAGAAGGCCCCACACCAGTATCAGCTCTACTCCACTCAAGCACAATAGTTGTGGCAGGAATCTTTCTCCTAATCCGATTTCACCCCCTCCTAGAGACCAATAAACTAATTATATCAACCATACTATGCCTAGGGGCTATCACAACCCTCTTCACAGCAATCTGCGCCTTGACACAAAACGACATCAAAAAAATCATCGCATTCTCAACCTCCAGCCAATTAGGCCTTATAATAGTCACCCTAGGAATCAACCAACCCTACCTGTCATTCCTCCACATTTGCAATCATGCATTCTTCAAGGCAATATTATTTATATGCTCAGGGTCCATTATCCACAGCCTCAACGACGAACAAGACATCCGTAAAATAGGAGGACTAGCCAAAGCAATACCATTTACAACTTCCTCCCTGGTAGTAGGAAGTCTCGCACTCACAGGCATGCCTTTCCTAACAGGGTTCTACTCAAAAGACCTTATCATTGAATCCGCCAACACGTCGTATACCAACGCCTGAGCCCTACTAATCACACTCATTGCAACCTCCCTTACAGCTGTATACAGCACACGAATTATCTTCTTCGCCCTACTAGGGCAACCCCGATTTCACCCACTCATCAACATCAATGAAAACAACCCACAACTAACAAACTCTATCAAGCGATTACTAGTAGGAAGCATTTTCGCTGGCTTCATTATCTCAAACAACATCATTCCCATAAACAACCCCACATTAACCATACCCCTATACCTAAAATTAATAGCCCTGGCAATCACCATATTAGGCTTCACCATCGCAATAGAACTAAATAACATAACCTACAACCTAAAACTAAACCTAACCTCCAATACCAACTCATTCTCCACAATACTAGGATTCTTTCCAGCCATCATACACCGAACTTCACCCAAACACACACTAATACTCAGCCAAAAAACAGCGTCAACCCTCCTAGATACAACATGAACAGAAAAAATCACACCCAAACTGCTAGCTCACGTACAAATTAAAGCCTCCATTACCGTATCCAACCAAAAAGGAATAATCAAACTATACTTCCTGTCCTTCCTACTATCAACAGCTTTAGCACTAACAATCATCATTTAACGACCACGAGTAATCTCAAGAACAATAAAAATACTCACAAACAAAGACCAACCCGCCAACACCATTAATCAACACCCATAACTATAAACAGCTGCAACACCCATAACATCTTTATTAATACACTCAACCCCCTCACCACTATAAACAACCCAGTCGCTCGTATTATAAACACCCCCCAATACATCTACCTCATCATTCTTCACCAACAAGGCTAAAAAAATTAACTCAACAAACAAGCCAAAAACCAAAGCACTTCAAATAGCCACATTAGAACCCCACGTCTCAGGATAATCTTCAATAGCCATAGCCGTAGTATAACCAAACACCACTATCATCCCACCCAAATAAACTAAAAATACCATCAGCCCTAAAAAAGAACCACCAAAACTCAAAATTAACCCACAACCAACCCCACCGCTAACAATCAACCCAAGCCCGCCGTAAATAGGAGAGGGCTTAGAAGAAAAACCCACGAACCCCAACACAAACATAATACTTAATAAGTACATAGAATAAGTCATAGTTTCCACATGGACTTAAACCAAGACTAATGACATGAAAAATCATCGTTGTAATTCAACTACGAAAACCCCTAATGACAAACATCCGAAAAACACACCCATTAATAAAAATTATTAATCACTCATTCATTGACCTCCCAACACCATCCAACATCTCAGCATGATGAAACTTTGGATCCCTGCTAGGAATCTGCCTAATCCTACAAATTGCAACAGGGCTATTCCTAGCAATACACTACACATCAGACACCACGACAGCATTCTCTTCAGTCGCACATATTTGCCGAGACGTCAATTACGGCTGAATTATCCGATATCTTCATGCCAACGGAGCCTCCATATTCTTTATCTGCCTATTCATACATGTAGGACGAGGGGTCTACTATGGATCATATACCTTCACAGAGACATGGAACATTGGCATCATTCTACTATTCACAGTCATAGCAACCGCCTTTATAGGATACGTCCTCCCGTGAGGGCAAATATCCTTTTGAGGAGCCACAGTAATCACAAACCTACTCTCAGCAATTCCATACATCGGCCCCAACCTAGTAGAATGAATTTGAGGCGGCTTCTCTGTAGACAAAGCCACCCTAACCCGATTCTTTGCATTCCACTTCATCTTACCCTTTATTATTGCAGCACTGGCAACAGTCCACCTCCTATTCCTACACGAAACAGGATCCAATAATCCATCAGGAATCAACTCAGACTCTGACAAAATCCCCTTCCACCCATACTTTACCATCAAGGACTCCCTAGGAGTACTACTCCTACTCACCCCTCTCCTAACACTAACACTATTCTCACCAGACCTACTAGGAGACCCAGACAACTACACACCAGCCAACCCCCTAAGCACTCCTCCACACATCAAACCAGAGTGATACTTTCTATTCGCATACGCAATCCTACGATCCATCCCCAACAAGCTAGGCGGAGTTGTAGCCCTAGTACTGTCAATCCTAATCCTAATGGCCTTCCCACTACTCCACACATCAAAACAACGAAGCCTAATATTCCGTCCAATCAGCCAGTGCCTGTTCTGAGCACTAGCCGCAGATCTCCTAACCCTAACATGAATCGGCGGACAACCCGTCGAACCCCCATTCATCATTATCGGCCAAACAGCATCAATCCTATACTTCTTCATCATCCTCATCCTCATACCTACCGCCAGCCTAATTGAAAACAAAATACTTAAATGAAGAGTCCTCATAGTATAAACTATTACTTTGGTCTTGTAAACCAACAATGGGAAAAAACACCCCTTAGGACATCAAGGAGGAGACAAAGTCCCACCACCAGCACCCAAAGCTGACATTCTCATAATTAAACTACCCCCTGCACCACACAAGAACAACCTATGTATATCGTGCATTAAGTTATCTTCCACATTAATAATGCTTGAGTACTTTAAATGCTAATCGTACATAGCACATAACTGCATAACTGTACATACAAATTCTTTTAAGACAAGCATACAAGCAAGTACAATAATAACAACCGGACTATAGTACATACAACAATAACCAACAGGACGTTAACAACAACATGACTATTCAAAACCAAGCAGTCCCTACAAGCGGACATAAAACATCAATCTATTAATCGTGCATTAGCGCATAAAGTCATAAACAATCCACCTCAAAATGGATATCCTCCACCACTGGATAGTCTCTTAATCTACCATCCTCCGTGAAACCAGCAACCCGCTCGGGAAGTACCCCTCTTCTCGCTCCGGGCCCATACAACTTGGGGGTTTCTATTCTGAAACTATACCTGGCATCTGGTTCTTACTTCAGGGCCATGATAACTAAGATCGCCCACACGTTCCCCTTAAATAAGACATCTCGATGGATTCATGACTAGACTGGCCCATGATCAACATAACTGTTCTGTCATACATTTGGTATTTTTTAATTTTTAGGATGCTGTGACTCAGCATAGCCGTCAAGGCATGGTCTCAGTCAATTCAATTGTAGCTGGACTTTTAAATCAATATTCTTTACCCGCATAATAAAAATCAAGGTATGCTAGAACTTCATGCTTGATGGACATAAAGAAAAAACAACACACACGTATACACGTATACACGTATACACGTATACACGTATACACGTATACACGTATACACGTATACACGTATACACGTATACACGTATACACGTATACACGTATACACGTATACACGTATACACGTATACACGTATACACGTATACACGTATACACGTATACACGTATACACGTATACACGTATACACGTATACACGTATACACGTATACACGTATACACGTATACACGTATACACGTATACACGTATACACGTATACACGTATACACGTATACACGTATACACGTATATATGGGCAAACCCCCCCCTACCCCCCCCGCATGACTAACTCTTGCCAAACCCCAAAAACAAGAAACATGCTCTACCAACAAACTTCACATAACTACCTACCCCTAAACCTCATGTCTTAATCCTTTATTTTATACGTTCAATTTATTAATGTGCCATCTCAGTATCTCGTAAATTAAATCACAACCCATGCTTCCCGCCCCCCCTTCCACATACTAATAAGACACCCAAAACAACCGACCATATAAAAGAAACTGACTCAAACACAAAAGTTAATGTAGCTTATATACCAAAGCAAGGCACTGAAAATGCCTAGATGGATTACATAATCCCATAAACAAGTAAAGGTTTGGTCCTAGCCTTTTTATTGGTTTTCAGTGAAATTATACATGCAAATATCCGTGCCCCAGTGAGTACGCCCTCTAAGTCTAACAGACCAAAAGGAGCAAGCATCAAGCACACAAAACTTGTAGCTAATGACGCTTTGCCTTGCCACACCCCCACGGGATACAGCAGTAATAAAAATTAAGCAATAAACGAAAGTTTGACTTAGTTACACTGACCACAGGGTTGGTAAATATCGTGCCAGCCACCGCGGTCATACGATAGACCCAAACTAATAAACCCCGGCGTAAAGCGTGTTTAAGAATATCCACCCTCAATAAGGATAAACTTGACCTAAGCTGTAAAAAGCTATAGTTGAAGAAAAAATAACCCACGAAAGTGATCTTAAAATAAATCTGATAACACGACAGCTAAGACCCAAACTGGGATTAGATACCCCACTATGCTTAGCCGTAAACTTAGATATGTAAACCTAACAAACATATTCGCCAGAGAACTACTAGCAATTGCTTAAAACTCAAAGGACTTGGCGGTGCTTTATATCCATCTAGAGGAGCCTGTTCTATAATCGATAAACCCCGATTCACCTCACCATCTCTTGCTAAGTCAGCCTATATACCGCCATCTTCAGCAAACCCTAATTAAGGCACTCTAAGTAAGCCAAAACATACAACATAAAAACGTTAGGTCAAGGTGTAGCCAATGAGGTGGGAAGAAATGGGCTACATTTTCTTGCCCTAAGAAAACTAACGGAAACTCTTATGAAACTGAAGAGGATAAGGAGGATTTAGCAGTAAATTGAACTTAGAAAGCTCAATTGAACTGAGCAATGAAGCACGCACACACCGCCCGTCACCCTCCTCAATATTTTTAATACTAAGCCTACATAAGCTGCCACCACAAAAATTAAGAGGAGATAAGTCGTAACAAGGTAAGCATACTGGAAAGTGTGCTTGGAACATCAAAATGTAGCTTAGCCACAAAGCATCTGGCCTACACCCAGAAGACTTCACACAATGAACATTTTGAGCCAATTCTAGCCCAAAAACCAACAACCACAACTACATAAAACCAACAAATAAAACATTCACCAAATTGTAAAGTATAGGTGATAGAAATACATACCACGGAGCCATAGAGCCAGTACCGCAAGGGAAAGATGAAAGATTAACTCAAAGCACTAAAAAGCAAAGATTACACCTTGTACCTTTCGCATAATGATTTAACTAGAAAAAGCTTAACACAGAGAACTTCGCTAAGCACCCCGAAATCAGACGAGCTACCTAAAGACAGTTATTTATGAACACACTCATCTATGTGGCAAAATAGTGAGAAGATCTCTAGGTAGAGGTGAAAAGCCTACCGAGCCTGATGATAGCTGGTTACTCAGAACCGAATCTCAGTTCCACTTAAAATTTACCACAAGAAATAATAATCCACCATGTAAATTTTAATGTTAATCTAAAGAGGGACAGCCCTTTAGATACGGATACAACCTTCAATAGAGAGTAAAATAATCCACACAGCCATAGTTGGCCTAAAAGCAGCCATCAATTAAGAAAGCGTTCAAGCTCAACCACACTTACCTCTAAATCACAAAAACTATCATGACCTCCTATAACACAAACTGAGTTAATCTATTTACCAATAGATGTATTAATGTTAATATTAGTAACAAGAAAAAATTCTCCAAGCACAAGCTTATATCAGACCGAATGAATCACTGATAGTTAACATATATATAGGAAAAAACAAAAACAGGCCCAACCTATAAAACGCAATGTTGACCCAACACAGGAGTGCTATAAGGAAAGATTAAAAGAAGTAAAAGGAACTCGGCAAACAAAAACCCCGCCTGTTTACCAAAAACATCACCTCTAGCATTACAATTATTAGAGGCACCGCCTGCCCAGTGACAATTGTTAAACGGCCGCGGTATCCTGACCGTGCAAAGGTAGCATAATCACTTGTTCTCTAAATAGGGACTTGTATGAACGGCTTGACGAGGGTTTATCTGTCTCTTACTTCCAATCAGTGAAATTGACCTTCCCGTGAAGAGGCGGGAATGAAAAAATAAGACGAGAAGACCCTATGGAGCTTTAATTTCTTTAAACCACAATTATAATTTCTTCCCCCCCCCCCCCCCGGGACCTAACCTCATAATTTCTGGTTTAATAATTTTGGTTGGGGTGACCTCGGAGCACAAAGCAACCTCCGAATGATTTAAATCTAGACCTACAAGTCAAAATACAGAAAAATCATAAATTGACCCATCACTTGAGCAACGGACCAAGTTACCCTAGGGATAACAGCGCAATCCTATTTTAGAGTCCATATCGACAATAGGGTTTACGACCTCGATGTTGGATCAGGACATCCCAATGGTGCAGCCGCTATTAAAGGTTCGTTTGTTCAACGATTAAAGTCCTACGTGATCTGAGTTCAGACCGGAGTAATCCAGGTCGGTTTCTATCTATTTACAGGTTTCTCCCAGTACGAAAGGACAAGAGAAACAAGGCCAACTACCCACCAGCGCCTTAAGTCCAATAGATGTACTAACATCAATCTAGTAAACTACACACCCACCTACCCTAGAACAGGGCTAGTTAAGGTGGCAGAGCTTGGCAATTGCATAAGACTTAAGACTTTATCCCCAGAGGTTCAACTCCTCTCCTTAACATCCCATGTTCATCATAAATGTCCTAACCCTAACTATTCCCATCCTACTCGCAATAGCATTCCTAACCCTCGTAGAACGAAAAATCCTAGGATATATACAACTACGAAAAGGCCCAAACGTAGTCGGCCCCTACGGCATCCTCCAGCCATTTGCCGACGCACTAAAACTATTCATCAAAGAACCAATACGACCATCAACCTCCTCTCCACTACTATTCTCCATCGCCCCAACCCTGGCCCTAACGCTAGCCCTCATCATATGAATCCCACTCCCAATACCACAACCCCTAGTCAACATAAACTTCGGCATCCTATTCATCCTAGCAACCTCCAGCCTATCTGTTTACGCTATCCTGTGATCAGGCTGATCATCAAATTCTAAATATGCCTTAATCGGAGCACTACGAGCTGTCGCACAGACAATCTCATATGAAGTATCCCTCGCTATCATCGTTTTATCAGTAATACTCATAAACGGGTCATTCACCATATCCTCACTAATCACAACACAAGAACACATCTGACTTATCATCCCAACATGGCCGCTAGCAATAATATGATTTATCTCAACGCTAGCAGAAACCAACCGAGCCCCATTCGACCTAACTGAGGGGGAATCCGAACTAGTCTCCGGATTCAACGTAGAATATGCCGCCGGACCATTTGCCCTATTTTTCATAGCAGAATACATGAACATCATCATAATAAATGCTCTCACCACAATCATATTCCTAGGAGCATTCCATAACCCCCTAATCCCAGAACTATACACCATTAACTTCGCCATCAAAACCCTCTGCCTCACCATATTATTCCTATGAATCCGAGCATCATATCCCCGATTCCGATACGACCAACTCATGCACCTACTATGAAAAAACTTCCTTCCAATTACCTTAGCCGCATGCATATTATACACATCTATTCCAGTTGCCATATCAAGCATCCCCCCACAAATATAGAAATATGTCTGACAAAAGAGTTACTTTGATAGAGTAAAACATAGAGGCTCAAATCCTCTTATTTCTAGAGCTAAAGGAATCGAACCTAATCCTAAGAACTCAAAATTCTCCGTGCTACCACATCACACCCAACTCTAAAGTAAGGTCAGCTAAATTAAGCTATCGGGCCCATACCCCGAAAATGTTGGTTTATACCCTTCCCGTACTAATCAACCCCACCGCCAAATTAATTATTTTGCCCACTGTAATCATAGGAACAACAATTACAATAATAAGCTCCCACTGACTAGTAATATGAGCAGGCTTAGAAATTAACATACTAGCATTCATCCCCCTACTAATCAACAAAGGAAGCCCACGATCCACAGAAGCAGCAACCAAATACTTCATAACACAAGCCACAGCGTCCATACTACTACTAATAGCAATTGTAATCAACACACTAGACTCGGGCCAATGATCGATTACCCACACACAAAACTACATCACGTCATTTATAGCCCTAATAGCACTAACTATAAAACTCGGACTAGCCCCATTTCACCTATGAGTACCAGAAGTCACCCAAGGGACCACCCTGATATCTGGAATACTACTACTAACATGACAAAAACTAGCCCCAATCTCCATCTTATATCAACTAATACCATCAATCAACCACCAGCTCCTCATGCTAATAGCCCTCCTATCCATCATAGTAGGTGGCTGAGGAGGACTAAACCAAACACAACTGCGCAAAATCATAGCCTACTCATCAATCGCCCACATAGGATGAATAATAGCCATTATCCCATATAGCCCAATAGCCTTTATACTAAATCTAACCATCTACATCCTACTAACCATCACCATATTTACAATAATCAACCACAACACAAACACCAGCACACTTACCCTAGCCCATTCATGAAATGTAACCCCAATAATCACCCCAATACTACTCATCTCGCTACTATCACTTGGAGGCCTACCACCACTAACAGGATTCCTGCCAAAATGAATCATCATCGACGAACTAACAAAAAATGACCTAATCTTAATACCAACTACCATGGCCATAATGGCCCTACTAAACTTATATTTCTACGTACGACTAGTCTACTCAACTACCCTAACCCTATTCCCAACCACAAGTACTACAAAAATAAAGTGACGACACCCCAACAACAAACCCTCAATCCTCTTACCCCCACTTTTTATCATTACAACCATAACCCTACCCCTAACACCTCTCATATTCACCCTAAGCTAGGAATTTAGGTTAAACAGACCAAGAGCCTTCAAAGCCCTAAGCAAGTTAAAAAAACTTAGTTCCTGCAATAAGGACTGCAGGACGACACCCTACATCTCATGAACGCAAATCAAGCACTTTTACTAAGCTAAGTCCTCACTAGATTGACGGGATTCAAACCCACGAAATTTTAGTTAACAGCTAAATACCCTAAACAACTGGCTTCAATCTACCTCTCCCGCCGCCTAGGAAAAAAAGGCGGGAGAGGCCCCGGCAGAGTTGAAGCTGCTCTTCTGAATTTGCAATTCAACGTGATCAATCACCTCAAGGCCTGGTAAAAAGGGGACTTGACCCCTGTGTTTAGATTTACAGTCTAATGCTTACTCAGCCATCTTACCTATGTTCATCAACCGTTGACTATTCTCAACAAACCATAAAGACATCGGCACGCTGTACTTGATGTTTGGTGCTTGAGCAGGGATAGTGGGAACCGCCCTAAGCCTACTAATTCGAGCAGAGCTAGGACAGCCAGGAACCCTGCTAGGAGATGACCAGATCTATAACGTTATCGTCACAGCCCATGCCTTTGTAATAATTTTCTTCATAGTAATGCCAATTCTTATTGGGGGATTTGGCAATTGACTAGTGCCATTAATGATTGGAGCCCCCGATATAGCATTTCCCCGAATAAACAACATGAGCTTCTGACTTCTCCCGCCATCTTTTCTACTCCTACTGGCCTCCTCTATAGTAGAAGCCGGAGCGGGAACTGGATGAACCGTATACCCCCCACTAGCAGGCAACCTAGCTCATGCTGGAGCATCAGTAGACCTCACCATCTTTTCTCTTCACTTGGCTGGTGTATCTTCAATCCTTGGTGCCATTAATTTTATCACAACAATCATCAACATAAAACCCCCTGCAATGTCACAATACCAGACACCGTTGTTCGTGTGATCCGTCCTGGTCACTGCAGTCCTTTTACTACTCTCCTTACCAGTCCTAGCAGCCGGAATTACAATACTCTTAACCGACCGAAACCTAAACACCACTTTCTTCGACCCCGCAGGGGGAGGAGACCCAATCCTCTACCAACACCTATTCTGATTCTTTGGACACCCCGAAGTATATATTCTAATCCTTCCAGGTTTCGGCATAATCTCCCATATCGTCACCTACTATTCAGGCAAAAAAGAACCATTTGGATACATAGGAATAGTATGAGCCATAATATCTATCGGATTCTTAGGATTTATCGTATGAGCACACCACATGTTTACAGTTGGAATAGACGTTGACACCCGAGCCTACTTTACATCCGCCACTATAATCATCGCCATCCCCACAGGAGTAAAAGTCTTCAGCTGGCTGGCCACACTTCACGGAGGCAACATCAAATGATCCCCAGCCCTACTTTGAGCCCTAGGTTTTATCTTCCTCTTCACAGTGGGCGGCCTAACAGGCATTGTCCTATCCAACTCATCCCTAGACATCGTACTACACGACACATACTACGTAGTAGCCCATTTCCACTACGTCTTATCAATAGGAGCAGTGTTCGCAATCATAGGAGGATTTGTGCACTGATTCCCACTATTTTCAGGTTATACACTAGACCAAACATGAGCAAAAATCCACTTTACTATTATATTTGTAGGGGTAAACCTGACCTTTTTCCCCCAGCACTTCCTCGGCCTGTCCGGCATGCCACGACGCTATTCTGACTACCCTGATGCTTACACAGCATGAAACACAGTATCATCAATAGGCTCCTTCATCTCCCTAACTGCAGTAATTATTATAGTCTTTATGATCTGAGAAGCATTTGCTTCTAAGCGAGAAGTAGGAGTAATCGAACTTACAACAACAAACCTAGAGTGATTACACGGATGCCCACCACCATACCATACATTCGAAGAACCTACATATGTAAAAACGCACTAAGAAAGGAAGGAGTCGAACCCCCTAGAACTAGTTTCAAGCCAGCCCCATATCCCATATGTCTCTCTCTATGCACAAGATATTAGTAAAATAATTACATAACTTTGTCAAAGTTAAATTACAGGTTAATCCCCCGTATATCTTCATGGCATACCCACTACAGCTAGGCCTACAAGATGCTACATCACCCATCATAGAAGAACTACTAAACTTTCACGACCACACACTAATAATTGTATACCTCATCAGCTCTCTAGTGCTATATATTATTTCACTAATACTTACTACTAAATTAACACATACCAACACGATAGACGCCCAAGAAGTAGAGACTATCTGAACAATCCTTCCAGCAATTATTCTCATTATAATCGCCCTCCCGTCTCTACGAATCCTATATATAATAGACGAAATCAACAGCCCAACGCTAACAGTAAAAACCATAGGACACCAGTGATACTGAAGTTATGAATATACCGACTACGAAGACCTGGCCTTTGACTCTTATATAATCCCAACATCAGAACTAAAACCCGGAGAACTCCGGCTTCTTGAAGTTGACAACCGAGTAGTACTACCAATAGAAATGCCAATCCGAATGCTGATCTCATCTGAAGACGTACTACACTCATGAGCTATCCCATCACTAGGCCTAAAAACGGACGCTATCCCAGGACGCCTCAACCAAGCAACCCTTACCTCCACGCGGCCAGGACTCTATTACGGCCAGTGCTCCGAAATTTGCGGCTCAAACCACAGCTTCATGCCAATCGTGTTAGAAATAGTCCCACTTAAATACTTCGAAAACTGGTCCCTATCTATACTATAAGTACATTATGAAGCTACAGCAGCGTTAACCTTTTAAGTTAGAGATAGAGAGTAATCTCTCCATAATGACATGCCACAACTCGATACATCCACATGATTCACAACGATCACCTCTATAATTCTCACCCTATTCATCATCTTCCAACTAAAAGTAAAAACATTCACCTTCACACCTAATCCCACACCCAAAAATGTTGAATCTATAAAACAAAAAAACCCTTGAGAAAAAAAATGAACGAAAATTTATTTGCCTCTTTTATTACCCCTACTATAATAGGACTCCCTATTGTTACCCTAATTATCCTTTTCCCAAGTATTACACTCCCAACCCCAAACCGATTAATTAACAACCGGTTAGTCTCTATTCAACAATGAGCAGTTAAACTAATCACCAAGCAAATAATAACAACACATAACTCCAAAGGACGTACTTGATCTTTGATGCTAATATCACTCATTATCTTCATTGGATCAACCAACCTACTCGGACTTTTCCCATACTCTTTCACCCCAACAACCCAGCTGTCAATAAATCTCGGAATAGCCATCCCACTTTGAGCAGGAGCCGTAATTCTAGGCTTCCGCCATAAAATAAAATCATCCCTAGCTCACTTTTTACCACAAGGAACCCCTATCCCCCTAATCCCAATACTAGTTATTATTGAAACTATCAGCCTGTTCATTCAACCAATAGCACTAGCCATTCGACTAACAGCCAATATCACAGCAGGCCACCTACTAATACACCTAATCAGCGGAGCCACACTAGCACTACTAACCATCAACCCAACCACAGCCTTCGTAACATTTATCATTCTAATCCTCCTCACAATCCTCGAATTCGCAGTAGCCCTAATTCAAGCTTACGTATTCACACTCCTAGTTAGCCTGTATCTCCATGACAACACATAATGACCCACCAAGTCCACGCTTACCACATAGTCAACCCAAGCCCATGACCGCTAACAGGAGCACTATCTGCCCTCCTCATAACATCAGGCCTAGCAATGTGATTTCACTTTAACTCCATCTCCCTCTTAACACTAGGACTACTTACCAACTCACTAACCATATACCAATGATGACGAGACGTAGTACGAGAAGGTACATTCCAGGGCCACCACACCCCAATTGTTCAAAAAGGACTGCGATACGGAATAGTACTATTCATCATCTCCGAAGTTTTCTTCTTCGCCGGATTTTTCTGAGCCTTTTACCACTCAAGCCTAGCCCCAACCCCAGAACTAGGCGGCTGCTGACCACCCACCGGTATCAACCCACTAGACCCCCTAGACGTCCCTCTCCTCAACACATCAGTTCTTCTCGCATCAGGAGTATCCATTACCTGAGCCCATCATAGCCTAATAGAAGGAAGCCGAAAAAATATAATCCAAGCACTGTCAATCACCATCCTATTGGGCATCTACTTCACCCTTCTACAAGCCTCAGAATATTTTGAAACCTCATTCACAATCTCCGATGGCATCTACGGCTCAACTTTCTTTATAGCAACAGGATTCCACGGCCTACATGTAATTATCGGCTCCACATTTCTACTAGTATGCCTAACCCGACAACTAAAATTCCACTTCACATCAAAACATCACTTTGGTTTCGAAGCTGCAGCCTGATACTGACATTTTGTTGATGTAGTATGACTATTCCTATACGTCTCCATCTATTGATGAGGCTCATACTCTCTTAGTATTAATTAGTACAGCTGACTTCCAATCAACTAGATTTGGTATAAACCCAAAAGAGAGTAATAAACCTAATCATTGCACTAACTTTAAACTCCTTCCTAGCAACTCTCCTAGTCACCATCGCATTCTGAATTCCACAAATCAACATCTATAACGAAAAATCAAACCCTTACGAATGCGGATTTGACCCCATAGGTTCAGCACGACTCCCATTCTCAATAAAATTCTTCCTAGTTGCAATCACCTTCCTCCTATTTGACCTTGAAATCGCCCTGCTCCTCCCCCTCCCTTGAGCACTACAAACAAACAACCTCTACCCAGTTATCCTCATAGCTCTTGCTCTCATCGTCACCCTATCACTGGGGCTGGCATACGAATGGTCCCAAAAGGGATTAGAATGAAATGAATATGGTGCTTAGTTTAACACAAAGCAAATGACTTCGACTCATTAGATTATGAACAACTCATAAGCACCAAATGTCCCCCATCCTAATCAACCTATTCCTGGCCTTCCTAGCATCCCTGTTGGGAGCACTAATTTATCGATCACACCTAATATCCTCACTCCTGTGCCTAGAAGGTATAATACTATCAATTTTTATTACCACAACCCTAATCGCCCTAAACTACAACATCACCCTATCATTTATATTCCCCATCATCATTCTAGTTTTTGCAGCCTGCGAAGCCGCAGTAGGACTAGCCCTGCTAGTCACAATATCAAACGCATACGGAACGGACTATGTACAAAACCTAAACCTTTTACAATGCTAAAAATTATTATACCAACAATCATACTAATCCCCATAACATGATTCTCAAAAAACAATATAATCTGAATCAACTCAACCGCCCACAGCCTACTAATCAGTATACTATGCCTATTCACCCTAAACCAATCAAACGAAAACAGCCTTAATTTCTCATTATTATTCTCCTCAGACGCCCTCTCAGCCCCCCTCCTAATCTTAACAGCCTGATTACTACCACTAATAATCATAGCCAGCCAGCAACACATGAACAAAGAGCCAGTAGGACGAAAAAAAATATACATCACTATACTAGTACTACTACAAACCCTACTAATCATAACATTCACCGCCACAGAACTAATCCTGTTCTACATCCTATTTGAGGCCACACTAATCCCCACACTAATCATCATTACACGATGGGGGAACCAAACAGAACGACTTAACGCAGGCCTATACTTCTTATTTTATACACTAATTGGATCCCTGCCCCTTTTAGTTGCATTAATCTACCTACAAAACTCGCTAGGATCCCTAAACCTCCATATCCTGAACAACTACTCAGAACAATTAAACCTGTCATGATCCAACGACCTGCTGTGGTTAGCATGCATAATAGCATTTATAGTCAAAATACCATTATATGGTCTACACCTATGACTGCCTAAAGCCCATGTTGAAGCACCCATTGCCGGCTCCATGGTACTAGCAGCAGTCCTACTAAAACTAGGAGGATACGGCATAATACGAATTACCATCCTTCTATCACCCATCACAAACCACATGATATACCCATTTATACTACTATCCCTATGAGGAATAGTAATAACCAGCTCAATCTGCCTACGACAAACAGACCTAAAATCCTTAATTGCATACTCATCAGTCAGCCACATAGCACTAGTGATCGTCGCTATCTTAATTCAATCTCCATGGAGTTTCATAGGAGCTACAGCACTAATAGTAGCCCACGGTCTAACCTCATCAGTCTTATTCTGCCTAGCAAACACGAACTACGAACGAGTACACAGCCGAACCATACTCCTAACCCGAGGCCTTCAAACAATACTCCCACTAATAGCCCTATGATGACTCACAGCAAGCCTAACCAACCTCGCACTGCCCCCAACAATCAACCTAATTGGAGAACTAATAATTATTACCTCCTCATTTTCATGATCCAACTTCACCATCCTCCTCATAGGAATCAATACCCTGATCACAGCCCTATACACCTTGTATATATTAACCACCACCCAACGAGGCAAGCCTACTTATCACATAAACAACATCCACCCGTCATTCACACGAGAAAACTCCCTAGTTTTCCTCCACCTGCTCCCCCTACTCCTACTCTCTTTAAATCCAAAGATTATCCTCGGCACAATATTCTGTAAATATAGTTTAACAAAAACACTAGATTGTGAATCTAGAGTCAGAAAATAAAACTTTCTTATTTACCAAGAAAGTATGCAAGAACTGCTAACTCATGCCACCATACCTAAAAATATGGCTTTCTTACTTTTAAAGGATGGCAGTTATCCATTGGTCTTAGGAACCAAAAAATTGGTGCAACTCCAAATAAAAGTAATAAACATACTAGCTTTGTCCATAATCATAACATTTATTATCCTCATATACCCCATCCTAATATCACTAACAGACTTTTACAAAAACAAAAGCTACTCTGAACACACCAAAACCTCAGTAAAACTAGCATTCATTACCAGCACAATCCCCATAATCATGTTCATTCACTTAGGCAACGAAACCATTGTATCCAACTGACACTGACTTACTATCCATACCACAAAACTCTCACTCAGCCTCAAACTAGACTATTTCTCACTACTCTTCGTACCAGTGGCCCTATTTGTAACATGATCTATCATAGAATTCTCCCTATGATACATGCACTCCGACCCCAACATTAACCAATTCCTCAAATACCTACTATTTTTTCTTATCACCATATTAATTCTAGTCACAGCAAATAACCTATTTCAGCTATTCATCGGATGAGAAGGAGTCGGAATCATATCATTCCTCCTCATTGGATGATGATACGGACGCACTGACGCCAACACCTCAGCACTACAAGCAATCTTGTACAATCGAATCGGAGACATCGGATTCATCCTATCAATAGCATGATTCCTAGTCTACTCCAACTCATGAGACCTCCAACAACTATTCATAGACCCTAAAATAACAACAATCCCCCTACTAGGCCTACTACTAGCCGCCACCGGAAAATCAGCCCAATTCGGACTCCACCTACTATGATGGATAGGAGGGCTATTAGCATGAGGAGCTGGTGGTTGATTGATGGTATTAGTTGATATAAGATGGAGATTGGGGCTAGTTTTTGTCATGTTAGTAGTAGTATTCCAGATATCAGGGTGGTCCCTTGGGTGACTTCTGGTACTCATAGGTGAAATGGGGCTAGTCCGAGTTTTATAGTTAGTGCTATTAGGGCTATAAATGACGTGATGTAGTTTTGTGTGTGGGTAATCGATCATTGGCCCGAGTCTAGTGTGTTGATTACAATTGCTATTAGTAGTAGTATGGACGCTGTGGCTTGTGTTATGAAGTATTTGGTTGCTGCTTCTGTGGATCGTGGGCTTCCTTTGTTGATTAGTAGGGGGATGAATGCTAGTATGTTAATTTCTAAGCCTGCTCATATTACTAGTCAGTGGGAGCTTATTATTGTAATTGTTGTTCCTATGATTACAGTGGGCAAAATAATTAATTTGGCGGTGGGGTTGATTAGTACGGGAAGGGTATAAACCAACATTTTCGGGGTATGGGCCCGATAGCTTAATTTAGCTGACCTTACTTTAGAGTTGGGTGTGATGTGGTAGCACGGAGAATTTTGAGTTCTTAGGATTAGGTTCGATTCCTTTAGCTCTAGAAATAAGAGGATTTGAGCCTCTATGTTTTACTCTATCAAAGTAACTCTTTTGTCAGACATATTTCTATATTTGTGGGGGGATGCTTGATATGGCAACTGGAATAGATGTGTATAATATGCATGCGGCTAAGGTAATTGGAAGGAAGTTTTTTCATAGTAGGTGCATGAGTTGGTCGTATCGGAATCGGGGATATGATGCTCGGATTCATAGGAATAATATGGTGAGGCAGAGGGTTTTGATGGCGAAGTTAATGGTGTATAGTTCTGGGATTAGGGGGTTATGGAATGCTCCTAGGAATATGATTGTGGTGAGAGCATTTATTATGATGATGTTCATGTATTCTGCTATGAAAAATAGGGCAAATGGTCCTACTCCTTCAGTTTCATGACTGTGTGAGCCTCCCTATAAACTTCTGTTTCATTTTTACTAAGGACAGGATGAGTCTGTTTTAAAAAAAATTTTTAACTAAGGAAAGAAAGGGTTGGTTTCCCCTACAGGTTACCAAGAAAACGGTTCTATCTTCAAAATACAAACTCTGTGAGGCTAAACTGTTATAGGACACATGAATTATCATCTCTGTTTTACAAATGAAGAAACTGAAGTGCAGAAACATTAAGTAGTTTGCCCACATGGTATGAAGAGGAGAACAAAGAGTTTAAATTCCAACATTCTGCATCATCCTTCCTGCATGGTATATTTCATCATTATTCTTTTCAGTTTCCATAAAAGAAGAGAAAGAGTTCTCTTTCTCTAGTTCACAGCAAACTGGCTCTTTTCAGAACCCATACCACTAACTCACTCCTTTGACTACACATTTAGCAAATTAGTATGTTTTGCCTTCAATTTGCTATTTTGGTGGTGATTCATGAGTAATAATGTTTAATCTTTCCTTTGTTTTTAATCTGAGTCTTCTATAATTTGATCAACACACTTCTTGAGGGTAAGAGGTAGATTATTTTTTTCCAACCACAACCAAGCACATAGTAAAAGCATAGTAAACATTTGTTGATTCATTTGGTTTGTCTTCTCTTCCTTAAAGTAAATTTAATTGCCTATATTAATCTATCTTGGTTATAAATTAATTTGGGTCATAGTCCTAACAATAAAAAAAATTTCAGGTTGATAATTTATCATCCTGCTGCTAAAAAAAAGTCTCCTTATAAGTTCATGTCCACTGATCTCAAGTGGGTTCTTAGGCTCCTCCTCAGGAGCACTTGCTCTCCTTGTTAATTTCCACATACCCACTCCTGCATATTTATTTCATACTGTCAGCTCTTCCCTCACACTTAGCTGATGATCTTGGTTCCATTTCTGAAGAAAAGTGATGCTATCAGATGAGAACTTCCAAAGATCCCACCAGAACACAAACCTTCCTAATTGCATATTTGCCCATACACGTTTGACTTTCTGACTCCTAACTATGTATGAATTATTCATGTTACTTTCTCCACTTCTCCAAAGCCAATAATCTCTTACCTATTTAGGAAAATGATTCCAGCAATTGAACTCTACAGTCTTAAAGATAAGTTTGTTTATGTCATTTAATTCCTATATCTAGCACAGTCAAGTCAAGCACAGTCAAAGAATAGATAAAGACCTATGTCATAACCAATTAATAGGGTGGACATTCACTCCTGACCTCATAGACCATGCATGAGATGTGCTTTCCCAGACCACCTATGAAAAATATGAAGACACCTAGAGACCTCCTGATGACTCCAACCCCAGTGACCATCTGATTGAAACAAATGTGAGACCCAGAGAAAAAAGTACTTACTTTGTATTAGTACCCTTTCTTTCTTGTGACAAAATATCTGACCAAAACAACTTAAAGGGAGGAAAGATTTATTTTGACTCATAGTTTCTGTTCATGGTCTGTTCTGGCTCCATTGCTGTGGGCTTGAGACGAGGCTAAAACCATGGTAGGGAGGATGTAGCAGAGCAGAGCTGCTTAACTCATGGCAGCTGAGGAGCAGAGAGACAAAGCGACAGAGAGGGACATACACTCTTCGAAGTCACACTCCCAGTGGCCTACTTCTAGGTCCTGCCTCCGAATAGTCCAAGCAGCTATGAACTCATCAATGAATTAATCCACTGATGAGGTTAAAACCTCATGATCCACTCACCTTTCAAGAGCACCACCAAGTGGGGAACAAGACTTTAACACATGAGCCTTCAGGGGACATTTCATATCCAAATCACACTTGATGTCAGTGAACCCCCATATTTGCAAGCAGTATTAATAGTTACTGTTGATTTGAGTTGCTACATGTGGGTAGTTAGTTTTCTTATTATTTAGAGGGTTCCTTTTCATGAACAAGAAAGGACACAGCCAATCCAGTAGGTAAATGTGCAAAGGACAGAAACAGACAATGGATACTTAATATAAGAAAGAACAACCAATCTCATTCACACATGATATGCAAACGACAACTACAGCTGACATTTTTCACCTAGTGGGAAAAATAAAAAAGGATTTTCATATATTTTTGATGGTACTATAACCGCATGCAATTGCTATGGAGAATAATTTGGCAGCACCTATCAGAACTAAAAGTGCACATAATATTTACCCAGAAGCTCTACTTTTCAAATCATGTACTTCAGATAAGCTCAAGCATTATATAAAGATATACAGTACAGGGTTATTCACTGAAATATTAGCAAATATTATACATAAATTAAATATCCCTTAACATGGAAATATGATGGAATACACAACCTCTAAAAGAATGTTTGCCACTTGGCCTTTTTATATGTTGTCAATAACTAGGTGAAATGATTGTACATTAAACTGCTGATTTTATATATGTGCACATAAAAAAAAGAATGTCATGGAATTGCTCTGACATGAATTAATTGAAAAAAACAATGTGCAAAGAAGTACATAGAATATGCTATTATTGTGGGAGGGCAGATATTTGTACATGTACTTAGAACATACCCAGAAAGAGATAAGACTGGTAGGGAAATTGGTAAATAAGGATGAAGAAGGGCTTATTTGTCATTTGATGCTCTTTTCTAACTTTTGAACTTTGACCTATATGAATGAATTACATATTCAAAAATTAATTTTAGTTTGGCTCTGATATAAAAATTACTTGAGATATGTCACTTCCATGCTTACAACAAGAAAAAAGCTAAACAAACCAAAAATCAATTACTTTTCTTGAAACCATCAGAAAGGTGAGGTCATAGGGAAACTCACTATCCCGAAATCTAGATAGATGGATGAACATAGAAAATCACAACTGAGATCAGTTTATTAAAGTTGATGGTGCGAAAGTTAGGGACACTTAAATATGACTGTGATGAATTGCTGGAGGCTGACTGTTAACCAGTGTGAGAAAGAAAATTCCTGGAGGAGTCCCACCCTTAGCCTCCAGGAATCCCACTAGTTCTCACGGAAAAGCAAAATAAAAATCCCACCTTTTGCTGCATCCCACAAATTTTGATAAGTTTCATTTGTATTTTAATTTATTTCTTGGGGCTTTTTTTCTTTCCTATGGTTATTAGAAGTGTGTTATTTAATCACCAATTATTTGGGATTTTTCTACATGTGTTTCTTTCTTTTTGGGGGGACAGCACTGGGGTTTGAACGCAGAGCCTCACACTTGCTAGGCAAGAACTCTACCACTTGAGCCACACATCCAACCCCTTTTGCTTTAGTTTGTTTTCAGATAGAGTTTGGTGGTTTACCTGAGCTGACCACTAACCACAATCCTCTTACATTCACCTCCTGAGTTGCTGGGATTACAGATGTGAGCTACCATCCTTGTCTGTGTAATATATCCTTTCAAGTTTATTAAGATGTATTTTATGACCTATCTTAATAGATATTCCATGTAAGCTTAGAATGTATATTCTGCTGTTCTTGGATGGAATAATCTATAAATGTCAATTAGATCAAGTTGATTGATGGCAGCGTTGAAGTCAACTGTATCCTATTGATTTCTCCTTGCTTAGATTTATCAACTACTGAAAGAAGACTGTTGAAGTCTCCAATATAATAATGGGTTTATTTATATCTACTTATAGTTCTACTATTTTTCCTTATCTATTTTGATGTTCCATTATTAGGTGAATATGTTAAAGATAGTTATGTGTTCTTGGAGAATTGATCCTGATTATTTGTTTCTGATTATTTCCTTGTTATGGCATCTGCTTTGTGTGAAACTGGTAACCTTCTTCTGTAGTTCTGCATCAAGTGGCATGTTCTTTTTCATATAAGGATAACAGTTACATTGGATTAGGGATCACTGTAATGATTTCATCTAAACCTGATGACCTCAAGAAAGACTCTACTTATTTTTCTTAAAAGGTCAGATTCACAGCTCTTGAGGGTTAGAATATAAACATACCTTTTAGGGGAATATAACTCAACCCATAACAGACTTTATATCAATAAACTGGGCAACTTAGGTAAAGTGGACTAATTTCTTCAAAGACAAAGAATAAAGAAAAAAAATCATATGAACCATACGATCCTATGGATTCATGCAGAAAAAGCATTTGACAAAATCCATTGACATTCATTTAAAAACTCTCAGCAAATTAGGAACTAAGGGAACTTCCTCAATTTAATAAAGAATATAAAAAAAACTATACCTGATATCACACTTAATCATGAGGAACTGGATTTATTCCTTTTCAGATTAAGAATGAGACAAAGATGTTTGTTCTCTCAACTCATATGCAACATCATACTTAAAGTACAAGCTAGGCAAAAAAAAGAGGTAAAATTTATCCAGGTTGAGAAGGAAGAAATAAAATCCTCTTGTTTGCAGATGACATAATTGTGTTATTTTAAAATCCAATACAATCAATAAAAATCCCTCTGTACTAATAAGCAAGTATAGGTTTTATATATATATACATATATATATATGTATATATACATATATATATACTATCTACCAGCAATGAATAATTACAATTTGAGATTTAACAAAAAGAAATCATTACAGTACTATTTACAGAGAGAGAGAGAGACTGCGGTGGGGGTGGTCTTTGGGTATAAATAAAATGTACTTTGTGCAGTATCTACATAATGTATAATAACTCAAGGAAATCAGAGATAACTGGAGAGATGTTTTGTGCTCATAGATCTGAGAACTCAAAATTATTAAAATGTCAGTTTTTCACAACTTGATCTATAGATTTGATTTGATCCTAGCCAAAATCTCAGCAAGCTATTTTGTGTGTATCAACAAACTTATTTAAAGTTTATGCAGAAAGGCAAAAGACCCAAAATAGCCAACACAACATTGAAGAATACCAAGTTGAAGTACTGACACTATCCAATGCCATGATTTATTATAAAACTACAGTAATAAATACAGTAAAGAATAAACATATATATTAATGGAACAGAATAAAGAGCCCATAAAGACTCATATAAATTCAGTTAACTGACCTTTGACAGAGGACCAAAGGCAATCCAATAAAGAAAGAATGTTTTTCCAGTATATGGTGCTAAACGATTTGGCCTCCATATGCAAAAGATTTAGCTTGGACTTGTTCAAAGTACACTGTACGTATCTATGGCATTATCACAATTAAACTCCCTGATATTATCAATGCATGGTAATAAAAATAGTAAAATACATAAATTAACTAATTAACTTTGAAAAGTATTGAAGGAGGAAAATAAAATAAAAAATGAGTTTGCAAACAGACCTTATACCTTTCACAAAAACTAAAACTTGTGTCCATACAAAAACCTGGACATGAGAATGTTTATAACATCTTTATTCATAATCTCCAAAAATTAGAAGCAATCAAGATATCAGTGGGTGAATGGGCAAACACACTGATTTATCCATACAATATTCCCCAGTGACAAAAAGAAATAAGCTATCAAATTACAAAAAAAAAAAAAATAGAGAAATCCCAGCACTAGGAGACTGAGTCAGGAGGATCATGAATTCCAAGCTCGCCTTGGCTACATAGTGACTCTATCTCGAAAAAAACAAAACAAAAATAACAAAAATAGAAGAACTTTAAATGTATATTACTAAGTTAAGGAAGCCAGTCTTAAGATGTTACATGCTATGCAATTTCAGTTATGTAACATTCTGGAAAAGGCAAAAAAAACCAGAAGCAATAAAAAGATTTGAGGATAGGTAAAGGGTTAAATATGAAAGAGATAGAGAACTTTTTAAGACATAGTTAAGTAAGCTATTCTGTATAGTAGTGTAGTAGTGAATACATAATATACATTTATTAAAATTCATAAACCTTACCAAAGGCATGAACTTTAATGTGCACAAATTTTTAAAACATCATTTGGAAGGCCAGGGAATTCTGGTAAGGAATACAGACCATGCAAAAGGGTCTATTTGTGTTATAAATGTGCAACTACTTCACTGCTTCACTGAAGGGGGTGGGTGGGAAGTGATGAGAGCAAAAGAAATTTAGACCATCAAAAGCAAGAAAAATCTGAGAAGTTGTCACAACCAATAAAGGCATATGGAAACATGACTACTAAACGTAATCGTATTCTGGACCAGATCCTAGACTATACTAGTAAAAGCCAAAGTAATATGAATAAAGTATAAACGTATGTTAATAATATACTAATACTGATTTATTAATTATAACAAATACACCACACTAATTTAAGGTGTTAATGATAAGGGAAACTGGAAATAAGCATATGGGAACTGTTTTTCTAAGAAATATTTTCAGTTTAAAGTGGTCAAATAAAATAGACTGACCAGATTTTTAAATATCTAATTTGAAGTGTATATATAATCAGACTATGGAACACACCACTCTTGTTGTCATACTCAGTTACTCCTCCTCATTTATTTCAACTGCATTATATAACATTGTGACTTCCATTATCAGTGATATGGCATTTGTTTTGGATAATCCTTGCAATGTGATGATTTCTCTTGGCCTTCAAGCCAACAAATACATTTTTTTCCTTCGCTGCATCTCAGCCAACCATTCTGGACTCATATTGTTGACTTTGCCATCATTGAATAAGTAACAGCACAAGTTTCAAATGATCCATTTCAAATATTCCATTCTATGAACCACTAAGCCTGTCTTTCTAGCTCACCTGCTTTAGAGCTCCTATTAAAGCAATTCTTCGCTCTCTTCTATATCTCCAATCCACTAAATCTACCATTCTTTCAACAGGCATTACCACATTATGTCCCTCTTACACAGCTTAAATTCTATCTCTCACATGACAAAACCTTTAATTCCCTGACATGCACCCCTTCTATCAGTCCAATGTGCCAAAGGGCTAAACACAAGTAATCTTATCTGCCATTTCCTGCCTGTATTAATCACTGACCATGCTAGAAAAAAAAATGCACAACTCTTCTTACTTGCTTTAAATCTATGACCCTTATCTCAAATAAGCCCTCAACGTGATCTATTAATTCTACCACATTTGATGCAAATTTTTAAATTTTTCTATAGTCCAGATAAAGTATTTCTTATATTATCTTCCCTCCTCAAAACTGCTAGATTCCCTGTTCCCTGTTTACCTCTGATTATTCTAGGTTTCCCTTTTTGTTACTCCCATTAAGGTCCAGCCACACTGGCCTTTTTGCTCCTTGAACATACTGGCCCATTTCAACCTTAAATCTTTACTAAAGCTATTATTCTCCCTGTTATAATACACCGGTCTTTATCTCCATGTGGCTTTTTATTCATTTATTAATTTATTTGCTTGTTATCTATTTGCTGCCCCTAGAATGTAAACTCCATGAAAGCAGAGATCTTGTCTTACTTGTTCACCAGTATGGATTTAGACCATAACTGGTACATATTAAGTACTCAACAAATATTTTTGAATAAATTAAAAGCAATCACTATAGGTATTTGAAATTAATATAACAAAGTAACATAGTTATAGATCAGATGTGGATTATGTGATGGAAATTAGTGTGTAGGAAGTTTAGCTGCTTTTAGGATCAATACCTGTGAGAGAGGAGAGCAAGAAGACTGGGCAGAGGGAAAAGTTAACTGTGATGAAGGCAAAACAAAGGTCTTAGGCACCAGACCTCTGGTGACCCTTCAGAGTTGTTCAAGTTGGGTCAGATAAGCCAGGTTTTTAAATTCCTCCTCTCACCTATATCAACCAATCACAGGATACAGAGCCTGGGAAGGGGTTATTGACTTTGTCAAAAGGTTCTTTTCAGCCAAGGTCTGTTTCCAAGAAGAGCCGATGGGAGAGGACTGAGGTCATTCAGGTAGCTCTACTCTCTTAGCAGCTGCAGGGAAAAAGCCCAACAGTCCTGAATAAGAGCTTATATCACATTGATCCATTCTTTCCCTAAGTACTGAGAGTGGCTTCTCCCTATTTTAGGAAGAGTCTTTTCCTTGAGGAAACTTACAAGAGAAGAGTTCACGGGACAGCCATAGTCCTATCTGCTGCAATTGTTCTGCAGATGGATGGACCACAAGTGATTCTCACAATTTCTTCCTCTATTATCATGTCTAGAGTCTCCTCATTATACCATGGCCTTGTTGACTTACCTGTAGTGTTGAACCAAACCCTCAGATTTTAGGTGGTTGTGTCCCTGGTCACTACATTGTACTCTGTTTGAGGTTTCTGTATTTGCTCGTTTATAGTCAAAATTAGGCAAAAGAGTATCAAAGATACCTGAATGGGTCACTTAAGTGGATCACTAGGGATGTCAAATACATTCTTCCCTATCATCACAGTATAGAAGCAGCCTTACTTCCTTCTGGTAAATTATCAGGGTAAATTATGCTTATCAAGATAGTGACTCTTCTTGTTTTCTGGTCCTTGAAATGAAAACACTGGAATGCCTGAGTAGTAGTCACAACTTGAAACTCAGTGGAGGTTTTGCTGAGTCTTCTGTTGAATGCATTCTGTCTTTGTGAACAACAGTCTTAAATTCACAGTACCAAAAACTGTGGGAAAAGGAAGCACAGATTCTCAAAGGGAGTGATGATAAGGACCATTGCAACTTCCATCTCTTGGTTTCTAAGCCTGTGTATTTTACTTATTGAAGTCACAGCACCAAATGATGGCTGTTGATTGGATACAACTAAAGTCATAAGCATGTAAACTATGTCATGTGAAGGATGGCAGTCCATTCTCATAAGGTATCATCTTGCCCGTGATGTCTCAGCTGTAATATCAACAAACTGGTACATCATTCCTTCAAGCTTAGTGTCACAACTTGTCAAAAGAGCAATGGATCCATGGTCATGTACCCACTGCCTCACCTTACTCTGAAGTGAATTCCTTAGTCTAATAGGATGTTAAGGGACTCTCCAGTGTTTGTGAAAAATACTTGATAAGCCCTCAGATAGTGGTGCAAGCCATCTTTGTTCAGGCTGCTATGACAAATTACCATGGACTCAGTGGCTTGAACAGTAAATATTTCTCAGAGTCTGGAGGCTGGAAAGTCCAACATCAAAGAGCCAGAAGATCTAGCATCTGGTGAGGATTGGTCTTCTTTTTGTATTCTTGCATGGAAGACAGAAACAATAAGCAAGCTTTTGTGCTTCTTCTTGTAATGATACCAGTTCCATTCATGAGGGCTCTACCCTTAAGTCCTAATTACCTTCCAAAGATCCTGCTTCCTAATACTATCACTTTCGGGATTAGGACTCAACACATGAACTGTAGGGATTCACAAATATTTATTCCACAACCCTGCCTAAGGTCCTGAGGGTAGGAAAAGCAAACTTACACAGAATAGCTCTCTATCACAGTGAAAATTAATTTCTTCCTTTTCCAGGAAAGAAAAATTCAGTGTAATCAACTTATCACCAAGTGGTTGAGTGGCATCCTTAAAGCATGATATTCTATCAGAGATTCAGGGTTGGCCTCTGTGATTGTACACTTGCTTGCAGCAGTAGTTAGTCTTCATGAATGGGAGACTACTGTTGAGCCATGCATGGCCTTCAGCCCTGCCACCATGGCTACTCTAATCATGAGCCCCTACAAGTTTCACTGATAGTTCACAATCCTGATTTCTCATACCTGCCACATTCTGGAACACATATAAATTACTAAGGAGCCCAAACTACTTGTCACTTTTTGCTTCTTTGGTCAATTAGCTATGATATCACTGATACAGTAAGGTCCAGCATTCTTTGTACTACATTACTACAGAGAAAATAATTAACAATGTCCTTGAGCAGGCTTATAAGCATCTACTGTTGTACATTCCAAGTGAATGCAAACTGTTTCTGATCTTCATTTTTAATGTGGTCATAAATGAATAGTTTTGGCAGATCAATGGCCACATTTTATGTTCTCAGATCACAGTAATTTGCTGTAATAAACATACATCTGCACAGATGTAATTGGGCTGCTAAACAATTAAGTTTGTGACAGTCATCCTCTAGGATCTGCCTAGCTTCTATAGAAACCAGATTGATGAAATAAATATAAATAAGATGGGATCTACCACTGCTTTATCCCTTAGGTCTTTAAGGGTGTTACTACCCCCTACCATGACACCCAGGATGCAGTACTGTTTTTAATTACTATATTTGCTGGGGAGGGGAAGTTTCAAAAGCTTCTACTTAGTTTTTCCCACTAAGATGACTCTAAACCCCACCAAGCAAAGGACCAATGAGCTATGCTCATTGCTAACTATGCTCATTCTAATACATTTGGAGTTTGGGAAAGTCACCATTAATGAAAACCCACTCATGCCCCGACTCTAATTTGAAGGGTCACAAAGACATTTCAGTTACCTATGTATCAATGCCAACTCAGATTCTAAGTCCAATAGTTCTTGAAATGCTTATATTTTCCTCTTCCTTAGGTATGTTTTTATTAGGATATAGTCATTATGCAGGGGGTATTCATATTGACAATTCCAAATAGGCTCAACCCCCTCCCCACCTCTTTGTTCTCTTTCATATAAGTATATGAAGTCAATTAACCATATACTCCACCTTAACCTCCTTCATTCACCCATTCCCCTCACATTATTACACACATACACACACACACACACACACACACACACACACACACACACACACACAGTACCTATTTTACAGTCCTATCTTTTGTTATTAATATTTAAGTGGATTTTCAAAGGGAACTCTCAATGTATCCCCACTGTGAGTATACTTTACTCTGACCCATCCAACCCCTTCCATTATTCTCTCTTACACTTTTACCTCCCACCCCTCTACTCCCAATTTTTCAATAGCTTTCAGTACATAGCCTTATATCCTCTACTTTCACAGATGTTATGTTTTGTGATATTATTCATGCTCTATCATTCTCTTTTCCTTTCTCTTTTTCCCTGACTTCCATCGAGTAGTTCCACTATTACAAACATATTCTACGTATGAGTTTGTATATGATCATGTTTGTTTATATATTTATCTTTGGGCTCTATCTTCCACATATGAAATAAAACATGTGCCCTTTGTGTTTCTGAGCTTGGCTTGCTTCACTTAACATGATGTCCTACAATTGCATCCACTTATCTTTAAACCACATATCATTATTCCTTAATGTTGAGTGAAACTCCATTGTGTATGTATACAACATTTTTTTGATCCATTCATCAGTTGTAAGACATCTGGGTTGTTCCCATAGCTTGGTTATTGCAAATGAACATTGGTGTGCAGGTGTCTCGATTATATCCTGACATACGTTCCTTTGGGTAGATGCCCAGGAGCAGAATCACTGGATCACATGGCAGTTCTGGCTTTAGCTTTTCCAAGGTGTATTTTTAAGTACATGGCTCTAAGTCATTTACGAAGGACTGGGAGAATAGTTAACAGACGTAATTGTCATGATATTACAAAGTTCTCCTTGTGACCTGGCATCTCTTTGAATCAATGGCTGCTGGATCTGAAAACTGGTTCAGGCTTAGAATAATGGAATGCTACATTTTTATTAGGGCTGCTGCCCTTAGCCTCTTGATCATCCATTAATTTCTTTCATTTCAGATTGAGCAATACTGTGTTGTCTACAAACCTTACCTTCCCCCAGGCACACCATGTCCAATCTACTATCTTTATAGCAATTTTTAGTTTAGGCTCCTCCATACACCTGTTGTGTCCCCAAAATATTTAGGCTAAGACCTTAACTGTTCCTCAGTATGAGTGTATTTGGAGACAAGGCCTTTAGAGATAATTAATATTAAATAAGATAATAAAACTGGGATCCTAATCTGATAAGAATGGTGTCCTTATGAGATGAGGAAAAGATATAAGCTATATCTCTATATTTTCCTTTCTCTTTCTACCCTTTCTCTCCTCCCCCTTACCACTTCCACCCTAGGGAAAGGCATGCAATGGTAGATGGCCATTTACAAACCAGGAAGAGATTCCTCATCAGGAATTGGATCAGCTGGCACTTTGGTCTTAGGCTTACCAGCCTTTTCAAGGTTTCAAGAAAATAAATATTGGTTGTTTAAACTGTTCAGTCTGTAATACTCTATTATGGTTGCACAAGCTGACTAGTCTACTATTGTTCTCACCGCTATTCATTATGCTTGCCATTCTTCTGTCAGTTAAGTGCTACTTTTTGATCCCTACTATTTCAGAGTACTATCATTCCCACTATTGATGAGCTCCACATCTCCTGTCACCAGCTCTGTCCTCCAGAGTGGAGCATCATTGAGATACCCATGATGCTGTTCCCTTTTTCACCTGAATAGCCCTCACTTCTCTGGTAAACCACAGAATGTGGTTCTCCCATAGACTATGGCCACTTATTTTGTTTGGGGGGGATTACACAGTATCCATTTGAGCTTCCCACTTCTCTAAGCATTCTGGCATTTCTATTTCATTGAGTGGGCCATGACTTTCTCCGAGTCTTCAGAAGCCATCCTAGCATCTCTCAACAATTAAATCTGTCTTCCCAGGAAATCTTGTCCCACACTAATGCCTAAAGCTCACTTAGGCCAGGCATAGGTATGTTGTTAAAAGTCCCACAGGTGATACTGACATGCAGTCAGAGTTGAGAGCCTCAGACTATCTCCGTGTGGTACTGCTCAACGGAAAGCTAGTGACAGAGACACCAAATCACCAATGATCACAGCTCTACTCAGGATGGTAGTTACTGCTTAAAATTCCTCTCATGCTCAGAATCTCTAAGATGTAAGGGTCAGGGGATATACTGGGGCCAACTGCAATACTGTCCTTAAGGACCCAGTTCTTTCAAATGGTTTCCTTCCTTAAAAATCAAACTTTTTCATAGCACTTTTCTTGTCCACTCTATCCTTTCAGTAGCTGCACATTCTACTGTGGTCACCAATGCTGCATAATTTTTGAATTCCATGTTGCCCCTCAAAGGCAACATGCATGTTTCCTACGATTGCTGTATCAAACTACCTCTGTTGCTTAAAACAACAGAAACTTTTTGTGTCACAGGTCTGGAGATTAGATGTCTCAAATCAAGGTTATGATCCTACTGAAATCTGTAGAAGAATCATCCCTGGCCTATTCCTATTGGGGGTGGGAGTTGCTGTCAGTCCGTGAAGTTCCTTGGCTTGCAGCTGAATGAATAACTCCAATCTCTGCATTCATTGCCACATGGTATTCTCCCAGTGTGCCCCTCTGACATCAGATGTGACACCAGTCACATTGAAGTAGGAGCTCAGCCCTACTCCAGTAGAAATTCATTTTAACTAATTGCATCTAAATGAACATATTTCCAAATACTACCAGATTCTGAGGCACTGGGGGTTAGAACTTCAAGATATCTTTTCTGAAAGAGGGCACACAACTCAACCCTTAATAAGAAGGAATTGGTAGAGAGGAGGATTTAATTAGATCTAACTCTAAACTGTATCTCCCATCTGCTCCACCCACACACATTTCAAAATAAAGCACTTCTATGCTCATTTGATTTTCATATTGGGGTATTGTCCAAGCTTACATTTGGACAAAGGTACCCTAAAATGAAATTTTATGAATCAGATAACTTTGAGGTTTACTAATAAAATCTCTTATTTAATAATTTAGGAACTAGAATCATATGACCTAATTCAAATCCCAATTTAATTATCTCTATGTAATTCTGAGAAAATTATCTAATTTCTCTAGCTCTAATTTGCCTGCTTATAAGATGGAAAAACTAGTACCTATTTTGGAGGATTCCTATACCTATTAAATGAAATTATCAAAGTACTATGTCCATCTCATAAAAGTGTTTCATTACTGTTAGCTCTTAATATTTTATATCCCAATGTTGAAATGTTATGGTCAATAGACATAAACTACAGAGGACCCTAACAAGGATGAAGTGGGAGCAATGAAGATTCAAGTAAATTTATGTGGCTAACTTAAAATGGAATCAGACTAAAGAAATGATAGAACCTGATATAGGAAAGGAATCCAGAATCTTTATAAACCATAGGCTACAGACGCTGGATGACTCTATTCCTGCAACATCAAATGCTATAAAATAACTAGAAAGGAATTAGAAACAAATAGGAAATCACTCTTCCTCTCATTTTAGAAAAATCTCTTGCCTCTAAAACAGACAGTAGACAAGTGAGGGGATGAAGTCAAAACCATGGTGAGGAAATGGGATGCTGAAGATGCATACTTTAGGGAGAAGTTCACTCAGGAACTGCAATTGTATGACCCAAGAGTAAGCGCAGTGTACATGCAGGGACCGCGAAGTTTTCTGCATAGAGATATAAAAGTATAGTCTGAAGTATTAAGACAAGAGAGAAATTATGTAAAAGGAGAAAGAAAGTAAAGTTGAAGAGAAACTCTTTGTATAGAAAGAAAATTGAGGCAGGGAAGTCTTCATGTAGTAGGGAAAATCTACATAGGCAATGAGGAAAGAAGAAACTTTCTAGGAGAGACAAATATGCAGAAGTACTTGGCTCAGGTTCAACAAGCAAGTTAGCATTTGAAGCAAAAGAATTATACATGGGAATTCTACTACAAGATTAGTCTAAAAAAGCAGTAGAGTGCCTTGGAATTTCAAGCTTTTATTAATCTTATGTCTTGTTGCATAGTTTTGTAAATAAACTTTTTGGTTTTTTGTTTTCTTACATTGCTGGGGATGAAGCACAGGGCCTTGCTCAGTCTAGGCAAGCACTCCACCACTGAGTTATAGCCTCACCCCATGAGTAAAGTTTTATTCGAACACATCCACACCTATTTGGCTGTTTTCAAATACAGTGACAAAACAGTAGTTTCAATAAAGACTGGTATGGCCCATAAAGTCATTTACAAAAGTTCACTGACCCCTGCTGTTAGTAATTAAAATGTTCCAGCATATTTATTATTTACAGAATAACACATGGTAATGACAGAACACTGCAATTAAAATTTTATGAATTACAAATGTTGTTAATAAAAGTCAAAAATGAAGATAATAAATGTTGCATTTCTATTTGGATCTAAAAATAGAATTTTATGTGTTTTGTAGAGACATTTACCTTTTTTTCCCCTTCTTTTCTTGGGGAGGGAAAACGGGGACTAAAGTACTTGACACAGCAAGAGGATACATTTTAATTAAAAAATCAAAGCTGTCCAGAGAACAGCAGTCATTGAAGAATAGACTAGTCCTCTAGACTCGTGCACTTCCTTTGTTTTTTTACTAAAAGCATGGCTTTAGAAAGATGTTACCTAACCTGGCACCTTAATCCTTTCTCTGCTGCTTCTTAAATTCAGCCTTCTTGTTGGCTTGAATTAGTCCTTGGTAACAAAAACAAAGGCTTTTCCTGGAGGTTTCCTAGGCAAAGCTGAGATGAGTTGTGTGACAAGGCTAACCAGGTAATTCTGTGTTTTGTCTGCCAAGGTTTCCTTCTGACACCAGCAATCAGGATGCAATTAACTCCAGAGACAGATGGGCTTTCCTTTTATACACACAGAATTCATGTACTAAAACATGAGTAGTTATAGCTTAAAAACTAAAGTTTTATATTTCTAGCATAAAGTATCACATAGAGCAATATAAAACAAAGTTTGAAAGTAAAGATAAGCTTTGTGGCTTCTGTTACATGAGAGGCTATAATATTTAAATATCACATCCTCAGAGATGCTTTGGCCATCTCTTCTCATTGGTCAAGTGCACCTGTTATATGTTCTCTTGGCACTAAACCATCATCCCTCCATAGCACATCACTCTTATAATGAGAGGTTTCCTTATGTAATTGCCTCTTTGATAGCTTCCTCCCTCAGATTAAGTCCCAGGAGGCCAAGGACTAAGTTGTGTTCATCACTGAATTCCTGAGACTGCCACATGAAAGGTACCCCAGTTGTATTCCTGGTTGAATGAATGATTAAGAGGACACCGATATCACTTAAGTTCATAAAGGGAAGAGACCTCTTTTAAAACCCACTTGACAAAATCTTTGTATCTTTGTATGTATTTGAAATATAACTCCGTTGTTTTTACTGTAAGTCATTTTTGTTCATTCTTCAAATAGTCTAATATAAATTAGCTTCAGATTTTCTTCCACAAATTTTAACTGAAAGAGATAATATGTATAAACCATTTTGCAAACTACAAAGGGCTTTTCATATACATCAACTTCCACGATCCTTATAAAAATTGGGTAAATAAGGAACCAAAGATCAAGGAGGCTGATATTTTTTGCCTTGGGTCATACTCATGTGGTAAAGTGGAGTCAGGGCATACACCCAGATGCTAGCTTCCAAATCAAATACTGTTCTTTTAAAGACAGTGAGCATGTAAGTCCACATTAGCAGTTTGTTTCCTTTTTTCTTCTTAAACAAGGCATTAGTCATTTTATTATTTTAAATATTCTCTCTGTCTCTCTCTCTGTCTCTCTCTCTCTCTCTCTTAGCTATGACAAGAAGCTGAAAAATGGGAACATAGTGGAATTCAGTTACTCTAAAAGATAGCATTCTATTTTATATTTTAGCCTGATGGGTAAATCAAATGTACACTTAGGTGTTAATGTGTGTGATTGTTGCCTTTCACTTGATGAATAAGTCTACTTACTCATCAAGTTCAATCAGAATTTCTCAATCACATCTAGCTTTGCCCCAATAAATAAAAAGAGAAGTTTGTTTTATTTTTCTTTTGTATAAACTAGTATTACCTTCTATATCATGATAAAAGTAAATTACTCTTTAGGAGGAAATTACTTTTATGTAATAAGTGATTGCTCCTTCAAGGATTCATGATTCAAAAAAACCTTTATGGGGGTGGGACTTGTTTTCTTCCTTTTGTAATTGTCATAATCCACCAGAAATAATGTATAATTCCATGTAACTCTACGGCTGTCTCACAGATGGATGGTATAATATGTCTCTGTTTCCTCCAACCCAACTGCAATACCCTACTTCTGTTTCTCTACTCACTCAAAGTCTTGGTAATTGTCCCTTGGTAACGTATATGAGCATGCACGGATACAGAAGTACCAGGGCGTGCTCACGTTCTCCTGCCAGTGGTGTGCATTGCCTGATGTCATAAACAGTAAATCCTTTATGCTGAAAGCCTGTTCATTTTCACACCATTCGCTTGTTCACTAACAGTTGTCCAGATTTTTAAATTTGGCCTCTTACATTAATCCTGCAACTGCTGGTCCCAGACAGGTGCAGGGATCAGACTGGCTCAGTTAAGTAAAACATCTGGCCTGAAAATGATAATAGTCTCTTTTTGCTCCCTCAAGTCATAGGAAGAATGTGCAGTTTTCAAATGTTAAATCATACAATTAGGCTTTAATATTCACTTCAACATATACAACCCAACCTCACCACCATCACCACACACATGCCTGTGCCTGAGCACACAGACACAGACCCTTGATGGGAACTAATTTCTCAGTCTTTCCTTTATAAAACAAGGTCTCTCATATGCAAAGACCAAAGAAACCTGGGACTCTGACTCTGTGGAAACCCCATACTCTCTGGGTTTCAACAGGTATTGCTGTCACTGCTCTTATAAAGGCCTAAAGATAACTTTTTGCAGGAAGCATATTACTTTGATGACATTCTCAGGTTTTATGACTTTATGAGTTCAAAACAGATTACAGATGATATAAGAATAGAAAGATGATGCCTGGGGATGGGGTTATCTGATAGAAGGCTTTTCACCACCACCCCAGTCCCATTTAGAATCTAGTCATAGATAGAGACTGGGTATGATAAACCAGTGACGTTTATGAGTTCTCCCAGCTCTAAATATAAGGTGTCTTTCTGATTTCTTTGCTGTGTAGTGGCAGACCTGCTGCTCAGTTCTTAATAAGAAAATGTACATAACACAAGGATTCTTGGTTTTCCACCAAGTTAAGAAGCTCTTCCGAAAACCAGCTATTAGATGAAATCCATACCATCTTTGATGGTAGGTGGATTAGGTACCCAAAAGTAATAAGCGTGTATATGTAGGTTGGGGAACCATAGATCTTGTTATATCCAATTGATCTCTACCTCCTGAGTAGCTAAGATTATAGGCACAAGCCACCAGCACCCAGCCACTAAACCAGGGATAGATAAAGGATACCTTTAATAGGATAATGATAGAGGTCCCAAGGAAGAGTAAATATTGAAGAAACATTTAGAAGGTTTGATTGGCCAGATGCAATGACTAATCATTTATGACAAAAGGGAAGTCTAGGATAATTCTCAAGGTTTTGGCTGTATAACTATTACAATGTGGTACTACTTACTGATAAGAAGAGGAGGGTCAGTAATCAGCAAACAGGAGGAGTTTAGTTTAGGAATAAACACATAGATGAAGGTTCTTGACTCTCCATTCACAAAATTTTCTGCTTTCATATGTCTAGAATCATTTAATCATAAATAATTAAAATATTTAAAACTGTTTATATTTTACAAAATAAAAAACCCAAGGTCATGAAAGTAGAAGGAAGACCACTTGGGAGGCAAAGTGGAGAAGGAGGAGGGATAAGAAAAAGTAAAATGAGGTGGTAAATATAATCAAAGTATATTATATGCATGTATGGAAACATCATGCATATGTACAACTTAATATGTACAATTTAATATATAACAATAAGAATTAGAGGAAACTTGATACTCAAATAAAATCATATTCTCAGCCTATAGAAGAAAGTAAAATAAAAACATTTTCCATGGGAAAAAATAAAAGTGTTTATAAAGGGAGGAAAGGGGGTTACACTGACATAAGCATAATATATTCACAGGTAAAATAGCACAGTGAAATGCTCACTGAACAATGAACAGACACTTTAACAATGAAGGGCAGGAATAAAAAAAGTAATGTTAAGGGGAGGGTACAACTAGTGGAGGGAGAGAGTAAAGAGGGTAAAGGAGGATGAATATAGTTGATGTATTTTCTATACACTTTTGAAAATGAAACACTGAAATGTGTTGAAGTTATTTTAAGAAGGGAAATAGGATAGAAAGGAGAGTAATGGAGGGGATGAACAAAACCGAGGTAAAATGTATGTATATATCAAGTGTTACAGTGAAACCCCCTGTATAACTATCATACACTAGCAAAATGTTTTTTAAAGTGCTTATAGTTTTTCTGAAATAATCAATTGGATATAACAAGATCTATGTTTCCCCTACTTACATATACATGCTTATTACTTTTGGGTACCTAATCCACCCACCATAAAGGAAAATTATTAAAAGTAGAGGGTAGAAAGATGGAAAGTCTAGTTGGAATCAACTGTAGCTACCAAAGGAATGAAAAGAGAGAGAAAGAGAGACTAGGCTGGGGTGTAGGTGAAGAGGAAATAAGAACTCCTTAGGTTATTCATATTATGTTACATTATCAATGTATAGCATATACCTTATATAATATGCATAAAAATAGGAAATTTTAAAATGAAATAGTAAACTGAGATAAAATAGTGTGTAAAATTCATATGAGGTAAAGGTTTTGCCTCTAGGATATATAAAGAACTTTCAAAATAAAATAAAAAGATAAATAACCCAATTTAAAAGGTGGGCAAAGCTGGGATGTGGCTCAAGTGAAAGGGCACTTGCCTAGAGAGAGAGAGAGACCCTAAATTAAAACCTCAGTATTACCAAAAACAAAAAACAAACAAAAATGTGGAAGTCAGTATGGGCAATTTCCTGAAGATACTGAAAATAGAACTAGCATATGATCCTGCTATATCACTCCTAGCCATATAGCCAAAGGAATGTAAGCCAACATACAGCTGACATATCTGTATATCCACTTTCATAGCAGCACTATGCACAATAACCAAAATATGGAATCAGCTTAAGTGTCTATCAACCAAGGAATGAAGAAAATATGGAACATACACACAATAGAGCATTATGCAGCCATGAAGAATAATGAAATTATGCTGTTTGCAGGAAAATGGGTGGAACTGGAGATCATTATGTTAAGAGAAACAAGAAGGACTAAGAGAGACAAATAGCATATATTCTTTCTCACATGTAGAGTATGGTCCTTTTTGTTTGCACATATGGAAATATCACAAATGTCCTTGAACAAATAAATGAGTTCAGTAAGTTCACAAGATAAATATGCAAAAGTAATTTCTTTTTCTAAATATCTTGGCAATGAACATGTAGGCACTGAAATTAAGAATGCAACACCAGATACAATTCCTCAAAACGTGAATTACTTAGATGTTAATCTAAGAAAACATGTTCAGGATTCATGCTAAAACCTACACAATACTGATGAAGAAAATCAAAGATCTAAGTAAATGAAGAGATGTACTGTATTTGTGAATTTGAAAGACTCAACAAGCAAGTATGAAAGCCTGAGTTTGATAATTAGCATTGCAAATAGAAGTCAATTCTCCTGAAATAGAAGTCAAATCTCCTGATATGTTCAGTGCAATTCTCATTAAAATACCAGTAAGATTTCTTGTGGCAACAGACAAGATTATTCTAAAGTTAATATGGAAAGAAAAAAGAAACTAAAATAGCTGTAACAACTTTGGAAGAGAAGAATAAAGAGGGAGAAATTGGTCAATCTAATTTCAAAATTTAATATATAGTTCCAATAACCAAACCCATGTGATACTTCTGGAAAATAGACAAATAAATCAATGGAACAGAAAGGAGAACTAGAAAAATATTCACATAAATACATGTCCAAATGAATTTGTGACAAAAGTGCAAATGCAATTTATCAAGGGAAAGATAAACTTTTAAACAAATGATACTGGGACATTGTATACCATAAGCAAAATTTAACCTTGACTCAAAAGCCTCATACTTTATACAAAAAGTGATTTCAAGTTGACCATGGACTTACATGTGAAATGTAAAACAATAAAACTTTTAGGGAAAAGTGTTCAAGATTTAGTAAAACAAAATTTTAAAATAGAGATCTTAGATTTTCTACTAGAAGCATGATCCATAAAAGGAAAAGTTGATAAATTAGACTTCAAAATTAAAATCTTTCCTTTGTGAAAGACCATGTTGAGATAAAAAAAAAAACTGCTATCTGCAGAACAGGAGAAAATATTTCAAACCACATATCTGACAAGCAACTACTATGTAGAATATATTCAAAAGTTCTTAAAATTCGATGCTTAAAAAAACACTTACTAGAAAATAGGCAAAGACATGAAGAAGTTATGCAGAAGACAAATAGAGACTAGGAGCATGGCTCAAAGTGACAGAGCATTTGCCAAGCAAGTAAGTGCAAGGCCCTTAGTTCAATACCCAGTACTAAAAAAAAAAAAAAAAGCACACAAGATGTTTGTCATCATTACTCATTAGGGGAAGGCAAAATGAGCTATCACTGTACACCTGTAAATAACTAAAAATGTTTTTAAACATGACAACAGGAAGAGCTGGAAAGGTTGCAGAGACACTCATCACTAATACATTGCTGTTAGAGGGGGTAAATTCAGATATGATACATTTATGCATTATAAGAATCTTTGTAAATGCCACAATGTAGCCTCACCCAACACAACAATAAAGGGGAAAAAAAGAAATGTGAAATGGTATAGTCCCTCCAGTGAATAGTTTGTCAATTTCTTTACAAGCCAAATATACAATTACTGTATGATCCAGTAATGGTGCTTTTAGGCATTTATCCCAAGGAAATACAGAACAACAGCCATCATAAGGAGTAAGTAACCATAGTGCTCAATAGTGTGGATGAGATGATTGAACTTCAGAAAAACACTGCCAACACCAGGAATATCTGGGTTTTGGCTCATGTTGACCATGGAAAAACTATTCTTTCTGATTGTATTATATCTAAGAATGGAATTATCTCCACCTACCTGGCAGGCAAGTTCAGGTACATGGACAGCAGAGAAGATGAACAGATCTGAGGGATTACGATGGAATTCAGTGACATTTCACTACATTATGCAAAGTGTCAGCTGTCCAGGCTTGGATGCAGATGGAGAACTCTGACTGACTTGAGGACAGAAGAACTGGAAGTTCACACCTGCCCCTCTTCACAAGGACACTGTGTTGATTTCTTCACAAGGAAAGTCAGGATCCCTATGACTTTGCTGGCTCAAACTTAGCACTGCATTTCCTGGCTGCATCCTTGTTCTACTCCATGGCTTGCACATTAGATTCAGAGTCTTGTTTACTTAACTGTGGGTTGATCAGTTCTGGCTTCCTATCCCCAAATGAAGATGTTATTTTAATAGTAACACTTCTAGAAATTTCTAAGAGAAATAGTAAAACAAGTGTGTGGGATATATATTCACTGACATTCACCAAAAATGAGTGTGAATGCAAAATTCCATGAGTAAACTTTTGGAGGTGATGGAAATGTGCTACAATATTAGGAAGTTATTACATGATTATATACACACGTTGAGATTCAGCAAACTGCATATTGAAATAGGGTAAATTTTACTCATGTAAATTATATGTCAAAGATTGACTTGAAAAGGGAAACTAAAATGAAATTCATAATATTTAAAACTATTTTTAGCTTACTGAGTAGTTTAAAATTATTTCAATCACCTAATTAGTACAATCTGATTGATTATGTTTCATTATTTTGGGAAAATCTAGGTTTAATACATGGTGATATAAGAATTCAAAAGTCTTGTTCTATGTTCAGTGTATATCATTTGATACCCTGATGTTCGTGATTGTCAGACACTTCAGAACCAAATAGAGTTGTCAGCTTTGCCACTTTTCACTGACACTTGCACTTCCCAGTATCATCTGCACTGTACATTTAGCTTTTACTCGTGTGTGTGTGTGTATGTGCATGCGTGTGTGTGTGTGTGTGTGTGTGTGTGTGTGTGTATGTGTGTTTGCTGTGGGGACGAACCAAGGGCCTCAGGCATGCTATGCTCAGTGAGAACTGTGCTCCAGTTCTCAGACTTTGTTTTGTTTTGTTTTCTAATTGGAGGGCAGTGACAGTCCTTAAACCCACTGAAATGGACTATAGAAAAATCACCAGCAAGTATAAAATTTAATGAAGTAATTTCTATGCTTACCCCTTCCGTTAATGAAACTTTTGCTTTTCCCTTTGGACACCTTGCATATGTGTGTGTGTGTGTGTGTGTGTGTGTGTGTGTGTGTGTGTCTGTGTGTGTGTGTGTGTATACTGTGTAAGAGCATGTATGTCATTTCCTATGCCAAATATTAGTAAAGTATATTTCTCTCTTATTTCCATATAAAGTGTTAACATAAATGTAATATGTTCTTTCCCCCATCAAATGGATTTTCTGAAGTGTCCTCTGGGTACATTTACCTAGAAAACACTAGATTAAAAGAAAACTGGTATGCTCCAAACCATCTATGACTTACTAGAACATTAATCAGTTCAAATTTGATGAGGGTATATTTTTAAAGGAAGGGATTTTTCATATATTTTTGTTTGTGAAACTTTATTTCTTTGAATATTTTTCCATGAATATGTAAGGTATCTTCCTGGACAGATTATGCATCCCTACAGCACTGAGCATTTAATTGTATCCATTCAGACTTGTCACTTTCCCATAAGAAGAATATGATCTAACTTCTAGATTATTATAATGTCCCATATTATATATATATATATATATATATATACATATATATATATATTCTGTTCCACAAAATATGTTAGAATTTCATCATATTTCAAACCACGAAACAATAATAGATTTATAGAATTACCAAGCATTTAGAACTGGAACAAATCTTAGGGGTCAGGAGTTTATGATATTTTGTCATTGTCCATGTCCAGATTCTAAATGATGAATTTGAGGTGAAAGGCCCATGTTTAAATGAAACTCTCAGGTAATCCAATCCTCAGGCATTGTGAACTTTTAAATCTTGTATCATTCATATCTATAGATTATAATGAGTCAAATATTAGACATTTGTTTCTGTTCATTGAAATCAAAATATATAGACTTTCTCCTTTTGGCAATTCAGAGGCCAAAAAGGAAAAGAGGAGAGGGCATTGCAACTTCTCAATGTTATGTAGTATTTTAAATGGAATATTTCAGTTGTGGCACCCTGGGGAAAGCCAGTTTCAACTTAGGGAGTGTGAAGTGTTTTATGAATAGTGTAGAGAAAGCAAATGTATTCACAAGGAAGCTACTGCTTTTCTCAGCTGTATGGTTTTTTACTTAAAAGCAAGAGAAATACTCCTGAAGTGATTGTTCATCTGTTCACTAATATGCATTTTAAACATTTTAACAAATGATTGTAATTTATTAAACATTTAGAAATTTTAGACAAAAACATAAATATGTTGTTTCTAGTGGTAGGTGTATTTTTTCCTTTTTCAATGTGTATTTACTTTAACAGTAAAAGATAAATTCCTACTAAATATTGTCAATACTACATAACCACTTATTTATGTACACAGTTAGGGCAATCCCCTAAATCTTCAGTTTTTTAAATTTGGCATTCTCATTTTCCTGTAATGTGTAACTATTGTGATCCTATATTATAATTTATACATCGCTCTGAGTTTCTTTTGAAAATTAGATTACTTTATCTATAAATTTCCATTTTAATGGTATGATATTAATTATATTAACATACAGCAATTCACCTAGTAAGCTTTTTATATGAGTATTTAGATTAGATGTGGGAGAGTGGTTCTTAAACTCTAAAAGATATAAGAATCACACAAGAGAAAGTTAAAACAGATTTCTCTGTCCTGTGCGCGCACACACACACACACACACACACACACACACACACATTCCTGACTCAATAGACCTGGGATGAGATTAAGAATTTCCATCTCTAGCAAGTTCCCAGAGAATGCCGACGCTGTGGGTTGGGTTACCCCATGTTGGCTACAATTGACCTAGTGCTCTCTGTGGTTGCAAATTCACCTATTTATCATGATCTTTATTGCTATTCACTATCTGGAAACTATTCCTCCCCCACTAAAACAAAACTCCTTATTTCATTTCTGAAAAGAAGAATTTTGAAATGCCAATCAAGACGCTAGGTCATATACTTTATTAGACATTGATTGTGTATTATTCCTTAGAAACTAACTTAAAAATCCAAATTGGCTTTGTTCACTGCAAGAAAATGGAAATTTTAGGACATCAAAAGGCAGAAACAAGTAACAGGAATTTATAAATGCCTTAATTCTTATAAAATGCAATTATAATCAACATTCAAATACTCCCTTATTGCTTTAAAGTTCTCTGCTTAAAGAGTAATTCTTAAATTTTGTAATGATCCCAGGTCTCCCACTCTCATGGCTCTTCTGGTAAGGTGAAACCCAAATGATATTTGTGCAGTTCATAGCCAAGCTCTATAAGGGATACCTGGCAATTGTCCCAAAAGAGACCAGCAGTCCTTGTGTTACTACCCCTTGAGGGCAGACATTATGAATTCCAGGTATGAATCTAACTTAGTATTAAGACATAGGAGAACTCTTCTTATTCTGTTACAATGCATGAAAAGTAAGCAGCATGATTTCTAAATGCAGAGAAGTTTTCATCATGAAATTTGTAAACATGACACATTTTTCCTTGGGTGGCATATAAAGCTTGTCTTTAAGGGAGAAGTTCCTAGTTGGAGCATTCCTCCCACAAAAGTATAAATTACTGCTTAATGATGTCAGCACATCTTGTCCACTAAGATTTTTCTTGGGTTCCTCATTTAAAAAGCTTACAAAAATTTTAAAGTAATATTAATCTTTTATTTGCACACTAATCCACCATCTTGTGAAGCCCTGTTCTAAAGAACTTTTGAATTTACTTTTTATTTGTATTGCATGAATTAGGATGCATAGTTAGGAACATAACTGTGATGCTTCTCCTTCCATTTTCTCTGGAGCAATACTATGAATTATTATTTTTGCCATATATATTACTTTATACTATCTGACTATATCTGAATATTCTCCTAAAAATCTCAAGTTTTAGTTTACTTATTTTGGATTAAATTGGTAAATTTGTCATGGTCTTTATGAAATGCATTTCGTTCTGATCATCCAGAAGATCAACATTCTAGAATAAACCAAAACAAACTTTTTCAGTCTCAAGTCTTTTCTAGAATAAACCTAAGAATTTATTAAGATCATCCCTCAAAGAAGAAATAACAATATTCCTGTGTCTAAATATACTTCAGCTTCCTTTTCTGGAACCTGAAGTCACAAGAGTCACATTCCTCAATTCTGTCCATTGCCATATGATATGTAGCAAAAGTGAGTAATGACACTGAAGACACTCCTCACTACTCCCAATAGTATAGCACAGGAAAACACAACCCACATATTCCTTGTGATCGGTCTGCACTACCTGCCTTCATATCCCCCAGTCATAGCAGTGCCCAGCCCCATGCAGCCCTTTCTCTGCATGGACAAGGAGTTTCTTCAAGCCAGGTAGGGATTATGCAACATTTGGGGGACAATACACATTTTATGGATCTTGATCTTGGGCTGCTACTGCTTCAGAGAAGCTGATTCTAAGTGATAATGAAATATCAAAATGGAAATATCCTGGACATCTATAAATAAAGGGCCAGAGCCTGTATAAGAAGATAGAGCTAACACTCAGGAAGGTATAAGCATCAAGGAATAAATTCAAAACCTGAGAAAATATTATCAATGGGGGAAAAGACTACTCTGAGATAGGAGAAAGCAACTTGAAAGGGGAAAAGAACCATAAGATGGTGAGCTAAGATCGTAGCTTGGGAAATGTAGTGACATTGGAGCCTAAAGGAGAGAGCCTTGAGGTGGTGATGCACCGTTTCAAGTAATTCAGAGTCCACATCAAATAAGATGACTTCAAAAAGCCATTAAACGGCCATTGTGGTGCATACCTGCAATTCCAACACTCAAGGAGGCTGAGGCAAGGGGATTGCAAGTTTGGGACCAGGAGGGGCTACATAGCAAGACATTATCTGAAAAAAAAAGAACAAAAACAATTGGCAGTTGGGACATCATTAATGACTTTATGTAAATTTCAGTGGTGAAGTATTCATGAGTACCCATATAACACTTTCTTCTGTACAAATTGAAGGAAAAGGAAAGGTAATTTTCTATTCTTTCATACTCCAAAGTCACCTGAGTGACGGAAACAAGGAAGAGCTAAGTAAACTGATTTAAGATTTGATCTAATCTGCCTTCTCTCAGAAGCTCTCCCTAATACCCCCAAGGACACATAGGTTCCTGTTCTCCAGGGACCCTGTGGCTACTTCTCACATTGCCATGTAACCACTGACTGGACTAGGTGGAACTCTGAGTGCCTCGGAGTCAGCTCTAACTGTCTATACATCTAATACCTTGTCCAACCCAGAGAGGGAGCACATTAATTATCTATGTAATAAAGAATAATTAAAATGTCTATGGATTAGAATGGAGAAAACAAAGTCATTACAACTTATTGGCAAATCCCAGTGTGTCTTTCCAAAAGCCTTTTTAATCATAATATATTTGTTCACATTGTCAAGATTATTATACTTGCTCAAACTTGATAGGTTTTTCTGTGAAAGATTTTCATTTGTATTCACAAAAAAAGAAAACCCACACATCAGTAAGTGCCGAGACTGACCATTCTATTTTCCCCTTTAACTGGCAGCATTCACAGTCACTTTATTGTGTGAAATAATGTTGTTTCTTCCTCCCTTTATCTTGCTTATGTCTGACCTTCCATTAAAAGTTGCTTAGAAACTGCTTAGCGAATAGTCAGGGGTGCTCCTCACTGACATCTTCCTTTTGTGACTTTTCAGCTATTCTGTCAGTCTGTTGCCTTTCCATAAGCGTTCTGAGGTTTCTTTTCATCTCCTTTCAACAGAGAAGACTAAAGCCCAACATTTTCCCTGCATTGAAAGGAAACATCCGCTCCGTCTGAAGCTTTGCTGCTTACAGGCAGTCTCCATACACCTGCCAGTTAAGAGGACAGTAGATTAGCAAAGCTTCCACAGGCTTTTGATTTTTATTAACAGCTTTGCGCAGTGTGCTAACCAAGTCATAAAGTTTTTATTTTTAACGCTGAAAATATAAAGTCAATTTTCACTGAAATCAGCCAGAGTTGGAAGGAGGGCATGAAATATGAAGCCATGGGGCTTCCTTTTACAACAATCAGGGATTGATCCAAACTAGCCTGGAAACCTAAGCCAAACTAGAATTCTAGAACAGAATTCTCCAATACTCAAGGAATGGGGCCTTCTCAGGCTCACAGTGTGCAGAAAAAATCATTCCTCTGGTCTTTCCTCATCTCAATACTTCTGTTGAAATAATAATCAAATTGAACTGCACAACAAAGATGACCCAGAAGAGGAAGACAATTCAGGCCGACTATGGGTTAGGTAATATTCTAGAGTCTTGACATTGTGTTATAGTGAAAAAGGGGAAATGAAATACCTAAGAAAGGCACCATCCCAAGTGAATTCATGATCATGAGTGAGGAAGGAATAGGGATATGTTGCATGACTCTAAAATCCTATCTGACTCTAGGAGAAAGAGTACTGCAGGAGCAGTGGGAACCACTGGTTGGATTCTACCTTGAAGAGGAAGAGTAAGTAGAGGTGTCAGAAAATTCCTAAGTGAGGAATTCCTAAGTGAGGAATTCAAACTAAGCTTGCACAAAACAGATTCTCTTAGTTAAGAGAAGCTCTGGAGATCTGAAAAATATAAATGGATGAATGGAGGCAAGATAACTCTTTTTCCTTTAGATTGGAGCATGAGAGTAGTGGAATGACTTTCCTCTCATCTGCTGCCTACTATTGTGGATTCTGGGCAAATCAGTCCCTTGTATATGTGGTGTTGACCCCTACACCAAGACAGATAATATGACTGATATTTTTTCAGAATTGTGAGATTATGTTTATGGAAATTTTGAAAAGATATTCATTATTATTAAATAAGAACATATTACACCCTATCCTTGTGTCCATCCAAGGAAGAAATTTCTTCCCTATCTTAGGATCAGTAATGACTGTGCTTACCCCGAGCATCTGGACACTGAATTAAATTTTTTTCGCTGAATACTCTCAAGTTTAACATCAACATTGCATCAATAGTAGCAAGTTCACAAAATCTGTTTGTTTTGTATATAGTCAACCTCCCACATGCATGGGTTCACAGTTAGAGCAGAAGATTCAACCAACTGCAGATTGAAAATATTCAAGAAAATTGTGTCTATACTGAACATGTATAGACTTTTTTCCTTGCCGTTATTCCCTAAACAATATAGTATAGCAATTATTAACATAATATTTATATTTTATTAGATATTGCAAGTAACATGAAGATAAGTTTACAAAAGAATATGCACAGATTGCATGCAAATACTGTACCATGTCATATGTAGGGTGTCAGCATCTATGGATTTTGGTATCTGCGGAGTCCTGAAGCCAACTCCGCAAAGATCTGAGGGAAAAATTATACATTTTTATAAGGGTTACAATTCTGGATGAATTTTATGTTCCTGTACTTGATTGTCCTTTTCTTTGTCATCAACCTGAATTTTACATAATTTTCTATTTTATATGTCCTTTAAATCCTTTGTGGAGCAAAGAAAATATAGATATATTTAAAAGCACATGAACATAATGAATCATGTTTACTGAAAATAACTCCATCTTCTTATATTGTAATTACCAAGGAAAACTGCAGAAATCTAATTGCTGGTTTTGGTCCAGCCACCGAGGAATCATTAAACAAAAGCAACTCATGTTCTTCTTGTTTTGTTATTGCCTTGATATAAGTAAAACTGGAAATTTAAGGTTAAAAGTAAACTTTTCATTTTACTACCACATATAGTAGAATTTTGAATAATGAAGTAATCATGAAGATAATAACTAAAGAGAGAAACTTTGAAGAATCTGAATGAGAATATGAATTAGAGTTTTTTTTTTAAAGCCTGTTATTTTTTATTTTGGCTACTTTACTCCATAGCAACTATTGCTGGAAACCAGTATTCTACTATTTAATTATGTGTTACTGTTCTGCCATTTTATCAAATACTTGACTTTGTATTTCTAAAATTGAAAACAAAAGTTGTGGAAATTTGAAAGAACATAGCATTCTCCAAGATGAAAGGGAGATTTTTCTTTTCTTAAAGTCTTGCCACATAAAAAATATATTTGCCTCTCAAATCTTTCTCTCCTCTTTATTTAACCCTATTAAGGATAATAACACATCAAGAAATTGGTGCTCTCCATAATGTACAGAACTAGAGGCTAAAGAGTATTTCTGTGCAGAGCTACTCTGTGTATAAATTGCCAAGTCTTTTCAGGTTTTTTTTTTTTTTTTTTTTTTTTACTTTCTTGCTGAAAAAGAGAAGGAAACAGCTATTCATTAAGCACCTACCACATGGCAGGTGTTTTGCCGAGTGCTTTGTATACATTATCTCTCTTAATCCTCACAGTAACCCTATGAGGAAGACAGTTTTATCCCATTTTATAGCTCAGGAAACCCAAGCTCAGGGAGGATAAGTAACTTGCCCTGGGTCACCCAACCGCTGGATGGATTATGACCTTGGATCTGTCTGCCAGCAAAGCATTTGGACCTTTCTCAAAACTCTCCAACCCCCACCCTGCAAACACCTTGCAAAATCTTTTCTCTTTTCACTCTGATATTTTAACTTTGTAGATTTTCATTTTGAATTACATAAATCTTCAACCAGGGAAGTTCATTGAGTTTCATATTTTTAAATTTTTTTTCTTAGGTATTTTTATCCCTAGAGAGACATTTCCCTTTCCTTATGGAAAAGTTTAGGTCATATTGTCAACATGTAAATCATTTCAAGGGTCATTGTAACCTAATTTAAAAATTATTAATAAAAACTATGATTAGCATCTATTTTTTTAAGTCACATAGCAACAATTGAGCAAATGGAGACTGTTTTCCCTCCTTTACTGGGTATCCATTGCTGCATAACAAATTACTCTAAAACTTAGCAGTGTAAAGCAACACCATTTTATTATGTCATCATTTTTGTGAGTCAGGAATTTGAGTATGGCTTTGCTAGCCAATTTTTTCTGCTCCATGTGGTTTTGACTAGAGTCACTGAGTAGTAGCTAACTGGCTGATTGGCTGACCTGGGCAGCTTCCCTCAGACCTCAGATCTTGGGATGCCTGAAAGGCCAGGTTTCACTGCAATTGCAACTGAAGCATCTGCACTAGCCTACTGCACATGGTGGTGTCAGTACTGTCAGACTTCTTGCATGGGGATCAGGGCCTCCAGAGGGAATGTTTCAGGAGACAAGAAGTAGGGGCCACTGATTTCTGAAAGCCTTGTTCAAAGTGCCGTTTCTGCAGTGCTGTGCTGGAGAAGGACTGAATATTCACTTCTGAATGGGAAGGCATGAAAGATTTTGTGGCCAATCCTATCATCATAACTTTTGAGAAGTGTTGGTTTCTCTTAAAATACGTATTTTTGGAAACCAATCATGCATATAGACTTTAAACTTAGTGTAGGCAATATTGCAAAAACTTTATTGGAGTGTTAAACTAATAAAATTCTAATAAAAGTTATTAGAATTTTCAATCAAACAAGACAAAGAAAATACTAAAACAAAATTAAGGAAGTTCTTATTACTATAGGAAATCTGGAAAACCTCATGACAATAAAATTCTTTTCCAATTTCTCAACTCAATGCTGTTTGAAGAAACCAAAAGGAAATTTTCCGTGGCTTATTAAATATGAAGAACCCTGTGCTAGTTTTTTGTTTCTACTCTCTTTTTCTAATTAGACTAGAAGGTGATTACAAATCAGTCTGGTATGGTACTTTCTCCAGAATCAACAAAAATTCTATTTACCTAAGACACATAAAGTTGATTTTTAAAATCTGTTGCTGCAATGGTGGAGGCAGTTGACTTCCAACAAAAATCTCATTCCCCCTTCTTTCATAGTAACATGCTTGGAGCTGCACATGTGATGGTGTAGGTCAGAGGTTGGCAAGCTGCAGTCTGTTTTGCAAATAAAGTTTAATTAAAACAGCCATGGTCATTCTGTTCCTATTGTTTATGACTGTTTTCACTTTTCAATGGTAGTGCTGAGTCTGACCCACAAAGTATAAAATATTTACTCTGTCCCTTAACAGAAAAAGTTTTTTGACCTCTGTTCTAGGTCATGGTTTCCCAGTATGCTTTGTAGTTAACCCTGGCCATGGGACCAATGTCATGCCAAACAGTGGAAATGGCATGCCACTTAAGCCTGACTTCTTGAGAAAATGAGGAGCACCCCCCCTTACCACCTGCAATCCAATGTGACAACAACTCAGTTTTGATCCAAGAACAATGCCTGAAGGGATGACAGAAAAATAAAAGAAGAAACTTGGTCCTGGATTAACCATGTGGAGCAAAAAGATACATCAGTTTGGATCATCCTTCCTGAATTTTCACATGAAAGACAAATAAACTACCAACTTTAAACCACTAAAATAATGTAAGTTTATTTATGAGTACCTAAGAACTTCACAATTTGAACTACCAGTAGAACATATAAATTAATACTTAAAAATGATGAAAAATAGTAAAAATAGTAGTCATATAATCCACTATTTTTCCTTGTGATTATAGCATGTTAGTAGTGGTAAGAAAAAATAAAGAACTTCTACCTAGTTCATTTTTTAAATATATCAAGTAGGATAGTTAGATGGTTTCTTGTCTTTAGAAAATGGTTTATAGAATGAAAAAAAAGTATGCAAACCTAAATTGTAATTAAGCTTTCCTCAGAATCCTACCACTTTACAGATTAGATTCACACTTTGCCCTTCCAGCTATTTTGTGAACAGGCAAAACAGAAACCCAAGGAGAATCTGCTTAGGAATGATTTAGTTAGAACTCTTTGATCCTTTGGCCTTCGGTGTTTTGACACTCAACTTTTACATTCTTTCCAGCTTGTTATATAAGACTCAAGAATCTGTATCACCTATGGCTAACTAGAAGGATTCTGACTAAGAAACAAGTAATAGTTGAATCATTTGTGCAAATGATATTGATGATCATGTACCATAGCCTAAAATGTTGTAATCAAAAGGTTGCTGAGATAGTATGCATCCCATGCTTCCTCTAGCCTTTTACATTTTTTACTTATAAAATTCACTATATTAATTGAATCTTTATTTCTACTCTTAGACTGGTGTATTGTTCTTTTTGGGGACTGAAAAAAAATCAAAAGAAATAAATCTATAAATAGAGCTTTAGAAATACACTATCAAAGCTAAATGGCTAACCAGTAATTAGAACTCCAAATGGAACTCAGAGTCTTGCTGGGTACGTCAGGACAAGTCTGGATACCCTTATGGTCTGTGGACTTCATTCTTTGGGTCTTATTGTTAGACTTGTACACCATTTCCTTGAATGTCAAATTTAGGTATCCTTCCTAATTAATGATTTTTTTCAAGCCCTTTTCAGAAACCATTGGATTTTGATTAGCTCACAAAGGAAGGTTTTCTTTCCTAGGCACATAGTTTTCTGTCTCCTTAGCAGTTAATTGAGTAGAGAAGAATGGTTTCCTTACAGGATGGCTTATAGACTGCACAGAGAGGTTGATGCCTCTTTAGTCACAGGGAACTTCAGTGACATTCAATAATGCTTGGCAAATTTAATCCCAGAATTAGAGACCAAATTGATGTATTTGGACGTATCTCAAGCTGATGTTTCCTGAGCAGCTGGCTCAGTGAAAAGATGTGTATGCTGGCTCAAGGTCTCTGCTTTTCTTCTTCCTATACCTCACTATAGCTCTGACAGAACCATAAATAGCTCCCTTTTTGAGACATCAGATAATTTTTATTTTTACAGACCAAACTTTTCTATGCAAAGTATAATACCTACAACTGGGCTGGGGAGGGATTTTGTAGTGTGTGTATATGTGTGTGTGTGTGTGTGTGTGTGTGTGTGTGTCCCTGTTCTTACCCAATTAGAGCTAAAACCACAATTTATTATTTGCCTATATTTCAGGCAGAGTGGAAGAAGTAATTGTCTTTTCTTTACATTTTAACTAACTATATTGGCTCTTCCACTTAGAACAAAGTAGGATACTACTTCTCCCTGAGTGGCAAACAAAAACTAGTCACAAGACAGAGCTGCATTTCTATAGAAAGCATGTAGAGGTAGTTAAAATCAGGCAGAAGGTCATCAATTCAAGTTTTTCATTCAATATTTTGAAAATCATAGGATAAACGTGAAAACTATTCTCTTAATCTCATACAATCACCCTAATATTTGTGTTCACTAGGTCAAAGAAATTAAATAGGTCAATATCTTTCTGATGCATACTACAGACAATATGAAGAATCCTTGACCAACGAAAAGCCCTTCTGTGTGTGTGTGTGTGTGTGTGTGTGTGTGTGAAAGAGAGAGAAAAGAGAAAGAGAAGGAGAGAGAGAGGAGATTAACTCTGCTTACTCCTTAAACTCTACAACAACAACAACAAAAGAAGATTTAAAAAGAAAATCCACAAATGCAAATAGTTAGGAAATGCCAACAGCACTTGGAATATGGAAAAGAAAAGTGACCATTGCTTTGGCATAGCAAGAAAGTAACTGAGGTGCTGACGGATAGACTGAAAACCCAGGAAGGTTCAGAACTGGAGCTTCAGGGACTGGGGTAGACATCTCAGAAAATGGTGGAGTTGAAAACTGGAGGATTTGGTTATGTAGTTGTGTCAATAGCATTTTGACTGAGTCCCCTCCTCTGCCAACCAAACATCCAAACTCCCAAATCTCCAAACATGTTTCTCTACTCAGGCAGAAGGAATTTTACTTACAGAGACTTGAAACAGGAACTCTCCACCTTACTGAGAAAGAATAAACTTCCACATTCAAAGGGAAATAAAGGAAGCTAGTGAAAATACATAATTAAAACCATTAAAAGCCTAATTAGAGAATAGTATTAACATTTCTATCTTTAAGAAAATAGTGTTTTTCAGTTTGTATTCTTTCCTTTCAAAGTGTTATTAATAAAGTACTTTCAATCATGAGTTTAGCAGTTTTGCTTGTGTTGATGCATTAATACATGAGAGTGTAAATATTTAAACTTATAAGCAAAATAATAAATATCTTAGAGTTCATACTTTTTCAAAGCCTTTAAAGGGATGTTTAAGCAAAAGCATTTGTTAGCATGCTAATCCCCACAGCTGATGGAATTGCTAAGCTAAGAGAAAGTCTCTTGAATTTTCAACAATTACCTGGAGTTAGTTTGGAAGAGACTGGGCATTAGTGAGGCAAGGACTATCTTAGCTAACTTTAGCTTTTAAAGAAAACAAAACAAAACAAAACATCCACCAATACCACCTGAACCTTAACTTGTTCTAAAATTTCTTCTAATGCACTGAAAATTCATCTTTAATCTTTAAGGCACAAACAGATGTGTACATATACATGATGCATACCTATACAAACACTCACAAACTTTGTCCATTAGGAAAACGTTTGTGTAACTTGTAATCCTAAGAGAAAGGAGAGTGGTTATTCTCTCCAAACTAAAGAACACCATACAAAAATAGACCCAAACTCCCTCCTTTAAGTTAAATGCACAGATAGGTTCTGCATTTCTAGGAGATCCTAGGAATGCCCAGCCATCTCCCGTGGGTGCTCATGGTTCCAGCATAGGCAACTCAATGTCTCTATGCTTTCTCACAACCAGGACACAGAGAAGACTGGAAGCACCAGAGTCATTACCCTCCAGTAGCAGCCCCCAGTCAATGACTAATAAGAACTAGAGGATAAATTCTCTAACTTTCTTTGCTTTTGAGGAGGGATAACTCTCAGGGAAGTTCAGTCCTGGGAAGATTAAGCCCCAGTTAGCCAGTTGGAACACAGAAATGTTTGCTCTATAATATCTCCCTTCCCTATCTCACTTCTCTACTCCTCAACTGACATTCCTAAAATTCAGCTCTGAAATGAGCTACTTGCATTCATACCTTTGGCTCAGAGTCTGCTTTTACAGGAACTCATCTTGGATGCCAGTCTTACTCTTTTAAAGAAACTATTTTTCCTTTGTTGATTTTTAGTTTACACCTCATGGTGACTCTTTTACACTTAAAATTTATGTACGAATTTAAGAAGATTGAAAAGCTAGTTAGAAGCCAGGCATGGTGGTACAGGTCTGTAATCCCAGCACTCTGGGAGCTGAGGTGGAATGATCACAAGTTCAAGGCCAGCCAGAGTACATAGTGACACTGTCACAAAAAATCTACTAAGAAGAGGTGAACAAGTCTACCTACCTAAAAATTCATAGAGACTATAAATGACTGTGGAAATGGGAAATTAAACACCTTTCTAAAGGAGAGGTAGCAATATTTTGCTCATGTACTGGGCAGATTTTCTGAGACTTCGACATCAAGGTAACCTCCTTCCTCCTTGACCTGAGCACAGCTCTAAATATTTAGAAGCCAAGCTTGAAGGCCTTCCACAATGGCTAGGTAGGAGCCTTCCTCTTGTGGCAAGAGCAAAGATACCACATGAGTCACAATCTGTGCTCTCTAGGAGCTTAACGTCTGCCAGAAAGCCCATTACACAGTATAGAATTAACTCATTTTATTTATTTTGTTTCAGAAAAGCTATTGGATTGTTGAGGAAAAAAGTAAAATTTAAGAAGGTCTAAAAGAGTGATTTGCCAGTACATAGGCAACTATAGTCATTAGGGTTTTGGAGTACAGCCATGTATTCTTTATCAACTAACCATTCTCCTCCTGCAAAATAAGTGCTGGCCAACTCTAGGCCTGTGGTAGATCAGACTACATGAACAGAGGATTTGAAGCAATAATGACACCTGAAAGAGTCATCATGAATTAGGAGTTTTCTGGTTCATCACCTCGATGTCACCACCAATGCTCTTCAGTAAGACCTTTCTTTGTGCTTTGAAGAACCCACTGTCCAGCATAGTACTTGATACTTTAAAAGCACTCAATAGATGGATTGATAATACTCTTTTATTACTATATAGATGTCATTATACATTTGACTTTTAGACGAAATCTTTTATTAACTAGACTTTTTATAAGTTTCAAACTTTGAATAATGACTAACCACTCATTTTGAGAATTTACTATGTGTCAAATAAAGTACAAGATACTAAAGAACAGTAAAATACCCAAAGTAAACTAAAGATTACTTAGACTTGCTCAGTAGGTAATGTTTCAAGTTTAATTCTTGTGTTTCAGAAAAAAGGCTGGAACCAAGAGAAAAAAAATGTGGAGTCCATTGACCTTGAGTAAAATTTCCCAATTTCCTACCAAGAACATAATGGCACTGACCTGAGTTAGAAATGCCTCAGATAGCTTTCTTGTCCGTTTTCCCTTAACAAAGGTTACTAAGCAACATCTTCACATAAAACAAAGTATGTGAGATCGGATTGTGCATGAAACCCTTGGCAAGGACTGCAATATGTGATGATGATAAATTGTGCTTTTTTTTCACTGATGTTCTACAATATGAGAATTTTTTTCAAGGCATTTCAAGGTGACACTACATCTGCATGTCTAAATCAGTTGACTTACCTCTGAAATACATTTGTTCTATCACTGAAATATTTCTCAGTAGCCTCATATAAAACATAAGCAGACAGTAAAAAAATAAGGCTGCCTTTACATATAAGTCTAAAAATAGGAGACAGCTAGAATAAGGAAACAAATGTTGAGAACAACTTTTTACCAAAGACTATATATTATTTATTTCACATTATTCTCACAGAAATCCTATGTGGTAGGTATTTTTTCTTGACTTTACGGATGAGAAAAAACAGGAGTTAAATAAGACTCACTGAACTGAGATTATAAACCACTAACTAAGCTCTGGGGTGTTTGTTATGAACAACATCTAGCTGATACAAGCATCTACAGTATCTGAAATACTTTCTAACTGATGCAAAAGAAAATTACACATAGAATTTACTTTCATGGCTTTTTGGCTTAAGAGCATGGAACATCATTTCTCAAGAAAATAAAAGTACCAGAAACCATGTCAATATAAATGTATATGTATTTATGTAAATGTAAAGATACATACATATGAATTTATTTGAGGATTCATAATTTTAATTACTATCTTTTCAAATACTTAACAAATTTCTCTTATGATTTAGCATGAAAAGGTAAGTACTAAGGATGTAAAGCAAAGGCTCTTCTCTCAACAAGTTCACAGTTAAAGAGTGAAGACAGACATGTTCAAAGTTGCAAAAGGATGTAATTGTTATAAGACAAATACTCATGGCAACATTGGAGTTCAAACATAGAGGAGAGTAGTTTTGCATAGGGAGATGAGAAACTTCACAAACAAATAAACCAAGACAGGTACTGACAAGTAGACAGAATTTTGAGAGGAAACTAAAATGAGTCTTCAGGTAGAAAGAACAGTACATGCAAAAGTATATAATGATGGACAGTTTGTAAAGAAATGACTATGTTAGTATGGTTAGGGTGTAATGTGTCAGAGAAAGCAATCCTGGATGAAATGGAAGGGTGAGTTAGGAGTCAATGTGGAGAGACTAAAGACTATGAACTTTTCCCCAGAGATAGCAGAAGTCACTAAATGCTTTGAACTAGGGAAGGGAGTATGATGAAACATAGATTTTAGGAAAAACTACACTGGAGAAATCAAATATGCTCCCATTTGTTTTTTTTCCCAAGAAAGGTTGCCAGATACTAGGTTCTAAAGTCATCTATCTAGGCAAAACACTCTTGAGTAACTGCATTTTCAGGATGGTTTTCTCTTTCACTCAATTTGGTGTTCTATTTAATCTTCTTTTCCTTAAGAGTACAATGAAAGAAGAATTATACGACCTTACCTTGTGAATCTGAGCAAATAACCTCTACAATGCTGATTTAATTTCTGCTGTTTATACTTCACTCACCAGTTCATAGTAAGGTAATTTTTCCTTAAATGACGCTTTGTCTGCCCAGAGATGCTGTCAATAAACTCACAGAAGAAAATAAAATCCCAGCAAAGTTTAAATATTTCCAAGATAAATGTTGAAATAGTTGATCTAAAATAAAGACTTATTTAAAAGAGAAGCTCAGTTAACAACAAAAAAGTTGTGCAATTCACAAATCAGTTATTTGAATAAAATATAATATTTAACAAAAATAGTACCAGCCTGTGTTTTCTTACAATTCAAATTTTCATTAACATTATAAACACCTCTGTCAGGCTCTCTGCTCTCCACAGGGACCTATGAGGAATCTTCTCCCATTTTTGTGAAGTCTACCTGATTCTTGAGGCAGGTCAGCAGAAAGATATTTACAGGCTCTGCACTACAACAGCAAAGATCTTGTCTTAGGTCTGGTGGGAGTTAGTGGACAGTGCCTGGAAAGTGAGAAGTCTTCTGTTAATGTATCACTCATGCTTCACTGGTTGCTTTTTTCTCTTATTTTAGAGAGCCTGATAAAAGTCCCCTTTAAAAATGTATTGCATCAAAGGACAACAAATCATCCTGTCATCAGAGTGCTTGTCAGGAACTGTTCTTCAGAGATGCTGGCAATCCCAGTGGTCCCTGAAATGAGGAAGCAGAGATGAGAGGATGTGAAGCCCACAGCATCAAATTCAAAGTAAAATGGAGAGTAAGGCAAATGAATATAAATGAATGAAACCAATCAGATGAGGCTGATGGCAAACTCAAGTATGTATGCCTAACAAGGAAAGCTGCTTCCAAGCCTCTCAAGATGATAGCCAGGAGAAATGTAGATTGCCAGATGTTCCAATTTTTTAAAGAAATGGAAAAGTTTTAATTTTTGTGTGGAATACTACAATTTCTAATGCTGGCAATTAGTTCCATTGTTAAACTTAATGTGAATGGGATGTGGCTATTTGGGCTGCCTGATGTCTACCTCACGCCTAAAAGAAAAAATGACAAATAGGAGACACACAAAGAAAAAAGGAAGCCCTCAAGGGACTGGCAGAGTGGCTCAAGTGGTAGTGTACCTGCTTAGCAAGTGTGAGGCCCTGAGTTCAAACCCCAGTACTGAAAAGAAAGGGAAGCTTTCAATATGTCCAAGATATCTTCAGACATCTGAAGATAATAAAAGACTCCAGACCCCATAATTTAGGAAAGCCAAAGCCCTTCTCCATTGTAGTGTGAACACTCTTGAGAAAGTATTGGGGTACTCTGAGTCCCAGAGTCAGCTAAAGACAGAAAAACTATGTATCTATCCAGTAGAAATTTCTACACGGAAGAATGGAGTTCTCCCTATTTGTGGCATCCAACATAGAAACCCCAGCCACATGTGACCACTGAACACTTGAAGTAAAGCTAGTATGACTGAAACAATGGATTTTTAAATTTCATTTGCAGTCATTTAAATTTAGTAGCTATATGTGTCTAGTGGCTATACAGCTACAGAAGCTCCATGAGTGGTTCTCAAAATGCATCAGAATTACCTACAAAGTGTGTTTATATCCAAATGGTGTATGCTACCCCAGAGGTTCAGATTCAGGGTAATGGAGTGGGAGCATTCAGAATTTGCATTTAGAGCCATTCCCATCTGATCCCACTGCTGCTTACACATTGAGAACCACCAAACTACCAACAGCTCTCAGATTGCTGGGACACAGTGTGGTCCTGAGTAGAGCAGAACTGACAGCTGATAAAAAAGAAGAAAGGAGGGAGGGAGGCATAAAGGATGAAAAGTTGAGAGAGAGAGAGAGAAAGAGAGAGAGAGAGGCGAGAGAGAGAGAGAGAGAGAGGAGAGAGAGACTGGATTTCCTAGAATTGCCTCTACTATGCTAGAAGAACAGGGCAGGTAGAGTTTATCAAGGCCATGAAGGAGTTTAATCTGTTCTGGAGAAGACAAGGTTTGCTTTTAAATAAGAATATAGAGCCTGCCTGCCTGCCTGGGTGGCCCTGAGTCTTAGTTCCACTCCAGTGGGAGGCAAAAGAGAAAATCTTGTATCATCATGACCAGCTAGACACCTGGCAAAACCCATATGTCAAGAAACTTGACTGTTTTTCCTTGCTATGCACAGCATTAGTGAAGCACCTAATTTATCCTACAAATGTGCTATTAAATATCAATGCAGGTCAACTTCATCCTTGTTTCCTGGAAAACACATATTTCAAGTGTAGGAAAGTAAAAAGAAGCCCCTGATTCTCCAACACTTTCATTTAAAACTAGAAATGTCAGAATTTGCTGTTGTAACACATTCAAGAAATTTCAAAGATATGATCTTTGTGTCTTAGCCCTAATATTTAAAATAATTAAATAATAAAGTAATTCAAAGTGGCAGAATAACACTTAACAAATTTGAGGGGAGCAAAGGGAATGGGAAGAGGTCTTTCAGACAGCACCAAGTGTCTTAGTCAACTCAAAAGCTTACTTCCTTGAAGCTTTCTCAGTGCTCTGAAAAATACTTTAATCTCATTATTTATCTTAGATTATTGGTATTTTTCATCCAGAAATTAATATTCAAAGCATTTGGATGACCAATTTCCAGATGAAAAATTTATGCTTCCTGTCATTTGTGGAAAATCTGTCACACGTATGGCCCAGTGTTTCATGTCCCCATGTGTTCACATTCATTTGTAGTCTCCTCCCATACTGAGTCTGGGCTTTGCTATATGACATGCCTCAGCCAATGGTACAATAAACTTGACACAAGCAGATACTTTAAATAACCCTTGTATGGTTCTGATTCTCCTTGTTTCCCATTTCTTCATGAGTACATACTGAAGATTGTTTGCTAGAGGATGAGACATACAGAACAGAGTCAGATCTGCCCAATAATCCCAGCTGAATCCCAGAAATGTGAAAGAATTGAACCCAGATTAGCAAATCTGTCTGGTGGATCTGCTGCTGCCCATAGACTCTTGAGTGAGTTTAGTTGCTTGCAGTTCAGACTACCAGAACTGCCCATCAGGCCTGTACACCACGAGAAATAATAAATGGTTGTCTTAAGTTACTAAGTTCTGGGGTGCAATTTGTTACACAGCCATAGCTAACTAACATTCCATGTTTCCTCATTAGGATATCACTTACTATGGCCCAATGCTAGACAGAGCACTACATATTTAATAGAGCGATGTGAAAATAAAATTGCTCACTCTATGCATTTAAATTTGTTGTTCTTATGTTCATTTAAAACATCGCTTATCGAATCTGTGAGAGGAAAAAGTTTAAAGGAGGAAATTAAAATCCTTATTCCATTCAGATATCAACAAGCTATTGTCAGCCTTAGACAATCCAACAGAACTTTTTAGATAAATTCAGGTGCTAAATAAGACTTTACTTTTTACCACATGATCACAGTCCTAGAGATTACCCTAAAGAAAAAAAAGAAAACCAGCCTTTTTAGGGACATCTGCCACTGCCACTGGCTGTCGCTTTCCACTTTACAACATCGACTCACTTTCCCGTGGTACAAATTGTCCATGAGCAACCAGCAGGCAGCCTGCTAGTCTTAACAGGACCCCTGCCGATGTGCGTCTCTGTTCCCCACTCAGCTGTCCCATCCTGCAGCTACAGTTCTAAAGTTACAGGACAGTTTCTAACTTTGTGCCTGTCCCAAGGCATCAGGACCAAGGCACATGATTTGTAATTTATGAGGACACCCACAGAGCTGTCACTTGCAAGGCAGGTGTTGAGAAAATGGCAAGCAGCTCTAGGAAAGAAAAGGACTCTGATCTCACCCCTGAATAATGGTGGTCAACCTAGTCATGGATAGAAAGCGTTGACATAAGCGAGCTTTAAAAATAAAGCAATGGTTCATCTTGCTGAAGGCTCTCTGTCTCTACACAGTTGAATGTAGCAGAATTCAAGTAATCTATGAAAACATGAGGCTGCTGTATATTTTCAACTGTGCTTTGCAATCTAAACTACCAACTTCAGGCATCTATGGACAGACAGGGCAAATCAAAATTCAAACCAAAAAAATCTCACAGGATGCAGTGGGTCATGATCTCCTTAAAAGAAATGATATAAAATAGAAACCAGAAAAATTAGCTCAAGATTTAGAAGAAAGGAATTGAAAAGAAAGTTACCCAGATAACTAACAGTTTTAAATTGAATAATGTGAGTTTATTTGTTAGTTGCTTAATAATTTTGTTGTTGTTGTTGTTATTAGGGTTTGGGGTGTAGCTCAGTGGTAAAAGTCATGTTTGCATGTATAAGGCCCTGGGTGTGATCCCCAGGTGGAAAAAAAAAAAAGTGTCAACTAAATTTGGTCTCATTTCAACTTACGTCAAATTCCAATTTGTGGTAATATTTCAGAGGCTAATAAAAGGTACTCTGGTCTTAAATTTATTTAAATGTAGTGGAAGTCTACTTGTAAGTAAAAGTGAAGTGAAAGTCTCAAGGCATTTGCAAAGCACCACCAGGCACACATGTTGCAGCTCTGGATGGGAAGAAGATCAGCTAGGATGCAACCTGAGCCGAGAAACCAGATGACATCATGATGAAAAGGCTCCAAGATTTAAAAAATATTGCTTACTGATAGGCAGCTCAGCTTTCTGTCTTGGGTATGAGAGTTCCAGTGGGATATCTGTGTTACAATGCAAGTCCAGCCGACTTCACACCATGGGAAAGCCACAATGAGCCTAGAGACTCAAATAGCAGGCTACTTACTGGTTGCTGTTGGAGCTTTCACACTGGCAGAATTACAGGATTTTTCCTTCCTTTGGTAAGGACAAATCAGCTTGACAAATAGTTCCCATTACCACATTCTTAAAACTTTCCTTCCTTAAAAGCTTCCTTCCTTGCAACTTGTGTGCTAGTATTGAAGCCCCATATGCTTCTTACAGATTTGTAGCTAGGTTGTCTATTAATTAAATAGTCAGCAAATTGCCCCATGACATAAGCCATTGTGTCCTGTACCCTCCTGCCTCTATCATAAATGATCAGAGCTGAAAAGAACAGTTAAGGAGGTTCTGGACAACCCCAAGCCACTTTTCTGGCACCTAGCTTGGAAAAACTCCTGACAGAAAGCCTGTCTGGTGCCCTTGGCAGAGTCCCACAAGATCTAGTAAAATGCCAAAGAGGAGGCAGCATGACAGCAAGGGAGAAACATGCCGTGAGCAAAAGGGCTACACCTGACCAAGACAGCTTGGGAAATTATTACTAATGACTTGTTGGGTGACTGCAATGCAGGTACGAAAACATGGACATTGCATTCTCACATTATTTTTTTACGGTACTGGGGCTTGAACTTAGGGCCTACACCTTGAGCCACTCCACTAGCCTTTTTTTGTGAAAGTTTTTTTTGAGATAGGGTCTTGCAAACTATTTGTCCAGGCTGGCTTGGAACCATGAACCTTTTGATCTCTGTCTCCTGAGTAGCTAGGATGACAGGTGTGAGCCACCAGTGCCCACCTCATGTTAATTTTTGTTTAGTTGGTTTGGACCAAATTTAGTTCCATTTACTTGGCTTTTTCTACAAGTGGACCTACAGAATCTTGGTGAAAGATCAAGGGATACCCCAGAGCTCTTGCAAGTATCCAAGCAATCATAGTCTGTACATTAGTTTATATTACCCATCACCAAGGGAACTTGGTGACATCACAGTAGGTATTTTGATGGGGAAACAAAAGAGATTAGAATCTCAAGGAGAAGGGCACTACAATAACTGGAGATCATCAAATATTTCACATCCAATCAGTCCAGCAACTGTGTGCATGAGCTTGGTCTCTTGGTGAAGTCATCTGATGTTAGGGTTGTCCTCTGTTGTCCCCTCTTTCACTCATCCACACCATCCCTCATATTAGGTTGAATGTGGAAGTGTAAGATGCTACAAGACAGTTTGTCCAGAACATTCATCTGTTGGAAAATCTCTAAAGATCCATTGTCAAGCAAGTATTTTATTGTTTTTTATGATTTTATTAGCATATAATAATTGTACAGGGAGTTAGCATATAATATTTGTACAGCAGGATACATTGTGGTATTTACATATGTGCTTACAATATATCTTAGTTGGATTTACCCCCTCCATTCCTCTTCCCCCCTTCCCTTTTCTTAGAACAATTTCCACAAGTTTCATTTTTCTATTTTCATATGTGCATACAAAATATATGCACCACATTCACCTCTCTTCCCCCTTTCATTGTGCCCTCCCCCTTCCCACTGGTACCCTCCCCTGGAAAAGATTTATTTTCCCTCCTGCCCTTCTGTTTTTTTTTAAACTAAGTATATATTGGTAGTCCAAGGGGGTTTCACCTTGGTACTTCAGGTTTATATATATCATGCTTTTATTAAATTAACCTCTTATCCTTCATTATGTACTCATTCTCTATCACCATGGTACCCTAATATTCAACAGCTTACTGTATAGTATATTATACTATATTCACAAATGGATGGGTTGTTTCAATATTTTTCATTTTCTAACATTTTCTTTCTCTCTCTCACCTCTCATAGTCCCCTCAGACGTACTCACTAATACAATTTTGTTGGTACTATATATATATAATCATATATGTTTCTATATGTACATTTAACTTTTAAGTCTATCTTCAACATATGAGAAAAAACACACAACTTTTGATTTCTTGAGCTTGGCTTACTTCGCTTAACATGAAGTTCTCCAGCTCTATCCATTTACCTCCAAACAACATAATTTCATCCTTCTTTATGGCTGAATAAAGCTTCATTGTCTCTATATATCACATTTTCTTAATCCATTCATCATTTGTAGGGCATCTGGGCTGCTTCCAAAGCTTGGCTATTGTAAGAAGTACTGCAATAAACATGGGCGTGCAAGTGGCTCTATCATATCCTGGAGTACATTCTTTTGGATATATGGTTAAGAGTAGTATTGCTGGATCGTATGGTAATTCTAGGTTTAGTTTTTGGAGGAATCTCCATATTGCTCCCACCAACAATGTAGAATTGCTCCTTTTTCCCCACATCTTTGCCAGCATTTGTTGTTGTTTATGTTATTGATGATAGCTTTCTGACTGGGATGAGGTGGAATCTCAATGTAGTTTTGATTTGCATTTCCTTTATAACCAAGGATGTTGAGCATTTCTTCATGTTTTTGGCCATATGTACTTCTTTTGAGAATTCTCTGTTCAGTTAATTTGCCCATTTATTCAGTGGATTGTTGATTACTTGAGAGGTTGGATTTTTGAGCTCCCTATATATATAATATATGGTTATTAATCCCTTGTCAGATGCATAGCTGGAAAGGATTGTCTCCTATTCTGTAAGCTGCCTCTTCAGTCTGATGACTTCAGTCTGTTTCCTTTGCTGTGTAGAAGCTTTGTAGTTTCATGTACTCCTATTTGTCAATACTTCTCTTAATTGCTAAGTTATTGGAGCTGCATTCATAAAGTTATTTATGCATATGTGGTCCAATATGTTCCCTATTTCCCTATTTTTCCTGGATTAATTTCACTGTTTCACATCTTACATTAAGATATTTAATTCATTTTGAATTGGTGGTAGTACAAGGTGAGACACTGGGCTCTCGTCTTCTGCAGGTGGAAATCCAGTTTTCTCAGCACCATTTGTTGAAAAGGCTGTCTTTTCTTCAGCACACATTTTGGGCACCTTTGTCAAAATCAGATGGCTGTAGTTGTGTGGGTTTGTGTCAGGATCTTCTATTCCATTGGTCTTCACAACTGTTTTTGTGACAGTACCATGTTGGTTTTATTACTCTGGCTCTGTAGTATAGTTTGAAGTCAGGTATTGGGATATCTTCATCATTGCTCTTTTGGCTCAGGGTTGCTTTGGCTATTCGAGGTCTTTGTGCTTCCATATGAACTTTAAAATAAACTTTTCTATTTTGGTGAAGAATGTAGGAATTTTGATAGGGATTTCATTGAACATATAGATTGCTTTCAGTAGTATAGACATCTTCACAATACTGATTCTGCTAATCCATAAGCATGGGAAGTCTTTCCATCATCTTATGTCTTTGTTGATTTCTTTCTTTAGTGACTTGTAATTTTCATTGTATAGGTCAGTCACTTGCTTCATTGAATTTATTCCTAGGTACTTTAATTTTTTTGGAAGCCAAGCAAGTATTTTAAAAATTCTGAGTTTCATGAGAACACATGCGTGTGAACAACCCTCAAGAAGCTTTCTCTCTGAGGCTTGAAGAATAGGAAATAGTGGACACAATCATGAACCTGGACTCAGACCTAAAATCTCCATGACCCATCTTCAAGATCTGCTTCAGGCTCGGTAATAAGAGAACACATTAAACGTGAAATTTTGCAGTTCATTATATATTCTTCATTTTAAAGAGATGGTGATAGGGAAATAGCTCAACTGTTTTTATTCGATGAAGGTAAGGGACTAGGGATAGTCTTTACATTCTGATTTATAAACCTAGATATGAATCTAGTCTTGGTCACTTAGCAGCTAGATGAACTTTGGCAAATTTCTTAATCTCTCTAAGCCTCAATTTTCCTCATCTGTAAGTATGAAAAAAAGAATGCTTACTCATGATAGTGTTATGAGGATGAATCAAGTTTATATATGTGAGACACCTAGCAAAATAGCAGCTATTTTTAATCATGTGGATTGATTATTCCTAGCAGCAAATTGCCCCTTAACATGGTTAGGTAGAGTTGTTTAGCAAATATTTATTTCCTACCTGTGATAAATCAGGTATCCTTTAAAATATGTACTCCTCAAAACACAAAATAAAATTCATGTTAGTCTAAAAGACCCTAGGAGTATTTCTAGCATCTCTTTAATGATTGACCCCATTTAAGACATTTGAGGAATACAAGAATGGAATAACCAAGCCTGGCAGGGTGGCTCAAGAATGGAATAATCAAATGTTAGATAATATGTGTCGAATACACTGAAAAATGCACAGTGAGACTAACAACCAAACCCAAGCCATACAGATTGAAATGGCCAAGATTTCTCCCTGTAGTATTATGTAAATGACAAAATCTTAGCTTTTTCAGAAAAATATATACTAAGGTTTGTCCTAAAAGTCCCCACCATTTCTTTTCTTGTTTTGGCTTTTTGAGTCAGTCCCACTATATAGCCCATATATCACTATATAGCCTAGGCTATCCTCAAACCCACAATCCTCCTGCCTCTGCTGCCAGAGTGTTGGAACTACAGGTGTATGCCACCACACCTGGCTTCTTTAAAATTTATTTACAGAACCTTTTAAGTAGCTTTTATTATGACTCTATGATATTGAATCCAAGTTTATTCATGGATTTTGTCGTCTTCTGCTCTTATACTGAAGTGAATAAATAAAAACATTCTGACTTGTTAACCATCCTGATAAGTATTTCCTTTATATCAGGTGAATGCCCAGAGAAAGAATTACAGGTGAAAAGACAGAATTTTTATTTCTTTACAAAAATGTCCCTTGAATGTGTGTGTGTGTGTGTGTGTTGTGTGTGTGTGTGTAAGAGAATCATTTGATTCTATGCTGAAATTGTGTACATTTTTTCCTAGCTTCAGTTGTTTCATTATAAAACATTACATTTAAAAGTAACACATTATTTTATACTCAAACCAAGTAAAATTTGTTATTCCATGGGGCTTTAGATAACCCACCATGAAGTACTAAAGATAACTTCTTAAACTTGAATGTTTAAAATGGTAACTACACATCTTGTGAAAATGCAGTTTCACTAGTTCTAAGGCAGGCCTAAGAGTCTGCATTTTTAACAGCTTCTCAAGTGATGCTAATATTATTCATCTAAAAGTCCTAGTCATTTCTAATGTATGTTATTTTGGGGATTATAAAATTCTCTCACATCATATCAGAATGATGATACTATTTGAACTTCTCTAATTCAGACTGGAGAACTACTTCTGTGGGAAGAGGAGGGAGGAATGGAAACATAACAGATGAGGTGAACTTGTTCAAAGTAACCTCTATGCATGTATGGAATTATCACAATGAAATCCCCTCATATTATTAATGTATGCTAATTCAAAAAATAAAAATAAAATTAAAAATCAAAATAAGAGCATGTCATTAAGCTATAAAAAAAGAATTACTTCAAGCTCTGTCCCTGTCCCTAGCCCTTATGTTATAAAGGACAATGCTGATGTATATATCACTACCTAGATTCAGAGCCAGAAGTGACCAGATCCAAATCACAGAAGTTCTCTGAGCCTTAGATACCACTTTGTAAAATAAGGATAGTAATTCCCTCAAAAATATTGCTATAAACAACATCATGAAATAAGAAGAGACCACATAAATAGAATTTTTTGGTTAATATTGATTCCATAAGCTCATGTTTTTTGTCATTACCCCATTGAAGATAAAAGAAAGCTCACATAGGAATTTACTTTACATAAAAGTTTGTATCACAGTACCACACATATTGGCTTAAATGTCATGGATTTAAGATTAAGTTTTATTTCATTTGAGCAAAATGTCTCCAATCATAACCATTTTATGGACATTTTATGCCTATAAATTAGCAGTCATTGGGTTAGATAAGTAATACTTTAAGCTATATTGCAAAAAAGTAAAATTTTCAATATTTTTAACTTCCAGCTCCTAGAGTAGTTCTTTTTCCAAAAGTTAGCTTATTCATTTAAATGGGAAGCCTAGGGATTTTCCAGAATCCTTCAGACAGCATTTAATTCACCAGCCCCGGTGTATTTGTTCTGTATGCATATTGTTTCAGTGACAGGTCTTGTTTTATCTTAGCTTTAGTTCATCCTTATAAATTAGAATGTGGACTCTCTAAATATTTTTTCTTCTTTTTCTAAAAATCCGTTTACTTCACTAAAATGTCTTTCTTGCATAAATTTGTGACATATTGCTCATAGTTCTCCGTACGACCAATTTTTGCATTTTTGTCACACTTCGATGACCCTTTGGATACCAATAAGCTCATCAGTTAGCTACTGCTACCTTATAAACCATCTTGAAACTCAGCGACTTACAATGCTACCTATTATTACAGATTATGCATGTGTGCATTGGCCAAATTGGCTGAACTAGGCTCAGCTGGGTGCCTGCTAGTTTCAGATACCCTTGACTATATTCACAGGTCAGGTGGGAATCAGCTATGCCCAAGGATTGAATAGGAGCTCTGCTTAGAGCTGGGTTTGGCCAACACAACTTGGCAAGGACATTTCTTATCTATGTGTCCTTTATTATTCTTCTGGGACTAGCAAGCTCAACTAAATTTGTTCTACATAGGGTGATGTGAGGTGCAAGAGAACAGGCAGAGATACATAAATCCTATAGAAATCTGAACTCAAAACTAGACCAATCTCACTTCTGTCTCAATCTGTTGGCCTAAACAAACCACATGCCAAACCCAAGTTACAATGCAGAAAGAGACACTCCTCCCATAAGTAAAGAACACTAAAAGCTTGATGGCAGCCAGGCACAGTGGTGCATACCTGTAATATTAGCTACTCAGGATGCAGAGCTCATGAGGATAAAGGTTAGAGGCCAGCCCAGACAAAAAGCTCATCAGACCACATCTCAGTCAATGGCTGGAAACAGTGGTGCCACCCCAGCTACTCCAAGAAGCACAAATAGGAAGACTGTAGTTCAGGCTGGCCAGAGACCCAATCTCAAAAATAACCAACCCAAAAAGGGCTCCAAGTGGCTCAAGTGGTAGACACCTACAAGCATGAGGCCCTGAGTTCAACCCCAATTACTGCTGCCCCCTAAAGAAGTTGCATGGCAAAGTGTATGAGTACCAGGAGTGATCAAAACTGGGACCAGCAATAAAATCTAGCACAATAAGATTCCAGCAGATGTCAAAACAGCTGCACTTAACTCTTCCAGAATAGCAAAATAGCTTTAGCCTTTTTCCCCCAGTGGCCATTTTGTAATGCAAGGTGAGAACAGGAAGAACAGCTGCAAGGGGGTTGTGGGATACCTCTCACTGTGACTGACAGAGTATTTACAGCAGGGATTATGGTGTCACACACAGTCTTCTGTAATAATAACATCAGTCAGAAAACCCGCTGTTTTCAAGATTGAGTTCTAATTGCTCAGGACTCACTTTCAGTGAGTCGACTTCAGGCGACATTTGAGAGGCAGCAGCTTCTGAATGGCAAGCCATGTAGCTGGCAAAGTAAGGATTACAGCTGAGTCTAATTCTGAGTAAGCTCAAATATTATGTGTGACATTTTGACAATATTATCAGTGTCACATAACTGTCTGTTATCAATACCAATGTTATCCTTCACATGTCTTCACATTACAGACGTACAGTTTACATCATCAGTGTGACAAGTAAATATGCAAGACCTTGTAGTCCCATATTTACTATAGTATTGACACAGTTAGCACCATGATGAAAATGAGTGCTTAGAAGAATTAAAGATGACAGGTTCTAGGTGCTATGGGCAGCAATGACAGTACAGTTTTTTTAAAGTCAAGCATAAAGTTTATTCTAACAAAATTGACAAAAGAGAAAGCAATTGAGAAAGCATAAAATATGTATTAGATATAAGCTGAGAACAATTCAGCATAAACTATCAGCTGCTCCTAGGAGAGAGTGAATACAAGAGGTGCTGTAAGTCATTTCCCCAGGCATATTGGATATGATATGTCTGTCGATCCCTCAAGGGGGACTCTGATGGTGACACTCCTCTGAGAGCCTCAGTAAGCATGGAAAAGTCCTTGCCAATGGTGAGAGTCTTTGGTATAGGCAGGCTTCATCCAGAAAGGCAAAGGTGACTCCTTACCTACCAGCTAAAATAAATTCTGGCTTCCAGCCTGAAGTCTTTCAAAGTTTTTCATCCATTTCCTATTAGCCTTTCCCATCAGTGATTCTTGATATTTTGGGGGTTTTTCAGGGAGGGAGGGATCCAGTACTGGGATTTGAACTCAGAGCCTTACACTTTCTAGGAAAGTGACTCAACCACTTAAGCAATGCCTTCAGTCCTTTTTCCTTTAGTTTTTATTTTTCAGATAGAATCTCACACTTTTGCTTGGGGTCAGCCTTAGATCATGATCCTCCTACCCTGCCTCCCATGTAGATGGAATTACAGGTGTATACTACCATACTCAGCTTGTTTTTTGAGACAGGATCTCAATACACTCTCACTAACTTTTCCCAGTTTGGTTTCAAACCAAGAGCCTCCCCATCATCACCTCCTGCTAGCTGGTATGATAAACTATGCCACCATACCCATCTTTCTCTAGGTTCTTATAGTGGGCTGGCAGAATCAGCATCACTTGGGAACTTGTTAGAAACAGAAAGGCTCAAGCTGCACCCCAGACCTGTTAAGTTAGGAACTACTCTGGAAATGGGCCCAACAGTATATATTTTCTAAACCCTCCTGTGATTCTGATGCAGCTAAAGGTTGAAAAGGCTGCCTGCTAGAAGACAGCAAATAATGAATTATAGGAAGGAAGGAGAGAAATGTTAGGGCACCATTGTTCTTCCTTTCATGAAAGTCTGCTCTTTATCCTCACTTCAAGTACTGGACATATAATCTTATCAAACCTATTTTATTGCTTTTCTAATTCTATATTCCAAATGCTACATAAAGCAAAATTTTACATACATAGATGGAAAGATAGACTGGATAAAATACGTTTATCTAGACTAATTCAGACTTAAAATTTATATGAAAACAACCTCAACAGTGATGAGCCCAGAAGGGCAGACCTTGCATGTTTCAGTGGAGGAAGAGGTAAAAGGGAGTGAGAATCATGCTCCTCCATGTAAGTATTGCCGCGTCTCAGGGATGCAGCAGTGTCTTTGTTTTGAAGTCATCATTTTCTGCTTCTGAGTCATTGCAAATGCAAGCAGCACAGCTGCTTTCACTCTTTAAAGACTGAAATCCAGAATAATATCACATCTTAATACTATGTATTGATCACTGGGCTTGTCCCCAGAGAGGTTTAGAAATGTGCTCAGAATCACAAGGCAAATGCATTAGGTCCTGGAGAATTAAAGGCTGTCAGACCACAACAATGCTCAAATCCAGTAGTCTCCAAAATGACCTGGGTGCACCCAGTGGGGCTTCTAAACAAAATGTTAGCACTTCTACTTCTATTTATTTTTACATATAAATGATAAAGCAATTAAGGTTCACAAATATTAATGTGAAGAATGGCATCACTACCTTCACTTAGTGTGTACATCAGTGTTGCACAGGAAATGGGACAAGATTGCACAAAAGGCCAGGGTGCAGAGAGCTCCAAGGAGGAATTTCTGCTCATGCCTTCACTTCCAGGGAATCACAATCTCCAGGTAGATTTTTGGTTTAAAGAGTAACACTCCTACTGAAAATAAAACCATAAGGTATTCACAGTGAAAAGAGAAAAAAGTACATCAAGTTAAGCAGATTTTCTGAGAAACTAGTCAATACGTATTTAAAGTACTGAAAAGACAACTTGAAATGTGTATTTATAATCATTATTCCTATTGTAAACTTTTTCTTATGTATATTTTGCATCTCAAAATAATAGCAAATGATATATAAAGACATCATAATCAACAGGACATTTACAAGTGAATTACTATGACTTGATTGCTTTATCATTTATATGTAAAAATAAATAAAGTAAAATCTCTGTAGTTTTTTGAAAAAGTGTTCAGAATCATGCAAATCAACCCAGGAACTAAATGTTCCTAACTTACTTTTATAGTTTCTTACTTAAGAGAAAGTTTTTGTTTTTGCTTTTTAATTCTATATGTTAGTAAGGAGAAAGATTTATTTTGACTTATGGTTTCAGTCTGTAGTCACTAGGACCAGTTGCTTTGGGTCTGTGGCAGCACAGTACATCTTTGTTGGGGGTTGGGGGAAACAGGGTAACATGACAGAAATAGAGTGTTGACCTCAATGCAGCCAGGAAGCAAAACAGGGGAGGGAGAGGGTTCAGGGTTCCAATATACCCTTCAAGGGGATATTGACCTAATGACCTAACTTTCTTCCATTAAGTCCCAACTCCTATGTGTCCACCACCTCTGAATAGAGCCACAGACTGGCAACCAAGTTTTTAGCACTGGGCCTTTGGGGGAGGGCATTTAAGATCCAAACCAGAATAGTAAGCAATAAAATTTTTTATTCAATAAGGATGAAAAAGCAAATAGCAATGAGTAAAGCAACAAACTAAAATAATTTACTAATAAATACTGTTGGAAGGGGCCAGGAAGATTTAAAGAACCCAATTTAATGATGCAATGTGTGCTGTTTGTAATACAGTTGGAGAACAGTAGAAATGTTTTAATTCTTCTCAGCTTGCAGTATTTACTGGATGCAATTTCAATAAGGAAATACAAAATCAATGATGTTTTGTGAGCCACAATATAAAAGATGTAACCAAAAAGAGAATAATAGTAAATAACTTATTTAAGAAAAGCAATGCTTACAGAAAACCTATAAAAATCACTATTGTTGTAAACAGCTACTTTGAAACTATATAAAAGATATCCAGTCACTTTGTGGACAATGCAAACCATTGGAGCATTTCCTGCTACAGAATGATGAAGGTCCCTTGTGATTGTATAAAAACATTAACATTTCAAAATTTTCTAATTAGATAGGAACATAATTAAAAAAAAACTTATGCCACTCAGGATACCACTGATGAGCAAAGTTAAAAGTAGCATAGTTTTCTTCTACAAAAAGACAAGTCTTCGACATGAATCAAAAAAGCCTATTTTAAAAATACCCTTTCAGGCTAAACTGATCTTTTTTTTTTGTTGTGCCAGGGGTACATTGTGACATTTACAAAAGTTCTTACAATATATCATAGTTGAATTCAACCCCTCCACCGCTCTCCTTTATCCCCTGCCTCATCCCTATTCTTAGAATAGTTTCAATAGGTCTCATTTTTCCATTTACAAACATGTGTATACAGTATTTATAATTGCTTATTGAAAGAAATTCAAACTTCAGAAAAAAAATATTTGGGGGCTGTTTGGAAATGTTTCCATCACTAAATGATTTTGTTGCTAAAAATTATTTTATTACAGAGAAATCAGCCTAAAAGTCTTGTAAAGGAAGCAGTCCATTGATTTTTGTACCACCTGGTTGAAAATATTCAAGTGCACTATCTTCTATTTAGTATCCATGAAAAACTGACTGACAGCAGGGAAAGTGCACATTTACTGGACAAATTTCCACAACCATGAAAAGGAAAATGATTGAATGAGATTGAGAAGCATTGTACCTAGTAAACATAGTTGACAATGCTTTTTCCAGACTGCACGATGTATCTTCGTGACTTTTTTCTTTTTAACTTAGTATTGCAAGGATTTACGCCAAGATTTTCTGTAATTAGTGTTTTCAACCACATGCTTCTCTCCAAAAGCAAATTACTATTAAAATTTTGCCATGAGGCTAAATGACATTTTGTGCTATTAATAAATTAAATTCACTTTAAGGATGTATTTTATCTGTATATCATCTTTTGAATGTATAATTTGTCTATTCTATAATGTGCATAGTACAGCAGTACATATGTTTTCTTTTTGGCAGTACTGGGATTTGAACTCGGGGCCTTATGCTTGCTTGGCAAATAAATACTCTAGCACTTGAGCCGTATTTCAGATCCCAGTACATACATATTCTCAAACAAATATGGAAATGGTAGTTCTCCATGTGTGTGCTCAAGAAATTTTTATTAGCAGTGGCTCATGCCTATAATCCCAGCTACTCAGAAGACAGAGATTGGGAAGATTGCAGTTTGAGGTCAGCACAGGGAAAAAGTTAGCATGACCTCATCTCAGAAAACAAGTCAGGCATGGTAGTACACATCTGATGATTATAGAATCCCCACTATGAAGAAGGCCATAGGTAGGAAGATTGCAGTTGGAGGCCTTAGTGCAATTTCACAAATTTGCCCTAAGGATTTTTATACTCATAGTATTCCCAGACCCCTTAATTCAACTTCTGAAAATCTATTCCCAGAAGAATCTCTAATGGAGAAAAAAACTATATCAAGACCTCGCCCACATTACTTTAAAAGGGGGGAAGGGGAACTAGAGAATTAGGAGATTAATTCTGCATGGTCTCTATTTGGGGAAATAATGAGTACAATGATGTTATAGTTCTAACAAGGTAAAAAATGATGAACAATGAACTCAACCTTGAAAGAGTGGGGTACAAAATGAGGACAATGTTCTTAGATAGGAAGAAAAAGGCAAACACTTTTATGCTAAGGTGGATGCCTTTGGAACACATTAGTGCCATCTTTTATTATTATTAGCATATAATAGTTGTACAGGGGGATACATTGTGATATTTACATATGCTTTACAATATATCTTAGTTAGATTTACACCCTCCATTGTTCTCCCTCCTCAGCCCTTCTTAGAACAAGTGCAGCAGGTTTCAATTAACTATTTTCATGTATCAATACAAAATGCACCCACCATATTCACCCCCATTCACTCTTTCCTTATGCCCACCCCCATCCCTCTGGTACCCACTCCTGGAAAAGACCTGTTTTACCCTCCTGCCCTTCATTTTTTTAAGTATATATTGATACTCCAAGGGAGTTTCCCATTGGCATTTTAGGCCTGATTATATCGTGACTTAATCAAATTAATCCCCTCCCATTACTTACTCTCTTTTTTCCACTACTTACTCTTTCTCTATCACCATGCTCCCTTATTAGTCAACAACTTACAGTGCATTATATTATTTTATATTCATATATAGATTATTTCATATTTTTCATTCTCTAACATTTTTTCCCTCTCCTGCCTCCCATAATCTTTTTTTCTTTTTATTTTCCCTCCTGCGAGCATGAAGTTCCATTATCATGGAAGAGAGTGAGTGTCCATAAGCCATGCTGTCCAGCTCCTTCCTCCTGAGGATGCTTCTGTGTTTCTCAGGGTCCAGTCCCACCTGCTCAGGATCCCCTGCACATGCACCCTGCTGAGCACCATACCCTGTCCCCTCATTAGTCCCAGCAATAAAACCAGAAGAGGCAGGCCTGTCCTGCTTACCTTGTGGGGGGGAGGAGGGGGAGGAGCAAAGAAGTACCTATGAAAACAAAATAATCCTACACCTTGTCATATAAACATGGTTTCTAAGGAATGTGTTTGTCTTGGACATGTTGGTTCATCTTAATTTGATGAAAAGGAATTGTTTGCATTCCAAAGGCATTACCCCCGCTTCCTCCCCACTTCCTCTTTATTCCTTTACCTGATTTTTTTTCTCACAGTATTTACCACTATTTGACATAGACTGTCATTTGTTTATGGGTCTGTCTCTTCTATATAGAGTGTTAGCTCCTTGAGGGAGGATGTTCTGTGAGGCTCACAGCTGTACCCTGGTTTCTCCAACAGTGCCTAGTTACATAGTGTGCTCTCAGTGCATGTGTTGAATTTAAGAAAAGCATGGATGCCAGGAAAGTTTGGTTACCAAGTATCTTCGAACTCTTCCTTGGTTGTCACAGCTGTATTTGTAGATTTGAGGTGTGGTGCTGCTGAGGCACCAGTTGTTTCCTTGTTCCCAACTTGATTCCCAGTTCAGTTGCTCAGAAACCTCCAAATACTAAGTCACGTAAAGCATCATCTTGGAAGCATTACATTCTGACTGAGAACACAGAACAGGTGTCTTTGCTCTCCTTGAAGGTTTCTCTACAACGTCTCAATGACTCGGGCTCCAGCAAAAGCACTCATCCTGCAGGCACTCAGATGGGAGACAACTTCTCACTCAAGCCAAGTGCCAGCCACCCAAGTGGGTGGCCAAAAAGCAATACATTTGATCCACTCAAAGCAGTGGGCTTGGAATGTCTCCCATTCCTGAAAGTCAAACACAAGATCAAATTGACTAAATCCTGCTGGAATTCCACAAGGCAGCAATTTCCCCAACTCCCCACTCCTTCACATGTGTTGTCCTTTATGATTGCAAAATGTGAACTCTTCAGCAGCTCTTCCCACTTTGTCAATCAGTCCTTCAAGAAGTGGCAGGAAGTTTGAAAAGGAGAGAAAAATAAGCTGCATAACAGTGAAAACAAATTGTAAAACAATCAGTGAAATATTTTGTTTGTGATAGAAACTTTAATGTATTATGAATATACATTGTTATACCATATAGTAATCCTTATGTTCATTTTAAATTTTTGTTGGTGTATATTAATTGTTCATAGTAAGGGGTTTCATTATGACATTTCCATACATGTATACAATTACTTTAGTCATTCTCAGCCCTCCAATGCTCTCTCTTATCCTCTTCCCCCTTTCCATTTCCCTTCACCCTTCTAGTAGTCCCCCTCTATTTTTATAAACTTTCTTTTTTTCTCTAATTTCCATGAAAAGAGAGGAAATATGCAGTATTTGTCTTTGAGGACTTGATTACTTCACTTAAAATGATGATCTCCAGTTCCATCCATTTTCCAGCAGACATTACTCCATTGTATGTATTACCACATTTTCTTTACCCATCCATCACCTAGGCTTATTGCACGATTTGGCTATTGTGAATAGTGATGTAATAAACATGGGCATATGGATATCTCTATAGCAAGCTGACTTTGGTTCTTTTGTGTATATACCCAGAAGTGGTTAGGCTGTATAATAAGGTAGTTCTATTTTTAATTTTTTGATAAATCTCCATACTGATTTCCATAGTGCTGCAGTAATTTACATCCCCACTAGCAGTGAATAAAAGTTTCTTCTCCCACCCCATTCTGATTGGGGTAGAATCTCAGAATCTCAATGTCTTTTTTTTTTTTCTGTACTGGAAGTTGAGCTAAGGGCCTCATGCTTGCTAGGCAATCACTCTACCACATGAGCCACTCCACCAGACCTTTTTGCATTTGTTGGTTTTGATACAGGATCTTAAATTATGCAGGACCAGTCTGGACCATGGTCCCCCTAATTGTGCTTCTCCATGGAGCTGGGATGACAGGTATTCTACCATGCCCATCTATTGACTGAGATGGGGTCTTGTGAACTTTTTGTCTGGGCTGGCCTCAAACCTGATCCTCCTGATCTCTTCCTCTTGAGTAGCAAGTTCTCAATGTCATTTTGATTTTCATTTCCCTGATAGCTAAGGAACGTTGAACATTTTTTATGTGTTTATTGGCAGTTTGTACTTTTTAAATTTGAGATATGTCTGTTCAGTTTGTTGGTTCTGGGTACTTAAAGGACAGATGAATGAGTCTGTATCCCATCCCCCATGGAGAGCACCATGAGCCCTGCACCAGAGAAGGAGATACATTTTAGTCAGATTTGCCAGGGGCTTGCCAATCTTGTTTATTTTTTCAAAGAACCAGCTTTTTGTTTTGTTGATTCTTTGTATGGTATTTTTTCTCTATTTCATTAATTTCAGCCCTTATTTTTATTATTTCCCTCCTTCTGCTTGTTTTGGATTTTGCTTGCTCTTGTTTTTCTAGGAGTTTGAGATGTAGCATTAGGTCATTTATTTGAGATCTTTCTGTCCTTTTTATATATACACTCAAGTATATAAACTTTCCTCTTAAGACTGCCTTTGCTGTGACCCATATGTTCTGGTAGGTTATGTTTTCATTTTCGTTAGCTTCCAGGAAACTTCAGATTTCCTCTTATTTCTACTATTACCCACTGATCTTTTAGCAATATATTATTCAGCCTCCAATTATTTACTTGTTTTCTGCTGTTGTTTTTGTTGTTGAGTTCTAGTTTTAATGCATTGTGGTCAAATAGAATGCAGGGGATTATTTCTATTTTCTTACACTTGCTGAGGCTTGCTCTGTGTTCTAAGATATGGTCTATTTTGAAGAAATTTCCATGGGCTGCAGAGAAGAATGTATATTGTGTTGTTGGATGAAGTATAGACATCAGTTAGGTCCATTTGATTTATAGTGTCATTTAGTTCTAGGATTTCTTTGTTGATTTTTTGTTTGGCTGGCCTATCTCTTGTTGATAGAGGAGTATAAAAGTCTCCCACTACCTCTGTGTTGGAGTCTATATGTGCTATTTAGTCCTCCAGTGTATGTTTGATGAAATTGGGTGCACTGACATTGGGTGCAAATAGGTTGACAATTGTTATTTCCTTTTAATGTATTGCTTCTTTTATTAGTACGAAGTGTCTTTCTTTATCTTGTTTGACCAATGTCAGTTTGAAGTCTACTTTGTCTGATATAAGTATTGCTACTCCTGCCTGTTTTGGGGGGCTATTGGCTTGGTATATCTTCTTCTAGGCTTTCACCCTAAGCAAGTGTTTATTTCTGTCAATAAGAAGAGGGGTCTTTTGTAAACAACAGATTGTTGGATCTTCATTTTTAATCCAGTTTGCCAAATGGTGTCTTTTGATGGGGGAGTTGAGTCTGTTAGCATTCAATGTTAATATTGATAGTATGTGGTGGTTCCTGCCATTTAGTTGTTTTTGTTGTTTAAGGATTTGATTGTGTGTAGTTGAATCAATGCTACTCTCTGATTACTTGTCTTTTCTTCTCCTGTGGTTTGATGCTTTCCATCCTCTCGTGGTTTGTTTGCTTTCATCTTCTGTGTGCAGAATTCCTTGTAGAATCTTTTGTAGTGGTGGCTTGTTGAACATATACTGTTTTAGGTTCTGTTTTTCTGGAAGATTTTTATTGCTCCATCAATTTTGAATGATAGTTTTGCTGGCTAGAGTAGCCTAGGGTTGAAGTGATTTTCATTCAGTGCCTGAAATACCTCACTCCAAGCTCTTCTTGCTTTTAAGGTTTCCATTGAGAAATCTGCTGTTATTTTGATGGGTTTACCTTTATATGTTGTTTGTTTTTTCTCTTAGTGCCTTCAATATTCTTTCTCTGTTCTCTATGCTTGTTGTTTTAATGATAATATGCTGTGAGGAGGTTCTATTTTAGCCAAGTCTGTTTGGTGTCTTGAAGGATTCCTGTACCTGAATGGGCAAAATTTTCTCAAAATTTGGGAAATTTTCTGTTATTATTTTATTGAATATGTTAGCAACCCTTTGGCTTGCACCTCTTCTTCTTCAGTGCCCATGATTCTCAGATTTGGTCTTTTGACAGAGTTGCTGAGTTCTTGCATATTCCTTTCACAGTTTTTGTGTTGTTTGACTAAGATTCTTTTGTTTTTTTCTTTAATTTCTATTTTAGCTTTGAGCTCTGAGATTCTCTCTTCCACTTGTTCTAGTCTTAGTGTGGCCTTCCACTGTGTTTTTTGTTTGACTGTAGGGACATTTTATTTCCAGGATTTCTGTTTGATTATTTCTTCTAAGGTTTTCCATATCTTTGTTGAACTCCTCTTTTATAATTTGTGTTGTCCTCTTTAATTCATGTATCTCTCTTTTTATAGTGTCCCTTGTTTCACTTTGGTGTTTGTTGAGGTCCTCTCTGAGTTCCTTTGTTTGTTTCTGTGTCATCTTATGTTCGTTATTTTTGGTGTCTTGAAATTTCTTGAGTGCATCTTGTACATTCTGGTTAACAATATCTAATATCTTCTCCATGAATTTCTCAGAAATTTCTTCCCAGATTCCTTTTTTGTGGGCTTTTTTGTGGGCATCATGGAGTTCCTTATTTACATTTATCATTGTTTTGTTGTGGTCAGGAACTGGGTATCCATTTTCTTCTTTTCCCACTGTATCCTGTATTGAATTATTTTGTTGAGGAGAGTGGTTTCCATCCCTTCTTCTTCTCCCCATCACTCTAGTTGGTATTGTGCAACCATATTTTTGGTAGACTAGTTGGTGGATTTGATTGCCTGATTTCTTTCCCTGATTTAATTTTTGTGTTGTGGCTGATTTGGTTGTTAGCTAAGTTGATGTGCTCTATCTGACCCTGGTTTGGAGGTATAATTTAGCAATAACAAATTCAATACCAGACCAGTTGTTTATGTATTATATAGAAAACCCCTTGATGATAATATCTATAAACAGTCAGAGTTGGGTGGGGGGTAATAGTTATTAGGCTAGTTATAGATTTTAGGGAATTGGTAAAGGTGGCACTAAACAAGGGGGAGGTGGGAAGGTATGGGGGCTGCTGGATTTGGCAGCCCTTGTGTGTGTTTGGGTGTATTTCCATTGTTGTAGCAGAGGGTATTTGTGTGAAGGATTGCAGAGGGCTGGGGTTGTGTGCAGTTGGTACAGTAGGCTAGTGACTAGGTGGTAAGTATGTAAGAGGGAGGGGTAATGTGGTTACAGGTTGGGAGAGGATGGAAGGGGGAGGTGAAGACAGTGGAAAGAGTGGGCGACAAGGGGCAGAAAGAGTAGTTGGGAGGGAGAACAATGAGTTGTAGTACAGGAAAAGGAGGGGGAGTGAAAAAGGTGAGAATAGGGATAAGAGAATAGTGTTGATGGAGTTAAGAATACAGGAATAAAAAAAGAAAGAAAATAAATAAACACAATAAAAAATGCCAGATTCAGGAACCACAGAAAGTTCAGTCTATTAATAAAAGTTCTGGAGTTATTCCCTAGGTGTCCAATCCTGGTGTTGATGTTCAAGCAGAAGCTCTGATGTGGTCTCACCTTGTGACTGGCTTGTGAGTGGTATTTGGACCTTCTGTCCACAAGATTAGTTGGAGTTGTGAGATGAGATAAGACTGCCAGCTCATGGGGAGTGGTCAGAGCTATTGTTTTCAGCAGGCAGCAGCTGTGTTGTCCTTCAGATGCAGCTCTGTTTGGTCAGCTCCTCCCCCAGCAAGGTGGGGCAATTCAGTTTTAAATGCTGCCCTCTGTCCCAGAAATCAGCTCTGGGATCCACTTCCTTCACTGCTTTGGGAGTTTGGCCTTTTGGGATGTTAGTTTGTCACTCTACTCCCTCTCTCAGCCTTTATGCCTCTGGAGATCTCTGCTGGGTGCCACTGGTTCCATTGGCTCTTTGCCCCACCCCCGTTCTACAGGGCAGGTTCAGCATTCCACCCCCACCTCTGATGTCTGTGTTAGATTACAGTTCACTGTTTATGGTTTTCAGTTTTGCTGGGGAGGGAGGTTCAATCTGCCCAGGGGGCTATGCTGGATTATTTTTCCGGGGTGGGGTGGAGTTGGGGGTGGGTAGGGGAGCCAGGCATGGTGTGTGATGCCCACCTGTTTCTTCTGCAGTTTCACACAGGCAGCTTTGTAGCAGCTGACGTGGAGAAAGGGCGCTGTCGTTTTCAGTGTGGCACGGCATAGGGAGGCTTTCCAAGGGCTAGGGGTCCAGGATATCACAGAGTTTGATTCTGTCTTCTGCTCGTTGGGGGAAAAAAAAAAAGAAAAAGAGAAGTGGCCAGGGACTTTTTTCCCAGGGCCAGAGGCCAGACACACCTTGCTGACTGTGCTGGGAGGGATTTTTGCAGCTGTTAGGTGTAATTAAAGGCTGATTTAAGGGTCAGTCTTTAAATTTTATCTGCACCTAATATGATGATGGTTATTATTTTGGCTAGGAGCAATTAGAATTACCCAAGTGTGGCTCTTGTATCTCAAGAAGGTTTCTAGAGTCACAGAGCTTAGGAAATCTGATTCCCCACCTTAGCTGCCATTTTGGATCCTTTCCTGTGTACTTTTAATTTATGCCTAAAGGCTTAAGAGACATGATCTCATACACGGTTCTTGATCTGTACACAGATCAAGACACAGATCTGGACAGAGATTACAGTGTAGCCATTCTATATAATACGAACTAGCACTCATTGATAGAGAACAATGTATAGTATGTGCCCTACCTGCTCTTGGTTTTTCACTACATGCTATATTACACTTATTTCTCTCATGAAATATTAAATTTCCAGCTTTAACTTCTAGTTTAATACTATCTCACATTGAAAACTCTTTAAAATGAAGCCTAGAAAAAATTCATAAACAAAGGCTACTGATTCTGATTTTTGGAAATAGCTTTCATTTCAGGTACAATCATGTGTACACCATGAGCAAACATTAAAAATTGTCTTTGGCCTAAAACCATGATCATTCTTCCATCATAAAGGCTCAGTGAAAGACAATGGGGAAATCTGGGTTAGGCTATCTAGACAGGACAGAGACTTCCTCAAACAAATGCAAGTCAGAATCAACCCAATATTTCATTTATTCTAAATTCGATTCCTACCTCATTTCTCTGCACCCTCACATTAACTCAATTCTTATCAGATTTCTTTTTTTATTGTTGTGCTGGGTGGGGGTACATTGTGGCATTTACAAAAACCTTGTGTCACAGGGCATTGATGACTAAAACTATCATATCTTAATTATAGTTTCCCGAGATGTCAGAACATGTTTGAAGTGACTGAGAATCATGACACACATCCCAGTCCAAGCACCAGCAGACTAAAATGTCTTCCTGTGTCTCAGAAGCCTTTCTCTAAGGAGGAGTAATGGGCAGTCAAGGAACCCCCTGGTTGTTATTCAGCTGTTCAATCAGAAGGAAGCTCACACACATATAGCATCAATCAGATTTCTTCATCTTTATTTTGGGCCCATCGTCCACAAAATCATTCCCAAATTTCCAACAGAAGCTTTATACAAAATTCTTTTATATTAAGAGTATATCTCTCTAATTCTACTAAGTTGAAGTGAATTTGCCTCAGTGTCCCAGGACTTCTATTAGAACAATGATCCAAAAAGCCAACTCAATTTTATTAAACAAGCAAAACAAACAACCATAATACTGAGTATCAGAGTCACATTCCACATATACACAAAGAAATAATAGATTTATATGAGGATTTACTTGTTAAAAGTCCCATTTTACTTTTATGAAAAAAAAATGTAAGTTTTCTGGAGATGCTGGGAAGTCAGACTTCACAATTCTGTCTTTCTCATTTTCCACATTCAGGTGGATAGACTGTGTCATTCATAAAATGGACCCAAGTCCCTTCCCCAAGGCTTCTTCAATATTTTTAAATGAATATCAGTATTCTGTAAATGTCACTTTATTTAACTGTGCAATGACCTTTTCCACACATGGCTTTTCCTAAAGGAGAAAAGAAGTTGTATTCTGCTCAGTGTAAGAATGACAGAAATGATTTTATAGAGTGAAGTAATGCTAACATTAATTTATTGATCTTTGCATTGCTAGCACATCTTCATCTCCATAGTACTAGGCAGACCAATCAAATTTGCCAACTTAGTATCAACAGTAATCAACTTTAAAATCTTGTTATATTCTGTGAAGAATAAAACTGGTTTTAGTCATAATCTTATCATTAACAGACTCTCAGAAGGTGGGGGAGAAGGAGGGGGATGGGAGGCAGGCGGGGGGGGGAGGCAGGGGGGGGAAATGGCCCAAACAATGTATGCACATATGAATAAATGAATAAAGAAAAAAAGAAATGCAAATTATAAGATTTCCCAAAACTACTTTGAGAGTCTTTAGTATTTTTTATTCTATTTTATTTTGTTTTATTATTTTATTTGAATGTCTCAACTGTACTGGAAATTAAAGAGAAAGGTTCACCAAAGAAGAGGGTCTGGTCTTATGAATCTAGACAGCAAGTGGCCCTGGACAACCTATGGACTTAATTGGGTAAGCTTGCAGTTGCTACTGTGCCTAATTTTGTTTTGTTTTGGTTTGTTTTGGTTTGTTTTGGTTTGGTTTTAGAACCCAGGAAGTACTGACATCATTGTGGAAGTATAGAATTCAGTTTCACCAATAAATCAAAGTAGGCTCAAGCTGTTAGTAACTCTGTCACATTTACAAAGTCAGGCAGAGACTAAATGACTCAATGGAGTGGTAAGGAGATAAAAATCTTTTCACCTCCAAGCCCAGTCTTTTATCAGGCCATATTCTGTGCAGTAGAGAACAGCACAGCTCATATTGCTGTTGAGGACCATGCAGGGCTCTTTGCCAAGGGTCATTCTCAGAATTGGCCTGATAAAAATCCACATACGCAGAACTATGAAGACAGTTCATAGTTATCAGCTATTAAGTTATTTTTATATGAGATTAACATTTAAATAAGCAAGCTTTAAGTAAAGTAGATTACCCTCCATAATGTAGGTAGGCCTTTTTCAATCAGTTGAAGGCTTTAAAACAATCAGACCTCCACCAAAAGAGAGGAATCTGCCAGAAGATTGCTTTCAGAATGAGTCATAACATCAACTCTCTTCTGAGGCACCAGCAGATTTTGGACTTGCCAGCCTACACAGTCACGTAAGCCTATTCCTTAAAATAAATCTCTCCCATATCCCCACCCCTTACCCTGTTGTGCCCTCTGTTTCTACAAGTTCAAAACTCTTGAACTACTTACCCATCCTTATATAGCTTCCCTTTCTTTGAAAGCCAGAGGTGCCTCTGCTCCTTTCTGATGATAACCCTTGCTGTTAAGCTCTCATCCATCGGAAAGTCCTTCAGCAAATTTTTATTCCTGTAGGGAGTGTAGCTCACTGGTAGAGCTCTTGCTTAGCATAAGCAAATCAAGCACCCAAAAAAGTTTAGTTCCTTTTTTGTTTTATATCATATCTCTGATTTATCTATTGCCTGTATTCTTTGAATATACACTCATGCTCAAGACTCCTTCACTGAAAAAAATCTTTACTCCAACCTCTCCTGAAGCATAGGTTAGCACCATAACTATCTCCCTTCCCAATCAGACTTCACTTCCTAACTTCCCATTCATACTCTGTCCACCACTCCACTGAAGATGCTTTGAAAAACCATATGATAACTAACATTTTTAAATGCCTAATATGGACTAGAATCACAGTGCTAATCACTTTATATATTTTGTTTATGTGGGTATCACAAAATATAATACATTTTATTTGTTATAGGTATATAGTATATATCTTCATTAACTCCTATCTTTGTAAAAAAAATTAAGGCTCAAAAACATTAAATAACTTCTTCAACATAACACAGTCACTGAATTTTGAACCCCAGTCTATCTGACTTCTCACATCTGCTTCTGCTTGCTCTCTATTGGCACTTCCTGGCATTCCCTAATTCAGAGTCTCTATTCTTCTATTTCTTTTGGTTTTTGCAGGCTCCTCTTTGCTCGCTGGGAAAGCCTACTCTCTACCTCCTCTCTGGGGATGACTCACAGTTGTCCCCTTAAGTACAGGTCCACCAGCAGAACAACTTCAGAGACTCTGTTCTAAAATCACCCTGCAGTCATAGGGTTGCTTGTGTGACACAGGTGTTTAGCTATCTCACAGGAGCATATCCTGTGGGAGAGATGCTGTCTACATCTGTGTGTCCAGCCAGACTCCAGGCCACGCAAGGAGTCACCAGTGGGGAAAGAGAGAAGCAAAGGACATGTGTGGCTCCTCTTTCTACATCCTACAAGGAATGGAGAGAGAAACTAAGACCAACAAAGAAGAGAAGAAACAAAAGAAAGTCATGGAAACCACGAATACTATCCTAAGAATTAGTTTTGTAAAGAGAGCATGTGACTCTAACCACACATTGTAGGAAGCTGGCTCATGATGCCCTAGAGCTGGCTGTTGGGTAACCTAGTTCCCGCACTGTGTGAAAAATGTTTTTCTCACACACAGCTGCAGAGTACCAAGCTTCCATGCTTTCCCTTGGGCTATCATGTGACATGGACTGACTCTCATGAATGCTCTCAATTCTGAAAAATGCCTGTTCTTTTTTTTTTCCTCCTAACATGTTTACCTTTTAACAGGTGCCTCCCAGGCCCAAAGGAATAATTACAGTGAAACCCTTAGCATCTTTACTAACCAGTGACAGCATATTTAAAGAAGACATCAAGGGTAGTGGAGTAGACAGGTGTTTTCTTTCTTTAAAAGTAAGCATGGCTAAGGGTGGGACCCACGTGCTCCTGATTCCACATTTGATCCATCATCCATAAACTTAGGTGCACTTCCTTGATTCTCCTTTTCATTTTCACATTCCTCTAGAATCCAAAGTCTAACCTTCCCAGGCCCTATGAGGAAGGAGTGGAGACACCATCTTGATCCAGAGCTTTGTGGCACCCATTCCCTCCACTTATGTGAAGAGGCTGTGAAAAACCTTCTCTTAGCAAAGCAGTGTTAGGTTACAACAGCTGGCAGCTATTCTGTGGTCAGGCTCCAAGCTGTAGGCAAGTATGGGTTAAATATGTGGTGTTGCCAATGGATAGCTGTGCTATAACCTGGACCTCCCGGAGACACAGTGCTTTAACTAGAGGGTGGTTTTCATGGTGGAACTGTAGAACCTGGCAAGACAGCAGAGAGATATTTTGGGGCAGGCAGGCTTTCCAGCACCCAAAATAACAACCAGTAGGAGGCTGCCTATGTGGCCCCCACAGAAGGTCAAGCCAACCCTGCTCTGTCAGCACTAGACCTTTGAATCATCTCAACACTTTCCATTTAGCCAAACTCTTCCCCTCCCCTCACCAACACTGTCCTTTTCAGTCTTTAGAGCTGTCTTTGAAATAGAGAAGTCAGGAACCATTTATCTTATTTAGATTGGTGGAGAATTTCAAGTGAGGAAGACACAAGCTGGCAGGAAACCAGTATCCCTCCTCTGATCCACAGAACCAGAAGCTCAATGTTGAAGAAGTCTTAGAGAGCTAGTTGGAACCCAAATTGCCAAAATTACTCCCACAAATCGGAGTTATTCCAGGGATAGCCAATCTGTTCCTTGAACTACCACCACTCCTTTTCCCTCAAAATCATGGTAAATATGACAGTCATCCACACACAGGATTCCTCTCCCACCACTCACTTTCCCTTCCTGCTAGAAGCTCCAAGGCAGTGCATTAAGCAAAGATTCCCTGGATTCCCCACAGCATAGCAGCCGTGCTTCAGAGAGGTGCTGCCGCTAGTTATGAGAGATGCCATGCATGGTTCCTGGAGGGTATATTTTCATTTAGTCTGGATGTTTGGCACACTCCAACCATAAACAGAAGCCCAAGGTAGAATTAGATGGCATGGCTGGTTTACTCAGTGAGTGTTGAAAATGCTTAATCAATTAATGGTGCTAATAAAATGTCTCACAAGAAGATAAAATGGGGCACATTCATGTCCAGCCCAACAGCTTACAGGCACTTAGGTGACTGATGGACGAACACGAGAACTATGCAAATTATGAGAGTTCCCTTTAATGTTTACATTTGTGCATATTTCTGACTATTTTTTCAGAAAGGCAGATTAGCAACCCTGTTGATAATTTGATCTCTCTGACAGAAGTGAAAAATCATTCACTCATCTTAGAAACAGATCTCCTGTGTCACCAGTGCCTGGATGTAATGAGCTTCCTGGTTGTTGGCATGCATACAGCAGCCACACACATGAGCAAGCTTGGGATGGCAAGGGCATAATCACTCCAAAACAGTGGAAAAAAAAAAAAAAGCAGTCGAATCACAAGCAGCATATGGTGAAATAAAATTTCAACTATTTCATTCAAATAATTTAAGACCACAAGAACTTATGACATGACCATAAAAAAATGTTGTAGTATTTGCTCATTCATTCATCATCCAAATTCACGTACCAGCACAGAAACCTCTTAAGAGATAGAATCTTTGACTTTATTCACTGCTGAGTCCCCAGCATATCAGCTGCTGTCTCCGGCTATGTAGGACTGGCTCAAAAAACATTTGCTGAATTGAATGAATGAGTCTATTCATCATTCTGCAAGCATTTAATAACCAAATAATGCAATATTCAAGCTCTTCTCTTCTTCTACATTCTTCTGTTCCCTAATAGTTGTGCAATTTCATTTCTACAGGATTTTCCTTTTTGAAAAGATATACAATATTTTGACTTATTCCCCCATGAGTTTAGTCTTTGAAAAGCAACCAAACTTTAATATAAAAACAAAAATAAAACTGATTTTAAGCTTCTAGTAAATAAACTGACCTATCAACATACCATAGAAGAATATTAAAAATCAATCTTTGCCTTAATAGTGAATTTTAGGGGGCAAATGAACTAAATATATTTATACAGAAAAATCATGGGTTTTTTTTTAATATAGTTAACACAAAAATAGAGGGAGATATGTGTAGATCTTCAAAATAAAATAAATTTGGCAAAATTATTTTTAAAACAATCAAATGCTAGTCATACATTTCAGATAAAACAAATCAGCTAATCAACTAACACAAATGGTTGTTTGCTTTAACTCACCATTTAAAATTGATTCTAAGGCAGCAATAAGATACTATTGCACACCTAGTAGAATGACTAGCAGCCAAAAACAACCCTGACAACACCACTATCAAATGTTTTCATTTATAAGCAGGCATCCCTTGTTATCTTTAAAGGCCTATATGCTGTATTTGAAAGATCTTTGTAAATACTGTTCTAAAATCAGCTTACTAACAAGTTTAGAATGTGGCACAACATTCCATTCTAAGAAAGAACAATGTGGCTCATAGATTTTAAATGTACTTTCAAATGTTTTCCTTTTAAAAGCACATATTCCTTATTGTTCATTGTTGATCTACACACTGTAAATGAAAGAGCAATTTCATTAAATTGCTATAGTTACAGCAATGTAACTACTGTTCTAAACGCTACTTAGTAACAAGAGTTAGAATATGACACAATGTAATAAAAAAAACCCTGACAATACCAAATGCTGGCAAGGGTGTAAGCATCCTTTAGGAATCCTTTTTGCATCCTTTAGGAATGCAAAAAGTAGAACACCCACGAAGTGGGAGAAAATATTTGCCAGCTATACATCAGACAAAGGACTGATAACCAGAATATATAGGGAACTTAAAAAACTAAATTCTCCCAAAACTAATGAACCAATAAAGAAATGGGTAAGTGAACTAAACAGAACTTTCTCAAAAGAAGAAATTCAAATGGCCAAAAACACATGAAAAAATGCTCACCATCTCTAGCAATAAAGGAAATGCAAATTAAAACCACGCTAAGATTCCACCTCACCCCTGTTAGAATAGCCATCATCAGCAACACCACCAACAACAGGTGTTGGCGAGGATGCCGGGAAAAAGGAACCCTCTTACACTGTTGGTGGGAATGTAAACTAGTACAACCACTCTGGAAAAAAATTTGGAGGCTACTTAAAAAGCTACACATATGCAGTCATGAAGAAGAACGAAATGTTATCATTCGCTAGTAAATGGATGGAATTGGAGAACATCATTCTGAGTGAGGTTAGCCTGGCCCAAAAGACCAAAAATCATATGTTCTCCCTCATCTGTGGACATTAGATCAAGGGCAAACACAACAATGGGATTGGACTTTGAGCACATGATAAAAGCAAGAGCACACAAGGGAGGGGTGAGGATAGGTAAGACACCTAAAAAATTAGCTAGCATTTGTTGCCCTTAACGCAGAGAAACTAAAGCAGATAACTTAAAAGCAACTGAGGCCAATAGGAAAAGGGGACCAGGAACTAGAGAAAAGGTTAGATCAAAAAGAATTAACCTAGAAGGAAATCAATGTGAGTCAATGCCCTGTATAGCTATCCTTATCTCAACCAGCAAAAACCCTTGTTCCTTCCTATTATTGCTTATACTCTCTCTACAACAAAATTCAAAATAAGGGCAAAATAGTTTTGCTGGGTATTGGGATGGGGGGGAGAGGGAGGGGGCGGAGTGGGTGGTAAGGGAGGGGGTGTGGGCAGGGGGGAGAAATGACCCAAGCCTTGTATGCACATATGAATAATAAAAGAAAACAAACAAACAAACAAAAAAAAGAATGCAAAAAGTGAAGGTACTTTGGAAGACTGGTAACTTCTTACAAAGATAAGCACAACCTTAATATGATTCTGCAATTATGTTCACAGATATTTACCCAACTGACTTGAAAACATGTTCACACAAAATCTTGCATGCAAATTTAATAACTTACTTTAGAATCTCGAAAAAAACTGGAAGCAACCAAGATGTCCTTCAATAGATGAATGGGTCAACAAACTATATATAAGATAGCATATTATTCAATGATAAAAAGAAATTAGTTATCAACCACAAAAAGATATACATGGACTTTAAAGGTATGTTGCTAAGTGAAAGAAGCCAGTCTGAAAAGGCTACTTAATATATGATTCTAACTATACCACAAACCAGCAAAGGCAAAAGTAAAAGTATCAGTGATTTGGAAGTAGAGAGGAAGGATTCACGATGCAAACATAGGTAACTTTTAAGGACAGTGAAAATACTGTCTGATACAATAATTATGGATAAATGACATTGTGCATTTATCAAAACCAGTAAAACTTTATAACATAAAGAGTGAACATTAATTATTTTAAAAATAATTTAGGAGGTAGGGGGGAGCTGCATTCTATTGCTGAATGTGACAAAACAATCTAACTTCTTACAAATATGTGGAACAGCTTCACTGAAGTTGAAGTGTGGGTGGATGAAGGTGCTGCCTTCAGTAGCTTTAGATAAGAGGGGAGTTAATAAAATTCAAGAGGAACAGTACATTAATAGTATACTGTAGTTGATAAAATGGTTTCCAACTAGGGTACACATTAATAATTTTGATACAACTATATATCTACACTAGAATTAAACAAGTAAAGAATGGTGAGGTCCAGATTTCTCACATTTGGAGTGGTAATTTGCATATAGGCAAGGGGAGAAGGCTAGAGTGATACATTTTAAAATGGATTGGACTCATTTAACTAATATAAATGTGAATAGCTGCATACAGAAATATCTATAGATAGGTATGTATACAGAGGTTTGCATGAACATATATTTCTTTGTTTTGTCAGGAAGGAATGCATAGATGCAATGACACTACAACAGCAATGAACAGACCTAGAGCCCAGATTATGCTTCTAGTACTTAAATAAGGCTTCATTTGATCGCCAAATAATTTAATGTCTACTTTGTTCTGCATACTGGAGAATGAATGTAAATCAAAAGGAGCAAGAAATTACTAAAAGGGAAAGCAAGTACAAATAACAGAATGATATCAAGAAATGCAAAACTATGATTGTGGTTTATGTTATAAAAGAAAATATATGGTATGAGGAAAGAAGAGAGTTGAATCAATATACAGCTCAAAATTTAAATGCCTACAACTAAAAAAATTGCTAAATATAAAAATAATCAGCTAACAGAAATAAAGTAGTATTTCTGAGAAGAAAGTAGGATAAAGAGAAGGCAAAAAATTTCCATATTGTGAAAACTGATTATATGAAGTTATACTCAGAAAATATTGATGTAGAAAAACAAGATTTTAAAGAAAAGACACAAAGAAAGAGGACCCATAAAATGCAAAGTAGATATTTAAAAAGACTAATAAAATTAGCAAACCTCTGGCCAGCTTAATCAAGTAGGGGGGAAAAAACACTAAAATTTTTAGCATCAAAAATATTGATAATAAAAAAGAAAACAGCACAGAATCAGAAGAAATTTTTAAAAATAAGGAACTCCTACAAATAAATTCATTCCTATAAATTTAAAAATTAAAAGTAAATTATTAATTTCCCCATTTTAAAAAACTTATCAAAATCAACTCCAAAGTACACAGAAAATCTGTGTAGTGTTACAAATAAAGTCCTATTGAGAAAATTGTCATACACTTGAAAGTTATTACTACCATAAATATTTAGGCAAGTTACAGGGAAATTCTATCAGACTTTCTAAGAATGGGCCATTCCAGCTTTATAAAAAACTCTTCCAGAAAAGAATGAAGAAAGAAATGTATCCCAACTTGTTCTAATTGGCTTGTATATCACAGTACCAAAAAACATAACAAAACTAAATAGGCAAGTAAAGCACAAGAAAACTACTTTCCCAGGTCATTCATAAACATGAATTAAAGTCTGGAATAAAACATTCAAAATATTAGTAAATGAAATCTAACAGGTCTACTGATATAATTTAGCATATTAGCTGGTTAAAGTGGTGGAAGACCTGTGAACATCTCAATTGATACAGACAGTAGATTTAATAAAATTTGGCTCCCATTCTTGATTTAAAAAAAAAAAAAAAAAAAAAACCTCTAACCAAACAGGGAAGAAAATGGAAATACATTCATCTGGCAAAAAGTTTACCCATTGAAGTCAAATTATTTTAGTGATTAAGTATTTAAAACATTATTTTAAAGATAAGGAAGAGACAAGATAGTGCCAGAGTTTCTATGTGAAGTTTATGAAGATAAGAAAAATCAAAAAGCATTATTAATGAAAAAGAAGAAATAAATATTATGATAGGCAAACAACATGGAAAGCTTAAAATAACCTACACATTAATGAAATCAGCAAGAGACCTTACCAAGGGGAGCTGGCTATTTATAATGGGTAAGAATGGGCTAGTCAATAAAGGAAATGCAAATTAAAACCACACTAAGATTCCATCTCACCCCTGTTAGAATAGCCATCATCAGCAACACCACCAACAACAGGTGTTGGTGAGGATGCAGGGAAAAAGGAACCCTCTTACACTGCTGGTGGGAATGCAAACTAGTACAACCACTCTGGAAAAAAATTTGGAGGCTACTTAAAAAGCTACACATTGATCTACCATTTGATCCAGCAATACCACTCTTGGGGATATACCCAAAAGACTGTGACACAGGTTACTCCAGAGGCACCTGCACACCCATGTTTATTGCGGCACTATTCACAATAGCCAAGTTATGGAAACAGCCAAGATGCCCCACCACTGACGAGTGGATTAAGAAAATGTGGTATCTATACACAATGGAATTTTATGCAGCCATGAAGAAGAACGAAATGTTATCATTCACTGATAAATGGATGGAATTGGAGAACATCATTCTGAGTGAGGTTAGCCTGGCCCAAAAGACCAAAAATCGTATGTTCTCCCTCATATGCCGACAGCAGATCAAGGGCAAACACAACAAGGGGATTGGACTTTGATCACATGATAAAGTGGGAGCATCCAAGGAAGGTATGAGGATAGGTAAGACACCCAAAGAGCTAGATAGCATCTGTTGCCCTCAATGCAGAGAAACTAAAGCAGATACTTTAAAGCAACTGAGGCCAATAGGAGAAGGGGACCAGGAACTAGAGAAAAGGTTAGTTCAAGAAAAATTAACTTAGAAGGTAACACACATGCCCAGAAAATCAATGCGAGTCAACTCCCTGTATAGCTATCCTTATCTCAACTAGCAAAAACCCTTGTTCCTTCCTATTATTGCTTATACTCTCTCTTCAACAAAATTAGAGATAAGAGCAAAATAGTTTCTACAGGTAGCGAGGGGTAAGGGAGGATAAGGGAGGGAGGGGGTGGTAACGGAGGGGGCAGGGGGAAGAGGGGAGAAATGACCCAAACATTGTATGCACATGTGAATAAAATAAAAATTAAAAAGAAAAGAATGGGCTAGTCAAGTGATATTGTTATAGCTGATTAGGAATGTCTTTAAGTATATTAAACTTCCTCATAATCTATACAAAAAGCAATTCTGGATTTTTTTAAATTTTAAAATGTGAAAGCTAAAATTTCTAAACATTTAGAAGAAAATATTGGGAAATATTTTATCTTTATGACCTCTATTAGGATGATTTTTTAAGAGTACAACAAAGTATAAGTCATCAAGAAAAAAATTATAAATCCAAAAATTAAAATTAAGACCCTTTTATAAAAACATACCATAAGGAGAATGAAAGGCAAGACATACATATGACCAACCAAAGATTTTTATCTGGAATATAAAGAGTGTTCTGAAAATTCAGAAAGACACTGTCTGAGACAAGCATCATGGAAATCCTGTATTGGCTCTACCCTGCTTGCAGTTAAACTCTGGAATGAGGGCAGAATGCTGGGGTGGGTCCTCTTCTAGAAGACAAGGATGGGTGCAAAGTGATGGCTCTATTTTCTGAGGAATGGCTGCAGGGGAAATTGAAGGTTTTTAACAGAGTTTAGGTCTCCTCGTTCCGATGCTAGCCTCCTGAGGTAGATGTGGTGGGGGGCTGTTAATGTATTTAGGCTGCAGAAGGCTCAGCCATTGCTTTGTACATCCAAAAATGGCTGACGTTTCAGGAGTGAATGCTTAAAAGGCCTTCCCCTCCCCCGTTTGTGGAGCCTTAAAGCTGAAAGAATGAGATTTCAGCTAAACTGCCACATACATAGCAACAGTTTTGGTTTTGTCTATGACCTCAGTTTATAGAAAAATCACCTTAAACAATTTCTCTGCACCCCTAGGTTTGGGAAAACTTTTCAATAAATCTTTCAAATCTGAAAAAAAAAAATTCAGAAAGAAGAACACACAATTGTTCCAAGAGAAAAATGAGCAGAAGGCATAAACAGGCATTTCACAAGAGTCTGAAAAACTTCAGTGGGTGGTGAATGTGTAGATGTTAAAGAAATATAAACAAGACTTTAATAATTTAACACTTCAAACACACTCAAATGGTAAAAAAATAAATTATGAAAAAAACAAGGTTGGCAAGGGAGTAAAGCAATAAGAATTCTTGTTCATCTCTGATACAAAGTTTTAAATAACAATGGGGTTGGTTTTTTAAATGCATGCAGATGCATACTCTTCATTCCAAGGGATTCACACTATTTTAGAAATAAATCCTTTGAATTTCTGTCATAAGGCATTGCGTGAAAATGTACAAAAGGAACAAAAAGAAAAAGAAAATCCAGGTATAAACAAACAGAAGAACAGGTGAATAATCTGAGCACAGACACAAATGGAATGCTGCACAGCAATGAAGTTAAATCAACTACAGTTTCATGTACAAATTAGAAACAGAATATTATGGTGGGAAGAGCTCAGAAGACTAAAAGAAATTTTATAACTCTAAATAACAAGAAAACATTTTAAAGTATTCTATGAAGGCATACATATTTGATAAAACGATTGTTTTTAACACCAGTAATAATAAACACAAAAATCCAGCTTTTGTCTTTGGTTGAGGACAAGAATACTGGAAGAGGGAACTTAGAAAAAGGACACTTGAACTTCGGGTAGTACAGGAAATGTTGTAGTGTCTATATTAGGAATTAGACCTTTAAACGTTTGTTTCATTACTATGCCTGATTACTTACAGACATTCTACATGCACTAATATACATAAAATATTGCTTAATAAAATGTTTAAAATATTAGCTGTGCTTCTTCTATCTTATTGAAACACAAATGCTAACAATTCTCAGTTCAATGAATGTACAGAAGTCTTCCTTCTGACAGGACCTCTTTAACTTCTGCTCCACTGACAAAAGATCCTCTCCCTCCCCCTACCCCTTCCCCTCCCCTCCACCTGAATTTTGTGGCAGTGTAATGTTGATGTTCAATTGATGGCTTTCATCTCCATTAGCTAATACTGATAACAGAATTTTTGAAAATGAGTTTTAAAAAGTAACAACTGTGAGAAAATCACTCAGTGATAAAAGTGAATAAAGTAACCTCTTGAAGAAAAAGAAAAAATCCTTTGCCTCTTTTGGCTCCCCCTGGTGGGAGATTGCCATACAAGTATCATGTAGCTTATTTGATAGGTTATAGCATGGCTTAGTTACAAACTAAAGAGAAAGTTCTTGATTCCCTTTATATTTTATTACTGGAGTATCCAAGAGGGGGAAAGAGAGGGTGAGGACACACATTCCATAAGGCAAAAAACGAGAAAATGATTCTCAGATTAATCAGCAATGCCAAGTATGTTCCACAGAGCATTAGTGCACAAGATGTTTCCAGGGGGAGAAAAAAGCATTTCTTGGTGAAATAAATTAGGAAATTTCAGCATACTAGCCACACTGGAATATTAATAATAGATACCATCTTAGTAAACACTCTGAAAAAGCCTACAGTTAAAAAGATCTGTTTAACTTTTCCATTTAATATTACTCTTTAAAGGAAGGTTCTGCAACTGTGATGTTTGCTACCTTGTTTTTAAATGTGCTGAAATAAAATTTTAAATTTGGAGATTTAGTTGAGGGTATTGTGTCTTAATTAATAAAAGAATGGATCAATCAATAGGGAATAACAAAACTATTCACACAGAACCCAAGTTACTTTTCAGAAAACATTTCTAATTGGTTGCATCTGTTTTTGCTAAGAGGTATTTCAGTCTAAGCCTCAAATCCACCATCTAGCTGGAAGAAGGTCACTAAGGAAGCTGGTTCTTGGGGATATCTTATCCCTCACATCTCTTTCTGTCTCTCTTTCTCTCTTTCTGTCTCTCTCTCTCCTCCTGCTCCCTTCCTGTCCTCCATGAGGTGAGAACCTCTTCTGCAACATGTTTCTACCACTGTAAGTTCCATCTAAGCACAAGGGGCCAAGCAACCATGGACTGAATCTTCTAAAACCACAAGACAAAAATACATCTTTCTTCCCCGTAAGCTTTTCCCTCAGATATTTTGGTCACAGCCACACAAAAATAACTAATACAGCTGCCATCACATAAATTACAAAGAATGATTAAACATCTATCACTGACTTTGTTTGGAGAAAACAAATACAAAGCCTAAGTTTTATCCCCTTCCTTCCATAGTCATGCTTTCAGAAAGCTCTTTGAGAGTATTACTATTGAGAATTCTTGAGTGGTTTGACCTTTCAGAGAAGTGTTTGTTGAAAAAGTATAATAGATTTAGTTCCTGCCTTGATAAATACAATTTTACTTAGTAACAATTTGTGCTACACCAACAACATCAAAGAAGGGTAAATAGTAAGATTAACACCCACTTACATACTTACTTTATTTTTTCTTCATATGTAAGTCTCTCTCTCTCTCTCTCTTTTACTCTCTCTCCCTCCCTCCCTTTCTCTCTCCTTCCCTCCCTTCCTCCCTCTTCCTTCTTCTTATAAATTATAACAGATTTCCTTATCTTCACATTATATATTTTTATATAGAAGATATTGTAAAGATATTTTTGTCTTCACATACATATTCCACTAAACAATTTTCTTACAGGATAAGCATCTTCAATTGTCACAATGTCACAACATTCCCTGGGAGATAATCATACTCCAGCCATTCTTTGGAGATATAAACTGAAAGGTGTGTTGATCAGATTCAAGAAGTGAGAGGTTGGTTGTTTCAACAAAGCATTGGCATTGCATTCTTTAAAATTTTTAATGCTATAAAATGTATTTCTTATTGTTTTAATACAAAGTAATTATATTAGTCCAGATTCTCCAAAGAAACAAAACCAATGGAATATATTTACTTATTTTTTATTATGGGAATAAAACTATTATGGGAAATATATATGTATAAATATATAAAATGCTTGTATTTACATTGGACTTATCTTTCACATATGAGAAAAAAACATGCAAACTTTGTCTTTCTGAACCTGGCTAACTTAAGATTATGTTCTCCAGTTCCATCCATTTACCTGCAAATAACAAAATTTCATTCTTGTTTATAGCTGAAGAAAATTCCATTGTATAAAAATATCACATGTTTTTAATCCATTCATCAGTTGTAGGTCTTCTGGGTTGTGTGTCTTTACTGTGTCCTGACTTACATTCCTTCAAATATTTGCCTAAGAGTGGTATTGCTAGATCATATGATATTTCTATTTTTACTTTTTTTGAAGAGCCTCTATACTGCTTTCTATAGTGGTTGTACTAGCTTACATTCCCACCAACGGTGTATGAGGGTTCCTTTTCCCCCACATTCTCACCAGCATTTATTGTGGTTTGTGTTCTTGATGATAACCATTGTAACTGGAGTGAGGTAGAATCTTAATATTCTGATTTACATTTCCTTTATGGCCAGTGATGGTGAGCATTTCTTCATGTGTTTTTTAGCCATTTGGATTTCTTCCTTTGAAAAAGTTTTGTTCAGTTCATTTGCCCATTTCTTCATTGGGTCATTGATTCTTGGGGAATTTAGTTTTTTTAGCTCCCTGTGTATTCTGGTTATCAATCACTTGTCAGATGTATAGCTGGCAAAGATTTTCTCTCGTTCTCTCGTGAGATGCCTCTTTAGTCTAGTGACCATTTGCTTTGCTGTACAGAAACGTTTTAGTTTCATGTAGACCCATTTCTCTTGCTGAGCCACTGGAGTTCTATTTAGGAAGTTATTTCCTGTGCCTATATGAGCTAGTGTATTCCCTACTCTTTCCTGCAGTAGATTCAAAGTTTCAGACCTTATATCAAAGTCTTTGATCCATTTTGAATGGATATTTTTACATGGTGGAAGACATGGATCTAATTTCAGTCTTCCACATGCAGATATACAGTTTTCCCAGGAACATTTGTTGAAGAGGCTGTCTTTTCTCCATTGTACGTTTGAGGCATCTTTGTCAAAAAACAGGTGGCGGTAGCTGTGTGAATTTATGTCTGGGTTTGCTATTTTGTTCCATTGATCTTCATGTCTGTTTTTGTGGCAGTACCATGCTGTTTTTATTGCTATGCCGCTGTAGATTAGTTTGAAGTTGGGTTCTGGCATTGCTCTTTTTGCTCAGTATTGCCTTGGCTTTTGTGCTTCTATCTAAATTTTAGGGCTGATTTTTCAATCTCTATGAGGACTGTCATTAGAATTTTTTTGTTTTTTAATAGTATTATTGTACTGGGGGTGCATTGTGACATTTACAAAAGTGCTTACAATGCACCTTGTTCAATTCACCACCTCCATCATTCTCCTTTATCCTGCCTATCCCCATTCTTAGAATAGTTTCAATAGGTCTCATTTTGCCATTTTAATACATGAGTATGCTATTGGAATTTTTATGGGAATTGCATTGAACATATATGTTTTGGTAATATAGCCATTTTCACAATATTAGTTCTGCTAGTACATGAGCATGGGAGATCTTTCCATCTTCTGAGGTCTTCTTCAATTTCTTTCTTTAGTGGTTTATAGTTTTCATTGTACAGGTCTTTAACTTGCTTTGTTAAGTTTATTCTTAGGTATTTTATTTTTTTGAGGCTATTGTAAATGGAATTGCTTTCCTAAATTCTTTCTCAGTCTGTTCATTGTTGGTGTATTGAAAGGCTACTGGTTTTTGTATATTGATTTTCTATCCTGCTATTTTGCTGAAGGTGTTTACAAGGCCTCAGAGTATTTTGATGGAGTTTTTAGAATCTTTTATGAGTAAGATCATGTCATCTGCAAATAGGGATAATTTGACTTCCTTTCCTATTTGAATTCTTTTTATTTCTTCTTTCCATCTTTTTGTTCTAGCTAAGACTAAGAGTAGGGAAAAACTATGTTTAGTAAGAGTAAGGAAAGTGGACACCCTTGTCTCTTTCCTGACTTTAGAGAAAATGATTTCAGTTTTTCCCATTTAGTTTGATGTTGGCTACAGGTTTGTCACATATAGCCTTCATTATGTTACAGTACATTCCTTCTATTTTTAGTTTCATCTGAGCTTTTATCAAGAAAGGATGCTGGGTTTTGTTTTGTTTTTTCAGTACTGGGATTTGAACTCAGGGCCTTGAGCCACTTCATCAACCCCTTTTTTTTTTGTGATAGGATTTTTTGAGATAGGGTCCCATGAACTATTTGCCTGGGGCTGGTTTTGAACTGTTATCCTCCTGATATGTGCCTCCTGAGTAGCTAGGATTATGGGTGTGAGGCACCACCTGGCTAAAATGGTGAATTTTGCCAAAGGCTTTTTATGCATCTATTGAGATGATCATGTGATTTTTGTCCTTGAGTAAGCACTAAGTTTCTGAGGAAAACAGAAAGGATTACTGATCAAGGGAAAGGGTATTATAATCAATAGGTTTTAAATAAAACAGGACAAATAAAATTAATTTTGAGTCGAGCACTGGTGGCTCATGCCTATAATCCTAACTAGTCAGGAGGCAGAGATCAGGAGGATCATGGTTCAAAGCCAGCCCCAGGCAAATAGTTTGAGAGACTCTAATCACAAAAAAAAAAAAAACCCATCAGAAAAAAGGGCTAGTGGAGTGATTTATGTGGTGTCTGTCTAGCAAGTGTGAGACCCTGAGTTCAAACTCCAGTGTTACAAGTAATTTTGAAAATCTGAGGGAAAATTATTTTTAATTTACAATCTCATACCCAGGAAAATTAGCATTCAGTACCAAGAGCAAAAATTATTTCAGATAAACAAGAACTGAGGAACTCATTTATCCATCAGAAAACTCGGGGCGTGGGGTCCGGGAGACAGGGTGTGCAATGAGAATGGTGTGGTGTTAAAGAAAGTGCAGTGAAAAGACAGAAATGGATCATATAATTAAGTCTAAATAATGGTTGATGAACAGTGTCTTAGAAAATTATGATGCATCTTTAAAAAAATCCCAGATGGAGCCAGGCACTGTGGCTCACCCATGTAATCCTAGCTACTCAGGAGGCAGAGGTTAGGAGGATCATAGTTCAAAGCCAGCCCCAGGCAAATAGTTTCAAAGACCCTATCTCAAAAATCCCACCACAAAAAAAGGGCTGGTGGAGTGACTCAAGTGATAGAATTCCTGGTTAGTAAGCCTGAGGCTCTGAGTTCAAATCCCAGTGCTGCCAAAAAACAAACAAAAAAATCCCAGATGACTACAAAACCTGAGACAGCAAAGCAATGCAGATAAATATAATTTGTTTTTAGAGAAAGCAAATATGAATTAATGTTAGACATCAATTTTAAGCATGTGCTAAAATATTAAGGATAATAATGAAAAGAACAAAAATAAGACAGAAAATCAGATCTAATGAGATCCAAAGCAGTAGAGAAAAAGAACATTATCAGTTCAACAAAGAACTGAGAGGAAGGGAAGGGGAGGAAGAGAAGGAGAGAGAGAGAAAGAGAGAGAGAGAACAAAAAATATGGTAAACATATAAATGAATCTAGCATTTAAAGAAAAAAAAACTCCCTTTATCTTACTACCCTCTCCAGAAGTAATAGCTAACATTGTGGTTTATATAATTTCATTTTTATACAATTACAGAGATAGATTAGATGGAGGACAATGAAGATAGATAAGTGATTGGTAGATAGAATACGATGTGATAGCTAGATTGACAATAGATAAGATAGAGCCAGATAATATAGATTTTTCTGTTTTTTCTTTCCCTTTTGTTCAAAAAAATTTGTTACAGAAATTTTATCCATTCTCTTCCAGTCACAGAAAGAATAATATATTTATATACACTCATGACTCATTTTCAACAATTATCACCATTCTGTTTATCTTATTTCATCTATCACACATCTACATGTTTCTGTTCTGCAATCCTAGACTATCTAATATTTCACCTTCTAATTAATATGAACTTTTCTTCTCATCCCCACATCTAACAAAATTAATACCAATCCTGTAATGCCATCTAATACCCAGTCCACATTTAAATGTTCCCCAATTGACTCAAAGGTTTTCTTTTTCATGGATGTGTCTTTGTACAGCTATATAAAAGAAAGTCCTCATAATGTGTTATGTTCTTTTTGTAGACACTTTGTAATACTGTATGTATGTTTAATACTAAATATTGTGGAAAAATTATTCTTTTATTGGAATTTAACATTAAAGTTAATATTTTCATATACTTATTTGACTTTTAGTATTCTTTTGTAAATTGCCTAAGAATATTTCTTTTTCAGATGTATTTGTAGAAGCTTTTATCCAGTCAATTTTTCTTTATTTTTGTTACATTATGCTTCTAATATCCCTTTTGTTTTTACAGCTTTTTTCATATATATGTTGATCTCCCCTATGACCTCTGAGGTTTGCTAATATTACACATAAAAGTTGTCTGAAACTATCTTTTTTCTTAGAATTATTTTCTCATCTTTTAGAATCAAGGTTATTGATTCTAAAATCTTGATAAAATCTTTCCCCAGTTGCAATTTAGCCTGACTCCTAGTCATAAAAAAATTTGCAAATGATATCAGTTAGGAACAAAAAGTTTTACCATCTCAAGCACACACACAGAGAAACAGAATTCCTAGGCCAAGTTCTCACATTTTGTATTCCAATAACCAGAAAACATGACTATTTTGTTAGAAAAAGTAGCTCATTTGTTATGAGCAGCACTGGAAATGACAAAATTCCAGAACAACCAAAAACAAGTTGAAACAGGTTATTGAATGTTCTGTAAAAGGAATGTTGGTTTTCCAGGAATATTCACAATGACCTCACAATCTTTTATCAGAATAACATTTCAAGGAGATTATTTTAAAGTGTATCCTAGAAACCTTACCTCATAAAACCCAGAGTTCTAAAAACTAAACAAGTACTTTCTAGCATCAGTACAAGCAGGAGGAAAATAGCATGACAATTTTGATGCATATTTGTAGAACAGTCTTTTATGCATATTATTTCTAGTTAGGGTAGAACAGCTGCAGAGAGAGAGAGGGAGAGGAGAGAATGCACACTGGGAAACAGGAAAAAAATCATCTCAAAGTAAGATGCAGGACAATTTGTGTTTGTGTCTTTTCTCTGGCTTTAAGGAATCACCTGTTAGTTTCTCTTCTCTTCTCGGATAACTGTTTTATTATTTACCAGCCCCAATCTATTTAAATCAAGGGTTATGCCTACGCAGAGGGAGATTTCAAGATGAAATTTAACACAAGCAAAAATAGCAGTTTCTCCAAGTGAGTCAATGTCTGCTTTTCATATACCTTTGGCTTATCTAGAAATCACTCCACCTCTCTTTCTCCATAGACTCAGTGTCATCAGCCTTGAATCCTGGAAGCTACTCTCTGAAAGCATGTCATACACCCCGTGTCCAAGTATGGTCAGTATGAGGTAGCTGTCACTGAGAGCCCTTGGGGAAAATTAATGGCTGTCTATAGAGGTCAAGAAGATGGGACAGATGGCTCTGTCACCACCGCCAGACTGAGAGGCTGAAAGAAACTCAGGGTCTGTGCAAATACCACTGTGTTTCATACACTTGCTCCTTTGTTAATTCAGCCTGCCTGTCAGCAGCTGTCCTTCATTGTTTGGTTTGGGGGAAGGGTTGTTTCATTTTCTACACACATTTTTTATTTATCCCAATTTGTTAATGACTCAAAGAACACATTTCAGAAATTCCTTCAGGCACCTTAAAGCAGAAAGGGACCTTCCCACTTGTTTCTTTAAGGAACAGGGAAATTTCTATTTTTGTACATTGCAAAGCAAACACCGTTATGGGATAATAAATTTAAATTCTTTTTAAAAAACTCTTCAAGAATAATCAATTGAAGATATTTATTGTTCAAAGATTACATCCAGCTAATACCAACACGTGATTGGGTTAATGCAGTGAAGAGAGAAAAAAAAGGTCAATAGAGTAAAAGTCAATCACATTAACATGATTTAATGATTTAAAAATTTTGGACTTTTCAGTGGTGTCTCAGAGTCAATTAAATATCCTTTTTTCTCCAAATGAACTTCTCAATCAGGAAAAGAAAATGAAAACAAAGTTATAAGATGTTCACATAACCTTTTCTCTCTTCCTCCAGCTTCTTCTTGGCTGGCCTCATTTCTCATTTCCCTTTTGTCAGGACACCTCTGGTGCTAACAGCTGGCTTCAGAAAAGAAGCAAAGTGGTTTAGCTTCTCAAGTGTCAAGGTCATGCCCGAATGGAACATCACAAGGCTATGACTCAGGAGAGAAGCTCACCTGCATTCTATTTCCTTTATAAAGAGCCAAGCACACATCCTTAACCAGAAAATTTCTTTGACACATAAATTCTGAAGAGTTCCCATCGTGTCTAACACATCTTCCCTTCACATTACTGATGTCTGATTTTTAGCCCGCGTTACGGTCACTCCTCCGACCCTGAACAAGAGCAGGCCACTGGCTTAACTGCACACAAAACTGGTGCCTCAATTTTCCTCTATATATTTTGCTGATGTTTTTCTAAAGTAACAGTCCCAAAGTTCTAGAGAATCAATGGATACTTCCAGGTTTTGATACTTGCAAGTTTTTGAAATTGTAAGGAAAGTCTATTTACATGCCTTCCTACAAATGTTGTAACCAAAATAAATCTATGACTTAAAATTGTCACATACTTCATAAAATGATATGGAGCTTTTCATTCCTATTGGTAGGAATTTAGAGAACCTATCCAAATCAATCTAACAAGCCTCTCATCTGGCCTGTTAGAAGTCCACACTGAGAAGCTTTCTTCAGGGCACAGCTCTCACAATGAAAACTCCGATCAATCTGACAAGTCTGATTCATAGGTTCTTCTGCAAAGGCCATTTGCAGGTACCTGATTACTTGGCAACACTATGTCTTTTACTAAACCTTATTAGATGCTACATCTATGCCATACAAAGTCTAAAAGTTCCTTAAGTAACAAGTCAATTTGATATTTAAAACTGACTAAAGGAAAATTTACTCTCTACAAGTTGCCAGGCTTGTAAGTGGGCCTTTCATAACCCATAAGATCTTACCAACTCCCACTCTGGCCCTTGGCCCTTAAAATTGCCCCAATCTACCCCTGTCTGCACTCTCTCAGGCCCCTGGGATTCCTACTACCTCAGCTTTCTCCTGCTCAAATATGCACTGGTATCCTTACACGATAAAATGTAATGCACATGCTCCATATTTTCCCACCCCTCCACACACATATGTTGATTGCTTCACAAAGTAAACCATTATAATTCAAAATTGGCTGGAAACTGATAGGTTCCTTGAGGGGGTGAATTTTTGTTTTTTTCAAGACAGGGTCTCTATGTAGCTCAGGTTGGCCTCAAATTCATGATCCTCCTGCCTCAGCCTCCCAAGTGCTGGCATTAAAGACTTGTACCACTATACTTGCTGGCTTCTGTATACTTTTATATGCAAGAATATCAGAACAAGCAAAATCACAAGCAGAAAAAACTAAGTCACATTTCAATTTTCATGAATAAATAAGTTTATATTGAACATCTACTTTGGGCCCAGCACCAAAGAACTAGAAAAATCTAAGGACACAAGCTTCTCAAAATGAATAAGAAAAAGTAAATAGAAGGGTGAATTTGAGCAAGTACATATTATACATGTTCAGAAATATGGCAGTGAAGTCTCTTTGCACAATTAATATTCACTAATAAAAATATGTGTCGCTGAGACCCTAACACTTCTAAAACTATACCAGGGAACTTCATTAAGTCAAAACTATTTTATGAAGATATTGTCGGTCTTTTTCACTCTTACTTATATAAAATTAAATGGTAGAATTTTCTAGACAGTAAAGGTATGTGACACTGGAATGGGTAGAATGCAGAAGCAGATATGAGAATCTACCTGTTTTTTGTAAAGCAAGATATTAAAGACACTTGAAAAAATGTAGACCAATACCATTCTTTTAACGAAAATAATATTCTTTTGGAAAATCTAGTTATATTATAAAAATATGTGATTTATGTTGGTATAATAGGTTTATTGTTTTTAATAAGCTGGTAAGTATTCTAAATTTTCAGTATTCATACCAAATATATAACTATTGGCAGATACAATCACATAAACAAAAGTACTTTGGAGTTCTTAATAGTATTTAAGAAAGTAAATAGGTCCCAAAGTTGAAAAGTTTGAAGACTGCTAGTTTATGGCAAAGTATAACAACCGACATGAACTGGAAGAATGAGAATAAAATAGATGAAACATGAAAGGAAGTAAATGCCACATAACCATATGTTGATCAATGTAGTATGGAATCAAAGTGAAGAGGAGGGTAGGAAGGAGACAGCAAGAATAATTAGAAGGAGCAGTGACGTACAAAATAATTTACTAGCCTGTTTGTCACGGACACTGATCCATCTGTTAGACTCCATCAGCTGTGGATGGCAGGGTTCATAAGGGGCTTTAGCAGGGCCTTGAGGAAAAACCTGATTGGAAAGATAGTAAAGATGGTGGGCAGGAGGAGCATTCAGCCTCAGCAAGAGCACAGGCTGTAAGGGAAAGTTGATGGAGAAGGTGGGGCAGCTAGAGAAGAAATGTGCCTGACTGGAGAAGGAAGGAGGGAGAAGAAAATAGGATTGGGGAAGCAGAGTTCCACACACATAGGTAAAAGAGGCCAAATTTGCTTCTCTACACTAAGAATGATACTCTCTTCATTCTACCTGCTTGAAATTTCATCATCAAGAAGTATATTTGGATTACCAACTTAAGTTTCTTTAAAATTCAGTTTTCTAAACTATAACGTGGATATTGAAAGTATACTGTGGATAGTGAGATTTAAATGAGACCATTGATATAAAAAATTGCTTTTGAAAAACTCTGAAATGTAGAGTGCATCTTGAATAAGATTCCCAAAATGAAAACACATTTTCTGTATAAGAGCTGTCACTCAGAACTTTGTAAGAATTCAATTAATCAGATACATTTTGCCTAAGATTCCTAGCTGAGCTCTTGTATAAGAAATTCATGGAAACTCTGAGGTCAGAGAAGGACATGGTAGGAAACGAGAGGCAATTTGGGGGCACAGGACACTTTAGTGGCAAAGAGAGTAGCCAAAGGTCATCCAAGACCCTAGATCCAGGAGTGTGGAAGATGCCAAACACCAATGGCAGTGGCACAATCATAGGTGTAACTGAAGGCTCTAGTCCGTTGGCCTAGCTTTGACACTTGGTAACTACATAATCTTGAACAGATTACTTAACATTCTCTAAATCTTTCTTTTTCATCTATGAAATGGTTTTTTAAAAATAGTGCCTACTTTTTGGGAAAGGGTTTTGATGTTTTTTCTATTTGATCTTGTTTTACCTTCTCTTTTCTTTCAAATCTCAACTCCAAATAATTTCCTCAGGTCACAGTACTCTAACCAATCCCCACTCTCTATAATAGTGCTCTACTGTGTTTTAATCAGAGCGCTTATTTAATAAAACTATCTCATTATGCATATTAGTTTTATGTCTGTCTACCTAAACTACAATGGAAGCCCATGAAATCACAGGTAAGAGCTACCTGAAAAATCTTGCGAGGCTCACTTCTGTGTGCCCAGTGCCTAAACCAAAGCCTCATTATATGTAATTGCTCATTAAATAGTTTGAATAAGTGAATACAATTGTTCACTGTGCCAGTAAATGTGTAAGATCAGTAGAAGTTTAGGTTTAATTTAGATAGTTTGACTAGATTACTGCTTTAAGGACCTTACATAAATCATTTTATCTCAAAACTTTTATAAAATAAAATAAACTGTATTTTTTGACAGCACAAATAGCTGGGTCTCCCTTGGATTAAGTAGAGCAAATGTTCATTCATTCACTGTGAGTCAGGAACTGTGTTTAGCACTTATAAACCATAGTGACCAAGTCCATGACTTCACAGAGCTTATAGACGAGTAGGAAAGACTACTTTTAAAAATTAATTTAAAAATAAGTATGGGTGTTATCGGGAAATTACAAATTTCTATGGAAACAAGGGATCTAAACCAATGTGGGGTAGGGAGTAAGAGGTATTAGAAAAGATTCTCACGGGAAATTTCAGGAGCATGACATGAGTTGGAGTTAGTAAAGAAAAAACATGGGAATTGTCTTTTATAGCTATAAAGGAAAAATGCTGAAAGTTAAGAAGAGGCAGAGCACTTCAGACAACATGAAAAGATTTCTTAATATAATTGATCCAAAGGGTAGTGGAAAGCCATGGAAGAATTTCAAGCAGAGGAATGACCTGATCAGAACAGGCAGCTGCTGAGTTTTAACAGCAATGTCATTGCAACCTTAGCAAAGTAGTTAATTGAATAGACATCTTTTTCTTCAGTCTATGTATATAATCAAACTATGAAATTTGATTAAAGAAGATGCCCAACAAAACCTTGGTTCAATTGTCTACCATACATTTCTTCATGCATGCAAATAGGAACTTTTAAAACACGGTGTTTGAGCTCAACATATTTAAATGGGCTTCTGTTCTTGCAAAGAAATCCTCTAAATGGTGAAGTATCTAAATGATTTGTTTCAGGTAGAAAGTATCTTCAGCCAAAAGTGAAAGAGAAGTACTGATACCTTATGGAAAGTGCCTATTCTAAAACTTAGCGATGGGAAGCACTTGAGATCTAGAGGCAACGGGAAAAGGAATGAGTCACAGCAATGAATGAAAAAGAAGAATCAATCTAGCATTCCAGGGAGCATGGATTCTGTACTTGAAATGATTATATTTGAAGAAGAGGGAAAGCATTATTTGGTTTATTTTGCTTTAGTTTGTTTTCATTTTTGGCCCTGATTTTAAGTACTGTGTGATAAAAAGAGAAAAAGTCTGAGTCTGGTTGCCCAGGCTTGAGTTCCTGGGCAGGTACTACTAGTTCTGTTGTGTACTAGTTGTCTTCAAGCTTTCTCTGGACTTGTAATGGCTTCATTTCTCAAGTAAGTATATTGCTATATACTTTCTACATATGTGTCCTACATGACAAGTACTTTACTACATAAGCTACCATCCAAAAAATGTATTCACCATCTCCTCCAACCTTTCTCACACTTTTTAATCTCACTGTCCCTTCCATGCATTTGTAAAAATCTCAATTCCATAGTCACTAAAAACAGAAGTGATAATGTAAGACCTGAAACTCTGAAACAACTTCAGGAAGTAGTAGGAAATACTCTGGAACTTATAGGTATAAGGAATGACTTCCTAAGTAGAACTCAAAAGGCTCAGCATCTAAAGACAAAGAATGAACAAATGGGACTGCATCAAACTAAAGGGTTACTGCACAGCAAAAGAAACAATCACTAGACTCAAGAAACAGCCCACAGAATGGGAGAAAATCTTTGCTATCTATTCATCCAATAAGAGACTGATATCCAGAATTTACAGGGAACTCAAAAAAAAAAAAAAAAACTCAACTCCCAAAGAATCAACATCCCACTGAAGAAATGGGCACATGAATTAAACAGGGAATTCTCAAAGGAAAAGTTACAAATGGCCAGTAAATACATTAAAAAGTGTTCATCTTCCCTGGTTATAAAAGAGATGCAAATCAAAACTATACTCAGATTTCATCCCACCCCAATTAGAATGTCCACTTCAAGGGCAAGAAAAATAACAAATGCTGGTGAGGGGAAAAGGGGAAAGGAAAAGAGAATGATCGAGTATCTGTAATGTGGTAAAACATAAGATCTGTGAAGTGAGAGGATATAAGGATGTGTATTGAAAAGGGATGGGGTGGGAGGTAAAGGGGTAAGGAAGAGTAATGGAAGGGGTTGAATGAACCAAAATAAAGTGTACCCATAGAGGAGATGCATAGAGAAACCTTTTTGAACATCAAATTAAATATTAACAATGAAAAACAGGACTATAAAATAGAAACAGTGTATGTCAGGGGTGGCGCTAGGGGTGGGGGGAGGGTGAATGAAGGAAATTAAGGTGAGGGTATATGGTTGATGAACTTCATATACTTATATGAAATAGAACAAAGAAACCTCTTGAAATTGCTTTAGTGGGGCAGGGAGGTGTTGAGGGGAAGAGAGGACAGAGGTCACCTAACCAATGTTCAATATAAGCCTAATTGGAACTGTCACTATGAATCCCCCCTGTAAAACAAATACACCCTAATAAAAAATTTATAAGAAAAGAAAGAAAACAGAAGTTATTATTTTGCTCTAAATTCTTCCATGAGATAGTCAATCATTCACTATCTGTAAATATCTCTTCTAAAATTATCTCAACTGCTGTTGAATTTGTTTTGTTATAGTTCACTTTTCTGCTTTTATCTCCTGCCTCTGCCAATAGATAATATGTCCCTTGATAATAGAAAAAATTTCTGATTACTCTTTCATTCTGTCATAATATAAAACCCATTATGAGCAGTCAAAAAATGTTTAGTGAGATATTTGAAAAACTAAGTGTAAAAATATTTCAAAAGGTACACATATGAGGGAGAGGAGATAAAGGAGAATGGTGGAGGGGGTGAATTCAAATATGACACATTTGATATATTGTAAGAACCTTTGTAAATACCACAATGTACCCCTACCCAGCACAACAATAAAATTAAATTAAATATTGTAAAAAGGTACAGATATTACACAAATGTAGCTTTAGTTTTGATGGCAATTCCTCTTTTATCAGATTCCTGTCAAATGAAGGAGGACTATCTTGATTCTCAGACCCTTCACTCATTTCCTCCCATGATACAAAAGATATCCAAACTTTGACATCTTTGTAAAATAAAATTACATTGATCTAAAAGATCTGGTTATATGTTTGTTCCACTTTTGATCATTTATGGTAATATTTTGTTAAGTTGCTTTTATTCCTTAAACTTTCCTACATCTAGATGTGACCATTTACAGCAGGACTGGACTGTTGGGGCAATACCATATGGCAGGAAGCCAAATGGCAGTCTTTTTAGTTGGTCTATTTTAATTCAGTTACTCATAATAGAAGCACTATGCAAAGATGCATGTGGCTTACATTGACCCACGCACAGATTCACTCTTTCTTAAATAGACATCTCTTCTTTTTTGATCATAAATATGTCTTGTCACAATTTGGCTGCCTAATTTTAGCTCCAACTGGGGTTTGCTTAACCACCAACTCCAAATCCAGGCCAGAAATAGGCATAAGAGGGATGGTCATGTGTTTAACAAGATCCCAGGCAACCAGCCAACACACATTGGAGTCAGGATGGAATTTCTTGCCCTGTGAAAATGTAGTGTTAAATCTCCCTCTCCTTCTTCTCTCTTTCTCTACAAGTGGATCTCTCCTGTACACTGAGCTGTCACCCAAAACTAACAAGGAGGATGTGTCTCCCAGAAATCTGAGCTACAGTCAAAAGTGCACGACCTCCCAGCCTTGACATACCAACTTGAGCCATGATTTCTGGAATAGTTGGAAATATTTTAATGCAGTTCATCTTGCTATACTATTTCATCAATAACTTCTAAAAGTTCACAGGGTGTGTCTCTGAAGTTCTCTGATACCCTCAGCAAATAACACATAGTATTTCTTTTCTTACTATAGGAAATTTGAATTCCTTGTTCTTCATTCTTCTCACCCTCTCATTAGGACTTTTTTATGAAGCACGAACTCCCATTTTCACTTCTTTCTTTCCTTCTTCTGGCTTTTGGTAGTAGAAATATGTTCACTGAGAAAACTACCTAATTGGTCACATCACGTACTTTGTAGATATCTGAACTTGTTGATATATATGCATATCTCCCTAACTTTCTGGAGCCTTCATACCCTCCTTCACGGAAACTTTGTTGCAAGTTAAGATAGCCTATAGAGGAAAAATTAAAATAGTGTATTTATAAATTTGTATTTTTTTTCTGTGATTGACTTCTTGGAAGACTTAAGCACAGATAAGAATGAAACAATCTCAAAAATCAGAAAAGAGAGAAGGCCTAAAACCTCACATAACATAAAATCCTTAGATATTTGTTACCTATAGTTAACATCAAAGAACAACTATATAAGATCTTTCTTAATATTTTAATCTATAATTAAAGTTCTGAATTCTACTGAAATATCTTATCCCAAGAAGCTTTTCTGTTTGTTTTCTTTTTGAGTCAAGGACTCACTATAGAGGATTCCAAGATGGCGGCTAGAGGTAGGAAGCAGAAAGCGACTCTCCTATAGTGAAATCTTGGAGAGACGCTGGAGACACACTTTGTAGGCATAATCACCGAGAAAAGGCATAATTTGACCCCTCCACATCTCCAGCCGGTGCAGAGAATCTCCACTTCACATTAAACTGAGAAACGAGGAGGGCCCCCGGGGCCGCCAGTGGCCGGTGCCCATACGGCTTGGGAAGACGCAGACCAGGTGAACTTCACGGTACCACAGTTCCCCCACAGACAAGCCTGGGCCAGAGCAGCATAGCCCCCTGGACAGACTGACCTCCACCCGGGAAAAAAAAAAAAAAGAGAAACTGAGTAATAAGCAGTAAGAACAGTTAAGACACGCTGGAAAGAGGGTGGGGCGCCCTGAGCACTGAAGATTGGGGGAAGGGAATCCTTCCCGGGACTGTAAATAAACAAGCCGGGCGGGCCGGAGAGGCTCTGGTGGGAACGGGGCGCGTGCCCAGCAACCAGGAGCAGGGAAGCTTGTGAGAGTGGAGGAGGAAAGACCCACTTCCCACGTGAACTGTAAACAAACATGGCGGCCGGCAGGAGCAGCAGCACCGCCCAGTAAGCAGGAGCAGGAAAGCTGCTGAAAGTGGCAGTGGGAGGAAAACTTCAGAGGAGAGGGGCTCCCACATGAACTGTAAATAAACACGCAGGCCTGACAACATGGGGCAGTGTCACCTTTCCCAGTGCTTGGGAAGGGGAAAGCCTGTAGCAGAGGCTCCCGCACAGGAGAACTCTGAGCAAATAAAGCCTGTGGAACCAGGTGAGTGCTAGCTCACCCCAGAGGTCTGCATAAATAACGCCGCCAGCTACAGGCTGAGAGCAGCAGGCAGGCAAGCCACAGTTGCAGATACCACTCTCAGAACTGCCTCCAGATGCTTTTTTTTCTTTTTCTCCCTACCTTTGATAAGAGAACAACCGGATTACACCTGCAAGCCGAAAAACTTACTGAAACTGTATTGCATTTGAAATGGGGACACTTGGTGGGGCTTTTTTTTTTTTTCTTGTGTGTGTGTGAGTGTGTGCGTGTGCAGTTTTGTTCTACTTTATGCATCCCCTTTGATGAGACAACTACAGAACAACATCTGAGGCACCAACTCCAGGACTGGAGATTGAGACGGACATCCAAATTATTAAGACTGAAACTGCATTGCATATAAACTTGGAAGTTTTTTGGTTTTTTGTTTTTTTTTTTAATTTTCTATTTTCCATTTTATTTTAATTCATTTTTATATATAGATATTACTTTCATTTACTTATTTTTTTTTATCTTTGATTTTCAATCCTCTCTCTGTCTCTCTATTGTCTGTTCAGCTTACTGGCGATTAGTACACTAACACTCCCTGTTTATACCTTTGAAACTCTCTTGTCTGATACCTTGTTCTGCTTTCTCCCTCTTGTCTGTATATTTGTTTTCCCCTTTTCTTTAACTTCTTGCTTTCCATCTCAGCTCACTCTTCCATTCTCAATATTACCATTGTTATTATTACAAGCTAGAAAATACTTAATTACACACAGTACAGGGACAGAAACAACACCAAGGACAATGACGGGAAGACAGAAAAAACAGGGAAACCAGTTTCCCCACAGCAAAAAATTAGTACAGGAACCAGAGGGGAATGAAGAGAACAGAAACTCAGATCCAGACTCCAACAAAATGAAGATAAACTATGCCAAAGGACCCAATGAAGCCCACAAGAATAATTTAAAAGAAGACATACTACAAGTACTCAATGAGAATTTTATAGAGATGATACTGAATAGGGTCAACCAAAATGTACAGGAGACACTCAAGAAATTCCAAGACAATAAAAATAGAGAATTTGAAAAACCAAAGGAAGAAATAAAGGAAACCATAGAAGCACTGTATAAACACCAAAGTGAAAGAGAGAACACAATGAATAAACAGATAAATGAACTCAGGACAAAAATAGACAATATTAAAGATGAAACCACCCAGGATATGGAAAACCTCAAAAAAAAGAATGAAACAGAACTGCAAAACAAAATGGAAGGCCAATCCAGCAAAATAGAACAAACAGAAGACAGAATCTCAGAACTTGAAGATGAAATGGTAATTAAAGGAAAAACCGAAGAACTATTAATTAAACAACTCAAGACCTGTGAAAAGAAAATGCAAGAATTCACTGACTCCATCAAAAGACCAAACTTGAGAATCATGGGCATCGAAGAAGGAGAAGAGGTGCAAGCGAAGGGAATGCGTAATATATTCAACAAAATAATAACGGAAAATTTCCCAAATCTAGAGAAAGATATTCCCATACAAATGCAAGAGGCCTCCAGGACACCAAACAGACCAGATCAAAATAGAACTACTCCACGACATATCATCATTAAAACAACAAGTTCAGAAACTAAGGAAAGAATATTGAAGGCTGTAAGAGAGAAAAAACAAGTAACATACAAAGGTAAACCCATCAAAATCACAGCAGACTTCTCAACAGAAACATTAAAAGCAAGAAGAGCGTGGGGTGAGATCTTCCGGGCACTGAATGAAAATAACTTCAACCCCAGGATACTCTACCCAGCAAAGCTATCATTCAAAATAGATGGAGAAATAAAAGTCTTCCATGATAAGCAGAAACTAAAACAATATGTGACCACAAAGCCACCATTACAAAGATTCTGCAAGGGATCCTGCACACAGAAAGTGACACCCAACTTAACCATGAAAAGGCAGGCAGCACCAAACCACAGGATAAGAAAAAGCAAGACAGTAGAAAGTAACATCAAGTTAGGTACACACAATCAAACCTTCAAACAACTAAGATAACTAAATGGCAGGAATCACCACATACCTATCAGTACTAATGCTTAATGTTAATGGACTTAATTCACCCATCAAAAGACACCGTTTGACAAAATGGATTAAAAAAGAAGATCCAACAATTTGTTGCTTACAGGAGACTCATCTCACCGACAGAAATAAGCATATGCTTAGGATGAAAGGCTGGAAGAAGATTTACCAAGCCAATGGCCCCCGGAAACAAGCAGGAGTAGCAATACTTATCTCTGACAAAGTAGACTTCAAACCTACATTAATCAAATGAGATAAAGAAGGACATTCCATGCTAATAAAAGGGGAAATAGACCAAAAGGAAATAATAATCATCAATCTGTGCGCACCTAATGTCAACGCACCCAATTTCATCAAACATACCCTGAAAGACCTAAAAGCATATATAAACGCCAACACAGTGGTTGTGGGAAACTTTAACACTCCATTATCATCAATAGATAGGTCATCCAAACAAAAACTCAATAAAGAAATCCAAGATCTAAAGTATGCAATAGATCAAGTGGAACTAGTAGATGTCTACAGAACATTTCATCCAACCTCTACACAATATACATTCTTCTCAGCAGCCCATGGAACCTTCTCCAAAATAGATCATATCCTAGGGCACAAAGCAAGTCTCAGCAAATATAAGAAAATAGAAATAATACCATGCATACTATCTGACCACAATGCAGTAAAAGTAGAACTCAACAACAAAAGTAAAGACAAAAAACATGCAAACAGCTGGAAACTAAATAACTCATTACTTAATGAAGAATGGATCATCGATGCAATAAAAGAGGAAATTAAAATGTTCCTGGAAGTCAATGAAAATGAAAACACAACCTACCGGAACCTATGGGACACAGCTAAGGCAGTCTTGAGAGGAAGGTTTATAGCCATGAGTGCATATATTAAAAAGATTGAAAGATCCCAAATCAATGACCTAATGATACATCTCAAACTCCTAGAAAAACAAGAACAAGCAAATCCCAAAACAAATAGAAGGAGAGAAATAATAAAAATAAGAGCTGAAATCAACGAAATAGAAACCAAAAAAACCATACAAAGAATTAATGAAACAAAAAGTTGGTTCTTTGAAAAAATAAACAAGATCGATAGACCCCTGGCAAACCGGACTAAAATAAGGAGAGAAAAAACCCAAATTAGTAGAATTAGGAATGCAAAAGGGGAGATAACAACAAACACCATGGAAGTCCAGGAAATCATCAGAGACTACTTTGAGAACCTATATTCAAATAAATTTGAAAATCTAAAAGAAATGGACAGATTTCTAGATACATATGATCATCCAAAACTGAACCAAGAGGAAATTAATCACCTGAATAGACCTATAACACAAAATGAAATTGAAGCAGCAATCAAGAGTCTCCCCAAAAAGAAAAGTCCAGGACCAGATGGATTCTCTGCTGAATTCTATCAAACCTTTAAAGAAGAACTGATACCAACCCTCCTTAAATTGTTCCATGAAATAGAAAGGGAAGGAAAACTGACAAACACATTTTATGAAGCCAGTATTACACTTATCCCAAAACCAGGCAAAGACACCTCCAAAAAGGAGAACTATAGGCCAATCTCCTTAATGAACATTGATGCAAAAATCCTCAACAAAATAATGGCAAATCGAATTCAGCAACACATCAAAAAGATTATTCACCATGACCAGGTAGGCTTCATCCCAGGGATGCAGGGGTGGTTCAACATACGAAAATCAATAATCGTAATAAACCACATTAACAGAAGCAAAGACAAAAACCACTTGATCATCTTAATAGATGCAGAAAAAGCCTTTGATAAGATCCAACATCATTTCATGATAAAAGCTCTAAGAAAACTAGGAATAGAAGGAAAGTTCCTCAACATTATAAAAGCTATATATGACAAACCTACAGCCAGCATTATACTTAACGGAGAAAAACTGAAACCATTCCCTCTAAAATCAGGAACCAGACAAGGATGCCCACTATCTCCACTCCTTTTCAACATAGTACTGGAATTCCTAGCCAGAGCAATTAGGCAAGAAGAAGGAATAAAAGGAATACAAATAGGTAAAGAAACTGTCAAAATATCCCTATTTGCAGACAACATGATCCTATACCTTAAAAACCCAAAAAACTCTACTCAGAAGCTTCTAGACATCATCAATAGCTATAGCAAGGTAGCAGGATATAAAATCAACATAGAAAAATCATTAGCATTTCTATACACTAACAATGAGCAAACGGAAAAAGAATGTATGAAAACAATTCCATTTACAATAGCATCAAACAAAATCAAATACCTAGGTGTAAACCTAACAAAAGATGTGAAAGACCTCTACAAGGAAAACTATACTCTTCTGAAGAAAGAGATTGAGGAAGACTATAGAAAGTGGAGAGATCTCCCATGCTCATGGATTGGTAGAATCAACATAGTAAAAATGTCGATACTCCCCAAAGTAATCTACATGTTTAATGCAATTCCCATCAAAATTCCAATGACATTCATTAAAGAGATTGAAAAATCTACTGTGAAATTTATATGGAAACACAAGAGGCCACGAATAGCCAAGGCAATACTCAGTCAAAAGAACAATGCAGGAGGTATCACAATACCTGACTTCAAACTATATTACAAAGCAATAACAATAAAAACAGCATGGTACTGGCACAAAAACAGACATGAAGACCAGTGGAACAGAATAGAGGATCCAGATATGAAGCCACACAACTATGAGCAACTTATCTTTGACAAAGGAACTAAAAATACACGATGGAGAAATAGCAGCCTCTTCAACAAAAACTGCTGGGAAAACTGGTTAGCAGTCTGCAAAAAACTGAAACTAGATCCATGTATATCACCCTATACCAAGATTAACTCAAAATGGATCAAGGATCTTAATATCAGACCCCAAACTCTTAAGTTGATACAAGAAAGAGTAGGAAATACTCTGGAGTTAGTAGGTATAGGTAAGAACTTTCTCAATGAAACCCCAGCAGCACAGCAACTAAAAGATAGCATAGATAAATGGGACCTCATAAAACTAAAAAGCTTCTGTTCATCAAAAGAAATGGTCTCTAAAGTGAAGAGAACACCCACAGAGTGGGAGAAAATATTTGCCAATTATACATCAGACAAAGGACTGATAACCAGAATATACAGGGAACTTAAAAAACTAAATTCTCCCAAAACTAATGAACCAATAAAGAAATGGGCATGAGAACTAAACAGAACTTTCTCAAAAGAAGAAATTCAAATGGCCAGAAAACACATGAAAAAATGCTCACCATCTCTAGCAATAAAGGAAATGCAAATTAAAACCACACTAAGATTCCACCTCACCCCTGTTAGAATAGCCATCATCAGCAACACCACCAACAACAGGTGTTGGCGAGGATGCGGGGAAAAAGGAACCCTCATACACTGTTGGTGGGAATGTAAACTAGTACAACCACTCTGGAAAAAAATTTGGAGGCTACTTAAAAAGCTGGACATCGATCTACCATTTGATCCAGCAATACCACTCTTGGGGATATACCCAAAAGACTGTTACTCAAGAGGCACCTGCACATCCATGTTTATTGCGGCACTATTCACAATAGCCAAGTTATGGAAACAGCCAAGATGCCCCACCACTGACGAATGGATTAAGAAAATGTGGTATCTATACACAATGGAATTTTATGCAGCCATGAAGAAGAACGAAATGTTATCATTCGCTGGTAAATGGATGGAATTGGAGAACATCATTCTGAGTGAGGTTAGCCTGGCTCAAAAGACCAAAAATCGTATGTTCTCCCTCATATGTGGACATTAGATCAAGGGCAAACACAACAAGGGGATTGGACTATGAGCACATGATAAAAGCGAGAGCACACAAGGGAGGGGTGAGGATAGGAAAGACACCTAAAAAACTAGCTAGCATTTGTTGCCCTTAATGCAGAGAAAATAAAGCAGATACCTTAAAGCAACTGAGGCCAATAGGAAAAGGGGAACAGGTACTAGAGAAAAGGTTAGACCAAAAAGAATTAACCTAGAAGGTAACACCCATGCACAGGAAATCAATGTGAGTCAATGCCCTGTATAGCTATCCTTATCTCAACCAGCAAAACCCCTTGTTCCTTCCTATTATTGCTTATACTCTCTCTACAACAAAATTAGAGATAAGGGCAAAATAGTTTCTGCTGGGTATTGAGGGGGGGGAGCGGGAGGGGGCGGAGTGGGTGGTAAGGGAGGGGGCGGGGGCAGGGGGGAGAAATGAACCAAGCCTTGTATGCACATATGAATAATAAAAGAAAAATGAAAAAAAAAAAAAAAGGACTCACTATATAACCCAGGCTGGACTTGAACTTACTCTGAAACCCAGGCTGGCCTTAAACTCATGATCATCCTACCTCAACCCCACTAATGCTGGAATTACAAGCATGCACAACTCTGTCCAGCTTTTCCCAAGGAAACTCTTAAAAAAATATGTTAATTCTGCCCTACTCATGTGACATAGAGCCTTTACTTTATATCTGCACAACCAGACTTGACTTTCTCTTTGTAGATAAAAGTTGTTGATTTTAAGATGTTTTATTTTTCTAGTGGGGGGTATAAATGAACTTGCCATGATGCTTCCTTCTTACCTGCTTCCTACTGTGTCCTAGAAAATGAAGGTAGGAATACCATCTCTGATTCTAGGTCTAACTTATGCTAAACACCCTCAAATGAACCTCTGTTGTACAGACTAATTAATTCGGTGAACCATTCAACTGGAACAATAACAACAGTGATTAACTAATGAGCTAATAGTTGGAAATGAGGTAAAAATGTATCTACTGAGCCAAACTTTAATGATAAAGAAGATTTTAAGCATACAGTAAATATTTTAACTGAAATATTTCATTAGTCATTCAACTGACATAGAGACAGATCCCAAAAGCTTATTTGGTGGCCGAGGGAGGAAAGGTCAGTATTAACTCTGTTGACTGCTGTTTTTGTCAACTCTTTATACTTAATCTGAATACATAGTCATAAAACTTCATTAACATATGGAAAGCATGATCCTAGGTACTAGGAAATAGCTGATATTAAGGAAGTAGAGCCCTTATCTTCAATAAGATTAGACTCTAGCAAAAGGGAGAGAAATACAAATAGATAATGATAGCATAAAGTAGTAAGACAATAATGAATCTATGGAGAAAGTGCTATAGAGATGTAGTATTTTTATAGGTGGAGCTGAATATGAAAGAGTAAGTAGGATTCTTACAGGTCGGAGGCAGAAAGAGCATTCTAAGCAGAAGACACAGTATAACCAAAAGATTATAGAGATGGAAGGACATCATTGGTGACAGAAAGAAGTGTGTGTGAGGTATATATTTATAGGAAGCGAGAGACAGTAGAGAAGCTGGACAGGTAAGCCATATAATTTGTAAGACACTGTACAAAATGAAAATTTGGGGCCCATACTTCTAAAAGTACAGGGTAAAATTCAGTTAACAATACTAATATATAAAGTTTTTCCTTAAAAAAAAGGAGTGGAGTAATAGTGGTGTATGACTTGTAAAAGGGACTAGTAAACATATATATGTAGAATATAATATATATACATATTTGACAGATTTAAGAACTTTTTTTTAACAACATAATAAAAAGCAATACTACTCATTCTTGGCAAATGCAAAATCACAAATAATTTTTGGTAACTTAATTTGCAGAATGATTTTTCCTATGGCTCAAATTTATTAGAATTGCTAAGGGTAGGTTTCTGGCTATGACAATATTGAGCTACAGTTCTGATAAATTATTTCACAATCTAAATTTTAGTACAAACAGAGCTGATCATTCTTGCAGAACATTTTTTAATGTTTGATATTTCATATATACCAATGACATGAAAATCTGAATTTAATATTGAACATGAATCTTATACAATGACATTTTTGTTTCCTCTGACATTTCTTGAAGATCATGGAGGTTCTACAAGAAACTGAAATCATCTTCAAGATTAGCATATTCAGAATACCTGAATGTATTTCATCTCTGTGACTTCAATTACAAGAAGAAATTAATTTTACATTTCTTATTAATGGTTCATACATAGTTTCATATTAAACTAGAATTCTTTTCTGTCCAATGTGACCATCTTTACATTTAATTTTTATTTTTAAGCTGTGGATATTTGCTTTGAAAGGTTGCAGCAGTTTTCCAAACCTGAAATTCAAATGTTTGGGAAAAATTCCAATAATTCCCTGACATACTTTAGTACAATGTCCACATGTACATTTTTACCTTGGAATAAGTTACTGACAATTACTGCCTGATCTCCAGAGGTCTTGACTCTGCTCTGGATGGAGAGTTCCTATTTGCTCAGATGCACAAGGATGGGCTCTAGGATTGACAGGCAAGCCCACCTCTTGCCACAGTCCTCACTACTGACCTTATGCAAAATTCCTCTCCCTGTTGTTGTTGCTGCCGCTAAGTACTACTATTACCACACTAATATGGATTCAGAGTCCAGGCTTAGCCACCTTATTTGCAACCCATGAGTCCCTGACACATGTGTACTAGGAGACCAGGCCATCTACCCAGCTGTTCACCACCTCTTACCTGAGTTCATAGAATGCAATTTGCTGCCTGGCATGCCTCTTGCTGCTCATGCCCATGTAACATAACCTTATAAAAATGAAGTCATTAAGAATTTCAAGATGTCCATAGTAGAACATTAAACCAAGTATCGGACTCCCTTAGAGAATGGGGACTCTGTGGGAATTTGATTTGCAATGTTGCAAGTTTTCAAAAACAGATATTCAAAACTTCTTGAAGAATTCTAGTAATGCCCTGATATGCTTTAATATATTATCCATGTGTACCTTTTTGTTTTGTAATAATTTACTAGACAAACAATTTTACCATGAAGCCATCCTTGGGAGTGGGGAATGTTAGTAGGAAAGAGAGTCTTTAAAGTAGTCTGAGAACAAGTTTTTTAGGCTCTTTGAATGCCTTAACAAAGAATTAATGATATACTTTAGGCAGGAAAGATTTTTTTCTTTTGGGCAGGAAAGATTTTGAAATGGGGAAAGATATTAACTTTGTATTTTAGAAAGTTCACCCTGATGTCTATCAGGTAGACTGACTATCAGGTACATTAGCAAATAAACTATTATATACACTAGGAAAATGATTCTGGAGAAATGAATTAAGGAGCAGTAACAAATCCAAGAAATAACCACAGTATTTTGAGGTCAAATATATGGTGGGAACTTTCAAAATATTATTCTACTCCTCAAACAACCCTCTAAAGTAGTTATTATCCATGTTTTGCACTGAGGTAGCTGAAAGCCTCAGGATCTATTTCCCCATAGTCACACAGGTGGTAGATCAGAGCCAGCAGGAAGCTTTGAGCTCACATTCCTTTCCCCATTACACACTACTTCTCGGCACAAGGAGGACACCTCAGAATGTGGTGACAGATCTGTGAAAAGCTTTAGGAGGAAAGAGTCTAAGATTCACATGACACTTTTCCTTCCCCATCCTAAACTCTGCAAAGTTTTGTAACTTGTCCACATTTATTTCATTTGTATTAATAAGATGAAAAAGTTCAGATATCTAATTAATACACAACATAATCACAATAGTTACCAATAGTATATTGTATACTTCAAATTTACTGAGTATCCTCATCACACACACACACACACACACACACACACACACAAAAATGGTGCCTGCCCTGGAAAAGAACCCCCTGGCCATTGCTCCCTTTTCTTTCTTTTTTTTTTTTTCTAAAAAGCAGAAGACCCTGCAACATCCTGGACTCCTAACCCTTGGAAAGCTTGCCTACGTCCTGCTGCACTGAACCCAGTCCCAGTAAGTGTCTGCCTTGAAGAAAGTGGCACACCATTTCTCCCTGCTGACTGGTTTCAAAGCTGCCTGCGTAAATCTGTAGACCAAACAGGTGAGCAATATGTACCACACAAGACTCCCCTACCTACTTCCCAGGAACAAAATCCATTGCAGTCCTTGAACAGATTGAAACCCCCCTCCAAACAAAATGGAGAAGCATAAACAGTGAATTGTTAATCTACCACCTACAGTAGGGGTGGAGTGGAATGCTGAACCAGCCTTGGAGAATAGAGGTGGAGCACAGAGCAGAATTCTCAGTGAAAGGAGGCAGGACAAGGAACAAAGGCTTAGAGTGGGGGTGTAGCAACAAGCCAACCACCCAGAGGAACCAAACTATCAGCAAGCAGAGGCAGGGCAAGGCACAACGGCTGAGAGTGGGGGTGGGGCAACAAGCTGGTCTCATGGGACTGAGGCAGTACTCAAAATTGAATTTCCCCACCTTGTTGGGGGAGGAGCTGACCAGACAGAGTTGCAGCTGTAGGGCAACACAGCTGCAGCCTGGTGAAAACAATAACACATCAGACCACCTTGCACAAACCGGTAGTGAGTTACCTCAGGTCCCAATTGCAATCTGCCCTGTTGAAGGAACCAATTACTGATGACAAGCCAGTCATCTGATGAGACCACTTCAGAGCTCCTGCTTGTAATGGATAGTCCATAAGACCAAGGAAAGCAGGGGAAAAAACTCCAACCATCTTCCCACACCAACCTGTCCAACAAGAAGGGGCAGCACCCTCCCCAACAAAGCCCAGAATACCAAGCACCAATACCAGGATTGGACACCAAAGGAATAAGTCCAGAACTTTTGCAAGCAAAAGTTTTTTTGCTTTTTTGTACTTTTTGTTGTTGTTTTACCTGGGTTGTTGTTGTGTTGTTGTTGTGTTATTAATTTTACCATTATTATTTTCTTATCCTTATTCTTACCCCTTCACTTTCTCTCCTTTTCTTGTGCTACAATCCATTGTTTCCCCCAACTACTCTTTCTTCCCTTCTCATCCACTCTCTCTCCCATCTTCCCCTCCCCCTGCCATCCTTTCCTAACCTGACACCACATTACCCCTCCTTTCTACACATTCACCGCCCACTGACTAGCCTACTGTACCAACCATACACACCCCCAGCCCCCTGTAATCCCTGACACAAGCACCCTCCACTACAACAGAAATACACCCAAACATGCACAAAGGCCACAAAACCCAGCAGCCTCATATCATTTCCCCTACCTACCCCCTTTTCTGCCCCCCTTAGCAAGTTTCTATCTCTAGTCAAACAACCCCCAACTCCCACTGTTTATAGATAATATCACCAAGGGATTTTCTATATAATCTGTAAACAACTGGTCTGGCATTTAACCTGTGAATTTGTTATTACTAATTTACACCTCCAAGCCAGGGACAGAAATAGCACATCAACCTAGTTAACAAGTAAGCCAGTCACAACACAAAAATTAAATCAAGGGAGAGAAAACAAGCAATTAAAATCACCAACTAGCCAATCAAGAACATAGTTGCACAGCAACAATTAGAATGATGGGGAGAAAAAGGCAAGGGAATGCCTCAAAAAAAAAATTCAGTACAGGATTTACCAGAAAATGAAGAAAATGAATACCCAATTCCTAACCCCAACAAAACAATAATAAGTGTCACTAATAAGCTCAATGTTGCCCACAAAAAAATGTTTCAAAGAGGAAATCATGGAAAAGATCACTGAGAAACTCATGGAGAAGCTACATGATGTTAACTTTCTGGTTACATGAAGTTAACCAGAAAGTACAAGATGCACTCAAGAAATTTCAAGACACCACAAATAAAAAAACTTGAGAAGACACAGAAACAACAAAATGAACTCAGAGATGACTTCAACAAACACCAAAGTGAAACAAAGAGACTATTAAAAAAGAGATATATGAACTAAAGAACTCAAGATATGAAAGAAGAGTTAAAGATATGGAGAACCTCAGGAAAAAAACTCAAACAGAAATCTTGGTAATAAAAAATTGCTTTCGTCAAATAAAAAACACAGTGGAAGGTAACTCCAAAAGACTAGAACCAGTGGAAGACAGAATCTCAGAGCTTGAAGATAAAACATATATTAAAGAAAAAAAACAGAAGAACTGCTAGTCAAACCAATCAAGAGCTGTGAAAGTAATATGCAAGAACTCAGCAACTCCATCAAAAGACCAAACTTGAGAACCATGGGCATTGAAGAAGGAGAAGAGGTGTGAGCCAAAGGAATACATAATATACTCAACAAAATAATAGCAGAAAACTTCCCAAATCTCAAGAAAGAATTTCCCACTTAAGTACAGGAAGTCCCCAGGACACCAAACAGAATTGACCAAAATAGAACCTCTCCATGGCATATTACCATTAAAACAACAAGCACAGAAAACAGAAAAAGAATATTGAAGTCTATAAGAGAGAAAAAATAAATAACTTATCAAGGTAAACCCATCAAAATAACAGCAGATTTCTCAACAAAAACCTTCAAAGCAAAAAGGGCATAGAGTGGGGTATTTTAAGCACTGAAAGAAAATAATTTCAGACCTAAGGTATTCTACCCAGCAAAACTATCATTCAAAACTGATGGAGGAATAAAAGTCTTCCATCAGACAAAGTAGATTTCAAACTTACATTAGTCAAATGAAACAAAGAAGGTCACTTCAGACTAATAAAAGGGGCAATATGTCAAGAGGAATAACAACTATCAACCTATATTCAATGTCAGTGCACCCAATTTCATCAACATATACTATAGGACTAAAAAGCATGGAGAGACTCCAACACAGTGGTAATGGGAGACTTTAATACCCCTCTATCACCAACAGATAGGTCATCCAGACAAAAACACAACAAAGAAATCCTAGAACTAAATGGTACCATAGATCAAATGGACCTAACTGATGTCTATAAAATATTTCATCCTGCAACAGCACAATATACATTCTTTTCAACAGCCCATGAAACTTTCTCCAAAATACATCATATCTTAGGGAACAAAGCAAGTCTCAACAAATATAAGAAAATTCAAATAGCCCCCTGCATACTATCTGATCACAATGCAATAAAACTAGAACCCAACAATAAAATCATTAGCAAAAAATACACAAACAATTGGAGGTTGAGCAACACATTGCTCAACAACCAGTGGGTCATAGAAGAAATAAGAGAGGGATTCCAAAAATTCCTGGAATTTAATGAAAATGAAAACACAAGCTATCAGAACCTGTGAGACACAACAAATTAGTCCTAAAAGAAAGTTTATAGCCATGACTGCACATATTAACAATACAGAAAGACCTCATATAAATGACTTAATACTATATGTCAAATGCCTAGAAAAAATAGAACAAGCTAAACCCAAAACAAGCAGAAGGAGAGAAATAATAAAAATAAGGGCCAAAATTAATGAAATAGAGACCAAAAAAACCATAGAAAGAATCAATGAAACAAAAAGCTAGTTCTTTGAAAAAAATTAACAAGCTCCTGGCAAATCTGTCTAAAATGAGGAGAGAAAAGACCCAAATTAATAAAATCAGAAAAGAAAAAGGGGAAGTGACAATAAACACCAAGGAAATCCAGGGAATCATCAGGGACTACTTTGAGGACCCATATTCCAATAAATTGGAAAATCTTGAAGAAATGGACAAATTTCTAGATACTTATGATCATCCAAAACTGAAACAAGAGGACATTAACCACCTAAACAGATCTATAACATGTAATGGAAGTGAACAGCAATAAAAAGTTTCCCAAAAAAGTAAAGCCCAGGACCTGGCAGATTCTCCACTGAATTCTCATAGGCCTAAAAGAACTAATACCAACACTCCTTAAACTTTTCCATGAAATAGAAAGGAACACTGCCTAACTCATTTTGTGAAGCCAGTATAACACTCATCCCAAAACCAAAGACACATTCAAAAAGGAGAACTGCAGGCCAATCTCCTTAATGAATATTGATGCAAAAATCCTCAATAAAATAATGGCAAACAACTCAACAACTTATCAGAAAGATCATTCACCATGACCAAGTCAGCTTCATTACAGGAATGCAGGGATGGTTCAACATATGCAAATCATTAAACGTAATACAGCACATTAACAGAAGCAAAGACAAAAACCACTTGATCATCTCAATAGATGCAGAAAAAGACTTCAATAAGATTCAACACAATTTCCTGATAAAATCTCTGAGGAACTAGGAATAGAAGGAATGTTCCTCAACATAATAAAGGCTGTATTTGACAAACCTATAGCCAACATCATACTTAATGGGGAAAAACTAAAATCATTTCCCCTAAAGTCAGGAACAAGACAAGGGTGCCCACTCTCCCTACTCCTAATCAACATAGTCCTAGAATTCCTAGCCAGAGCAATAAAGCAAGAAGAAGAAATAAAAGGAATACAAATAGATTAAAAAAGGTAATCAAACTATCCCTATTCTCAGATGACATAATCTTATACCTTAAAGACCTGAAAAACTCCACCCAAAAACTCCTAGACACCATAAACAGCTACAGCAAAGTAGCAGGATACAGAATCAACTTACAAAAATCAGTAGCCTTTCTATACACCAACAATGAACAGATTGAGAAAGAATATAGGAAAACAATTCCATTTACAATGGCCTCAAAAAAAATCAAATATCTAGGAATAAACTTAACAAAGGATGTAAATGACCTCTAAAAGTTGAACTACAAACCACTGAAGAAAGCTTTATAAGTTTAAATGACTGAAAACAATACAGAATATTTTGTGATACATAAAAGTATAAAAGATAGAAAGATCTCCCAGAACATCATCCTGAGCAAGGTCAGCCAGGCTCAGAAGGCCAATAATCATGTTTTCCCTCATATGTAGACTTTAGATCAAGGGCAAATACAGCAAGGTGATTGGACTTTGGTCACATAATAAGGTGAGAACACACAAGGGAGGTATGAGGATAGGTAAGAAACCAAAAAAACATGGTAGTATTTGATGTCCTCAATACAAAGGAACTAATGCAGAAACTTAAAGCAACAGTGGCCAACAGGAGAAGGGGATCAGGAACTATAGAAAAGGTCAGTTCGAGAAGAATCAACTTAGAATGTAACACATATGTACATGGAAGCAGTGCTAGGAATCTCCCTGTATAGCAATCTTTATCTCAACTAGCAAAAATGCTTTGTCCTTCGCATTACTGTTTATACTCTCTCTTCAACAAAATTAGAGATAATAGCAGAACAGTTTCCTCCTGGAAGCGAGGGGGTGGGAGGGGAAAGAAAGCAGGCAGGAGGAAGAAATGACCCAAACATTGCATTCACATACAAATAAACAAAAAAAAAAAGGAAAAGAAAGATCTCCCATGCTCATTGATTGGCAGAATCACCATAGGAAAAATGGCTATCCTACTAAAAGCAGTTTACATGCTCAACGCAATTCCCATCAAAATCCTGATGACATTCATCACAGAGATTGAAAAATTTACCCTAAATTTCTTTGGAAACAGAAAAGATCACAAATAGCCAAGGCAATACTGAGCAAAAAGAGCAATGCTGCAGGTATCATAATACCCAATTTCAAACTATACTACAGATCCATAGCAATAAAAACAGCTTGGTATTAGCACAAGAACAGACATGAAGACCACTGGAACAGAATAGAGGACTCATATGAATCCATACAACTATGCTCACCTAATCTTCAATAAAGGTACCAAAAACTTACAATGGAGAAAAGACAGCCTCTTCAACAAATGTTGATGGGAAAAGTGTTTTCTGCCTGCAGAAAACTGAAATTAGATACATCCTTGTCACACTGTACTAGTATCAACTCAAAGTGGATTAAGGATCTTAATATCAGACCTGAAACCATGAAGCTAGTACACGGAAGAGCAGGGTATTCATTGGAAGCAATAGGTATAAGCAAGGACTTCCTCAGTAGAACTCAAGTGGCTTAGCAACTAAGAGAAAGGATTGACAAATGGGACTATATGAAATTAAAAAGCTTCTGTACAACAAAAGAAATGGTCTCTAAATTGAAGACTCCACCCACAGAATGAGAGAAAATCTTTGCTCGCTATACATCAGACAAAGAACTGATAACCAGAATATACAGGGACCTCAAAAAACTGAACTCCCCAAACACCAATGACCAAAGAAGTCCAAATGGCTAAAACTCACATAAAAAAAATGTTCATCATCCCTGGCCATAAAGGAAATGCAAATCAAAACCACACTAAGATTCTACCTCACTCCTGTTAGAATAGCCATCATCAAAAACACCACCAACAACAAATGTTGGCAAGGATGAGGGGAAAAAGGAACCCTCATACACTGCTGGTGGGAATGTAAGCCAGTGCAACCACTCTGGAAAACAATGTGGAGGCTTCTAAAAACACTAAAAATAGATCTGCCATATAATCCAGCAATACCACTCTTAGGGATATACCTGAAGGAATGTGAGTCAGGTTACTACAAAGGCACCTGTACACCCATGTTTATTGCACACTATTCATGATAAACCAAGCTATGGAAAAGCCAAGATGTCCACTTACAATGAATGGATTAAGAAAATGTGGTACTTATACACAATGAAATTTTATTCAGCCACAAAGAATGAAATTTTGTCATTCACAGGTAAGTGGATGGAACTGGAGAATGTCATCTTAAGTGAAGTTAGTCAGGCTCAGAAGGCCAAAAATCACATGTTCTCCCTCATATGCAGATTATAGACCTAAAACAAATGCAGTAATATTATTGGATATGGGTCACACACTAAGAGGAGACTGAGCATGGGAGCAATAGGGAAAGGGAAGGAAATCAAAAACTTGAATGTGGTTGATGTGCTCACTATGTAGCAGTAAATATAGTAATCTTAAACTGGCAGAGGCCACTATGGGAAGGGGAGTAGGTAGTAGTGAAGAAGTCTGGTAGAGATGAACCAAATTGGGTTGTTATACATTTATTCATGGAAACAATACAAGTAATCTCCCTGTATAACTGTCTTTATCTCAAACTAGCAAAAACACTGTTTTTCTTAATATTTTTTATTTTTTCTCTTCTACACAATAGGAGAACAAGAGAGTGGAACAGGTTCTGCTCAGAGGCAGGGGCAGGAGGTGAGGTGGCCCAAATAAAGTAAATGCAAAAATGATAAAATTAAATTTAAAAAAAGGAAAAAAATGGTAACTATGTGAGGTCATATATATGTTAATTAGATAACATATAATCTTGTCATGAGGTATGTTAATATCAAAACAAGCTGTATACCTTAAATATATACAATTTTTGTCTATTATATCTCAATAAAGCTGGGGTCAGACCCTCTGAGATAAAGAGGAACAATCTTTAAAAGAAAAAACACTACAGTAGACTCTTTCTAAGTCACATATGCATGGTAGGCTTTCCATAAATATTCCTTTCCTCACCATCCCTATTCGAGGTCCCACAGCATTCAAGTTGATTCAGTTTGGTTTAGTTTTTCTTTTTTTCCCCCAACTTACTTAACTACCCTTCCTCCCACAACTTCAGTGTTACAAATTTTCCAAAAAGACCATGGGAAGTGTGAATACATGGGAAGCCTCTGAATACATTGCCCTTATTCACTTCAAGAATAGCCCATGCGGATGCATGGTAGAGAGAAATGAAAGATAAAGACGTAAATGAGTGAGGTGATTAGCACCAGGCATCATCTAATAAATGTCAACGGCCCATCAGCCACAAGAGAAAGATTTCTAAAGGCTCTTCTATTACCTATAACAGGAAAGTTGAGAATCCTTCCACTATGAACATCCCCTGGCTGGATACAGAGTGCTAGCTTCCATCCTGAAATCACTGTGTATTTAACATTCAGCAAAAAAAAGATTGAATGTCTTTTTTCAAAAGACATTGCCTTTTCAAGCAAAGGCACCAGGCTGGGTATTTTAAAAATCTGATCTTTTCTACATATTTAACCATTAAGACTTTGGAACTTGATTATATTGGAATATATTTAGTCACACATGTAAAAACTCACAGAATGAAACACATTGAATTATTTTATCAGGTCTTGGGTAAGTTTTCCTAGACAATGATATTCAGTTACTATCACTTTAGAAATTCAGAAACTCCTTTACCAGGAAGTTTCAAATGATCATTTCATTTCTCATTGTATCAGTCCTTCTGGTATTCTTTTTTTTTTTTTTAATTTGCAGTACTGAGAATTGGACCCAGGGCTTTGCACATGCTAGGTAAGCACTTCATCACTGAGCTATATTCCTAACCCTATTCTTTAAGAAATTAATATTGGCCCAGTGTTGGTGGCTCACACTTGTAATCCTAGCTACTCAGGAAGCAGAGATCAGGAGGACCGTGGTTCAGAGTCAGCCCTGGCAAACAGTTTGTGAGACACTATCTCAAAAAAAACATCCACAAAAACGGGCTGGAGGAGTGGCTCAGGGTGTAGGTCCTGAGTTCAAACCCCAGTAGAAGAAATTAATATTGATCAATTTAGCCACTTTTCAAGATCAAAATTAAGTTCAACTTATACCATGGAATGCATTTCAAGTCTGTGTTTTTGGAGATTTATTGGAGGGGGAGAGCCACTTACATTTCCTGAGAATGACCTTGTAGTGTACATTGAGAAGCCCTTTTACATACATGTCTTCATTACCCTCACAATCACTGCTATTACCTCCATTTTAGAAATGAGGACATTGAAACTCAGAGAAGTAAAGCAACTAAGCCCATACCATGGCACTAGCTCAAGGTGAAACCACAATTTGATTTTTCTTGTGTTGACTTCCAGTGACCTCTATGTGTCAGAAGTCTGAACTGATACAGATGTACACATCTGACTTCAGGTCACCTGATCACCTTGGATAAAAAGTTGGTACATATGCGCAGAACTGGCCCATTCCAAACATGTGGCCTTCCTAAGGCAGGTTTTACACTAATTTCTTTTGTTGCTTCCTTCTACCTTGCAGAGATAATCACTCTTCTGCAAATAATATAAACTGAATAAATGTTTGCTTCCTAAGGTTTGAGTGAAATTAAAATCATGGAACATGACTATCATTTTCATAATAGATCATCTGGGTATATCAGCTTCAACAGTAAATAGGAAACCATTGCTTCCCCCACTCATAATCCATGCAAACTGAGAAATACCATGAGTGAGCCTGATTTAGACACTTGGCTACAGGTGTGCCCTGTATACTCTGCTTAGCAACAACAGTCTGGTCTTCCAATATGAAATAGCACTAGAAGCTGGGTACTGACCCCATGGAATGTGTGGAGTGCTGTGTTTGCAGGGTGCTGGGAGGGAGAGATTAAAGGAGAGCTGGCAAGTGTGGGCTGGATGAAGTGAGAAGTACTGAAAGATGTGTGTATGTGTCCTGCACAGGAAAGAGTTGGGTCACACAAAGGATCTGAAGGATAAGGCAGAGGCGGAGAACACTTGGTTGATACTTTTAAAGGAAGACTAGAAGTTGTAGGAGGTACTACCCGCTAAACCACACATTAAAGTGGTTTAATTTGCCTCTTCCAATGCCTCACTTTTCACCAAACCCTGTGAAATCTCCTCAGAGAAAGTGGCCTTGTATATTGTATCCCACATAGCATTGTGTCACAATTATTCCTGCTAGTGTATTGCTACCCTGAGAGGCATCAGTCACCATTCTTCCCACTCTGCTCCTCTCCTTCTTCCCTCTCCTCTCTCTATCTCTCAAATGTTTCCCTCAACTGCCCAGGTACAAAGGACAACATCAGAGCCAGAAGTGACCATGGACTGCAGAGGATGAGGTTCTATTTTAGGGCCTATTTCCTCAAATAAGAGTTCAAAAACCATCTTCTACCACTGAGGAAAGAGTTCAATGAAGAAGATAGCAAAACATACTTATAATCTCACCACTTATAGAGACAACCAACATTAACATTTTGGTAATTTCCTCCTAGCTTTTTCTAGATAACAAGATTTTTCTTCAAAAAAAATTGGGATTTTATGCATATATGAGTATGTATGTATGTATGTATAGCTCCAATAATTATATATGTGATCTATAATACTTATAGATTATATATAATATGCAATTGGAAATACATATATAGTACATGAATATGTATACAGATATGTATATAGCTACAGACATATATAAAGAAATAGATATAGGTAAAAGTATAGATACCTGTCTTCTTCACTTAAGACATAAACATTTTCCCATGTCAATAAATATTCCTAAGAAATGAGATTTTTTAACAGCCATCTGACATGTCATTTTATGAATCTAACATAATTTAAGCTTTTTCCTATTGCTAGACATTTAGATTGTCTCATATTCTTGCTATCAAAATAATACTCCAATAAATATTTTATATAAATTTACCTGGTTATTTATGTTTATTTTCCTAAGATAATAACAGTTAATGTATACCAGTTTCTTATTGGATACATAACTCTGAGCTAAATACTATATATAAACATCTCATTTAATCTTCATAAAAGCCTGTAAGGTAGGTTATATTATTCTCCCCACTTCACCAAAAATGAGTGGCATAGAGAAGGTAAAGAAACTGTTCAAGATCACAAAAGAAAATGATGAAGTCAGGATTCAAATGCAACACCCTTACTCCAGAGCCTAACCTTCTATGTTCTGTTATAACTTCCTAGATGGGGAAACACATGGAATCAAAGATTTTATTTATTGTGTGTCCGTTATAAAAATAACTCTTTCATATAATATAAGAAAAGTATAAATTGTACAAAGTAGCATTAAATATAAAATAAAATATTTTCAAACCTTTTCCTCCTCTACTTCCCAGTCTAACTCCTTAGAGAAGATAGTTAAACCTTTCTCTTGCAGTTATTGTTATTTTATCTTTACCATTAAAATTTTTAATGGAGTATCTTTGATCAATTGTTGGTCAGCTAGTGAAAAAGTCAGTTAAAATGGGGAAGTATTAGAAATGAGATGCACAGAGCACTAAGGTGTGGCTAAGATCTTCCTTCTACTAGAGACAAATCTGACAATGTGTAGATCATGCAGCCTGCTATGTGTCAACCACAATGTTCAGATGCCTGGCATAGATTTCCGGTCTTCATTTCTTTGAACTTATGAGGAGTTAAAGCACTTACAAAGCAACTACTTACAGAATTTCTCTAGGTTGTTTTCGATTTTCTTCCAATCTTTTAATATTACCTCCCATACCTAATCAACATTTTTAGTAGTGTGCTGTTATCAAAGCATTCAACAAGGCATTTTCAAAACACTCAACTGACTTGTCAAACAAAAACACCTCTTATCTCACACTTATATTGATTTAAATTTTAAGTTTTTAAATTTTTTGTTACAAAATAATTCCAATAGTCAAAAAATACAGCAATTAATATGACTCTAAGTGTACATATTGACATTTTGCCAATTTTTTAAGACCTTATGTTGGTTAAAAAAAAGAATATTATCAACAGAGTTCTCTCTTTCCTTCCCTCCATGCCTCCCTCCATCCTATCTCAAAAGTAACTACTAGAACCATTACCATGTAAAATTTAGATAATTTTCATCTAAAAATATATTTTTATTTACATAATAAGCAGGGCTATCAAAGCAAAATAGACTGGATGGCTTAAACAACAGAACTTTATTTTCTCACAGTTATACATTATAAAAGGGTTCAGCAGACAGCATTCATCCTTCTTATAATTTGGTGAATCTGACACATCCCAGCTCATAATAAGCATTCCTGGTCACACAGCCATTTAATGCCTTACAGTCAGGCACTTGATCTCTACCAGGGCTCAGTAGCACATTGAGAGTTGCTTTTTAAGTTGTGAATTCTCCACTGCAGAAGTCATGGTTTTATCCCAGAATGCTACAGTCTCCTATTGAGGTTTTCCATAAACTGCATATAGCATCTGTATTGATCCATTTTGTACTACTATAATAGAATTCTACAGACTAGGTAATTTATAAACAGCAGAACTATATTCTGACAATTTGGTAGCTGGGAAATCCAAGATCAAGGTACTGGCAGATTAAGGCCCAGACTCTCTGCTTCCAAGAAAACACCTTGAACACTACATCCTCCTGAGGGTAGGAGTGCTATTTTTCCACATAGCAAAAGCGCATGCAAAAGACAGATGGAGAAAGAGAAAGGAGAGAGAGAAGAGCTCATTCCCAAAAGTAATTTTAATGGCAGCATTAATCCATTCATGAAGTCAGGGATATTATAACCTAAACACTTATCATTAGACCGTACCTACTAACACTTTTGCATTGGGGATTCAGTTTCCAACACATAAATTATGGAAGACACATTCAAATCACAGCAGTGTCTTTTCTTATTACACATATAAGTAATATATAGTGTTTAATACTATATATATATAGCTGTATAGTAGTAATACCTCTGTCCAAAATGTTCAATTTCCCGTTCTGCAGTGTGTGGATGCATGAATAAATGCCTATAGGTTCCTTTGAGGAACCATTTCCTATAATGCATTCTCTGCTCCTGGAGGCCTGACCTTTCCTTCAAACGAATGAGTCCCAGTCTGAAACCTGACTCATAGCCAGATCATTATTTTTTTTATTAGAGAAGTTTCCCTGTCCTCTGATAATTCATTCTTGATTTATTTTTATTGTATAAATTGAGAAATACCCTTGGTTCCCACTCAAATATCTTGCTCTTAGGAAGACCTAAGATGCTTAATTAATCATTTTTCTATCACTCTGATGATCAGGCCACTCAGGCTGCTAGTTTACCTGTTTGTTCAATAACTGTACCCACCTTACTTCTGATGGTTAAGTGCTACCAGCTGATCTTTTATCTTGTCCTGTCACCTCTATCCATGATGTGACTCTTAGGCAGCTTCTTCTGCCATTCATCCTGGCCTACAAAAGGCAGCCATAATTGACTTCTCTTTGATGCTGGTAACCCTCTCATCAATGCATGCCTTACAACTTTGGTGGCATCCTGTTCCCAAATATGTGTTAGTCAATAATGAAGTATCCAAAACACAGCTTACTCTCCAAACTTTCCAGACAACTATGGAGGGCTGTCTTAGTTCCAGAGCTCCTCTAGGAACTCCTTTGCTGCAGTCCTGCTTTCTTCATTCCCCTGAAGGCATTGACCCCCATGATCACTCTCCAGTAATTTCCTGAATGCAAATCTCTGCTTCAGAGTCTTCTTCCCAGCAACTGAGAAAGCAAATCTTGGAGCAGAATCACCAGCTAAGTGGTAGCAAAAGTGTCTTCATTATTATCTTGGGCTTGGTGGTTCTCTTTAGTTGAGGCAATACTTAGAGAAGAGCTCATCTGAGGGCTTTTCGCTAACAATGCTAGAAGCTGAGGAAGTGAGGGTTTCAGTCCTAGAAGAAAGAATCCAGGCAGCACCCCAACAGGATCTACTACATTAATGTTCTCTGATTACTCTTTTTTCATTGTAGTTATTCTTATTTTATATTCCTAAATATTCTTGACTTTTGTATAAGGTATTAAAAAAACTTTAAAAACATATCCTCACTGTTTTTGATTAAGTATTTCCTTCAAGATCAGTGATCCTAATGATATACTTTGGGTTTGGTTTCTTTTGGGGGGTTGCATTGCTGGTTTTCTCAAAATACCAAGTTTCTTGGTTAAGATGTAAGACTGTATTGATAAGCTTGGTAATCTACTGCCTTCCACATACAAGTGGTGGTATCACTTGGCATATTTCTCTGTGAAGTGCTCTGGAAAAGCCTATACAGGTAGCCTGCATACCTTCATCCTAAATGTCAAAACAAGGGTAGATTTGCACTAATTCCCAGTCAAAATTCTAGATTACTGAGTGTAGAGTGTTCAAATTATTTAAAGAACAGACTTCTGTTTTAGCTTGGGGGAAGGGTAAATGAGATTGATACTGATCTATCTATCTATCTATCTATCTATCTATCTATCTATCTATATGGAAGTCCCAAATACTTTTAAGGATTGTGATACTTGCCACTGAACTACCCTTACATAAAAGTTTTGCAAATTTATTCCCACCATTTTGTTACATCACAATGTATTATTATTTTAAAATATGTGTCAGTTTTGCAAGCAGAACTATTTCATTATCATTTCAATTGGCATCAGTTTTTTCATATGTTTCATATATTTGTAAGTTCAGTCTTTAAACCTATATGAAGACAGCTCTGAAATTCACAGCACTTCTTTTTTCTGATTTACTTTCACATTCCACTTTACATTCACTGCTAAAAAGAAAATTAAATGTTCTATCGTTTCTCTATTTTAAAAACATTTGCTCTTATCCTATTTATTATCCACTAAAGGGTAAATTAATTCCATTCTTTTTTACCAGTCATGTTCAAATTATAATAATTTGTTTCATATCTCAAATCCTCAACATTAAGGATATATTTAGGCAGCAATACAAGCTACATTAATTTGCCCAAAATAACACACTGACTCTAAACCATGAAACCAGACAATAAGTTAAGAAATTACTGTGCAGTGACACATTGTAAGTAGACATAATATTTCTGAATCTGAAAAGTATTTGATGTAGCAAATAACTGACATAGTCGTCTGCTCTGTCATGACATTGCAGGGGTTTCTCTTGCAAGCCTGAGTAATGATTTCCTCTCAGTTAGCAGTCAGTCTATCCTACCCACAGGAAGGTCCTTCTTTCCATTGAGGAGATTGCTGGATGACAACAGCTGCCACCCTCAGTCAGACCCAAGCTCCACCTTCAGCCTAATAAAGTCTTTGACTGAAATACATCAGACACCACTCAGCTGTCCAGTAAAGAGCCACATCCAGTGCTGGCATCTTGTGCATTTTCACATGAACTGAATGTAGCAGTGTCTGGTTCATAGATAAAATAGGGTACAGCTCCATCCACACCTACTTATACCCAACCACCAACTGAGAACTCAAACTAGGTCCTAGCACTGCAAGCATTGTACAGACTTGTGGGCAAACTGGTTAGTGGTAGGCCACCTTTAGTTCCTGAATGAAACTCTTGCTGACTAGAAAAGGTTAGGCAATATGGAAAGGGTTTAGCCAGGCATCCTAGAACCAGGTCAAGACTATGATTAGTATTGTACCAACATTTGCCAGATGTACATTGGAAACACTGCATTCATTAAATCCATGAAATAGAGTGCAGGTGATAAGGGGGAAGTGAACAAGAAAGAAGCACTGTGCCATTGGTATTGGGACCTTTCAAAGACTCTGGAATGGAAAGAACAGTGAATTTTACAGATGCCTTTCTGAGAGTGCAGACTTTGGAGGGGGGTGCATACTTAACCTCAAGTTTTGAAGTGAGGTGGACACTGGTATTCTGTGCACAGGACTCAGGAACTATTGCCTTCAGAGAGCTACCATATCCCTGGGGCTCCTCTACTGAGCAACTAACTGACATCTAATGAGTATCAATAATCTTTGGTGACTGAGCTATAGAGCCAGGCTGACAGCAGCATCTGCTGCTCATCCATCATCTCTGCTGGCCAATAGAAACAGGCCATGACTGATGTGGCCTGGGAAGGCCCTCACTCTCTCTCTCCAGTGGCTGCTCCAGATGAAGAAGTCATTACTACTCAGAGCTGGAAAAGAAACCAAGATTGTCTGTAGGGAATAAAAGAATGAGAGAACAGGATACAGTCAACCAGTTGGCCAACAAGGCACATAACACCCTCTGGGCACTCTTTCCAGATGCCCTGAATTTTTCAGGGTGGAGCCACTTTCCCCAGTCACTGAGGGAGCTCAAGGTTTTAGCACCCTTGCACAGCATATTCTTTGGAAGAATAATACAGATATCTTGAAAAGAGAAAGCATGTGGCAAAGTTTCCTCACTGTCTTGAGATTAATTCAGGAATCCCAGGAGGAGACTTGGGTCACTATGAGCTATAACATGTCATTTACGGAAAGTGAGAAATGATCAAACAAGTAGTCATTTCATGCATCTTCAAACCCTATCAATATGATCCCTATTCTGTCTGAGTTCAGGATGTATAGGTATCTTTCAGGGTTGCCCCTCATCACTAGTTTTATGTCTTGTCTCTCAAAAACTTTATAATTATTATTATTGACAATAATACTAATAAAATCTTCTTTCATTTATAACTTTATCTGGAACCCTAGGAAATGTGTTGTTGTCCTCATATAAGCAATGAAAAAAGAACTGTGATCAGTTCCAGGTAGCAGAGTGAAGAAACTAACATGGAACTTGACCTCACATGTTACGTTTTCAAGTTCAGAACTCTTTCCATACCTGTGCCTCACATTACATCAGCCTTGTCCACAACTCCAGTAGCAGCCATCAGCTGGGATCCAGAAGTAGAGACAAGGTGAAACACACAGCACCTGGGAAATTTGTCTGGGGATGTTTCTCTCATGCTGTAATAAACATGAGGGAAGTTACATCCATAGCTGTGTCTGTGTGAGCCATAAAATTGTAATCTTTCTATATCAATACCTACTGACATGGAATCTCTGAGTAATCTCAGCCTGGATATGAAGAACATCTCTTATTTGCAACCTCATACTGTGTTTCAAAACCTTCAAAATTAAGAAGGGATAAGTAATTTAATTGATTGATACTGAGAAGATATAGCTTTGTGCTTGTGTGTTTGTGTGTGAGAGAGAGAGATTTAAAAAGTGACATAATCCATTTTACTAGCCCATAGAAAACAATTCTTAACATTGAAGGTTAGAATTCTTTCACAGAAGCACTTAAGATACAGCAGAGTATGCACACAGCAGAAAATTAGCTGCCCTCAAATTATTGCCAATTTCCAATAAATGCCATATTTTCAGGGTCCCACCTTTGGGATCCATACTTTTAAGTGCCCCTTTCTTTATACTTTTCCTCTTTTCATAAAAATGGAATATAAAATAATAAAACATCCCCTATCCCCTCAAATATGTATAAGAAAAAAGAACTCTTGTTAATGTAAATCAAATATGGTAAAACAGCTTGAGTAACAAGTATTCAGTATTTTGAGGACAATATGTCTGCTGTTTTAACTTTCCACACCAATTAAGAAAATTAGATTAAACATGAAGCTTGGACAGACTTTCACAGGTCCCCAGAGTACTTTCAGTAAGCTGTAATTCACAAACCTTAAAGTATGTGACAAAACACAAAACAACCCACACAATTAAGAAACAAGAATAACAGTATTTGGTCTTTTAAAAATGTCAGAAAGATTAGGGATGTGAGACCATGAAGGATGTATGAAAATGGAAAGTTCACTAAGATGCTAATTTTTCACCAGAAAAGGAATGAACTTTGACTCTTTCCTGAACTTAATCCCAGGACAGACTTTTCTCTCAACCTCAAGTCCATTTTCTTCTCAAATTGCAGAAACTAAAATAAAAAAGAGGAAGAAGTAGGAAAAAAAAAAAGTAGGGATAACCCTAAAGTTGACAGTCACTTGCTGTGAGAACAAATAAAGTATAAAGTATATTGACCCACTGGCATCATTTACTCTCTTAAAAAGGATCAAACAAGAGATATAATTCCAACTTATTCCTGAAAGTATAATCAAATGTTAAGTTTTCATATTTGATTGTGTGTGTGTGATGACAGAGATTGAACTCCATTGCTTCATTCATGTTCAGCATGTGCTCTACCACTGAACTACATCCCATGTTTGATTTTTGAGTAAACAAGTAAGAATTCTAGAATAATGTCTGATTAATACCATCCAAATTACCTATACTGTAGTGTAGTGCCTATTCTACACTGACATTCAGTGTATTAATTCAAAGTGCAATTATTAACTTAAGGAATAATCAGAGAAGATTATCATAGACTTGAAAAAGCAAGTAGTAAGGCTCAAGGTGTAGCTCAGTGATAGAACACTTGCCTAGCATGCATGAGACCCTGGGTTCAGTCCCCAGCACTACAAATAAATAATTTTTTAAACATTGTTGAAAAAGCATGTGTTAGCTCAACTAGATTGTACCAGAGTTAAAAGAGCCATTGAAAAATTAATGCTGTTTTCATGTATTAAACTACTGAAGAAGAAAATAAAACTATTACTCTATTTCCTCAGTTTTGACTTATGTGAAAAATGGAAAGACAACTGTTAAGATTAGACAGTTTAAAAGTTTTAGAGATAAAGTAATGTCACTAACATTTCTTTTTTTTTTCATTTTTCTTTTATTATTCATATGTGCATACAAGGCTTGGTTCATTTCTCCCCCCTGCCCCCGCCCCCTCCCTTACCACCCACTCCACCCCCTCCCGCTCCCCCCCCTCAATACCCAGCAGAAACTATTTTGCCCTTATCTCTAATTTTGTTGTAGAGAGAGTATAAGCAATAATAGGAAGGAACAAGGGGTTTTGCTGGTTGAGATAAGGATAGCTATACAGGGCATTGACTCACATTGATTTCCTGTGCGTGGGTGTTACCTTCTAGGTTAATTCTTTTTGATCTAACCTTTTCTCTAGTTCCTGGTCCCCTTTTCCTATTGGCCTCAGTTGCTTTAAGGTATCTGCTTTAGTTTCTCTGCATTAAGGGCAACAAATGCTAGCTAGTTTTTTAGGTGTCTTACCTATCCTCACCCCTCCCTTGTGTGCTCTCGCTTTTATCATGTGCTCATAGTCCAATCCCCTTGTTGTGTTTGCCCTTGATCTAATGTCCACATATGAGGGAGAACATACGATTTTTGGTCTTTTGGGCCAGGCTAACCTCACTCAGAATGATGTTCTCCAATTCCATCCATTTACCAGCGAATGATAACATTTCGTTCTTCTTCATGGCTGCATAAAATTCCATTGTGTATAGATACCACATTTTCTTAATCCATTCGTCAGTGCTGGGGCATCTTGGCTGTTTCCATAACTTGGCTATTGTGAATAGTGCCACAATAAACATGGATGTGCAGGTGCCACTGGAGTAACAGTCTTTTGGGTATATCCCTAAGAGTGGTATTGCTGGATCAAATGGTAGATCGATGTCCAGCTTTTTAAGTAGCCTCCAGATTTTTTTCCAGAGTGGTTGTACTAGTCTACATTCCCACCAACAGTGTAAGAGGGTTCCTTTTTCCCCGCATCCTCGCCAACACCTGTTGTTGGTGGTGTTGCTGACGATGGCTATTCTAACAGGGGTGAGGTGGAATCTTAGTGTGGTTTTAATTTGCATTTCCTTTATTGCTAGAGATGGTGAGCATTTTTTCATGTGTTTTCTGGCCATTTGAATTTCTTCTTTTGAGAAAGTTCTGTTTAGTTCTCATGCCCATTTCTTTATTGGTTCATTAGTTTTGGGAGAATTTAGTTTTTTAAGTTCCCTGTATATTCTGGTTATCAGTCCTTTGTCTGATGTATAATTGGCAAATATTTTCTCCCACTCTGTGGGTGTTCTCTTCACTTTAGAGACCATTTCTTTTGATGAACAGAAGCTTTTTAGTTTTATGAGGTCCCATTTATCTATGCTATCTTTTAGTTGCTGTGCTGCTGGGGTTTCATTGAGAAAGTTCTTACCTATACCTACTAACTCCAGAGTATTTCCTACTCTTTCTTGTATCAACTTAAGAGTTTGGGGTCTGATATTAAGATCCTTGATCCATTTTGAGTTAATCTTGGTATAGGGTGATATACATGGATCTAGTTTCAGTTTTTTGCAGACTGCTAACCAGTTTTCCCAGCAGTTTTTGTTGAAGAGGCTGCTATTTCTCCATCGTATATTTTTAGCTCCTTTGTCAAAGATAAGTTGCTCATAGTTGTGTGGCTTCATATCTGGATCCTCTATTCTGTTCCACTGGTCTTCATGTCTGTTTTTGTGCCAGTACCATGCTGTTTTTATTGTTATTGCTTTGTAATATAGTTTGAAGTCAGGTATTGTGATACCTCCTGCATTGTTCTTTTGACTGAGTATTGCCTTGGCTATTCGTGGCCTCTTGTGTTTCCATATAAATTTCACAGTAGATTTTTCAATCTCTTTAATGAATGTCATTGGAATTTTGATGGGAATTGCATTAAACATGTAGATTACTTTGGGGAGTATCGACATTTTTACTATGTTGATTCTACCAATCCATGAGCATGGGAGATCTCTCCACTTTCTATAGTCTTCCTCAATCTCTTTCTTCAGAAGTGTATAGTTTTCCTTGTAGAGGTCTTTCACATCTTTTGTTAGGTTTACACTTAGGTATTTGATTTTTTTGAGGCTATTGTAAATGGAATTGTTTTCATACATTCTTTTTCCATTTGCTCATTGTTAGTGTATAGAAATGCTAATGATTTTTCTATGTTGATTTTATATCCTGCTACCTTGCTATAGCTATTGATGATGTCTAGAAGCTTCTGAGTAGAGTTTTTTGGGTCTTTAAGGTATAGGATCATGTTGTCTGCAAATAGGGATATTTTGACAGTTTCTTTACCTATTTGTATTCCTTTTATTCCTTCTTCTTGCCTAATTGCTCTGGCTAGGAATTCCAGTACTAGGTTGAATAGGAGTGGAGATAGTGAGCATCCTTGTCTGGTTCCTGATTTTAGAGGGAATGGTTTTAATTTTTCTCCATTAAGTATAATGCTGGCTGTAGGTTTGTCATATATAGCTTTTATAATGTTGAGGAACTTTCCTTCTATTCCTAGTTTTCTTAGAGCTTTTATCATGAAATGATGTTGGATCTTATCAAAGGCTTTTTCTGCATCTATTGAGATGATCAAGTGGTTTTTGTCTTTGCTTCTGTTAATGTGGTTTATTATGTTTATTGATTTTCGTATGTTGAACCACCCCTGCATCCCTGGGATGAAGCCTACCTGGTCGTGGTGAATAATCTTTGTGATGTGTTGCTGAATTCGATTTGCCATTATTTTGTTGAGGATTTTTGCATCAATGTTCACTAAGGAGATTGGCCTATAGTTCTCTTTTTGGAGGTGTCTTTGCCTGGTTTGGGGATAAGTGTAATACTGGCTTCATAAAATGTGTTTGGCAGTTTTCCTTCCTTTTCTATTTCATGGAACAGTTTAAGGAGGGTTGGTATCAGTTCTTCTTTAAAGGTCTGATAGAATTCAGCAGAGAATCCATCAGGTCCTGGACTTTTCTTTTTGGGGAGACTCTTGATTGCTGCTTCAATTTCATTTTGTGTTATAGGTCTATTCAGGTGATTAATTTCCTCTTGGTTCAGTTTTGGATGATCATATGTATCTAGAAATCTGTCCATTTCTTTTAGATTTTCAAATTTATTTGAATATAGGTTCTCAAAGTAGTCTCTGATGATTTCCTGGACTTCCATGGTGTTTGTTGTTATCTCCCCTTTTGCATTCCTAATTCTACTAATTTGGGTTTTTTCTCTCCTCATTTTAGTCAGGTTTGCCAGGGGTCTATCAATCTTGTTTATTTTTTCAAAGAACCAACTTTTTGTTTCATTAATTCTTTGTATGGTTTTTTTGGTTTCTATTTCGTTGATTTCAGCTCTTATTTTTATTATTTCTCTCCTTCTATTTGTTTTGGGATTTGCTTGTTCTTGTTTTTCTAGGAGTTTGAGATGTATCATTAGGTCATTGATTTGGGATCTTTCAATCTTTTTAATATATGCACTCATGGCTATAAACCTTCCTCTCAAGACTGCCTTAGCTGTGTCCCATAGGTTCCGGTAGGTTGTGTTTTCATTTTCATTGACTTCCAGGAACATTTTAATTTCCTCTTTTATTGCATCGATGATCCATTCTTCATTAAGTAATGAGTTATTTAGTTTCCAGTTGTTTGCATGTTTTTTGTCTTTACTTTTGTTGTTGAGTTCTACTTTTACTGCATTGTGGTCAGACAGTATGCATGGTATTATTTCTATTTTCTTATATTTGCTGAGGCTTGCTTTGTGCCCTAGGATATGATCTATTTTGGAGAAGGTTCCATGGGCTGCTGAGAAGAATGTATATTGTGTAGAGGTTGGATGAAATGTTCTGTAGACATCTACTAGGTCCACTTGATCTATTGCATATTTTAGATCTTGGATTTCTTTATTGAGTTTTTGTTTGGATGACCTATCTATTGATGATAATGGAGTGTTAAAGTCTCCCACAACCACTGTGTTGGCGTTTATATATGCTTTTAGGTCTTTCAGGGTATGTTTGATGAAATTGGGTGCGTTGACATTGGGTGCGTACAGATTGATGATTATTATTTCCTTTTGGTCTATTTCCCCTTTTATTAGTATGGAATGTCCTTCTTTATCTCGTTTGATCAATGTAGGTTTGAAGTCTACTTTGTCAGAGATAAGTATTGCTACTCCTGCTTGTTTTCGGGGGCCATTGGCTTGGTAAATCTTCTTCCAGCCTTTCATCCTAAGCATATGCTTATTTCTGTCGGTGAGATGAGTCTCCTGTAAGCAACAAATTGTTGGATCTTCTTTTTTAATCCATTTTGTCAAACGGTGTCTTTTGATGGGTGAATTAAGTCCATTAACATTAAGTGTTAGTACTGATAGGTATGTGGTGATTCCTGCCATTTAGTTATCTTAGTTGTTTGGAGGTTTGATTGTGTGTACCTAACTTGATGTTACTCTCTACTGTCTTGCTTTTTCTTATCCTGTGGTTTGGTGCTGCCTGCCTTTTCATGGTTAAGTTGGGTGTCACTTTCTGTGTGCAGGATCCCTTGCAGAATCTTTTGTAATGGTGGCTTTGTGGTCACATATTGTTTTAGTTTCTGCTTATCATGGAAGACTTTTATTGCTCCATCTATTTTGAATGATAGCTTTGCTGGGTAGAGTATCCTGGGGTTGAAGTTATTTTCATTCAGTGCCCGGAAGATCTCACCCCACGCTCTTCTTGCTTTTAATGTTTCTGTTGAGAAGTCTGCTGTGATTTTGATGGGTTTACCTTTGTATGTTACTTGTTTTTTCTCTCTTGCAGCCTTCAATATTCTTTCCTTAGTTTCTGAACTTGTTGTTTTAATGATGATATGTCGTGGAGTAGTTCTATTTTGATCTGGTCTGTTTGGTGTCCTGGAGGCCTCTTGCATGTGTATGGGAATATCTTTCTCTAGATTTGGGAAATTTTCCGTTATTATTTTGTTGAATATATTACGCATTCCCTTCGCTTGCACCTATTCTTCTTCTTTGATGCCCATGATTCTCAAGTTTGGTCTTTTGATGGAGTCGGTGAGTTCTTGCATTTTCTTTTCCCAGGTCTTGAGTTGTTTAATTAATAGTTCTTCAATTTTTCCACTAATTACCATTTCATCTTCAAGTTCTGAGATTCTGTCTTCTGTTTGTTCTATTCTGCTGGATTGGCCTTCCATTTTGTTTTGCAGTTCTGTTTCGTTCTTTTTTCTGAGATTTTCCATATCCTGGCAGTTTTCTTCTTTATTGTTGTCTATTTTTGTCTTGAGTTCATTTATCCATTTATTCATTGTGTTCTCTCTTTCACTTTGGTGTTTATACAGTGCTTCTATGGTTTCCTTTATTTCTTCTTTTGCTTTTTCAAATTCTCTATTTTTATTGTCTTGGAATTTCTTGAGTGTCTCCTGTACATTTTGGTTGACCCTATCCAGTATCATCTCTATAAAATTCTCATTGAGTACTTGTAGTATGTCTTCTTTTAAATTATTCTTGTGGGCTTCATTGGGTCCTTTGGCATAGTTTATCTTCATTTTGTTGGAGTCTGGATCTGAGTTTCTGTTCTCTTCATTCCCCTCTGGTTCTTGTACTAATTTTTTGCTGTGGGGAAACTTGTTTCCTTGTTTTTTCTGTCTTCCTGTCATTTTCCTTGGTGTTGTTACTGTCCCTGTACTGTGTGTAATTAAGTATTTTCTAGCTTGTAATAATAACAATGGTAATATTGAGAATGGATGAGTGAGCTGAGATGGAAAGCAAGAAGTTAAAGAAAAGGGGAAAACAAATATACAGACAAGAGGGAGAAAGCAGAACAAGGTATCAGACAAGAGAGTTTCAAAGGTATAAACAGGAGTGTTAGTGTACTAATCGGCAGTAAGCTGAACAGACAATAGAGAGAGAGAGGATTGAAAATCAAAGATAAAAAAATAAAAAATAAGTATATGAAAGTAATATCTATTTATAAAAATGAATTAAAATAAAATGGAAAATAGAAAATTAAAAAAAAAAAAAAAACTTCCAAGTTTATATGCAATGCAATTTCAGTCTTAATAATTTGGATGTCCGTCTCAATCTCCAGTCCTGGAGTTGGTGCCTCAGATGTTGTTCTGTAGTTGTCTCATCAAAGGGGATGCATAAAGTAGAACAAAACTACACTTACACACACACAGAGAAGAAAAAAAAAAAAAAAAAGCCCCACCAAGTGTCCCCAGTTCAAATGCAATACAGTTTCAGTAAGTTTTTTGGCTTGCAGGTGTAATTCGGTTGTTCTCTCATCAAAGGTAGGGAGAAAAAGAAAAAAAAGCATCTGGAGGCAGTTCTGAGAGTGGTATCTGCAACTGTGGCTTGCCTGCCTGCTGCTCTCAGCCTGTAGCTGGCGGCATTATTTATGCTGATCTCTGGGGTGAGCTAGCACTCACCTGGTTCCACAGGCTTTGTTTGCTCAGAGTTCTCCTGTGCAGGGGCCTCTGCTACAGGCTTTCCCCTTTCCAAGCACTGGGAAAGGTGACACTGCCCCGCGTTGTCAGGCCTGCGTGTTTATTTACAGTTCACGTGGGAAGTGGGTCTTCCCTCCTCTCACAAGCTTTCCCTGCTCCTGGTTGCTGGGCGCGCCCCGCTCCCGCCAGAGCCTCTCCAGCCTGCCCGGCTTGTTTATTTACAGTCCCGGGAAGGATTCCCTTCTCCCAATCTTCAGCGCTCAGGGCGCCCCACCCTCTTTCCAGCGTGTCTTAACTGTTCTTATTGCTTAGTACTCAGTTTCTCTTTTTTTCCCGGGTGGAGGTCAGTCTGTCCAGGGGGCTATACTGCTCTGGCCCAGGCTTGTCTGTGGGGCTACCGCGGTACCACGAAGCTCACCTGGTCCGCGTCTTCCCAAGCCATATGGGCGCCGGCCACTGGCGGCCCCGGGGGCCCTCCTCAGTTCTCCGTTTAACGTGAAGTGGAGATTCTCTGCGCCGGCTGGAGATGTGGAGGAGTCAAAGTTATGCCTGCAAAGTGTGTCTCCAGCGTCTCTCCAAGATTTCACTATAGGAGGGTCGCTTTCTGCTTCCTACCTCTAGCCGCCATCTTGGAATTCTTCACTGACATTTCTGGAGATGAAAAAAGTTGTATGAGCCAGAACTTCAGCTGAAAACCTGAAGCATTCTTTCTGCCAAGTACAGTGTGTTCTTTGAATTTGTTTCCAGGAAACCTGGCCTGAACTGTGCAGGCAGTAATGACTTTGAGGAAACCATTTAACAATTAAAAAAAATGTTTTTGGATCTGTTCAAAGATAAACATTTTGATAAAATACATCAAAGTTGACTTTAAAGAACTTTCAAACCCATGACAGAAATTTTGTCTAAAGATGTTAAAGCAATTAAATTTAGTTCCATCAGGATATTAACTGCAGGAGGAAAGTTAAGACAAACCACAGAAGTTCCAAAAAGTGAATCACAGACACAGGCAGAAAATGAAGCTGATTTTGACCTTCTGGCTAGTCACATTGATTGGTATGCATCATTGTATAATATGAATAATATTACCAAATTTACTAAAAAAGATATAACTAGTACTTTCACTTTTTGAAATATTTAAATGTTTGAATTTAAAGATAATTTTTAAATTAAAAAATATGGCTGTGCTACAAAGGTAAATTTTCAGTAAATTCTGAGAATATGAGTAAAAGTTGACATTACTATAAAGTTGATTCATAAACAAATAATTGTAAAATAAATTTCCATGTAAACTATTTTCTGACTATTATAAGTCAAGTGTTTGTGTTTTATTTTGTGGTTCTGGGGCTTGAACTCAGGGCCTACACATTGAGCCACTCCACCAGCACTTTTTTGCAAAGGGTTTTTTTTCAAAAAAGAGTCTCTTGAACCATTTGTCCCTGCTGGCTTTGAACAGAGATCCTCTTGCTCTCTGCCTCCTGAGTAGCTAGGATTACAGGTGTGAACCACTGGCACCCAGCATTGGAGGTCAAGTTTTATCAACATAGGGCTTTTTAAATTTTTCTTTAGAATACATTGACATTCACTGAAGGACTTTTGCCAAGATTAGAAAGAATATGTGTGGTGCCTAGCATGTATCTGACAACTAGGAGTTGCTGAAAAAGTGGTAGCCCTTATTTTTTTGGAAAAAAATAAACAAGTGTGATATCTTCAAATTTCTTTTGTAATTATGAACAAGTAAACAAGTGTGATATACTCAAATTTCTTTTGTAATTATGAACAAGTGTTTTCATACACATAATGAATCCAATGTGGTAATAAAATGATTTTCATAGAAAAGCAAATTTGTTCTGAACTACTATTTGGCATTAAAATATTGATACAGCAACTTTCAAAAACACGTTCGAATTAGATAGATTAGCATTTGGACAACAGTCAATAAAAGGCCGCTTTAGTCTCAAAAACTAAATATAAATGACCTGTTTCCTTATACTTCATGAAGATGGTAAATATTTGTTTGCTGTATTAAGTTATTGAAGTATGTATTTTATCATAAATTAAATATTCAGATTGGAAGCATTTGGAAAATAAGACTAGTTGAACCAATTTGCCACAGACATTTATTTGTACTATTCATATATTATTAAGTATTATTAAGTAAATTGAATTTTTAAAAAAGACTATATTAACATTAAATTTTGTAAGAGAATCAAGTGTGGTGACTTGTACCCATTAATGTGCGAGGCAGAGATCGGGAGGATTGCAGTTCCAGGCCAGCCTGAATAAAAAGTCAACAAGACTCCATCGCAACAAATAAGTCAGGCATGTAGTTCACATCTATAATCTAAGCTACACAGGAGGCATAGATATGGTATCAGAATCATGGTCCCAGGCCAGTCCACACAAAAAGTGAAACCCTATCTAAAAAATAAATAAATAAATAAAAAGAGCTACAGGTGTGGCTCAAGTGGCAGAGTACAAGCAATGAGGCCCTGAGTTCAAACTCTAATATCACCAAAGAAAAGTAAAAGAACTTTAAAAATATTGTATTAAACTTAGATATTGTTTTAGATGGTTAATATCTTAATATAAGTGACAGAAATGTATGTAGTGAAATTAAAATATTTCATAATATTTTATGGTTTCTAATATGGTGAATATATAATTTTATCTCTTTTCACTAGTGACAGTAAATTTAAAATGTAAGTTTTAAATGATAGTATTAAGAAGAATAAAAAGTGTAAAGTGCCTAGGAATACATCTTGGAAAACATTTTAAAAGACATACCTGACCATAAAAAATGATGATGTCATGATCATTCATAGAGAGAATCAATGGCAAAAAGATGTAATTATCCCTAAATTGATCTGGAAGATCTTTCATGGAAACTGACAGATTAATTTAAAAACTTACATGGTTTTTAATTTTCAATTTGAAAATCTACATATAGCCAGAAGTTTGAAGAATGAAGAATAATGTGTGGAAAAACATGTCCTGTCATAAAGCAATACTAAATAAGACTTGAGGCATTTGCAAATGAATAAATAATCAATTTAATATGATATGCAAAAAGTATGTTACAGGTGTGGTGGTACATGCCTGTAATCCCATCTACTCAGCAGTTGGAAGCAAAGAAATGCAAATTCAAGGACACTCTAGGGAAAATTAGCAAGATCTTATATCAAAATCAAAATAAAAACAGAAGGGCTGGGGCATGGCTCAAATAGCAGAGCATTTGCCTAGAGATTCAACTCCCAGTACTGAAAAAAAAAGTATGTATATATAAAAACTTTATTTTCGATTTTTGTTAGACAGTAAGTTGGTGGAAAAGAGTAGACTGTTCAGTAATGTTCCTGGGACAATCTATTACCCTTATAGAAAAATATGAATGTCTATGTCATGCTCTACTAAAAACCACTAACCCCCTATTTCTAGTTAGAGAGAGAAATGTGAAAGTCCAAAATGTTTAGGAAATAGCAGACAGCAATACTACTATTAGAAGAATTTAATAGCAATTTTAAATCCTATAAAGGTCTGGAGATGTGCCTCAAGTGGGAGAACTCCTGTTTTGCAAGCACAAAGCCCTGAGTTCAAACACCAGTCCCACCAAAAAAAAAGCAATTAAGTCTTAAAAATCTATAAGAAAAAGATAAGCAGCCAAGTGGAAAAAATGTGCAAAAGACATGAACATTTCACAAAAGAGGAGATATTAATGGATTATGTCAGTGATCAGGGAAATGGAAATAAGGTTCCAATACACACAGAAGACATTTAGACTATGTGCTAAGAAGAATGTTTGGAAATGGTAATCCTCCATCCCTTGTCAACAGAAGGATAAAAGGAAGGAATCAGTTAGAAAAACATTTCAACTACTTAGTAAAATTAAATCCTATGACTAGCATTTCACTACCAGGTTTATCTTCAGAGAAACTCTCATACACATATGTACGAGGAGTGTCTTGATTTGAGACTGGATTTCACTATGTTGCTCAAACTAATCTCAAATCCTGGACTCAAGGGATCTTCTCATCTCACTCTCCTGAGTAGCTTGGACTACCCAGGTGTACACAGCCATGCCCAGCTCCATAACTGCAGCTTTAAAATAAAAAAAATATAAACAACTCAATTGCTTCTTGGTCTTTTGATTAAAATCAAGTGTAAGAAATTATAAACAACTCAAACACCCTTAATAATGAAATGAATAAACTATTTTATTATCTACAATAGACTATTACATGGTAAAGCATATAGCAGAAAAATTAATGGACTGCATTCATTTGCATACCAACATGGTAGACTGTAAAAACATAAATGTGAGGGAAAGAAGCAAATCACAACAGATACAAGCAGTATGAATCAACTTACATGTAGTTTATAAGGACACAAAACTAAACATTATTTTGTTTATGAATGTCCATCACAAATGGTAAAAGTAGGAAATTAGTAAGCAGATGCTTCATTTTAAAATTCAGATACTTTTCCCTCTTTGTTAAATTTCTGAACTTTATAGATCAATTCTTCATTTCCACAGTGGTCAGTATTGAGATTATTTAATTGTACACTCAGCTTATACAATTCTGGCCCATATTATTGTTTATGAAATATAAGAATGTCTATCAAGTATGAGGTCCCAGATTCAATACCCAGCACCAACAAAAAATTAAAATATGTATTTAATTATAATTATATACATTAACTTATATATAATATATATGTGACTATCTAGCACAAAAGAAAATAGCCAATAACCTTGAACATTATGTAGTGGGGGCAATTCATACATTTATAATTATTAACTTCTTATTGCATAACTATAAACAGAAAATTATTTCTTAGAAGAAAACAAATCCAAAAACATTGCTATGAGAAACCTGTTAAAATCTAGTTAGTACCTTCAAGTTACCTGTACAGTTCAATGTTTATCAATATATATAATAGTAGGCTGAAGGCATGGCTCAAATGTCTGCCTAGCAAGTCTGAGTTCAAATCCCAGTACCACATTAAAAAAAAAATCCTGACTCCTGTCAGGCATTTTAGCATATATCTATAATCCCAGTCCTGAGGACTGAGTCAGGAGGATTGAGAGTTCAAGGCCAGCCTGGACTACATAACAAGATTCTCTCTCAAAAAACGAATACCAGGTCCTGCTAAGTAAATATTAGATTATTTCATAAACTTTAAGAACTTAATTGAACATCAATGGAGCACTTTCTTAGAAAAAACTAAATCAAAGCAAACTCTTCTTGTGACTCAGAGTAAGAAACTACAGTAGCCCCTTTTAGTGAAGAGGGCAGACAAAAAGTGAAATGCAAGTCTGAATAGTGATTCTTCAACTTTCTGGTTCCATGACCCCTAGAAACACTACTGAACTTCCAAACGTAGCTGCCTAATATAGAAAATGAAGTTAATAGAGCTGTTAAAATACTGAATAAAATATATGTAAAGTGCTCAGTATTCAAAAATGTTGTCTGTTCTGAGTGCAATTATTAAAATATTTTATCTGTAATGTCTAAATTTATCTAGATCAATGATAATTTAGAATGTCCAAAAGACATTTTTGTTATTGCTTAATTTACAAAATATTTTTTCAAGTGAGTTCTTTTGACTCACTTGACTAGTCCTTATGCAAAAAAATAAGCTATAAATGGTACAAATCCATTTATTGGTTAACTGGAAATTCCAGAATTTCTTTTGCTTCCTAACTACTTTGTGTGTGTAGCCATTGCTTGGAATAGAGTATAAACCAATGCACAGACATCTTCCATCCATATTTCAGAAAGCTACATTTTAAGTTTTACCCAATAACTGAAAGAAGCACATGAAATCTGTCTCTAAAACACATTACAATTATTGTTTATAATCTTGATTATAAAATACTTCAAAGGAAAAATAAGAAGACTAACATAATAAAACACTCTTGTACACACTCTAAACCTTATCCAACATTGCCATATTTAGCTCTGAGTTTTTTTAAGTCATAAAAGTCTCTTAGAAATTCTCTTTTTTCCCATTTCTCTCCCTTCCCAGTGATAGCCTTTATCCTGAAATGGATATTTATATTTCCCTTGCAATTTTCATACTATTGACATGTATGCAGGGATTCCTATCATTTTGTTATTTATGGTTGTGTTTATCTTTCTCTTCTCTGTGTAGGATTCCTTTAATAATCTTCTCTAGTGCTGGCTTACTGGTCATGAAACACCTCTGCACATCATATTATAGTTAAAACATTGAATATGCAGAACAAGGAAAGAATATTGAAAGTTACAAGAAAGAAGCATGAAGTCACATATAAAACTAATGCATCAGAATAATAGCAGATATTGCAACAGAAATCTTAAAAGCAAGGACAACAAGAAATAATGTATTTTGAGCCCTGAAAGAAAATAACTACCAACCTAGACTACTGTACCCAGCAAAGATATCCTTCATAAAAAGTAGAAATAAAAACCTTCTATGATAAGAAAAAGCTAAAGAAATTCATGATCACTAAGACAGCAATAAAGATTAAAGGAATCCTACACAGAGAAGAGAAAGATAAACACAACCATGAGCAACAAAATGATAGGAATCACTACATACCTGCCAATAATAACACTGAATGTTAATAGTCTCAATTCTCTAATCAAAAGACACAGACTCAAAGATTGGATTTAAAAACAAGACTAAAACATTTGGGAATCAGCCAAGATGCCCATCAACTTATAAATGTATAAAGAAAATGTGCTATATATACATATACTACTGTATATATACTACTGTATATATATATATATATATACAAGAAAATGAATGGAACTGAAAATAATCGTGCTAAGCAGAATAAGCAGACACTGAAAGACAAATATTGCATGTTTTCTCTCATATGCTGAATCTAGACCTAAAAAATGACAAAAATGTTAAAGGGGACTATTTAAGAGGAAAATAGGAAGAAGGAAGAATGAAATGAGAGGGTGGTAGGGGCTGAATATAATGTATGAATATTTTCATACATTATTTACATGTATGAAAATAGAATAATGAAATCCATTAAAAACTGAAAAAAAGGGGGGATGGTAAGGGTAAGAAAGAATAACAGAGGGGATAAATGATCAAAGTACATTATATTCATATTTGTAAATATCACAATGAAACTATTTTATACAATTAATACACCCTAATAAAGTGTTTTTAAAAGAACAATAATGCTTCAAGGAGACTTCTACATATTTATTTGTGTACATGTGCATGAAATTCTCTGGAATGCATACCTTGAAATGAAATTGCTAGATTCAGGGTCATGTGAATCTTCATGTTAGTGTTACATTGCCAAAAGTAGTATATATGCATATATATATATATGCATATATACCACTGTATATATATATATATTTTTTGTATATGTATATATATACACATATATACAGAATGGAGTATATATATATATATATACACATATATACAGAATGGAGTATTACTCAGTCATAAAGAATGAAATCTTGTCATTTTCAGGACAATGGATGGAACTGGAATCTATAATGTTAAGTGAAATTAGCCAGATTCAGAAAGACAAATATTGCAACTTCTCTCCCTCATGTGAAATCGTTTTTTAAAGGATGACAATCTACTGAACTGCTTATAGCTATGGATGACTTTGTTCTTTGCTTCATGAGTTTGTTTCCTATCATACATATGTTAACATAAAAAAGGTTATTTTATTTTTTGTATGTTCTTTTTATTTTTTATTATTGTTGTGCTGGGGGTACACTGTAACACTTATAAAAGTTCTTATAATACATGATAGTTGAATTCATCCCCTCCATCATTCTCCTTTATCCTCCCTCCCCCCATTCTTGGAACTATTTCAATGGGTCTCATTTTTCCATTTACATACATGATTACATGATATTTCCACCATATTCACCCTCTACACCTTTTCCTTATATTCTCCCCACTCCCACTGGTACCAACCACCCAGACAGGACCTGCTTTAAGAACCTGGAAATTTTCTTTAAAAGGATGATAATTTGAAAAGGAATGGGGATCAGGGGAAGAGGGAAGAGAAGAGAGGAAAAGAAATAGCATTAGAGAGAGTGGATTTGAACAACTCATGACATATGTGTGCATGGAAATGACATGGATAAACCTATTATTCTGTACAATTAATATGAATTAATAACAAAAAAGTACTTGAAATTTTCCTTTGCTCTGTATCTTTACCAAAATTTGCTATTGTTAGACTTTATCATTTTTCTAATCCACAACCTGTTCTCATGTGTGCATTTCAGAACCTCTGCTGGGCTTTTAACTCTTGCCTAGTTAGGGCAAGAGCTCTAATAAAGATATTGTCAGGGTAACAGGTCAACAGCCATTTTTAGTCCCTTTTATAGGCATGAGGACCCCCAAACAAACCTTGATTTCAGGAAGTGAAGAAAGTTAAGAATTCATCCCCATTCCCCTGGAAGAGCCAAAAACCTGCTTGATAGCTTACAGCATGAAGCCCAGCAAGTCCAGACTCCAGCCCAGCTTATTGCTCTAAGTTCCTTTTTTTAATCTTTTGCCTTGAAATGTTTACCTTGCTGGGGATAAAATTATGTTTTCTAGTTCTCTCTCATTTCACTTATGATTTCTATGGATTTGAATCAGACAGCACAAGTCTAGAGGATCCAAGATGGCAACTAGGTTATGGAAGCAGACAGCCTGAGCTCCATGACCCCAAAACCTCCCTGAGACATAGAAGCCACCCTTGGGTAATTCTGACTGCTTCTAGCCAAAAAAATAACTTCCATCAAACTGGGTAAAGGAAAAAATTCAAAGACTCTCCCACAAATCAGCCTTTAACTGCATGTAACAGCTGCGACCCACTGCACAGTCAGCAAGGAAAGTCCAGCCCTGGGGAAACCCTCCTTCCCCATGGTGATTTTTTTTTTCTTTCCTTCTCTTCTCCTCCTTGATTAAGTGGAAAGAAAGCACCAACCAGAATCAAACTTTTGACACCCTGAACCCCTAGCCCATGGAAAGCTTCCCCACAACACATTGCACTGAGAAAACTTGAGGGCTGCCACCTCTGCTGCAGCTGCCACCACTGGCTCCAAACCTGCCTGTGAAACATTTGACAGACCAAACAGGTAAGCAACATGCATCACACAGAATTCCCCCAGCCATCCCCAGGATAAACCAACACAGCCTGGGGCAGACTGAGACCTCCAAAACAAACTGAATAAAAAACAGCAAACTGTAACTAGCACAACAGCAGAGGGGGTGGAATGCTGAAAGTGCACCAGAGAAAAGGGGAGGGGCAAGGAGCTAATCTCACTGCGAACTATCAGCAAACAAAAACTGGAAAGGCAAGAAGGCAGAGAGAGGACAGACAGATAAGCTACTCCCCAAAGCAGGGCAGGTAGCAGATCACAGAACTCATCTCCTGATCCAGTGAGCAGTACCCAAAGTCAAACTGCCCCACAAAATTGAAAAACAAACAGTGAGCCATCATAACACACTGACAGCAGGTGGGGACTGACGGAACACTGACCCTGCCCCAGAGAAAGGGGGCAGAGCAAAGAAATAAGGACCCAGCGCAGAAATCCCAATAAGCAAGCACAGTGAAAAGCCACCTCCAAAGCAGGGCAACTAGTGGACTACAGAGTTGATATCCTGAACCTGAGGGCAGCAGTCAAACTTAAACTGTCCCACCTCACTGGGGGAAGAGCTAATCAAGCAGCAGTAGCTGAAGGATAACACAGCCATCAGCTGAGGAAATCAATATCTCTGACCACCTGCATGAGCTAGCAAAGCTACCTCACCTCACAATTTTAATTAACTTGTAGACAGAAGAACAAAACACTACTTACAAGCCAATCACCTGGTGATACCACATCAGAACTTCTGCTTATATGCTAATACCAGGACTGGATGCAGGAGTAAGTCCAGAACTCAAACTAAGACTGAAATTCTATTGTTCCTGAACCTGGTGCTTTCTTTTTTTTTTCTTTTTTCATTTTTTTTTCTTTTTTTGTTTGTTTTTGTTTGTTCATTTTTCCCATTGATTCCTTTGTGCTTTTTTGTTTGTTTTGTTATTATAGGTTTTCTATTTTTATTTCTATTCCTATTACCTTTTATTTTCTTTCTATACTATCAACTTTACCATCATCATCTTCTAATCCCTACTCTAACCCCTTCACTCTCCCTCCTTCTCCTGTGCTAAAATCCATTGCTCCCCTTCCCAACAACTTGTTCTGCCCCTTCTCACCCACTTTCTCCCACAGCCCTCACCTTCACCTCCCATTCCCCCCCAACATGTCACCAGACTACACATTATACTACACACTCATCACCCACTGACCAACCTATTATACCAGCTTTACACAATCCCAAACCCCTGCAATCCCTAACACAGGCACCCCTACTACAACAACAGAAATACACCCAAGGACACACAAGGACCACAAAAACCAGCAGCCCCTTCACTGCTTCCCCCACTCACCCACTCCCCTTCCCGCCTCCCCTTTTAGAGCCACCCTATCCAACTCCCCAAATTTCTATAGCTAGCCTGACAAATGTTAACCCCCCCAAGTCCCACTGCTTATAGATATTACCACCAAGAAGTCTTCTATATAAAACATAAACTACTGGTCAGGTATTAAACCTGTGAATTAGTTATTACTAAATTATACCTGTGAATTAGTTATTACTAAATTATACCCAGACCAGGGAAAGAAATAGCACACCAAAATAATTAAAAACCCAAGACATCCACAAAACAAAAATTAAATCAAGGGAAAGAAAACAGGTGGCAAAAACCAACAACACGCCTATCAAGAACATAGTTGCACAGTACCAAGTGGAGCAAAGGGAATAAGAAAAAGGGATGGAAATCACTCTCCCCCCAAAAAGAATTTAATATAGGATTCAGAGGGAAATGAAGAAAACAGATACCCAGTTCCAGACTCCAACAAAACAAAGATAAATGACACCAAGGAAACCAGCAATGCCCCCCAAAAAAAATCTCAAAGAGAAAATACTGCAAGTAATCACTGAGAATTTCATGAAGATGATACTAGATATGGTTAAACAAAATGTACAAGATCACTCAAGAAACTTCAAGACACCAAAAATAAAGAATACAAAAAACACAGAAACAAATAAATGAAGTCACAGGAGCCTAAATAAACACCAGAGTGAAACTAAATCATACCACAGACCAAATGGACCAAATAGAGAGATAAATGAATTAAAGATGAAAATAGAAATATTAAAGAGGAAGGCACCCATGATATAGAAAACCTCAAAAAAAAGAATCAAACAGAAACAAAAAAACACAGTGGAAGGCCATTCCCATAGACTGGAACAAGTGGAAGACAGAATCTCAGAACTCAAAGACAAAATAGAAATAAAAAGAAAAACTGAAGAACTGTTAGTCAAACAACTTAAGACCTGTGAAAGAAATATGCAAGAACTACCAACTCCATCAAAAGACCAAACCTGAGAATCATGGGCATCGAAGAAGATGAAGAGGTGCAAGCAAAAGGTATTCATAATATATACAATACATAATAACAGGGAATTTCCCAAATATAGAGAAAGTTATGCCCATGCAGGTACAGGAAACCTCCAGGACACCAAACAGACTTGACCAAAATAGAACTTCCCCACAAAATATTATCATTAAAACAACAAGTACAGAGACTAGAGAAAGAATATTGAAGACTGTAAGAGAGAAAAAAAAATAACATATAAAGGTAAACCCATGAAAATCACAGTAGAGCAAGAAGAGCCCAGAGTGAGGTCATTTGGGCACTTAATGAACATAACTTCAACCCTAGGATACTCTACCCAGCAAAACTACCATTCAAAATAGATGGAGCAATAACAGTCTTCCACGATAAGCAGAAACCAAAGCAATATATGACCACGAAACCACCACTACAAAAGATTCTCCAAGGAAATCTGCACACAAAAAATGAAAGCAAACAAAACCATGAGAGGGCAGGCAGTATCAAACCACAGGAGAAGAAAAGACAAGGAATCAAAGAGTAACATTGAGTCAGCTACACACAAACCCTTAAACAACAAAAACAACTAAATGACAGAAATCATTATATACATATCAATATTAACACTGAATGTCAATGGACTCATTTCCCCCATCAAAACAAGTCATTTGGCAAACTGGATTAAAAAGGAAGATCCAACAATCTGTTGTTTACAGGAGACTCATCTCATAGACAGAAACAAACACTGGCTTAGGGTGAAAGGCTAGAAGAAGATTTACCAAGCCACTGCCCCCTGAAAACAGGAAAGAGTAGCAATACTTATCTCAAACAAAGTAGACTTCTAACTTACATTGATCAAACAAGATAAAGAAAGACACACCATACTAATAAAAGGGGAACTCACCAAAAGGAAATAATAATAACAACTATCAACCCCATATCAGTGCACCCAATTTCATCAAACATACTACATCAAGCACATGTAGACTCCAACATAGTGATAGTGGGAGACTTTAATACCCCCCTATCACCAATAGACAGGTCATTCAAACAAATCATCAATAAAGAAATTCTAGAACTAAATCATACCACAGACCAAATGGACCTAGATGATGTCTACAGAATATTTCATCCAACATCTGCACAATATACATTCTTCTCAGCAGCCCATGGAACTTTCTCCAAAGTTAATCATATCTTAGGGCACAAAGCAAGCCTCAGCAAATATAAGAAAACAGAATAATCCCCTGCATTCTATCTGATCATGATGCATTAAAACTAGAATTCAACAACAAAAACAACAGCAGAAAATACTCAACAATTAGAAGCTGAACATCACATTGCTCAATGATCAGTGGGTCATCAGTGAAATAAAAGAGGAAATTCAAAGGTTCCTGGAACTTAATGAAAATGAAAGCATGACCTACCTGAACCTATGGGACAAAGCAAAGGCAGCCTAAGAGGAAAGTTTATAGCCATGAGTGTATATATTAAAAGGACAGAAAGATCTCAAATCAATGACCTAATGCCACATCTCAAACTCCTAGAAAAACAAGAGTTTTTTGATACAAAGAATCAACAAAACAAAAAATGGTTCTTTGAAAAAATAAACAAAACTGACAGACCCTGGCAAATCTGACTAAAATGAGGAGAGAAAAAACCCAAATCAGTAAAATCAGAATTGCAAAAGGGCACATTACAACAAATAACCACAGAAATCCAGGGAATCATCAGAGACTACTTTAAAAACTTATATTCCAATAAATTTGAAAATCTTGAAGAAATTGACAAATTTATATATACCTATGACAATCCAAAATTGAACCAAGAGGATATTAGCCACCTAAATAGATCTATAGCAAGAAATGAAATTGAAGCAGAAATAAGTCTCCCAAAAAAGAAAGGTCCTGGACCTGATGGATTCTCAGCTGAAGTCTATCAGACCTTCAAAGAAGAACTAGTACCAACTCTCCTTAAACTTTTCTATAAAATATAAAGGGAAAGAACACTGCCCAACTCATTCTTTGAAGCATTATAATCATCCCAAAACCAGGCAAACACACCTCCAAAAAGGAGAACTATAAGCCAATCTCCTTAATGAACATTGATGAAAACATCCTCAATAAAATAATGGCAAGCTGAGTCCAAAAATGTATCAGAAAGATCATTCACCATGACCAAGTTGGCTTCATCTCAGGGATGCAGGGGTGGTTCAACATGAGCAAATCTATAAATGTAATACAGCACATTAATAGAAGCAAAGACAAAAACCACTTGATCATCTCATTGCAGAAAAAGCCTTTGATAACATCCAACATCACTTCATGACAAAATCTCTAAGAAAACTAGGAATAGAAGGAATGTACCTCAACATTCTAAAGGCTATATATGACAAACCTACAGCCAACATCATATTTAATGGAGAAAACCTGAAACCATTTCCCCTAAAATCAGGAATGAGACAAAGGTGCCCACTATCCCCACTCCTATTCAACATAGTATTGGAATTCCTAGCCAGAGCATTTAAGCAAGAGGAAGAAATAAAAGGAATACAAATAGGTAAAGAAACTGTCAAAATATTCCTTTTTGCAGATGACATGATCCTATATCTTAAAGACCCAAAAAATTCTACCCAAAAACTCCTAGACACCATTAACGGCTTCAGAAATGTGGCAGGATATAAAATCAACTTAAAAAACTCATTAGCTTTTCTATACACAAAGAATAAACAAAGTGAGAATATATGAAAACAATTCCATTTACAATAGTCTAAAAAAAAAATCAAATACCTAGGAGTAAACTTAACAAAGAATATGAATGACTTCTACAAGGAGAACTACAAACCTCTGAAGAAAGAGATTGAGGAAGACTACAGAAGATGGAAAGATCTTCCATGCTTGTGGATTGGTAGAATCAACACAGTAAAAATGGCTATACTACCAAAAGCAATCTACATGTTTAACACAATTCCCATCAAAATCCCAATGACATTCATCACAGAGATCAAAAAATCTATCCTAAAGTTCATTTGGAAACACAAGAGACTGTGATTAGCCAACTCAATATTCAGCAAAAAGAACAATGCTAGAGGTATCACAACACCCAACTTCAAACTATATTACAAAGCAATAGCAATAAAAAAAGATGGTACTGGCACAAAAACAGACATGAAGACCAGTGGAACAGAATGGAGGACCCAGATATGAATCCACAGAGCTATGCCCACCTTATTTTTTACAAAGATGCCAAAAAAATACGATAGAAAATATGCAGTCTCGTCAACAAATGTTGCTGGGAAAAGTTGTTATCTGCCTGCAGAAAACTGAAACTAGATCCATGCTTATCACCCTGTACTAGTATTAACTCAAAATCGATCAAGCATCTTAATATCATACCTGAAACTCTGAAGCTAGTACAGAAAAGAGCAGAGAATACTCTGGAATCCATAGGTATAGGCAAAGAATTCCTCAGTAGAACTCTAGCAGCCCAGCAACTAAGAGAAAGAATGGACAAATGGGACTACATGAAATTAAAAAGCTTCTGTACAACAAAAGAAATGGTCTCTAAACTGAAGAGACCACCCATAGAGTAGGAGAAAATATTTGCTAGCGATACATCAGACAAAGGACTGGTAACCAGGAGGATTCCAAGATGATGGCTAGAGGGAGGAAGCAGAAAGCGAGCCTCCTATAGTGAAATCTTGGAGAGATGCTGGAGACACACTTTGCAGGCATAATCACTGAGAAGAGGCAAAACTTTGACCCCTCAACACCTCCAGCCAGCACAGAGAATCTCCACTTCACGTTAAACCGAGAAACCAGGAGGGCCCCCAGGATGCCAGTCGCCCACACCCAGACGGCTTGGGAAGACACAGACCAGGTGAGCTTTGTGGTACCATGGTACTCCCACAGACAAGCCTGACCCAGAGCAGCATAGCCCCCTGGACAGCCTGACCTCCACAAAGGGAAAAAAGAGAAACTGACGAATAAGCAATAAGAACAATAAAGACATGTGGGAAAGAGGGTAGGGTGCACTGAGCGATGAAGATTGGGGGAAGGGAATCCTTCCTGGGACTGTAAATAAACAAGCCGGTCGGGCCGGAGAAGCTCTGGTGGGAGCGGGGGCTCATGCCCAGCAACCAGGAGCAGGGAAAGCTTGTGAGAGTGGCGGAGGGAGGAAAACTCCACAGGAGAGGGGGGAAGACCCACATCCCACATGAACTGTAAATAAACAAGCCTGAGAACGCAGGTGCAGTGTCACCTTTCCCAGTGTGCTTGGAAAGGGGAAAGCTTGTAGCAGAGGCTCCCGCACAGGAGAACTCTGAGTAAACAAAGCCTGCGGGGCCAGGTGAGTGCTAAGCTCACCCCAGAGATCTGCATAAATAACGCCTCCAGCAACAGCAGCCTGACAGCAGCAGACAGGCAAGCCACAGCCACAGATACCATTCTCAGAACTGTGTCTAGTCTCTCTTTTTTTCTTTTTCTCCCTACCTTTGATGAGAGAACAACCGAATTACACCTGCATTCTGAAAAACTTACTGAAACTGTATTGCATTCAAACTTGGGACACTTGGTAGGGTTTTTGTGTGTGTGTGTGTGTGTGTGTGTGTGTGTGTGTCTGTAGTTTTGTTCTACTTTATGCGTCCCCTTTGATGAGACAACTACAGAACAACATCTGAGGCACCATCTCCAGGATTGGAGACTGAGACGGACACCCAAATTCAAGACTGAAACTTCATTGCATTTGAACTTGGAGGTTTTTTGGTTTTTTGGTTTTTTGGGTTTTTTTTAAATTTTCTATTTTTCATTTTATTTTAATTTATTTTTATATATAGATATTTCTTTCATTTACTTATTTTTTATTTTTATTCTTATTTTTTTTTTATTTTTGATTTTCAATCCTCTCTCTGTCTCTCTAATGTCTGTTCAGCTTACTGTCAATTAGTACACTAATGCTCCCTGTTTATACCTTTGAAACTTTCTTGTCTGATACCTTGCTCTGTTTTCTCCTTCTTGTCTGGTATTTGTTTTTCCCTTTCCTTTAACTTCTTGCTTTCCATCTCAGCTCACCCTTCCACTCTAAATATTACCATTATTATTATTACAAGCTAGAAAATACTTAATTGCACACAGTACAGGGACAGTAACAACACCAAAGACAATGATGGGAAGACAGAAAAAACAGGGAAACCAGTTTCCCCACAGCAAAAAATTAGTACAGGAACCAGAGGGGAATGAAGAAAACAGGTACTCAGATCCAGACTCCAACAAAATGAAGATAAACTATGCCAAAGCACCCAATGAAGTCCACAAGAATAATTTAAAAGAAGACATACTACAGGTACTCAATGAGAATTTTGTAGAGATGATACTGGATAGGGTCAACCAAAATGTATAGGAGACACTCAAGAAATTCCAAGACAACAAAAATAGAGAATTTGAAAAAGCAAAAGAAGAAATAAAGAAACCATAGAAGCACTGTATAAACTCTAAAGTGAAACAGAGAACATGATGAATAAACAGATAAATGAACTCAGGACAAAAGTAGACAACATTAAAGAGGAAACCACCCAGGATATGGAAAACCTCAGAAAAAAGAATGAAACAGAACTGCAAAACAAAACGAAAGGCTAATCCAGCAGAATAGAACAAACAGAAGACAGAATCTCAGAACTTGAAGATGAAATGGTAATTAAAGGAAAAATTGAAGAACTATTAATTAAACAACTCAAGACCTGTGAAAAGAAAATGCAAGAACTCACCGACTCCATCAAAAGACCAAACTTGAGAATCATGGGCATCAAAGAAGGAGAAGAGGTGCAAGTGAAGGGAATGAGTAACATATTCAACAAAATAATAACAGAAAATTTCCCAAATCTAGAGAAAGATATTCCCATACAGATGCAAGAGGCCTCTAGGACACCAAACAGACCAGATCAAAATAGAACTACTCCACAAAATATCATTAAAACAACAAGTTCAGAAACTAAGGAAAGAATATTGAAGGCTGTAAGAGAAAAAAAACAAGTAACATACAAAGGTAAACCCATCAAAATCACAGCAGACTTCTCAACAGAAACATTCAAAGCAAGAAGAGTGTGGGGTGAGATCTTCCGGGCACTGAATGAAAATACCTTCAATCCCAGGATACTCTACCAAGCAAAACTATCATTCAAAATAGATGGAGCAATAAAAGTCTTCCATGATAAGCAGAAACTAAAACAATATGTGACCACAAAGCCACCACTACAAAAGATTCTGCAAGGGATTCTGCACACAGAAAGTGACAACCAACTTAACCATGAAAAGACAGGCACAGGATAAGAAAAAGCAAGACAATAGAGAGTAACCTCAACTTAGGTACACACAATCAAACCTTCAAACAACTAAGACAACTAAATGACAGGAATCACCACATACTTATTAGTACTAATGCTTAATGTTAACGGACTTAATTCACCCATCAAAAGGCACCACTTGACAAAATGGATTAAAAAGGAAGATCCAACAATTTGTTGCTTACAGGAGACCCATCTCACCGGCAGAAATAAGCAGAGGCTTAGGATGAAAGGCTGGAAGAAGATTTACCAAGCCAATGGCCCCTGAAAACAGGCAGGAGTAGCAATACTTATCTCTGACAAAGTAGACTTCAAACCTACATTGATCAAATGAGATAAAGAACGACATTCCATACTAATAAAAGGGGAAATAGACCAAAAGGAAATAAAAATCATCAACCTGTATGCACCCAATGTCAACACACCCAATTTCATCAACATACCCTGAAAGACCTAAAAGCATATATAAACGCCAACACAGTGGTTGTGGGAGACTTTAACACTCCATTATCATCAATAGATAGGTCATCCAAACAAAAAATCAATAAACAAATCCAAGATCTAAAATATGTAATAGATCAAATGGACCTAGTTGATGTCTAGAGAACATTTCATCCAACTTCTACACAATATACATTCTTCTCAGCAGCCCATGGAACCTTCTCCAAAATAGATCATATCCTAGGGCACAAAGCAAGTCTCAGCAAATATAAGAAAATAGAAATTATACCGTGCATACTATCTGACCACAATGCAGTAAAAGTAGAACTCAACAACAAAAGTAAAGACAAAAAACATGCAAACAGCTGGAAACTAAATAACTCATTACATAATGAAGAATGGATCATCGATGCAATAAAAAAGGAAATTAAAAAGTTCCTGGAAGTCAATGAAAATGAAAACACAACCTACCGGAACCTATGGGACACAGCTAAGGCAGTCCTGAGAGGAAAGTTTATAGCCATGAGTGCATATATTAAAAAGACTGAAAGATCCCAAATCAATGACCTAAATGATACAACTCAAACTCCTAGAAAAGCAAGAACAAGCAAATCCCAAAACAAATAGACGGAGAGAAATAATAAAAATAAGACCTGAAATCAATGAAATAGAAACCAAAAAAACCATACAAAGAATTAATGAAACAAAAAGTTGGTTCTTTGAAAAAATAAACAAGATCGATAGACCCCTGGCAAACCTGACTAAAATGAGGAGAGAAAAAAACCCAAATTATTAGAATCAGGAATGCAAAAGGGGAGATAACAACAAATACCATGGAAGTCCAGGAAATCATCAGAGACTACTTTGAGAACCTACATCCAAATAAATTGCAGCAATAAAGAGCCTCCCCAAAAAGAAAAGTCCAGGACCTGATGGATTCTCTGCTGAATTCTATCAGACCTTTAAAGAAGAACTGATACCAACCCTCCTTAAACTGTTCCACAAAATAGAAAGGGAAGGAAAACTGCCAAACACATTTTATGAAGCCAGTATTACACTTATCCCAAAACCAGGCAAAGACACCTCCAAAAAGGAGAACTATAGGCCAATCTCCTTAATGAACATTGATGCAAAAATCCTCAACAAAATAATGGCAAATCGAATTCAGCAACACATCAAAAAGATTATTCACCACGACCAAGTAGGCTTCATCCCAGGGATGCAGGGGGGGTTCAACATATGAAAATCAATAAACGTAATAAACCACATTAACAGAAGCAAAGACAAAAACCACCTGATCATCTTAATAGATGCAGAAAAAGCCTTTGATAAGATCCAACATCATTTCATGATAAAAGCTCTAAGAAAACTAGGAATAGAAGGAAGGTACCTCAACATTATAAAAGCTATATATGACAAACCTACAGCCAGCATTATACTTAACAGAGAAAAACTAAAACCATTCCCTCTAAAATCAGGAACCAGACAAGGATGCCCACTATCTCCACTCCTATTCAACCTAGTACTGGAATTCCTAGCCAGAGCAATTAGGCAAGAAGAAGGAATACAAATAGGTAAAGAAACTGTCAAAATATCCCTATTTGCAGACGACATGATCCTATACCTTAAAGACCCAAAAAACTCTACTCAGAAGCTTCTAGACATCATCAATAGCTATAGCAAGGTAGCAGGATATAAAATCAACATAGAAAAATCATAAGCATTTCTATACACTAACAATGAGCAAACTGAAAAAGAATGTATGAAAACAATTCCATTTACAATAGCCTCAAAAAAAATCAAATACCTAGGTGTAAACCTAACAAAAGATGTGAAAGACCTCTACAAGGAAAACTATACACTTCTGAAGAAAGAGATTGAGGAAGACTATAGAAAGTGGAGAGATCTCCCATGCTCATGAATTGGTAGAATCAACATAGTAAAAATGTTGATACGCCCAAAAGTAATCTACATGTTTAATGCAATTCCCATCAAAATTCCAATGACATTCATTAAAGAGATTGAAAAATCTACCGTTAAATTTATATGGAAACACAAGAGGCCATGAATAGCCAAGGCAATACTCAGTCAAAAGAACAATGCAGGAGGTATCACAATACATGACATCAAACTATATTACAAAGCAGTAGCAATAAAAACAGCATGGTACTGGCACAAAAACAGACATGAAGACCAGTGGAACAGAATAGAGGACCCAGATATGAACCTACACAACTATAACCAACTTGTCTTTGACAAAGGAGCTAAAAATATACGATGGAGAAATAGCAGCCTCTTCAACAAAAATTGCTGGGAAAACTGGTTAGCAGTCTGCAAAAAACTGAAACTAGATCCATGTATATCACCCTATACCAAGATTAACTCAAAATGGATCAAGGATCTTAATATCAGACCCCAAACTCTAAAGTTGATACAGGAAAGAGTAGGAACTACTCTGGAATTAGTAGGTATAGGTAAGAACTTTCTCAACGAAACCCCAGCAGCACAGCAACTAAGAGATAGCATAGATAAATGGGACCTCATAAAACTAAAAAGCTTCTGTTCATCAAAAGAAATGGTCTCTAAACTGAAGAGAACACTCACAAAGTGGGAGAAAATATTTGCCAGCTATACATCAGACAAAGGACTGATAACCAGAATATATAGGGAACTTAAAAAATTAAATTCTCCCAAAATTAATGAACCAATAAAGAAATGGGCAAGTGAACTAAACAGAACTTTCTCAAAAGAAGAAATTCAAATGGCCAGAAAACACATGAAAAAATGCTCACCATCTCTAGCAATAAAGGAAATGCAAATTAAAACCACACTAAGATTCCACCTCACCCCTGTTAGAATAGCCATCACTAGCAACACCATGAACAACAGGTGTCGGCGAGGATGCGGGGAAAAAGGAACCCTCTTACACTGTTGGTGGGAAAGTAAACTAGTACAACCACTCTGGAAAAAAATTTGGAGGCTACTTAAAAAGCTAGACAGTGATCTACCATTTGATCCAGCAATACCACTCTTGGGGATATACCCAAAAGACTGTGACACAGGTTACTCCAGAGGCACCTGCACACCCATGTTTATTGCGGCACTATTCACAATAGCCAAGTTATGGAAACAGCCAAGATGCCCCACCACCGACGAATGGATTAAGAAAATGTGGTATCTATACACAATGGAATTTTATGCAGCCATGAAGAAGAACAGAATGTTATCATTCGCTGGTAAATGGATGGAATTGGAGAACATCATTCTGAGTGAGGTTAGCCTGGCCCAAAAGACCAAAAATCGTATGTTCTCCCTCATAGGTGGACATTAGATCAAGGGCAAACACAACAAGGGGATTGAACTTTGAGCACATGATAAAAGCGAGAGCACACAAGGGAAGGGTGAGGATAGGTAAGACACCTAAAAAATTAGCTAGCATTTGTTGCCCTTAACGCAGAGAAACTAAAGCAGATACCTTAAAAGCAACTGAGGCCATTAAGAAAAGGGGACCAGGAACTAGAGAAAAAGTTAGATCAAAAAGAATTAACCTAGAAGGTAACACACATGCACAGGAAATTAATGTGAGTCAACTCCCTGTATAGCTATCCTTATCTCAATCAGCAAAAACCCTTGTTCCTTCCTATTATTGCTTATACTCTCTCTACAACAAAATTAGAAATAAGGGCAAAATAGTTTGTGCTGGGTATTGAGGGGGTAGGGGGAGAGGAAGGGGCAGAGAGGGTGGTAAGGGAGGGGGTGTGGGCAGAGCGGAGAAATGACCCAAGCCTTGTATGCACATATGAATAATAAAATTTAAAAAAAAGTAAAAAAGACACAAAGTAAACTGTCCCTAAGGATATAATATCAAGGCAATGAAAACAATGCTAAAATATTAAAAGGCAACAGAAACAAGTGACACAATTCAGTTAGGAAAATAATGATTTAAAAAATGTTAGCTGACATTCTATCAGAAATAATGGAAGCTAGAAGACAGGTGCATTTTTAAGAGATATAAAGGGAAAAAGGAATTCCTAAGAACACTATTGTATATCCAAGTAAAAATACCTTTAAAAATTCTAAATAAGGACATTTTTAGTTTAATAAATGTTGAAAGTCACTGGGTGCCAGTGGCTCATACCTGTAATCCTACCTACTCAGGAGGCAGAGATCAGGAGAATGCATAATATAGTTCACAAGACCCTCTCTCAAAACCCCTCTCCTCCAAAAAGGGCTGATAGAGTGGCTCAAACTCTAGGCCCTGAATTCAAACCCCAGACCACACATAAAGAAAATGTTGAAAGACTCTGACTCTAGCAAGCATGGATTGCAGAAAGTGCCAAAGTTCTTCAGGTGAAACTGATGACAGATCGGAATCAAATAATGGAAGGTGAAAGTTTAGCAATTAAACAGGTCAAATATGAAAGACATTTTCTCTTACTTTGTTTAAAATACCACTGACTACAGAAAAATAATAATATCATAGGATTCATAGAAATAAATGACTAAAATAACACAAAACACAAGAAAAGGTGTTCTTATATATGAAGTGGTAAAATGTTAACTCAGGATAGACTTGTGATGAATTAAGAATTCCTATTGTAATTCCTACATTAATCACTAAACATGTTCACTTAAAAATTTCATAGAAGGTACACAATGGAAGCCTAAACTATATGCCACTATTTCAAAAGCTTTTGAAGAACCAGGAATAGGGTAAAGATTGTGCAGGGAAAATAGAAAACAATGGAATGTAATAGAGTATAGCATATTATAGATATTATGGAATGTAAGTGGAATAAATAATTCAAAGATTTAACTCTAAAAAAAAAAAAAAGACTGGTAACCAGAATATACAGGGAGCTCAAAAAACTAAACTCCCCCAAAATCAATGAGCCAATATAGACATGGGCAACTGAACTAAATAGAACTTTTCAAAAGAAGAAATCCAAATGGCCAAAAAACACATGAAAAAATGCTCACCATCTCTGGCCATAAAGGAAATGCAAATCAAAACCAAACTAAGATTCTACCTCACCCCTGTTAGAATAGCTATCATCAAGAACACCAACAACAATAGGTGTTAATGAAGATGTGGGGAAAAAGGAACCCTCATACACTGCTGGTAGGAATGCAAGCTAGTACAATTACTCTGGAAAACAATATGAAGGCTTCTTAAAAGACTAAACATAGATGTGCCATATGATCCAGCAATCCCACTCCTAGGGATATACACAAAGCAATGAGACTCAGGTTACTCCATAGGCAACTGCACACCCATGTTTATTGCAGCACTATTCACAATAGCCAAGTTATGGAAACAGCCAAGATGCCCCACTGCTGATGAATGGATTAAGAAACTGACATTTATACACAATGGAATTTTACTCAGCCATGAAGAAGAATGAAATTTTGTCATTCTCAAATAAATGGATGGAATTGGAGAACATCATTTTTTTTTATTGAACAAATATTTATTGATGATAAGCCCCTCCCAAGATCATAGTTATGTGGTTTTTTTTCTTTTATTCATATGTACATACAATGTTTGGGTCATTTCTCCCCTCTTCCCCCCACCACTCCCTCCCTTACCCACCCAGCTCCCTCCCTCTCCCCCCCACCCCCTCACTACCAGGCAGAAACTATTTTGCCCTTATCTCTAATTTTGTTGAAGAGAGAGTATAAGTAATAATAGGAAGGAACAAGGGTTTTTGCTAGTTCAGGTAAGGATAGCTATACAGGGAGTTGACTTGCATTGCTTTCCTGTACATGTGTGTTACCTTCTAAATTAATTCTTCTTGAACTAACCTTTTCTCTAGTTCCTGGTCCTCTTCTCCTATTGGCTTCTGTCACTTTAAAGTATCTGCATTAGTTTCTCTGCATTGAGGGCAACAAATGCTATCCAGTTTTTTGGGTGTCTTACTGGAGAACATCATCTTAAGCGAAGTTAGACAGGCTCAAAAGGCCAAAAATCATATGTTCTCCCTCATATGCAGACTTTAGACCTAAAACAAATGCAGTAATGTTATTGGACATGGGTCACATACTAAGGGGAGAGCACATACAGGAGGAATAGGAAAAGGTAGGAAACACAAAACTTGGAAGTGTTTGATGTGCCTACTGTAGAGGAGCTAATATAGTAACCTTAAAATGACAGAGGTCACTATGGGAAGGTCACTGGGAAGTAGTGAAGAGATCTGGTAGAGATGAATCAATCCATGTTGTAGTACACATTTGCATGGAAGCAATGCTAGGAATCTCTCTGTATAGCTATCCTAATATCAAACTAGCAAAAATGCTATGTCTTTCTTATTATTGCTTATATCTTCTCTTAAAAAAAATTGGTGAAGAGGGCAGAACAGGTTCTGCCTGGAAGCAAGTGGGGTTGGGGGGGAGAGGGAGGTGTCAGGGGGCAGGGGGGAGAAATGGCTCAAACAATGTATGCACATATGAATAAATGAATAAATTTTTTTAAAAGTATAAGTCTAATGGTAAACTCACTGTCATCTCTATAGGAAGTGAGTTTCAAATATTTTTAGGATAAAGTAACAAAATTCCTAACCAAGATAAGAACTCTAACATGGTTATATTATCGCTCAATTACTTCTGCAAATCTACTCTTCAAGAATTCCCCTATTCTGGGCAGGGGAATTTGGGGGTTCTGATCACTTGTGTTAGTCACCTTTCCGTTACTGTGACAAAATACCTGAGAAAACCAACCCAAAAGAGAAAAGATTTATTTGGGCTCACAGTTCCAGAAGTTTCCATGTATGGTAACCTGACTCAATTCTTTCTTGGCCTGTGATGAGGCAAAACATCATGACCAGTGGAGGGGGTAGGTGGCATTTCAACCTCACTCACCAGATGCTTGGAAGACACAAGTTCTTCTTTAATTACATTTCCTTGAACCCTTACAGAATCTCTGGCTATTACTACCAAGTCTTGAAAAATACTTCCTTAAAAATAAATATATAAATAAATACATCCTTGTTTGGGGAGAACAGAAAATTATTGGGTCATCTAATTCAGTTTTTTTATTGTACAGAATTAACAAACTGAGGGCTGAAGAGGTGACCTTATTTCACACCATGAGTCAGAACCCTGTGTTTTACTCTCTAGTCCATCACTCCCTCCATGCTACTCTCAGCCTCTTCTATTCTTGAGAAAGTACTTAAGGTCATTTCATCTAGTCAAGGCTGCTTTGCTTTCCCAGAGAAGGCAAAGCAATGTCCCAAGAAATGAGACCAGTGGGCTGAGTTCCCAAAATATGTGACCTTTAGAGGTATGGGCACACAGGAATCAGAACTGCCACTTCGTGTATTTCAAGGTGGCAGTCAGCAGCAGGATTCCCCCCTTCCCCTCCCCTTTCACATCCTGGGGGTTCTCTCCAGTAGGCTACTTGCCTGCATAACTAGTTGACAACATGTGCTTTGACATGTCTTTTATTTGTCACCTACTATTGGGATTTTCTTTCTGCCAAAGTAACTCTAAAGCTTTCCGGTCTGCCACCAAGTTAAAATGATATTTATTTCTCTTTAACTTATTGGTTTGCTTGCCTCAATTTAGTACTTCATTTTATTATTTTAATTGGCAAATAAAATGTACATATGTATGGTATACAGAATGATGTTTTGAAATATGTACATATTGTGGAATGGTTAAATTGAGCTAATTAACACATGTGTTATCTCCAATACTTATGATTTTTTGAGGCAAGAACATATAAAATCCACTGTTCACAATTTTTAAATATACAACTCATTGTTATTAGCCACAGTCACCATGGTGTACAATAAATCTCTTAAAATTATTCCTCCTGTCTAACTGAAATTTTGTATTCATTGACCCACATCTCCCCATTTTCTATACTTATAGCACCACATTTTAAATGCACAGATATAGCCTAGTCTTCTAAAAAATACTTGTTTTAATAGTGGGGTTATTATGTCACATTACAGGTAAAAAGGTTGTTTTACCACATTCACAGCCAATAAATAAATAAAAAAAGGACACTATCGTACAACAGGCACTAACCCAGGGGCAATCTATACTGATGATGAAGATTAGGGCTTCAAATTTGTTCTGCCATTAAGTACACATAGGGAAAAGAAAGCAAAGGTGTAAAATTACATCATTTTGAAGCATTTCAGAATCCATGTCCTAGAATAGTTGCACTCACCGATAGACATAGTTAAAGTCATGGCCATGTTCTGGGCATACATGTTTGGAGAAAGCACTAGCTATGCTTAGGAAGACAGACATTAGTTTGCTAATAAGAAAAGAAGTTTCCTTAGTGAAGCCTACTTTGAGATCTGAATCTCTCAGTATGATTATTTTATATGGTCATGGTTAGCTCATTTTCATCCAAATTATCTGAACAACTGCCATATTTCCATTTTGATTCATAGTGTGACAATGCACTGCATGAGGCTTATAAAATGATATATTGCTTTTGAAATTTCATATTTCAATTTTATTAAATTTTCAGATAATGTCATTGATTATGTTAAAAGTTGATTGATCAGCATCTCTCATAAAGGAAGATAAAAAATAATGCCACCTGGTGAGATCTGAATTTCATAATCAACAACTGAATTCTCACTTTAAATTATGAGTCACAGTCTTTGTAGTATGTAGTTAAGAACAAAAAATTAAAATGTGGTCTTCTGTGCTATTGCTAGGCTAAGTGTCCTGATGGATGGAACCTCATGCTACTTTATAGATTTAAACCTAATTAATTTATGTCATTGTTAAATTTATTTAAAAATTTGTCACAATAATCAAAGGAATCAGACAGACAATACCAGTCTACAGTTGGTGCTAAAAATTTTTCATGCATGCCAAGAGAAACTTCCTAGAGTTTCTAAGAAGCTGTTTCAAGACCTCTTGAAGCATGTGACAGGACATCACACTCAGAGGGTTATCTTCACCTTCTGTCTGTTATTGCTGTGGTCTCCTTTTAATCCCTTTAGTATCTTGTTGAAATGAAGTTTATAAACAGAAGTTTGGGAATGGATCAACACCAATACTGTCAAATATCTAAGTCAACAGTTTAAATTCTTGGTCTACTTCCACCTTCTCAATCTCAAAACTGTCCTATATCCCTGTATCTCACAAAAGGGGTTTCACAGTCATCTTAGACACCAGATGTTGTCTTCTAAGAAATAAATTTTAATAGGGTTAGAAATTAAAGGCAATTAAAGTAAGTTTTAAATGCAAAGCAGATACAGAAATAACTTCTGATTAATAAATAATTCATACATGCTTTCTTTGTTAACTCTTTGTGTCCAAGTAAACATAGTAGAATATAAATTTCTTTTCTTTTAAAACTATGACAAGTCAAAATGCTTGATACACATCAACTCTAATTGCCCTCTTTACTATTTGTAAGTTATCATTTTTAAAGGTTTGAGTATACATATTGAATTTGTGAAACCATATCTTTATATGAAACATTTCCTAGAACCTTATTAACAAGAACACATTTTTGAAAGATGAATATAGTTTTAAATATTTTTTCAATCTTAGAAATAGATGTTAATGTTAATATGAATTCAAGAGAAAACTAAACTCAGAAAGTTGTGACTGTTTCACCAAAGCTGAAGTCAACTTGTACATAACATGAAAATAGCCTTTTTTAAAATATGAAAGAGGAGATAGGAGTGGTGGTGCACAGCGGTAATCTCAGCACTGAGGAGGCTAAAACAGGCGGATATCAAGCTCAGCATCAGCCTGAGCTACAAAGGGAGACCCTGTCTCAATCTCTTAAAAAGGTGAAAGTTAACAACATTCTTAATGTCTTAATGTAATCAAATATATGTCAATAGTTATAAAGTAATCTTGGCCATTCATTTGACCAAGATTTTTACTTGTGTGAATAATTTTTACTTGTAACCACTGTTAAGATCTACTCTAAGTTTGTATGAAAACAATGGAATCCTCTTTTTCTTCTTTCTCTAAAGCTTTTTAGAGAGACTTCAGAATAGATGAACTTTCTTTTTTCTTCCTTTCATTTCTTGAAAATAAAATCTCCATTCAGATTTTTCATCACTAGAGTTATCATCCCTAAGTAACACACCATGCCTGAAAGCCCCAGCTTTTGCAGAAATGTTTTCAACTGATACTATTAACAGCTTGAATCCACAGAATCTTGTCAGCTGTTTTCCTAAATCCAAACACATCTCTCCTAAGTTAAACAGGCAAGGATGGGTTTAGGGAAGGAAATCTATGAGATTACCATTGTGATCATCCCCTTTGATTGGCAGAATAAGGCAGCACAAAACACCAACTCTCATAGTCCAAATAAACCGTGAGCAACTGAGAGCCTGGGCTGGCTACAAGTAAGTTCTCCAAAGTAGTTTTAGTCAAACGTCCTTCCTTTAAAGCTGCATCTTTGCAGTTTTCAAAATAAGACGACACAGGTGACAGAAGACAAATCCTTCTGAAGATGTTTATTGTGATGTATTCTTCAAATACATTCACTCAAAAGTAATTTAATTTCATAGATTAACTTTGCATTTAAAGGTAATTTACCTTTAGAGTTTTAGATATTGCAAAAATTGCAGAATAGAACAAGGGTATTAAAAATACGTTTTGGTGGAATTACCTTTATTTTCATATGGTTCCCTCCTGGCAACCAATAAACTGCCTTGAATCTATCATAAAGGGGAAGTCATTTCTAAAATAAGGTTTGATACTCCCTGTGCCCAATTAGGAAGTTAAAAGGCAGTTCCACGTGATTGGTAACAGTTTCTTTTCCTGGGAGTGTTGATTCTTGTGTCCATGGCAACCAAATCCTGGCAAGTTTTAATTTTTATTGGTGTGGTCTTTTCTCAAGAAAAGGAAAGTAAGGGAGGGAACAAGAAAGGAAAAGGAAAAGAACACTTTCTCAGTGTTCTCCTTCAACCTGTACCGCAATCCCAAGGCTCTGAATCAAAATCTGATTTCCACTCTGTTAATGTCCTGGCTTGAATGGGTTGGGAGCAGAGTGGGGAGGGGTTCATTTAGCTGAGTTTTTCTTTCTGCTTCACCACGGACAAGAGGAGATCTCAAGGTGAGAAATACCACCCAAACATGTAAATGATAACTTTTCAGATCTAAGGAAAAGACTGAGAGTGCTTCAAGTTAGGGGTGTATTTTCAGACTCCCAGGCTTTTTATTTTTCTTTCTTCATTTTGAGTTTGGGGGGAGAAGAATGTTTTCTTGCCTAAATTCAAGATTACTGCCCTTTGACCCAATTCCCTATGAGCCTTTAAACTTAGCCTTCGTAACATTTAAAAAAAAACTGTTTCAGGTAAGAGAATAATGGGGAATATGAACAAAAAGCAGCCTTGAGTAACTAGACTCACTTTCTCTTAATTTCATTCTTACAAAATCGAATCGCTGCTCCTGTAATTCTTTTCGAAAATAACTACCGCTCTTTACTGGGAGAGGTTGTCACGATTTTTTCTGGCTGACCAAAATAAAATAAATAAACTAATAATAATAAAGTCACTGTCAGTGGGTATTGGGGATAGAAGTAGCTTCTTGGTGGTGAGTGAAGACCAGCACAGCGTATCCTAGCTTTGGCTGAGTCAGTGCTTGGGTCTTCTTCTCCCTCACTCCGGAAATTTTGCCTGGGCTTCCACTAAGCTGAGCAGAGCAGGAGGAGAAAGAGAGCGGGAAGGCTGAGCGGAAAGGCTGTGCGGGAAGGAGTGGAACCTCTTGAGTTCAAGGATGGACTGCGGGATCTGATCAAAATGGGGTCCTGAGTGTGGAGGAGCAGCACACTGGCAGTGTTGCGTCCTGCGAGCAGCGACTACTTGGGCACCTGGCCTCCGGAGGTGTGCTTAGACGGGTCCTAGGACGTGCGGGCTCGCTCGAGTCCAAAAGCCCAGCGTGATGTTGGGCGGAACCTCTCTTCTAAGCAGGCGTCATCAAGGAAGACCTGGGCCTGCGCTTTCCATCTCCACATCCAGAGAGGGGATTGTGGCTTTTGGGGTGACTGTTTGCTTCTGCCCAAGAGAAAAGCTGACAGGCTGTTATGCCCCTACTCCGAAACACCTGGTGGGAATGAAGGTGGGAAGGCTAATCTGCGCGACTGGCAGAGTCGTCAGAAGGCTATGGAACACCACAGCCACCAGACAGCCCAGTCCCTAAAAAGAGCCTTGCGTAAAACTGCGCAAGGGGACTGTCTTCATTTTTATTTTAATTAAAAATAGATTACATTGTACTTAATTAAATCGCTCAGGATGGTTCACCATTTAGAAACGGAGTTGGAGTCATGGAACCATTGCCCATTTATTAATGAGGTAAACATTTTGACTTAAAATATTCACTTTTGAACATAAGTATCTTCAAGAATGCATTTATTCACAGCTTTATTTATAGTTTGAGAATAGATGTAAAAGTTTCTATTGGCTTTAAACTGGGGAGTTACTAAAGTTCGCTATCGTCTATCTACGCTGCCCCTTCCTGGTATCTGGCTTGCAATTGTCCAGTCTCTGCCCCAAGCCACCAAGTCCCTCCCACCACTATCCCTGTAAGGTCTCTTCTGCCCCGAACCGTGTGGGGGGCTGCGGCGGGGCGGGGGTGGGGGTGGGGAGAGCTGTCTCAATTCATTCCTAAACTTGTAGGCCTGTAGCATCCCCTCCCAGGGGAGGCACTAGGGAGGACAGAGAAAGTTGCAGGAGGGAGGTCCGAGCCAGCTGAGCTCTCGGCCCGAATTTCCCAATTGGAGTGCACACTCACCTCTCTAAAATGAAACCCAGCACCGCAGTTTTTGTTATCACGGGCTACAGAGGCAGCGGACGCCCTCTCTCACCTGCCTGCAGTGCCTAAATGTCTCTTAGAACCACCCAGTCTTGGTCTCAATAAGTTACCGAATCTTTAAAGGACGCCGGCGGAGGAGACCCGCATCTGGAGGGCCAGGTGTCCTAAGCTCCCCGGACTCCTAGAAAGCAGCTCACAGCAGGAGCAGCATGGTGTAGGGCGCGGTCTAGCCGGACCGAATGGGTTCGTGTGGAGTTCATCAAAGAGAAATGAGTGGGATCTAACCTTAGGACACAGAAAGGAGCAGCCCAAAAAAGGGGAATTGGAGAGTGGGAGCAGGCAGCCAGAGGAACCGGTTGGAGAAGGCCAAAAAGAGGCGGAGCAGAGAAAGTGGTCACTGGTGAGGCATTGTCAATTCCCCACAAAGGGAGCTCCTCCGCTCCCAGGACGACCCAGATCCATTAGGGAACTCTCAGAGGAGTTTCCCTAAACATCATCAGGAACCAAGAGTAGAGAACCTGCTGGACCTCGCCACTCCTAGACGCACACTCAACTCATCTGTGTGAGGCCAGGGCTCTCCACCAGACCTTCCCCGATTCTCTCTCTCTCTCTCTCTCTCTCTCTCTCTCTCTCTCTCTCTCTCTCTCTCTCTCTCCTCTCTCTCTCTCTCTCTCTTTCTTTCTCAGAGCCTCAATTCTTTTCAGTCTCTGTCTCTTTCTCCTCTCCTCCTCGCCCATTTTAGCCTAGGAAATTCCTCCTTGCGGTGCTAAGCCTAAGGAAGCATCTTCCCTAGACCGCAGTCTCCGCCACACGCCTGCGGCGAGAGAGCACGGGACAGCACACCCTCAGCCCTTTGAGCTGGCGTCCCTCGCTCTCCATTGGCCCCCCCCGTCCCCGCCCCCCACTGCCCCCTCCCCCTCACAGCCTGGGAGTGGCGTCAGCACGCCCGCGGGACGTGGGGTTTAAATGTCCACTAGCCGGAGCCCAGCCACTTCTGTCCGGGAGCGCGGCCCCGGCTAGAATTGCAGGAGTGGGAAGGGAGGGAGCCGCGGGATCTCAAGCCCCAGAGCGCGCTGCACTCGTTTCTCCGCCAATGACTCCAGAGCTCGGGCCCAAGCGTCGCCCGTGCAACATCCCTGAGCTCCTCCGAGCAAGAGTTGATGAAAACCAACTTAACCGCTTCTGCTGCGGGAAGCCATGAGCTGTCTGGATGTTATGTACCAAGTCTATGGTCCTCCGCAACCTTACTTCGCAGCCGCCTACACCCCCTACCATCAGGTAAGTGTCCCCTCCGGGTCCGGACCCGGACCACTGCGACCGATGTCGCGCCTCTGGCTCGCCGAAGCACAACGGGTACCTCAAGGTCCGCGGCGCCTCTGTGCGTACCGGGCATCGGAGAGGCAGCGGGCGCCGCCAGGATGCGAGGATTGCCCGCGCTGCCATCCGGTTGGTTGTGCAATTAGCTAACCCCCTTAGCTCGCTGATTTGCTCTCTCGGGAAGTCAGTTAAGCAGGGCTAGGGCGCACCCAGGCCTTCCCCGAAATAATCAGAGGAGGATGGCACAGGCTGGATTTTCGTCTTAGAGTCTGTTGGTTCGGGTGCAGGGAGCTTTGGTCAAAGCTCACTCAGAGAAAACCAGACTTTGATCCTAAAGATGAGAATGTCAACAAAACAGAAAACAAAAGCCAGTCTTTCTTTCTGAAATGCAAATGTCCACACCTTCTTCCCCTACAAGTTTATCTCAGGAATAATTTCTTCCATTTCAATTCTCAGATTAATTGAATTAATTCCAGAACCAGCGAATTCGTTACAAGACTCACGGCACAGAAGGCATTGGTTTCATGATCTTTGCTCTGCCAAGTTCGAGAATTGTATCATTAGTGTGCGATTGACCCGCCGAAGTGAGCTTCGCCTTTCTCAAGCAGGAGTAGCTAAGTCGGGCAGCCCTGCCTTCAACAGATTCACTTTAAGGACCACTTAACCCTGGTCCTACAAACTCTTCAAGTCTTGTTTAATTCTGCCAAATTCTCTTTTTCTTGGGCTGCGTCTAGTTTTACAATGTAGGACCTTAGCTGAGGCAGCAGCTATTCCAGGAAAAGAACAAAAGCGCACACCTGGAGCTGTAGGGGTCTGGGCCAGATTAGAAAGTGAGGACCTGGACTCCTTTGGGAAACTGAACTAAACCCCAGTGTTTGCATCAATGCTTTCACCAAGAAAGGTCTATTCCGACATTTTCTGGAGAATTAATGATGGGATAGGTAGGGTTTTTTGTTTTGTTTTGTTTTAGTTTTCTCCCCTCTTTTAAACTTTCTAATCTGGAACTTGTAATCTCCATATTAATTTTAAGAATCATTAGAAATCCCAATTGTAAGCCAGGTGGGAACGTAGCATTTAAGAAGCAAAATTTGCTAAATGATCTTTTGGCTCCAGCCTCTGAGATCAGGAGCTCCATCCCAAAATGGGACTACTGAAGGGAAGAGAGAGGTAGGTCCTTTCTCCTCCTGGACCCTGGACCAAGCTATTACATTAAAATCTCGTTCACTTTTGTATGACTTGCCCTCCCCCACTGCAAGCCACCTCTGCCTGCAGAATGTGTTTACACTGCAGTCAGTCCACTGCTCATTTCTAAGAAAATGTTTTCAGAGACTGCACTTGTTTTAAAATTTTACTATCAGATATCACAATTTGTCCAGCCTCACCACTAGTATCATAATCTTCTTCATACTCCATTTCATGACTTCTTCCTTGATGTGAATAGAGAGCTTTTCTTTACTTAAAAGATCTGTTTAAAAACTGAGATTTTTTTAATGGAGGTTTTATGAGTAAACAAATATCAATTTACACTTATTAAAATGATCATGATACCCACTCACAACATTATCTGACAGTTTTCTCCATTCATTACTAAACAGAAGTCCTTCATATGTTCTGTGGCAATTCTTCCCTTACATTCCTGGTTGTGTACAGTGGGTTTTTTTGTTTTTGTTTTTTTTCTATTTCATCATGAAGATGTTTAATCTTTCATCTTACACTTCTGCCCTGAATTCTCAGGAAGGGAACAGACAGGTGCTAACTGGACTTGGGTGCCCTTTTTCTCTGGAGTACGACTTTTAAAATACATATGCCCCAAACCTGTCTCTGAGGTCAGCTCATAACCTGGCTTTTTGAGTGTATTCTGGAACTTTCACCCATGTAACATCTTAGGAGCAGTTTCCCTGTGGCCCAGCAGCAACTCTGGGAACACAGAGGTATCAGTCTTCCTCTAAGGAAGGGTGTTGCCCTGATTGTGTTGCCCCCCCAATTGCTGGTTTTATGTGTCAGGCACAAGCCTTGAGTGCAGATGCCAGTTTTCCCATGGATACCTGAGGGACTGGAATGAAAGAATTGCCTGAACTCAATTTGCTATTTCTTTTTAAACTAGCTTTTTTTTTCTTTCTCTCTCTAAGCAGAAACTAGCCTATTACTCCAAAATGCAGGAAGCCCAGGAGTGCAACGCCAGCCCCAGCAGCAGTGGCAGTGGCAGCTCCTCATTTTCCAGTCAAACTCCAGCCAGTATAAAAGAGGAAGAAGGCAGCCCAGAGAAAGAGCGCCCACCAGAGGCAGAGTACATCAACTCCCGCTGCGTCCTCTTCACCTATTTCCAGGGGGATATCAGCTCTGTGGTGGATGAACATTTCAGTAGGGCACTGAGCCAGCCTAGCAGCTACTCCCCCAGCTGTACCAGCAGCAAAGCACCAAGGAGCTCTGGGCCCTGGCGAGGTAAGAGGATGGGGACCTAGAAGCAAGGGTGGATGGAGGCTCTCTCTGTCTGAGGTCTCCTTCCAGTTACCCAAAGCCATGCAACTTTAAAAGCACTAGGTGTTACAGAAGGTGTGAAGGAGGAGCATTGGGGGAGGGTAAGATGCAGAGCAGAGCAGTGACCTGTGAGGGACACAGTAGCCTTGGAACTGGAAGGCCCAGGTTTCTGTAATGGTTCCACCACTTCTTAGCAATATGACCTTGGTCAAGTCTCTTAACCTCTTTGAGGTCACTATTTACCTGTCTCTAAAATTAGAATAACACTACCCCTCCTTACCATCCCCAGAGCAGGCTAGAAGACTCTTAAAATGTATGCAAATGTGCCATGGAAATGTGAGATTTCCAACACCCAGGGACACCGGATCTTTCCCAGTTTCTGAAAATTTGTTCAGAAAAAAGGTTCCCAGACTCTCCTACAAGCAAATGTGCTGGGAAATGCCTTCAAAAACCAACATATTTCTTTCACCAGTTTTCAATTGCTTGAGAAATCTCAAAAAAACAAAGCACTGCTTTAATCTAGCCTAGGACAATGGTTTCTTGCCCGAATCAATTAAATCTCTCTTCCATTCTGTAATTGCAACTTCCCTTTATTACCAATAACGCAAAGGTGGGGGAAACCATTTAGTAAACTTGCTCACTGAGTTTAATTCTCAATGTGTAGTAAGCTGAGAAATGAGGGCTTTGTTTAAAAAAGAAAGAAAGAAAACAAATTTTTATTTGTTTACATTTGCCATTTGGGGGGAAATGACAGCAACTTTTATCCTTCTTTTGTTTTTCCTTAAAAGTGTCTGAAAGTTTGCAAAACCTTATCCTTAGACAAGCTCGCAAACATTAATTTTAAATACATAAGCTTTTTATCCTCTAGTTGCCTAAATACTCTTAAAAGTTCACTAAGTACTTAGAATGCATTTTAAAATCATTTTTAAATTCTCTCGTAGATGAGATGCTTTGCCCAAAAGAAATGCACCAAAAATTTCCGTCTCTATTAAAGAAAGCAAATTTGATCTCGACACTGTTCTCTTTAAATGCTGCCATGCACTAGGTGTTAACAGTGATAGTGACAATAATAATTACTATTATTATTCCTGGCGTCCTCACTTTGATGCAGAAAATTTGTTAATTAAAACTTACGTTTAAAAGCCAGCCCCTTCATGTCCCTCTGTGCAAATAACACAGCTGCTCTTTTAATATGCCTAGTTTGCAACTTTGCTTGAGTTCTTGGGGAAAATATTTGAAAGAAGATATCTAGAAAGAAAACTAGTAATAGCAAGACTTCGTAAAACGTCAGTGGGAGAGGGGATAGTGAGATCGGTAGGCGGCGGACCAAAGTGGAAGAGGGATCTTTAAACTTGAGAGTCTGCGAGCTGGGAAAGCGAGGCCTAGTCAAAGCAGAAGTTGCTCAGTCAGCTTGGCCTGGAGGTGAGGGAAGCTCCCTGCTCCCCAAAATTTGGACAGGGGGAGAGGACCTCTGTGCTCTTCCTCTCCTCCACTCTGCGGGTTTCTGCACTGAGGATCGATCTGCAAAATCGGAGGAAGCCCCACTTCCTCCTGTGCCCAGTCCTGGCTTTCATCTGCAGCAGCCCCTTAGAAAGGCACAGCCCCATGGGCTGAGGCTGCGGGTCCGCCCCACGCCGCGCCTTTCCCGCCATTTGCGGGCGCCAAGCATTCGGCTCTCCGGGCGGTGCGGGTAGGGTCGGCGCTCGTGTTTCGCCGCAGTGACACGCTCTTCTTTACCTTTCTTGCCCTCCGCCTCCCGGCCAGCAGACGGCTCCTTCCCGATGAGCCAGCGCAGCTTCCCCGCCTCGTTCTGGAACAGCGCATACCAGGCGCCAGTGTCCACCCCGCTGGGCAGCCCTCTGACCTCCGCGCATTCGGAGCTTCCCTTTGCTGCCGCGGATCCCTACTCGCCAGCCGCGCTGCACGGCCACCTGCACCAGGGCGCGGCCGATGCCTGGCACCACGCGCACCCGCACCACGCGCATCCACATCACCCCTACGCGCTGAGCAGCGCCCTCGGCGCACAGACCGCTGCCTACCCGCGGCCTTCCACAGTGCACGAGGTCTACGCGCCGCACTTCGACCCGCGCTACGGGCCGCTGCTGATGCCTGCAGCCTCCGGCCGCCCCGCCCGCCTCGCACCCGCCTCAGCGCCCGCGCCCAGCCCTCCCTGCGAGCTCGCCACGAAGGGCGAGCAGGCGGGGGGCGCATGGGCATCGCCCGGGGGACCCTTCGTGAGCCCCGCGGGGGACGTGACCCAGGGCCTGGGCCTCGGCGTGGACTCAGGTAAGCGGAGGAGGGAGTGTGGTCTCCCCACAGCCCCTTAGGCACAGTACCCAACCCTAGGCTGAGCCTTAGATCCCCTTAGTTCGCCCGGGACCCCGAGGGACAATGTGGCCGAGATTTTGTTTCAGGGGATAGACTCGGTGCCATCAATGTGGGCGGGATTAGAAAGTAGGACTTTGCCCTAATCCTGGTTGGTAAATGTCACAGACGACTTTTTTTTTTTTTAATAAAATTCGGTGGAAATTTAGGTCTGCGCTGTTCTCGTACCGAAGCCACTTAGCCACATGTGACTACAGAGCCCTTGCTAGGTAGCTAGGACGAATTAGAATGTGCTGTTAGTACACAATACATTCTGGATTTCAAAACCTGTGAAAAAAAGAATGTAAAATGCACCTCGATAATATTTTATATCGATTTTGCATGTTCAAATATGTTAAGCAGTTGCCTATTGGACACACATTAAATCTCATTTGTTTCGTTTTATTTTTTTTCAATGTGTCTACTAGCAAATTCAGAACTATGTTTGCAGCGCCAATGCATTGTTCTCCTATTGAACAGCGGTGATCTAGAGTTACCTGCTGAGAGTGTACTTTAAAACCCTCTGTGGCCTCTTGTCATCTAGACAGTTATGTGACTCTTACATCAGCTTAATTGGCAAATTGAATTAAATAGGTCTCTTACAAATGTCAAACTTAAAGATTATGATTTTAATGATAATACGGAGATGCTACATCTTTGGCTTAGTTAAATTTGAAGGGTACGTTCAAAGATTTGGGGAGGAGTTGTTTATTTGGGGCAATTTTTAGAAAGTTATGCAGTAAGTACAATTATTGGTTTATAGTTGTGCACATTTCCTCTTCCATCAGGTGTAGATTTAACTTTTCTATTTGCTTTTACTTTCATTCACCATTCACCCTGCCCCCTTAGATGAAGTCTGTAACTTTCACAATAAAACAGTGGTGTTTATCTTTCTCTTTCCTTAAATATCTTCTGCTTTCCCTCCCCACCCCCTTCTTTCTCCTCCCTCCTCCTCCTCCTCCTCCTTCTCCTTCTCCTCCTCCTCTTCCTCCTCCTCCTGTTCCTCCTCCTCCTCTTCCTCCTCTTCCTTCTTCTTCTCTGTCTCTCCCTGCCTCCCTCCCTTTCCCTCTCTCTCCCTCTCTCCCTCTCTCCTCATCTCCCTCTCTCTTTCTCATCCTTTCTGTATTTTCAGGTTTACAACCTCAGGACAAAAGCAAGGATCTGTACTGGTTTTAGACAGCCCACCTTCTTCCCTGTAGGTCTCTACATAGTGCAATTGGTGACACCCAGAGCTGAAATGGAGTGGGTTTGTAACAGCTTCTGATCTTGGTTTGCAGCTCGTCGCTACTCCCTCTGTGGTGCATCCCTTCTGAGCTGATTGCTGACCCAGGGTTTCCCCTCCCCTTTCCCTTTGACCAGCCCTGGAGGCTCAGCATCTATGCCTCTCACTTCCTGGATGAGGACATGGGGGAAGGCAGACTTCAAACTTCTCGGTTTATTGGGAAAATTAAAAACCACATTTACAGAAATGTCATCTAAAATTAATCTCTCTGCCAAAAGAGCAGATCCAAGATTCTGAATGTTTTAATCACTGGAAATACCTGTGGTGAGACTGCTTAGTCTGGTGATCTGATATTATAAGACTTCTTGGTTAACAGGGGAAAGCAAAAGAGACCTTTTGGTGTGAATTATTTCAGTAGGTAGTGTGATCATAGCACTACTGATGTCAGTATCTTCAGATTTTAAAATGTATTTGTATCTGCAGCAAAGACTGTGTTAGAGAAGTAAAAAAGAAGCCAATTCCTTCTTCCTCGTGGCTCAACCTCCAGCTCCTTCCCTTGCACATCTCCCCTCACAACACCCACTCCAAACACAAAGATACATGTATTCCTTTGGACTGTGAACATGGAAGCCTCAGCTTGAATGTGAGTGGCAAGTGGCTGATCTGGAGCCATCTGCCCAATTCTTACTGAAATGCAGCTGTTATAGGACAACTGTTTAAAACTCCAGAAATACATCGACCAAGGTGGTACTTCCCAGTGTTTGGCAGAAAATTGCAGTTGCGCTGGATATATTATATATATATATGTATATATCATCTTTTTATAAGGAACATTTTATGATGAAAGAAGAAACCCTGCTCTGCCTTCTCTCCCACAAATCCTGTCCCTCCCTCTATTCTCCAGATGAACAATGCAAGAAGGCCCTCAACTGTGTCTGTGAGAAGGAACTAGAAATCATCACAAGAGGAAAAAATGCCCCCATGGAGTCAACAACACCGCAAATATTTTTCTCAGTCTCTGTGGTTGTGATTGGTCACTTTCGTGTTGGGACAGGGGAAGGGGTCTATGTGTAGACAAAGCTGAAGGTGATGAGGAAGAAGAAATGAACATTAAAGATGTCTATTTACTATGAGCTCACTGTGTTGTTTCATATAAAAATGTCTTAGTTCTTCAGTACAATAAAATAATTTATAGTAGTATGATCTGATGTCAGCAATATTGAGATACACACACACTTTTTCTAAATGTGCCATGAAGTCTGTTACCTCCTTTCCCCCTCACATCTAATCTGGAGATAAGAAGTTAGGTATTCCCCTCACCACCCCCCCACCGCCCGCCGCCACACACACACACACACACACACACACACACACACACACGTTTCACAGATAAAGAAACCATAGCTTGCCTAAGCTAAGGGCTTACCTATCAGCATTCAAGGAGTTTGAAGCTGAGATGGTGCACAGAGCACTACCTATAGATCATTCAGTCAGATACAGAGTTACCATTTTCCAAAAGGGAATTAATATTACTTCTTATATTCTAGACTCAAGATAGCAGAGTCATCAGTTAAAAGTGTTTTTTAAATAATGGTTATTCTATATTTTAATAAGCAGTGCTGTGAAGCCAGAGCTCCTCCAAGGCAAACAGGGAAAGGTTATTAAGTTGATAGTCCTCTCTTTTTTTCTGTTGATGCCAAAGTTATTTGTGTTCCTTCACTAAAGTGCCCAGGAGACATATTTTGTGTTATGCTGAAATTGCCCTTGTGCATTATTGAAGCAGAAAAATATCAATACAAATCTTGGTCTCATTGTAATGTGAGAGGCAAATATATATCTTGGATAACAGCCTCAAGAATTGGAAGCAGTTAAGGGACCTACTCAGAGCATGAGCTTGGCAGAGTTACCCATCCCCTTTTTCTACTTTTTGGGAAACTGAAGTAGATATGATCATTACAAGAGTGATGTCATTGTTTTCACTCAGAAGATGGTACGATGTGATTATGATGCTTCAGATGTGATACAAAATAATACTAATGTCAATTATTTATCATGTACCAGGCACTCATTGGAAGGCTTTATGGATGAATTAACTCAGTCAAGCCTCATGACATTTTATATGATATTTGTTATTATTGTCTCTTCACTATGAGGAAACCAAGGAGCATGGAGGAAAAGTAATTTACCCAGTTATAAAGTAAGTGGCAGAGCCAAGATGCAAGCTCAGGTAGCCAAGTGTAAAGGCTGCACTGTTACCCACTGCAATAACTGCTTCTACAGTTCTGATTTCTCTCTTTGCTATTCAAATTTGAACTTATTTTCTCCACAAAAAAATGTTAAAAGGAAGGGGGAAAAGGAGAGAAGCAAAGTCTGACACTTTGTAAAACTCATAGGATCCCAGATCTAAAAAGAGTTATCATTGGGCATTGTCCAAACTCTTTCATTAAATGGTACTTTTAGACCATTCAGTAGGATGGAGATCTCTATTCTTCTCCACAGGGAAATTATTGCTTCTCTTATTAATTAATTTCAGTATTTAACAGGCTTCACTGCTCTCAAGTTCTTCACACCCAACCTAACCAAGCCCTGTAAAGAGTTAGCCTGAGGTTTGGACATTGAAGCAATAACTAAAATTAACTTTGGACTTCTCTGTGGATTTTTTTAATCCATGTTCCATTGGCACGGATCACTGGTATATGCGTAAGATACATTAAGTCCCAATGTGCTTTTCAGATTCTGCCACTAAAGATGCTATAGAAGAATAAAGCATAGCAGTCTATTCTCTGCTAGGCATCTTCTCCCCATATTCCTCACTGGAAGAAGCTCTTTACCTGTTCTCCACCTGAGTTAGCACTCAGAACCTCTGGGATCACAACCCATAAGAAGCATTTTCCCAGCCACGAGGTTCTGATTACTGAAACTTCTCTCCTAAGCTGCATCTGACCTGAATATCAGGTTGCTGATGAGAAGACTCATTCACTGGAAGTGGCCTTTGGGGCAAGTCTTAAACAGACTGCCCAGACTTCTGAGCCAGCCCAGGCTCCAGCAACCTGGCAGGGATGACACTTGAAGAGCAGCATTTCACTCTGTTTTATAATGCCCTAAAGTAGAAATGCAAGATGACTTAGAACTATAATTTGGTTCTCTGTAATAAGAGTGTTGAAGAGAACTTAGGATTTAATAACCCTAGTTGACATCTTTAGGCTTACCAACTAATGCAAAATAAGAACTACCAAACTTGTCTTGATAACATTAGTGAAATCACACAGATCCAAAAGTTTCCAGTAGTTGAAAAAATATGCTCAAGGAAATGAGGGATGATATGAGAAAGGCAAACACATTTCTATACATACTATACATACTATACCAGGTTGAGGGTCTGAAAAAAAGATTAGGTTCTCCTGCAATCATACCCACCTTGGCTCTAGTATCCATCTTTCCCTTTGCACTTGGCCTAAGCTGAGGAAGAGGTGATGATAAGAGGAGAAATGGCTCTCCACCACCAAATAATCCTCTTGCCCATTGCCCTCTGGCTGAGAACTCAAGTCACCCAGCTACAGGGAACTCTATCTGTTCTGCTCCTTTAGTTTTGAAAAAGAGCTGCCATCCCATCTCATTTCCCTTTGAAGTTCTATTTCAATGTACTGCAAATTCTAGCATGGCTGCTTCAGGCCTGAATGGGAGGTGGATGTTGGGACTCAGAGTTCCTGACTTAAAGCTGCACTGGCCACTTGTTATGCATAAGTACAATAATTGCTGTGGAGAAACAACTCTTAAGGTTACTTCAACTTCAATTTTGTTTAGAATGAAAGCCTGCATTTCTCTGTAAGCAACTATACATATTCATTCAGCATAAACAAAGTTCTTTTTATTTATTATTTTTTGTGGGTCTAGGATTTGAACTCAGGGCTTCACACCTACAAAGTAGGCTCTCTACCACTTGAGCCACACCTCCCATCCAGAAGCCTCTTTTTAAAGCACTTAGTGAGTTGGAGGAAATAAAAACATAATAAAACTTAGACAAACTGTTTTCCATGTGTGCCATTTCCATAAAATGCATTTTAATGTCATTAAATGATAATGTGGAAGCATAGAAGAAAGATGGAAAGCCAAATAAAATTGGAAAACATAAGATTCCTTTATAAATTACTAATTTGTTGAAAATTTGTATGCAAATAATTCATATGTTCATTGTACTTGTCAAGGACTGTGCCCTATGTGTTCCATTTTCTCTTGCTAGAGTTTTAGAATTTATTATTATGTTCCTAAATTCTGGAGTAAATGGATAAATGTCCTAAGACAGTTTTATTAATACAGTTGCCATTTGTATGTAACTGAGGTCGGAACAATTATAACAACAATAGGGGTAAGCAAAGAAATTTCATATTTTCTAAACTCTGGCTCTTTCCCAACACCCATAAATAAATGTAGCTCAAGTGATACAGAGACTATATTCACACAATAGACTCTACTTTTCCACAAATGTCTCTCTCACACACACACCCTTAAAGAGAAACCAGAGACATTATGCCCATAGACAGGCACAGACACAAATGATTATTCTCATTTGACAGACCAACTGTACTGCTCTTTCCTTGTATTTCACTCCAGCCCCAGAGGACTGGATCAGGAAAGAGACACTCGATAGCCACTGTTTCCGTGGTTGAAATATTTGTGAAGTTAACGCATAATCTGAAAGCAGTAGCTAATAAATTATAGGGTGCTAATTGGAGCTGGAGTGGAGCTGCCAATCATGTTATCCTAAACACAGAGAGACCCTCATAACCTAAAAAGGCAAGGCAGCCTCCAAGATCAGCTCCCAGTTGTTTCCAGCCGTGACCTCCAAGCATCAAGTCCAGGCAGAGTGGCACTGACAGCAGAAGTGATTCTGTTAATCCAAGATTACTTTAAAATAGACATATTTTCTTTTATTGAGAAAGAGTAAAATATTTTGCTGAAGAATTAATGTTTAACTTTTGCATAAATATACATTGAATTTACTAGATTAATTATTATTTTGGTAAAAACATGTTACCCTTTATTTGGAATTTTTCACCTTAAAAAAACAAGTAACTCAAAAAGAGAAAAACCTAAAATTCTCCAAAATAGATTGTCAGGTCTATCTCAAAACATTTCTATGAGTTTTTCACAAAACCAACCTCGTATAACTGAGATCTCTAAATTCCCTCTACCTTACTAGAATCCAATTATTCGACCTAGATAAATGGCAGCAGAATATTTCCTATTCTTTGTTTTGTTCTTAGAATCTTTTAGTAGGCTGTAGTTTTATTTTAGTTCATGTTTTTAGATATTGAAGTGATTTTGTTCAAACTATAGTTCTCTCATAATTACTTCCTATTCCTATAAAATGCATGAATTAATAAATATATGTTTATTACACAAAAATTTAAATTAAAGATACACTGAACTTTAGAAAACAAAGTGAAAGAATTAAATTTTTATTCTTAGTATTTGTACCACTTGATCTAGTTACTGGTAAGAAATTTTTATCAACATTTATCTTGGAGCTCACACTTTAATCTCTATCTGTACTTACAAATAGGAAAACACTCCATTTATCTTATAATTTGGAAGCTTCTTTATAATACTTCAAAAAAAGTAGTTTCACTCAGGAGAGGAAAGAAATCAAGGATCACAAAATTCTAAACATACACTTGGTAGAAACAATTATGATTGGCATTGTTGACAAGAATCAAGAACTCATTTCATTTCCTGCTAATTCACAAACAACAGCCTTGCCTCTTTAATTTTTGGCAATTATCAGCCATCTATGTCAATAATAGTATTATTGAGAGATGGGATAAAAAACAAAATATTTGTCATTTCTATTTATTTTTACTAGGTACAATGTCATTTCTTTTTCCCCAATGTGTAACCCATCTAATTAGATATTTTTCCTTCTAGTATCATATGACTTTCCCCTACTGTACTTGCTATTGAAAGGAATTTGACATCTTCAGTAATACTATCTAAAAATGCTGTATTATTAATATTATTTCACCTTGCTTTGCAGAGTGTGAAATTCTGTTTTTACCTCAGGAGGTTTCTTCTCTACTCTTGAATACTGACAGAAGGAGGTGAATGGGAAATGATGGATTAGAAGTGTCCATTGTTTAGACTCCGTGAATAAGAAGTGTAGGTGACACAGTAGAGAATATGTTCTGAAGAGAAAAAGAGAGGAAGAGCATTGGGAATCAAAAAAGGTGGCAGCAGAAAAGCATGGAGAAACTGAGGCAACAGAGAAAAGCAGAAAATAGTTTCAAGCCTTACCCCAGCCCCCAGAGGGAGGAGAGAAAACTAAAGATACATTCACAAAATAAGCCAGATGGCCCTGGTGACAGACTGGCAATTCTAATTTCAGGATAATCTTACACCTTCCACAAGCCTCAGACCTAGTGCAGAGATTTGGTGAGACAGGGACTATCCAAGTGTGGAAGACTAGCCTTGGTGAAGAAAGACATTCTGTCACTCCCCTAATCTCAGAAGGCAATAGCATGACATCATCTTGAGAGAGTGCCTATTGTTTGAGACAGAGAAACTCTAGGGGCTTGAAAACAAGAAACAATCACAGTTCAGGGAGTCTTGGGTCAACCTGCCACAGTAACTGAGTGGGAGACTGCCATGAGAGGTGGTCAAGAAGAGGGAAGAAGAGTAAAAGAAGGAAGTAAAGAAGGTGCATATGATTGATGCACTTTCTAACTTTCTATATAAGAATGAATGTAGAATACACCTGTTGTATCACCTGTTGAAATCACCTTAAGAAGGAGACTAAGGTAGAAAGAATAAAAATGGAGGGCATGAACCAATTCAGGACAATATATATACATACATGGAAATGTCATAATGAAACTCCCTGTGTAGCTATCTTAAACAAACAGAAATGTCTTTTTTTCAAAAATGAAGGTCAGGAAGGTAAAATGGGTCCTGTCTTGGGGTTGTTAGCAGTGGGAGAAGGGAAGATATGTGGAAGAGGTGAAGGAGGGTGAACATAGTGGAAATACTATGTATTTATGTATGAAAATGAAACAATGAGATCTGTTGAAACTATTCTAAAAAGGGGGGAAGGGTGATAAAGAAGAATGATTGAAGAGGTGAATTTGGCTAAGATATAATGTAAGCACTTTTGTAAATGTCACAGTGTACTCCAAGTATAACAATAATACAATAATTTTTCTTAATTCTTCCATTTAAAAAATAAGTAAAAAGAAGAGGGAGAGTCTGATGTGGTCCCATAGAGAAGTTTAAACAGTGAAGGGCATGGTGGTCAGAAGTCCCACCCTCCCTGGTAAAGAGTGAGTTCCATCTCCTGAGTTTCATGGCAGAAATGAAGCACCAAGCCTGTGGCTGGTATAGTACTCAGTACTCCATGGCCTGGCCCCTGGCTGTATGTGTTTAATGCTAGAAGGGCCAATGCTCTGAAATCAGACCCTCTGAATCATATGATATGCACAACCTCTGTCCTAAACACACAGGGAAATAAACTATAGAGCAGATCTTGAAAATACTGAAATCTGTCCCTGGGAACTGCATTCCAGGTGAATGCAAGTGAACCCCAGGTTTGCTGCCAGGTGAATCTGAAAGCCTGGGCTTCTGAATCAGGATTTCCTCAGCCTCTTCCCCCCCACAGGGAGGCAAACTGCTGTAAAGGATTAAAAAAAAAAAACTGAGGCCCACTTCTAGGAACTATATTCCAGCAGTGTTTGTCATCAAGTGGGCCTAAGTGCCCCCAGCCCAGACCTCCTGAATCACATGATTTCCACACCCTCCTTTCTGCAATAGAAAAGCAAACTTCTGGGAAGGGTCAGAAAGCACTAAAGTCCACCACCAAAAATTGCACACTGGCATGTGTTAGCTGCCAGGCCAGTCTGAGGGCCCTGAGCACAGATCCTCTGAACAAAGTGACTTCCCTAGCTTCCTCACCCACACAGGGAGGTGAACTGATCAGTGGGACCAGAAAATACTAAGACCCACCTCAGAGAACTGTATCCTGGTATGTGTTTCCTGACAAGTGGGACTCAGGTCCCTAATTCCAGACCCTCTGAGTCACAAGACTTTAATAGCCTCAGCCTCCCCTACAAAGAAATGAACTGCTGTAAGGAGTCTCTAGGTATTGAGGCCAGCAGGCAGAGTGAATAGGTCCCTCAGTTCTATCCCAGCCAGTGCAGAATGCAGTACTCTGTTTGCTTCCCCCCCACCCACCCACTGTCTGATGCATCTGGAAGTCACCCACCTCTGGGAACACAAACTGACAGTTTGTGGAACAGGTGGGAACCTGCCTAGCCCACAGGCTGTAAAGATCCCTAAAGCCAGCAGCAACTCTGAGTACACAAAAAGGGAAGCTTCTATAGTAAAAGCAGCCCAGAGTGGAAAACTTATCCTTCTACAAAAGACTTCAGGTAGTTTACCTTGATTTGAGCAGTACTGGGGATCAGGCCCACTGCCCTGAGCATGTGGGTGAATGCTTGGCCACACACCCCCAGTCTAGTGATGAGAAATAGCACCTCACTATGGCCTCAGTACTCTCCTTCCTGAACATTGAGAATGTTTCAACTGAAAGACTACAAGTGATTAAAATGTCCAACCAACAATTTGACCTCTGATGCACAAATCCCAACACAGAAACATAAGAAATATGAAAAAAAAAGACAATTTGACAAACACTAATGACAATGAAGTGATAAAATCTGTGACAAAGAATTCAAAAGAATGACTATAATAATGATAAATGAAATGAAAAAGAACATGATAAATGCCTGAATGAATTCCAAGAAAATTCATCTAAAGAGCTGATTGAAATAAAGAAGACACTGAAGAACATGAAAGAGGAATTTAATAGGGATATAGATATTCTGGAAAAACCAAATTGAAATTCTGGAAATGAAAAGTTCAATAAGTCAAAAAACAGAATTGAGAGTCTCTCCAGGAGACTGGATTAAGTTGAAGACAATTCAGGGCTGGAAAACAAATAGATGTGTTAGAACATGTGGATGAAATTAGAGAAATAAGAGTAAGTACAAACAGAACACACAAGACCTCTGGGTAAAGAAGGTTTGCAGAACAAACCTACAAACCATAGATATAGAAGAAGAAATGCAAGCTGAAGGCATAGGAATAATACTCAATAAAATAATAGCAAATTCCCATCCAGATACAGGAGACCTTTAGGACTACAAATAGACAAAACCAGAAAATAACTTCCCCATGTCATATTGTAGTAAAAATGTTAAGCGTACACAAAAGAGGAAAGCTGAAAAAAGGAGTTCCAAATCACCAGTAAAGACAAAACCATTAGAATAACAGCAGATTTCTCAACCTTAACTTTAAAAGCAAGGAGGGAATGGAATAATGTATTTCAATCCTTGAAAGAAAATAACTGCCAACCTAGATTACTGTACCCAGCAAAACTATCCTTCACAATTGAAGGTGAAATAAAAACCTTTGAGAAACAAAAACTAAAGCAGTTCATGACCACTAAGCTGGCACCACAGAAGATACCTGAAGGAATCCTTCACAGAGAAGAGGAAGATAAATACCACTATGAAAATACAAGAAAGACTAAATCATACTAAATGTGTAGATAAGAAAAATGAGAAATAAGGGATAAGCAAATACTACCAAACCAATAAAATGACAGGAATTACTACATATCTTTTAATAATAACTCTGAATGTTAATGGTCTCAGTTCTCCAATCAAAAGACACAGACTGATACACTGGACTAAAAAACAAGACCCAACCATTTTTTGCTAACAAAAATGTACCTCACTGGCAAAGACAAACATAGGCTTAGAGTGAAAGGACAGAAAAAAATATTCCAAGCAAATGGAGTCCAAAAGCAAGTAGGAGTAGCTATACTCAGATCTGACAAAAAGCACACTTCAAACCAAAATTAATCACAAGAAGCAAGGAAGTTCAGTTTATATTGATAAAGTAAAAAAACCCATCAGGAAAAGATAATAATTATAAACACATATGCACCAAACATCAGCACACCCAATTTCAAAAAAAATTCTTTTTGAAAATACAGATAGACCCCAACATAGTGGATGACTTTAATACCCCACTGTCATCAATACACAGGTAATTCAGATTTTAAAAAATAAGTAAGGAAACTTCAGAATTAAATGAAACCATAAACATATAATGAATATTCCACCCAACAGCCACAGAAAACAAATTCTTCTCAGCAGCCCATGGAACTTTCTACAAAATAAATCATATCTTAGAACATAAAGCAGGTTGTAACAAATACAGTAAAACTGAAATTATTTCTAGTATTTTATCAGACCACAGTGGGATAAAACTAGAAATCAGTAGCAAGGGAAACTACAGACAATATCTAAACACATGGAAGCAGAAAAATCCACTCTTGAATTATCAGTGGATCATTAAAAAAATGGGAATATAAAAGAATTTCTAGAACTAAACAGAAATGAAAACACAACTTACCAGAACCTTTGGGACACAGCAAAAGCAAAGCAAAAAGACAAGTTTATAGCTATAAGCACCTTCATTAAAAAGTTAGAGATCCCAAATAACTTCTAAGAGCCTCAAGCTCTTAGAAAATCAAGAACAAACCAAATCCAAAAGCAGTAGATGGAAAGAAAGACTAAAGAACAGGGGAGAAATTAAAGCACATATGTATATATCACATTGTATCCCACTGTACAACTATTATATGCTAATAATAAAATTTTTAAATTCATAAAAGACATTGATGAAATGGAAACTAAAAGAACAATAGAAAGAATCAATGAAACAAAAAGTTGGTTCTTTGAAAAAATAACCAATATTGAAAAACCCTTAGTCAAACTAACCAAAAGAAAGAGGGAAAAGACCCAAATTGATAAAATTAGAGGTAAAAAAGAAGATTTCACAACAAACACCAATGAAATTCAGAGAATTGTTAGGGAATACTATGAAAACTTATGTTCTAATAAACTGGACAATCTAGACGAAATGGATAAATTTATAGATGTATATGACCCACTAAAATTAAACAGCACATTAACAACCTAAACAAATAATAATAAGCAATTTAATTGAAGTAGTAATAAAAAGTCCCCCAACAAAGAAATGCCTAAGATCAATTGGAGTCAACGCTGAATTCCACCAGACCTTTAAAGAAGAACTAACACGAATGCTTACCAAACTATTCCATATAACAGAAAGGGGAAGAACACAATAAAACTCATTCTATGGGGACAGTATTAACCTGGTACCAAAATCAGATAATGGCACAAAAAAATTATACATCAATTTCTTTTATGAGCATAGATGTAATCATTCTCAATAAAATAAATTGTAAACTGAATTCAACATGTTAAAAAGATTATACACCATCATCAAGTTTGTTTCATTCCAGAGATGCAAAGATTGTTCAACATACACAAATCAAAAAATGTAATACAGCACATAAACATAATAAAATACAAAAATCACATGATCATTTCAAATAAAGCAGAAAATGTCTTTGACACAGTTCAGCATCCCTTCATGATAAAGACCTGAAGAAACCAAGAATAGAAGGAACATACCTCAACAATACTAAAGGCTGTATATGATATATTTGTATCATATAAAATGAAAAATTGAAATGGAAAATTGAAACCAATTCTTCTAAAGTCTGGAATAAAACAAGGGTGTCCACTCTCTCCTATTCAATGCAGTGCATGAATTCTTAGCTAGAGATATAAGGCAAGAGGGGGAAAAGGTATACAAATAAGAAAGGAAGAAGTCAAATTATTGCTATTTGCAGACAGCCACTATGGAAATCAGCACGGATACTCCTCAAAAAGCTAAAAATAGAACTACCATATGATCCTGCTATAAAATAATTCCTGGACGCATATCCAAAGGAATGTAAGTCAGCATACAATAGAGATAGCTGCCACCCATGTTTATAGCAGCATTTCTCAAAATAACCAAAATATCGAATCAGCCTAGGTGTCCATCATCTAATGAATGTATAAAAAATGTGATGTGATGTGATGTGTGTGTGAGGCTGTGTGTGTGTGTGTGTGTGTGTGTGTGTGTATGTGTGTCTTTAGTCAAATTATGGTGTTTGCCCAAAAAACGGATGGAACTAGAAATCATCAGGTTAAATGAAATAAGCCAGACTCAGAAAAATAAATGTCACATCTTCTCTCTCATATGCAGAACCTATACCTAAAAGACAAAACAATGGCACAAGTGTAAAATGGATTAACTGAGGATGGGAGCCAGTGGAAGGAGGGAGGGAGAAAGGGAAGGTGAAGCAGTGGTGAGTATGATGGAAGTACTTCACACACATATATGAAAATAGACTAATAAAACCCATTAAAATTATTTTTAAAAGAAGGGGAAGAGGGATAAGAAAGAGTAATAGAGGGAATTAATTTGATCAAAGTATAATATATGCATGTACAGAAATATCACAAGGAAACCCTTTTGTGCAATTAAGTGAGAGGTTGAGATAGGAGGATCACGGTTCAAGTCCAGCCTGGGCAAAAAGTTAGCAAGATCCTATCTCAAAGAACACGTCAATAGTGGCAGTGCATATCTATAATCCTAGCTATGTGGGAAGCAGAGGTATGAGGATTGTGGTCTAAGGCTGACCAGCAGGAAAAATAGTGTGAGACCCTATCTGCAAAATAGCTAAAACACAAAGGCTGGTGGGGGGAGGCATGGTTAAAGTGATAGAGTGGTTGTTTAGCAAGGGTGAAGTCCTGAATTTAAACCCTATTTACCCTCCCTTTCCATCAGAAAACAAGAAAGAAAAACTCCTGGAAGGCTGCTTCAGTAAAGAAAATCCTCTAATTAAAAAAATATGAGAGAGACTCTGTCGCATTTATAAGGAACCAAATAGTGTCAAATATCCTTTTCACACAAGTGTATCCTGAGCCTAAGTTTCCACCTTCTGCTCAAGCATGGCACTTCAACAATTACCTTTTCTTCCTGCATCATCAGGAATGAGGAATCACGGAGTAGCTGAATGAAAAGTGGCCAAATGCAGAAAAGAGGAGGAGGAGGAGGAGAAGAATTCCTTTCCTGAATCATTCCCATTGATATAAAACAGAGGGATGTAATATTTTCTGTCTTTAAAACAAAAAAACACCAAAAGCAAAAACAAGAAAACCTCCTTGACTCATTTCTTTCATTTGCTACCTCACTTACTATTCACTTTAGATGGCAAAACACCTTAAATGAGTCATCCTATTGCTCTTCCCACTTATAATTACATTTTCTTTTGCACCACTCTAATTTGGTTTCTGCATGCACACTTGTCATGGCCATCAGTTAGCTGAACCTGAAGATTTGTTGTCATCAGTGTTTTTAATAGTCTCATCAATACGGTTATATAGCAGTTGATACTATGAGAAGATGCCATGCACTTTGAAGTTGCATTAGTAAGTTTCAGCAAACATACTACACCTGGCATAGTAACTGTAGTTGGAGATACTATTTGGTTTAACATGTGCCACTCTGCAATCATTCTTCAGGATCCATTCAGTGTCTGAAAGATCCATAGTGAAATAAGTGGAGACATGGTAGAGACCATGAACCCTACAACCTTTAGTTCTTTAATGGTGGCACTATTAGCTGTCATTCTCCTAGAATTTGATGTTGGTTTTGATTTCCTAAATGGACTGAGGGAAGAGAAGATAGTGAGAGGCAATTTCAGAAGTATCCACTTAGCCATCCACATTATGGTATCTTTAACCCCATTCACAGACCAAAGACTTAGTGAGGGGGCCACCCAACCACAAAGTATAATGGATCCCAAATATACATTTAAAGAGTAGAGAAATTACCACTGTGGGGCTATGGACTCAGCAGATGCCTTGAAGGTTAGACTTTAACCAGGATGCAAATTAATACCTTGTTCCATAAACCCTTCTAAGAGAGGTGCTATAATGATGTTTCATGTCTCTAAATACCAATGTCAATTCATAACCTATATCCAGTAGTCTGAAATGTCTGGAAATTCCTCTTTCCCTCAATGTAAAGTCACCAAAGTAAATGGCCATAGTTTCCTATGGAGGAATCATTGCAGTATATACCTGTGAGGGTGTCACAGGGTCCTTCTACCTAGACATGTTTACTACTATAGTCAAAGGGTTGCAGACCTGGGAAAACAGGCTGAGATCTGGGAACTGACCAATAATCACTTCATGAGACAATTCCCTCTCATCTCTCATCTATCTATCTATCTATCTATCTATCTATCTATCTATCATTATCTACTTATCATCTATCATCATCTATCTATATAGCCTATTGGTTATGGTTCTCTGAGGAACCCTAAATAATGCCCTTCTACTGACTATAAATGGTAAAGACTAGATATTCATCTATTCTGCCTTATGAACAACATACTTATTAACCATCTTTGGAACTTTTTATGGTCAAGACCCTTTGGCTACTGGGGGTTCCCTGGCTTCTAGTGATCAAGTGAAAGTATTTTCTCTCTGTTGCTTCAAGCCTGTATTATACCCATGGGTATTAACAAACCCAACTCTGGGACCACTTCTTCTGCCTCTAGCTTTGGCCTGCAGAGGAAGCCATCACTGAGCTTCTTAGTGATACTTAAAGAGGTATCCCTCTCAGCAATGCTCTCCTGATGACTTTAGTAAATAGTGTGTCCTCTAGAGGGGGAGTCTTCTGGCCAGTATTCCCACTTCCCTCAGCTTTTCTATTCCTTCCTCTACCTTCTTACAGGGAAATAGCACTAGCCTTCATTTCCTCAGATTTCCAAACCACCCCACCTATAAGTTCTCTCATCTCCATGGGACTTTTCCAAGTCATTAAAAGTCACATTCCACACAGGTTACTCCAGAGGCACCTGCACACCCATGTTTATTGCGGCACTATTCACAATAGCCAAGTTATGGAAACAGCCAAGATGCCCCACCACTGACGAATGGATTAAGAAAATGTGGTATCTATACACAATGGAATTTTATGCAGCCATGAAGAAGAACGGAATGTTATCATTCACTGGTAAATGGATGGAATTGGAGAACATCATTCTGAGTGAGGTTAGCCTGGCCCAAAAGACCAAAAATCATATGTTCTCCCTCATATGTGGACATTAGATCAAGGGCAAACACAACAAGGGGATTGGACTTTGAGCACGTGATAAAAGCGAAAGCACACAAGGGAGGGGTGAGGATAGGTAAGACACCTAAAATATTAGCTAGCATTGTTGCCCTTCACGCAGAGAAACTAAAGCAGATACCTTAAAAGCAACTGAGGCCAATAGGAAAAGGAGACCAGGAACTAGAGAAAAGGTTAGCTCAAAAAGAATTAACCTAGAAGGTAACACACACGCACACAGGAAATTAATGTGAGTCAACTCCCTGTATAGCTATCCTTATCTCAACCAGCAAAAACCGTTGTTCCTTCCTATTATTGCTTATACTCTCTCTTCAACAAAATTAGAGATAAGGGCAAAATAGTTTCTGCTGGGTATTGAGGGGGTGGGGGAAGAGCGAGGTGGTGGGGTGGGTGGTAAGGGAGGGGGTGGGGGCAGGGGGGAGAAATGACCCAAGCCTTGTATGCACATATGAATAATAAAACAATAAAAAATAAGTCACATGCCAAAAAAAATCTCACCCAGTGAATGAATTCTTGCATATCCCATTTTACCTTCTCAACCCCTTGACCAGGCAGCTTTAGAATATGATTCCAGCATATTCCACTGGCTCCTGCCAGTGCATGTTAGCTAATTCTTGGAGCTCCTTGGGATGTAATGTGTTTCCTTCTTTATATACCAGCATATCCTTAATCAGGTTATGCTGGGCTTTAACTCTAATTCTCCATCTGGCAATGAGGAGAAGAGGAGGAGAGTGGTGTGTACAGCTCCTACTGTCTGGTTAAGAAGAGGCCTCTTGTATTTTCTTCTATCAAGAGGATGGGAAGGATGGGCCACCTCTATTGCTCTGAAGTATAAGAAGGGTCTACTGAGCCAAAATTCTTAAAGCATCTGTCCAAACACCCACTATTCTGTGTTTCAGGGTCCCAGGTTTTCTCAGCAGACCTCCTTTGACTATTTAACCATCTAGATCTTTACAATATGATGGAATATGCAATATTTTGAGTTTGTGCCTCAGCTTTTTATGGTTTTTATTTGCATATTTATATGTCTCCTCCCCAACTAGAATGCTACAATGTAACTGCCAACAATGCACAAACTTTGTCTCACTACTGCTCTATTCCTAGCACCTGTAACTGTTTCCTTCTTGCCAGGCACGCAATAAATGTTTATTGAATAAGTGAATGATTAATGAATTCATAAAGCTACAATGGAGCAAAAAACAATAGTGTATGCATCCTGAGGGATTTAATAGGAATTTTCAATGATAGGAGAGAAAGCTTATGCAACAAGTGAAAGAAACCAGGAGATGTACACCTACAACTTCTCCAGCCATCTTGGGGGGAAATAAAAAAGAACATCATGCAGTTTATACATGTACTGAAACATGATATGATACCTCACTAATCTATACAATTTTATGTCTTTATGGATCAGTTTAAAATAACAAGCTGGAAGGAAATATCCTAAAATAGTTACAATAGCATTTAGAGGGTTATTTTAGCACCCTTCTTCTGGTTGTGTGTGAAGAAGCCTGGGAAGACTGGAACATGTTATCTGATTCAGGCCCCCTACTACCCTGACCAATTACTTCCTTTTACCAGGGAGGGAATGTCAAAGAGAAATCAAGGACACCCTAACATTTATCCTAGATAAAGATCATTCTGAAGATAAAGAAAGGATTTGGGACAGAGAAGAAACTGAGGATAATAGATTAATTTTTGCTTCCTTTAGTATATGTTCACCACCATTTGAAGGCTTCCAGAAGAGTGTCAGATCTCACCTATATCTGATGTAAACCTCAACGCAGCCTCCCCAACTAATATAATCTGTCTAGGTCTCAAAAGATAGTTAGAATTGAAAGACTCCTGTTAAGTCCCCTTGGCATTAGACTAGTTTTCTGGTGTCTCTTGTATAAATACTTATTCTGAAATATGTGAAGCTAATGAGAAATCAACCCAATAGTCTATTAAACATGGGTAGCTACTTTGCTTAGAAAATATACATGGTAAAAGACATCACCCTAGATTCAGAAAGCTTGAAATTTATTTGAGCAGGTAAAACACTAAAATAGAATGAAAATAAATGTGATTACTCCAAATGAGATATGAAAATAGTAAGGGGAAAAGTAACTTTAAGAAGGGAATAGTGAGAGAGTTAGGGCAGGCCTTTCCACAAAGTTGGAATATGGCCTGGACTGAAACAGTGAGTGGAACTGGCTGGATAAGCAGTGAATAGGTGGGGAGATACCAACAGACAAGGGGAGACCTAGATGGATGACCAGTGCAGAACATATGGGCCAGAAAAAGGGTGTTTTCTCAAGAACTTTTTGAGAAAAGCATTTTTATCAGAATTATACCAACATATTAGTTTTATCTAGAATTGGCAGTATTAAATTATAAATGATACTTTGCATTTTCAACTTACTTAAACTTCCTTTAAATTATTTCTTTACCTTAAACAATTTTAAATGAGAATTAGATTTATCCATCAGCTCTTTTACATAAATCTTTACCAGTGATACCTTACGCCTTTGCAAGCCATTTTCTCTCCCAATTCTAACAGTTTCAGATCATTTTTTGTAAAAAAATCTTATCAATAAGGTTTTATTCTTCTATTAATTTGTAGTAAATAATACACATGACACTTTTAGCCATTGCTATTTTACCTCTTGATTGCAAATCTCAACTTCTCCAGAATTAACTTCTAATTGTAGAGTAACAGTTATAGAATTAACCAAGTACATTTTAGTAATTATTTTTATCTATAACACATTTTACACAGGAGATTTTAAGTCACAGTTTATTTTATACTAAATATCTCTACTAGCTTTATGCATTATGAATTATTTTAAAGGGATGATAAATTGCACTTTCTAGCTGAAACATGAGAATTTTATTGCCCATTCCCCTCAGCTATAATTCTCTATTGTCCAAATTGTAATGCTAATATATTATACTGCAAATCTAATTCTTCTAAACACTTTCATCCCTGCAATTTTCTAAAATAAAGATCAGTGGCACTGGCAGAGTGAAAACCTAGCTGCCAGCAACAGAAACTGACTCTAATTTAAAAGAAAAGTATTTGTTGAAAGGATATGAAGGTAACTCGCAAAATCCCAAGGAACTGAACTGGGAGATGATGGAGCAGTGAGTAATGGTGAAGGACAGACAGCAGAACCGGTCCAGACTGGCTACCCCAGCTGCCAGAGCAGACTCACTCTGCTGACTCTGCTGGCCCTGTACAGCTGGGTCATGGTCCAGCACAATGGCCCCTCCAGGGGCCAGACAATTTCTGGGAAGGCTCTCTCTATTCCTTTTCAGTCCCAGCTCTCGATGAGAAGCCTGAGTGAGTGGATCTGGGTGGCAAGGACAGGGCACATATCTGCCTTCTTGCTGCAGTAGATATTGGGGGTGCAAATAAAACACAACTCCCACCCAGATTGTAAAGGGGGAGGGATTCCTCAACACAGGATGAGGTTCATTCATATTCTGGACTAGAAAAAAAAAGCAAATGTTCATTAGAGAGAGCAAATGCCCATAAGAGCAGAGAGAAAATATCCTTCCTTGTTCAGAGAAATACCAGATGTGGCAGAGTGATCTCAACTGGCAAGATGTTCACCGTAGAACTAATGTTTTACTTCTCTATGTTCACATTCAGCCAATCATCAGTTCAGGTTCTCAGGCAGAAGGCAAGCTAAAAGATTAGTAAATTATCCAAGAAGGAAGCAGAACCATAGTGTTTAGTAAATGTTATAATCAGAATGTTCTTCTCAATGGAGGGAGTGAATTCAAGTATGATATATTTGATAAGAACTCTTGTAAATGCCACAATGTGTCCCCAACACAACAAATAAAAAAATGGGGGAAAAAAAAGAATGTTTTCTCTGTATCTAGAGAACATCCTGTATGAAGCAAGTGAATAACACACTGAATAGGCAGGTACATTAGTGTTGCTGTTAGAGCAGTTGGGGCTTTAAGATTTAAATGGGTAACTATAAAAAAAGTTACTGGTTTCAAGGCAGAATGTTTCTATGAAGAATTTTTTAAAATAATTCTTATGTAGGTATTTATTACTTCACACCATTGCTAAAAGTCACAAAGTTTAAACTAAAATTATATAATTGCCTACATTTAATTTTAAGGATAAATTGATACTAGATGTAATTTTGAGTATTTTATGTATACAATACATATGACAAATAAAAACTGTGTGTGTGTGTGTGTGTGTGTGTGTGTGTGTGTTGCTGGGAATGGAAATGAGGGCTTTCTTCGTGCTAGGCAAGTGTTCTACTACTGAGCTACCTCCCCAGCCCCCTCAAAACAACATTTTTATTACTTAGTTTCCAGAATAGCACACAAGTCACAAGACAATGTTTATGCAACCGACACAAAGATTAGAGAATGCCAAACTTTAGGATTTAAGGATCTCCTTTGTCCTGTTTTTACTGTGCCTAAAGCTGCTGATTTAAGTCTCCAAAATACAAAATATTTTACAGTAGTGATTCAAGATAATATTTTATTAGAGCAATAGCTTTTCCAATGATTTCTCATGTCAGGTGATGGTTCCTCCTGTGTGTGTAGAGTTTACATAGCATTTCCTCTGTCCTCTTTGAGATAATCTGGAGTTCAGTTGGCCCTCAGTATGCCTCCTGTATCTCTGGGCCAGGTCCCTAAACAGACTTCTTTCTGTCTCTAACCATCTGGCTAACACATTTTTACTATAGCTCAGACGAAAGGGTGGGCAATGGCCTGCTGAATTGCATGGGAGAGAAAGTAGTGCTTTCTTTCCAGTCTTCTGAGTCTTTCTAGGCTTTCCATGTGCACAGAGGTTCACCTCATAAGTCCACTGAAAGGCTGTCCGTAGGAATTTTGCTGTGGATGAAATCAAAGGCCGCTCAGAACCACAATTAGAACTTAGGAAATTTATAGTGTTAAATCAAAGTCATAGACCACCACCACATCTATTATTCTTTTCTGTCAGTAGCTACTTAATGGGAGTGTTTATCTCAACTCCGTATTTAGCAAGCAGTGCTATTAATCAGACCCATCTCTGTATCCACTGTGAGTGAGGCAAGCATAGTTCAGGCCTTCAGGCTTGCCAGGAGGGCAGTAAGCCACTTGTTTTTCTTGGCAGAAATCTTTGTCTGCCTGTGGTCCCATCTCTTCTTTCCTCAGTCCACAGGATTCAGATTCCTTGGAGTCCAGAGGACCCTCAGAATTTTCTTCCATTTGGCTGCATTCTGTGGCAAGTACTATATAGTTTAGACCTTCTTGGTTCTTGGTTTCTGTTAAAGCAACTGGCATAATTCCATCTGAATTCAAACTAATCATATTGTCATCTTCATCTGTGAAAAAATTATGAACGTTATTGTAGCATCTATTTCCTTTATTTGTACTAATATATAAGCTATTGAGAATATTAACACCAACTTTATATATTTGTTCAGCAAGCATTTATGAGGACCACTAAGTGCTAGGCATGCTCCCTATCCTTGAATCTACTGCTGTTTAGTAGGGAAGCAGATTATAACTATGAAAGGTTATGTGCACTTAAATGAAGTACTATATAAAATGTGATGAGACCACAGAGGTAACCAACTTTGTCTTAACAAGTCTTTATGATAGAATGTAAGTGACCCCCAGATAGCTCTTGTCACCTGAAATACCCTTCCATTCAGCCACACCAGCTGAAATACCTGCTTTCAAAGATTTATTCCCTCTGTATTTACTGATTTAATCATTTATTAAGATAATGTTTATTGAGTGCTTACTACAAGTCAGGCTATATTTAGGTATTGATGATACAATTTGTTGCTCTTTAGAATTTGAATTCTAAGGGTAGTCTAAGGCCATACCACCCTGAACACGCCCGATATTGTCTGAATTCTAATGCTGAGAGACATACACACATAACTTTATGTCAGGTGGTAATAATCACTGTGGAGGGCAATTTAGCAGAGTAAGGGACAAGAGAATAATAGTGGTAGAAAGGGGATGCTATTTTAGATATTTTGCTAAGAGCAAAGGGCTCTTAATCAAGTAAAATTGTAGCAGAGACTCAGATTAAGTGAGGGAATTTACTATATGGCTATCTTAAGAACATTTAAGAGAGAGAGAAGAGCAAGAATAAGGGTCCACAGACAGAACCATGCAGGATGTGGATTAAGGAACAGTCAGGCAGAAAATATGATTAATCCTCTTCATCCATCCCACAGTGTCAAGTATCATAAAAAACTGTTAACACCAATTGGCAAGTAAAAGGTGCATACTTATGACCACAGAAGGGAATGGATACAACATAGCAAATTTTGATGGCAGGGGTTAAGGGATAATGAAAATGACATAAACTATATTAAAAATTATTATGATTATTCCTGATGTTGTCAACCCTGATAGAGCACTTACTGTACACAGACTTTGTTCTAAGCTATATTCATATACGAAGCCATTATTCTCCTATTAATTAGGTACTAGTATTGTCCCCACTAAACAGATAAGAAAAATGAGGTACAGAGGAGTTAAATAATTTGCCTAAGATAATAAAGCTGGAATAAGTCTGTGTCCTAACATTTACCTTCCCTGAGGGATGGGTAGGGTTTCTATGCTGCATTAGGAGTAGCTATATGGATTGTGTGCCCAGAAAAGACCCTGGAAAGCACAAAGACTGGACAGCCTTATGTGTGGGGTCAGGGAGGCAGCAGGAAAAAGAGCAGCCAGAGAGTAATTGGCCTCCTTCACAATTATGCTCACATTATTTTCTTTTTATATTTAATGCTGACCTTCTTACACAGGAAAGTATGTCTTGTAGAAACATAATAACAGAGCTTCCGAAACATTTCACAAAATTCTAAGGAATCAAAAAGATAAATATGCAATATAAAAATAAATATAGAAACCTAAATTGTGAGAATTGTTTGTCTTTTATCAATACTTCTTAATCTCTAGGTGCCCCTACCTGGATGAAAATTTGTGATAAGAAGTATGACTGTCTTTTCATAAAGTATCTTATTTTTAAAATCATAAACATTTCAGTAAATAGATGATGATACTTGCTACTCTTTATCATATTTCCAGCATGAGGGCATCCTAATGGATGGCCCTAATGGTGGGTCCTGCTGGCCTGTCTACCTTCTGCACCTAGTAATATTGGGCACTTAGGTTTGGTTTATTTGGAATGAACTTAAATTGAAATATGGGGGAAATGAAATAATTTCAAAAGCATATTTCAAATCTCATGAATACTCAGTGTAATCTTTCTCCCTCATAAAAATAACTTCATCATATGCCAAGTTTAACTAGGGCCTAAGAAAAACTTACTGTATATGATAATAGCAATAGAAAATATTTTTAAATGTTAGGAAGAATAAAATATTTAATTTAATCCAGTGAGACAGATGATTGAGGAAATAAAATACTAGAAATTAGACTATTAAAGAGCCTAGAGAAATTAGGCTAAAAGGATAGTTTCGAATTTCAACAAAAACTTATATATATAATACAGGTCTACCCATTCTTGGTATCACCTTCATCATGCTATATCTTAAATCCATTACACAGCATATCGGAAAATTCTAACCAAACATAAGTTGTTGAGTTTTTGAAAAAGAATCTTTTATATGAAGCAAATAAATTATTTTTGCAAATTCTGCTGCCATGTGTCAGAGAAAAATCATTAGCTAACTATTTCATTGGTTCACAGTACTTACAACAATATTTAGTAACTTGACCCTAGCAAGCTTTCAGCAATTAATTCATCTTATTGTTACATAAAGAGCTTATGAGAAACAGTGGTGATGGGTAGAATTTATTTGTTTTGCTTGTTTATTTTTGTTAAAAGAGTGTTTAATAGAAACTCCACAGGTCAGAGCGTAAGGCAGATATCCTGAACAAAAACAGCATGCATTCAGCAACTTCTTTAAGAAGGAAATATTAAAATAAAGACTTCCAAGCAAGACAGGGTATTTACAGGCGAGACATATGCCGGCTGACTGGCTATGTTTAGAACAGCAGAGGAGCATTTAGATTTGTTTCCTGTAGAACTCTCTGGGACCGATGAGGTGATGTTTACACAAATGTTTGGATGAAGTCACTGGGATATTTTTACTAGATGCCCAGATATGTTACTAATCTCTCTCTATCCCCTCTCTACCCCATTAGGTCAGTAGGACCATAGGATAGACATGGCATTATTGCTATAATCCTAAGGTGCTTTATTTTAAAAGTCCTTCCAGTGACTTTCTTATCTTCTTATATGTCTCCCATAATCACAATAAAGACAGACACCTTATTGTTTTGCTAAATGTGCTCACTAGTCTGCAAAGCAGCAAACTATTATTAAAACACATTTCTCTTTTATTAAAAAGTAATTAAGTTTAAGCTTGCCTTGCAGAAACTGTTCCAGTATTTCTGTCCTTTTCAAATATGCAAACTCTGTCTTTTCTTCCACTTTTTTTCTCCTCTCTGCCTCTCAATCACAATTTATCAAAAAATTTAGCAATTTCCATATTTCTTTCCATTCCTATCTTTAGGATTTATATTCATTGCAAATAACAGAATAATGATTTCTCTTTTATTAAAGTTATACTTCTGTCATGGCCCAAAATTGTTTGTTTCTGTCTAAATAATGACAACATGATTATTTTTCCTATTAAACTCTTCCTACATCATTATTCTGAATATTTATATTTGCTTCTATATTTTATGAATAATATTTAAAATTTTAACTCCTCCTGCCAAGGCTTCACACCTAAATAAATTTGGTATGACTAGAACAAATAGTATATCTTTTCTTAGCAAGCCATAGGCGATTGGTTCCTTGGTGGTATCTAGCTGTGTAGCACACTCTTGATAACATAGTTGGGAAGTTTGGGGGGTAAGGGGCAATTACCACAGCTGTTGCCCTGAGAAGGATAAGAACAAAGGCTTAAGAACAGAGCCAAACTCTGGCCTCACCTCAGCAATATTACCATGGACAAGTGGCTACATCTCAGTTTTCTCATCTGTAAAATGATGGTAATAATAATAATAATACTCACTCATAGAGCTATTAGGAGGATTTAGTCACTTAACTTACCTAGCACAGTAGGTGGCACATAAGAAAGTGCTAAAATTAAATTAGCTAGGATTATAATTAGAAGCTTTTCACTAAAGGATTTGTTCTGTATATTTGGTGTGAGCATCATTGTTATCTATCTCAGTCTCATAGATGAGCTAGGTAATGCACAAACATGCTAAAAAGATTTTACCATGACCTCCAAGAGTCTAGGGAGACCTCTAGCACAGCCTCAGGGAAAGCTAAGCACTCAGGCCCCACGTGGCAGCCTCTGTGATTTTTATAAAATGTCTTTAACATATTGGAAAGAAAGGATTTCATGAGCAAAGATCTGAATTTTAAATATGACACAAGTCAACTACAAAATCCATGCATCCCTCAGGAAGGAAGTCAGTGTCTGCAGCATTTCTCCACTCCTCCTTCATGAGCCTCTCTTCTTTGGGTTTCCATGACAATGTTCTCTTGTGTCTTTCCTCTTCCCCTTCCAGCTTCTCCTCTCCACATCTTCCTGTGTTAGTCCCTCATATTCATGCATACCAAATAACATGTATTTTTCAGGAAAATGAACAAAAATATATTTATTAAATTAATTAGAATGGTTGCCTGGCTGAGGAAGGGAGAAACTCGAGCAAGAAAGGAATATGGGGATGAAAGGACTAAACAAACAAACAAAATAAAGGAGAAGCTCTGCATAGGCCAATGCTGATAATGTACCCTAACAGAGACTCCATAATTAACTCTATCCTGCACTTGAGATCCAAATTGGTGTAAGGCAGGGAAGAGATGAACAGTGCTCATAAAAATATAACCTTAGCATGTCGATTCTCCTCTTACTGTCTTGGAATATAAATCAGGGGCCAGAGCACTATCTTTTTTTTTTATTTTGTACACAATACAAAGTAATTTTCAAGAAGGAACACATTTAATTATGATAATTATGGTGCCAAGATGCACATAATTTTTCTTAGTTACCCTAAAGTACTTCTGTGCACATTCCATTTTAACTTTGTTCAGTTCACACTGGTGAGGAAACTAGAAAATTTTAAAGAATCAAACTTACCTTCAAAGCCTTCATTTATGACTCCACTTGCTTCATCTCTATGGTGAGAAATACTATTTAGGGAAAAATTTCTGAATAAGTGAAGCTGCTCTTGAATTTTATGGAAAGTAGGCCTTTGTTCAGGTTCTTGAGCCCAGCATTGGGTCATTAAATTCCATCTGGATATGTGAATAAAGATGGGAAAGTAAATGATGATTGGTTGTCACTATTGTTAACCCAAGTAAGGTCATTTTAGATATGAACAACTTCAATTTATTCCAGTTTTTCATGATTAATATAAATAAACAGAGCAAAATCATTGATGTATTATTTAAGAGTGATTTACAACATTACTACCTTTAATAGACAACACTTTTCTTTTGAAAAGCTGACATTATCTCAACAATTATTAATTCAAATAAATAAATGGATAAATGGATGGTTGGAAAGGCTACTCAATGAAGCAAGGGACTAAGAGCTATAAAAATTACTGAAGAAGCCTGGAAGGATATGCCAGACACTCTCTGTCTGGAATCTCCTTTCCTAATAATTCTGGGTCTCTACATGTTAATGTGGGTGTCCCCTGCTCAATGATCTTCTTGTCATCCTCCTGAACTAAAAGTCAGAGGGGCAGTTTGTCCATGCCCTCGATGTGGCCTATCTAATCTAATGAATCTTGCAAAGAGATCTCAGGACCTAGACATCCAAAACCTTCAACTTTCTACTCCTATCTATGAATTTCTCCTCTTCCTATGCTTCCCAGGAGCTTAAAGGGACTAAGTTTATACTCATTCCTCTTTTTATTAGACTCTCCTGTGATAGTCACTTGAACCTGGTACATCAAATAATAACAGGAACTAAAAGACTCTAGATAACCCTCTCTCTCATCCAAGCTTGGTTTTTAAGTCTACCAACTTATGAAAATGCTCAAGCATCTTGTCTCTTGTTTTGATTTTCTGGAGCTATGAAGTAGATTGGGGTCAAAGAAAGGAACTAATAAGGAAACATAAACTGGGAAGTATTTTGAAATATAAGTACTACCATATAAAAAGAAAAATATATAATTCAAATTGTGTTGAATTCTTTTAAAAGTATGAAAGGAAATAAGCATGAGTTTTAATAGACATGGAACATTTTTGGTAAGTTGCTCACTGCAGGCCCTTCTGTAGAGATGACATTTAAGCCCACAAACTCTGTAGGAAAATAAGATGCTAGTCATAGGAATAGGGTGTGGATGGGAGTCAGGGAGCACACCAGAAGAGGGAAAAGCATGTGTAAAGTCCTAAATTTGGAAAGAGCTTGGCACAGTCAGAATCTGAAAGAAAGCCAGTGTGGCTGAAGTGTGGTCATTCAGGAGAGAGAATGAGATGAGATCAGAAGAGAAAGGCAGGTCTCACTGACCAGCAAGGTGTGGGATTTTATGACACTATAATGATGAGTTGTTGAAGGTATTAACGCAGGCACACTCTTCACATTTTTAAAGGATTTTTCTAACTGATAAATGGATATGGATTAGAAAGGGGCCAAATGGAAGGTATTAAAGACTAGGTGAGAGATAGTGGTGGTTTGGACTAAGGTAACGGTAAGGGATCTAGAATAAGGTTATGTTCAATCACTAGGTGACAATGACTCAGGAATCATTGTAGGTATTGTATTTAAAATAGCTAGCATGTAATTTAGGAGCTATAATTCAACCTCCAATGTGTTATAATGTATCATACAAACTTCACTTCTGTTTATTTCATTTCTTGACAAGCATCTCAGGTCAGAGTTAATACAAAATAACAGGGTATTATGAGGAAACCTAACTTTGGATGTTTTTGGGGGGTGGTATTGGGATTTGAACTCAGGGCCTTGCACTTGCTAGGCAGGCACTCTACCACTTGAGTTATGCTCCCAGCCCTTTTTTTTGCTTCAGTTATTTTTAAGATAGTATGTCGTACTCTTTTACTGGGACTGGGCTGGGACCACAGTCCTCCTACCTGTGCCTTCTGTGTAGCTGGGACCACAGCCACATGCCACCACTCTCAGCTTGCTGGTTGAGATGGGGGTTCTAGCTAATTTTTTCCCGGGCTAGCCTAGCTCCACAATGCTCCTGATCTCTGCCTTCCGAGTAGCTGGGATTACAGATGTGAGCTACTGCTCCCAACTCCCTAGTTGTTTTCTGTGTATTGATCTGATTCCTTCTCATATGATTATAGAATGCCAAACTTGGCTTTATTTTTTAAAAAATTAGAATAATAGCTAGGAAAGAACTAAAAGACAACCTAATCTATTATGTATATTTTTTTATAATCCATGCCATGAAGAAACAAGAATAAAACACAGATCTCAATGTAGGATCATTAGACTTTGAGGTAAGATTATAACTGATATCAGATGGAATTTAAAACAATAATTAAAATCCAATCTTTATGACTAATCTAGAGTTCAAAGGAGGAAGTGATGTATTACAATTCTTCCCAGGAAGAATTTCTGAAAATAATGTTATGATTCAAAATATTGCTCAAGTACCAGTAAAATCAGTCAAGACATCACATTTCAATTGTGAAGATATAACTTTTTTATTTATAATTTGACTATTCTTCAAAAGATTCAATTAGAAATTATTTAGGAGGAGAGAAAGAAAAAGGAAGAAGAAAGAAGGAAGAAGGAAGCAGAGGAGGGGAGTGACGGGAGAAAGAGAAACCATCTTCAAGGCTGACACCACCTAACCCTTGCCCACCCACATACTCTACCCTCCAAAAGTTCAGCCTCTTATTTAATCTATGCAATTCATTTGAACAGATATTCTTAATTTTTTTCATCTGTGGATGTTTTAATTTACATTGAATCCAGTCATTACTCTTTACTTAACTTTCTAGATGGCAAAAACATATGATCTATTAGTTTATGAAAACTTTCTGTTAAACCATCAAGAGAAAATAAAGACTAAGGAAAGAGGAGCTATAGAAAGCAAACAGCATTTAACAGTAAAAAACACATCTTGTGTTCTCAAATGCTAATAAACTTGCAATGGAATAAAAAGAGGCTTTTAAGAATTTAATAATCCTGCCAGATAATAGTGGTTCATGCCTATAATTCTAGCTACTTGGGAGGTGGAGATCAGGATTGTGGTTGAAAGGCCATCCCAGGCAAATAGTTTGTGAATTCTCACCACTTAAATAACCAAAGCAAAATGGACTAAAGGTGTGGTTCAAGTGATAGGGAGCCTGCTTTGCAAGTGCAAAGCCCTGAGTTTGTAAAAAATTACTTATGTCTTTCAAGTAAATTAACTGTATCTGTGAATAAGGGGGTCTTTCCTTACAAATATTTACTTTTCATTGTTTAATATCAACTTGCACAAAGTTACAGTTACAAATGATCAATTACTACTGAAAATAAATTTACTGACCCTTAAGTTTGTTAAAATGTATCTATGTTGCCAGTTCTAGAAAGCTACTCATACTTTAAGTATCACATTTGGCTAAGCATTCAGCTTCAAATTCCTCCACTTACTATAAAAATCTTTTGGTCCTCTTTACCTCAATTGTTGTTTTTCAAAATAACATGGGACTCATTATCTGTGTTCAGTATTAGTCTCCAGGTATATTAAAGTCCTTGGAGTCATAAAGCCATTGAAATTCAACTGATAAAAACGCTACAGCATGTTTCACTAGATATATTTAAACAAACCACATCAAGTACAGATTTCAAGAACTCCCCACTGATATACTCAATCCCAGAGGGATCCGCTTAGAATCTACATGTATATATTTTTAAGGGTAAAAATAAGAAGTTGAGCTTCTGTGGTCCCCCACTGTTGTCTCCTACATTGGAGGGACTCCAGTAATTCCAGTTGCCATCATGACACATCCATTATAGGAGCCCAAAGACCTCTCACTTGGAGAAGATTGCCCTCTGATTCCATTTCTCCTCCTCAGGAGTGCTGTAGTTGTTGAGCAAACTAAAAGCTGGACAGAACACTGGTAGCTGGGCTTTCCCCTGTACCTCACAGCCTATGAAGAAAAGGGCAGGAAAGCTCTGAACCTCACATTCCAGTGATGACTGGGAACAGCCCAGTTATCTAGGGGCTCACCTGACCTAAAGTGCACCCAGGTGCTGAGTATTTAATCAGTGAATAGAAGGTGCAGCATGGCTCAGTGCAGACTTTCAACCTTCTAAGCCGGGCCTGTGATCTTAGAGAACCGCTTCAAATAAAAATTGTTCCCTCTGTACTCTAAGGAGAGTAGTTAATCTTTATCATGACAACTTAAGGCTGAGGCCAGATTGAATGGCATTGCTGAGAGCTCCACTTCCTAGCATGGCTTGTTTTCTTGGTTGGCAGTGAATCTTAACCCTTCCCAGAGCTCTGCCGAGTCATGCATCCTGTGGAGGGCTGGCAGCATTGCTGTTTTTATTAATGATGCTCAAAATCACCAATGGAAATTTTTGGTTTCAAGGAAACTGTATTTTTATTTAAAAAATAAGTCAATAATGTATTCAACAGATGAATATTCAAGATAAAGTTAGAAAGAATATTATCCTTTTCCACTCCTAATCAGGTATAGTTTTCTAGCACTTTTCTAGCACTCCTTCCTTCTCTTTCTAGTTGCATTTTTAGATACATTTGAATAGAGCAAAATTCAACACACCTACATTTTTCTGCTCCACTGTAGAGTAATTTATTATTCATCTCCATCCTCCCCAAACAAAATCATTGAACACACCTGCCAAAATGTATAATTCAGTAATGTATTCCAAAGATGCCTTTCCAAAAATATTGTATGACAATGATGAAGTACATTATTCACCCCCACATGGGGGAACCAACATGCTAGATAAAATCTTAAGAGAATAAGGAAACTTTTGTGCAATTGAAATGCTGGAGAAATTTTCTGAGTGCTTAAGAGATATGTAAGGAAAGCAAAATAATGATTGGTTCACCAACTACTTACTTAAAAATTATTTTATATTTACTTTGCTGAGGTTTTGTTCCTCAAGCCCTACATGAAAGGTTTTCAACTTTTCTACAGTTTCTTATTTCAAATTTATAGATTTTTCTCTATCTTCCCCCCCACCTCAAAGACTCATAAATCATTTTTAGGCAGTATTACCAAGCTTGATCAAGTGTGTATATATTTGATCTCCCTGAAAATATCACAGAGAATATAAAAGCTAAATCAGTAATTCATATGTTCTTCTAGCTGGAAGATTTAAATATTACAGAAACATTCACCAAGGTGCCCAGCTTTTAATCATCTTTTGGCTCAAGTCTGAATATTCCTCTAAATAACACCTTGTAGTCAAGGCAGCACAACCACGGTGTGCATCTGCATACTGCTAATTCCTTTTGCACTTGTCTGTACTGCACAGTTTAGCACTTTATTACATGCTGGCTGGCCACCCAACTGCTCTGTGTGTGACTTTTCATTCAAAATACATTCCAAGATGCTGAAGAGCTGTGGCTCTTGTATAACAATGTCTGTAACCTCCACAATCATTGGCATGGCATTGTATGTATAATAGAATTTATATTTGTTGATTATTTGTTCTTTTAGAAACCTCTTGGGGTAAAACAACTCTTGGGAAAAGTTTCAAGGCTTGATATTTCTGCTGAGGTTGTCCACGTTATATGAATTAGTATTCAACATAATAACCTGGTAATTTTTTTTTCTTTTATACCGAGAGCAAAAGCACTCACTTTTCTGGGGATCACTATTAAAATTCAATAATGGCCAGTAGTGGGCTAGCAGAGTGGCTCTAGTGGGAGAACGCCTAAGTAGCAAGCATGAAACCCTCTAGTACCACTAAAAAAAAAAAAAAAAAAATCACTCATCATTAATGGCCAGTAGCAATTTGATAGAGAGAGAGTCACTAATACTTAGTAATTTAATGTTAAGTTCATAAACAGATCAATATACACAATTTTCAGTAGTAGTATATCCCATCAATCAATATCAGCTATATCACTACAGGCAATCTAACTTTTAAACAATACATTCCTGGGCTGGCAGAGTGGCTCAAGTGGTACACAGCCTGCCTAACAATCATGAGACCCTGAGTTCAAACCACAGTACCACCAAAAAAAAAAAAACAGGAAAAAATCTATTCCTATTTAGTAGAATATTTTAATATGCAGATTAAGATATTATCCAAATCAAATCTCCCAAAATAAAATTAATACACTAGCACACACAGCTTATATTTATTTGTTTAATTACTAATAAATATATTCTATTCTTTAAAATCTTGTTTCTGAGTGAAATATCATGTGCATATATAAGTAAAAATAATCCATGATGTGTTTAGCAAATTAAGTACCACGATCAATTTATATTTTGTGTGGTATTTACAAACATACAAATCTCAGTTTTTCTTTTAAGAGTACACACCAATGAGACCTAAGATTGCATGTGCACGTTTTTGCTTTTATTTTGGGGTGATTATGTTAATATCATTAACTTACAGATCATCAGGACAATTTCTTGGTGGCTCCAATCTCCCTCCTGTTTGTACATAATCTAAAACATCAAGGTTGGAATATGCTGGATAAGGCTGATGACCAAGAGTTAGAATCTCCCAAATCAGAATTCCAAAAGACCTGAGATATTAAAGGGTTTGCTTTAATTTTACTGATTGCAAATATCATATTTACAGTAGCCTCTCCAACATCATTATTCCTGGAACTCTGGGTTCTACTTTGAGATTGGCATTATTGGCCTTATAATTAGATTGACATTAGAAAAAGTAGAATAAGACACTGAAGATGAGCCACATTTTAAAGATGATGAAAGGGCTTTGTGTGATGGGGGCATGCACTCAGACAAGGATCCAGTCACACACAGAGACACAAACACACAGATACACATGCACATGCAAATGTACATGCTCCCGCACTCATACATGGGCACATGCAGGGGCACACGCACATCCATACACACACACACACACACACACACACACACACACACATTCTGTTCCTTCCCCTAGTTGAAACCCCACTGAAGTTCTCCATTACCTAAGAATTTCACACCATCTACATGCAGACACATGAAGGTGAGACAAGAGACCATTTCATCATTTCCCCCAAGTTTAAGGTGGTAGAATGGCAATAAATATAGAGACCAAAGTCACTAGTAAAATGACAGCACTGTGGACCAATTTTTTTCTCATCCACAATTTTGCCTATGGCCAACTCAGCTTAAAACTGAACAAATTTTTACATTTTAAGCAGCTCCAATCAAAAGTTGGGCATCAACAAACAAAAATGAAGGTTTATTCAAATAATAAAGAGATGTCCAAACCTCCCAAATGGTATATTCTTTTTGTGATCCATGACTTAAAGTCTTCTTATAAATTAACAAACATCCCAAAACAGTAGGCATTTGTTTAATCGTGGGTTTATAGGGCTTTGGAGTATAACAAAAAACTTGAAGTAAATGTATCATTTCATAAAAGTGATTGGGAATGGGATACAAATGGCTGAAACTCAGGAAAGTTCCCCCTTGACCATCAGCTTGAGGCAAACCATTTAACTTCTTTGGTCTTCTGTTCTCTTATATTAAGAAAATTAGATATCCTTTTAAAATCCTTTTATGTCTGACATTTGACAGTTCTGCCTACATTTCTTTGTGTCCCTTTCAGCTCACCATACATCAGATTGAGTAGTGAAGATTCCATCCATCAAGCTTTCTGGAGCCATCCACCGAACAGGGAGCAGGCCTTCCCCTCTCTTTCTATAATAATCATTTTTATAGATGTCCCTTGCAAGTCCAAAGTCCCCAATCTTCACTATCCGTGAAGGACTGGTATAGTCTTTCACAGAGACAAGACAATTCCGAGCTGCTAGATCCCTATGCAGAAGTTATATTTAATAATAACAAAGTTTCAGAGATTAGACAAGCAACATTAGTAGATGTATAAAGAAGAGAGACTTTTAAATATCTTGCATGATATACCCAAAGTACAAGTGATTATTAAGCCAATACTAGTAATAACCTTGCATCCAATATCATTGTACCTATGAATGAAGTGCATCTGTTCCAAGTATACACAGCCTTTTGAGATATCTACACACAGGTCTACAAGGTCAACCAAAGTGAGTAAAGGACCATGCAACTGTAAGAAATGAAAGGAAAATTAAAACCATTTTTCTAATTTGCACAAAATATGTATATATAGATGTGAATATATATATAGTACATATACTCACAAGCATGTACACATTTGTATATGATGTGCTAAAGGTATTTTTACTTATGGTTACAAGAATTCAAAAAAAGGAATAGCCATTTTATATTTTCTATCCAAATATACATAAATGGTACATTATATTTATAGTAAGCAGAGATGATACAGAATTTTTATTGGAAAGATCTCAGGGTACGAGGTCACACAGACCAATATTTGAAAACTAGTTCAGGTATTTATTAGTTTTGTGAACTTGCTCAATTTGTTTAATTAATTAAGCAACTTTCTCATTTGTAAAATGGACATAATAATACTGATTTTGTAAGATTCAAAATAAGATATATAATATTGCTGATTCATAACAGGGACTTAAAAAATAGGCTGCTCTCTTAAGTAGTAATAACAGTCATTTAATCAATGTTAACTAATTTAATTATTGGCCAGTGGCTCTCTATCATGTCAGTTAGGACAATGGACTTGTTCCTCATATGAGTTCCATATAATTGCCTGCAATACTCTGTTTTTCAGATCACAGACTACTCCTCTCATCTAAAACAGACAGCACAAATACACACTCAAGCCTGTGCTCGTTGCAATGATTTCTAGATGAAAAAAAAGTCAAAATTTTATTAGTAGCATAGGGAAAAATACAAAATTCCTACCTATAGGCCAAAGTCATACATTTCTGTGTTCCATTTCCCTGCAATTACCTTAGTTCAGGCCTTTATCATCCCTAATTTGATACATCCAAAAACTTTCCATGTTTCCCAGCCTCCTATTCTTTATTAGCTCCCCCATGCCCTGCTTCTTGTAGAGTCCTTTGGAAATTACCGACCACAGCCCCAAGGCAGCTACTATAATGGGGTGAGTTCCTTGCTAGCAAGAGCCATATCGTTCACTGTCATATAATAGCCACTTAACAAAAATTTGACAAATTCAATTATATCTGGAAAGCAATATATTTACTACTGCATATTTGTATAATTTTCATAGTTTTTTTTAAGCTTTTTTCTATTTGATACAACCTTAGAACATCAAAATTGAGAAGAATCTTAGAAAGCTTTAGATTCAATATCCAGTTTATGAAATACTCCCAAAAGTGAAGGACTAGTGGATGTGTTCTGGATCTGGTTGCAATCAATCTTATGCCTTCAACCAACCAAACAGTCTGAAAGCAGGGACAGAGAGGTTGCCCATGCTGCTGCTTCTAGGACAGAGTATCAGGTCACTTTCTGTGTAGAGATGGCTGGTGTCAAGTGAATTAGCATGAGGGGAACACAATATCTGTGCTGTTCCCCTGTGGGTGCTCGGCACCTAATAGCATCCTGTCCTCTATGGTAAGAGTAAGTAAGATGAATCCCTGGAAGCTGTTGTGGCAAGTCAGCAGAACAGTCAGCGGATGCACTGAAGTGCAGACATTATAGTCAGTTAAGATCTTGGATAAACAGGAATAATTTGGGGGAATAAAAAGAAAAAAAGAAAAGAAAGAAGAGCCAGGTACCTGTGGCTCACCTCTGTAATCCTAGCTACTCAGGAGGCAGAGATCAGGAGGATCACAGTTTAAAACCAGCTTGGGCAAGTAGTTCTCAAGACCCTATCTCGAAAAACTCTCCAGAAAAATAGTGCTGGTGGAGTGACTTAAGGTGACAACCCTGAGTTCAAGCCCCAGTACCTCCAAAAAAAAAGTAGAACCATATTTTCTATCAGTCTGTCTTCAACCTCTTCCCTTATCCACTAAGAAAAAAATAAAACAAAATCTACAGATAAACTTTCTTGTTAAAGATGGGGCCAGAATGTGTGCATTTTTTTCCACTCTCTCCTTATTAAAACAATGGTATAGGGTGAAAGTTTGCAAACATTCACAGACAAGTGGATTGGGACAACAGATTAAACAGACAGAACATTTTGGAAGAGGGAAAGCAGGTGAAGGAATGGTCATTTGGCAGAGCCAAGAGCAGGGGACAGGTGACTGCTGGCAAAGGGAGAAGAGAATTGAGCTGTTTGTGGTGATAAAACCCAACAAAAGCTCCAGAGTGGGAAGTGGCAGATATTTCTGAATGCAGGGTAAGGGTCAGGACTGAAAGCAAGAGGAATATTTAGGTTATTTCAGAGCTAACTAGTTCTTACATTCCCCACCACAACAAGAGGCTTTTCTCTGCAGAATAAACAAATACCAACAGAAAACTAAACCTGAACAACTCAGAGTATAAAGACACCACCAATCCTATTAAGGCACTGCACTGATAATGAGGAGAGAATTAAATGAGAGCTCACACTGAGCTTTCAGATCTTAGAGCCCATCTTAATTCCTGTCTGGTGAAACTGACCTGCCAAGGAAGAGATTCAGACACTGGCATTAGGAGACACCCAAGGGAACAGAAGGGTCCCATCCACCCAACATCCAGAAGGAAGCTTCCTCAAACATGTAGATCCCAATCAACTTCTTAGGCCCCAAATTAAATATAAACAACAGCCAATAATCACCAAAAAAGTTCTGGGGATGTAGTGCAGTGGTAGAGCTCCTGCCTTGCATGAACAAGGCTCTGGGTTCAATCCTTAGCATTTCATGAAAAAAGATAATTGGCAAACATTTGAGAAAATCTTCTCACATTGAAAACAGACTCCAATTCCTAGCCAGAGCAATTAGGCAAGAAGAAGGAATAAAAAGAATACAAACAGGTAAAGAAACTGTGAAAATATCACTATTTGCAGACAACATGATCCTATACCTTAAAGACCCAAAAAACTCTACTCAGAAGCTTCTAGACATCATCAATAGCTACAGAAAGGTAGCAGGATATAAAATCAACATAGAAAAATCATTAGCATTTCTATACACTAATAATGAGCAAACTGAAAAAGAATACATGAAAATAATTCCATTTACAATAGCCTCAAAAAAAATCAAATACCTAGGTGTAAACCTAACAAAAGATGTGAAAGACCTCTACAAGGAAAACTATACTCTTCTGAAGAAAGAGATTGAGGAAGACTATAGAAAGTGGAGAGATCTCCCATGCTCATGGATTGGTAGAATCAACATAGTAAAAATGTCTATACTCCTTAAAGTAATCTACATGTTTAATGCAATTCCCATCAAAATTCCAAAGACATTCATTAAAGAGATCGAAAAATCTACCGTGAAATTTATATAGAAACACAGGAAGCCACGAATAGCCAAGGCAATACTCAGTCAAAAGAACAATGCAGGAGGTATCACAATACCTGACTTCAAACTATATTACAAAGCAGTAGCAATAAAAACAGCATGGTACTGGCACAAAAACAGACAAGAAGACCAGTGGAACAGAACAGAGGACCCAGATATGAAGCCACACAACTATAACTAACTTGTCTTTGACAAAGGAGCTAAAAATATACGATGGAGAAATAGCAGCCTCTTCAACAAAAACTGCTGGGAAAACTGGTTAGCAGTCTGCAAAAAACTGAAACTAGATCCATGTATATCACCCTATACCAAGATTAACTCAAAATGGATCAAGGATCTTAATATCAGACCACAAACTCTTAAGTTGATACAGGAAAGAGTAGGAACTACTCTGGAATTAGTAGGTATAGGTAAGAACTTTCTCAACGAAACCCCAGCAGCACAGCAACTAAGAGACAGCATAGATAAATGGGACCTCATAAAACTAAAAAGCTTCTGTTCATCAAAAGAAATGGTCTCATTAGATCAAGGGCAAACACAACAAGGGGATTGGACTATGAGCACATGATAAAAGCGAGAGCACACAAGGGAGGGGTGAGGATAGGTAAGACACCTAAAAAACTAGCTAGCATTTGTTGCCCTTAATGCAGAGAAACTAAAGCAGATACCTTAAAGCAACTGAGGCCAATAGGAAAAGGGGACCAGGAACTAGAGAAAAGGTTAGATTAAAAAGAATTAACCTAGAAGGTAACACCCACGCACAGGAAATCAATGTGAGTCAATGCCCTGTATAGGTATCCTTATCTCAACCAGCAAAACCCCTTGTTCCTTCCTATTATTGCTTATACTCTCTCTACAACAAAATTAGAGATAAGGGCAAAATAGTTTCTGCTGGGTATTGAGGGGGGGAGCGGGAGGGGGTGGAGTGGGTGGTAAGGGAGGGGGTGGGGGCAGGGGGGAGAAATAAACCAAGCCTTGTATGCACATATGAATAATAAAAGAAAAATGAAAAAAAAAAAAAAAAGAACCTATAAAAAAAAAAAGAAATGGTCTCTAAACTGAAGAGAACACCCACAGAGTGGGAGAAATTATTTGCCAGCTATACATCAGACAAAGGACTGATAACCAGAATATATAGGGAACTTAAAAAACTAAATTCTCCCAAAACTAATGAACCAATAAAGAAATGGGCATGAGAACTAAACAGAACTTTCTCAAAAGAAGAAATTCAAATGGCCAAAAAACACATGAAAAAATGCTCACCATCTCTAGCAATAAAGGAAATGCAAATTAAAACCACACTAAGATTCCACCTCACCCCTGGTAGAATAGCCATCATCAGCAACACCACCACCAACAGGTGTTGGCGAGGATGCAGGGAAAAAGGAACCCTCTTACACTGTTGGTGGGAATGTAAACTAGTACAACCACTCTGGAAAAAAATTTGGAGGCTACTTAAAAAGCTAGACATTGATCTACCAATACCACTCTTGGTGGTCACAAAAGACTGTGACACAGGTTACTCCAGAGGCACCTGCACACCCATGTTTATTGCGGCACTATTCACAATAGCCAAGTTATGGAAACAACCAAGATGCCCCACCACTGACAAATGGATTAAGAAAATGTGGTATCTATACACAACGGAATTTTATGCAGCCATGAAGAAGAACGAAATGTTATCATTTGCTGGTAAATGGATGGAATTGGAGAACATCATTCTGAGTGAGGTTAGCCTGGCCCAAAAGACCAAAAATCGTATGTTCTCCCTCATAGGTGGACATTAGATCAAGGGCAAACACAACAAGGGGATTGGACTTTGAGCACATGATAAAAGCGAGAGCACACAAGGGAGGGGTGAGGATAGGTAAGACACCTAAAAAATTAGCTAGCAGTTGTTGCCCTTAACACAGAGAAACTGAAGCAGATACCTTAAAAGCAACTGAGGCCAATAGGAAAAGGGGACCAGGAACTAGAGAAAAGGTTGAATCAAAAAGAATTAACCTAGAAGGTAACACACACGCACAGGAAATCAATGTGAGTCAATGCCCTGTATAGCTATCCTTATCTCAACCAGCAAAAACCCTTGTTCCTTCCTATTATTGCTTATACTCTCTCTACAACAAAATTAGAAATAAGGGCAAAATAGTTTCTGCTGGGTATTGAGGGGGTGGGAGGGGAGAGGGAGGGGGCGGAGTGGGTGGTAAGGGAGGGGGTGGGGGCAGGGGGGAGAAATGACCCAAGCCTTGTATGCACATATGAATAATAAAAGAGAAAAAAGAAAGAAAAGAAAACAGACTCCAAAATGGTGATGGGAAAAAAAAAGTCAAGGAAGTAAATTAATACTTTAAAAAAACATTATTAACATCCAAAGAAAAATAAGACAAAAATTATATCTATGAAAAAACAGAATACTTTTTAAAATGCAAAGTATAATAATATGTTTATGAAAACTGAAGTATGATAACCTAAATCTACAAAAAAGATTAGGGAATAGAATTGAGAAAAATGTATCAGAACAGAGAGAAAAAGAGCTGAAAATAAGAGAAAACAGCTAATAAATAGTAAGAGGTGTTAAAACAAAGTGGTTCATTATTCAACTAATAGGATTTCTATAATTAAAAAAGGGAACAAAGTTATCTGTGGTCAAAGAAATAATTTAAAAATCCCAAAACTAAAGATTTTCTAGACTGTGTATCTAGTCTAGAGAGGCAAAGAGTACCATAGATGAAATTTTCCCAAAATTTTCCAAAAGGCAGAAGCAAAAAGCAGGACACTGATAATAAATTCAGGAATCAGAAGGGTATAAGACTTCCCAATGACAATTGTAGATATTAGAAAACTAAGACATACTTGTTTTACTTTTTGAGGAGGAGGGTTTTCAAATTATCAATCAAGTGTGGGGGAAGAATGAAAGACATTTTCTCCCAAAGAAAAAGAATGAAAAAGCAAATCTTTGCCTCACACACAAGATTTCTCATTCTTTCTCTTTCCTAAAACATAAAAAAGTAGTCATAAGACAGAGGGTAAAAGGGTCGAGCATGGACCTGAGTTGAGAGATGACCAGGATAAATGTGAAGGAAATCCCAAGGATAACAAATGTGTAGCTAGCCTGGAGCAAGCAGCTGTACTGGCTCCAGGAACGCAGTGTCCAAGGAAAAACTGTGAAGTGCTGGATTATCTGATGGATTTAACATATTGAGAAAAGTGATACAATTCTATCAGAGAGCTTGAGTAGTTTGAAAACAAAGAGGATGAACAACAAAAACAAGAGGTACTTATTAAACTAGCCCAAGGGGGGATAAAAACACCACAATCATAGCATTTGGGTAACTCAGGATGCATATAATAAATAGTTATAATAATGTAATATTATTACATTACATCAATAGTGAAATACTGATTTGCTAGAAAAATATGATACCTGTTGGAGAATGAGAGAAGCAAGGTTTTCGATATGTAACATTGGTGGAGTTGGGCAGGTATATGAGGAAGTCTGAGTTTAAGTCTCATCTTGCATAGTAGGAAGTGAATAGATTCCTCTCCAAAATGACAATTCAGTGTGTATCAGTGTAAGCAAAGTATTTACATGGACTGAATGCCTGAAGATATGCACAACCCTGGGATGTGGGGATGCACTACAGTTCATGGTTCTGTTTTTCACCTTACACACCTTATTATATAATTTTTAGTCATATAGCACTGAATTTGGTAGGAAAACCCCCAAATGTTTAAGTTTACAGACTTGAAGTCTAATGATTTGTCTCGTCTTCTCATCTGAGGTATAAGGTAGTTATCTGCAGGTGGTCACCTCCTAGCCCAGTCCAGTTTTACACAGCATTTCCGGGTCCATAGTGGGCTGGATACTTGGAATAGGAAGATAGATGAACTGAGGCCACAATATGAAGGCTAACTGCAGAGCTGGCAGGGCCTGTGAATATGGATGTAGGGGAAAAGAAAGCAGAGACCTGGGTGGATGGATGTTTGAACTCAAATGTTTTGCTTTGGCCAAAGTAAGTTTGACATGCCTACTAAAATCCAAATAGATCTGTCACCTAAAAAGATAAATTAACCTAGCTAGATCTAGGGCAATAGATCTGACCCATAAGTCTAGAATTTAGTAGACTTCAAGACTGAAAATAAAATTTGGGACAGACAGACATTTAGATGAAGTACAGAAATGTGCCTTTCTCATTCCACACAATCCCTATGCTCCAGAAAAAAAAAAAAAACATGGTTCTGGACAGAAGGGACCTATTTCCTCGTTAACTACTAAAAATATGGATTGATGGAATGGCTCAAGTGGTACAGCACCTGCCTAGAGCAAGCACATGGCCCTGAGTTCAAACCCTAATACCACCAAAAAAACAAAAAACAGACTCAAATCTTAGCCATCAGTTCAATTTGCCCTAATTTAATATGAAGGAACTAATAAGATTTCTTTCCATGGAAACTTTCTAAGGTTCTCCTGACAGCCAAAGCTTCAGTATATTGAACTTAAAGAAAATTATAGGACATTTGCAGTAGGAAATAATGCTGTGGGCCCCAGCGCCTACCTTTGTCTTCCGGGCTTTACGCAGGTAGGTGAGAAGGTCTCCTCCCTCCATCAGTTCCAGGATAATGTACTGGGGTTCACTCAGCAGACAAACTCCAAGCTGCTTCAGAATGTTGGGATGATTAAACTTGCTAAAAGTTGGAAAGACACAAGCTAGATGACATGACAGTGACAGGAGTCTCAGCTGAGGGTCTTTGCAGAGCAGAACAATTCTTTATCCATAGTTTCCTTCAAAACCCCTGACTTCACTTTCTCTAGTAAGTGAAAGCTTTCTTTTCCAAACACAGATCTTTGAGCTTGCCTTAAGGAGGTAAGATGGCAGCCCCTAGTGGCCAATATAAATGGACAAAACAGGTTGGGTTTTAGAACAAATAAACTTTCTATTAATGGGATTTTACGTGTTGAAAAATAAAGCAATTTTGACGAGTAGTTCTCTTCAGAAGATATTTGAAAACATGTTTTTGGTCATCACAAGTGTGAAATACATTTTTTCAGTTTTAGGAAGACAACTCCAACC